>NC_142130.1:84997249-87487249 GCF_024610735.1 Ursus americanus
GCCAGAGGCAAGAGCTCTCTCTGTGGTGAGTGTGTGTGTGTGTGTGTGTGTGTGTGTGTGTGTGTGTGTGTGTTTTATGCATCTGCAAACTATTTTCTTTCATTCATTCTTATTGGAAAAGAATATTGCCCCAGAGTATGAGCTAATAATAATTTCATAATATAAATTGTCTAGTGCGATGTAAGAAATTAATATTTATTTTTCCATTAATAATAAAATATACTTTGATTAAAACAAACAAACAAATTCTTCATCTGCATTACACAAATAGGTAAGAGGTAATTAATGGGAAGATTTTTTCCTCCTAGGAAAATCAATTGTACACTTGGCTAGTTCAGCTCCCTGTCAAAAAGACGTCTTAACTCTCCATGCACAGCATGTCTTAGAGGCAAACAGTACGCTCCTGACATGAAGACTGTGCTGGCATCGACACTGGTCCCTCCACGGACAGTGGGCCAGCTTAGCAAAGGCCTCTGGTATAGAGGAACTTTTTATTACTGTCAATTACCATAATATTGTCCCTACAAAACCACAGAGTATTTTACCAAGTCCCAAATAGCTTCAGGGCAAGAAAGGGAAGTGGGAATAAAAAAATAGAAAACAAATCACTCTCTGTGTTCTAGAGTATAAAAACATATGTCGGCAGGCTGTTTCTTAAACAAGTACTTTTAAAAGTAACTCCTTTATTTTACTAAACAAAATGGAATCTTTAATTTTGTGTAGAGGTGTGGAGAAGTTTTTAGGTGAATGGTATGAAGAATGGGACAAAATTCTGTGTACCTCAGAAGAGATACAGGTGTTCCTGATTGGGTAATTAGATAATCTGTTCACTTGTGCATGGATGCATATAGATATAGTATCATATGTATGCTAAGCAAAATCCACCTGGATTTGGACATATAAAAATCTAAAAGAACCAAAAAGAGAGTTCAAATCCTTCTTCTCAAGGAGGAAAAACCCTTCAAAGTTAAGTACACTTTGCAGGGTAAGCTGACTCATTCCCACAACTGTAGGATGCAGACAAATCTTGGGTGTTCAGAGCCTGGCCTTGACGTGGTGACATCTCTATGTGCAAATTTGTCTAGATAGTAAAATATTCTGAATAAACCATGTCTCCTGTGTAGTAATATGCCAACCAGTTAAGCAGCCAGATTAAAACTTTCAGAAATGAACTTTGTTCACATGGGTTACTCCATATTAATCAATTGAAACAGAGAAGTGGATAGGACAAAACAATGGAAAAGTCCAAGCTAACGGATGTGTGGTTTTGTAATATACCTACACAGAGATGATCAGGCGTTGGCATCATGCCTACTGAGAGACTGAGGTCCTATGTCGGAGACCACGACTAGGAAGAGAAAGCTCAACTTCCTACAGAAAATGTATATAAAATAGACCTTAGAACCAAGCAAGCAAGGTTTCAAATCTTGGTTCCTCCTGTTCGGTCTAGTTATACAATCTTAGATCATAGAACCATAGTTTTCCTATTTCTGAAATGGGGATAATTCCCATGTTGTGGGATTTATCTAAGTAAATACAAAAGCACATGTCTGACCCCGAGTAGTGTGATAGTCAGTTTTATATGTCCACTTGGCTAGTTTGTAGTACTCAGTTATTCAATCAAGTACTAATCTAGGTGTTGCTATGAAGGTATTTTGTAGACATGTAGACATCTACAATCACTGATTTAAGTAAAGGAGATTATCTTCCAGAACCTGGGTGGAGCCTGACTCAATCAGTTGAAAAGATTTAAGAGAGAACTGAGGTTTCCCTAAGGAAGCAGAAATTCTGCCTATAGACTGCCGTGCCATTTCCCACCCGAGAGTTTCCATCCTAAGTTTCTCTCTCTCTCATCTATCATCTATATTAATTATGTTTCTTCCATTGAACCCTGACTGATACAAATAGAAACCCTCAGAGGTTACTTCTTATAATTAAAATATGAGGATATATATTTGAATACATAAATTCTATATTTCTGTCACACTATAGTGGTTGGTAAAATTAAATGTTTTCTGCTCACCTTACTTACTGGTCACCTTACTACATTAAATTAGAGGAGAAAGGAACTGTTCCTTGAAGTTCTCTCTGAGTCCTTTTCTGTTCATGCACTGTTAGCATGGATTCACCTGTTTAAAGGAAAATCATCATACAGTAGCCTGGCTTTAAGGGCATCAGGAGCAAGGAAATTTGATTTCTGTGACGGAAATGGGGAAAGGAGGACTCTAGTAGTAAGAATATCAGCACCCACGCCAACATGGGAGATCATTTACCATATGCCAGGCACTATTCTTAATAGTTGGCTAACAGACATTCACTTACAGGAGATAAGTACCCCTACCATTCCCTTGTTCTAGTTGGGGGGAGCGTTTGGACGCATGGGAGCATAGAGTTTAAATTATTTGTCCTTGGGGCGCCTGGGTAGCGCAGTTGTTAAGCGTCTGCCTTCGGCTCAGGGCGTGATCCCGGCATTCTGGGATCGAGCCCCACATCAGGTTCCTCCGCTGGGAGCCTGCTTCTTCCTCTCCCACTCCCCCTGCTTGTGTTCCCTCTCTCGCTGGCTGTCTCTATCTCTGTCGAATAAATAAAGAAAATCTTTAAAAAAAAAAAAAGATGTTGGCATGAAAATAGCATCTTTTTTTTTTTCTTAAGTTTTTGCTCAAAGGAGTTAATCAACAAAAAGTATTGAGTATCTACCAGGTAATCATTCTTTCTTTCAGAGGATTTAAGTTTGACCAGAGTTTTTCAACCTTGGCTCTGGTGACATTTAGGCTGGATAGTTCTATGTTGAGGGGCCGGTCCTGGGTTTTTGGATATTTAGCAGCATTCTTGATATCTACCCATTAATGTCAATACCACCCTTCCCCAAGTTGTTACCATTAAAAATGTCTCCAGGCATCATCATATATCTCTAAGGTGGAAAAAACAAAAACAACAAAACAGCAACAACAGCAACAACAAAAACCTCCCAGTTGAGAATCACAGCTTTAAATTCATGAAATAATCTGTCACAGTGTAGGCTCTCTGTGACAAACATTCCTAGATCTTAGTGTTTTGAGACCATAAAAATTTACTTATTTTTTCCCTTATCAGAAAGGGTCATTATGTTGAGAAAAGGGAATATATTCCAGGTCAGGGACTCTTCCATCCTCCAGTTGCTGAGACCACATTCCACTTGGCCAGAATTTAATCCTGAGGGCCTACCTAAGTGCCACAAAGGCTGGAGAACATTAGTCTAGTTTCATGCCAAGGCAGGAAAGGAAAAATGTTGGGTGAATAAAACCCAGTCTCTGCCGGACAGATTATAATAAAATAAAACTAAATCATGACAGACAGATCAACGTGATGGCTTTGGAAGGGATCCTCACAAAACATCATTAGAATGGTTTTCTTCCAATCAAGGAAGCCAATATTTGCTTATATGGTGCTCAAACATCACATAAAAATATGAAAGGGCAACCCCAAAGGCAGAGCCTCTGTTACGGTCATTAGGGGGATTTAGGGGGACACTGGAGACTCTTCTAGTCCAATGTTCTCTTGGGATCTTTCAAGTCCATCTCAGATCTGACAGGGTTATACCAAAAGTGGTGTCTCTGATCTGCTATCTCTGGGTTCACATGACACTCAGGGAAACAACCAGGAGACAAGAACAAAATAAACACGTGGTTCTGATGTAGGAAAGTCAGCTAGGATGGCTGTTTCACACCAGCACTGGAAAGGTGGTGAATAAGACCAGATTCAGATTCTGGTTTCAGAAGCAACTCTCCATGAGACCTTCAGAAATCTTCTTAAGTTAAAGACAGCTTCATGTTTTTGATTTGTAAAAGGATAATGCTATGCCTTCAAGATTGTTCTTAAGATTAGTTGAACAAATGCATGTAAAACATCTAATCAGGGGCGCCTGGGTGGCACAGCAGTAGAGCATCTGCCTTCGGCTCAGGGCGTGATCTGGGCATTATGGGATCGAGCCCCACATCGGGCTCTTCTGCTATGAGCCTGCTTCTTCCTCTCCCACTCCCCCTGCTTGTGTTCCCTCTCTCGCTGGCTGTCTCTATCTCTGTCGAATAAATAAAGAAAATCTTTAAAAAAACAACAACAACATCTAATCAATATAGTGCCTGACACATCATTTTTTTTTTTTTTCAATTTGCTTCTTGCTTCCCTGGAATCATGGATTATACTACCCACAGGCTGACCCATAGACACACAGACATGATCAGAAAGAGGAGGGAGCAGAGGGAAACCAGAATTAGGAACCAGAACAAAGGAAGTGAATAGAAACAGACTTGGGAGACTTCAGTACAGCTCGGTAGAGAGTATAGAATATTCAGCTTAATTGTAAGTATGAGGCATTCTTTTTGTTGTTGTTGTTGTTGAGAGATGGAGTGAGTGCACACGTGTGCATGTGAGAGTGGGGGGCAGTGGGGAAGGGCAGTAGGAGAGACAGAATCTTAAGCGGGCTCCACACCCAGCACAAAGTCACATGCAGGGCTGGATCTTAGGCCCAAGAGTCAGATGCTTAACCAACTGAGCCACCCAGGTGCCCCAAGTAGGATGCATTCTTAAAGTCTGAGAAAGAATAATCTCATTAGCTTTATCTGGATTGTCTTTGGTTTGTTTGCTATGTGGTGCTTCTAGTCCCTCTCCTGTATATCCCTAGCTCCCCCTGGAAGGCAAGCAGTAACAAGATGCTAAGATTGGTTTGTCCTGGACCATGTTAACAAGCACATTTTCTCTATAGAATTTCCTAATTCTGCAGAGCCCCCAAGCAAAAGTTTTCAGAGTTGTTCAAACCTTTTCATAATGATAGTAATAAAGTGCTACCATTTATTGGGTGCTTATAATAACCTTTGCTATGTGTCTACTGCAGTCCTTACAGCTCTGCATGAGAGGGATTTGTCTGTTTACAGGTGCGGAGTCTGAGACCTAAAGAGATTAAGCGATTGGTCCAAGGCCAGCTTCCTGCGATTTGAGTCCAAGTTTTCTGACGTCGAAGCCTGCCTTTCTTTCTCCCTCACGGGTTTTCTGCCTGTTCCAGGGCATGTGCAGTGTTGCCTAAGGTCTGACGTTGCTCGAGTGCGTCTCTTCACCTCGAACACGTTCATGTCCATGGTCCGGTCGTCAGATTACATGCCCCAGAAACCCTCACTGATGGAGCAGGATGAGTACATCACAAGGCGGCCATGCTTTGGGAGGCGTAATTGCAGCTCAGACATGCTCCCTAAAGTTTAAGCCATCAGAGCACCAGGCCTTTCACTAAGAGACACTGGGTATTTTCAGGAACTTAAATACAAGTGAACTTGGGGGAGCGAGAGGGGCGTTGTTTGGAGTCTGACAGCGTCTTGGAACTTTCCCATTTCAGCATTAATGGTGGCACATAATCAAATTAGCCTTCAAGAGCAATCAGCACTGCGTGGGGCCGCACTGTGGTGTACTGAGGGGCTTCAGAGATTTTAATTCTCCCTACCAGCTTCCCACAATAAAACAGCTACTGAAGTTGGAAGTCGTGGGGCGGGATTCCAGTAGGCCTTGTTTATGCACCATCTTGCAGAGGCTTCTCAAACACTGGCGGCTACAGATTGAGTCCTTCTCTGCATTTAAAGTCGTGCATATGAGCACAGACAGAAAACTGTACATCTGTCAGTGATTCCTACCTCATACAACCTCAAGATTCAAACTTCTTTTGAAAGGGCTTTTAGTAATTCGGAGAGAGAAGCATCCCAGATTTCACGTGATTGTGTTTGGAAATGGCAAAGGAGGAGACTCCACAATTTCATGGACTTACTGTATGACCTTTTCAACACTCACGCTTCCCCTACAGCTCCCATAAGATGTTTGGTGATGACAAGGACCATGCCATGTCTTGGGGAATCTATTGCACCTTGAGTGAGGTGATGAGCAATTCTAGTGAGCCCTGTGACTTGCCCAACTTGTCAGAAACTGCCCTTTCTCCATAAGCCCTTTGTCATGCTGATGCATTTCCCTTGGAGCCACAACCCCTTGCTGACCATACCCATTAGGCCCTTTTCACTAGCCTATCCGTTACATTTGCACTGAATTCATGCTCTGATGTGAACTTCCAACCCAGACCCCAGGTTCTCAGACCTGCAAGAGCTTTCAGCATTTTTTGCCATCCTACCCTGCTGGAAAGAAAAGACCATACCCCAGTGTAGCAGGCTTCCAGAAAGAGGGAGGTAGGTGTAATGAAATACTGTTGATCTTTTCCAGGTACTAAAACAAGACCCGCCATTTAGACTTGTTAAAGATTCAATTAATATGTCAAGAAAACATATCAAATATGATTGTATTGCATAACTTTACATGAGAAAACCAATCCTGAAATCAAAACAAAACCAAATTATATAATAGGGTAAATATTCTTTTCCCAAGAGGACTCACTGTGCGATGTCTTCAATTAAGCCTTTCAAGTTGGGTTCCATTCATGCCTTTACAGTTAGTGAGACTTTACGAAGAGTGTCTCTTACATGAAATAAAGTAAAACTATGCAATTCAACATTTTTCCACATGGAGATTTTTGAAATATGGAGGGTTTTTTTTGTTTTTTGTTTTTGTTTTTTTTTCCAGCTGTTCTGAGGTTTCTCTAGGTAACGCTCTATCCCAGTCAAAGGGACACGGTTTTTCCAGTTAAACAGATACTCTGTTTTGGGAAATGATAAATCTAAATTAGTCTAAATGACTACTCTAAATCTAAATCTTTGTATCTTTCCAAGAGGCCATCATGATTGTAAGGTGCCCCTGTTCATAACATTCTGGGATTACCTGAGAGGCTAATTTAGAAGAAAAATCAGACATGTACTAAAGTCAATTTTAAAAACCACAGCTTTCCTTTCATTTTTCAATTATGAATTTATCATAAAGGAAACAACGGGTCCACTGTTTAATTCTGCAAATCACCAAGAATTACTTTTGAAGGTAAGTAGGTCACCTATGGGTTATCCATCCTGGTTTCAATTATTACAACTATTTAAGTAATAATTGCTGTTCTAATTCCACTAGAACTGCAGGTAAGCTGGGAAAAGAGACAAATGACTTTTTCGGGGCACATATATATGTATTTCTTTGATTATGTAAGAGACAAGAAGACAATAAGTAAGTCTGCTTTTACTTACTTTCAACAACTGCCATCTGTCTGCGCAAGAATTTGAGAGTACCTCAGTGCAGGGAAGACAGGACCAGCTACATTCAAATTTGGAGCCTCCACAGACTCACCTGTAGACTGCACAGTCTTGCTTTTCTCACACAACAGCCAGCCCCAATTTTCCTTCTGTCACTTGAGTTCATGTCAAGATGGATAAAACCCTGTCAATGTGCTCAGTGTCCTTTCTGACATGTGAGCACTGGATGTGTCATGTGGATAACTGAGATGATCTTCTGAAGTTCTAAGATTCTGGTTAACAAGGACAATATACAGGGCCCAAGTCTTCTTGCACCTCCCTCAGGTTCCTATCTGCTAAGCAGCTTGAATTGCATCTGAACATAAAAACTTCAGGGTATTTAGCTCTGTCTAGTGATGGTCAAGTTCTTTGCGGGGGTCCGGGATGGGTGTGGGTTTTGTATTAGAGCTTACTCATGGCCTGTCTTTGTATTTTTGTCCTGTCTTTTCTCTTGTACCTAGAAGAGTAAATTGAGTGTGATGGTGGGCATTCTGCTGTCGCTGAAAGGGGGAATCTATACATAATTGGGATTCCAAACCCCCAAACCAAGGAAAGATAAGGAAACCAGAACAGGGGTCATGCTGCTTTCAAGCCTCCCATGACAGTGAAAACACGGCCTTACAACGAATGTTTGCTGCTAATACAGTTGAATACCTAAAACTTATATTCTTACGACTAAGGTCTGCACAGTTCGATTTACATTTAATTTCTGGCAGTTGCTAGTTTTCAGTTTGGAATAGTCCCTCACTGTGGAAGCTGCCAATTCGGAGAGGGATGTTCCAGAACTTGTGTATTTCCCGAATTCTTTGAAGGTGCCAAATTAAATGTTGGTTAAATGAATACATGAGTTAGTTTTCCAAGAAAGACACCGATAACTTTCAAATTCTTCTGCTCTCTTAAACAGATGTGTGCACATTCAAGAGCGTAACTGGGAGGGAGGAAGAATGGAGAGAAATACGGAGCAGCCAGTGGCCAGCCGGAGACGCTTGAGAGGACCATGGAGGGCGACTGGGAACTGGGAGAAAGAGATAGCCAGGCTTCCTGTCTTTCTGCAGATTGGCAAAATGACGATGAAAACACTGTCCAAGATTAAGCACTGCTTTCTAGCTTAAAAACATCAGAGAGCGTATTACTTTTCCAGTGGAGTTCAGAAACCTTTATTTATTTCCTCCCTTTTCTGACCATGACAGCAGGAGCCCAGGGACTTAGGAGGCGAGAATCATGCTAATTTCACGCAGCTGCGGGGCCTCTCTCCAGGCAGTTAATTAATATTAGTTAACAGCGTTAGTGTACCCACACCCATAAAGAAAATAATTACCCTATTGCGCAGTCATCTAACATTTTGTGTCAACTCAGACAGTCCTATTTCCCCTGAATGTCATTCAAAGGGAACACCACCACAAAGAGCTAATGAACTCTTGTGGAAATGATTTTTAAATCCAAAATTTGATGCCCACACTTCCTAAGCGAGGTCAATATCGAAGCCTCTCCAAACGAGGATGATAGCGTATTTCCTCATGAGCAAGGGACCTTATCATAAAGGTATAAGGTTATTGGTTTCTGGATTTCCACCCAGTTGCTCAAACCAGGAAAATACCTGGCCTCCGGGAAGACATCAAAATTAAACACACTATAAACTCACTTTTTGATAGTTTGGGCACAAAAATTAAAGCTACACTTGCATAAACTTCATTGTATTCACCCTCAATGGATTAAATAATGGAATTTTAATAAGAGATATTAAAATTGTGGATTCAGAAAATCTAAGGATTTCAGTCTTCAGAGCCCAGACTATTTATAAAATGTGTTCCAAGCTCTTTGAGACGTTTTATACTTGATTCCTGGCTTTAAGATATAAAGCTAATAGGTTGAAATAAAACATTTTCAAATGGGGAAAGAAGTACTGAAATATATTTCTTTTAGAAGACCATGACCCCTGCGGTTGTGTCTCCCTTCTAAAGACCCCTGTCTCTGGCAAAGGCACGCACTCTTAGAAGAAGAGAGGACTACGCGGAGGTAGTGCCAAGAAGTCGAGACCTTTATTTATTTTTAAGTTATTTGAGCACCTTCCATGCACTGTAAGAGAGCTGTGGCATTTTCCCCTCTACCTTTATTTTATAATAAAGTCTAACATAGATCTTTCTTGTCTTGCTTTTAGGAGTAGAGATTACACTTTCAGGTACCGGGAAATCTCACTTCTCCATTGTGCAATTTCCTTCCAATCTTTCTTTTCTTATTTTCCCACCTTGAGAGGTCTCTTTGCTATCTCATACCCTAGTAGATTACTCAGTGCTCCATACACAAGGCCACAGATTTATTTAAGCTTTCACAGTTCTTCTCCTTTCTATTATTCAACTTTAAATTCTATAAAATTCCTTTCCAGCCCTAAATTGGCTATTTAAGATCACTTTTTCCAGTTGTCACTGAAAGGACCTTCAGAGAAAAAAAAGATGCTCTGTGGTTGTGCCCTGGACCACCATCTGCCTGGGGACAGTAAATTGTGCCTTGAATGGGAACGAAGCCAGAGAGGGCCTGCGAGGTAAGAACCTTGATGGCAAATAGACCAAATTGGGATTATACTTGTGGTGGTGAGATATAATAAGAAATACATATATGTATTTGGTCTTCCTCCCCAGTTCCTAGCACGGACCTCCAAAACCCTTGTAATTTCTCGAGTGGTAGAGGTCCTATGGCTATTTTTGTTATATTTGGTCTCAATCCCTGGTTCCTGTTATAAGACTTTTCTAAGTGGATCTCTGGAGTGAAAAGAATGCCTTTTTGTATGGTAATGAGATGATTGGTGCCTGGGGTCTCCTACATAGCTTCAGGATGGTGGCAGGAAAGACGACCATGTGATTAGAAGGTTAGAAATTTCAGCCCCACCGTGAGACCGGGAGTGGAGAGACGAAGACTGGTTTAGTCAGTCATGCTTAGGTAAAGGAACTTTCATTAAAACCTCTAAATAAAGGGATTCTGGGAGCTTCTGGGCTGATGAACACATTGAGGTGCTGGGAAGGTGGTGCCCCTGAGAAGGATCTGGAAGCCTGGGCGTCTTCCCACAAATCTGGTCCTAGGCATCTCTTCCATTTGATTGTTTTTGAGGTGAATCCTTTATAATAAACTGGTAATAGTAAGTACAGCACTTTCCTTAGTTCTGTGAGCTATTCTAGCAAATTATCAAACCCACCAGGGGGTTGTGCAAACGTCCAGTTTATAGCCAATTGGTCAGAAGTAAGAGGCTCGGATCAGTAACAGGCATCTCAAGTGGGGGCAGTCTTGTGGGACCGAGCCCTTAACTGGAGGACCTGTGCTAACTCCAGGTAGTCAGCGTCAGAAGAGAACTGAATTGTAGGTTACCGAGTTGGTATCCAGAGAGTTGGAGAATAGGTTGGTGTGGAACTCTGCCTGCCCCCACCCCCCACATTTGATGTCAAAGGTGTTGTGAGTAAAAACCACCAGGCTTGTATACACTTGTGAGCGAGGAGCGACCTCCCCTCAATATTCCTTTGCTGCTGTTCTTGCCGGCTCTACATATTGGCTAAGAATATTGTTCTTTAGAGAACTCTGTATGCTCACGGCATATCGTATATCCAGACACAGGCCTTAAAACAAAATCCTTCCAGGAGGGATGTTATTAACATAAAGCCATGATTCTCAATCAGGGGTGATTTTGTCCCCTGGGGGATATTTTGTAATGTCTGGAGGAATTATTGGTCGGGTGGGTGCTTCTAGCAGCCCGTGGGCAGGAGCGAGGGATGCTGCTTCACGTCCTGCAACGCACGTGACTGTCTCCACTACTGCAGGGGGTGATCTGGCTCCAGATAGCAGGGACATCGAGAAAGCACGACACAGAGGTTGGACTCTCATCTTTTAAAGCCAGAAATTACACAAGACCTGGTTGAGAGGCATGCAAAGAAAGCTGTTGCACACACTAAGGTTTAGATTTTATTTTACTGACAAAATCCAAACTAGCAGTTCATCAAGCACTTAAGACTACAAACTAGCATTGCTACAGTAAATAGCTACCCATTTCTAAATATTCCTTTTTGCCCATGAAGACAGCTGTCCATGAGCATGGTACTGTATGCTTCAGCATAGGGACTGCTCTGAAATCTTGTCTCTATAAGAGAAAAAGATAAAATGAAGTTTATCTTATCCCCAAGGGAAGCATGTGCTTTGAAAATAGGCTCTTTGAAAATGGCTTTTTCCCCCTTTCTAAATCTTCTTGAGGCTACAACACTGAGTATTTTCTTGGAAGTTGCTTCCATCTGTCTCTCTTTATGCAACAAGCTCCCCAAATGCGTGAAAAGCTACATCACTGCATTGTTTTCCGAAGACTGAGGATTCTGAGGTTTTGACTGGCTTAACAATAAAAACTGGTTTAACAGGAGGACACTTTGCAGGGTTGACCTTCTCCTAGCACTTTCTTGGGTCTGCCTAATTATAGAAATCTCCAAGGTAGCTGGACAGTACCTTTTGCTCAGTGCAGCTGAGTGATCCCCGTCCACCTTATCCATAGGATGCGTAGAATTCAGCAAGCAGAAAAGGGAGGAAGAAAATTCAAGTATTGTAGACTGCATTAGAGCCACAAAACCACTGAGTATTAATGAATCATAAAATTTGGGGAAATGGTCAAACAAAAGAAAGGAATAGTATGTTTTTAAAAAAATATCCTATAATTCTAAGTCTTATTCTAGGTATTTCCAACGTGTATGTGGATGTCAATTGTGGTAAAACGGGATTTTTATCTATATACTGCAGCATCTTAATGGGATATATAGTGATAATGGAATTCTTTTGAAACATCTTCCACTCTAATTAATCTAGATGGCAATTGGTTAATTTGTATGTAGCTTCTAGTGCCTTTAAGAGAATACAGGCTCCCTGCATTATGGAACTTGGGGTGACCTTCGCAGGAAAAGAGTCTGTTCAGGAGAAATGTGTCTTTCTCAATTCTGAATAAAAAATCTTTTATAAATTATAATTTTTTAAAATACAGGCTCTGGACATTGTGGGAGGAAGCACCTCATTCATATATTTATTTCTCTAAAGCAGCAAAGTCTCCAGCAATAATCGGAGAACAATTTGAGAGGTCTCAAAAGGTTCCCGTGCTTCAACTTTTAATTGGGTGGTGGCAGAGGCAATTCAAGCAGGCTTGTCTTTGAGTCAGATGTCTCTACTCTTCTCTTTCTTTTTGGTTCTAGTTAATTTCTCCTCCATTGAAATTCTTGTTTTTCATATAATGGAAAGACCCTAAGAGACAGAGCATTTGTATTTTACTTCTATGACTTGCTTTTTAAGTTTCACTTCAGATAAAATTATCTTAAGCTTCTCTTAGAGAAAATTGTTCTGTGGTGCTGGCAACTGGGACGAGGTACCACTCCTCTGTGCCGGAGGTGATGGTACAGAAAGGATAGAAAATGCTTTCCTGCATGCAAGGTACTTTGCGGTGCTTATACCTGAAAGGTGGCAAATGAGAGTTTAGATTGGATGACCTCTTATGGGGAAGATCTTCATGAAGCTAAGTGACGTAGGTGCCAATTCTGGGTATGTCCAAAGGTGCATGGCTTTGAAAAAGTCATTTGGAAGTCAGTTGTTTCCATCTCTGGAACTGGAATAATAAAATCTGATGCCAAGTGCCTTAGACTTCAAGGATTTCCTTGAAAGTAGAGACTTGAGGCCAAGGCTTATGGGCAGGTAGCTTATTTAGGATTGTGATTTGGGGGAGTAGTAAGTATATGACAAGAGAATAAAATAAGGAAGGAGGAAAAGACAGCAGGATGCGTGATTGAGTTGGCCGGCACAATGGTTAATTGGCATTTGACTCTGGGATCCTCTGAAAGCCTTATGAATAGTGTCTCAGAACTGTCCCCCCAGGGGATGAAAGGGGGAAACATGATTTATTGGCTTCTGTCTCCATCACTTAGGAATGGTAGTGGGTGCGGATATCCCTCCACTGTTGGGTTGCACCGGTGTGAGTGCAGGATGGATGTATCCTAAATTCCAAGTTACAGATCATGGAAGCCCAAGAAGGAAGCGAGAGAGGTATGGCATGGGCCAAGCTGAGGAATGGTCTGGTTGCCCATCTCTGTGCCCTGAAACCAGATTAGATCACTCTCTGACTCCTATACACACTCTTTCTGCCTTCAACTCTGATTTCACTCATGCCATTTTCCCGATGTGTCTTCTCCTTTGACTAAAGAATTTCTAATCTATTATTCAAGCTCAAGTCAAATACAGCTTCTCCGCAGAAACATTCCTAAAGGTAGTAAACAGCCATGCTTACCTCAGCTTGTCATTGTGAGAATGAAATGAGAAAACACGTGTCAAGCTCTTAGAATGGCCTCAGGCATAGAGCTAGCCATCAATCAATTATCATTGCTCTTCTAAAGTTATTTATCTCCGTGATTATTATGTCTACTAGATTATTAAACACAATGAGGGCAGAATCTCTGTTTTAATCATTGTAAATGTCTCGAAAAGTAACTAGCCACTAGTAGATGTTTCTTAAAGGTTGAATTACGTCACCCACAAAAAGATGGATTGAAGTCCTAACCCCTGGTACCTGAAAATGTGACCTTATTGGGAAATAGGGTCTTTACAGAGTTAATCAAGTTGGAAGGAGATCATTAGGGTGGGCCCTAATCTATTGTGGCTGGTGTCCTTACAAAAAGGAGAAATTTGGACACAGAGACAGACATCCACGGGGGAAAGATGATATGAAGACACAAGGAGAATGCCACCAGCAAGCAAAGAATGATTGAGGTTACCAGAAGCTGGAAGAGAGGCCTGGAGCAGATTCTCGGTCCCAGCCTTCAGAAGGAACCAACCCTGCTGACATGTGGATTTCAGATTTCAAGACTCCAGAGCTGTGAGATAATCAATTTCTGTCATTCTGAGGCACCCAGTTTGTGGCTGTTACAGCAGTCCCAGGGAACTAAGTTAGCACTTAGTGAATATTTGAATTACTTTGGATGTATAGGTGGATGGCTAAGATCTGAGTACAATTTTGTTTTTATAGTGGTTCATCCTACGTATCTTTTTAAGATGCAGATAAATTCCCGTAAGTTCTACAGTTCTTCCCTGATCTTTTTGATGCAGAGAGAGCTCTCCTATCAGAAAATATATAGTTCTTATTTTTTAATTAATTGTTTTGTTATGTTCAGTTAGCCACTGTATAGGACATCATTAGTTTTTGATGTAGTGTTCCATGATTCATTAGTTGCATATAACACCCAGGGCTCATCACAACACGTGCCCTCCTTAATACCCATCACCTTCTTCTTTCACTTGATACAAAGACTTCTTTGTGAATTTTCTTAAATGGCTTGGTAACTCAACTTTTTAAATTTATGGTCCAAGTATATAAGTCTTTGTCCTGAACTGGAAACATGCTGTGTTACCCACAGTGCTCAGCTTCATCTTGGGGACTTACTAAATGTTCTGAATGTGAATAAATGTCCTAATCTCCTTCTCTAATGGTGTCCGTGTCTGAGTCTGAGGCTCTGGTCTCTTCTGTAGCATTTCCAATGTCAGTGTGATAAACTGAAAGAGCTCCAGGGTGCTGATGCCTCTAACAATAACCCTTTGAGCGCTTGTGAAATTGGGACAAATGATTACCAACATGTATATATACTTACATGAAACATGCACATGTAATCATCCTGAGTCCAGGTATGCAACTGGCCACAGGGGCAGCTGGCCTGCAGGGAGACATACTTATCACTTAGATACACACTTCCATAGCCCACAACAGGATCTCTTTAAACAACTTGACTCAAATCTAATTGGTTCATAGCTGTTGTGCAAACAGATTAGTACCTTTAGTACCTTCATTACCCTCTTGTCCCAACTTGCTTCATTTAAGGACAACTAGCAGAAATGTCTTATTTTAGTATTTTTTCATGGCTCGTGCGGACATTGTTTTTGGCACAATTGTCTCAAAATGCTCTCATGAGAAATTCATGAAGGCAAAATACGTAGAGGCCCAAGTCCTCATAGCGGTTGATGCAAAATTGAACAATTAATATCACTGTATTCCAGCACAAAACAGAAAACAGTTATTTCCTTTTTAATAAGCCTTCTAAATTAGTAAATGGGAAGGGTCAGGAGGGAATTACTGACACCAAAGGGTAAAAATGATTTAATGAATATGGATGTGTTAGAAAAATTTAATTAAATATGGTTTCATATTATAATTTGTTCTGATATTTTATTAACATGTTTTCATGTGTAACTATAAAAATAAGCATATGATCATGCTATTTTTAATCATTTGAGATTTATTCCAGCGAAGTGTTTAAATTGAAAACAATGCCAACATTTTCTTTTACTTGAATTAGCATAGCTCCTGTAGTGTTTAAAAAAGCCCAAAACTCAAACTATGTCATTCTCCCAAAACAGTCACTCATTCAGGTTTCTCCCAGAGAATTTCATAGAAATATTTGGTAAAGCAGGGACCTATTCTTCTTATATATAAATACAAGGACGCCCATATCTAGCAGAATGAGAGATATGAAATACAAGCTTTGTGGGGGGGAAATGAGTCTATTAAGGGACCGATTATATCTACTTTTATTTCATTTGATGGTGGTTAACTTTTATTGCAAGGTTAGCCAGGTGTGTTGTCACCGTACTCTTGAATTTAGGACCAGCTGAGATCTTGGTTAAAGCAGAGGGCATGCTAGCCAGTGAAGTGTCATCACTGGGCTTTTATTTTCCTTCTTTAACAAATGAACTCTAGTGATGGTTGGTACCTGACTCATGGGAAAGGTATTCATACATCTGAAGTCACGCTGCTGGGGAATGTTGATCTGCTGGGCTGCACAAACCCAAGCCATTTTGTGGGCAGGACTTCACTGAGGAGTAAACAACATCTCCTTGGTGAGAATCATACCACGTGGCATCCAGCAGTAAGCAGCTTTTGGCTCTATAGTAGTTAAAACATCAAAATACTCCCATACTAGTTCGTGAATAGCTGTTGCCTTGAGGCCCTGGGAGCTCCCTCCCACCGCTCCAACACTACTCCAGCCTCCCTGGGAAACTGTGGGACCACTTACATGTCTTGAGTTCTAGCAAGTTGAAGATTAACACTTGGCTAGCAGGTAGCCTTCTGCTTTAGCTCTGGGACAGACAGATCCATTCTTATTAGCTTTGCCACACCTCCCGGTCATTAATTATTTTGAATATCACCCCTGGAATCATAATACCAGCCTGATAGTTTGTTAGTTGAAATTCACTTATTCTCAAAAGGTCAGTGCATCCTGTGGCTTAAAAAAAATTAATTCATTTTGGAAGATCTGTTTCTTTTCACAGGCATATTTCTTTCACTCCATTGAATCTTTCTAAATAGGAACATTTAAACACTCTGGATGTTTTTTATTAAAATGTATGTCTTGGTCCATAAGGTAAGAATTCAATCTAATACGATTTTGTTCATTACTGAAAAAGGTCTTAAGTCATATTTTAAAAGTGTTTGCTGTTCTTTTGCATTTAA
Organism: Ursus americanus; assembly: GCF_024610735.1. Lineage (NCBI taxonomy): Eukaryota > Metazoa > Chordata > Mammalia > Carnivora > Ursidae > Ursus > Ursus americanus. The sequence continues at coordinate 85,013,921 of NC_142130.1, forward strand.
ATTATTAAAAAAGAAAGATTTTAGTTAAAACTAGTTTTTGACAGTATACGATTGTCCATAACAGCATTAACACTCTTAGAAATGAACCTTTCCTGGAGCCATTTTGGAGTTTACTAATAAATTTCTAATGAGCTGGGGTGCATAAGTTCTTACATACTGATTTAACAGAGTCAAAAATCAATGGTAAATGTTTCAAGCTACAAAGATGTGGTCTTCCATGTAACTGAGGGCAAAGCTTTATCATTCCTATCTTTTCAGAGAGGAACTATTTGTCATCCCCCCCTCCTTTTTGAGTAAAAACTGATTGCAGGCACAAAATTTTCCCCATTAGAAAGGGGCACTGGTTAAAACCAGGCTGCAAATTTGCATATTTGAAACCCAAGGAAGGGATCCTTCAAAGATGTAAGTCTTAAGAGTGTGTGAAGAGTTATAAACAAATTAAGAAGACACTCACCCACTAGGTGGGCTCATTTGCCTCACCGCTGTAGAGTTATGTTGGCACTGTTAATTACACATAATGTAAATATTATGTTGCAGAATTATTTGTAAGTATACATGGATTTTGCCACTACATATTTCATATATTCTTCTTTGTCAAAATTTATGCCCTAGATTTTAATTTCTTAGAGGCCAAGACTTGTTCTTTTGTTGAAACCTGTATTTCTTCATTTAGGAGTACAAGAGCAACCAACAAATATTGTCGACAATGACAATGGCAATGATGTTGAGGAAGGGGAGGTTGATGACAGTAGATAAAGAATAGTACATATAAAGTATAGATGGATGTGAGCATTTAGTTAAATTTCTCATTGGGAAGTTTGGGCAACCAATTCTTTATAAACTTTTACAAAAATACATTTTTTCATTAGTTATATTAAGACAGAGCAGGAAGGAACAGGGCTTCTGTCTGCTCTGCATCAATATCAGTTCTATTTTTGAATATTGTGGATGCAAGGGAACTGCCAAAGCATAAATGCCCAGGACACAGAGGTCCTGTTTCTTCTAGGTTTCAACTCATTTAAGCCCATGCCAGTGTATCCTGGAAATATTTCAAAATAAGCACTGGCACATATTCATGTGACAGGGCTGGGCTTTCTTCACCTATGTTAGGTAATTAGCATTAGGTATTCCCAAGTTTTCCTCCTTGTCTACTGGAACTGTGCTGACAATTCTTTTTGACGTATAGCTACCTGTCCTTTTGCCAAGGTAGAGTCATGAAATGTTTCCTTTCACCTGGTTTATCACACTCTCCAAAGAGCACACACTACTTCATCAAACACAGGCAGTAACTAGATAATCCCGCTGGGGGGGGGGGGTTCCCATACAAGTCATAACCTGTGCTTTCCAACCTCTGTACACCACCACCCATCTAGAAAGTGATAAAAATGTGTAGAGCACACACAGGGGCAAAAGGGTAAAGGCAGAGGGGGTCAGTATCTCAGCACGTTTGCAACATAATCAGGGGACATGTATGCCCCTGCGGGTGAATTCTGTCACATACTAAGGTGCTTGGACTGCCTTCCTTCTGCTTGTAATAAGAGCAAAGCAATATGCTTCCTCAAGTCTTGTCCATCTTCTTTTCCAACTGAAAAATTATTCATTCATTCAATCCAACTTTATTGTCAGGTTATATATAACCAGACTCTATGCCTCTATGCTAGATTAGGCATACAAAAATAAGAATGCCACATTTTCTGCTACTTAGTGGATTTACATATTTCTGAATATAAGCTCTACCAGCAGGACATTCATTTTTCTTTCCTGCTTTTCCCCTCCAACTCTGTTTGTCTTCTGCAGGGAATTATAATATCCTTATACCCGCTGGTTTCTTGGTTTATCAACAAAAAGCATTTTTGCCCTCTTGGCTTACAAAACAGGCGGCCTGCTTCTCTTTTTCTAAATATATTAATACAATTTTAACATATTATCTGACATCTTAGCAACACAAACTCTGTAAGTAAAATAGAAACTTATAAATTCTAGATACAGATTTGTTATAAAATCTAGATATAGAAACAGTATAACACCATTGGAGCAGAAGGTATGGAAACCAGACATCTATTGGGTGTCAGTATTGGGTATAGAGAATCATGTACTGTTTCTTGACTTCCTGATTTTTCAAAGCTGGAACACTTGATCAGGGCTGCCTTGATGGTTAGGAGACCTGTGCATTCACAGGATCCTACCCTGTGAAGGAACTCAGGTTTGGTTTCATGCTCTTTTATTGCCATCTTAAATATCTTAATAATTTTTGGACAGTGGGTCCACATTTTCACTGGTCCTGTGAATTATGTAGCGGGTTCTGTCCCTGACATACTGCTGTGGAGTTAGTTCATTCTTTGCCTTTCTGCCAAACAGTCCATTGAAATCTGTAGTTGCTTTGATAATAGACAGCCTTAACCCACTGACGAATTGAGGAGTTTAGAATCCTGGTACTGCTGTACCAAGGACTTGCTGCAGCCCCTCTGAGAGGAACCTCTCCCTGCCTTCTCTCTCCAGCCATTAACCAGATCCATCAATAAGCCGAAGTGGCAAAAACAGCAGCCAGTATGCTTATGGGGGACTGTATTCTTACTCTGGCAAGGTCCAGGGAGACTCTCACCTTTGGGTGGTGTATAATCAGGGATGAGATCTCTTTCCTTAGGCTAATTTGAATCCAATCTTACTTTCCCTATCTTGACACTTGACCCCCTTACTGTCTTCTTTTATTGTCTTGTATCCTTGTGAAGAGGGTAGGAATTGAATCTTACCAGCTTAAGAAGAATCCCAACATAAAAACTTAGCTTTGGGTGGTATTTCTCTAACAGCCCTTAGCCCTCATCCTTTGAACTTTCCTCCTTCCAAATCAGAACACACACAGAGAGAAAGGGAAAAAACCAAACAAAACAGATGAGGCTAGGTCTCCTGCCTCTCCGCTCCGCAGTGAGCTCTGTCCAGCTGTGTGGTATTTTACTCCCAAATAGGTCCCAAGCTTACTCCTGTTACCATGGTGATTAGTTGCTCTCTACTCTACAAAGTCATTTATACCTTTCCCTTTCTTCAACAGGAAATTTGCATTTTATAACTTTTCCTTTAAGCTTGTTTTTAACATCCCAACTCTACTGCTCTTACTGGATGAAAAGACATCCTTTTTCAAATTTAAAGAAACTAAGCCCACTTTGAATAGTTTTACACTTATTTTGTGTATGATTTAATTTTTTCTTTATCTTTATAAGAAACTGTACCTTAAACTTCAACATAGTGTGGTCAAATATTTGGACCGCATAAGATGAGTATTAACATAATTTGTATTAATAGCACATTGATGTACTTGGCATATAAGTTGACTTGCTATAAAGTTAAGACATGCAATGAAGAGATTACTAGGGAATAATAACTAAAAGAGGGCATAGTTTTCAAATTTTATTTATGGGGTTGAAATTTAAACCTACACAGCTATGTATCACCCCACTTAAAGCAAGAGAAAAAAAAAGAAACCCGGAGAGACAGAGACCACATTTATTTCGTAATGTGGCATAGGTGGATGGAATTTTCTAAATAGTGACAGTCTATTTTTAATCTTTTGACTTCCTGTTGATAATAGTAGATGAACCTGAAGTTTAAAAGAGGTTGTCATAGATGATTTAAATAAGCCAATTCTGCTTTTTCAATAACATGGACTTTTTCTTTATGAGGGTGATTGAGGGCACATTAGCCAATAATCATCGACCAGGGATCCTAGGCGAACATACATTCAACATTCAATTTTTCAAGATATTTTAGGTGCAATACTAATAGTGAATCTGACTTCTTATGCTGGGATTCTTCTTACACTGATCAGATTCAATTCCTACCCTCTTAACAAGGATGTCAGACAATAAAAGAAGAAAATGAGGGGGTCAAGTATCAAGACAGGGAGCAATAAGATTAGACCCAAATTAGCCTGAGGAAGAAGATCTCATCCCTGATTATATATTAGAATTGTTTTGAGGGGTGCTTGTGTGGCTTAGTCGTTAAGCATCTGTCTTCAGCTCAGGGTACGATCCCGGCTTTCTGGGATCGAGCCCCACATCAGGCTCCTCCACTGGGAGCCTGCTTCTTCCTCTCCCACTCCCCCTGCTTGTGTTCCCTCTCTCGCTGGCTGTCTCTCTCTCTGTCAAGTAAATAAACAAAATCTTAAAAAAAAAAAAAAAAAAAAAGAATTGTATTGAGAACTTTAAAAACAGAAGCCCAGAAAACAATCCAATTCTCAGGCCCCATCCTAGACCAAGCAAGTCAAAAACTCCGGAGGACAGCTTGAAGAATCAGTACTTTTATAAGCTCCCCAGGTGATTCTCATGAGTCAGGTTCCACCTACAGTGCAGTGGTCTCAAACTTCAGTCAGCATCAGAATCGCCAGGATCATTTGTTAAACCACACATTGTTGAGCCCTAGCTGCAGAGATTCTAATTTAGTAGGTCTTGGGCAGGGCCTAGAATTTGTCATGAACAAGTCCCCAGGTGTTGCTGAGGCTGTTAGTCAAGGGACTACCTTTTCAGAACCAGTGTTCTATAAATACCAGGAAGTCATCTCGAGAATGTACTATTTCACCCAGGACTAGAAGGACACGTGGACAAAGAGAAAGCAGGTCATTGGGGAGGGCTTTGAGCATTAAAAAAAAAAAGGCTTGTAAAAAGGCCTAGGTCAGGAAAGAGCATTTGAGAAATTGAAAAAGGTCTATATTATGCATGGAACACAGAAAGCAATGTGAAATATGTTTAGAGTTATATATGGTTGAAGCGGCAAGCAGGGGAGTGACGTTGTAAACCCTATTAAGGAGTTTGGACCTTAACCTACAGACCATGGTAACCTATTGAAGGACTTTAAATGGGGAATGACACAATCTGAGCCTCATTTTGGAAAGTTAATTCAGGTCGCAGAGTCAGACCAGAGGCTATTGCATTTATGCTGATGACAGAGTGGATGAAAAGAAGTAAACAGACTCAAGAATGCTTCCATAGGGGGCGCCTGGGTGGCACAGCGGTTAAGCGTCTGCCTTCGGCTCAGGGCGTGATCCCGGCGTTATGGGATCGAGCCCCACATCAGGCTCCTCTGCTATGAGCCTGCTTCTTCCTCTCCCACTCCCCTTGCTTGTGTTCCCTCTCTCGCTGGCTATCTCTATCTCTGTCAAATAAATAAATAAAATCTTTAAAAAAAAAAAAAAAGAATGCTTCCATAGAACTTCAAAACTAATTGGTGGTGGGTGGAGGTGAAGGAGAAGTCAAGGGTGACTTCTCTTTGGGCTTAGAAAGCGAGGTAGAGGGTAGAGCCTCCGCCATGATGTGGAGCAAAGAAATTGGGTCAGTAGAATACAAATAATGCACATTTCAGGGTCCTTGTGTGTAAAAGAGGAATAAACATCTAAATCATGGGGCCGTTATGAGGATTAAATGAAGCTATGAGTAAAATACTTAACATGGAACCTAGCATATAAGTTCTCCTATCTCCTAACTTCCCAATTTAACATCCACTCCTTGTCCTAGCTAAGGAAAAGTGCAGATCTCCAAGCACATAATTTTGTGTTCTTAATGGTCTACAGTCGTGTTCCACTCTTCCACTCCAAAATATATATGCTGTTAATCCTAGCAAGATGACAGAAAACCAAGGTGGTGCTATTACCATGCTAGAATCAAGACACAGGGTAACGCCAATTCTTTATTTTCTCATTTTGCCAATTTTTGAAAAATTAAAATGTCAAAAGTGGTTTTCAAGAAATATTTGCAGCAATACTTCGTTGCTTCATAATAGCATTTTATTGTTTTGTGTGTATACCGAAATCCCTTTATGAAAGATATTTGATGGACAAGACTAATGTCTGCTTCATATGCTGACTCTTATCGGGACTTTTCTCTGTGTACTTAAGCTACAGAGGAAATTATTTGACCTAGGATAGAACAAATCCACCCAATAATCAATGATGTTTTAGTAGGGTTTTACCCTACACATGTCCTATCAACAATGCAATCTGTTGACTGTTGTTCTAGCTTGTTTTGTTTCTCAACTAAAACATGATGAAAATTGAACTCCAAGTTTTCAAGTTCATTGCTGGTAGGTGAATGTGTTGTTTTGAAGCAGAGATGGCTTCCCAGGTCGAAATCCTTGACTTAGAGCCTCACCTTCAATGAAACACTTGCTGAATTGGCCATTTCTGAGAAATTGTTGGCCCTATGCTTTGTGATTTGCTCCTCTAACACCTTTATTTCTTATTTAGCAAGAGGGCTTTTCAGAGGAAAGGAGATTAGAATAATTCAAAATTATTTAGGGAACTATTTTAAGATCTTCCTTGAAATATTCCATTTTGAATTATGAGATAATACTCCCAAGAAAATAAATCTTTGTTTGGCCTGAGCACCTGGTAATGTCACAGATAGGTCATTTGGTTGAGCAGAGGGCAACCTGGGCTTAGGATAAGTTCTTAAAAAGAAGCAGAAATGTTCTATTTTCCTAATTCATTGAAAATTACTTTTACAAAGGTGACATGTTTGTTTTCAATCCCCAAAGCAATAGCCATTTTTATACTTTACATCAGAAAAAGATGTCAAATTTCCTCAACTCACATGAAATGCATGTGATAGAAAACCGGTTTTCTCTTTTGTTTTGAATAAGTATTGTTGGGGCGATAGGGTAGGGGAGTGTCAGGGCCTTCTCTGTGTTAAGGGGCTTATGATTTTGAGTGACATTATTTATTTCTATTATGATTAGACAATTGTTCTATATTTTTGCCCTTTCATACTATGTATGCATGCGTATGTATATGATCCCAACTAAAGTGTTTCCTTTTACTACCCAACAAAAGTGAACTTTAGGCTGACTTAAGAGGTACGCAAGAAACTACACAGGGAAGATTTGACATTCATAAATATATAACACGAGTCCAAATGAATATTCTCTTCTTAATATCTTTTCTCTCAGACCACTTAGGGGCTGAGTGCCTACTCTAATTTAAAGTTCTACTAACTTGCTATGATAAACTTTTTAAAGATGTGACTTCATAAAAAGTAGAATAAGTTTTGCTGGACGTATCTAGCTGATGGATGTAGGCACTCTAATTGGTGAGGATTCATAGCTTACATGGCTTTGACCCGCACAATGTAAGTGCAAAGAAAAAGAAAAACCCATGCTTGGATTTTGTTCTGAAAGTACTAAATGCTGTAAAATAGCTGAATTGTGTATCAGCTCTGGTGCCTGTATCCTCTGTGGTCTTGTTCAAATTACCTAACTTCCATGACCTCAAAGTTACTCATCTGTAAAACTGGGCTAATTATACCTATCTCATATAGATACTACATTTAATTAGGAGGGATCAATGAGATGGAGTATGTAGACAGTTTATTAGGTGCTAGCCAGTATCTGTTTACTTTGAAATTAATAAATGGTACTTGGAATCTCCTGAAACTTACTTGTAGGGAATACCATATTTAGCAACATCACTCTCTTCAACTATGTGTGTGTGATTATGAGGGGCCTTTATTTAAGATTTGCATATTTTGGCCTTAAGCTAAATTTACCCATCTTACACATTCTTGCTTATCCATTATTTTACAATAACATTATTGGCATACTTGAAAACATAGTGACATAGAAAAATCCAGGGCATTAGACAAATCAGGAAAACAGGCATTCTAAAAAGAAAGTGGGTGCTCTCGCCTGAATTGTTCACACAGCCAAATGCCCCAAAAGTTGCCTAAGGCTTCATTTCACTTTGCTAGGGTACACCTGCCTGAAATATTAGCGACTTTGCTAGGCTACCCTGGCTGCAACAGTAGAAACAGAAGCAGCTCAATCAAAGCATGCAGGAGAATGAGCGGCTCAGGGGAATTTCTGCGCGTGCCCCTTGTGGGCTCAGCCTCCTTCTGTTGCTTGGTGTCAAGCCAGGAAACTTGCTTCTGATGGTTAGATATTGTTTTTAATTATAGGAGAAGCATCTTATAGATTTACTATCCATCTTAATAGTGCATTTCAATATTTTGTAAATGAAATCACTATTGCTTCTGTCACATCTGCCTCACGTTTGACACACTGGAGAGTGAGGGAAATGATTAGAGACCATGTTTATATAAAAGTAATGCCAGGAGATGGGATCTGCTGTGCCTGCATGCATATTTCTTCCCATACCTGAAATTATGCTACCTCTCACTTCAGATTAGAGATACAACACAGCCTCATGCAATAGCTAAGCAATACAAAAGAAGTATTGAAAAAAAGAAAAACATAAAATCCCACCCCCAAGGGTGACATTGATGAACAGTTTTGGTGAGCATTCTTTCAGATCTCTCTATGTACACATGTGCACACACGTCTATATACACATGCATGTCTACACAGTATATATGCATCATTGCGTATGAATTGATTTATATGCACTGCTTTGTAATATGTCCCTTTTTTCCTCTTTCCTTTCTCCTTTCCTCCCTTCCTCTGTATATTCCTTCTTCCCTTCCATTCCACCTCTCCATCTTTTCTTCTTTCCCTCCTTCCTTCCTTCCTTTCTCCCTTCCTTCCTTCCCTCCTTTCTTCCTTCTTTGTTTCCTTTCTCCCTCTCTCTTCTTTCTTTCTTTCTTTCTTTCTTTCTTTCTTCTCTTTCTCTCTTTTTTTTTCCTGTTCGGTTAGAGAGAGTTAATTATACACCTCCTTCATGGTATATTATTATTCTTAGTCCATACAATATCCTTCTTTATAAGTTATATATGTGTGTGCCATTGTATCCGTATTCTCCATTCCCATGACCCTTTCCACCCCAGGCTGGCGACCATGCAATAGGATTGATGCACATCTTATTAATATCTGGAAAATACCTATAGTAGTTTTGTTTGCTTGTATTTTTAACTTGCAGGAAGGATAGTGTTTTGTTTTGCAGGTATCTTTCTGTTTCTTTTTTGCTCAGCGCTATCCTTGCTCTTATGTGTGCAGTTAATCCATTGTTTCTAGCTGCCCTTTTGGCCATGTAACATCATCTATCCATTCCATAGGGATGGGCATTGGGTTCTGCCAGTGCACTGATCCTTCTATACTGCTGCAGTAAATACTGTCTTTGATGCTCCTTTCTGGCTTTGTGAGAAAACTTCTTTGGGGTATATATCAGAAACAGAATTGCTGAGTCATGGACAGAGTTTATACTTATTTGACTAAGTGTGCCAATTACTCTCCATCAATGTTACTAATTCTGATGTCGATAAAGACTCTGGCCTTGCTACCCAGAATTCTGGTTTCTCCAAAGGTCAGGAGGTGATCAACCGTCTGAGATGGAACGTCAACCCTCTGTGATGCCCTTGGGACCATAGACAAGTGACTCTAACTGGCTCATTATATGCCTGTCCTAGGCTGGGAGACAGCAGCCTGGGTAACCCATCTGTATGGAAGGTTTGACTTGGTTATTTCTCAAAAATGGGCAAAGATTTCCCTACGGGTAAGGTCATAAATTTGAAAAACAATTTTTTTTTTCTCACAATGGTATGGATTGTTTTCTCAGTTAATGACTATAACTAACTTGTATTTATTTATTTATTCATTCATTCATTTTTAAATTTTTTATTATGTTACGTTAGTCACCATACAGTACATCCTTAGTTTTTGATGTAGAGTTCCATGATTCATTATTTGCGTATAACACCCTTTGCTCCATGCAATACGTGCCCTCCTTAATACCCATCACCGGCCTATCTCAGTCCCCCCCCCCTGAAGCCCTCAGTTTGTTTCCCAGAGTCCATAGTCTCTCGTGGTTCATTCCCCCTTCTGTTTCATCTATATGGTTCCAGAAAATTCCCTTGCATTTCCTCTTACTTCGCTTCATTTTATCAACTCTTTAGTAGTACATATTGAGGATTAATTTTGTTTTTTCACTTTTATAAACAATGCTGCATTGAATGTCCTCATCATATAAATTCGTATGCACTTGATTGTTTTTCTCCTTAGTATAAGATTCTAGATGTGAAATTGCTCCAGTAAAAGCCATATACATTTTACTTTTTGCATTGTCAGATTTCCCTGTAAAAAGGCTATATATTTTTATATGGCCTCCCACACAATGTATGAAGGTATCCACTTCCTCCATTCTTAATGCTGACTTTATCAATTTCTAATAATCTTATCTTATATAGCTTTTATAGTTATTCTTTGATTTGAGTGAAGATGAATATTTTAAATATATTATTGACCTTTCTATAAATTTGTGTCCTTTGCAAATAATTCTATCAGTATAATTTGTATTCTTATTTATAAGATCTCCATGAGGGCAAAAGCTGTTGCAGTATCATTGACCTCAATTTCTCATTTTCTTGCACTTAGTAGCTGCTTAAGTGTTGAATAAACATTAGTATTTTGTCTTAAATATTTTGCAGTTTTTGTTTCTTGCTTTTAAGTTTTATTTTTGTTACAGATGTGTATGTCAATCTACCTATTATTTTTCCTCTGATTTTTGGCTATCATATATTCTTAGTCTTCTTGATACCTATTTTATTATAGTACTTCTATGGCTTTATTTTTTAACATTAATATTTTCTAATCCATGTGTAATGGATTTGGTGAGGTTAGTGAAATAGAGGTCTTGGTTTACATTTTCCAGGTACTTTTATTGACTAGTTCGTCTTTTACATATGATAACACATTTATTTTATACTGAATTCCTATGCATACTTGGGTCTAATGAAGAATTTTCTATTCACTTCACTAATTTGTTACTTAAAGGTTACTTACGCTATATTGCTCATATTTTTAACTTTATTTACTTTGAATACCTAATGTTCAAAATTCAGAAGATACCAGAGTATATCGGAAAATGTTTCTTTTATACATTACTCTACCAATCAAGCCCTAAGAGCAAACAACTGGGCCCCTGGGCATCCTCTTTAAAAAGTAGTATATTGGGGTGTCTGGGTGGCTCAGTTGGTTAAGCCTGTGCCATTGGCTCAGGTCATGATCCCAGGGTCCTGGAATTGAGCCCTGCATCAGGCTCCCTGCTCAGTGGGGAGTCTGCTTCTCCATCTCGCTCTGCCTGGCAGTCCCTCTGCTTGTGCTCTCTCTCTCTCGCTATCTCTCTCTCTTTCTCTGTCAAATAAATAAATCAAATCTATTTAAAAAAAGGTAGTATATCACAGGGACTGTTCTGCATTTTACCTTTTTTGACTTGCCAGTAAATCATGCTATGCCAGTATAAAAGGAGCTTCTTCAGTCATTTCATTGCATGATGGAACATTATATATTCAAACAGTTTCATACTGATGGATGTTTAGGTTTTCCAAACTTTGGCTGTTACAGCAATACTGAAATCAATAACCTTATACAAACTTCTTTTTGCATGTATGAGTATAGGTGAGGTATATTTCCTAGAAATGCAATTACTAGGTCAAGGGGCAATGCATTTATATTTCTGACAGATATTGACAAATTGCCCTCCATAAAGGTTGTGCTACTAGTTATTTCTACCACTAATGAATGAGAATGTGTACTCTCCCTCCCTGTATACAGGTGCAGTGTGTGTTCTTTAGTAGTACTGAATCTTTTACTTAGGCTATTGTTGAATCCTATTATATAATTAAATAGCAGGTTGTTTTATTCAGAAATTATGGGCTATGAGATACTTTTGTTTTGTTTTGTTTTTTTGAGAAAGAGAGAAAGAGAGAGAGAGTGAGCAGGGAAGAGCAGAGAGAATTTCAAGCAGGCTTCATACTCAGCGTGTAGCCTGACGTAGGGCTCTATCTCATGAACCTGAGATCATGACCTGAGCTGAAACCAAGAGTCAGTTGCTTAACCAACTAAGCTACCCAGGCGCCCCCGAGAGGCTTCTATTTAATGAAACATGCCAGACATAGGAAATCTCTTGTTTTTTCATTTTAATTTAAATGTACCCTCATTTTAGTATCTGTAGTTATTTTTATCTGCTTTTAATATAAGATTCATGGACCTAAAGATTAGATACAGACTTTAATACTTTCTCACACTCCCAATGTGTTATTTTTGATAGTGCCTTCAGTGTTTGAAACTTTGTGCACTTCAACTCTAAGACCATACAGATTTAGATATGTTTCAGTAAATTAGAAGGTATTTAGGAGGGCACATGTTGCATGGAGCACTGAGTGTTATACATAACTAATGAATCATGGAACATTGCATCAAAAACTAAGGATATACTGTATGGTGACTCACATAACATAATAAAAAATTATTATTAAAAATAAATAAATAAATAAATAAATAAATAAATAAATAAATAAATAAAATAAATTTTATAAAAAGAATGTAATGCAAAAAAAAGTTATATATCAAAGACCTTCCCACGTTTTCTGAATTTTTTTCTTAAATCTCAAAAGGTACTTTGTAGTTCACAACCAGAATGAGTTCAAATAGGAAAAAGGAAACAGGCATGTCCTGAAAAAAATACTAGTGAGGCCAAGACATAATTTTCTTATGGTTTTAATAAATATTATCAAAGTTGCAACAAAGCTAAAACACAGAATGATTAATCAAGTCATAATTCAGAAATAATTCCATCTTATGCAAAATTTTTCTAGGGCATTTTAAGATGTGTGATTGTATTTTTATTTATTTATTTTTAAAGATTTATTTATTTTAGAGAGAGAGAGTGGGCATGTGAGCACATTGAGGGGAAGGGCAGAGGGAGAGAATCTCAAGCAGACTCACTGCTGCGTGTGGAGCCCAACATGGGGCTTGATCTCACAACCCATGAGATTATGACCTGAGCCAAAACCAAGAGTTTGGCGCTTAACTGACTGAGCCACCCAGGCGCCCCAAGATGTATGATTGTATTTTTGAAAGTTCTTCCTAACAAAATATCAGTAGCATAATCATTTTATAAAGAGAGGCTTGCCTAAATACTTACTACTATGACTATTTTAATCCATTAAAAAGCTGAGAATAAACTTGGAGTGTTTATTTTCACTTTTTAAAAATTGCCTCCTTTTATGTTGTTTAACTTTAGTATCAAGGAGTGTCCTACGCCTGGCAAAGTACATAAAGTGCACTCCTTAAGTATTGGCTCTATGTATCCTGGGCAGCCACCTCCCAGTGAAGACCAGAACATTCCTACACTCCTTAGTGTCTGCCTGCACACCTTTCCAGTTTATACCTCCCCATCCCAGTGGTAACCTCTTGCTTTTGTTTCCTGTGGTTTCTGTAACAAATGACCCCAAATTTGGTAGTTTCGAGTAACAGAGATGTACTCTTTTATAGTTTTAGAGGTCAGAAGGCCAAAATTAGGCATCAGCAGCAGTGTACTCCTTCTGAACACCCTAGAGGAGGATCTTTCCTTGCCTCTTCCAGTTTCTGGTGGCTGCTGGCATTCCTTGGCTTATGCCTACATCAGTCCAGTCTCTACCTCCCTCTCCCATGGCCGCCTTCTCCTCTGTCTCTCCTCTGTATGTCTCTGACCCTTGTCATTGGATGTAGAGCCCATTTGGGTAATCCAGGATGAATCTCATCTCAAGAGCTTTAATTACATATGTAAAGACTCTTTTTCCAAAGAAGGTCACATTCACAGGTTCTGGAGTTAGGATGTGGACATCGTGTGTGTGTGTGTGTGTGTGTGTGTGTGTGTGTGCGCGCTGGGGGCATCTTCAAACCTATCTTACTTCTACTCTGAATTATATCACCATAGTTAAGTTTTGCCTGTTCTTGAACTTCATATAAATGACATTGTAACTATGTCTATCTTAAGTGTCTGCATTCTTTTATTGTTTTGGTTATTAAAAGGAATCTGCACAGAAAAGGTTTCTGGAGCATCTCTACAGTTAATTTAGTTCCCTGTAAGACCAGAAGGGCCCGAGCAGAACAGCAATGACTATACATGGCTGATAAAATCTAGTAGCTTCCTTGATGGACTTGCCAGCTCGTCTACTCTTGCTACAGCAAAATGCCGCATTTGATCCAGCATTTTAACTTGAGGTTCCTCAGTTCTAAGAGAATTAGTTTATGGGAATTAAACCCACTCCCATTAAACCCTCAGATAAGAGTACCTCTGAAGGAATCAATTGAAGTACAGCCTAGCTTTGAATAATAATATCCTCAAACTCACAAATATAAGAGACACTTTCATAGCTCTGGATTCAGCCCTTTTCATTTACCTGAGATTCATTGTAATGCATTTGTTTCTTCCTCTTTAATGAATGGATATTGCCTCCCTAAAATTTAAATTTCGTTTCAAATACATATTTATGGTATCATTGTCTATGCTCAAGCAGGCGATTTTAAGATGATATATAAGTATAACCAGGCAAATTCACTGCTAAAATGAGTTCTGCCAAGATATTTCTCATTAATCTTGGAAACATTGCAGGTGTGTTTATTAATACAGAGGTCTTTGTGTTAGAATGCTGTGATCTTTTCTGACATATTAAGCCATTTTTGATTTGCTGTTTTCATTAACAGCTTCTCTTTTTCAAAGATATTAGATAACTCTGGGGTATTAAGCAGCAGAGTGATTTGGGGGTGCAAGGAAGAAGGGGAGGAGTTATTAATCTTATGTAAATGTCTATCTAATTTTCAAAGGATCCAGGCACCACTGCAAACAGGAAGATCCATGGACTATCTGGGGGGAAGATAATTTCCTGTTTGTTTAATTGATCCTCTGTAACTTTTCTCTTGGCAGGTATAGCTCACTAATGGAATTTGCACAGTTCAATCATTATTAGAAATGTCAGTATGACATTTGATTAATCCAGTCTATTTATATTTGGAACACAAATCAAGTATTTATTCTAACAACATAATTAATTACTATTCTCCCTTTTTGGTTTTCAATGTATTTAGAGATTCCCTTAACATTTCCATCTTTAGCCAATAGGTGCCATATATCTCTCTGTAGACTGGGTCCATGCCAATGTGATATTATAGACTGATGGGTAGAGCACCAGGAACTTGTATCAATTTTATTGCTGGTTTCATTTAAATTGTAATAAGTTATACATTTCTTTAGTGATTTCTAGTGCTGGGAATTGAGTGCAGAGTTTTATGACCCTCTTCATTTTAGGGTCCCTCATTTTGGTCCTCCTTTTCCCTAGGCTCCTAAGAGAAATCACTTCTTAAACACTATTGATTCTTTCAGCAAAATTTCCCAGTCTGAGACAATATAATTAGTTTTATCCACTTGTTTGTTCGTTCATTCATTTAATCCTTTGTTAGCTCATTCAGTCATCTAACAAATAATTGTAGATAATGATACAGCAGTGAATAAAAGAGAGGAGTCCCTGCCCTCTTGAGCTTACATTTCAGGGAAGAGAGAGATCAACACAAAAACAGCCAAAGCCTATATAATTGTGGTAAGTGCCATGGGGTAAAATGTGGCAAGATCAGGAGTTTGGAGGGGCGAATTGTTATGAGAAGAGTTATTTTGTTATGTAAGGTGGTGAAGATAGGCTTTGTAAGAAGATGACATTTGGATAGACACCCGAAGGCAATGAGAGAGAAAGCTGTGTCATTGTTCTCCACGATGTTCAGCCAGAGGGTGAGCAAGCCCAGGAGGCTTGAGCAGGACCGTGCCTAGCATGGAAAGTTACTTAGGAGGCCAATGAGCATAGGTGAGATGGGATGGAGATAACTCGTGGAACTGGTGGAAGTCAGATCACATAGGGCCTTGTAGATCACAGAAAACACAAGGTTTTACTTTAAACTAGAAACCAACGGGGAGTGACCGTATTAAACTTTACTTGAGCCCTGTGTTCCTAAGAATCAGTGATGGTTAAAAAAATCCACCCACTTTTGTGGTTTACTGCAAAGAACTACCCTCCCCCCACGACTTAGATAAGATCTGGGGATGATGTCCTTGTTTACTCAGGGCAAAGCTGGACACTGACCCTCCTTTTCATTCCTATTGTTTGTCTCAAATGATCAGCTGAACTGTTTAACCCCACTGGCCAATTATAACAAAATGCCTGTTAATTTAACTTGACCAAACTTCAGGTAAGTTTCAATCTTCTTCACAGGATGCTGACCTTGACTCACCCCTAAGGTTAAACACTAGAATTTAGAACATCTCCTCCGTAATGACCTCTCCTGCTCAACTGTCCAATCAAACTACGTGCTCATCCATTCCACCACACTTGTTTCTAGTGTGGTTCACTCCTATCCATAAAAGACAATCCCCTTTTCTGCTTGACCTCCGGATTTGTTTGCAGACTTCATGGTCTGAGATTTCTTCCCATTTCAGTAGCTCCCTTCCATTATTGCAACAGTGTTTTTGAATAAAGTCTCTCCTTAAGTCCAGATCTGTTTTTTTTTTTAATTTATTTATTCCTATTTGAAAAGTGGAAAAACATGGACTGGAGATTTATAAATAAAAGGCTCATTCTGGGTGTTAAGTGAAGAAAACATGCAGAACTATGTAGAGGAACAAGGGAGACACTGGGGAGATTAGTATTTATATGCCAGTGAACTTTGAGAGGATGTTCATAAAATCTCATAATTTGATAAGACTTGGTCCTGTCCACAGGCTAAATTTGGTCCTTGAAAATCCAATCTTTGGGTAGATGAAGATTGATGGGAAGAGCACGCAAGCTGGGTGACACGCTCACATAAGTCTCTTTTTGTCATATCTGAGGTAGATCTTACCAGTGGGAGGGCCTAGGAAGTGTTTTAAGTTAAGACATAAATCATGATGAATGTCCAGTTTAGAAGATTCATCTTATTAATCAATTTATTCACTCAATTCCTATTTACTCCATGCCACTTTTATAGATAATATTCCAGATTCTAGGATGCTGCAGTGAAAGGAGACACATGGCTGTGGGGGATTTACATTCTAATTGGGGGATGGATATGGATTCTAAATCATCAATTTAAAAGCAGTACCGATTATGGTAAGAAGGCAGTAAAATGGGTTATAGGATAATGCCTGAGGAGGATGGGAGTCAAGTTTACATTGGATGGTCTGGAAAATCCTCTCTGAGGAGGTGATCCTGGATCTAAGAAGCAGTGAGAACAGCTACTGTGAAAGTCTTGAAGGTCCAAGAATTGGGCCCAGTCCATGAATAGAAAGTAGGTCACTGTGGCTGGATCTGAAGGAGAGTGCTTGGTGTGAGCTTTGGTCAAAGAGATAAGCTGCACAGAGCCTGTGGGACCTTGCAGGGCATGACAAGGAGTTGGAATTTATTCTAAGTGTGATGGAAAGCCAGAAGATTCTGTGGGACACTGATGCCGAAGACCTCTCTGCCTAGAATTTTCCCTGCCTCTATCTGCTTCCAGGAACAGAGGGGAGGGGGAAAAATAAAAAGGAAAAGGAGTCTTTCTTGGTATTGAAGACTGGAAAAAGAACCCTGCTTTAAGAAAACAAAAAACAAAAAAACCCAAACCAAACCAAACTTAAAAATACCACTTTATATAAACGGAGTCACTACTGTGGTATAGCACCGTAACTCCTGTTAGGTTCCAGCATCAACCCATCAGATGCAGCTACACACAAGAGAGGAAAAGGGACGAAAGCCAGGGAGAGGGAAAGGGCGAAGAAACAGTTTATATAGCAGACTCTGGGGAACTTAACGAGCTTGAAACAGTCAGTGCATGATTTTGAAACTTATGAAAAAAAGAAGCAAGGATTTTAATGAATTCTCAGCTTGGTAAAGAAGAGGAATTCATTTTTCAGGTAATTGATTAGTGATGGCTTTGTAGTAGTCTAGTAAAAGCAGTTGAAAGCCCTAGAGAAGTATTGACTAATGAAGGGTTGGAGGCCTGATGAAACACAATACAGAAGAGGATGAGGATGACCATGAATAAGAATGAACAAGTTGAAAGCGGAAAACTCTTAAATAATTTCTGAATATGAGCTCTCTCCATGGAACTACATATTCATAATACTATAAATATGTTCATACATATATTAATGGACTGGATGATATATTGCAAAGACATATATTTGGGAATTTTTTGGTCTTCTATGGGATTTTTTTCAATTCGCTATATTAACTGTCACTTTAATTCTGATTTAAATATGTGATCCTTATAAGTTGAAACTGTTATAACACTGTCGATAGGAAAAAATAGGTTTTAATATAATAATTTACATATAAATTTTATAATTTGACTCAATTTATAAATTATAAACCAACTTTTATATGTGTTTTATATATAACAATATATATTTATCATAAATTCTAAAACACATGTATATATAATGTATGTATATATGTATATATCTAAAACATGTGTACATTTTATATATTTATATTTATATATTTATATATCTTTATATTATATATAAAATGTATATATACTATATAGATTATATTTTTATATGATATAGATTATATTTTTATATATTATTAATATGTATATAAATACACAAATTTATATGTTTTTTATATATATGAAAAATATATATATATATTTGGCTTGGGAAACCACAGCTTTTGAGTTGATCAGAATACGAGGCATTTCCCTTCATTCCATCTGTAAAAGAAAGAAAAGATCCCTACGGTTGTCATGATTATATGAAATATGGTAGAGTTGTGAAGTCGGTGTTAGATAAGTGCCCATGACCACCATTATTTGAAATTTCTTGCAGACGAGGTGACAAAATTACCTCCTAAAGGTCCATTTGTTCTTTAGGGGTACTAGTTTGTCATTCCCCATCATTATGAAGTAATTTCCTAAAAGGCACAGCCCTCTCAACATGTGAGATTCTAGAGAATCACTAAAAGCAAGTTTTGTCTGAAGTACACAGTAGGCATTCCATAAATGTATGCCGGATGGACACACTTTGAGCAGCTGGGGGTGATAATTATGATTTAACTATAACCAAAACGTCCATTAGGGCTGATTAAATATGGCCGCTCGGAAATATTCCCTTGACTTGCTCAGCGCACATGATGGCCGGACTTCCAAAAGCACCATGGAGCGTCGCTGTGAAGGTTGTATTGCATGTTGCAGAGCAGATCTGTTCCTATCCGTGATGTGTCTTGATATGAAAGTGACAGTACAAATGTAAACAACCTCATTAGCAGCAGTTACTAAATTTAAATTTATCGCATAGAGTAACTGTTTTACTGGGGAGGGAAAGAATATGTACTTTTTTATTCTTAATAAGTTTCCTCAGGATATGGATGGAAATTTCCCCTTTTGTTTCAGGAGCACTCAGGTGTGACTGCACAATTTAATGTCACTGTTCCTTATTCTTCTATATCAACTGATGCACCTCCATGACATGTTAGCACAGCCAATTCTCCCACTCACACCCCAAGTATAAATGAAACCAGGTCTACATAAACGGTCCAGAAAAGCAACAGACAAAAGCAGAGTCGGGGACAATTCTCCTTTGTATACACACCACATCACGGTGCTGGACCAAGCTTGCGGTGCCATGTAGGGAATTGATGAAATTCAGTCAGATGACACGAACACTAGGCTATTGCTTGTGGGTATCCCTAATAGGCACTGTGTGTGTGTGTGTGTGTGTGTGTGTGTGTGTGTGTGTGTAATGTGAGTTACAATTATATTACCATTTAGGGCCATCGTCTTGGACCAGCTCAGGGGCAACTAGTCACAGTATTGACCACATGAACGGTGACTCCTGGAGTTCCAGAGTACACAGCTTGGAGCCAGACACGTTAGCACTGTTGTCTACAGCGGGGATCAGTTCTTCTCTGTCTCTCTCTCCTTTCTCATTCTTCCACTTTCCCCTCGGTCCTCTTCCTCCTCCTACCTCCTTATTCATTTGTTCTCCTCTCTCTACTAAATACAGAAGATGGCAGAGGAAAACAGAGAAACCTGCTTCACTTTCTCATACTGGAAGGGAAATATTTTAATAATGTAGTTATTCACTGGATGGATAAATCAGATGAACTAGAAAGAGTTAAGGGAACACCAGTGAATGAGCTCAATTAAAAAATATAATAAGGTGTACTTATTTGAAAGCAGTAGTTTCACAACAAATGGAAGCTTAGGAAATTTTGCCTGTAGCTGGCCTCAGCTGATTTGCTTTCGTGATATATGTATAATTCACATGTAATCATTTCTCTGTTAGATTGATGCATTTTAGGAAATTGAAACATCCTACACACTTCGTCAATCTTCATAAATTTTGTCCTTATGAAAGACACGAAGTCCATTTTAACATGGCTCTGTCCAAATTATGGCGATTATTGAAATGCACTTTTATGTACGACATAGTAAGAAAGAGCCGATGGGAAACAGGGTTGTTTGTAGTGCAAAAACAATAAAACATTGCTTTGATCCCGATTAATCATTTAATTTTTAGAAGAATTAGGGTTCTGTTTGGTAAAATAGATATAATTATACCTGCTTTTAGTTTTTAACATTGCAGAGATTTCATAAGACTCAAATGCTATGTATGAAAATGATTTCTTTAAAAACAGCCTGTAAATCTCTATCAGATTTTAGTGCATAGATACCATAATTATTAAATTAAAGGAACAACACTTGTATATTTTAAAGATCAATTAAAAAATCTGACTCAATAGCAAGCACGTCACGTTAAAATTTAGATCTATAGATGCTATTACATTCAAGAGTCATTATCTAATTTTTTAAAGCCAGTAAATGTTTTCACAAACTTGAAATACTCTCTA
The DNA here is from genome assembly GCF_024610735.1 of Ursus americanus. Taxonomy (NCBI): domain Eukaryota; kingdom Metazoa; phylum Chordata; class Mammalia; order Carnivora; family Ursidae; genus Ursus; species Ursus americanus. Next base: position 85,034,467 of record NC_142130.1, read on the forward strand.
AGGAAGTCATTTTGAGTCCAGTCACAACCATTATTGTTCTGTAATTGTCAGGCTCTGAAACCTCGTCATCACTGTTAGAAGTAAGTGGAACCAAAATGCATCAAGTTCTTTGTGGATTCATGAATTAACCAATGGGAGGGACCCGCTTTCTGGGCAGTTGGCTAAAATACATTATGCCCTGGGAGCTGGTTCTTTTCAATGTTCTCATTCTTCCAGAGACAGGAAAGGTGTGGTGGATTTATTGGGATTTTGGGCTATTATACATAACATTTTTCATGGCAAGTATAAAGCTTAAACAGAAATATGTATCTAATGGAACTAATTAACTCGGTTATTGCTAATCCATTCAAGGATTCTGTCCTAAGAATACAAGTGAAAGGAGTCTTCCTCTTCATTCCCTCTCCTGGAAGGTTGAGTATGTAATTAATCTGTCATTCAAACAAGGGCATTTTTTGAGTAAGGGTAAAAAAGACATAAATCAGGGCTGTCCTGGGCAAACAGGAGGTAAGGTCAGCCTGGGGCCTTGGGGTTCTCGATGCTTTGCTCCCCTGAACCTGGGTGAGTGCCTACATTTTTGTGTTTTCCTTGACCTCTTACTTCCAACTCCCATGAATGTGAAACTTCTTCCCGCCGAACCCTCCTCACTGTCCACTTCCCTAATAGTGCAGCCAATGTCCCTTCTGGCCCAGGCTTCAGGTCTCCGATCTCTCTGTAACCTGTGGTGTGTTTGCCAAGTTTTCTCATCTTTTCAACACATCGAACCAATCTTATTATTCTCTTATCATATTACCTCACACCTGAATTAACATCAACTTGCTTATAAAAGTTTCCCAGATGCTAGCGATTTCAACAAAGTCTTCAAAACTACAAGCAAGAAACTTCTCAAACATTCCATAGCCATGCTACTTTGCCACTTTCTACACAGTAATAACCTTTGATCACCCTGTGGAAAGACAGATTTCATTACCTTTTAAATTTTCCAGCCATTTACTTTATTTCTTCTTTTTGTCTCCTGGCAAGATTCTTTGCATACCATCAATCTCCGGGGTATCAATTGCTTCCCTGGCCTCTGAATATTTGCCTAAATTTCCTTATATTTGGAGAATAAGCTGCTGATTCTGTCCAGGATCTCCAAAATCATTCTTCCTTTAATTAATCTACCGACTCCATGTTGACAGGACATAGCCACGTTTGTACGTTGAATCACCCTTAAGATGAATGTAACTTGTTCGTATGTGTATGTTTCCAATCTTAGATCTGTCTCTTGAAATAAAGATAGTGCTCTCTTTTTAGTATTCTAAACTTTGTGGGCATTTTACAATTGTAATCCTATTTATTAAGGAATTTTATGCAAACATATGTTCATACATCTATGAATTCAAAAATTTGGAAGTATCTGATTCTCAGTGGGTTAAATAGTCTAGGAGAATTTGAAGGTGAGCACCACTTCCCAGGCTTCCTAGTCTTTGTTATATTCCCAAGGCCTGTTGTGGTTCTTGGATCACTGTAGGCCCCAATTAATGTGTGTTTCATACATGGAGAACCAAGTGAGCTTTGGAAAAGACAGTCTCTCCAATCACCTTAATGTAATAGATACAGATCAACTTTAATACTTAATTTTCATCCTTGGGAGGATTAAAACAGATTATATAAAACAATATATATTATATATTCTATAAAATATTATTTAAGCTATTTTATAATCTCATGCACTTAACAGTTGACTTGATTCCTGTAATGAGTACATGTTAGTTAGCTGTTTGGTTTGTTTTATTACATACAGCTCACAAAACGACATGTAAGCCAGTACTAAAACAGAATTTAGTTAGTTTCTTATGTAATAGTACAAAAGGAAAGATTTTTCAATAGCCAGGGTAGAAGGTGAAAATTTCCTATCATCAGGAAGTCAGGTAGCCTACTATCAAGCTGCCAGCAAGACAGTGCTCTTACCTATGAAGAAAGAAGATGGAGTATGTCTCAGACGTATATGGACCTTTGTGCTGAGTGGGGAAAGGCAGCCATCATTTTCCTAAGCTTGTGTGAGAAATGTAACTGGTAGATTTTGCCTTTGTGTAAGGGAGGAGGGCCCGCGGAAGCCACACAGAAAGCATCCATGGCCAGAGAGTAATTGGTGCCAATCAAGACTTTCCAGCCAAGAGTTCTGAGATGGAGGACTTGCCACACATATAAATGAATTTCTGATTTGACAGACTGCCAGGAGCAGTGATATTTGCCTTGTGTCACCTGTCGATTATATTACAAATCTATGTTGTAATATACAAATCACAAATATTTGGAGTATAGAGATAGAGTGACATTGAGGCCCTGTACACACGGAGGTGGGGCATTTATACAGGCACACCTCCTTTTTTCACTCATTGATAAATTTCTGCCTGGGCAAATTTCTTCATGTGGTCTCAGAACTTTTTTTAGTTAGTCTGTGACATCTGTACAATTGGTAACATTTGTCAATATAATCAAGTAGATGGTTGAATTTGCAAGTCTAGTAGGCTAAATTAATCACTGATTTCAATCTCTCTCTCTCTCTCTCTCTCTCTCTCTTTTGGATCAGTTTGAAAAGGACAGTTCCATGTAAAAGCTGTTTAAGCGAAGGGCAGCACTCTGCTGAACTCGTCTTTTTAACACTTCCCTGACTGGATCTCTTTTAGTCAAAGCAAAGCACAAGGTTTTCTCCCAATGGATAAAGTTTCTTCTTTCAATGTTCAATCATCCTTCTCTGAGTAGATCTAGACTCGTAATCTTCATGAAATTTGATCTTTCTTCAGTGTGATTCAAAGCCTGTTTTCAGATCTGTTAAAGGCCTAATGACTAAAATACTGTTGTCTTTTGTTTTTGTGCTCATGAGTTCCCAAAGTATTTTAAAGACAAATTAGAGAACGTAGATGGCATCTATGAGCCATAATGAGTCCTGAAGACAGACTGTAAGAAATTTACTGTACTTATTAAATATCTTTTCTATCCATTGTCTTTTATAATAAACTCGGCTCTTTGTCTTGCATTGATCCCACTAGATAATAAGCTTTATTAGGTCTTCCCCTAGAACATCCAAGGATACTATTGCTAAAAGTTCTTAGAAGATCAGAAAGAAATGACTTAACTAAATTCTTCATTCAGGTTTTCCTGGTGCCTGTATAGAAAAAGCTAATAGCAGCATTGATAAAATCGAACTCTATTATGTGTACCAATGTTATCTTTCATTCTTTGAATGTAAATGATACCAAATAGTTTAACTTTAAATATGCTATTTCTTTTTCTTACAACGGTGTAGATTAGAGCTATAAAGTAACTTATACGTTTGGTTTTTTTTTCCCTTAAATTCTGCAACTTGAATAAATGAGGTCTCTAAGTGGCCCAATCTTAGTGTTGTATCACATTAATTTGAAAGAAAAGCAGGACAATAATCCCAATAACTCTTTTTTATTTTATTATTATATATATATATATATATATAGAGAGAGAGAGAGAGAGAGAGAGAGCATGTGTGGTAGGGAGGGGCAGAGGGAGAGGGAGAGAGAGAATCTTAAGAGGCTGCACTCAGTGCGGGGCTGGATCTCATGACGCTGAGATCATGACCTGAACTGAAAATAAGAGTCAGACACTTAATTGACTGAGCCACCCAGGACCCAGTAATCCCAATAAATTTTAAAATTCCCCATCCGTTACTTGCATCGCTGGAAGATCTTTGAAGTGACTTCAATGGGCAATTCACAGAAATACTTCTGGGGTCTCTTTTCCTCTCAATTCCAATTCCCTAATATGACTCGGCCTTTGCAAAGCCTCTTTGGTACTTGGAATGGTATTAATTTTACACATTCCAGACACTATGCATATGCATTTGCTTTAAACATTCATTGGCTAAAAATGTCACCATTCAGTCTGAAGTCATTATACGACTGGTTTGCTTTGTTTGATGGTTGGTTTAGTTGGGTGCTGTGTGTTTGGTGAAAGGGAGAAGAGGGCTGGAGAAGGACCAGTCAATTCCATTTATCCTTTTCTGACAATCAGTGATTATCTTCAGAGTATTATTTTTGAAAATACGTGGGTGTCATGAATGTGGCCTGAAATTGCATTATTCTGAGAGCACCAGCAATCCTGGGGTAAACCTCATCATGTTCAATGAAAGTTATCAACGCTTTCCCCACATCTGTTATATTCCATAGATATATTCACTTTTTTTCCTGTCCTGTATTGGACATGAATGTGCTATCAAACTACTAGATTTAAGAATCTGTCTTGCATTATTTTATAATCAGAATATAAAAATAAACCACAATTGTCTCAAGATTGAAGCTGGAATGCACATTGATCACACGTATGACACTATTTTGTGCTGTATATGTGGTATCATTTAAGGTAGAAACCAGAACATCTCTCATTTAACAAGGAAAGTGAACAAAAGTATCAAGACCTCAGGTCACTTGTCTAGGCTCCTAGTAAGGGTCTCATGGGATTGGAACACAGTGTATGTCATTCCAGAGCTCAAGATTTGGTCTTCCTATTTTTTAAAACAAAGTTAATATTTATATTTGAATAGAAATCCCTTTTATGAGATTAATAAGCAGGTCATTTTAAAGAGTTGCTCTGCAATAAACCATGGAAGAGTTTTGTTAAGTACAAGATGATAAGACGTATTTAAACCCAAGAGGGCTCTCACAACTTCATCCACAGATATGAAGTCATTTTACTGGTCCGTCTCCTAGATCCCTGGCAGCTAGAAGAAGGTGTCCCTCTCTTATGTCATGGCATTAGAACTTAGCTCCTTTTTATGCGGGTATGTGAAAGCAAATCCCTTTTAAGGTATCAAGTATAATGAAATATGCGATCTGGCTTTCTTAAAGCCTACACAGCCAAAGGCACGGACTCTTGCTAGTCCCTCTAGACATGCAGTAATTCAATAGTAGCAGTTGTTTCCTTTTTTAGGTGTCAGAGTTTATGTCTGAGAACAGCAGGAAGTGATTTTACAAATAGAAAGGAAGACGATCTTTCTCCCACATGTGTGTGCATGCATACCCCACCTGCCCATCCACCTTTTTTCCTCCCTCCAGCTTAAAGGATTTTAAAAAGAAGGCACCTTTCTCATGCAAACATTAAAAGTCAGTGCTACTGAATTCTCCTACATGTGACAGAATGGGCTGTTTCAAGAGTATATACTAAGGTCTTGAAACTTTAAAAAGGAAATACATGTTCTCATCATTTCCCAGGCATTACTTTTTCGTATATCGTATTTGATCATTTCTTGTCGGAATTTCTGGTGGCCTATTAGACCAAAAGTTTTTTGAGTGAAAATTAAGTGTCTGTTAATTAAGCAAACCCAGCTGCCCACAGGCGTTGGTCCGACACCTGCTATATGCCTGATGCTATATCAGACAGTGTAGAGAATACAAGAAAATACAAGGCATGGTCTCTACTGAGAAGACCTTATAGTGTATTGGGAGATAAAAGGAAACCAAAGTGGGGGGGGGGGCGGAGTAAGACCCGTGTGTACATGGACAGAGGAGGGCAGAGTTTGCAGACCAACCCGGAAGTCATGGCTGTAGCCCTGGGGAAAACAGGCTCTATGCAGGGAGGGGGCTGGGGAGGAACAATAGCCTATGCTGTGTGTGCTGAAAGGTCAGGCTACTGTGACCAGGCAAAGGACAGTAATTGCTTTGGTTTTCCACGTGATGACTCTCACGCCAACACCTGGTTTGCAGCAGGAAGGTCATGATCTCACTAAAAATGCTATCAGAGCTCTACCTGTGGAGATGATCGTTTTTAACGTTACCATTTTACGAGTGAGGAAACTGAGGCAGATAGATGTGAAGTCCTCGTTCATGATCACATAGTTGATTCATGACAGAAATGGAATTGGGAGCCCCGGGGGTAGTGACTCTTATGCTTTTCAAAAAGTGTACCCTTTCCTGAACACCACACCCCAATCCAGGCGCTACTATTACTCGCTCCTCTAAGTGGTACTTATCTCTTTAAATTTAACTGACCTGGTCTGAAGAGTGGAAAACTCTGTCAATTCTTTTTAGTCTGTATTGATCAGGGGCTTGAATCAAGCAGCCAAATTGAATTCAGACTTCACTAATTTGCTGAAGCCTGAAATGGAACCAACTCCTATTTAGTGGTACCTGGATCCTATTGTCATTTTCCTTGACTACTGATGTGTACTAATTGGCTGTATTTTCAATAAAATTGAGATTAACTATGCTTTATAAGACTGCATGAAGATACAGGGCTGTGTTTTGCAACTCTTTGGGTGTGTTTGCAATTGATTTTGATATATACACATCTACAGATATTTACAACTATACAGTTGACCCTCCAACAACACGGGTTTGAACGGCGGGGTCCACCTATACACAGGTTTTTCCAACAAATACAGTGTGTTCTGTGTGTTTTTTATTATAATTAAAAGCATTTTCTCTGGCCTAGTTTATTTTAAGAATACAACATAATATATATAACATACAAAATATGTGTTGGCTGTTTATCGGTAAGGCTTCCAGTCAATAGTAGGCTAATAGTAGTTAAATTCTGGGGGGAATTAAAAAATATATGTGGATTTTTGACTGTACAGGGGAGTTGGTGCTCATAACTCCCACATCATTCAAGGGTTAATCGTGCATGTGTAGACAGAGATGCAAATGCTTTTTCAGAAATAATTCTGAACTTAGAAATTATTGGTTAAAGGAACATAATGTTCCTCTACAAATGAAAACCCAGCAATAATTATACCCCAGACTTCTACCAACTGTATTTCACTGAGAATTTCTATCACTTGTCTTTTTTTCCCCAGAGGAAAGCATTCCTTTAAGTCCCACTTAATTAGTCTTTGTAGGAGAACACAAACTGTAATCGAGCAAGGCTGGGCATGGAAACCCAAAGGTGCAGGGATTCCTCGTGTATAGCTTAGTATTCATTTCTCTCTGATGGAACAATGAGTCGATCCAGGCAGAAGCTGACATTTTTTCCCAATCACACTAATAATGACCAGAAACAATTCCCTTCAACTGCCGGCCACTTGGAAGGAACTAGATGACCCAACATGAGTAGAAAGGCTGAGTTTTCAACGGTCTCCCAATCCAAAAGGCTTTGTTGTGTCTCAGTGTCGTCAAGTCCTGCTATTCCTGTTTTAGAAAATATCTTTATGACCTTTACTTGTTATGACTCTGTCGTCATCTTAACTTCAGACTTCATTACTACATACCTTCCATAAACTTGCTACTTCTGCCTTCTAATAATTGACTTGACGCTTCCTCGCCCCTCTTTTCCCTCTTTCTCTTTCATGCACACATGTGCGTGCAAGCACCCACACTCACACACAGACCGGAGTGACTTCTGTTTCAAAAAAAATATGGCTTTCATGACTTCCCTGCTCGGCAAACTAGTGCACCAAGTGAACATCTTTTTGTCCAGCTTTCATCATCCGTCACTCACCCTCCAATATGATTTACCGTGTGCCTCATACTCTCTACAATCCATGGGGGCTTCTAAGATCACCTTTGTGGTTTGGTTCAGGCTATTCACACTGCCTGAAATGCAATTTCAACCCTACATATCTATACCAATCGTAAAAATAGAGACTGTAAAAAATACCCTTTTTCCGTTCATCATCTGAGATCCGTTTCAAGCCCTGTGTTTTCCAAGAAATGGATCTAGACCAATCTAACCCCCACAAAGTGCATATTGACTTATTTTCTCAGTTACAACTTAGAATTTGGTCCCTAATCTTCTTTTAATGTTTTTATGTGACTCACAACGAGTCGCATGTTTCTTCAGGGGGTCTATATCATTTATAGTGTTCAGTGTGATCGTATAGATAGGAAGGCTGCTTATTAATTGATTAACAAAGACATCAGGCATATGGTACCATTTCATCATATAATGCTCTAGTTTAATTCAGACCCTAAGGCCCAATGATACGTGGATGTTTGCCATCTAGGCCAGATGAATGGTAACCATCCCTTTGTAGACAGTGTTGCAGTCAGATGTAAGATAATGCTAGAAGAATCTAGGGCCCCGCCTTGTAAAGAAATTACAACTTTATCCTTCAGCCCTGGTCTTCTAGGTGAGGTTTGGCCCATAACTCCAACTTTATTTATTTAAAAAAATGATTTTATGAAATGCATAAAGGGCATTTTGACAAGTCAGAAAATGCCATAGTTATGGTTCCTGCAGGGCTAATGTATTCCTCTTTCACAAGCTAAATGTTAAGGCATACATCCGAGCGCCAAACTAATCAGCAATTATATGCACCTCAGAAGCAAATGAACATCTCAGAACTACAGGCTTTCCATTTCCTGGCTCCTGTCCTCCGGGCAGGATGAGGAAAAGTGTCAACAAACTGCGGGAGAATGCTCTGTGTTCAGCTGAAAGATTTTTCTGAGATTGGGCTGCTCTATCAGCCCTGAAGACAACGGGGGATGTAGGCTGGTGAGAGGGACCCTGGTGGCCCTTCTTCCTGGCCGGCCCTTCAGTCGGTACCTGGCTCTACACCAAGTACGCGGGTACTCTTGCAGAACTGCGGAGGGTTCACTGGCTCCCTGCCCACCTCTGTGAATACGTTGTTCAGCTCTGTCCGAATCCACACTTGGCTCACTGCCTCAAAAAATTGGTAAAATAAGAAAAAAACTTTTATCTTCCCACTAAGAAGTTCCCAGCTATGATGCTTATAATTTTCCTATACTCAGGATGTTCCAACCCCTTATCCAAGCAATAGACCCCACTTCTAGTCACAAGGATGTGCACATGAGGAAGGCTAGTCCTATGGACTCATTCTCTGGAATTTTTCCTATCTGAAGTGGGTAAGAAAGAGCTCTCAATCATGGAATATGAGGAGTGGGGGAAGAATTGATTTGAGCCATGTGTCCGGCATCCCACGGCTAAAGCTGGTCTGGGAGGACAGTACTGATACAGAAAGACAAACGGCTGGAAGAAGGACAGATGGTTGCACTGGCATCAGGACCCTGATGCTCATCACTTCGGTCTCTCCAAAGCCTGGCAGCTCAGCTCTTCTGCTGAATGTGGCATTTACCTCTTTATCCAATAGCAACTCCCCCATACACCCATTTCCCCCCTAACCTGTATAATGCATAATCAAAGAAAACTGTCTAAAATATCAGCCAAGGCCTGTAAGAAAGTTTTTAAGCTGTATTTTCATCTGAGAAAAGGAAGTTCAAAGGGTTTGTTATTTATCCTTTTCCAACAGCATGTCCAGTTTCCACACCGCACTGGGAAAAGCACCAAAGTGCTTCATGAGAAAAAAGCTGTGCATGTGGAAGATAGGTCTTTAACTAGACAGTAGAGTGCAATCCATTTTCAACTCTGATTCAAAATAAAACAGAGCACAAAACTTTCCTCAGTAAGAGCAATATTGTTTGCATGGAATGAATATAGAATCTGAATCTAATTATGAAGTCACCCAATGATAACATCAAGATATTGAGGTGAATGTGTTGAGAGCACTGTGCGATACTAAGGCAAATTATTTGCCATTTAGTTGTGACTCTTTCTAAAGAAAAATAAAGATTCCGGGGGCGCCTGGGTGGCACAGCGGTTAAGTGTTTGCCTTCGGCTCAGGGCGTGATCCCGGTGTTATGGGATCGAGCCCCACATCAGGCTCCTCCGCTATGAGCCTGCTTCTTCCTCTCCCACTCCCCCTGCTTGTGTTCCCTCTCTCGCTGGCTGTCTCTATCTCTGTCAAATAAATAAATAAAATCTTTAAAAAAAAAAAGAAAAAAAAAAGATTCCAGTTTACATTATCAATTGCTACCACTAAGTTCTAAGACTATAGTCTTGGGAACTCCCATAGTTTGGGAACTTTCCAATGCTCTCATCCTGGCATGCAAATCCCATTTTGTATGTGTAAAGATAAAGGCATCTGAGAGAAGTTAATTATACAGCAAAGCTATCAAAAATAGTAACAGCTAAGAATTGTATGGTATTTACTAAAGACCAGGTATTATTCTAAGTTTTCCACATATATAATTTCACTTTATTCAAACAGGCTTATGAGTATTCCCGTTTCCACATATATAATTTCACTTTATTCTAACAGGCTTATGAGTATCCCCATTTTACAGATTAGAAAACTGAGGTGCTGAGCTAGGGAGTTTAACTTGGCCAAAATTATGCCACTGGTACGAGAAAGAGGCAGCGTTCAGATGCAGGGATTCTTGCTCCAGAGCCTGTGATCCTAACTGATTGTACTTCTCAAACGCAGGCTGTTAGGTCAGAGAGTAGACATCTTTAGTTGCTTACCCAGGCTCTATTTCCCCCTTTCTTTTTTCCCCACAAGTTCCTAGATTTTATGAGGTCGTGTAGTCCATGAACTTTATGAGACAGTCTACTCCGAGCTACTGAAATAGAGCCTGGAGGCAAAGGCCAGTTAGCACACCCCGCTCCCCCAGTGACAGCATTTAGTGCAGGAGCGGTCCTGGGACCTGAGAGAACCACAGGGCAAATCCCCACCTCCTTGTTACAATGCTAGAGCAGACCCTCACTTTCCCAATCACACATGGTGTGGTACGTGGTGAAGAAGCCTAAAACTGCTGCAGCCACTTGACCACCATGAAGGAACTGGTCTAGCATGAAGCTGGCTGGTGGAAGGCAGGGAAAAGTGACAGAAGCCAGCAGTGCCTTCACGACATCACCGAGCCACCTATCAAACTGACCCTGAAGTCTGACCTCCCATGATCTTCCAGGGGATGAGCCAATAAATCCCCTTCCAGTGTTAAAGCTGGTTTGAGCAGACCAAATATAGTATAACCCACCTGCTATTTACAGTTTGAGATCTAGGGAGCAAATTAGCTGTGTTCTTCTAGTGGTTAAACTACCCCGCTAGAATGAGTGGAGTCAGAACCAGATACTTTAGCAAGCCGCACTAATTCAGGTCAAAAGAGCAGTCATCAATGTATGTTTTTGCTTCTTAAATGTTTGTTAATGTAGGTCAGAGATGGCAAGTACACAGGTTGCGAGCCCTTCCCATTCTGATACCCGTAACAACATTCTAATCAGCCATGACGACACTTCAGTTGAGCGCTCCTTCTTGTCAATGTGCTTGAGGTAACCACAATCAAGATATCAGAGTTTGCAAACAAAATTTGTGATCACTGATATAGGTAATCACTGATTTTACTACAATATAAACTTGGCAGTTTTGCGAAAACACTTCATTGCAAATCAGCACTTCTCTGTACGAACACTATTATAATTGGGACTTGCATTGTCATCTAAGAACCAAAGGGGATGATGGAAAATGTGACAGGAAAACACAACTCACCTATAAACCTTCATAATAATTTAAAGTAAATAATAAAATTATGCTCTGGAGCCTGTAAAAAAAAAGGTCTCAATTTACTGTATGCATTTTTTGTAAGGCTTCCCAATATACTATGAGTGACACAGCCTACAAAATCATAATTTTGTCACATCATAAATTTTACGTAAAATGAATCTATGATATATACTAGTTGAACTTCTAATTAACATTGATATTTTAATTTACATAGGCCTTTTTGGTGTGATTGGATGGCCCAGGTCATTTAAAAAACACTAATCAGTCAGCCAATAACAAACCAATTATCCAATTAAATTTGAGAGATTTTTTCCCTTCAATAAAAAGAGTATAGAAAGTAGACAAATCCAGAATCATTCCTCTGATATTGCAGTAAATCTCAGATTATGTTTATGCTAATGGTTGTGGCATTTTTTTCTCACTGATAATAATTTTGAAACATTTAATCTCACCCTCTCCTATCCTGTTAAGTTTGGATGTAACTCGCTATTGCGTATCATTCAAGTACCAATCCTAAGGGGTAATATCCATGTCAAAAATCACTACTTTTAACTATTTCGGGAACCATCCCCCAGTCCTTCATTAAGTTGTTATAGAAAAGCAGCATTAATTTATATGTGAGGACCTCCCTTGAGCTGGATGCTGTTTTAGGCACTCGGGACACGTAACATACTCCCTGCCCATACGGACTTAGGCTGATATTTGTTCAGTGGAATAAAAGTCAGCAACAGCCAACATTCATAATTATGTCTATCCTTAGTCTGAATGTCTTAAAGATATTATGAAAAAGATTTGCAGTTACTGTTGGATGTGACCAATGAAAACAAATGTATTTTAATACCCCAAACCATTGTCCAGGTAGTCTTTGCCTTTTTCCCATTGAGAAGTTCCATCTTTCCCTTTTCCATGCTACTTGATTAAGATGCATAGCACAATCCTTGCAGGCTTTCCGGTTTCCAGGACCTGTCGGCAGGGTTTGGACATAGGAGAACCACAGCCTGTCCTCAGTGGGCAGGACATCTTACTCCTGTCTCAACAGTTCCAGATGTGAATTGAGAATTATTTTAAAAGCTCTTGCTCATGACCTGGTAATTAACTGTGTTTATGGAGACGCAGTGACGTCTGAAGTGTAATGCTAGTCTGCCAGCACACTGTTGTGTCTCTCTGGCAGCTGTGGGGGGGGGGGGGGCGGGGAGAAAGAGATGTGCAACCACATGTACCATCTTCCAGTGATGGCACAACTTTGATCTGATTCTCCTATCCTTCTAAGTAGCTGTACTTTTAGCCGTGATGAACTGGGAAGGCATGGGAGGATGGTCATGCCAGAGGGAACCCTGAAGCTTACATTCAACGCTGTTCCTCTTGAGTTGTTTCTGTAGGGTGGGGTTTGCTAGTGTATCTTTCTTGCTCAGGTAATTGTTCCCTCTTTTACACAGCTAACCACGTGGGGCATGTAGTTGATCTTGGAGGTGTTCTTATTCTAAGGCACAGGACCTCTTCCATGGTGATGTACATATTTTATTTTAAGATGTATTTATCTATTTTAGAGAGGGGGATGGGGCAGAGGGAAAGGGAGAGAGAGTCCCAAGCAGACTTTGTGTTGAGCGCAGAGCCCAATGCAGGGCTAAATTCCACAACCTTGAGATCATGACCTGAGGTGAAACCAAGAGTAGGACACTTGACCAACTGCACCACTCAGGGGCCCCAACAGTGACATATTTTTAGCTTCAGTTTTGTTTGAACTAGATTGAGCTCAAAATTTGAGTACTCTGTGAGGAAAGTAGCCAGGAATTAACTCATTCTTCCTTCCTCTCTCTTTCTCTCTCCTTCCTCCTTCCTTTTCTTTTTCTTTCCTTTTTTTCTCTCTTTCTTTTTTTCTTTCACAACTGAATTAGCTATTCTTTACTTTCTATCCATAAAATTTAGTTTCATACAGATTTTGGCACTCAGAAGTTTGGTAGAGAATGTACCTTTGCTTAAGGAAATTAAAATGTGCATAATATATGTAAAAATGGAATTATTATTAATAGAGTTTGTGTGTCAGACACTGGCTATGTATTCACCAATCTCACTTCCTTTTCTCTTAGGGCATATAGCTAGCTATATTTTCCTACTTCTCTAAATAGGTGTGCCCATATGATTGAGTTCTAGAAAAATGAGTGTGTTTAGAAGTGGTGTACACCATTTCCATCCATGGCTACTCAGCTCTTTCCACTCATGACCCGTGAGCTTGGTGCAGCCAAGCATGGCAATGGTGAGAAACACACAACAGAAGGAGCCTGGATCTTGAAATCACCATTTGGTGGAGAGGTCGATGTCAGGATCATCTGCTTTGACATTCTGGGAGCTGGGGAAGGAAAAACTTCATTTGGCCATTAAACAATTTGGAGTTTGTTATAACAGCTAAGCATAACCTTAATTGCCTTTAATTATCAAAATCTAAAGAATAAAAGTAAAGGCAATAGGTACCTAAAGTACCTTTTATTATCAAAATCTAAAGAATAAAATAAAGGCAATAGATTGACTTTCAAGTGGAGATGTTCCCTTTTAAAATTGTCTTCTTAAAAATAGATTTAAAAATCTATAATTACAACAAACCATAACAATAAAATGGAGAATTCAAGAACCAAATTGTCGATACACACTTATTACCCAACAAAGCAAGTAGTCTGTTATTACAGAAGATCTTCAGTGCTTTCCAGGACCGGGTCCATCCACCATTTTTCTCTCATGGATTTGGAATAGGTGAGAACATTAATAGTCATTTTTTTAATTTCTCAAGATGAATCTGGAACATTAGCAGAGCAGTGAGTGTCTAGGTTGAGTTACAGATTGCTGATAGCCTTGTCTGTTCAAATGGCCTTCCTGCATCTGAGGGCGCAGCCAGTTTCGATGATGATAAGCACTGGGCGCACCTGGGGTCTTCTCACTGAAGGGCTTGTTGCGATTCACAAGAACTTGTGACTTTGCAAAGGGAATATGTTAAAGTCTCAGGATGAGAAAAGAAAGTATCACTGAGCATTCAGAATAGCTTCTTCCCCACTGGATTTCATGTTGTCCTACTAGGAATGGTAGATGAGAATGAAAAGACAGAAGAGAATAGATTCCTATTGTCACAGAAATTTCCGGAATAAAGAAGGGAAGTTTTATTTTTAAGTCAGAGCTGAGGTGGCTGACAAGAATTTGTGAGGTCCTGAAGAAAGCCAGAGATGGATTAATTCCACTCTCCAACACTTACAGTTTTGGCTCTCAGATACAAGAGCAGAGCTCATTGGTGAGTTCCAATGATCTGCTCCCACAGTGAATAGCTAGAAATGAATCAAAAGCTGGCAAGAGCTGAAAAGCGAGTGGGCATGCCTCTGGCTCACAAGCATAATATACAATTTCTGAATACATATCGACTGGTAGCATCAAGAATGGAACTTGCTTCCATGGGCCAGCCTTGCAGGAGATTTTTCTACCACCAATCTGATACGTTGTATGTGTTAGAGGGACATTCAAAGAAAGTACCTGTAAACAGAAGATGGGTTGTTTTTATATTAGCGGATGAATAGAAGTCACATAAATCATGGACAATTTCTTTTTGAAGTTCTGGTAGCATTCAATGTCAGTGTTCCTCATTCACGCTCTGGCTCCTTCCAGAAGCACTAAAGGGGATTGTGCGCTTGTAATACATGCTGCTTATGCATAATTCCTTTTGAAAATTCATCTTGCCGACGTTCAGCTTTCAGAGTTAGCCAGCCCCTGCGATGCCCCCTGCTGTTCAAGGTGAAGTTTGTAATTTTCCTCAACCCCCTCTTCTCCTGGCCCTGTAAAGTGTTGGGTGAATTAGAACAAAAACGTGGGAAAACAATTTCCTTGAAACACACCAAGAAAGTGAAGGATCCTTCAAGTTCAAGGAGCCAGATGCACCCCTTGGATTTCACAGGGTTGACTGAAGATTGCATTTTTGACTGTGCTTCCATTGAAATAATTAGCTTTTTCCCCCCACCTCAGACCACCTTCTTCCTCAACCCCAATTTTTCTTACTGATCCTAACTTAGCGAATGTATTTTTTTTTCATTAAGTATTTCTCTTTCAATTCCCCTTACCTAAGCGTAATGCAAAGTGGAAAGAAACATGATGAAATGCATTGTAATTTTAACTGAATATTTAAAACCAACAACTTTGTTATAGGTAAGGCTAGCGTAATCAGATATAATTAGCGAACGCAGTGCCCATTTTCCTTCCTCAAAGTCAGTTGATCTTGTTTTGCTGCATCTTTGGGAATACAAGCACCTGACTCATTTTAAATTTGTGCGGCCCTCTTCCATTTATTGAATCGGAGAGAGAGAAACACATGAAGTTAGTAATCTCAGGAATTTAACACGGTGTCCACATGATAGCAGAGGGGCTTAGTGAGCAAATCAAAAAGATCGAGAAGTAGCAATAACGGACTCAAAATTCTGCCATGCTCCTTGGCTCCGGCTCCACCGACTTGAAGTGCTCATTAAACACCCATTATCGTGCCTGCTTATGAGGACACCCCACACGGCAGGAGTTAACAGCCTCAGACCACAGCAAAGGTGACATGGCAGCTGGCTGACTCTGGGAATGGGAACGCAACGCGCCCCCGAAGTAATAAAATTTCTTATTAAAAGGGAAGATATCTTTAACCGGCCCTTCATTTCCCCCCTGAGACTGACAGGCAATTTCAACTGTTTATTTTTACTTAGCTCCGATGAATGACTCTATTTCATTCAGCCTCACAATAATTTGGTGGAACGCACTGCTGTTGGCACCGAGTGGAAGTGGAAGTGAAGGGCATCATTAGAGGCATTCCTCAGCAATCTTGGCGAAATTAGATTCTTTGGAAACTAAATCAAGCCTTAGTTTCAAGGAGGGGAAGTTGGACAAGAGGAAAGTAATGTGAAATTGGTTGAATTATCCCTAGCTTTCAAGGCATTAGACAAGGTCAGAAAACCAAAATTTAAATTATATTTTCACTCATGTGTGCACTCTGTCTATAATAAGTAGTTAATAAGTATATTGATATTTACACCATGTCTATTTACTTTTAGAGAGCACATTTTCATTAAATTGTGCAATTGTGGGTGTACAAATACAGTGCTAGTTGGTGAATTGCTTTATTCTCTTTACTTGTGCTATAAGTAGATTTTAAATACAGCCTACCAAATACTAAATGAGGCCAAGGAAAATATTTCCTTCTGCCTACCAGCTCCTCCTTTCTATTTTGAATATGTTCAGTGAGGTTTCCCGAATCTCAAGCATGTTCACACTTTGAGACATTACTCCCATATTCCCTTCTACCTGGAAACCTTTTTTTGTAGCCACACAGGGCTCGCTCTCTTCCTACCTCAGGTCTCTGTTGAAAGGCCCTCTGCCAGAGATGTCTTCTGAATGGTTCCATTTTACATGGTTCATCAACCTTCAGTTATTCTTTAGTTCCCATCGGACTTATTTTCTACCTGTTAGTTACCTCCACGTGAAACAATATATATCATTTCAATTACTTTTTTATTTCCTATCTCTCCCCACAGAAAATAAGCTCTCTGGGACTTTGCCTGTGTTACTCACTGCTGTAAGTGAAGCTTCTGGAATAGCATGTGGCACATAGTAGGGTTCTTTATTTGACAGACCAATGAATAAATAAGGGAAAGAGACATGGCACTGCTATAGGAAATTAAAGTGATGCTTATCAAATTCCCAGCCAAAGACCTTGAACTCTGCCTTCCACCCTCTTCTATAAGAAAACGAAGCAGTACATGAATGATAGCAATAGAAGGATATCCTTGAATCTTTTGTAATTTATTAAAAAAAAAACCCAACTACCTTAATCTCCAATTTTATTTTTTAAGTTTCATTGCTAATGATTTGCTTCCAGTCGTGCTAACAGCGTGTTCTAACATCTGTCTTAAAGGCCCCATGGTGTGAAGACAATTGTGACTAGATCGGGGTGACATACTCGTATTCTCCTCCTCTGTGAACACTTTAATTACTTCTGGATTCTCACAAATAAAATAACAGCATCTAGCATCCGGTGCCAGCTCATTTGTGAAGCCACTAGGAACCACACAGATGAGTGACTATGCTTCTCTGATTCTGAAGCATGCCGGCCAGGCCAGCTTGCAAGGGATGCCACCAGTCCCCTGGATCTCATTGAGGGGTCTGCCCAGATCAGCGTGTGAACATTTCCAAAGGTGGGAAGCCTGCAGCAATATTTTCATTGATGTGTATGACCGCTCCTTCATGCAGTTCATACTTTGTGACTGAGTGCTTAGACATAACGGAGAGGGTTTTAAAATTCTAAGAAAAAAAATTATTCACAGTGGGAGGCAAGAGATTCTGGGTAAGGATACGCCGTGACGTTTTCCGTGCATATGTGCTCATAGAGTGAATCCAGCACTTAGTTTACCTGGGACAGGCTGGTCTGTGGTTTCTCCAGGCAGCTTTCTCGGAAGCATGCAGGATTCTCTCTTACATGCCTGGCACATGCATGTAAATTTTGCATGATTGAAAGATGTGTTGCCAAGATTCAGGGACAATAAGCACCATGGAATTGCTGGTATCACCCACCTGAAGCAGAAGAAGTACCGACCTAAGATTAATTTAGACTGAGGGACTACTAAACAGTGTGAAGCAGGGCCCCAAGAATTAATTCTTGCCACAAGAGGGGCATTCTGCACTGTAACTAATTGTGTCGGTTCACTCACTTCTTTGCACCATCAGAATTTAAGTTAAATCACTACCTGAATAGGTGAGTCCTCTCACTGAAGAGCACAAGAGTGAGCAGAGTCTGAGAAATCTCTGGGAAAATCCAGTCATCATCACAGTGGGTGATAATACACTTGTGTGTTTTGTTGAGGAACTAGGTTTTATGCGTATTTTGGGGTCCATATAGAAAATTCAACGTCTATATCCAGTGTTGCTGAGTATTCTGGATATGGTGATAAATAAGGGTGTGCGGCATTGAACAATTATGGGCTGGGTCCAAAACAGCTGTGTCTAAAGAATGGACCAGTGAATGTAGTCTGTATATTAATACATCTCATCTATTGCAAGCTAATAATTCCTTCCTGGAGCACAAGGCTTATGATTTAGATATTTGTTTAATAGTCTTTGATTTGTTCTCCTCACACAATACTGTAATGAGAACCAGATTCCCGTCAATACTGATTCTAAATGAGGAGGCTGAGACCCAGAGAAGTGGCTTCCCTATCCATCACATAGTAAGCATTGAGATCACAGGTTAGAGCCTGAGATGATACACAGATGGGTAATGTCATAGGAAAGATGCTGACAAGTTTCTACCTGGTGCCCGGGGTGTGCTTTTTCGATACACCTTATTAATAGAAAACAAAGTAGTTAACACGAATCCCTTAGCCATGGGGAAAATTTTCTAGTTCCACATATTAATATATAAGGGGGTACTAAATACAAAGCAGGAAAATCTACTTTTGATCCACTGATTAAGGAACAAGAACTCCTAGGGCCAAGATGCACTTGCTAAGTGGTATTTTTATTCCGTTCTGGGTAGCATACTGATTTCCGGTTTCCTCACCTCTTTAACTAAGGAGAGGGAATCTGGAAGCATTCTCTTTCTCTCATTTGCTTGCAGCAGTTTGTGGTCCCTTTGTGATAAAGGAGAAACAGGCAGATGCAACCCATGTTTTTTCCTTATTTACTCTCTACAATGTTTTGTGTAACTGAGATGCTCTTCTCGTTCTGATTTGGGGATGTTGGGTGTTGGGCGAGCCCACATATGGATGCAAGATGTCCTACCAGGGTCCCGGGAGCCAGGCGTGCACAGAGGCAGCTGCACCGATTACAGCCTAATTGGCAGAGCTGTAGATCCCAGGATGCCCAAAGTTCACCAGGAGGAGATAAAGATGTCAGAGAGGACCCCTGAAGAGACACATCAAAAGCTTCTCCCTTCTGCCTCTCTTGATAACAATTCCAACTGTGTATTACGGGTTGTGTGTTGTTATGGTGACAGGACGGGGAATAACTTGGGAAGTAAAGGGACGACATAGGCTGGACAGGAGCTCGTCTCTGAAATCTTTGCATGGGAGACAGGTCTGGAATATTGGGTACCCTGCGGGATGTAGAGTTGGGCTGCAGAATATAGGAGGAGTGTGGGTTTTTGAGGGTAATAAAGCTTTCCATTTTTCTTCATCAAGACAATAGTGCATGGCACCTAAGAGCGACAATTCTGACACCAGAATTTCTTGCTTCAAAGTGAGTCTCCACTACTTAACCAGCTATGCCATGTTAGCTTAGTTACTTTAACTCTCTGGATCTGTAAAATGGGGATAATGATAGTATCCATTTTATAAGCACGCTTTGAGGATTAAATGCATTAATGCACGAACTCATTTCTTCCCCATAATAAGTGACTGATGTATTTTGATGGTCATGATTACCCCACATTTTCACAGGCAGTGGTACAGCGTCCGGGTATCGTTAAGGCTCTGGACTTCACTGTCTAGGTTTCAATTCTTGTTCATTCCCTTCCCAGTTGTGTGGCTTTGGCCACTTAACCTCTCCACACCTCAACTTTCTCATCTATAAAATGAAGATATTTACAGTAGATATTTCATAAGGTACTTTGAGAATAAAGAGGAATAAATTAAGTGCTCAGTTGATGTGAGCTGTTCTTATCATTTAAGGAAGTTATGATTAGTGAGGTGGCTGGATACCAGGGATGGCGGAGGGATAGTGGTACCATTGTAACACTGTGATATAATAGGATTCAGAGTTCTGTCTGCAGTATCATTTTTCTTCTAGGATAAGAGTTCCCACTGACTAAAGAAATGTAATCCATGAATTTTCCCCTCTCCTCCTAAAAACTCTGATAAAATGAGTACATGTAAAAAGGGTATCTATAGAAAGAATGTCCTCATCACTATATCATAGGCAATGTTGGATGATTATTATTGCTATGAGAACGGTTAAAAATACCCAACAATTATCACTGGTTGGTATTTATAGAATGGAAATAATAGATATTAAAATTGATTAAAGTACAATGTCTCTTAACTCATAATTACTACCAAAATTGAACAGAAATTGAAATTTTATGACTCCGTGGTTATCACCTAATAATAGTGAGCTGTATGTGTACTGTTCCCAGCTGCTCACTGCCTCCTGAGAGGCAGAGCCCACTTTCTTCTCTTGATGACTCTAGGTTTGGCCATCTGTCTTTTTTGATTAATGGAAAATAGATGAAGTAACAATAGGCAGGTATACCTTGGAGATATTATGGGTTTGGTTCCAGACCGTAGCAATAAGCGAATATTGCAATAAAGTACTTTATTGTTAAAAAGTGTTAACCATCATCTGAGCTTTCAGTCAGTCATAATCACTGATCAGAGATCATCATGACAAATATAATAATTATAATAATAATAATAATAGAATTTGAACTATTTATAGAATTACCAAAATGTGACACAGAGACATGAAGTGAACACAGCTATCAGAAAATGGTGCCTATAGACTTGCTCCTTGCAGGGATGCCACAAACCTTCAATTTGTAAAAACAAAATTAAACCAAACCAAAAAAACCACAATCTGTGAATTGCAATAAACGGCAATAAAATGAGATATGCCAGGAGTATAACTGTTATATGCACTAGGAAACCGAAACATTGATTTGACTCACTTTATTGCAATATTCACTTTATTGCAGTGGTCTGCAACCGATACCGCAATATCTCTGAGCTGTTCCTGTACGGATTCTAAACAAATGCATTAAGAAGCATCTGGGATTCTTGCTACTGTCTTGAGTTCCTGCCCTCCCCCATGCCAACAGCATTTCCTAGAGAAGTCACATACAGCCCAGTCGAGCCAAGCCGACTGAAACAACAGACCTGTAGCCATCATGAAATGGAACAATAAATGAAATATTTACTTTGTAACTCCCTGGGATTTAAGAGTTGTTTGTTGCTACAGCAATAGCTGAATAATAAATATAGAACCATTTATAGAGGACTTGCTATATGCCCAACGTTTAAGTAAGCATTAAACATATTCTCTCATTTTATCTTCTCCTTATCTCTATGAGCTAGACATTATTATTCCTATTTAGCAGATGCAAAACAGAGTAAATGTTGAATAATTTGCTATGCAACTTATCATGAACCAAGATGAGATTCAACTCAGGACCATCTAACTCCAAAGACTGAAGTCTTAGACACTTAGATGAGTGTATTGTATCCTAAGGATGGAAACCATTAGAAAAACAAAACAAAACAAAACACCAAAACTCTCTCTATAGAATGGATGGTATGAAAGGTGAAACATGTCCAAATCCCAGCCATTCCATAGAGTTCAACACAAGAATTCTTTATATATGTATCTATCTCCATGAGAAACAATGCACGCAATATTTTCTGAACATACCCAAAGTAAATAATAAATATTTAGAAACAATCAACATTTTCCAGGACCAAACTTTTTATGAAACTAGCTGATTTACTTAGCTGATTTGGATACATCCCAAACTGCAGTGAATTATACTCAAAAGATTTGAATTCTCATGGAGAAAAGCAGCTGGATTTTTAGTCGAATTCTTTTAGATTCTTAGCACAGTCTCTGTGGCCCTTTCTGAATAAATGCTGGCCTTAGGAAAGACCCCGGGGCCTCCTGGACTTTCTCTCCCCGGCCCAGCTTTGAGGATTTCTCTCCATTTGAGAAATGAATAATTCAGAATTAGAAACTATATGGGTCCCACCACTCCTCAGCCTCCCAACTTGGTCATATCCTCATTATGGGAAAAGCCATTCCAAAAGGCAAACAGCTTTTCATAATTGTTATTTAATGGATATTGCCTGCTCCAGGGATTTCTTTCTCAGTATCTATTTGTAATTCAAAGGTCAGCATAACACCACTGGCATATACAAGGATTCTGAGAGATTTTGTTCCTCGTGATTGAAATTCAGATACAGTGCCCCGGTAGATTAGGTAGGAGCCTCTTATGTGGTCTAGGTCATAGTGAGGATGAACCTGACCTCGTCTTAACTCCGGGTCTTCACCAGTCACTCAGAAAACTGACCTGTGAATATGAAATATGCCCGGGAGCATTTCACGAGCCTGGCATAAGGGGGAGGTCACTAAGCGCAAAGGCTTCAGGCTCTCCCATGGCCATTATCCTTCCCCTTGACTGGCCCTAACATCACCTAAATGGGTTTCTCCTTAAGGTAATTTAAGCACGAGAAGGTGGCCCCAGAGAGTAATTTAGGCCTCATGTATGTACATATTTGCAGGATTTATATGGCAAGCTACACTTAAATTAGTAATGGCAGTCTCATTTCAAGATATTATGTATTGAAATATTATTCAACAAGAAAGCTATTTTCCAAGTAGGCATGGATGATGATTATTTATTAGGTTAAAATTCATCCTTTCTTCCCATCTCATCACCACTTCCATTCTGAATGAGCTTGAAGCTCGCACATGCCACAGGTCATGCATAAAGACTGGCTGCTTAGAAGCATTTGTGGCGTGAGCTCCAGGGGAGGCAAATACTCCACTACGGGTCACCGTATTTATGGTAGATACTTGTTTACTTCAAAAACAGAGCCAGATTAAAAATCAGAAAGGACAAATTCTAGGGCTGCCAGCATGGTTTGTGTGTTTGTATATATGTGTGTGTGTGAGAGAGTTTTCTTTTTCTTCTGTTTTTAGTTTATAGGATGATATTTGGAGTTCACTGTTGAGGTTATTTCCAATCAAATTGCATTCAACCCTGGAACAATGCAAAGGTTGTCAGCATGGATGCTAGTGGATTCCGAGCCACACATTCTCTAGGTTTAGATGGAGGATATAAAACTAACATCTGTAAGGTCAACTTCATTTCTCCCCCCCAGAGAAAATCTGGCAGTATCTTTGAGGGTTGAGACTTGAAGGGAACAGCCAATAGTACTTGAAATAAAAGCCAGGAGAAGAATTAAAGCTTTTGAAGCTAGCAAGCCGGGTCAAGGGATCCAGTTTCTGTATGAGACCCTGACACCAATGACAAGGACAACCTTCCCACACCCTCCTACCCACTGATCCTTCACCTTTTCAGGTTGTCAGCTGCGGGTTTTTTCCAGATAGTAGCTTACACATTGAGGCTGGGATGAGCCTGAAATAGACACCAGGTGTTTTGTTTTGTTTTGTTTTGTTTAATATTAGATATACAGGACTGAAACATGATGTGACTAAAGAAAGTTGTCTTTTTCTTGAGTTTTCTTTAAAGTCGAAGCCAGCCACGAGTCAACATGCAGAGTGCTCGTCACGTGAAAGATGCTGATGTGAGGCTTTCCGCACACCATCCCAGATACAGAGAGGAACACTGGCTGCATAGAAATTCGTGGCACACTCATATGCAGCACTGTGGGGGCCACAGCACTTCTTATTCAGCTAGTTCTGGAAAAAGTTGCCTAGACTCACTGTTTCCAATTTTTTCTCTCTTATTCTCACTTCCCATCCAAAAAGACCTTCACCTCTGTCATTTCACTCTGTACTGCTTTTATTGTGGCATCCATCATAGTCAATCCAATGGTTCTTTCTCAGTATGGATCTTTCTGGGTCCATCAGCAGCATCTGATGTTCTATTTTTTGTAACGATAATGACGAATGGGATGGGAGCCTGAGAAAACATTTTCTTTGAGAAATTCTAATTAGAATCCCCTTTGTGGGGAAAATAGAAAAGATAAACTGGCAGAGTCAATGGTGGGATGGAGAGGAAAGAAGACCTGACACAGAAACCATGGGCATGTGACGCCACGTAGCTGAGTGATACCTGTAGGAAAATCACTGCAAGACTTCAATAAGTGTTGTTATATTCATGTACCTCCTTCACTTGTCAGAAAATTATGGGCTCTATGGGCTATAGTTCTCCCTCTAATGCCAATTAGAGCTGTAAACATTTTTTAAAAGGTATATTTATTTATTTGAGAGAGAGAGAGATGAGCAGGGGAAGAGCAAAGGGAGAGGGAGAGAGAGAATCTCCAGCAGACTTTGAGCTAAGCGTGGAGCCCCATGCAGGACTCAATCTCATGACCCTGAGATCATGACCTGAGCCAAAACCAAGAGTTGGAGGCTCAACCAACTGAGCCACCCAAGCACCCCCAAAGCTGTAAACATTTTAGAGTGTGGGGAGAAAAATAGATAAGATCATTAAATGTTTATTATCTGCAAAGCACGGACTGAAGGGAATCAGAGATACTGATTTACACCTAGGCAATCAGGATTCTTATCCTGATCTTGCAGATGACAAACTGAGGTCCCGAGAGGTCTAAAAGTTTATCCATCTAGTAACTGAATGTGCCAGGATTTGAACATAGCTTTTGGAATCTTCAAAATCTCAGCTATTTACCTGAGAAATTCTAATAAACATCCTATAACGTTGGAAACCATGTGCTCAAATCATGGTTCCTTTACTGTACTGGTCACTGTGCTATATTGGAAACATACCAGGCACTTTCCTAAGTGCCTCAAATGTACCAACCTAACCCTCACAACAACCCTATAAGGTGTATATATCATTATATTCCCCATTTTACAAACGAGGAGGCTGAGGGATAATGATTTGCCCCAGTTCTCGTAGCTAGTTAGTGCAAAGCTAGGTGGAAACCGGGGTATATCTTATTTTATTACTACCTTGCATGTATATAACTTATAAACTAAAACACATACAGGGATTGGGCTCCTTCTGGTGGGGGCTCTCTTTTTATCCTAATGGGGTAGGTAATTTTAAAAGTTTGAGTCTATCTGGGGCGCCTGGGTGGCTCAGTCAGTTAAGCGTCTGCTTTCAGCTCAGGTCATGATCCCAGGGTGCTGGGATTGAGCCCCGTGTAGGGCTCCAGCCCCGTGTCAGGCTCCCTGCTCAGTGGGGAGTCTGCTTCTCCCTCTCCCTCTGCCCTCCCTCCCTGCTCATGCTCTTTCTCTCTAGAGAGAAATCTTTAAAAAAATTTGAGTCCATTTTAGAAACTTGAACCCACTGATGTTGAGCAGGGATCAGGAAAGGTTTTTGGTAATGGTCATATAGTAAAGACTGTAGTGTTCGTGTGCCACATAGTCTCCATTCCAACTACTCAGCTCTGCTACAGCAGCCATGGATGATACATACACAAATGGGCATGGCGGTGTTTCAGTAAAACTTCATTTACAAAAACTGGGGGCATACTGGATTTGGCCCATGGGCCATAGGTTCCAAACCCCTGAATATTCTGTTTAAAGAGAAGTGTCCCTAACATTTTTATGACTATTGCAGTTTGATCCCATACCTATTGTCATTTTTTTAAAAGTAGAATCTGTATTTTTTTTTAGCAGGACATACAGCTGTCCAGAATAGAAGTCACTCCATCCCTCATCTCTGACCATGTGACAAGTTCTGGCCAATTGAAGTAAGCAAATGTGGTCTACCCATCTTCCAGGAAATATGTGCAGAAGGAGAGAATCTCCTCTTTCTCATGGGCTGGTATTTGGATGGAATATATGGAGTTCCAGCTGTTATTTTTGCCCTGGGCATCACCTTCAGGATGAAACTATACATGATGGAACAGAAAGATAGAAGAAACTGAAGTTCTCCAAAGTTCTCCTTGGGGCAACAAGGCATCCACATCCTAACTTCCTTTACATGAAAAAAGACTCTTTCTTGATTAACCTTGCTATCTGGGTTTTCAATCACACTAAGCCTACCCTAATTCTACATGATGCAATGATCATGTATCTTTTTTTTTAAATATTAATTTTTATTATGTTATGTTAATCACCATAAGTACATCCTTAGTTTTTGATGCACTGTTCCATGATTCATTATTTACGTATAACACCCAGTGCTCCATGCAATATGTGCCCTCCTTAATACCCATCACCGGCCTATCCCACCCACCCTCCCCTCTGAAGCCCTCAGTTTGTTTCCCAGAGTCCACAGTCTCTCATGGTTCATTCCCCCTTCTGTTTACCCCCCTTCATTCTTCCCTTTCTTCTCCTACTGATCTTCCTACTTCTTATGTTCTGTAAATGAATGAAACCATATGATAATTGTCTTTCTCTGCTTGACTTATTTCACTTAGCATAATCTTCTCCAGTCCCATCCATGTTGCTGCAAATGTTGTGAAATCGTTCTTTTTGATGGCTGAGTGATATTCCATTGTGTATATGGACCACATCTTCTTATTCCAGTCATCTGTTGAAGGGCATCTCGGCTCCTTCCACAATTTGGCTATTGTGGACAATGCTGCTATGAACATTGGGGTGCATATGGCCCTTCTCTTCACTACATCTGTATCTTTGGGGTAAATACCCAGTAGGGCAATTGCTGGATCATAGGGTAGCTCTATTTTTAACTTTTTAAGGGGCCTCCACACTGTTTTCCAAAGTGGCTGCACCAACTTGCATTCCCACCAACAGTGCAAGAGGGATCCCCTTTCTCCACATCCTCTCCAACATTTGTTGTTTCTTGTCTTGTCGATTTTTGCCATTCTAACTGGCGTAAGGTGGTATCTCAATGTGGTTTTGATTTGCATTTCCCTAATGATCATGTATCTTTATATCAGGAAGGTACACTTGTTCCACAGTACTAAGGAAATGACAGGATGGGAAGGTGACTTGACATAAGGAAAGAGAACTTAACTTGCAGCCAAAACCTGGCTTCGGCACTACTGTGTGATTCTGGGCAAATTGTTTTAACATCACTGCCAGTTTCCTCGTTTGTAAAATAGAGTTGGCTACAACTAATTCACAGGGGTTTTTGTGAGGCTAAAGTGAACTAAAATATGTGACAGTGATGGGACAATATTTACCCAATATTTGTAGAATATATACATATATATACACAGACACAGACACAGACACACACACACACACACTACACACATATACACACATATATGTATATAAATATGTGTATAACTGTATGGGGGTCTATAATATTACCCTGGAAGAAGGAAGTAGGTAGGAAATGTTAGGGAACCAACAAGGGGTATTCTTCCAAGCAAGGCTGACCTAAGAATGGCCAGCCATGCTGTATGATTCAAAGTTTTCTAATTGTGCTAGGCATCTTTTAGCTCTCTGTACACTGACCTATGCTGGTCCTTCTAACATGCATGCCATTCCCTGTTTAATAAACTTTTGCCCATATTTAAACTCAATTTTTTCTTTCTCTCCAACTCTCCCAAGCAGAATACATTTCTACTTGCAATTCTCTCATACACTGTGAGTATGTTCACCCTAGCATTTCATAATTATTCGCTTTTATTCCAAATTGGAATAGAGCTTCAAAGACATCTTCCATTTTTCATTCATTCACTCAAAACATGTTTTTGAGTGTCTTCCACACATCAGGCACTGTTTATTTTTTGAGAGAGAGCACGCACGTGTGTAAGCAAGGGGGAGAAGTGCAAGGAGAGGGAGAGAGAAAATCTTAAACAGGCTCTATGCCCAGCACCAAACCCAGCATGGGGCTCAATCTCATGACCTTGAGATCATGAACTGAGCCAAAATCAAGAGTCAGAGGCTTAACCGACTGAGCCACCCAGGTGCCCCCATCAGGCACTGTTTACGTTCAAGAGTCACCATAGCATACAAAGAGACACGCACGCTTTCTTCATTAATGAAACTTACATTTCACTGGGGGAGACAAACCCCCAAAGCTAAATATATAAAATGTCAAAGGGTGATAAGGCTCAAAAGCATGGTTAGTGGATGGGCAGTGATCCAAGGGGTGCTTTTCAGTTCTTCAGAAAAGGCACCTCTGATGACATCTCACTTTCACCGAGAACTCAGTAAAGAAAAGGGTGAGCTTTGTAGGCAAGCAAAGACCTTGAGGCAGGAGCATGCTAAAAGGACTGCAAGTAAGCCAGTGCAGATGGAGCAAAGTCAATGCGGAGGGAAGGTATTATGCATCTGCTTAGATGAAGAGGAGCAAGATCATGAAGGACAAAGTTGACTTTTATTTGTAGACTATGAAGGGTTTTGAGAAGGCAAGTGACAATCTATTTCCCAGGATCCCACTGACTTCTCTGCAGAGAATAGACCCAATGGGGACAAGGTGAGAAGCACTGACCAGGGAGGAGGTTACAACTGGTCAGGGAAGGGGGATGGTGGTCTGGGTAGAGATGATGAGAAGTGGTTTGAAACTGGATATATTTTGAAGTCTACTGGAACTTAGTATCTCCAATTGCAGAGCAAATACTTAATAAGTGTTTGTGAGTTCAATGAGTTATTGAAATAAATGATTCAAGATTATAGCTGGAGAGTCTTAATATTTAAATGAATATTAAGAAACACAGTTAACCCTTGAACAACACAGGTTTGTGCTGTGTGGGTGTATTTTTTACAGAACAGCACAGTAAATATTTTCTCTTAGATTTTCTTAACTTTTTTCTTCTAGCTTAATTTGTTGTAGAATATAGGGGCACCTGGGTAGCTCAGTCATTAAGCATTTGCTTTCTGCTCAGGTCATGATCCCAGGGTCCTGGGATAGAGCCCCGCATCAGGCTCCCTGCTCAGTGGGGAACCTGCTTCTCCCTCTCCCACTCCCCCTGCTGGTGTTTCCTCTCTTGCTGTGTCTCTCTCTGTCCAATAAATAAATAAAATCTTAAAAAAATATATTGTAGAATATAGTATATAAAGCATAGAATATACAAAATAATGTGTTAGTTGACTGTTTGTTATCAATAAGACTTCTGGTCAACAGTAGGCTGTTAGTAATCAATTTATGGGGAGTCAGAAGTTAAACACAGATTTTTGACTACACAGGAAGTTCAGTGCCCCCCACCCTGATGTTCAAGAGTCAACCATTAATTCAGTTTCAGTTCCTAAATGGAGAGTCATCAAAGAAGAAAAAATGATTTTATGTGTTTCTTGGATCCCAGTGAAAAAGTTGCAAATCTTTTGGGAAACTTTTAGGTTTGTGTTGCAAAAGCTTTAACAATCATGGAAGGAAGATTTCAGGCTATATTTCCAAGTTTTAAAACAATAGCACATTATGTATTGAGGGTATCCTTAGATAATATTTAAGTCAGTTCTGTTAAGAAAGCAAAAACATTTTTACTTCACACAACCTAAGACATAGTTTAGATGAACAAGAAACAATCAAGAATGTTTATGAAATCTCGATCTGTGGGTTTTGAGAGAAAAAATATTCTGGGCATTTGCATAACTTTTTAGATGACATATCCTTGGATAACATATGAATATGTTAATATTATGCAAAATGATGACAAATGATATTTCCCTGGCTTTCTGCTGAGAAAGGATAATGTAGCTAAGTGTAATTATGATGGGCTATTTTGCTAGTGGGACCTTTAAATTTCTGTGAATCATATTGAGAGATCACATAAAAGGAAAATTTGAAAGCTGTAAGGATGACCAAAATCTTACATTGTTCTTAGAGAAAAGGAGCAGTGACCTAAAGAAGAAAACTTGAAGAATATGTTTGGATTTTCTAAATTACCTCCAGAAACATCCTTCACATAATTTTTTAAGTGTGTAATGCACATGCAGCCATATTCTGGATGATGAATGTTTAGATTTGAAACCAGAACTGTTCTGAAACATCTTATTTGAATGCTATTTGAGAGAATAGTTCTGTCCCTCTTCGCTCAAACCTGCATGATCCATAGTACTAATCCACTCCTTCAGAATCATTTCAACCCGTAACTTGCAGCCTTCTCTTTGTCTTCACAGTCATTTCTCTTCAAGGAGTGGTAGTGGCATTAGGTAGTAAGACGGAGAAAAGCATGATGCACACGATCTGAACTTTCTTCTCACATTCTACATAGTTGTCTCCCTTCCTTATGGAAAGATAACTGCGTAGAGGTCATTGGTCGTTAATGTGGGCGGTTTGAGTTACAAGCCCATCTGGCCATTTCTCCAAGTCATGACTTCTACTCAAACACAGCTACTGTTCATCGTCATCTATGTGCCACCTGAGACTACCTCGCGATTGGCTCACATCTCAAGATGAGTGTGGTGGTGAATTTATCTGTCAACCGGGATGGGCCATGGTGCCCAGACATGTGGTCAAACATACTGATATTTCTGTGAGAGTGTTTTTGAATAAGATTAACATTTAATCAGTGGACTTTGAATAAAGCAGATTGCTTTCCCTGATGTGGGTAGATCTTTATCAAATCCACTGATTAATGAGTTGAAAATCTGAATAGAGCAAAGGCTGACCTTCCCTAAGCAAGAGGGAATTCTGTAGCAAAATCATTTCATACTTGAACTGAAACATTTGCTCTTCCCTGAGTCTCTAGCTTGATGGCCTTTGGACTTGAACTGCAGCATCAACCTGCTGGTCCACTCTGCAGATTTTGGATTTGCTATCTTCTATAATTGCTGAGCCAATTCTTTAAAAATTTGTATATATGTAATATATATAATACATATTATATATTTTATTATATATGTTATTGTATAATTATATCACTTATAAATTATATAAAAATATCATTATAAACACACACACATATACATATGTATTTATTATATATTCATTCTCTGGAGAACCCTGAATACTGATTGAGGGACTTGAGTAATTATTATTCCTTAAATCCCAACATGTATTATTTTCAAAATACCAATAGAAGAATCAATTGCTTGTATTATTATTATTATCATTATTTTTAGAGAGAATGAGAGAGAGTGTGAGTGGGGAGTAGGGGAGGTAGAGAGGGAAAGAGAGAGAGAGAAACCCCAGCAGGCTCCCTGGGATCATGACCCAAGCAGAAATCAGGAGTTGGACGTTTAACCAACTGAACTACCGAGGTGCTCCTCAATTTCTTATATTATAAACCCGAGTAATAATTTCTGAAGTCTTCTATATGGTACTAACGGATTTGAAGTTAGAGATACTCTCATGGGAACTGATGCCTTCATTTAAAGGGCAAATTAAGTAGTCTTTGCCAAGGTTCTGCTGCTGTGCTGAAGTGATTCAGTGAGATCATGGGGCTAATGAATTACCTCTTTGGATAAACCTTCTGATTGTTCAAACTCATCTTCAATAAAAATTTGGCAATACTTTAGGGTTACTTAGCTGGTTTAGTATAATCAGAAAAGCATGACTTAATAAAGAAAGGCAGTATGGATTAAGTTGAAGAGAAGTTTAACTTCTGAAATTCTTACATTTGAGGCTTGAAGTTGCTATTTTAATTCAGAACATGCCACACATTTTAAAGCAGATAGCATTTTGGACTCAACCTCCAGGTGAAAATTATTTTTTGCAACTTTAAAGAAAATCCAACCCTAAGAGAAATAGAGATTAATGGACAATGGGCATTTTATGAATACAAATATGTATCATAATATTTTACAACATCCAAATCATGATGAGTCAACAATGGGTTATAGCGTTACAAAAGCATAAAAAGATTTAGGTGACAATGTTCGAGAAACCGATCTTGCAGACTTGTAAGCCATTTTTTGATATGATGTTCAGCCACTATAGCCAAGTTGGGCACCCAGGTTTCCTTGAATCCTATTATTTTACTATTAACATGTATCCTAAATGCTGTAAATGAGTCAAGAATGATATTTTAGTTCAACAGTTCAACCTACAGGAGCTCTTGCAGATTTACCAATGGGTGATCAGTAAAATGGGAACATAGGGGAAGAAATCTAAAAAGTATGTGTGGCAGGGGAAGGGATTGAAGAAAAGGGAATAGCCCTATTTCAGTACCTATTGCTGAAATAAATACCTGCAAGACTTAGTGTTTTAAAATAGAAATATTTCATTTGCTCATTATTTCTGCTTTGGGCTGGACTCAGCTGGATGGTTCTTCTACTGCTTTGTCGGCGGTTGCTTATGAGGCTGTTGGCTGTGTTCAGCTGGGGGGTCGGTTGGGGGCTTGAATCAGCTGGGACACCAGAATGACTGAGCCTGTCTCGTTCTACAGTATAGTCTCAGGACTTCTCTTGATCTACATCATGCTGTAAAATAACGGGATTTCTTACGTGGTGGTGTGGGGCTTTCAAGAGAGTAAAAGCACAAGCCACCAGGCTCTAGAATTGACACAGTGTCTTTTCTGCCACCTTCTGTTAGAGCCAGGGAATCTGCTCCGAGTCACTACACAGGGCTTGCCTACCAGGACTCGTGGTTCGCCAAAGGTCACCAATATAACAGACTGCCATAAACTCAGAGCCATTTATGCCTGAAAATTTTAAGAAGTGATTTGGATATAGGTCAGCCTGTGTTTTAAGTGGATTTAAATACTGCTGATTAAATTGTACATTATAAATAGATACTTTCCTAAAACCCTGGCATTGTTCAACACTTTATAAAAGGTAGGGATACTGCAAAGTACCTTATATAATTTATTTCATTATTATACCACCTAGTGAGATAGGTTTTCATCATTAGCACTATTTTATAAATGGAAATGGACTTAATACTGTTAAAAGCTTGTCTGAGGTCACATAGTAGAGCCAGCTTTCAAATCTAACCAATTTTATTCCGGATCAAACTTTTTACACCAGCTTCCCTTGTTGTGACCCAGTCTGAGAAATCCAATTTCCAAAATTCTGTGTGTCCATTACCATGAATTGACTGAATCTCTTTCCCAGGCCTAAATTGAACTCGTTGCCATTGTGGCTTAATGCAGGAAAGAGGAGGAGCCTAAATTAAATTCCATAGGTGTGTTAGGTTTCACAGA
This sequence comes from Ursus americanus, assembly GCF_024610735.1. NCBI lineage: Eukaryota > Metazoa > Chordata > Mammalia > Carnivora > Ursidae > Ursus > Ursus americanus. Next base: position 85,067,419 of record NC_142130.1, read on the forward strand.
AATTTGCTTCCTAGGTCAAAATGAAGGCACAAGTTAGTAAACACAGACACTTCCCAACTCCCATTGGTTCAACTTATGATTTTTTTAACTTTTCGGTGGTGTGAAAGCAATACTCCTTCGGTAGTAACTGTACTTCAAATTTTGGTTGTTTTTATTTTTAAATTTTTTTTTTCTGTACTTCAAATCTTGAATTTGGATCTTTTCCACAGAGAGTGATATGTGGTATGATCCTCTCTCGTGATGTTGGGCGTCAGCAGCCAGCCACAGGCATACAATCATGGCGGTAAACACCTGAGATACTCAACAAGCATTCTGTACCCAGGCAACCTTCCTGCTTTTCACTCCTAGTACAGTATTCAGTAATACATGAGGTATTTAACACTTTGTTGTAAAATAGGCTTTTTTTAGATGATTTTGCCCAATTGTGGGCTCATGTAAGTGTTCTGAGCACATTGAAGATAAGCTAAGTCTAAGCTATGGTGTTCAGCAGGTTAGGTGTGTTTAATGCATTTTTGATTTATGAGATTTTCAGTTTACAGTGGGTTTATCAGAACCTCATTGTAAGTCTAGGAAGATCTATATTTTACCACGTGTTCCAGTGAACTTACTGAAATTCTGTTAAAAAATAAGCCTGCCATTCTAGTCACTAATTTTAAGAAGAATCTATTTCTGGATCATTGTTTGGTAGTGTATTCCCCATATATTATCTTCTTCAAATCCTGCTTGTAGTGTAGGCCAAGTATCTTGGCCAACTTGTCTCTTTACAACATGGACCATAGTGAAATACGATTATCTTATATATCTCTACCAATGATGGTGAGTTTTATGGAGTTAGAGACTGTGTTACAGTTGGTTTTTTGGTTTTTTTTTTTTTTCTGAGCCTCCAGCATTGAACACCCTACAGGAATCAAGTAGGAACTCAATCAACATTTGTTGAATGAATGTTTGACTGTGACAAATACCTACCTATTTTTCTATCTGTGTTAGCAAGCAGTGCCACTCAACGTCATTTCATTCATTCTAAATGATCGATTCTGCCACCCAAGCAGAAACACAATGAGCTGATGCAGATGAATTTAAGGAGCCCTTTGAGGACCTCTCTGCCATGGAATGTTGCCTGATAGAACTCAATACCGCACGCTGTCAGATATGAATTATTCATTGACACTTCACTCCTACATCATTATACCTTTCATTCTGCTGTGTCTGCACAGATAGGACTGATTCACGCATCATACTCTGTAACATTTATAATCAGAAAGACTGGAAACATTTTCACAGAGAAGAAAAACATGAATGAATGCGCTTAGGATAACCACACTGGTAATCGGTTCTCCAGTTTCCAACTACGCAAGAGAAGTGCTGCAAGGAAGAAAAAGTGTGCTGCATTTTGTCAAATTTTCATTCTTTAAGAATTGATTCAAAAATAGAAGCACCTATTTTCAAATGGTGTAAGAAATATGGATCAATTTGTGAAATCTTACACTACATGTTCCAAATAGGGTATTGTGCTGACAATGATTGGAAAACACTGGTTTGGAAAATGTAGACAGAATCATTCCAACCATGGAAATGTGTGCATTAAGAACACTGTTATGAATTAATTATCATTGCGTGTGTGTGTGTGTGTGTGTGTGTGCACGCGCATGTGTGTGCTTGCTCTGTTTAGTCTTTCCCATGAGAAGTAAACCATGACTGTTGCATTAGAGAGACAGATCTATACACACATGAACACAGACATGTTTACATAAAGGAAGCAAAAGAAGGCAAATCAAATTAAATCAGCCATGAGCCTGAATTTAAAGAAAATGTAGACCCATTCTACCTCTTCTTTTAATTTCCTCTCTGTTTATACACAAAAACTGAAGAACTACTATGTGCTGTACATACTGTGAGTTGACCGGGAATGGAATGGTGAACAAGACAGATATAGTGCTTGTTGCATGAAGCGTAGAGTCTCTCTGATGACAGCCTGTATGTAACCTAACACAGCTATTTATTTATTTATGTATTTATTTATTTAGAGACAGAGAGAGAGTGGGAGAGAGCACAAGTAGAGGGAGGGACAGAGAGAGAGAGAGAGAGAGAGAAGCAGCCTCTACTGAACAGGGAGTCTGACATGGGGTTCCATCACAGGACCCTGAGATCATGACCTGAGCTGCAGGCAGATGCTTAACCCACTGAGCCACCCAGGCACCCCTCCTTATAATTTATTTTTTATAGAGTTTTTATAGAGTTCTAGAAATTGCTACAATCTTTTACACAATAATTGCAATTATAAATATACATTGAATGAATACAAGGAAATTCAGAAAACTTAATGCCATAGAAGTAATTTCATCTCATAAAATTTAGATATTAAATGCTTATAAGAACAAGATTATTTATGCTATCATGTGATGTGTCCAAGGATCATAGAGATTCCAAAAAGAATGAAGATGTAAGACTTCCAGGTGATTAAATACTGCAACAGTGGTGCAAAGATATTTATGATATTAATATGAAGCTAAATCACAGAATCATACACATTTGGTTGGGAGGGGATATGTTGTAACACAAGCAGAAAAGCAAGCTCCCACAGATCCGTCTATATGGGCATTTTTTTTTTTAATTCATAAATGTTTATGGAGAAACTCTCCTATAAGGTGTGTACTATAATATCCTATTACCACAATTTATCGCAAAAGATAAATATATTGGAGACTGAAGTGGTTATGAAACATACAGTATTTGGTAGAGGCAAATGTTTTGTGCTTAACCTATGCAAATGGAGAATGGCAGAAATGCTTGACCGACCTGACCTGCCGGCTCAGGCTCCTCCACTTCCCGAGCTTTGGCTCCCACAGATCCAGCTTCTTCCACTCCCCTGAGTGCTTCATGCTACCGACTGCCAAAGGGCCCTTGCAAATGCTATGCCCCCTTGCAGAAATGTTCTTTCTACCCTACTTTCAACCAGCCTTTCCAATTAACTTTCAGGTCTCACATCACACAAGACTTCAGCTAGAAGCCATTCCTTAACAGCCACGGTTATGGAGAATCTCCATTGTGCACTCTCAAAGCCCATGAACTTCTCCATTGTATCTACGGCAGCCTTAATTTTATACATATAAATACAATATTATGATAAAATTAATTTTATGTACAATTTTACATGTAGTTTTACCTACATTAATATAGGTCTCTCCCACTACACAAGGTTTACTGCAGATCTGTCATATTGTAGATTCTTTTTTTAAAGATGTATTTATTTATTTGAGAGAGTGAGCATGAGCAGGGGGAGGGGCTGAGGGAGAAGGAGACAAGCAGACTCCCCACTGAGCACAGAGCCCAACACAGGGCTCGATCCCAGGACCCCAAGATCATGACCTGAGTGGAAATCAAGAGTTAGACACTCAACCAACCGAGCCACCCAGGCGCCCCATATTGTAGATACTTAATATATGTTTATCAAATAAAGAAATGAATGGGAAGAGGGAAGCATTAGTAATATCTGATAGTGTTACCATAAATACTGAGGATCAACTATTTTTTCAGTTTTAATATTTTTTAGAGCAATGATGAGATAATTTTTGGTATCTTGTGAGGTAAGTATATTAATTTCTACCAAAGTATAATCAGACATTTGGAAGGAGATTTATATGTTTGGAAATCATTTAGCAGAAATGATGATATTCTAAAAAAATACATGGGATAGTCACTGGGATAATGGAAGAGGTTACTCATGCAGCATAATCTGTTATCACTACTGATAGTCAATGAAAATAACAATTGGAGAAACTGTGCTGGACCTGCTTTCTCCCCCACCCCCACTTTGTTCTTCACTCGTTGGTTGATTCCTGTGCTTACTTGGCTCCTTGCCTTCTACTTGACCTAATGAGTGTTTAAGAACATGAGCTTAGACTGGGACAGACCTGGGTTTGAATGGTGGCTCTACTAGTATATTCTACCCCATAACTTGTCTACTTCTCAGCATCCGAATACATAAAATAGGAGTAAAACCTCTGCTTTACAGTTCTTGTGAATGTTTAATGAGATAATGTATGCAAATTGCTTAGCGCTTTTCTGGCACTGGTTAGGATTCAATAAATACTAGGTTTTTCTGTATTATTATTCTTACACTCGTCTTAATTTCTGTTCTTCTGGTCTTGGCTACAGGTTTGGCTCTTCTGATTTTCACACTCCATCTTCCTATGGGCATAGTGTTCCTATGCTCTTTCTCATCCTGATGCTCTAAGTAACATGCTGTGCATGCTGGCATGCTCTCTTTAGGAATTTTTTATTTTAGATCCTCCCCTAACCCAGTATTTCTTTCTTTCTTTGCCTCACTTTTAGCTTACTTTGTTGCTGTATTTTTGTATCTTTATCTGTTAACCTGCAGCTCCTAGAAGTTTCTGCCTGTGGTGAGCTGCTCACTTGGCCCACTTGCTGGTGACTGCAGTTCCCTCTCCAGGCCAGGTGAGAGTCTTTTCAGAGGAGTGACCCCTGGGGGGCTGGCTGCAGGGTAAAATCCTGATGCATCAGGTCTTGTTGCTTCATCTTTGGCCTTTTCTCTTTATTTCCCACATGATTTCCTACTGCTCTGAGACTATCCATCACATCCAAGCATCTCATTCATCAGAACCTTGTTGAGAACACAATTACGCTTTGAGAGTTCTTGAGAGCCTCTGAATCCCATAATCAGAAAACCCAATGACGATAATGCATATCTCCAAACAATTTGTCATTTGATGAGAATATTTTGGGGTACAAAAACAGCCAGAGAGGAATTTTGGGATTCAGGGCTTTTCAGGAGGTTTGAAACTATATTTTATACTATGTAAATATGTCTGGTCTTGGGCCCTCAATACAGGTAATATTCCTTTGCCCTAGAAATAAGTCATTAGCCCTTAACAAGTCATACTTAGGAATAGCCAGAGGTGGAAGAATGATTTTTTTTCCCCTTTCTGTTTACTTCACTGGTTTTACCCTCATTTCTAAAAAGCTCCATCCAGAGCTAGCAATTATCTGGTGACTTGGGTCCCATTTGGTTACATAATTCTGACTCAGTAACCTGTTCCTCAACAGCAGATGGGTTTCTCCAAAGCGCGGGCCGCCCTTCATGGCAGCCGGCACGTGTGGTAAAAGAACTCTGTGGGAGAGACTGGGCCCGTTGAAAGCACTAGCATGTCTCGACCTTCACAGCCTTGGCAAACCACCGCCCACAGTTCTGTTGCCATGCATAGCCATGTCAGCCACTCAATGCACTGCCCTTCGTAGAGTATAATGTCTTACAAATAAAAGCAGGAAGCAGAAACCAACCGGCAGGAAATTGAACTGAAGCACTGGGAAATTTAAGAGAGAATTGTAATATGTCTTTATTTTTAATACAATGGAAAAACCAATCACAAGAAATAACATGCTTTTGGGGCCAGGCAGGGAAAAGATGCCCCTTCAAAGTACAAAGTCAGATGATCAATCTCTAGGAATGATTGTGACACGTGCAGACAGACACGTGTCCCCTGGTTTATTTGCAGATGTTAATTTTAGGTTGTTTCTATGCAGTACAGCTTCTATGTTTTTTTTCCTGGCCAATTTAATCTGCTTTATGAAAAGTCCCTATGTACAGTGGAACGATTATAATGATAATTATAGTAAGACATATTAAATCATAAAGTCTCTGCTCGATTCGGATTAAAAATAAGATCTGCTCTGATTTGCCATGGTTGCACGTGAAGCATAAGTTTGTAAACATGAAACTGTGATAAGTATATGTAAATAGCTAAATAATGCATATATAGCCATGTCTGTATCCAGATAGAGATCTTTCTACAGATGTTAACAGACACTCACTAAATCTCATACTCTGAGCAATAAGACAAATGTTATGCTAACCCCCTAGTCATGTGTATATACCTTTTTCCTATGCTTCAAAAACAGTAATCGTATTGATAATAGAGAAGATACGAAGCTTAGTTATCTTCTTTTGGAATTATCTGGGGCTGGGTGATCATTGTGAGAGTGTGACAGATGGGGGTATAGAAAAGAAAATAAACTTCATGTATTTTTGTTCCAAGGACCTCAGAAAATTTTACTTTCAAAACTGCCCATAGTTTTAGGGATAAAGTCTAAAGTCCTCACTTAGGCATAAGTTTCCTCATGATCTAGCACCTGTTTTGTCTCTATTCACTTTAGCAAATGGGGACCCTTTGCTGTCAGCACACCCTAAAACCTGCAATCTTCCAAACCTGAAATGTTATTTCATATTCTTCCCACATATTTTTATACATGGGATGCTTTCTCCAGTTGTTTGGCTAGCTGACTTGAAACTGTAATTCAAAATTACCCTTCTGACTTTAAAATTCTTGATGTGTACATCTCATATATCCTGGTATCTTCCTTCCTTCCTAGAAGGAAACTCCTGGAGGTTAGGGAATGACCTCATATACCTGTGCCTGGCCCAGGCCCGGCACATAGAAAGGGCTCAATAGATGTTTGCAGAGTGAAGGAATAAATGAGTGATTGATGTTGAACTTGCCCTCTGCCCTCCTGCTAGCCAGCAGTGTTTCATAACAGCTGATGCTTGTTAACATAGATCTAGCTAAGGGAGAGTGACTTCCGGGTATTTATATCTCATTACAAATAAAGAAATAAATGTGTAATTATATTTAGTTGGAGTCACAGGAGGCAGGACTATGAGAGAGCTGAGAAACTGGAAAGCAGGGTAGGCAGGCTCCCACTGAGGTGGGACAAGTGACAGCATGGGGAGGCCTAGGAAAACAGACAACTTTCCCTATGTATTGCATCTTTTTTCTGAGTCAGCCTTACTCTTGGACATGTATTTAAATCCAATTATTTCAGAATCTATAAAGAATAGAAAAAAGAAAATTAACTTGTTTATCATTAAGTCAAACTTAAAGGCAAACTCACCATGGGAATAAGATTTAGAATAGCAAAACAGCAAAGAGTATATAGCCCACAGTACAACTGTTCCACATCCATGGTAACTGGAGGAAAAAATACAGTAGCCATAGACAGTATGGCCTCTGATGCTCTGAATGTGGGGAGAAAAAGCAATATTCTGTACTTTACCCTAAGGAACCTCATCATTCTGGGAAAACTATTATCTACCTTCCAATATTCTGCCGGGAAGGCAAATTAAAAATTTTCAGAAGAATATGTTTGATTACATGCTATTGGATTCTGGAAAGGAAGACAGTTCAACAAGTTAAAAACTGGAATTTGTCTGTGTGTTCCTAAATGAAGAAGAAAAGGGAGAACCTCTTAAAGTAACAAGCATGTTTGCAAAGATCTATTCAAAGAACTCAGACATTGAGACCTCATCCTATGCATACTAGGGAAAGAGAAGCCCTAGGATCCAAGGGCAAATTAGAATTTAGAGGCTCATAGAAGGATGTCAGAAAGGCAAAGTTCTAGCCACTGGAGGCTGCAAAAACTGAGTTGGATAACCAAGAGGGTTGTTTTGTGTTTCAAAGTCTGACTAGCACCATGGCTCTCTGAAGAACTTGGTGGTGGTGTAACGAACATGGATATCACAAAGGAAAAAAAAAAGATCTCTCCACGGCCATTAGCTCTTTTTTTGTTTGTGTTGAAAAACAGAATCAAAGGGAAAACAGTTATTTGTAAGTGGGAACTCAAATCCAGGATAAGTTCAAAAGTTCTAAGTGGATTCTTGCCCCCAACAGACACATACACCCCTGCACTGCTCTCAGGGAGTTCTGGCTGCTGGCTTATTGGGGTTAAATCCCAGGGCACTGGAAGACCTTCAGAACCACAGAACTGCTCGAGAAACACAGCAAATGTTAGAGGTATCAGAAGGCTGGGGAAAGGCAAATCACTCCCTAGTTTCCAATAGCATAATGTAGATTTTATAAACCAGAGCACTGAGTTTGAGTTTGAGGACAGTAAAGATTCTAAAAATTGATTATTAAGGGAGTGCCCTGTGATATCTTAAGATGAGATAATTATTACAAAGTTCTGGCATGGTTTGTCTGATTTAAAAAAAAACATAAAAATGAGGCTTATCTTCTTGTCAGAAGTATGAAGCACACAGATCACAAAGGTTTAGTTGACAGCATTTAAATTATATAAAGGAATATGGCATACTTTTTCACTATAATGTGAATAAGATGAGAAAAATGTGTTTCGGCAAATCATTAAACAAGTTAAGCCACTGTACATGGAGAACACAAATTAATGGATCAGTATCGTACTATAGAGAATTTTCTACTTGTACTTTTGTTTATTGCATTTATAAGTGGTAAAACCATTGTAAAATTGAGTATAGTTGACACATAATGCTACATCAATTTCAGGTATATGGCCTAGCGATTCAGCGAGTCTATACATTATGCTATGTTCACGATAGGTGTATATACCACCTACCACCATGCAATGTTATTACACCATCATTGACTATTTCCCTGCACCTTTTATTCCCATGATTTATTCATTCCATACAAGCCTGTACCTCCCACTCCCCTTCATCCATTTATACCACCCCCCCACCCCCCGGCAATGATCAGTTTGTTCTTTATATTTATAGGTCTAATTCTGCTTTTTGGTTTTTTACCCATTTGGCTGTTTGTTTGTTGGTTTGTTTGTTTTTTAGATTCCACATATAAGTGAAATCACATGGTATTCATCTTTGTGTGGCCTCTTTCACTTAGCTAATAACCTCTAGGTCCACCCGTGTTGTCACAAATGGCAAGATCACATCCTTTTTTATGACTGAGTAATATTCCATTATATATAGGTGTACATATGTGTGTATTTATATGTACATACGTGTACATATACACACTGCATCTTCTTTATCCGTTCATCTATTGATGGACATTTGGGCAACTTCCATATCTTGGCTGTTGTAAATAATGCTGCAATAAACATAGGGATAAAAATACATACCTCTTTTTGAAGTAGTATTTTTGTTTTCTTTGGGTAAGTAGCCAGTAGTGGCTGTGATTCAAGACCATCCATGAGGTTAACCAAAAATAATTGTAAAACTTGCAGATAACATGAGATAAAAGAATCTGTATCCAAAAAAATTTGGTAGACCATATGAGTAGTCCATATCTGAATATAATTTCAATGATAATTGTGAGATGTTATTCTTGGGTTTAAAAAGAAAGGAGACAATTACGGAAGGGAAAAGATGAGGCTTGCTGGCAGCATTGTATGCCTTAGGGGTTTGAGTGGGGCATAAATTTAGTATGAATTACCAGTGAGATATTCTGGAGAGAAACGCAAGAGATCACAGTCTAGTACATGTGAACTTTCTTTGCTCAGATTGTATATAGAATAAGGTTATACTCTGTATCTTTCATTTCAAGAAGAATTTAGAGTAAATTTGTAGCAAAGGCCACTAGGATAGAACTCTATACCACATCTTATGAGGAAGTTAGTGAAACTGGGAATATTTGGTATGAAGAAAACCAATCTTTCTGGTGGCAGGGCAGGTTATATCCGGCTTGGTTACATGAGAAGTTTTTATGTGTAAGAGAAGTTAGGCTATGCTATGCAGTCCCAAATGTTCAAATTAAGATGAATCAGTGGAATCTTAGAGAAGGCAGATTCTGACATTATCAAGAAGCTCTTAAATGGTGGGCATGCTTTCCTTGGAAGTACTAGCTAGACTTCCACATGCTGTGGAGTGGGAACTGGAGAATAGGAGTGCAACACTGGACTTCAGGAGTCAATGTCCCTTTGCAGGCTTGAGATTAGGTGATTATATGATTTGGGGGAATATGCTTTCATCTCTGTCCTATATCTAACTCACAGTTTAAGAGAAGAAAAGAAAACAAAATGATACCAGAAGCTATACTTCACCAGCAATGAAGACATGACTTTTAGGAAAGGGGATGTGAAGTCTCAAAGTGTTCAAGAATATTAATACTTGTGTCAGCAAGATCCTTCTAAAGGAAATCATCCCTTGCCATTTCACCTTCCAGAAAGATATCAGAAGGGACAGTTTGAGTTTCAAGTCTATAAATAGCCTTTTCTTTTGTGTATGACTTTTTTCCTGTTACATGGTCTTTGCGATTGTTCGAAACAGTAGGTGGATAAGGCACAATCATAGCTATTTAACCAACTGGAACTCCTGAGATTCACTTTCTAAGGAGATCTTTGCAATTGACTTGAGGAATCACTACCTAGCTTATAAAAACTATCATTTCAAAACAGTCACATGGAGGATGGATCGGGTTTGACAAGGGGGCTAACAGTGGTGAAACAATGTTTTCATGCAAAATAAATTCAGTGATTGTTTTGGCTCAAAAGAATATGTTTTACACTGTGTCTGAACACTTAATGACATTTTCTAGTATTCTCTTGCTGAAATTTCAAGATGACTCTCAACGTAGAACAAGAAAGCTTAAGGCTGAGTCTAAAGGTAATGCTCTATAGCAAACAGCTCCCAAACACAGCCACCTTGATGGCCACAATTTCATAAAATACACACACCTGCTGGAAAACATAGACAGGAGATTTGCCTTTGCAAATAAATGGGAAGAGGATATGACTTAGCAAGTGGCTGATTATATTGGTTGACTGAACTTAACTTTACATCTGGATGGTTTGGCATTGTTTATCTATCTAGTGAAAGCATATACAGTATTTGGCTTCTCATTTCTTTTATTTACTTGTATAAGCAAATAAGAGAGTTATATCAAGTACATATTAATTTTTATGAAATTATTTAATACATATCCTACCACAAATTGGACAATGAGTTATATTTAATTTGATGATGATAGTGATAGTAACTTTCCACTGTCAGTTGAAAAATCAATGTGTCCTTACCGAATTCAGCAGAAATAAACTGTTAACCAATGGAATACTTCCAAATTTCACAGTGTACATCAAAATTATATAAGCTTGTGCATTGCTTCTTTCTGTTTGCGACAAATGCTGTGATTTTAGATTCCGTGGCAGAGATTTTTGAATGCTTCATAATTATTTTCATTTCCATCTGAGAATGGCATACTGCTTCAGATTTGAGGACAGTATTTAGAAACCTTCTCAGGCGTGAAGTAGCTATTCCTCCAATGGGGATAATAATGCGAGTGCCCTGTTCATTCTTTTGTGCCACCTTCTTTGATATAGAACAATGATTTCATTTTGGCCATAAGAGAGTTAAGAGGCCCACACACAGCCAGGACCCGTAAAGAGATAGAAATCATTCACAAGTGAAGCCAAAATAAGCCATTATTGGATGTATCTCACCTCTGACAAGTCAGGTCTTTCTCCACATCATTCTCTGCAGTAGGACTATGCCATCATTACCACGACAAGATGGGCGAGCCATATACTGATTTCTATCTAGAGTTTCAACAAACTTCTGTGTATCCTAACATTACTTGTTTTTTTTTATGACCCCTTACTCTTGGAAGCTTTTCCTGGAAATAAAGTTGATGGTTTCCTGGATCAGTTGCCTCAACCAAACGCCCACCGTTACTCCCGCTACAAGATGAGCAGCACTCAATTCTGTAGAAATACATTTGACTGATCTCAGGCTCTCTTCTTCCTACTAATTGTTGACTCTGTCTCGTATGATCAAATTTTTATTATTTCTGCGTGAATTATCATAAGATGTTCTAAACCTCTAGTTGATCCTTTTTTCTATGTGCTTTGCTTTAGCAAACCTAACAGTCTGATCCGCCAAAAACATGTAATGCATTACAAAGCCAATTACGAATAATCTTGATAAATCCACTCTTTTGGATTATCCAGACCATTGTTTGCTTTCCAAAGTGAATATTCAAGAGATTATGTATCTTTTGGTTTTGGTTGATGGTCCAGAGAGGACATAACCAGAAATGTAATACAATTTACCTCTCTATTTCTGTTTATTTTCACAGTGATTTGAAAGTGTGTTGAGAAAAAGAAAATGAAGAATTTGTTACAAAGGATACTTATGTTCCGTCTTCTTAGGAGCCTAGAGTGAAGTTAGAAATGGTGAAATAAAGGGAAAGAAGGATTGCCCTGCTAGATCTGGGGGAGTATACTTCAAATTCTGACCGCTTACTAGAAATTTTCAAAAGTTTTGGTGCACATTTTCGGGGAGTCTATGCAAGACTGTTAATTTCACAAGAAAGATCTCATATTTGATATTTAGCAGAAGAGTACTTAGATTTTAAATATATATATTTTTTGATCATGATAGGAGAATCATTTCCAATGGTAGAAGTTCATTACCTCCCAACATTATAATCAAGAGGAGGAGGGCAAAGATTGGGCAGTAATATCTCAAAAGTATGTGATGGACAAGTCAATGTTAACTTTTTATTTTCTTCTTATTTATTTATTTATTTATTTATTTATTTATTTATTTATTTCGAGAGTGAGCATGAGCGATGGGGAGGGGCAGAGGGAGAGGGAGGGAGAGAATCTTTAGAATCTCCACTGAGCATGGAGCCTGACTTAGGGCTCAATCTCACAACCCTGAGATCATGACCTGAGCAGAAATTAAGAGTTGGACACTTAACCGACTGAGCCACTCAGGCACGCCAATGTAAACTTTTTCATATCATTGTTATGTTAAAAACTTTATCTTTGCAGTGTTCCTTACTACCTGGCAGGAATCTTAATATTGTGGCATTGAATACAGCAGGAATGCTTTAAGATTTCTGACTCTTATGAAATTTCCCTCCCAATTTAAGACCTTCTTAAATTCACTTCTCAGGTGACCTTTCTCTGGAGATCTTGTATCTCATTTAATGGCTGATTTCAGAACAATAGTGCAGGGAGATGGTATATCGAAGGAGATTTAAGAGCTTGTTTCACATCATATGTTTCTGACCTTACATTCCAATTATTTGTTCACTTCCCTCTTTTCATTGTATCCCCGGTTCTTGGGCTCCCTTGCTTTATGAGTGTCATATATGTAATAGGGATCAATAAATAGCCACAGAATATAAGAATGAATCATCGAACAGTTTCTTCTGAGTACATTCACGTTGTCAAAGTATCACATTTAAAGGATTTGTTGGATTGATTCATGAGAGGGGACATTGAAGCTCTCTAGGCATCCAAGGTGATGACGTTGGCAGCTCACATGAGTGGCACGCACTCAGAATCTGAATCAGGACACTTGAGTCCCATCTAGTTCTGCTTCCGCTGTAATTTGACCTTTGGAGGACTTAGTTATTTTTTTCTTTGATTTTTTTTCAAAACCTAGATCTATTAGTATCTGTAGTGAAGACCAATGGGTGTTTGGAAAAATATGAAGCAACATATACATAGGGTCCTAAGGTTTGATGCTTATGTAACTCTAATTGTGCCAATATTTTGAATTCTGTTCAAAGAAGTTTTTTTTTTTTTAATTTATTTTTTTACATGGAAAGCATTAGATATTTTTCTTGTGTGTAAGATATGGACCCGATGTTTTAAAGGATTTCTTATCTTAGAATTCTGGTTCCTGCTGCAAGCTTCAGAGGACAGCTGGGAAAGAGAAGCCTCTGTTTCTATAGAAGGAGAAAGTCCCAAGAGAAGAAAGATGGATTTTAATTTAGCAGGAACAGACCTACAAATTAATTCATTTGTCGGGGTTGGGGAAGGTGACTAACTAAGGAGATAATTTGGAACCAGCTCTTCTTCCTTCATTAATAGAGCTCTGCTTTGCTACTGATTTAAATTTATATGCTCCCACTTCTGGAGTGATGATTCTTCCTTTTGACTGCTTCAGTCCCCATAGGCTCCTGGTTGTAGGGCAGGAAGCTGGTTATGTCACATCCAAGTTTTCGCTCTATGATAGTCCGTGCACTGGGAGCAGAGCCGATACAGGCAACTGTCATTTTCTGACAGCAGAGTGACGATGGGAGTTGTCATTATGCCATTTTGTAAGGCACAGCATCTCAGGAGTAAACACTCAGTAGTTTATTGGCCTTAATTTGATGTTTGCTCTAAGAGACGTTTCTGTCATTCTGGGTTTTTTTTTCTTTTGTTTCATTTCACTTTATTTCCTATAAATATGGAGTTTTTAAAAAAACCTTGAAGAATCTAGAGCCCTAATTTGTTTTACCTTTGAACGTAATATATGCTTACAATTCCCAGACTATTTAGTCAATGCTACCAAGTACCTGGCATTAGCTCATACCCAGTAGAGCTGAAAGCTGAAGGTCAATATTAACCCCTCAACATGGGATCAGTGATTTGGCACATACCCTTCTTCTTTAAACATCCATTAAGTGTACATTTCAATGCCTTTAAGGGAAAGATGCTGAAGTGAAACTAAAGGAACTATTTTCAAAGCAAGTTAATTACTGAAAATCCCCCTAGATTTAAGGAAAACGTAATGAGAAACATGAATATTGGGATCATTATGGATTTGTAACTACCGATTTCAACTTCAGACAGTATCTCATGACGCTATCCAGAAGAATCATTAACTCTGGTGTCCCTCGTTCCCGCACAGAAGCATCCGTAAGTGTACTTACGCGTCTGCCCACCTCCTTTGTTTTGCTACCTGCCCATGTTAGTGAATTACATCGTTACTTTCACATTATTGAAGTTTATAACATTTGCATAGTATTCCCTCAAATTACTTTTTTTTAAATTACAGGTTGATTGATCTCTGTGCTAGTATTAAAGATTCAATGCTAATAACTAGTCTTTTTACTACAATTTTTCAATTCCCTAGATCTTTATTTTGATTTATCTATTCTTTGGCTGGATATTTTTATCAAGCAAATTTTTCTAGGGAGGGGCTGAGTCCTTGCATGGTCCAGAATATATGTCTATCCTTGATGAACAAAGAAGTGAATACTAGTCTTTCTCTTACTTTTAAAATTATCCACTGTCTTCAGACAGAGTGTTAGGAAAGATAAGCCAAAAGACACTCATGTTATTCCTTCCATATGCCTATGTAAAGATTTTCTTTAACTTTAAGATTAAATAACTTTGGGGTGCCTGGCTGGTTCGGTTTGTAGAGCATGAGACTCTTGATCTCGGGGTTGTAAGTTTGAGTCCCATGTTGGATGTAGAGATCACTTTCAAATAAAGTCTTAAAAAAAGATAGGGTGCCAGGGTAGCTCAATCAGTTGTGTCTGCCTTTGGCTCAGGTCATGATCCCAGGGTCTTGGCCCTGCAAGACCTCTTCCCTCTCCACCCCCCCTCTTGCTGGCTTCCCCCGCCCAAATAAATAAATACAATCTTAAAAGAAAAAAGATTAAGTAACTTTACTAGGTTATTTTAAAGTTGATTGTACTCTTCTAAGTTTTTCCAGGGACTTGGGGTTCCTGCCTAGAATGATTGTTGCTTTATTTCAGGAAAACATTTTTCCCCTTATATTCTTGGAAATTTTTCCTCCTGTACTTGTTGTGATCTCTTTTTGAGGAATACTAATGAAGCAAAACATATGTTGAATATCTTTTTCTGTCTTCTGTATCTATCACCTTTTTTGTAATCATTTAAAAAGCCCCGTTCTTTTCCATTTTGTTTTGTGAGATTTCTTAAGCCTGTCCACCATGTTTCTATGGTTCTCATTTCTGTTAACTCTGCTCGGTTACTCTAATGTGGCTTTTTTTCTCTAAAACATTCATGCTACTCTTTCATCCTTTGCTAATTATATTAACTCATCCCCCTCCATCCTTTTTTAAATCTCTGGTTTGCATGCTTTTCTCTCCTCTCTACATCATCCTTGCCCCTTTCCTCAGGAAATCATCCTGTCTACAATTTATTGGAGAAAATGAGTTGTCTAAAATATTTTTTGATTTTTTTTCTTGACGTGTTTGTTCTCATTTGTCTTTTGCTGATTTTTATTTTTCTCTTTTTATTTCTCTGCACTATGTGCACCTATGTTCCACATTGGAGCCTGTCAGATTATTTTTTTTTCCATGGGGTTAGTAGTCTGTTGAGAATTGTGCGGGAAGGGGCTGCAAGATAGGATGCGAGAGAGCACACTGCAGTTTTGCTCCAGGCTGTAGCCTGGAAACCCTCTCTCTAGCTTTGTTACCTGCCTTATCTCAGGGGAGCATCTCCCTTTTCCTTTCGAAAAGGTGTGGCTTAGAATAAAGTCCCTTGATTCACAGGCTCTTGACTTGTAGTTTTTAAGACCCACTCACTGCTTTCCTTTCCCCTCCTTCAATTTACTTTGCCCCTCGGTCCCCTTCCCCCTCTTAGCGAAAATACCAAGAGGAAGACACATGACTTTCTTTGCACATTTGTCCTCTGTCTTTTGCAGAGTGAGTCTGAGGTTCACTGAGGACATTCCCCATTTTGTTTCTGAGATCTTTTTTTTTTTAAATAGATTTTATTTATTTATTTGAGAGAGAGAGAGAGAATAAGCATGAGCTGAGGGTGGGGGTGGAGGGGCAGAGGGAGAAGGAGACTCCTTGCTGAGCAGTGCTGGGTTGATCTCAGATCCCAGGACCCCCAAGATCATGACCTGGGCAGAAAGCAGACACTTAACCGACTGAGCCACCCAGGTGCCCCTTTCTGCAACCTATCTTATATACTCCTGCTTTACTTGAAACCAGAGCAGGACTTTGCAAGAATGTAGCACACATTTTATTTACAGGGAAATCCGTGTCCTGCTTAAAGACTTTGGAAGTATGCTTTTCTTCTTGCCATCCTCCTTCATTTTGGTTCAGATTTGATGGTATTTGGCAAATATTCTTTATAGTTTCTGAATTGGGGTTATAACAATTTCCTTGTATTTTCTTGTTTCCTTCATAATGAAATGGTTTTTTCCCAGCCATTCTCTCAATATACATATATCTATATTTAAATTATATATATTTACATATTTTTTGAAAAATTTTTGAATGAAAGTGTGGTATAAACGTGTGACTTTGTGTAATTGAAGTCTTACTTTCTCCTCAATACTCTTTTTTTATTTTACTGCTTCATCTTCATTCTATTTTCTCCTTCTGTCTCTCCTTTAATAAGTCACTTTTTAAAAATTCTTCATAATCTTAGGGATTTCAAAAGGTGTAATTCTTAGCCCTCTACTCGGCTCTTCACTCTCATTGTCCTTTTTGTTATTCTTCCCGTCATTTCTCTCCTTTTCCCTTTCTTCATCTCTCACGTCATCTTGTTCTTCTTCACACATTCTCTCTCAGCACTTCAACGATTGCTTCTATACAGAATACTCCCAAATTTCTTGTTTCTGGGCTTGGTCTCTCTGAAGCTTTCCGTCTGCATTGCAGTGACTTGTTGTCTTTCTATTATCATCTCAAATTGAACCTCTTCAAAAACAACATACCATCTTATCCTCTATATTTGCTCTTTAGTTGAACTTCCATTTTTCCAGGACTGCAATTTAGATACTAGATAATGACTTCAAGAACTATATGACCATCACTGTAGTATTGCCATGATCCTTCCCAGTTACTTGGTTTTGTTTATTCAGTTCTCAATCTTCTCTCTCTCCCTTTTTCCTTCTCTCACTCTCTCTCACACATAGAATTCACCAGCATACCGCTTAGCCATAACTAACCAGTAGGAACATTAATAATCTCTCAGTTAAATTCAAGTTGTCTTTGTCTTTTCCTTCTGTCTTGAGCCTCACAACCAATTAGATTCCAGTGCTTGCCTTGGCAGTGAACATCTCTGTCCCTGTTTCTCATTCCACTGCTACCACCCTAAGATCCTAATGCCCTGTTCACTGACTATCACTGTAGATTTTAGGGACTCACTCTAAATTCTTTTTCCATCTTTTTCAGGATATAACACATGCTGCTGCCAAATTAGACTTCCTGAACCAGAACTACACAGTGTCACTCCTCAGCGGTAATACTGTCTGTGATCCCCTCATTCCCCTAATGAACCACTAATTTTTCCGCGTTCTCTATAATGTGTTCCAACTTGGGCTCCAGCCTACTACCCAACTGCCAGAGCTCTGTCCTCCACTTGTTAGGGTCCAAAACAGACACAAAGCTCAGAGACTTGCTTTTATTCAGAAGTCCTGCCTTCCACTCTCATGCTTATCAAAATTGTATTTGTCTTTCTCAAATGAGACCCTTCTTTATGAAGCCTTTTAGTTCCCCATGGCTAGATGTGCTCTGTTTTTCAGCCCCTGCTGTCCTCTGCAAGGATCCATATAACCTGGTTCTCTGCATACCATTTATTATACTCCAGCCTGCTGGTCTTCTTTGGGTGCCTTTAATACACCAAGCTCTTTCCTCTTTTAGGATCTTCGTGTTAGCTGTTTCGTGAACCTAGTAGGCTCTTTCCCTTCTCATTACAATGTGTTGCTCCGATACTGGCAGATCCTATGAAAATTTTTCTTCCCCACCCTTTTAGAACAGATTTTCAGAACCTCCTTGTATGGCAAAGGATTGTTTATCTTACTATTGTCTTTTCCCCAAATGACTGACAATCCTATGAAGATAGAAAAAGACCCAAATCTATTGTTTTAACCAGTGTACATACATTTACTGAATAAGTGAATGAATGAATAAGCACTTTGTTTATAAATTTTCTTATGTTCTGCTCTGTATTATACTTTCTAATATACCCGTCTTACCATTTTTATTAGGCTTTAAATCCTTTGAAGTAAAAACAACAACAACGAACCAACTTTATATTGTTCATCTTGGTATCACCTAACTTCTAGTAAAGGGCCAAGCATTTATGAGATTAATAAATGTTTGCAGAATTAAATCAATTTGAATTAAACCTTCAGAACAATATTAGGTTATTGCCAGGACATCACATATGGTAAATGGCAATCTCCTTTGCTAATAGCTTCCAAGGTTGATGATGAGATAAAATCATTCAAGCATCTGTCAATATGGGGAAAGCTCCTAAATGCAAAATCCTCTGTTTTAAAGTCATTGTACTGTTGCCTCATTTGTCATATCAGAATTCTTGGTTTCATGTGCCCATTCTTCCTTAGAGTATCAAGCATAGTTTTATGTGTCATTGTGGAGAAGATAGGTATGGGGTAATGAAAGGGAGGAGTAAGGCCATTAAAAATAGGCTATTTGTTTTTGGCAATGTTTTTTCTTGACCAAAGAATGGTTTTTACCTCCCTGACTTCAATTTCTCAACCTACCTCTAATGAGACAATGAGCATTAAATTCAAGGTGAGTAACAAGGAAGGCTCTTAAAAGCCCATGCATTTCAAACACGTGTTGAGAAAGCTACCGGACTGTTCTGCAGGTATTAATTATGATAGAGCTATGATAAAGGTGGAAAATGTGGAGGGGCTTGCTCCTTCCGTCTCCACACCTTCCAGTGCCCTCTAGTGCCTGGAAAGGAGAAATACTGGACCAAACAACAGATGGCCCCTGCTATTGTAGATGCTCTCTATTAACCGGTGTACTTAAGTAAACTAAGACAACAGCTGGCCCCAACAGAAACATTTTTAGTGTGTAGAAATATGTGTAAATCATAAAATAGTGTATGCCCATGAAGCTTATACCTGCTCTTTTGTGTTCCTTTCTTTATTATAGTTCACACACAATGTGATATTAGTTTCAGGTTGTAGGATGTAGTGATTCAACACCTCTATGTTATGCTACGCTCACCACAAGTGCAGTACCATTTGTAACCAAGCAAGGCTATTATAATACCATTGACTATATTCCTCATGCTGTGCCTTTCATCCCCATGCCTTATTCATTCCATAGCTGGAAGCCTATTCCTCCTACTCCCCCTCACCCAATTTTACCCATCCCCCGAATCCCTTCTTTTCTGGCAAACACCAGTTCTCTGTATTTATGGATCTGTTTCTTTTTTTGTTTTTTTGTTTTGTTTTTTAGATTTCTCATATGAGTGAAATCATATGCTATTTGTCTTTCTCTGTCTGACTTACTTCACTTAGCATAATATCTTCTAGGTCCATCCATCTTGTCTCAAAGGCAAGATCTGATTCCTTTTTACAACTGAATAATATTCCATTGTGCGTGCGTGCGTGTGTGTGTGTGTGTGTGTGTGTGTGTGTGTGTGTGTATCTACTTTATCCATTCATCTAGGGATGAACACTGTGTTGCTTCCGTATCTTGGCTGTTGTAAACAATGCTGTGATAAACATGGCGTACACATATCTTTCTGAATTTGTGTTTTTGTTTTCTTTGGGTAAATAACAGTAGTGGAATTACTGGATCATATGGTATTTCCACTTCTGATTTTTTGAGGAACCTCCATATTGTTTTCCACAGTGGCTGCGCCAGTTTGCATTCCCACCAACAGTGTAACAGGGTTCCATTTTCTCCACGTCCTTGCCAACACCTGTTATTTATTGTCTTTTTTATATTAGCCATTCTTACTGGTGTAAAGTGATATCTTATTGTGTTTTGATTTGCATTTTCCTAATGATTAGTGATGTTGAGAATCTTTTCATGTGTCTGTTGGCCATCTGTGTCTTCTTTGGAAAAATGTCTATTCAGGTCCTGTGCCATTTAAAAATCAGATTATTTGTGGTGTGTGTATGTGTGTTTTGAGTTGTATAAGTTCTTTATATATATATATTTTTTATTAACCCCTTCTTGGATATGTCATTTGCAAATATCTTCTCTAATTCAGTACGTTGTCTTTTCATTTTGTTGCTGGTTTCCTTTGTTGTGCAGAAGCTTTTTATTTTTATGTAGTTTCATTTTTGGTTTTCTTTCAATCACTGACCTTTAGAAGGATCACAATATTTTCCTCATTTCATTAACTTTTGCCAATAGAAAATGCTCAGAAACTATCTCAAATATTTAAACAATCTCTTTCACCATCAAGATAATCTTCCATTTGTCATAGAGTTGAATATGTATGTGGATCTGGAGTAAGGCTTGTTAATTCCTGCAGATATAAACATAATTCAACAGATGTAAAATTTTTCTTTAGGGATACAAATTGAACAGCTTGTAGCTTTTTAAATCTCTATTTTTTAGATATGTGACTATGTGTGTTAACTCCTTTTAAGGTTTTCAAGGTTAAAGATAAAGCTGCCACAGTTTTAATGTTCTAATCACATGCACACCCTGGACCCAATCTCCGGCATCCTCTTTCCTGACTACTTCTGCTCAAAGCAACAATAACAACCCCAACAATGACAACCACAACAACACACAAATTAAAACCAGGAGTGGATAATGTGATCACAAGCGCCAGAGGGTTATTGATGAAAGTAACTTTTGAGTCCCTACTTTGTGCTTATAACATCTTGTATTCTTGCTCTCTATCTGGGCTCTGATGATGCTTCGATCTTACAATGTACTGGGCGCATAAATCCTGCTCGTTAAGAATTGGAACCACTGTTCTCATTTTGTGTACCCTCATCAGTCATACTCTCAGCTCATTCCAAGGTGGTAATAAGAAGGGAAGTGGTATATGTTACATGGTAACTACCAAGTAACAATGTTTGTATCAAAGCCAGGGAGTATCCCAAAGTGAAATTTATTATTTTAATAGGGCATACCCTGAAAGCAAAGTTTGACTTAACCTCTCAATACAAGCTAATTCAGAAAATGCCAACAATAAAGTTCCTACTGTCAGTTTGTACAAGCCCTTAGCTTATTTTAGGGTCCATGAAAAAATGAATCTATGTCTATTGTAATGGCCCACGACCAATGATTTTCTGAGACATGACAGTGATATTCCTTGTGCCATGAAGCTTGGTTACAAATGCAATAAGACAGAAGGGAAACACATTAATAAATGTGAACAGCATCTTCTTTCTATATCTTGTTATCTTCCAGGATCACACATCAGCCTGTTCTTTGCCTTTGCTCCTCCTTTAACCATATTAACACAGTGAAACATAGGAGTCAGGCTGACCTTAGTTTGCATCCTGGTTCTGCCTCTTACCAGCTGTGTGATTATGCATTTGTGACCAAGCACATTAATCAATGTCCCTGGGAAACATTTTCTTTTCTGCAAAGCAAGGATCTAATAAGTAACTTACTGAGCTATGAACTTAACTAAGGAAACCATTTATACAGCACCTAATGCAGGTCAGGCTTACTAACCCATCCTGTGGCTTCAGCAATCTCAGCAACTAGAACACTTTCCAAAACAGCATCTAAATGCTGGCTGGCCCCTCTTCTGAACTGTAGGCTTCTATTGCAGCATCAATTTTGACGTCTTCATTTGGATAAAATGTCCTGTCTTTAAATTCAACATGTTAAAAATCAAACATATTTTCTGTTTCCCCAAATCTGCCCTGATGCCTAGTGTCCTGGTTTCTCTTAAAGGTACCATCATCCCCCACACTTGCTTCATGTGACATATCCTAGCCATCTTTGACCCCATCCGTAATTCCCGACCTTTGGAAGAATTGTCAAGTCCAACTGTTTCTTCTTCCACAAAGTGTCATATCATCTGTTCCCATTGTCAGCACCCCAGTTCAGACCTTGGTTACCTCTTTTGTGAACTCTTTTGATGGGTTTCCAACTGTTCTTGCTGACTGCAGCCTCTGCTCACATTATCCCATCTACATATTTCTTCTTCAAGGATTTTCCTTAACACCTCTTACCCTGTAAGCACTTCTATCTCTATCTGCATGCCAACAGCTTGACATTTAAAGTCTTCAAGAATCTGACCCCATTTAATTTAAATAACCAGTTCTCTCACACAAAAAACCTTTTCATTTATATTGCACTCAAAACAAATGCAAATAATCAGACACAGAACTATCCCCATACTTTGGGCACCTCCATTCCCTGAGGCTTTGATTGCTGTTACACCTACCAGGAAGGCCCTCCCCTTGGAAATTCTATTCATTCCCCAAAGCTTAGATTAAAAACCACTTGTCCTATGCAGACTTCTCTCCTGCTACCCCTTGCTAAACTTTTTTGCCCCTTATCACTTCCATTTTGTATTTTAGTTCTCTGTAGTTTCATCTTATTTCTGTTACTGGATTGTAGGATACTAGAGAGCAGATAGCTCATATTTTCTTTATATAGCACATTGTAGGCACTAAATAAATGTGGTCTGGAAGTTAAAGCGAATGAAGGAATGTTCACATAAATATGGAAGTAATTTAGGAAACTTTACTTTTACATTTGTCAAAACGTTTCTCAGCTGATGAATGCTTTATACAAAGTGTTATGTCATTTCTTTATGATAGAAGAGAATATTTTCTTAAGTCAGCTTGAGAACTATTTTTTAAGCCCTAGCACTTGTGTCAAATTACTGTATTTCAACTGTAGATCTGAGATTGCAGTAGGAATATATATTTATTTTAGTGCTTCTTAATTTATAAAGCTTCTCTGATAAATATAGCATATTTATCAATAAACTATGTAGAGTGTCTAGATAAAAAACTCTTGGTAACATAATTCATGCTGATCATATATCTTAATGCCTCACAATTTGCATAAAATCAACATATCTTCTCACTCTTAAAGTACTATTTTGTGCTATTTTAAAAGTAGTAAAAAGATTTTTTTTTAATATAAAAGGGATTCCAGCCTCATTGAACAGTTTAAGTAAACCACTTTTCCTCATCCTTCCACTGGCAGAATATTTTACATTATCTTTAAAAACCCTAACAGTTCAAAGGAAATGACTATAAAATTTGTGCCATAATGAATCTTCCTTTCAAGTAAAACTCAATCCTTAGAACAAGAAAAGCCTTAACATTTATCTAGTAGCACAGGATTTCTCAGACTCCGCACGACTGACATCTTAGTCTGGGTTTTGCTTAGTCTTAGTTTTGCTATATGGGCTGCTCTGTGCCCTGTAGGATGCTTAACGGCACCTCTGGTCTCTACCCACTCTTCTTGCGACAACCATCAACGTCTTCAGACATCATCAAATATCCCATGGGAGAAAAGATGCTCCCACTTGGTAACTATTGTAGTAGTAGAACTACTTACTACTTTTATTTGTGTTTTTATTAATTAATCTGTCCAACTCAGCTTTTGGGAGAAAAAAAAAAATAACCCCACTGTGTTTTTCCCTTAGCCAACTGTATATGATTCATGGAAATGTCTGATTCTTCCCATCTGTTGAAGAGCTGATAGTAAGTATTCAGTGTTCATTGAGTAAATGTGTATTGCATATCTGCTATATACTATGATTCTTCTAGGCACTGGAAAAATAGATATAATAAAATCAGGCAAAATTTCTGACACTTATTTTCTAATGGGAGAAGCAAGACAATAAATAAATAAAAGCTATAGCATATCAGATCGTGATAATGGTAAGGCAAAAATTAAAGAAGGAATAAAAGGAATAGGCAATGCTGTAGTAACAATGGGTGCCTGGGGGTGAGGCTGGGGTTATTATCTTAAATAGGGTGCTGAGGGCTAGTCTCATTGTGAAGGTGATTTCTGCGTAAAAACCTTGTGGAGGTAAGGGAGGGAGCCTCAGGACACTTGGCAGAATAGCTTTCCAGCCAGAGGGAACAAGTACAGAGGCCCAGAAGAGAAGCTTGCCAGCAATGATTAGGGATAACAGGAAATTTGGGGTTTTTGGAGTGGAGAGAGAAATAGGAAGTATTTTCGGGGAATGGAGGCATACGTGAAGATCATATAAGACTCTGTCGGTCACTCTCAAAGATGAGGGAATGATTGTCAGGTGACCTCAGGTGGGTCATATATAAAATATCTGAAAGCAAAAATGTTTTCTATTTCAAAATTGCATTCAGAATCCTGTACATATTGACACAAGGACCTCAGGAGTGTTGTCCTTCTGGTTAACCTTCCTTAACAATGCCCACACTCTCCATGATTCACTTCCCTCTATTTTGATCAAATTTGAACAGTCCCCTTCACTCATCTGTGGAATTTAAGAAATGAAAGATGAAAAAAAAAAAAGAAAAGAAAGAAAAAAAAAGATGAACATATGGGGTTAAAAAAGAGAGGCAAACCATAAAACAGATTCTTAATTATAAAGAACAAACTGAGGGTTGCTGGAGGGGAGGTGGGCAGGGGGATGGGCTAACTGGGTGATGGGTATTGAGGAGGACACGAGTTGTGATGAGCACTGGGTATTGTATGTAAGCAATGAATCACTAAATTCTACACCTGAAGCTAATATTACACTGTATGTTAACTAACTAGAATTTTAATAAAAACTTGAAACTACCAAAAAAGAAAAAAAATTCTAGGAGGTCAATCCTTTAAGATCTTGCTGAGAAACTGTCTTACTTAAATGATGTGGAAATGCACGTGAAGGTATTTATAGTTTAATAACGCTTTACCTGGGTGCCTGAGTGGCTCAGTCGGTTAAGTGTCAGCCTTTGGCTCAGGTTGTGATCTCAGGGTCCTCTGACTGAATCCCGCAGGCTCCCCTTTCAGGGGGAGTCTGCTTATCCCTCTGACCCTTCCCCCTCTTGTGCTCTCTTTCTTTCTCTCTCGTTCTTGCTCTCTTTCAAGTAAATAAATAAAATTAAAAAAATAATTATGCTTCACCCAAAGATATTTCCATCTGAGAGGAAGGTCTCCTAGAGAATTGACTTTTTGAATTGATTTTTGAACGCTAAAAATAGATCATTAGCTTGAAGACTGAAGTCTCCTTAACAGACCAGAGAATGAACGACTTCAGGAACCATGAACCTTTTTAAGACTTGGACTTGTGTTCTGGGCCTAAGGTCATAGATGGTTATCTTATGTTATCAACTAAACAAATATGAATTGGAATCCTCTGATGTACTACTTATTGTTTTTAGGGCTGGAGAGGCAGTGATGAGAAAGTTAAGTTCCAGCTTTCATCAAATTATTTTCCCGTAGAGTGAAAGAGACACAAAATAAAGTAGTGAAATAAAAGAAAATGATATCAGTTACTGATAAGGACTATTGAGACAGTTAACATACAGAAATGTCCTAGACAGTCTGCTTGTAACTTCAGATGGACAGCTAAGAGAAGCTTTTACAAAGCAGTGATATTTAAGCTGAGATCTGAATGATGATAGGAGCAGGAGGAAGAACTTTCCAGCAGAGGAAATAACTAGAGCAAAAGTGACAATAAGTTTGACATGAGAAAGAAGCCCAGTGTCTCAGGCCAAGTAAATTATGTAGTCAGTAGAGACATGTAGTCAAAAAGTAGGCAGAGGCCAGGATGCCCTCATGATCCATTATAAGTTATATGGTTTTTTTTTTTTTTTTTTGTCCCCCCTCTGTAATGGGAAAACAAAGGAGGGTTTTCAGAAGTGAAATGAGATGTTCTAGATTGTGTTCCTAAAAGTTCATGGTTGGGAGTTGAGAATAGATCATCTGGGGGAACAGGCATAAGAAAGACTTGAAATACTGAGACCAGTAAGAGACGAGGGTGGTAGTGCAGGTAAAGAAAAGTGGAGGGACTGGGTGTAATTTTGGACCCAGAGTCAGTAGGAATTTTTGATGGATTAGATGTGAGGCATGAAGACGAAAAGAATGAAGACCAGTTCCTAAAGTTTTGGCTTCAACAACTGAATGGTTTGGGATACGTTTAGTGAAGTGTAGAAGAGTAGGGGCAGAGAAACACATTAGGGAGAAAAGCAAGAGATCAATCTTGGAAATGTTGAGTTTCTGATTCAGACGTGAACATGAAGTAGAGATGTCAAGTTGGCCATTGGCTATATAAGTCTGAATTTCTTGGGAGAGGTCATGTCTGAGTTGCAGAGCAAAAGTCAGCAGCAGTGATTGGTGTTTAATACCATGGGACTGAGAAAGTCATTCAGAGACTACACAGCTGGAAATAAGAGATCCTCATGCTCATGCTTGGTCTACATCCAGAGAATACATGGTGGACAATGAGCCAGCAAAGGAGACTGAGAAGTGCAGGTAGTGATTTAGGAGGACAATTATTAGCATGCGGTGTCAGAGAGTCCAAGAGAATGGGGTAGCCAATTATGTTGAAAACTTTGAGGGTCAAGGGAAATGGCAGCGGAGAAGTGGCATTTGATACGACTACATGACAGTTACATAGCTTCTCAAAAGTATGCAATGACCCAGGTATGCTGTAGACACACAGTGAATGCTTGTAAAACAAATTAAAAAGACACACATAATAAAAGCTGATCATAGTGATGCATTTTTGCTGGCTTGAAAATCATTCCTTCTGAAAATCACTCTATTCTGAAATAGTTACATACCCCATCCTAAGTGCCAGACGCTGTGTAAGCATGTTGATAGGGAAGTAGAAGATACAGATGCAATACCTGCCCCTCTGAAGCTCACTTTCCAATGAAGACAGTTAGACAGTAATCAAGTGACAATTTATTTTCACATAATGATACATGCAAAGATGAAAATAGGGTAGAAGAAATAGAATGGAGAGTTCCTGAAGTGAGGGGAGGAGCTTACAGAAATCTCAGAAGAATGTGGGCCTAAAGGATGAGGCCAAGGCAGCTGTGTAACCCCGAGGCCAGAGTTATGGGCAGAACGAAGACAAAGTTTAAGGGCTGTGGTTGGAAAAAATCTGTTGTGTTTGAGGAACTTCCAGGGGCTCAGTGTTGATGGGATGGATAAACAAGGAGGTGATTGTTATGAGATGAGCTGAGAGCCCAGTGGAGGATAGATCATGGGAACCACGGGACGGACTTTGAATTTTGTCATTCAAAGTATAATCGGAAGTCACCGAGGGCTTTATGCCTGGTGGTTATATGTACATAATCTTGTGTCAATTTCAGAAACATAACACTATCTACAAGATAATGGATTATAAAGAATGAGTAGTAACGTGGAAACAGAGAGATCAATTCAAATGTTACTGTAGTGATTCAGGAGAAAAAAGATGGTGGCTTGAAGTAGGGTGATAGAAATGAGCAAGGTAGTGAATGGCGGAGCTGGGACTCCCACAATGGGCCTGACTTCAAAACTCTGTTCTTTCTCATTATTTTACACTACCTCTGAAACCAGTGATCCACTGCAATTTGGCGATAATTCAGGAGTCAGTTCTGTAGATGCCTGCCAAATCACCAAGAAATTTCTCTTACAACAATACATAAATGTGACAAGCTTGGCATTTGTATAAGTTTATCTATATGACAAATAACAATGAAAACAGTGAGTTAAAACACAAATAAAGGGGTGCCTGGGTGGCTCAGATGGTTAGGCGTCTGCCTTCGGCTCACGTCATGATCCCAGGGTCCTGGAATCGAGCTCTGTGTCGGGCTCCCCGCTGGGCGGGGAGCCTGCTTCTCCCTCTCCCTCTGCTGTTCCCCCTGCTTGTGTTCTCTCACTCTCTCTGTCAAATAAATAAATAAAATCTTCCAAAAAAAAAAAAAAAACCACACAAATAAGAACAACTTAATGATTTAGCTGCGCATTTACCAGACCTTTTGTTATTAGATGTTGGCTATTTCCAGAAGACCTCTATTCTGACCATAAAATTATTTTTGTGTTATTAGAAGGGTAGATTTTGTTTTGAAAACTTAAAAGAACTAATTTTCATAGTAAAATAGTAATGAAAATTAATAGGCTATTTCAATTATAAGTTGACAAATAATAATCCTACAATTATATATTGCAACATTTCTTTTCTTTGGATCTAACCTGGTTACTTGTAGATCTAGGATTTGTTTTGTTTTGTTTTGTTTTTCAAAGATTTTATTTATTTATTTGACAGAGAGAGAGACAGCCAGCGAGAGAGGGAACACAGTCGGGGGAGTGGGAGAGGAAGAAGCAGGCTACCAGTGGAGGAGCCTGATGTGGGGCTCGATCCCAGAACGCCAGGATCACGCCCTAAGCCAAAGGCAGACACTTGAGGACTGAGCCACCCAGGCGCCCCTAGATCTAGGATTTGAATCATTGTGTCAAGACTAACCACAAACCCAGATTGCTAAATGTCCATTATGGTCTAGTGTCCTGTGAAGACACTCATTCCTCAATTCTCTAAGAAAGGCAACCAACTAACCAGCCCTCTGTCTTCCCCAAGAGGCAGACAATGGAGAATGACCCCCTCCCGACCCAGAAAAGGCAACATTCTCCAGCAATGGCATCTTCTGTCCATGGTCCCCTTCTGCCACAGCTTGTTCGCAGTTGTAGCTCCTGGGTCAGGGGCTTACGGTGTCTTCCCAGAGCCTCTTAATAGTAACACCTAGCAGTTGTCCAGGTGAGCTCTGCTTCCTGAAGGAAGCGACTTCCCAGGGCCTACTCCTGTGGGGTCCCAGGTATTTCTTATTTCTGCTAGAAAATACTCAGTTCTCTGTGTGGTGGCTGGACCGTTCAGTTCTGAGCTCTCAGGGCAGTTTGCAGCAGTGTCCTTCAGAACTGCTTCAGGACGGTCTTCAAAGGAACTTGTTAAGAAGCCACGGGCTGCATGAGAGAAGCCTCAGGAGACACCACCTCGTGCCGAATCCTACCTGCAGCTCTGCCCAGAGGTAGAGGCTGACCCTTGGTTGGTGCCAAATCTCATTT
This sequence comes from Ursus americanus, assembly GCF_024610735.1. Lineage (NCBI taxonomy): Eukaryota > Metazoa > Chordata > Mammalia > Carnivora > Ursidae > Ursus > Ursus americanus. Next base: position 85,096,632 of record NC_142130.1, read on the forward strand.
TCCTTAAGGGAAATTTGCTTCTATATAAAAGCCCTTGATTCCATTCTGGCAATATCAGAACCCATGTCATCAAAGGACAAACCCATAACTTCTTCTTTGCATCCCTTCCCATGGGATCAAGGGGCCTGAGCCACAGGTCTGGCAATTCCAAACTGGCTCAAGAGAGTGAGAGGAACTAAATCCTAAAAAGTCAAGGGTCACATCCCACAGTCCCACTGCCCTCTTCTATCCTCAAGGGACTATGGTAAAATGATAGAAGTCTTTCATGGAAGTGTTGAGTGTAGAAGGTACTCCTGTCCCTTCACCTTGTGAAGATAGGAAGGAAAATGTCCTTCAAGTCCAACGGTGATGCTCTTGGCTAACTGACATCAAAGGCAGGGCCTGCCACTGCAGAGGATGGTTTCTATTCGTCAGCAGTATGGGAGCACCATTGGAGAGCCTGATGCTCTGATGACATTACCTTATTATCTCACCAGGTCTTGCTGTGCTCTTTCATAATGTTTTGGAACTTGTCATCACAGAGACCAGAATTTGAATTCTGCTTCTGCTCTTCTCTGACTGGGAGAGCTCAGACAGTTATTGTAATTTCTAGATATCTCAGTACTATTTTATGTAATGTAAAAATAATGATACCTAACTCATGGGGTTGTTGAGAGAAGTAAATGAGATACCATTTATAAAGCACGATCGCTCATCCTGGCACACAGCGGGTATTTAATAGACAGCGGTGATTATTACATATTGCTCTTCATTCACAAAGGAAGAAAGTGAGGTGCATAAAGGACAGTCACTTGATGTCTCATGAAGGCATGTTGTAAATCAATAAGAATCAAGGACTTCTAATATTTGCTGTGGGCCAGGGTTTGTTAGAAGACCGACAGCATACGAGTGAGATGTGTTGGTGTCTAAATGATCCTTCCAGTCAGCATAGAGACTGCAGGGAAGATAAGAGGCTGTTTACTCAAGCTCTCTGATTGCTGGAAACCTCCCAGCTGCAGCTTGAGAGCCTTGAGCACAGATCCAGGCTGCTGCTGTCACTGCCAACCTGGGGAAGCCACTGCACAATTGGATCCCTCTCTTGCTGTCTTTTGGCTCAAGATAAGAGAGATGAGAACGCCCACCTGCAAGGACACAAAGCCAAGCAGACAAAGTGTCCAGCTCATAGGAAACTTCTGTGCCCCTCTTACCAGCCCTGCCCCCACCTTTGATCCACTACCTTTCCACCTGAGCTCCCCGCAAGCCACAAAGGACAACTTATGTCAACAAATGTGTCAAAGATACAGTGTTCAATACTAGCGGTACCCATGGTCTCTGGTACTGAAATGACTGCTTGACAAAATGATGTCTTTGATTGCTTTAAATGTAAAGCTTGTGGCTGAGACATGAGTGTGACCTGGAGGAGGGCAGTAGAAAAGTATTGCAACTTAGACTCTGAAATATATATACCTTTTAGAATTTTAAAATTTTAAAGTGAGAAAAGGAGTCTCAGAAATCACCTAGACCTGACAGGGTATTAAGGAGGGCATGTATTGCATGGTGCACTGGGTGTTATACGCAAGTAATAAATCATGGAACTTTAAAAAAAAAAAAAAAGAAAAAGAAAAAGAAATCACCTAGACCTAGACTATCCGATATGGTAACCACAAGCCTCATGTGGCTGTTGAGCACTTGAAACACAGCTAGTCTGAGCTGTGTGTGGTGTAAGTGGCAGATAAGCATTTTGAAGTCGTAATAGAAAAAAATAGGGGGTGCCTGGGTGGCTCAGTCATTAAGCATCTGCCTTCGGCTCAAGGCATGATCCCAGGGTCCTGGGATAGAGGCTCGCATTGGCTCCCTGCTCCCCTGGGAGCCTGCGTCTTCCTCTCCCACTCCCCCTGCTTGTGTTCTCTCTCTCGCTGGATGTCTCTCTCTCTGTCAAATAAATAAATAAGATCTTTTAAAAAAAGGAAAAATATTGATTTTTAACATTATTGCATATGGAAAATAATAATATTTTGGGTATAATAGGTTAAAAAACATATAATAAAATGTATTTCACTTGTTTCTTTTTACTTCTTTCAAGATGGCCACTAGAAAACTTAAAATATGTGACTTAATTTTGTGCCTTACACTAAGTTGAACAAGACTGCTCTAGAAACAAGTCCTTATTTTAAAGAGGAGGAGACTGAGGCTCAGAGTGGTGATCTCTGGAATCACATATGGTGTTTTACAAGTGTTCTGCCAGGCTACACGACCACTACCTGTGTGGTATAAACCAGTTAAGTAATCATATTAGATGTTTTCATTATTTTTTTTAGTTTGTATGTATGTATTCTGTTGCGCTTGAAATTGTTATGGTTTTGGTGAGAAGCATGTAACTCCCATCTGATAAGTTACAAGACACTTGTATTAGATTTTATATTTATCCTTTATCTTTTACCCATCATTTGGAACTCACTGATTTTTAATTGAAAAATTTATTTTTTTAGTTGAAAAATTATTGAGCTACTTATAGTTACACATTCAGTGGTAAGAAATAATATAAAGATCTCTTGTACATTTTGTGCAATTCCCTACAATGTTAACATTTTGCTAAACTACGGTATACTATCACAACCAGGATATTGACATGGACACGTGACGCCAGTCTTGGGGTCCTCAGTTTTGCTTGTATTCATTTGCATAGATCCTGTACGTGTTTTTCCAAAGTGTATACTGAAGTATTTCATTCTTGGAAGCAATTATAAATGGTATTGTTTTTAATTTTAGTTCTGTATGTTCATTGTTAGTACTATATTGAAACGTGGTAGATGTTTGTGGGTGCTTGCTCCTGTGGCTTTTCTTCCTTATTAGTCATGGGAAGGCTTTTTTTTTTTTTCCCCCAGCTTGGGGTAGATTCCTTCTTGGAATTTTCTACAGTGACAAGGGTTTTATTATTTCCTTTCCAATCTGGAGTCCTCTTATCTCTCTTCTTTGCTATGTGGCACTGACATACTCCTGGTCATATGTTGCATAATCATAGTGAGAGAGGATGGTCTTCCCTGTTCCCAGTCTTTAAAAGGAAAGCATTCAGTTTCTCGTCATAGTAAGATTTCAGCTGTATGTTTTCTGTACTTTCTCCTTTTCAGGTTAAGTTGATTCCTCTCTGTTCCTGACTTGCTGAGAGTTTTTATCATGAATGAGTGGTGGATTTTGTCTAATGATTTTTCTGCATTAATTGATTTGATTATATGCTTTTTTTTTTTTTTATCTAGCCTGTTGATATGGTGGATTACATCAATTTCTTTGTGAATATTGAACCAGCCTTGCATAACTGGAATAAATCCCTTTTGGTCATGTTGTATACCTCTTTCTATACTTTGTTGAATTCACTTTAAGGTTGCCTTGAGGGTTTTTGCTTTGAAGTCTTTCAGAGGTATTGTTCTGTAGTTTTTGCTACTGTTTTTTATTTTAAATTTTGTACTGTCTTTGGTTTTGCTGTCTGGGTAATTCTGGCCTCATATTTATTTATTTTTGATATGAAAATATTTTCTTCAGTATTTTTTCCCTCCAAAATCCTGGTTTTAGATAATGGTGTACCCTGCATTTTATAATAAAATCCTTTCTTCTTAGTTTCAGGCTTTTTACAGAGATTACAGAAAAAAAAAATTCTAGCAGTGTTTAATTTATTATCTAATTTATTCATTATTGAACAGTAAAATAGAATTAATTAGCACCCCGTGACCTAAATGAATTTGAAGTTCACAATTCATGGTATGTAGGGATTACCCCAGCTCCCCGAACTCATGGAATGTGGGTGGTGCAGCTGATCCTTCTACAACCTTCCTGACTTACCACGACATCAGCTGGACTTCACATCCCCTGGTTCGAACAGGTGCTTACATTCCTTTGTTTATTGTAAGAAACGAAGAATTGACTATTGGAGAGAAGGCAAAAGGCAAACATTCAGGGAATGTGGGTCTTATGCTTTTAATGAGCTCTTATTTGTGAAGACAGATCAGTCAAATGGTGTCTAGGCAGTATTTATATTTACGATAGAACTATCCAGAGTCTAGAATTGAAGATTTATGAGCTATGCTAAGCACAAATTAAAACTGAGTACCCAGCAGGTGAATTTTTTATACCATTTGATCTGCTAACGGTATTCCAATGGTGATGAACTATATATATACACACACGGTATATATATATATATATATACATATATATATATACACACACACATATATATATGTAGTTGAATATATATAATAGTTGAATATATATGTATATGAATTCATATACTGAAATATTCCACACATATTTAACCATAAAAGTATTTTGATATTGTTTTTGTGAATCTTATCCTGAGACTTTATTTTGTTTGTTTGTTTGTTTATTTTTGAGAGAAAGAGCACGAGCAAGTGGCGGGGGAGGGGCAGAGGGAGAAGATGAGAGGGAGAAAGAAGATCTTAAGCAGGCTGCATGCTCAGCATGGAGAGGACTCAGTGCTGCACACAGAGCTCCACACGGGGCTCGATCTCATTACCCTGAGATCATGACCTGAGCTGAAATCAAGAGTCAGATGCTTAACTGAGCCACCCGGGTGCCCCTATATTCTGAGACTTTAATGCCCAAATAACGTAAGTGATATTTTCCACACGTTAATCGGCATAAGCATCAATTGAGGAGCTCTTACAAAAGTGCTGATTCTTGGGCTGCATTGCTAGCAATTCTAATTCAGTAAGTCTGGGTTTGGAGGCCCAAAGTTACACATCAAGTTTCACTAGCAACCGAACCTTTTGTGTGTGGTTGCCGAGAATTGTGTAAAATCAATTTGTGTTTTACGAGTTAAGAAATAGCAAAACCTTATTTTGCAAAAGCTTTCCTATATACCCTCCAGAATCTTAGATTTTGATTCCCAGATCATCTGCTTTTAACACCTAGCTATTTCATTTGGCAGTTATGCACATTCCTAAATATTGCTTTTATACTACTATCTTGATTCTTTCTTTGATATTGCTATTAAAGAGGAGGCTATAACTCACTTAGAAACAATGGGCATATTTTTTCTTATGTCCTGTCATTCTTCTAATGTTTGTCACAATAAAAAAAAAAAATCGGGCATCAGTGTCTCCACTATCATGCTTATTTAAATACTGCTCACAGCTAAGACATGTAATGAACAATTTCATTTCTCCCACAGCAATTTGTGGTGTCAGTTTTTTTCTGCAGGTAATAATTTTTTTTTTTTTTGGTTGTTTAGCTTTGTACAGATAGTGATCGCATTTTCTTCCCCGTCTCTCTCAGAAACTTGCACGATCTTTCTCACCAAGGTCAAGCACATGGAAATAGTCTGATTGGTTCCATTGTTTTCCCTTGGCTATACCATGCCTGTGCCTTTCCTCCCACTTCCAATGTGAGCAAGTTGCTCCCTAAGTTTGCAGTATCAGGGAGATTCCCTTACACATGATTTCGAAGGGTCACCTGGGTGACTCAGTCGATTAAGTGTCGGCTCAGGTCATAATCCTGGAGTCCTGGGATTGAGCACCATGTGGGGCTCCCTGCTCAGCGGGGAGTCTGCTTCTCCCCTGCCCCTCCCCCTGCTCTCTCTCTCTCTCTCACTCTCTTTCAACTAAATAAATAAAATCTTTAAAAACAAACAAACATGATTTTGAAGATTCTTTTTGCCATTCTTTGTTATTCGATCCTCCTTCATTTTGGTGAAGTTTATTCAAGGAAAGTTTTCTAAGACAGGGTGTATTTAAGGTACAATTTTGAGACATGTATTTGTGATAATGTCCTCATTTTGCCATCATGCTTGATTGAGAGCTAGGCTTATTAGAAATGTCTAGTTAAATATTATTTTCTGTCAAAATTTTAAGGGATAGGATTTCATTATTTCTTCTATTTTCCTTTGCCACGAAAGCCAGATATTATTCTGATTCCCAAGCATTGCACGCAGAACTTTTCTCATATTATTTTTGATGACTTCCTTTATCTTCTCTGAATTTTGACTTCCTAAATAGATCCTCCAATTTTACCCTTTTTGCTCCATTTACCACTTATTCACTCTTTTTGTGTGACTTTCCGAAAGAATTTTCAACTTTAACTTTTGTTTTATTTTAAGCATCGTAATTGTGATAACCAAGAGTTCTTGGTTTTGTACTTTTAAATAGGAGCTTATATTTATTTCACAGATGCTATATCTACCCCAATCTCTCTGAAGATATTAATCATCGTGTAACTTGAACTTTTCTTCTGCTCTTTATATTGCTCTTGTTTTCTCTGGCTCCCCTCCCCCTTTTTGCTTATTTTGCTCTTCGTCTTTAATGCAGAATTCTCTGTGAGTAATCTTTCGTTGTGCATTATCCTTAAACTCTGTGAGCCCAGCTAGTTTGGTGGATGTGACTGTTGGGGAGTGCTTCTCCGCTCAAGGCGAATGTGTCCACAGGGGACGTCTGGCGGTATCTGAAGACATTTTTGATTGTTGTGATTGGGTGGGGTGTGCTCCTGGTATCTGGTGTGCAGAGACCAGAGATGCTGCTATACATCCCATAGCACAGAAGACAGCTCCTCAACAGAGAATTAATTTGCACCAGTGTCAGTGGTGCCACTGTTGATAAACCTTAATGCAGGGTGATGAGGGGACAAGGTGTCAGCTATTCCGTTGAGTTCTTACACATATTAGTGTATAGGACTTTATTTTCCTTGTGCCAGTCCATTTTTATGAAGAATTCTCCAAACTCTTGCCTACCCTACAGGAGGAGAATGATACTTTAAGAAGGCTATTATGGCAGTACAATTTCCAAAAAGCATTTATAATTTTTATATACTATCATTCATTTCAAATATAACTGATTGTTATAGATTTCTCTTCTCTACCCTTCCTCCACCTGTAGATAACAGTAACTACTTTCTGGGCCTCTATTCATCTGCCGTTCTACATTTCCTAAAAATATTCATAAATTCATTAAATTTGACCTTTCTCATGAGACCACTTTCACGCTATTCTCCAAAGTAAATACATAATATTCTGGTTCCAATTGAGAGGTGATAATCAACCCTGTTGGTTCTATCACAGTGAACACGACGAAGAGAGGCAGATTTCAGCAAGGACACTTACTATGCAAATGTTGAGAACCTCAAAAATCACATAAACAAAGATTTGGTTGCACAAATAATGGGGCATATGCGTGAGATGATGTTATTTGGCCGTTAATGATGGAGGGTTTTTTAATTAATGACATAGGAAATATGTGCCATCATACTCACTGCCAATTGCAAACGAATTTTGAAACATACTTTGGGAACAATTTTTTAAAAGATTTTATTTATTTATTTGAGAGGGAGAGAGTGAGAGAACGAGCAAGTGAGACCTCAAGAGCAGGGAGAGGGAGAAGCAGACTCCCCATGGAGCTGGGAGCCTGACATGGGCTCCATCCCAGGACCCTGGGGTCGTGACCTGAGTTGAAAGCAGATGCTTAACCAATTGAGCCACCCAGGTGCCCCCGGCAACAATTTTCAAAACAAAATACGCATATATCCTTTGACCTAGCTCTTCCACTTTTGCAGTTTTCAGTATGGGCATGTCCCCTCCCCCAATATGTAAATATATGTGTATAAAGATATTCACTATTGTTTGTGATGGATGGCGAAAGCTGGAGATAGCCAAAATGTGCATTAGTAGGTGACTGGTTACGTAAGATACGCCAAGCATGCTATTTGCACGCAGTGCCTTACACAGCAGTCATATAGTGCAAGGAAAATCAACATGTGCTGATAGGGAAGCACATTTCATGTTTGTCCTAAGGACCAGAAGAGTTTTTTGCACTTTTAATTGATTTTAATTGCACAGAAATTTTGTTGAAAGGAAGTGCGTGAAACTTACTTGCTTTTATCTCTGAGGTGTGGGATTGGGAATTAGGAGGATACAAAAGTTATCTTTTTCAATTTAATCCCTTAGGTACTGTTTGACATTTTCACAATGAACATTCTTTTTTATTACTAATAAGGAAAATCACAGCCTGGATGCTTGGCCATGCTGGTGATAGGGGAGGCATAGCGACTTCTGCATCTAAAGCTTGGAGTGGAAACAAAATCAGTGGGGAAGACACTTTAAAGATTTTACTTATTTAGTTCAGACAGGGTGGGGGGTGCAGAGGGAGATAGAGTCTTAATCAGACTCCATACTGAGTGCAGAGTCCCAGGAAGGGCTCGATCTCACGACTCTGAGATCAGGATCTGAGCCGAAACCAGGAGTTTGACACTTAACCCACTGCGCCACCCAGGCAAGACACTTCATATGAACAGAATAGGTACAAAGGATACAGATGTGAAAGATGATGGCATGTCATTAAAAAGAATATTAGAATAGGAGTCTGGCATACATGATTGAAATGGTGTTTCAAAGTATTAGTCTTGAAAAAGAAAACAAGTTTGAGCTGTCTTCAAAATCAGGTCTGGTCCCCCCTCTTGCAAAAAGTCAAGGAGTATCTAGAGTGGAGAAAAATAAAGTTCTTCAAACAAAGTACCTTTGAGTATCTACATGTCCTTTCAAGTTCTGTGCTCACTTTGGTTCTTTCAAGTGTGCAATTCATTCAATGCGTGAGCCTCCTGCAGCTGTTTGAACCCCGCGAACGGTCAATAGATCGTATTTTGTTTTTATATGATTAATAAGTTGCAAACAAAGCATGTGAGAACAAAAGCGATAATGGCATTCTCGGCATACGTTCAAGAACCCTTTATTAAATACTCCCAGTCTCTTGTTTCCAGTGCAAGGAGTGTCTTTTCAATCTGTTAGAACACAGAAGCTTTGAGGACCACTTGCTTGCTTCTTAGCATGGAGCTGCCTTAGCGAGTTAGAATAAAAGAACCTTGGGGACAAAAGCTTTAAATAAAAGAAAAAGAGGCAATGCTAAAGATGAAGAAGTAAGACATAAGCTAAGCTTAAGAAAATAGGACAAAGTGAAGAAAAATAAAGAAAGGAGAGGGAAGACGAGGTGGAGCAGGCGGGAGACCAGTGACACCAGAGAGAGAAGGAGGGGCCGGAAACTCCTGCCGTGGACATGATTTATCCCTTTAGAAGCACTCTTGTACTGGCATCATTCAATTATCAAAACCTCAAAAAAGGCAAGAGAGGAAATAATGAAGGAGAGAGAAAGAGCCTGAGAGGCTTTAAGACAAGCAGGTGTGGAGAAAGAAATGCCTGAGAGATCCTTCCACCTTACACCTGCTTCTCAATAGCTCCTCAGAGTTATTCTCAGAGTCAGATCCGAAAAGACAATGCTTGGTTTGTTTGCGGTTTGTGTAACTCTTATTTCTAAGGTAAGTACATAGAAAGCCTGAAAATGCAGTTGACCCTTGATCAATGCAGGGGTTCGGGGAGCCGATCCCCAACAGTAAAAAATCCACATGTAACTTTGGTTTTCCCCAAGCTTAACTACTAATAGCCTACTGTAAACCAGAAACCTTCTCGATAACATAGTCGTTTAACACATATTTTGTACGTTACATGTATTATGTACTGTATTCTTAAAGTAAGCTAGAGAAAAGAAAATGGTAAGAAACTCATAAGGAAGAGAAAATACGTTGACAGTGCTGTCCTGTATTTATGGAAGAAGTCCGTGTATAAGGGGACCTCTGCAGTTCAAATCCGTGTTGTTCAAGGGTCAACTGTCTAGCGGAATGAAAAGTAAATCTGCGTTGAGCAAGGCAGTCGGGTTTAGAGCTGTCATCTTCTGTGCAGCTGGTAAGATCGCACAGAAATCGCTTTTAGAGGGAAAACATTGAAGTCCAGTGGGGGAAGAAATCTGGAAGCTGAAAGATGCTTTGGAATCTTTTCTTCCAGTTTTGTTTTTTCAAAGATCTTTGAGGACTCCTGAGCCCCATAAAGTTTCTCTACAAACATATTTTTTTTTACTGATCTTTATTTTTCTTTATATCCATTTTTATGGAGCATATATTTCTACTGCGGTATTTGCAAAAGCAATCCTGGGAAGCCATTAAAGTTATGGAACTGGGACCTACATATATACCAGGTTAACCCTAATGAGAAATTCCATCTAATATTTCTGATCTTATTTCTGTTTTTTATTCATTGACTCTGTTTTTCAACAAATGCATAGTGAAGCCCTGCTAAGTGGTGTGGAGGAAGGCAAATATTTTGTTCTGGGAGGCACTGGTGATTGATGGCATGGTGGTGGAGCAGAATTGAGATAGGGTGGATGGAGAGGAATTTGCTAGTGGGTGATACTTAAGCTGTGTACTAATCATTGTCTCAGGTTTATGCCATGGAGCTAAGGGTTACTTGAGAGAGCTCTGGGTCTGATGTTAATTTGGGAATCAGTGAGTATTCTAACTTACATTGCTCATAAACAGGGGCTACTGCCAATGTTAAAAGTGGAATAGAATTATGCATGAACCTATAAAAACATATATACATTTTTTTTCTGCTTATAAACATGAATTCGTGTTTGTTGTAGAAAAATATAAAGATAAAAAACCATACTAAATCTAAAAACAAATCTGTAATTAAACCCCACCACTGCTCTGATTTTGAAGTATTTGCTTACCATCTTCTATCAAGGCATATCTCCTCCCCCAACCCCCATAACTGAGTGCACTTAATATATTTTTATCTTACACTTCTAAATGGTGTAAACTGTACTTTTTTGCAGATTCTTTAAAATGAGCGTTGCCGGATTCAGTGAATAAAAATATGAAACACCCAGATCCATTTAAATTTCAGATAGACAATGAATAACTTTTAAGGTTAAGGATGTTCCATGCAATATTAGGACACATACTAAACAAAGTATTCACTTTTTAATCTGAAATTCAAATGCCGCTGAACATATTGTGTTTTATCTGGCATCTCTAAAACACATAGTGATTATAATTTTAAATGTCCTCAAAATATTAGATTACATTGATATATCATAATTGAGTGCTTATCCATTCCCTCTTCATTGGAAATACATATTTCCAGTGTTTTAATTCTGATAAGTGTTGCTGCAGTTTACATTATTTCCCAATAGAGATGCCTCAGAATGAAATTATTAGGCCCAAAGGCAAAAGCAAGCCTTTCAATTCATGATAACTATTGCCAAATTATACTTCTTTCATCTTTCCTTTGCCAACATTATAATTACTTTTTATAATCCCAACCAATTTAGGTGAACAATAGCACACTTTTTACACTAAATAAAACATAGTTAATGTAATGATTTTATTTTAAAATATGCTGTTCCGTTATTTACATTTTTAAAACAGTAAATTTCTATTTAGCCACTCAGATCTGTGCTGCTTCTCCAATACGTAACTTCGTATTTAACAGACTGCCATGCTCCAATTCAGCCTGTTCCTATTTCACTTATGTCTTCCCTAAATTCAGTCTTGCCTTCTACCAATCTCTAGAACATAGCCAGAACTGCATTTATAATATAACTTTGATCCTATTTCTCTAGGCTTCGAATGCATCATTGACCCACTTCCTCTCGTCCCATTATGAATGGGATTACGTTTGAGTGCCCTGAGACAAGATTTTCAATATCTGACCCACCTAGTTTTGCAGCTCATGACCTACCCTTCACATAAAGCCTTGGTTGGTTTTCTCATCTACTAATCAACCTTGTGGAGTTGTGAGGATTAAATAATATGAACCACATGGCGCTCCTAGTGTCCGACACAAAGGAAATCCCTAGTAAACAGTAGGTATATGATGGTCATATTATTCAGTTCCTTCTAATTTAGTTGATCGGGAAGCCCCTTTTTACCATGACACGTATCGTTGAACTATCGTTCTAGTTCAGGATTGCCCATAAGAAATTTTGGGACCAGTTCTGAAGAGCCTTGAATGTCTAAACAAGGATTTAGACTTCATCCTATAAAAAATGGGAAGTTTCCAACTGACCAGGGGAATGATGTGTTGAAGCTGTGTTTGAGGAAAATGTATGGAAATGGAGTATAGCAAGCAATGGGCAGGTAAAGGCAATAGTTTCTTATATGGAGATGGATGGGAGAGACACCCCAGAGCTACAGATGGAGAGACCTTGGCAGCCGATTATCCGTAGGTTGTCTGGCTTCCATACTTTGTAAACACAACGGATATGTGATTCACGATTACGTAGCGGAAGCCTGCTATTTTGAAGCTCCCATTTCCCCCCCAAACTATAGTTTATTATGAACAGGCATGCTATTGATTCTGCTATTTTTCTGAGTATATATCAGAGTTCACATAGAACAGCTCCAGTTTTTAAAAGAAAAGTGTGTGTAAACATAGTGTATTTTGTCAATTTTCTCTTCTTGTTTCCTTTGAAATCATTATGCTTGCGAAGAATAAATTTATTTTTACCTCAGCCTTGTTTCATCAATACTCCTTGCTAATTATAGCCTGTTTTCCCTGGACATCTGAAGATCAGATTACTGTTTAGTGCTTCTGTAATTGGCTGAAGAAAACACTTCGAGTTTCTGGGCCATCATTTCCACCAGGTTTCCTGGTAGAAATTATTGCTCTCTTTCTTCAGTCAGTGATGCATTGAAATCAATAATCACTACACATTTCCCAGATGTCAAGAGATTCTCACCCTAGGAGAGAGGGGAGAGCTGGATTTGGTTCCAAAACAGCTTTGGTTTAAATTCTGCTGTGCTCAGTGGTGCCGTTTATACTAATCATCACCCATGTTGGTAGATCCCCTGTAGTGGCGCCTCCAATGGGCCACAGCCACCACAGTGTCTTCCATCAGATCTCACTGGGCACTTCCACTTAGGGAAGCTTCTAGAAACAACAATTCCCAGCTATCTCCCTTCTTTCTCACTCCCCGCCTTCCCTTTTCCACATCTCCTAGTCCTCCCTGTTCCTCTCTTCCTTGTCCTTTTTTCTTTCTCTTACTTCATTTTTTAAGTCATTATTCACTTAGAGCCCATCATGACCCAAATACCATCCTGGGCCCTTCATATATTTATCATAATTGAAACTGCTTACAACCTTTGAGATAGCAATTATTACATCCCTTTTGGAGATGAACAAATGACAACTCAGGAATATCCACTGGGATTCTGAAGACTGGCTGACTCCAAAGCTCATATTCTTACTCCTGAGAACAGTGGTGGCAACTCCTCATATTCAACATTCCCTGTCATGACCTATGATGGCTTTCCTCAGGAGGATTTTTGATAGTCACTGTTGGAAAAGCTGGAATGTCTATCTGGTCCCTCAGTCATTTAGAGAGCACAGAGTTGTCCTGGACAGCCACTCAAGGGCAGGTTCCCACCTGAGCTGCCACTGTCCATGAAATGATGAGAGGCTCCCTCAAGGATATTTTGTCAGTTAGGCACATGGTCACCCTTGAAGTGGTCCCACAATCTGCTTGTTGCAATCTGGAGACCCAGGAAAGTCAGTGGTGTAATTCAGTCTGAGGCTTAAGGCCTGAGAACCTGAGGGTTAGTCAAGTCGACACATAAAATCAACCATCATATGGATGTGTGTGTACATATATAGGATTTTATATAGGATATACATATACGATTTTACATATGTGATTCCATATTTATGGAGATATATAAATATGTATATGGAAGCTGTTAACTACTAGGTACATAGATGCTTTGTCCAGACAGTTGAACGTAGTTTTGTTACATATAAAAATATTGTTAGTAATACTTACCTCATACAACTACTGAGCCATTTCATAAAATAGCTTATTGGAAGTGCTTAATGTGATACCTGGCATGACTAAGTAATCAGTAGCTGGTAATAATCTCTCTTTCCTTTCCCTTTTCCTTTATATCAAATACATTATTTCCCCCCCAAAAAAACCATAGCAATATATTTGTATCTCATTGACTCAAGTTCTGAATGCTGTAATTATCTTGATTCCACAGATGCTTTGATGATACTGAAATCTACCCCCTACCAGTGTGCATTTTTCACCACTTTATTCTCTTTTATTTTTTGCAAATTATATTCGGTATGCATGGTTTTATGCCTTTTCTATAACTTTGCTGGTACTCTCATCTTGTGATGCTTGCATTGCCCTGGGAAGGTTATCTCTTGGAGTTATACCAATGTTCTCCCAGTGCTATTAAATCATGTAGCTGTGTTCTCTGCAGTTACATCCAGTGCCTTCTTTGGAGTTCATTCTGGAATCAGAGTTAGAAACTCATGTAAGCATGCTTTATTTTTTAAGGAATCGGTAACATTTTGGAAAATTCTTTACTTTTACCACATATGCACATTGAATAAGGTTTGATCATTCCTTCAGCTTTTGGAAAATAATTATGGTGCATCAACTATGCTTCCTAGAGGAACCACTGAACCAAGAATATGCCCTACATGATAAATTACAACTATTTAATAACCTGCAAATTAAGAATGGTTAGCTCAAAGGAATGTAAATAAATTGGCTCTAAAAATAGTTTGAGAACTTCTCAACAGATGCATAGTAAAATATTTATTTTCCACTATATTTAGAATAAAAACTTGCTAAAATATCCTTAAAGTGCATCTTTTAGAAATCTGTATCTCCATATGCCATGACAAAGATCAATATTTGTTTATGCATTTACAATAAAAACAGGGTTGTCTTTCTCCTCTGAAGCCTGCAGAAATAAAATACTTTATATAGCCTCTTTATATTTTATAACTTTAAAATTTCACTGAAGCTAGTTGTGGAATAGTGTAGAGATGTGTTCCGCTTTGTGAAGGAACTTTAATCCTTAATTAATCATTTTTGCAAATCTTTTGCAGAGGGGGGCTTTTGAGGATTAATCAGAAAATATTTCAAGGCATTTTCTCCTTAATTCTCAAAATCTTGGATAATAGGCACTAGATAAAATGAGAAGGATTATATTACTATTATTCACAACAAGAAAGCTAGAGTATCAAGTAATTCCCTAACTAAATTTTATAGGATGAAATATATAAATCACTAAGAGTTGGATTATTAGCACTAAATGGCACCCAGCTCACAAAATGATATCTCATGCTGTATTGCAGATTGTGGATTTGATCTTTTCGCAGCTTCACAATGAGTTATATTAAAAATATTTGCTGGAAGATATGTCTTCTATTAGTATTCTTGTGGTCAGTGTTGTTTTGTATGTCAAGATGTTATCCTTAACATATTCATTGGGATAAACAGGACCCAATCCAACCTAAAGCTTGTCATTTTGTGGTTGTGTCTAAGCTAGGTGAGAAGCATCAAATTTTAAGAGTAGTATAACAGAACACAGAGTACTTTGTACCTGGTAAATATATGGGAGACATAGAGATGAGCAAGTCACCTTCTGTACTTTCCACATTCAAGTAAGAAAATCAAGCCTGGCAAAATATCTTGGACAAAATAATAATTAAAAATGTAATAAAAGAAGTAGGAAAAAAGCTTTTGAATATAGGTGGGAATGCTGTGAGATTCTGTCTAGAACATGCCCTGGGAAGGCTTTTTGGAGAAAAGATTTGAAGAAAATTCATAAGCATAGAAGGCACTTCCATAAAAAGATGCAGAAATAAGGATATTTACCTTTGGAATAGGTGATAGCAGAGAGGTAGGAAAGTGTAAATTAGGGAATAGAATTAGTACAAGAATGGAAAAAGTAGTCCAACTAACGATCGATGTCCATGTTTGCTTGGACTGTGAGAAAGGGACAGCAGGCAAGAGAGGCCAGCTATAGTCTCAACAGGAACCAGTAAGGAAGTGACTGGGAAGGTGTGCTCAACAAGTACTTATTGAGCACCTCTTGTATGCTGGGGGGTGTGGGCAGGAAGGTAAAGGGTGTTATAATGGGAATGGCGCCATGATGGAAGAGAGCATAGGGCACCATAGAAACTTTTGGTAGGAGCACATCACCTGGAAGGGAGTTGAAACAAGAAGTCGAAGTGGGATGGAGGATATAAGAGAAAGGAATGGAGTTAGGAGACTTCAAAGGTGAAGCAACAGAATTCAGGCACTAAATGCTTGAAGGAAGAACAGGAAAGCGGAGTCAAGGATGAAGCTGCGTGCAGTTGCTGATCTGAGACAGGAGGGTCTAAGACTGTCATTGCCGTGAACAGAATTAGAAACACAGAAGGAACAACTTTGAGGCGACGACAGAGAGCTCAGATGTGGACAAGGGTTTAAAACAATTGAGGAAAACCTAACTGACGTTCTTAAAGCACAGTAGGAATTGGTGGTCTAGAGTTCATGGAGAAGTCATATGTAGCGACAACCCCCTGGGAGTCATCAACACAGAGAAAGCACTAAAATGATTGTATCCAGGAGAAGCTTCGGAGTAAAGCAAGCTGCTGAAGGGAAAGAAGAGCTAGTAAAAGCCATTAAGAAGGCACTCTGGGGGCACCTGGGTGGCACAGTGGTTAAGCGTCTGCCTTCAGCTCAGGGTGTGATCCCGGCGTTATGGGATCAGCCCCACATCAGGCTCTTCCACTATGCGCCTGCTTCTTCCTCTCCCACTCCCCCTGCTTGTGTTCCCTCTCTCGCTGTCTGTCTCTATCTCTCTCAAATAAATAAATAAAATCTTAAAAAAAAAAAAAAAAAAAGAAGGCACTCTGTGGCACTGGCCATGTGGTTACACAAGTCACACCATGGAAAACCATCAGATAGCTGGGTGTTTGTTTGGATGGATCTAGGCATATCTGGCAACATTAAGACAAAGTATTTTCTTTTCTACTTTTCTTTAAATTAGGTGTATTTAGAGTTGGTGCCCACGTTTTATTCATCTTCTTAAAAACTGATGATGATAATGTTGATTCATGGTTCCTCTGCTAGTGCTGATTTTTTTCCCTTAAGTTAAAACTAGTAGAACAATTAGCAGTACCAATCTTCCATCTTGAGACATTTTAGGACAAACAGTAGCTCATTAGAGAGTTATTTTATTCGAAAGAAACAGGATAATAAGGTTAAACAATTTTGCAATTGCCTTCAACTCATCTCCCTTAGATACACTGTAATAACCTCATCCTACAGACCTACTGCTTTGAATTTTTTTTTAATAAATGTTTGAAATCAAACAGGAGTTGAAGGAAACTTCAAGCAAACAATCTCAAAGGCCTATTAGCATTTAACCTCTTAATATTTTATGGTGAAAAGATTTGCATGGGCAGTTGTTACCATAATGATTCCCTGAAACCCTCAGGGGCCCTTGTATTACTGTGGGGCTACAGATTTTCAAAATACCATTTTTATAATAACCCTAATCAGGAAACAAAATTACTTATGCTTCACTGTATTTTAAACATGCCACTATTTCACCTCTAATGTAATCAAATATTGAAGTGTAAAATACAATTATAAACCTTTATTCTATATTATTGAATGTACCATTTATATTCCCTAAGCATGGACAAGAAGGGAATATTCACCTTATATTTATCAGCAAATTAAACACACACACACACACACACACACACACACACGACCATTATTAGAAGAAATCTTTACCAAATCATTTTATGTTACTTTGAATCAGAATGATTCTATTTCTCTGCCAAGGAATTGTAGCCAACTTCAGCTGTGCATTAAGAATAATGGTCTAGCAAGATAGCAAATTCCAATTTCCTATGATCAGAGAATCTTATTACCTTTATCCGCTCCTTCCTTCCTGTTCACAAAGAAAGTTAAAAGATGTTTTTCAGTTTAAATTTGCTTAGCTCTACATTCTCCTAAGTGGAAGGTGATGTTCTGGGGACTGGCCAAGCACTAACTGCATCTAAGAAATGCAATTCCAAAGCCCAAGTTTATTTCTAGTTGCTGTTGAATTTTCCCATTTGTTTTTAAATGTGCAGATTGCAAAGTAGCATATTGTTCATGACAACTTTGCACAATGGTGGAGATCTGCAGATGGTGTCTTTTCAAATATGATAAATGCCTAATTTAAGGCTGATTTGTGGCAATCAGGACAATGCTGCAGGCACAGAGATGTCTTGGTAGTAGATCCAGGGCAGTTGGTGGGCTCAGACACATGCATGAGCTTGTGACACAACACACCAAATGTTACCCACTGTAACCGTTAAAGCACTCATGTTGGAAGAGACCACCATTCTTATAAATGAGCAGATGGAAGTCCAGGAAGGGTAAATGATAGGGTCGAGTCCTTTGGGGCTGGTAGTGCCCCAGGGTAAGACTACTTGACAGCAATGTGATCTGTTTTGAGAAGCACCAGGTGGACAACAATTTTAAGACTTGAATTTTGTAGAAAAGTGTAAGCCTGAGTTGTCTTTACAATCCGGCACAGATTCTTATATATGTAAATATCAATACATGTTTGTAGAATGGAAATGAATTTAAATGACTTCAAGTACTCTGAGTCATCTGTACCTTTGGCTAATGTTGGGTCTTTTATGATGGCTTTGTCTTATTCTGCCTAGTTAACACCCAATATATTTGCCCTGAGTGCTACATGCTTTCCTACTGGTACTAAAATGCTATTCAGTGTATATTTATTTGTTCTTATTAAGAGAATTACATTAACCGGATTAAAAATGGTGTTTTATTTTCCTAAGGAGTCAACCACAAGGTGAAGTTGTTAAAAGAAAGTGGGCTCCAGACTCTGAAGCTCCTTAGTGTTCAAAGAAAGAGTTAAGAATCAGAGAGGTTGAATGGCTTGCTCTGGACCACAGAGCAGATGAGTATCTTTTTCCACGTGAGAGTTAGATTCATCTAATGCATTCTCTGAAACTCAGCTGGAAATGTTTACATGCAAAAATCTTGCTCAACAATTTTTAGGTTCCTCACTTTATAGGCTAGGAAACTAATATCCAGAGAGGGTAAAGCACAAATAAAAAAGGTTGCCCTGTTCACAGGAGGTAAAACTGGAATATAAATCAAGATCACCTGATTTCCTGTTCCTTCCTTCCTTTCTTTCTTTCTTTCTTTCTTTCTTTCTTTCTTTCTTTCTTTCTTTCTTTTTTTTTTTTTTTTACTTCACCATGAACCCCTTGGCTAGAGTGGGAAATCAATCCTCTTACACAAGTTGAAATCATCTCTTAGTATAAAGGACTACATGTATTTACTAGCTTTGGTAGTCAAATGTATCCCAATATGGTATTCAAAATACTATGTATTTTTAATTTAGAAAAAAAGACACTTCTGTAGAGGTGGTACATTTTCCATATTCCTTGGACCACCATTCATTCATTTAGCTGTTCCATTCATTAATCCCCATGATAAGTCACACACACCTCGCTATGTGGTGGGGGGAGGTTGGGATTTAAAAATTAAGTTTAGTCCTTGGTGTCATAGGATTTATAGAAAGGAGAGAACAGACTGTTGGGATAAGAATGTTTGAGGGAAAGCCTTTAGAGATTAGAGAAAAATTAAACAACACTGATGATATATAATGAAATAAGAGAGAGGATTTAACAGGGATTTTTAGGTAGTTTAAGAAGATATAGGGCATTTAGGTGGTTTTACTATTTGCAAAAGGATAAAATTATGTATAATAATCATTGGAAGATATTTTGAGACAGATATACAAAAAGGTAGATTGACTGTCATACAAATCTGGCCTGAGTTTCACTTTCTTGGTTTCATTCTTGTCCTCCACACTCAATTCCATGGTTTTCTGATAACTATCATATTATTTCAAGGTACCTATTTTGGCTTTTAAAAAAGCCTGGCCCATCTGTAATGTATTTCTAAACATTCACCAACATCGAAACTTTTAAGAGCTATTTCCTTCTGTGTTCATTCCACTTCTCCTTTGTCATTGAGGGAATGCTTCAGTGATAGAACTAGTTCATGACTGAGAAAATGTTGAAAGAAAAGAGGGCTGGTGGGTAAGAATTGTTTGTGATATCTCCTTCCCAATTCTGTGCTGTCATAGTAACACTCTAGTTTAGGGTTTGGCTCCTTGGAGGAGAAGTCACATAAAAAGCACCTTAGGCAGTGTGATGGGTTAAAGGGGCACAAAACCTTTGCCTCCTTTCCCCTTAGCTCTTAGCTTTTGGCCTGTGATTTGCTTTGACTGCCATCTTGGAAGTTCCAACCCACTTGAGCTGTCAGATGACTACAGTCCCAACAGCACCACATGAAGCAGAACCACCCAGCTGAGCTCGGTAACCCATAGAGTCAGGAAAGAGAATGATTTTTTTTAAGTACTGGGTAGTGGGGTGATTCGATATATGGTCACAACCAAAAGGTAAAACAGGAAGCATGTGTATAAAGAGCATGTGAAGAGAAAGAGGTCATGTTCACAGGACAAAAATGAGTTTCCTTGAGGACAGATAATTATCTTACACACATACTTTCTGGCCAGTTACAGGTACTAGATAAGGTGCATGAGTCACTGAAGGAACCTGGAAAATTTCTTTCAATCCTTCCTTTCATGAAATTCTTATTCATCCTTAAAGAGTTAAATAAAATTTGGCCTCTCCATGAAGTATTCTCTACTGCAATTTATATACATCTCTGTTTTTCATATCTATTTTTTAAAAAGATTTTATTTATTTATTTGACAGAGAGAGAGACAGCCAACAAGAGAGGGAACACAAGCAGGGGGAGTGGGAGAGGAAGAAGCAGGCTCCCAGCGGAGCAGGGAGCCCGATGCGGGGCTCGATCCCAGAACCCTGGGATCACGCCCTGGGCCAAAGGCAGACACGTAATGACTGAGCCACCCAGGGCTCCTTCATATCTATTTTTATACTAATAATCAATGACACAAGTTGCTATGTTTTCTTGATGTCTAATTCCTGTATGTGTATTATTTTTTCTTTCCAGCCAGTTCCCAAAATTCTTGAAGGCAGAAGCTTATCCTTATCCTCAGTTATTATCTCCTTTTGGCTCTAAAATGGTGCTGGCCTCATTAAATCACTGTTTGTTGTTAATACCCAATTCAATACTAAGTCAAAAAAAAATATGCTCACATGGAATACTCAATATACTTGGAAAGTAGTTTGATCCACTTAGTTTTCAAATTTTGAGGAGTGTACTTATATGTGTTGGTATATTCTGGAAATGGTTCCAGTTACCTAATTTCAGCAACCATTTTAATTTACCTTATAAACTCCTGAGGTTCCACAAAACATTATGAGAACACTTAATAAGTGAAATAGAAGCCTGGTGAGTCAAATAAAAATAATAGCTTCACACTTGACCTTTAGTAAGTAAAGAATTCTCAAGTAGATAAACGTGAAGTGGTTCTATTTCATTAGGTTGACTCAGTGATGCATTGACTAATGGTTGTTTCAGGAAAGAAAGTCGTAACTAACAAACAGGGGTTCTTAATACTGGGCTCCAGGGTCCCAGGCTTTCCACAAAGGCAAGCAGTGCACATTTTCCTTCAAAAGGAAAGAAGAAAAATAAAATAAGCTCCTTTGGCCATCTAATTCTGGATCTTGTTTAGCTACACACAAGACCCCCAGGAAGGTATTAGTATAAATAGATATCAGGTTATAAAAAAGTCAGGATATAATCCTGTGAGATACTGAATGGAAAGAGAAAGGTTGGTTCACAACAATTAAACAACTTATAATCTTGTATATTTCTTCCCAAAGCATACTTCTTCTCCCCTGCCCCCTTCCTCATTATAAGAAAATTAGAACAGACATATTTCAAAGGCCATCAACTTAGGATAGCTGTAATCTGCAGCAAATACCAGGGAAACCACAGAATAGTTATGAAGAAAATACCTAAGCCAAAGCCAATCAAAACAGCCCGTACAGGCTTCAACAGGCTTCCTTCAGGCCTGATTCCTCCTAAAAGGGGGAACGCTTTATGCAATCTACTGATAAGAAATGAGACAGACAAAAATCCTACTGACTCCCACATGCTGCTTCAGTTTAGACAGAGAAGCACATTGTCTACTATTAAATAGGAATTTTTCTTTGTAATATGGTTCAATTATCTGTCCATTTCACTGTTCTATAAGCTGCCATAAATAAAACACATTATTTCTAATGAAAGTTGGAAGAGCAGACAGATGAATGAGTTTTCAAACATGTTTGTTTTCAAACAAGGCCTGATTCTAACATATGATGTCACCTTCTAAACATATCAGTTTGCCCATTATGAGTCCTTTCTTTCCAAGATGCTTTTTGAAACAAATTTCATTTTACTATGCTATTGCGAAATGTTTTTAGATTGAGCAGGGTCCGCTTATACCATTCAACATTTCTCTTAGTATGGTCGAGAGGTAGAATAACTGGGGTGTTTGTTTGATATGAGAAACTGATTTTGATTTTCATCCCACACCCTGCTCAAACTCTTACTGCAGCTAGAGAAGCAGGTGGTAAATTGATGATAGAGTCTAGGAGAAAGTTACCTGTGACCACTCTGATGTCAGTCTGTCATTTGGTGACATAATAGGTAAGAAAACAGGACAGTGGGGGTCAATCTTTCTAACCAACCAGGTAAAGCTTGCACATTCTTGAGCCAATCACTAGGAATTCCTGAGTCACGTGGCATTAGAATTAAGAACTATAAACATAGTACATGGAACATCAGATATTGAGCAAGTTGTGAGATAAAAGATAACAAAGCCTATGGCAGAGATAAGTGTGTGTGCCCCAGTGTAGATGGAGCTGTAACAGTGATTTAGGGGAAGGAAACCCGTAATGATCCCTGTCTTAAAGCTGAGATA
Organism: Ursus americanus; assembly: GCF_024610735.1. Taxonomy (NCBI): domain Eukaryota; kingdom Metazoa; phylum Chordata; class Mammalia; order Carnivora; family Ursidae; genus Ursus; species Ursus americanus. The sequence continues at coordinate 85,119,162 of NC_142130.1, forward strand.
ACTGAAATTTATAGATTAAGTAATTTGGTTGGTTAAAACTGACACCAAACTGCTTGCTTTTAACGCCATCCACTGCCAAATCCATCAAGTTATGATTACTGATTTTGGGAGGGGTAACTTAACTGCACATGCAGATTTTGTCCATGAAGCTATCCAGAAGAAACCTTCAATCACAAGAAGGCTGATCTTTTGGCATCAATATTCCTCAACACTGTTGCATGAAAGATGGTGATCTTCACTGAAGAGTTTAACTGTCATTTACATTATTGGAAAAGTCTCTATTTTGGGTTACACTGACTGAGCAAGAATGAGCTACATTTTGACCATGGATTTGCTCTTATGGAAACCCATGTGTATGTCAGAAACCCATGTCAGGGAAATGGGTATTGTGTGGTTTAAATAGACTTCAACTTTTTGTTTTTAGCCTTTGTTAGATGGATTCCAACTAAACACAGGCATATTATATGTTCTTTTCCCATATCACAATACTGACCAATCTACAATTTCTTTAGAGTGGATTCAGATAAAAGAAAAATAAATCCCTTTCTAGAGATCTGAAAAATCTTGTGATACAGAATTGGGGTGCGGGTATGGAGTTATAAAATTTAGTCCTGGATTGAACGTGATACCCATTTTTTAATTTAGAATGTTAGGAAATACTTCATCTTATGAAACTTGCTTCAAAGAAGATATTAATGAAAAGGTAATGTGAAGGATAAATATAGCTAAAATTTCTCCCTTGACATGGGTGAATTTATGAACTACTCTACTGTTGGTGGCCTGCTGTAAATGCTCTATCATTGCCAGCAAACTTTCTTTTTTGGGGGGACCACTGTGCTATCTCTTATTAAGCACTAAAACTTAGGAGCTAAATGAACTTCTATAATCCATCAACAGCATTCAAAATCATCATCAGTTTGAATACCACCAACAGTCTAAATTTATAAGTGATATAAATAGGAAAACCTGAATTAAACCTTTGAATTGCTGCCTCTCCACTATTTGGTCTTCTTTATCTTTCCCATTAGAATCATTGTTAGTCTAGCAGTCTTAACTAATTCAGAGAAAACGTCAGTGGAAGATCAATGTATGAATCCCTCATGGCGTATTTGGTGTTAAAACGTTCCTTTTATGCAACAGTCCTCCTATAGCTTTAGAATGTGTTATTGCCACAGTTTCAGAGTGACCTGCAAAAATGCTCAGTAAACAATGCAATTTCTTCCCTAATGCCATGAGTCAAATGTATGCTGGATACAATTTTTTTTTTTAACTTTGATTATAACATGAGATTAGCTGAACAGAACTTGAGCTCAAACAGGAGACGCTTGCAAGTTCCAACAGGTCATAATTCAAATAAATCTATTTTGCTTTTAACCAGAGAGAAAAATACAAGATCTGCTGTCTCTTTTGCTTCAACCCCTTCATCTCTTCCTCAGGTTGACTTTGTTTTGTGTGTTTGCGCATATTTGCCATGGAAACCAATACTGGCTCAGTTTTGGGGACATGGAATCGGGCTAACACCCCAGTATGTTCATTGTATAGGCTGACAGTAGGAGTCCAATCAGGAAGAAAAGCATTCCAATGTACTGATTGCAAAGGTACAGGAGTGGGGCAGATAATTTTTTTCTATCGAACGCCTACTATGTACAGGCCACTGTAGGGAACTACGGCTTCAAACTAAAAATATATCCTTTTTTGTGTACAACAATTTCAAGGGTAAATTTAAAAGACCTAAAATATCTCTTTTTACTTCCTTTTTCCTACTTACATAGGGTCCTCTTAACCCTTTTCCCTGGCTTATCACACCCTCCCTTATCACCAGGTTAACAGAAATCTAGGCAAGGTTGACAGTCAAATATGGGAGTGTGTGCATAAACTTAAATCTCTGTATGTGTATGGATACTCAGAAACAAAGAGAAAGATCTTTGACTTATGAGATAACAAAGCCCATTTCAAGGATAAGTGTGTGTATCAGAGCATAGGTGTAGCTGGAGCAGTTAGGGGGAGAAAAACATCAAATGAAAGTTGAAGAGAAATACTTTATTAGACTTATTTCAGGGGATGATTAAGGCAGAGCTCATTAAAAACCCTTTACTCTTTCTTCTCATTTATTTTTTCACCATAGGCATGTGAACTTATGCTAATTATATGGTAGTTTTATAAATATTGAGTAAGATTTTCTGGCTAAACGGTCAAAAGTCCTTTGATTCTAAATTGGACAACTTTGAGGTTACATTAACTCTTTCATGACACCGAAAGAGACAGAGGATTATGAGTTTTCAGACCTCGGAGCCATTGCCTCTGCTACCCATTCATATTGTTGCTTCCCAAACACTTCAGGCATGTTTCAGTTTGCTTCCCAAGAAGTGAATTTTACTAACTTACTTCTTGGGAAGTTTGGGCATTCAGAAGTTCTAACTAAACAATCCAAATCACTCACATACCTATGACTCCCATATTCAACTTCATTTTTAATGATCGGAAACAGAAATTGAGCTTTCCTAAGGAACTTCACCCAAATCTTCAGCTTCATGAAGTACTCACCTGGGGGAGCTTAGACGTTGATAGACCAAGATATTAGACAGTCAAATTAACAGCAATTTTTGCTACTCCAAGGGTAGCAGTTAGGACTATGCTAGACTTGCAGTAGCCAAATATATAATTAACAATGGCTTAAACAGATTTGGGGTAATTCTTTTTCATATAACAAAGTCAGAGTTAAGGGGTTGCTTTCATGGGCTGACCTGCTCAATCAAGGCAGCCTGGACCCAACTTCCTATCATTCTCCTCTTTTTGACTCATGTGTTCACATTTTTCCTTACACCTAATTATCTCATGGAATGAGATCACTAAAGCATCTCCAGACATCACACACCATGGTCATGGCAGGAGGAAGGAAGAAGGAGTGAAAACAATTACCAGAAAATGTCCAGTTCTGTATAATATGGTCAATCCAGGGAAGACAGAGGAAATAAGTATCTCGTTAGGGCTAGGTATAGTCCTTTCCTGGACAAAATCAGGATTCTGTCTGTAGGAAAGAAGAGGAAAATGGGACTGGATAGACAACTAGGAGTGTTAGGTGAACTATGGTAAAAGCTAGAAGTGGGGTGATTCAAAAGATTAGAGCCTCCCTCTTTGTCCCCAGTTTATAGTCCCTCCCTTCTTAAGGTTCACTTATAGTCTAGTTGCGTTTTTCTAAGAAACTGTGGTCCCACAGTTAAGAAATCCTGAAAACATTCCTAAACTCCCTAACAGAACTATTCAGCGATTGACAACCGATGAGCAGCATTGAGCAGCCTGAGTCTTTTCACATACGCCTGTAAGCACAGAGAAGCAGGTCTCAGAGGCTGGAAATCTGTACTCACCAAAGACATCCATCATCTGGTTACCACTGCGGTGGTGTTTTAGATTAAAGGAGCTTATTTTCCAATATCCTTTGAAGAATAGGTGGTTGTCCTGACCTTCCATCATAGAGAGGTTTCCCTTTTTATAAATGGCAACTCAAATTGTCCCATCCTATTTTTTTTTTGTAACTCTCTCCTAAACTCTTCACAGTAATGCCCCAAATCTGTTCAAGTTTCTGCTTCTCCTTCTCAAAATAGCTATGAGGAAGTTGACTTCTCAAGGACAGAACTCTTGGCAAGGACCTCTTCAAATGAGGCAACCAGACTTCTAAAATATCATTTGAATCAAGAGTAGACCAGCTCTTTAAAAATATATTAGAATTTTTTGACTACAGAATACAAAATAAACTTCAGATGACGATTGGACTGAATAAGTATGTGTGCACAAGGTAATAAAAAATAGAAATGTTACGATATAGTGAGACAGATCTTTTTTTCTCTGAAATATTTTTAAGAATGTATTCATATGCATTTTTAACTTTAAAAAGGTAGAGAAGATCTTTACATTTTCTCCACTTTAAAGGTTCTCCTGAAGGACAGAGGAGACCTTTACTGAGTGCTTACTCCACTGTGGGATAGGATACTTAGGATAAATCTAGCATTATAAGCAAAGTCTTAATCTTTCCATCGAATTTTCTTGGTTTCTGAAACATTTGCTTTTTCTTTTTCCTCCTCAATTTTTCCTTTTCCTCTTTGTCTTCCTCATCTTCTTTCTTTTTCTCTTATTCCAGTAAATATCCTTCTATATAATAGGCATTTCACAATGGGTTACCTGATGACATTACAGTCTATAAATCTTTTATTAATTCAACAAAAATTATGGAACATACATGATCTAAATTATGGCTGAATAAGGAAAGTCATCCCCCATTGTAGAAACCTTTTCTAATTTCGCATGGCTTGTGCCATCTCTCCTTCAACTTGAAATAGTTTGTATCATCAAAGAGCAAATAAGAGAGTTAAAGACTGATTTACTTTATATTTTCATGTACTGTATTTTAGATAATGTCTAAAGGAAAATTGTATAGAACTATCACCAAAGAAGGAAGATAAAATCTCAATATAAGTTCATAATACATGTAAGTCATAATTATAAAAATTAATACTATAGATTTTGAATAACTATGTCCTTTTTGGAGTTTATTTATTGTTGTTTTGCTGTTGTTGTTTTTAAACACCAACACAAGCCCTATTCCGTCTATGAAAATTTGTAGGCCTTTGGGCCAGACTAATTATATTTACCCCTATATTCAATATTTGCCTTTCATTTAACAATTAGCCATGTGATATCTCTTATCTGAATTATAGTTTAATTTCTAATATCATAAATATTTTCATGTATTCCTTATCTCCAATTAAACTGCAAAACTCACAAAATATTCTCATTTTCCTCAGTGCCCTATGTACCCCCATAGGCTCTTGATTGATTACAAACTGGTTTTCCCAAAATGACATGGTAGGTAGACTTCTCCTTTAAAAATGACAACCCTGTTTAGTGCATTTGGAAATTACCTAATACAGGAAACCAATATCTAATGTAAATCAATCTTTGACTCACTTCCTTAAAGGATTTTCACCATGAACTTCCTTTCAAGCTCTCGAATTTTACTTTCTGCTGAGATTTCAAGTTTTTGAATTTTCTGCCCAGAACTCATTGTGCATTCACTTCATCAATACTCAGTCTCAAGGAATCAAGAAGCCCGCCAATAATTACCACCTCAACCAACGGAAATCAGGCCCACATTTCTTGATGTCTGCGAAATTATAAGTACAGCTGTAGATCTGTGTTTCCTCCAGAAAATATAATAATGCATATTGTGTGTGATACTAGTAAAATTGAAGTTCATGATGAAATGTTTCCAAAATTCTTCAGAGTTAAGATGTCCATATTCTAACAGGAAGTAGCCTTGATTTTGCCAATCTAGTCTTATATATTACGTTCTGTGGAAATATACAGCGCAGATTGCGATTGGCCGGGACCCAATAAAAATACCACAAATACACTAATAAAAATGTAAAACTATAAGAAGATGTCTTTGCTACACAAACTGGCAGGAAAAAGTTGGAGATAAAGAAAACTTATATATATAACTAAGTGCCAGAAAAAAAAATACCACAAAAAATAATACAATAGTTGGTCTGTCCCTTTCTTCCAATCTGTAGCTCATACACCAACATCATCTGTAAAGTGCCTATCTGTATCAGGAAGCTATTCATTAGTATCGAGTGGCTACAATATCTTAAGCTGAGCCACACAAAATTTCTGATATAGCATCTCTTTTGACATTTTATTCTAAAACTAACTAAAAGTTCATGCCTCAGTGGACTGTGTGATACATTAATAACTTCTGTCAGAATGAAACTAATCATTTTTAGATCATTTGGATAAGAATGATTCTTCTTTCATTCTCTTCGATCATCCCTTTTATGAAAAAAAAAAACAAAAAATGCTAAGCACTTAAATCATAAAAATTGAAATACCTCTAGTATGAATCAAACTGTTCAGTACCATCAAAAGTCTCAGACAAATATCATACATAAAATACTTTCATTTTATGAGTCCAGCGTGGAGAAGGGAATGGGTCTTTGCGTAGGAAGGCAGCCAAGCACTTTATCAACATGTTTTAAAATCTGGATTTCATTCTGTTATAATCACACGGATGGTCGGCATGGTGTGCACCGTGCAGTCTACACCTACAAAATGGCTATGTCTAAAAATTCCATCCCCTCCCCTTTCTGCGATAAAGATTTGTTTTCCACATCATCAATAGCTGAAGCTATGCTCATCTGTGACCATCTGTTCTTATTATAAAACAGTAGATTTTGGCAGAATTTTTGAGCATTGAGCTTGTCCAAACGTTAGAACACCTGTTTGATCTTTACCAGACCAGACCCTTCAGAAGCTTGAGTGTGGGTGGGAGGTTAAGCATAGGGAAGGTAGGGTTTCACATCTTTTTTTTTTTTTTCCCAAAATTAGGATATATTAAATAAATGAGATAATTTTTTTCAGTTGATGATTATTCATCCTCTACCGTTAGAAAAAAGTTACTGTACTAATCATTGAAAACTCTGATTAATATCAAAACATCTGTAGTTAAATGGGGAAAACACACAGATATGGTTTTTGATCACCCACACGTGAATATATTGTTATTACCATTTACCAAATAAATATCTTGCTCCTAGAGCAGTGTCAATTCATAGTGGCTACTCGGTATGCATGTGCTTAATAAAAAAAAGTGTGTTTAATTTGCATAAGGTAGTGGGATTTGTATTAATATTTCCATTTTACAGATAAGTAAGACCGAGGCTAACATAATTTGCAGAACTTCAACTCAGCAATTCCTTCTGACTTCTATTTATGTGATTTTCCATTAGACAATGTGATTAACTCGGTCTCAAACGTGTTTCGTCTACTAGTAACTTCCCACTAGATACTAAAGACTAGAACTACCAAAGCAGGGGGATATCGGTGTGAAAAAGCTAGCCAGAGAAAGTGACTTTTGAATAGCTTAGAAAGCAGAAGCCATATGTTTGAGAAGCTAGAAGTAAGCAAAGGAGGTAGGGTGACTTCTTAGAACAAGTGTTCGCTACAGCAGGGCCACAAGCAGGCCGTGAGAGAGATGTTTCTATTTACGTGAAAGCAGGAATAAGTGGTAGAGAGCTTTGAAACCTACAATTAGGAGCTGGGATTTGACACAAAGTAGAATTGGGAAGGTGATTGATGTGATTAAAACAAGAGTGGCGGATGAGTGCTGTTGCTGGGTGAAGAGTAGATTGGCAGGCGTGGGGCTCCTGGCTGCCGGAAGGTTGGAGCCACAGTACCCCGCCCAGCCCAGCCCAGTCACCGATGGCCCCGGATTGAGCCGAGACTGGGAATACTACTGAGGTAGTATCTGTGAGTTTGAGCCACAGTCTCCTATGCCCTTCAAAAGCCCTGATACGTGACGAAGCTCCTCATTTTGTCTTTTTCCTTAAAACATAATCTTTTCAGTGTCATCTTAGTACATCACAGTTGTCCATGAACTAAAGCAGAAGATTTTCTTTCTGTTTTGTCATCCAAGCAGCTCCAAAGCAAACAAAAAGTGTCAGGGGTGATTTGAAAAGTAAAAATAATATAATTGTTAGAACTGGTTGGAAATTTAAAGATTATCTTGTCTAGCCATTTCATTTTCTTTTTCAAACAAGGCAATTGGAGCTTAGAAAGTTTTTTTTTTTTTCATGTATTCATTTAGCACAAACTCTGGAGTCAGATTCACTAATTTGCCTTCTGTCTTTCCATTTGTTATCTGGGTAACTTTAGAACAAACATTTTATTTTCTCAGTTTCTTCACCTATAAAATAAAGATAAATATAGAGCAATAATCATAATCTGAAAAAAACATTTTTTCAAGGCACAATCGCATGGTAGTTAATGAGATAGGCTCTGGAGCGAGACTGCTTGGGTTTAATCCTCAACTCAACCACGCACAAGCAACGAAAACTTGGACCAGCTGCCTAATCTCCCTGTGCCTCAGTTCCCATCTCTATAAAGTGGGAAATGTATTTCTATAATATTAAATGAGAAAAGACAACATATATGTTTCATCAGACTTCACCTCAAGCTAATAGCACTGATTAAACGCTAGCTCTAGCTATGATCATTATGTTATCACTTTTATTGTTTTGGTTAACGCCCACTATGTGTTGGGCATGACTTTAGATACAGAATATACAGAAGGGAAAGACACAGCTCTCCTTTTCTCAGGGTCTATTAAAGTAACTACGGCTATAATCTAGTGTGACAAGTGCTACCATACAGGTTTCTCCTCTGTCCTTCTTAGAGCTCAAAAAGGTCTAGGTGAATCAGGAACAGGTTGCTGTTGGTGAGTCACTTGAGTTGAATCTTGAAAGAAGATAGTTGTCGGCAGACCTTGGAGAGAGGTGAAGGAAGAGTGTGTGTTTTGGGAGCCTGGGGAGTAGAGGGTAGGACGGCTAGACAGACAACATGTGCTCAGACTTAGAGAAAACCCAAAGCTTGGTTAGCATTTTGTATGCTTGTTGGTGGTTTACACATGAGGAGTAGGGTAGGTGGGGATGAAGAGTTACATAGAGACTTCATGAAGGGCCTTGTCAAATGCACTGCTAAGTTCTCCGCATTTTATTTTGAAGGTGGTGAGGCACAGCGAAAGGATTTTGATCAGAGGGATGGCCCGATTAGGATCTCCTTGTCAAATATTGATGGATGCCCTCTGGGCCCATCCTGTCTGATATATAAAGACGCTATAACACCATCACCTTTTGTCCAGGCTGTTTCCCCTTTTCTTACCAGACGATAAGTCCCTTGAGGGAAGTGATCTGGCTATTTCCAACATCTGTTATGATGCCTGGAAGAAGTACATACTCAATAAATATAGAATAGATGGATGGATGGAAAAGACAAAGCAACAATTCACTTAAAAGGCTTTTTTTCTCCTTAATTCATGTGATTGAATAAGGATCTAAAGGTGTTAGTGGCATGAGACGCAGAGAGGGGACAGGTTCAAGAGCTATTTGAGCAAGAAAATTGACAAGTGTTGGAGCTAGAGACTTGAATCGAAGGCAAGAAGAAGGAGACGCTAACTATGATCTTCCGATTTAGAGTTTGGTCAACAGTGGATGATGGTAATATTCACTAAGAGTGAATATCCAGGGGTAGGTTTGCAGGGGTAGATAATGAGTTCACTTCTGCACAGGTCTAATTTAAGGGATCTGTGGATCAAATGAAGGAAGAACACGTCTTCTTTCATCTATATAAGCCATTTAAAAAAACTCAAACAAACCAATAACTAGTAGAATGTTAAAACAATTTGTACATCATGATTTTTTGATGGTTATAAAATCAAAGAAAATATTTTTCTTGACTGTCTGGAATGCCCTGAAACCCATCTTTGTAGCTGGAAATGATACCCATCCACAGGGGCCCACACTGAACAGCAAATCCTTCGGGAAGCCTTGTCACACCCTTCCAGATATAATGAACACACGCATAGCATATGATTTTACTTTGTCTTTAGCATTTGTACCAAGGTATTCGAGTATTTGTATTCACCTTCCTTTACTATATGCAAGGTAGTTTGATGATGAATATCATGTTTTGGAATCAGACAGAGAAGGTCTTAAAATCTCAACTGCATCACCTGTGATGGGAGTGATCTAGGAAAAGCGGTTTGCCTGCCCTTATCCTCCATTTTTCTCATATTTAAAATTCAAAGGGCAACACCTACCACGAAGTGTTGAAAACTTCCACCGGCTTTTTCTGTCCTACTCAGCATGATGCTCTTAACCTCTGCTCCAGCCACATTGACCCCTTCTCTGCCCTGTGATAACCCAAGCATGCTCTCTCCCCCTAGAGTGCTCTTGCCCCAACTGTCTGCAGGGCTAGCTCCTTCACTTTTTGCAAACAGCTTCACAAAATCCTCTTCTGTCATAGGGCTGTAATAGGGAGGAAAACTCTGCTGAGTCTAGTATGAAACATGCATGCATATTGACAAAGGCCAGAAGGAAATTTTTCCAAAGGAAATTGTATCAGGGAGGAGAATTATGTGTAAAATGTTCCCCTTATACATTATCGCCTTTGATGTAGTTTTGACATTTGAAATGCAATTAAAAGTTCAATTTCCCGGTGAGATGTTCCCTGGGTCCCCTATGTAAAATTTCAGGTCCATCCAGCAATACTTCCTATCTCTCATCTCTGCTTTAGCTTTTTTTCTCTTTAGCATTCATTACAATCTAATGTGCTATATATCTTACTTATATATATATGTATACCAAATAGGAAAGTAAGCTTCTTGAAAGTGGAGGGTTTTTTTTGGCCATCTAGTTCACTGTTATATTCCCAGTGCTTAGAATAGTGCGTGGCACATAGTAAGCCCTCAAAAAATATACAGTTGACCCTCAAACAACACGGGTTTGAACTCCATGAGTCCACTTATATGCAGGTTTTTTTCCTTCGATAAACAGAGCACAATACTATAACAGTGTTTTCTTATGATTTTCTTAATAACATTTTCTTTCCTCTAGTGTCTTTTATCCTAAGAGTAGAGTATAAAATATAGATAACTTAGAAAATGTGTGTTATTTATGTTATCAGTAAGGCTGGTCATCAGTCGACTGTTAGTAGCCAAGTATTGGCAGTCAAAAGTTATACACAGATTTTCAGCTATGATGAGGGTAGACACCCCTAATCCCATGGTTGTTCAAGGGTCAACTGTATTTTGAATGAGTTACATATGTAAATTGCTTAGCATAGTTTCTGGAATGTACCAAGTATTCATGAAGTGGTGGCTGCTGTCTGAATTTTGCTAATATTTTACAAGATCTTTAGAAATCATGAAATATACTGTATTCATTACCTTATTACTTCTACTACCATAGATAATTAATGGATGGGTGAATGAATGAACTACCCAATCAAATGTACAGGTTAGCTACTTGGGTCATGATTAGTGATGCACTTTTGTCACCAAATTACCACTCCAGGGCTGGAGAAAGGCTTGGAAGAAGAGTGGGTTCAGCAGAGTGCTCTGCAAACCTGAGTAATTCCCCACCTTACCCCACCCAAACACTTCTAGTGTCTAGGTTATTATGATCGCAACTCTTACAGTCTCTGAGTTGGTGAGTCCCAAAAGTGGAGGCTAAGGCAAAATCTTTCACCTCTTTAACTTTCTTTTAAAATAAAATTTCCTCCACGGTAAATGAGAAGTGGATTTAAAACAATCAGATTGTACTTCTTTTGCACGCGCACACACACACACACACACACACACACACACACACACACACACACAGAATCTTGACCTGAGAACTTCTAATCTTTTTTCATGCCTCTGTCTCAGGAATTTCTGGCAAGTGTGAAGATATTTCCAAAGTGTTATTAATGACTTAGAAAGTGGGAAGTGTGTCTGTCAAAACCAAGCTTAGGTAGTCTGGTGGCAGGCAGTACCAAGAGGCAGAGTGAACTCCCGAGTTTGAATTACAAAGAACTATTGATCCTGACAGTAAAGCATGCCTGAAAATGAAATTGACATGGAATGAATCTGACATTGAAATATGATCTTAAAATCTTGAAAAGCATGATAGAGAATTCAATTATATAACCAAAGGGAATTGGAGAAAATGAATAAATTGGTAGTGATCTTTCCTTCAAACATGGATTTTTCTGTATAGGTCAAGTTCACTTTTACACATAATTAGTTACCCTGGTTTCTCAATTCTTTACTTAATCAATTTCAATAATGATTTAGTTTAGTAATTAGAAAGTTTCAAATTCATGTTAAAGCCAAAACAAATCGAAAAAGCTACAGAAGCAATTTGAGTCCAGATTGCAGAAAAGAACTTTAGTTCAGAATTTGGGTTGAATTAATATGATACCTTAAAAGCACTGGATGTGAATCTGGGCTCTGCATCAGAGAGCCATGAACCATAGACAAGATATTTAATCTCTGCCTTTTAAGTTCTTTTGCTGTAAAACACGAGCGTGATAATTCCCACTCCATTGTCTCTGCTCTGAAGCATAAAAAAGATATGTTATTGGAACAGGCACATATAAGAAGACTCGTAAAATTCATTTTGACATATGTTTGAATAAAACTGTCATGTATCTTATGGGATTGAACAATTGTGTAAAGCCAGGAGAGGAAATGTTTGCAGTTATATTTTATAGAGGAAGAAACATGTTCAGATGGGTTAAGTAAATTTCCCTGGACACCAGGCAGGGGTTAAAATTTACCATCTTCTGATTCTTGGCCTACTGTTCCTCTTAACTCAACTACTTCTAGGTATTCAATTAGTCTATTCTTGGGTGAAGATTATAAATATCTTAGCTGGATTTTTTTCCCCCAAAGCCCTAGCCACACACTTAATGGCCTGTTTGATCAGCAGATAGTTTAGAAGATGCTCCTGTGTCCGAGGTACTATTCCACCAGCATTCAACAGGAGAACAAAATCTCTGCTCCATGAAGTTGTGGTGGGATTGATTAATCCAGTGAACTTCCATGAGTGCTGTCATATCTTCGACACTGTCTAGGAACTAAATATATAACAGGTCTTTGTCCTGACATCGTGGGTGAGGAAACATACCACGGAAGGTTGAATGAAGATATGTCAGGTTCAGAACTCAGCAGGCTCAGACATGGTGAAGAGCGAGTGGCTTAGGTCAACCCTAATATGCCAAGAAAGTCTTCCCAGGGATACTGACTGATGAGCTTGGAGTATGAGAAGATAATAAAATTATCTGAAACCAATGTGCAGGATTCCACCTGGAGAAAGACCTCCCCCTTGCCTTGAAAGTTAGTGTGTTTGGTTTAATACCTAGAGAATGGCATGCTTGCTGGGTTATGAAGCCATGTGAGTTTTCTGAATAATTGGGTTTCTTCATAAAAAGGGAATTAATTCTACTTTTACATAGTATGCTTTTTTAGTGGATTCAGAAATCATGTTGGTAGATTGATGTACGGTTGTTATGGACCGAATGTTTTTGTCCCCCCCCCCCCCCCCGCAAAATTCATATACGGAGGACTTACCCCTGTGGTGATGGTATTTGGAGGTGGGCCTTTGGGAGATAATTAGCTTTAGATCAGGATGGGATCCTCATGAGGGTATTAGTGCCTTTATGAGAAGAGGAAGACAGACCTTTCCAAGAACATGCACCAAGGAAAGGCCATGTGAGCACACAGCAAGAAGGTAGTTGTCTACAAGCCAGGAAGCAGATTCTCACCGGAAGCTGAATCTGCCAGGAACTTCATCTCAGATTTCCTAGACTCCTAAAACTATGAGAAAGAAATGTCTGTTGTTTAAGCCGCGCAGGCTATGGCAACTTATTAGAGCAACCAGAGCAGAATGAGATGATGACATACATTTCTTATGGGATTCTGTGAGAGACAAAGCATATGAAATTGTACATTAGCAGACAGAGATGATAGGGACACAGACAGGTGATTGAAAGAATTTGTGTATTTGAAGTAATGTTGGCAATGAGAACAATATTTTCACATACAGAGAAACATTCATACAATCTAATGGTTTCTTGTGTATTCTGCCTGCAAGATAGCATGTCTAAGGCCATTTCCATCTGGTCCTCTTTAAAATGATTTACCAAATTGAAATAAGAATTAAATTTTCAAAATTGGCTGAATACATGGGATATTTCTTAAAATGTCCTGAAATGATTCTGAAGGACTAAGCATTAACAATACCTAAATTTATGATTAAGTCAGTTGGGTAAATCATGGCTTTGCGTACTTCTGACTTTTTTTTAACCTACTCAAGTTTAGCTTCAGTTTAGTATATAGTTCTGGAGTACCTCGGATTTCCTGATACATTTTCTGCACAAAAATCCTTTCTAAGCCTGGCTGTTACAGCAGCTTTCTATGCTTAATGCAGGCTTGTCTGACTGGCCTAATTTATTTTTTTAATCCCATCCTCAACATTTTCCACACATGATTTTCATTCTCACCCTGCCATCCTGACACATAGTAAGTAGCATGCAGCAGTCATTGGAGGAAGGATGGGATTAATTAGCGTACAGAGAACACTGTTCATTTGTTTTCGTTTTTCGCTTGTATTTAGTCGTTGTGTTTATATACCAGCCGCTAAGCAGGTAAGCCTCCTCCAGTTTTTAATACCTCAGGACAAAATCTGGGACAACCTCAATGGGCTGATTACAGATGTGTCATATTCAGGCCTCATCCAGGGGGCTATTTAAGGACATCTGGGTGGCATAGATGACTTGCTCCCGTGCCAGAGCTGCCCCAGTCTGGAGTAGAAGGAAATGCTAAGACAGGCTTGCTCAGTTGGACTGAGGCTGGAGAGCTATTGGCACGGCATGTTAAGGAAGAACTGGCTCCCCTCACGTCCAGATCACATGCCTAATTAAATGCATACCCTGTGCTCAGTACAAGAATACATGGATTCATTTACTTAGCAAATATTCTTTCACTACTTACTGCGTATTAGGCATTCTGCTGGGTGCTGGGGACACAAAGATTAATAGGACACGTTCCCCACCTAAGACAGCTCACAGCATTGTGGACACTACTTTTATTAAAAAAGAAATAGGACTCAGATAAAAACCTAAGGTTGTCTTTTTTTTTGTTTTTAATTACTTGGAACACCCAATAAGTGAGTGACTACTGTTTGCAAAACCGGCAAGAGCAGGTACTGAGAATCTTCACTCACGTTTCCGTTCCTAGTTTAACACAATCCAGCGCAGAGTATGAAGCAGCTCAGTGTTTATGGAATGAATTGATTGATTGATCCGGTGTTCCTTGACTGTTCAGCCCTCATCCATCTGCACTTCTCCCAACTGCTACAATGCACTTATGTGGGGTTGGCATTGTTTTACATGGGCTCTTTTCCTCTAGTTAATTAAATGCACTGATGAGGTCGTACACTTTCTGTCCAGGGACCTGTGAGGGCTTTTCTGAACTCCTCCAAGCACAAAGAATATGGTAGAGCATAACAAGCAATCTATTGAATGCCCAGAACCAGGAAAAGTTGACCTGAGCCAGGACACTGTGATGTCCTGAGTTTTGTTCTAACAGACTAACGCTTCTCACTTGGGTCCTCTGTGTTAGGACTCCTTTCCTCAAGGCACTTCTGCAAGCGGCACTCACTTGGCCACCCCCTGGGTAACTGACAGGCAGTGACTCTGGAGTTCCCAGAGGTCACACTGGACCCAATGCAGATGCAATTATTAGGCCGCTGGAGGTCCTCTCCAGCATCCCAGCATCCCAGCAGCCCTACGATCGCTGGCAGTGTGAGACCTATTGGAAATTCAGAATCAGACGGTCAGAGTGCCATGTTTTAAACCCGGATCAACGCCAATGGCCCAGGCCATTTAGAACTTGATTATTTGCTTACTGAGTGGGACTAACTTTCGGCTCTTTCCTTACTTGATTGGGACAAAATATTTGGGAGCCCAAACCTGAAATCATCCGTTACCACATATCAGAGTTTCCACCCGTGGATAAAGAGCAGGTTAAGTTAAATTACACCATCTTGTCCCAGACTCACTAAGGATGAGAAGAACGGGGTCCCTGAAGGTCTATAAAATGGACAGATGGCAAGATGGTTTAAGCAAAAGGCTTTTCGAAGCTAATTTTTAAGAAATATATCTTATGTGGCGATGTGTATACATTCTTTTGGGGATTTAAAAAAATCAGATTCTCTAAGAAACAAAGCAATTTAGAGGAATATCAACTGAAAAACATACTAGATACAAAATAAATTATTTTTCATCTACCTTATGGAATTTTGTTAGAAAGATGTAAGAAAGGGAAAATAATTTTAGCTCCTCCTATGTATTTCAGGTTCTTTGCATGCTACAATTTATTGCTGAGCACTGCAATGTCAGGCTTTGTTCTAATGAAATATAATCCTCGGGTGACTACGAGCAATAGCCGAGGAAGCTATATATTTGATATTGAATACATGGACAAATCCAATTAAATGTTAGAAAGCAACTTCACAAATTATTTTTTAAGGTACAATGTATATAGCAATGTTTCAGGAAAAATATAACTTAAGTAATAAAAATGTTTTATTTCAAAATTTTTTGTAAGTTGTTTTTAATTATCGGCACTATTTATTTTTTTTAAAGATAGATTTGACACTTGTCATTTTCTCTCTTGCCCCAACTGATATTCAATTCCTTGTTTACCTTTATTTCATTTTGGTTTTAATTTTTACATAGACTCCAGGTTATAGGCTTAAGAGGTTTAAAAATGGTTATAGGTAATGGGCAAAGATGAAAACAGGGATGAGAGGGAAGATAAAAAGGCAAAATGATTAAAATTTAAGACAGAAGGGTTAACATAATATTTAGAGGAAATTCACTTTTACAAATTAATTTATCTTTGAATGTCATGTTTGATAGGCTTATGTTCCGGAATTATTTGGAGATTATACCATCTCCTTTCTCCCACATACTCCATTTGAATAGCTGTTATTTCTTTTGTTTTTCTCTTTTTTTTTTTCTTTTTTTTAAGGGGAGAAGAGTGGGCAGAGGAAGAGGGAGAGAGAGAATCTTAAGCAGGCTCCACACCCATGGAGGCTGACACCGGCTCAATCTCCCAACCCTGAGATCCTGCCTGAACCAAAATCAAAGCCACTTAACCGACTGAGCCACCCAGGCACCCCTGAGTAGCTGTTATTTCTGATGAAAAATTTTTTAGGACTGCTAACCACATGAAGCAATTGCAAGATATTCAACATTATATGGTGTTTACTGCAGTTAAAATTGAACAAAGAAGAAGATTTGGTGTACTCATAAAAAGAAACTCAGTATAGACCTGAAAATCCTTTATTTCTCCTTTACAGAAGAATCAAGAATGAAAATGAAAACAAAAACAAAAACCAACACAGTAAGACAAATAACTGGTATCTTGGATTTCCTGAAAAGAGCACAGCATGAATGCTCTAGCAATCTACCAGCTATAAGTTTGCATCAATAAAATGTGCTAACTTCTGGGATTTTTGACTATTTTTACATGAAAAAAAGAATTTAATATAATTCAACTGAATGGAGGAATAGGAGTCAAAAATTAATTTCAGAGCTCCATAAAAATTTCATTGTTCATATCTGTTTCTTATCTTTTTTGATTAACTACATAAATCTTGAAAACTGAGGCGTGTTCCATCCTGAGAAAATACTAAGTAAAATTTCTAGATTTTTTTATCATAAAATCTATGTTCTAGACTTTACAACAGTATTCAACTTGTTACATGGTAGTTGGATGCTTATCATGTTAAAGGAGGTAGCAGATATGTGCCATAGGTCATAATCTAAGGCAGACTCTTTCAATGTATTTTATAGTCATTACTTTTATATATAATTTATATATAATTATATAGATACAATATATAATATATAAATTATATTGCAAAGGAAAACGAGGAGAATTTAAATCCACCTCATACATTTTAAATCAATTAAACAGTTATGAATTTTTAAATTTTTAAAGCTCATTATGTATTAGAATACATAATCAAAATCTATATGGATGAAAATGAGAATTAAAACCATAAAAGGGAGCTGAAGTAGAAGATCATCCCCACAGGTGCTTTGGCATTTGAAAGACTGCCACTCTGTCCATACCGGCTCTTGATTTAAAAAACAAAGGGTTCACGACCCAGCAATTGCACTACTGGGTATTTACCCCAAAGATACAGATGTAGTGAAAAGAAGGGGAATCTGCACCCCAATGTTCATAGCAGCAATGTCCACAATAGCCAAACTGTGGAAGGAGCCAAGATGTCTTTCAACAGATGAATGGATAAAGATGTGGTTCATATATGCAATGGAATATTACTCAGCCATCAGAAAGGATGAATACCTACCATTTACGTCAACGTGGATGGAACTGAAGGGTGTTAAGCTGAGAAAATAAATCAGAGAAAGCCAATTATCATATGGTTTTACTCACATGTGGTATATAAGAAATAGTGCAGAAGATCATAGGGGAAGGGAGGGAAAACTGAATGGGAAGAAATCAGAGAGGGAGACAAACCATGAGAGACTATGGACTCTGGGAAACAAAGTGAGGGTTTCAGAAGGGGAGGTTGGTGGGTGGATGGGGTAGCTGGGTGATGGGCATTAAAGAGCATGTGATGTGATGAGCACTGGGTGTTACATGCAACTAATGAATAGTTGAACATTGCATCAGAAACTAATGATGGACTATATGTTGGCTAATTGAATTTAAATAAAATTTAAAAAACACAAAATAACACAGGTTCAAAAGAGAAGAGCAATTTAATATATAATGGTGGTAATTTTTAAATTCTTACTTTATGTTCCATTCTATGCTAAAACCCAGTAAGTTTTAGTTATAACTAGCATGGTTATACAATTATATTTAGGTTTTATTATTCTTTTAATGAAAGCTGACTTCTATTCATTTAAGAAAATATCTCAGTGATTTAGAATCTTCATCCATAAATTAAACAAGTTCAAGCAAATGATCCCTTTGGTCCTGTTAAATATAATAATAGTTAACATTTTTTAGGCACTTACAATACACCAGAGACTGCTCTAAGAGTTTTACATACACTAAAAGAGCATTAACATTTGTTAACCAAGTTTATATAATGCCCTCCCTCAAAAGAAGAAACAGAATTGTTTCATGGGTTTATAAAGATTGTACTCATTTCTAATTTTATTTGCATAGAAACTGAATCAAAATAATCACATATTATTTCCCTAATTCTCAAATAATTACATTTCTAGACACTAGCCTGCCTTTCCACTATCTTCTACTTTCCATTATGACCTATTTCTTTCCTCCTTCCTCTTCAATCACCAGTTTCCACCTCCTTTGGTGTCATATTGGCCGAATCTATCTCGTCCCAATTTCCTGCTGGTGTGCTCAAGGCTGGCCAACTCTGCAATATTATGGTAAGGAAGCTGAACAGCAGAGGGTAACTTCAGGAACTTTCTACCTACTCTTTCCACACAATGCAAACTAGAAACCAAAGTATATTTTTTAAGTCTCCAAAATGTGTTTTTTAAATCACATGGTGCCTCACTAATTGAGCAAAGTTGCAAAGGGCACATCTGTATTTTATGATGTCCGTTCAATGTGATTCATTATAACAGAAAATTAAATGATACCTTTCTAGGGTGTTACAATAAACAAGTAACTGGTATTATTTACTCATTTATTTAATGGTATAAGCAAAAGTTTATATATAGAACCTTCAGCAATGAATAAGATTTCTTTGTTAAGAGTGACACTTTATTTCATTTGATTAATGCAGGTGTGGCCTCTGCTCGTAAATTATTCAATGAAGTTCTAAAAGCTTCTCAAGATTTGCCTCTACAAAATGGTTTGGTGAGTGGATTTTCTTTCTAGATGCACAAATTACATAAACTTTTAATTTGGAGGACAGAAACTATAAGAATATTTTTAAAACACTTATTTTTTTTATAAAATTGATTTTCATTGGAAAAAAACCCTCATCTGAGTTTGCTTCGCATTCTGTACCCATTTTCAAACCAATGCTTTTTTGATAGAAAATCCAACCTAAAAAGGAATTGTTTCTTTTCTAGCCAACTAAGCCACTGATGTTTGAAGCAAACTTTCTTAAGATGGCAAATATAATATTTAGTGTGATCTTTAAGTGTTCTAAAGATATTTAAATCGTTTCAAGATGAAAAGAAATAACTTTATTGGCTGGTTCATCTCATTTTTATTACTCCATAAAATATTAAGTCAAATCATCAGTTTTTTTCATGAAGTTTTATAATGGTTATTGCAACAGAAATATAAGCAAATTTCCTCAGAGATCTCTATCATGATTATGTTACCAAACATGACTGCAAATAAAATAAAATAAAACTATATTTGTGACACTGGCATATGTTTATGTAGTGACCAAAGTCAACATATTCTAACACATTCACACTAAAACAGCTTTCATCTAATTTGTTGAAATCTAAGCTAAGCAATAATAATTAGAAAAAAATAAACTAATGGTTACTTTGTTAAATTAGATGGAGTTGGATACTTTAAGCCTAAAAATCTTGAACTATTGGCAAGGTATTCAAAAAACTGCTTCTTGAAAAATCACATGGGTGTTTATTATTCTGTTAAGGGATCTGTAGAAAAGTGGGGAGACCCCAAAGCGTTGAGAAATAGCAATATGGAGCCATCTTTTTGATATCTTTATTGAAATAATTGGGAACAACAGACCCACTAGCCTGCTGTTACCCCCCAAAAGATTCAGTGAGTAATCATTTAAAAAAGACATTTAATTTGCAGGCACTTGGAGGAAATAATACTGTGAAGTAGCAGGCTGAACACCTGTCCAGAAACACCCCAAAGAAACATGCTGGCCTTGAACAGACCTTTTCAATAAAAGATGACTTCCCAAACTCAATGTTTAAGAAGATTTAGAGAAGGATTATTGAGAATTATGATAAACTTTGATGACATGTAACAAGCTTTTTTTTCCCTCCCCCTTCAGGTTTGCCTAAACGTGCAGGCATCCTTAATATCTACACTGTTCCCACTTACAGCCAAGGAAGTCACTCTCCCCAAAGTGAGAATAATCTTCAATTGACTTTGGTCACTTGGGGAGGTCTGAAGAGGGCAGAAATGACCAATGTGCAAATTTCTCTGAACTGAGAGAATCATGGTGGATATTCTTCCCTTATAGATTTCCCCTTGACCTTGTAAAATTCAGAAAACTGAATTGGGATTATAGGAAGTTTGTGTCTAAATAGCTAGAGGAAACAAAGATCTGATATTGCAAAATATTCAGTTCAAGGAGAATCAGATTTTTTTCTATGTGTAAATCCCGGCATAGCGTAGGCTCTTTGCAACTAGTCATTACAAGACATGTTGTATTATATATTATACCCATTTTCACATGAAGGTTTTCGTTTGGGTGCAATAATTTTATGTAGTTCTATTAGCTTTATTTATCCTAACAGTGTGTGGGTAAAGAATACTGCTTTTCTCTTG
This sequence comes from Ursus americanus, assembly GCF_024610735.1. Lineage (NCBI taxonomy): Eukaryota > Metazoa > Chordata > Mammalia > Carnivora > Ursidae > Ursus > Ursus americanus. Next base: position 85,140,052 of record NC_142130.1, read on the forward strand.
CCTACTGAGAAATCATAATAGAGAAGGCAGCTAAGTTTCTTTTTATAAGAAAGATTTCATTGGTTGGAAGTAGGCATTATCAGAAGTCTATATTGGCAGAGCCCAGACACCTTATATCCCAAATACGGATGGTTTTACATTCTTTCAAAGATCATTTAGAAGCTCTACATCGAGTGACACTAGGCATCAATAATAATACGAACAACAACAATAAACACACATAGGACTTTCTGAGTGTCAAATATTATTTTAAGTGCTTGGCATATCCTCACTTATTAAATCCTTCCAGAAATCTTACATGGTAGTTACTGTGATTACTACTGCTATTTTATGTATGAGGAAAACCTAAAGCATGGAGAGATTGAGTAACTTGTTCAAATTGACAAAGCTAGGAAGTGGTAAAGCCAAGATCCAACCAAGGCAATAGGATTTTGGAATCTCTTTCATTAACCACTATTGGTTAGTAAATACAGACTCAAAGCGTTCGTTATATCTACATAGAAGAATATTCTATAAAATAGCTGATATATAGTCTTTAAGACTATAACTGGGTTGCACGATCGAAAAGACTGAGGCATCGTTTCAGAGTTAGGAAGACTAAGAGATGAGGTGGCCCTCTACAGTGAAGGTCTCACTGAGATCACGGACTAGAGAAATATCACTATAAACGGTATTATTGGGAAAATTGGGGAAATTCAAATAAGGTCTGCAGATTTGATAATATTATATCAGTGTTAAATTATCTGATTTTTAAAATGTATCATGATTATGTCAGTGAATATCCTTGCCCTTTAATAAACAACACAATAGTATTTGGGATTAAAGAGGCATGATGTCCTCAGCTATGATACACACACATGGAGAATAAACAATGAATTGGATGTGACAAAATGTTACCTATTGGTGAATCTGAGTAAAAGGTGTACGGGCTGGGGCACCTGGGTGGCACAGCGGTTAAGCGTCTGCCTTCGGCTCAGGGCGTGATCCCGGCGTTATGGGATCGAGCCCCACATCAGGCTCCTCCGCTATGAGCCTGCTTCTTCCTCTCCCACTCCCCCTGCTTGTGTTCCCTCTCTCGCTGGCTGTCTCTATCTCTGTCGAATAAATAAATAAAATCTTTAAAAAAAAAAAAAAAAAGGTGTACGGGCTGATCAAAATACCGAGGACATTTTTCAAAGAACTGGAACAAATAGTCCTTAAATTTGTATGGAAACAGAAAAGGCCCCGAATCTCCAAGGAACTGTTGAAAAGGAAAAACAAAGCTAGGGGCATCACAATGCCGGATTTCGAGCTGTACTACAAAGCTGTGATCACAAAGACAGCATGGTACTGGCACAAAAACAGACACATAGACCAATGGAACAGAATAGAGAGCCCAGAAATGGACCCTCGGCTCTTTGGGCAACTAATATTTGATAAAGCAGGAAAAAACATCCGGTGGGAAAAAGACAGTCTCTTCAATAAATGGTGCTGGGAAAATTGGACAGCTACATGCAAAAGAATGAAACTTGACCACTATCTCACACCATACACAAAAATAAACGCCAAATGGATGAAAGACCTCGATGTGAGATAGGAATCCATCAAAAATCCTAGAGGAGAACATAGGCAGCAACCTCTACGACATCGGTCAAAGCAACCTTTTTCATGATACATCCCCAAAGGCAAGAGAAACAAAAGATAAAATGAATTTATGGGATTTCATCAAGATTAAAAGTTTCTGCACAGCCAAGGAAACAGTCAGAAAAACTAAGAGGCAGCCCACGGAATGGGAGAATATATTTGCAAATGACGCTACAGATAAAGGACTGGTATCCAAGATCTACAAAGAACTTCTCAAACTCAATACACGAGAAACAAATAAACAAATCAAAAAATGGGCAGAAGATATGAACAGACACTTTTCCAATGAAGACATACAAATGGCTAACAGACACATGAAAAAATGTTCAAAATCATTAGCCATCAAGGAAATTCAAATCAAAACCACACTGAGATACCACCTTACGCCAGTTAGAATGGCAAAAATAGACAAGGCAAGAAACAACAATTGTTGGAGAGGATGTGGAGAAAGGGGATCCCTCCTACATTGTTGGTGGGAATGCAAGTTGGTACAGCCACTCTGGAAAACCGTGTGGAGGTCCCTTAAAAAGTTAAAAATTGAGCTACCCTATGATCCAGCCATTGCACTACTGGGTATTTACCCCAAAGATACAGACGTAGTGAAGAGAAGGGCCATATGCACCCCAATGTTCATAGCAGCAATGTCCACAATAGCTAAATCGTGGAAGGAGCCGAGATGCCCTTCAACAGATGACTGGATTAAGAAGTTGTGGTCCATATATACAATAGAATATTACTCAGCTATCAGAAAGAACGAGTTCTCAACATTTGCTACAACATGGACGGCACTGGAGGAGATAATGCTAAGTGAAATAAGTCAAGCAGAGAAAGACAACTATCATATGATTTCTCTCATCTATGGAACATAAGAACTAGGAAGATCGGTAGGGGAAGAAAGGGATAAAGAAAGGGGGGGTAATCAGAAGGGGGAATGAAACATGAGAGACTATGGACTATGAGAAACAAACTGAGGGCCTCAGAGGGGAGGGGGGCGGGGGAATGGGATAGACCGGTGATGGGTAGTAAGGAGGGCACGTATTGCATGGTGCACTGGGTATTATACACAACTAATGAATCATCGAGCCTTATATCGGAAACCGGGGATGTACTGTATGGTGACTAACATAATATAATAAAAAAACATTAAAAAAAAAAAAAAGGTGTACGGGCTACATAACACTCTGCTTGCACTGCTTTCCTATAAGTTACGTAGTATTTATTCTAAAGCCCAAGATATGGAGAAGATGATAGAAATGATTTATCCAGGGTTTTAATATTTGTAACACATATTTACATTGTGGACTATGAGGGTGAAGTTTTACCATGGTTGAGATCTGTCTGCAAAGCCATTAGACAAAAGGAGACATGTTGATGACATACTGTCCTTCAGAAAGGCATGTAAAGAGGCCCTCTCCCAAAGTTTCACTTTAGACAAAATCAAGTGTCAGCCACTAGTCTATGCTAGTGAAACTATATCAAGTATCCTAAAAAAGTAAGTATTCAGGAGGAGAATTTAGAAGATATTTATTTGTTTAGGACACTTAATATGATTCCACGTAGCCCACTGCTCAAGTATCAAGAAAAAAATCTTTATTGTCTATAATTGTAGATGTATGTGTTCAATAAAATATTTTTATGCCAGCAAGCCAGCCAGCATCTGGAGATGACGTTATGAAAGTGATTTTTCCTGTTCTTTCCACTTTGAATTCCAGTCCAAAGCACCTGTGTGTCACTGGCAGTTTGGCAAGAGCCCTGACTTGAGAAAAGCACTGGGTTAAGCCCTAGCTTTGCCACCAACTTGCAAGGTGGCTATGGAAACTGCTTTCATTCTGTGAGTTTCAATGAGTGCATCTATGAATGGCAGTAATGAAAATCTACCTTGCTGTGCTCTTGTGAAAGTATAAAGCGCTTGCCATATACTGAAAGCATAATAGGTTTCCATTTTTAAAAATTGTACATATGCGATTTTAACTTTAATATATATTTATAATATATTAATTTAATAATAATTTACCTAAGAATAAACCTAGCCACAGAAGTGAAAGACCTACACTCCGAAAACTATAAAACACTGATAAAAGAAATTCATATATATAATATATATGGCATTTAAAAGAAGGAAGAGTTTTGGCAGAGTGTGTAGGATGGGCAAAATATCCACTATTTCATGGTTTTGCTAGAGCTAGCCCCCCATGTTTAATAACCCCTAATAATATTTAAATTAAAGTACATTCTTCATGCCTAAGCATGATACAAGACTATTTTTTTGCAAGACTTGGAAGGAAATGTTAAGTGTCCTTATGAAAACTTAGGAAAAGTGAAATAGGTAGAATTTAAACTGTCCGAAGAAAATAGTAGATTTAAATGAATGAAACCTTGAAATGATTGGGGGGGGGCATTTATAGGCATAATTGTCCTGCCTTCCAACTAAAGCGTCATTGAACACAGTTAAATCATTCGGTAGTATGACTATCTGAAAAAAAATTATGCTTTTTCTCTTTTATTTTTTCTTTATTTCTGTTTTCTTTTTGAAGTTACACATACACAGAATTCACAGGTGATAGCTATTGTTCAAATGAAAATATACACTCAGTACTCATAAGTACTGAGAGTACTGAGAGACACTATTGATTGTACCCCTAATTGACATTTCTACTTTCTCTTTTGCTGAAAGAGCTCGAATTTTGTTCTGAGACAGTTTGTGTAGGCTCTGGGGATGACTAGTGCTTGATTTAAGATAGGATATTTCAACCTTGGTTATTGACATTTTAGATGGGATAATTCCTTATTCTGTGGGGTTGTCCTGTGTATCACAGGCCATTTAACCGTGTCCCTGGCCTCTGTTCACTACATACCTATAGCACCCATCCCCCAGTTGTATGACATCCAAAATGTCTCCACACATTGCCAGATGTCCTGGGAAGGCATGTGCAAAATCGTTCCCAGTTGAAGAACCTCTGTTTAAGTCCTTCATGGTAGCTCCATCCCCACATGAGAAGAATTATTCTACGGAGTGCTATGGAACCAGTGCTGACCAGCAAGACACAGGGGATATCTGCTGGTACTTCCAGGAAAGCTTCCAGAGCAAGATGTGTGAGGAGAAATTCCTTCTTTGTCCCTTTCTATTTCCTTCTTGCTTGGTACATGGTCATGTGAGAATTTGGGTTGGAGTAATTAATGGCACACACACACACACACACGCGCGCGCACACACACACACACACACACACCTTCCTTTCTGCTGGAAAGATAAGATAATAATGGGCAACTGTTTAGGAAGAGTCTGTTTCTCTCCAGCGCACAGGGAACAGTGTCTACTGAAATATGGGAGGATAAGTCATTTGCTTGTGAATAAGACTCACAGTCATTGTAAATGTTTACGCACAAACTCTTTAGTGACCAAATTTAAACTTGATATAAGAAAATCCTGTCTTTATTCATCTAGTCATTCAACAATTATCGAATGCTCACCGCGTACGTAGGTGCTGCACGACAGCACATTTTTATGTATAGCACCCAGCTCGTCTAGTTTTTAACATTAACCCTCCTACAGAATGTTAGCATATTCTCTGGAGGTCAAGATGGCTAGTTCACGTCTCAGTACTGCTATCCTAGGATAATGTTGACTGCCGGCATCATGTAAGGTGAACAAGAGCGAAAAAAAAAAAAAAAAAAAAGAACCAAACAAACGAAAAAAAAACAAATGCTACCACCATAGGCTTGGGAGCTAGACCCGCGTGAGTTTAACTCACAGGCTGTCGCTTAGAAGCAAGATACGCATGAGAGACTATGGACTCTGAGAAGCAAACTGGGGGCTTCGGAGGGGAGGGGGGTGGAGGAATGGGATAGACCGGTGATGGGTAGTAAGGAGGGCACGTATTGCATGGTGCACTGGGTGTTATACGCAAGTAATGAATCATCGAACTTTACATCCAAAACCAGGGATGTACTGTATGGTGACTAACATAATATAATAAGAAAATATTAAAAAAAAAAAAGAAGCAAGATACGGAACCTTTCTGAACCATAATACCATCTTCTCTAGAGCGTCTGTGACAACTAAGTGATGGCATCTGAAGTGCCCAGCCCAGGAACCTGGCACAAAATGGAGGCTTAGCCCGTCCCTCCTTTTCTATGAATTCTGAAAATTGTCTTTACAACTTTCTAGTGTTTTTTACTCTTTCTCAGAGAAAGAAAACACTTAGTAAAAGTTCATGATAAAGAAAAAAAAAGTTCATGAGATACTCCAAATCCGCACTTTCATGCTCTAAAACGAACTGAAAAATAATTCTGATGAAGTGAAACATTACTGTCACCTCTGTAAAAGGCCCAGGTGGACCACAAATCGAGTCAATGTTGGCTTTCTCAAGCAAACACACACTCAGTCTAGTATAGTCCTGGGCACTGAATAGACACTGAGAAAGTGCTCGTTTATTCTTTTTGCCATTAACAACTCCAAGTGAGAGCCAGAGAGAAGCATGTTTCTGTAAAAAAAACAATCCATATATGTCTATATAAACTTAATACCTAACTTAATGCAACAGGGAACTCATGGGAAAACTCTATTAGTATCCTTATGTTAATTCAAAAAATAGAGGCTAATACCCCCTCAATGTCTATCCAGGAACACTGAGAAACGGAAGGAGGGAGGGAGGAGCAGAAAGGATCTGTAAGAAAAGGAACTACTTAATACTTAATAAAAGCAGCAGGATAGCAATTGCAACTATGTGCAGACAAGGGAATAAACAGTTCTCTTGATAGTAATTCATCTTATTGGGACTAAATCACTTGTAAGAGCCCTGCTTGCACTTTACAATAAGAAAGCCAAAGTCGATTAAGATTTCAAGCCTTACATATCACCGCGTTTAATATATGTAAACCCAGTGTTCCTGGTTTGCAGCTTTGTAAAATAAAGAGACATAATTGCAGTCCGTGGCATAATAAAAGGAGGGTAGCCCTTATATATATATTCACGGAAAGTCGTTCACTAATAACACAAACATGTATGTGTGTATGTGTGTGTCTATATGTGTAAATTCTACATTTTTAAGCTGGTATTATACATGACAGAAACCATTCTTCCCAGAAAAAGTAATGAGGTTTGTTTTCCTCCAAACCACATACATTGGACATGTTTCTCATTCTATTCAACCTAATGAAGATTTTAGACATTCTGTTTTCATTATATCACTTGGCATGTTTTTGTGTGCATACCTAAATACTTAAACGCTTCAAAAATGAAGATTGGATTTTAAATGTAGGATAGCCGAGGGTGTTCTGGCTGCTTCTGGCATTCATTTTTCACAGAAGCCAGTGCACCCAAAAGCAGACCAACATTAAAATTTGTTTCTGTCCCAATTCAGGGAGGTGTTAGGGTCTGTGGTGGAAAATGGAGAAAAGGAATGCTTAATCATGTCTAACGTACCGGGCAAGTTTGCACATTGGTATTCACGTTTTCTGCTGCCATTTTATGACGATGTTTGGGAGAATGAGATGCTGATTTTCGCACCACTGGCATTTTTAAAGTAATGGTGATTTATGCTGTGCTTTTATTTTTGCTCAGGTGTCAGAAGAAAGAGCAGGAGATAACACAATCTAATACCACAGCCTTTCTGCTGTAATCCTACTGTGTGCAATACATTTATATTGTAACATTCTCTTCTCTAAAACTCTTCAACTGCTTTCTGTTGAACTGACTTTAAAACCCCATCTCCTTGATATGACTGAGGGCAGTGGTCTTCCAGCATTTTTTTCTGACTCGTTTCTAAAATAATGTAGAAAACCTAGTGCACATATTTTAAGTTAGTATTTAGAATTTTGAATATAAGTTAAAATGGTCTCAAAACATGAAATTTCTGGCTTATTATTATTGTATCTGTGCTTTATCTATTTTCATCAAATTATTGGAACTGAAGACAGTTTTTTTTTTCACTTTTTGGAGCGTGTCTATGATACCACTAATTTTTAACACTTGTTCTACTAGTCAAACCAATCAGCCAAAAATAATTAATATGTTAAAAAAAAAGGTAAAATTTTTTAAAACACAGACACGATACAGTCTCCCCAACTAAGAGATGACTTCTGAATTCTATTTCTAAAATAGATAAAGATGGAATAATGACTAGATGGGTGTATAGACAGAAGATGATAGATAGATGATAGAGGGTGATGGGGGGACCTTGTCATGAATATTTCACTGGATAAAAGAAAGCAGAACTGCCTTTGGTCTTGGTTGTTCTGCTCTTCCAGAGTTCTCTCTCAGGAGCACTGCATTGACTTCTGCCCTGGGGCACTGCGCCAAGAGTCAAGATGGGTAGCAAACGTGCTTTCTTTCACTAAGTGGGAAAAGGACAAGTACGGAAGAGGTAGGGAAGGAGAACTTGCAGAGCACAAGTGCATTCTCAGTGGGATCAATTTTAGGGAAGAGTGAAGAATAGAATTGGAGAATCTGAAAGAGATTCCTTGACATCTAGTGATGCACCTTGGGAAGGCTTCATGGACCTCTAGAGGCACATGAACCTGTTGGAGGGGTACGCGTTAGCGTGAGCTGGTCCTTGCTGACCTCAGGCCTTGCCCCTGCCACACAGGGCTTCCTTCAGGTGTTCAGACAAGCCAAGAGCATTTCCTTGCCTTGGGGCCTGGCCCTTTCCAGAGGGTTCTTTCCTTTGCCCTTCCCATCTGACTCATTGCCTCCCATAGGGTACCAGCTCAAATTGTACTCCTTGACCATGTAATTTCTATATCGACAATTTCTATATCCCCCTCAATAACTTACTTGTTCAGTTTCTATGAATTTGTTTCTTTCATAACATTTAAGTCTTTGTATTTATGCTTTTTGTTTACCCCCATGTGGCATTTTCCACCACACTCCTTGGAGTCAGGAATCATGTCTACTTTTGTACCAGGGTAGCCCTAGGGCCATGTGTCTGGACACTGTAAGCTAAATAGACCAATGAAAACCTCTCAAAGCATGAGAAAATGTAGAAAGCAGCAGGAATTCACTCTTCATTGACTGAAAATATAAAACTAGTCTGGTCCTGCCATATTTTCATTGCATTAGACAATTAAATTTTTACTGTGTACTGGCTTTGAAATATAGTCTGGAATTCTTTTGAGTAAATTTAAATATATAATAAAACTTCATAAAGTTATATACAAAATCAATCCTCACCTACTATAGAAGGTTTACTATGCATAAATATTCAGATTTCATCTATTCAAAATACTGTGAATGGTGGGATATTGAGAGGGTAAGTATTTGATTACCAGACAATAAAACATAGAAGTAACAGCGGAAAGGACAGAGATGATGAGATAGGAGAAAATAAAAACAAAACCCAACAAATGAGAAGAACTTGGCTGAAGGCAACTAAAAATCACCAGGAGATGCTTAAAATCTACATGTAAAAATATTAAAAATATTCTAGTCTTCTTAGTATTTTAAGAGTAAATCTGGATAGTATACAACGCAACTAAAATAATGATCAGAAAGAGAACATTAGGAATAAAAAGGGAAAGACATAAGCCTAGAATAGTGAATTTGCTGATATGATTTTAAAGAAGTTCTCAGGGCCACTGGATGGTTCAGTTGGTTAAGTGTCGGACTCTTGGTTTCAGCTCAGGTCATGATTTCAGGGTCATGGGATTGAGCCCCACACAGGGCTCCATGTTCAGCAGGGAGTCTGCTTGGGATTCTCTCTCTCCCTCTCCTGCTGCCCCTCCCCCTACTCATGTACATGCTCTCTCTCTGATACATAAATAAGTCTTTAAAAAAAAAGAAGTTCTCACCAATATGATGCAAGAAATTACTAAGGTAAGGTTAAGGTGCTTACTGTCACAAGAAATTATTGAGATTAGAAACTGAGGGGCGCCTGGGTGGCTCAGTCAGTTAAGCGTCTGCCTTCAGCTCAGGTCATGATCCCAGAGTCCCAGGATCAAGCCCTGCATCTGGCTCCCTCCTCAGTGGGGAATCTGCTTCTCCCTCTGACCCTCCCCATTCTCGAGCTCTGTCTCTCACTCTGTCTCTCTCAAATAAATAAATAAAATCTTTTTTAAAAAAGAAACTGATAATGAGGAAAACCTTGTATTAAATTAGTGTATATTATGCTAATATAATAACATCATGGTTGCAGATTTTTGTTATTATGAATATGGAACTGGAACGTGAGACAAAGTGTTAAATGATTCAAACTCATTTCTTTTATCTATTTCAGATTTCTCATATTGATCCAAATGAAAAAATATAAAAATAAAAAAAAATTTAAATATAAAAATATGTTGGTTTCTTTTGTTGACATAGTTCTGTGGGTTGATCCATGTCTTCCTGAACTTTCTCAGGCTGAGGTAAACCGACATCCCTCTCTAAGCGCCTGCCACAAAACAGAGGCACAATATGTGTTTCCTGAACAATGAGTGACTCAGGAACTAAAATCAGAAAATGATTTGCAACTCAAAAGCTTTTTAACTGATTAAATAAGCAGCATCTATCTCTTGGATGATATTTATTATCCTAATGCATCATGTCAGTAGAACTTCCAAGTAGCTAGGATTAAACTTTCTTATTCAAAGTTATTTTATTCCCAAATGGCGTCACAACTTTTTCCCTTAAATTAGCTTTTATGAAAATGAAACACTTTCTAAAATGGAGTTCCCATTTCTGAGCTGTGAAGAGCCTCTTTAGGTTACAGAAAACAAAAAGAACACTTACAGTATATAACAAATAGAATCTCCTGACATGAACTTAATATCTATTTCAAATGAACCATATCTTTCTTGTTGTACATTCACCTTTTTGGACGTGATTTTATTGGGGATAGCAAGGATTTTCTATGAACTTGTTGCCCCAAGTTGATTTAATGGAGCCAAGTCAACGTACATATACATATTTTTTTCTGAACTTCAGATATTCAGAGACTTTAATCCTATTAATGAATAACTTTCTAAGAGTTCACATTTATAATATGTATTTTGTAACTTTTGGGGGGAAATGTAATCTATTATAGAATAAAAACTGCCAAAAAAAGTCAGCAATCTTGCCTTGTCATGATGTGAACCTGAGTACATCACTCATTTTCTCTCATCTGAACATTTTCTCATCCCCCAAATGGACACAATGTTGACAGTAGCTACCGCTTAGAATTGCTAAGTGTTATGGACTGAATGTTTGTATCTTCTAAACCTCATATGTTGAAACCCTAACCCCCAATGTCATGGTGTTTGAAGAAGTGCCCTTTGGGAAGAAATTAGGCCTAGATGAGATCATGAGACTGGAGCCCTCATAATGCAATTAGTGTCTTTATAAGGAGAGGGAGAGACCAGAGCCCGCACTCTCCCTCATATGAGGAGATAAGAAGGCAACCATCTGCAAGCCAGGAAACAGATTCTAACCAGACACTGAAGCTGCCGGCTCCTTGATCGTAGACTTTCCAGCCCCCAGAATTGTGAGAACTAAATGTTTATTATTTAAGCCACCCAGTCTGTGGTATCTTGTTATAATAATGATGGTTAGCTTTTCTTAAGCATTAACCGCTATGCTGATCACTTTTCACATAGGAGCTCAGCTAATCTCAAAAGCCCAGTGACGTAGACATAATCAATCCCATTTTACAGGCAAGAAAAATTGAAACAAAGAGAAGTCATGCAATTTGCCCAACTTCTCACTTATGGTGAGATGTGGAGCTGAGACCCAAATATATAAAATATTAATAACCTCTTTTACCACTTCATATTCATCAATATAAAATGATGAATTTACGTTGAAAGCTTTGGAAGGCAAGGCTCACATTTTCCTGGCATCTTTCATAGTATAGAATCATGCGGGGGGAGGGGTATCAATATTTATTCATCAAATACATTCATTATAGTGCACCTGTTCTGGTAACCGACTGAAAAATAGGCAAATAAATGTCAAGAAACAATGCATATATCACATGATTAAAATGATATTTTAAGGAAAACCTAGGTGGAATAATTGTGTGTAAATGGAAAATGTCTGGAATGCATATTAAATGGCACATTTACTTTATCTTTATGGTTCCATTGTGCTAGCAAGAGATGTTTCAGCCCAGTTGCATTAAACTGTCTAGGTCAGCACCCTGGCAGAAAGGAGATGGCACACGCACAAGAGGTGACAGAGAGCATTTAATGAAGGTGCTCTTTGAAAGCATGTGGCTGAGTAAGAGAAAGGTAACAGATAGTAAGGTGATTCCTGGGTCATGCAAGAGCTGTAGGTCACTATCAGCTTATGTACCCTGAGGTGGAAGGGGTGGTGGGGGTACCATGAGACACTTAGAACTTTAGGGGAGACACACCCCAAATGGGTGAAGACCTGTGGAGGAGGTACTCAGGCACTGACAACTCCCAGTAGATCAGCCGAGAGGAAATAGAGGAGACAAATAATTAAGCCACATTCTGTTTCTGTCCTTCTATCTGATGGAGTTTTCCATTGGCCCAAAGCAACACAAAGTCAGCAGGCAAGAGAACCTTTTGATATAACTCCTAAAAGTCAAGGAGAGTGGACCTGGAGGAGCAAACAGAGAACATCATGGCCATGGGAGGGGAGGGTCTTCTGTTGGAGGAAATGTGGTTCCAGCGATCTTGGAAGATTAGTATGTGCAGACATAGACGATATAGTCCAGGCTCTCCACAAGAAGTATTACCACAATCTGTAAATGAGGGGTATAGACCAAAGTCTTCTGTAAATACACACCTAGACAATATGTTCAGGATATGCTATGCCTTCTTGAGCTTGGGAATGTAGGCTAGATATTCTGGGCCCTCTTTGTCTTAGTTCTTCACTAAGCAAAGGCAGCATTCTCTGAAAACATAGGAGAATCAAAAATTTGCTGGAACATGGTGCTTGCTGTCTATCTAATTTCACTGAGTAGATTATATTTGAGAAACTCTTACCTGTCTCATTCTTAAACCATATTCTTGAATGGCTTCTGGACTCCTACAAAACATCAGGCTATAGTGTTTTGAAAAGGTTGAGTGTGCTAAAACCAGACACCCTTCAGCTGGACAAACATGCTTCAGGGCAGCATATATTTTGACTAAATGTATCAGATAAGAGGATCTCTCTGTGCCTCAGTTTGCTTAATTTGTATACAAGGGGGAATCCTTTCTGAATTTGACATTCTCCGATTCCCTGTGTTCTTCCCCAAGGATGGAAGTGAAAAGTAGAAGAAAAATATTGCAGAGATGATAGAGGACTCTCCCAGAAGTAGAATAGGTTGAGTGTCAACAAAGATTTAAGCAAAGAGAAATATTTTTCTTTAGTATTGGTGGGGGAGGGGGGTAGAAATTCCCTACTCTGCTCCTTTGTTCACAGTTCTTCTGGGGATGATTGGAACATTATATGTCATTTCTCTGTGCCTTCAAAGAGAAGATTTAAATTTTATCTTGGGGGAGATAGCTATTGGTTACATAATTGGTTATGTATTGCAATTTAAGCTAAGAAATAGCTTATTTTTCCTATTACCTAGAAAAAGTGACTAGAAAAAGATTATTGCACACAGAGCCAAACAAAAAGAATTAATAAAAAAGCTAAATTTTCAGTAAAGATACACTTCTTTTCAACTTTGAACTTGCACACATGCTGTTCTCCTACCTGGAATCCTCTTTTTTTCCAGGTCAATTCATACTTCTCTTACAGATCAAAACTCAACAATTTTCTACTCTGAGAAAGTTCCTGAACCTTCCTGAACCTTGTCGTTTTCTCCCATTAAATGAGCTCATAATACCATGATCCTCTCATTCATTTTTTTTTCACCATTTCCAATTAAATATTTATTTGTGTGATCATTTAACCCAGGCCCATTTGCCTTTTCTACCCTGTGAGCTCCGTGAAGACAGACTGTCTTCTGTGGGCATCAATGTAAATACCCAGTGACCCGCACTGAAGAGTCACTAAGTGAGGGGCAGTCTAATGCACAATTTGGTAACTTACTGAAGCGTCTGCTTGTGTTTCAGATGGACATGTTCTCAGAAAAGTTACCATAAATGCTGGGCAAGGGGAGTGTTATTGGAAGCTACGTCCTTGACTGACAACAAAACATTACCACGGTATGTTGCCTCTGTCCATACCACCTGAGAAGATAGGATTGATTGTTTTATTTCATTTTTCTGCAGTAAGATTTCCAAAGCATCTACACTAAACCTATACTAGATTTGTGTTAATAATCTCTGTTTTAGAACTGGTCAATCTCAATATTGTTAATATCGTGGGCTGGTTAGTTTTTGTTGTGGGAGCTGTCCTGAGCATGGTAGGACACTGAGCAACACTCTTGATCTCTACCCAATGGATGCAAGTAGCAGCTCCCTCACCCCCAAGTGGAAACACACAAAAATGTCTCCAGACATTGCCAAATGTCCTCTGGGGAACAAAAATTATTCCTGGTTTGGTATCGCTGTTCCAGAGGGAAAATCTGACAGATTCAAATAAATACATACAAGTAATGGGAAGGTCCTGTTGAAACGCTAGTGTAAATGTTTTCCAATAATATTTCGCAATAAAAGGAATGTTAGTCCCATTGTGTGGTCCACTAAGGGCATTATTAATTCAGATCGCTGCTATTCTTAATGGTTTTATTTCACTGATTCAAAAATATCTTAATCTGTAATCATTCCCTAGGGGTTTTCAAGTAAAAATTGAGTCTTATAAATCAAATAAATCAAAAAATAATAGGCCAGCATAGGTCAGACTTCTAATATCTAAAATTTCACTCAGGTTCCCTAAGCCTTTAATTAAGACTTTCGAATTTGATTTTGTTTCCCAGCACATAGGCTCACTTTAATATAGCTATGCAAATTAATGTACCCTGGAAGCCTGAAAAATAGAATTAGGGAAAGTTCTAAAAGAAAGGTAGCAAATTGAGAATTTTAATTTAAAAACTACTACTCACAACGCGGTTCCTGTATTCCTTTGGGTACTGGATGCATATTACCCTAAGGTAATATGATTGATTTTGAAGGTAAGTGGATTTACCTTTTCTTTTGATGACACACAAAAATCATCCGGCTGGGTGATGCTATTGTTCTGTACATAAAAGCAAATGAAGAAAGGGCTGGCAATTATACAAATACAGACTATGCCGGCAATTAACTTGGACAGTGTATTCGCAGAATGTATTTTGCCTTGCTGAGTTAAATACAAGACTGTTCTCTAGTGACTTGATTTTGGGCATGAAAGCTGGCCTCGATTTTCACATCAACAAAATAGTTACATAAGAAATAACTACCTTCTAATCTCGGGTAACAAGGAAGATTTAGAATATAAATGTGGCTATCACATGATCTCTGTCCAATAAATAATATTTGAATTTTAAGGTGAGTCAATAAAACGGTTAGTATGTTTTAATTTTGAAATAAGTTTCCTATATATTTGTTTATTTCTTCAGCAACATTGTGGAAACAATACATTATAATGTTGAATGGATATTACGAATCTCAGGAAAAGCGATCCTAGTGAAAGAATCTACAGTATGTGTTAGGAGCAACCCAAATACACTCATTTTGATTTTCTTTCATTTTTAACCAATTTTCTTCATGCTTATATTACTTAAATGATCCTTTAAAAAAATAAATGGAAACAGATCTCTGATTAAAAACAACTAAGGTACAGACCCATAACCTCTGCTGCTGTATTCCTCACTTCTTCTGTATTTAATTTTCATTATTGGGTCCTGCATTTGCATTTCCCTAAACAAATCACTTTCTTGCACAGCTTTTGGGGATAATATGTAGAGAGGATTGTGGGTTTTTTTTTTTTTTTTTTGACAAAAAGAACCTTAAATATAAGTGTTTGGTATATAAGACCAGACTGCTGATATGAAATGGTTTTTTCAAATACATACTAGCCAGAAGGTGATCACTTTTTGACACCCAAAATGGACTTCTCAGCTCCTGATTTATGTGGTTCTGTGCCATTTAGGTGTGTTTATGCATGGCTGTAAATGGGTCTTTCCACAAGGAATTTTACAACCGTTCCTTTTAACTATGACTTACGCTGTCTATAGATTTATAAAATAGAATGCTTATTTGGATGGCCATGAATTGATTTGCAATGTGACATTTTCCTTCTTTCAAAGGCCCTGAAGAAGTTTATTGTTTTGTTTTCTCTATCCTGCTTATTACTTTTCAGTAGAAATGCCAATTTCAAACCTTTCTCAGGCAGCTATAATGGGGAAGTTCTATTTCTGCCTAATTTCTTATGCACTACATTCACATTAATGTTTGATAGAGAGGAAACTAGATAATGATTGTAAAAATTTTTTTTGCAGTGATAAATATGTGAAATAGAAGTAAGCTATCGTTAACTCAATTTATAGCTCACCTTGTCATTTTACAGATGTGATAGGAATCTTTATCAAATTATTTTTCTGCTCAAAGTATAGAAGTGTGGGTTTGGAAATGAAATATATCATGAAGCTTTAATGAATGTTTCCTTTCTCCCAGAAAAAAGGCAAGAAATTCTACAAAACTTAAAATTGTTCTTCAGGATCCACAGAGAAAGATCAAAACCTGAAACTAAAACAATGTTTGAGGTTTTGTTTCCTTGTTTTAAAATCTGAAAACCATTGTCGTATTCCAAAATATGGACTCTAAAGACATTTGGCTTTCAGGGTACAGACTGAAAAACAAATTTGAAGTTGCTCCCCTTCACCCTTATACAATCAATGACCCTGTTTAATGAAACAGACTTTTCTAGAAAAAGATGATTGGGATTATGGTGGAGTTTTTGAAAGTTTCAGAGTGGAAAGATGTAAGCTTTATTACTGATCATTATATGCAAAGGAGATTCTAATTAAAAAAAAAAAACAATATGGGTGCCTGGGTGGCTCAGTTGGTTAAGTATCCAACTCTTGATTTTGGCTCAGGTCATGATCTCAGGGTCCTGGGGTCGAGCCCCATGTTGGGCTCCATGCTCAGTGGGGAGTCTGCTTAAGATTTTCTCTCTCTCCCTCTCCTTCTGCTCCCCTCCCCTGCTCATGTACACTCACGCTCTATCTTCCATAAATAAATAAATAAATAAATAAATAAATAAATAAATAAATCTTTTTTTAAAAAAAGCAACATAGTACAGTTAAGCAAATATAAAATATAAAATCTAAGAAAACAAGATAGTACAACAAAGAGCAAATTATTTTCTGAGCAGTAGGCATATATATATATAATCATGAAGCATAGACAGCAAGACGATAAGTTTTATTATATGTTTGGTATAAGAAAAAGGATTTAAGACCAACAGCTCTGGAACCCAAATTATCATGGTGGGCGGACTACACTGAACCCATTACTAGCTTATAGATGACTCTATAGGAGGTCAATGTATGTATACTTCTCAATCTATCTAGCTTAGAGTTTACCTGAAAGACACATTATTTAAATTTGATATCTCAAAGAGCTTTATTTTTTCTCCTTTATTCTTATTTTTTCCTTTCAATGGCTGTGGTCAATATCTGATATTTATAGCCTTGTTCTCCAGTGCAGACAAATGTGTTTCATCCATTTGTGCATTTGATGTAATGAAGGATTTCTGAAAAATCAGAAGGATTTTCTGAGCAAACCTTTGGCCATGCTTCTCGGTGTTTCATCCACACAGAAATGAGGTGGCTTTTATTCAAGGAGATCTCTTGTTTGGGTTTCCTAATTTCATAGAAGGATCTCATCCCTATCTTCTGATGTTTCTGACTTGCCTTTAACCAGAAATGTGCACTTCACTCCAATCCTCTACCCGTCTAACCTTCTGTGGCTGACCTTCCAGTAAGCCTCCAAATTCAAGGAGCAATAATGACGAACAATTATGAAATGATATGCAGTTCTTTCACTCCCTTAGAGATTATTGATTTGAGATCAAACCAAATGATTTGAGAGTTCCATACCAGGCTGTTTTGCAGAATTGCTTTGCTTGTTATTTGGTGTCTCGTAGAGTTATATTGAGCACTTTCAGAAACAAATGCATGCACCATACTATTTATCTCATCGTAGGTTCTGTCTACAACATCACATTATTTCTCTTCATCAAGATCACATGATGAATTTCTTTCATGTTTTCTTCATCTAAAACAACCGTAATTCATCTAGGTAACTAGCCTCTCTGAACTTCATGATTTGTCTTGTTTCTCTTCTGACTTCAGCTGCTAGAAAGTTCTGATACGTTGTTCTGGCCCACTTTTGGCCTCTTTTCTAGGACAGCGCCTCTTCCCTTCTCTTATTTTACCTTTACCTTCATTTTCATCATTGCGTTTGTATCAGGCTATAATATAGGCATTTCTGTAAACCTTTGGACTATTTTTATAATAAGACAAGCTATAAATAAAAGAATGAATAAGCAAATGATGAAGGGTGTGTGAAAACATAAATTAAAACATCATCCTCCGAAGGGAGAAGGGAAGGTCAAATGTGACCCTCAAAACCCAGCAGTCAGTTTAAAAGATTACTTCATATGAAACAAAAGGTAGGATAGACTTCAGGAAGAGTGCAGCAAACTTACTCGGCATGCTCTCCAGGAATTGTTTACCGATTTGTTTTTTATAAGCATCACAGTAATCATTCATTCTGCCTCCCTTTGCTCTACCTGCTATAGAGTTGGGAGGATGAATCTCAGAAGTTCCACCCTGTGGACTGCCTTCCTGATTTTTTATGACATTCACAAAACGTGAGCTAAGAAATGTTATTCCTGAGCGTTCTTCCCTTGTATGTAAATGCATCTAGCCTAACCGAAGGCTAACACTCACTGGAATTAAATTAAGATAACAAAAAATATAATGCTAGTACACACTAATTATCCTAAATTGTTAGGCTATAGCTCACTCACTTGTAATTGCTATTTTAATTCTTTTCCTAAGAGTCCTTGCAGATGAAGACATTTCTGCACACTCAAGTAACCGAAAGACAAGTTGACCAGAAATGCCTACATAACCCAAAGCTCAAAGACAATCCCAAGATATGTACAGGTTAACATATTTTTTTTGTTAGGCTTTCTCTATGGATATTTTCCCCAGATGTCAGACACTCCCTGGATTTTCATCTTTCAATAATTATCACCACTTAGACAGTACTTCATCTCCATTTACTTTGCTCTTTTTAAAGACATGCCTCAAACCTTCTCTAAAAAGAGCATCCAGATTGAGAGTAAGCACACTGATTAATTCTGTGATCCTTGTTCTGAAACTTGTATGGACTTTATTAGTTGATTACAATTTCATTTTCATTCAAATACGGATTTTTAAGAATCTTCAGATGAGTTGTATGGGAAAAAAGTTCCTAAGGAAATAACACTGAGATGCAAGTTAAGAGTTGTGGCTCAGGGGTGTCTGGGAGCTCAAGCCTCGAGCGCTTGATTTTAGCTCAGCTCAAGATCTCAGGGTGGTGAAATCCAGCTCTGAGTCGGGCTCCATGCTCCTCGAGGAATCTGCTTGAGATTCTCTCTCTCTCTTTGCCCCTCCTGCCACCACTCGCTCTTTCTCTGAAATAAATAAATAAATATTAAAAATAAATAGAAATAAAGAATTGTGGCCCAGCTACTGAGTCCCTCTCTCAGTTTAGTTTCTGGGGCCTCAGTGTTCTCATCTATCAATGAGAAAGTAGGATGTTTTGAATGCCCTACCTGGTCTTAAGCACCATGTAAAAAATATGTATGTGTTTGTTGATATGATTTTTTTATTTGTATATATGCTACATGAAAAGTACGGCTCTATTTTTTGTGTTGATATGCATTCTGTAGCTTGTTCAAAGGGACTTTCGGTCTCATTTCTCTTCACCATTTAGCTATAATTTCTAGAAGAGTGTGCTGCATATATTAAACTAATAATGCACAATAATTTATAACACATTTTTTGTATTTTCTGTTAAACTATGATTTCCCCTTAAGATATTTATTTGGTAGTTTAATACTGACAATTTTCTGACAAATGCTCTACAGATGTAGCTAAAATATGATCAACACTTTCATGTTAATTGGGCCCTAGATGATGGCGTGTGTACCTTGCCATTCAATCTGACCACCAGAGGTATTTTCATCGGCCACAGAGAGGACATTTCAAAAGAGATCATAGCCTGAGAACATTCAGGAGACTCAACATGATCTATGATCTATGCAGTCCCTGTGTCATTTCTCTCCACCCTTCCCCCTACCTCCCACACCCCCAGTCACTGACCGAGTATTTATCCCCATTGCCCTTCCCTAATTATTAGAAATGCAATGATAGCTTTATATGTGATTTTTTTCCCCATGTAGAATAAATAAGAAAAACAAAAACAAATTGGACTTTTAATATATATATTTATATATGAATATATCTATATTAATTGTATTATCAATTATATATAGTATTATATATATAATGTGTATAATGATATATTTAATAACATGTATATGCAATACATATACTAATTGTATAATTATGATATAATACATAATAATTACATATACCTGTGTATATAGAGAGAGAGGGAGAGAGATATGAGTCTTAAAAACCTAGGCTATCCATTGCAAAAGCCAGAAAACTGAAATTTCAAAAGTTTGTTTTTATTATAACTTCTGTTGTCTTAATTTTAAAAGCTTCATTTTAAATACCACCATTGTGTTTACAGGCTGAAGCTCAGAGTTCAGGTAAATGTGAGACACTGTGAGAATCCAGCTCCCTGTTTCCTCTTCTTGCAGTTTGGGGGTGGGGGGCCAGTAGAGCCCCTCTGATCGGGGGAGGACCTGTGCATGTACCATGGTGTACCGTGGGAGAGGACGGCATCGTGTTCCTTCCGGGTGCATGAAGGAGAGCTAGGATGGAGGCTCGGTGAGCTTGAACAGAAAGGGTCTGAGATAACAACCAGGCTGGAAAGTAACTTGCTATCGTGGGAGATCCCTCCTTGATGACATCTGGGCAAATAGCCCACTTGAGAGACCAGTCTCAAAGGGTCAGCAGCCCCAGAGTAAGCCACGGTGGGCTCCCCAGTTGGGTGTAAGCAGCAGATGCCATGGAGTTAGAAGCCAATACCCAGGATCAGACAGGACAAGCTACACCACAGTGGATGTCCTGGAGGAATGACAGCAAATGCCTCTCCCTTAAAGGGAGGAGTCTTTGATCACTGTAGGGGGAAGGAAGAAAAGAGATTCCTAAAAATTTACATTTTAAATTGCAAGTGAGGACTTTGATGTAGTCCCATTGGAAAAAGGGGCTTGTGGGCATAGTGAAGTTTAATTTCAGGGAAATGAACAAAGTTCCATTTGCACACACGTGACGCTGTGGCTATAAATGCTAAGCATCATGGGGTTGCACATCTCCATGCAGCAACTCCGTTCAAACCAAAGACAATAAGCGGAGCCAACGCTGCAGAGGGACTGCGGATATGGAAGGGGTTGGCTGGTGCACCTATGTACCTATTCACCACCAACTCCCCTCTGACAGACAAGGCAACAGATTTACTAAAATGTTATGTGACATGGCCATGCTAAGAATCACCGGTGCTAGAAGTACTCTCATTTCAGTGCATTTTTCACTGTGCCAAACTGCATGCAAGTGACTGCTAGATTAATCTAGAAACTGCAGAATGGTAACTTTCACCAATCATTTTTAAATTGGACAAAGAACATTAATAGGGATCAAAGTGAAAGAAAAAAAATCACCATCTTAGCATAACAAATGGGCTTCCCTTTTCCACATTCATTCTCTTGTAGTTCTGATCTATGAGCAAGGACGAATTATATACATTCTTAATCCAAAGTACAGAAAACTATGGACTATGGTCTGTACGACTTCTGAAGCATTTTCCAGTTTTAACACGTGAATTTCATCATAAAATTATATTTAATACATCTTTCTTTCTTGAGTTTATTCTATTCTTTTCTTAACCGTTCCCTCCTGTTGAACATTTAAATGATTCACAATTGCTAATAACGGCTCTTGCCAATTCACTGAACATGTATAGAAACTGCCTTAGGGTTCAAATATATATCAAGAACAAAAGAAACACGCACTACCCAGAATTCAAAGGCAAATATTGCCTTTAGACTTGAAAGATGGCTTTATCGGACTAATTCATTTTTAGGAGATGAAGTACAATAACATCTTGTACAATATAAACATAGGCAGGTCACCAGAATGCAACTTCTGTTTATGGATCGGCAAAGTAGGTAGTTCAACATTTTAGAAGTTTAAAATTAAAAATAAAAACAAAACAAAACAAAACAAAACAAAACCTTAAAACTTGCCGTTGAGTCATCATAATGGAAAAAAAAAAACACACTTGATTTTCACCATCCTTTCCCCAGTTTGAATTATGAAGTATTTTATTGGTTTTGGGAATTAAGTATTGATTCTTTTAAGGGCATATTTAGATAATTTTGCTAAGAAAAGACATCCACACAAATAGTTTGCTATGAGTATTAATTCAAAGATA
Source organism: Ursus americanus (assembly GCF_024610735.1). Classification (NCBI taxonomy): domain Eukaryota; kingdom Metazoa; phylum Chordata; class Mammalia; order Carnivora; family Ursidae; genus Ursus; species Ursus americanus. The sequence goes on from NC_142130.1 coordinate 85,162,072, forward strand.
TTAGCACTTAATGCCTCTAACAGAGTATGTTACAATGCTTGAATCAATATCAAAATTAAATTATGTTTAATTAAGTACAAAAGGCATAGAATAGTTGAAAATCTAGATGCTAATGGATAGAAACAGCTAATGTCTGATTTTCTACAAACTCACTGAAGAACTCTAAAGAAGACATACCACCATCATATTTTATCAATAACAATTTTTATATACAGTTTTTTTCTTTCATGATTTTTTCCAACATTATATGCTGTTGCCTTTATTTTATTTTATTTTATTTTATTTTATTTTATTTTATTTTATTTAAGATTTTATTTATTTATTTGACAGAGAGAGACAGCCAGCGAGAGAGGGAACACAAGCAGGGGGAGTGGGAGAGGAAGAAGCAGGCTCCCAGCGGAGGAGCCTGATGTGGGGCTCCATCCCACAACACCGGGATCACACCCTGAGCCAAAGGCAGACGCCCAACCGCTGTGCCACCCAGGCGCCCCTGTTGACTTTATTTTAATGATACTCTAGAAAATTCTTTAAGTAGCTATTATATGGAATTGACAACGGTTTTTCTATTTGCCTTGATACAATTAGTTACAGCACTGTATGTACTGCCGAACAGGTAGGAACAGTAACAGCAGAAGAAACCTTGATATGGGTTGAGTTTTGTGGGGGGTTTTGTAATAGACTTTATTTTTTTATTTTTTAGAACAGTTTTAGATTTACATAAAACTTGTGAGGGTTTTACAGAGAGTTCTTGTACACTCCATGTCCAGTTTCCCCTGTTAATACCTTTATATGAGTATGGTGCATTTGTTAAAATTAATGAAGCAATATCGATACACTATCATAAGTAATATCCATCTTTACTCAAATGCCCTTAGTTTTTACCTAAAGTCCTTTGTTTCTGTTTCAGGATCCCACTCAGAACACCACATTACAGTTCTATGTCAGGTCTCCATAGGTTTCTTTAAGCTGTGACAGGTTCTTAAACTTTCTTTGTTATTTATATAACCTTGGCAGTTGACAAGTAAAGGCCAGGAATTTTGTAAAGTGCTCCTCTATTGGTATTTGTCTAATGTTCTCCTCATGATGAGCATGGGGATTTAGATTGGGGGAGAAGAACCAGGTAGATAAAGTGCCATTTGCATCCCATCACATCGAAGGTAGATGCTGTCAGCATGATTTATTGCTGGTGATGCTGACCTTCGACACCCAGCTTTTCTGCTTGGGAGATCTGTCTCTTCTTGCCCATTTATTTACTTAGTTATTTATTTATTTACTTATTTTTGTATGTATTTAATCATTTATCTACATCAGTATGGACTTGTGGGTATTTATTTTATACTTTGGGTTATAATCCAGTACTACTTTTAAAATTTTTACTGCTCAAATTATTGCAGTTTTGGCCACTGACAGCCTGGTACCTGGTGTCCATGTCTCTTTAGTATATTCCCATCAGTGGGATTTTTTTTGGAGCACTCCCTTACTTTTCTGGCAGCATAAGATGCTCCAGGATCATCTTGGATATTTCTTCTAACATCTCCAAATTGTCCATTTCTCCAGGTGTGCCTGGGGGGTCAGGTGTGCTCAATGCTATAGAGGTATCACTGTTTCTAGGCCCTTTCAGCTGGGACATGTATGCATGTGTCGACTAACACATTTACGGCTTATTTCAATCAATCCGATAAGCCTTAGCACAGTCTATAATCTTGGACTTGTTCACTGTAATAAGTAATGCATTTTATTAAACTCCTTTGTGCTTTTTAAAGGAAAATAGTAAGTAGTAATGAATTGCAAGCCTCCAAATTAATAACTGATGATAATAATAACAATCAGTAGATTTCTATGAAATAAAAGCAGACATATATAATTCTAGTATAAAAATCTGTGCTGTTGAGCTCCTCTTGGAACATTCTTCAGCAGAAATTTTAAAGAGTATTAGTAGACTTTTGTATGTTGTTGTATTCTGTATTTTGTTTTCCTACATCAGGAGAGCAGTAAACTACTAATTCATCAGAAGACATAAAATAGGATAATTTTTTCAAATATATTTAGCCAACTAATGCGCCAAGGAATATATTGAAGGATTTAGAGAGCGAAAGGGAAGTGTTTTCACTATTGTAGGGTGCTTCTGTGAGATTGATTTGTGGTCAATAGGAGTTGACTCTTCAATCAGTCAATGTCCTTGCTTCTTAATTTCACTTTGTAATTAATCTTACTTTGTATTTAATAAATATGTTGACATAGCATTATACAAAATTACATGCTTTAAAAATTTTAAACTTTTAATATGAACAAAAAGAATGAAATGTCTTTAAGTGACTTGGGGAAGCTATCTAAAGATTTTTATTTTTTTAGTAGTACAAAAATCAAATATTTTTACCTCTTTATTGTTTTTTGATTGTTTGTTTACTCCTCCAGGATAAACCATTTTTCCCATTTGACTTATTATTACTAATACTATAATGTTGATCATATAAGATTATAGGTTTTTCCAATTTGATGTGACAACTTGATCTCAGCAGCTGAGACATATATTTCTGCAAATGAGCAGCTCTTTTACCATATTATTTTATCTGCATCATTCATCTTTTTCTTTAATATTAATTTTATAAGCCCCAATGTTTACACTGCGTTAAACGGGAACTGTGGCTACATTTCCTATATGGTTTCTAATCTCCAGTTTTCGATGAAAACACTGTGACTTGGTAGCTTTGCCTAAGTTCAAGTGCTAGTTGGTAGAAATGCCAGAACTTAAAGTTAGCCATTCAAGTTTCAAGCCGCTTGCATTAAAGTATGTGGTATTGTGTGTGGACCTATGTATGCAGTTACATAACTGTTTAAGCTGAAATCAAATATAAGAGAGATGAACTGTTGCTCTTAGTGATTCAGGGATAACCACATAAATCAAGGTAAAAGTAATTTATATTTGAGTATATTGTAGGCAATTAGCAAAGAGGAAAGATGGTATTATTATTATTTGATTCTCCATAATTTCTCTTTAAAAAGGGGTTAAGGAAGGCAATCTAGTTGGAGGGAACGCTTTGCTCCTGAATGCCTAGAAAGCACACCATTTTTAATTAGATTGTACTCTTCATTGGAATTGTTTTGAGGGAAAATTGATGGAGAGAGTCTGGTGGTGGTGATTTCCCATAGCCTCTCCATCCTCTTCCAATGTTCCACTGATAATTAACAATATAATCTAGAAAATATCATCTATGTTCTAAAATTTTCCAGTTTTGTCTCCTAGAAGAAAGACTGATGGAGAACTCCAGGTAGAAAGAGATTCTCTTTCCTTTCTGCCTTTTCCTAATTGGCTGACCTTGAAAAGATTACTAATGTGTGGTTTTTGGGGTGTGTGTGTGTGTGTGTGTTGTTAGCCAGAGAAGAAGAAATAATCACAAACTCATGGGCTTGTTGCAAAGATGAAATGTGGTATCATATGTAAAGCAAATGTCATGTGGTAGAGTTGACCAAGGTACCTCCCTCTCTTTCTCCCTGTGAATGAACAGGGTAGGAATTTTGTGCTCTAGAATAATTTATTTGTGTGGTCAACTAATTGTGGAGAAATGCTGTCACTTAGAGATTCATGAGGTGGGTTTGTATATTAAAGGCTCTTTGTGATTCTACACAAAGGAACCTCTTTCTTTTTCTAAATCCAGTATCTCCTACATTTTCGTTATCAGAGGACTCTTACTTGAATCACAGCTCTTGATGTCTCACTGAACTCTTGCTCCTCAGAACAAATCTGAGGAAACACTGGCTAATAAAACCACTGAAATTGTCAGTCCACACATCAGAACTCACATGACCACACATCCTGCTGCTTCTTCAGTCTAACCAAAATTCTGTCCACTCTACCTCAGAACTTTTTTATGAAGCTGTAAGAGCACAATTGACCTTTGAACAACACAGAGGTTAGGGGCACCAGCCCCCGTGCCGTTGAAACTCCTCATGTAACTTTGACCCCCCCAAAATTTAACTACTAGTTGTCTACTGTCAACTGGAAGCCTTATTAATAATGTAAACAGCTGATTCGATTTTTTTTAGATTTTGTAGTTACATGTATTATATACTGTATCCTTACAATAAAGTAAGCTAGGGAAAGGAAAATGTTAAGAAAATCATAAGGAATAGAAAGTACATTTACAGTACTGTACTATATTTATCAGAAAAAAATCTGCGTATAAGTGGACCCGTGCATTTCAAGCCCATGTTGTTCAAGGATCAACTGTACATTTCAATGTTTAGATACTTGTTCTCTGTTATACTGAAAACATTTTCAAAATCACATTACCTATGCTGAAAGATATATCATTTTTATTACTGTGAAATGTGATATGGGGACATTTTCCTAATTTTTTTTCACTAGACTTGCTTTTTAACGTGATTTTAAATGAAAAAATCATATTAGGTTTATAATATATTTTCCAAGAATATAATCTGTAGTAAGTTAAAAGGCTATCTATATTTAAATTTCAACCTACTTATTTCTTTTTAAATGCATATCTGATTTTTTCAATGGTTAATTTTTGTGAAGAAATGAAAACATTTAAAATAAAAAGAAACGTATACCAGATGCATAAACTTCATGAGTTTGTCTCATGACAAAATGTCTTACTTTCACCTTGATTTATGTGGTTATCCCTGAATCACTAAGAGCAACAGTTCATCTCTCTTATATTTGATTTCAGCTTAAACAGTTATGTAACTGCATAGATAAGTCCACACACAATACCACATACTTTAATGCAAGCGGCTTGAAACTTGAAAACAGAAGGGCTAGCTTCAAGTTCTGGCATTTCTACCAACTAGCACTTGAACTTAGGCAAAGCTACCAAGTCACGGTGTTTTCATCGAAAACTGGAGATTAGAAACCATATAGGAAATGTAGCCACAGTTCCCGTTTAAAGCAGTGTAAACATTGGGCTTATAAAATTAATATTAAAGAAAAAGATGAATGATGCAGATAAAATAATATGGTAAAAGAGCTGCTCATTTGCAGAAATATGTTCGCATTAGCCAGGCACTCTCTTTTCATCAGGCTAAAAGACAGTTTCTCTCTCGGATTTTTCAAGGACCGGTGGCGTTCTCAAGTTGATGTTAGGACAATTATCACCCTGCGTTGTCTGGGTGATATCTACCTGAGGCCAAACAGATCTCCCCAAACAAAGGTGGGAGTTTCTGCTCCAGATTTGGCAGAATGAACCCACTCTGTCTGTCATCTGTGCATTGGGGGACTTGAACTTATTCCATGTTGACTATGTCACTGAGGTAATAAACCAATGGCAGAATGAACTGAAAACTCTGAGAATAACATTTGGAATGAAAAAATAAAGTCTTCATTGGGTCTGATGAAAAACTTCAGTAGTTACATAAAATGTACACCACCAGAATATAAGTTTCAAGGGGTCGGATGTGTTTGTCTGTTTCGTTCACTGTTGTATGTCCTGCATCGAGAATTATGTCTGGCTCATGGTAGGGGAGTAAACATGTAGTAAATATTTGTTGAGTGAAGAATGAATATTAAAATGATGAAAGGATCTGTGACTAAAGAATAAAGTTGTGAGTTTTTGTACACAGAAGCAAAAATACTAACAAATACATACGCAACAAAGCTTGCAACTTTGGGGATCCTTGGGGTTAAATATTAAAAGATGATGTTATGACCAACTTGATAATTAAAATAAAATCCATTTGGATCTCTCTTAAGAAAATAAGAGCATTTGGACAACTATATTGTCATTTAACTTTCCACACTATTCGTATAAATTTCCACAATATTTCTCTTTACGTGCTATAATTAATCACATAATAGTAATACACTTTTTAATAGTTTGTTTGCAAGTCACAAAAATTGTTTATTTAATCCTCTCCCTGTGAAATAGGAAAGGAAGATATCATTATGGCTAATTCACAGAAGAACAGATTTAGGCTCAGAAATATGAAATGTGTAACAGAAATATACCACATTTACTACTGAGTCCCTGCTCAGACTAAAAGGTCAATAATGAACAAAAAGTAAAAACAAAACAATAAAGCAATTATAATGCAATTAATGTAACCATATACTGCTCCAAGCACTTGCGTATTCTATTTCGTGTACTCTTACCAATGTCACTGTGAGCTTGCAATTATTTTAGTTGGGTTTTTCAGATGCAAAATGAAGGTTTGGTGAGATTGAATAACTCTCGCTGATCTATCTAGTAAGTCTTGGAAAGGGGACCCAAACCTGTGCTTTGTGACAACAAATCATGTGTCAGAAAGCCTGGCTCCCACCACTTAACTCTAAACTCTACCCTTTTACCACCACCTCTATGACGGTGTATATTGAGATGATTTGTAAAAATATAGGATGTAAGTATAGCTTTCTGTTATGATTATTATTAGAAATAGGATACATCTGTCCCAGAAATTACATATGCACATGGCATTGTTTTTCTTTCCTCTCCTTTCCTTTTTTTCTCTTTTCTTTTCTTTTCTTTTCTTTTCTTTTCTTTTCTTTTCTTTCTTCTTTCCACTAATGGTGGTGTGCTACTGTCTACTCAGGTCACCCAGGCCCAGCTGTACTATTAGTTATGGGTTGGCTGGCCATGTGACTTTGAAGCTCAAGTGTGTGTGTGTGGCGTTGGAGGGGGGCAGAGATTAACTGGTTATGGTACACTGGAGTATACAGAGAGGAAGGGAAGACTCAGCATCCCCTAGGGGATTCCCAGCAGCTGGCCATACTTCTCTTCCATGCAGGATGCTGGGAAGCCTCTGGAGTGCAGTGGTAACATTTAGAGCACCTCTATCGTATAGGACCCCTTTCATGTCTCTAAGCTGTGGTGTGAGGTTGGTTAAACTTTTCAACAGATATGCACAATATGTGTGAGAATCATGCAAATGTGCGTGCTAAATGACCTCTCCAATATTTAGCAGGCATGAATTTATCTTAAATTTTATACCTCTCATTCACTTTCCTCAATAGCTCAAGTATAAGAAGACACTCACAAGCAAAGTAGACCACTCATTCATTCATTCCAGCATTCAAGTGACTTTTTATATAAACACAGTGCAAAGTGCCTAAGATAAAAAATTTTGGATATTTTAAGTTACTGGAAAACATGGAAGTCAATAATCAAGAGCCCCTTTTTCTGGTTGGTTGGTTGGATAGTTCATGGTTTGTGGGAAAGAGAAAAAAAGATGAAAAAGAATGCATTTCAATTCTTCTCTTTCCTTCCCTACACACACACACACACGCACACGCACACACACATACACTTCACACACTTGCTTAGTTCCTAACTCCTTTGATATTTTGTATTCAGTGTTGGACTTGGCTGACATAAGAAACTCCCTGTAGAAAGGCAGGTTTCCTCTGAGCCAAGGCTGGTTTCTATAGTGCTAAAATGTCCCTTTAAAAGTAAGCATAGTCCTGAGGTACATACAGGCTAGTGCTCAGGCCAACCACAGGTCACTCAGAGCCAGAAGGAGTTAAGACATTTGTACTGCACATAAACAGCATCAGGCCATGCAATTTTACTTGATGCATTTCAGCTCCCATTTAGAAAAAGGAAATCTCATTATCTTGTACCATATATTTTAAGGTCAGTGAATCATGTTGGGATGTTTTCACTTTGAAAACCACTTTTAAATGGATGAGCATAATTGCTTGGATAAATACTCAGATCTGTGAACAAATATGTTTTAAAACACCCTCTTCCACTCCTTCTGGGAATTCCTTGAGACTTGGGGAATGCAGGGGAGGAAAATGCTACCTTAAGTTTGTTGTACAAGAAGGAGGGCTATTGGCTGGCATATCCTCTTCTAGTATGTCTAGTTTTGTCTCTTTTAAAATATATAAGGTATAAGAAAACACCAGTTAAGTTAATAAGTGTTGGAAATTGTAACACACATTCATCACTTATTTAGTATTGTTCAAAGAAATTTGTTATTGGATCATGGAGGGTTGATTGCATCCAGGAAAAAAAAAATCAAGATATTAAGGCTAGAACATATCTAAGGCAAAAGATATTTTAGTTATGAGTGGTATTTGTGTGTGTGTGTGTGTGTGTGTGTGTGTGTATGTGTGTGTGTGAGAAAAGAATACTTTGGAACTCTTAATGGACAGTCTAAATGATCTAAAAATCCACATTATCATTATCCATAATTTAGAAAAATATATCTGCAGTAAAAATTAGTATAAGGTATCTTTTCTTGAAAATTAGATCCTGCATGCCTGGAGAAAATGCATTTCAAAGTAGTAACTTTTTCTTTTTTTTTTTTAAACAAAATTGTGATGTTGAGTGACAAGAACTAGTTTCTGAATCTTTGGAAAGAGGTTTGCTAATTGCAGGCCAGAATCAATAAAATGACTGAGAAATTTCAGCTGCTTGGGGGCATCACTTGGCCAGTGTTTGCACTGTTCTGTGCACGTTCTTGTGTTCCTGGAAAGGGTGTGAATTCGAAGGCCTAGAGCTCAGGACTTCACTCTGGCTAGCTCAAGTGGGAGACTGGAGAAGCTGGGAGACCCATGGGGTGTCTGAGCCTCACCTGTGGCTCTCTCTTTGTGTCCCTAAGAAGCACAATTCATTGGGGAAGGGAGAGGACAACCTGAGACTAAGGGAATAGAAATTGGGTTTAGTATGGAAGGGAGAATATTAAAGAGGGCAAAGAGCTTTTTGAATGCCCCCTCCCCATCAAACAGCCTAGAAATTGCTCAGTGCCTCCACTAAACCATGGTGGTGGGTACTGTGTCTGTAGGTCTAGGCATTAGCAAATACCCCCCTCTCCACCTCTTCTATTGTCTTTGCCCTTTGCTCTCTTAGGCTGCCCCAGGGTTCCTACATCCAGCCTTCCAGTCCCTTTTTATTCCACCTGAGACAGAAGTCCAGAGTCTTCCAGGGAGTTATCTTGACGGGGACAGAATCATTCTCAGTGGCAGGCAGGTGTGGCAGATTGGGGATCAAGTGGGACACTTAGGTGCCTGCTCTCGTTGCTGATTTACTATCCTCTCCACTCCTTGAACTCTCAGTTACAGAGTCAGATCTGGGCTCTGCCCCACTCTGGTGGAACCCTCCAGACTTTGGAGGCTCCATGTAGAAGAACCCAACTTGGGGATAAAAACTTGGAGGCTCGGGGTTACCACGTTCTGGGAAATCCCTGTGGTACCCGAATTTTACTCCTGACATCTGGACATGCCTGAGAGTACCAGGCACTCGGGTTGCTAGGGACCTGGGCTGTGCAACTGGACCTCCCGACATCCTCCCAGATGCCCGAAGAGCGCATCTCCGCGCCCAAAGCAACTGGCTGCAGCCGCGCGACGCCGCCCCCGGAGTAGGGTGCCCCAGCCGGCGAGCTTGGCCCCCTGCACTCTTGCCCGCGTTCCTGGAGCCCGGATTGAAAAACCCGCCAACCGTTCCTCGCGGGGAAGCCCGACACTCGCCAGGAGGGCAGCGGTGACGCGGCTTCCCCTTTCTCGGAACCTCCCGTGCGGGCTGCCCTCGCCACCCCCGGCTCTGCCCCTGCGCTGGCGCGCGCTGCCTCCCCGGGACCCGCCGCGCCCGCGCCAGCAGCTAGGAGCGGCTAGGTCCCGCGAGCCGGCAGCCCGGAGCGCTCCCCCAGGCTCACTCACCGATCCTGAGTACTTGCGGGGCGGTCGGGGGGAGGACGTAGCAGAGGAAATACACGAGTGCCCAGCTGGCGTCCCTGGTCCAGAGCCGGGGCTGGGCGAGTAGTGCGCGGCGCTCCATCTTCCCAGCTTCTTAATTCCTGCCGAGACCCAGCCGCGGCCGCACGCCGGCGAGATGCAGCCCGCCCGGGCCGGCTCCCTGCCTCATCCTCCCTGGGAGGCTCGGCGTCGGCACCCTGCACGCTCCCCGCAGACAGAGATCGAGGGAGCGGGCGCGGGAACGCGGAGCTGGCTGGCGACGCTGGGCTGGCTCGGGGTTCCTGGCTTCTGCCGCTAGCCCATCACTGCTCCTCCTCCTCCTCCTCCATGGGCCGCAGACCGCGGAGGATCGGCGCGCTCCTGCTCCCGGAGCCCAGAGCCCAGCTGAGGAAAGTTGCTGCCCCAATTTGCGGGCACGTCTTCCTCATTCGTCCTCTGGTCAGAGGAAAAGTGGGGGGGGGGGGGGGTAGGTGGAGGGGCCAGCGAGAGAAGGAGGGGAAAAGGGGAAAGAAGGAGAAGGAGGAAGGAGAAAGGGTACTGGGTGAGTTGGTGCAGGGGCTCTGAGCGAGCAGGATGGGCTCCTGCAGGTTAACTGGGATCGGAGCCACGCTCTTGCCTCTCTCAATCCTTGCTTTCCTCCCCCCCCCCTCGCTGGCCCCACCCTTGATTTACTGCCCGCCCCAACACCACTGATCCAGACACTCGCACACACACACACGCACGCACATTCTCCCTTTCCCTCAACTTTGCGCTGTGCTGCTGGAAAGTCGATTGAGTGTTGCATACTCGAGACCGAGAAAATCTTATCTACTGGTCGGAACGGAGGCAGTCTCCGCTGTGGGCTGTGAGTGGCAGAGGGGCCTCCTTGGTAATGTCCCCATGTCCCGGTGAGGGGGTCGTGGAGATGACCAACTAGGACTCTTCCCATCGCGAGATGGAGAATCGCCTTCTCCGACGGCAGTATTTCGGAGAATAGCAGAGCGTTTTAACTCTGACAAGGATGAAAAGGAAGAGGAGAAGAAGGATCCTTGAAACCTCCAGTACTCTAAGATTAGAGTGGCTTCTTTTCCATTCAGAACAGAGATAATCTCTTGTAAAATTGCTTCCATTTCCAGATGCAGAACTGGGAAAGGGGCAGCTTCCAGCGTCACTCTTTTTCTTGATTTCTTTTGACTGTCACGTTTGAACGCTGGAAGACGGGCTATTTTAGCTATGTAGGTTTGGAGACTATTTCTCAGTAGAAGGACAAGGACACTTCCCTGGGGAAATCATCAGTATTTAATCATTTTGGCTTAATTTCCTTTGAGCTTCCTGGGGAATGTTCTATATAAATGTTTGCTAGTGGTGCATTAACATTCATAGAGATTTTTTCCCCCTAAGTATGGATTTTGGAGGACTGACCTAAACTGAGTCAATCTATTTGAAAAACATGTCTACAGACATACCAGCCTAGAATAGGAAGGAAGTACAAAACAAATCTAATGCATCTTAAGATTCATTCATTCATTCATTCACCAAATACCCGAGTACCTTGTATGTGGTGGCAGAAACTACTTTTTACTGAAGTCCCTATATGGGCAAAAATGCACCACCTGTTCTCCAAGGGAGATTATAACCCCAGCCCTGGAAGGTAGTCAGTTCATACTTCAAGTGGTGGACCTAGTTCCAGATACGATGGGATGAGAGTCGCCAAAGCAGAACACATTGGAGAATTCTTATATTAAAAGAAAGTAGTCTTAGTGTTGGTGAAGTGAAAAGAAATAAGAAAAATAAGAAGACTGGATGGAAGTTGTAAGAAGAGTATATTTCACCCAATTTTTGTGTGTGGGGGGGGGTATTGCTAAGTCAGGAAAGTATCAAACAATGATATGGCCTGCTTCAGAAAGGAGTCAGCACTCCAGTCATTCAATCACTCACTGGTTCATTCAGTGTATAGTAAGTGTCTACGTTGTGGGAGGCATCGTGTCAAGCCCTGAAGACACAGTCAGAATATGGCTGCTACCATGATGAAACTCAGAGATAGTGAAGAAGTGTGATGAGTTACAAAAAATGGTACTTTGTGCATGAAGAAAAGGAGAAATTTAGCCTCATTGTAGGAGTTTGGGAAGGATTTGATGAGGGAGTGATGCTTCAAAGCTCAAAAATGGGTCGTTATCTGTGATTACTAAGTACTTAGAGTGAAAAATATAAAGATTGTTAGCGGATTTATTTTGAAGCCTAAAGATTTGCACTAAGTATGTTCAGTTGTCTATTTTTTTCTTGTTACATCCAGGGCCAAAAGACAGTAAAGATTGTATCCCTGGGTCTTGAGAACCTGGAGTCTAGAGTTAGGTCAACTTTTGAAGTCTTTGAATCCTGGTTTTACCTAATTCTAGATTTGTAGCCTCGGTTAAGTCACTTTATTTCCCTGTAGTAGAGCTTGCTAGGGCTTATCTATATCCATTTTTCTCCTTCCAAGGCACATTAAAGTCTGTACCTTTTCAGTTAGGTGTAATCATGCGACCGTCGGTAGCTAACAAAATATGAGTGGAAGTGGTATGTGCCATTTCTGGGTGAAAAGGAAGGCAGTGAAAGATCTCACATGGCCCTTCAGCATACTCTTCTCCTGGCAGAGTAACTCTGAAAGCCACAGCAGGACAAAATGAAATCAGCCTGGATCCCAGAGTCACCTTATGGAGAAGAGTTGCTCTGAACAGTTGCCAGACCAGCAGCAAACTGGTGACAAATCAGTAACGAACCAGTGTTGTGTTTTGAGGTCTGTTTGTTACTGTAGCCTGACTGATTCCACACTGACTGACACACTCTCTAAGACTTGATATCCTCATCTGGAAAACAAAAATGATCATAACACAGTGGGGCCATTGGAGGATTGTATTAACTACTATATATAATGCATTTTCCAAGGATCTTGTTACACAGTGTAATTAGTTCATTTGTGGTAATTACTTTTTTGGTTAAATGAATCTACACATATATTTCTAGTTTAAATATGCCTCATATAGTAGAGATTAAAATACATTGGTGGGAAATGAGTTAATAATATTGATTCAGTTAATCATATAGTCATAGTACTTGGTTCAATAGTATTTAAGGAAATTTTATTACTTTTATTATTTTTATTACAGTTCCTTTTTGATTGGTAGAGATCTTAGAAAGATTGCATTTCCTAAAGTAGCTTTTTCAAAGGATATTTGACACACTTAAGTCACTTTTCAGTATCATTTGTAAAATTCTGTAAAGCTTAAAACTAAAATTTATTTCCTTGTTAAAATGCTTCCCTTCATTGCTCATGTACACAGGCTCATGGTGTTGGGTTACTCATGAGTGATCAGCAGCTGCTGTTCATTTGTTTTGTGCTTTTTAGAAGGGCTGTATTTTGTGTATATACACATCTAGTTATTTTTGCTCAAAATTACTATGTTAATCACTTTTGATTCACATTTTTATAGTGCCCTCTTAAGAATAAAAATGTCCACTTGAATGCATACTGTCTTTTTCCCATTCCCCAAACCTCAAGCTTACATTGCTGCAGTGTGGTTAATAAGAAAGCAGTAGAGTAACATGCAGCACTGTGCTCTCTATGAGAGCCGATGACATACTTAGATACTAATCCATTCAAAATTACTTAATTTTTAGAAGATAATTAGATACGAAAAAAAGAAGATAGCTAGATACAAAGAAAAATAGCTTAAAATAAACTAAGGAGCTCAGATGAAAACTGTGTTTTCAGAATGTAGTGAGTATACTTGAGTATACTTACAATGTTACCCAGGGCACTGAGAGCAAAAGATCAAGTGACTTTTAGAGCTGGTAGGAATGCGTAGCTGATTTAGGATAAAATCCTCATTTTAGGAGTGCCTGGGTGGCTCAGTCGTTAAGCGTCTGCCTTTGGCTCAGGGCCTGATCCCAGGGTCCTGGGATCGAGCCCCGCATTGGGCTCCCTGCTCAGCTGGAAGCCTGCTTCTCCTTCTCCCACTCCCCCCTGCTTGTGTTCCCTCTCTTGCTGGTTGTCTCTCTCTCTGTCAAATAAATAAAATAAAATCTTTTTAAAAAAATCCTCATTTTAAGTTACTTCTTTATCTATACGTTTTTCCCTAGGCGATGTCATATGTTTCTAAGATGTTAAATGCTTTTAGCCAAGGATTCCCAAATTTTATCTTGTGCTCAGATTTTACCTCTGAACTCTAGATTCACACAGCCGATTCTAATTACTCTTTCTGACCCAACATGTCAGACTCTTGATTCTGTGCCCCAGCATTGCCCTCTCCCCAATTCTTCTTCCAAATATTCTCATTTCAATATGCATAACACCTTCTCTCAAACTATTAAAACTGTAAACTCAGGATGCCATCCTGGATTTCTTGTTTACTTTTCCTCCCATATCCAGTCCATTTTCATACAGTATTGGTTTTAACTCCAAAACGTTCCTTTAATCTTTTTCTCTGTAGCTCCATGGCGACCATACTAGTGTGGGGTTCCTCAACCCTAAAAACTTTTGATATTTGGGTGAGGAAATTATTTGTTGTGGAGGCTGTCCTGTGCATCATAGGATGGTTAGCAACTTCCCTGGACTCTATCCACTAGGTGTCAGTAGTACCTTCCTCCCAAATTGTAACAACCAAAAAATGTCTGTAGACCTTGCCAAATGTCCTCTGAAGTACGGAATAGTCCCAGGTTCAGAACCGCTGCACTCATCCAAATCCCCACAATCCTCCTTCTGGTCTCTCACAGTAGACTCTTCACTGTCCCTCTCCCCACATTGGCCTCTTTCTATCCATTCTGCCCATCTGAATCTAAGTCAGCTGCTCCCATTAGTTTCCCTCACAGTGGCCTGCTTAGTTCCCTCAAGATCAGGATCAACTAATTATTTATTTACCTTCCTATAAACTCAGTGATGGCAGACTACTCTTTTTGCTTAAAACCACAGCACTTAGCACTTGCCTAGCACTTAGGGGAACTTGATAAATGCTCATTGAATGAATGAATGAATGAATGATCTCACATAATCCATGCATCCTACAATTCATAAGTGCATATTTGTAAGATTGAACCAAATAATAAGACAAATTTCTATTTTGGTTTTATGCAAATCTCCTACACAGATCAGTTTATGCTTAGTGTTATCCCCAGGACATTAATGTAGTACACCGTGTCGAGCAAAACTGGGGTATAATCTTACACGTGTTTCTTCATATGTCAGTAAAATGTGAGATGGGGTAGGGCTTTCTCGGATCATTTCCTTCTTCAACACTGTGGCTATCATGACACACACCTTAACAATTTTACTACAGTTTTTATAGTAACACTGGTCCATCTGTGAAAGCACTGTGGAAAGCAACTGCAGTGAAATCTTTGGAAGGAAAACAAAAATGTCTTATTTATTCATATCTTTATATCCTATTATACAACCTAAGAGTGTAAAGAAATTCAGTCAGGTGGAGCTCCGAACCAGGTTGGTGTTTGGCTACCTCCATGCATAAGGGAGGCTCTTCAAGAGTAAAGAAGAAAAGATCCAGGCTTGGCACTCAGATGTCATGAGACTTGGGTCCCCACCACGGCTCACTTGCTCTTGGTCAAGTCACATAACTTCTTTAGGCCTCAACTGTAACAGGACGTAGTTAGACTAATGCGTAAAAGTCAATGGGGACTAATGTTCTCCATTTCTCCTTCCAGTTCTGAAAGCCATTTTTAGAAAGGAAGGGCTCAGAACTCATCTCTGTTCCCTTTTGGCTATAGAGTAGATAAGCTTTCTCTTAAAATAATATTTATGGTTTTTATTCATTTTGTGCTTATTCTATATGCTAGGCTCTGTTCGTAGTATTAACGTACTTAATACTGAGAGCAACTTTGCACGGTAAGGACTCCTCTTCTGCAAATGTTACTGGTAAGAAAATGGAGATCCGGAAATGTGGAGCGACATGTCAGAAATTACACAACAGAGTGACAGAGCCAGAATTTGAACTCAGTCTAGTTCTAGAGCACCCACTTTTTTTCTTTTAGTGGAGGTGAAATTTACATAAAATTAACTACTTAATTTTTCATTGACATTTTTTTCATTGACACTTCATATCTTCACAATGTCACACAACTACCAGCTCTACCTATTTCAATATACCTCAGGGTGACAGAGCAGTAAGGATGAACTCAGAGAGATAGTGGGTATTTAGATCCACTAAGGACTTGTGGGCTGTTGTGAGGGCTTTGATGTTCAGTCTGAATGAAATGGGAAGTCACCGATCCTTTGAATAGAAGAGTGACACAGAAGGCTTATGTTATGTTCTGTTTCAGGTACTATACTAGGTATTAGAGACACAGTGAATAGATTTGGTTCTTTCCCTCATGGAGCCTCCAGTCAAGTAACCATTTCTGCAAATAAATACAGAGTTACGAATGATGTCGATGATGGATGCTGTTGATGATGTTGGTGATGATGATGATGATGATAGCTGACTTTTGAAACTTTTTAAAGTACAAAGGGTACAAATCTTAAATGCAGAGCTCAAGAATGAATTATCGCAAAGTGCGCACCCTCATGTAATCAACAATCCAAACAAGAAACAAATCACTATCAGAACCTTTATGGCATCTCTCAGCCACTTTCCACTCCTGCCCGCAAATCACCTCTACCTTGACTTTTAATGGCAGAGATTAATTTTGCCTGTTTTGAGACTTAATGTAAATACAATATATATTCTTTTGTGCCTGGCTTCTTTCAAATGATAACTAACATTTACTAAGCCCTTACTACATGCCCGGCACTATTTTTAGTGGTTTACAGTTCAGAGTCACCATGACCCTTTGAGGTGCTCACTGATAGTAATACCCTCATTTGACAGAAGAGGACACTGAGCCATGGAGACAGAATGCAGTTTCCATGAAGGAAAGTGAAAGGATGTGATAGATTTGAAAAGAGGAACTCGCTTTGGAGTAAGACCTTAAGAAAGTTTCAAGGAAGTAGCCTTTGTAGGTCACCTTGTAAAAGTAGCTGGGTTACTGAAGGAGAAGAAGAACAATCCAGGCGGGGCGAAGGCTCTGTTGTTGGAAGTTCTCAACCATAAAAATGTTTGAAGTAAGACCTGAGTGGGCAGATGTGAGCTGGAGAGAGGGTAGGTGGCATCAATGAAATGGGGAATGTGAGCAGAGCCCAGATCCTCTGGAATCCTTACCAGCTTCTCAAAGATTTGAGAATTTACTCTAATATTGACAGGAAACCTTTGGTTCTGGCTTCATCTCTCTTACCTATACTCATTTGTCATTATCTACCTAGTCAGTTACGTGCTTTGTAAGACAGAGTCCTCACCACCCAGGCTGCATATCACCTTCTCCTTGTGTTTGCCCCTGATGATCCTCCCCATTCTGCATTTCCAGGCACATGATGTGGAACTGTCTTGCTTGGATCCCATTGTACTGGTCCTCTGCTGGCCCTCACTCACGTCCACTTCTTCATGTCATAGGACATTTCCCCAAGCTGCTCTCAGCACCTTGAACACTCTTTTTTCTTCACACTTTTCCTAATGAAGGATTATTCATACCTCACATCTCATTACTCAGAGAGACTTTCCTTGGGTCCAAAATGAAAAGTTCATGCATCCATTTGATTCTTTTATAGCGCCCTATACTTCTCCTTCTCAGCATTTGTCAGCCATTTTAACTATTTACTCGTCTGTTTATGTTTCCTTCCCCTTTTGGATTGCAGGCACCAGAAGGACAGGATCTATGCAGACAGTGCTGGGGTTCTGGGCACATTCAGGACTTTCCCCAACTCTTGATACATAACCAAAGCTCATTTAATATTTATAGATTGATTGGTTTTGACTGCTGGGGATGTCAAGAGGTCTATAAAACATGACGAGAAATCTCAGTTCAGGAAAGGAGGTATAAAATGGTGTATCCTGTGCATGTAACTCGTGTATGCAAAGTTTGCTTAAAGTTTGCTTTTACATAATTTTTTTAAATTAATTTATTTATTTGAGAGAGAAGAAAGAGAAAGTGAGCAGGGGGAGGGGCAGAGGGAGAGGGAGACCATCTCAAGCAGACTCCCTGGTGAGCATGGAGCCCAACGTGGGGCTCTATCACAGGACCCTGAGATCATGACCTGAGCCAAAATCAAGAATCAGATGCTTAACTGACTGAGCCACCCAGGCATCCCCATATTATGTTTTAATAATCATTATTTTCAGCAATCTCATAAACTCAAATTATTTGTTTTGGAATGATTGAATACATGCACAGAAATCTGAAGAACCTAGGCTACAGAGCTAGTGATTGCTTTTAAACAGCTGAATTGGAGCTCATAACTATTACAACATTCTAATTTTTATTCAGCCTACCCTTCCTTACGGATTTCCAATTTATGTCTCCTGACAACAGAACACACTAAGCTTCTTTATATTTAAATCATATAAATTAAACCAAGTTTCTAATTACTATATCTTGGCTTAATTTCTCTCCTTATAATCTCCTCCTAGAAGTGTTGTGTATTTTTAGACTATTATTTTTGTTTATCAAAGAAATACACGTATATAATTTGAAAAGTTAGATAGTACTAAATAAAAACAACACAACGGCTTTATAAGCTCCTCCTCTCCAACTTGTTCAGCTGTTTTGTCTAGCATTTGCACATCCCATATTTCTACCTAATATACACACCTAGTTCTTGCTGGTTTCATCATTTTGGAGTGTTATTTATCATCCTGTCACGGTGTATGAAATGTTCACTCTTTAAGACCATCATCCCATTAGCTTCACTTTCTCCTCTTCTTCCTGTACTAAGATTTCAGATTCAATCACTATTTGGGGTTTATTTTAAACTCTGCACAGTTGAGCACCATATGAACTGTGATTACATTTTCCTCTTACTCTTTGTTTTTCGTATTTGTCTTCTTGTTGTTGTCGTTGTTTTTTAATTGTCTTGATTTCTTTGCATCATCTCCTTTACATAGATTCCAAGAGCCTCCCTATCCAATTTTCACAAATGTTCTTGTACTTCTTTATATTCCCTTGGAGGCATCTCTCATGGAAACCTCCATTTCCCTGCTCTTTG
Organism: Ursus americanus; assembly: GCF_024610735.1. Taxonomy (NCBI): domain Eukaryota; kingdom Metazoa; phylum Chordata; class Mammalia; order Carnivora; family Ursidae; genus Ursus; species Ursus americanus. The sequence continues at coordinate 85,180,761 of NC_142130.1, forward strand.
TTCTGGGCTCTCTTGGCCTTCAACGCAGCTGTCATTTTGGCAGTTTTCCTCCCTGTCTAGGAAGGAAATCTAAGTTATTCCTGTCTTTCCTTTCCTGGGATGCATTCTCTGTTTTCTGGAGCTCATGTGTCTGGAGTTAGCCAAAATGTCAGGTTTAAGGACACAGTCCCTGAGGCTTTCTTCACTTCTGACACCAACCGTAGGTTTGAGGGATTCCCCAAATCACCCTCAAACTCAATTATTTGTGAGAAAGACTCACGGAACTTACTAAAAGCTATTCTACTCGTGGTTATGAGTATTATAGGAAAAGGATATAGACTGAAATCACCCAAAAAAGGATACACATAGGGCAGAATCTGGGAGGGTTCCAAATGCAACGCTTCTGTTGTCCTCACCCCACAGAGTTAGGATGTGTTATTCTCCTGCCATCATCATGTGACAATATACATGGAATATTGCCAATCAAGAAAGCTCACCTGAGCTCTAGAGTTTTTGTTGAGGTTTTATTACATAGGCATGATTGGTTGATTGCTTGATTATCCACATGATTAATTTACTCTCCAGTTCAAGAGATATCATGTGAGCCAAACTCCTTACCCTAAATCATAAGGTTGGTCTTTCTGCCGTGGCCAGCCTCAACCCTCAGATTATCAGGTATGGCTAGTTTCTTCCCTAAATAAGGACATGCCTGTCAGATATAACATAGACTCCCTCCCCAAGCCCAGGGCAAAGGCCAGACCTCTCTTTAGGCAAAGCCAAATTCTTCACTACATACATGTAGTCCTTGGTTTATTCTCTCGTTTTGGTAGAACAAGTGGTCAAGAAGCTCTTTTATGTGACATAAAAAGAATGATAGAATATCAGAAGTGATGATAGTGACAGCCCTCTACATGGCCATCTTTTGAATTAGCACTACTTTCATCAGGACTGGTGGCCATCAATATGCAGATCAGCGTCTGGTGGCCATCAATATGCAGATCAGCGTCCCTCTGGGATGGAATACCACCTTCATCATCATCTTGGAGATTCTTTTCCTTTTTTCTATATTTCATCTCTGGTGTTTTTGTTTTAGTTCTGGCTTTGAATACTATCTATTCCTGCTCTTCCTCCTTTTCTTCTTATTCCTTTTTTATGTCTCTCTGTCTCTGTTTCTGTCTATCTCTCTTTTTCTTTCTTCTTTTTCCTCAATACATACTCAAATAACTTTCCTAGTAAAAGTGCTTGCAAGATCTTTCTTTCTGAAATTCAGTTTATTCAGATATGGTACCTGTTGCATTAGTGCCTCTCTTTGTCAACTTGTATATCCTTCTGGGACATTTTCTCAAAATCATTCTATGATTTTTTTATTTTTTATTTTTTTTATTTATGCTATTATGTTTTATATTATGAGTGATATTTTTCTCTGAATTTTTAAAAATATTTTTGTTTCATAGATGCAATATCTTTTTTAACCTTCTGAGGGTATTCTTGGGGAATTATCTCCCCTAAATAGTCTCTCTTACTTTCAAGATGCCTTTTTTCTGTGTTTTTTAGTCCATGGTGGAAACTTTCTCAAATATCCTATGACCCTTTATTGTTTGTTTATATTTAAAGTAGGGGACCAGAATGCTGGTTGAAACCTCTGCGCAAAACTAAGCAAAGCTTATGGGTTCTCAGCTTTGATAAAGAAGAACATGACATGACATCAGGGAAACTCTGATGTCAGTATATTTAAGAATCTAGGAGTATATTTAAGAGTTTTCTCTTGGGTTGATTACATTGCAAGAGAAGACTTTTCTGGTGGACTTTCTTTTTTCTTAATTAAATTTTTAAAATTTCAATATAATTAATGTATAGTGTTCTAGTAGTTTCAGGTGTACAATACAGTGATTCAATAATTCTATTTCTTACTCAGTGTTCATTATGATAAGTGTACTCTTAATCCCCTTCATCCATTTCACCCATTCCCTCCACCCACCTCCTCTCTGGTAAACATCCATTTGTCTTCTGTATTTATGAATCTGTTTTTTGTTTTGTTTTATTTTGTTTCTCTCTTTTTTCTTTGTTTTGTTTCTTAAAATCCACGTATGAGTGAAATCATATGGTATTTGTCTTTCTCTGACTGACCTATTTCAGTTAGCATTATATCCTGTAGATCCATCTATATTGTTGCCAAGTGGCAAGATTTCATTCTTTTTTGTGGCTGAGTAATATTCCATTGTGTGTGTGTGTGTGTGTGTGTGTGTGTGTATATGTGTATATATATATATGTATATATATATATATGTATATATATATATATATATATATATATATATATATATATATATATATCTTTATCCATTCATCTACCAATGGACGCTTGGGTTGCTTGCATAACTTGGCTGTTATAAATAATGCTGCCATAAACATAGGGGTGTATATACCTTTTCAAATTAGTGTTTTCATATTCTTTGGGTAAATACCCAGTAGTGGAATTACTGGATTGTACGGTAATTCTTTTTTTACTTTTTTGAGAAACCTCTGTACTGTTTTCCACAGTGGCTGCACCAATGTGCCCCTCCTTCTGGTGCCCTCTCTTAAGAGTAAGGGTCTGTCTGTCTATGAACTGGGAGGCCACCGATAGAAGAGCTGGCTGACTTTAACTTCTGTTTGCATCTGTGTTTGCTTAATTTCCCAATCCAGACTGTTTTTTTTTACTTTAGTTCAGCTGGGCATCCTCATGTCCAGAGAGCCTCTGCTTTACCCTCTCAGAGAATATGCCTTCAGTTTTACATGAGGGTGGTGGGGAGAGGAAACTCGCCAGTGCTGGATGGAACTACTGCTTAAAGAGACTTCCAACAATCCTGTTTCCATTAGCCCTGCATTTCCCCCAGGTCCCTGGGGCATGGGGGCACCAGGTTATCCGCTCTTAGCCATGGGACTTCTCTACTCTGAAGAGCAAGCTGGCACTTCCTTTTTGGCAGTTCTGATTTAAGATTTAGCATTCTCGAGCTGGCCTGGTAGGTTTCCAATCCTCAATGGCTGTATTTTCTCCCAGTCTCAGTAGTGTAGTTTTAATAAGATTTCTGGAGGAACTGTGTTCCATCCTTCACCTTTATCCAGAAGCACTTATTTTATAACTTTTAGTGTAAATTGCAGGAACAGATGCTCTCCATGCCTCACCCATACACTCTCAGCGGTGACCTCTGCATGTGAGCAGGGCTTCCTGCAAATAGCTGCGACTCTTCCTGAGGGCTGTTTTTCTGTTTTTCTTTCTTTTTGACTTTGGAAGATTGGCCTGTGCTCAGTACCAGAGAGTCAACGCCCTTGGAAGTAGCCCCCATCAACTGAGAGAACTCTGAGGTGTGTTCTACATTTTCTTCCCGAGATCCCCAAAGGGGTTCGTTCCAAGTGCCTGCAGTGATAACATGCTAGGAAAGGCATATTTTATCTTCTCCCTCCTGTCTCATACCACCAGTCCTATACTGATCTTTCCTGGAATCACTTCCCAAATTAACTAATAACAATTAAATTCTTGTCTCTGCTTGCATCTGAGAGGACACAGAAGTATATTTCTCTAGCCATTTTCCAACCTAGTTAGATGTTTGACCTACCCTGCTATTTTTTTTTTAGCTGTCCCATAATTATGAGATAATTACAATTTCTGAGAGTTGGGTTATTAATCTTATCCTTAGTGTTCTGGTCACCGCAAGGTAGACCACAGTCACAAGAATCCTGTTTGATAGCCTTGTTTCTTTATGGCCAGTGATATCCTACTTCAGGAAGGTAATATATCTCCTCATTCAGGAAGTCACGCATGTTGTGAGACATCACTTGATTCAAGTGTCCTGAGTTTATCCAGGGCCAGTCAATTTTGGAAGCATCCCCAAATCTGTGCACTAATTGCCTTTGAATCATCCGTAGCATAATAGCAAGGTGAGAGTGGGGTGACCTCAGTCATAAAAAGCCACTAAATCCCAAATGAGTGAAAACAGAAATGCATTACTTCTGGGCAACTCCTATATTTGGGGCAGATGAAATGATCTCTAAAAGCTTGCTACATATTGAGGAAAGAACAGATAAGAGCCCAGTTCTCTGGATATTTATCCCAGGGCAAGGTAAACAAATGTCCTCCAACCACAGTACAAATTATTGAGCTGCAAATTCACATAGGAAACCATATCAGTTTATGAACTGATTCTCTGTTTATCTTTTAAAATCCTCAAAGTGAAAGCCCTTTGTAAATTACTACTACAAAATACCTGCATTCTATAAAATTAGACAAGCAACTGAAAATTTTAGAGTATTACTGATTTTTGTCATTGACTAGTTCTTCGATAATCAATGGGGATATTTTTTCCCTCACAGCAGTAGATATTATCAATGTTTTAACTCTCTCAGTTTTTCTTCTCTAATGACCATAATAGGTGATTTGAAATCGAAGGCCTCTGCTCTCCTGTGGCCAATTCATTGCATCCTGTATTCCCCTCCCCCTTCTTTGAATACTCTCAACATAAAACAACTCTATCTGTTGTGTCCTCTACACAACTGCCACAGACATTTGGAACCATATGTTCCTGTCTGGTGCACACCATGAAAAAGTAGAGAATGTCAAAATAGGGTTTACACAGTCTCCCTCAACAGCCCCAGAAAATCCTCCATGACGTGTTGCTGCACTCCAGCCAGCAGTAGAGACCGGAATCTCCCTAGGATGTTGGGGAAGGAGCCTACTGAGGACACACAATGGCTTCACTGTTCTCTTTTGGAGCCAGTCACCTTGACCATGCTACTTACATCTCTGCTCAACCCTACCGATTTGGGGCAGTTCTTTATCGTCATATACAGCCAATTTAGTGATGAGAGCCAAATGACTGAAGTGAGATACTCACAGCTTTACCCTTCTGCTCCTACATAAGCGATCTAAAATCAAGATAGTACCACCACAACCCTTAACCATCATTTAAAACAATTTTAAAAATAGATTTATATGCTTCTTAGGTGGTACGAGAGGAAATGGAGTCATTAAGAGACTTCCATATTTTTGTTCTAAATCACAAAGCAGGCTTCCTCTGCCTGTGCATTAACTTCCCAACTACATTGTGGCTCTTCACAACTTACAGTTTTAGTCATCAGTCCATTCACTAACCCATGTTTATTCTATTGTGAACATGATGTGATGACTCTCTCTTCTGGGAAATTGAGAGGATGTATATGATTCAGAAATGAACCAGAATGTATGGTCAGAAACTGCTTAAATCAAATACATACATTATTTCAAAGTAAAATAAAAAATAGCAGTGAAGTTAGTCTTCCTGGCAGTACAATCTTTGTTTCCCTTTTCTCTCTCTCTGTCTCACTCCCGAAACCACTTCCTGGCCTACAGTTTCAGATATTCTTGCTTGTCTTATTCATGTTTGATTCCCAAGTCATACTCATTCTACTCATATGAATGATCTTGGTTGGCTTTAGGAAAATACAGCATGAAAATCCCTAAAACGATATTGCTGATATTTACGTACTAGTATTCTCCAGTTTTCCTCATTTGAAAAGAAGAAAAGAGAGAAAGAAAGAGAGAGATCCGTGGGACGTCTGGGTGGCTCAGTCAGTTAAGCATCTTACTTTGGCTCAGGTCCTGATCTCAGGGTCCTGGGATTGAGCCCCACCTTGGGCTCCCCAGCAAGTGGGGAGTCTGCTTCTCCCTCTCCTTTTGCACCCCCCCCACCTACTCATGCTCTCTATCTCTTGCTCTTTCTTTCAAATAAATAAATAAATAAATAAATAAATAAATAAATAAATAAGAAAGAGAGAGAGAGCGATCCAAACATTCAGTAAAAGACAAGTATTATATACAGCCATGTGTGAATTTGGGCCATAAAAAATATAAAATGAATTTTTTTTGTTTTGTAGTGGCAGTTTGTGGTCCCTGAATTGGCAATGACAGAACTGTCCAAAGTCACAAATACAGTACATAGTTAGTCATGGGTGGTGTTATTGGCTTAAAATAGACTTTTATTTTGCCTTTCTTTCCTTAACCATGCTCAGAATTAGAGAAAAGAGTGACAAGAACCAGCAGGAAGACAGAACAAAAAGCTAGCAGAATCATGCAAGTGTTCAAACAGCCAGCTAAATTCATTGCACATCTCAACCGCAGAAATATTTCAGGTGATTCTGTTTTTGACAAAACGTGGGAACCACAGGATCCACAACACTTACAAGCAAAACTCAACAACTCTAATAATAGTTGCAGAAGTGAAAGCCAATTTGGATAAAATAAGACATTGACTCAAGTCCTCTGAGAGAGGAGTTTTGAACACAAAGTTTACAAAAAGCTCATTCTGCCTTTTGGGAAATCACATTCCTCTTTGCACCTTGGCTCATTTTCTGGATTTCTCTATGCCTGGGAGAATGGCCCTGCAGCATTTCTTCTCTGACATCATGAAATGTGATACTTTTTTTCTTTTTTTTTTAATCATAAAGTGAGTAAGAGACTATTGCATGTTCTGGCCGTGACCGAGCATGTGCTTTGTGGCCCACCTTCCCAGAGAAGGATGCGGGTGATGTTAGCGATGGGGCATAAGTAAATTCTGTGTTTCATGTGGTTTACTGCCTCACTGCCTATACCTTTAATAATATATCCAAACGGTAGCAGACAAAAAAACAACCTTAGCTTCTATCAGCTCATTCTCTAGGAAAGGGAGAGTCAACGTGGTTTGTACAGAATTAATATAAACTAGGCTTGATTGCTGCCACTTATGTTATGGTTAAAGTCCATCAGCTGGTTCATATCCACATGTAATCCAAGACTGAGTAGATTGTTTTGTGGGGACACTGTTTTCAAAATGTATAACATGGTTCTCCTCTCTGGGTACCAAGAGCCCATTTGTTGAACTTAATATTTGAATCATGCTTATGCCTATTATTTTTCCCAAGCCAATTTTATGTGTCCTTTGTTAATTTGAAAGTGATAATAATAAAATAAGTGACTAAATTTTGTTTTCAAGGTTCAGGTAAGAAGAGTGACAGCACAGTTCTAGACACCAAGGGGTATAGAGTACAGAGAGGGAAACTGAATACGAAACGAGAAACCTTTGTTCTGTGCCTCTTTATCTGCTGGGCAAATCACTTTTGTTGACCTACTGGACGTCAGACTCCTCCACTGTTAGATGTAGGAGCTGGGACGAATGTTCCTTAAGATCCTTCTGTTTCTAATTTTCTATCCAGGCTCCAAGTTCTTCTACCTTGACTGTTCGCTCCTTCTCCTCATCAGCTACTCAAAATCTGACATAATCAGATTTGTCTTTTAGTAAGGTCATTATGCTCACAATGTGGAGAACAGCTTGGAGAGTTGTATGGGGTTGGGGGTGATACAGGCAAGAGGCGAATGTAGTAATGCTTAAGTAAATGGATGGAGGATCTGATCTCAGGGATGAGGATAGACAGAGGTGAACTGAGTTAAGCTATCCAGAAGGAGCTTTCCTGATTTAGATTTGGTTAAGTGAGGAGGAAGGAGATGTCAAGGATAATGCTCAGGCTTCTGGTTTAGGTAATCTGTTCAGCACCATCGCCCTTCCCTGAGATGAGGAACACAGCAAGAGCATGAGCTTTGGGAAGCAGAGCTAAAAGTTTGGACATTGTGATTTGAAATCTGTTCGGGACATTGTCACCTGACTGTTACTGTACACGTAAGGGCTACGGCTTCACCCACCACATATCTAAAGCCTATCTCACCACATGTCATGGCATCCAGAGAAAATTCAAATCTAAAAATAATTTTGAAAAACAAGGTAGATTTTTAGGGAAGTTTCATGGAAAGACAGGGGAATGGAGTCACATATTGCATATCATATGTTCACATTTCTTAAAAATCATCCTTACATATAGCTCTTTCTCTTATAACAATTTCTAATCATTTTTTCCTCCCTTAAAAAACAAAAACAAAAACAAATTTAGAAAAACCTCTTTCCTTCCCCTAACCTTCAAACTCTCCATCCTTTATTCACTTGATGTGAACTTGGCGAGCCAGTGTTGGTCTCGGTGTTTCAGTGCATTCTGTTACTCTTACATCTCGATTTTGTTATGAAGCACAGCGTATCCTCATTCATTACTGTATCACTCTCCTCTGTTCCTCTATTTGAGGTTGAGCCTGTCAGGGACATGGTTAGGGTTTTTTGTTTTGTTTCATTTTGTTTTATGTAATGCCAGTACTTAGGTTAGATTTCTACTAGGTAGAAATACATATTTATTTAGTGAAAAAAATCAATTATATTTAGGCATTAGTTAATCATTTTTCAAACTATACTCTTCTCGTGAAATTTTCCTGGATTTACCAGGTTGAAATAATCTCTCCCATGTAGGCTCCCAAAACAAATTAGTCTCCCCTCTCTTTTTTAGCTGCCACTTATCACACGCTACACCGTATTAGGGTACTTCCATACATATTGTAGCCCTGCTATGTTAATCAAAATTTAATAGTTTCTGTATTATCATCACCCATTTTAGGTTTGATTATGTCAGGTGTTCACAAAGTATTGTTCAATTATACTTGAATATAAATGAATGAATGCATGCTCTAGTGTTCAGGTTTATGTCTGGGTACTATCAGTGATCTCTATTTTATCTCTCTTTATAAAACACCTCTGATTCTGATTGTTCATCTTGTGTTGTGTTCACTCAGTTTCATTTTGCTTGATAACAAGGACCATTTCTTTTCCTGGTTTGTGTCCTTTCATTTGATTTCCTACTTACCTATTTTGCTAATGTTAATTGCTAAAAATATATTTATTGAATGAAGCCATGCAATTACAGTCCTATGGGATATCCAACCTGCCATTTGCAGAATGTCATCTTCAAGTTTGAAAAATAGGTGCCCACAAATAATTGAACAAAATTTATGATATCTAAGTGAGGAAAAAGGGGCAAAAGCTATTGGACAGGGCACTGATAGTATCTACCCCCATAACACGTTGTATATTCTCAAGGAAATGTTAAAGATCTTGCATATGTTCACAAGGAGTTCTCAAAATTTCAGTACTTGGTTGCACTAGGCTGCATGTTCAGTTTTCAGTAATATATACATCTGAGGGTTTTCTCCATTGGATTAAGTGCTGTAGCAAGTACATATGCCTTATCTTATGAACCACCTACAAAGAATTTTAAGTGTTTTATTAATCTTTCAGTAAAGAAAAACTTCACCAACTTTAAAGTACAAAACACCTCTGGAAGATTATGTAGAAATGGTTGAACTGCACCAATGCAGGCCTTCCGCACAGAAAACAAGAAATTTCCCTTTAATTGGAATGGCAGCAGGAATTTAGGAAGACAGAATTTAATGTAATTAAAATTGGAAAATCATTATTTAACAAGAGTCATGCTACATTTCTCGAAGACAACACAATGAGGATCTTTTAATTTCAGATGAGTCAATAATTTTATTTTTATATCTCTCCTGAGCCTGTTCTAATTAAAAGAGTATGGAAGATAAATTTGAGGAAGTCTTCTATACTTCCCTAGTCTCAATTGCGGTCTTTTGCTTGGGAGGAACGTTCACAACATTAAGTTGAATTTCAAAAAAACCCAATACTTTAAAAATTAATAGGAAAGTGGGGAACTGAGAACATCGAATAAGCAATAGAGAATCCAGGAATAAGGGATAGTACTTAAAGAATGACAGATATAGCTATCCCAATTCATTCTGTATTCACTGCTGTTGTTGCCTTATTGGCATTTTTTATTAAGGAAAAAATGTTTTACCATGAGCATATCCTAAATCTACACGGTACACTTAAATTGTAAGTTGTGGTTGCCACTGCGTATCAGGTTTTGTGGCTTTGATTCTCCTAATTAAGCATAAATTTAAGATTAAGGTGCTCAGTTTATTAAGCAGAGAAAACACACATAAAACAGTTGTTCTACTCTGTGTCAGAAAGGGAAAAAAATGCTGTAATGTGTCACATACTAAATAAGATAAAACATGTTTGAGGAGAACAATTTGTTAGCATGCTGATAGACAGAAGGGAGTTTTTAATTTGTTGTGGTAATTATGCCTTAGATATGGATTTAAATGTGAGTTTCCATCACTACTGCTGGTGTGTGATGCAAGGTGGGGAGAGTTTGGGACCTGAAATTTACTCCACGGCTGCCACATTGCCAACAATAATAATGGAAATGAATGCTTGTTGGGCTTAGTATGTGCTGATTATTTCCTACGTGTTATCATTTTTAATCCTCACGATAGTACTCTGAGCTAGGTCATATTATCATCATTCCGATTTTTCAGATGAAGACGTAAAGCACAGAAAGGTTAATCGTATTACCCCAAATCACTTAGGCACTAAGATATGAAGACAGAATTCAAACCACGTAGTCTAACTCACGAGCCTGTGCTCCTCCAAATGTAATGTTCTAGTTTCTAGGTTTCTGTTTGTACACGATTATTGATGATATCTATATTCTCTCTCTAGCAAACATTTCTCTATGATTGTGCGTCTTGTGCTAATCCAGTTTTATTTTACTTGAGATCCAGGACCGTGTCCTTTCTTATTTTGTATCCTTTGATTACATTTCCTACTTCTACATTTGTCTAATGCTAGCAGACATGCTAATAATACATGCTAACATGGAGGTAGAGCCAAGATTCAAACCAAGAAATCTAACTTACTGGATCCTGTGTCCTGCATCACAAGGCTCCACCACCCAAGAGAAACACGTTCTCTCTCTGCTTCAGTCTCCTGTTCTATAAAGCAGAGTCCAGGGTGAGACCCATGGTCCTTTAAGATTGTGCCATCTCAACAGTTAAGTCATTGAGTATGGTAGGTATTCTAGGTCAACACAGAGCTGAGGAAGATAGATCTCTATATGGAATGTAATGACAAACATTGATTTACCGGAACGCTCAAGAGTGGGGCTGGTCTTGCTTCTTATTCCCAAGAACCCTACCCTGAGTCAAAGATTAGAGTGTCAGTCATTTGGGAAATGATCCCAGGATGTACCCCCTTAGGAAGGGATCTGGAGAGAGGGGAAAGAGGAACGGTGGTTTATCAAGCAAGTTGCTTAACCTCTGGGAAAACCCATAGAACACAATGAGGAAGTTACACTACCCCAGAGGAAGGCTGCTGGGACACTCATGAGGGAGTGCTGCCCTATGGGCTTATTTGGCTAAAGACAGAATGAGTTTAGGAAACCAGAAGTACCCAAGCAAAGAAATGCAGATGCTAGCCATGGAGAAAGTCTGACCTGCCCACTCTGAAGGAGTAAGGGCAAGTATGGATATGCTGGGACATTTTCCACAGGGGGAATGCCAACAAACTTAAATTTCAGGTTAAGAGTTATCCTGAAATGTTTGTTTGTTTGTTTGTTTGTTTGTTTGCTTGTTTGTTTGTTCTTCCTGGTAGACTTAATTTTATTTTCTGAAACAGAACAATCTTCTTCCTTGTCTTGGTAAATAGAGTGTAAAGAACACAGTTGAATCTCTTCGATGATTAAATTTCTTGCCATAGCTCAGTGCTGTTAATACGACCAAAGTTTGGGTGATTTCATCTCGCCTGAAAAATGGTTTCACATAGCATGATGCCTCAGAGAAATACTTCATGACGAGATCTCTGCAAATATAGCGGAGGGATTTAGAAGCCTGGATGATGGCTGTTATCTTTTCCTGTCTGAATGTGGAGGAATGCATCTATCATAGCTGTAATTTTAATTCTTTCAGAGCAATGATTTCCAAACCTATTTTTGTGACATCCCAGAGCACTCTTAGGAATATCATAAATTACTCAGGAAAAAAGAGAAACATAAAAACAACTAAAAAAACCTGAATCAATACAAATTTAATTTGATTTTCAAAATGTAAACTTTGCATGAAACACTTTTTAGGAAGTAGTTCATCAAATGAAATGAAACCAAAATGATAAGTGCTCAAATTTGCAAAGTTTGCTAGTAACTGTTTTAATAAGCCAAGAGACGATGAAAAACATGGTCACTAGAATCATTATGAAGGAAATATGTGTACTGACCAAAAGTGATAATTTCTGCAAGTGAAGAAGGAATTCACTGAGTGAGGGAGGGGGTGGAAAAATTATTGCAAACAAGTATTGGGCTTATCTATGACCTCCGAATTTATCTTAGCAAACCAGATTCATTGTCACTCTGGTACCTCTCCACTTCTTAATAAATGTATTTTGTTTTATGTGGTTTTCTCTCTCTCTCTCCCTCTCCCTCCCCATACTTCCTCCCACTCTCTCCTCTCTCTCTTAACTTGTATGGGGCAAGATGACAAATATTATTACGGAAGTTTCTCTCTCCTGCAATTCTAAACATTCTCTTTTGATTTCAGAAGAGAAATTCAGTGAAAATTCATAGACATTGCTTTGTACTTCCCGCATGGTCTTCTCAACAAATTTATGAAATGTATCCAATTTTTTAGCATATTGTTCTTCATTGTCCTTTCACATGGAAGTTGATTTAATTTTTAAATTAAATATAATATTTTGTGGGGCACCTGGGTGGCTCAGTCAGTTAAGTGTCTGGCTCTTGGTTTTGGCTCAGGTCATGATCTCAGTGTCCTGGTTTCAAGCCCCTCGTCAGGTTCCATGTTCAGCAGAGAGTCTGCTTGAGGATTCTCTCTCTCCCTATTCCTCTGCCCTTCTCAAATAAATAAATCTTTAATAAATAAATCCATGAAATATTGTGTTTTGAAAATGTTTAAAGGGCATTGGAATATATCTCCAAAAGATAGCATGACATCTTTAATGCCAATATTATTAGAACCCGAAGTTGCTTAAATGGCTTTGTAGGCTTTACGTAAACCAAGTCATTTAAATTCCTGATGGTAAACAAATACCCTGATTTATATTGACATCTCTTTGGAAGAGAAGGCTACTGTCCACTGAAATTCTCTCTCACCTTCCTCTGTAGTAAGTATATATGCCCTACATATATGCCCAGGGAGAGACTATATATCTTAGTTCCTCTTGAAGCTAATTTAGTTATGTGGGTTATAGGAGTCATATAAGTAAATTTTTGGCAGGTGGATGTGAACATAAGAGAGAAGTTTTAATTCTGGCTCTGAATGTTAGAAAATTGGGCATATGTCTTTTCCTCTGTCTGTTGTAAGGAACACAGCTCTGGACATTCAGATGAGGACAACGCACCAGAAGGTAGAAAATGAAAAATATGAGAAGACCCTGAGTCCTAAGTGACTGCACGACCAGAGTCTTCCGCCAATCTGCACGGCTTCCTGCAAAAGTTATATGAGTGAGAAATAAACCGCTTTTTAAAAAAGATTTATTTATTTATTTCAGAGAGAGAGCACGTGCAAGCAGGGGGAGGGACAGAAGGAAAGGGAGAGAATCTCAAGCAGACTCCCTGCTGAGCATGGAGCCGACCCTGAGATCATGACCTGAGCCAAAATCAAGAGTCAGGTGCTCAACCAACGAAACCATTCAGGTGCCCCAAAATAAAGTGCTTTTTTAAAACCTTTCATTTGGGGGCGTCTTTGTTACAACAATTTAGTTGCGTACCAGCTAACGCATTCCTCAATAGGTAGGGCTGTTTTGTCCCTTGGAACTCCACCAGTTATCTCAGAGAAACCTTATTCTCCTCGCCAGGCAAAGGAGGTCAACAAGCACAGAGCTGATTAATGAAGGCTTTCAGTTTAGCTATATTGGAACGGCTTATTAAGTACAACATTAAACTTTTGGTAGCAGACACTTAAGAAAACAGCATTGCGTTTTTTTCCTTTCCTACCAAAATGAAAAATTTTATTGATTTGAGAGTAACTTAAGATGAGCAAGTGAAATGACTATACTTACCTCATTTGCATGCTTATGAATTCATCTACAAATACTTTGGTGGTAGGTATGGGAGATTAACATCCTACTATTTGGCTATAAAGCTTATTTAAGGCCATGATGACCATATGATTTTGGAGTTATCAATTAATACAGGGTCGACAAAGATAAGACTCAATCAAGCCTTGTGACAATGAAGATGATAATGATACAGGCAGATAACAAAAAAAATATGGAGAGAGATAAAATAAGGAAAAATAGGAAAAGATGTGTATGGTTAACTCTATAGAAAAAATAAAAAAAGAAAGAAAAACAGTTACTTATTTGATTAATGGTGATCCCAGCCACACAATGGCTTCGGGATGGCTGAAGAGAAAACTCCTTGTGTCTGTGTGTTCTTGGGCTGGCATGTCAGATCTCCAAGGAATATCTTCTTGAATGGCCATATTAATAAAATCTGAAAGCTTGTCATGCTCACTGTATTAGTTTAAGGCAGCTTAAAACTGAAAATTTATTGTCTCATAGCTCTGGAGACCAAAATCAAGGTGTCAGCAGGGCGTGCTCTCCCCAAAGTCCCTGGGAGAGGATCCTTCTTCACTTCCTCAGCTTCCGGTAATTTCATGTATTCTTTGGTTTATGGCAGCATGACTCCATTCTCCGCCTCCGTCGTCACATGATCGTCTTATCCTGGCGTCTGCATGTCCTGTGTCTTCACATGCATTTCTCTGTTCTTCTTATGAAGCCATCTTCCCTCTTCCTCTGTAGACACCAGTTATAGTGAATTAAGGCTCCACCCTACTCCAATATGACCTCATCTTAAATCAACTAATTACATCTTCAATAACCCCTTTTCCAAATAAAGTCACCTTCTGAGTTACTTGGGGGTTAAGACACCAACATATCTTTTTATCGGAGACACAATTTAACCCATAATACTTATGATAGGGACTTATTTTTCCAAAATGAAAAGTAATACTCTACTAAGATTGGTCTATTTTTCGTTCTTCTTTTTAACATACTGAAGAAGAACTAAAAAAATTGACTCCTTAGCACACCGAAAATCATTAAAATATGTAACTGAGAGTTAAATCGGTCTTATTCTTATTTAAGATAAAAGTAAAAGTGTGCCAAAACTCTAAAAGATTGTTTTCACTGTCAATTCAGTGAACTCTGTATCTTAAAGCTTTCTTCTTTTTTTCTAGACATGGCATTGAAGACTGAATGGACCGAGAAAAAAAAAAAAAAAAGAAAGACTTATACATTCTACAATCAAATCATACTTGGCGAATGAAAGAACTTCAAAATGCTTTTTAAAAAGATTGCGTGTGTGGAATCATATCCATAATGTATAGACAAAGGATCACAAATGCCAAGACCACAAATAAAACTCCAATTGTTATTGGTTAAAGAGATTATATTTCTTAATGACACCTACAATTGATTTCTAAATAAAGCCATTCAAACTATCTCACAAAAATATTCCAACCTTCCTAAATAGTAAAGGCTCATAGCAGTAGATTTTTTCATCTTTTTGGTCTTTATGTATTCTATTTGACCATCTTTTTACATATTTTTTATAGTGCTTTGTTTCTTTGCAGGTGCTTTAAAATGTAAAGACCTCCCATCTATTTTTCTGTTTCCCAAAACAGCTTTATTTATGTGGGAACCAGTGAGGATTTGGGAAAACCTTTCTTTTCATGAAAGTGCTGAGAGTTTTGACAGTCTGGCTGCTAGCCTGAATTTTGTGGCACATCTGTAGTTATAAATACAGAATCTCAATTATGTAAATCACCTTGGCAATGTCTTTTTAAAAGCTAAAAAGAACACTGTAGTTTATCCCCTGTGCACTTTAGTAATATTCTGATGAATTAGATCCATGCTACTTAAAAGCTATATACATGCTATTTTTTTTTAAAGGGGGCTTTACCAAAGATTTGAGTTTCTCCAAATGAAAGAGCAGACTACCTCATTTATTGTGTTAAAGGTTTAGAAAATAAAGAAAACCGATCCTGTCTTTATTTTGCTCCCTTCTCTAAAATTATAATCTAAGACCAGCGCAGTCACATAAGCAACAGGATCAGCAGTAGAATCACAAATGCACCATGAGCACCCTTATTCCAGAATTTACCAATGCACTGTCTGCACGAGAACAGTAATATGACTTCATTTTCTGCAATTCTCATCGAAATTTCCTATAGGGAGAGGTGTCTTTCAAGTCTGAATCTCCAGCATAGGTCTTGGCATATATTAGATGCTCATAAATGTTGTCTGTGTAAATGAGAAACCAGGGAGAATAAAAGGGGAAGAAAACCCCCAGCCAATGAAGGAGTTTGCACTGTAGTGAACACTAGCATTCCCACAGGTCAGGTTTCTTGGCGTGGCCCTAGTGATCTGTTCTTTATACCAGTAGCTACGTGTTGACAAGCTGTATCTGTCTCAGAGAGGATCTCTCCTTGCAGCACCATAGATTTTTTCTTTTTCTTTTCTTTTCTTTTTTTTTTTTTTTTGGCAAGTATCGAAGACCATCCCGAAGGACTTTCTTCCCATTTCCCAAATTCATTTAGAAGTCACCAGGTCCTCCCCAAGGAGAGCAAATAAAGACAGAGCGCCCTCCTCCAGCAGGACACCTTTATAGCTGTATACTCTGGCTGGTTCTGAATCTGTTAGTAAAATCTCCTTTTCTAATATGAGCCATGTGCACAGGGCCCTAGGCCTTCTGTTTCGTGGACTGTTGCTTTTTTTCCTCCCTTTGTATCCTTGACTTCTGCCTAATTCACATTCTGTCCACTCTATTATGTTGCTGCATGAATGCCTTGCCTTCCCCTAGCTGATGACTTCTCTGTTACTTGACCCTGCAGAAACACTTTACTGCCTTTTTGCTACAAAGCAGGACAGGATAATATATCTCAGTCAAAATACCTCATTTCTCTCTGCTGAATGTGTCTGCAAATTCATGTTTCCATCAGCAGCTGCTGAAACACCTACTTGGAGAAATACTGAAAATGTCCTCACCGAGAAGACACTAGTGTCTCTAGCTGTGCTTCCCTTCCACAAATATAGGTCACTGTGGAGGGCTTCAAGGCCAAGGGACTTCAGGTGTCCCAAATCATTCCTAATGGGGTTTTCTTTGACACATCCTCTAAGAAATGTCTTGGATTGTCTCTGAATTGTTACAGTAACAAAATCAGTCATTTGCTAATGAGCAATTTCCATACTGCAATTTGGACACACAATGCAGTGTTTTTAATGATAATAAAAAATGTGCTCTTAAAGCTAATTACTATTGCTAATTACTATTCTTTTTCTCCTTTAAATGTTAGAATTATTTAAAACTGATCAATTCTTTCTCTTTCTTACTTGAAGTGAAAAATTGTGATGCTCAGAACATTCTCAATAAACTTGGAATTCTTTCTTGGATCACAAAATCAAATTGTGTTTTCATAAATTCCCTGAGGACAATATTGAGTACTACCTCATTGTTTAAAAGGTAACTTTTGCTCAGAATTCAATTATCCCTGGTTTTAGTTTTAAATTATTTTTTTCATGATACAGAGCTACCTTTTATTCAGTGGTAGCCACTGAAAAATAAATAATGCTTTGCAATGGTTTAAAAGATGATAATTATTTGTATCCCACATCCAAGAATAATGAAATCTTGTTGCTAAACCAGAACAGCCCAATATCCACTCTATGATGTCTCTTAACAGGTAGTAGATTTCTTTCCAAGGTCTGCCAATGGCTACATATCTTGGCTTCACGTCAACCTATAGAGAGACAGTTCTACATCAAATTATTATTTTAGTGGATAGTGTTTACATTCTGATCTTCACTTATGTCCCTTCTGCAACTTCTGTAGTGATCAATAATTGAAAACTGAAATAGCTTAATGCTTAATGCTCACATTCTGCATTGGACCCCTTCTCCATGAAGCATGAAGGTCTTAGGCAAAATCATCTTAGGGTCCTTAAGTAAGCATGCAGTCCAAAGAATGTCAGAGGAGACCCTGCTCTCTGCAGTTTGAACTCCCCACTACTACCCAATACTATACAAAAGGGCTGCCTCCAACCTACTTCAGTCCTTTTGGCTGACTGTGGCTTGCAAGCCTTGATAATCATTAGAGTAACACTTTGTTGTTGTTGTTGTTGTTTTTAGATTTTATTTATTTATTTGAAAGAGAGAGAGAGACAGCCAGTGAGAGAGGGAACACAAGCAGGGGGAGTGGGAGAGGAAGAAGCAGGCTCATAGCGGAGGAGCCTGATGTGGGGCTCGATCCCATCACGCCGGGATCACGCCCTGAGCCGAAGGCAGATGCTTAATGACTGCGCTACCCAAGCGCCCCTAGAGTAACACTTTGTATAGTATTCACCAGCCCACATGCTCTGGGCTCCGTCCTTTACATAGATTCTCCTTAATGCTTCCAACAACCTAATGAAGTAGATGTCATTCCATTTTAGCAATGAGTAAACTCAGGTTTGGAAAACTAAAGTAATGGATCAAAATTATCTTGCAAGTAAACTTGCAAACCAGTATTTGATTCCAGAGCCTGCTCTTAAAACATCTAACTCAACTTCGTGAGCCTTCACTCAGCTCTGGGGGTGTCGGCTGCTATGGGCTTGCAGCCAAATGCGAAGTGTTTAGTCGTCTCAGCTCTTGAGAAATGGGACTTGTTTAGTTCCTTCATCTTCCTCCAAAACCTTGTCTTGCGTTGTTGCTCTCTTGACCTTCTACATAGGACCAAGTGGCCTACAGAGAGATGTCCTTGACCTTTCCTCACTGCCTGCCTCTCAGGGCATGTTGATGTCTTTCACTTAATGCCCTTGATGTTTCCATTTGCTCAGTACTTTGTATCAGAACAACACAGTAGCACATGCTTTGTGGACCTACACTTTATTTCCTGAACCTGTATCACCTAAACGCTGTTTCCTGATTCCCCGGGAGGACTTGTTTCTAAAACCCATACTCAGTCTTTTTCCTACTCCAGTCGCCTTAATTGGACAAACTACAAAGTTAAATATTATAACTTATGAGAACAACTCTAATTGTCCGTTATGATTAATTCTCATGGGCAATCATAAAATGACTACTGAAAAACATGTAGTAGCAATCAACCAAAAGCAAAACAATGATTGCTGCCATGTTCTGGTCCTCTTTATTCCTGTCTCTGAGACGGGACTGAGGACTGGAACCTATGCATAACTGAACAAGGAAGGAAGGAAGCAAACAAACTAATAAAAATATTGGGTAACGGTAAGTCCCAGGTAGAGGGTTAGAATGAAGAGATGTTATAGAGAATGACTCCTTTAGCTTGGCAGTTTGAAAAAGCTCTTTTGAAGAAGTCAGATTTAAACTGATTTCTGAAGGACAAAAAGAAGCCAGTGGTACAAACATTACAGGCCATATATTACCCCAATGCCATTTATACAACCAGATTTTTTTTTTTTAAGATTTCATTTATTTATTTGACATAGACAGACAGCCAGGGAGAGAGAACACAAGCAGGGGGAGTGGGAGAGGAAGAAGCAGGCTTCCAGCGGAGGAGCCTGATGTGGGGCTCGATCTCAGAACGCTGGGATCACGCCCTGAGCCGAAGGCAGAAGCTTAACGACTGTGCCACCCAGGTGCCCCTACAACCAGATTTTTATCAAGAGTTTTAGTAAGTTGGCAAAGAGGTCTGAGTAGGCCTCTTAAATGTGTGTAAAATATCTGTGAAAGGGAAATTTCCTGTGGGAATTCCATGGAAGGTATCACCAAACCCCCCTCCTTCTTGACCCTGAGCAAGTTCTGCAGATTGGGTAATGTTGACTGCAGAGTATTTGTCTAGGACACCGTGTATAACTGAAATAATGTGATCAATAAATCCATTAAAAAAAGAAAATGTATACCTATCGATGGTGTTCTTTAAACCATACCACTTAAAACTCTATTTGGAGGAGTGACCCTTAGGTTTTATCTGGCAACAATACCTACTTCCAGATGCTGGCCACTCTCCCTCTTCTCAGTCCTGCTGCCTTCAGGTCATACCTGGCTTATTTAGAAGGATGAGAAAGGGTGTGAGTACTCAAGCATAGATGATACAATTATTTTACAAAAGCAAATTCCAATTATCTTAGGCTTACATAATTAAAATATTGTTTGTGATTTTTATTTGAAAAGATGTCTTTTCTTATTAAGTTCGGCAATAATAATGTTTTACAATTTCTGTGGCAGTAAAACCACAGGAAAGTTCAACATGTGTTTGAATATTTTGCAGTTAAAGAATCACAACACTGGAAAGCACCCTCCTGTTTTTAGGTAAATGGGCATCTAAAGCATTTGATGTCTATTCCCTTCTTAAAAGCTCCAAGCGAAGCTGACTCTAAAAGTTCCATGGAAGATACCTTTAATATTTTCTCATCTGAAAAATAAGAAATTATCTTTTTGTCAAGTCTGAATCTCCTTTTATGTCTATCTGTTGGGCTCTTAAGGGAATTAAAACATAAGTAGTCACCAAAAAGTTTATGAAAGTGAAGGAATAATTAAAAGCTCTTAGGTCTCTGGGTCAAAAATATATTTCTCCATTTTCTCAGAACATTTCTTATGGATTTATATAGACTATATAGTTGTATTCCAAAACTATATGTCATGGCTTAAATGATTAAATATGATATAACTAAAGAAATTCTAATAATAAAACAGACTGCTGACTTTGACTTCTACCACGACAGATTAATTGGTAGCTGACTTGCCCTCTTTCTGTAAAACGACTAGAAAATTGGACAAAATGTATGCAACAACTGTTTTCAGATACTCATCAACAGGCAGTGTAGGACTTTGGTCCCTGAGAAAAGAGTAACAGACCAGGCGAGCCCTACAAACACCACGACTCTCTGTCACGAAGCATATTTTGGCTCACAGTGCAGGGAAGAGAACCCAAACCGAACACGAATTCTGACGGACAACAAGACAGAAATTAGTGTGGGGGCAGCTGATGCAGTGGGGACATCAGGCATGTGGCAGAGGGAGCCACACAGAAATGGCACCCCAGAAATCTGCATGATCTCTTTGAGTCTGTTGCTGAATATTAATTCACATACGTGTAGGGAAACACCATGAGACAAGACCAACAACCAGGAACTGCCAGCAGAACAAATTGCACACTTCATCTAGGACCGAGTCATGTGTGAGTTCTGACCAGCCACAATGCTGTGACCTCGACAATCAAGTTTGTTTGGTAGAGGTCCCAGAAATGTAACACAATGATAGTAACACCTGGCCGTGAAGTAAAGAATAGTTTAGCTCCACCCTAACAAATTTAAAAACAAGTTTTAAAATAATCAAGATGAACTTCAAGTAGTTTAACTGAGACAAAACAACATGCAATATTCTCTGCAGGAAGAAAACAATATTGAGACACTTAACAACTTAACGTATACAATGTTCAGAATTGGATACAAATCACCAGATCTATCATGAAAGAGGAAGATATAACCAGGAAAAAATTAGTCTATTGAAACACTCCTAGAAATGCAGGGAGGATGAAACTACTGGGTAAGAGCAGGCAACTTGCCAAAAATTTAAAGAAAGACATGAACATAAGGAAGAACAAAGTAGACTTGTTTGGGGGGGTGGGGGGTGAAGCAAATGAAATTTCTAAAGGAGAAAGTTATAGTATCTGAAATGAAGATTTTTTTTCTGCATAGGATTAATAGCAGATTAGAGTGTGATGAAAAACCAGGCAAACTTTTAACCATAGCAATGAAAACCAGCAAAACTCAAGCAGAGAGAGAGAAAAGACTTAAACAATTTTTAAATAGAGCTTTAGTAAAGTGACATATGGGAAATAACATGCAGAAAATAGGAGTCCCATGGTATGAAGTAAAAAACAAAAACAAAAACAAAAGCAAAAGCAAAAAAAACATTAAATAAATAAAAACCAGAAGTTTCCTTTAAAAAAACGGAACAAAACTATGAACTCACAGAACCAAGAGGCAGAATAAAGACAAAGAAAACCACACCAATGCCTTGCATATCAAGTTCTGAAAAGTAGTGATAAGGAAAAAGAAATCATAAAAGCCAGCCCCCCCCCCCCAAAAAAAAAGACTCATTACCTACTGGGGAATACATTTAAGAAAAATCACAGACATTTCACTTGGAAAAATGAAAGGAATATGGTTGAAATTTAAAAGATATGATTCAAAGCAAAATAAGCCAGACCCAAAGAAATATCTGTATATTTCCACATATATGAAATTCTAGAATGGGCAAAGTAAATTTTAGTGCAGGAAACAGATTGTTTGAACCTGAGTCAGGACAATTGAAAACAAAGGTGCACAAAGCAAATTTTTGAGGCAATGTTGATGTTCTGTATCTTGGTTGTAATCATAGGGTTGTATGTATTTGTCAAAAATATCAAAGTGTACAATTAAAAAGTGAGTACATTTTCTTGTATTTAAAGTATTTCTTAACAAATGGGTTTCAAAAACAGACTAGAGGTCATGTTTTTTGTTGTTGCTGGTTTTTTTTTTTTTTTTTAAGATTTTATTTATTTGAGAGAAAGAGTACAAACAGGGGGAAGAGCAGAGGGAGAGGGATAAGGGAGTCCGATGTGGTGTCTGGGCTCCATCCCAGGGCCTGGAGATCAAGACCAGAGCCGAAGACAGACTCTTAACCAGCTGAGCCACCCAGGTGTCCCCAGAGGTCACGTTAAATGGAACAGAGATGGTTGTAAATGTGTGCTGGGCATGAACAGATTAACACAGTCAGACACTAAATTAGCTTGTAACTCTTTTGGAAGCCAAGGTTAAAAGAGAACACATTGGCCTCCATCTTAGAATTTGATTTACCGAGATACAGTTTGATTTTTTTCCCCCAAGAAACTAACCAAGATAATGAGGGAGGTTGGTGGTCATCTGAGAGACCTTTGATAACGCAGTGGTTAATGTTTTTGATTCTGGTTTTCACAAAGACACGAATGCTGTTCAAATAAATAATGCATGTACCAAACATTTTCATAATAAGGAGAAGCATTTTTGTAGCAGTTGAGACAACATGGTTCAGGAACACTTTGATTTCTGTGTGTCTCCTCTAATTCACTAATGGAGTTGAATATATAGCTAATATGGCCATTAGACTGACTCTTAAATATCTCATTTCTTAAATGAACCTGTGAGAAAAGCTAGATCATAATTAATTAATAATTGAATATTCTGAGGAAAGCTTTTAGTACAAATATTCTAAATTGTTGGCTGAAGAGAAAACCATGCAATTTTTAAATACCAGACATACAGGAAGCAAAGTTGCGTGTCATGTGAACTTTAAAAACTTAAATTTGTATTTTCACACAAACAGAAGGCCATCACCTATTAACTGAAAGGTAAATGGTAAAAGCGATTAGGTACTCAATCTTTTTTTTTTTTTTTTTACCCTGAAAAAGGAAAAGAAGCTTTGGATTGTCTCAGTGGTTCAAACCATAATTGGTTAATATCCCAGTGTTATGCACCATGGGATTTTTTAATCCCTTGACATCTTTGTGGGCTCCTAACACTTCCGAAGTTTACCCAATCTTTTTAAAATGGGTTGAGGCTTTAGGTACTGGCCAATTCCATCTCTCCCATAGCTCACACTAAAAACAGGATATGGAAGTGGGTTATTTCACCAAAAACACATAAGTTAATTATAGGTTCTTTGGACATTTTATTTTTTTTACAGAAAAGTTTCCAGAATACCTAAGTTTGTTAACTTTACTTTCTGTCATATAGTTTTCCTTCTGAACCAGTGGGTCGGCCCATTGCCCCCTGATGACACTCCTGTTTTTAGCCTTCCTCCTATGTTGAATTAGTTTGCATTCCATATGCTCCAAAAATGCTAAATAAATTGCTTTTAAAATTAGCGTTTTAAGCGTTCAAAACTTGAAAGGCACTTTGCTGAAAAAAAAACAGTTATCTAATTTATTTCATTCCTAAATATTAACTATTACTTTTAATATTCTACAATGTTGGCATTGTCTAAATCTCTGTCAGTCTCCAGTAGAACATTAAGTTAAAATTTCCCTCCTACTCATTTATGATTTTATTTCTTTTAAAAAAGGAAATTACTCCTTTGTCTCTTGAGTAGCTTATCAAAATGAGAGAGTTGAATTGACTCAGGACATTTTGTTAATCACTAGAGAAAAATACCCAGAGCTCATTTTAGCACCTCCTACACGATGCCTGAATATTTATCCCCAAGGTTAATGTTATTTTTGAAGTGACCCTATGATTAATCAAATGTTCAGTAGAAATAGGCTACATTGCTTTGAGTTTCATTAGCCTCACGTTGATGTGTCCCTATATGGAATAGTCAAGATCTTATGGTTGACCTCTCTGTAGGAGGCATTACATTTTACCATAACTCCCGGGTCTGTTTTGTCAGGATCACACCAGGGAAGGTCCAAGGAGGATCCGCCATCTTCCTTTCCCATTTTAATGAGCTCTTTCCTGCTCCAAAGGCCAGGGAGTGTTTCACACTCCCATCTCGAGAAGCTCCTCAAAGGAATTGGTGACAGTGTAATAAATAAGCTTCAAAACACCCACAGGAAAAAAAAAAGTGATTCATAAAAAGCTGAATGTTAGCTAAGCTTTGCATATGGTTCTAACATTCTTGGCTTTCAATACAAGCAATGCGCTTTAGGCTGACTATCTTTATAGGGACATGAAGGCGCTTCTCTCTTGAAAAGAACTTGTTCCAAGGAAAGAGAGCTCATTAGTTTTTTTAGAACCACCAAAAGAGCAAAGGAGAATGAATAGCAACCTCAGTTTCTTCCTCTGGAAGGGGTAACTTGCTCACCTGATGAGAATTGGGGATGAGTGGAGACTTCCACTTTGTCAGCTAAAATTAATTCATACTGCAAGTGGAAAGTATCTGGGTGGTATTCGGAATGGCTTTAAACAAATACAGGGAGGCTGAAGTGCTTAGGAGGAAATTTTGTCGGGAAGCAGTTGGCAATCTTATACTGATTCCCCTCCCTGCTTTTTGTTAAAAAACCCTCTAGAAATTTCATGTATTTACTTTGCTTGGCAAGATTGTGTGAATGAAGTAATACTCATTTTCTTCCTTTTGTCCCTTGCTGGGGAGGTGGAGAAGGAGAGGGGAGGTGGAAGGAGATATTTAATACCAGGATTATGATACTGCAATCCTACACAATAAAAATAGTTTAATCAAATGAATAAAACTCTCTTTCTTTAAATATACAGGGACATAACTATTTAATAAGGCTCTTCATATGCAGAGGCTGAGGTAATTTAAGCGAAGTAGCACTGGTTGCATAATTAATGTGACTATTCTGGCCTCGAAAACGGTATTTTTATTATAAAGCTCCTTTTATTTCCCCAGTTTTTGGGATTTTTCCCACATGCAATACCGTGTTTTGCATTGAACTTGGGGTGAATGGATTCATCAGGATTGGAATAATTTTATCTGTAAGGGTGTTTCTATTTTTAGGCAACCCATAGGAATACCTAAAGAGCAACTTAATGGGTATTAAGGCAAAGCATGTGAATCCCAGTTCAGCCCCTTATTTTTATCGGGGTCTGTAACCATATGGGCCATCAACTGAAAAATGAACACTTTGGTAGCAAACAGATTGCTGTATATATTGGATACAACAGAATTTTAAACAACAGTCATAAGCTTTGTCCTTCAGCCAAGTAAGAACAAAAATGATTCGTTCTCTCACTGTGAAATTCTATAATTCCTTTGACCTCAGAAAACAAAATCATTCTCCCTCAAAAGGAGAGGCAGCTATGAAAACTGTGATGAACTTGACTCTTACTCTTCTTACCGGGATAGAGTTGGCAAGGGTGGGGGAATGACAAGGACCAAGCTGCCTTAAGCTCTCGTTGACAAAGGTAATGAGGTGGAAGTGCAAGGTTAGAACATAGCTGGAGAATCCCCCTTTGATTCCAACACAGGCACGAAGGGGATGCAGTGTACCATCCCACTGTCTCGCGGTGGGTGGTGGTGACACGTACTAGTTAGGGGTTGTGAAATAGCGTGGCCAACCAACCGGTTTTCAGATACTCTACGAACAACCACACAACTATTTTATATCCCTTCAACTAGGTAAGATAATGGTGTTGCTGGAGGGTCTGTAGAAGGTTCTAGAATTTCTACGTAGGGGAAATTTAAGCATGACAATCTGGCTTGAGAAGTGACTAATACAAGCATGACTCGGAAGTTGTGGACAATTTTTACTCAGTTTATGTTAATTTGGAGTTGCCTTTGGTGGCTGAAAAGTATGTATGTTAGAGGGTCTACCTGGCAGTCAAATATACAGATCAAGCACAAACATTTGTTCAGAATATGTGTCTCAGGGCGGCAGGCTGTATTGAACTGCTATACCCATGTTGCCACGCGGGCTTGCCCTTGGCAATGGCACGGAATGAGTGCACCTCTTCTCTGCACCTCATGGTCAGGAGTGTATGTGTAATAGCTTCGGGCTCCCCCTGAGTCTAATTTCCTCTTGGCTCTTGTATCACTAAATAACAGGCTATATGACAATCTGTGCTGTTGAATCCCTTGGAAATGTTTTAGTGCTCTTTGAACTATCCCTGGGAGAAAGCCAGGTGCCACTACTTTAATTTAGCCAGGCAGGAAACTGTGGCGCGAAGAAATGAAGTGTTTTGTCCAAAGAACTAAAACTTGCAAGCTTATAATTGAGTCCACTAAATTGCATTAATACATTCCCGGGAGAACAATATATATATTTCCTCCAGAGGGATTTTTAAGAGAAGTAAATGTTTATCATTTATTTATATATAAGAAAAACTTAAAACTATTTTATAGAAACTATGCCATCTTTATTACTCTCCCAAATATGAACAGCAGCTCTTATTAAGGTAAATGACTGTGAAGGGAACTTTACAAAGTCTAACATATTTAAATGTTATTCAACAAAGTAATAAAATCTTGAAATGTGCGCGGAAAATTTATTTTTATTACGAGAACACGTATGTTGGTGACAGATCTTATCGTTAGGAAGTTCTCATCAGGATTTCTTCAAGGTAAGTTTTCTTTTTCTTTTTTGGCACTTTAATTTCTTGAGGGCAGAAGGATTTATATTACATGTAGGGGAAGGTCTGGGAGATGGCTGGTTGTCACTGAACCGTAGCATCAGAGAACTTCCGTCTGCTTCCTACACTTCAATTACTTTAATTTGAAGTTAGGAGGAGGAGGCGCCTAATGCCATCGTTACTGAGATGTTAGTAGAAAACTACCTAATTAGGGCCATACATTAAAGGCAAACAGAAGTGAACTCACATCCATTAAAATAATTTTATCTACCGTCATATTTTCTTACTTTCAGTTCAATAATAACCTTCTTTACATAACAAAATAACAGTTGTAGCCTGTGGAGCGCTTGTGAACTTTGACTGCAACCAAAATGGCACTTTTAAAGTGTCTCGAAGAAGGATTTATTTCCTTTAGATTCTGACTGGCAGCAGAATCGCAGATCTGGTCCATAGCATCGTATCTCACACCTGAGGTTTACGATTGCAAACGTCAACAGTGAGTGGTGTATTACGGGAGACACGGAATTTATCAGCGTTGTGTGATCATTTCACACAGTTTTAAAGCAGAGTTTTTCAACCTCAACGCTACTGAAATTTTGGGACGAGGTGGCCAAAAGAGGGTGGGAGCCATCCTGAGCATGATAGAATGTTTAGGAACATTCTGGGCATCGGTACACTAGAAAACAGTACCCTTGTCCACATTGACAACCAAAAGTATCTCCAGACCTTGCCAAATGTTCCCCAGGGCTCAAAGTCAATCCTGGAATTAAGAGTGCTAAACGATGGTGGATCCCTGAGAAAGCATGTTGCACGTGTTTACTCCTCACGAGACAGAACCCAGCAGAACCCTCATTTAAGGTTGAGGTTCCAGAGACAGAAAATACCCCTGACTTGCATTTGGGGTGGTAACTGGGAAGATAACAAATTTCATAGAGAGCCCTGACTCTGTGTGGTTCTGGAGGAATAGACCAAAAATGCCTGGGCCCTTTCCAAGTCAAGGGTTCAGACCAGCCTCAGGATCCTTGAGCTCTTCAGCCCAGCATTGAAAAGAAAAGCACCTGGGGTCTCAGAGTATGTAAACAGATGCCAAGAGTGGGAGCTTTGTGGTCAGGGGGAGATGGGCAAAGCAGGGATCTGTGGGGACCTGGGATGCCAATAACAATAGGTATCGATGACTGGGACTAGTTTCCATTCATTCTGCCATTACAGAGCTGATATACTATATACCATTCACAAAATAAATTAAATCCGGTGTCCTAAAATGAGTATGAATTATTGTCAACTAGATGAGATTACATTATTAACCAACCCAGTGGACTGGAGGCCCCAAATGAAATTAAACTGAGTTATACCAAAAAGTCACCCCTTTGCATCCATTCGTGCCTTGAGGTTCATATCTGCGATTTGCTGATATGGTGTGGGGGGTGTTGAGACATATTCCAGGGCTGCCAGCACATAAACATCTTCTTTCCCTGGGATTCTGTTCTCCAGCTGCTTCAATGAGGCAATTTTTGTGTCTATATTCTTTGAAAATAATTGTTTAACCCTTCAGCTCAACAGGGTTTCAGAAGTCAATATTTTGACTGTTTTATCTTCCATCTCTTCTTTATAACCTGAGATAATATATTTTACGTGGAAGAAATAGCATAGAAGTAGAAAGGAGGCTTCTGCATGGAACAAAAAACACTAAGATCATAATATATATGTAATATTACACCTCTCTATATCCTTATAAGCCTTTTAGCAGGACAATAACTGGAAGGACAGGACCTGAGATATCAAAGCACCTCAAAACACTAAGATCTCTGGACTGGATGTACATAAGACAGTAACCAGTAGGGGTGAAGTCTTAGAGTAGGGGTGTCTGCGTTTTTTCTCTCTCTTTCTCCCCCTCTCTCCTTTTTCCCAAAGCCTTTAGAAAAACTGAGGCAGTGCAGGTGATAATGACTGATAGTGGGTATTCGGAATATATTTTACTTATGCTGTAGTAGAAACACAAGATTCTAGGTGCTTCTCTGTGTGTTTCATGACACACATGCTTTATTTTTTTTTAAGATTTATTTATTTATTTATTTTAAAGAGAGAGAGATCGAGCAAGGGGAGGGGCAGAGGGAGAAGGAGAGAGAGAATCCTCAGGCAGACTCCCCACGGAACAAGGAGCCCGATGTGGGGCTCCACCCTTGGACCCGAATCCAGGACTCTGAGATCATGACCTGAGCCAAAATCAAGAGTCTGCTGCTTAACCAACTGAGCCACCCAGGTGCCCCGTTTTGTTACTTTAAACAATAACTCGAGTGGGCTGAGGGAAGGTGGGCAGGATGCAGAAATCCAGTCAGGGTAAGTGATACTGCGTCTGGGCCTTTCAGAACAGGATGGCCTCTTAGAGAAAAGGGCCCTGAGTAGAGCCGAAGACGCTCTGCCCTCTGCCCCTACCCATTCTTCCCTTCACCTCCTAGAGCGGAGGTGGGGGGGGGGGCTAGGGTCTCTAGAACATGCTCTAAATGGTGCCAGCATGCAGGACAGGCAGGGAGCAGGTCTTGCAAGGAGAGGGAAGCGTAAGCAGTGCGAGCAAGGAGTGAGGAGACATCTGTGTCCGTCCCCCAATAGCATCTGTAGAAAGGAAGGTAAGTCACGAAAGCGTGTATAAGTTCGAACCTCTCAAAATGTGCTCCAAAGCTAATTCCTGGCACAGTTGGGACATGACATAGGAATTTAAACAAAAATAATGAAAGATCGGTGTTCACTCACTTGGGGTTAGTGAAGACTACGTTTCTCCAATCAGCATACAAGGTATGTCATTGTATAGACAAGATAAGATGCTAACAGTATTTTATGCACATTCTTACGTTCTAACTCTTCCTTTCTGGGTGATGACTTGCCTTCTCCTACATGCCATTGGTTTCTATTTTTATTCACTAGATATATATCACATCAACTGCTTTACTTTTCACCTAGTCCAAGCATACAGAAAATATTTCAATTAAAAAAAGTTCTTCTTAATGTCTTCAATTAAAAAATAAAAAAGCTCCTATTACTGAAAGCCAACTATGCTGTCTATGTGTAAGATGTTGCCCTGGGCAGCATGGCTTGTGGGGACTAAGATTTTTCTAAAAAGTAGTCAAAGTGCAAAGAAAGAATGTAACCAAAAGGATTAGTACTTTTCTTCTATCCCTGTCTTACAGCTTGTTTGCTGGCTAAATTACAACCTCCGTTAGCTCACATGATTCCATCACTGCCATGAATGCTAACACTCAATTCTTCTGAACAAATTTTCAATGAACAAAACTGCACATGCGCCAAAGACAATAGGAGAAATTAAGTTTCAAAAATTGGAAGGCACTTTCTTAAGTGACAAAGAAGACAGCAGATTTGCAGAAAGCATTTCATGTTTCAGCCCCTATAGACCCTGTCGGAACCAATGCCAAAATATACAGCACTGGGAGGGCTTTAAGTTATGTCAGCTCCCTATGAAATGGGGTGAATTGCTTGCTTTGCACTATGTCAGGAATGGAGATAACATTTCTAAAAATGTACTGGGGGTAGGGAGTTGAATTCCGGGGCAGAATACAAAATTTCCAGTTTAATTGGAAGGGCAGAGAGAGGAACGAAACAAAAAAGCTCAAATGTACACTTACAAAGCTGCATTGACTATCTTATAGACCTCACCAATTCATCCCAGGCTTTCATTAAGGTAACACAAAACATATTGATTAAATTAATGGGAAAGATCGAGCAGTTAAGCCAAGTTTCTATATAAGACCAAGCGTGAAAAATATACAAAGCTGGGATTCTTGTAGCACAGATGTAAATTTTTTTCCAGTACTCGCATAGGAGGATTTGTAAAAAAATGTCAGAAGAACCAGTTGAAGTAAATAGAAATTCAATTAAGAAAAGAATCAACAGTTCTCAGGGAAGCAGAAAAACGAGAGTGCATACAGTAGTGCTCAGTGAAGCCTCTCTTCTCATCAAGGCAATTGGTTTACTGTCCCCATAGTACTTTACGCACATGCCCTCCTCAGAAAACGTTGCTCACACCATGAAGCTCTGTGCATCAGGCCTTGTCTGTTTCATTTTAAAATGACTAGTGGTGACTGGCATATTCTATCCTAACTTACTTGTAAGATATCCATGAAGAGTGTTCCTCGCTTGCGAACCAACACCATAAACTAGGGTAGTAAATTAACCCATTGCCAGAATTTGGGAGGAATTTCAAATACCTTAACCATAATGGATTACTCAATTAAGTAAAAGTAATAGAAGTGAATGCAAACCACAGGAGCGGCCCATGCCCACTCTGCTCTTCTCCCAGTCTGTCCTTTGGGTTAAGAAAACTGGACAGTGGGTGGGGGGATGGGGCAAGTGGGTGATGGGCATTAAAAAGGGCATGTGATGGGATGAGCACTGGGTGTTATATGCAACTGATGAATTACTGAACATTACCTCTGAAACTAATGATATACTATATATTGGCTAATGGAATTTAAGTAACATTTTAAAAAAGAAAGAAAATTGGACAGTCTACCATCACTGTATAGCTGCTGTGTTGCAAGTGAACCAGAATATTTCTCCTGTCCTCACACCACAGCACCTTTCTTCATACACAGAGACAGTGTGTTCCAGTAATCATCTGTGCCAGAAATAAGGATTAGATGTTAGTGGGAAAGGACGACTGTAACAGAAGAGAAGGTATCACTCTGAAAATTCAGGCTTGTTGGTGGGAGTGGGATAGAAAAAGTGGTATCAACAATGCATTCTGAAGACTGTAGTTTTACAAATTCTTATGTTAGAGACCAGTTCAGCCGAATGGATCCATATTAAATACAAGCTTAGCAGACAGTGGGAAGTATGAATACAGAGTCATATTAAGTAGAGAAAGAGTGGTGTCAATGGAAACCACACACTCTGCTCCTTGACAAACATTGGTATAAATAAATCTCCCCTTGGCTTGATAATTAGTGAAGATGTAAAAAAAAAAAAAAGAAGAAGAAGAAGAAGCAAAATGCTTGTAAATTGAAATTGAAGCCTAAGAAACATGCAGCAGAGTAAGTGAAAACATTGGATAATTAGAAGAAGGGCACAGTTTGATATCTTCTAGAAGATGTACAGAAACAGAAGCTGGGATGAATCTCCAGGCTTGGTGTGCTCCAGGATCAGAGGCAGAGAGGAGTGCTTGAGAATGAAGCTTCCATTGTTAGTATTCCCTACAAGAATTCCATGCAGAACAAACCCAGAAACAAGATCACTGCCTGATACTAGGTTCTAGAAAGTGCTCATTTACCCTCTGAGAGGAGGCTTAACAAAACAAAAAGGAGACATCCTGCGTCTGGATACACAATTTACA
This sequence comes from Ursus americanus, assembly GCF_024610735.1. Taxonomy (NCBI): domain Eukaryota; kingdom Metazoa; phylum Chordata; class Mammalia; order Carnivora; family Ursidae; genus Ursus; species Ursus americanus. The sequence continues at coordinate 85,212,875 of NC_142130.1, forward strand.
GACTTCTTTGGGTTTAGGTAAGTGGGAGAACAAAGAGCATCCCAATGGACTTGATTTGCCTTATCCCAATGACACCATGTGGCTGGAGGCAAAACAGGAAGTCAGGGAGAGTCCAAAGCAAAGGGAAACAAGCCACGGCCTCCAAATGATCTTGAAAGCTGAAGAAAGAAAAATGTATCAGTAAGAATGGCATCTAACAAAATGAAGAATCAAAACATGAATTTACTTGCGTTGAAATTGATTTTCTGGGAACAGTTTGACATAGACCTTAAGTATATTTAAGTGTATTTAAGATAATGAGGGAAAAATGTTGTAAGTGAACAAAAAAAAGATGAACAAAAGATGATTACGAATGAAACAAACACGTTTTAAGATAAAAAAGAATCAATTTTAAGTTGTCAATGAAATAAAAGAGACTTATTGAACAATTGAGAAAGTGTGGAAAATAAATTTAGAATTTCTAAGATGTGATGAGAAAAATTCCGGAAACAGAGTACAGAGGAAATGGCCGGGAGGCTAGGCTGGAAAATAGAAATGCAGTTTTGTTTCTGAATTTGAAATACAGAAGTACTTGAATCCTCAGATGAGCCACTATGAGTACGGACCAGGACCAAAAAAGTATATTACCATGTTCATAGATCAGAAGACTTAAAATAACAAAAATAGGCATTGTCCCCAAATACATCTTTCAATTTAATATATTTCTAACTACAATCCTAGCAAGGATTTTTATGGAACCTGATAAGCTGATTCTAAAAATTCTATGTGTGCTGAATCATACCGTTATTAACGTGTTTATATTGGGAAGGATGTTTCCAGTACCTCTTCCCATGTAGGGTTCACTTAGAGTTGGCCCGAAGAGGAGCTTGTGAAAAATTTGAGAAGCAGAAGTAAAGCAGCAGCCACTGCATTCTGAAGTACGGTGATTAGATGTGGCGGCAGACAAACACAAAAGTGCTTGTTCTTTTTCTCCTATACTTTGTGTCCAGCTCTTTTTCTGTGCCTCGTAGCCCTGGCAATCAGATGCAATGTTGGGCACCTCACTAGATACTTAATGTGGACCCAAAGAGACAGCAGCTTCTCATAGAATTCTCTACCAGCTTCCCCTTTACATTCCAATTTTGGCGGTTGGATATGCTTGGCTTCTAGACGGATGACTGGAAACTTCTCTCTCCCTTCACCTTTCGGACTTCAGTTATTTATTGCTGCTTAACTAGCTTTTCCAAAAGAATGACTTGGTTTTGCTGCAGTTGTATGGGTAAGGAAATTCAAGGAGGGCTCAGCTTGACAGTTCTGTCATTTTCATGGTGTCAGCTGGAGTGCCCAGGGCTAGAGGACCCACTTTCAAGGCTGCATCACTCCCTCTCTTATCCGGGGCCTTGGACTCCTTGGCTTCTCTTGAACCGCAAGGTATCTCATGTTCCAAAGACTCTCCATGTGGCTGGAGCTTCTGACAACATGGCTGTTTCTTGATGCTCACTTTTTCCATAGCTGCTGGATTCTGAAAGGCAGGATGCAGAAGGTACCATGCTTTCCCAGTTCCTTCCACATTTTCTCTCACACACATTTTCCCTAATACTGCTTTGCATGTCTCATCTTGTCTTAGAGTCTGTTTTAGGAAGGCCCCGGTCGATGCAGACTTTAGGCCAATAAATTCAACAACTTCGATAAAATGGACATAGTCCTTGAAATACCCAAAGCACGTGGTAAAACATAGATGCCTTGAGTGGCCTTAGAGGAATCAAAGAAATTAAATTCATTGTTGAAAACTTTCAAAGAAAAATACAGACACAGATGGATTCACTAGTGAATTCTACCAAAGATGTAAGTCATAAATAATACTGATTCCACTCATAAGAGGAAGGGACAATTCCCAACTCATTGTATAAGTTCAGTGTTACCTTGATATCAAAAACAGACAAAACCAGACCAATTTCTAATGAACATTTACATAAAAGTTCTTAACAAAATCTTAACAAATTGAATCTAGCAATGTACAAAGAGGATAATATCTGTGAGGGTTAATTTTATGTGACGCCTTGACTGAGCCGGGAAGTGTTCAGATATTTGGTTGAACATTATTCTGGATGTTTTTGTTGAGGGTGTTTTTTCATGAAATTAACCTTTAAATTGGTCAGCTGAGGCCCTGACAGCCCTGGCCGGTTGACCATCAAATTCATTTTTCTCCTTTTAATTAAAAACACAGTAAACTTTCAATAATAGGGAAAAGATTTAAAATGCTAAGCTTCAAGCATTTATGCTTTTCAGTAGATCTACGTAACATGAAAGCTAAAACAATAATTTTAACATTGTTGAAATCAGTGCTCATTTTCTCAGTGAAGATACATAATCTGATAAAAAGAATGAGTCGCTTCTTTGAGGTATTGTTTCTTTGACTCTTTTCCAGAATGTGCTGCCCAGGACACTTGTGAATTTAATTAGATGTCTCTACAATCCATTCAATTTAGTTTTTGAGTTTTAACCACTTGCTTTTAAAACAATCTTCAGAGCATCACCCCATTTTATAATTGCAATTTATCTCCTAATTTGACTCCTTGGAGAAAACACAGCTTTTGAGAAGCATGATGATGAATGGAGACCACCAATGTCATCAAAATCAGCATTACGATCAGGATTAATTAATGGCAATTCTGCAGTTGTTGACATCAGTGCAAATATTTGCATTGTAGGAAGAACTTACAAATTAGTATATGAAACCACTTGGTCTAATTGTTCTGTACTTCATCAGGTGCCCCCTGTGGATAACCCAACTTATTTTTTTCATTGGTTCTAAGAATCAGTCAGACCTGACATGCCTCCAATTTCCTTTCTCCTGAAAGCATCATAGTTGTGACACACTGGATGGCAATGAACATTGGTCATCCTTGCAGGGGACAGCTCCCTGATTTGCACTATTTCTTAGTATACTTGGATTAGGCTATGTACTCCTACATGGTAGAACTGGTATTTGGATATCACCAACATGCAGTGTTTCTTTAGTACTTTTGTTGTTCCGTATAACTATGATAGTCCTTTGTCAAATACATTTTTCATCGCTGGACATAAATTATACTTTTAATCTGTCCCATTGGATGTAGAATTTTATGATGTGCATAATAATGTAATATTGATGAAAAATTCCATATTTAGTTAAGATAATTTGAAATTACTATTATACATGTGTTAGCCAATGGTTTGTTTTTAATATTATGGTTTATTTAAGTAGAAAAATTTCGTATTACATGGTTTTTGCATAAGAAATCTCATGTTTCCAAAACTTAAAGATCAACCTGCTCAGCTGTCTAGAGTAAGACTTTATTCATTTTTCCCTTATGATTTTGATTTCCAAAAAGTTACATAATGTGTATATCACTCTTTGTTATTATCATTATTTTTTTATTCGAACACAGGCAGTTGACACATCCAAATTTCAGTAACGTATTAATTTGTAAAATAGTGCCTGTAATCTATTTTTATATTTTAAGAAAACATAGCAAACTCATTGAAACATTTTGTCACTCTCAATTTTTCCCATTACATGTGAAATTGAGCACAAATATTGTGAAATACTCAATTCAATAGTAAAGATTTGTAAAGCTCACAAAACTCATATTTATGATTAACATATTCATCTAGATCAAAGAGAAGCTTTATAAGATTTGATAACAAGGTGCGATGATCCCATTTGTCAGGATCTGAAGGCCCAGTGGTGAGGTTGTTATTTGTGTTTGAAATTCAACTCTCCATCCAGAATCTCAGAAAACTGAAATTTCTTTTGGAAACTATTATATGTTTTCACCTGATTTTTGCATGTTATGTAGTTGGCCTCAAGCCTGTGTCATGGTGGGGCAAATAGACTCTATAGAAACCACCCTGTCCTTCCAGAAACAGGAAGACCAGGCCATTACTTCTGGGAACAAGATCAGATTTTTAAAATGAACACGTAAGTATTAAGGCGCTAACCAGTTCTGTGCTGGACTAGTTTCTACTGGCCCATAAGAGCGATTGTGTCCATCTCTCTCCAGTCCACGTTCAGCCACCCTGCTGGCAGCTTGAAATCAGTCATGAGGGAACATTGAACTCAGAAACACTGCAAATCCGGGCTTTTAAAAACATAAGCCCACGACTGCCCTGATCCAATATGTTTTCAAAGTTGAACTGTTCGTGACAAATATAGAGAATTTACAAGTGGTGGATTATGCAAAGCAGGTACAACCCACCTTATAAAGAGAAATGATATGTGATCAGAGAGAATAAGTTCTTTGGTTTTAGAGATTGTACCATACACTTGCCCACATGGCGATTGGAGAATTGATTTTATATATAGATTTGTATATTTCAGAATGGTTAAGTGCCATATGTATCACAGTAGTGTTCAGTGATTTTTCAGTAGAATGGGCCATGTAATTGATTTCTGTAGTTAAAATTTAAAAATTAAAGGAAGGAATATTAAAGAATCTCCTTACTAATGCCCAGGCAATTACGGAGAGAGGGATAGTAATTTAATTAGGATTTACAGAATTTACAAAAACATTACATTGCATGGGCTTGTGTGTTACTCTACTGGAAATTTTTGAACGTAGTCTTGTTCACAAGCAAAAACTTTGCTTTCTGCTCTGTATAGTATACACTCGTCATTTTCCATTGCCTTTTAAAAAGGTGAAACTGATCCAGTGCAATGTTCTCCAACAAGGGAAAAATGACTGAAAAACAGACATGTAATCATGATCTGACTATTCATAAACTGCAATAATGTTGTGAAAACCTTACTTTATTTCTTGACCACTTTTTTTTTAAGACTTTTTATTTATTTATGTGACAGAGAGACAGCCAGTGAGAGAGGGAACACAGCAGGGGAGTGGGAGAGGAAGAAGCAGGCTCCCAGCGGAGGAGCCTGATGTGGGGCTCGATCCCAGAACCCGGGGATCACGCCCTGAGCAGAAGGCAGACGCTTACGCTACCCAGGTGCCCCTATTTCTTGGCCACTTTTACCACCATGTTTTTCTTCATCTCCTAGTGCAGGGACTGAAGGACATTTTCTGTAATGAGTCAGGTAGTAATTATGTGAAGCTGTGCAAGTCTCACCAGGTCTGTGGCGTGCATATTCTCCTGGTGGGCTTTCCTTTCCTTATACTTTGTGTTGTGGCTGTTTTCCAACACTTACAGTCTCAGCTTGCTGGCAGGATTTGACTACACTTTGGCTGCCCTGTCAAATCCTCTCCCTTGTGCCCACGTTCACTCTCTCGTGTATTTTTCCACCAACGTTCTGCCACACCTGCCATGAGTTTTGTTCACTACCCTCGCCGTGGCAGTCCCAGACAGCCAGACTCTTCCCCTCTCATCAGCGAGGCACACACTCATCATTTTTTTTTTGGCCAAATCATATAGTACTTACTTCTCTCTTTTGCTCGTAGTATTTCTGTAATTGCTGTTTTGTTTTTATTCTCTGATGCCGTCATTTTAGATATTAGATATTTTAGATACTAGATTTTAGGCATTCAAAAAATAACCTAATTTCTGTTTCTTAGTGATTCATTCTCATTTATTTTGTGCAGGGTGTAGGGTTTCTTTCTTCTTTCTCTTTTCAATCCTTTGACTTTCTTCACTTACTGTTTATTATTTTTCTTTCCTCTTGTAGAAATCTATCTTGTTTCCTCTTCCTTGATCCTGCCCTTTATTTTTGTTTATCCTTAAACATCCCGTCCAGTGTATTTGCTCACAGCTACACACAAGAGTTCTTACAAGAGAGAAGTTCCCACTAATAATTTCATTTACTCTCAGTGCTTTAGATCTGATTTCTTTCATATTTTTTCTTTCCAAGTTTTTACTTAAATTCCAGTTATTAACATACAGTGTAATACTAGTTTCAGGTGTGGAATTTAGTGATTTATCACTTTCATACAAACACTGGGTCTCATCACAAGTGCCTTGTGATTTCTTTTATCTTTTACACCTTCTCACCTGTCGAAAGAAAACATACAAACAATCCCCTTTGCCTTAAGTGACATTTTTTTTCTTATAAGGACTCATGAGAAACTTGATAAATGTTTAGCAAATTGTAGATATTAAAAAAGTGATGGATGGAAATCTGCTGTTCGAGCTTCAGACCCTTATTTTGGAGCTATTTTTCTGGAAGGTCTCTCACATTTATTTTAAGGGGGGGGGGCTATCATAAAAAGAAATAAAGACCACTAATTTCTAAGAAATTAGAAAGTAAAAGTGATTCTTTTTCTATCTTAATTTATAAAAACAAAAAAAAGCTGTAATTTTAAAAACTTAAATAGTAAGGGTTTTAGTTCTTTACCTTAGTCTTATGTATTGATGTAGATTAAGATAATATGAAACAATATGCTCATAGTTCAAAAAGTTTATAAATAGGTTAGAAATATTTTATTGATTTATATAAATCAATTTTTCCCATTTTCTGCTTTTTTGTGTTTAGATATGCCTTTAAGATGTTTTAGCATTTTTAGCAAATGTTTCCCTCCATTTAGATTGGATTTTACTGGGTAAATGAGATTGGCTTTGCTTTATACACATTACCTGAAGCTAATTCCAGCAAACTCAAGACCACTTTTTATGAGATGCTCTCAAATAGGAGACCATTGTTATCAGAGTGCCCTTTGAGCTTATTTTAAAGTTGTTGAAAAGTAACCATGTTACCATACTTCTCTTCTCCAGTCTTTGAGGAAGCATATAATCTGATACATTTTAAAAAGTAACCAGAACATGAAAAGTATTGAAGAATTGCCTGCTTTTCAACACAGCAGTTTATTGGTCTAGATAAGAATTGGATTTTAAACTTGTTACAACGTTTAAACTTAGATGATTAATATATAACTCGTTTGTAAATTTTTTTTCAAAGATGTATTTATTGAGAGAGAGAGAGAGCATGAGTTGGTGGGGCAGAGGAAGAGAGAATCTCAGGCTGACTCCTTGCTGAGCACAGAGCCTAATAAGGCGCTGGATCTCATGGCCCTGAGATCCCGACCTGAGCTGGACACTTAACCAACTGCACCACCCAGGCACCCCTTAATGAATAATTTTCGATGGACTTCTGTTACTGTGTCAGTAAAATCGTTGTTAAACCCCTTATTCTGATGTGGTACAGATATTCTCTAAGTGGTACAGATCTCAAATTCTGGTACAGGGAGCACACATTTTCTTTCCTTTAGTAAAAAATAAAAGCACATTTTTCAAGTTCTCTCAGCTGGTTTTATTAAAGGGAACTTCTCTGGATATTACTAAGGCCATATGTTGCAAAATGGCTACTTCAAAGTAGATTAATAGATTATGTAATGCACAGGTCTAAATCACAGATTTTAATTATTTTCATGATAAATATTTCCCGTTTTAATAGTCTAATATTTCCTATAAAATTAGATATTGATTGATTTATATTCACTTGCTTTCTCTTCTAGTTATGCTTTAAAATGAGCAGTATGGAATAATTTTCTTAAATAACTTAATTTGTTTCACTCTTTTCTTTTAAGCAACTTTATCCGAAGTAATTTCCTAAGTCTCTTCTGAATAAAATTGTCTACTTAGGCTTCTTTTGGAATTATAGAAAATTGCAGAAGGAAGCAAATTAAAAAAAGAAGATTAAAAGATTAAACAGGAGAAGGATCTACAAAGAAGGGAGGATGACTATACAGAAATAATAGTAATACTGTGTGGTATCAACATGACGGTGCCCACTGTGTTCAGACCGCAACAGAGAGAGACAAATTGCCAGGAATGGCCAGCAATCCCTGTACCGATGAATGAAAGACGATCACAAACTTTGCCGTGAAAGAAAGGAGAAGGCAAGGGGGTCAAGGCTCAGAGGCAAAGACCCTTTGCTCCTCTTTGCTCCCGCTTTTGTTGGTCCTTCAGGATAATTACAAATCCTTATCACTGTTCCTCAAGCACATGTCCTGTAACAAGGGGTCTTACTGAGACTGGGAGCATCTGTTTACGGGAAAGATGCAATATGCTAATTTGGGCATGTTCTACAAATTCTGCTACACATAGCCTGAGGGACAATTAGCCTACATCTCTTAGATCACAGGGCGGGCGACTGTCTGGGCTAGAACGTTTCAGGAAGGAAACTCCCCGCAGCATTCCGAGGGCAGAGTGGTAACATAGGCCTCCGCATTCCAAAGGCCTACGCCCTTCTCCGAAACCTCCCCTGCCCTTAGCGGCCTCTGTGTTACATTTTAGCAAGCCAGCTATCATGGCTGATTTCAAGCTCTACCTAAACCCCAACAACAAATCATTGACCAATATATTACTTCATTATATGAAATTTACATTGAGTGTTTTGCTGTAAGGATACATCTAAGATACCAATGCACTTCTAAGTGTTTTTCCCCTCAGATTCTATTTATTTATTTATTTCATTTAAATTTAATCAATTAACATACAGTGTATTATTAGTTTCAGAGGTAGTTTAGTGATTCATCAGTTGCTCATTACATCACATGCCCTCCTTAATGCCCATCACCCAGTTACCCCATCCCTCCACTACCTCCCCTCCAGCAACCCTGTCTGTTTCCTATGGCTAAGAGACTCATGGTTTGTCACCCTCTCTGTTTTCATCCTATTTTATTTCTCCCTCCCTTCCCCTATGATCTTCTGTTCTGTTTCTTAAATTCCACTATGAGTGAAATCATATGATAATTGTCTTTCTCTGGTTGACTTATTTCGCTTAACATAATACCCTCTAGTTTCATTCATGTCATTGCAAATGGCTAGATTTCAGGTTTTTTTGATGACTAATATTCCATTCTTTATCCATGCATCTGTTGATGGACATCTGGGCTCTTTCCATAGTTTGGCTATTGTAGACATTGTTGCTATAAACATTGGGGTGCAGGTACCCCTTCGGATCACTATGTTTGTATCCTTTGGGTAAATACCTACTTGTGCAATTGCTGGGTCATGGATTAGCTCTATTTTTAACTTTTTGAGGAACATCCATACTATTTCCCAGAGTGGCTGTATGCGTTCCCACCAACAGTGTAAGAGGGTTCCCTCTCCCCACATCTTCCCCTCAGATTTTAGTTTTACTGAAACACACATTTACTACTACCTAAAATTGATACTTTCTCTGGAAGAAGGCTGGACCTGTATATTGGTAATACCTCCAAGGTAAACTGCATCTAGTGCTATCTGACCATGTATTCTTTTCATTCAGCATGATCATAAATATGAGGAATGGGACAGAACATTAAATCATTCATACTTAGCACTTAAAGGACCTTTGAGTGCCATCAAAATCAGTGTCATCATTTTTGTTAATGTAGAAAATCAAACAGGTAGGAAGAGATAAATGCCACAGTCCTTTTATCATACATGGACGTTAGGGAACTCAAATCAATGTTATGTTAGGCTACTCCCACACTCCCCAAAGTATGGGTGGAGAATAAATCTGTACATTAGCGCTAACTCATAAGATTTTAAATAATGCTAAGTGCTGATTATATATATTTAGGAAACATACATTTTTAGGAAATGCTGATTATATATACTTAGGAAACTCGAGATTTTAACTAATGCTAAATGCTGATTATGTACATTTATTTTTACTTTTTTGTTTTTATTTATACTGAAAACTTATAATACTGTTCTCAGAACACATTATTAGGACTTCTACAATATTTCTCCACTTACAAGAAGAATGTAGAGATGTCTACCATGTTAATTATTAATGAGCAATGAGAACAAATTGTAGCTCAATTGTTTAACCTAATTTTTTGAGTATCCATCAAATTCCTCTCCTTTTCCATTGTCAATCCTCCTCCTTATATCTATATCTGAATTTTTTAACCATCAATTTATTTTTAAAAATATTTTTTAAATGCTTTCTCCTATTCCTAAATTTTTACAGCTGATCCAATATGTAGGTTTTAATTTCCCATTCCTAAAATAGACAGTTATGAAGTCTGACTAAATCTGACTAAATCTGACTAAAGGCAAGGATTCTTCTTTTTCTTCTGTGACATCTCGAAATAAATATGCATCCCCAATCAAATGTTTATTGAATAAACTTTGTCCAGGTTCTACACCTTTACTCATGGCATTTCCCAAGTCTGGAAATGCTTCTGTACATAATTCTCTTCCAGCCCTACGTAGTATAAACAGCCAGCTTAAGGCACACTTAACTCTACCAAAGCCTTTCCATGTCTTCTCTTTTTTCTCTAATGTCTGAAATCTAGTCCATATTATCAGATCACCTAAAAATAGTTTAGCCCACATTGCTTTGTGTACTTAGGTAACTACAGTGTGGTCAGGTATCTTTTGGTGCATTTATACAAGGGATTGTAAATCCGCCGGGACCTATAGCAGGTGCCATCCCCAACCAAGGGAGCAGCCGTTTCTCAGCGCCAGCCGACTAGTGCTCTGTAGAGATGCAGGGCTCTGTGTTGCCAGATCTTCCTACGAAAAACAAAACAAATAAATAAACAGAAATCGGATTTAATAAATAAGTTGGAAAACTGAATTTTATGTAGAATTGCCTGAGTTTTAGAAGCTAATTCAAGATTTTAAAACATAGTATGAATTTCCTTCAGCTGAAAGTCACAGGTGTGTATACAAACTCTTACTCTCATCCCTACCGAATCCATTTATTCGCACATTTAACAAATATATAAGAAATATTTGCTATTTATCAGGCACTGTGCTAGTCACTAGAAATAGTGGTGACTAAGATAAAGCCTGTACTCTCAAACAGTTACCATCAAATGGGCATATATGTCAGAGCATTTTCCAGACACATATATCCTGATACATAGTATTTGATTTAATTGAGCAATCGTGTTGGTCACTAATAGTGAATATTTGCTATGCTACAATAAAAGCAGAACAAAATAGCAAAGCAAAAGGCTCACGTAAACCAACCAAGATCAATAAAATAATCTACAACCATCTTCTTCCCACACATACACATACGTGCCTGCATGTGGACTTGGGTGAAATAGTCCGGAGAGAACTATATTCTGACAGCACCAAATCTTCTGTCACGCTCAAATGCAACTGAGAAATATTTTGAGATATGAATACAGGCTCCAAAGCAATATTCTGTAGGAACATTATTGTATTCTCTCAGTCGAGCACTGATTTCAACAAACAGTATCTTTACGATGTTCACAAAGAGTCTGGGATCTTTTACAAAATCTCAGATAAGGCAATAGCATTAAAACATTGAGTAGCTTTGCTAAAGAGATAAAAAGAGTGCAATATAAGATAACCAATAATTCTCAACTCTGTTAAAAAAAAAAATCAGAACTAGTCACCTGCAGAGTATGGAAGTGAATAAAATTCTCCAGAGAGTTTTAAGGCTGTATTTCTGGGCTGGTCTTTTCTGAAAATAAGGCACATATTTGTGAAGCATTTAAGAATCCTTTGCTTCTACAAATCTATGCAATCTATTTAAGACTGCTTTTTACTGTCTGTCTTTGTTTGTTCTCATTTCCAAGTGTCCCACAAACCTCTCCTGTGAGGTAGCCAGTAGGAATGGACAGTGAAGACAATGAAAAATAATGAGGGTGGGGAACAAAAAGGAACATTTCGGGTATCTTGGAGACAGTACTTCTCTCTCTCCTCCCCTTCCTCCTCCTCCTCCTCTTCTGTCCCAAATAGGCCATAATAAACAAAGAAAGGGTTATAGGGGAAAATATAATTTACCTCTCACATTTAAGTACTGGAAGCACAATGGTTTATGAGTTTGATTGATACAGACTACTTTAAAAAGTAATCAATAGTCAAGCAGGTTCTTTTATAGATTGTTTTAAAATTGAACATAAGATGCAACAAATTATGAGGAATGTATTTATTACACAACAAATCACGAGGGGGGAATACGCTTCCCTCTCCTTAGAGCGGTTACATGCAATTGGATTAGGGCTGGAAGGTCAGCGTCTCCTCCCCAGTGCAAGCAAATCAGTGCTGATAGGAAGAGCTGGAAACAGACAAGATTAAACTCTGATTACTTCTTTGAGGATGAGATGTTTTTAAATCAGAGTTGGCAAATCCTGCCACAGTGCATCTGTCAGGGATCAAACTCCATTGACGTTAGAAGTTCATTCTAAAATCCAAAATGCACTTCATTAAGTATTTCTTTTTAGAGCAATCATGTATACTTCCATTCACAGGGAGTGCATGTGGTTTTGAAGGGCTTTAATAATCAATTAAAAAAAGTTCTTTGATGCTAGAAATTTCTTGAAATAAAATCATTTAAGCTTAATTGAAAGTGAAATTTACTAACGGCCATGTTCATACACATCAATTAGTTCAGGTTTGATCCAAAAAGCCAAATCCGAGCCTAACTTGGAAAAGAAGTTCTCCTTTCGTTCCGTAGAATGAAGAACTTGGGACAGATATCTATCTACCTAGTTGTCTAGCTATGTATCTATTATCTATCTATCTATCTATCTATCTATCTATCTATCTATCTATTAACTATCTATCTATCATCTATCTATCTCTTATATATAATAATAGAGCTAGACTTTTTGGCGAGTGACCTTGGGCAAGTAATTCATCTCTCTGACCCCCTGTTCCCCCTTCCTAGGGCTGCTATCAGAGGGAATAGATCAGTATATGGAAAGCCTTTAGGAAAGTGCCTATTATATGTATGTAATAGATGACAGATAGATAGATGGTAGACGGATGACGACGTAGATAGGCTTAAAATTCCAAATGGTGACATTCATGAGGTGTTCTGGTTTGCTAAAATCTCCTAGCCTGTGACACAGAAATGCTCATCAAAAGTGAGTTTGATATGCAGACACAAAATTTTCAGAACCTTGAAGTGAAAAAGGTCATCTAAACAAGCTAAAGCTGGAAATAAATAGAGACTAAGGGAAGGATGTGGTGGAGGGCTGAACAGGGAGCGTCTGCAGAGGCCTGCCACAGCTCTGCCGCTGAGATTGTTGGAATCCATAGAAAGATCAGGGATTAAGTTTATTTACTATAGGGAGAAACTGAAAAAGAGGATCATAAGAAGCCTGGAGAAAAATCATAAAAATGAGTTGCAGAAGCACGAAGGACAATTTTATAGGTGCAGTTTAATACACTATCAAGGGTTGTTTTTAAGTATTTGCTATATGCCAGGCACTTTCCTAAAGGCTTTACACATACTGATTTATTCCCTCTGATAACAGCCCTAGGAAGGGGAACGGAGGGTCAGAGAGATGAATCACTTGCCCAAGGTCACTCACCAAAACGTCTAGCTCTGGATTGAGCTCTGATTCATCAACCACTGCTGCATTTTGTGGAAACATTCCTCTACAAAATGGCATGTCAAACCCAGAAATAAGTTAAAGAGAACAGGCAGCCGTGGATTACTTGTACCAATATCACCAAGCCATTTTGTACCTTAGGGCTTTTTGTGACTTGTATTCAACATAGATACTATTATTTTACATCTAGGGAATAGAGGATGTATTTTATGCCTTCTAACTTTCTTCGTAACAGGAAACATATCTTTTCCAACCACTCTTTTGCACGTTTCCACTCTGCTGGAATCCTGTGTTTTCTGTATAGGTCTTTTCACCAGAAGATTCCCTGGCAGAGCTTCTGAAGCAGACATGGGTAGCCTCCTGCTTAGGATGCTCTAAACCACATTAATAGAGGCCTCTGCAAATGAGATTTCTTTTTCATAAAAATTATCAGAAAGGAGCTCAGTTGTCCAGGGCTCCCTGAAAAGAAGCTGAGCCTCATCCATGTGGTGCAGAGACAGTTCCCTCATCTCTGCTGTGGTGTGTGTTGATCAAAGGGCCCTTTTGCGAGTCCCTGCCTGTGACCCACAGCGTAGCTGTCAATAAATACCAAGAGTTCCCCAGGTTCTCCATGGCCTTAAATAAACACAAAATTAATTATAATTTCAGTTCTTAATACTCAGAAGAGAAGGGGATGGAGAGAAGGGCAAGTCACAGTTCAGCAGACCTCAAACGTCAAGAGGGAGATGTTTTTTAGGCAGGAGTTTCCTCCAAATTAAATTTCTTTCTGTTCAGAGAGTCCAGCAAAATATGAGCACTTAGAATTGATTTATTGCTAGATTGAACTGTCAAACAGGACCAGTTTCCCCTTCAGTGAGAGAGTTGACACAAACAGAAGTCAGTGCGAACTCTGTATCTATGCTAATGTCTTGATTGCTGACTCAATTTACTTTGCAAGAAAATCACTCTCAAAAATTACCATTGTACAAAATAAGAAATATTTGCAGGTTTAAACGTTACTGATATTTAGCTCACAAAAATGTACACTTAACTAACAACCTACCTGTGCAATTAAAAGCTAAAAAACAAATAAACATACAAAGCACAATTTTTCTGTCTCATACTGACATGTGAACACAGCAGCAACTGATTCTAAATGGTTTGAGCTGTTATTTAAAATATGGACCCAGAATTTTAAAATGACTTGGTTCTTTACCAAGAACTGCCTTTGGGAAGAAAGGAAGCACAGCTTGAAAGCAGACAGCTTCCAGTTCTTTAGTTCCCTAACACATCAAAAGTACAGTCTTCCTTTTATATGGGACTAAAAATCTAAGATCCTTTCCAATAATCTGTGGCCAGCAGGGAGAGGGAGATCTGCGAGACCTTATGACGTTCAGATAAGGGAAACCTTAAAGGATTTAGCAAGGGGACGGCAAAAAAGTAAACAATTAGAATTTTACCGTTTCTCTAACTGGCATCATACAGGGTATTACCTGCGTCTATTATGAGGCCCGCATTCTTCTTCTTCATCGCCGTTTCTCCCTCCCAGGTACTGGTAATTACAAAACGAAAACAATATATACACCCTGTGACTTTCCAGGAGCAAGAAAACAAGGAATTCTAGGGCCTGTCTCCCACAGATGCCTTCCTGATCTCTCATTCATCCCTCCCAAACCTCTCTCTAGACAGTATCACAGATGGAATCAAAATTCTCTGAAAAATATCTAACACATATCGACAGACAATACATTATTTATGCTAATCAGTCAAAAAAAAAAAAAGAAAGAAAGAGAAAGGCAATGCGTGTCAATGGCCATTATATTAAACTGCATTCTTAACTTCTATCTCACAAAGGCTTTTGGTTTACATTGCTTATTTGATTGTTTTATTTTTTCCTTCCAAATATGAAAGATCCATAAAGGTAATCTCTGGGCCTGGCTCAGTTTATGTACTGTTTGCTGTTAAGCCTGAAATGCAGAAGGTGCATGGATTGTAAAGATGCTTTGCTTCTTAAGATCCCAAGTGAAGGACCATAAACCAATACTGTTTTTCTGTTATAAATCATCTGTATTTGAAGGCTACAGGTTCCCAACATTTCATGTATTTCCTGACTATATAATAAAAATAATGGGAGAATATATTTTAAACTAGTATGTTGTTTATTGACTAGGTCACCAGCAGTGGGTTTCTCATAGTTTGCTTTAAAGAAAAAGAATGCCAGTAATTGTTAATTTTTCCAGAATTTTCTTTCCACTTGCCAAGACCTGACCTGGGGGACATAGGGGTGGGGATGGTATACTGGAATAATTTTTAAGTGTCAAGACCAACTTGGATTTTGGTAACTTGGAAATTGATTCTAGGCTTATATAAAGAGCCACACAGAAGACAAGGAGGTGCCTTAAAATTGCTTCAGAAGAGCATGATTTTTTTGGCCAAGAGTTATAAAGATTGTAAAAAGTTGTTCTTCCTCTGCCTGCATTAGAACAGTGGTGAGAGAAATTTTTCAGAAAACGTGGGATCAATCAGCTTGCCCCAGTCACACAATCTTTTGTCCCCAGAGAAAAGTTTCTAGTTTCTTCGACACTGGGCATCTTGCAGTTCTCTGCATATAACCACTGAAGGATACAGTTTTTATCCACCTAGAAAGATGTAAATAATTCAAAGCGAAGAATATTTGTCACTGGTTAGCTTCTTTAATTGATAATAAAATATGGTCTATGAAATTTTCTCATTCACTGATCCTGGAGTGAAATTAAATCTGTAAATTTGATGCCTAAATGGAGAACCCACAATATTTACCCTTCTTACTCAAAGTACCTTAACAGTTAATCAAAGATTTCATTTGTTCTAGATTCCTGACTAGACTAAATGTAACAGTTCTTTTTTCTATGGAAGAAAGAAATTTTAGAACTTATTGAAAATATAAGCAATAGAACTTTTTAAAATAATGTCTTCTGTCTTTTTCAGGATTTAGATACACATAATAATAATAATAATAATTAATAATAATAATAAAAGCATGTAGTACCTACTATATTCCAAGCACTTTTTCAGATGCTTTGAATATACCATATTAACTTATTTGATCTTCATAATAATTCCGTGAGATTGATACTATTATAATCTCCACTTTACAGATAAGGAAACAGAAACGTGGGTAAAATAACATGACCAAGGTTACTGTGGCTGATGTCGTAGAGGGTGCAGCCTATGCTCACCTCTAGGATTTTCATGGATTCCTGTCTTTACATCAAAAACCAGGGATGTACTGTATGGTGAATAACATAATATAATAAAAATATTATTATGAAAAAAAAATAACATGACCAAGATCACACAGTTATTAAGTAATAAAGCCTGAATTTGAACCCAGGCAGTTTGATTCTTGAGTCTAGGTCCTTAGCAAAACATTGTTACTATATCTTTCTGTATTTTTGCCATTTATCAACACATGTCCCTTGACTTAAAAAAACTGACAGACTCCAGCTTCGCCGTCACAATTCTACAGGATTTCTTCTAAAGTCAACCCCTTTTAGTATCAGAATCTATTTAATAAAAGCTAAGGATTTGTTGAATTCACTATTTGTAGGGCATATGTCAATGTTTGATATTTTACTCTATTGACAAATAATAACGCCAATTATGATAGATCTTGAAAAAGCGATCTATGATAACACATCCTAGGTTTCCACTTATTTACCCATTTTTTTTATGATTTCAAACAAAGTGATGACTGTCATTCATAGTTAATCTGGTTTTGAATCATGACAAATATGTATACACCCATAGTCAGGAGCTTCAGGTCAGAATTTGTTTCTCTTATGATTGGGCCAACACATCCACCTTTGTGCAAAATTCAAACCTCATGTTTTATCTTTATATTTTAAGGTTCTTTCTCTAAAATTTAATGATCCATATAAGTTTCTCTCTCTCTTTTTTTTTTTTAAGATTTTATTTATTTACTTGGTAGAGAGAGAAAGTACAAACAGGGGGAGGGGCAGGCAGACGGAAAGGGAAAAGCAGGCTTCTCACTGAGCAGAGAGCCCTATGTGGTGCTTGATCCCTGGACCCTGGGATCATGACCTAAGCTGAAGACAGACGCTTAACTGAGCCACCCAGGCGCCCCAAAAATCCACATAAGTTTAAACTTATGTTAGCTCTTTATTTTTTCTCTCATATAACTGAATTCTGGAGGAGTTATTATCAAAATAAAACAACGAATTTTCATGTGTTTACCTCATTGAATCTTTCTTTTTGGTGAGATATTTTTTAAACAGAAAAGAAAGAAAACAGAAGCATAAACAGAAGCATAAAGAGATATATAAGACTGACTGAGTTATATAGTCCTTTCCCAGCACAAGCTGTATCAGTGATCTGTGATTCTATATTAAGTGGGTGAATATATATGTAATTGGGGTCAAAAATTTTTTAAAAAAGAGATAAAAGGATAAAAAATATGTAAAGATTATGGCCAATTTTCTAAATTTAGCAAAAAAAAAAAAAATCAACCCATAGATATTGAAAGATCTCAACCACCAATCAGAATAAATACAAACAAAACTATTATTGGGAACATTGTAGTTAAACTTCTGACATCAAAAGTAAATAGACTATCTTAAAAACAGCCTGAAAGGATGAAGAAAAAAACCCAAAAAACAGTAAAAGGACTACGAAAATATTATTGATGTCTCGTCAGAGATTATGGAAACTGGAAGACAATGGAATAAAAAAAAATTGGACATAGAAGAAAGGAAAAAAACATAAAGAAAAAGAAAAAGGAAAACTTTTATCACAGAATTCTGTTCCAGAGAAAAATTCTTCCAAAAATGATAGCATATCTTTACTACAAAAAATCCTAAATGAGATACTTCAAGCTGAATAAAAGTTACACCCAATTTAAATTCCAATCTATAGGATTGAATTAAGATAATTGGAAATGTTAATTATATGGGAAATATAGCTGATTTAATTCTCTTACTGTCTATAAAAGACAAGTGGCATTTAAAAATATTATACTGTGGGATTGTATCATTGTCACAAGTAAAATATGTAAACAAAATCATAAAGAAACAAAGACTTGAAAAGATAAAATTACACACTTCTAAGAGTCTAATATTATATGTGAAGGAATATAGTATTAATTTAAGGTAAACTAGGGTAAAATGAGGATGTGTATTGAAGTCCCTAGAACACTCATTTTTCTAAAAAAATAGACACGAACAAAAGCCCCATGAATGAAAAACCAAGGCTATAAAAACAAAACAAATAGCAGTCTGGTAGACTTCAACTATGTCAATAATTATATTAAATGCAAATGGACTAGATACTCCAATTAAAAGGCAGAGATCATTGACCTGGATAGAAATCCAAGATTCAAATTTGGATTCTAGTCTGTGCTCTGTAAAAACTAGCTTAGAGATATTTTTTGACTCTCAGTTCCTTTATCTGTGATAAGGGGGAAGGCAAATCGGTCTCACAGAAAATGGGAAGGTGCTTGGCATATAATAGGTGTTCAACAAATTTATTGAATGAATGAAAATAAATATAAAGATGAAAACCTTTATTATGCATACATAAACTAAAGTCAAAGTCCTGGTGAGCTTTTTCATTTGTTTGTTTGTTTATTGTTTTGCTTGCAAACAGACTGTTTTAACACCAAGAGATGTAGCTACAGAGATTTTAATAGTGATATATGGAAAATAACCAAAAGAGAAAAAGGCCTTTCTGACATGGCAGCAAGTTTTGATGTTGGACTTTGTGGAGAAGAGATTATTTTCCCAGCATGAACTGTAAAGGACTATAAAAATCTGTGGCAGCTTTCATAGGTGTAGGCATATGTGGAGTCGGACTCTATTCAAAGAAAGCAGCATTTCCAGCAGTGCACATATTTGTGATGCAGGAGGAAATCATAGTGCCCCTAGGAGAAGGAAATTTGACACAGTGGGCTTGACCTACAACTTTCAGGATATATTGCAGATAACTGTGCTTACTTAGTCACCACTTATTACTTGGATAGCTAAATTCCATAGCCAAGAGACAAAGAGCTAATCTGAAATGCTTGAAAATTTTGAATAGGCTCGTTGCAGAGTAACATACTTCTTTTCTAAAAGAACATTATATCTATAGTTATTAGCTTAGGAACATATAAAAAATTGTCTTCATTTTTCAATTACTGAATTGTAGACAGTTGGTAGCAATAATTTTGTCAAGCTTTTTGTTTAAATATTTGGCCTCCATGGTTCTAAAAAATAAGTAATTTTATTTTTCTTTATTATTATTCTTTTTTAAATATTTATTTATTTATTTATTTGTGAGAGAATGAGAGCATGAGTGAGCAGGGTGAGGGGCAGGGGGAGAGAGAGAATCCCAAGAAGACTCCATGCTGAGCACAGAGTCCAACGTGAGGGCTGATCTTACCATCCAGAGATCATGACCTGAGCTGAAAACAAGAGTCAACCCTCAACTAACTGAACCACCGAAGCACCCTCGTAATTTTCTTTTTAAGTCATTTTTATAAAATCTAGTAAAAGCCAGATGAATGAGTGGGAATAAAATGAATTTTGGTATCTTAATTTTTTTCTCCTACTTTCTTCATTTCTCTAAACTCTTTATATTTTCAGTGACATTTACATAGAATATGACTTATCGTGGGTGATATTTACTTATCATTTTGGAGTTTTTTTTTCTTGTAAAACTTTTAGATAACAAAGTTGATATTCTGCTTCAAAAGTATCTTTATGGGATGTGATAAATTTCCTATAAGGTTTTTAAGATTCATGATCTATATAACATGAAATACATTTAATAGATTCAAAAATAAAAAAGAATCCTTAAAGTTTATTTTGTTTAACACTAATACTAGTATAACAAGCAAGTTTATATGACTAAAATATGTTTATACCTAATCCTTGTAATTCTGTCTTGTATTATTATTTAGATTTTATATTGGTTAGCTCAAAAATAGTATAGTATTTTTAAAGTTATGTAGCTTATGGACTTTCTCTTATTTTTAAATAGTTATTTTATTTCCATATTTAATTATTTTAATGTTTTTCATTCAATGTTATTCAAATAGCAGTATTCACAAAAATCATTAATTTATTCTCATGCAGTAATAATCATATTTTAACTATGAACAAGAGACTTGAAATAGAAAAAGAAAAACAAATAATAAGATTTTTTAGGCCAGATTGTAGCTAGAATATTTACTAAATTTATATGGGAAGAGTCAGATCTTACTAATAAATCTAAATAAAATGCCTTGCTCATATTCCTAATGCTTTCTCTGATTAAGATTTGGTGATCACATATGCTATCATGGAAAATTAATCATGCAAAAATCAGATCAGGTAGGCAGAAATGGCATTGAAATAGGCATCCAGATCTTCATACTTTTGAAGGCTGAGACTAAAAGTGAGTTTGAAGAGCATATTTTGGCCAAATCTGTGACCAAAGTCAAGCCTTCTGTGCACCTCTAATATAATAAACACTGGTAAACATTAATGAAGAATGTACTTTAAAAGTTGTGTTCAGAAACATCTAATTCAACCTAGTAACTAATACATATGCTCTGATACCAGAATCATGGCAAAATTAGTAACTCTCCTAGGTCAAGACTAATTTGAATCTAGTATACCTCTGGATATCCTAGGTATATATACCAATACCTCATGTACATGTATCAGAAAGTTATCTTCATTACTGAATGTAGTTTGAGTTAGATTTTCTGCTACTTGAATAGTCAAAAGAATCATAACAGACAGGAAGATTTTGCAAATGTAAAGCATTATGGTAATAAAAATAATATAGGAAACCGAGCCTTATAATTAAAGCCAAAAGGGAATTTGTTCTTTAATTCAGATATTTTATTCATAAAGTTACAGGGCATAGTCACCCTTAGGGGAAAGTAAAATTAAATGGACATTCTTGCTTATAAAGGAAAGTAACATATTTTCTTAAGGATTTGGGGGGATGGTAAAGTAAGACCTAGATTACTGATTAATTGATACCTAATTTTTTTTTTATTTAAAGAATTTCACCTAGATTAAATCTTTCTAATACACAGCAGTGTTAAGGGAAACCATAAGGAATGGTAAGATAGCCCATGTCAAGCAAGAATGAGAAACCATCATCACCCCAGATCTGAAGGGCAAGAGAAAGTAGTAGGAATAGTTAATAGAGCCTAGTGAAACCTATTGACTAAAAGAGGGTTGCCTGACAGGAGCTAAGGTCTCAGCTGGAGGAATGTAGCCCCTGTCCAACTAAAGAGGGAAGCTAGACAAATAAAGAAGCCAAGCTGTCCAGTGAAATGGCTACTTCATCAGCTCCAATCAGCATGGCCAACATGATGGACTAGAGTGATGTCCAGTAGAAGAGAAAGACAGTAAGTTCCCTGCACACTAGACCATAACAGTGTCGGGGTTAATGTAGAGCATGAAATCAGCCATGATACCTGGCTTGCTACAATGTAACAGAGGCTGCGGAGGGTGAGGGAAGAAGGTTTTGGAAAAGAGCTTAGGCCTCTGGAATGCCCAGGCCTGCGTGACCACTCTGCCTTTGGAATGCCACGGGGAGATGCCTTTCCAGAAGGCTTCCTAGCCCAAATAGCCACCTGTGATCTAAGATATGTAGGCATTGTCCCTTAGGCTATGTGCAGCAGAACTCGTAGGACACATAGATTAGCACATCACACCTTTCCTGTAATCAGCTCCTCCTAGTTCCAGTAAGACCTCTTGTCACACATCACGTGCTTGAGAAACAATGATAAGGATTTGTGATTATCCTGAAGGAGCAATAAAAGAGGGAGCAAAGAAGAGCAAAGGGTCTTCATCTCTGAGCCTTGACCCCCTTGCCTTCTCCTCTCTTTCACGGCAAAGTTTGGAGTCATCTTTCATCTGTCAGTACAGGGATTGCTGGCCATTCCCAGCATAACAGAAGGCTGGAGAATTGATAGAGCCTTGAGGTGGGATTGTGAAGGTATGTTGCTAGTCCTGCTAGGAGAATGCAAACTGCTTCTGACGGTTACTAACAGAAAAATCATTTAATGGAGCGATAGGTTCCCATCAGGTGCTGGGGATATGCTCATTTGGTCCATTAAAAAAAACAACAACAACAAATATGGAACAGCAGCTGCGTTGGAATCACAATCTGATAAAATTTACACTAAGCCATTTTCTTCTGCAAGATCTGTCTTCTGTGCAGGCCAGTTAGGCAAGTTCAATAGAGGTATGGTAAGAAGTATCATCCCTGAATCTTTCAAGTTCTTGATGGGGGACTTAATCTTGGAAACGGAGTATTGCTTTCAGTTTACTATCTTGGTAGGTAGAGGCAGTCCCAAGGGCTTCCACCTGGCTTTTCTAATTATAATATCTCTCACTCCACAGGTCAAGAAATCAATGTAGGCATTCTACCAGTTGCTCACTATGTCTATTCCAAAAATGGAATCCAGAACTAGAAAATAACCATGGGTTTGGTTTGGGAACCCCTTTGTCTTACTGATATAACTAAGCCCAAACTCCACTATCAACTCACTTCCATATATCCCATCCTAATCAGTAGAACACAATGACATTTTAGATCTCTAGATGTTAGTTGACTCAAAGCCAGTGCCCATTAATCACTGAAATCTTAGCTCTTTTCTCTTCCCCTGTGTACCCTGCTAAATGTCTGAAGCTCCTTTTGGGAAATGCTAGGAAAAGTGTTTGTAGCATTACATTTCAGTAATACAGCAGGGCCCTTCCTTGGGGTGGCCCAGTTTCTCCTTTATTTAAGGGACTCTGGAACTGTGAGCTAACTCAAGACTGAGAATTGTTTGAGGCATGTGACTCCCTATTGTGCTGATTTAAATCAATCTTCCATTCCTCACACTTAGAGATTTTCCACTTACACAAATCAACTAAGACTTTAAATAGCTGCCCTCCTATTCCATTCTTAGGGACACAATGACCAATTAACTAAGATCAATACTCTCCGCAGGTCAAGCCATTCTGATTACTGATTTTTCTCTGATGCTCAATACAGTAACTATGCCTGCCTTTGCCCTGACAACTGAATGCCAACACTTGGCCCATACTACTCCAAGACACATTATCCCCATTGAATTTAGGGAACTTGGTAATTAATGTTTGGTAATAGCAACTTATTCTCTCATTCTTGATAAGCAGAGAATAATTACTACAGAAGTCTTCAAGGAGGCTCACCAGTGTATTTCTTAAAGCCATAGTAAAGATAGTGATCTCTGGAAACTCTTACAGAACATGGGTAAGGATGAGTAAGTAGATCTCACAATAAACCAACTTCAGCATTCTCATTTCCCTAAGCCTGTGGATATCATATGATCTAGCAATTTCACTCTTAGGTATATACCCAAATGAAATGGAACTATGTGTCCACACAAAAAGTGGTACACACATGTTTATAGCAGCATTGTTCATAACAACCAATAAGCTCAATTAACCCAAATGTCCACTAATTGATAAATGCATAAATAAAATGTGCTATAGGCATGCAAGTGAATATTACTCAGCAACAGACAGAAATGAAGGCCTGATACATGCTACAACATGGAGGAGCCTTGGAAACATTATACTAAGTGACCGAATTCAGTCAAAAAGGATCATGTATGCTATGGTTCCATTTATATGAAATGTGCAGACTAGGTAAATCTACAGAGATCGAGAGCAGACTACTGGCTCCCTAGTGCTTGGGGGAGAGGAAGAGAGGGATGGAGGAATTGGAGGGGTAGTAGGTAGGGGGCTGGAGTTTCATTCTGGAGTCATGATGGTATTTAAAAATCTATTGTGATAATTGTTGCACAACTCTGTGAATATACTAAAAGTCACTGAAGTACACATACTTTGAGCGAATTTTACAGTATGTGGGCTATACTACAATTAAGCTGTTAAGCAAAACAGGTGGTGAGGGTAGGTCTTCAGGAAGAAGTTTCCCCACTGGGAAGTTAACCTCATTGGAGGTCATTATAGGTTTTTCGGACAAGCGGACACAATCTCATCAAACAGGGAAGAAAAGCCTGCTTCCACTGGAAAAGAGGCTTTACTAAATCGAGGTTAAGGTCTTCAGTCTCATCAGAAACTGTCTATATGACGCCATTCCATTTTCTTCAATGGTCCCACTTCTTTAACGCCCTAAATTTAACATAAGAGATACTGTGAGGTTTTCAAAAGAAAAAAAAAAAATGTGTTTTTTTTTTTTTTTTTTTTTTTAAATCTTAGCCTTGGAGTTCCAGGAAATAAGGGTTTCTTTTAGGGTAGCCACAGAAGCTTTATGATTTATAATTGGACTTTTATCTGGGCAACTAAAGGCCTGAGTTCATCATTATCTTTTTCTTAGGTCTCCAGCATATTTAAAAGCAACCAACCAAACCCAAAGTTTGTCCACTCTTTAATTCCCCTAAAATATTCTATAGCTGCAGCTACTTTGTCATACAGAAACTTGCCTTCTAAAGACACTTGATCATAAGTGACTATAGGTGATAATTTACATATTGTTTGCCACTGCATGTCATGGACTACTAGTTTACTATTTACCATGGCAGTAAAGGAATTAATATCTTTATATGCAGTCAGATGAGAAAAACAATTCCAGATTCCCATCTTTAAGCTTCTATTCTTCTGGAACCACTCCTGGGACCAATCATGGTATTGGTTAGAGTTCAATAAGGGTATCAGCGCCATTATTGGTGTTATGGGTTAGGGATTTATTATATGCATTAGAACTTTAGTAATTGTGAACAGAGCAAGTAAGTGAAAGTTCAGAAAGGGGATTTGCAGAATCAGGTAAAAGAGCCATTCCTCCCGAAGCTCTGGATGTGAGACAAAGTGTGGGGCATGTTAAACAGCAATACATACAATGACCAAAGTGGAACTGCAAAGGGGAAACTCATGTGGCGGTCCCCATGGAAAGCTGTCACATCTGTGGGATTATTGCCTCTGTGTTTGTAACCCCAAATTTCATAGTGGTCCCTGTTGCTGTTATTTAGCTAGGACAGCAGTTGGGACAAATATCTGAAAACAGAATAGAAGAGAAAGAAGCAGCGGTTGGAAAATGTCATTTCAAGATTAACCAAGTTGACTTTAATACAATCTAGCACTTTCTTCTGATTCACTGTCCATAGTGGTTTCTAGAGGAATGAAGGGGGCAGGTGGATGAAAAGAGAGAAACAGAAAGAACAAACATCTTGGTATTACTTTCCCTAGTCACACTAGGTCAATTGTTCACAATCCAGGACCCCTGCAGTCATTAGTTCCTTGTACCAAGGCTTGAAAATACTATTTTCGGTTTTCTCACATCTGTTCTAGACCATAAGAGATTCTCGGCACACACACACACACACACACACACACACACACACACACACAGGCTATGTGAATGAATTCATGTGTAGATCACCAAGGATTTGTTTTTCAAATCCCTCTTACTGCTTTCTAATTTCATGTTCATGCTTTTTCTGCATCCTGCACCGGTAACAGCCACTTGCCCTTGAGGTGAGGAAATCAGGGACCCTGTGGTGTGCATGATGAAAGAAGAAAGGAAGAGTCAAGCATCTCATAATTGGGGTGGAGATTCAGCAGAGTGTACAGATAAAATATGGCATTTTTATCCAAGTGAAGACATCACAGGCTTCCTATTAAAGGAAAGTAAGTCCTCTCCTGACCCATTGTGGAGAAGTGGCCACCAGCAGTCATGGTTGTGCCTGGGGAAGAAGAAAATTAAGGAGTGGATGATCTGTGAACTAGAAGCAGAAGAAAGATGAAATTGTCATAAAGTCAGTTTGTGTGGCCATCAGACATCAGAGCACTTAAGAGGTCAATGACTCCTTCATTTTGATGAATCCATTGACTTAAATGAATATAAAAATCTAAAAAAAGAGTAGATGAAGTTCGATGACAATACTTACATGTGGAATGTTATTTTGGAATATTTTGGTAAAACAAGTGAGAGATTACAGAGTCCTGATTTGGATTCATATGAAGAATACCTTCTTTTGTCTCCTTTAAATTTGTTTCTTAAAGCATGGGGAAAAGTCACATAAAATGAGTCAAATATGAGATGAAAGAGCTAATGTGAGTGATGTGATTAATATAAACATTGCGATGTCCTTGTCCAATTTCCACATCACTAACTGGGCCACCTGTGGAGGTGTTAACCATTGTCTCTTTCTTTTTTCCTTTTTCCTTTTTTTTTTTTTTTTAAAGATTTTGTTTATTTATTTGAAAGAGAGACAGAGAGAAAGCACAAGCAGGGCAAGTGGCAGACAGAGAAATGTCCAATAACTACCAATAATCTGTGTTTATAACATCTGTAGCCTCTACCACAATGCAGTGATGTTTGATGTCTGGTTTATTTATTTGATCTGCTACTTCAAAAGGATCTCCAATTATTTTGATCAATTATTTTGGATAGGAAGTTGCATCTTGTTCATTTTGACATTTTCCCAGGGCTTGTGCGAAAAAGAAATCAATTCAGCAATTAACTTGAAGTTATCCATGAAGTTTTCATTAGTTAAAGATTGCAATTTTGCATGGAATTTCTGAAGGACAGATCACTTTCCCTTAAAAACATAGCAACTGCAACTACTCACTTAAAAGAGATACGGTTCTTTCTTGCATTTAAGACATTGTCCTGGTGCATTTTAATTTATTTCCATGAAATCCAAGTAAACAGGTGTTTAATCTTTGTGGCATAGTCTTGAAGGCTTTCAATATATTCACCCAGAACATCTGAGTTATTAAGTAGCATTGGTCTTGTTGAGAGTACTTTACAAATAAAATAATATATACAACCCCCATCCGGTCTTGCACTGGGGTAGTCGGGATCACATACAAGTTTGGTTACTCTTAATTTTCTTAATTTTTTGTTTGAGAAACATCTCTTTTGAATACAATAAATTCTGTTCGATTCACTGTAAATATTATTGGGATCTAGTTTTAGAAAAACATCCGATTTCCTTTAAATGAGGTTGAATGACATCATTTCTCATTGTGACAGGTCAAAATAAAAAATCATGGTGCTTATTTAAGTCAACGGATTCATCAAAATGAAGGAGTCATTGACCTCTTGGATGCCATGATGGCTGATGTCCATACAAACTGACTTTATAACAATTTCATCTTTCTTCTGCTGTTTGTTTCCCTGATCTCCTGATCTTCCTTATCTCTTCTTGTAATTTTCACAATTTATATTCTCTAGACTACTGTGATTCTACTTCTTGTCCTCATGATTTTTGCCAGGTTTTACTTTCAGTACTTAATGTAGTAAGGGTCTTTGATATGTAAATTTTCATTCCTTTTTCTTCCAACTTATGTTTTTGGTTGCCACAAAGATATTTTCTTCCTGACATATTTGAATTTGGATTAAAAAAATCAATAATTCTGAAAAAATACAAAATTAAGCGGAAATGAAAACATACACAAGAGCAATTTAAATGACTTTAAGTTGCCACTCTGTTGTCTTGGGATACATAGTTGCATGCTCACATCGTTCTTACACGACTCCCATTGCTCATTATTTATGTAGGTAGCCATTTTGTTACTCTCGCACCTGCTTCTTTAGCCAGTTTTATTGCGTCTGTGGCAAACTGACATGCCGTTCCACTAGGAACCACGTGACTGTCGGGACAAGATGCATCAGAGATTCTAAAACACAAATCAGAATTCTCAAGATGTATAAAATGTGACTTTACTTACAGGCACATTGTGTGTGGGGGGGGTTGCTTTGTTTTGTTTGTTTTTTTGTTTTGTGGTATTCCATAAGTTTGTGACTTACAAACACAGAGATTCTGACAAATGTTCGTTTTGTACTTCTGTTCAAAAAGGAGAAACAAAGTATGGTAAATTTATAATGGCACACGCTGCTGTTTGTTGAGAATATTTCCTTTCGGAGAGAAGTTCTATTTTGACTAGATACCAATGAGAAACAAATCCTAGACCTACAATTTTTACATGTTCGTTGTGAAAGAATTGTCCACAGACTACCTTCTGGCTCTGTGCATTTCAAAATTTTGTTTCTCTTCCGCTACCCACATACTTTCAGTGGTGTGCGTCAGAGGATATATTAATATCACAAAACAATTCATGGCTCTGATCTTTATGAAGGGACACCAGGAGAATCAGGGTGACAGGAATATCTGCGGAAACCATTCCTGCTCTGGGTTCACTGGCTAGGGCTCTGCTCCATGAGTATGTGACTGCATACCACGAAAATGTATCCTAGTAACCCAAACTCAATATATTCCCAAATGAATGTCCCTTTGTCGATTAACTATAACCGCATTGGTTGCTATTCCAATGTCACCAAAACACAGGGCAAGCATGTTAGAGCAGAGTTGGAATGGAAAAAGTTAGCAGGCTTAAGGGAAAGTAGTTAATATAGCTTACTTTTTAAACTTAGACAAAGACTGGTGAGCGGAAAGACAAAGACTGGGGCCTTTGCAGGACCTGGCCAGTGTTAGTGTAAGCCAGGGGTCCTGCAGCTGAGGCTTCGCCGGCTCCATGGTTGTATCCGCCTCGGCTTGAGATTCTTTCAGCTTTCGTTTTCAGCTTCCATATGAGCAGTAATGTTAAATGATGTCTCTTGAACCAAGGTGAACCAGTTCTATCCACACAGATCGGAGGACACTGTAGGGACAACGGTATGAGGAATACCAAGGAAGTTTAGTCACAGGGTTTCCAAGGCTTCAAGCAAAGCAGCATTTCTTTCAAGACGCCGTCCCCTGCTGCCGCCTCTGCTTTTCTTTTTTTTTAACCACACTAAAGTGAAATGGGGGTCCTGGGTCCCTCTTGCCCTTAGACGAGCATGCTGTAAATAAGCAGATTTTATGCCTCCGCACATTCAATGCAAGGAAGTGGAGGAGTGGCGCAATGGAGAAGGGAAAAAAAAAGGCAGAAATCTGGGAAAAGGACAAATGTTCTTATTTTTTATTATAAAGAATTAACCTACTATATACCTGTGTATATTTCCCTTTGCCCATTTCTCTCGGAAATGACCCCTATAGGCTAAGGCTTGATTCCAAATACCAGCTCACAGAGGGCGTGTGACCACTGCATAGATAGGTAGTGACTCAAAGCCATTCGATACAATTGTAGAAAGTGACACCAACTCACTGACCCAGTTGGAAATTTCTATCAATATTGTCATTCCTCTGAACTGAGATTTAGTCTTCTAGAACGTTCTCATTGAAGCACTTCTAAAAGCAGAGAAGAGGATCCATGTCATAAACCTCTCTGCACATACCCCATGCCCATCAGCAGTATGGACTGGGATCTTTGCACAAAATAAATCTACTTCAAATGATTCTTTTTTATAAATCTGAATTTTACATTGTAATGAATAATTTCGATACAAAAGTGTTTCCTCACATATCTGTGTTTAGTATTACTCATGTTATCGCTCCACTCCTGATTAGACATAAGTCCCACAAGGGAAAGGGTACTTACTAGTGCTTGAGACATCCGAAGTACCTAAACCAGTGCCAGGGTCAACGCAGACACTTTTGTTGAGGGAATACAATATTCAAGTAAGGTTCATGCTCCAGAGAGATGTATTATGTTTGCTCTGTGGATTGTCAGACCTACGGTTCTAACCCTCTGTATCTGTGCAAGCATAGGGCAGCTAAGCCATGTCTCTAGAATGCATCAATTAAAATATTTTCCGTTGCTAGTGAGATAAGATTTTAATACAGATTAACCTAAGCTAGCTGTCAACTGGCAGGACCTTGAAGGCCTATGAGACAGAGGAGCTGGTAAGATGGAAGTCAGGAGCGAAAGAAAGGCCCAAAGTAGGGACGGAGGTGTTAAAATAATTTACAGTCACCTCCCAATTGCTTGTTTGTTTAAATATTTCAGGCAATAGTTCTGCTTTGGTCTGATTACAGCATTTTCCACAATTCATAATTTCATTCTGGAAGCTGGAAGCTTATCTTCTTGAGTCCATCCATATCTTTGAAGCCGAAATTGGAAATTCTGACTGTGATCTGAACAAAGTTCCACTGTCGATTTGCCGTTTTCTCTGAAGCAAAGCCAGTGGAGAAATCCCGCGCTGCGGACCTTGTCTTTTCTTCCTAATTTATTAACCATTTGACTCCGTCCGCGAAAGTTTACTCTGTGGTTTGTCCCTAACATCTAAATGCTTATGCATCAACTGAAACTTTAAGTACCCTCCTTAGAGTAAAGTGATGTCATCCAATTTGGAAACATTTTGAAGTTTGGTTATGAATAAAACTCAATTTTGACCAAAGCTAGTCTCTCGATTCAGGAATGCAGGATACAAAGGATCCTATCCCTTAACTGAAGACCAAATGCCCCTGTGGTCTGACCTTAACATGTATATGAATTTCCACTATTTGTCCACGTGGTAAAGCAGGACCGGCACCTAGAATATTCCATATCAATAGTTAAATCTATCCACACACAAACAGTACATTTCAAGTCTCACGTGTTTCAGAAACATGTCTATTATGTTTTGCTATGTTTCAACTTGATTATTGGTGTGCTGATTTTAAAGTTAAACATACCATTAATTAGAGAGAAGGCTAATTGGTCCAATTTAGAGAAATGCTGATATTCAAAGATGTAGTAACTTCTTGTATTACAAATTACATTTTGAAACAGTTTCCAACTTTTAATTACGGTGAGCTTGCATTTCAAAAAAAAGAAACTAATTAAAGTTTTTTTTATTGTTTCTTTTGTGACCAAAAGTTTTACCCCAAGGCTACCTAGGAAGAAAAGAGATCAGCAGATTATTATTATTATTATTATTATTATTATTATTATTATTATTTAGTTTTGTATTCCTCTATATTTCCCTAACTTACCAAAAAGGATATGTGTTCAGAATGGAGAGGGCGTGGACTGGGGCATGACACAAGACCTCTCCTGTTCGTGGCATTCCCAGAGTGATGTAGTGATGGTTTGGTAAGTCCCAGTAGATTTCCTTGGTAGATGAGTGAACAGTAAGGATGAATATCTATACATTTGTTGATTCCAGAAAGTTTATTGAGTGCTGACCAGAGGTCAGGCCGTGTTCTAAGTACTAGGGGTAGCAGTAATACACAAATATGTCTTTGCCCTTCTGAGACTTGCAAACTACTGGAGACAGAAAGCATGTATATAGATAAATGCCTAGAAAACATATGCATGTAGAAAATACACATGTAGATAAATGTGTAGAGAAAATACACGTGTAGCTGATTTATTATTACATGATTTCAAAATTGTGAGATGAAAGCAATTTGTGACTTGCTCAAAGATTTACGCCTCTATTGGAGGAAGCAAAGAGAAGGCTAGATCAGTATGACACGATAGAAATAAAATGTGGGCCCTGAAGGTGAGACACATATGGAATATTACATTTTCCTGTAGCTACATTACAACAAAGTAAGAAGTGGGTGGAATTAATTTTAAGGTTATATTTTATTTAACTCAATAAATTCAAAATATCATTTGGAACAGGTTAACATATTTAAAATGTGTGAAATATTTTACACTCTCCTTTTGTACTAAATCTTCAAAATGCAGTGTATATTTTACACTTCAACACATCTCAATTCAGAGTAGTCCTATTTCAAGTACTCAACAGCTACACGGTCCTACTGGCTGCTGTACTACACAGCACAGGCTCTAGGCTAGTAGTCCAGATTGCCAGAACCTATTCCCTGTCTGTTTGTATTTTCTTTATACTGTGGGCTGTTGTCTTGACAGATGTTTCCTATTTATTATTCATTTACTCCACATTTAATAGGTATTTATTAAGCGGCTGGTAGTTGCTAGGTATAATTCTAGGTGCTAGAGGCCTTGTAGTGTATAAAAACAAAAACAACTGTCCTTGGGACCCCTGGATGCCTCAGTTGGTTAAGTGTCGGGCTCTTGATTTTGGCTCAGGTCATGATCTCAGGGTTCTGGGGTCTAGGCCTATCTTGGGCTCTGTACCCTGCAGGGAGTCTGCTTAAGACTCTTTCTGCCTCTCTGC
Source organism: Ursus americanus (assembly GCF_024610735.1). Taxonomy (NCBI): domain Eukaryota; kingdom Metazoa; phylum Chordata; class Mammalia; order Carnivora; family Ursidae; genus Ursus; species Ursus americanus. The sequence goes on from NC_142130.1 coordinate 85,245,061, forward strand.
TCCCCCCCCCCACCCCGCTGTTCTCTCTCTCTCTCTAAAATACGTAAATCTTAAAAACCAACAAACCAAACAAACAACAACAACAACAAAACAAGAAACAAGAACACCTGCCCGTAATAAGAGCTTACCTTCTAGTGGTCATTGTTATCTCGGACAATCTCAGATCCCAAATTATATGTAAGAGTTTTAGCCCTTTTCTGCTAGTTTATTAGACAGATTTCATAAGGTGAACCTATGATACAAATTCTTATTAAAGCCAGAACCTCACTTTACATTTTATAATTTCCATACATAAAACCCCAATAATTATTTTTTTCCATCTCCTATTACTCTGAATCAAAAGGGTACTTGTCACAAATGGAGGTGATTGGAGAAAAGTCAAAGGGGGGTTGAAAAAGTGAGGCCTGTAGTCCTAAACTTTCTCTGCTGGTCTTGCAGCAATTTGGTATTTTCAGTGTATCCTCTCTTTATTAAAAATTGATTGAAGAAACCAGGGCAGCGTTCTTGCTCTGGGAAACTGACTTTCATTTTCTTTCCTGCTCACAATCACCATTATTATCCTAAATACCCAATCAAAAAAACAAACAAGAAGGAAAAAAAAAAGTTCTAAAAATCTACTCACCTACCAGCAACCCAGTAATGGAGGGAAGAAACACGTGTTCAACCATGTTTGTTTGTTTTTTTTCTTCTGTTCGTTTTTATTTGAAAGTTGTTCTTCTATAAAGAAAAACTTGTTAATGTAACTTGAAGAAAACTTTTGAGACTGGGCTTGTTCTGTTTCCTAGCGGTGATTCTCAACCTTGGCTGAAACCTGATTATAAGTGAAAAATTCTGACACCATTTTAAATTATATGTTTTATTAATATTAAGGTATGGCTGCCATTGAAAATGAAGTTTGTTCTACTCACAGATTCGAAGAAGAGCTGGCATGCCATGCCACGGAAAGCCATATGAGGAAGCAACAGGGTTGGTGAGGAGGCAGAGTGAGAGGGAGAATGCGGGCAAGAGGCTTTATGGCGGTTCCCCTGGGAAGCAATGGGTGAGGCATGGTGAGCAGGCCCAAGATTGGCTCCTTTGAATAATTTCAGCATGCTCTGGACGTGGGAGCTATCCTTAGTTGTTTAGTACCTGGCCCTGGGGTGATTAGGACAGGTGGATAGTGGCCCAGATTGTGTCCACTAAGGAGTAATTAGCTAGCCCTGGGAATGGCAGTCTTTCCAGAGTCCACAAGGCCTCAAGAGGTCAAACCATAGAATACAGAAAATACAATGCATGGGTAATGCAGACCCCTGGGCTAACTCCCGAGAGCAATTGCATCGGTATTCCTGGAGTGGGGTCCAGGCATCGATATTTTTTAAAGATCCCCAGGGAATTTTAATGTCCAGAAAAGGCTGAACATGACTGGCTCAGACATCTCTAGTTGTAGGCAGCACTGATTTCTCTAGCTTTTTATGGTTTCTTCCCTGCAGAGTGAATCTAAGAACTTTCCTGTGTTGATATAATGTTAATGTAAGTTGACTTTCTTAATTAATTCAAGGGTCATCTTTTCAATTCCTGAAAACTTCTTCAGTCCCAACCAAATGCCACTTCAAAATAAACTTGGGCGTACTCCCATGACATTGCATGTCAGCAATTAGCTCCTTTTGATGTAGCATTTAATTATGATGCAAGCATCCTTGGGAAACCGGGGAGATTGCCCTAAAATTAGTTGCAATTTCCCCTGGATTTCTGAAACCATTTAGAGCCCAGCTACCCACAGTGTGGCCTGGAGACCAGCAGCACAAGAATCCCTTGAAAGTTCATTACAAATGCAGATTCTCTGGCCCCACCCAAGAGCTACTGAACCAGATTCTGAATTTCATCAAGATCCCCAGGAGATGAGTGTTCACCTTCAGCTTAGAGAGGCCCAGGTTTAGTGCCAATTAGAGAAAGGGTGTCACAGGCTTAATTGGACATATTCAATGTCCACACCAATTCCAGATGACTCCTCAGTTTCCACGGGTTTCTGCTCAGGCATGACAAAGCCTAAGGCACACACCTTGCAGACCTCCAACAGTTCTTCTTCTTCTTTTTTTTTTTTTTTTAAGATTTTATTTATTTATTTGACAGAGATAGAGACAGCCAGCGAGAGAGGGAACACAAGTAGGGGAAGTGGGAGAGGAAGAAGCAGGCTCATAGTGGAGGAGCCTGATGTGGGGCTCGATCCCATAACGCCAGGATCACGCCCTGAGCTGAAGGCAGACGCTTAACCGCTGTGCCACCCAGGCGCCCCTCCAACAGTTCTGCTGAAGAATCTCTGTGGAAGCAACCAATAAAAGAGATTTTTTTTTTTTTCCTTAAAGAGCAACTGAGGTCAGAGCACCTCCGCATGAGCTTACCAGTGAGTAAGTGTTCTTTATATTGGTCTCCAGGTCTGTTCTAATTCATTCCTGCAGCATTTGAAATTTTCCCCCGCTTTCTTTTTTTTCTTTCATCCAAATTTCTCAACCAACTATGCTTCTCACCAAGAGGTTAGCAATTATATTTTTCTTTTCCTCAGTCTGGGTCTGAACTTCAGCAAGGGTCATCTTGAGCCCATTTCTAGACAGAACTTCTCCCATTGATCAGCTCCTCCATGTTAGAGCAAATATCTCCCTTTTATTTTCCTTGACCTTGCTTACATGAATTTGTGAAATGTAGAAAAGTACAGAAAGAGAGGTACATTTTTTATTCCAAATAATGAAATATGAGCTTATTTTTAAGACCATTTTCTCCTTCCTAAAAAGATTATTTAACTTTTCCTGCCTTAGCACTATTTTTCTTTTTCTTTTTTTTTTTAAGATTTTATTTATTTATTTGACAGAGATAGAGACGGCCAGTGAGAGAGCGAATACAAGCAGGGGGAGTGGGAGAGGAAGAAGCAGGCTCATAATGGAGGAGCCTGATGTGGGGCTCGATCCCATAACGCCGGGATCTCGCCCTGAGCCGAAGGCAGAAGCTTAACCACTGTGCCACCCAGGCACCCCAGCACTGTTTTTCTGCCTCTAAAATTATCTAATGAAAAAGTGTAATTAATCAGCCTAAAAATATCTTAAGTTGTGAGGGTTGGGGGGGAATTAAACCTCTAAAATTTTCTTTTGCCGAATCTCTCTTTCCCTCTTTTTTCCTTTTCTCCTCCCCCTCCTCCCCTTCCTCCCACTCCCCTGCCCTCTCTCTATATGTATGTGTGTATGTGTGTGTATATACACAGACACACAAATACACAACATAACAATACTCCTTCCTCACCCGTATCCCACAGGGTGATATAATGCTCCTTGTGGCAGTGATTTTGATTCTTTTTCTTCCTGACCAGCACACAAACTCATCCTAAGTTCTCTGGTTCTAGCCTCTGAGCACTCATTGCAGGTTTGGGGCAGAGGCGAACCAGCCCTCATCCCGCTGTATTCACACATCATCCTGGCAAGAGTGTTTGAGCCAGTGGGTGATCGTATTGCTCAAGCAGAGCCAATCAGAGGTCTTCCCTGAGACTGATATCCTTTCTCCCCCCTGGGGTTTTGTGATGAGGCTTTTCCCTGCAGTGATATCTCTTTACCTTGTGGAGAGGGCCTATTGGCAATGAAAGAGAAAAAAACAAATAATCAGGAGCAGCTGAAGCAGAGATAAAAGAGAATGCCGGCGAATCCCAGAGGTACACATTCCTACAGTGCCTTATCCCTCTGGCATTCTTCTCTCAGGTGTGGGCCAATAATTTAGTTTTTTGCTTAAGCTGATTTGAGTGGGACTTTATCACCTGTAATTAGAGAGAGTCCCAATGAATACCAATGCATTTCTACATTGATAGTTACCCATTTCCTCTTCTGTTGGTCTCCACTTTGTGAAAACTTAGCATGTGGACAGCAGGATATACCTAAATGCACAGGCAAGTAAGGACTCAAGGTATTCCACCTTTAGGCAAACAGTGGAAAGTGCTATTGGACCAGGTCGAGAAATGAGCTGTTTTGGACTAGATGGACAGATTTAATTCTAGACTCTCAACATGCTGCATGCAACATGTAGTGGGGTTGCCATAGTGAAACCCTGGAAAGGGTCCAATGGCCCTATTAAAACTACACTTAACCTGGGGTCACTGTCTGTGTTTGGATCCTGTCCCCGTGACCAACCAACTGCATGACTTTACCTTGCTTTCCGTGTCTCTGTTTCTTCATCTATAGACTGGGGTGACAGGGTTATCATGAGGATTAAATGAGTTAGTATTTTGTAAAGCATTAAGGACAGTGCTTGGTGCAAAGTATTCCACAATATTTGCAAAAACAAATGAGTAGTCCATTTTTTTCTCCCAGCCTGAATGTCACACTCTCTTGAAGAAGCTATTAGCGCTCATGGAACCCTTGGTAATCCTGGACTCTGTGTTTCCCGAAGGTCATTTGTGGGAACACTTTTAGAGGAGGAAGATCAGAAGAAACCATGGTCTCTAGATAATTCCAGTGAATTTTCAATAGAGGGAATGCCTTAGATATTTCTAGCCTTACTTTGAACATGGGTGATACTTCAGAATTCCTTTGTGGGAAAAGAAAGATAACGTGAACATAAAGGGGGAAATGCAGTCTAAGAAATAAAAGAAAAGTGGTTTCAGCATTCTTTTGTGAAAAAGCACACCCGAGTCTATCCTACACTCTTCTCTAAACTCAGTCTAAAAAATGTAAGCTACCCAACATTTATGTTTCAGGGACATCATTGACACATGGACAGTAAAAGATCCTAATGGTGATTTCTCTATCTTGTTTAAATTATTGACCTCACTAGACTCCAACCCCATGTTCCACAGTCGATAGAATTTGTTTTAATTCCTCCAACAGACTCACCCCAGATTCTAAATTAGATTAGAATGAGGGAGGAAATCTCTCATTAAAGGAAGTTCTATTTTCTTCCTGAATTACTGTGAGTGCCCTAGATCATGCCTTCCTTTAAGTCATTGCTAGTCAGAGTTTGTGGGGGCCAGCACCACCTGGGAGCCTGGGAGCCATGCAGATTTGTGTGCACCAGTCCTAGGGTGACAGTTTGTCCTGGTTTACTCAGGCCTATCTCAGTTTTTGAACTAAGAGTCCTGCATCCTGGAAATTCCTATAGTCTTAGGCAAACCAAATTTCTGATCATCTTACCCCAGATTTAGTGAATCTGAGGCTCTGGGGGTAGACCAGAAATCTAGGATTTAGTAAGTTCTCTAGGTGATTGTTATGGGCCTTAAAGTTTGAGAAGTACTATTTTAGATTATCTGCTGAATGCGTGGAAAATGGAGTCTCCATGAACACAGCAGTCACCTTGTTTCTCTCAGAGCTCTGTCCACTTAGGTAGCACATCTGTCTGAAAAGACAACTAAATTTCACTCACCAGCATCTGCTGTGCAGCCTCAAAGCACTGCCCTCATCTGTAGAGCCTGTCCCATGGTCCAGCCACCAAAACCCAACACTGCGTTGTACACCCATTGCCTGTGCTGTTTAAGAAAATGAATGTATTCAGTCCATGCTGGGCAGGGCAGGCTGCCAGGCTAGCTTCTTACTTCCTCATGGGATTGTCCTCATCATTCTCACAGAATCACTTAGGGGAAAAGCTCCGCTGGCTGGACTTGGTGCTTTTCCTTTGGCTTTCTTGTTCTCTTTTCACATTTTTATTTATGAGCATTGCATGTGCCTCACGGTGCAATAACTTCTCATACGGTTTCTCAATTATCCTTTTTGGCTTGAACATGTGACTTCGGTTCCATTACACATCCCTTGAGGCAGGCGTGCCCCCAGGCATTCTGGAGCCCAGCCCTTGGGTCTCTTCAGTAGATGTGGGGGTCTTTCATCATATTGCCATCCCCAACTAAAATTGTGAGTTGGACCAAGGTTGACTTTGCCATCTTCTAGTTTGTCTTCTTTCCTTCTTGAGGGTCTTCTCACTCCAGTCTCCATCTCAGTCATTTGTTCTGTGTTGTGTCTCTTAGCTGACTATCAAGGAATCCCTGCTAATGACTGGGAGATAAGGTGTTTCCTCAGAATAAAAAGCATGACATTTCTTCTTCCAACTCAAATTGAAAACAACATGGAGATATTGAGAAAGGTAGTCATCAGGGAATTAGACAGTGTGGCCAGCAGATTGAGGGTAGAGGTCATCTGCTCTGGACTCCTCTCAGGATGGCCCAGAGCCTGGTAGATGTGACTACAGAGGCTAGTGCCAAGGAACTTATATTCAAGAAGGGAGCTTTGCTCAAATGGTCTCCACTTCTCCTAGATGGCTGTGCCTGAATATTGGCCTCATGAATGATGTCCATGCCTGAATCCCTGGAACCCATATTAGCTTACATGGCAAAAGAGACTTTACATATGTGATTAAGTTAAGGATCTTGAGATGGGGAGATAATCCTGGATTATCCACATAGTCCCTACATGTAATCGCACTCATCTTTATAAGAGGGAGGCAGAGGACTATTTGGCAGCAGAATAAGAAGGCAAAGAAACACTCTTCTCCAGAACCTCCCCATACTGGCGAGAATGATCTGTTTCATTCAGTCTACCAAATCAGAAGTTAATCTCATCCAGGAACAACCTCAAGATACACCCAGAATAATGTCTGGCCAAATATCCGGGCACCCTATGACCCAGTCAAATCGACATATAAAATTAACTGTCACACGCACAAAATATCTGGTGCCTTGTAGGGGCTCAACCACTGCCAGTTCCCTTCATTAGAAGCCTTACTTGAATTGACTGAGGAAAACACAAAATGAAAAAAAAAAAAAAAAAGGAAAAGAAAAAAGTGAAAACTCAGCTAGATTAAACTGCCTTGAAACTCTAAGCATTATGTAGTGTGCCAGGTAAAATAAGTGAAAACAAAAGCAATTACTCGGCGGATACATGTCATTATATATTTGTTCAAACTCGTAGCATGTATAACACCACGTGTGAAACCTAATGTAAACTATGGACGTCAGGTGGTAATGATGTGTCCATGCGATTCCCTGATTGTAACAAATTACTACTCTGGTGTGGGATGTTGATGGTCAGGGAGGGTGTGCGCTGTCTGGGGAGAAGTAGGTATATGGGAAATCTCTGCACTTTCCCCTTAATTTTGTGCAGCTAAAACTGCTCGAAAAATCGTCTATAAAAAATAGTAACAACCAATAACTATCAAATGAAATACAAATCTCCAGAGTGTCAGAAGTAAATTTTGATACAGTAAGTATCTCTTCTGGGCAATGGGGTAAATAGCAGTTGCAGAAAAAGCCGAAGGTTCCTTTGCTTCCTACTGTCTGCTCTCTGTCTACACAAATGCTTATTCCTTCACAATTTCTTAAAATGTGTGGGTTTTGTTTGTTTGTTTGTTTACTAAGAGCAACTGGCATACAACTACTAATCAGAATTCACAGAAGTACTCATGACCAAGATAGCTTTCAACTCAGCCAATATTGCTTCAGTCCCTCACCTGGAGTATTTGCTTTGCCCTAAGAACATTAACACATCTGTGTAGCATGTTAAAAATCACAGTACATTAAATGCTCTCTTTCTTAAGAAAATTCACCCAATATTCTTTCTTATGAATATTTAACCACAAGAAAAAGATGGTGTAAGAAATATGTGGAGAGAAAATTATTTCCCGTCATTATTAGGGGAACAAATCTCTAAAGAAGAGTTTTTAAGAATATTGAGTTCTGAGACACCTTGATAATCTCCATTTAAGTCAGAGAGTTTTTCTATAAAGGGTCAGAGAGTAAATATTTTAAGTTTAGTGGGCCATACAGCTTTTGTCACAACTACTGAGCTCTGCTCTGGTGGCACAAAAGTTGTCATTGACGATCTGTAAACAAATGATTGTGCCTCTGCCACAATAAAAACAGGTTTGTGGGCCAGATTTGGCCCATGGCCATAGTTTGCATACCTTTGATTTAATTCAATACATTTTAAGAATACATTTTAAGAAGCTTTTGGAATTTTTTTTTTTTGTTCTCTGTAGATGGATACAACTTTCTTTTCTGTTATACACATGATTCTTTATAAATAACAGAGTAAGAGTAAAGAAGAAAATATGGAAATGTATGACGAGGACAGGAAACAGCAGTAGTTCTACGACTAGATCTTAGATTTTTGAACTTTGTTAGTTGAAATTTGTAATAAGAAAATTGACATTCCTGGGGCACCTGGGTGGCACAGTCATTAAGCGTCTGCCTTCGGCTCAGGGTGTGATCCCGGAATCTCGGGATCGAGCCCCACGTCAGGCTCCTCTGCTGGGAGCCTGCTTCTTCCTCTCCCACTCCCCCTGCTTGTGTTCCCTCTCTCACTGGCTGACTCTCTCTGTCAAATAAATAAATAAAATCTTAAAAAAAAAAAAAAAGAAAGAAAATTGACATTCCATCTCAGTTGCTACAATATTGACATTTATGAATGTCTGAGAAATTAAGAAATGGAAGCAACGTCCTAATTTTTCATCCTCAAAGTAGATCACAAATGGTGTAGGTGGAACCACGTAGCTGGTTTGTGGGCAAGTGTGGTTCATACTTGCTCTAAAGCAAAATGAGGTGGGTCAGCACTTCCCCTTTCTTATCGGCAGCTGCTCACATCTCTTCAATATCCATTTAATGTGCTTGTTCTTAGAACATCCCATTGGTGTCCGTATACTATCTATTATCTATCTATCATCTATCTATCTATCTATCTATCTATCTATCTATCTATCTATCTATCATCTATCATCTATTATCTATTTTAACTTTTTATTTAAATTCAATTCTAAGACTAAGACCACATGATTAATTCGTATGACTAGTTAGACTGGAAAGTATGAGAGATGACAAAACACTTTATTTCACTTGGAAAAAGAACATTTTAAAATGAAAAGAATTCAAAATCTATCATGTCCAGGAAGGCTTTTGGTGACTTTCCAAGATCTGGCAAATATAGAATAATTGACAAATGGAGCTTGTTTTTCCATGGAGTGCAGCAGGATGGCTCATTTAATAAATCAAAGACTGAAATGTATTTTCATAAACAACTTCCTAATTCAATTCACCATTTTAATGTCTTATTGCTTACTTTGATTTGAGCTGTGAAGTATCCAAATCTTTTTCTAGTGTTTCACATAAATAACCTTCCCATGGGAAAGTCACCCTGTGCTTCATTAATTAATTCTCCTTTGGTCAAAAGGCAAATAGAAGTGACTTCTGGCAATTTTCTCACATGGACCAAAAGGTGCCACTTATCTCGTGTTAACTAATCAAAAGATCAAAGACACAAGAACACTGGGCTGAGGGATGCTAGTGAGGGAAGCTGGACAAAAAATAGCACTGAATGAACTTATTGGTGAAAGTGACGGATTTTCTTTCTTTTCTTCTGGTAACAGTTGAACATAATTCAGAATCTTCTACTTGCATCCATTTACCCACTCTTAAATATGATTTGGGAGTAAGTGTTAGCTGATATCCCTCTATGCTTATCATGTATACATGCCATGGACATACACATCTGCATCCCTCTGATCCTTAGAAGATTGAGGAAGTGCACTGGATATAGAAATAAGAATTCTACTATGAAACAAAATTTTAAAAAAGCAACCTGGGCTATACTCAACAAAATTTACAGTACAAAGCCAAGATAAGACAAATTCTCTTTTTTGAAATAGTTAATATTTCTTTTTTGGCGAGGATAATGTAATTTGCAGGTAGTTTGATTTTCAATTTTCCATATACTGCAGAGAGTCTAATTTTTGTTATTGATGTGTTTCCCCTCAATATGCTGAGACATGCTTTCTTGATTTATAAAAAAAAAAAAAGTTATTCTTCATGTTTAGGATGATAATAAAAGTTCAGTTTAGAGGAGTCATAGCCCCAACAGGCAGAGATAGAGTCCTTTCCTGCCACAAGGTAAAAGAGGAATGGCAGGTGGGTCAGGTCCTATTATAAATGGTTATTAATTGCAATCAATCCCCTCTCCCTTCTTTTTTTTCTCTTTCTCCATCTTTTCTTTTTTTCTTCATTGATTTTTCTCTTTCTTTGTCACTAATTCTTTAATATTTCAATACAAAAGCCACTGCATGGGAATGTGCAAAATAGGCATCTGCATAGGTGCAGGGTTCCAGCAATCAAGATGTGATTATGACAAAAAGGGCATCTTTGCAAAGTTGGGGTGCAGGATGTGGGTAATGGTAGTGGCCACATAAGCCTGCGTGTAAGAAAGAGAGCATCTATGGAAAGACGAGAGCTGGGGTGGCTCTGGCCCAGAGTGGAGTGAGCAGCCAAAGAAATTTGAGGAGAGCATGTGCACAGAGGGGTGGCAATCACCCATTCAGGGTTGTTTGAACCCAATGTGATGAGAAGGACATCGAGCAGGGGTACCAGCCACCGGTCGGCACAAGAAGAGTAGGATGAAGAAATCTCTTCAGAGAGGCAGCCATCGGTGGAATCTGGGCACAGGGTATTGAAGCCTGGGTGGAATAAGGGAGATATCCAATTAGGGAGTTACTGGTGGTTCATAGTGAGGACTGGAGGGCATCAGTTAGGGGTGGAGAGCATGACAGACTGAGGGTAAAGTGGTTGTATACAAAGGAGATTCATGGAATAAGTTGGCATTTTAAGGTTAATTGGATCCAGTTTCTCGATTGAGAGAAGTATATTTAAACATATGAAAAGAAGCAAAATTAGAATGACCCTTCACAGTTGATTTTGAATTGGAGTAATCAGCTTGAACTAATGATTTTCAATATGTATAGAAATAAATAATGTTTAAATGTGCTCATTTTTTGAGTTGTCTCTTTACTGTTGAGTTGTAAGAGTTCTTTATATATGCTAGATACAAATCCCTTATCAGTTATGTCATTTGCAGATATTTTCTTTCAATTCTGTGAGTTGTCTTCTTTCTTGATTGTGTCTTTTGAAGCACAATGCTTTTAATTTTGATGAATTCCAATTTACCAATGTTGCTTGCAGTTTTGTGTCATATCTAAGAAACCATTCCATAATCCGAGATCGCAAAAATTTACTTCTGTTATTTTGCAAGAATTATATAGTTTTAGCTCTTATGCCCAGCTGTATGATCATTTTTGAGCTAAATTTATTCATGGTGTGAGGTAAACATCCAGCTTCATTCTTGTATCAAAAAAATGTTTTGACAATCCTGCTATCACTTCATTAATTAAGGGAGGATTGGCTACAGCAGATGTGTAGGTGAAAGGGAAAACTCAGAGCCCACCTCTACCATCAATGTCACCTAATAATAATGAATAAATAGTTGGGGGTGACCAAGGGAGAGAGATGGCATAACAAATACTGACAGCACAGGGAGGGCCACAATTCTGTCACTTCCCGTGCTGTAGTCTGGTCTTGCTTTTTCAATATATTCTGCTAATCTCTGCTTTATCATCCAAATATTTAATCCACTCACAGTTAATGTCAATACTGATAAAATAGGATTTACACCTGTCCTATAGCTGTTTCATGTCAATATGTCTTAAGTCATTTTACATCCCTTTATTCCTTCATTACTTCCTTCTTTGTGCTAAGGAAATATTTTCCAGAATTCTTTTTAAATTACTTTACCTAATTATATTTTTGAGTTATTTTCTTATAATTTCCCTATAATAAACATACCATTATACTCTCTTCTATATTCATTTTTATATTTATTTATACCAGTGCAATTTATTTCTTGATGTGGGTTAAAGTTGCTATCTAGTATCCTTTCATTTTATCCTAAAAGACTTTTTAAATATTTTTTATAGGATAGGTCTTCTAGAAACAGGTTTTCAGTTTTTGCTTTTGTTGGAGCAAAATTCTGAATTTCTCCTTCATTTTTGAAGGATATCTTTGCTGGATATAGTTGATAGGGTTTGTTTGTTTTCAGCATTTTCAATACATCATTTCATTGCCTTCATCTTTCCTGGCCTCCATAGTTTCTGATGAGATGAGCTACTAATCATATTAAGATCACTTATATGTGATGAGTCACTTTGTCTAGCTTCTTTCAAAATTCTCTTTCATCAATTTGACTATGACGTGTCTAGCTGTGGATTTGAGTTCATCCTACTTGACATTTGTTGAGCTTCTTGGAAGTGTAAATTAATGTTTTTCATAAAATTTGGGAAGTTTTTGATCACTATGTCTTCAAATTTCTTTTCTGCCCCTTTCTCTCGATCTCTCCTCCTCTTTGGAGACTTCCATTATGCATATTTTGGTAAAATTGATGGCATCTTACAAGTTTGTAAGGATCTTTTCATTTATCTTCATTCTGTTTCTTTCTATGTCTCCCAGTGGACAATTTTAATTTATCCATCATCTGATGGATGATTTTTTTCTGTTCATGCTTTCTTCTGTCAGTTCAAATATGCTCTTGAGTCCCTCTAATACATTTTTCATTTTTGCTATTTTACTTTTCAACTCAAGAATTTCTATTTAGTACTTTTTTATATGTCTATTTCTTTATTGATATTCTCTCTTTGGTGGACATTATACCCATATTTTCTATTCTTCAGACATTCTTTTCTTTAGTTCTTTGGACATATTTATAATATCTGATTTAAAGACTTTGTTTCCTAATTCCAAAATCTGGATGTCCTCAGTACGGTTTCCACTGACTACTTTTTTAACCCATGTATGGACCTTATCTTCCCATTTCTTTGTGAGTCTTATAATACTTTTTGTTGAAAGCCAGACTGTTTTAATAGCATAAAGTGGTAACCCTAGAAACCAGATTCTCCTTCCCAACCAAGGTTATTTTTTACTGTTTGTTTGCTTAGTCACTTTCCTGGACTAATTTTGCAAAGCCCGTCTGCCTTATCATGTGCAGCCACCCAAGACTCTGCTCAGCATAGTGATCAGATGATTGGAGAGACGTTCCCTAAATGTCTTGAACCAGTATGTTTTCTACATTTTGCTGAGACACCCATGTGCTGAAAGTATTTGAACATCTTTTCAAACCTTCATCATTTTTCAACTCTACCTTAATCTTTACTTTCTATTTGTGCAGTACCTCAAGGTCAGCCAGAGATAAGTGATTAGGACTTGTTCAGTTCTTACTTGGGCATATGCATAACTCCGCACATGTGCATGGCCTTCCAGATTTCCATGAATGTGTAAAATCAAAATTCAAAATCCCCTATAGGCATCTTGTTCCCCCAGTTTCCCTTTTCAGTATTTTGTCCAGCCTCTGGTTGGCCCAACTGGCATCACAGCATTAGGCAGTCCAACAACATTAGACAATTGTTGCTGAATTTTTTTTCCCCCCAAATGCCCTCGACAGGGCTTTCACTGCACGAGCTCTTAGTTCCAATAAAGGCAAGCTCTGTGAATGGGATCTTTGCAGGAAACTCCCAAATCGTGTCAATTCTCTGGGAAAGGAGCTTTTTAGGGAGATTCGGTTCCATTCTATTCCCCCTCTGGTCACTGCTAGACCACTATTTTTCATAGCTACCACAGTTGTGAGTCTTCTGGTTTTCAAAGAGAAGCAGGGTGGGAATAGAACAAGTAAAAAAGTGAAAAAAAACCCCACAAAACTGTTATTTATAACATTCAGCTATTTTCTTTGTTAAAGCTTCTCATATTGTTGCAAACATTTGGATAATTTCAAAAGTTCTGAAGAAGTTGATTTAATCAGTGTTCTTGTTTTTATGCAGTGAGTTTTTGGAGGTCCTTATTCTGCCATTCTAGAAGCATTTTATCTATACTCTTCATATGATTTTTCTGTTAATTTTGAATATTTCAAAATAAAGAAGAATATTAACTTAGTTATTTACTCTTTCTCTCACCTTAGTTCTTGGTTTTTTTTTTTTTTTTTTCCTTTCCTTCACCACATTCAGCTCACTTAGCAGCGTGAACATAGTTATTACTTCATTAGTCAAGTTGTGGTGGTGTTTGAAACTACACGTATTTCTACACTGACAGTTAACAAGGCTTTAGTTTCTTCTTATCTCCATTGTCCATAGATCTCAAACCAGCCAACCTTCCCTTTCCTGTAGTACCCATCAATGGTATGATCTTACTGGGAATAAGACACTCAGTTGTCTTTGAAATTCACATTCTTGTTCTCTTCATTAGCAGTTATGTTTTTTAATGTAAACTACATTTCGAATATACACTCTACAATTCACACTGTGGGGAGCTCCTCATTATTTTTCCATTTCAATAGAAATAGCTATTACCACTAATTTACAGAAGAGGATACTTCCCAGGCATATTTATTATTGACACAAGTTAACCAAGGGTAAACTAATTTTTGAATAAATAGCTGAAGGCTTATGTGACATCAGAATCTTGAAATAAAGTACAAATAATGTGGATAATAGTTTTTATTATAAACCAGGATTTTTTTTGCATCTTATTCTTTAAATTATCCATTATAGATGTTGCAATCATTTTTTTGTTATTTTTTTCAACAGTTACCTAAAATAAATATTCTTCATCTTCCTTGTTCTCCACGTTTCTTGTGTCTCAGCTTTTTTTATTTACTTTCCTATAAGATACTTCAGGCTAGGAAGACTGAAGTCACCATCCCATTTCAATTGCTGCAGTGCTGCTTTATTCCATGAGAGGGCACTCAAATGGCTTTCTTTTTCTAGTTTTCTGTTTTCTCAGTTGTCGACAACATTGGATTGTAGGACAGATTTATCCCAAAATCCTCTACTGAAACAAGATGATACGTATATATATCCAACAATAATTAAGTTATTATAAAATATGAAGACTTATATGTCCTAAATATAGGAAAATAAAGAGACTGAGATATCCCAACATTATATACCAATTTTACTTGCCTTCCTAGGGAAGGCTTTAGATATGTAAACATGACTCCTAAAAAGGAGACAAGGCATTTGGAAAAACTTACATATTCTGTATTGATCAAATATGGATGATATTTAATTACTCCCAAACTAAATGGGACAATTAAAGGCTTTCTTCTTCCTCTTCCTATTCCTCCTCTTCTTTTTCTTTCTCCTTCTCCTTCTCCTTCTCCTTCTCCTTCTTCTTCTTCTTTCTTCTTCTTCTTCTTCTTCTTCTTCTTTCTTCTTCTTTTCCTTCTTTTTGAAATAAAGCAAAAAAAAAAAATAACTCCTAATAAGTGTCTGAGATAATTACAGATAAAGACATTTTAAAAAACAATATCTGAGTTTTGTCAGAATAAACAGGTAGGAAATATTTGCTTTGCTGGCGTTAGGATGGCAGACACATAAAGAAATGAACTCAATGTTATAAATTTTTAAATCACAGCATATTGCTACCCCTGGAAAGTATCTAAGCAAACCTTAATCCATTTAAAGACCATTAACATTGTCTTTTTATATAAGATTAGACTGATATGAGAAGAGAGTGGCAGGATGAGGAGAGAAGGGATGAGAGACACTATTCAGGCATTCTGGAAACTCTGTGCATTATTCCGACTTTATGGGAATTCTTCCTAGCTTGCCTGGCAAGAGATCCAACTCGAGAAATGTCTTTAGGAAAGGTCATCGCCTAGTTCAGGATTGCCAGGATTCACCATCAGAAGAAAGATACCTCTTTCAAGGGAATAGTACAGAAGAGAAGGACAGTATGGGTGCCAAAGCACAGAATTACTACCATAGCTTTATGTGCTACCCGAAAAACCGTGCAGTCATGATGGCAGGCTCTTTTCCCAAGTTTTGAATCAATTTGGGTAGCACTAGAATCAACAACTGTTTGATAACTTTTTAACCACCAGGGGGCAAAAGGGCAGTATCATAACCTCAGCATGATAATCATGCAAAGCAAACTCAATTTTTAGATTTTGTTTATTAGATATTGTTTTGGGTTCTTTTACATTTTATTCCATTGTTATCGTGGTCCATAGTCATTGGATAGTGGCTTTCTAAAACAACCGTTTTAATTACTATCATTGGTAGCTCTCAAATAATTAGCTATTATTTTAATAAAGAGGATTCTTTTTCTAAATAGAAACAATTAGTGAAAGATAAAAATTATTCATGCCTGACTGAGTTAGAAATCACTATAATTTGAGAGATTGCCTTTGAAAGTTTAATCTTTGCTAATTTTTTTTTCTATATCCCTTTGGGACGATGGAATTGAAAATTTTATTAACTTACATGTCTTTGTACCAATTCCTAAACAGAAAAAAATAATAAGGAACATGATCACCTTATACATAATTTTGACTTATGCTTTCTTTCAAATATAGGAAAAACATGAGGAAAGGGTACATATTTTTTTTTTTATCACACACTTTATTACTTAGAGTCCTAAAGACCTGTTTCACATCTGTTATTTGTTAGTTATCCGTGCTTCCCATTGGAGTTTTCCTAGCAGCACCTGGAGGGGTAGAGAGAACCAAAATGGTCTCCTTGGTAGCCGACCACCCCGCTATTGCACATTGGCAAATTCTGTGCATTAAGCCCAACGCAAAAGCCAATTATGAAGTCTGCAGATATTGAATTTCCAGCTGTTGGAAACACAAATGGCATTCATCCCATTCACCCTGAATACTTGGTTTATTTGACAAATATCTGGAAATAGATGGCAATCAGAAGTACATTTTCAAATTTCTATATCTTTGGAGGCCATTTTTAATACATTCACCATTTCTGAAATTAGTTAATGACAAGGCAAAATAACCCCAGGGACATCTGGGTCAGTCAGTGGGTGTGCATCTGTGTGCATGTGTGCTCTCTGATTTAATGAAAACACCACTACTCTTCCATGAGTATTTTTTGTAAATGTCCTATATCCTTCCCTAAGGAAAAAAAAAAGTGTAATGGACACCACTCAAGGCTAAGTGGGAATTGAAGATTATACCTTCAAGTTCCAGTACAATTCATGAGAGAGAAAAGTAGTCTTTGAGGCTAAGGTTACTTGCCATTTGATGTCGGCGTTGTGCTAAAAGGGCAAAATTAACGGGGAGGGGTGCAGACCTGCAGGAATAAGCTACTGGGGGACAAGGTTACTTTGAGTGTTAAAGGTTATCGGTCTGAGATGACTCATCACAAGTGGGAATGACCAGTCGTTATGGAGACCCGCACAGCTCTTTCCTAGAGAGTCAAACACCACATCCAGCTACCTCTCATTCACATTCGAAACGTGACATCTGTCAAACACAAGCAGATTTTTTTTTTCAAATAGAAGACACTACATGAAGGTGCTTTGCTAATCTTAGAGCTCTAAAGTCTCTCCCATCATTTGAATGAAAACATATGCATATTCCATTTGCAGATGAATAAAATGCCATTTAGCTATGCATAATCAACTGAAACCTGCCCCTCCATTTAATTTCTCAGTTGTTTATGTTTACAGGAAGCCATTCCCTTCAAGGACAAATTTAATAAGGACAGTTTAGGAGGTTATACGAGTGGTGTGCGAAATGGGAAATGTGAGGCGATTTCAATTTAGATATGTACTTAGCTGGGTCCGTGATTACGAGAGGTTCCAGAAGGCAGCCCTTCTTATAAAACAAAAGAAGACATTTGTTTCCCAGTTCTCTAGCTATGGCTTTCACTGACATGTACATACCATGGGTTCGCTTATTGTGTGCTGAAGTTGCTACCCTTTTCCGTTATCAACACAAAATTCACCACCGGGGGAAAATATTGCTCTACGCTTGGAAAAATGAATACCTCCAGATTAGTAAGCTGCATCAGTGTGGAGAATGTAGTGTATACAAACAGTTCCAATTTCATCAGAACAGAGACATAGTCAGAGCTTGAGGAATTTCGTTTTTTCTTATTAGAGTTGGTTTAGATCTCTTACATATAGTTATAGGAGACCTCCAGAAAGTCTTGAAAAACTGCAGAAATTAGACCATAGATACAGGCAAATCCTTTGCTCACTGAGGACACCAATGTAGTCAATACCAATGTACTAGCAATCATTATAAAGCATAGGAAAACAATCTTTCCGTCACATTTTATTCTCTACTTGCTGCAAATCAAATCACAGACATATGCATTCAATATTGAATTAGTTTTGTCAAGTGCTTTCCTCTTTGACACACCATTTAAAGTTTCTTAAGGTGACAGCTTAACTGTTTTGAAATATCATTTTTATCGCTGCCTCATTCAGCTCTCTAAGCTATCAAAATATGTCCTTCTCACCCACCTCTGCTCTGTTATACTAGCATATTAGCCCCAAAAGGAACATCAATAAATTCTTCCTCCGGAATAGCAGGTATTAAGAGGAGAAACCATGAAGGAGTAAAAACCCATGTAGGCAAATCCACAATAGTAAGACCCTGTACTTGAAGGAAGGTCCCACACTCATAGACGATAGATAGGTGATACATAGATACCTGGACAGACAAATGGATAGATAGATAGATAGATAGATAGATAGATAGATAGATAGATAGACAGAAAAAATAAAACCCTTTATAGAACTGAGACTTTTTGACAGAACTCAACAACTTTCCTGAGGTGACTGGCTAGTACTTCTTAGAAGTAATGAGTCAAGAGAAGGACACAGGGCGAGCATAGTAGAGAGAAAAGTGGGAGGACAAAGTCTAGGTCACTGCAGATCTCCACACACACAAATCTTTGGGGATCTTGTTAAATGCAGATTCTGATGGAGTGGGTCTGGGATGGGGTGGCCTGAGACTCCGCATTTCTAATAAGCTCTCCGGTGGTGTTGGCACTATTCATCCTTGGACAATATGGAGTAGCAAAGATCTATGGCAGTTTCTAAACAGAGTCAGAGGATGGAAAAGGTCTGGATTTTCTAAACATTTCTTAGACTGTGATACAGACCCAGGTTTGAGATCTGAATAAGATGAGATTTTCTCCGGTGAGCAGGGGTAAATGAGATAGTAGCTGATCTAATTATAGTGGTGATAATTGACTCTTGAAAAACAGCAGTGGAGAAGGATTTGGCTAATTCACATCTATCGTCCTCCATGCCTTTGAGACTAAGCATTGTAGAGCATGGTGTCAAAGGAGAATAGATTGTATACACTATCAGAAGGGGGAATGGTCTTTGATAAGTTTAAACTCTTAATTCAGAAATAAAATAGCATGAATCAAATGCAGTGTATTCTAGATACTTAATGTTCATGTTCATGTTCTCATTAAATCCTTACATCATCCTGAGAGGTAAGTAATATTGTCTTTATTTGACAGTTAAGAAACAGAGAGGAAGGAACAGTAAGTCAGTTGCATAAGGTCATAAAAGGAAGGTGCAAGAGAATAAAGATATGAACATAGACTTCTCTAACAACAGTCTCATGCTTGTGACCTGAGGTCCTTGCAAACTTCAAGGTATTGGTGAGCCAGGATGGTACAAAGTCTAATTCATTATTTTTTGAAAGTTTGCAAATTGCCCATGTGTTGTATTTTTGGCACTCCAAGCTATCATTCCCATAGTGGAAGTGGTAAAATCTTTAGAGATTGCTCACATGCTGGTGTAAATACATAAATTTAGATATAAAATGACTAAGGAGAAATATCCTCCACGTTGTCTCAACTTACTTGTGGTGGTGGTGGTGATAGTAGAGGTGTTTCATGGAAATCACATGATTGCTGAATATCTTCGCCCCTCCACTCAGCACTCTGCAAGTCATGATTCTCCAAATTGCTGAACGTGATTTAAAAAAAATCAACGTGGCAGAGAGCAGTCACAATGATAAGCAAAATGTTCAAAATATGCCATTCTGACATCAACAAGTGTAATCTGCAACCAATTTGAAGAATATACTAGGAGAGCAAGCATTTACGTATATCAGTAAAGAAAGGTTTCGTGCGCAGTGATCTTTGGATACTAATGTGCATGTTGATTAAAATTTTGTTTTTTGCGAAGCTCAGGATGAATTTCAGTATGAATTAAGGATGCCTTGAAACAGAAATGGATCCCAGGGACTAGGTGCTCATTCAGTGGACGGCCCTCATGATTCCTCTGAGATGAGAGTAGAAAAAGAACCTTCATTCATTCAGTGGGGGCTACACTGTATAACAACCGACCAAAGAAACCAAAATCATCTTTTCCTTTTACTATCATAGGGCATGCTTCTCATTCCAAGCTTAATTCAAGTCTCTGTTAATGGTGAGGGATGCAGACTTTGGAGTCATACTATGATAACCTGAATAAATGTCATTCACCTTTTGGAAATGAGTATTTAGAATACAATAGTAGTGAACATGTGTATAGCAAAGAGTTAACTATTTTGTTACCTGGTAAGATGCTCTCTGTAGTGGCAGAAAAGGAGTATTGGCAGGGGATAGAGAACAGACTCAAAGTTGCTGTTTTAGTAAACCTCTAAGTCCTATCAAGTCCTGTCAAGTCAACAAAATAATTTAACACAGAAGTGGATGATTTGACATCATCAGTGGTCCTGTTGTCTGAGCTAATGCACTATTCCTGCCCACTTTATTTAGCACAGGCATTTTCCCCTGGAATGCAAACCTGCCCTAAGAACACCCTGAAAACAATTTAAGTCATTATGACATTGACCTTTTCTTACCGGTCTTTGGGAAATCTCAACAGTTTCTCTGGAGAATCGGAAGACAGATAACTGCCCACTTCAAAGACTTGGGGAGATAAATTACCTCCTGCTTTTGCAAATGTCTTTGAAGATTAAGTGCTTGCCCAAATTAAATAGTCTTATAAGACATCCTCAAAATATTCCCCTAAAATAATCAGGCCACAATCACTGATTATAAAACACAAGACCCTCAAATACCTATAGGCCAGATGGTATACTTTCTTGTCTTTGGGACACAGTTACCTCCAGGATACAATTTTTCAATGTGTGGGTATGACTTTCAAAAACAGGGAAAAACGGAGCTTGGAGTTAAGATGGCGGAGGAATAGGGGACCCCTTTTTCAGCCGGTCCCCTGAGTCGAGCTGGATAGGTACCAGACCAGCCTATATAACCACGGAATCAGCCTGAGACGCAGGATGATGCATCTGGATCTCTACAAATGAACATCTCCAGCGCTGAGTATTGAGGTACCAAGAGGGGAGCTGTAAACCGTGCACGGATATCGGAAGATAAACGGAAGGGGGAGGGAGCCGCCGCGTTTGGGCGCCGGGAAGTGGCAGCCACCTGCACGGGGGAGCGGGCGGACACACAGAGGGCACCCGCGAGAGAGCGGACTGAGACCGGTGAGCCGTGAACGCGAGCGCCACCAGGCATCTCCCGGAACACCGGAATCCCGGTGTGCTCACGGGATCCAGACTGAGACCGGGAACTCCCCGAGCGCGCGCGGGGCGGCTGGCAGCTGGCGGGCCACCTGCACGGGGGAGCGGGCGGACTCGCGGTCGGCACCCGCGAAACAGTAGACTGAGACCCTGAACCGGGTGCGCGCGCCACCAGGCTTCTCACGGAACTCCGGAATCCCGGTGTGCTCACGGGATCCAGACTGAGACCGGGAACTCCCGGAGCGCGCGCGAGGCGGCTGGCGGCTGGCGGGCCACCTGCACGGGGGAGCGGGCGGACTCGCGGTCGGCACCCGTGAAACAGTAGACTGAGACCCTGAACCGGGTGTGCGCGCCACCAGGCTTCTCACGAAACTCCGGAATCGAGGTGTGCTCACCGGGCATAGACTGAGACCGGGAGACCCGGGAGCGCACGGGGCGGCCGGTGGCTGGCGGCATTAGAAACACAAAGGACAGAGACGCAGCCGGTGGCTGGCGGCATTAGAAACACAAAGGACAGAGACGCGCCGGCCCTGGAAGTGAGGGCAGGGTGGCCGAGTTGGTGCGCACATCCCGGGACGGCCGCAGGGTTGAGCAGCACCAACAGTAACAGAGTTAAAGTGGCCAGAACATCAGTGGAGAACGGGCCGCAATCCCTCTGTTCTGCGACAATGCAGCCTCTGCTGCTCTGACTCTCAGAAGAGGCATAGCCGGCCGCCAGGGAAAGCCGCCAGAGAACAAAAGCCTGGAAATACCGGCTCAGAGAGTGCCCATCCCCATCCCCCCTCGCAGGGGACACGGAGACTCTACCCAAACAGGGTTGCCTGAGTATCGGCGCGGCAGGCCCCTCCCCCAGAAGGCAGGCTGAAAAATCAAGAAGCCCACAACCCGAGGCGCCTGGGTGGCGCAGTCATGGAGCGCCTGTCTCTGGCTTAGGGCGTGATCCCGGCGTTCCGGAAAGGAGTCCCTCATCGGGCTCCTCCGCTGGGAGCCTGCTTCTTCCTCTCTCACTCCCCTGCTTCTGTTTCGTTCTTGCTGACTGTCTGTCTCCCTCTCTCAGATAAGTAAATAAATAAAATCTTTAAAGAAGAAGCCCACATCTCTAAGATCCCTATAAAACAAGGGGCACGGCCTGGGACCCAGTCAATAATTTTGGGCTCTGGAAAGCCCGCAACCTCTCTTCATCAGAATGACAAGAAGGAGAAGCCCCCCCCAGCAAAGAAAAGACAGTGAATCAGTGGCCTCTGCCACAGAAGTAACGGATATGGATGTAACCAAATTATCAGAAATGGAATTCAGAGTAACAATGGTCAAGATAATGAGTAGACTTGAAAAAAGTATTCAGGAAAATATTACTGAGAATATACAATCCCTAAGGGCGGAAATGAGAGCGAATTTGACAGAAATTAAAAATTCTATGAGCCAAATGCAGGCAAAACTAGAGGCTCTGACGGCCAGGGTCACGGAAGCGGAGGAAAGGGTTAGTGAATTGGAGGATGGGTTAATAGAGGAAAAAATAAAAATAGAAGATGGTCTTAAAAAAATCCACGCCCACGAATGTTGGCTACGGGAGATTACTGACTCAACGAAACGATCCAATGTTAGAATCATCGGCATCCCCGAGGGGGTGGAGAAAAACAGAGGTCTAGAAGAGATATTTGAACAAATTGTAGCTGAAAACTTCCCTAATCTAGCAAGGGAAACAAACATTCGTGTCCAAGAGGCAGAGAGGACCCCTCCCAAGCTCAACCATGACAGACCTACACCACGTCACGTCATAGTGCAATTCGCAAATATGAGATCCAAGGAAACAGTATTGAAAGCGGCCAGGGCAAAGAAATTTCTCACGTACCAAGGCAAAGGCATCAGAATTACATCAGACCTGTCTACACAGACCTGGAATGAGAGAAAGGGTTGGGGGAGCATTTTTAAAGCTCTTTCAGAGAAAAACATGCAGCCAAGGATCCTTTATCCAGCAAGGCTGTCATTCAGAATTGATGGAGAAATAAAGACATTTCAGAATCGACAGTCACTAGCCAATTTCGTAACCACGAAACCAGCCCTACAGGAGATATTACGGGGGGTTCTATAAAAGTAAAAAGGCCCCAAGAGTGATACAGAACAGAAAGTCACAGCCAATACAAACAAAGACTTTACTGACAACATGGCAGAATTAAAAGCATATCTCTCAGTACTCAGCCTGAACATTAATGGTTTAAATTCTGGTTTCAAACGCCACAGGGTTGCAGATTGGATAAAAAGAAATGACCCATCCATTTGCTGTCTACAAGAGACTCATTTTGAACCCAAAGATGCATTCAGACTGAGAGTAAGGGGATGGAGTACCATCTTTCACGCAAATGGACCTCAAAAGAAAGCTGGGGTAGCAATTCTCATATCAGATAAATTGGATTTTAAACTACAGACTATAGTTAGAGATGCAGAAGGGCACTATATTATTCTTAAAGGAAGTATTCAACAAGTGGATATGACAATTATAAATATATATGCCCCCAACAGGGGAGCAGCAAGATACACAAGCCAACTCTTAACCAGAATAAAGAGACATATAGATAAAAATACATTAATAGTAGGGGACCTCAACACTCCACTCTCAGAAATAGACAGAACACCCTGGCAAAAACTAAGCAAAGAATCAAAGGCTTTGAATGCCATACTCGACGAGTTGGACCTCTTAGATATATATAGAACACTGCACCCCAGAACCAAAGAATACTCATTCTATTCTAATGCCCATGGAACATTTTCAAGAATAGACCATGTTCTGGGACACAAAACAGGTCTCAGCCGATACCAAAAGATTGAAATTATCCCCTGCATATTCTCAGACCACAACGCTCTGAAATTGGAACTCAACCACAAGGAAAAATTTGGAAGAAACTCAAACACTTGGAGACTAAGAACCATCCTGCTCAGGAATGACTCGATAAACCAGGAAATCAAAAATCAAATTAAACAATTTATGGAGACCAATGAGAATGAAAATACAACAGTCCAAAACCTATGGGATACTGCAAAGGCAGTCCTAAGGGGGAAATACATAGCCATCCAAGCCTCACTCAAAAGAATAGAAAAATCTAAAATGCAGTTTTTATATTCTCACCTCAAGAAGCTGGAACAGCAACAGAGGGACAGGCCTAATCCACGCACAAGGAAGCAGTTGACCAAAATTAAAGCTGAAATCAATCAAGCAGAAACCAGAAGTACAGTAGAGCAGATCAACAGGACTAGAAGCTGGTTCTTGGAGAGAATCAATAAAATTGACAGACCACTGGCAAGACTTATCCAAAAGAAAAAAGAAAGGACCCAGATTATTAAAATTATGAATGAAAAAGGAGAGGTCACGACGAACACCATTGAAATTGGAAGGATTATTAGAAATTTTTATCAACAGCTATATGCCAATAAACTAAGCAATCTGGAAGAGATGGAATCCTTCCTCGAAACCTATAAACTACCAAGATTGAAAAAGGAAGAAATTGATTTCTTAAACAGGCCAATTAATTATGAAGAAATTGAGTCAGTGATAAACAACCTTCCAAATAACAAAACTCCAGGCCCGGACGGTTTTCCTGGGGAATTCTACCAAACATTCAAAGAAGAAATAATACCTATTCTCCTAAAGCTATTTCAAAAAATAGAAACAGAAGGAAAGCTACCAAACTCATTCTATGAGGCCAATATTACCTTGACCCCCAAACCAGGCAAAGACCCCCTCAAAAAGGAGAATTACAGACCGATTTCCCTAATGAATATGGACGCCAAAATCCTCAACAAGATACTTGCTAATAGAATCCAACAGTTCATTAAAAGGATTATCCACCACGATCAAGTGGGATTCATACCTGGGATGCAAGCGTGGTTCAATATTCGCAAATCAATCAGCGTGATACATCATATCAACAAGAAAAGACTCAAGAACCATATGATCCTCTCAATCGATGCCGAAAAAGCATTTGACAAAATACAGCATCCTTTCCTGATTAAAACCCTTCAGAGTGTAGGAATAGAAGGTACATTTCTCAATCTCATAAAAGCCATCTATGAAAAGCCTACTGCAAATATTATTCTCAATGGGGAAAAGCTGGAAGCCTTTCCCTTAAGATCAGGAACACGACAAGGATGCCCACTCTCGCCACTATTATTCAACATAGTACTAGAAGTCCTTGCAACAGCAATCAGACAACAAAAAGGGATCAAAGGTATTCAAATCGGCAAAGAAGAAGTCAAAATGTCTCTCTTCGCAGACGACATGATACTCTATATGGAAAACCCAAAAGAAGCCACTCCCAAACTATTAGAAGTTATAGAGCAATTCAGTAACGTGGTGGGATACAAAATCAATGCTCAGAAATCAGTCGCATTTCTGTACACGAATAACGAGAACGAAGAAAGAGAAATCAGGGAATCCATCCCATTTACAATAGCACCAAAAACCATACGTTACCTTGGAATTAACTTAACCAGAGACGTAAAGGACCTTTATTCTAGAAACTATAAATCACTCTTAAAAGACATTGAGGAAGACATAAAAAGATGGAAAGATATTCCATGCTCATGGATCGGAAGAATTAACATAGTTAAAATGTCCATGCTACCCAGAGCAATCTACACTTTCAATGCTATCCCGATCAAAATACCGAGAACGTTTTTCAAAGAACTGGAACAAATAGTCCTTAAATTTGTATGGAACCAGAAAAGACCCCGAATCTCCAAGGAACTGTTGAAAAGGAAAAACAAAGCTGGGGGCATCACAATGCCGGATTTCGAGCTGTACTACAAAGCTGTGATCACAAAGACAGCATGGTACTGGCACAAAAACAGACACATAGACCAATGGAACAGAATAGAGAGCCCAGAAATGGACCCTCAGCTCTTTGGGCAACTAATATTTGATAAAGCAGGAAAAAACATCCGGTGGGAAAAAGACAGTCTCTTCAATAAATGGTGCTGGGAAAATTGGACAGCTACATGCAAAAGAATGAAACTTGATCACTATCTCACACCATACACAAAAATAAACTCCAAATGGATGAAAGACCTCGATGTGAGACAGGAATCCATCAAAATTCTAGAGGAGAACATAGGCAGCAACCTCTACGACATCGGCCAAAGCAACCTTTTTCATGACACATCCCCAAAGGCAAGAGAAACAAAAGATAAAATGAATTTATGGGACTTCATCAAGATTAAAAGTTTCTGCACATCCAAGGAAACAGTCAGAAAAACTAAGAGGCAGCCCACGGAATGGGAGAATATATTTGCAAATGACACTACAGATAAAGGACTGGTATCCAAGATCTACAAAGAACTTCTCAAACTCAATACACGAGAAACAAATAAACAAATCAAAAAATGGGCAGAAGATATGAACAGACACTTTTCCAATGAAGACATACAAATGGCTAACAGACACATGAAAAAATGTTCAAAATCATTAGCCATCAAGGAAATTCAAATCAAAACCACACTGAGATACCACCTTACGCCAGTTAGAATGGCAAAAATAGACAAGGCAAGAAACAACAATTGTTGGAGAGGATGTGGAGAAAGGGGATCCCTCCTACATTGTTGGTGGGAATGCAAGTTGGTACAGCCACTCTGGAAGACCGTGTGGAGGTCCCTTAAAAAGTTAAAAATTGAGCTACCCTATGATCCAGCCATTGCACTACTGGGTGTTTACCCCAAAGATACAGACGTAGTGAAGAGAAGGGCCATATGCACCCCAATGTTCATAGCAGCAATGTCCACAATAGCTAAATCGTGGAAGGAGCCGAGATGCCCTGCAACAGATGACTGGATTAAGAAGTTGTGGTCCATATATACAATGGAATATTACTCAGCAATCAGAAAGAATGAGTTCTCAACATTTGCTACAACATGGACAGCACTGGAGGAGATAATGCTTAGTGAAATAAGTCAAGCAGAGAAAGACAACTATCATATGATTTCTCTCATCTATGGAACATAAGAACTAGAATGATCAGTAGGGGAAGAAAGGGATAAAGAAAGGGGGGGTAATCAGAAGGGGGAATGAAACATGAGAGACTATGGACTATGAGAAACAAACTGAGGGCTACAGAGGGGAGGGGGGTGGGGGAATGGGATAGACCGGTGATGGGTAGTAAGGAGGGCACATATTGCATGGTGCACTGGGTGTTATACACAACTAATGAATCATCGAGCCTTACATCGAAAACCGGGGATGTACTGTATGGTGACTAACATAATATAATAAAAAATCGTTATTAATAAAAAAAAAAAAACAAAAAAAAACAAAAACTAATGATGTACTGTATGGTGACTAACATAACACAATAAAAAACAAAAAACAAAAAAAAAAAAAAAAAAAAAAAACAGGGAAAAACGGCCACTCGAAAATCTTATTTAAACGTAACCAGTATTGTAGTCATTCAACAGAAAGCATTGTGTTCTGATGTTTGGCACAAAATGGAGAATAATATTATAATCTGATCTTCAGGAAGTTTACAACCTAGTCTGTAAGGTGCGATATCAGAAGTTTCTACTTCCACAGTAGGTATGCTAAATCCGTGACATTTGGACGTTTTTATTCCTCAGAATTATTTCTTAAATAAAATCTTAAGAGAAACCCCAGTATGTAAAAGAGATACATTTAGAGTGGTCCCATTTGGAGCCATGGGGACTGAAACTATCTGATTCTCTCACTTGTTAACATCCTCCATTTGAAAAAACCCCCAAAAGCACAGTTTGAAGGCAAGTGATTTCATTAACAATTCAAGACACTACGGTAGAAATGCAGTGAGACTGGGGCGCCTGGGTGGCACAGCGGTTGAGCGTCTGCCTTCGGCTCAGGGCGTGATCCCGGCGTTACGGGATCGAGCCCCACATCAGGCTCTTCCGCTATGAGCCTGCTTCTTCCTCTCCCACTCCCCCTGCTTGTGTTCCCTCTCTCGCTGGCTGTCTCTATCTCTGTCGAATAAATAAATAAAATCTTTAAAAAAAAAAAGAAATGCAGTGAGACTGTAGAGAAATTTAGCAAACGTTGTTTTCCTTCTCAACATCCATTCTGACATCTTCCAATTTTCCAATGGATGCAAGGGCCTGATGTTCAGTTCCATACCCCTCCAGTCACTCATGGTCTCCAGAGAAGCTGTTCTATCTCTAGTCCCAAAGGGTAAGACCTGACTGGACCAAACCATAGGTTCTTAAATGGTTGTCTCAGAATTCCATTACACTCACAGAGATTGAGAACCGCAGAGTGTTTGGGATATATTTATAAAATTTAACACGTTAGAATTAAAACTAAGAAATGTCAAAAATATTCATTCAATATTTATTAAAAACAAAAATAAGTCCATCATTACTTCATTAATATAAATAACATTATGAATAACAATGTAAAGTTGCTATACTTTTGAAGCAAAACAGTTTAAAAAAGTAGCATTGCTTTATAGTTTTGCAAATCTCTTTAATGTCTTCCTTAAGAGAGGATAGCTAGATTCTCATATCTACCTTGTATTCTATTTGTTGAATTACATTATTTTAGTTGAAAAAAAATGAAACAGAAACAAATAAACGAAACAAAAAAACCCCTGAAGCTTATACTTAGATTGTTAGAAAGGGAAAAGTACTTCGGTGGGCTTTTCATACAGTTGTGGATATTCTTCTCTGATAGAACACTAAAACTTAATGAGTGGTCATTTCCTAACAGTGGTGTTGTGAAATTGAAAATACATGGATAAGCTTTTGGTCTTGGTTAAATTAAAATCCTTGACCTATATTGCACTAATAATGCGTCCTTTACCTATAGAGAGGTTTTTTTTTTTTTTTTTTTTTTTTTAAGACTTTATTTACTTGTGACGGAGAGCCATATAGAGCACA
The DNA here is from genome assembly GCF_024610735.1 of Ursus americanus. NCBI lineage: Eukaryota > Metazoa > Chordata > Mammalia > Carnivora > Ursidae > Ursus > Ursus americanus. The sequence continues at coordinate 85,274,034 of NC_142130.1, forward strand.
GGTTGGGGGTGGGTGGGAAAAGCAGATTCCCCTCCCCTCTGAGCAGAGAGCCCAGCACCTGGCTGGATCCTAGAACCCTGGGATCATGACCTGAGCCAAATGCACACACTTAACTGACTGAGCCACCCAGGCACCCCATCCTTGCATGGTTTTATAAGAAACTGCACTGGTCATTTAAAAAATCTTGGGGGGGTGCCTGGGTGGCACAGCGGTTAAGCGTCTGCCTTCGGCTCAGGGCGTGATCCCGGCGTTGTGGGATCGAGCCCCACATCAGGCTCCTCTACTGGGAGCCTGCTTCTTCCTCTCCCACTCCCCCTGCTTGTGTTCCCTCTCTTGCTGGCTATCTCTATCTCTGTCAAATAAATAAATAAATAAAATATTAAAAAAAAAAATCTTGGTTCCGTAAGTATGCTGAGCCTCCAAATTTTGACACGTGAAATTTTACAATATAAAAGTATCACATTTATTAATATCATCATCAACTTCATCAGAAAAGTCTGTAAGTATTAGGTCGCCGTCCAGCTCATGGTGACAGGAAAAAGTTCTCTCAAATTCTAATTTTTGCTTAGAAGCTCATATTTTATCCCTGACAAAAAACAGCATCAGTTGTTTTCCTTGGTCACAGACTCACATTGTTCTTTTTCGAGATGATGTCTGCCAAACGCCCAAGTATGAATAACTGTAATTTGTCCATGAGATTTCATTCAAGGAAAAATGGTGGTCTATGAAAATAGTGGATGATTCATCTCATAGCTCAAACAATTGCATGAGAACTTTTCCTAACCATAACCATCGTAATGTAGAGTACAACAGACATGTGGTAGGATACTTTCCATTTTGTCACACAAAATAATGAGAAGACTTATACCCAAGAGTCAAAGTTTAATGAAATAATCATGTTTACCCCTTCATCAAGGACATTTTAACTTATTTACTTAATTAAGCTTTTTGTGAACATGTGGAGGTGAATAATATAGTGACTGCTAGTATAGTTTGGTACCACTGCTTGAATGGGGCTCAGGCCCCAGCTGCTTGACCCACCATTGCCTTTACATTATCCCTGGGAATCTAAACAAAGCCAAAGGGCAAATAACATCATAGTACTATTTTGATACTTATCTTATTTTGCCAATATCCTGAAATAATTTTGGGGATAGCTTAGAATCCATAGACCACCCATTGTAGACTGCCAGTCTAAGTTAATTGTGAGTATCTCATTCACAGGCCAGTGATTGGTATAGGAATCACTTCTGGCCAGTGAGATGTAAAGACATAGACTTGGAGTTTTCTGGGAAAGGTCTCTTTGTTCATAGACAGACACATTGGCAGAGGGATCCCTCCTCTTCCTTTGGATTTTGTCACATCTGTATGTGACATCTTCAACTGTGGGAGCCCTCTTCTAACTACGGGATAAACCCAGTTGTAAGGACATCATCATGGAAAGAATGGCCGAACTTAAAATATAGAAAGAACCTTAAGACTTAATCATGTGTGAAGCCAGTGAAATAACTAACCCCAGAGTCTTTGCATCTCTGAACTTCTTGCTTTAGAATTTAGTACATTTCTTTTCATTGTTGTTTTTCTTTTTTTTTTTTTTTTTAAAGATTTTATTTATTTATTCGACAGAGATAGAGACAGCCAGCGAGAGAGGGAACACAAGCAGGGAGAGTGGGAGAGGAAGAAGCAGGCTCATAGCGGAGGAGCCCGATGTGGGGCTCGATCCCATAACGCCGGGATCACGCCCTGAGCCGAAGGCAGAGGCTTAACCACTGTGCCACCCAGGCGCCCCTTCATTGTTGTTTTTCTCATTACTTCTAATTAAAACGATCCCAACTGGTTCTAAGATATATTTTATTTCCCACTTGGCTGAGATGGTGTTATGAATGAAAAAGAGCTAATCCACTAACTAGCAGGGGAAATTGTCAGGATTTATATAATTTTTCCATCAATACTATGTAAGTAAAGAAATAAATGATAGTTACAACATTCTGAGGTTTAAAAGTGGATCTTATTTGAGCAGATGGGCTCCCTTACAACATCCAGCTGGCTAGAGTTTCTTTAGAGGGCACCATGTTCTCTCCACTGAACAAATTAAAGATGTCATAAGAGCATCAAGGCAAAAATAAAAATTACAAACCTATAAAATTAGGTTTCACTGACCCGAGTCATAGTTATTTAGGTACTCCCTTCCTGAAAGTAAGTGAAATCACTTCATGTGGTACTTTTATGTCACGTATTAAAATTGGAAAGGGTCCAGTCAAAGTGTGAAAAAAAGCAAGTATGTGAATGTAAAAATGTGTTTTAAAGTGAAAATATCTTTTGAGCAAAAATATTATAGATTATAACTTCCAAACTGTCTGTCATTTTTCAGTAATTCATTCCAAATATTTATCTAAAAATCTGAGAAGTAAAATTATATCCCAAATTATGACACAGGCAAATGGTGACATTTAGAATCATTACTTCAGTATTGATTCTATCTTTCAAGAAAAGGAACAGCAATCAGCAAACCATGCCACTGAATTGATGAGCCTCCGTCTCTTATGTTTTTCAGAGGCAAAATTTGCTGCATGGAAATGAAAAGAGAGAATGCTTTTAAAGTAATATTCAACTTTGTTATTAAACATGGCTCATTAAATGTCATTGTTAATTACCTAAGGTTTTAATATCTGAATCACCCTTGAACATCCTTTGTAGCTACAGCATTCGCAAAAAATTTCCTTTTCTTTATATTGCCTATATGGTTCTTTTTAATAATATATAGTCACCTTCTATGGGAATGATCACAAAATTATGGAATTACATTTGATTGTTAAAAAATAAAAATACATTTTTAAATTGAATATATTTTGAGAAAATTAATCATTAATATATTTAATACAGATGCTTACTCCTAAACACTTTTCCTTTTTTTCATATATAAAATGAGAGAATTGGTTGATCGTTAGAACCCAGTCCAGCTTAATAATCTTTTTTATTTCACTAGGAAGCTAGTTGAAAGCTAATTCTAACTTTAAGATTCAGTTCTTCCTACAAAAATCTAACAAACTAGTGTGCATTAAGATAAAATTAGATTATCAAAGCATGAGGGTATTATCTCTACCAGACATCTAATGAACAAAATTACAGATAATTCTTTATATTAGCTTCAGTGCTTTCTGGGGAGATTACCCACAGTGTCAGTCAAGGTACTTAGGAATGTGTTCAGCTCCAAGCTCACCTCTCAAAGTTCTGAAAAGGGGGAGGAAGAAGCTGATATTTATACAGAATTTACCATCCATAAGAAAATCTACATAGACTACCTTATTCCCAAAAATAACCATATGCAGTCAGCAAAATTTCTGATAGAAATATTCTTTGATGTAGGCCACTGAAAGACACTGAAAAGGAAAAATCCATTGCTTTAAGTATGATCCAGCCTGATGTGGGGCTGGATCCCAGAACACCGGGATCACACCCTGAGCTGAAGGCAGACACTTAACAACTGAGCCACCCAGGCGCCCCTAAACAGTAATTTATGAAAATGTTTTCTCACGTTCAGACTTAGAAAGTTCTAAAGAGTTTGAAGTATTAAGAGCTACAATGTGAAAAGAAGGTATTACCTCATTTCTTAAAATTCTTGCCAAAAAAGAAAAAAAATTAAGCTTGATTCTTATTTTGATTTAGCCTCTAGATCTAGCTACCAGTTTACAGCCAATGCAGAGAACAGATGAACATGTTGAAATACACTGTGAGAATGCCAACAGCCAAGTTTAGACTCTTTGGATCCATTAACAGATGAATTTTATGAGAAAGAAGAGATTAAAAGAGCCTTTTAAAAAACAAAGAACCAACATTGCTACATTGCTACTGTTATTACCCGAAACTCTAATCATCTTATTTAAGAGCATGTGTTAAATATGTAAAGCTATATAGCTATATAGTCCTTATTCCAAGACTATGTGTGAAGTAAAATATTTATATCTAGATACGTATATTGAAAGAGAGTCCCCTTTTTGAAAGAAAAAAGACTTAAACAGCAGCAGCAGCAAAAAAAAAAAAAAAAAATCATTAAAGAAAATGAAAAAGAGATTCATCTGGGTGGCTCAGTTGGTTAAGTACCTGCCTTCAGTTTAGATCACGATCTCTGGGTCCTGGGATCCAGCCCTGCTTCCTGCTCGGCAGGGAGTCTGATTCTCCCTCTCCCTCTGCTGCTTTCCCTGCTTGTGCTCTCCTGCTCGCTCTCTCTCTCTCTCAAATAAATAAATAAATAAATAAATAAATAAATAAATAAATAAATAAACAAATAAATAAAATCTTTAAAAAATGAAAAAGAAAAGCCAAAAAGACTACTGTATCTGACTAGGGTATGTCATGTGGGGTGTAAAACAATAAGAAAGGAAATAGTAACCATGAAAGTCAGGATAATCGTTAATCTTTGGGGTTCAGGGGACTATAATTAGATGAGGGAATATAGGAGTCTTTGGGAACGACTTGCAATTTGTGTATGTCTTGAGAAGAGTGATTGTAATAAGTGCCATCACTGCATAATAATCATTAGGCTGCACATTTGTTTTACTTAGTTTTCTTTATTTATATAGTAGTTAACAACATAACCTTTTTTCCCCCTCAAAGTACTATTTTGCGTTGAAGAGTTGTGATTTATTAATGCCTTTCAAATAAGAAGTTCATAAACAAGCCATTTCAGGATGGGACAATTCTACGATTTAATGATGTAGGATTTAGGGTCAGCTTCTCTGCTAGGCTCTGAGATTTCCTCTCTTGCATGCAAGATGGCTGACTTAACACCAAAAAGCACATAAATCTGTTTAAAGCCTTAAAAGAGAGGCATGGGAGTAAAGAAATATTTTTATATGCCTTTTTAAATTTATTTACTTAAAGTATTAGTGTAAGATTATTGTGATTTCTTCATTTAACACTTGAGGGAAAAAAGAAGTGTAACAACTGGAGTTCTTTTTGTGGAAAGATTTTTATTTAAATTAAATTAAAAATTTATTTAAAACATTTTATTTAGTAGACAGAGCTGTTCAGATTCTTTGTTTTATCTTTATTTTTTGTTTTCAAAAACTTTTCAATCCACTTATTCTAGGTAACTGAATTCGTTGGTACAATGTTGTTCCTAACATTCTATTTGAATCATTTTCATAAGTAAGATCTGTTGTAATTACCTCTCTCCCAGCAACAGTATTGGTGATTTCCATTTTTTTTTTCATTTTGAAAATTAGTATAGTTAGAGGTTAATCAATTTTGTCAATCCTTACCAAAAAACCCAAATTTTGCCTTTTTTAAACATTCTCTTAACATTTTTTTTTGCCATTTCATTGATTTCTGCTTTGTCATTTTTCTGCCTTCCACTTACTTTGAATTTACTTCTGTTTTCTATCTTCTTAAGTAGCACTCTTAATTCATTAATTTTAGATTTTTTTCTTTTTGGTACAAGAAATGTCTTTTCTTAAGACATTATTTTATTTCTGAAATTTTTATTTAGTTCTTTTTTATGCTTTCCATTTCTCTGTTTTACTATCACTTTATTATTACAAACATATTTTCATTTATCTCCTTATTTGTTTAGCTACTTTAATATTTTCGTGTGTTAATTCAAAATGTATTGGATTGCTCTATATTTGTTTTTTTTCTTTTGTGGAAGCATACATTTTACTGATTCCTCGTATATCCTATACTTTTGGATCATATCATGAATTTGTGACTTACATTGTGAAGGCTCTGAATCTTGTTTTATTGCTCCAGAAAATGTTTTTGTTGCTGTTACTGTTGTGGCTACTGTTGTTCTTTTGTTCATTTCACTTCCTTGAACTACAATTACAAACTCTGTCTTTCCAACAACAGCTAAAGCTTCAGTTCAGTTATTTTAGTTTTAGCTGAACTTTTTGAGATCTTATTTACAAGTAATCTCTGCACCCAACATGAGGCTTGAATTTACAACACCAAGATCGAGTCTCATGCCCTCCTGATTGAGCCAGCCAAGCAACTCAAGCTGAGCTTCTTTGAATATGAGCCATGCATATGAAGCTTATTTGAGCAGAGTTCATAGTCAGAACTTAGGTCAAACTTTTTCCATGCCTCTATTCTAACTTAGATTTCCTTCTATCATTCTAGCAGCTGTTGTTGTCTTGAAGTCTGTCCTCTAGTTTTTTTTTTTTTTTCTTTAGATCAGGAAGACTAAATTTTCTATCAGTTTTAGCCACCCCAGGCAGTACTAACTATGACTTGCCTACAGGTTAAAAGGTAAAATTGAGGGGCGCCTGGGTGGCGCAGTTGTTAAGCCTCTGCCTTTGGCTCAGGGCGTGATCCCAGCGTTCTGGGATTGAGCCCCACATCAGGCTCCTCCGCTGGGAGCCTGCTTCTTCCTCTCCCCCTCCCCCTGCTTGTGTTCCCTCTCTCACTGGCTGTCTCTCTCTCTGTCAAATAAATAAATAAAATCTTTAAAAAAAAAAAAAGCTAAAATTGAAAGCTCACACAACGTCATTTTCTTCTTCTCTGTAGCCATTGCTCTCCAGACTTTTTCTGTTCTATTTACTTTCCAGTGGCTTCAGGTAGCTGCTTTTGGTATTTTGTCTGGAGTTAGTAGTTAATCTGATGGAGGGCTGATGGAGAATGAGCTTAATTGGCAATGCCAGAAATGAAACTAACGTTTATTTTCAACCAAGTACATAGCTCTAGTGGTCTACTTTTTACTTGTCATTGACCAGAGTTTGGTCACATGTCCCTCTCTTAACCAATAATGGTTCCTCCTTGGGTTTAGAGGATAACCCTGACTTCCATAAATACTTCTGTATTTATGTATCTCATATTCTGTAAAATATGAGAGTGAGCTTAACAACAAGGATTAAGGGAGAAATTGCTGTTGAAGAAACAGTCAATGCCCTCTGAGAGTCACTTTCTTACAGATGCAGGGGTTTGTTTTTCTGGTCTCTCTTTGATTGGAAAAAAAGATACTTTGAATCAGATCTTGGATTATTTGAAGAAATCATTAAACAAACAGATGAATAAGTACTAAATTAAATTTTCATATCAGGTTCCATTTAGAATGGACCCCAGTGGCATCCCAATTGGCAGAAAATGAGACAACTGATTTTTGATGCTCAACTTAAATACTTTATATTGCTTGGTGAGGCATGAGATATTACTTCTTTACCTCACAGAGGAACTTTTCACTTTGACTTTATAGACATGATAAAGAGTAGGGATTCTTATTAGTGGTCACATATAAAAAGACTATCAATACCTTTTATGCTTAAGATTTTTGAGAAAATAACAAAAATATGTAAGAGAAATATTGTGTCCTAAAATTGCTTATAATCCTTCAGGAAAGAAAGAAAAAAAAAATACCTCAAGCCAGGCTAACTAATGTCATAGAAAGCTAAATGCAAGGTAACAATATGTGCACAGAGAAATAAGTAATTCTGACAAACAGTCTTGAAGGATATTTTTAACCTACAGTCTTTGAGAAGGAGCTTAAAAAAAAAGATTATGATAAAGGAATTGGGAGAAGCTATTATAGCCTGAGGAAGCATCATGAACTAATCATGGAAACATTGAGGTGCTGAGTGTTGAAAGAACATCAACTAGTTCACTGTGACAACTGCACCACAAAAAATCTTAATGGACTAGTGAAAGGTGAGAGTGCAGTTATTTGGGGACCAGATCATTCAAAACCTTGAATACAGGATTAAGGATTTGGATATCACAGATATTATCTCTGAAATGAAAAACTGTGCAATCCAGTTGAAAAGGTACACAAATCCACATATGCGTTCCATATGACACAGCATATGAAAAGTGCTATAGTTGTTATTCAGAATAGAAAAGTCATAGTTTACAGACCACAGTAACATTTTTGGCTGGAATAACCAAGGAGAGCTTTTAAGAAGAGGTAACAATTGAAATCTATCTTGAACAGAATGTTGAGAATGCTGGGTGGCCAAGGAAGATGAACTTCAAAGGAGGACTGTAGGAAAAGGACGGAGAAAGAGAAACTCATGCCTCAAAGTCCAAGCGAATTGGACAGGTTGATAAAAAGTTTATACAGCTTTAATTTAGAGACAGCCTTATTACATCATCCATTTATCACAGTAAAGTTACCGCATTTTATCTAAACTTAGACGCTATTAATAATTGGCACCATTATTTTATATTTCATTAAAGGAAGAGCTGTCAATTGTAATAGTTCACAATACTAATTAGAAGATGCTTCTTAATTTCAGAAATATTGAAACATGAAAATATATATATAAGCAAGAAATGTTTAAATATCAAAACAAAAAATAATATTCTTTATATTTACAATGAAAATATTCAGTTTTTCCCCTATTTTGTTACCTCTGAATAAGTAATTCATTTGAGATTTTCAAAGATGCCAATTTACATAAAATTTAATCACTATCTAGGTAGTTATTAAAATAATTTTTGCCAAAACCTAGCTGGAGTTGGATAGAACACAACTTTATCAAACAGCAGGCAAGAACGAAATGTTAGCATTATTGTGTACTTCAGAAATGATAAGGGAATAAAAGCCATCAGTTCAACTCATTTGTGTGATGCTTACATCAGAGTAAAAGAGGCCTCTTTGTACCTCTGCTGAATTTCAACAATTCTATTAACTGGGCAGTGTTACATGGTCAGAAAACTGACAAAAAGCTAGCTATATTTTTCTTTTTTAAATTACTCTATTTCCCTCTATCCACTTAGAACATAACAACCTTGGGAGACTACAATTGTATACTGTAGGTGTAAATTTCCAATTAAAAGTCACTGTCCCTATGACTCTGACATGTTTTTCTGTATTTTCCCCATAAATTAGTGAACTTGTGAACTTAACTTTGACATAGTAACTCCAAGGATCATACCACATGCCATTTGTCAGACATTTTGGGAGAGAAAAGCAGTTTTATTATTTTTCTACCAAAATAAAAAGGCAAAAACATCATTATATTTCTGGAAACAACAGGGACTGCAAAGGTTGTAATACAGCCTCAGCAAATTGAATAGTTTTTAGGTAATTATTATTTTGCTTTGTTTTTGCTTTCATCCACAAATTTATTACAGAGTGATCAAATAGATTAGGTTTTACTTTTCTCCTTTGGAAAATGACAAACATGCTCTTTCCAAATAGATACAAATGAAAAAAAAAAGTGCAGCTAATGGAAAATTAACAGCTGACAAATTATAAATAGATTCATTTATTAATTAGTTTCTGTCCAAGATATGCATACAGCTATGTGAATAAATATGCGTATTGAAACTAAGAAGCGATGGGAGGCAGTGCCATCTAGCACATGGAACTCTTCAAGGATTTAGGAAATGCAGGCAAACTCCCAATTCCTTGACAATATGGCTATTTGACACTAAATCAATTGTAAAGGGATACTGGATATCAGATAGTTGATCTACATAACATCAAATGAATAATTTACTTACTTTTTCATTGAAATGTTCAAAGACTGAAAAAAACTTATGCCACAGATACATGACTTTATTTTGAGGTTAAATGTACAAAATATCCCCTCTTTAAAATACAATGTGGGATTATTTATGCACTTAAACCATCTGTCTTCTTTTTTCTTACAAATTATAAAAACTTTATGTGTATGTTCCAAGATTTCAGAATCAAACATATGTATTTAGGTAACTTGTAAGGGAAATGCCAAATGCCACATTTATATTGTCTGATAGGATTCCAGTTGAAGATATTTTTGTTAATTTTTAAAATAACACATGGAAGAGCTATATTATGCTTATTTGCAGTCATAAATAATCTCTAAAATTCTTTTTGGTCTGTAGTGTCCCCCTTCTAGTCTATCAACACTTCAAATAAATAGTTAAACATATCAACTTAATTTCCAAGGAGTTTCATTGCCCCAGTGTGTCACCATATAACAATCTTAATGAAGCATGAAGTTGCCAAATGACAAGTTAAAGGATATACTAATTTGGATGTGTTTGGATGCATGAGACAAAATACTCAACTCAAAGTATTCTATATTATGAAAAAAATCTACTACTGCACATTGGAAGGTCTATCAAAAGAGAACAACTCCCAGGTAGGCAAATTTAGTGGGTCAATGACTTCATCAATGATTCAAGTTCTTTCTGTCCTTATCCTCTCCAGTATTTCATGGATTGACTTTACGTTCAAGGCAGCTCTCCTTGTGGATTTCATCTGTAGTTCCATGGAGACTTGATAAATTCCATGAGAAGAAGAGGGATGATTTTATCCAGTCTCCTTTTTCAAAGAGTTGGAGAGGAGGGGAGGCAGACATTTTTTCCCAGAAGCCTCCAGAATTCTTGTCGATGTCTTTATTGTCCAGACTTGCTCATGCTCTCATTCTTGAGTACTGACAAGCAAGAGGAGATAATCATAGTTTTCCAAAGAAGCACATGGTCATATGGAAGACGTTGGATAGCTGGACAAAATGGATGTTCTGTAAGAGTGGGATGATCATTTTTTGAGTGGACACAATATTGAACATGAGGCAGAGAAAGAAAATAGGGGATAAGCTTCAAACAGTGCAATTTGACGCTCTGACTTCTAATGTATGTAAGGTATGTAAGTCATCCAATATGTCTTGTGGACGAGTCACTTGGCCTCCTTACGGACGTGGCCCCTATTCCAAACCTCCATCAGCCTTACTACCCTTCATTCTACCTCACTTTTTTGGGTGCTATATTGCTGTAACTTATTTATTTGTTTTAATTTATGTCTCATCTCACCAATTAGATCTTGAGCCTCTTAAGCTCAGGGCATTATTGTCCTTGTCCTTGCCTTCTCCTTCTTAACTCTCTCTCTCTTACCTGCACCTCCCCTTAATATTTCTTATGGGTCACTTGTATATTTTAATACCTTAAAATTCTGATGGATATTAAGGCTCTGGATACTGTTCTCAGAGGATGGGAGTAAGTCCTTTCCTATGTACCTACTCTGCGTTTAGCACAGTCCAGGTTCATTTTCGGTCCTCCGATGCTTGTTGAAGACTGCGCAAATGAGAGAGGCTAGAGAGTCGTGCTGTGGAGTGCCAAGCTTGGTGGTGCCCCCAGGATGCAGAAATGAAAGAGGCTGCCTATTTACTTTCCTAGTGAGCCCAAATTTTAGTATTTTATGGTCTAAATTTACCATGAAAATGTATCTTTATCTAAACTAAAGCACTCTTTACTATGAAATATACAACCCTGGTATTTTAGTTATCCTGGTTTTCAATAGTCTTCACAGAATACCTGTTCTTGTCACCATGTAGACTTCTCCTGTCAAAAACTTATATTACATCTTCAGATTGAGTAAGTCAGTCACCTGTGTGACATAGCAGACGAGGGGTAAACTCCCTGGTCTCTTAATCTGAGAAGCTGAAGTCTTTGTTCTTGATTTGTGGAGGTAAGGAACTTCACTTATCCTGAAAGTACTGATCAGTAAACAAACAGAATAAAGAACATTGAGGCCAGGTGAAATGTGAGATAAAAAAAACTGAACTTGTCCTGTAAGGGAAAGCGTATAGTTGCCTAGATGTAGAGGAAACAAGCATTTCTCATAAAGTTACCTCGCAGCAGAGTACAATCTGGTACCAGAGAGATTTGTGACTCAGGTTCGCTGTCAAATCCTGTAAGTTGAAGCTGTAGGGTGGCGCCCTCCCCGTTGACAGATACTGCCGTCTTCAAACACCAAGGACAATGACACTTCTTAGAGTCAACTCTATTCCTCGGCTCCATCTCTTAGAACCTGCTTATCCTCAGGCCTTTTACATCAATATGTGTACTGGTGATCCTTTCAAATAATATCAGGATGTAGAAATTGAGGGCAAGATAGTTTGAGTTAACATTTCCATATAAATGGAATTTAAAAATGAACAGTCTTGGCAGGCTCTTCCTTCAGCTCGGGTGCCTAAATCTTCCTAGGGAGACTCTTGAATTTAAATATGAGCAAAGCTCTTTAAGCGTTATGTTTCTTTAACTTAATTCTCTCATCATCTCACTTCCCAGTTCGGACCAAGATAGAAAAAAACACTCGGAAAATGTAACTGCTGTATCTTGGATATAAAAGAAACCCAAGGTCAGGAGGTCCTAGAAGCTGATATTAGAATCCATAATATGTTTCCCTTAAACAAGTGGTAATGGTTTCTGAATGAATGTTTTTATAGAACTTCTTTTCTTCGTATGGCTTATGGATATAATGATTTTGTTCTTAGGGAGCAATAGATTGATGACATATTAATTGTAGAATTGACATTTTCCAAGGGCTGAAATTCCAGAAGATATTATATACCAACTTATACATGGGAAGTCAAAAATACTGTTCAGATTTATGCCCTCTTGCTTAAAGGTTATGACAAGCCACAGATATTCATCTGGGGTCGATATTCAAGACAATTTACTATTAAGTCGTGGGTCAACCCGAGTCAAAACATCAGTGGCCAAAAGTGTTCTTATTATATTAATGACTTCTCAAATCATATTGAAATTTTATAAGATTTTTTAAAGTCTCCTAAAATTAAAAAATTCTCCTGAAATAGACATATTTGAATGATTAATTTTTAATTGAAAAATTTATACAAGTATAGAAGTATCTTATAAGAGCTTTTGTTCTGCCAGATAAATTATGGCAATAATTTATTTACTATAAAGGGGAAAGTAATCCATTTTTCACTAGTTCTATTAAGATTTGAAGAGTGTATGGTAAAGCACTTAAATTTTGCATAATACATAGTTCATGCTCAAAAAATTATTCAAAATATATCACACTGATTACTCCTCTAAGGTAGGCAGACTAATGACCCCCAAAGAGGTCCACAACCTAATTCCTGGAATCTGTGAATGTTATCTTATATGGCAGAAGAGACCTTGCCGATGTGATTAAGTTAAAGATCTTTTGATGAAGACAGTATCCTGGATTGTCGAGGTGGGCCCAACGTGGTCTAAAGCCCCATACAAGAGGGAGAAAAGTTGATCAGAATTAGAAACAAATCAACATAATGACAAAGCTGAGGGAAGCAGAGTCAGAGAGAAAAGACACACTGCCGCTGGCTTTGAAGATGTTTGAAAGGGCCATGAGCCAAAGAATGCAGGAAGACTCTAGACTCTAGAAACTGGAAAAGGCAAGCACAGGGTGTTATGCGTAACTAATGAATCATTGAAAACACCAAAAACTAAGGATGTACTATATGTTGGCTAATTGAATCTAAATTAAAAAAAAATTTTTAAAGGAAGTTGTAGCAGTTCAATAATGTCTCAAAGTATTAAAAAAAAGTAAAGTAACTTAAGATCACATAAGAAAAATAAAACAAAGTTGTATTCTACACAAAGGAAAAAAAAAAAGAAAAGAAAAATAAAGAAAACCACTTCTGCCCTAAAAATTCCTTGTTGGCACCTTGATTTTAGCCCCACAAGACCCGTTTTGGATTATGAACTAAAGAACTATTAAAAAAATCTTCTTTCTTTTAAGCCACAAAATTGTGATAAATTGTTATAGCAGCAATAGGAAAATAATATACAACTTTCTGTCAAAACTCTACAATTTCTATGACAGTTTCTCAGTTCTTTACTGTTAGGTATCTGCTCTGTCTGTGAGTCCATACTCAGAAGCTTTGTTAGAAAATGGAAAACAGCTTTGTTCACTGCTTTTTCAATGCAAAAAGGAGAAAGTATGGGGAGAAAGGAAGGAAGGAAGGAAGGAAGGAAGGAAGGAAGGAAGGAAGGAGGGAAGGAGGGAGGAGGAAACAATGAGAGAATGAGCCAGATAGAGTGAAAACTATAATAAAAAGGTAAAATAAGCTGATGAGACATTTTAAGGGAGAAAAGGCGAACTTCATTGCTACTTGTAAGAAAGATGAATTTCTGTAGAAATAGCTACTTCAATGTCAAGTGTAATTAAATCTTAAATTGTGTAAATACTATCCAGCGTTGCTCTAAGGAAAGAATGAGAGAGAGGGAAAAAAAAAAAAAAACCAAAAAAAACACCTGTGTTCTTGATCTTCTGGGAAGAGTGATGTTGGCAAGCACGACTTAGTCATTTCCAAGAAGTAATAGGCATTCTTCTAGAAAGCAGGTGGAAGCCTTACTTTTGTTTTCCAGAGAAACTCTACCAGTGTTGAATGTCATGGATTGCCATATTTTAATTTTAAGAGAAATAATCCCTCTGAGTCTCAAGGCAGGGAGTTGAGACAGATAAAGGAAATACTATCAGAAATAAAATCCTTCAAAATATCAATGAGCATCTCTACGGTCTGTTGCTTCACCAGCCTCAGGACGTGACTAGTCCCTCATCCTCTCCACCAGGAGGCACTCTTCAGAGCCCTCTCCTTCATGCAGCGACAGACTGGTTAGAATCTAAGTGGGTTACAGCCTATGTACTTCCATTTCCCCCTAAAAATCATGTGCCTGCCCTCTCCTTGCTGACCGATTCCACTTAGTGTCTGATTTTGTTTTCCCTTAAGAAAGAAGTCTGTAGAAAAAGAGGTAACTTCCTGTAAATGAGTTCCCTTAATTTTTTACTCTTTCTGATAAGCAGCTTCTTATAGAGAGAAATTGGAAGCACAAACTAACACACACTTACCGAAGATACATTATTTTGGGGACCCTAGAAAAGGCATCTGAAGTCACAGAAGACATAGCCTTTCTGCCCTATGTACAAATTACGATAGAAACATGTTGATAAAAATGAGGCACTTGATCATGGAATTTTGTTTTAATACAAAAAGATAAGACAACTCCTTTTCTTTACTTTCCTTATGCAGAATTACTGCCCATTCCTGCCTTAGAGGACTGTGATTGCTGAATCAGTTTACCCTTGCACTTTTAACTTGTTCTTTTTTCCTCCAATATGTAACCACCAGGGTGATCGTAGACACATTGGTTCCCTTTAAGAGACGCATCTTTGTCACAGAATGGCTGTCTTATCTGCGTGATTCCCAAGGATGAATTTGCACTGGCTCTTTATATATTTTTCATAACTTGGAACACTTTCGGTGGGTTTGACTGCATAAATTTAAAGATAATGAAAGAAATCTTATTCCAATAGTTTTGTGTCTGAATGTACCCCTGCTTTCCTAGGTCAGTGAGCTATTGCCGTGTAACAAACCAACTAAATTTCAGTGAGCTTAAAACCAAAAGCATTTATCATTGCTTACGGATCAAAAGATCCAACTGGATGGTTCTCCTGGCCTGCATTGGGCTCAGACACACATTTATGGTCAGCAGTCAGTGGGGAATCGGCAGTTCTGCTTGCTGGACAGCATCAACTGGGTTGAGATGACTTCAGCTAACTGGAACCTCTTCCACATGATTTCTCAGTCCATCTGGCTAGACTGGGTTTGTTCACATGGCAGGGGCAGAGTTCCAAGAAAGAGTGGAAGCACATGGGACCAATGAAGTCCAGCTTGGACCGGGCACATCCTTATTTTTACTGTATTCTATTGGCCAAAACAAGTCACAAGGTCAGCCTGAGGCCGGGGCAATCCATTCCACCTCTTGAAGGGAGGAACTGAACAGAGTCTCTGAGGGAGCACTAAAGCACTGGGAATGCATTTACAATTAAATTGACACATGCCCTATGTGGAAAAGCTAGTTGGTGTTTTAATAAAGAAACTTTTCCTAAACCCGGACTCTGGCTTTGAAGATTGGATTTCAATGGCTTTTGCAATCCAGATATAAATCTTTGGAAACGTGGCTTATCACTTAATTCTTGCTGCTCAAATTTTCCCCCAAACATAGTGGATGAGCTGCCCCCAATAGATAGAATAACAAATAAATCCGATATGTGGATTCTAATACTTCACGTTCATCAGAATATACCTTTGCTTCTGCAGTAACCTTTCATTTAAGACAGATTAAAAAAGAAAAACTAATAAAAACTTTGTTTCTTCTTCTTTTTTTTTTTTTTTTTTTTGAGAGAGAGAGAAAGAGTGCGTGCCAGTAGAGGGGAGTGTAGGGGAAGAGGGAGACAGAGAGAGAGAATCTTAAGCAGGCTCAAGGCCCAGCGTGGAGCCTGATACAGGGCTCGATCTCACAACCCTGTGATCATGACCCTAAGAGCATGACTTGAGCCGAAATCAAGAGTTGAACACTTAACGCACTGAGCCACCCAGGCACCCCAAACTTCTGGGTTCTTCAAATTAGCAAAGATGTGCATTCCTTGCCTGGTTTCATCAATAGGCTTTCTACTAATATTAACTATTACCATTCTTATTATTAGTTCTTTCATCTGTGGTCTATTCTGGTTGGGAAAGTTTCGTTACCTCATGAAGTAACCAAGCTGCTTCAATTAATAAAGCAAGAATATTTTGCAAGAAGAATCATGGATGATTTTCCATCCTCAGGGCCAAGAGACATTATTTAGCCCCTAGAATATCTCCCCTCTGGAACTCAGCAAATTCTTCATGTCTCAGAATGAAATTGCCATTGTTCTTTTTGAATGAATATGATTTTTCTTCTCAGAGACCTCAGATGTGTACTTTTCGTTTGCCATTTCAGGGCGTCTTTTTCTAATAAGGACATCAGCCTGGGACTGTCAGGCTCCAGTTTCTGTCTCTAGTCTCCGCAGGTTTTCCGTGACTCTCCGTGTAATTTTCTATTTATTTTTTTTTTAAGATTTTATTTTATTTATTTGACAGAGATAGAGACAGCCAGCAAGAGAGAGAACACAAGCAGGGGGAGTGGGAGAGGAAGAAGCAGGCTCCCAGTGGAGCAGGGAGCCCTATGCGGGGCTCGATCCCAGGACCCTGGGATCATGACCTGAGCCAAAGGCAGCCGCTTAATGACTGAGCCACCCAGGCGCCCCATCCGTGTAATTTTCAAATGAACAATTTCTAAAGGAGTCAACAAGTCTACATAACTCTTGCACACTCATTTCTTCAGAAATTTGCCGTTTGTCTCTTAGGAGAAAATCTGCTCCTTTCGGTGAGGCCCCACATAGGCTGGAGTGCAAGGAATTGTTATGTAACAACAAGATTGAAAATGTCACCGAAGGGATGTACAAATAGTTCATAAAGCCATTCTTTGCTCTCTCCCCTTTCCATGCTTTTCAAAATATACTTTTAGTTACTAAAGTCTCATTTTCAAATATTTATGCAAAAAAACTACAGGAAAAGACTTAGTTTAATTACAATGCATTCTTGTTAATAGCTTGTAAAGGGCCACTGGCTCCTCTGGGCTTTTCTTTAGAGTTGATTAATTACGGATGCACTAGATGGATTCGGTTAACCAATGGGGACATTTTTGATAAAGGCTCTTAATCTTACAAAACCTCACTTCGGAATTTCCCTTAAGTGGTAAAAGGGCTTTTGCTTTTTTATGAGGCAATAATCCTGTACCGTGGTGGATAAACAATAAAAAGAGCAGCGATATACATTACACTCCCCCGCCCCTCCCCCACTTCCTACCCCAGAAATTTCATTTCTTAAGAGCTAAAGCACTGAAGTTATTCCAGCCAAAGGTGCACACCTTCTTCAGTATAGCATCTGCCGTGGATTCCAGTTTGCTTTTTTCTTCCAGAGAGCTGGGTCTGAGCAACCTCTGTTTTTCTTCGTTGGGTGATCACCTGCCTAGGAATACTCATATAGTATTTTCTCCACGGGGCCTGAGTTACTGCTCCAGTATTAAGAAATCTCTTCCTCATCATAATGAGAGCTAGCCTTTTCTGAGCTCTTACTGTGTACCAGGGAGAACAGTTGAATCGGATCTCTGAGGATGTGACTTCTCAAGGCCTTGCTTTACGGGGAGATTTGAGAAATCAGTGCCCGGTCAGAGGCAAGCACTCCCTCATTGCTCCCTTACGTCTGCCAAACAGTCCTTTCAGTGTCTTTAGGAAAAAGCTCTTTCTTGTGATTTTTGTTATAGTGCCAGATGTACGAGTTTTTGCTGTCTGCCGTTCTACAAGAGGGGCTGGGGGTGATGGAACCTTAGCGCTTCACTTTCTCTATTAATTCCCTCCACACCCCTTAGTGCAGACCTTCTCAGGGCGTTGCCAGGCTGGCTGGCTGGCTGCCTTCTTCATTACGGCTCCTTCTCAAGCATGCTAGGCTGCAAACTCCCTACAATTTCCTTTGCCAATATTATCTCATCCACTTCCTTTCAAGCAGAGTTTTCTTTAACTTTCTTCCTCTCCTGATGCCTCCACCAGCCACCCAGCCAACACATACTCTTTTTTTGCCACTGTGCATTTATACCTTTTTATTCTGCTCTTTGAAATTTTAAAAGGGCCCCAAGAAAGGGGGATGGGGGTGTCCAATGTAGTGAATAAATACACAGGACACCCTGTTGCGTTTTAATTTCAGATAAACAACATTAACAAAAAATGTTTAGCATAAGTAGGTCCCATATGGTATTAGGGATATAGTTATATTGGAAAAGTTCTTGTTTATCTGCAATTAAAATGCAACTGGTTTGTAAGAAGATTCAAGCGAAGTAAGTGGGTTCAGGGGGCCATAAGGCAAGTGCGACCTAGGCATGTCTTCTTTCTCAAATTCTCAGCATTGGTGCTGAAGTCAGCTAAAAGCCAAGGCACCTGCTGCATGTCAGAACTGGCACAAGTGGACCCTCTGCTGAGCACTAGCACTAGCAACCAATCACGTATAGATCGGTGTAACGATTGATATACCAGCACCGATCACATTTTGTTCAAAACCATTTATGGAGATTCCCCCTGTCCTTTTTAAATAACCTTAGCCCCCTTGGTGTCTCCAGAACACACTTTAGATTTCCTTCAACTCTGGGTCTCCCGGATTGCATCCCTAAGACTCCAAATAAACACAAACATTTCATTTTGCAGCTTGCAGTTCTGTCTTTCCCGGGTCAACACTGGATGCCACACAGTTTATCTGGCCACCGTCAAAGGAGTGTCTCCCCTACTTGGCACGTTCAGGTTGCAATCTTTAAGTAGAAACTTCTCCTAGGTTTATGATGCTTGCTTCCTTTCCTTCCTCTGGCACTCCTGACCAGCAAGACACTCTCGTGCGCTCTCTCTCTCTCTCTATGTATATGTATATATGGGAGAGGGCTCGAAGTAATTTTCGATTTCTTCATCATCTTTTCATTTCTGTGATAGTCCTCAGTTAGATTCTGTATCACCTTGTTCGAATAAAATATAACATGTGGTTATTCTGAGTGACCTTTCTTCAGCCTGTTCCTGAGAAGGTAATCACCTCACAGCTAAAATTCATGAGCTTATAATAAGAATGATGTTTATTAATGTTTATACAGAACGCTTTTTGAAGTTCAAGCTCAGGAAAAACAATACTTTCATACGTAGTTCAAGCAATTGTACCAGGAGAGCCAAACAGGGTTGTAGTTTCATTTTCCCTTCTTTTAACTACTCCGGATCACTTTCATTTAGCTCATGTGTGCATGATCCTTGACTAGAATAAGTCAAAAAAGAGCATAGTTATACAGTTACATATGCAGATGGCATGGCTTTATTGTCACAAAATAGAATGGACTTAATTGACAACTAGCCATGCCATTCAATTACTGCCAGAAAAAAATTAAAAGGTGATCAAGTATTCTAGAAAGTTTCAGGAGATGCTCCACATCATTTATCCAATTTATATACCTAACTGCTTTGAGCAACTAATTAATGCTTTCGTTTATTTTTGTATTAATTGTGCAAACCTTTTAATTAGGAGGGACACCTTAAAGTTACATTGCTTACTATTTGACAGATTCTGGTTGTATTTAGTTGTGTGTGTGTGTGTGTGTGTGTGTGTGTGTGCGCACGCGTGTGTGTTTAATAATCTAAAATGATTGTGTGGTTACATTCACTTTACAATTTTTCTAAAGTCAAGTTATTGCCACAGGCACTATGGTGCTGAAAGGTGGGGGATCTTGACTAGTCATTGACTTGTTTTTTGAAAGCAGAGCCAGAATTAGTTGTAGAGGACGTTTCCTGCCTTATCCACAAGTCCTTCCTGGGATCCCTCCATGTGGAATCGGGTGAATTCTGTTTAAGCATCTGTCTGCCTCAGGCTCTTCACTGCTCAGATTTCTGTGTGGGATAGCTGAATTCCAGGTTCTTGTAGGAGAATAGGACCTACAACTTGTCATTATTTTTTTTTAAGTAGTCTCCACGCCCAGTGTGGAGCCCAATGCGGGGCTTGAACTCATGACTCTGAAATCAAGACCTGAGCTGAAACCAAGAGTCTCTCAGTTAACCCACAGAGCCACCCAGGCACTCCCAACTTGTCATTACCTAATACTTCGCCAAAGCTCAGGCAAGAAAAAGCACTGTAAATGGATAGATACAGGTGAATTTGCCAACCATCTACTCCATAATGCTCCAAACTCAATCTGCAGTGTAGACTAGAACACTATGGAACTTGGAATTGATCTGGGCCGTTTTATATTAGTTAGCCTAAATTGGCATCCTCACCCCATTGAAAAAGAAATTTACTTTTTTAAAATTTCTTATGCAAATAACTCCCAAAGAAATAGTCTTCATGGTTGTATTTACTGCCAGGCTATAGTTGAGGATGTTGTGCACTCCATTTCCCAGTGCCCTTTTTTTTGCAAAGACCCAGAGATTTCTTTTGAATCCTAATACCAAGTTAATTATGTTTGTCCTTGGAAATCTATTTCTTCCTTGTTTTTGAAGACTATGAATCTTATGACATGTTTATATCTCTTCATGTTTTCTGGAAAAATAAGAGCAAAATCTGAAAACTTTGCACAAAATTTACTTCAGAACTAAAATTATTTTCAGCTTTAAGTTCAGTACCCAAGACATACTTTTTTTGTACTCTTCTCATCCCAGATTTCATCTTATGTTCATTTTCTTTTTCTTCTAATTTCCTCACCTATTTTTCCTTAAATATTTTATTTTTTTAGAGTAGTGTTAGGTTCACAACAAAGTTAAAAGTAAGGAACAGAGGGGTGCCTGGGTGGCACAGCGGTTAAGCGTCTGCCTTCGGCTCAGGGCGTGATCCCAGCATTCTGGGATCGAGCCCCACATCAGGCTTCTCCGCTATGAGCCTGCTTCTTCCTCTCCCACTCCCCCTGCTTGTGTTCCCTCTTTCGCGGGCTGTCTCTATCTCTGTCAAATAAATAAATAAAATCTTAAAAAAAAAAAAAAAAGTAAGGAACAGAGATTTCACGTATATCCCCTGCCTAACACAGGCATAGCCTCCCCCCTTACCAACACTCCCCACAGAGTGTACACTTGTTACAATTGATGAACCTTCTTTAAGGTTCATTCCTGGTGTTGTACATTCTGTGGGTTTAGACAAATATATAATGACATGTATCCATCATTATAGTGCGATATGGAGTCATTTTACCGCCCTAAAAATTCCCTGTGCTCCGTCTATTCATCCCTCTCCAACCACTAACTTTTTACTGTTCCCGGTTTTGCCTTTTCCAGAATACCATATAGTGGGAATCATGCAGTAAGTAGCCTTTTCAGATTGGTTTCTTTCACTTGGTAGCATGCATTTCAGTTTCCCCTGTGTCTTTGCATGGCTTCATAGCTCATTTCTTTTTAATCACTGAATAATATTTCATTGTCTGGAGGGACCAAAGTTTATTTATCCATTCACCTACTGAAGGACATCTTGTTTGCTTCTGAGTTTTGGCAGCGTGACTAAAGCTGCTACCAACACTGTAAGTAGGTTTTTGTGTGGACGTAAGTTTTCAACTGCTTTGGGTAAATATCAGGGAGTGTGTTTGCTGGATGGTATGATAAAATTTATTTAGTTTTGAAAGAAATCACCAAACTGTCTTCCAAAGTGGCTGCACCCCGTTCCCACCAGCCATGAACCTGAGTCCCTGCTCCACATCCTCACAGGCATTTGTGTTCATTCTCCCCTATTTTTAATACCTTTCATTTTTTTAATTTATTTTTTATAGATTTTATTTTTTTAAGTACTCTTTACACCCAACATGGGACTCGAACTTACAACCTGAGATTAAGAGTCACATGCTCTACTGACTGAGCCAGCCAGGTGCCCCAACTTTCATGTTTTTTAGACATTGAGATTAAAGACATTATATACAAGACATTAAAAATGCAGGCATTTAAAAGAAATTAGATCCATTAAAATAAATATTTTAAATTTGAAATATCAATAGCAGAAAACCTTCAACACATTTGTTGTGTATCTTTCTTTAAATAATTGCGTGCATGTGTATACGCATATATATGTAATTTAAATCATACCTATTTTGTAAATATTTATCTTGTGCATATTTTTGTAAAATGCTCTTTTTAATTTAAAAATCAGTTGCATTTTCTAAATATGGCTACAAGGCATTGTATTTAATGAATGTGTTCTAATTTATTTCAATATTCTTTTATACTGTTGGACATCTGGGTAGTTTCCAGATTTTTGTTAAAAATAACTGTGTCAAATTCTCTTTCTAACAAATCTTTGTGCACTTTATCCATGAATATGCCTTTATCTCAATGGTCTTAAATGTAATTGTGCGTCAAAATTATTCTGCCTAATAAACTCTTTTCATCTTTTGACACAAATTTCATCTGTTCTAGAGAGAATTTCTTGGGAAGTCTAAGCCCCTAACCTCAAGAGAATTAATTATGTTTTCCAATATGTTCCTATAGACGTTTTAGATATCCTTGAGAGATGTTAAATTTTTTTTAGTATATCTTTTTCAATAACCATGTGTTGTACTAAAAATGACATTTAACCTGTAATGTGAATCAGAACACTATCTTTGTGGAGTTAAGAAATACACTCTAAACTTTGTCTCATCTAAGGATGTAGAAAACCCCAAGAGAACATCGCTGTCCACCTGACAATGAGAAAAGTCTGGATAATCTCCTAAGCCATAACTGGGTTTTTTTTGTTTATTTGTTTTGTTTTGTTTTGCTTGGAGCTCATCAGAAAGATGATGTCTCATGGCAATGAAATGCACTAAATTCCAAAGAGCAAGAAGCAATTCCAAGGGATTATTGACACATGACCTGCTTTACCTCAAAAGTATGAGAGGAAGAAGTGGCCATTATAGGATATAATGAGAAGAAGTCAGCTAAAATTTTAATAAATTCCTAAGAGCCAACTGTGGGAGAGTGTTTATCTTTGGAATAGCTAGATGTCCCAGGCACAAGAGGAGTTTGTATCCACTTCAAGCTCTTTCAAGGGCTTCCACTAGGTACTCAGAATTGGAACAAGGAGTCCCCTCAGTAGCACACACATGCAAGAAGTGATTAGTGGCCCCTGGTGGTCAGGCATGGAAACAACTCACTTCTCCAGATCCTTCTGTCAAGGAAAGGCCATGAAACACTCCCCAAAACTCAGACAAAAGATTCAATGCTTCTGTGCAAGCTCTAGAAGTAAAAACCTCTAGAAGACAAGAAACTCAAAGAACCTGGACCCTATAGGGATACAAGCAGGGTTCTGCTCCCTCTGGAGAGTGATGGGAAAGTCTGTCTTGCTGAAAATTTACCACAGAAACAAGGAAGAGTTTGATTGGCATGGGGAGGAGAAGTAGAAATAAGAAAGACCTCTACCTAAGGCCCAGGTGCAGAAATCAGACCAGAAAAATCAAGAATTTCCCTGTTTCCACTCCAAGGCTAGTAACAGATAGCAAGCAACAGTATGTAGCCTATCACTGGGGAAGGGCAAAAGCTTGGAGCGTCCCTGTGTGGTCCATTCAGGGATCCCTCC
Source organism: Ursus americanus (assembly GCF_024610735.1). Lineage (NCBI taxonomy): Eukaryota > Metazoa > Chordata > Mammalia > Carnivora > Ursidae > Ursus > Ursus americanus. The sequence continues at coordinate 85,297,649 of NC_142130.1, forward strand.
AACTGAAGGAGAATAGGAACACCAAGAAAAGCCCTCTGGCACAGTCGTTGGTAACAACGTCTCACACTACCAAAGCACCATGAAGTGTGTGGTGCACAGAAGACAACAGCAGCAATGACAATGCACAAACCCTGCCCAACCTCTGAACAGATTGACACACTTCCCTCCCCATCATCACACACACATGCAACAGCCTGCCCCAAAGAAGAATACCTTCCTTCAAGTATAAATACTATTTCCTTCAGTCTCCGCTGATACTCTACGCACAAAACATGGCACTCAATAAAATATTAGGACACCGAAAAGCAAGATAAAAATCAGACTCAGAGATGATGGCACTATCAGTCAGGAAGTTTATAGTTGAGCTCTTACAGAATCTAGTAAAAAGAGTGGACAAAATGCATCAACACTTGGAAAATTTTATAGTAGAGATGAGAGTCACAGGAAAATTCTAGAAACAAACTACATAGTTTCCAAGGTGAAGAATTTCTTTGATGGGCTCTTCAGCTGACTGGTAACTGCTAAGTGAATAAGTGAATCTGAAGAACAGGTCAACAGAAATTAACCAAACTAAAACACAGTGAGAAAAAAATAAATACTAAAACAACAACAGCAAGGGGCGCCTGGGGGGCTCAGTCAGTTAAGCGTCTGACTCTTGATTTCCACTCAGGTCATGATCTCAGGGTCCTGAGATCAAACCCTGAGTCAGGCTCTGCACTCAGTGGGGAGTCTGCTTGGGATTCTCTCTCTCCTTCTCCCTTTACCTATCTCCCCTTGCATGTACCCTCTCTCTCTCTCAAAGAAAAATACATACACACACAAAAGCACAAAAAGCAAAACAAACACACAAGACAGAACAAAGCACCAAAATCTGTGAGACAATATCAAATGGTCTAATGTATGCATATCTGGAGTCCCAGAATGAGAAAACAGAGAGAATAAGACCAAAAGAATAATTGCAGACATGGTGGACAAGCGTTTTCCCAAATTAAAGAAAGCTCACAAGCCACAGATCTGTGAATTGTAAAGAAACCTGGGCAGGATAAAATATTAAGCAAATCTAACTTGGGTATATTGTGCCTAAGCTGCTGAAACCCAGAGATAGAAAGGAAATCTTGTAGGCATCACAGAAAAAGACACATGACATATAAAGGAACAAAGATACGAATTTACTCAGACTTCTTTCTAGAAACCCTTTGAGTTAGTTTCCTAGGTCTACTTCAGTTACCACCAACTGGGGGGCTTCACACATGTATTCTCTTGCAGTTCTGGAGGTTAGAAGTCTGAAATCAAGGTGACAGCCAGGAGGAGCTCTGACCTTGGGAAGCGGTACAGAAGAATGCTTCTCCTAACTTCCAGTGGTTACTGCAATCCTTGGCATTCCTTGGCTTGTGGCTGCATGTCTTAAATTTCTGCAGCTGTATTCACATGACCATCTTCTTCCTGAATGCTTCTGTGTCTCCAAGCCTCCCTCTCCTTACAAAGACACCAGTCATCGCATTAGGGCCCGCCCTCATCCAGTATAATCTTGTCTGAACTTGACTGCATCTGCTACAGCCTGATTTCCAAATAGAGTCTCATTCACAGGGACCTGGCTTTAGGAATTTCACATATTTGGTGATGGGGGGTGGTTGTGCACAACTGAACCCACGACAGATGTCCAAGGAAATTTTAATTCAATGAGTTTGCAATAAATTTTAGATGTTAGGGGAATTAATTTATTAAATCCCTACATTTTCATTAATTGGTTACATAAATCTTACTTGAATATTGAACAGATTGTAGTTCAGTGTATAAAAACAAGCTCTTTGTTTGGTACATTACAAGAGAAATTTTCATTACATGGAATAAAACTACAAAATATACAACCCAAACCTCTTGAACCTGAATCTTCATGTGTGGGACTTATTGTATGTAATCTTAATGTCCTCAGATGATGCCCACAGGGTTAAGGACGACCATGCTAGGCTGTTAAGGGCCTAATTTGGTATTCCTGAAGCCTGACATCATACTTACTGGTTATTTGTGAATGAATCAATGAAAGAAGGAAAGACTTCTGGAAAAAATTGCATCCACTGTCATTTTAAATACAAATAATCGAAACCAATGTGTCCCAACTTTTAGAATACTTATATTCTGGTTTTGTTGGTTATTATTTCATGGACTCATATTCTGAACTCTAGATTTTCAGTTCTGGTGACTATACTATCTTTTTTTAATGTGCTATTTGAAAAGTCGTGTGTGTGTGTGTGTGTGTTTGTGTATGGCTATTAGTTGCATTTATGTTAAAGTAGACCATAGATATATAAAGAAAGTATTGGTGAATCGATCCCTGTTTCTGGGCTTATGAGCAGCTAGTGCGATGTATGAAAAAAGACCCTGATGAAGACTTTCTTTTCCAGAGGTCCTATAGCTGTGTGTGATGTCATGGCCCAAGGTGAGGGTGTCTTCATTTTAATGCCTTCTTTTGTCCCAGAGGCAATTTTTGCTTTAGTTACCCCAACTGACATTGGAATAGATCAGTGATGTTTTATTCATGAAAGTAGATCTTGTGAATATAGCTCCCATTACACTAGAGAGACAAAAATATCGCTACGATTGCACCTAAACTAATCTGTAGTTGTGTAACAAATTGACACGTAAATTAAATTTTCACTGCTAATATCTGCTTAACTCCATAATCATACTCCAGTGTGGAAATCTCCTAGAGTAATTAGTTTAGCTCAGATTTGCTCGTCAAAGTTCACTGGAAATTAGAAGACATCAGGACTTCTAGTCTTAAACAATATCTGTCACATCTAGAGAAGCTCTTAAGGCTAAACCAACAACCCTGTGTCCATCCATTCTTTTACATTGTATTAAGATTTAATGAATGGCCATGTACTTAATTTGTTTTCTTGAGACTTGAATAATCCCACTGTGGACATGTGTCAATCACTTCACATTTCTTTCATTCTTTATTGAGAAGTCATCATTAGGCTGAAAACTTTCTATTTTTCATATGATTGATTTTTTTAAGTGGTGGGGGAGTCCTCTCTGAAACAACGATTGGAAAAATCACACCCTTTCATCTTTGGTTTCATCTTCTGAAAGAAAGAAGAATTGAGCTATTTTACCAGCTGTTGTGAACTGTTCAGATTTCCTCTGGGGAGAAAAACCCGTTGCTTTCAAAGCTCTGAGAAGTATTCAGAATGCTCCCGGGCTCAAGAAAGTAAATAAAAGGCAAGCAGACTTTTCAAAGACTGCTCTGGGTGCCTAAGATAAAGTTTTAGCCACTGTGAGAATAACTGAAACAAAAGCTTGTGGAAAATGTAGCCAAAATCAAGACTACTACTTGTTCATTTAGTTTAAGTGTAGTGATACCGTTTGTGGTCCTGATGAGGTAAAAGACTAAAAGAAGAAGTGTGTGATCTCTTTCCAGAATTTGTGAGATTGCAAGTTAAAAATAGGATTTTTACTGATTCTTGCACTAGACTCTAATTAATGGACTCCATCTTGGAGCTGCTCTTTAATCTCTGTTTACAGGTTCTTATTTTTACAAGTTCCTACCTTGTCTTCTGAATTCTTCACTTGCACTCCAAATCTATCCTGAATGCTCCCATAAAAAATTAAAAAGTAAAAAAAAAAAAAAAAAGTTATGGTAGACATTGTTTTCATGATAACATTTTGTGGTACACAGACCTCAAGATGGCCTCCAATTATCCCCTTCTTCTGGAGTCACAACCTTGTGTAGAGTTTTCTTACATTGACTTGGGTTTACTCTGTGTGATCAGTAGTATATAGCAGAAATGATGGTATGTCAACTATCAGATTAGACTTTAAAAGATTATTGTTTCCCTTTAGGGTGAGATCTCTTGGTAGGTTTCTCACTTTCTGTCTCCGTCTTCTCTCTCTCTCTCTCTCTCCCTTTCTCTCTCTGCTTCCTCTGGGGGAAGCCAGCTACCATGTGGTGAAGACACTCAGGCAGCTTACAGAGAAGCCCATATATCAAGTGACTGAGACTTCCAACCACCATGCAAATAAAGGAGCCATTACTGGAAATTATAGGTAACATGATATTAATGTGGTTTATGTGAGAAAAAGGAAAGGAGCTCCAATCATCACATCCATATTAAAAAAAAAAACAACCCAAAAAACAAAAAAACACCTAACCATAGAACAAAGAATGGAAGAATGAATGCATCTTTCCAGATTAGGGATTAACAATAAAATGATTATAGTGACTATGCATTCATTTATGTTACTGTTTTAATTCAATAGTTTAAATCAGTGACAAACCACTAGTTCCTTTCATACCAAATAGGATGTGCTGAAGTTAAAATATTTATTGGCAGGTTAAGGCTATTCAGTAATATTAACATATCTAAAGGGGAAAAAAGATATGAACAAAGGATTCTCATTCACATAGTTACTTTGAAATAAGGAGGACAGAAATATTGAACTCAGTAAGCGGGCAGTTACCCTTGTTCAGCACAGAAGAAATCTTAATTTATGCACTTTTGAGTATTGCCATTGGCAAGTTTATCTTCTACTGAAGACTCTACTCTGTAGCTCTTAAACTTTTTCATGATATATTTGTTGAGGACCTTTGGTTGATTTATCTAATTGCTTTTCTTTTTATTATATCTAAAAAAACCAGACTTTTAGTTTGACTTTTGTTTGACTTGCTTTGTAACCTATTTATTGAGATGGATTGTGGCTAAACAGATGACGGAGACTGTTTCACTGTTTCCTTTGAGTTATCTGACACTCTTTCTAATGTCTATCTCAGTTCCTGTGTGTGCTTGTATATTACTGAGTGTTGGTTTCATTGGTTCTCATAACATAAGGAAACCAAATCCTGCAACTGATCAACCTATCTTACCTACTTCTATTTCCCAACGAATTCAGCAGTGTTTCGCTCAATAACACACACGGCAAACTTCCACAGGGCGGGTGTCTTTTATAGTGATGATCATAGATAGTACCTTCTAATGGCTAATATCCACACGCACGTCTTATCTCTCCTACTGTTTCGTAAAGTGCTTGAGGGCAGAGATTCATGTCCTCTGCAACATTTTCGTGCCTCATGAATCCGGTAGAGGTGTCTGGCACATAGCAAGTTGCATATTGAATGTGTGTGGGTTAAACAGAACTGATCAATTTCTCGGGGTGCAGCATCCAGTACGTAAGGAGATGTCCTATACTTGAGCATAAACGAACAGCCACAGCTTAACCATGGAAAGCAAACTTTAGGGAAAAGACATTTCTCTTTGGCATGCTGTAAAGGGCCTTCTTCCTCTTTCCCCGACATGGTACCCTGTTAAAATGAAACATTTTTCCCTTTGGGCCCATGACCAGCAAAGCAGCATACTTAATTGTAAGACAGTGTTGACTGCCCTTGAACCTTCTTGGCCCTGAAGCTTTCTCTTTTCTCTGCAGAAAAACATGTGAGATTCTAAGAAGAGAGAGTAAACGCAAGAAGTAGAATGACTTTAGGGTCTGTCTTTTATCTGCCAATCAGTTATTCTTGTTCTTATTAGGAAAATCATTTGTTGGCCAGGATTTATTTACTTAAACTTGGTATAAAATTATAGTTGTTATTAATAAACAAGCAGGGGCATACATTAGCATTAGAATGTGGATACATTCAAAGGGCTTTGCATGGTATATCAGTTAATACAGATGCACAACTTCCCTCTGTTTTCTACTCTTCTGCTCTGTCATGCCATGGTCTGAGGCATGCCACAGGGAGAAAAGTACCCTAACCTTTACACCAGTTTCCTCTGGGGACTATATTTTAGATGGCTTCCCTTAAGTTCAAGGGCTTAAATCTACTTTTATATCTTTCCTCATATTGAGTGTAATGTCCTCTTCACTTTCATGTCTTTCTGCACTCTCATTTTACATATTTTAACCTTTATTTTCATATTTATTTATCAATTTTAAAGTGTGTCTTTTTCTAGAAAGAGTAAATCGTTTTTGTTTCTTTTTGGGTCAACTATTGATTAACGTATTTTGAATATTCCTTCCTACTGCTTCATTCCTCTCTAAAGCCAAACTGGGCATCTCAGACTTATCTCTGTTTTTATTTTTGTTTTTTAAACAGCTTTTATGCATTTTTTTTCCTTCACTCAGGACCTCTTATTTCAATTACAGGTGAAATTTGAATGACTCTTTTGCCCACCTGCTCTGTTAGTAAAAGTGAATCTTGATTTTAGCTATCATCAGGGAGTTCACAGAATGAATGGGAAGTGAGGTCCACAGACGAGGTGGAGAAACAGACCCAGAACCAGAGCATTAGAGACCCCTCATCTCATTAGAGCCCTGCCTCTTGCAGAAATAAACTCGATCAAATGATTTCCCAGTTTGTGTGGTATTCCTCTCTATATCCAGAGTCTAAGGAGAGACCATCTGACTATGCTCAGGTCACATGCACATTCCTTGGCCACACTGGAGTACAACAGGGAAGCCCTTGGTGGAAGGAATAGCTTAAACTTTTGTACAGGCAGGACCTGGAGATTTAGAGACCCGCCCAGACTATACACAATGTGGGAGAGCTAATACCCACTCCAGGTGTCATTCCTCCCAGCTCTGCAGGCTCTTTTATTACTATGCTATATAAACTTTTCTGTGCTAACAGACTAGTGAATACAATGAACTATATATCAAATGACTGCACTTACAATGAATCCCACGAGGAGAAACAACTGACAATGTGAAATACTTTCTTCTTCAAGACTTTGGTGGCTGGTTCGCTGGGTTAGAATCCTGCAGCTGGCCATGTGCCAACTCATACGATTGGTATTGATGGAGCAGAAGCCCTGGGGAGGGGAGGAGCAAGAAAATTGCCTACTTAATGATCAAAATCAGGAAACATAAATTAATACGAATTTTCAAATTATATGCCTTATTTTCTTAATGGACTAGAAAGTTTCATGTCCTTCTTTTTGTTTGTTTTTCGTAACAGCTTCCTGATCTCAGTGACCTCCCTTTCTCTCCAGTCGACTTTGCGTGAAGCCTGTTCTGGTTCCCACAGGTGCTTTTGCAGTAGTGGCCTTTGCCGTAGGTGGTGACGGCATTTCTAAAAATTTCTGTCTCTGCTGGAAAAATAAGACATATGCATTGACATTTCCAATCTGAGCACAATAGCTCTTCATGAATCCCGTATTGTAAATGCCACTTCTGGATTTTACTGCCTTTGATTTTTCTTGACTCATTCATTTCGGTAATTCTCTAAGGAACCACCTTCCGAATTTTTGGTATGTTGATGCTGGTACCTTTCCACAGACCCATTTTTATGATTATATATTATTTAATCTACTTGCATAAAAATGGGTTATTATATAGTGGATATGCTTTAGTGCCATAGGCATGTGTTTTGAGGTCTAAAATTTTATTTTTTAATACATTTAGTAGTAGTATTTGAATACAAAGATGGTGAGTCTGCTCTGAAATGTAAATATTCCTGGGAAATGCACATGTTTTCACTTACTAATGATCATAATTAAATAAGTAGTCCCTTTGTTCAAACAAATGATAAAAGTATTGAAACAGATATATATTTATGAATTGACTACTTTTGCTTCCTTACCTGAACATTAATAAGCCATCCTATTTGAAATTGATGACCATAATCTCTAAGTACAGGTGGCAAGTGCTGGGAATTTTTGAAGTACTGACATGTTGACTTCTGAGATTCTGGGGGAAATTTTTCTATTTCTAAATATTTCTGTCCTTGTTCTCTCTGAGGTCCAAGATCTGTGAGATTCTGACTCTTAGCTCAAGTGGTATGGACCACCGAATCACCCTCTGTTGATTTGTTAGAGGCCAGATTCCTGAACCCTACTTAGAACATAATGAATCATAATATCAGGGCCTTACTTTCTACGTTAAAAAGAAACCTGAGGTGAATTTTATATTCACTAAGGTTTGACAACTATTTATAAATAGTTATCCTTTCCCCATAGCTGACACCATTTAATCTCCAAATTCAGATACTTTCCTCTTCTTTTTTCGAGAACACAATCTGAAGGTAGCTTTAAAAGCAATCAGTGCACAATGGGGGGAAGAATAGTCTCATCAATAAATGGTACTGGAAAACCTGGATAGACACACATGAAAGAATGAAACTGGACCCTGATCTTACACCACTCTCAAAAATTAACTTGAAATGGATTAAGGGCTTAAATGGGAGACCTGAAGCCATAAATCTTCTAAAAGAAAACATAGGGGAACAGCTTCTTGACATTGGTCTTGGCAAGGACTTTTTTGGATATGACAACAAAAGCACAGGCAACAAATGCAAAAATTAACAAGTGGGACTACATCAAACTTAAAAGCTTCTGCATAGCAAAGGAAACAACCAATAAAATGAAAAGTCGACCCGTGGAATGGGAGAAAATATTTGCAAACCACACATCTGATAAAGGTTAATATACAAAATATATTAAAACACTCATACAACTCAATAGCAAAGTAATAATAAAATTTAAAAATAGGCAAAATGTTTGAATAGACATTCTTCCAAAGAAGACATACAACTGATCAATAGGTACACAAAAATGTCCTCAACATAGCTAATTATCAAGGAAATGCAAATCAAAAACACAGTGAGAGCTCACCTTTATAGAAAGACAAGAGGTACTAACTGTTGACCAAAATGTGAAGAAAGAGTACCCTTCTGCACTGTTGGTGAGAATATAAATTGGTATAGCCAAGATATGGAAACAATCTAAGTGTCCATCAGTGGATGAATGGGTAAAGATAACATGGTACAAATATACAATAGCATGTCATCCAGCCACAATAAAGAAGGAAATCCTGCTATTCGCAGAACCATGGATGAACCTAGAGGTTATTATGCTAAATGAAATAAGCCAGACAGAAAAGACAAGTACTGTATAGTATCACTTACATAATGCAATCTACAAAAAAAAAAAAAAAAGCTGATTTAATAGGAACAGAGAGTGGAAAGGTGGCTGCCAGATGGCGAGGGGTGGGGAAAATGGAGAAATTTAGATTAAAGGGTACAAATTTTCAGTTCTAAGATAAATAACTTCTGAGGATCTAGTGTATACCTTAATGACTATAGTTAATAATATGGCATCGTGTACTTGAAATTTGCCGAGAGTAGTTCTTATGTTAAGTGTTCACACACAAAAAAAAAAAAAGAAAAGAAAAGATGAAGAAAGAAAGAAAAGAAGAGAAAGAAAAGAAAAAAGAAAAAAAGAAAAGAGAAGAGTTAACTCTGTGAGATGATGTATGTGTTAATTAACTTGATTGTGGTGATTGTTCCACAACGTGTATGTGTATCAAATCATCATATTGTACACTTTAAATGGATACAAATTTGTCAATTATTCCTCAGTAACGAAAAAAAAGTCTCCTGGTGACTCACTTGGTTAAGCCTCTGACTTATGCTCAGGTCCTGGGATCCAGTCCTCCACTGGGCTCCCTGCTCAACAGGGAGTCTGCTTTTCCCTTTGCCCTTCCCCCTACTTGAGCTCACTTTGTCTCTCCCTCTCTCTCTCAAATAAATAAATAAATAAATAAATAAATTCCTTTAAAATTAAAAAAATGAAATGAAAAAAAGAGAGATGTGGAATAGAAAAAAAACAACAGTCAACACATCAATAGTTTAGGATTCAGCTTTGAGCCATTCACATTGTTCCCTTCTTGTCTTCTACCCCTCTTAGCCTAGCAACGTTGCTCCTGGAAAGGCTGGGACTGGGAACCATTCAATTCCCAGTACTGCATTCCTCCTTGAGACCTGGCTCATAGGTATCTTTCTGATTTTCTTTCTGCAGCCACATTCAGGTTTCGTTTACTGCGATGAGATCCTTCAAGCCATGGCAAAGGTGCGGTATTTGGTAGGAAGCATGCTGCAATCTCTCAGGCTGAGCTCTTCCTCTGGGCACCTATCTGCTCAGGCCACTAAATCAGCTTTGTCCATGTGACATTGCTTTGCCAGCTGGTGTGTAAGGGCAGGCTCGCTCATTGGAAACACGGAACTTGAGGGCAGGGGTCTCCTTGTAGGAATTCTTGCATTCTCAGAGCCTAAGAATTACTTGACACAGAGTAAGCCCTTCTTAAATACTGGCTGCATGGGAAAGAATTGAGGCCAGCACAGTTTCTGTGCCAGAGACTGGTTTTGATGAAAAATCCAATTCTTGCTATTTTGCCATTGAATTCTAACCTTAGCTTTTGATCTAACTTAACATATTGAAGAAAAAAGAGACACCCAGGAACATTTTGTCCTCTGACTAGATAATGTTTACTTTAATATTTCAAAGAATCGAGAGTTCCTACTTTCTTTGGACTTAATGAGAGTACACGATTTAAAATAATCAGTGTTGAAGTCTGGTTTTCAGTTCGAGTGAAAGCAAATGTGGCTTTTAAAAATCTTAATCAAGTGTCTGGCATAACAATATTAATCATTTTCTTTTCTCTGATTAAGTCAGAGAGCACTGACATCTTTTGTCCCTGAGTGAGGCTTGGGTGGGCAGGGTAGCTTTGGTAAGAGTAATGTGTCAATGGCGTTGAAAACAGGTATTTATTTGAATTTTCTTGAACTCTTGTTAGCTCAGGTAAGTTCATTACTTTCAAAATACTGGATTTGGCTTTAACCTAAAAATGTTCTACGTAAATCATGTAAGACAAATTGAAGTCAATACTGCATATTTTTATTCTTTGAAATATATCTCTGCTTACCCATCATCATATATCTGTGCATATCCATTATCATAGATCTGTGCATACCTGTCATCAAAATAAAATCTTGCAAGACAGTATAAATAAACTTCACCAATGAAAACATTCCAATTACAAAAGTACACTAATTCCCTCTGCTTTTCAACTTTACCAAATTACCTAATATCTTATTACGTTGCTATTAGGTTGATACTAGGTCTGCTAAGATTTGAAATGAAAAATCTTGAATTAGTGAGCTCTTTATATAATTTTGGTAGGAATAAAATTGGTACAAACTTTTGGGGAGAAATTTTGCAAAATGTATCAGAAGACAATATTTATCCTGCAACATGATCAAGGATGGGACGCTTTAGATAAATATACTTACAGCAGATTTTTAAAAATGGTTGTTCAGGAATGAAACAATTGAGAGTGCAACAATCAAACAAGGTTACCATTCAGTGCAGGGATTGTTGTTATTATTGGATTTTTTTCTTTTTAAACCTTTTTTATATTTTGAAAATGGTCATAATGAACATTTATATCATTGGTAATGAAAACCAAATAAAACAATTTTATTATTTTATTTTATTTTACTTTTTAAGATTTTATGTATTTACTTGGGAGAGAGAGAGCAAGACAGAGAGAGATTGAGAAAGCGATTGGGGGTAGGAGCAGAGGGAAAAGCAGACTTCCCGTTGAGCAGGAAGCCCAACTTGGGACTTGATCCCAAAACCCCGGGATTACGACCGGAGCCGAAGGCAGAGGCTTAACTGATTGAGCCACCCAGGTGCCCCAATTTTATAATTTTATTTGAAAAATATAATAAATCAGCATTGTTCTTAAAAAAGTTTTTACTAAGTTATTAGTTGTGGTTTTACTAAGGATTAGAAATGTCTATAAATCACCCTGTTGCATGTTAGGTCTTGACCAAGCGATTCATCTTTTTAGAGTTGGCAGTTCTGGGGACAGCATAAATCAAATCAACAAAGGTTTGCTGGAGTTTATACCCTATACTAAGCTCTAGGAAATATCTGTAAGTCAGAAATTCCCACTCTTACCAGATTCTACCTCCCAGCTTAGTACCTTCACGTTACCTTCCCATCGCATGATAAATTGTACATACACACACAGATACAGACATTTTAATTTATATATCTTCATATTCTTAGAGAATGACGGCTGCCAGTTTCGTGCATTCTTCTTATGAAAAAATAATGTGTGGCACATAGTATAGAATATACCACAACATTCTGTAAAAAGGGAATCATTTGTTTTCTCTCGGAAATAATGGATGCTGAGATTGACCAGGTCATGTCCTATCTGTGTCTGTATCTATGTGGAGATGTCTATCTATCTATCTATCTATCTATCTATCTATCTATCTATCTATCTATCTAATTATCTCTCTATCATCTATATGTCTATCCATAACAGTTTTTGAAAGGACTCTGATTGGGAACTTGATTCCAACAAGCCCTGTTTCAAATCCACTTCCACTCTTGTCTTTAAAAAACATCCAGATTGCAATCTGGATGTTTATTCATCTACCCCCTTTAAATGTAGTGTCTTCTATGGCTTAAGAACAGTATTTGTTTCCACTGAACCTATTGAATGGTCCCCTCTTCAGCAATACCTCTCAGCTTGGGTAGTTCTTTCCCTACCTCCGGCACGCAGCTTACCGCTGCTTATTGGTTATTCCAGTCGATTCAAACCTTGTTCCACAGAACAATGTGTGGCCTCGAAGGAAGCCAGTAAGAACATGGACTGGAGTTATACTCCTCATCTTCCCTTTGCACCAGGTTGTGCAGATATATGCTTGTTTCTTTATTTCCCCACTAATTAACTACAGAGTCAATAAAGAGGAAAGCTAAAGTTTTTTTAAGGACAAGAATGTTCTCTAGTGTCTTCTACCCAATGATAAACATACTAGGGGTAGCTCTAGCTTCCCCTGTTCTGGTGAAAACTCTTCTCACCGAATGCCCTTTAATTCAAGGTTGTCTCTGTCAATCCTCAGCACATTGCTTTCCAAATTATTTTCCATCAGGAAGTAGCTCTTGGTTCAGACAAGTAAGACATCAAAATTGTTGGCCCTGGAATTTGTATTTTGAATATATTATTTGGCTGACACCATTTCTTAAAAAGAAGCAGCCAATATTTCCCAATAAAAACAATTAAATAAAAATCCGAATTTCTGACACTCCTAGTAAATCCAGAGTCTCTTACAATAATCCCCTGGAGTTCAGGAGGAGCTGGGTCCTGTAGATCGAGTAATTGCCTTACTTGTTTAGTTACCTGGTCCTTATAGGCCTCTGAGTTGAAGACGTTTGCCCAAGACTCCTCCCTCTCCCATCTGCATTAAAGTTGAAACCATAGAGTTTGTATTGTTCCCTTGGGCTTCAGGCGTGGTGGTGACAGTAAAATTTAGTTTATGGTGCAAGTCCAATAAAACATTAGAGTGGAAAGTGGGAAGAGAGGAGAGCCAGTTTTCCCCCAATCCGTGAAACAGACAGACAGGGATGCACGTGTGCGGACACACACGTTTTTAACAGCTAAAATTAAGTTTATGGAAAGCAGTACAATCAAAAGTCTAAATAACAAAAGAAGGCAGCGAGACCCATTAGTTTTTTTTTGTTGTTGTTGTTGTTTTTACACCTTGGCACCTCCTGAAATAATAGAAGAACCATATATCCATTCATTCCAAGCCCCCTTTAAATTCCTAGGGTCTCTGAGGTCTCTCTCTCTGGATCTTGGGGTGATAAATCTTCACTAACTCTATTCTTCTACAACATATGTAAAGATACATTTTTATACCACAAAAAATAAAGAATACGAAGTAAGGGTAAGAGGACAGGTTCAAATATAAAGTGCTGTTTCTTCTCCTTATTAAATCAGTAGACAACCTTACATTTCATTTTCCCTTTTTCCAGGTCACAGAGATGTTCTTTGAAGTGTCCTACCCTGCCCTTTTTGGAGGCGGCTCTATGCTGGGATGTTAGATTTTCATGCAAGATCTTACTAAATAATATTCGCTATGTGTTCTCAGACTTTATTTATGCCATTGTTCACATGTCCCTTTATCACCAAGACTTTTATATTATTTTTAAGGTTTGTTTTCTCCAATAGCCTTGCCAAAATGATAGCTTCCTGCTTTCATTCCTCACCTGGGAGATCTCCAGTTGGGTCTTAACAAATCTGAGAGTTCAGCTATGCGTCTCGCACTCCTGTTTCTCTCTCTTCTTTGCACTGATTGGAGAGCATGCTGTACATTCTAGTGAAGAAGAGTAAAGTCTTGGTTGGGACAGTGCAGAGAGAGATACCCACGGGGACTGTATCTTCACTGAAGACCCCCAGGTCAATTTCCTGATTAATTATCTCATGCTACCAAGTGGGTTACAAAACGAATCAGTTTTCCTGATTATATGCTTTCAGAGTCAATTTTTTAAAGCCTCCCATGCTAGTATCAGAATTCTATTATCTTGACATAAGACATTTTCTGAACCTGACCAAGAAGTCCGTGCTCTTACACCAGATGCTTTGACCCTCTGGTTCCCCTTACAAATCCAAGAGAAAAATTTCACGAAAAATAGGTAAGTAGAAATATAGTCCATAGGCAGGGACTTCCCAGGGTACCTTGAAGAGGACGCTCTAATGGTGTTAAGAGCTAAAATCTTTCTAAGACAGTGAGTGCACAGGTACTAGAATATAAACAAGTGATGGTAGGGACCAGCAAATATGTATCCTGATTTAGGGGATGACTGTGGAAGCCCATTGGGTTACTGAGGGGAAGGGGTGTGAGGGACTGAGAAGACAGTGCTACTAGCTCACACCAAGTCGACAACCTAGAAACTGGCAGCCCACAAAGAAGCATCCAGAGTTCCAGTGATCTTGCTGTTGGCAAGTGAGTCAGAGATGAACTATGAAGTTGAGTGGTAGCAGCAAAGACTGTAATTCTGTTATAAGATTCAATCTGGCATGCAAGAAAACATGGCAGCCAGTACGCCCACATTTGGGAGCACATAAGAGCTCTTTGAGAATGCCATAACATAGACAGTATTTGATCAAGGCTGGGCTTTCTAGGATTCTGGGTAGCAGAGGATGGAAGGGTGTAGTGCAGGAGAGAGAAATGGTTTTGTGACTTTGTCTTTGTTGTATTTTCAAGGTAGTGGGGCTTAGCAAAGCATAAGCTACCATAATAAAATAATAATATAGCTTACTTTAAATATAACCCAAAATGTCCTCAAACCATATGCTTTGTGGAAACCGAAGAGTTACATTAATATTCATACCTAAATTTCACCAATTTGGAGTTCCCCTTTTAGCTGTTTCAGGATTTCATTTCTTTTCTGAGTTTCCCTCATTTATATTTGGGAAGGCCTCCTACAAGACAGATAGGAAACTTCCAGGAAATAATTGACTACAGCCACCATGCTTGCTTCTCCATGAGTAAATGATTCAGCCAGATGGAATGCGGACAAGATCCCATTGCCAGTGAAGGACTCCAACTGCATAGAGGATAGAAAAGATCATCACAGTGTGGTCACCAGGAGCAGAAATCCAAACACTTTTGCTTACTGCGTCTTGGTATTGGAGTTGTCAAGGAAAGCAAAACGATCAAGTATTGGATGGAATAATACTTTCCTTCACATAGAGGAGACACAGAACAAAATCAGCTCCAACTGTATATGTGAGTCCCTCATGGCTGGCTGTTCTCTCCAGCAACCACTTCCTCTTGCTAAGGAAGTGTCCCAGGCCCAACGCCCATTCTTAAGTGGCCAAGAAGGTGTCAAAAGACGATGCACATGAGACTGCCCTTCCCAACAAAATGTTGTTCCAGTGGGAATGATTCCACTGGGCAAAACATTTCTCTGGAAATAGCTGCCCAGAGTATTTGGGCTGGCAAAGTTCTATGGTAGACTATGGTAGGATGGAAGGAATGACCCACTGCTCACCTTGGTCTTAAATGTTCTCATCTAGGCTCTAGAAAGAAGAAGTCTTAGGTCTGTGTGTTGGATTTCCTTTGTCAAAACAAATGCTTTAGTTTTATCTATTATCTTTTTTCCTATAAGAGATCAGACCAAGACACTTGGATTAGAGGAAAACAGAAAATCATTATGTTCTTCTTTCCAGCCACCTTTCCAGATGCCTCGTCAGAAAGATATGCTTTCTAAACAAGAAGAACAATGTCATCATCAACAAACAGCTCCACCCTCCCCAACAACACACACATTAATTAAAGAAAACCAAGCCAAAACAAAATAAAAATGAAACAGAGCCCTTCTCCATTACAACTTAGAACCACCTAAGGGCAGAGGAGGGTGTTCGTTCTCTCAAATCCAAACCAGCTTTTGTTTAGGTTCAATCAAGCCCACTTTAGCTACTTAAAGTATCTCATGTTAATTCCTATTTCTCTCACTGTTTGTAAACTGAATTTGTAAATTTAGTCCTCTCACTCTGGTTTCCTTGATTTTAATTCTTTATCTGCTTCTCTTAGCCCACTTCAACATTCTCCTCATGTTTGCAATTTCTTCTTCATCAGTTCCTATGTATTATTTTATGTAAAATTGAGAACAACTCTAATATGTGAAGTCACACGTGTGTCCATAGATCAGAAAGGATTCTAGGTTATGAGTAATGGGAACAATTCAAGATTCCTAGGATAAAAGGGGAAAGTTTGGAGGAAAATCAGCAAAACCTGGAGAGCTCTGATGTGTTGGGCAACAGAACCCATAATGAAGTTCATGCGAAAGAAAAAGGCTGGATTACCAGGCACTGCTTTTATGATGAACTTGAACAAGCCCCTTATCGTTATGTTATTTATTCAAGGCTTCAAAGTCCTATGAGAAAGCTTGAGATTGCCTGATCTTCATTCACATGTCTGCCACCTGACAGCACTAGGGTGTGGAAAGAATGACCACTACTTCTGAAGTCCATATGTATAAGAGATTCCTCCAAAGAGAAGATTGAAGGAGTGATATACAAGAAGTTCAGTATTGGGTGGCCAAAAAGTGACAAATGCTCACCAAGGAAGGCAAGTTCATTGCTTTCACAATTTTAACTGGACTTTATCCTGGAAAGTAGCATATACCTATCAAATATATTATTAATCATTTTTTAAAAATATTGGTCCAAACTTTTGTCTCTAGCATCCTAGAATTGATCCTACATTTACCTATAAAAACTAAATAAGGTTGCCTGACTATTGTTAGACTAAGAAAAACCTTAGTATGAACCCATGAATCTTTAGCACTACCCATATTTTTCTGTAGTCTTCAGATCAACTGCTTTGGTGGTTGCATAATTTCAGCCCATAGAGAAGTCTAATCAGCTTATGACACTTGCTGCAGCCCCTGCTCGTGCTATTGGATATATAGGTTATTTCTGTTTTGTCGGCCAGTGTGGGTAATCATATACTAGATATCCTTACATATACAGTCTTTTTTTTTTATCCCACTTTTGGGTTATTTTAAGATAAACTCTCAAAGGAAAAACTAGTGTTAAATGTTATACATATGTGCGCATATCTTGATGGGTATTAGCATATTACTTTCTAAATACAGTCAACACTTCTAAGGTTGTTTTCAGTAGGGAGTGCAAAGATAAGATGGCCTACACCTCATTTAAGGAGCTAGAAGTAATACATATGGCCTTTTAAAGAGAGAAGCTTATTGCCTCAAGCTCTATAAAGGCATAAAAAAATCCCTTCCCCAAAACACACACATTACACTATAAAGAAAAACTATCTTGATCTGATATATGGGGTAACTGTATGATTATCTTGACAGAAATTTGGCCTTGAAGCTCATAAGTAGTAACATGTTAGCATTTCATTACATATTATTGACTTCCACTCATATTTGCTGAAAAACCCATTCCAGAACCATCTGCAACTCTATAAAGTACTCAATCTGCATATTGGGAAAACTATAAAAATGACTGCATCTGAGCTTGTGAGGCTGCTTATCACATTTAAGTTTGACACTATGGGTCTTCGGAGGCAGCAGAGAGCTTATGGTAAAACGTGGCAGGTAGTAAGTGAAATTAAAAGCCAAAGATCATTTTACCATAGAAGAGAGGCAGAAAGGGAGTGATGAAAGCAATAAAGTAAATGTAACATGTAGGGGCTTATTCCTTCAAAGCCGTTTTTTTTTTTTTTTTTTTTTTTAAAGATTCATTTATTTATTTGAGAGAGAGAGAGCACACGAGTTGGGGGGGCAGAGTGAGAGAGAGAGAGAGAATCTCAAGCAGACTCCCCAGGGCTCAATGCTGGCTGGATCCCATGACCCTGAGATCTTACCCTGAGCTGAAATCGAGTCAGACGCTTAACTGACTGAGCCACCTGGGCTCCCCAAAGCCATTTGATGTCTGATAATGGAACAAGACCATGGGATCCTTGAAAACAGGGTCTATGTCATATTTTCTTTCTTTTTTTACTAACCCACTTCTACTTATTGAGAAGACCATCCTTGCCCCAGTGTTGCAGTACTACGATTGTTGTAAATTAAGACTTCACACGTGTCTGTCTGTACGTTCCCTACTCTTTTCCATTGACCTGTGTGCCCATACTTGTACTCTATCACATTGTATTTATCACTATGGCTCTCTATAAGTCTTGGTATCTGGTTGATCAAGGTTTCCAAACTTGTTTTTCTTTCTCAAGAATGTTTTTATTTACTAACTTTATTGAGATATAATTTGCATACCATACAATTCACTCATATAAACCATGCAATTAAATGGTTTACAGTATAGTCACAGACATGTACAACCATCACCATGCTTGTTTTAGAACATTTTCATGACTTCACCAAGAAACACCACTCTTTACCTATCACCCCCCTACCTTCACCTCTGTTCCCTCAATTCTAAGCAACCACAAATCTATTTTCTGTCTCTGTGGGTTTTGCTTTTCTGGACTTTCATATGAATGTAATCATATGATACATGATCTTTTGTCACTGGCTTCTTTCACTTAGCATATTTTCAGTTTCATCCATGTTCTACATGTATCAACATTCCATTCCTTTTTATGGCAAAATAATATTTCATTGTATGGGTGATATACTATATTTTGCTTATCCATTCATTAGATGATGGGCATTTAGGTCATTTCCATCTTTTTTATTACTATACATAACACTGCTATAAAAATTTGTGTACAAATTTTTGAGGGGATATGTTCTTATTTCTCTTGAGTATATACCTAGGAATTGCTGAGTCATATGATAGCTGTATATTTAATTATTTGAAGAGCTTCAAGGATGTTTTCTATTCCCATTTCCTGCTAGCAGTGTATGAGGGGTATAATTTCTCCACATCCTCACTAGCACTTGTTACTTGTCTTTTTTGTTCTTCTAGCCATCCTACTTTGTGTGAAGTTCTGTCTTGTGGTTTTGATTTGCATTTTCCTAATGATTAATGATGTCGACTTCATGTGCTTATTGACCATTTTTCTATCTTCCTTAGACAAATGTCTATTCAGATCCTTTGCCCATTTCTAAATTAGGTTATTTGTCTTTTTATTATTGGGTTGTAAGAGTTCTTTATTCTAGACATAAGTCCCTCATCAGATCATGATTTGAACTTATTTTCTCTTATTCTGTGGTTTGTCTTTTCACTTTCTCAGTGGTGTCCCTTGAAAGACAAAAGTATTTAACTTTGGTGATGTCCAACTTATCTATTATTTTGCTGTTTTTGTTGTTGATTATCCTTTTGGTGTCAAAGAACCCTTTGCCAAATCCAAAGTCATGAAGATGTACCCAAATGGTTTTTGTTCTATTCATTCTTATTTCTTAAATGCAGTCTCCTAAACAATTAAGGCATGCTTAATACATGTTTATTTACTCATCACTAATCACCAGAACTTTAAAAGGGATGAATGTAAAAAGTACAGTTTTCTTGTTAACACTGGCAAATTTCCACTGTAGATTATTCTTACCATTTGCTGTGTTTAATCCTTATTGTAGAAAAAAATATTACAGTCCAATTACATTGCTGATGTTTTTGTCTTCTTACAATTGTATGGGAAGAAAATTTTTGTAACCCAGAGTTAAAATAGTCAAAATAGTATTTTCAAAATATAAGAGCTTAGTTTTATTAATTTTTAAAAAGCATTATAAGTAATTTATTGATTTTTCTTTAAAAAAAGGAAAAACCCTGATTTTTGGCTTCATTTTACTTGTTTAGGGTATATTCTAAAACTAATGGCTTTAATAAATTCATTACATATTTAATGTACTTAATCTTTAGCAATACATTATTCTCGATTACTCTTGATGTACAGAAAACCAAAATTATTTAATCTATTGAGAGTTGTTATTTTTCTGAACCTTATTTCAAGGTACTGGATCAAGGTATATTCATTTTTTGGAAAAATAAAAGGCCATAAAATATAAGTAAGCAAAAAATTTAAGAAAGATAGGTGAACAGGTAAACAGTTGATAGCACAAAACAGAGAATGATTAGTAAAATATACATGTACATATTTTATGTAATTAAACTTATCAGACTATTCTCTTTCTCTATCCAATGCCATTTACATTTGGATAAAGCTAAAAAGAAAGAGTAGGTCATGGATTTTCAACAGTGTAGCAATGAGCAGCTGGATGATAAAAGATGACAACCTCAACATGTAGACATTCCATATCAGAATTAGGCTTAATGTTGGATGTTGCATTTAAAAAACTGACAAACTAGAATAGATATTTATTAAGAACCAACAGAATGTACATGTTTTGGCCAATATTTTGTAGATGAAGAGATGAAGAAATTGAGAGATATTAATATAACAAATAAATAACTTCAGGGTAACATAATAATTCCTTTCAATTTGTGAAAGTTTGCCCAATAGAAGACTGAATAATGTTTATAACAAAAGTCAGAAGTGGAGTTGATGGATAAAGATTATGAAGCAATGGTTTTTCCAACATAAAGAAAATAGGGGCACCTAGGTGGCTCAGTTGACTCTCAATTTCAACTCAGATTGTGATCTCAGTGTCATGAGATGGAGTCCTGCATCAGGCTGCAGGCTCAGTGGGGAGTCTGCTTAAGACTCTCTCCCCCTCTGCCCCTCCCACATTCTCTCTCTCTCTCTCAAATAAATAAATCTTTTTTAAAAAAAGAAAATAATTTTATAATCTTTGCAGAAGTTTTTCAGCCACCCCAAGGAGTATAGTAAGAGTAAACTCTCCTCTCTGGATATTGTTCAGAAACTCTGATACAGTGTGCTCCTCTGACCAGATGGCATTTAGTGGTTTGGCCAACTTGGAGATCCTACAATTCCATAACAGGTATTACTTCACCTTTAGAACTTCTGAAGATATTATTGAGAAGATCTGTTCCAGTCACTCCTCTTCTTAAGCTGGAACAAAATTACTGAAATATTTCTATCATTTTGAATGTGTATCAGGCATAACCTTGTAACCACCAGCCCCTGGAGGGCAACTCAAAGGTCTTTGTTATTTTGGTAGTTTGATGATGCTTCTGATGCACTTTCTGAGGTGGACAAAATGTTCTATATTTTTAGTGGTTTTGGAACTTAAAATAGTTGACATTTTATGAAGTGCTTTGTTGTCTGACAAGAACCTACTGAAGAATCTCCCTTAAGAATTAGCATTAGATAGTCAGAGACTGTGAACACCAAAGCTGTGTATGACTCATGTTGGATACATCATTCTGGGGTGGCAGGTGCATTCCAGTTTGAACCTGTGCTTCCTTAGAGGGATCACCCATTCCTCAACAATATTGTTTATTATATTTAGCAGTGTAGATTATTTTCGTCTTATTTAACATATTACCTATTATATTTAGCAACATAGATTATTTTGCCTAATCTAAGTCAAATGATTACATTTGTAAATTCATTTTTCTTCTCTTTTTTCCCCACTCTTCTTTTCCTTCTACTTTTGGTTAATTGGTGATTCTTTTCTTCTTCTCTTCATCCCAATAAGGCCTGAAACTGGGGTTAAGAATTATTTTTAACTTAACAATTAGAAAAAATAAATATATGCATAAAAGTAGACATTTTTTAATACAGACATCAGAAACGGGATAAAAAAGAGAAAAGAAACAAAGCTTAAATCTATAGTTAACCCAAGACTTGAAACAGCCAAATTTGATTTTTTTCCTATAGAAGGAGGAACTAAGAGACTGTTGAAATTTTACATTTTACTAGGACAAGTATCTGGGATAGTTTTTTTTTGTTTGTTTTTTTGTTTTGTTTTATTTTGCATGGCAATGGTAACAATATATGCAAAAATATATATGAAACACAGAAATTGTATACACAAATGAAGAATCAGTGTAGTATAAAAGTTATGAGAATATTTTCTAGAGTTAATTTCCTTGGTTAGATATCTGTTTCTGTCACTTTTTGTCTTTGCTCATCAGTCACTTAAATTCTGAGTCCCAGTTTATTCATGCATTGGGCGTTGTGAGGATGGGACAAAATAATAGATCTGTCTCAAAGTAATAACTTCTGAAACTCTTATAAGCATGTCTAACACATAGAAAAATATCACTGAATGTTAGTTATTATTGTGTTCTTGTTTTATGCTTAGAGTGAGCAATATACGTTATTTTGTGTGTTAATTCTGAGAACTCTGAAGCTAAAGCATTATCCACATTAACCCCTAGTCAGACTCCTTTTGTTCAGGCTTCTAGAACACTTAGTTCTCAGCTTCTACATGTAAGGTGCCGCATTAGTTTGCTGGGGCTGCCATAACACAGTACCGCAAACTCATTGGCTTAAATAGCAGAAATTTATTTTCTCATGGTTCTGAAGGTTAAAAGCCCAAAATCAAGGTTCGCTTTCTTCTGAGATGTTTCTTCTTGGCTTGCAGATGGCCACCTTCACCTCCCGTCTTCACATCATCTTCCCTCTGGACTGTCTGTGCCCTAATTTTCAGTCATGCTGGATTAAGACCCCCCCCCAGATGACCTCACTTTACCTGAATTACCTCTTAAAAGATTCTATCTGCAAATACAGTCATATTTTGAGTTACTGGAGGTTAGGATTTCAGCATAGGTAAACGTTTTTAAAGTTTTAATTTTAATTCCAGTTAGTGAACCTACAGTGTAATACTAGGTTCAGGTGTACAATATAGTGACTCCACACTTTCGTACAACACCCCGTGCCCATCCCAAGTGCTCTCCTTAATCCCCATCACCTGTTTAACCCATCCCCTGAGCCCCCTCTCATCTGGTAACCATCAGATTGTTCTCTGTAATTAAAAGCCTGTTTTTTGCTTTGACTCTTTCATTTTGTCCTTTGCTTGTTTGTTTTGTTTCTTAAATTCTACATATGAGTGAAATCATATGATATTTGTCTTTCTCTGTCTGGATTACTTCCCTTAGCATTATACTCTCTAGCTCCATCAGTGTCATTATAAATGGCAAGTATTCATTCTTTCTTATGGCTGAATGATATTCCATTATATATATATATATATATATATATATATATATATATATATACCACATCTTTATCCATTCATCAATCAATGGACATGAGCTGCTTCCATATCTTGGCTATTGTAAATAATGTTGCTGTAAACACTTTGAATTAATGTTTTTGTATTTTTTGGGTAAATATCCTGTAGTGTGATTGCTGGATCCTAAGATAGTTCTTTTTTTTAACTTTTTGAGGAAATTCCACACTGTTTTCCACAGTCACTGCACTGTGGGAATACAGTCTACATTCCCACCAATAGTGCAAGAGTGTTCCTTTTTCTCCACATTCTCACATCCTCATCTTGATCCAATAGGTAATGGGATTCTTGATAAGGCAAATGGCATAGTAAAAACTGGACTGCATGAAAATCAAGTATGGTGATGACGTGCAAGATGACTTGACTTTGGGAACACAAAGTTTAAGAGATCTTGTAACTTTCTAGATGTGAGTTGCTTAGAACTAAGACTAGGGTGGAAGCAGTAAAAATGTGAAGAAAGGGTCAAGCAGTGGAGGTGCTACTAATGCCTAGGATCTGGTTGTAGCTCAGACAATAGAAATACAAAAATAGCAGAGTACGTTATGGCTTCCATATTTTGTGCCTGCGGTGTTATGTTTCCAGTAATACAAGTGGAGAAACTGGGGAGTGGTTTGCTAAGAAGGAATGACAATGAAGTCAGTGCTTAATCTAATGAGATGTAATTAGGGGACAAATGAAGGAAATATTATAAAGGTGGTTGTAATTTCAAACCAGAATAAGCTTGAATATTGATTTGGGAGAGGGCATCAAGATAAAAGCTTAAATGTCAAAGTGAATAAGCTTACCAAAAAAAAAAAAAAAGTAAGGCAGAGAGAGAAAAATAGAAGGCAACTAATGAATGGGTTTGTAATGTCCACTACTCCGAGATGGGGCACAGATCACACACCAAAGGGGGAACTGTTGGAAAAGTAGGGAGTCTTCCAAAATAATGTCATAGAGGTCAAGGTAGACAAATGTTATGAGAAAGAGCACTTGGTTAAACACATTGGCCTTTTTAATATGAAATCAGATAAGAAAGAAGAGGAAGAAAGTTTCCTTGAGACAAGCAGTTATGACTGTTGACTTTTAATAGAGATATTTAATTAAATCTCAAGAACAAAATCCTAATTGCAGTGTGGATGGGAATAAGGCAAGGTGAGAAAATGGAGGTAGTGAATAGCGACAACATTTTTTAAAAGATTTTATTTATTTATTTGAGAGAGAGAGAGAACATGAGCAGGGGAGGAGAGGCAGAGGGAGAGGGACAATCTGACTCCCCAATGAACAGGGAGCCCTACCAGTGCAGGGCTGGATCCCAGGACCCTGGGATCATGACCTGAGGTGAAGGCAGACACTTAACAAACTGAACCACCCGGAAGCCCCTAGCAACATTTTTGAAGCTGTATGTAAAAGAAGTGGTGTCAATAACTAGAGGAGACAGAGGAGAAAGAGTAAACTTTACCTCGCCCCCCCAACACCCCGGCCTAAATAAGGAAATTTCTCTATTTGTGGAGAAAGTATCCAACTGGAAGGATCTCTGAGAAGTTTGAAGGATTTAAAGCACAGGTGAAAGCATAGAGTGTATTTCTTTCCCTTTTCCATGCTAACCCCTTCATCTGGATCTTCTAGTGCATCTCTTTCCATCTCTTCCAAAACCCTGTGTCACCATTTATTGCCTTTGAGGTTTGCATTTGCAAGCAGCCCTCCACCCTGACTTCTTGTCTGTCCCTGCAGACATTGTCTGGTCCCCCCATCCACACGATAGTTTCTCTTATGTGTGCTCTACCTCTCAGCTACGGGATCTCTCTATTGTCCTTTTCAAAGTCAAACAAAACCAATACTATTTTACATAGACTTTTCCTGCCCCACTCTTACTCCATCTTCCTTCTTATTCACAGCTTTGCACCCTCTCCACAGACATATGTTTTATCAAGATTATTAACGCCCCTTTGCTACCATATCAAATTGATGACATCTTTTCCCCCTTTTAAAGCATGGCTCTCATGACACACACACTGGCTTTCTTCTTATCTTTCAGGTTCTTTTGCTTTCTCCTCTCTCCTCTTCCCACTTGGTCTATTATCCTGTACATTGCCCTTGCGGCTTCAGCTGTCACCATAAGCATGTGAGTCCTAATTCTGAATAATGGCTCAGATTTCTCTCTTGACCTATGGATTGGCTGCTAGATTCTACAGAGCCTCAATCTCAACATATCTATTCCTGAAGCTATTTCTTTCTGACATCTGCAATCCTGCTCTTCTCCAGTGTTCCTTGTCTCGTTTTTAGCCCACTTTCCACGCAGTTAGGCAAGCCAGGAATTTCAGTGCTGTCCTCACTCCTCCCTTTTCCTCCCACTTTTTTATGTCATCTATTAACAACTCCTTTTGGTTTAATTTCCTAAGTATTTACTAAACCCATCCTTGTTTTCTCACCTCTACTGCCACCACACCCATTCAGGCCACTATAATTTTTGCCTAGATTATTGTAGAAGGTCCCATAACCCATGCCTTTGATGCTAGCTTTGGCCCACCTATCTCCTTATACTTCTTCTTCAATCCACAAGATAGCCCTAAAATATGAATCAAGTCGTGTCATTCTTCTCGATAAAGTATTTCCATAGCTCCCTACTTGGCTCTGTATAACATACAAGCTTTTTAATTTGCCCAATACTACCTTTCAAAAAATATTTTATTTATTTATTTGAGGGAGAGAGAGAGCGAGTGCCGGGGGAGGGGCAGAGAGAGAGGGAGAGAGAGAATCCTAGGCAGACTGTCTGCTGAATGCAGAGCCCCACTAGGGGCTCAATCTCATGACCCTAAGATCACGGCCCTGAGTCAAAACCAAGAGTCAGATGCTTAACTGACTACCTCCCCCAGGTATTCTCCAATATTACATTTTTTAAAGTATTAAATTCCTAACTGTGCCAGACATTATCTCACTCTTAGGATAACCTTGTGAATGATAGGAACTAGATCTGTGTTACTCCAGAGTTACTTTTTATAAACAGTATGTTTAACTGCTCCCCATACCCTTCATGGTGGATCCCTGTCAATGTCTCCAGCAACATCTCTATCGCTCTGAACATCTCTATCATTCAACCTTCACATCTCCATCCCCACCCAGATT
Source organism: Ursus americanus (assembly GCF_024610735.1). Taxonomy (NCBI): domain Eukaryota; kingdom Metazoa; phylum Chordata; class Mammalia; order Carnivora; family Ursidae; genus Ursus; species Ursus americanus. The sequence goes on from NC_142130.1 coordinate 85,323,913, forward strand.
GAATCTCTTGTTATTCTCTATATGTGCTTTCTCTTGTGAACGTATTTTCTCATGCCTTAAACTCATGCTCCATCCCGTCTAACTTCATTTTTCTGGCTAATTCTTACTCACATTTGAGATCTCAATATAGATGCCACTAATTCCAGGAAGCTATTGCTAATCACACAATGAATTCCAGCTTAGGTGCCAGTGCTATGTGCTTCCATACCATCCTTTATCTGTTACTCATGGCAATTATAGCAATTTATTGTAATCTCCTGTTTACTCCCAATAGAAGATAAACTCTTTGAGGACATTACTTGTCTTGTTCACCACTGTATCTGTCAAAACAGAGGCCAGCACAGGGTGATTACTTGATGACTACTCATTGAATACATGAAGGGAAAAATGACCTAGGTACAGATTTATGTCAATATAAAGAAAGATTAATGGAAAAATTCAGGTCGGAATGCTCTTCATGGAAATACGAGGTAAGAGCATCTCTGCAGAATGAGGGTTTGGTCACAGGGAAATGTAAACAAATAAGTGAAATAATAAAGATTTGGAGTGACCTTATGATCCTTTAGAAAGAATAGAATTGTTGAGAAGTATAGGGGAGCCAGATTAAAATTGGATAGGAAAGACCAAGAAATGATTTCTGCCTCTTTCTCTAGAAGTGCTGCAAAGAAAGAGCTCAGAAGTTGAATGGTAGACGCTCAATGTTTAGTGTGGGGTGTGTGTGTGTGTGTGTGTGTGGTGGGGTCTAAGGTAGAAATGAAGGTGGTTCTTAAATCAGCACATATTTATATAAGCAAACCTAGAATCTGGGCCAAAAGACCCATTATGTCGGAACAATGTACAGAGATGGTCTGTGTGAATGGGAGGTTTGGAATGGGTAGAGGTCTTGGTGAAGGCACAGTGAGCAGAATGAAGAAATTGGGAACAAGATAAGCAAGACATCAGTCAAAAAAATTATTAAATTCAGTATTTTGAATTGCTCCAATTGCCCGTAATGATAGAATCTACTTTTCACAGATGTATGAATTTTATCAAAATCATAATTGACCATATGGTATAGTAAGAAGAAATAGTCGATTCTTCACTGTCAAAATTGTGATCGATATGATGGTTGGAGTTTCTTCATAGAAAAAACTGTAAAGATTCAGAAGGCTTTTGTATATTCTTCTCTTTGATTTCAATCAGTGTGGAAAACTAACACTGAGAGACTAGTTTCCCTGTGGCAACTAATTATCCACGTCATGCTCTTATTCGTGGATGGATCAATCACTTTGCAAGTATTTATTGATCTCCTGTTGTGTGCCCAACATGATGCTAAGTGCTGGGGTCAACAAGAAAAATATAAAGCACAATCTCTACCCTCTCAATCTGTAGTGTCTCTGTATCAGTTATTCTACCTCATTTCAACGTCATTTCATTTTCGTGTATCAGTGGGGTTATTAGTGACAGAATGATCTTTTTAACAATTCCTTACCATTTACCATTACTATTTAGCTGTCCTATAATTCTCTTTTCGGTAACCACCTGGTTAATTTTTTTTTAATAAGATGCTAACTTGGTATTACTTTATCCGTGATAGTAAGCTCCTTGTGAATTCTAATATCAATATTCCTATACTATTCTGCAAAATGTGCTGTTTCTTCCTAAAGAAAAATCCCATCTGAGGTGTTTTCTGAATTTGTGTTTTGATCTATTCTAGCTTTTACATAATTAATATTTCAACAAATAAAATCTCTTTTGTTCTCTTAACCCTTTTCTTGTGAAAATTCTACAAATTATCATATTTATTAATAATTTGTATTATTTACTCCTTACATAATAATTTGCTTTCCCTTCCTATTTATTTATTTATTTATTTATTTATTTATTTATTTAATTTTTTAAAAGATTTTATTTATTTTTGAGAGAGAGAGAGAAAGTGTGCAGGAGCTGGGGGAAGGGACAGAGGGAGAAGCAGACTCCTCGCTAAGCAGGGAGCCCGATGCGGGACTCAATCCCAGGAACCTAAGCCAAATGCAGATGCTTAACCATCTGAGCACCCAGGCACCCCTCCCTTCCTCTTTAAATGTTGACATCATGCTCATGATTTAGAAATATTTTCTCAAAAATCTCACTTGGATTTTCTACTTTTAATGTTACACAAATTTAAGTTAAATCCATTTTAATGACTTTTTCTGGAATTTATAATTAAACAAATATAGCCATAGTGACACTGCCTTTTACTTATGAACTGAGATTTTTGTCTTAATCTAGACTAAGAAGTACAACTTCCATTACTGGGGCTTATGTGGAAATATTTCATTGGAATTATAGATCAAGGCCAAAAACCACAGAAGATAAATGACAGACCCACTTGTTGCAAGACACTATTAGTGAATCATGTAGCCGGTGGTGTGGTTAAACCATGAAAGGATGAAAATAAAACAGATTAAGAATATCTATTACTTCTGCATTGATAATATCTTTCACTTATAATCTAACAAAAATGTACTGCCCATCTTTTCTCACCGGCAAAGTATTATCTGTGTGAATGCCTCCTTTGCAGTTCTACAAATCTTTTGAAACGCTAGAATGAAATGCCTAAAAACCCAATGCTATTCTGTTGGCAAGTATTTGCAAACTGCATAGTTACTCATTTGGTAGAAAAGGTTACGTGAACCCTGGTTAGAGTTAGTGATCTCTGGAAAGACTTCTGGGGTTGTTTTTATTTGTTTAGGATTTAATTGACATTTGGAAGAATTCTGACGGTAAGAATTCCTAGGTTCAAACCTTATGTCTTCTCTTTCCCCAGATATTCTGTTTTCTGCCTACATAAAAGGAGTAACTCCTTATAGTTGTTGGAAACAACACAATAGAAAAGTCAGTGCTGATCCCATTCAAAACCTTGCAACATGCAAATTGATAAACAATGATCACCCCAGGAGCATTGACTAGAAAATGGCCACCTTCACTAGTTCATTCTCTGTAGGACCTGCCTAAAATCCAGCATTCTTTTACATCTGAAGCTGTGTAGTCATATACTCGGAAGCTTTTCCCCAGTTCCTTTTGGGGCAGGAGACTTAGGCTGAATATTTAATAGGAGTGTCCCAGGGAACTCCAGTTAAGGATAAAAAGATGAAGATAAGCAATGGGTACTCTTATGAAGTCTGGGAGATGCCTATGGTTTTACTTTGTACAGTAGCGCGTATAGGTTTGCATGCTCACGTGTGCTATACTTTGTTTATTTTCAGCACTTTACTCTTCTTTTGCCCTCTGTATAGTGGTGAGACAGTTTGTATTCAGCATTGCAGGGTTACATAATTAGAAATGCTAAGCAAGCTTTGTAGATTTATAGGCTCTGCCCCAGACAAGAGCATAACAAATTAGAGATTATAAATCAATTCAGCTACCTCAAATTGGAGACTTTTAAAAATGCATCTATTTATTTCATAGATTTTTCTCTGAACATTTGAATCATTTGCTTTGATTTGTGTTTGTTGTCGTTTTTCAGGAAATGTATGGAGGTATTCACAGAAAGTAAATGTTTATTTGGGATATATATATATATAGATATATATATATATATATACACACACCCCACCCTTCAGGCACTGTCTGGAAATTCAGTATAAATGCTTTTTAATGAATAAACATTGTTTATCAATCTGTCAATCAAAAATCTTACAATAGAAGAAAAATGCTAATTCAACCATCATCTTTGACATATGAAAATTTTGTACAATTTTATTTTTCAGTGACAAAAAAAGATTAGAAATTAAAATTTTTATCTAAAACATGGATTTAGAAATCCCAATGTAATTATCTATGACACAAACACATGGAAGAACTTTTGATTGTCAAACGATGTGGGACTTTATTTTTAAAAAGTTAAAAAAAATTATACTAAATACTATGACAACTAAAATATTCATTTCTAATAGGAACTTTGAGATGCCGGGTATAGCCTTTCAGACACATTGCTGGTCTATGCAAATCTGGAAGTAAAGTAGATCACTTAACTACTTCTTATTTTCAAAAGCAAATTCTGAACACCAGCCCCATGGGTTAATTTCCTAATTAGAATTTGTGGCTTGTGGGCATGGAGCAAACCACCCTGTGTCACAATAGCCACTTCCAGACTTATGCAATAAACACAGATAGTTTTGTTCCATATTAAAGTGACAGAATTTTGCTATGGATGCTAAGCTCTTTTAGAGCTGAATTTTTCAAATCATTACTGCCCACAAAATAATTTTATTGGAACACTGTCAGATTTAAAATTAAGATGTAGACGAGAATACCACAGAATAGAATATAGACTACATTGCAAGGAAAGATGATAGTAAGTGTATTTTTTTTTTAAAGATTTTATTTATTTGACAGAGAGAGAGACAGCCAGCGAGAGAGGGAACACAAGCAGGGGGAGTGGGAGAGGAAGAAGCAGGCTTCCAGCGGAGCAGGGAGCCTGATGTGGGGCTCGATCCCAGGACCCCACGATCACACCCTGAGCTGAAGGCAGACGCTTAACAACTGAGCCACCCAGGTGCCCCCAATAGTAAGTGTATTTTTGAGACTTTTAGTTACACTGTATTCGCATGTGGACTCTAGCAGCAATGTTACATATATACATATGTGTATATATTTCTTTTTAACAGTAGATAAAAGTAAAAATTATTTTGAAAGCATTTATTCAAAAATTATTTTGAAACCTTTATTCTAAAGGTACGTCTTCTTTAGTATCAATATTCAACTGAATCAGTTACACGTTGTTAGTTGTGCTAAATCAACTGAACTCTTTATTGAGCGACAATTATGCACCAAGTAATATGTGTATCCTTACACATTTATTTTTGTTTGTTTTTGTTTTAAGATTTTATTTATTTATTTATTTGACAGAGATAGAGACAGCCAGCGAGAGAGGGAACACAAGCAGGGGGAGTGGGAGAGGAAGAAGCAAGCTCATAGCAGAAGAGCCTGATGTGGGGCTCGATGCCATAACGCCGGGATCACGCCCTGAGCTGAAGGCAGACACTTAACCGCTGTGCCACCCAGGCGCCCCTCCTTACACATTTTTGATCTATTGCCAGTCTTGATAATTCTGTGCGATGATAGTTAAAATTAAACCTTTGTTGCAAGTTAAGGAAATAAAGCATAAAAACACAACTGATCAGAACTTGAGATTTTGCAAAAAATATACTGATATCAGCATTTTCCAACCTTCGGTTTCCAAGTTCTTAAAAGATGTTATTTCAGATAACTGAGTTCCATGTAGATGGGATTTGGAAATTTTAGGTTAAGCCTATTAAGTTTTCTTTACTCCAGAAATTCTTTGAGATTTTACTATGCTCATGGCTTCCTCAAATCACCAAGTATTGAGACATGGATATAACATAAATTTACCAAATCTGTTTATACAAAGAATCATTTTAAACAATTATTTCTTTGGATATTGTTTTTTTGGGACATACTTTGGGAAATGTTTAATCATGTCAACTGAAATAATTTAAAAGAGACAAGGCCTATAAATTAAGTTTAAATGATGCTGATATGTGATAGTGTTTCCTAGAAATCAGACTATACTCTAATGTTCCTATTAGCAAGAATTTAATAAAGGAGCATTTTTGGTGTTTTCCAAGCTCAACATTCAACTTAAATGCATATACTCTAGTCTATACTCAGGGAATTCACTTTAGTGAATTTAGAAGTAGTAAGTGCTCCGTGTTTATTTGTCTTTCTTACCATCAATAATGTAAATGATTCCTTACTATTTATATTTTTTTGAAGGTTTTGTTTATTTGCTTATTTATTTTAGAGAGAGAGAGCATGAGCGGGGGTGGGGGGGAGGAGTAGAGGGAAAGGGACAAGCAGACTCTATGCTGAGCGTGGAGCCCCAGGTGGGCTGAGATCATGACCTGAGCTGAAATCAAGAGTCAGATGCTCAACTGACTGAGCCACCCAGGTGCCCCTCATTGCTATTTATGTTTTTAAAGTAATGTGCCATGAATAATCCCCAGACATCGTGTAATGCATGCTGGTTCGAGTGAGTCTATGTTGAAGTTACAACAGGATCACGAATACATAAGCTATTATTATTTATTTTGTCCAGACCCATCTAACAAATCTGGGGAAGAGGAGATCCTCTCAAATTTCTTTAAGCTGGTATATGGATTCCCTAAGCGGCCTGAATACAGTAGTCCTTTAAGCTATCACTTACTTCAAGCATTATGTCCTGTTTTCCTCCCAACATACGTTTAAAATATACATGACAAGTCACCATCATAAGGTTGTGTTTAGGATCTATAGGACAGCCCCCAAATCTGACTATTTTACAAATGTCCTTTGTGCACTGTAGATGGAAGACACAGAAGGGGTTTTAAACTCCATAGAGTAGTGAGGGTTGGCTCACCGATGCGGCCTCAAAGACTCATTCTCTGTTCCTTCTACCTTATTTATGTTATGCATTCTTTCTCCTCTGGTCAATTTCCAGTATGTTTCAAATGAGACTTCCAAGTGAGCCTGCTTTCTTCAGTCCTGTTTGTGTACAGGGGTTCCGGAGCTGCCTATATCAATGGAGTTATTTAATGGGATGGCCATTTATTTCCATGTTGCTCTCTCCCTAAAGAATTGGCTTAAATGCAGGAGGACCAGTAAGGGGATGTGGCTTACATATAGTGGACTAAATGTACTCATTCTCATAGATTGACACCTTCCTTTGGACAAAGATCATGACAATACTCTACCCTTTCCTTGGAATGAATTCACTTCTTTGAGACCCGCATTTCTGATTTTCGTCTGAAAGAACTGCACAGCTGACTCTCTGGATGTACCTGAATATGTCTGCTTACTTGGAAAGAAAAGAAATAGTGTTTATTACTAGTGTAGCTATTGCTGCTACTCTCTCTACCATTATGGCAACACTGGCACATGCTTTACATATGTATCACATTTAAGCCCAACAACATACCTGTGAGATAGGTAGGTTCATTCTCAATTCTTAAATAAGCCTAATGAGTCACAAGGGGTGAAATAATTTTCCTGGAGTTATTCCACCAAAATTTGAACCCAGAGCTACGTAATTGTTAGGCAAGGTAGGCCTTGGTGTAAAATGAAGCTAATTTAATCCCTCAGACTTGACACTCCATGTCTCCCTAAGACAGTGCTCTAACTGTGTGAGCTAGCTTTATCTTGATTCTCTTCTCACAAGAACAGAGTTTTAATGTCATCTTTATAAAAGTCTATTTAACAAGGTCACAGGATTGGTTCTCTGTACATCTATTTGAAAACCAGAAAATAAAAAAAACACAAAACTTAACTAAACACAGTGGGTGGTAGGCTGCTAAGGGAAGGGGCTGGCCTTATGGGGCCAAGGAGAAAGGCAGGATTGACCACCTCAAGTCTAATTGACTAATAATTCATGTTGGGAGTATCAACAAAGGTGGAGGAAACAAAATACAAATCTGAGGGAGAAGGGATTAGGGAGGGTTTGGCATTTGGGGGAGGGAATTAAGTATTATATGAGTCACTGAGTAAGGGAGAGGCTAATTAAAGAGGAAGGAAATGAATCAGTTTTGTGCTATAGAGACAAGTATTAGAAGGCAAAGGGAAAAAATCAGAAGGAGAAACCATAGATAAAATTCAGGTAATCTTTTGATAAGGCCTTGAATTTTTTTTTTCTGAAAGTCTAAAGTTCACTTATATTTACAAAAATGCTAAATTGATCAAATGAATTCTTCCATATCATCAATGCCAAGCATGCAATCTATTTACTGGGCATACATTTTAAGGGCACTTATTGAACTAGGTCCTGGACCAATGAACAGAAAAACAAAATTTTAAGGAAAGAGTTTCCCTTAGACTACTTACAGTCATGAGAAAGAGAGAATCCACATATAAGCAGATAACACAGAACTCTGGAGCGAGAAAGAATGTATTCATCATTGATCATAAAATGTTCATCCAGAAAGAGTAAAGTATATAAAAATACACTCTGACACGTGCTGACCTAAGAATAACAAACAAACAAATAAAAATAAAAGTAAAAACAATAACAAAATTCTCTGGAAAGCTAGTCTAAATAACAACTTAAACCAGCTGGACAACAAATCCAGGAAGAATTGTAGGGGTAAGGGGGGATTTATTCTTAATCTTCAAATGAAAATCATGCTCACAGACAAGGAATCAGACAGTTTAAAAATAGATGCACATTGGTTAGAAGTGGCAAAATGGAAAGAAAGACCATGAAAATACCAATCATAAGAAATCTAGAATGGCTATATTAATACCTAGCAAAGTGATCTTAAAGACAAAATATTACAGAAATAGGGCCATTTCTTAATGGCAAAATGGCCAATTCATCAAGAAAACATAACAACTCTAAGTATGTAGGCCCCTATTAACAGAATTTCAAAATACATGGAATCCAAACTGCCTGAAATAAATTTGAAATAAACCCACAAATAAAGTTAGAGATTTGAGCAACTCCCCTCTCAATAACTGATGGCAAAAAATACTAAAAAACAGTATGGCTATCGAAGATTTGGGTAATATCATCCCTCAATTTGATCTGATTGCATATTTAAATTTGTATTCATAGAACAATAAATTCAGCAAATGTAGAGTGTGCAATCTTCTCAAGAGCATATGAAAACATTCACCAAGACGGATTATATGTGGGGCCATATAGCAGTAGGGTGAAGGGCACTCATCCGCCGTCCTTGCTCAGAGACCCTGTAGATGTTGTAGGCAGTAAGACAGCTTTGCCTCTCCTCTACTTCTCCCTGGTCCGTATGTGAAACAGGAGGAAGGAGAGCGGGTATGCGGCCCTCAAGCATTCCACCTTTGCTTCCACACTCCATTTAACCTTGTTCCATTCCATCCTGATTCTGTGCACGTCCTTTGCAGGGTGGTATTTTGTCCACTGTGATCCCTTTCTTTCTGTATGTCCACACTCTCCTTCATGACCTAATTTAAGCTTTCAGTTTACTTCCCCAAATCTCTCAAACTCACTCTTCTACCTGCTCTGAACTTTATAAGCTCTATCACATATATTATTATTTACTCTTTCTTGCTTCCATGTCTGATTTCCTCCACTGGATTAAAAGCTCTGAGAGAGCAGGTGTCATACTTTATACTTCTTTGGAAATATTGCCTAACTAATTGCTCAGTAATTGCTGGTTAAACGAGAGCATGAGTGAATGAAGTTTTAATGTTACGTGTTGCAGTTTCATAGCTTCCCCTGACTTGTGTAGACATATTTTTAGGTATTTTACATGTGGCCTTTTGTTTCTTAATTCCAGAATGGTTAACACACAGTGTAATATCAGTTTCAGGTGTACAATACAGTGATTCAGCACTTCCATACAACACCCAGTGTTCATCACAACAAGTGCACATCCTTTTCCCTTGATCTCCATCATCCTTTCCCCCACCCTCTACCAGCCTCCTCCCCTCTTATTACCATCAGTTTGTCCTCTAATTAAGAGTTCGTTTCTTGGGGCGCCTGGGTGGCTCAGTCGTTAAGTGTCTGCCTTCGGCTCAGGGCGTGATCCCTGCATTCTGGGATCGAGCCCCACGTCAGGCTCTGCCGCTGGGAGCCTGCTTCTTCCTCTCCCACTCCTCCTGCTTGTGTTCCCTCTCTCACTGGCTGTCTCTGTCTCTGTCAAATGAATAAATAAAATCTTTAAAAAAATTTTTTTTAAAAAGTTCGTTTCTTGGCTTGTCTCTCTCTTTTTTTACCTATGCTCTTTTTTAAAAAAAAATTCTACATTTGAGTGAAATCATATGGTATTTGTCTTTCTCTGACTGACTTATTTCACTTAGCATTATACTCTCTAGCTCCATCCATGCCATTGTAAATTGGCCTGCATATCTTAGAAAGACATATGTCCTGGTAAAAGATTATTTGCAGTTTTAGGTGAACTTTGTTCTGAATGTAAACATTTAATAGATGAAAGCTAGAGCCAGAGAGACAAGAAATTTAAAATACCATAAGGGGAACACTATGTTGAAGGATGTTTCATATTTACTTTCAAAACTGACATCATAATATTTTAAATTAAAAAAGTCCCTGATGTGGGTTGTCTCCCACAGTGCACTGAGGACTAAGATTCTGGGTGGTTTCTATTCATTGCCTATAGGAAAGAATACTCGACTATGAGTCAGGAGTTTTGGTTCTAATTTTATCAGTTAATAAAGAATTGTGAAAATTATATTATTGTGTTGCTCTGAGAGTCCATCTCTTCACCTCTATAAAATGAGAAGTTGCACGACATGTCGCCCAAGATGACTTCTAGGCTTCACGTTCTTCTACCTTATGTAGTTTACATGAGAGCCACACACCTGAAATGTTTCAGAGACCAATAGCAGTGGTGTCATCTGGGAGCTTGTTGGAAATACAAAATCTCACCTTGGACACTGACCCACACCTACCATGTACATAAAGCCAGGAAATCACTGTTCTAGAATGCATAAGTTCAATGGTATGATGGTTGCCCTAAATAGGATGCATATTTTTCCTTAAAGCTTAGAGAGTTAGCCATGAGCACAAGCAGCCTATTATCCCCCCTCAGAAAACTTATGTCAGAAGACGTGCCTTTTCCATTGTGTATACAACTATTAGCTTGCATTTTCCTTTTATGCATTGGGATGTAGGACATTCCGCTCTTCCAAGCTTCCACCTTTACTTGCTTGAGGTGAGGAATTCCAGAGGTAGGAATTTTTGAGGGAATTTATTCTTGAAAGGACAAAAGCCATGTATGGGGATGATAATATTTTCTCTTTATCTTGGTTAGACTGTAGGCTCTGTTTCCTCTGCACATCCTGAGTGAATCATAGGTGAAGTTATACTGACATGTCTTTCTGAAATAAATGAAATATTTGGTTTAATTAGTTTTTCCTGTGGCATTGCTTGACATTAGCTATAATTAAAGTGCTAAACTGGATGTTACTGCTCAGAGTTTCTTAATAAACAACAGTCCTGGAACTCATCTTTTTTTCTTCTCCTCTAAGATAGAAGGCTTTGTTAGTTACTTAATGTTGGTGATTTTCATCATGTTATGTTAATTGTCTCCCTCTATGACATTTTTCTGCTCTTCCAATTTCTTATAGGATGTACTATGTGACATTTAGAGAGTCAAGCATTCAATCAAATATTTATTGACTTCACTGTTAAAATGGATTTTCTTAAATTAACTATTTATTTCATTGATTGACTGAAATAACAAACTGATCGATGGAATCTTTTTGATGTAAAACTGACACAGGATTTGTAATTGCTCCTTACCATTCCTACAAACTAAACTAGAAAACTGTGCTTCAACCTGTTTTATTTCTTTGTTAAAAATCTCCATGTATGTCACATGGTTCATGTTTTCATTATTTTTCACCTTCTGTCATTTTGTTTCTATACATTCAAGTGAGTTCATTTTAACACATTTCTTTCTACTACTAAGATCTTCCTTTTGCAATAAGTTCTCCTTCCATCAGTTCAAGTGCAAATGAATTGGTTACAAGGCACAGTGTGCTGATAGACAGCTGTAACTATCTTAGTTACGAAAACAGCACAATTAGATTCAGAAAGTTACTGTGCAGTGTGCCTTTTCATGAAAACCAAAGGGCTAAGAAGATCAGTGGATCACTGTCCTCAAACAACCCACATATGTAGCTTATCTCTGACATTGAAATGTTTGTCTTTTTTTTTTCCCTTCTTGATGCCCAGAAAAGAAGTTATAGTTTTTCTAGTCCATAGGTATAGCAGACCAAAGACTCATTTTCTTACCTAGCCCGTCATTACATAAATTAAATTGCCATCATTCACTCACTCCATGTTATTTCCTCTTGGACTTTAGAGATAAGAGTTTGCTGGTGGGAAGAGGGGGGAAAGCAAACACAGTCTCTGAGTGACAATCATTTCTACACTCCCAGGAAATCGCTTCAATGAATGGATCCTGTCTACAATTTATGACCTGGCTTACAAATAAACATAGATGTAAACCCATTCCAATTTACAAGCAAAGATAAAAATGTTAGTGTCTAAACTTACAAAATAGGGATACAGAGAGAGAACTCTCTTAATTGGGATTAATAGCATTGTCTTTCTCCTTTGTGAAAAGTTAAAAAGCATAACAGATTATAACAGAGGTCAGTGGTTTCAAATCCTGAAAAGGACCTGCTCGTATGAAAAGCAGAGCAGCATGTGGGAATAGGAATGAGATAATAATTCTATTAGCAGTTGTTTCCAGTTGGACCCATTTGTAGGCAACCTATTTTTATCCTAATTTAGATTTGTGTTGGTGGCTGGCTACAGATCATTCCATTAAAGAATTGTCACATACTCAGATGTGGCTCCACTTGGAAAACAAAACAATCATTATTATAAAATAACAGGCTATATAACTTCTAGAAGTACTCATCTCATGCTTCAGTTGCTGTATTTGAGATATGTAGACATGTCCTAGGATAGTTTTGAGGGAAAATACTATTTTTCTAACTGACATTTTTTAAAGTATATGCAAATTTTAAAAATACACCAGTGAAATATTGAGCTATTTTTAAAATAAAGAGTTTAATGGAGGACTATTTTCTACTTTTTTTTTATCACATTGAACTTAAATGAGGTAACCTCGTGATCAAAACATTGATGATGAAAGGTAAGATTTTGTTGTCATTTTTCTTGGAAGTCAAATGAAAAGGTTGAGTACTGAAGAGGAAACATAATTCAGGAAAATCACAAGTGCAGCATTTTGTGCGGTGTAATCTAACGTGCCCGCACGCACTCTCCAGAGTGCTTTCTGCTCTCACAATGGGGACACCAGTGTTCACGTTAATGACGCTCCCCATCGGCATCTCCTCAAATTCCACACAGTCCCTCCATTTCAGCAACTCTCATTGCATCATTTTGTTGCTTTCTTTGTGCAGCCATTCCTTAGATATCACCATCACCTGAGCTCCTTTCATGCCATATCTGGTGCCACCAAGTTCTTTAATTGAACCAGATTTTCATTTCTATTATGATTTTCATTTCTTTTATAAGTATATTTTCTTCCCATCTTTTAGATCTTCCTTGGCTTTATTTCTTCCTATCCTCATTTTCAGTCAATCATTTCAACAATGCTTTTACTAAGAACTTAAAATTTCTTGCTTCCTTGGCCTTTTGCAGTGTCTTACAAGTATAGTCTTCTTTTGCATACCTTGGCTATCAAGCATTGCTGTAACAGGAAAAAGGTTAAAAAAAAGAAAAGAAAAAAGAAAGAGAGAAAGAAGTCATCAATAAGAACTAACAAGATCAATTCTCATAATTTAAATAAATACAACAGAGTTTTCAATTTTTCTCAGCAATCCTATTGAATTTCTGTGGCAGTTAGCTGAGTTATTAAGAAATACAGACAAGGCTTTGTTTTGCTCTAGAAAATGTGATCCTCAAACATTATGGGCTTAAAATAACAAATGCTATAGATTGCATGCTACTTCACGTGAGTGGGGGGTTGGCTCTGATAACAAGACCGATGGAGTCTCTGCTTCGATACCCAGACTTCAGCCTTCTGTACATCATGGAAAGTGAAACACAAGTATGTCAGAAGGAAAACTGAGAAACTGAGCAGTCATTAGAAACACCTTCCACAATGTTCTGACATTTATTCTCTCCAAATCCTAGGACTCACTTCCATTTTTCTCATTCTCAGTAGATACTGTTGTTTTTATTTTATTTGACAAACAGATGTTAAACAACACCACCACCCAATTTATTCCCACTCCACCTTCCTCTGCATATTCACTCATCCTTTCTTCTCCTCTGGCATCCCAGCATCACTTCGATGATAGAGAGTTTAGAACCAAGGGCGTTCGTGGTTGATGCTGGAAAACAGAGAATGACTGCTAGGATAATAGGACTAATCCATGAATCAAGAGGGGTGAGAACTGATACCATGTAATATTATTAGGTTAAGTCACTAATAAAACTGTTTCAATGAGATATAAAAGCTGTAGTCCAGAGTAGCAGTAAATTTCAGGGACTAGAACATTTTATTATAGTAACTGGAGGTGAAGACATGAGAAGAGTAGGGAATATAATGTTCCTTCACAAGAGTAAACAATGGCCCAAGAATTGTGTTAAAAGATATGGATTCTTGGATTGGCTCTGCTAATACCCATTCCAAGGGTTTACAGGATGTAAAAGACATAAGGCCAAATGATCAGTCTCTTCCTCCACTCATAGATAGGGTTTGGGATCTGATTGTGGTTCTACCTTTCAGACACACTTCTATGAGATCTAGATTAGGAACTAAATCACTGAGACAGGCACGGTGTAATATATCCACTGGTGACTCACATCATAGCAGAGAGGGCATATTTATTGGCTTCTTGATTCATCAGCTAACTGTAGGAAGAGCAACAGCTTTGTCAAACAGGGCAGACAATAATAGTGTGGCTCAAGAATGGTGTAGTAGTAGCTTCCCAATTGTCAGCTTCTTACCAGGGAAAGGGCCAACTCAGCAGAATATGAATGACTAGTGGATGGAGTGTTATTTCTAGGAACTCATCTTAGTGCCTTCTCCAGCCCTTCCAACAGCTTTGTAAATTCCTAAACCTTTGTATCAGATGTGTGTCTGTTTAAACCAGCTAAAGTAGATTCTATTGTCAAAAATCCAACACTGACCAACATCATAATTGATAGCAGAATTGGTAAAGTACAATAGACCTTTAAGAATATGGGAATTTAGGAATGTCTCCATGAACTATTTGCATATTAAGGTGGCGAGAAACCACTTAACTATTGGAAGATAGGTTTGGTATGAGATGCCAAATTAAGACAAGAAATTGTTGGATCAAGTTATTGTTAGGACAGACCACTACTGGGGTCAAGAACAATAGGAGGCCTTTAAGCTGAAATAGAGAACTTAAAGACAGAAAGGGATAAAGTCAACATTTGAAATTCTTGATTCAAGGCATTATCAGAGGATGTAAAGTTTTCTGAGACTGACTTAAAGAATACTCTAATTTCCTTAGGTCTCAAGGCTAGTGTAGCAAAAAATTAACTTAAGAGTCTCATTCCGTTTATTACTCAATTATAACATAAATTGGATTCATTATGTTAGGCAATTATTGGGCAAGAGGGAACCTTGAGAATTAGAATAGTGATTTGGAAATAGATGACTTATTAATACGCAGGTACCCAAGCCCTATCAAGTCTGTCAACAGAAGCGGACTTTCCTGCCCTTTGTGAAGGTGCTGGTCCTTCAATGCTTAAAGACATTAGTTACAAGCTCGTCTGGAATAGTGTCTCGAAAGAGGATGTCGTATCTCTCCTCTCCATGCTTCATGCCTATGAGCTATCATTGCTCCCATATCTTTAACCAGGTCAGCAAGCTCTGGGAAAAATAAGAATTCAAGCCTACATAGAAAAGTTCTTAGCAAGATTTTTTTTAGCTTCTTTCAGAAAAACAAACTTGAGTGATATGGGCAAGAATGGATTATAAATGTTAGACTAGAAATGGAGAAATAAAATTTTGGTATTGGCTGAATTTATTAAAATGTTTGCACTTACCCAAGGTTTTCATGCAAGGTACCAGCTTTAGTAGATGAGAAGAGTTCTGGTTGCTTTTTCATTTTGTTGTCTGAAGCTTGGATTTTATGTTGTCTTTGGGGAATGTTACAGTAAATTTGTCATAAATGACTCCCCTAACTGTGTCCTATGAGATGGTTCATAGTACCCCTTTCATCAGTAAATTAAAAATAACAATGGTAAAGTGCAACTCTAATGGCCTTAGAAAGCTATGTAGTGATTGTGTTTTGTTTTGTTTTTTTTCGGGCCAGAGATTAAGGAGAGCAATTGACCAAGGAGATTGCAGGGTGGAATCATTCAATCATACTTATCCTACAAAAGACAGCAAGGCTGCAATGATAACCAAATTGATTTGACCTGAAAGGATCTTTGGAGGTAGCTAATTGATCACAGGATCCATGGAAATGAAATAGTGCCCAGTCCAACAGGGTGTAATTCTGCTATGGGTGGAAAAAAATTTAGCCTTCCATAGAGAGGACTGACTCAACATGATAAAATTATGGCTTCTTATTTAATCTCACTTAGTTAATTCCCAAACCTAGATCCCCTTGAATTAGGGCAGGTTAAGTGCCACATGGAGGAACTCTGTGACAATGCAATAAGTGGGTATTGAAAATCTTCCTGTTAGACTTCCCCAAAGAAATCTATGGCTATTTACCAAGGTAAAAGGTGCTCTGAAGAAAGAGAAATAACCAGACCATTTGTAAATTATTAGACAGTGTCTATGAACTAAAACTGAACTCTGGAGACTCAGAAGACCAGGCAAAGTGAGGGCTTATGAAAGTCAAGTGATAAATGGAGATTTGTTCTAAATCTATTGCAAAGTGGGCCCAAGGGGAAGCAGGAGAAGAATCTAAAACTCATGTTCTCTTTATTTTCTAAGATTTGGAGAGCGTACTTGGAATAGACATATATGCCAACTGACGTGATTCCTACATTGATTCTCTGGCGAGGGAAGTAAGAGTAATCTGATAAGAGAGATCAATTAGTAACTTTAGATGTCCTTCTAGCTATAAAACCAGTTAAGTAAAAGCAGTACCATGAAGATTATTGCCATATCAAAAGAGATGAAAGATATGCAGACTTGTTGATTTTGATCAGATCTCCATTATTTCACCAATTTGGTCTTTTATAAGTCAGGTAGATCTTAAGAGATAAAAATGTGTTATCATAAACTTCAACAGGGATGACCCCTTTCGAGCTGCTGAATTTGAAGCGGTCTCTTTTCTAGAGCAATTCAACATAGCCCCTGGTGTCTGGTAAAAGAATTTCCTCTACTCTGATAAATAGAGAATAACTAAAGATACTTGGTTTCACTTGGGAAGGAGAGTAAAATATTTTCACAATCTTACCTCAGAGTTACAACAAATCTTGAGTCTGCCCAAATTATTCCTTAGGAAATCTGTCTCATTTTTCTGCAGGATGCCACACTGGCCCACTAAACTGATAACATCAGCTTATTGGATCTGATGAGTGGGAAGACTTGATATAGTACATGGACTTAATGACCAAGTAGATCAGGTATTGTGTAGGTTTACGGAAAGCCTTGAAGGAATAAGAGTGGAAAACCTCGGAATTAGACGTAAAGCCGTTCCCTTGTCAGAGACTAATTATTTTCTTCTACAGATAACTCCTGGATTGCCAATGGGCCATAGCAGAGATGCATACATGGGTTCAGTGCAACCTGAGATGCCCCACAGCAAATGATTTGATCAAATGGAAAAAATAAAACAAAAAGAGGTTCAAGGGATTTCTCAGAACCCAAATCATTTAAGACACTAGAAGACTCATGTTTCTAGGGGGCATACTTCTATAGCACTGGCATTTTTCCTTCAGCCTGAATCTATGACCTCAATGAGAATTTCTTATGGCCAATTGATCAAAAAAGAAAAAAAATAATTGAGATCTGTTTACAAATATTTCATGTGTTCATTAATATAAATAAATAAATATTAATGAGGGTTGATGCTTTCTTAGGTCTCATTCTAAACCCTGAGATACAACAGAAAATCATAGTTGCTTTATCTTGGAACTTGCACTTGACTTAGGAAATACAAATATTCTTCTCTATGCAAACTCACTATACTCTCTATTTCCAAACTCTCCTTGTCTGAATTCAGGAGCTGTCCTCACTTGATTTTATTATTTTTTTAATCTTTAGATGATTCCCTTACTAATTGAACTCACTAGCCAAGACACAGTAACTTACAGTATTCCTAATTTCAATTCTGTAAATTCACAGATTAAATATATTTGGACAATGAGTGATACCTGTGTCTGATCCATTAGCTTTCAATAAATGTTTTGGTGGTAAATAAAGCAGAGTAGGGGAGAAGTGACTTCCAGAGTAGAGATGGGTGATTGGTATTTAGGACCCGCCCCCTCCAGAATTTTCAAGGTGGTGATACAAGTGATGTGGGAAAGAAAACAGCTTTTACTCGACAGAACCGCAGGGAAGTCAATGTCCTCCTGGGAGAGCCAGGCTCTGGTTAGAGCATGAAGTTTGAGGGAAATTTCAGAGAAGAAAGGAAAGGAAAAGGAACATAAGACCTTGGGGAGGGATAGGAATCTGTGTAAGCAGAATATAGTCCAAGGAAACTAGGGGTCTTGGTGAGGAAGGATAAACTGAAAATCTTAGGCTTCTGGAGGCATCTGATATAAACAGTGGTAAAGAACATCCAGTGACTTGTCCCAGTTGGCTACCGGACCAGTTGGGTTTGTGAGACTTGGAGGAATATGGAACGAAGGTGAGGATTCTTACAAAGACAGAGTTCTGGAGTTCCATCTTGATCCTGCAGATGGAAGTGTCAAGTCCATGATTAGAGTGGTCTTAGCTGGAAACCACCTTTTCTTGCTTGCTTTGTTTGTGTTTATTCGTATCAACCAATTTTTAAATTTTATTTTCCCTCTTTTTTAAACTATACTGTATGAGTTATATTGCTGGTGATTAGCTGCCTAATTTAGTTTATAGGTTATGTGAGACCAAGATGAGATTGTGATCTAACTAAAGAGAAATAAATGCCATCAAGATATGGAGGTAGTAAGTCTCTGGATCTCCCATCGTGATGCCAGGGCACATACCTAGTTGCATTATATTAGGTGAGAACATGTTATTATTGGCTGGAACAAAGGGTTCCCATGGGAAAGTCTTAAAGAAATTAAGTTGGAAAAGCAAGCAGAGGTCACGCAACTAAGCATTTCCTGCCATTGGACAAATAGGTTTCACTTTATCCTGCTTTCTAGAATGAGATTTGGAAGATTTTAAGCTGGAGGATGACATAATTTGGTTTTTACTTTTTAAATAAAAGATTAATCTGACTTTTATGAATAAGGGATTTAAAAGAGAAGGCTAGAACCAATGACACTAATTGAATCAATTATGCAATAGTGCATGTGATAGATTTGAAAGACCCACCTGAGAATAGCCATAGAGCTAGAGGAGACATATTGAGAATGAAGGCATGGCAGGGATTATAAATTGATTAACTTAGAGATGATGGAAAAGAAAAGAAATCCAGGAAGTCATCAGATAACTGTCCTGTGTATTTAGTGGATGGTGGTGCTATCCGACAAGTTAGGAGACAAAGTAGGACAAGCAAAATGGAAGAAATAACAGTACTTCATTTATATGCAGGTTGAGTTGATAATGCATGAAACATATGTGATGGGCATATCTTGTAGGCGGATACAAACGGGGATCTGAAGCTCAGGAAAATAGTCTGAGTAATGAAGGAGACTGGGCATTACTAATCTGTTGGTGCATTTGAAATAATTGGTATAAAAAAAAGAGAAGAGGCTAAAATAAAATAAAATATAATAAAATAATATTAAGAAGCTGTTGGGGGGGGGGGGTAGTGAAGCCTTTTGATGGAGACCAGGAAGGATGGTGAGAAAGAGAAAGAAAAAATAAAATAAAAAGAACCAAGAGGCATTTTAGAGGAGAATAATTATTTGTAAGTGTTAAATGCTGTCTGGCAAAAAAACTGAAATGTGTTCTTTGGGTTTGGCAATCTTACTATCAGTGGTTCCACTGGTGCGGTGAGGGGACAGTGGAAGTCAGTCTGCGGTAAGTGGAGGGGGGAATGGGAGAAAAGAAGAACAAAGAATAACTATAAATTTAGAATAATTTTGGCTATGAAGGGAAGAAGAATGTGATGAGAAAAGTCAAGGGAATTTTTTTTTTAATGATGAAATAAAGTTGCATGAATTCTATGCTTACAAAGGAAAGAGAGGGAGAAATGAAGTATTCTAGTGCTAGGAGAGTAATTGGTGGCCAAGGCCTGGGCCAAGCTGGGAGCGCACAAGATCTGTGAAATCTGGAGAGATATTAGCTGGGAACAAGGGAAGTGAGTCTCTTTACTTGAGATAAGAAGTGAAGAGTAAGTATCTCCAGGAAAAGACTCTGGGTAGAGGGAGAAAATAGATAGTGCTGACAAAGGCAGAATTGAGGGATAAGAAAAGGAAATAAAACTGGACAGATAGTCTGGGAGTCAAGGGAGAAGTTTAGAAAATGAGTGAAGGCAGAACCCACAGAAAGTGAGACCAGCAGGGAACAGCTGTAAGGATGTGTTTTTCACATGTGTATTACAGCTTTCCTTTTCACCTATTTCCGGTCTTCTTTCTGGTGACTTCCATGTAATTGTCCTTGACTATCAGCATCTATCCTCATAAGACTTTCACCTCTTTGTCCTCAGTAACCTTGATATCCTCTAAATATGAGTGGGCGTGGGGTGGATCTCATTTATCTCTGTAACCCCAGATGGGCTCATTGACTGACCTGAGTGAGCAAGCCCTCAATAGAAATGAATAAATAAGCAAGACAATCAATGGAAGAAGGTGATTAAAAAGCCAGGATGGAATCCCCGGAAGTGTCATAAAGAATGTTAAATTTTCTGATTGAAGTCTCTCACTCCATTTTTAGAGGGTACCTCCCAGGATTTTAAAATATCTTTCTGCGTAGCTTTATGCTTACACCAACTACTCGTTAATACCTTTTTAAAGTCAAATAGTATTTTTGGTCAAGGTTTCACTGGTTAGTCAGATGTATAAGATTTATAGAATGAGCTTTTCACTTTTTCAACAAACAAACATAAATTAAGTTCATATTTTATAATTTTCATTGATTTAGAGTGTAAAAAATTTGGTTAATTAATGTGTAAGAAATAACATTCCTTTATGTTTACTTATTAATGATGTTTGTCATAGGTTTCAACTGTGAAAATTTTGAAAATATTAAACAATAATCTAAATTATTCTAATTTACCTACTAATTTAAAATTTGGTAAAATATTAGGAAAGTAATAAAAAAACCCATGAAACATAGCTAAGTCAAGTGGAAGGCTTTCAATATATTTAACAACAGTCACTTCCAGTGTTTTAAGCAAATGTTAAGTTTTTGGTCTGTTTTTGAACACATAAATTTATGAATATATATATATATTGTGTTATATATATATAATATTTCTTTAGATAGTTCAAAGATCTCCAACTCAATCTTAATAAATTAAAATAAATGAGATATTCTCCTCAAAATATGCACAGTTGTGTACGTAGTGGAAAACTTTGACAAACGGCAGTTGGTGTTACACAAAGATGTTTTGAGTAGTAAAAACCGGCTGGGAAAGCCTTGGTTCTCTGGCACCATGCCTTCTACAAAAAGCCAATTATCTATTAAGTCATCTGCATTCATTTCCCAGGTTAGCCAGGAAAGCAGGGTTGCCTGAGGGAGGGCTTGAATCCTATACACCAGGAAGTCTGAACTGTAGCCAGACGTACAATTAAGATGTTCCAGTAGAGTTATTATTTTGGTTCAGGCAAATTCTTCTGGCATCATTGTTTAGTGGGAGGAATACACCAAATACTTCACGTTTTACCTCATACAGTTAATATTGTCATAGTTCATGCTTTACTTTAAAGAGTTTTCAGGAAAAATATGTTGTGGCCCATAAATTCTTAGTGTTGCAATTTTAAAAGACAGAGACAAACATGAAAAAAAAGTTATTGTCTACGCTCTGTTACCATTGTCTTCATGAAATTTGAGCAACAAAGGAAATAATTATATCTATGTGTTTACTACAATTGTTCCATATTTAACTATGTCTAATTCTCAACAAATTTAGGGAAAGAATAAAGGTGTGTTTTCATTGTCGCTTCCATAGCTCAATTAACACTTCTTACTGAGAAAAACTCCATTCTGAAAAACTTTGTGGAAAATAGAAAAATCACAATAAAGTTAAAAAAAGCCCCAACAGTCAGAATACACTATGGCAATACAGAATATTCCTAATGCAATATTTCATCTTCCTGAGTTAAGATTTCCTTTACACAGGGTGGGCCCACTGAGGATGCACCTGGTCAAGTTCCACGGAAGTATCGGAAGTATTCAGCTCTATCAGCTGGGGCTACAGTCTTCTCTTGAGCCTCACCTATGGCTAGAGGAACTGTTTCCAAACTTACTCCCGTGGTTAACTGCAGACTTCAGTTCTTGGATAGCTGTTGGCCAGAGCAGGTTTCACTTCTTTGCCACTTGGGCTTCTGTAGAGATGCTCACAAAATGGCAGCTCGATTCTCCCAAAGTGGCTAAGATGGAAGGCACAAGCTTCTATAACCTAATCTCTGACATGACATTCCATTACATCTGTCATTATGGGTCACACACACCAACTCCGGGCTCATGAGGCAGAAGACAATACATGGGTGTAGATAACAGGAAGTGGGAATCACTGGGGGTTACTGTGGAAGCTGGTGACCCCAAAATTGAATAAAATAATGACTATGTCAGAAGACCAGTAATCCACTTAAACTTACTGTCCTGGTTTGAAAGTGAGCTATTAAAAACTTGTATCTCTTCTGCAATTTGAAGGTTAGAAGTCCATCCTTCCCCACAAAACTGTGTTCTCATAAACATAATTTGAACACTGACAGCTAGCTAATAGTTAAACATACATGAAAATAACTTTTTCACCAAAAGGGACAAACGTTTCTACCTATTAATTACTTTTCTAATATTTCTATAGTGACAATACCCTGAGAAAAACAAAATCACTTTATTTCTGGAATTTGAAATTATTTAAAAGTCAGAAATGAAAAGGTTAAATTTTCCAAAGTAAATTATTTTCTGAACCTGGATTTTGTTACATTTGGTTTTTATTTTGTTGATCAACTTTAACTATGGAAGCTCACATTTATTGGGCCCCTGTGTTGTTCCAGGAAAACACACCTTGCTTCTCACTTTACCGTGGGACACCATCTCGTTCAATCTCCACCTTACATAACAGAAACAAGGCCAGTGATCATAAGGTACGGTGAGCTCCCGGTGCTGAGTCATCCAAATGGCAGAGAGAACTCAGGTTTCCTGATGCTAATCCTCCGGGAGGACTTTTGTCTTCACTCCCAATTTACCACGATTTTTAGCAGATAGCCTCAGACTTGATCGGAACTGTCAAATAATGAATCTTATTTTTCTCTTTTCCTTAGTTCCATTTAAAATAATGTATCTTTGGGGCACCTGGGTGGCACAGCGGTTAATCTTCTGCCTTCGGCTCAGGGCGTGATCCCGGCGTTACGGGATCGAGTCCCACATCAGGCTCTTCCGCTATGAGCCTGCTTCTTCCTCTCCCACTCCCCCTGCTTGTGTTCCCTCTCTCTCTGGCTGTCTCTCTCTGTCGAATAAATAAATAAAATCTTAAAAAAAAAAATAATGTATCTTTATGGCATTAGGTGTGTTTATTAACTGGTTGCTTTTATATCCAATAAAATATTATTGAATTATCTATAATATGATGCTTCCTGGTAGTACTGAAGTGAATGTTATACAGCTTAGGTCCCCTAGATCTCCACAGTCCGAGGAGAGAAAGAACAGCATTCAGTACTATTTATTAACTCAGCCAGTAAGTTTGCCGAGCACCATGCTGGGCTTTAGAATCAGAGGTAGACAGACCCCTTACCTTCAATGAGCTTGCCTTCCAGAAAATCAGCAGAGGCACTTAAACAAATAACCGAGACCGCTCATATTATGAATAGTACCAAGAAGAGTATACACAGAGTCTTAGGATAGAGAGTAATCAGAGGAGGCCAGTGTAGGAGCAGTGATCTTAGAAGACATTTCTGATCAGGTGACAGCCGAGGTGAGACCTGAAGGAATCTGCCTTGAGATGACCCAGGTGAAGGGCATTCCAGGCAGAGAAAACCACCAGGATAAGGAGGTGAAAGGTTTTTGTGTTCAAAAAAACAGAAGGAAAAGTGGAGCTGTGTGTAATGTACTAAGAGAAGAAGTAGAGGAGATGAGATTGGGGAAGTATGTAGGGAGCCGACACTGGGAAAGCATAGACCAGAAGCCTGACACAAATGGAATTTTCATTTTAAAAATGCAAAAAAAAATCTCGACTGCCTACACTGTGTGTAGGAGGGGTCAGAGTGAAAGCCCTGAGCTCAGAACTATAATATAGTCATTTATATCATTCAGGAACATGGTAGAGGAAATTCTTAACTCCTCTGGGAAAGTCTGGGAAGAACCCAAGAGAGGAAATGCCTGAGTTGAGCACTGAGTGATGAACTCCACCTTTCTAGGGGAAGACGGATAACTGAGGTATGTACACAAGGCTGGAAGCATGAAGTGTTGAGGCAAACTTCAAGAATTTCAAGTTAAGTCAGCATGGCTTTAAGTTCGGCCTACGTTTCAGAACACAGGAGATGACATAAGAGTGAATCATAAGAAGCCCTGAATGTCCAAGTTCTGGAACTCCAGCTTTATTCTGAAAAAAAAAAAAAAAAAAAAAAAAAACAAACAAACAAACAAAAAAAAAAACCAAAACCAAAACCAAAAACAAAAAACAGAAAAGCAGTGAATAGCACAAAGTAGGGATATCATCAGATTTCAGTCTTGGAAAAGAGTTGTGGTTAAAATGAGAAGGGGGGATTGCAAAGGGTTGAGACAACAGGAAAAAACAAGGAAAAAAAGATATCTTCAGACCACTTCATTTATCCAGTTAAAAAGAGGATGAAGATTTGGATGCAAAAGACAGCACGAGGTGGGTTCCAGTTATTCAGGAAGGAACATTGACAGGAACTTGAACTCCATTAGAGGGCAAGCTCCACAAAGAGAGAATTTGACTATTTTATTCACTGCTCTATCTCCAGGTTCTAGAAAAATACCTGGCACTGAAAATAAGTTTAATAAAATATATGTTGAATAAATATATAGATGGATGAATTAATGACCAATTAGAGAGACCATATTTTTGTTTATTAAATAAGTATGTATTAATCACCAACTATGTGCCAAGTTCTCTTGGCACTGGCACTGGAATACAGTGTTGAAGAGGTATAAATCTATCATCTGTCTATCATCTATCTATCACCTATCTTTCTATCTATCATCTACCTATAATCTATGTACTTACCTATCTACCTATGATCTCTCTCTCCCTCATCACCTATGTCCATCCATCATCCATCCATCATCCATCCATCCATCCATCCATCCATCCATCCATCCATGACTATTACTTTCCTATGTATCATTTTACTTACCTATATTATGGCAAACATTATTATATTAATCTCAAACTATTCCTTACTTACAGAGACTGGAGAGCAAGGATAGAAGAAATCTTGGAAATGCAGCATGGAGGCTAAAACTGACGAATAGAGTCTAAGTTTCTCTGTGTAGGAAAATTCACAAGAAATGAGAAGAGATCCCATGCATTGAAAACCCTGCAGATCAGCTGAGAAGTGGGTTAGAGATGAATGTGGAAAACTGGAGGCAGGAAAGAAATGTAGCTGGTAGGAAATTTTTGCTCTTGGAGTGATCCAAGGGCTTCTGTAAATCAGGGATGGTTAATGTCGATACTTTTTAAGGTTGGTTCGTTGATTTTGTGTTTGCTTTTTTGTTACCTAAGCCCTTCCTGTCAAACCTCTGGTTGGCTATACTGCATAGAAATTTCTTTGTGAGAGATGTGAATGGAGGTGAGGGATTAAAGAAAATGAGTTGTAATCCACATCTGAATTAGCAGGAAACAGAGAGAAGAGAATCAGCCGCAAGTGTGAGATGTAATACCCAGAGCGAGAAGTGTCTAAGAAGAAAATCTCCCAATTTGCAAATGTCTTGTGGAGGGTGATGAGCTTTTCCTTCTTCGAAATGATATGCTAGGAATTTCTTTCTAATTACATTTAATTCTCACTGGATAATTTGATTTCAGCTAATATTTAAGTCACATATCTTAATTGTTGCTTAAGATAAGTGACTATCTTGCTGTAACATATGATACTGTGCGTGTTTGTATACATGAGAGGTGATAGGTGTCAGTGTTGAGCTTAAGGGGTGGATGTGATAAAGGAAGGCAATTTCTTTATCCAGTAGGTTTCAGTGGTTCTTACTTAATAAAAACATAGACTTATCTGGCAGCCGAAATGAAGGCACAATCACAACGCTGGGGAAGGCAAGACTCCATCGAGGCAGCCAATATGCGGGCATCTAGTCCTGTTTGGGCATAATCCAAGGATAATTGTTTCATGTCCCTTCCCAAAGCCCTGCACGTTTAAATCACTCCTAAATTAGACTCTTGTTTAAGCTTTAATAATTCCAGGAGAAGTGCTTCAATCACAGTCTTTATGGGCAGGCACCTGAAAACATCCATTTAAAGTCACTTTACTAGCTGCCATTAGTCGTTTCTGAAGATATTTGGAAGTGTAATTTTGAAGTTGATGTGGCATTTAAAATACAATAGCAAATCCACCAATAGCAATGAGAAGCATTAACGAAATTGGTTCAAAGGAACTCCCTGAAATTCAGAGAAGATTTTTAATTAGACTAATACCTTTGACAACACCTACAAGACCTACTCTGTTTACTTACAAGTAATTACAAAGTGAAGGAGAACACAGGCTTCCCTTCGCATTGCCTTTGGCAAATCCTTCTTAAACTCTAAAAACATGCATACAAGATTATTCTGGGGAGTGTATAAGAAACAAGATCCTGGATTCCATCACAGATAATCTGACTGAGTATATCTGGGATGGAGTGCAGGAAAGTGCCTTTTTAACAAGCATCTCAGGTCACTATAGGGAAACATTGACAGTAAGATTTCTGAAACTTCAAGGGTAGATTGATGCCACCTTTTCCCGAAACATTTCCTTGGTGCGCTGATGCTTGCTGTTCCTTTAAGGGCAGGCAGATCTATCAATCCATAATTAGAGATGAAGATTTGTCTAGCAATTTCTAGATCTAATGCTGTCTAAATGTCTTACAGTATCCTGTTCTAAGCCAATTTTTAGGGGTTGTGGAGAATGTCTGTTCTCTGAAACTAAAAAGGCTGCCTGCATTAGGGTTTGCGAGAGAAACAGGAATATATATGTATATACATATATATATTTCATATATATGTATATATATTTCATATATATGTTTCATCTATATGTTTCATATATATGTTTCATATATATGTTTCATCTATATGTTTCATCTATATGTTTCATCTATATGTTTCATATATATATATGAAAGATAATTACAAAAGAGAGTTTTATTATAAAGAATTGGTTCACACAGTTATGAAGGTCAAGAAGTCTCACAATCTGCTGTCTGCAAGCTGGAGACCCAGAAAAGCCAGGGGTGTAATTCAGTCCAAGTCCAAGGCCTGAGACCAGGAGTGCAGATGGTGTAAATCCTATTCTGAGAGTAGAAGACCTATGTCCCAGCTCAATTAGTCAGGCAGAAAATTGAGAAAGAGAGAGTGAGAGTGAGAGAGAGAAACAGAGCAATTCTTCTTTCCTCCACATTTTGTTGTGCCCAGGCCCTCAGTGGATTGGGTGATGCCAACCCACACCGGGGATGGTGACCCACTTTACTGAATCCATCAACTCAAATGCTAATCTCATCCAGAAACGCCGTCACAGACACATTCAGAAATAATGTTTAGCCAAATACCTGGGCACCCTGTGACCCAGTCAAGTCGACACATAAAATTAACCATCACACCGCCTCTGTTAACAACTGGTAAAGTCCCTCGAGCCATAATGTCCAGAATACCAGAATGTTAAGGTGTGAGAACACTCATTTTAGTAGAATCCATGAGACAATTATAGTATGGATTTCCTTATGCCCCTCAGGTGCAGTTCTTAACAAGTGTTCCTTAGTGTCTCAGATTTTGATCAGGCCATCAAAATACATGCAAACATTTATTATATCCAGAAAATTGTTCTAAAAGTGAAAGTCACAATTTTTACCATTGATAGCTGTGTGTTTACTGCAGGATAGGTTTTTAGCAACCTACCCAACTGTGCATCCTCTAGGAGCGGATATACATTGTTGGTCACAGAGGTTCCATTTTAGGTCACGAAATTCAACCCCGTTCCTTGAATACCATGTGCTCGCTAAGTACTTGTTAATATATTGATGGCTTTGGCGAGCTTACTCATCAGTGGGGCAGACAAGCATAAAGTCAGTTCAAAGGAGACAGAAAAGGCTTTCCAAGGACAATTGTGACAATAGGACTCTGTTGTACAAACTCCTTTGATGGATCACAAAACAAAGAACTCTGCATTCTGGTGTTCAAGGTCTTCCATATGCTTGATGCATCCTTAGAGTTTCCAGATATACCTCAAGTTGCTCACTCTTGTGTATGCCTGTGTCCTGATTCATATTTCCCTGGGCATCCCTAGAGTGTTTCCATAGTTTCAGTTCCAAGTTGACATTGTTTTTCCAAACCTTCTTTCACTTATTTTCACCCCTGAGAATCGCCTTCTTTCCCAAGGTCTGTCTCAATATCTGTGTCTTCCAGAAACATCCTCTACCTACACACACTCTTAATCCACCTTACCCCTCTCTGAACTTCTAAAATATTTTGTTTTCCAGATGGCAGCTATCACAGACTGGGCTGTATTTCTTTTTCCCTTTGGTTTATTTTGTTTCTGTGTTTTCTGGGAGTGATTTCTCCTCGATGGCACAGGAGACCTAACAGTCTTTATTGGACCCCGTGAAAAGATATTTATTGCATATATTATTGAAATAACAAAATGAATCATTTCAATTTTGATTTAAGTTATTTATGAATTGGAGAATTTTGTTCAAGTTTCTTAACATCCTTGGTGATGGGTTTGCTTATCCAGAAAATAAAGATAGCAATACCTAGCTTGCATGGTTGGTGCAAAACTTAAGAAAGATCGCTTATGCAAAGCACTTGCATATTCTTTTTTTTAAAAAGTAAGCTCTATGCCCAACCTGGGGCTTGAACTCATGACCCCAAGATCAAGAGTCACTTGCTCTACAGACTGAGCCAGCCAGGGGCCCCAATATTTGTATATTCTTAAAAAAATTTTTTTTAAAGATTTTATTTATTTATTCGACAGAGATAGAGACAGCCAGCGAGAGAGGGAACACAAGCAGGGGGAGTGGGAGAGGAAGAAGCAGGCTCATAGCGGAGGAGCCTGATGTGGGGCTCGATCCTATAACGCCAGGATCACGCCCTGAGCCGAAGGCAGACGCTTAACTGCTGTGCCACCCAGGCGCCCCATATTCTTAAAAATTTTTAAAGATATTCCTGTAGATGTGGAGAAATAAGGAAGGTGGAAAATCAATTTCATATCATATTGATATCATATCAAAACATATCATATATATATATATAGAGAGAGAGAGTCATATTAAGGGAATGAATAAAGTAAAGTGAGGCTTTCAATATTACTGACTTGCTCATAATTCTAGAAGGCAGCAATTTGAACTGAGCCAAATGGCTCAGGCAAGATGGGTCTTCTCTGCTCCACATGGTTTACTGGAATTCGTTCATACATTAGGGGACCTCAGTTGGGATTGCTGGGATTACTGGGGTGGCCCAGAAGATTAGACTTCTCTCTCTAACTGACCTCTGATCCTCAGTCAGGGTTGTCTGGACTAATAAAATGGTAGGGGCCTTCCAAGAGAGCAAAACTGAAAGTTGCAAGTCTCATAAGGTCTCGACTCAGAAGTTGTATAATGTCACTTCCATTGCACTTCATTGATGAAAGCAAGTCATGAAGCCAGGACTGATTTCAGCGCCGGAGAAACAGACTCCATCTCTTGAAGGAAGGGACTGCAAAGAATTGATGGCTATTTGCAATCTACCAAAACAGGAGGAGAGGCGGTATAGGGAAGGCATTGTAGATGTAAGAGTGTACTCTAGATTTGTAGCAAATATATGTCTGATTAATGACATTATAGAGAGAAAGCTGAGGAAAGATAAGTAAAAAAAAAGTGAGGGATAGCTGAAAGTAGACAATAAAGTTTAAGATCAGGAAATTAAAATGCCTGTGAGCTCTAATGAAGGAAGGGATCGGATATTGGCCATGGTTGGAAGTAAGAATCCTTCTTCTATGTGGAGGAATCAGCGGAAACGAAGAATTCCCAAAATAAGCAGAGAGGCAAAAGGTCTATCTCAGTAAGCTGAGCAAGTAGCAATAGAGTTCATGTTAGTGAGTGTAAATGAGAAAGGGGGAGGGTTTTAGAGCACAGCGTTCTCAAAAAACAAGAGCAAGGATGAGAAGATAGGGACCATAGCAGGAGGCATCCAAAGACATCATAAGTGATCATATAATTTATCATCCAAATGGGGATTTTTGAGAAAAAAGAGAGTACTGTTTCTTATTATTCCGAACAACAGGAGTTAACCAGAATGCTAGTCACTGGTATCTTAGGGAACAAAGTGAATTGTGATGCTTAGGAAGGTAAAGGAAAATGAGTGAAATGTGAAACTTAGGAAAACATAATGAGTATTATTTTTACCTAAGTTTAAGGCCAACAGGACATACAAGTGAATTACTCTATGGGCAGAGAAAGCAAGCAAACTATAAAGAGCTGAAGACTTGGATTGCCAGAGATAATAACAGTAATTATGTATTACATTTACATAATGCTTTGTGATTAAAATGCTTTCACAGGCACTGCCTCATTTTCTCCTCACTGTAGCCTTCCAGGTAGAGAGGGTGGTTATTATCCTCCCTCTGTGGGGGGATGGGGAGGAAGGGCACCCCACGGAAGAAAGCTCACTCTTTCAAGATGCATTGACATGGCAGGTGGTGGAGGGTGGGCAGCGACCTCACTGTGCCTTTGGAAAAGTTACGTAACCTCTTGGAGCACTAGTTCTTTCACTGTAAAAAATGATAAGAATGCATTTATATATGTCTATTTATATTTATGTATATATAAATCTTTAGCCTAATTATAAACATGTAGTACATGTTAAAAAATGTTTATTTCCTCTCCACATTTTGTAGTTGAGAAAAGCTAGGTTCAGTTTTGCTTGACCTGGGCCGAGCTAAAAATCCGATCTCCTAGTCCCGTGTTCCTTCTACTAAATCCGTGTGCCCTTGACTGGCAGTTGGAATAATAGGAGTGAATGAGTTCTCAAAGGAAATAAATGCGTATGGGATCTAAGGGTAAAACACAAAAGCAGTGTGTTTTTAAAAACACTAAAAAAGAGTTCTTGGTCATAATTGAAGAAAAAAATTAAATCGAGAGACATTTGAAGAAAAGTGACAAGATTATTGAAACAGTTGGTCATCTTGATTTGCTCAAGTTTTTTAGAAGAGTCAAAGTAGAAGACATTTCAAGGTTGTGCAAAGTGTAATACCGATGGAAGCTCAATGCTCAGACAGGTCTGAGGTCAAGTTGTGGGTCATGGAACAGAAGAGGGAGCAAGAGGTCATGCCATAGGAGGTGAGTGGAAGGTTGAGAGGCTGGTCTTTCCTGAGGTAAGGAGACTCAGGTCTGGAGAATTACTGATGGAATGCAGTGGGGCCCCGAGTCAGACAAGACTGAGGTAAGGAGGACTTGGCCAGAGAGGTGGACCTCTCTTGGCCTCAACTCCTTCCATGATCCTTTTCAACCTTACAATTCTGTGATTCCAACCAAGTCATCAGCTCTGGGACAGGATGGAAAAGGGTGTAAAAACAGTGGTGTCTCCAGTGCTCCTGAGAATATTCATCACTGACTGAATACCAGAGCTCTTAGAATTATTTTCCTGTGAAACACAAAGTCTCTTTCTTTCCCCCCTTACCCACTGAAACTCTTCCTTCTCTCCCTATCACCATAGCTTCTCTTTGCCTCACTTATTTTTGTTTGTACTGTTTTATAGTTGTGCCCTCCCTCTGTTATCAGCTTTTATACTTTTAGTTCTCCTTTATTATGTCCTATTTTTTTTCCTCAGAATCTACTTGACACATTTATTTCTGCCAAATGCACGTTCAGAATCAGCCTTGTTATTCAGAGTGTGTGGGGTATTTGTCAACTGATGAATGTGTCCTTTTTCCCAGAGGGAGCCCAGCCTTCATAAAATGTCCATACATCTTAAACTGTAGTAAAAGTTTTTGTTATTTTGCTATTGTTATGTCAATTTTATAACTTGCTTCCTACTGAATATTTTATTAGTCATTTCTACCAACGAATCCTGAGCTTTACCAAATCACACTGAGTTCAGACTACAACTTTGCCCATCTTAAAGGTATTTTTCTTTATGTCCTACTTCATCTGTAATAATTCTTCAATAAACCATTAAATTAATATTTTCTTAGAAATTTTCCTGTTAAGAGCACCAAAACCACAAAACTCCTTTAGACCCACTTAGGACTTGAACTTTGGATTACCCCTAGATAAGGTCCTTCATGCCATGGTTTGTTTATTATTTTCTTCCTTCATTAATTCATCAGTTAGTCGTTCTCACAGCAAAACATTTGCCATCTCCTATGTGCCAGGTGTTTTGATATGAAAATATTCAATATTTTTTAAAAAATCAAACTTAGATTTTGTTTCAAGCCCCAATGGAATACAAACTGAATCTTATTCAGAGAGAGTCCCTAAATTTCTCAGAGTTGTACCCAAGTTCTATGGGCTCATGTAAAGCCGAGTTCATTGATCTGATAGTTGAGACCCTCAGTTATTCACCTGGGATTATGCCGAGATGCTCTCATTTCAGGGTGATCTTCAGACGCTGTATTGGTCAGATCCAACCAAAAGAAGCAGTCATTTTAAATATTCAAATTCATGGAATTTGATAGAGAAACTTTGTCACACATATTATGGGGAGAGTGGAGAAACCAAAGAGAGGACCACGGAGCCCCCCAGACACTAAAAACAGCAGGAAGTGGCTACCTCCCTGACGATGGGAGAACAAAAAGAAAAGCAGTTTTGCTGGACTCAGGAGATGAGGTTCATTTGGCAGAAGCTGACCTAAGCTGGACCCTTCTGGCAAAGCTGGGGAGAAGACATAGTCACCCACTGGAGTCATCTCTCCAGGCAAAGAGAGAAGAAAAGCCCTCCTGTCCTCCAGTCGCACCAGTGCCTTTTAGGGGCCCGATGTAGCCGGCAGCCTCTGACCTCGGGAGCTGGGGAAACATGGCCTTCGTCTAGTGCGTCTGACTCCCAGGCACAGATCATTTTTTACTATACGCTCCTCTGTGAGAGAAATTGTTTTCGGTTATAAGCTTCAAGGGAGCACAGTTTTATTATTTATCCTTTAATAAACGTTGTGTTCTTTATAGACATTATTCTGAAGAGATGCCAGTAAGTCCATAACAGTTTAGACCCATCCGACCTAGCTCGTGTATAGTTTGTGCTTCCAATTTCTGCAGCAGAGACACTGTCAAGATGTAGAAACAGATCTGGAGTTACTTTAATTCTGTCATTTTATGGTGACACGGAGTCTTTATTTGCGTTAAAAGTTAGAATGCTAAAACAGAATAGCTGGAGAGTGATGATTTGAAAATCATGCCTTGCTGAATCTGAATTGCGGGAAAAACTCCCTCGTTTACTCTTGAAACAAATGCATACAGTCATGTGTCAGAGCTCATTGTAGCAGAGCTAACAGCTATCTTTCTATTGATCTCTGTATCCATTATCTATCTATTATGTATCTCTATCATCATATATTTATTTCCCATCCGTCTATCATCTATTTATTACCATCATCATCTCCTCCTCCTCATCCTCATCATTACTATCTATTTATAGTGATGACAGTGATTGTTCAGGACTTAAACCAACACTTTTTTTTTTTTTTTTGAGCAGGAGTACTTAACTTAGTGACTGACATTGTTTAGGAAGGCCAGCATGTGAAGATAATAATTCATTAAGTTGTATTACTGTTTTTATATTCTCTCCAGTTAGAGTTCCTCTTAATGCCTTCCCTTATTGAGGATGGCCCCCACTGCTCACTGGGCACACCACTGCACAACCCACAGGAATCCACCTCCTGACGATACAGATTCGAGCAGAGGAAGGGCAAGAAATGAGTCTGAGGACGAACAGGCTATGGACAGACCCACTTCTCCATCCAAGTGTATTACTGCTGTGTTCTTAGTCCCAACCACGAAGACTTTTTAAAGGTTCTGTGCCAGTCTTGGGTGAAGATGAGATCTTCTTCTGTTCCCATAGCCTGTGGAAAACTTGTCAAGACTATTTCTTGTCCAGGGGTGCCTGGGTGGCTCAGTCGTTAAGCGTCTGCCTTCGGCTCAGGGCATGATCCTGGCATTCTGGAATCGAGTCCCGCATCAGGCTCCTCCACTGGGAGCCTGCTTCTTCCTCTCCCACTCCCCCTGCCTGTGTTCCCTCTTTCGCTGGCTGTCTCTCTCTCTCTCTCTCAAATGAATTAAAAAAAAAAAAAAAAAGACTATTTCTTGTCCTGTCAGACCAAACACATCATGGAGATGTTTCTTAACCCCCAGCACTGTGAGAACATGAGGAAAACTGTCAACATGCCTGGCTCCACCTGGGTCAGGATGAGGGTCATTTCTGCCCTTAAATTCTCCAACCCACCTGATAGGTTTTCATTTTCCTGTGTCCAATTCTCCAAAAAGTAGACTAAGGAGAGGCCACAGGGTCATCTCCAGTGGCGCATTGATATCTGGCCCCTCTTAACTCTTTTTTATTTTACTTCCATTCAAAGAAATTATTTTATAATCTTTTTTAAAGATTTATGGATTTATTTGAGAGAAAGAAAGCATGCACATGAGCAGGGAGAGGGGCAGAGAGAGAAGGAAAGAGAGAATCTCAATCAGACTCCCCACTGAGCACAGAGCCTGATGCTAGGTTCGATCCCAGGACCCTGAGATCATGACCTGAGCTGAAGTCAGACACTTAACCAACTGAGCCACCCAGGTGCCCCTATTTTATGATCTTAAGAGTGAGGAAAACCTGGTACTGAGCCATTTTTTTTCTTTTCCCACAATCTCTTCCGAATATAGGCTGTTCAGACAAAAACAAAACAAAAACCAAAAACAAAACACAAAAGCAGTCCTTAAATGTTTGAGTTCTATTGTTTTCTCTCTTCCTTGTGTGAGAAGAGCTCCATATTAACTAAAAATCTCAAACTGTTATATTCATTTATACTGTTTCTTGATCATTCTTCAAATATTTATTAAGTATCTTCTTAGTACTATTGTTGACTGCTTGATTTCTCAAGATCAGCTCTATGACTTTGGCCAAGTTATATTACTTAGTAAGTTTCAGTTCTCTTGGGTGTCTGGGTGGCTCAGTTGGTTAAGAATCTGCCTTCGGCTCCTGTCATGATCCCAAGGTCCTGGGATTGAGTCCCACGTCAGTCTCTCTGCTCAGGGGGAGTCTGCTTCTCCCTCTGCCCCTCCCCCCTAACTCATGCTGTCTCTCTCTCCCTTTTTCTCCCTTTCTCTCTCTCTCTCAAAAATAAATTAATAAAATCTTGGAAAAAAGTTTCAGTTCTCTTAGCTGCAACAATTGTGTTTATAATGATGTCTATACTTTTTACAATATATAATGGTTGTGAAGAGCAAGTGAGCTAAATATACCACTTTTTTGCAAATGAAAAGAATTATTAGTGTGCATTTAACTAAAATTGTAACTTACAAAGGATTACTCTTTTAAAACATTTTCAACCATGTGTGAATAGATATTATATTTTCCTTCTTTCTCTGCTCTCCATTCCAGAAGGTAGCCAGCAAAGCATTTCACTGGTTCAGTGGAGTGTACAGCAAAACTGAAGTCAAAATAGTCTAGAAGAGTTTTAGTCTTTATGCGTTTTTGCTTCTGAAGACCTAAAACTCTATGAAACTGTAAAATTTTTGACAATGGAAGAAAAGGAGTTTTGTGAAGGTGATATTTAAAAAAAAATCTTATGACAGAAGGAATAATTTCTTTCACCATTGTTTGTAGATAGCTGGTAACCAAGTCAACAGGTCAAGTTTTTACCATAGATCACCGTGACACTGGTTGCATTGGTAGTTTTCAAAATTCCCCTAGCAATTCTAATATGCAGCCAAGTTAAAATCTGCTGATCTAAGCAGCCTATAACTAGAAAGTATCAAAAAAGATTGCCAAGCATGATAAAGAACTGACAGAGCTGAGAAGTCTAAAGGGACCGTGTAAGCAGGTACAATAGACATCTTCTCAGTGACCTGTATGGACTTACCTGTATGAATCATCATGGACTGATCCCATGAACCCATCACCCCAAGCACCGCTTAACCCTACACAAGACTCTAAGAAACATGTAATCTATGGGAAATTATGCAAGAAGTTGAAGTTAAGTTAAATTTTAGAAAATAAAGATGCATTTCTTGCATATCTGGGTTTGTGGTATGAAATTTACATTCATAATGTGTCTTGAAATTCCTTAAAAATTATTGAAATTTCTTTGTGGTATAATAGGGAAACTACTGCAGCAGAATGGGGAAAATAGAAATCATTCTTCCAAAAGTACACCTTGATCAATGAAAGAGCAAACAAAAGAATTCTTAGTTCCTGAAATTTTGCCCAAATTCAGTGGCTAATGTTATCTCCGGTAATTTTGTGATTCTACCTCTGTTACACCTTTTTACTCTTTGATCCTCTCGCTCGCAGGATAACTTGGCTCATTTAGGCTCTGGAACCTAACATGTGAGGCTAGTTACTTCTAGTGTACCAAAAGGTAAGAGAAATGATTCCATGACAACCTTTAAGCCTATATCTTGTATGTCTTGATTTCGTACTTATTTGTCTGTATTTATGATAAATGACTCCTTTTCAACACACCCAAAATTTAGGCCTCTCTGAAAGAAGTCTGAAAAAGAAAACAATCTTAGGGGGAAAAAAAAATCTGTCTAAGTCATTGTTTTTCTAATTTTTATTGATATTATTTGAAGATATTTATATTTACGTGGCCTTTATCATTATGTATTACTAATTTTTGAAATATAGTTTTATATTACCACAGGTTGGAATTACTGAAGTCTTGCTGGTGGTTTATAGGATGGAGTAAGGGTTTGACCTTAACATTGTCTCTAATTTGATGTTTCAGAGTTATTAGATGGTCTTTTAAGGATAGAAATTCATTCTGAAATTGACACACAGTGAAATATATCAACGTAATTGAAAACATGTAACCATTTTATTGTTTTATGATAGTAAGGATGGACATGCAATAAATATTTGGTGAACAAATGTAATCTGTTTATTGCAAATATGTACTGTAAATTACATACAGTTTTATTATAAAATAAACATAATATTTGAAGAGTTAGAATTGGATATATAAACATTGATTGGTTCACAAGATATTGGAGATATTTAGAAGCAGCCCATAGGAGTGCTTTTGCCCCACAAACACTCATATACCCATCCTCCCCCACCCCACACACACTTTTTTTTTTTTAAAGATTTTATTTATTTATTTGACAGAGAGAGACAGGCTGTGAGAGCGGGAACACAAGTAGGGGGAGTGGGAGAGGAAGAAGCAGGCTCATAGTGGAGGAGCCTGATGTGGGGCTCGATCCCAGAACGCCGGGATCACGCCCTGAGCCGAAGGCAGACGCCTAACCACTGTGACACCCAGGCGCCCCCACCCCACACTTTTAACCTTGATATTGGCATGTTAAATATAGTATGTTAAATGCATGGGAAGTGAAGAACTGAGAAAATAATACACATAATTCAAGCAAAACAAGATGCTTTAGCCATACCTATTTATTTATTACAGAATGAAATAGAGGTACTTATTTTAGCCTGACTAATTGCCTGAATCATTATCTTCATTCTTCATTTTACTTTGCCTGTGTAGACCTGAACAATGACTAAAGAATAAAACAAGGAACAGAAACCATTCCCTTCAACACCCAAACCTCAATTCCCTAATTAGGACCGTATTTCCTCTTGATGAGAGATGAGTGTTTATAGCCTTATATTGATGTACCTTATCAAGATAGAGAACTTCTGTTTGTTGTGGCTACAAATCGCAAGTTATGAAACATATTACTTTTCATTTATCAATTATTTTCCTTTGAATATATAATTCCAGGCAAGTTCAACTGTATAAATTAGGTGCTTTAAAATCATCTTCATAAATTTCCTAAGAGAAATCAGAGCCCTTTTTTCCCCTAAAATGTCTAATTGCCAGTGCATTTGAGTTTCCAAAAGGAATACCAAATCTTTTCATTAGGTGGGCATTTCAATATTTTGATAAATTCAATTAAAAAACCTTATTTGAGATCTATTATATTTCAGAGTAATTGCTTAAAAAAATAAAAGTCTATATTTCAGTTGTTACTGTCTTAGTACAAGAAATAATTTGGAGGAGGGGCGCCTGGGTGGCGCAGTCGTTAGGCGGCTGCCTTCGGCTCAGGGCGTGATCCCGGCGTTCCGGGATCGAGTCCCACATCAGGCTCCTCCGCTATGAGCCTGCTTCTTCCTCTCCCACTCCCCCTGCTTGTGTTCCCTCTCTCGCTGGCTGTCTCTGCCTCTGTCAAATAAATAAATAAAATCTTTTAAAAAAAAAAAAGAAAAAAAAGAAATAATTTGGAGGAAAAATAACTTGGGTTATGTTTTAGAATATGTTTTATTGCTGTGTATTATCTATTGCAATAAAATTTGCATTTCCTACCAGGTGATATATGATTGCCAAAAAACAGTAGTTATCATGATACTAAGGATGTGGATGTACTTGACTTTCAACTACACAAATTGGAATGGGGATTATTTGTGTCTAACAATAATAAATGGTTTTAATACACGAGGTCAGAATGTCCAAAGCAAGTCATTTCTATTCCTACCACAAGTGACAGAGTACAGTCTATATAGCCTTTATACTTTCATCTCAATTTAAATGCAGCCATAAAGCAAGTTCTCGTGCCTGACGTACTTACAGAGTCTGGCAGGACTCTATAAAACACTTTGATTGTAATCCATAGTTTGAGCCCAAAGCAGGTATTAGACATAGCTGGTGGAAGTCTTACTAAGCATTGTCACGTTCCTCTGCTTCTCTGTGTGTGGCACACAACATCCAGGGGCTGGATATCTGGGTCTTTGCTTCCTTCGGTTGCAACAGCAGAACCCACAGAGCAGACCCCCTGCAATGAAGAGGACGGCGGTGCTCGCCCAGCCGAGGAAAAGGGCTGCTCCCAGCTCTCGCTTCTGACCCACGTGGATGGTTGGGTTGTAGAAATCCCTGATGATGATGTTGGCTGTCCAGCACACAGGAATTAGAACGAAGATGCCAGTCAGGATAAAGAGGACCCCAGAAGTGCCCAGAAGGTATGCTTTGGCCCTCTCGTTAGAGCCCGTGCACCGGATCTGCTTCACGCCACAGATGCCAATGAGCAGAGCAATGAAGGAGAGAGCAACCGCCACACACATGAGGGCCCGCGCTGCTTCGAGGGCGGGTGGGAGAGCCAACAAAGAACTATAGAACTTGCACTGCAACCGGACCTTGGCTTGTCGAACGCAGTTCATCCAGAGCCCTTCCCAGAGCCTTTCAAAAACAATAATGTTGCTGCCAATAAAAGCCGATACCCTCCACTGAGGCAGAAGAGTTGTGGCAAGAGTCCCGACCACGCCAAGGAAGCCAAGAACCAGACCAGCAATCTGCAGGGGATAAAATGCCATTGCCTCTCCTTTGAAGCCTGAGCCAATCTGGAATGAGAGAAGCCGCTCGAAATCCTGAACGTGGAGGACGCCTGTCTGAGTCTACAGCAATCGCTGCTGAGGTTCTCCAAGGTTACTGCCCCTGATGTTTTAGTTGAAATCAGCAACAGTGAGTGAACTTGGCCTGACTAGAAGGACCTGTTGTAAATGCATGCTGCCTTTGTACACAGACATTCATTTCTGTATGGATTATTTACTAGTCATATATAATTGTTTCACAGCCAATAAGAAGGTAGCCAGAGGTGTGTCAAGAAATACTGCATTCAACTTTGGTATTCCTCTTATTATTATTGTCTTAGCAGTGTTGTAATTAAGTGTCAGAGCTCCCATTGTGGATTGCTAATTACAGAGTTCAACTTCCTGTTGAAAAACCACTCTGATTAAAAAGCGTAAATATATATATTAAGTCACGACTGGAGACAGAGCCAAAACCTTGCTGGTTCTTTGGACAGCAGTTGAGAAACACTTTGCACTGTGGATGCTCTATCACTTTCTTCTCATCTAAGTCACTTTTCTTTAATATGGTTAGTCAATTCTGGCTTTAATAAAGACTTCTGGATATGGAGAAATGTCCAGGTATTAGTTTCAAGACGTCTACTAAAGCCACCTATGCTTTATAAAAGGAGGAGTCCTAAGAAAAAAAAATTCAGATTTCAGTTGATTCTTCAGATCCAGAAAAGAACAAAGAGAAGCAGTCCCTATAATTGAATTTACTGGCAATGATTATGTTATTTGTTAAGTAACACTTTATCTCCAGGAAAAAAAAATGTCTCGTATAAAAACTTCCATTAGCTGTTTGTTCAATGGCAGCTTGAAATATATCACATTTATCAAGCTACAAATGTATACTCCATTTTTATGGAACAATTAAGAGTGGCTCTTTGGACTAGCTATGCAATTGCTTAAATTCACAGAAAACTTTTTAGAGATGGAAGGTATTTTCAGTTACAAGGCTTAAGTCTCTTGTTTGCCAGGTGCAGAATGTGAGGTCTTCAGAGTGCTCGGCTAGGCTAGCTATGTGGTAATGATCTAGAAATAAATCCAGTCTCTACCTTACCATGCTTACTGCCCCTGACCAGTCTGACTCAAAAGGGGGAGGGAGAGATGCTTTTTCAAGCCTTTTCGTATGAATGGGAGCCTGAAATTAATACTACCTTTCAATAGTTTTACAAATAGTTTTCAAAGCAAGCAAAATTCAACTGAGGGTGTTTCAAGGTTCAAGAATCAAGTCGTCATCCTTAACTTCCACTTCCCTGCTCCCTCCCAGAGACCACAGGAGCTTAATGTAGGAAGCGTGGACCTTTCCCCTTTTTCTTTCACATCCTACTGCAAGGAATCCACTTCAGGGATGAAAACTATTTGAAAACGAGCACACCAAGCATATTCCAGCTGGGAGACATTGCAATTTGCGACAGATCCACCATCTTAGTCAACCACAGGCCAAGAGCCAATGGAAGGTCCAATACCATCCAGATTTAAAGAGCCCATTAATTGAATCAGGAAATACGGAAACCACTGAGTTTTTAAGATGGGTGGTCTATCTATCTATTATCTATCAATCATCTGTCTTTGTTGTTGCTGCTGTATTAGTACCATTCTAGACCAAGTGAGAACTTCCTCTTTAAGGAATATGAATCATTGAGGAAACAGATGACTTCTGTGTAGTTCATAGTTTCCTAACACCAGCTCAGAAGGCAGGGTTTTCTCTGCCTTTGTTGCAGCTTACTGAGATGCAAGATTAACCATTCTCACCCTGAAGGGATTTGCCAACATCACTCTGACTTGTCGCTTCCACCTCCTCCTCTGTGGTCTATTTCCTCTTCCTCGTTCTATCTCACTTTAAATCCCATTTTCATTTTGTCCAGCAAGTGTCCAACTTATTGTTCTTTTCTAATTGTTTGATTTTTTTCATCAGATAGACTATCTGGTCTGTATTACAAATAAACGCAAGTGAGAGCACATGTTTACTTAGAAAATGGAGGTACATCCTGATTAGAAGAATTGCCTGAGAAACATAAATAATGTAGGAGCTTTTGTTTTGGGCCCCTCACAGCCAAAGCCAATTCTCAACACTGGCTTTACTTTCTTGCTTTAAATTTAAAAGGAGATATTGTTTTGCTTTCCAACTTTCGGTGACTCTTAACCCCTCTACCTCCTCAGAGGCTCTTGTTTCATTGATAATTCCCTCCCTTCATTGTAACTGCATCTTCTTCCTCTTTCTGAGTTGTCCTTTAGAACATAAATATGCTCAATTCTCTTCCATATTAAAATTCCATCTTGCCAGAAATGGGTTCCCTGCAATTTATGCACATACAGCTTGTAATCCACTTACATTTTTTCAAGGGCTCCAACATGGAAGTTTGCTTTCCATCACCATGTTACCCACTAAAATCTTGTTAGAAATCTGACAGACTTCCTGGGCATTCTTACCTGCTATCTTCAAATAACACTTTCTTACCCTTGCCTCATTGACTTTTCTGTAGAGACTAAAGGAAACCACCATCTTCTAATCGAGGCAATAAAGAGCATATGCTTTGGAGAGGGACTTGTTTAGTCTTGGTTTGATGCCTTAGCCAAACTGGTTCTGCACCACAACTTGACTTCTTCTTATACCAATACTCTTCCTTCCCCTCTTTCCCTCAGGTGTTGATCCCAAGAGCACTCCATAGTAAGAATAATGTACCCTAACTTCCACCTCAGAGATTGCTTTGCAGGAAACCCAACCACTGATTGATACCATATTCTAATTTATTAAAAATATTTCTTGTTGGAGGCGTCTGGGTGGCTCAGTCAGTTAAGCATCCAACTCTTGGTTTCGACTCAGGTTATGATCTCGTTGTGGTGAGATCGAGTCCCATGTCTGGCTCCACACTCAGCTCGGAGTCTGCTTCAGATTCCCTCTCAGTATGCCCCTCCCCCTGCTCTCTCTATCTCTCTCCTCTCCCTCTCTCTAAAATAAATAAATAAAATCTTTAAAAAAATATTTCTTGTTATTACATTGCTATGCTTAGTTCCACCTGCAACCTCTCTCATCTGAATCAATTCAGGGATGTCTTATCTAATCTCCTCGCCTTTGGTCTTACTCCTATCTCATCCATCCTCCACTGGGGACCACACAGAGCTTTCCAAATCAAATTCTGAACATGCCACCACCTTATTTAAATTCTTTCAATAGTTCTCCACTTCCTCTAAGATAAAATCTAAATCCCTTAGCATGGTGCAAAAGACCAATCCTTGGACTGGCTCCCACTCAACAGTGAAACTTATCTTCTGACCATGATTCCATCCCATGCCTTCA
The DNA here is from genome assembly GCF_024610735.1 of Ursus americanus. NCBI lineage: Eukaryota > Metazoa > Chordata > Mammalia > Carnivora > Ursidae > Ursus > Ursus americanus. Next base: position 85,366,639 of record NC_142130.1, read on the forward strand.
TGACCTTATGTTTTAGTGAGAGTAGTAAATAATAAACAAGTGATTTAAAAATGTGTGTATACAAATTGAGATATAGCTGTGGGTAAAAAACAGAGTATAGAAAAAAGTAAGGTATATTGAGAGGATAAACAGATGAGACCTTAATTTTAATTATGAGATAAAGGAAAGGCTCTCTGACAAAATAATATTTAACCTATAACCTGAAGCTTGATATTAGATCATCAGGAAAAGAGTGAGATAAGGAGCCTCCTGAGTACGGAGACAGTGGGTGAATGCACTGAGGGCAGAGAATGTGGGGCTGACAGATGGAAGGCCTTGGGCACGAGGGATGTGGAAGCTGCAGGGAGGGCAGGTGAAGCTGTGAGTGCAGACAAAGTCCGGATGTGTGGGCCCCTGCAAACCACTAATAATCTTCTCCTGAGACCAATGAAAAGCCCACTAAAGATTTTAAGCACAGAACTGACACGATCAAGTCAGCGTTAAAAACAAAAACAAGGGGCGTCTAGGTGTCTCAGTTGGTTAAGCCTCCTACTCTTAATTTCGGGTCAGGTCATGATCTCAGGGTTGTGAGATTGCGCCCCTCATCAGGCTGAGCATGGAGCCTGCTTAGAATTCTCTCTCGCCTTCTCCCTCTGGACCTCCCAACCTACACCTGTACTCTCTCTCAAAAACAAAACCAAACAACAAACAAACAAAAATATAGAAACCCCCTAAACAACAACATATAACTATTTGGGAGGAAAGGATTGGAAAGGCACAAAACAGAATATGAAGAAGTTGGAAGATTATTGCAATTGTCCAAATGGGAGATGAGGGAGGTGGCCGGAGTACAGGTGATGAAGAGGAGTGAATGGGTTTTGCACTGTGCATAGGAGTTATAACTGGAGAGGGTAGGTGAGGGACTGCAGGTGGGAACCAAGTCGGGATGACTGTCTTCATTGGCAGGAGCAGCACTGTACTGAGGTTAGAGACCCTCGAAGGATGAGTGACCTTTTAGAAAGAGGTCAAGGGTTATATTTCAGAAGAGAGTCTGAGCTGCCTGTGAGTCATCCCAGTAAAGAATGTAGAGAATTACAAATTTTGCATTTCACAGGAACCGTCTGACTGTACACGTAGGTAAGAACCCATAACCTCCACCCTGTCCACAAACTATGATCGGATACAGTCACGGAGAGGCATCTGACAATACGGACTGCTGACTTACTTCATTGCCATGTCCTCCTGGGACTTGTCCTGAGGTCTTAAAGAATCTAATTTAGGTTGAGGGACTTTTGACTTCTCCCTGTAAGATGTGTCCGAGTTCTACCTGCAGCATCAGCTTTCACAGAATATAAGTGGAAGTGTAACATCCACATGGAAAAATTAGGACACTCCAAGCATCCTCATCTTGCCTTACTTTTCTCCCTTTTCTGAACATTTACACACCTGAAAATGTTCAGACGTTCTCCCAGCTTATTGTGTGTTTATTTTGAAAGATGACGTCTTATTCCCTTCAGTGGACAGTGTGAGTTTTAACAAGTACAAATGAGTTGAAAAAGCTTTAGCTAGATGTCTGTTAGATTGATCTGAAGCTGATGGAAGTAGCTGCATGAATACACACATATAGAGAGAGGTTTCTCCGCTATCGCTGACTTGGATGTAACGCTATTCTCTCTACCTAAAGCACCTTCCCAATTCCCCCGACCTGTTCACACTGCCCATCTAATAATAACTATTCATTCTCCTTCAGGTTGGATACAAATTTAGTCACAAGAGAATCTTGTTCTGAATTAGATCCTATCAGACTCCAATTCCATCCCCAGTGCTGCCACTGGTTTAGTCTTTCATGGTACTACACATTTTTCTCCAGAGCATTTTTTCACCAATTCTAAATAAATATGCATTTCTACTTATGTTCATTTAAGTCTGTTCCCATCTAGAGCATAGATTCGATGAGAACAGAGATTGTGTCTACTTTGTTTGCCATTAGATTCCCAGTACGTAGCAGAGAGGCTGACTCAGAGTAGGCTGGTAGTAGTCTGCTCAAGAAATACTGTTTGAATGAATAATGAATGAATTAATTAATACAATGTTTCATTTAGGTAGGCTATCCTCTAACTTAGGGATCAATATTTAATTATATCTTCTTAAATTATAAATTCACAGTTTGAATACTTCTCTCCAGAGTTAAAGACTGGATTTATGTAATGAAATATACTACATAACAATTTAAACACCTCATTTGTTTAAAAAAATAGTTTCCTTTTCCAGGAATGCATTTGGGGGTAATCTAAAAACCAACTGAATTAGGTTTAACACCACCCTCTAGTCAATCAAATTTATCCTGTTATGTTGCATTACTATCTCAAATTTCAACTGTCTTCAGGCTTATACGTCAGTATTTAAAATAGACTTTTGTATGAATCCAATCGGGGAAATCTGTTTTCTCCAGGTAATGAAAACCTGTATACATTGAATATTCAATGTATGTTTTTGATTCTGCAGACAGTTGAGAATATGCTCTAGAGGGCTTTGGATTTATTTTCCTCTCCCTTCTCCTTCTCTCCTTCATTTTTCCCACCACATGCGGCTGCCGAAATAATTGAAGACAACTTGTCAAAATAGGCAACAAAACAAGGAACCCTGGGATTAATGAAAAGCAAATGAGAATGGGGGGGATAGGGTAATATAAGAATAGAAAATAGAAAATAAAAATGCATGAAGTGAGGGGCGCCTGGGTGGCACAGCAGTTAAGCGTCTGCCTTCAGCTCAGGGCGTGATCCCGGCGTTATGGGATCGAGCCCCACATCAGGCTCCTCCGCTGGGAGCCTGCTTCTTCCTCTCCCACTCCCCCTGCTTGTGTTCCCTCTCTCGCTGGCTGTCTCTATCTCTGTCGAATAAATAAATAAAATCTTTAAAAAAAAAATGCATGAAGTGGGGCACCTGGGTGGCTCACCCTGTTAAGCATCTGCCTTCAGTTCAGGTCATGATGCCAGGGTCCTGGGATCTAGCCCAGCTTCAGAGGGCTCCCTGCTCAGCGGGGTGCCTGCTTCTCCTGCTCCCTCTGCTGTTTCCATCCCCTCCCCTCTTGTGCGTGCTCTCTCTCTGTCAAATAAATAAATAAAATCTTTAAGAAAAAAAATGCATGAAGTTTCTCCACAGAATAGGGTCACATTAGCTAAGTATTGGCCATGAACTTGCCTCTAAGTGTTTTATATTTTTAAACATTTTATTTATTTATTTGGGAGGGGGGAAGAAGGGAGGGGCAGAGGGAAAGAATCTCAAGCAGACTCCATACTGAGCGTAGAGCCTGACACTGGGCTCAATTTCAGGACCCTGAGATCAGGACTTGAGCCGAAATCATGAGTCAGCTGCTTAACTGACTGAGCCACCCAGGAACCCAGAAGCCCTTTTCCTCGAAGCTTTTTAGCAGCAATGCAGGGTCCATGCAATAAAAACAAAGACATGTCTTTAGGAATCGCGTAACTCTCCTTGCTTCTGACACCAGAAAGAACTCTTTCACTGTGGAATACAATGAACAAGATCCTTACAGTAACTAGAGCAGACAAATTTGCCCAGGTGTTCTCATTTTACAGGAGCGGTCCAGGTGTTCAGGTCTTAGGTCAGTGGTTCTCAGCCTGATGGCACACTAGAACCGCCTGAGGCAGCTGTGAAACAATACCGATGCTTGGGGCCCCACCCCAGACCCATTAAACTAGTAGCCTGGGGGCGGGGCTGCGGCTGCAGAATTTTCATTTAAGTTCGGTTTTGTTATAGCAGAGCTGGTATTGTAAATGCGCCCCCTGGGATACCAACAGGCAGACGGTATGAGAAGCACTGCTTTAGAGTTTCTATTTCAGTGGTTCTCAGTTTTGGTTTTTAATTAGAATCATACAAGGGAAGTTATTAAACATATCAGGTCTCACATCAAACTAATTAAATCAGAATAGCTCAAGATGGCACCCAGACATCAGTATTTTTTAAGCGTCTTAGGTGATTGTAGTATGCGGCTGGGACTGAGAGGCACTGATCTATGTGAATGGATGGATTGTATATCCTTAAGGTAATTTTACATTCGTATTATTTCTCTCCATAGAGCTTTTGAGACTCCAGAGTGAATCTGAGGTTATTCTCCTTGACAAGAATCTTGAGTGTGATGGGTAGTAAGGAGGGCACGTATTGCATGGTGCACTGGGTGTTATACACAACTAATGAATCATCGAGCCTTACATCGGAAACCGGGGATGTACTGTATGGTGACTAACATAATATAATAAAAAATCATTATAAAAAAAAAAAAATCCCCCCCCAAAAAAAAAAAAATCTTGAGTGTAAATATTTTATATTTCTAGTTAAACTCTGTCTTATGTGAGTAGGTGGTGAAAAGCTTTGAAATAAAAATGATGAATTTATTGCTCTTAATTTTCTGCAATTAGGCAATGTTATTTTTTAAAAAGCAAGTGAGGGCCTGATATTTATCCATTATCATTGAAAACACGTCCAGTGGAGTATTTGTATAGTGCTTCTCAACTGTGAATTATGTTCAAATACCTTTGAAGAATAAGTTTTTTAAAAAACGTTTATATCATAGTATTACTTCAGTTATGTTCAGACATAAAACATGGTATAAACTTTTATGTTTATGGCTCTTACAAAAACCATAAAACCAAAATAATCAACAAATTAAATACAAACAAAACTACACAACTGATAAAATTTCAATTATCAATGTTATTTTGATTCGGTACATAGTATTGAATTTTTGAGACTAAACTTTGGTTGTTAGATTTACTAGCAGAAAGATACACTTTTCTAATTTGTCCTCTACGAGCCATTTTTTATTTGTTGGATTTCCAATGTGATGCACCATTTTCTGAAGCATCCATTTATCACTGTCATTTTTTCTTTCATTTTAACAATGAAATTACTCTTAAACTGATCCAATATTGTGATCAGCCAAAACGTTTGAAAGCCTGCTCGTAAGTAAAGTACTGGTAAATTAAAACGTACTCTTCTTTATTGCAAATTTACTTCTATACTTAACTAAGGACTTGTACAAAAATCAGATCTCTTCATCACATGTGACCCAAATATGAGAAAAGTTTAGCAAGTTCTTTCTTTCACTTGATATTGTCTTGAGTGTTTCTATATATTGTAAGGATTCAATATCCCACCAACTAGATTTGTGACTCTGAACTCTATGTAAGTACAATGTGCCATGACTACATTTGACCTGTATTTTTAAAAATTATGTCAGTGTGCAATGTCATTTTCACGAGGGCAAACCAATGTCTCAATTTATTATATGATTTAAAAAACTAAAGACTAATTTTGAATTTATTTAAATTGAAAACTATCACTGCAAAACAATTACACCTGTATAAATAGTAAAAATAACTCAACCAGTAACTATGTTATGCAGACCAAATATTGTTACTTTAATTTTTAAAAATATTTTATTAATTTGGGGGGGGGAGAGTGTGCACAAGTGGGGGGAGGGGCAGAGGGAGAGGAACAAGCAGACTCCCTGCTGAGCAGAGAGCTGGATGTGGCGCTTGATCCCAGGACCCTGAGATCATAACCTGAGCGGAAATCAAGAATCGATGCTTTACTGATTGAGCCACACAGGCGCCCCCAAATATTCTTACTTCAAAATTTGAACAAGCCAACGGGACAGAAGTGAGATCAAGCACATTACATGTTCACATTTTCACTTTAGATAATCACACATATCAGTGATAGGGCAGGAGGTAAGTATAATTGTCATCCAGATAATCCAACATAACTAAAAACTCGAGCAGATGTATCTCTCTAAATACTTTGGAGACTCTCAGGTTCCTATGGATATCAGTTTAAATAATACCAAGAGACTTTTCTTTTTTTTTTTTTTTTTAAGATTTTATTTATTTATTCGACAGAGAGACAGCCAGCGAGAAAGGGAACACAAGCATGGGGAGTGGGAGAGGAAGAAGCAGGCTCCTAGCGGAGGAGCCTGACGTGGGACTTGATCCCAGAATGCCGGGATCATGCCCTGAACCGAAGGCAGATGCTTAACGACTGCGCTACCCAGGTGCCCCCCAAGAGAACTTTCTAACCCTCAGTTTTCTCCTCTGTACAAAGGGATTAAATAAAATAATTAACACAAATTGGTTAACTTATCACATATAGTAAATGTTTTCTGTATACTAATTTTAAAATCAAAACTTGATCAAAATATATTCATTTAATACTTATTTTTAATGACATTCCTTTCAGATAAACTACACAGTCCATTTTATTATGTTTCATACGGACCTTATTTTTTTAGAACAGTTTTAGATTTAGAAAAATTTAAGAAGCTCATATAGAAAGTTTTTGTATCTCACACCCAGTTTCCCTTACTAGTAACATCATTCATTGTATGTTAATTATACAGTTGTCACACTCAATAAACCAATATCGATACATTATTATTAACTAAAGTTCCTAGTTTTTTCAGATTTTCCTAGTTTTCCACTAGTATCCTTTCTCTGTTCCAAGATCCCATCCAGGATACCACTTTACCTTCAGTTGTGATGTTTCCTTAGGCTCCTCTGGGCTGTGACAGTTTTTCAGACTTTCCTCATATTTGTACTGTGCTGCTTAGTTATTTCTTATGGTGACTCTCTACTGGAATTTGATATTTTTCTCATGATTAGACAGGTTATGGGTTTCGGGGAAGACGATCGCAGAGGTAAAGTGACACTTCATCACAAAATATCAAAAGTATTATTTATACTATTTATGACTGTTGATGTTGACCTTGTTCATCTGGCTGGGGTAGGATTTGAAGATTTCTCCACGGTAAAGTTACTTCCACCTACTTCCCATCCTGAGCTCTTTGGAAGGAAGTCACTATACCCAGCCCACAGCACAGGAGTGGGGCACTTACATAAATCATTTGGAATTCTTCAGCGTGGGAGATTCGTATTTCCTCTCCCACTTATTAATTTATTCTATTGCAGATTTTTGGTGTATATTTTTAAATTGTTTTCCATCAGCAGTGCTTGAAAGTACCTATTCCCCTGTTTCTTTACCATCACTGGGTTAGCGTAACAAAACATTTCAACTTAATAGGTGAAGTACAGTATTTTATGATTGTTAGAATTCACATTTCTTTGATTACTCTTGTGGTTAAATTACTAAATTTCATTTCTCAGTGTTTAAAAAAATTTTACCAATTATCTATTTATTTTCTTTGATTATTTTTTGCTTTTGGTATGTATGTTTAAAAATTATTTCCACACCTGTCAGAATGGCTAAAATCAACAACACAATGAGGAACAGGTATTGGTGAGGTGTGGGGTGGAGAAAGGGGAACCCTCTTGCGGTATAGGTGGGCATGCAAACTGGTGCAGCTACTGTGGAAAACAGCATGCAGGTTCCTCAAATAGTTAAAAATAGAACTACCCTACAATCCACCAATTGCATGACTAGGTATTTATCCAAAAATACAAAAATACTAATTCAAAGGGATACATGCACCGTGATGTTTATAGCAATATTTTCTACAATAGACAAACTATGGAAACAGCTCAAGTGTCCATCAAATGATGAATGGATAAAGAAGTGGAAGAATAAGAAGATAAAGAATTCCTTTACTTATAAGGAAATAAAATAATTTGCTTTGCTCATAAGGAAATAAAACACATATGATGGAATATTACTCAGCCCTAAAAAGGATGAAAAAAATTTTTAAAGATTTTGTTTATTTATTTGACAGAGAGAGTACAGGAGTAGAGGGGAGGGGCAGAGAGAGAGGGAGAATCAGGCTCCCCCTCCCCCCTGAGCAAGGATCCTGATGCTGGGCTAGACCCCAGGACCCTGGGATCATGACCTGAGCTGAAGGCAGATGCTTAACCGACTGAGCCACCCAGGCGCCCCAAAAGAATGAAATCTTGCCATCTGCAATGACATGGATGGAGGTAGAGCGTCTTATGCTAAGGGAAATAAGTCAGTCTAAGAAAGACAAATACCATATGATTTCACTCATATGTGGAATTGAAGAAACAATGCAAATGAGCAAAGGGGGATAAAGAGAGAGAGAGACAAACCAAGAAACAGACTCTTAATATAGAGAAAAAACTGCTGGTTACCAGAGGGAAGGTGGGTGAGGGGATGGGTTAAATAGGCGATGGGGATTAAGGCGTGCACTTGCTGTGATGAACACCGGGTGTTGTATGGAAGCATTGGGTATATTGCACACCTGAAACTAATACTAGACTGTGTGTTAACTAACTGGAATTCAAAGATTGTATCTCTTTGTTTGTTTTAGAGAGAGAGAGAGAGAGCGAGCACACACACATGCCCCCATGCGTGCCAGTGGGGGAAGGGGCAGAGGGAGAGGGAGAGAATCTCAAGCAGATTCCATGGTAAGTGTGGATCTCCACTCCAGGCTCACTCTCAGGACCCTGAGATCATGACCTGAGCCAAAACCAAGAGTTGTACACTTAGCCAACTGAGCCACCAAGGTGCCACCAAGGTGCACCAATTTAAACTGGAATTTAAATAAAACCTTAAAAATAAAGGTGGTTAGACTTTTAGAGGACTTGCATCCTTTGCTTTGCTTATAAGGAAATAAAAAATGCTAATAAACTTTAAAAAATATGGTAATTTTATATATTAGAAATAACACTATGGAATCTGCATTTATGTTACAGGGCTGTGTGTTGCCCGCCTTTAAATGTTACCTCTTCTTTGCTTTGCTGCACTTTGTACTTCATACAATGCCAATGTGCCACAAGCCACCTAATACTTTCCTTTATGCTTTTCTTTTAAGTCCTCAGTATGTTCTTCCATAAATTATTCCGGTTCTCAAGGAGATTCTGATTTTTACAAGGAAATTTTAATACATCGGTCATTAAATCAATACATGATGTGAGGAATTCAGTCTAATTCTTTTTTCATATTTTTAACCAGTTATATCCATATCTTTTATTGAATAAGCCATTGTTTTCTAATTTTTTTAAAACATGCTGTCTCTATTACACATTGTAGGAAGGAGAATAACAGCCCCCCAAATTTATTCACATCCTAATACTGGGAACGTGTAAATATATTCAGTTATATGGAAAAGAGGAGTTAAGTTTGTGGATGAACTTAGATGATTGCAGATGATTTTAAGATTGGGAGCTTATCCTGGGTCACATGGATGGATTCATGATAATTAAGAGGATCTTGAAAAGTGGAAGGCAGAAGAGGAAGAATCAGAGGGATGGCAGCATGTGAAGAACAGCCAGATGTTGCAAACTTTCAAGATGGAGAGTGGAAGTCCAGCCAACTTCTAGAAGCTGGAAAAGGCAAAGAAACAGAGTCTCTTTGAAAAGGTTCTGTAAAAAACAAACAAGCAACAACAACAAAAACTCTCAAAAGGAACTGGCCCAACTTAATACTTTGATTTTGTCCAGTGGGACCCATTTTGGACCTCTAACCCGTGAAACTATAAAATAAAAAGTTTGTGAAGTATAAACCACAAGTTTGTGATAATTTGTTACAACAACAACAGAAAAAATAGGCATACTAAATCAAATAGCTCTATGCTTGGCTCACCCCAAGCCTTGCGTCTCCACGCCTCTTCCTTTGCAGGCACACTCTCTGTGACTTAATCCAGCTTGGGGCTTGAAAACTATCTCCAACTTTTTATCTCCAGTTGTGGCCACTTCCTTGAACTCCTGATTCATCTGTCTAACAGCCTATTGGACATTTCCCCACATTGGGGTCCAATAGACATCTCCAGTGTAATTTGTCCATAACCAAACTCTCGATTAGTGAAACTTCCCCAAATTACTTCTTCCCTAGCTCAGTAAATACAATCTCTACATGCCCAGTTTCTTAGACCAAAAAGCTTGAAGGCATCCTTAACTCACACCTTTGCTTCACACCCAACATGCAATCCATCATGATTCTTCATGTTCCACCTTCAAATCCCAAGTTCAACTATTTCTCATCTTCTTCACCACAAATATCATGGCCCACACTACTACCCTCCTGAAATTGTTTTCTAGTCTTACTCCTGCCATTTTGTCTGTTACTGTTCATGTCTCCTGCTTCTTCCCGTGGTTTTCCATCACACTTAGAATAAAATCCAGCATCCCTACACTATGTGGTCCCTAGTTCCTTGGACTTAAGCTCCACTGCTCTGGCCTGAGAGCCCTCCATGCTCCCTACCTTCATTTATGTGCAGACGTTCCCATCTGCTTTTTTAAGACCACTGCTCAAATGTCACCTATTAAGAGGAGTCTTCCCTGACCAGTGACCACTCTACATAAACAGGAACTTCTCCATCACTCTGTCATTTTTATCCTTCTTTATTATCTCTTTAAAAATCACTTATCATTATTAAACGTTATAATATAAATCTGAGTTGATTTTTTTATTATCTTTCTGTCTAAGCAAATTAAGAGAACAAGGACATATTCTGTTTTCTGTACTAATATACCCCCAGTATTTAGACCAATACCAGGAATATAGTGTGGGTTCAAGAAATATTTTTGGACTATTTTATTAAAAGTATACTCATTGTTTCTGGATTTTCTATTCTGCCTCGTGAGTTTTTAACTTGCTAGAAATATATTCATATTTTTTGTCTGCTTTTGTAAATGGGCTGGATTTCTTTTTAGCCTAATTTCACATCAATACATAATCTTATAGTTATTGTAATTTTATTTTTAAAAAACTGTTGTCTACTTTTTAAAAACTTTTGGGTTTTTTTCAGATGGACTTTAAAATACTTTTGTTAAATTAATAACAAAACACATTAGATTCTGAAAATAAATATGTGAATGCTATTATTATATAAAGAATAATCAACAGTCTTACAAGATTAAAGGTTCATACTAGTTTTCTAATTTATAGCTCTTAGCAATTATGGTGTCTCACTTGATTTGGGGTATTTTATTTTGTTGATTTTATTTCTAGGTGTCTAATACATTTGTTATGATTTGCATCTTTTATTATAATCTGAAACTGTAAAATAAGAAAATTATTAATTTTTATGCATTTATTTTGCCGCTAACTATCTGAACTATCTGCTTTGTTCTAACGGTTGTCTACATTTGGCCAATGAAGAAATGAGGCAACCAGAGACAGTGAACAACTTTCAGAGCCTGACTTCAAGCTCTGACGTATCTCAGTTCAAATGAACTACATCTCCCCTCCTTGGATTGTACGCTTCTGGCCTGCAGGGCCGATGTCATTTCATAAAGGCTCCACCTTCTCCCCATAAAACTTATTATATCATAAAACAGTGGTTCTCAAGATTTTTCCCCAGGGGATGTTTGTCAACATCTGGAGACATTTTGTCTACACTGGGGAAATGCTGTTGACATCCAGTGAGTGGATGGTAGGAACGCTTCTGAACATCCTGCATCATGCAGGACAAGCCCCTGGCACAAAGAATCATGGCTAACACTCGGTAAGCAAGGGGGTATGCCACAGATGATACGTATCATTACCCGTGGGATCTGCATGGTCACTTGTCATCATCAAGACTCAAAATACAGGCTTAGCATTTGTTCATCTCCATCTTTCAGGAAAGGATACCAGACCTGCAAAGTAAGGCGGAAAGTCACCCAGCTAATGTAAAGCCAAGATTCAGGCTCAGACAGGGTGGCCTCGGAGCCACATTTACGATTCCATATGCTACCTTAGGTCTGTTGCATTTAATTAAATTCAGTTAAGTGCTCCGTTAACCTTAAAAATGTATGGATTTATCTTACAAAAACAAATTAAAAATCAGTAACAATGGGCACTTAATTATAAATTTAATTGCACAGAGATGGAAAATTGTCAGGTTCTTCCATGGTTAATTTGAAAGCCAATGTTTCACTGTGAGAGATGAAAGTATAAAAACCAAGGCTCTCCACCATCTGAATTCAGTGCTTTCTCCTGAACTTTTTAATGAGGGTGATAAAAGCAGACTGTGAGAACACTTGAAGTTTTACGTAATACTGCTCAACTATATAATAAGGTAGTGCATATTTTGTAGTGGTTAGTGGCTAAGAAAAAAGAGATAGACACACCTTCCTCTGGCACAGAAAATCCATAGGAGAAAATGATTCACTAAGACCCTTTATAATGGCTGATGTCACAGGACAGAACAATTTTAATAAGAGGACAGATAATTGTTCTGTGGCCTGAGGAACAAAAGCTTTATACACATTGTCTAACCTTACAACATTCCCGAGACAGAGGGCAGGGGCAGGTGCTACCTCTGTAGCTGGTTGTGGGAAAAGTGAGAGTATAGAGCAGCTCACTGGCTTGGCCAAAAGCATTCTACAAAACAGTAACAAGAAAAATGTGTTTAGTGTCCTCTGCTTTTAAGCACTCTTCTTTGAATTAATAATTCTTTTGTGGGAATATTCGTAGTATGCTTTGCAATTCTAACACATTTTCAAGAGTCTTCTTGTGTCGATATTGTGGCCCAGCAATGGCTCAAACTAAATATACATAATTAACAAATACATATGGATCCATTGTCAGCAGGTTATTCACCATTGTCGAAATGCTCCATCCTCAGGGTGATCTGGTTGTGACAACTGTCATCCCATTGATCACCAGGGTTGACTGGGCTGATCTGGTTGGCTAGGAGGGTGTCCCCTCCTCCCTCCCCACATCTTGTGTGTCCCTCCTAAAGCTGAATGCTCTGCCCCATAGAGGAGGACTGTTGTTGGGTCAAGGGTATACAAGTAGTTGCTCCCCTGCTAGAACCTCCAAACAAGCTCTCAAGGTCCATTTTTAGGGGAACATAGGGTAATCAAGCTTCCAAGACCCTGGATACCCCCAAATGAGGTGCTGCATATGGCAGTCTTTCTTTACCACCCCCCCCCAAAAAAAACAAACTCCACTTTCAAATAGCTTATCATCTACTTTAAGAAATAGACCTAGTAGCACCTTGGTGCTAATTAGAAAAATACTTAATATGTATTAAGAAATTAAAGAATTAAACAATCTTTAATCTTGCAATGAACATGGATTTTTCTCCCCACAACAACCCAGTGAGATAGCTACGAATTTAATTCACTTTTTACAGATGGGGAAAATGGAAACACGGAGAGGTTAGGTAAGCTGCCCAAGGACACAGAGGGTATCTGAGATAGAAACCCAGGCAGGGAGATTGCCGAGTCCACACGCTTGATCACTATGGCTCATGTACGAACTTTAAAAGTTGTCAAGTATTGAGGAAATGAGAAAATAACGTCCATAGGAATCACTGGTAAATACTCACGAAGGTGCAGTGTTCTAATAGGTCCTTCAAAAACCGGTAACATATTCCTCCACCAGTGGTCCTGAGTTGAAGCATACCATCTGAGGAGTTTTCTTGTAAAGGTGTGTGTGTGTTTGGGGGGGAGTGAAATTTGTTCGCCACGACAATTGAGAACCTGGCTGGCATTTAATCAATGGGAGCCTACTGGTTATCTTGTACAAACAAGACATAAAAGACAGTCTTGCACAAAGATGTGTCGTCCTGTATCTTATGCAATTTCCTGGTGATTTGGTGGATAATATAAACCTGTTTATGATCATGAACATAGAACTCTACTCCACTTTGAAGTAAAAACTTTTCTTTTTTTTAATGAACAATGAAAAAATCAGGAATGCCATAACCAGTAATTCAAGGGCAGGTTGAATTTTCTTTTGTTTGGAACTTATGCTAAAAGCTATTCATCATTTTAAAAAATCCTGTTGTCCATGGCAATGGTAGTCAGGGAATTTGAGACACAAATCTAACTTTCCTATTCATCTATTTTTGTAGCTCTCATATTGACAGTGAATCCACACATAAAAGCAAGCATCTAATGTTATATCTTCCAGTTTGGAAGTTCCAATCACATAACGAAATATGTATTATCTTAAGTAAATTATTTTCCTTTAAATTTTTCCTTATGTTATATATAGGATGTAATAAGGACACTTCCAAAAGACTATTTTATATCATCTACGACTCACATTTCAGGATATTCTATAGGACACGACCAAATAGTTTATATAAAAGAAGATGTCCGGCGCCGTAGAGCAGTGATACCCTCGTTTAGATTAATATAGGAGAGAAGCGCATAGAGAGTAGGACAGTTTCACTGATTCATTTATACTTCGGCATATTATGTGAGCACATACTATGTGTTAGTTCACTCCACTGTGCACTGGTCATAGAGGAGTGGGGAAGAACTGTAAAGCCCTGCTGTTATAGATTTCACGCCTGTAGTGGAAAAAAAAAAAAAAAAGATGTACTACTTAGAATTAAGACAAAGTAAGAACTACATATCCTTTCAATGCCATGCAGGATGCAGGAACATTGCTTAACAGACTCAACCAAGGATTATTTAATTTTTTAGGGGATTATGCCTCTGTTTTCCTTGCTATTTACTATTGGTTAGGGCTCTAACTTTGTGAAATTACATGCAAACTTACAGCGTTTTTTCCTATAAAAATGCAAATAATTTCTGGATAGAAGATAACTTAAGTTTTGTTGCTCTTGGGACACTAAAGAGGTTTGTCTTTAACTTATCTCAGTGTGGCTTTTCTCAAATACTCTTGCAAACAGGTGTCCTGACCTAGTAGTTCTCATGAATGGGTTAAGTACATTTTGAAATGTGTTTATATTCTGTATTGGCATAAAAGTCATATTTTTACCTATTGAAAACTTTATTTTTACACATTTTAGTAAGATTTATGCAGTAAAGGAATGAGGTTGGGGTAAATACTGGAAAGCCTCAGAAGTAAGAAGAGTTTAGATTTTTTGAGATAAAACATTGAGGTCAATTATAAATCTCTCTTAAAAAAAAAAAAGATTTTATTTATTTATTTTAGAGAGAGAGAAAGAGAGAGCACGGAGGGAGAGGGAGAGAGAGAATCCCAAGCAAGCTCTGTGCTGAGCATGGAGCCCGACGTGGGGCTCAATCTCGCAAGCCTGAGATCATAACCTGAGCTGAAATCAAGAGTCAGACACTTAACCGACTGAGCCACCGAGGCACCCTACAATTACAAATTTCATAAGCAGGTTATTTACTTGACCAGAATGGTATTAAAACAAATCATAAAATCTGAGAAAGATATTTGTATATTTTTGTTCAATCTAAGTCAGTGGTTATTTAATATCTAAAGAATCTTCTTGTGCTATTAAGTATAGGATATCAATTCAGCACTTCAGTTGATGTTCATCATTTTCTTTGTTGATCTTGGAAACCAATATTCTATCATTTCCTCAGTTAAAAACAAAAAACAAAAAACTAAAACTCCTGAAAGAAAAAATCACTTTAATGCATGGCAGTTTTCAAGAAAATAGGAGAAATATTTTGAGAATAAGAACGAAGCAGAAACTTTATTTTTAGGAGACTAGCAAAAGAGAAAGCCATGAGTGGCCTTAGGGAATCTACCATTCCCTGGTGGTCCAGGATGGCTGATTGGGATGGCTGGCCCATGGGACTTGGGCAAAAGCCTGGATTCATATTAGACACTCTAGAATAAGGATGAGATTCTCAAAGAGCAACAACTTGAGGATAGAGGTTAAATTAGCAAGAATTTCCATCAGTAAGTCCAACAGAAAGTAAATTTGCTTTGTTTCATACTAGAATTTCAAAAGTAACTTGAGACTTTGTGGCCATGTAGACATTTGGGTCTAGATTAAGACTATTTACATGGTCCACAAAATTGCAGGCTGGGAATTTTAATTTAAAGCAAATCTGGGCTGGTAATACCTCAAAGTGCCTAACAAAAACAAATGTAACTCTTTTCTGAAGGAGCCCTTCATGAATTCCCAGGGACAGATTTTCAATAAACAGAGCTCATAGTCACAAAACCCAAAATACACAAGGAAACATCATAATATGTGAGAACTGGCAGAAGAAAAAAATAGCAGAATCAGACCTCCAAAAACGATACTGAGATATTGGAGTATAGAATATATAGATATAAAATGAATATAGAATATATCCATAATATAAAATGAAAATATGTATGATAAAATAAAATGTAG
The DNA here is from genome assembly GCF_024610735.1 of Ursus americanus. Lineage (NCBI taxonomy): Eukaryota > Metazoa > Chordata > Mammalia > Carnivora > Ursidae > Ursus > Ursus americanus. The sequence continues at coordinate 85,382,609 of NC_142130.1, forward strand.
ACTCAAATTAAGAAGGTAAAGTTCATCAAAAATGAGCAGGTGTGTTTCAGACAAAACAAAGGGAAATTCTAGTGAAACTAAAATTTTAAAAATTTGAAAATGGATTTTACAAGAGATTAAAATACTCAGATTATTGGAATATACATTTAAAGAATTATTTACATGTCATAAGGAAAAAAAGTCAGACAGGATAGAAGAAAGTGAAGGATAGAGAAAGTCAAAGTAAGTTTAACAGGAGTTACATTTAATTGGAGACAATAGATAAAATGAAGGCGGCCATAATCAGAAATAATGAATAAGAATTTTCCAGAAAGTCAGAATCTGAAATCAGAATTTCCAAGTAGTCAGAGTGAGGTGTTTTCAACATTAGGTGTTTGGAAACTGGGCAGCTACATGCATGAACTGGACTATGTTCTTACACCATATACAAAAATAATCTCAAAATGGATTAAAGACCTAAATATAAGACCCGAACCAATAAAATTCCTAGAAGAGAGCACAGGTAGTAATTTCTCTGACATGAGCCATAGCAACATTTTTCTAGATATGTCTCCTAAGGCAAGGGAAACAAAAGAAAAAATAAACTATTGGGACTACATCAAAATAAAAAGCTTTCTGCACAGCGAAGGAAACAATCAACAAAACGAAAAGATAACCAACAGAGTTAGGAAGCACATTTAATTCTCAGTACATAAATAAAAAGATACCTTTTCTAGATGTATTATGATAAATTGCAGAACACCAATGACGAAAGACCTTTATTACAAAGAAACAACAATTAGAATAACTGCCTGTTTTAATTTTCTTTTTTTATTTTTGCAACCTTATTGAAGTATGACAGGCAAATTCAAATATTTAAGGCGTACAATATGATGCTTTTGAATATATATACATTATGAAGTGATTGTCACAATCATGGTAATTAACACATCTGTTAACTCACCTAATTACCTTTGTGTATGTATGTTTGCATATGTGTGTTTAATGAGATCACAAAAGATCTACTCTTACAGCAAATTTCAAGTACACAAGTCATTATTCTTTATTGTAGTCACCATGCTATACAGTAGAGCTCTACAACCTATTCACCTTATAACTGAAATCTGTGCCCTTTGACTAACATCTTCTCATTTCCCCAACTCCCAGTCCTTGGTAACCACCATTTTACTCTCTTACTCTGAGTTCAATTTTTTTCAGATTCCAAATATAAGTGAGATTTTTCAGTATTTATTTTTCTGTGTCTCATTTATTGCACTTGGCATTATGTCCTCCAAGTTAATCTATTTGTTATAAACATGTATTTCTTTCTTTTAAGACTGAGTAACATTTAATTTGTGTGTGTGTGTATCACATTTTCTTTATCTATTCATCAGTCAGTGGACACTTGGGTTGTTTCCACATATTGGAGTAATTATTATTAGTTATTGTGAATAATGCTTCAATGAATATGAAGTGCAGCTCTCTCTTTGAGATGGTGATTTTATTTTTTTTTGAATATATACCCAGAAGTGGGATGACTGGATAATACGGTAGTTCTATTTTCAATTTGTTGAGGAACTTCCATAATGGCTGTACTGATTTATGTTCCCACCACTGGTGTACAAGGGTGTATCCTTTCTCTGCCTCCTTACCAATACTTGTTATCTTTTGACCTTTTGATAACACTCATCCCAGCAAGTGTGAAGTAAAATCTCATTGTGGTTTTCATTTGCATTTCCCTACTCCGATGTTTGTTATTCTCTTTCTTCTGATAACTTTTGGCTTGGTTTGTTCTTCTTTTTTTAATTTCTTGAGATGTACAGTTAAGTCAATTTGATGTCTTTCTTTTTTCTTAATGTACATGTTTATAACTATAAACTTTCCTCTTAGAACTATTTTTGCTGCATCCCAAAAGTTTTGTTATGTTGTGCCTCCGTTATCATGGTCTAAGATTCTTTTTTTTCTATTTCCCTTTTGATTTCTTCTTTGATCCATTGGTTGTTCAAGAGTGTGTTGTTTAATTTAAAACTGGAATTTTCCAGTTTTCTCCTATTAATTGATTTCTAGTTTTATACCACTGTGGCCAGAAAAGATATTGATATGGTTTCAACCTCCCTAAACTTGTTGAGACTTGTTTTATGACTTACCATATGATGTATCCTGGAGAATGTTCCATGTGCACTTTAGAAGAATGTGTATTCTGCTGCTGTTGGATGGAGTGTTCTATTTATGTCTGGGAGGTCCATTTGGTCTAAAGTGTAATTTTAGTCCAATGTTTCCTTATCAATTTTCCATCTGAATGATCTATCCATTGTTTTAAGTGGGGCATTGAAGTCTTGTACTATTTTTGTATTGCTATTTCTCCCTTTGGATCTGTTAATATATGCTTTATAAACTCAGGTGCTCCAAAGTTGGGTGCATATATGTTTACAATAGTTACAGTCTCTGGATGATTTGTTCCCCTTATTATATAATGACCTTCTTTGTCTCTTGTTATAGTCCTTTATTTAAAGTCTATTTTGTCTGCTGTAAGTGCTGCTATCTCTACTCTCTTTTGGTTTCCGTTGGCATGGAATATCTGTTTCCATCCCATCACTTTCAGCCTATTTGTGTGCCTTCTTCCAATCCTACAGTTGGGCCAGCTTTCTGCATGTTCTCAGAAGCCTTCTGCAAGGCTCCCATTCACTGTCCATGGAGGCATATGCAGGGTACCAGCCACCAGGGGTTGATGAGGTAAGTGGAGCATTGGGGCGGGCATAAGTCAATTGGTGGGTCTGTAAGAAAAGCACCTCAAGTGGCAAATGGGTGGGCTCCCTAATGCAGTATGTTAAGTAGTAAGATCCATGGCCCTTTAATGAGTTCCGAGCCCTGGTTTTCATGCTGCCAGCCTTTCCCAAACCCTCAGCCACGACAGTCACCTCTTCTGAATAGCGCAAGACAGAAGTGGGCCTTCTGAACAGCATCCCACTTGGCTGGTCTGGGGAAGCTGGGCACTCACCCCCTATGCTCTCACTTTCCTTGTCAGAGAAATAAAAGGCGCAGGTGTACTTTCTTGGCACTGAGCTGTGCTGCTTTGGGGAAGGAGTGATGTGGGTAAAGTCAAACTCTTTTTCTCACCCTCTTCAATGCATTTATTCTCATATTTTTTTTTGTACAACTGTGTGCTGAAACTTTTCCACTGAACTCCCCAACTCTCACAAAGCTACCCTTGTCCATCAGTGACTGTCAAAATCAGCGTTTTGTGGTGGGGATATTGATAGAAAACATCTATTTTGCTGTATTGCCGACCTGATAGATATGTTTTCAGCAGCAACAATGAAGCAGGGAAACCCTGCAAGAATATCTTTACAAATTAGGATAGGTTTAGCCTCTAAGGGAGATGCAGCCATTTTGAATTGGGCAGATTCAGAGAGCTTCTCTTCTAGAGCAGAGAAATATCTTCCCAACTTGTCTTGCTAATTCCACCTCTCCAAACCCCTAGTACATACAACAGATGTAAATTTCGTGACTATTTATTTAGCAACCAGTGTCTACTTGCGATTTCAGAAGTAAATAAAACATAGCCTTAGCCCTATAAGATATGGTGGACAGAACAATGGCCCTCCCCTCAAAGATGTCCACATCCTGCTTCCCTGAATCTGTGAAAATGCAACCTTACATAGCAAAAAGGACTTTGCAAGTATGATTAAGTTAAGATTCTTGAGTTGGGGTCATTGTGCTGGATTATCTCCTTGGGCCCAGAGTAATCACGGGTCTTCATAAGAAGGAGGCAGAGGATCAAAGTCAGAAGAAGGAGATGAGGCAATGGCCGCTGAGGTTGGAATGACACACTCTAAAGATGGAGGATGGGGCCGTGGACGAAGGGACACAGATATCCTATAGAAGCCAGGAGAAGTGAGGAAACAGATTCTTCCCCTCTAGAACCTCCCAAAGAAAGGCAGACCGGCCGACATCTTGATTTAGCCCTGTAATACTCATTTTGGATACCTGACCTCCAGGACTGTAAGACAATAAATGTGTGTTGTTTTAAGCCATTAAGTTGGTGGTACTTTGTCACAGCAAGAACGGAAACCAATTGCAGTATTTTATGTTCTCTTACAAGGACTGTGTGCTATACAACACTTTTGAGTGGTTAAGAAATAATTATTATTATGACATGTTTGGCTCAGAAGATGGCATGGAGAATTCTGCCAGGTAGAGAAGAAAGGGACAGAAATATTTGTATAGAGAAATGAAACAGGAGCCAAATCTGGAAACTTGTGTGTTTGCCAGGCAAACAAACCCATGGATTATCCCTCCCCACATGCCCTCCCTTTCTTCCTAAGCCTGGGGTTTCAGTTAGGTGCTTCTCATATGGACTCGCAGAGCATGCTGGTCATCCTCGGATTCGGGTCACCTTGTGCTTTTTGCTACCTGTCATAATAGTGGGAATTTTCCTCTACTGGAATTTGTGTCTCTGGCAATAAAGGAGAACCTGGTAAGCAATGGACGCGTGGCATGGTTTTCTGAACCAATGAATTGCAGAAAAGGCAGGGCTATCAAGGACATAGAGATGTGAATCCACCAGTATTTTCAAGGAACCAAGTGTCATTCAGTTTTATTGGGGCATAAGATGCAAGTCAAGAAAGAAACAGAGATTGAAGAGCTGTGTCTCACCTGTTGCTGAATAATATTACATTGGGCAGCTCTGACCATGTAATTCTCTCACTGCATAGCTTCTGATGCTATTAGGGTGGCTTAGGGGAGTATCTTCATTAGGCACTGATGGTCCTGGACCTGCATTATGTATCCAAACCACTGTTCTCATCAAATTAGTTGTTATTTCCTTTCATTTAATTTCAATCCAATTAAATACACCCTTCACTGTTCCAGCTCCACGCCTTTGTCTAAGTTCTTCCTTCGTCCACCTTTACCTGAAAATTTCCAAGTTCTTCACACCCAACCGAATCTCCAACTATTTATCCTTCAACTTTCATCTTCATTTCCACCTAAATGAACATTCCCAGTGTTTTTCCCATACTCACCTCCAGATAGGAATTATTTTCTCTCTCCAACAAAACCTATAGTCTTATGAGAGTCTGTTCCTTTGGATACCAGTCATATGCCTGTTTGTGCCAACTTCCTCCTCATGTCTGGATTTAAACATCTCTAGGATGATATCTTACTCATCCATTCAGCTTTGTCTCTTTCAATACTTAAATTTAAAACACTATATGCTCAATAACAATATACTGAATTAATTTTATTTTGAAACTAACACCAATATACAGTGTGATGAGTGGTTTAGTGGAAATCTAATGTGTTATTTGAATCATTCCTCTGGTGTAATATGTAAAGTCCATTAAATAAGGTTCCCAAAAGCTTAAGGATAAATTTACCAGTCATGCAAATTTACATTTATGGTGCAAGATGAGTTTTGTCACCTGTCAGAGAAAGTAGAATATATTCTTAAGGCATTTTAAGATTTGTCCTTTTAAAGCAACAAGTGGGCATTCCTCCCCCAGGCAGGTCTGTATTGCACCTTGAAAGCAGCAAACAGCCACATGAATCAGCTGTACTTTGTCATAGAATTATTAGAGAAATGTACAAAATTACATAGACAAAAAAACACATAAAACCTAAGAGAACAAAAGGTTTCACCTTACTTGATATTTTAGATGGGACTCTCTTGATAAGTAAAAATGGTTTTTGTTCTTTCTGTTGTGCTTAATGTATGTGATTCACATCTAAAGGAATAGAATGTCAAACCTTCATTCACCTGAGCAGGAGACCTTCAAAATCTGATCAAGCGGTGACCTCTAGAGTATAACGTTTTCTAAAGAATATCCAAAAGCTACCAGTCATATATAAATAAAAAAAACCAAAAAAACCCACAAAAATGTAGCTCTTAGCTGACCATAAACTCACTAATCAGTAATTTTGAGAAGAAATGTGTCACCACTGTGGATATTTTTTATATTAATAGTAACTCTTGCCCGAACAATGAGAAGGCTTATAAAGTAAGCTCTACAGGATTGCCGCACTCTTGTGAGCCGAGTGTGTATAAAAGGCTTCGTTGAACAATGTTACACTTTGTACCAGGTACTCTGCTGTGTTTTTGTTTTTTTGTTTTTGTTTTTGTTTTTTCAGGGGGGGGGAGGGCAGGGAGGGAGGGGAAGGGGAAGGGACAGAGGGAGAGGGAGAAAGAGAATCTCAAACAGGCTCCATGCCCAGCACAGACCTTCGCCAGAGACTGAGTCTCACAGCCCTGAGATCATTGGTTGCTTAACTGACTGAGCCATCCAGGCACACAGAGGGTCAACACCTCTGCTGGTTTTAAAAATATGTTTGAAGGGGCGCCTGGGTGGCACAGCGGTTAAGCGTCTGCCTTCGGCTCAAGGCGTGATCCCGGCGTTCTGGGATCGAGCCCCACATCAGGCTCCTCCGCTATGAGCCTGCTTCTTCCTCTCCCACTCCCCCTGCTTGTGTTCCCTCTCTCGCTGGCTGTCTCTATCTCTGTCAAATAAATAAATAAAATCTTTAAAAAAAATAAAATAAAATAAAAAATAAAAATATGTTTGTAAAGAGAAGTGCTCGTTGTTTATGCAGTTGCTCAAATACGTAGCCCATGGATTCAGGGTAGTTTTACCGTTTACTTTTTTCTTAAAATGAATGTATAACAACAAAAGCACACTTTATTTTATTTTAAAGATTTTATTTATTTATTTGACAGAGAGAGAGACAGCCAGCGAGAGAGAGAACACAAGCAGGGGGAGTGGGAGAGGAAGAAGCAGGCTTCCCAGCGGAGCAGGAAGCCCGATGCGGGACTCGATCCCAGGACTCTGGTTTCACACCCTGAGCCAAAGGCAGACGTTTAACGACTGAGCTACCCAGGTGCCCCTAAAAGCACACTTTATTTTTTTTTATTTTTTTATAATAATTTTTTATTATGTTATGTTAGTCACCATACAGTACTTCCCTAGTTTTTGATGTAAAGTTCCATGATTCATTATTTGCATATAACACCCTGTGCTCCATGCAATACGTGCCCTCCTTAATACCCATCACCGGCCTATCCCATTCCCCCACCCCCCTCCCCTCTGAAGCCCCCAGTTTGTTTCCCAGAGTCCACAGTCTCTCATGGTTCATTCCCCCTTCTGTTTACCCCCCTTCATTCCTCCCTTCCTTCTCCTACCGATCTTCCTATTTCTTATGTTCCATAAATGAGTGAAACCATATGATAACTGTGTTTCTCTGTAAAAGCACACTTTAAAAAACGTACAAACATGGTGCTCTTTGGGTCATAACGAATGTGAATGTAGGGGCCAGATTATAAAATGATTTTTGCCTTCAAATAAGTAAGTCCAACATAAAAATAATTGACATTCAAGGTCTTCTGGGTTCTAAAAAGTGACAAAAAAGCCCCTAAACATTATTTAATAAATTTAAGTACTATGTATATGGTAATATTTATCAATAATTGACATCCCTAAAATTAAAGGTGAAAGTGTTTTCTGAATTTTTTAAATAATAAGCCGTATCTTGGCAAAACATTAGACAGTAAACTTAAGCAGGAAAAAAGAAAAAAATAATAATATATTTTTTAAAACTTTCTTTGAAGTTGGTTTATTGAGATTGTCAAGAACTCATAAGAAGGATAAGTATTAGGTTACTTTCCCCTCCTTACAATGCAGCCACCCACCCCACATTCGCACACATCAGAGTCTGTGTGTTACCTTATGGGTGGGTTCTCAGGACACATGTCCTTGATGCTACCCTCACCACAACCCTGACCACCACAAGCAGCCCTGAAAAGAAAAAAAAAAAAAAAAAAGGTGAGATTTAGGTGAAAATGAGTCTAGTCAAGGCCTAGTCTCAACGCTATTGTGTTAGCTCCTTTGTTTTTCCACTTAATCGTCTGTCCTGAACATTTGATTGCACTACACATTTTCCCACTTCATCATATTTATAATGACGCTGTATTCCATTGTATCAGCGAGCATAAACATAATTTAAACATAATTCATGGAATCTACTGATTAAGTCTCTTTTTTTCCTACTTATAATGAAGGATAAAGAAAAGTGTTTTTAAAACTCTTTGAAGAAAATTATATTCAATAGCAATTACACTTGCCTTTATGTAACACACATTCTACTGAAGTTGCTTAAACAAGTAAGATGTTTATTTTTGTCTCTTAAAAAAAAAAAGTAGTGCAGTGTTTGGCAGCTCAGGGCTGGCAGGGCTGCTCTGATAATTCCTCGGGGCTGGAAGTTCTGTCTAGTTTCCTGCTCCCAGCAATCAAACATGTGGCATTGGTCCTCAGAGTCTCAGAACGCCTGAGTCACCTCCAGGCAAAGGAGAGGGGGGTGTGCAAAAGGTCCAAACCCTCTGTTCCAAATGAAATCTGTCTCTTTCAGAAACAACAAACAACCCAAAACTTTCTCTGAAGCCTGACTAGGACACTCCCACTTAGATCTCACAGGCCAGGTGTGGGTCACATGGCAAAACTAGGTCAAAGAAGAGTTGGGATGGGCATATTTTTGACAAAGTACATTCTCACTCTAAAAAAAAAAAAAAAAAAAAAAAAAAGTTGAGATTCTCTTAGTAAAAGAGAAAGAAAAGTAGATACTGGGCATGTAACTCTCAGTGTCTGTACCAGAAGTATATGCATAATTGTTCACATCTTACTCGTCGTTGATTAAATGCCTGATGATGCCTCAGGCTTGATCTCGGGGTTTACCTATATGTCTCTAAGCAAGAACACTGGTACATGTAACTTGTAGTTTAGGTCTACCTCTTTGTCAAATAGTTTAAATTAGAGTTCTATAAACATTTCCCATCTGTAATGGTCAAGGAGGGTGGAGAGAAACTCAACTATTTCTTTTTAGTTTCACAACCACCAGGCAACATGCTGCCCAAGACTCCTTGGACAAATAATTTATTCAATCGTCCTTGTGCTAAGAAAGATAAAAGCCTAATTTATGATAATGATGAAAGTTTCTGTAACTGTATCCCAAAACAGCTGGCAGTTCCATAATACTTTTCCTTAGAAGAGGTCAATTTCAGCTCACAGGTTTTCTCATTCATTTTTACAACATAGGTATTATCTCCTGGGCTTCCTGTGCTTGTTTTTCACTCCACTCAGCTACTCACTTTCGTGGCACTCAAAATTAGAATCATACAGGAGAAATGGAAGGAAATACTAATTTCTGGGATCCATCCCCAGAGATGCTGATTTAATGTGGTTTTGATTTACACACCCCAGGTGATGTCAATGTGCAGCCCCAGAGATGGGCTTCCTACACATTCTTACTCTCAGGAGCTTCACCCTCCCATTCTCAAGCTTCCCACTCTCGGGCCTTCACCACTTCCCCACGCGACTGCCAATAACTCTTTGATACCACTGAAATTTACAGTTCATTGATTCACCATGTTTTTAATGTCTCTAACTTAAGTGATGTCTTCATTTTCTCCCTAAAGTATCTTAGATTTCCCTGCACACACCATCAATTTCTAACCCCAATTTTCCATGTTTTATTTCTCCGGCAAAATCTCAGTTTCGACAAAACCCAACTCTCCACAGATTCTGTAATTGATCTAGGAGGCTAAATATGACTGAAGAAAAAATTTAAACAAACAGACCCTCCATCGCCACTAACCTCAAGTGGGTCGTTGTTTCTGCCATGCAGTCCTATTACTCTTCTCTAGTCTACTATTTGTCCACACGCTTATTGCACACTTTTCCTCAATGTCCCTCCCCAGTTCTTCAATGTTAGCTGATGCTGTTGATTTGAACCTCACTGAAGAAGTTGAGGAAATGCTTCTGCCGCTGAATGTATCAATGGATTGTAACTCAATTTTATACGATCCCTGTTACTAGAATGAAATCCTACCTATGTCCACCCCTCTGTGCACCAAACCCCATTTGATATCTCCAAGATACAGGTTGAAAGACATCATTCCTGATGTTGCCATCTCTCCCTTGCATGATCAATTTCCCTTCTTGATTGTATCATTCCCAACAGCATTGTGTTGGCTTTCGTGGCTGCTATTGCAAATTGCAGCACGTGCAGTGGCTTAAAAGAACACTAATGTATTACCTTACAGATCTGGGGATCAGAAGTACAAAATGGATTTGCAGCACTGTAGCCTTCTGGAGTCCCTACATGAGAATTCTTATCTATTTTTTTTTCTGCCTTCTAGAGGCTACCTGCATCCTTGGCTCACAGCCCCTAGTTTCATCTTCAAGTTCAGCAAAGTAGCATCTTTGAATCTCAAATGCTCGCTCTCTTTCTCTCTCGTGCTCTCTCTCTCTCTCTCTCTCACACACACACACACATTTCCATCACATCTCCTTCTCTGACCCTCTTGCCTCCCTCTTGCCCTTATATGGACTCATGTAGTTACGTCGGGTATACCAGAATAAATAATGACACTGGATCCACATAGAAACGCCAGGCTTACATCCCTCAGCAAGACATTAATCAAATCTTGCAAAATCTTTTTGATTTTGATTTGAGTTGAGTTGATTGAATATGTCACCTATGAAACGTGACATATTCACAGGGCTTGGGGATTAGGACATGGCCATATTTGGCAGGTCATTATTCTGCTTACCATAAACATCCAGACCTATTGCAATAGAGCCAAACTTGGGAAAAAAACAAAACAAGACAAAACAAAACCTTGCCTTTGACGCCACAGCCCCTTCCTTCTGCAGCTTCTTACCTCTTTTTTAAGTAAAAGTGACAGAGCACTGCTTCTTCTTACTTATCTTTACTTTATCCTCTCCCATTCTGCTTTCGATTTTTGTTCAAACAGACTTTATTCTTCACAACTCCCATGAGAACTATTGTAAAAGTCATTGACAATTTCTAAATTGTTAAGTTTCATCATCAATTCTTAGTTTTCATCTTACTTAACCCATCAGAAGATTTGTCCCCAGTGACAACGCCCTTACTCTTACAGTGCTTTCTTCGCTTAATTTTGGGGCAGCCACTCTTTCTATTGGTTCTTTTCCTATCTCCCCAGGCACTTTTCTCATTCCCCTTTGTGAGTTCCTTCTCATTTTTCCAACCATTAAGCACTACACTGTTTCAAGGTGACCATATGGACGGCTTTAACTCTGCATAGACGCTGACAGCGTCCACCCTTTTATCCCCAGACTGGAGCTCTCCGTAATTTCCTTTTTAAAATCTTACAAGCGTCTCAAATTCACTGTGACTAAAACCAAATTGCCAGTTGCCACAAATAGCCACCCCAAACTACTTCTCCCCTTCCCAGGGGCGTCTCTCTCTTTCCAAGTTCCTGCATCCAAAAGCCTTGGTTTTTGTCCTCTTGTCTTATTTTGATTCCACCCTTCAGACACCACCCATCCATACATCTGTCAGATTTGCCTTCAAACAGGGCGCCTGGGTGACTCAGTCCGTTAAGCATCTGATTCTTGGTTTCAACTCAGGTCATGATCTCACGGTTGTGGGATCAAGCCCCGCGTTGGGCTCTGTGCTCAGTGTGGAGTCTGCTTCAGATTTTCTCTCCTTCTCCCTCTCATTCTCTCTCTCACTCTGAAGTAAGTAAATAAAATCTTTAAAAATAAAAAAGATTTGCCTACAAACGTCTTCTAAACTAAAAGACCTTTCATTAGGTCCACTATACTATTCCTCTGTTCTAACCACCGCCATCTTTGTCTGCATTCCTACAACCTGGTCCCCAGGCTTCTCCCCTGCTCCCCACAGTCTACTTCAACACAACAGCCAGGGTGTCACTTCGAGAACAAAGGCAGATCATGCCATTCCTCTGTTTAAAGCTCCAAACGTGTCTCTTCTTACTCTAGAGCCTTATTCTTAGGCTCGCTGCCTCTCTAAACTCCAATCTGGCCACTCTCTCTCTCTTTCTTGTATTGACTCTGAAAATGGCCATTTTTCAAACCGTGTAAGCAGTCTCCCCTTCAAGGTTGTACTTGCTCTTCCTCCTACAGGGATGCCCCTCCCTGGATATCCACACAGCCCAGCCCTCACTTCCTTTAGGTCTTTGCTTAAAAAGTCTTGCCTCGCCACTCTACGTAAAATAAACCTCTCTCCCGCAGGTATTCCTATTCCTTAATTATGATTTATTTTTCTCCATAGTACATTTCCAAACCTGTCATATCCTATATATGGAAATAAATGGAGACTAACCAAAGGAGAAAAGCAAAGGCTATTTATTCTGAGCTTGCTATATAACAAGGAAGTCAGCCACTGTCATCTGTGTTTGACAGAGACTCAAAGGCACGCAAAAGAATGGGAAAGTTTCATAGTGGAAGGAGGGAATATGTCAGGTGTCCCCTGATTGGGGGTGTGGGCAGGGGGAAGCTATAGGCATGCTACCCAGAATCCTATATGATCGGTGAGGGCTACATATTGTGCTTTCTCTGGTTGGTCTTAAGTTGGAAGTAGAGGCAAACATTAGGGAAGCTATCAATTATTAATTGTCATTTGGGGTCAATTGTTAAAGAAGTTATTGTTTAGCATCCTGGATGATGACTACAGATAGCAGCTGGACTTCCTAGCAGGCTGATTTATAGCAGGCTGACTTCTTCAACTGTTTATAGAGAGAGGGGCGCTGGTGTTTACGGGCAGGTTGCAACAAGTTGTGGGTCAGAGTTCTATTTTTATATTTGGTTTGGCCATTGTCTATTTATATATTCAGTTTCTCATATATTTGCTTCTTTGCATAACCATTGTCTGTCTCACTACAATGTAAGCAGGGGCCAATTCAATGTCAAGTGATTTGCTACGTGAGGGACCGGGATTGATGTTTATGAATTTCCTTATTCCCAAGGCCCCACACGTAGTCCATGCTTAATAAATATTTGCTGAATGAATGAATGAGTAAAAATAAGACAGAGAGGATTTTACTTATTTTCACGAATTGTTAAATGAAGGATAAGTCACATTAGGGAGAAACGGAGATGGAATTATTTAAGTAATTTGAAAAGCCCCATCATCAGCAAATACTATCTCTCTCCTCTATTTTACTTCTGTAGATACAATATCTCTTGCCTATAATGACTTGGAAATGACTTTTAAAACTATGGAGTCTCTAAAGAGAGTTAAAAAAAAAAAATCCATGTGGTACAAGGCAATGGTGGCCTTAATGTTAGAAATAGCATTATTTTGTTTTCCCTTGTATGACTCTCTTTTGAAATCCAAATAAATAAGAAAAATATAGATTTGTGATGAATTCTAAATTCAAACCACAGTAGTGAATTGTTCCAAAAGTCTATCCTGACCTTTATTTAGCACGTTTTGACCTCATTTTATAAAGTTGACTGGGATGTTTTTTCCCTTAAACTAAGAGCGCCCCCTGGTGTTTGGGTGACATCACTACTCCCTCTTCTGTTACCTAATCAGGGGTTTCTGCGTTTCCATAAAGCGTCGACGTGAGGTCACGCTTAATACTGAATGCTGGCCCCAATCAGTTGTTTTATGATCATTTTGATTGTAGAGAACCATTGATCTACTAATTCTCATCCGAGCTCAGAATTCCAATTTTTTTTTTCAAAATCTTCCTTCGTCTTCATCCTGAACACGTAAACATCTATGTGTAATATTTAAGTGGTACACTGAATCACTTACCTTTCAAGAAGGGTCATTTGTAATTCAATTATTATTGGGAACACCTACACTGTTCTGGGGCCTGGTTAAGTGCTTTATAGGCATCATTATATTGAGTTTTACAAGGAACTAATTTGTGAGGTTCTGCTATTATTTGATTTTGCAAATGATAAAACTAATTGTCTAAGAGGCTTAATAATTTGTCCAGGTTTTCACAAGCAGTGGGTCACAAAGGTGGGATCTGCAACTGGGTCTATATGACCTAATGGCCTAGCTAGCTTCACTAGATGGTCTTCTTCTTACAGGCTCTACTTTGGTTTGTCCAGATTCTTGTCTTTATCATGAATAACACAGTCCTACTCCCACAACAATATGTATATATGGATTCCTTATTTTCCAAGGATATTCATGTGATCCTCTTAATTGGAGCTCAGGTTTCAATACTAACGGACATATCTGGTCCTAAGAAAAATTATGAGACAGATCAATTATTTAGATCCCAAGAACTCTGCAATTTCAGTCTAAACTCCCTTCATCATCCATTGTCTTATTTTAGCTTTTTCTCGGATGCTTTAGGCCTGATGATCTTTTGAGCACCATAAAATCTAGCAAGGAACAGCCTTAAGGTTAATGAAATAAAGTATATTTTAATTATAAAAAGGCCCTTCGAGATAATTCAGGTATCCTTAAAAGTCAAGATTTAGAAGATGTAGATAGATAGAGGCTCATTAATCATCTGTTGAATGAAGGAATCATTCATGCATATAATCCATTCAGGGTAGTCTACAAAACCCCAGAAATTATGTGCAGACTTTGCATGTCAGTATATATATATATATATATATATATATATATATATATATATATGGTATGTGTGTATGTTTTTTTTAGAATGAGATCTCATGGCTTTCATCAGATTCTATAACAGCTCTGGAATGCATAAAGGCTAAAGGCTATCCCTCTATTTGCCTACATTCTGAATAATCCAAGTTAGGTTCAGCTTATCCAGACTTAGAATTTATTATTCACTAGTTTGTTTGACCATTCTCATGTAAGAGTCCCATGTTTCAGTTTATGAATTTCCCAGAGCTGTGGAGTGACGTGGAGACCCCCCAGTCTGGCCCAGGGGAAATCGCCGGCACTGAGCTTAGTACAGATCATCTACAAATGTTTGGTGAATGAAGGACTGGATCTTTGGAATTACCAATTGGGGAAATTTTTAGAAAAAGAAAATTTCAGGAGATTGATGTTAAGTTTGGTGAAAAGGAGAAGAGATCCACCAAAATAGGGCATGAGAAATTAAATAGAGTATTAAAAGGACTTCTCATTTTTTAGAATTTATTTATTTGAGAGAGAGAGAGAGCAGAGTGAGCAGCAGAGCGAGCAAGAACATGAGTGGGGGGAGGGAGAGAGAGAAGGAGGCTCCCTGCTCAGCAGGGAGCCCCATGTGGGGCTGGATCCCAGGACCATGGGATCATGACTTGAGCCAAAGGCAGAGGCTTAACCGACTGAGCCACCCAGGCGCCCCAGGACCTGTCAGTTTTAACTGGATTGTAGACACTTGGAGAGAAGGCTTCATCACTGCTTAGGGAGTGTGTTTCTCATAAATCTATCCTCTTATGGTATACTTTTGTTTTCCTTTTCAACAATGATAGATAGGATTCTTCTAGCAAGAACACAGAGAGCCTCCAGAGATTATCTGTCTCATCCCAATAACCAGAACAAGCTAGATAAATTAAAAAATCACCATTTATTCTTTTTAAACCCAAAGAATATATGCAATATTGGACCTAATTCTGCAGAAGTAGATATCTGATTAGAAATTTGCAAAACACCTTTTTTGCCAGCAAGTAACCATCTCTGTTCCATCTCTTTTTCACGCGCTCATGAAGTCCGCTGATCCTGCTGAGAATCTGAAACACATTAGTACATTGAGTGATGCTTTTTCTGGGAGCAAGTAATAATTTGCACATCTAAAACGAAAGCCTTTCATCTCTTAAGAAGTAGTATAGTTAGAAAATCACAAAAGGACCCCAAAGATAAATAAGGAAACACTGAGTGGTAGAAAATGTTTTGCTAGATTTTCAAACAATGTTGGCTTTCCATTTATTCTTGGAAGTGAATCAGTAAGTGAATTTGTTTCAACATATACGTTAAGTTAACCAAAAATAAATCGGTTTGTCTTATTTACACTATCTAACTACTGAATGGATATTTAAAGGATATTAATTTGAAATACTAAAATTATCAACATGCCTGGGATACAACCCAACTCCGTGTGCCACAGAAATGGAAGTTCTACTAGCATGCGATGCTGGAAAGGCACAGACTTCAGATTCAGACACATTTACATTTGTGCGCTGCTTGTCCACTTTCTAAAGATCTTACCTCTTTGGGGTGGAGTTTTGGATGGTTTCCGTTTTTGTACATTGCCAACTTTTTAAATGGAAAACACTACACAAAATTTCATATATTATATTTACATACATATGATATGTGTGATCAGAAACACAGCCAGTGAACAAATTGATTTTGAATGCAAAACACTAAGATTGGGTGGGTTTGGATTTCAGGCTCTAGATTCAAGGAACCTCATCACAGAATTTTGGTCTGACTTAAAACAAGGCTTATTTTCAAACGGCACATGGTGAACGCACAGTCCTTCGCTACCAAGGAATTTTTGATGCCATGTGCTTGAGACCCAAAGTCATGTACACTGAGATGGCAGACTAATTTCATGCCACCCAGGGATTCAGACAGACTTCATGTAATCCCAGTGGTTTGGGGTCTGTCAAAGACATGACAATCACAAATTGATGCTTCTGGATAGGTTCTCAGGTCATCAGATTTTCAAAAGATTCACTATTAAAAGGTTACTGCTTATATCATATGTTTTCAATAAACACTTGCTGCTTTCTGGGTTTACCACTTAGCTATTTGAGCTATATAAACAAAATTCAGCAATTTCTTTTACCATTCATTAACTTGGCTCTTGTGTAAATGTTCTGCAGATACTGAAAACATTCTCCAGGCACCCAAGGAAAGGAAACATAAAGGATCTCTGACAAGAGATCCATGTATCCTACACTGTGTAGCATGGCCATAGTCGTAGATACCTTACCTGTCTGTAAACCTTGGCAAATCTCTTATAAAGTTTTTCTTGGATTAAGTCTCCAGATTATTGGTGTGGGCAGACATAAATGAGAGCAAAGAAGCACAGGAAGATCTGGGTTCCAAAAGAGCACTAAAATGACCTCTTGGGGCAAAACTAAAGTGACATCTGTATTTTTGAACTGGGTACCATTCTCTCAAAATTCACAATTTTAGAGATGGATTGGGTTCTAATGTGTCATCTAGTCTACCTCATTAGTCTTTATGTTAGCGGTGAAGAAACAAGTCAAGAACTAGTGAGATGCGTTGCTCAAACTTACACGGTTAGTTGGAGAAAGCATTAGAACCCTGACTTCTTAAGGGAGGTTCCGCCCTTCTACATCGGGCCTGAGAGATTTTTGGTAGAAGGCTTTCTGATTAAACCTTGATTTATAAAAGCCCTCTTCAACTGAGTAGTGCCATCGGTGTTCTAAACCCAAACTGCTCTTATGTCACAGTGGATTTTGAAGTTGAAAGAATAGATGGGAGCAAGACACTGAGAATGCCTGCCAGTTGCTAAAAACGACAAAAAAGCGAAAACAAAAACAAAAAACAAACAATTTGATCTGTCTCCTCATTATTAATACATATTCTCCTCCTCGGTGTTCACTGTGCAGCGAATTGAGGCAAGCACCCTGTGAAAGTATTTCTGTTAAGAAGTCAGTAGAGCTGAAGTACATTCAAGACAAGTATCCACAGACTTGATGAAGCTACCAGTCTTTATATCAATTAGTGATAATCTACTTTTGAAAGATCCAGAGCTCAATGAAGCAGAATAAATAGCCCCAAAACAGACAGTGAGACATGTATACATTTACTACCTGATAAATAATGCATCAGCAGGGGCGCCTGGGTGGCACAGTCGTTAAGCGTCTGCCTTCTGCTCAGGGCGTGATCCCAGCATTCTGGGATCGAGCCCCACGTCAGGCTCCTCCGCTGGGAGCCTGCTTCTTCCTCTCCCACTCCCCCTGCTTGTGTTCCCTCTCTCACTGGCTGTCTCTCTCTCAAATAAATAAATAAAATCTTTAAAAAAAAATAATGCATCAGCAAACTACAGGGAATGGATTATTTAACAAATGGAGCTTTAAAAAAATTAGCTACTTGGCAATTTAAACATTTATATTTACCTATTACCATGCTAAAAAAAAATGAATTCTCTCTACAGAATAAGACGGTTTAAAGGATTAAGTGCAAAACTCAAAGTCAAACAACAGAATGGAACAAGCTACTTGTTCAGTGGCACTATTGTTAAAGGGTAGAACTCAAACACACCTTATATTTGTTCATTGGGTTGGACCATTTTTTTTTTAATTTGGATATTTCCAAAACGCTTTATTAGAGTAGCTCTTACTCTTATTAATTTTGCTTGAAACATTGTAAACCAGCTGGTTTTCCATCACAAGTCTTTCCACAGGTCCGGAGAAAAGTGCTTCGATTCCTCCTTTTGTTCCCTCTTCACCCACCATTTTGTATTCTGTTTTGTCATTTGTCATCACCTTTCCTCATGGGTTTATGATTTTCTTCAGAGTTTAATGATCTTTCCTAAGCCCTTTCCACCACAGTTGTTTCGATTTTCTGCCAAGTTAAGTCAAACATCTACTGTTTTCTGTATACGTCTAGCCTTAAAATACACTCATTTATAACTTTATTTTTCACTATGAAAATATTTGTTCATTAGAAAATGAAAGTACAGGGGTTCCTGGGTGGCTCAGTGGGTTAACTGTCTTCCTTCGGCTCAGGTCATGATCCCAGGGTCCTGGGATTGAGTCCAGCATCCAGCCCCCTGCTCAGCGGGGCGTCTGCTTCTCCCTCTCCCCCAGCCCCTCCCCCTACTCATGAACCTGTGGGTGCACTTTCTCTCTCTCTCTCTCCCTCTTGTTCTCTCTCTCTCAAATAAATAAATAAAATCTTTTTAAAAAAGAAAATGAAAGTACAGAAAATATTTAAAAGAAAGCAATAACATGTAAGTTTACATTTTAATCAATTTCTCTCCAGCTATTTCTTTGTGTGTATCTGTGTGTGTGTATGTGAGAGACAGAGATTTAATCATGGTCGTGGTGAGTATGGAATTTTACAACTGGTTTTATTCTATTTTCATAACATTATATCAAAAACAATATGTAGGTCATTAAGGATTCCTCAGTAGCAGGACAATATGCAATTAAATGGATAGGCACACCATCTCTTATATAACCTTTCTCTGTGGGACACTTAGATTGTTTCCAGTTTCCATCATTGTAAGTAGTGCTTAGATAAACGTCCATTTACAGAACATTTGGAAAGATCTCTGATTATTACCAAGTATAAATTTCTAGATTATGGAAATTTTTCTCATCTGTGTTTTTTCTTTTCATGTTGGGGAAATGTAATTAAAAACAAAATTTTCCAACTCAGAGACTTTTCCACAAAGGTAGTAGAGAAAGAAATCAATTTCATTATTTATTATTATTATTATTATTATTATTATTATTATTATTATTATTATTTTGAGAGAGAGAGAGCATGTGTGTGTGAGTGGGGAGGGTGGGGTGAGGGAGAAAGAAAATCACAAGTAGACTCCATGCTGAGATCATGACCTGAGCCAATATCAAGAGTCAGGCACTTAACCGGCTGAGCCACCCAGGTGCCCCGAAATCAGTTTCATTATTGGATAAGCATTAAATCAGAATGTGAGTGCATGACAGGCGATCTGCTACGGGATTACAAAGGAAGAAAGAAAGCTCACCTTTTTACATAGTCAGGTGGAAACAACCCATTACATACATGTTTTCGAGATAAACAGCTATTCCTCAAGCAAAAGGACTTGACAACACCTTTGTCACACAGAGTTCATCCCAAATTTACCTGGTAATTAGGGTGATCATCTAGGTTAGCTAATGACTTTATCCAGAAGAGAAACAAACTTCTCGTATTTTTGTGATTAATCATTTTGCAACTTGACACAAGACTTACGCTCCCACAAAAACCAGAGATGGGGTGCTACCCCCCTCATGCTTACATTTAAAAGGGAGAGCTCCCAAGTCCTACAGAAAGACATTCCTGGATCCCAAAGCTGACAAAAGGTCTGTCTAGTATTTAAAGGATTTATATACATTTCAAAGAAAGGAGAAAGCACTTACAAGTTTTCTAAAGTAAATGCTCTAAGAGAAAGGAGAGGAGTAAATCTCTTCCCTTATTTTCAACAGGAAGAAATAAGCCTCTTATTTTTAATTCATATTTGTCCTTACACCTGCTTTTGTCCAATAGAAAACATGTTTCCTTTTATCTAATTTAAAATACAAGACACCTTTTAAATTGTGCCTATGTTTCATGAAGTCAGTCCATTTGAAAGAAAAAATTCTCTTTAAATTCTTAAAGCCTCATTTGCACCTAAAGTGGATTGAAGATGGTCCCTATTCTTTGAGGTTCTCCCGCTGTGTAGTAGAGTTTATTTTCCCTCTCTTTGACCCTGTGATGCCTTTGACCAATTGTAAATGGTGAAAGCTACACCAGGCCTATCAAAAGTATTGTTTCTTTCCCTTGGATCCTTATAGCCCCCATCCACAAGGCTCGGTGTCTGACTACCTTGCTGGAAAGACATGGTGAAGAAGCCCTAAAACTACACGTACAAGAAGAGGGATCCATCTGAATCCAGACTTTCAGACATCATTGCCAAGTGCCAGGCAGTGAGGAAAATTGTTGTCATGGGCTCTCTGGACCCAAGCTCCCAGCTGCAGTCAGTGCTACAGGCCAGCTGAGCCCTGCTGGGATTTCTAACTGACAAAATCATGATATATTAAATGCTTGTTGTTTTAAGTCACCAAGTTTTGAGACAGTTTGTCATTTAGTAAGAAATAACCAGAATGGAGCCTAACGCTGAATCTTTTTTTTTCCCTCTTTTCATTCTCCTTTTGATAAATGCAAAAGCATTGTATCAAGATTCAGTGTTGGACCACAGTTGGGCTGTAAGATGAGGCTTCATTGCCTTCAGAAGGCTTCTCTGCTTTGAAGCTGGAGGACAGTTTAATTTCTAAAGCATTTCTACAATTTAGCATCTAATAAATCATCTAATAAATAATTCCCTCCTCAAAGAGAATATCCAGGTATCTACCCATATGTCTACTCTAAGGAGAAAAAAAAGCATCGGAAAGCTGGTCCAATTCAGAAAAAATAAGAGAGAGAGAGGTAAAAAGATTCATTTACGGTTCTGGCACAAGTATAGTCTTACTAGCTTACAGACAAAAACAAAGAAAAAAGTCTTCAACCATGGGCTTTCTTCCTTCTCACCACCCTTCCCACACATCAATTGCAAAATGCAAAAAATAACCACAGATAGAAGCAACAGAGTTAATGATTTTAGAGCCTGGTAGTTAAGGAGGAGGATAGGGTGTCTGGAGAAAAACCAAGGAAGACATAGGTAGGTATATGGATGGTTTTCCTATTTGTTTTATTTTGCTTTATTTTGTTGCCTGCTAGTAAAATTTATCCCATCTTTTAAAAAATTAGAAGTAAAATAAGAAAAGCCATTTTTTCTTTTAACCCATTACTAAGAAGGGTTGTATAAATTCTTCCCTGAATCAGGAAAATGTTCAATTCTGACTTTTTGTCTTTTTCACTGCATTTTTTGGGTGGAGTATTTCTTTCCTCTATTTTTTTTTTTACAAATAAATATATTTTTCTCTGCATTTTTTTAAATGGAATATTTTTTTCTCCCAATATTTTTATATTTTTATAGAAGTTCCTTTCTGTTTCCAATATATTCATATGTATTTACTGGCATATGAAGAAGAGTCAGGGAAAGGGGCAGACAACGGGGTTTAACAATATAAGAAAAAGAGGACTTACAATCCACAGTGATTCGAGGGACTAGAGGGGGGGCCCACAGAGCTCTTAGTCTAAGGAAGATGAAGCTTGTCTTGCAGGTGGAGAGTCAGACCAGCTGATGCACATCTGTCTCACAGCAGGACCGGGCTGACACGGGGCTCACCTGGCCCAGGGGGTGCGTGGGCACAGACAAAGGGAGCCAGGATAGCAGCTCAAGGGCTCAATTATCTCTGACAATAAAGGATGACGAGGGCGTTGCAGACCATCAAGGTCTTGGGGAAAGAATTCCTAGGTGCCAAAGAAATGACATGAAGCCTGACGGGCTAGAATATGGGCACTGTGGAACCTAGAGCAGAAGATCAGAAGAAAAAAGAATTCCAAGGCTGGACCGTTACATAACTTTGTGTTCTTCTGTTTTCCATGCTAAAGGAGTCCAGTTACCTGCAGGGCTGGGAAGGCAGTAGTTCTGAACTTGAGAACCAGTGGTGACATATTTGTAGTGGTTTCCTGGAGCAAATGTTCCTCCCAGTTCTGGGGCCAGCCAATCCCTTCCTTCTGTGTATTGCAAGAGTCCTGGGTGACCAAGGCTCGCCTCTTTTCCACATTCCTTTCCTTGCAGTCCCCTCGGCCATTCATTGCTTTAGTATTGCCTTCAGATTGGCTTTATGAAGGACAGAGTTGCTAGATCCTGGACTAGCCACAAAATGCCTTTCTCTCTCACTCACAGAGGAATGTGGTTCAACGTCCTCAGGCTGAGGATTTGCTCTCCCACGGCGTGACTTTGTAATCCACCATCTAGCTTCTAGGTTTGTGGTGAAAATATTGGATGCAAGTGTGATTTTTTTGTTGTTGTTGTTATTGTTGTTAAGTAATTTCTTTTTTTTTTTTTTAAGATTTTATTTATTTATTTGACAGAGATAGAGACAGCCCGCGAGAGAGGGAACACAAGCAGGGGGAGTGGGAGAGGAAGAAGCAGGCTCATAGCGGAGGAGCCTGATGTGGGGCTCGATCCCATAACGCCGGGATCACGCCCTGAGCCGAAGGCAGATGCTTAAGGACTGCGCCACCCAGGCGCCCCTGTTGTTAAGTAATTTCTTGTGACTGGTGGAATCTTGCATACGTGGGTTTTTGCTTGTTTGTTTTTGTTTTGTTTGTTGTCACTTTAAGAATTAACTACAGACTTTCTTTTTAGTTTTCCCAGAACCTCAGTGAGTCCTTTCTATCTGCAAATTTGAGACTTTCATTTTAAAAACTGATTTTTTGTGTCAAGGGACTGCTCCTCCTTCCATCTGGTCTTTATAGTCTCTCCAAATTTGCTCTTTAGGTCCTTGAATTTGTTCTCAGTCCTCTGGAGTTTTCCTCACGAACTGCATCTTTTCCTCTGTTTGCTCTGTGTTACGAGCTTGTCTTCTACTCGGTCTTCCAAACCTCCAATTCTTACCTCAGCATTGACTCCCCGCAACTCTCCATTCCTTGCAGCTTTTTCAAATGTGGAAACCATGTTATTTAAGTAACAAGGAGCCTTCTAATCCTGCAATTGGATATGCTTTAGGCTCTTATAGGTATTTGTTTGTTCGTGTAAGATGTCCTCTCTTTCCCAGCAGGTCTGGTTCCTCAAAGGTTGCCTGCCAGTTGTGAGCATTCAGCCTGCACTTCCTTTTTCTGGCTGTTGAACCCCGTACGTGATTCTAGGATCTCTTTTCTTTGTGGAAGTTAAGTGGCCATAATCAGCCACAGCACACCCGAGGGTGGCAAGAGCTCTCACTGTTGGATGGTGATCTAGTGACCTGAAAGTTGCCATCTCCCCACTGGGGCCCTGGGAAGTCACCTCTGAGCTCCCAGCCCTCGGTATCCTCACCCTCCCAGGCCCCAGAATAAGAAGGAACCCCGTCCCCGTGTGTACCTGCCATAGTTTTTCTGACCTCTGAGATTATCCCCCACGACTACACAGGAGTACAAATGTCTCCCTCCTCCCAGGACTACGTGTGAGGCAGGCAGAGCCTACAGGTCTCCCTGTGGCCCCCTCGTCCCCAACACAGAGCTTCAGGCCTGACCTCAGGCCTCTGCACCAGTGATCCCTGCCTTCTCATTATTCTCAGAGTTGACTACAGCCCTGCTCTTTCCTCTTAGAATGTGGCAGAGCCTGAAGATCTGCAGAAAGCAGGCCTCTGGGCTCTGCCTGTTGGCAGGGTCCCAGCTGCTCCTCTCCTTTGCACACGGGGGAGTGAGGTCAGTGCTGAAAGGAAGGGTTGCAGGGATCCAGGGGGGGCCTTCTCAGGACAATGAAGGAGGCCTGGAGAATTTGAAATATGAGGCCTATGACAGGAATCTAGGAAAATGCAATCCAAGGGAAAAAAAGTGCTGGGTGTCAGAAACTAAGAAATAGCTAATCTTGTAGTTTAAGACAGTGGAGAAAGGGAAAAAAAAAAGTATAGCAAAAACTGATGGTGAGGTCTACCCTGGGGTCAGTGGGAAAGGGTGCTGTGACCAGGGACGCATAGGAAGCCTAAGAGATGAGGTGGTGAGATCACACTTGACTGTTCACAAAGTTTACTCTAGAAGGGATGCCTTTGGACAGCATTGCAGCAGGAAGAACAGAGGCTTTTCTTGAATTAGGGTGTATATGTGTGTATACAGATACACAGGTATATATGTGATGTTATATATAACATCACCTTGAGACACAGTGTTCTCATGATCTCATATGTAATTCACAGAATTGTTAGAAGACGGATATGGTAAAGACAGAAAAGCACCAAGCACGTGGTAGGCATGCAATGAAGGCTACATTTCCTGCTCTTGCTTTGTACTATAAGATCACAGATTCTTTGAAAACAAAAACATCCCTGTATCCCTGAAACTTAGCATGGTGCAGCCCAGTGACTGTTTGAGTAGTGCGTAAGAGAGTCAGTTTGAATACAGAATCAGTGGAAGGGGTTCCTGGTGGGGCAACAGGTGGTACAGTGAAAAAGAAGGGAAAAAAAAAAAAAAAACAGCTCTAAGGTCAGGTTATAAAACCATGTCCTCTGTGTTCTTTCCATCACCTCACCTTGTTTCTCCATAAAACTACATTATAAAACAACATTATAAAATGTCCTCTTGTACATAATGTGCTCCTAATCAAACCGTTTCCCATTTCCAGTGCCTCTCTTTCAAGATATTGAAGAAGCCCGGGGCACCCGGGTGGCTCAGCCATTAAGCATTTGTCTTCGGCTCAGGTCATGATCACAGGGTCCTGGGATCGAGCCCCGCATCGGGCTCCCTGCTTGTGGGGAGCCTGCTTCTCCCTCTCCCACTGCCCTTGCTTGTGTTCCCTCTCTTGCTGTCTCTCTCTGTCAAATAAATAAATAACTAAAATCTTAAAAAAAAAAAAAAAGATATCGAAGAAGCCTTTATGGCATGTGAATTATTCTAGTTTCTGGACATTGACTTCATAATCGTCATACTGGTGATACACCGATGGTTCTGTGTGATAAAGTTCGCCGTGACTAGTCTAAGACAGATCTCCCTCCCCATAGTTCTCATCTGCTAAGGCATTTGGACCCACTTTCTGGCAGTGGAGGATTCCTACAAGGGTTATGTACAAATGACTGTTTGTACACGCAAGGAGTATGGGGGTGAGATGCATTTCAGGAAGAACGGAGATAGGAATGTGGTGGGGGGCTGGGGCAAGAAGTTCCTACAGGTCATGACAGTCTGGAAGGCTTTTTCAACCAGGTAGGAAAGAACAAAGGTGACAGTAATTGTGGAAAGTTGGAGAAAGGTTTCAGAGCTATTCAAGAGGTGGTGCCATAAGGAAAATTATCAGTGTTCTCATTCTGTTGTAGAGAAAAGAAGAGGAAAATAAAAATCGAATTTGGGGCTTTCAGGAGAGCTTTCTAGGTAAAGAGGATGTTTGGTCAAGAACGGTATTTAGAAGATTGAATTACTTCTCCAAGGCTCTCACTTTTCCCTGCTTTCTGCTCTCATGAATGGTTTGACCCAAGGGGGCAAGCATGCCTAGGATAAATCAGCATTTAGCTGTTGTGAAATCACCAACCCCAGGTGGGGAGAAACACCACTGGAAGTTTTCCCAACTAATACTAGTGAAGCATGTCATTTCCACATACAAAAGTCAGTTGATAAACTGAACACTCCCAAAGAAAATCTACTTTCCCTGAAGAGAAAGAGCATGGGCTGTGCAGTCAGATGGTCCTTCTTCTTTCTCCTGACTCTACTGGGTCATCACTGAACTGTCCCCAGGTGTCCTCATCCGTGGTGATCTTTAATGATATAATTCATATAAAGCAGCAGAAATCCTAGCATATAATATGTGCCCCTAAAACATTAGCCACTAGTATTAATTAATGTTATTTGTCAGAGCTAGAAGCTTACCTGGCTATGGAAAGTTTTTACAGAAATGGCTTAATAGTGGCTTACTAGAAAAGGCTTAAACATACATAATATTTACAGTAGATAGATTTGTTGGAACCTATAGCATTATCTTAATAAATTACAAATACACTGTCCGCATCAAATATTAGTGTATGAATACAATGATTATGAGGCATAATGCTGTTAAATAATATATAGTATTTTATATTGTCAAAAATTGATTCTGAATCTATCTTTATATTTAAAATGTGGCCTCTCTTTAAAATTAGAAAGCTGAAAATATCAGGATTTAAAAAATTCTTTACAGGTTAATGAACAAAGAATGAAAAAATATCAAATTTATATAAAAGTTACAATTTATTAATATAAAGGACATAAAGCAGATATATACAGTCACTTAAGCTAGAAAAATACAGATACAAACTTTCAAATTGAATTATCAGTTGCATCAAATTTGGGGGAAACACAAAGATACAGTATTTCTCTATACCTTGGTAAGACTGAATAAAAAATGGAAAAAGTGAAATATTTACTTTTGATGGGATTGAAATGATGATTTGAATTTCAGTATCTACATACATCGTAAGAGCAGATAGAGTATACAAAGGATAAATCGTTTTTGTTTTTCGGTAAGCAACTAAAAACTAAGACTTATTATTGTCCTATCCTGTTATTTATATTGAAAAAAATCCCAACGTCTGTATTCAAATATATATTAAAATATTCACGTACATACAGGATTTCTCATCAAAATGCATCCTTCTCTGACCATAAAAACTTCAGAGGAAAAAAAAATTCACTTTCCTGAAGTCTTTAATGTTTTTTAGCCTACGGTTTTATCTTTCTTCTTAGTATAGCCCTGCAAAAGCAGTTTGAATGCAAAGCCCTCTGACAAAATATCTGTCTTTTAAAAGATGTTCATTTAATATACAAGAAAAGAAAGGCCTCTGGGGAAGGAGGATAAAGGAGTGAGGATTTCTAACCTCTAGGTTGAAAAACACGGTATCAGAAGCCTTTTAGTTTCCTTTACGCTGCTGATTAAAGCCTTCGTTTTAACCCTCGTTATAAATCGAGCACGTTAATCACTAAGCTGTTTTTACACAATTACTATTAACCTTCTTCCATCTTATCCCCGATTCCCCTGCAAAGCAATAACTGAATTTTATTTATTCAGTGTATTGAATCAGTATTTCATTTAAAACAGAACCCCGTAAGCCTGTCTCTATTTATGTGAGAGAGAAATGTCAGGCTGATCTACATACATAATGCTGTGTCATAGAGAAATCACAGTTGTAAAATAATAGAGTCTTTAACAACGTCATTTTGAAGTAACTGGTGAAAGGAAAAGATGCATGAATCATTTTAGAAAACATATTACTGCACTTTCTAGAACAATCAAAGCACTGTGTGGAATATCTCATTCTGCTGAAATAGCTTATAGAATCATAAATAGTCAAGGCACAGTTCCTGTAATTAATGTTAGGCAGTTAAGAATGGCAAATCAATGTTCCTTTGGGTTCCATTTTTAGAAAACAGTGGGCATTTCAGTCATTTACATGGCTTTCTGGTAAAGTTAGAAATTAGACCCAACTACACATACTGACTTCTGGAGTACACGCTCGGGGACTTCTTTTCCGCGTGATAGCTTTTCTGGGTTGTGCGATGGGAAGGGACGGAATATCTGTAGCTTCTGCTCTTTTCACCGTAACAGGAAACACAGCAGAACAGTGCTCCCCCAACGATCAGCACCAGCGCCGTGGTCCAGCCTATGTAGAGAGCATCTCCAAGCTCATGCTTTTGGGCAGTCTCCACTATCGGGTTGTAGAAATCTCTGATGATGGAGTTGGCGACCCAACTCACCGGGATGAGCACCAGGACGCCTGTGACGATGAAGATGATTCCAGCCGTTAGCAGGATGTGACCCTTCACCTTCTCGTCGTCCCCAGTGCACCTGGTGCATTTCATGCCCAGCACGGCGGTCATGAAAGCCAGGAAGGACAGCACAGAGGCAGCACACATCAGCCCCCTGGATGCCTGTAGGTCCGGAGAGAGAGCCAGCAGGGAGTCATAGACTTTGCACTGCATCCTGATGTTGGCTTGCCTCACGCAATTCATCCACAGTCCTTCCCAGAAGTTTTCAAAAACCACAATGTTGCTCCCGATGAACGCGGACACTCTCCACTGAGGCATGATGGTGACAGCCAGCGTGCCCACCATGCCAACGCCACCGAGCACCAGTCCAGCGATTTGCAGGGCGTAGGTAGCCATTGTCCTCTGGGATGGGTTCGATCCCAGCAGCCTCCTGAGCAGGTAGGGCTGCTCTGAAGCAAGTTTCTCTGTGCCTCAGGAGAGAACAGTTTTCCCGCAGCAATGAACTCAGAGCCCAGCGGTTTTTCAGAGCTGCTTTGCTCCTTCTAGCTAGATTAAATCCAGTGTTGGCTGGCTGAAGTGCCCCCCCACATTGACTAGGACAGGTAAACTTACAAATCAGGTGGGGCAACTTTCTCAGCCAATAAGAGGGGGATGGTAACCCAGGTGTGTCTAAACCGACAAGAGATACTTGGAACAACTGGACCTGCACATAAACATTCTTTGTACTTCTCACTTTTCCAAGAAGACAGCCGTGTGTTTACCTGCAGGCACAATTACGAGAGTTTGCACAATCATCAAGAAATGCACCAATCTCTTGCAACATCAAAGGTGTACTTTGTACAGGCAATTCTGAAACTCTTTATAAGAGCTGCTGTGACCAAGGCATAAAATAAAATAATCTGCCTAAGAAATTGGCTAGGACTGTCAAAATGCCAAAGTGAAAAGAGAGTAGGGGATTGATAGATCGCTCATACCTGGGAAACCACATTCTTTGGGACACATGTGATTCAAGCAGTTGATTTAATGTGTCTACAATTTCAAAGCAAAGCTGACTGTGGTGAAATCAGGGAACTGATCTCACCAATGGACAAAATAAGGCGAAAGTAATTAAATATACAGGGTTGTCCTCTTCCATGGTACCAAACACATATTGTTCTCTTTTGAGCCAGGAAAACTACTTAATTGGTACTTTCCTGATAATCTTGATTTATAAGAAAAACAGTGACAAAAACTAAATGAATCCATGTGATTTTCCTATGTAGCAAGCACTCGAGATAGCAAGCGATTCATTTACAGATCCATCTTCCTCTGTGGCTCCATCTTTGCTGCTCTGTCTTCCTAGACTCAAGGAACTCAAATTCAGTTGATAGTCTGAGTCCTGGGTCTCTATAAATGGCTGATATTTCTATATAACATATTTACAGGATAAGGTGATTGTGTTCTTGAATTGAATTGTCTTAGGTGTTGACTAAACTGGTCTTTAATACCGTGTCTGCTGGGGGAGATAGAAGCCCCTGAATGTAAAGCAGTTTGAACTCTCTCTTCTCAAAATAATGATGTTGACCGTGGTGGTGCAGAAATGAACAGGCATGTTGATTTGGGAAACTCCACCAGCACTTTTCTCTGGCGATCCACTGGAGTGCTCTTCCTTTACAAATCTTTTCAAATTTCAAGCTGTACTTTCATCTTATCTTTACGTCATAAAAATGGTCTTTTCTTTACAATTTTACTTCTTCCCTACTTCCTTGTACAACCTGAACTCTGAGTATGGGGGAAGGTGTTTCTTGTTCACTTATTAAACTTTGAAATTTAAATGGTTCCAAAAAATCTGAATAGTTTGCAGAGGTTATAGAAACAAAAGTGGTACATGGCAGGGAGGGGAAGAGGAAGATGCCAGAGTGAACCCTCTTTGAAAAAACAAATAAAACAAAAGAAATGGATAGTAGTCCAAGTTGTTATTTTATTAGACGGGACAGGTTGAAAGTTACAAAATTAACACTTGATATTTACAGCAATTTTCTCACTTGTTGCCTTGTTAAGGACTAAACTATAGGGTGTTCCTTATGCTGACGGGGACATCTAGCATTTTCTCCTTCGGGTTTGTATCAGTTAGAGATTTGTGGTGGAAAAGGAAATAGTCATCCACAGTAAAATAGTTGAAATCAAAACAGCAGATTTTTTTTTTTTTATCTTTAATTGTCAACCTGGGAAAAGGAGTGGCATAGCTGGTTGAATTAATGACTAAATATAAATCTATAAATATTTTATATATATATATTACATATACACACGTATATGCACACATGTAGGGAGTCAAATCAAATTTCTTTTCTAAATTCATGTGTGACATATTTTGGGGAGCTCTGTTTAGATATTGCTAAATATCTCCACAAAATGGGAAAAGTTGGGACAGAAACAGGAAATTACACATACAAGAGCCTGTACCTTCATAGGAGCTGCTTCCCAGGTGCACACCCATGCACCTGTGACTTCGTGTCCTATCAAACCTCTCCTCCCTTGAGCATCGAGATTTACCAGGACCTTACTTCATAAAAAATATATTTTCCTCATTTCAAAAATATTAGTACTTTACCACTGAAATTGCCCTGGCCAGAAGATTAGGATCGGAATGAGAAACCAACCCTGGGTTGACATTAAAATAATTATGGAGGTAGCTGTCCTCACAGAAACTAGCCCAGGGCATCCAGGTAGGTTTCTTACCACACAGTGATCCAGCTAACCCCATCATATTTTGAAATGATTGTGCCCTAAAGGTTGTAGGACATGAGAAAGACAGAGAAAAATGGTAATACTAGTTTGCTAGGGACAGAGAGGCCTAAATTCAGAGATTAAACGACCAAGTTAACTGCTTACCTGCTTTTCTGTCATATTATGTCTCTACGAAATGACTAACTTGCCTGCAAAATTCAGAAAGCAATGATGGTTGGAGAATAAACAGATGGATAACATTGTTGCTGTTCTTTAATTCTGAACTACAGAGCAACCAACACAGATTATTCTATAATCTGTACTCCCATTTCTATGGAAGAAGCAAAAGACTACCAAGAACCCATGAAAGAAAAGCATGCTCTTGTTGACCCACTGCGTTCACTCTCTGGAGATCTCCCTTTTGTCTATATTATCAGAAGCATGATTTAAGTTTAGCAATTAAATTTACTAAATTAAATTCAGCCCTGATAACTACATAACACATGCGAATGCTTTCCCTTTATAAACGATAACACACAATGTCACTGTCAGACTGCCCTTGGTTTTGTCATCCTTATTCCTACAGCAATTAATCTTTAACCAACAATCCTTCAGTCTGGGGTTTCTATTAATTCTTATCACTACTCGAAATAATCTTTGCTTCTGCCAATCAAGCAGTTGCCAATTTCTATTGTTTTCTGGGTTTGCTTTTGTATTTATTTTTCTCTGTTGTGTTGACAGTTTTCAACCTGTATTTATTTTTAATTATTTTTCACTGCTAATTAACTGTACTTGGCTGATCATCTTGTCCTGAGAAAACAAGTGAACATATCGATAGATCTCTTTGTGTGTGGTTCCCAAAATAATATTGTGCATTGCTACATGTTCTTGAGCTATCGTCCTATTCATCCTTCACGATGACCAGCTGTTCATGTTCTCTGTGCTCAAAGCCCTGTGTCCATTAGCAGTTCCCTCCAGGTTTGCCCCGTCTATGGTTCATATTTAATTGCTCTATGAACTCCTTCCTGTATACTAATTATCCAGTGTCTTTGTTACTTCAGGCTGCTTTAACAAAATGCAATAGACTGGGAGCTTAAACAACAGAAATTCATTTTCCCCACTCTGGATGCTGGGAAGTCTGAGATCATGGGGCCAGATGGTGGAGTTCTGGGGAGAGCCTTTTTTTTTTTTTTTCCTGGTTTGCAAATGGCCATTTTCTTGCTGTTCTTGGCAGAGAGCGAGAGAGAGAGAGAGAGAGAGAGAGCTATCTACTCTCTTTCTATTCTAACAAGGACACTAATTTTAGATCTAAACCTAATCACTTCTCAAAGACCCCACTTCTAAAAACCACTGCATTAAGGATTTCAAATACGAATTTTGGGGGGAGACGAAGCTGCAATCTATGACATTGAAATACTAGCAAATCCGATTAGTTAATCCACATCTGAAAGTTCTATTCTTAATGTCTCAGGAGTTCTCTTTATTCTAGGACCCTCCCCCCAAAAAACACATAAATGTAAATAAAAAATAGACAATGGGAATAATGATTACTGAAATGTTTTTCTCTTTCTTCTACTTTCCACTGCATTTTTAAAAATGAAAATCCGAGTTGCCGTGAATTCTGATGTATTTGGGGAAATAGGTCCATGTGCATTATCTAACCCCGTAAATGTGATATCCCCAGTAAAGAACTGGAAATCCAGGGAAATAATTCTTTTAAAAATTAGGTTATATACTGTGCAGGTTTTTTTGTGTGGGAATTAATAAATAATTTCTATAAACAGAATTGACATGATCTGCCCTAATTCTAATGAGTTAGGAAAACTTTTTAAAGGAGCTGAAATTCACTAGTAATAATAACTACTGGGTATTAAATGTTGCCTGCATCAAAGATTCCTTATATGCACTCCACCTTATGTTTAAAACATCCCTACAAAGCACCCCTTTCTAACTGAATACATTAAAACACACTGGAGACTATCCCTTTCCTAACGCTATACAGCCTTTGCTTGCTGCTCCCCACCAGTGGAGTCCAGATTTGGACCTAAAGCCTGAGTCATTTCCTGTATATCTGCTATCTTCCCCCAAAAAACCAAAATAACAACAACAACAAAACTAGAGAGAGTATTTCTATGACACAAGTGATTAAAGTTAATGAAAACAATGAAATTTGTTCAACACATTTTTTTCCTTCCTCGAATGTTGTTGAAATTCTTTAGAATGCCAAGCTTTGTGATTTTTTTTTTTCAAATATCTGAGACACTGATATCTGCATTCTATTTCTTTAGGTACTCTATTCAGAGACATCTTTACTGGGGCAATCACACCACTGTTATGCCTTATTTAGAGTTTCAGAGTCCCCACAGGGACGTCGCCGTTGGTACTCCTTTCTTACCAATCTCCCATTCTCATCTCCATCAATTATAGACTTGGTAATGGTATTAATTAATGATCTAACCACCAGTAAACTTATTTTTGAATTAAACCAAGTCAGTGCAGTGACGTGAACAGCTGGGGTACCAGTGCCCTAGGCTTATTGTAATACAGGACAATTTCCCTTTGTGTTTTGCAGAGACGTATTAGTGGCCCATAAAGGTGTGACGTCATGGTCACCTTCATTAGTTCACTAGAATGCTCTTTTCAGTGACTCAGTAACACCTCTTCTACCTTTGTCCAAAAACCAAAATAAAAGCAGTTTTAAGTTGCATAAACTGCATTCCACACAGTTACTTGGCGGATTATTTGTGAAACAATTTTTTTAAAATCTCTTTATTTAATACAATAATCCTTCCTGTTGAAGTGTAAGGGATGATGTGCACCTTTTTTTAAAAAATTTTTTTTAATTTATTTTTATTTTTTTACTTAAATTCAATTAGCCAACCTAGAGTACATCATTAGTTTCAGATGTAGTGTTCAATAATTTATCGGTTGCGTATAACACCCAGTGCTCATCACATCACGTGTCTTCCTTAATGCCTGTCACCCAGTTACCCCAAACCCCCACCCATCTCCTCTTCAGCAACCCTGTTTATGTGCACTTGTGAATGAGGAGAATGAAGGATCTATGACAGAATTTAGACACAAAGTCATCATCTCCCTTAAGAAAGGAGACACATTTTTGGACTGGTAGAGACCTTAATTAGGACTAGAAATAATAACATCAGATAATGGATAGGGCCTAAAAGAGCACGTCTCATAATTTTATTTTGAATCCATAGCAATTTACATCAAGCTTAAGTGAAGTTACTTACAAAAAGGAAGAGAAAAGAAAAAGGCACGTAGGATAATAGCATCAAAATGACTTTATGTGCTTAATACAATATATTATAAGAAATATTACTTAACACTATTATGCTAATCATGAGAGCTACCCAATAATTAAGTTATATTAACAATTAAGATTATTAAGTGATACAGTTAATTCTACGATGTGACCCTCCCAATCACCTTATTAGAACAGTATTATTATTGTATCAATATTACTGAGGAAACCAAGACTTACAAAGTTTAAATAACTCTCCCGAGGCCTCAGGATTAACAGGTAGAAAGGCCAGTGTAGAAAGTCAAGCCTTTAGGCACCTGAGGCCATGCTCTTGCCCCACCATGTCATAGATCTGGCTCTAAACTTAACTCAGGGCTTCCAGCATTTTCTAGCTTTATATCTTGCTGTTCTCCGGAATAATGCTTTGCACACTGTGGGTTTTCAACAGCATTTTGAGCAGGACAAACAAAAATAAGGTGTCTCTGTTTCCTATAGCAAAAGCCATTGTTCAATATGAGAAACGGTAAGACAGAAATTTATGGGTGAAAAAGTCACATGCATAGAAAATGCGCGTGCACACACACACACACACACACAAGACCTTCTGAGCAAACAGTGAATAAGGGAGCACAAAAAATGACTTTCTCTTGTAAAGTTGGAGTTAACAGGACAGGGAAAAGTAATTAACCAGGCAAATAGAGCTAAGCCATGTTACTGATTAATTTACAAAACAATTAACTTTCCACTTAAAATTCAAATTAAGATTAGGTCTGCCTTAGGCAACCAGTGTTTGCAAATTTTAATAGGGTTAGACATTAAGTACCTTACTTAAAACCAACTTCAGACCACACGAGTAAGAATATTATTGAATAAGCAGTGCATGGCATTCTCGGTTCTCAGTTCTTTCAAAAAAGAAAATATTACAATATATTACAACATGCTGGACTTACTAATATCTCTTCAAGAAAATCTGAGGAAAAGAAGTACAAATTCTCATCTCAAAACTTTTAGAGATTTTGTAATTTCTGCAGAATTTTCAAAATGATGTCTCAAAATATCTGCCAAACACTGTCAGCTGCCCAGCAAGCACGCTATGTACAGAGCAGCACGATAGACTCCAGGGGTTGAGAAATCTACCTCGTATCTCTGCTCCTTATGATTTTACATATGCACAGCTCTGAGGGGGCCAGTAGGAGAGGGGCTGCTGAGTCAATGAACTTTGTCATATTAAACCAAATCATTAAAAATAATAATGTCAGTCTTTGATCTTACAGCTTTAAAAATATCAGATTTGTCTATTGCAGGATGATAACAAAAGCTCAACCCCCAGTCCTTTACGCATATGTCAGTTGGAAGGGCTTGCAAGGGCACTGCCAACTATTTCTTTTGAGGATCTTTTGATAAAGCACCTGTGTGTTTTTATATTCTTGCAGTGTTCTCGCAGTGCTGTAGACCTTGGTCTCTTCAAGAGCGGGAGCCTTGCCCTGCTTTGTAGTCTCAATGTTCACCCTGAGCTCAGTCCATAAAAGACACTGGATAATTAATTGTGTGTGGAGTTGAGTCAGGGTCCTAAGTTTGGTGCTGATCTGGTCAGTAGCTCTTGCTTTGTCCCACGGTAAGACATTGCTCCAATGATCCAAACTATTCTTTTCACCTTAAAAAAGCGCACTGTTCAACTGCACAGACAGACGAGAAGAACAGCCTATCTTCATCCCCATAAAAAACCAGTTCCAAGGCATTTGGTACGTTTTCAACGAAATCAAGCAACCCTAAAAGCACTTCCAGGAGCCCGTAAATGTTCAGTGGAGGCAAGTCAGCTGTCCCTGGTAGGCACAAAACTTCCCGGGTTCATTCAGCCTGCTGTGTCTTTCCTTACCTCCCCTTCCCTCCGACCCTTGTCCTTGCCATCTTCTTTCGGACTTCTACTACAGGGACCTGTGTGTGATTATGGGACTGGCTTCTAGAAGTCTCTCTCAGAGAGTTTCAGCTTGCCTTCTGGTCTTACACTCAGCCACAACATTTTATCTCACTCCTTCGTTACCAAACTGGTTGGTCCCACCTACCAGGCTTCCCTCCAGGTCAAGAGCTTGGAACAGGAAAGGTTATCTGCACCTGGCAGCAGAATGAAACATTAGACCCAAAATGGGTGTGAGGGTCAGCCGCCCACCTCATCCTATAAATCAGGGGACCAAGAACCCCATGAAGGCAGGAGACATCTCCGTTCTACCCACCCTTGCATCAAAGAACTCATACAGTTCCTGGGACATAGAAAGTGTTCAATATTGATTTACTATCACACAGAGAGTCCTGAAGTCTCTATGCCCCAGCTCTTGATATTCCCTTTGTTACTCTGGGTAACTAGGATACTGCAACCAAGAGAACTTCTTGCTGTTTATCTACGTGTTTGTCTATTTTTTTATTGTTTGTTTTCTCCAATAGAATGTAAACACTACGGGCAAAATGACTGCCTCGTTCCCTAATGTCATCTCCAACTACTAGAACGTTACCAGGTTCTTAGTAAGAGCTCAGAAGATTTTGATAAATAACATGATTAAAGAAAAAGCTCCAAGAAGAAGGAATGTGGTGAATCCTCTCTGTGTACATTATATAACATATTCAGACTTTCTCAGGACAATACCTAACGAGAAAAGAATCTAAAATTATACTCAGCTTTGGCTCTAACAGCCTCTCACTATACCCTTCAGGAGGTCAAATTAGTGTCTCAGTGGACGCTTGTATTTTGCTTCAGCTTTTGTGAGGTTTCTTAAGTATTTTCTGCATATCCACTCCCATGTTATTTATTCTACCTCCTTCCTTTCTCCTCAATACACAAGTCTCCATTTTTCTCCTGCTTACTATTATTAGTCTAATACTCCTCCAAAAATTGTGGCTAATATTGGTGGACTGGGAGCCTAGGCTGCCCTTCTTGTTTAATATATAATTTCAATGTACTGGGGAATTATTGATTATAATTATTATTCCCTAAATATGCTAACAAAAATAGTAGAGAAGATATGATATAGAATATTAAGTAATTTATTAAAAATGAATACACTTGTAATATGCATTTTTTTAATTTTAAAAAGAACCCATATGTATATTTCATGCATTCTCTCATTGGAAAAGTAAAACGTATTCCCCTACCACTCTTTTGGAGTTATTCTGATGTCTTTAGAAACTTCTGTTTTCTCCGACCATCTTTAAAGAGTTTATTTATTTATTTACTTGAGAGAGAGAGAGAGAGCGAGGAGAAGAGCACAGGGAGAGGGACAGGCAGCAGACCCCAACGCTGGGCTTGATCCCACGACCCCGAGATCATGACCTGAGCCGAAATCAAGGGTTTGACACTCAACTGACTGAACCATCCAGGTGCCCCTCTGATCATCTTTAAATTGGAATTCTTATGAGTTAATGATGTTGCCAGGAAGGGGTTTCATTTAGAAAGAGCATTCAGCTACTTAAACAGCCATCTCAATGGCCTCAGACTACCTTTATCAATTTGCCTTGTTCTGACTTACTTTGAACTCAGAAAGGAAAGAGAATGAACGTCCACTACAGATGAGTTAATGATAAGGCCATCAGTGAGCTGTTATTGGAGACTTACTCGGGCTTCCAGTGAACAGACTAAACTGGAACCTTGAAACAGTGATTGCATGTGAAAATAATTAGAAATTTGCATGGATCACCACTTCTCTGTGTGTGTTTCCCTTACCTTTCAATCAATTTTGTTTCAAATTATATGCTATTTTGAACAGCTATTTTTAGAATTAACAAAACATTAAACATTACTAGGAGAAGATTAGCATTATTTAAATATGCTTTTGGCATCTCATATTGTGGATGGTGGCTCTCTCAGGGATGGTAACCCAGATGTGTGTATGTGTGTATGGGTGCAGACAGAAAGGAATGACTTTTAGTTGTACTTTGCAGACTACGTTGGTTGAATTCTGTACAGGAAAATATGTGTATGTAACACACAAAAAGTACAATTTTGAATGTAGCATCTATCTAAATGCAAATACAGCTCTTACCACTCACTTGAGATTAGATTCCATTTAAATAACATTTGTTGATCTTCTAGAACATGCTAGAAAAATTATATATACTATTGCAATTGAATTAGGCTATTCCTCAATTTGGAGAAGGAAAATTCCCCTTGGCCCAAATTCTAACACACACACACACAAGGTCTTGTGGTCATGCAAATTTCACAAAGGAAGGGACATGCTTTTCTCTTCACAGAGCCATGTATAGCTGACTCTCTGAAGTCATGGTGGGGAACCTCAGAATAGAATAGACTTACAGCGAACAGACTTATTTAGTGAATAGACTTACTCTTACAGTGACTAGACTAGAAGACAAACACAGTAGCACCTCTGAATTTTGACAGCCCCAAGCTCTGATCTCACAGATCATCGTCTCACTTTTTATCTTACCACACCTCACTCATCCATGCGCTTGTCATGTTCTGTGGCCACACTCTACCACCCTTGACTCTAGGCTTGAAACCCCAAATACAATGAGGCCTGTGTGTCAGACACCAGAAAATGTAAAATCAGTCAACAAAGTTCAATTCTGGAAAAATTATCAAGTCCATTTTTTATCTACAGAGAAAATTTCTTGTTGTAAAGACTCCCAGTAATGAATAGCCTGACTCATTTTAAGTCCTTTGTTTATTTATCCCTTTAGGAGGTCAGCAATATGGATGCCCCAGTGACTACAGGACCGACAAGGTTCTGTAAGCTGAAGGCCAGACCATGAAGAAGGCACAGTCCCTGCCTCAAGGAGTCTACGGGTTACTTAGAGAACAGTTGTTGTGTGCATTGACTGCCTCCCCTCCCGTCGGTTGTAAAACCGTAGGTCTTATCACATGGTGTCCCAAGTGCCTGCAGGGACTAGGGAGAGAATAAAAAAGAATGAAGCAGGACAACTGAGGACAGTGCATGCTCTCCTAAGCAAAAGCTACCCCAGTCCCGCTGATGTTTGGCACATGGGAGAGCACCCTAGTTGTTCCTAGGGCTCTCCATTCTCATGAAGTCAGAAATCCGGGGTTTTTAATGGAACGCTCCAATTTCCAACATTGCCAACAGTGTGGGTGCTGAACAAAACATATGGAACAAATCTGGCTCAAAGTTTGCCGGTTTCTCACCACTTGTCAAGACCCAGTGACCCCTAGGTATCACTTGCCATCAAGAAAGTTCCTTACTTGAGTGGTTACTGGCCCCACCTATGTTTCAGTTTCTCCGTCAACACCAGGAAAGCAGAACCAGCTCGTTGCTTCCATGGAATGTTACAAGACTTAATGGCCCTGTGAAGGACTTAGATCTTGGATAAACTGTAAAAACAAACATTGTGATCTCTGATATTCTATTTCACCCTGAAGAGTTGCACTGGTTGTCTCAAACCATAGTAACCCAGTTCTGCATGTTGCACACACACAGTAGAGGACAAAGGAGGGAAAGCCATTTAATACAACCTCTAGATTTTTCGTTAAGTAAACTTTCAATTTATTTATTTGTAAACTACCTAGAGCAGTTTGAAAGGCTCCCAAAGGAAATGTAAATCTATCTTCAAAAACAGTCTTCCTTTTCAAAGGTAACCTTAATAATTTATGAGCTGCTCATATCAGTTTTCCCATGTCAAAGAAATTGTGGGTCTGTGAGGTGCTGTTAAAATATTAGAAAAGGGGATGGGCTGGTATGTGCTCAAATTCTCTCCTGGAACACAGCATACCAAGCTTTTCCACTCCCCAAAGGGCACCAGTTTGCCTGGTGGAGGGATGACAATGGATTAGAACCCCTCTGCTGATCTTTCCACCAATTGATGATCCCCAGAACAAGAAGGTGGATAGAGTGAAACTGGTTTCTGTAGATTCACCTTTTCCCTAACAGAAATTCTGTTTTGACAATATTGTCGCTCAGACAAAAAACTGTATTTACCTGCAGCAACGTATTGCATACTTTCTGTTGTTTTTCTG
Organism: Ursus americanus; assembly: GCF_024610735.1. Taxonomy (NCBI): domain Eukaryota; kingdom Metazoa; phylum Chordata; class Mammalia; order Carnivora; family Ursidae; genus Ursus; species Ursus americanus. The sequence continues at coordinate 85,422,310 of NC_142130.1, forward strand.
GTTCTGCTGGTGCTTGGGAAACAGGCCAATGTCACGTGTGGTTTAGGCTGGTAGCATGAAGTATGTTCTATTACTCAGCCTCATCTCACTGTACTTCTCTGAGTAGTTCCCAACCACCTGCGACAGGGACGTGCTCCAAAGAGATCCAGATTGTCCAGGGTGGAACAGGAAACATGAGCATATGTCAGATAAATAACACAATCCAATCAGCTTCATCATCCAGTGGTTTTTTCTAAGCATTCTCTCAAATATTATGTCTGAGGGCAGTAAATTAATCTCGATCTCCTTTTCCCCAAGAAATGTCATTGGACAGGTTTGGGGGTAATTAAATCTGGCTAACTATATATCTGACTCCAGTGGGTTGTTGGGGCCTCTGCCCTGACTGGAAACAATTGCGTCCCTCACTCAAGTTATACCATAAGTATGAATAGAAGATGTCTACTCTTGGATCAGACAAACACAGGCTTCTTAAACATTCAATTCAGAGCACTGTGTGGCATTGCTCCCAGATATGTATCAACTCAAGAAATAGGTACTCTTACCCAAGTGCAAGAAATGTCAAATCCTGGGAGGACATTGGTTCTAAGAGAATACATATACTATATGGCTACTTTCACCTTATGCTAACATGATGTTGGATTAATCCCCCATTTGAAACAAACAATCAAACAAACATAAAAACACTGTGCTAGAGACCAAAAAAAAAAAAAATCTTAAATTTTTCTAATGGCACCTGTCACATGGCTCAAGATAGAAAATACCCAGTCTTGGAAATAATTTAACTGCCACCAATGTATAAACATTAAGATAATTCAGAACTCGCATGGCAACTTTGAAGCAGAGCTAACAGAGAGGAATTTTTTTTCTGTTTTCTCCTATAATAAATTTGCACAGTATAATAAGATTTCTATATATACTATCTGGGCTAGGATTAGATATATTCCAAATAAAATTATTCTCACAAGCCTGATTTATTTCACGGTTGCCATATGGTCATAATGACCATCAAAGGGACAATATGAGCTCAGAAATAAAAGAATATACTGGTATTAAGTAGCTGAGTTTCATGTACTCAACACTGACTATCCTATTGGTGTTGGAAAGGTAATGCAGGTTTACGTTTTCATTCCCAAAACACAGACCTAACTGTTTTGAGGTATTTGGTTATGAGTTCATCAAACTACCAGGTGTATCATTAATCTTTTTTTTTTTTTTTTTTAAAGAGGGCACCTGGGTGGCTCAGTCAGTTAAGCGTCTGTCTTCGACTCAGATCGTGATTCCAGGGTCCTGGGATCGAGCCACATGTCAGGGTCCCTGCTCAGCGGAGAGCCTGCTTCTTCCTCTCCCTTTGCTTGTGCTCTCTCTCAAATAAATAAATAAAATCTTAAAAAAAAGACCCCAAAGAATTATTAAAGTGCATAATTCAATTAATATTCAAATTTATGTCTCCTCTGTGAAATTGTGCCTTGGATAACACCGTGATCTGTGTCTAGTAACGCAGGTGTAGAATTGATAAGTTTTAGCCCCAGAGAAAAGGCTGTGGCCTACTGAAAAATCACAGGGTCTTCTTGAAGCCCAAGGGCGTTTCCTAAAGAAACTCCACTGCTATTGTAGTCAATAATGTTTCTAAATGACATAAAATGAAATTTGAAGTGTCATGGTCTTCTCTCTAGGACTTACACCAATTTTAAAAAGGGCCATGTGTAAATGAGGCTGGATGGCAAAGGTGTTTTTTGTGTATGGAGGGTCAACCATAGAGTGGGGATTAAAAAGGATATCAGTAACTTAGAGCACTTAGGACTATTGAAACCTACAATTTGCCAGATGCTTTGAAAGAATTACAGTCTTAATCCTTGTGACATCCCTCCAACGTAGATATATTGCCTCACAGAGACTTAACTATACAACTGAATGAATTCTACCTGGCAGAGTGGGAACACTGCCTTGACTCTCTCTTCCCCCAAAAGTCCATACTCTTTCTATTTCAGTGCACTCAGTCTTCAACCTCAGTTCATTGTTAAAAAGCAACCTGACTAGAATGTTTCCTTAAAGGAATGTTACACATTCAACTCAATGTCACAATATCAATGTCTTAAGGAATAAAATAATTAAATTTACTTTTAAAAAGTATTAAAAACTGCCTAAACGTATCTGAATTTTAGATTACAGTCAAATTTGAAGGGGGAAAAATCTGTTGGTGCAGTGAAATACAAAAAAGATATAAACACGGAGAGAAATAGGAAGAACACAAGGGACTTGAGCATAGAGATCACAAAAGTATAGACAGGAGAGAGGAGGCGGCATAGAGGTAGAGGGAAAGACCAGGGAGGCTCGCATAGACCAGAGGAAGGCATGAGGGAATTGACCCGACACTTGCCAGCCCTGCTGTAATGTGTCTTGCTGTATTGAAAAGGTTGCTGTGTGAAAAATTATATTCTCCACACTGCCTTTCCGGTTATTCTGGACATTATTTAGGTTGCAAAAGTTGAATGAACTTGTGTGAAACATGTTTGGACACCAGGTTCCATATGAAGAGAGTGGATGGTTGCCACATATCCTTTTTGTTGGCGTCCGTAGTGATAGAGGAGATACGTTTCTGGAGATATGTTTGTAGTGGTGATGAGCTACAGGGGAAAGAAGCTTTTAGATACTTCAAACTTCAAAGCATGACAGAGGTGGTACCTCCCCTGGTGGTCCAGATTTGCTCTGTGGTTTGGGGGATCATTCCTAAAGTCTCAGACTATAGTCTGTGTGGTCACTCTTTGCAACAACTCTGTGAGCCGTCCCTTTCTTTGGAAACGCTCCTCTGTGGACTAACTGGCAGGGACTTGTGGGGCTCGGTTATGGATTCTGAGTAATACAGAAGGAGAGAGATGAGCTTGGGGGGACAAAAAGCAGAAAGATCCCTTAGTTTTCAATACCAGTGCTGTTGAATGGATTGGGAGCTTGCTTCCCACTCAGTTTTGGAATGTTGACTGATTAAGCTCTGTTCACAGGGACTCTTTATTTGGCCTTTAAACTTGTTGTGGGTCCACTTGGAATGTAATAATGCTCATAGCCTATCGGCAGACAAATTGATTAGGACCCACCAGTGACCTCTACGTCTTCGTCACATAAAATCAAATCAGTGCGTCAAAGTTCCTGACTCCTGGTGGACAGTTAAACTCTGGTAATAGCTTTTATTTTGTTTTGTTGTGTTGTGTTTTAAAGATCATTATGAAATCAACTGGTGGTTTAACTAGGAACAGACAATTGCAAAAGGGCATGGTCGAGAATAGCATGACAAATTGAATTCATAGTCAGTTAAAATGAGTAGGGAAGAACTAAGCTCAGTGGGAGGCAGAAACAATGAATTGGTGCCAACCCACGTGAGGTGGAGGAAAGAAGAATGGCTTTCAACAATACGTCAAGAAATAGAAATACACCAGAGGTAATGGGTCCATTAACAAATGACTGGATAAAATGAATGGAGCATTATATATATATATATATTTTTTTTTTTTCTTCCCCCTCCCCAGGTACAACAGCAGGTTCTTTCCTGATTCTTCAAAGCGTTGCACAGGGTAGAAGCAGAGACAGAAGAGAATGTAGACATTGGGTCCTACCCCCTGGAGTTCAAGGGAAGACCCCTTCCCCAGATAGGGGCCAAAGGGGAAACAAGGTGAAAAGTGGGGACTCTGGTGAGGCAAAGCAGGAGAGGCCTGAGAATACATGGGAATGTGGAAGAAAAGGAGAGAGAGCAAGGAGGATGGCAGACAGGGAGAGGCGGGACATTTCCTGTTCCAGTGCACGTCCTCTTAAATAAATGAGTGCAAGAACATTGTGGAAGGAGAAATAAAGGACAGAAGACAGAGTGCACACCCTGTCCCTAGACCCACCAGGTCCTCTGTACATAATTACAACACAGAGATGTCCAGACGTAGAGCGAGGAGAGCCTTGGCTCCCAGGCAGGAAGAGGGGGAGACCGGCAGGGCTAAAGAAGGAAAAAGGAACCCAGCTCCACTCACGGATAAGGGGAGTAAGCGGTGTAAGAATTTGAGAACTGCTGATTTGCCATCACCAAGTCACCCCTGAGGTGACAAAAGGCCAATCAGGACTGCACCTGGGAAGGAGCCCAGAGGGAACTGGGGCAGGAGTGACAGACACCCCAGCTGGGCCCAACTGGAGGTGAGGGGCTCCAGATTTGTTCATGGCTGCCCCAAGGAAGGGCAGCTTCACTTCCCCAGCTGTGTAAGGGTCAGCAGCTGGCAAGGAAAGGGGGAGCCAAACCACTTTCTCCAGAAAGAGTGACAGCCTGCCCATATGTACATATATGTATATGGTAAACGGAGTAATTACTACAGGTCCATTAAAAGAAAAATAAACTAAGAAAGCTGAAAATGGACTGAGGTTAAGGACTGAAAAGAGATGCTCTCGCCAAGTGAGGTGGAAAAGGAAAAGTCTAAGGAAATGCGCATTAAGAAACTTAAAAGTCTCTAGGGGCGCCTGGGTGGCGCAGTCGTTAAGCGTCTGCCTTCAGCTCAGGGCGTGATCCCGGCGTTCTGGGATCGAGCCCCACATCAGGCTCCTCCGCTGGGAGCCTGCTTCTTCCTCTCCCACTCCCCCTGCTTGTGTTCCCTCTCTCCCTGGCTGTCTCTCTCTCCCTGTCAAATAAATAAATAAAATCTTAAAAAAAAAAAAAAAGTGTTCCCGCCTTTAAAAAAAAAAAAAAGAAAGAAACTTAAAAGCCTCAAGTTGAAGTCAGCATGTTGTTCTCTTGGGCTTTTTCTTTTCTTTATCTTTTTTTTTTTTTTCTTTCCTTTTTTCTTTCCTTTTTTTCTCCTTTTTTTTTTTTTTAAAGGATTTCCATGTCCGAAATAGCAAATTTCTTAGAAGTGACAATTTCAGATGCTCAGTCACTTCATGGAAGGGAATCAAAGTAGATCTCAAATGGAATAAATCAAGATCACGTGGAAACCACCCAAGTCCCTGGCCATTCACCAACTGTGATAATGGCTCCTGATGTGGGAGAGGATTTGCTTCTGGGAACATTAAACAATAACAAACAGCAAGAGCAAGATTCCACCCATGGACTGATATAGACACCGTAAAGTCAATAGGCCTTGAAAGTGGGTTAATATGCCATAGCATTTGGCTTTATGGTTTTATGGTGTGTGAATACCTTTAATTACGGAGACAAACTGCTGGTGGTGGGCAGGGTGGGGAATGAGGAATGGAGCACGATGTTCACAAAAGGGCACACCTCTCAGCTGAGGACCTCGCGTGACTATATGACCCTTCCCAGAGGTGGTTCCTTGGGTGCAATCTTAAGCATTGTTACCCCTGTGTAAGTCAGACAATATTACAGTTGGTGTGATTTCACACTGAAATGCAACTTGCTTTTCCCAAGAAGATAGTTAATAATGTGATGTTTAAATTATCACTCTGTGCAAATGGGAAGATGATGTTATTCTCACTTCCCAGCAGGAAGGAAACTTTTCCCAGCAAATAGTCTTTATCTCAGCCACGTTCTTCCTCATGGGGAACAGATGGATATTGATTCCCACAGAAAATGTTGAAACAGTAGGCCATTTGAGAGTGTCGTGTCGCAATCCTTGGCAAGGTGAGAGTTTTTCAGAAATATTAGGAAGGAGAGTCATTTTCCATCTTCTATCTACCAATTAATAAAGAGTTGAGTAAATATATAAGCCAAGACCAAAATTTAGCAATAAGGATATCAAGAATAGTGATCGAAATTCCTAAGTGATTAAGTGATACAAGAACAATGTAGGATTCAGCCTTGGAAGATTTGCTTAATCACACCTGCTATGGATTCTTGCCAGTTCCTTAGCGAAGAATGAAGAAAGATTCCACGCTCTTCTAGGAAACCTTTACAGAGTTTTATCCTATATAAATATGTAAAATATATACAGGTTTTATTGCAGACAGAAATACAGTAAACCACCATTTGACTCAGGTGAGCAGTAGAATCACGGCTCCATGCCATCATCAAAAATCTCTCAAATAACCCCCATCATTTAAAAAAAGAGAATCAGAGATTGTTAAAAAAAGTTAATACTATGTATTTGGGTTAGCCAAGTAGAATCATCAAATTTGTTATAGAATACTGTAATGTCAATAGGAGACACTCTCAGAGTTTAAATGCCTGATAGATATCCTACTAAGAGTTTATTTCATTTGCTCATTCTCTTAGCTGCTACCTGCAGAGAAGACAAATTAATATTTTCATTTAAGTGATTCTAGATGCGTAGGGCCCATTAAAAAATAACTCACTGATTGGCATATATCTGCAAATCTATAGATTTTCACACATTCATCTGTAACATACAATAACCTTGCTAGATCCTTCCAAATCTGAATATATATATATATATATATATATATATATATATATATATATATCTCACACACACACACACATATATGTATATATATGTTACTTTTTGTAATAATTCTAAGGTAAAAAAATGGACTATAGCAGTGAATTGCTTAATTACTATTTTCACTTTGCTAAAGCTGTCGTCAGCATGAAGACTATTGCATTCAATAAAATTGTAGTGAACATTTATTGCCCTTTGAACTTCTAGCTAAAATAAAAGATAAATACATGAATAAACACATGAATAATTTATGTATGTATTTATTGAACTTACATTTACTCAAAAATTTGCTGTTTGCGGGCCCACTGAAAATACTATACTGCTTTGGTAATCCCAACTATTTGTAAGTAACCCTATTGATTTGGGATGGACAATATGTGTCATCCATGGTAGCACTTTCCCTTCCTACATCCACAGAATTTGTTGCCAAATGATTTTACTCACTGACCTCAGATCTGGCCTTTGAATCCTTTTTAAAATAGTTCTCTGGGCAGCAGTTGCTTTGAGTTCTAACATCTAATTGCCATCACTGGTCTGAATGGTGCAAAGCCATGATGGCTGGGAACTGCCAGTCTCAAAGTAGGATAGGTTGGAGGAAGAGCCTGGCAATTCTGCTCCTTAAAGGAGAGCAAGACTAGGCAGATACCAAAAAGGGTATCTGTTGGGATATGCCCAAGAATTCCAGATTTCAGTCCTGAAAAGCAGATTGAGGTGTATCTAATTAAGTAAAGAACCAATTTCGATCCCTTGGGATCGGCAACATCACCATCCCCACAAGTCATGGGTATCAGTATCTCTTGTCATAACCGTTGTTACATAAAAAAGCCTGTTCTCATTTGGCCATAGTGATCATTTTCCATTCCTTAATTCTCAAAATATCACAAGGAAATGGGTATCGGTTACCTCTAGTTACTCGGATGGTTATCTTTCACCTATGTCTAGTTTCATCGATTTTGTCATGTTTGTATATTAGAAGATACTGTGTTTAATGACCAAAGAATCACAACTCTCACCTGCCCGGGTTAAAGGATGAATCTGTTCCCAAGACATTCTGTCCTCAAACACAGGAGAGCTGGTCTACCATCATTAAACGGATCTTAAGAAACAGAGTGATTATAAGGTTAGGTCACCTGCCCTTGCTTCATTTGCCATATTTAAGCGTATTAAAACCAAACCAAAAAGAAGGCAAGAGCATTAATCCAGTTTTAATTAATGGTTGCTAAAAACTAAGCTAGCCAAGTTATGCTCCTATTAGCTTGTTTCTAGAACCCATTATGTTAAATCACATTTTTAAAATGATAAATTGCACTTTGAAGTTGTGTAAGAAACAGGAAAGTAGGGCAGATGGATTCTACACATGACTCTAACTTATAACCTGCAACTACTATACTTGGTTTCTCATACTTCTTGCCCTCTTAATTAAAAAATAAATAAAAATTCAGTCTTGCCCATAGCTAAAACATTCCATGTCAAAGTAGCTAGGGATTAATCAACATCAGTTTATGCACAGGGCACTTTGTTTTTCGACTTGACAACACTGAAGTCCTGCATAGCCGGCCCTCTTTTTCCCTTTTTTAAGCCATGTACTTAATTATGTCCTTGTAATTATTTATCCTTGTCAATTTCTAACAAAACAACATAGCTACAGGGATTTTTCCTTGAGTTTTAGAGAGTGGTTGAATAGAATCAATTCAGGAGCCACCAGCCTCCTGAGTGGCCTTTCACATCCTAACACATAATTAATGTCAAACAACTGTTTCTGACCGGAAATGTGATTTTGGTGCATGAGTCAACCAAGTTTGCTCACGGACACAGATTAGCAAGGTTACTGAAAAATGACTCGGCCTCAGGTCCTTTGAATGGGTGTGTTTTTCTGAACGCATTCATTTGCCTGAACCAACACCAAGAGTCAACCAAGCTCAACCGACTGAGCCATTCTGGAGCCCCGCCAACACTGTATTTCTTCTGAGGAAAACTGTTTTGTTCGTGTCTGTGTTGCTGACAGGAGTTAGGACCTGACTTTGAATCAGCGTGTGAGGGGGAGCCCGTGTGGGAAGGAGAGCTGGCTCCTGCCACAGCTTTCTTGAGTCCATGTGTGTTGGAGCCTAAAGGGATAGACAGCTGAGAGAACATTCCTGAAGGGCAGAGCATCAGGACTCTGGGACCTGCATTTTGTTTGTTGGCCTTACTGCTTTGCAATTCCTATTTGATATCTCTCTCTCTCTCTCACACACACACACACACACACACACGCACGCACACACACACACACACACACACACACACACACTTTGTTCTTAGCTGTTTGTTGTTGTTGTTGTTCTTAGTTGTTTGGAGGGCATATTAAGATACTGCCTGTGTCTAAGCTTAGGGGTTGTGTGTGTGTGTGTGCGTGTGTGTACGTGTATGCACTATGGACTTGCTTCTTTGAGGGAAGTTGACTCAAGATTATGGAGGTATCCTTAAGAAAACCTGAGTTTCATTCTGCAGCTAGACCGGGGGAATACTATTTGGTAGACTAGAATTTCTAGAGCCCAGGGGGACTGCCGGACCATTGAAATGTAAGCTTGAAAGAGCTATCTGATTCCCAAAGCCTTTACGAAGCCTGATAAATGTAGAAACTAAGGTTTAGATGCAAGAAAGTAGCTAATGAATGACACAGAAGTAATTTTCTTATTTCAAATCTTAATTGTTAATTCCGATTCGGGTTATGACGGGCTAGCCTGCAGCAGAACAATTCGCCCGTTAAAAACAACATAATCAGCTGGATTTAAAAAGAAAAGTCGCACACACGCGAACTGTTTAAAAGCATCCAAGAGTTACCAGGCAGCCAGGACTTGAGCAGTCAATATTCCAGAAAGAAGAGGTGCTCATTAGAGTAGGCCAAATATTACATCATGTTTTCCCTCAAGGCATTTGTCAGTTCATAAGAGGTGTGGACAGAAAGGCTGAGAAGCCCAGTCAAAGCTGGTAATAAAAGGCCAAAGTACTGAGTAGAGATTTTGTCAATCTCAGGGACTGGAGAACCCAAATGGTGTTCAGGCTACCCACGTGACCAGTAATTGGGAGTCCATGATCCTGGAAGGAAAAGAGGCACTGAGAAGTGAGCCCAACAGCTGAGCTTCTTTCCCCCCAAAGCACTCATCAGAAGTGGCTCAGGCTGAGAGATGGAGAAGCTTAGCAAAAGAGCTGCTCCCACGAGGTTGAAAAGCTGAGCAGAGCTGCTGGCAGTTCTCAACTCTGGAGAGGGAAACCTTCAATTTCCACGTGGACGGCCCCTGGTAAACAAGCCGGGTTCTCTGGCGGCGCCCCTGAAGGACTGCATTGTGGAAATAAAGGTTGAACCCAAGTATATCAGACTTTACAAAGACTGCAACCCACCTGCAAAGCCGCTCAAACACTGAGAGTACTACAGTTATCTAGCCTCCCCTCCCTTCCAACCAGCAACTGAAACAGATCAGGAGAATAATAACATCAATGCAAAGCCTCTACAAAGTCTTGCCTTTGGTTACAAACACTAAGGATCCAGGAAATGTGACAAAGAAAATAAAGAAGAAGAGAGGGGCGCCTGGGTGGCTCAGTCATTCAGCATCTGCCTTTGGCTCAGGTCATGACCTCAGGATCCTGGGATCCAGCCCTGCTTCAGGCTCCCTGCTCAGCGGAGAGCCTGCTTCTCCCTCTGCCAGCCCCCTCCCCGTTCCTATGCTTTTTTTTTCTCTCTCTCTCTCAAATAAACAAATAAAATCTTTAAAAAAGAGAGAGAGAGAGACGATGGTTAAACCTCCACAGGTGGCCCAGTTAGTGATGTGGAAACTGGACAAGGACATTGCAAAAATGTGAAACTACATGCCACTCACTCACATGAATTTAGATGTAAAAATATAAAACCAAATGTTAACAAATGAAATCTTGCAGCATTTTAAAAGGATAACATAACACAGACAAAATCTGTTTATTCTGGGATACAAATATTGTTTAATGTTTGAGAATAATCACTTAAAAATTCACAATATGCAGGAAAAAAGTAGCAGCCTAGGATATTCTCAATAAATATAATAAAAACATGTTATACAACTCAATACTCATTTATGAAAAAAAAAAAAAACATTGCAACGTAGGAATAAAAGGGGATTTTCTTAATCCGATAGAGGTTACCTAGGAAAAAAACAAAAAACAAACCTACAGCAAACCTTTTGTTCAACGGTAACGCACGGAAATTCTTCCTCATCAAGTCTGAGAATGGCTGAAGGAAGTTAAGTAAGCTCTGTTATTTAATTGTATACTGAAGGTTCTAGCCACTGTAATAATTCAAGGAGGAAAAAAATACAAGAATTGAGCAATAATAAATAACACCAACATCATTCAAAATCATATGACTATAGGGGCACCTGGGTGGCTCAGTCGTTCAGCGTCTGCCTTCGGCTCAGGGCGTGATCCCAGGGTTCTGGGATTGAGCCCCACATCAGGCACCCTGTTCCGCTGGGAGCCTGCTTCTTCCTCTCCCATTCCCCTGCTTCTGTTCCCTCTCTTGCTGGCTGTCTCTCTCTGTCAAATAAATAAATAAAATCTTTAAAAAAAAAATGATATGATACAGGGGCATGTGGGTGGCTCAGTCAGTTGAGCACCTGACTCTTGATTTCAGCTCAGGTCATGAACTGAGGGCCGGGCTCTGCGCTGGGCATGGAGCCTGCTTAGGATTCACTCTCTCTCCCTCTCCCTCTGCCCCTCCCCACATTCACTCCCACTCTCTCTCTAAAAAAAAAGAAAGACAAAATGTGATCATATATGTAGGTAATCTAAAATATCCTACTGAAAAACTATTGCAATTAATAAAAGAACTGAGAAAAGTCACTAAATACAATGAATACAAAATCATTCCTTTATATCAGCAATAAAATTTTAAGAAATCAAAGACTTTACAATCGCATTTAAACAAAGATCTCACTATAAGTGTAATTAAGGAGAACCTAAATAAGTGGAGGTATTTACCACCTGTGTTGATTGCAAGATGCAACACTGTTAAAAAGCCAATTCTTCCCAACTGATCTATAGATTTGGTATCATCCCAATCAAAATCTCATCAAGATTTTTCTTAGAAATTACCAAGTTGATTCCAAAATTTGTATGGACGTGCAAAGGGCAAAAATAGCTAAGGTAATATAAAGAAGAACTAAGCCAGAGGGCTTGCAAAATAAGCTATCAATACCTTTTATAGAGTTACAGTAGTTGCAGTAGTGTGGGTCTTGGTGTAAATGCAGATAAATTGATCAAAGGAAAAAATAGAGAATCTTGAAATAGACTCACATATATAGACATTTGGTTATGACGAAGTTTTCACTGTAGCGGAAAAAGCATAGTAGTTCAGTAAATGGTGAATTCATAAGTAACAGTAAACTGGATTTTCATAAGGAAAAAATTGAAGCTTGACTCCCTATATCACACTATGCGTAAAAACAAATCCCAGACATACTTTAGATTTAAGTACAAAAAGTAAAACATTAAAATTCCTAGGATATAAAAGACAGGAGGAATATGTTCATGACTTTAGAGGCAGGCAACAACCCTTACGTTGATCACAATAAGCGCTAACATGAAGTAAAATGAAAAATGGACCATATTATAAGTAAGAACTCGAAAAATACTGTGAAACCTGTGAAAATTCAAGCCTTGGAATGGGAGAAGATATTTGTAATATACACAGAAGTATACAGAAATTTTATTTGTTTATTTTTTATCATCTATATATATGATAGAGTCCGAGTGACAATAAAAAAAATTCAGCAAACACTTGGACAGACTCTTCCCCAACAAGAATGTGCACAATGGCCCATACACATTACAAGACACCATTCAGCCTCATTAGTGCAAAGTAACATGCAGAATAAAAAACCAGACAGACAGCATTTAATGCACACACAGCAGGAGGGCTAAACCGAAAGGAAAAGAGCTCGTCTTGCTGAGCAGGTAACGGGGACAGCTGGAGCTCTCCTATCCCGCCCGGGACGCGTGTAAATGAACAGTCTGCAAAAGTATATTGCCGTATCTCCTAAAGCGGAACGTCAGCATGCCCCGTAGCTCAGAATTCCACTCGTAAGTATACACTGCGCAGAGATGTGAACATAGGTGCACGCGTAGATACGCACAGTAATGTCCCTAACAGCACTACCTGTCAATCAAAAAACCGACACCATCCAAATGCCCATTAACATTGGACTACAGAAATAAAACCTTCATACGTACAATGTATACTGTTCAGCAATGAAAATGACCAAATCATATGCATAATTTTTAACAAAAAATAGACTTCAAAAAGTGTATACTTTATATCAAGTTAAAAAAAAGGCAAAACTAATTTGTAGCAAAAGTCAGGGCAGGGATTGACTTTGGGAAGGACTGGTGGTTAGTGACTGGGAGGGAGTATATGGGACACTGACAATGTCCTCTTCGCTGATGCCAGTGCTGGTTATGCCCGTGTGTTCTTTTTTGATGATTTATCAGTCTGCAATGTTAAGATTTTTCGCTTTTCTCTTTTTACATAATATCTGAGTGAGGATATTTACTAAAACAATTGAATCGAATTAAAAGCACAGCGTGGTGAACGCTATAAGGCCTTCCGGCAAGAGGGCGATCAACACGTTCTTGTCAATGAAAACCTTCACGAGGAGCATGGAGACGCTGGGTAAAGTGGGATTAACTCTGCACTGGGGTGCCTGGGAGGCGGTGGGCTCACGCTTTAGGACTGCGGAGACGTATCAGTATATTCTGGGCACAAACTGAGAAGGACCATAAGTGAAAAGAACAGCATGCCCTGAGAATCTTTCCAAGACAAAACTGAAAATGTAGCAAGCTCCTGCCAATGCTGAATTAATTGCTAAAATGTTGCTTCTTGAAGCCCTTCGCTGCATTTTCCCCTTCTATGAAACAGAATGCAGTGAAAGAGGAACTGCTCTTCACGGGGCTGATTATCTATTTCCTCCCTCCTGCTGTCTACCTGCCAGACATGTGGCTACTCATTAGCCCCAGAGGGAGGGCTCAGGAAAGGAGAAGGGGAAACTCGAATTAGTTAATTAAGCAGCCCTGGCCAGAGGTTTGGGGGGAGGTTCAAACTAATGGCAAAAATGAGACTGTTAGATTTAATGAAACTCTTCGTTTTGGCTTCCCCATGACTATACCGAGAAATGAGAATTCGCTTTAATTTGCTCTTTAATAGTGTCCCACCTGACACCATCTCCTGTACACTTAATTCAACGATTAAAAGTTTTAACGTATAGAAGATGTTGAGGAAAATAGCACATCTTTGAACTTGAGTGATCAATTGCCTGAACAAAGGCAAACTATGAAAGCAAAAACTACTTTAAGAAGTCTAGTTTTAGGGGCGCCTGGGTGGCTCAGTAGGTTAAACAGCTGTCTTCGGCTCAGGTCATGATTTCAGGGTCCTGAGATCAAACCCCACATCGGGCTCCCTGCTCAGTGGAGTGTCTAGTTCTCCCTCTCCCTCCTCTGCTGTTCCCCCCGTTCATGATCTCTCCCTTATGCATGTTCTCTCTCTCAAGTAAATAAATAAAATCTTAAAAAAAAAAAAAAAAGCGAACTGCGTGTTGTTACAAAGATGTAGCAGAAAAATGACATTTGCTTTCTAAGGTGAGTGTGTGGCAAATGACACAAGAAATTTTTGAAGCGCACTCTCCCTCATTTTTGTGTTCCAACTATGGGGCAGATACCGGTTCTAAAATTAACAATATCTTCTTTCATTAGAATTTTTCTTCAGATCATTCAACTTTAAAAAGCCTTCTAAAATGGAGAGGCTTTCATTCGTTAGGAATACGTTTCAAAGTTACCCGAGAAATATAGTTCCTGCATGCAAATTCACTGGGCAGATACTTACTGAAAACTGACAAGGTTTATTTTAATGTGTCTTCAGAAAACAATCATAGGATTAAGACAGTGCATGTCCCATATCACTTTGGTCTGCTGCCTCTTACACTGATCATTTGGGGCCTCAAGCATGGTGGAACCCACATACGGATAGGCAGAACATGGAGACATGGTTAACCAGGTTCCATGAGGCACAAGTGGGAAATAATTACAATGGAGAGAGGCAGAAGAGGAATGAAAAGGGTTTACACCGAGCTAAGAGGAAGTAACCACACAGAAAGGGGCCCCATTCAATAGAAGCCGTTCATTTCTGAAGTCTAACTACACCTCTCAAAACCCTATCGGAGAAAGCCATATCGCGTTGGTCCCATCTGCCAGGCATGGTCAAACACAGCACTCACATGAATCTGTGACATAATAAATTGTCTTAGCACAAGGATGTTAATATACTGTTGATGGAGACTCCGCATTTTGAAGTCCGAAGTTTGGGCAAATTATGATTTAGGCAGAAGTCCGAAATAGTCTACAATCTCTGAACCGAGGAAGTTTCTGGTTTCCTTCACTTTGGTGCCAGCAACTTTGGAAATGGTCCATAAAGCTGATCAACGGAGAGCCATGAAGAAAGTGAGGTAATAAGATGCTTAATTATCTCTTTCAAATGAGTTTTCAGGTATGGGGTGCATGATTCATGAACACTACTACCATCCATCACGATTTCCAGCCATTGAATTATTTGATCTATGAGAACAACCATTATATGGATTTCTACCTTATTAGTAAAAATAGAGGGGGATCGGGAGCACAAGCTAGTAATTTCTCCAGAGGCACCGTGCTTCCAAGATTATTGTATTCAATAGCCTCATAGATAGAAAGGCGTAGTATTAGTTAACCTGCTCTCGAGTGATTCACCTTGGCTTAGGGTTCTCTCGAGAAACAGAGCCAATAGGAGGTACAGATAGATCTATACATGGACAGAGTTTTATTTTAAGGAACTGGAGGTTTATATGGTTACGGGAATGAGCAAGTTGAAAATCTTCAGAACAGTCTGGCAGGCTGGAGACCCAGGAGACCGTTGATGCTGCAGCTCAAGTCTGACCGCAGTCTGGACGAAGAATTCTTCTTCCTTAGGGGATCTCAGTCTTCTGTCTCTCAAGGCCTTCAACTGATTGGACGAAGCCCACCCACATGAAGGAGGTTCAAGTGCTTACTCAAAATTTACTGATTGCAATGTTAATCTCATCTAAACAAGATGTTCACAGAGACATTTAGACTGGTGTTTGACCACACAACTGGGTAGGATGGCCCGACCAAGTTGACATGACATTAACCAGCACACTCACGTTCATACTCCTCAGTAAAATGAATTTTGATTTGGTTAGCTCGTCACTTTCTGGTATGGAGCACTGCCCTGGGAAATGTTTTTCACCAACTTGTGAGAGGCCGTTGGCTTCTTTCAACTTCACTCTGTATTATTTACCTTTGATTTTTGCACTGATCCCTGGTACCTTTGATTGTGAGCTAAGAACTAGGTGTAGTTCTCCTGGTTGCTCAGGAACCGTGGCAAATTATGCAGAGAGAAGTGCCAGAGGCCGCTTTCCTCCAAAACGCCCCGGGGAAGGCAGGCGCTTGGAGTTTCCACAGTTCCTCCGCACCAGACACCCAAACGTGTGTGTGGATTTACAGTGCTATCAGCAATGCGTTGCTCCAAATAGAAATTTGAGATGTTATCACTGCCTTTTAAATGTCCTCATTTCTTTACCAGGTATACAATGAAATGCCAGATTGTTTTCATTTATTTGAAACCCAATGAGGAATAAAGTTCCCCAAGTGTTTTTCTTTTCCTTTTTCTCCTTGAGCAAAGTGTTTATTCATATGACAGATCTATTCACCTGCTGGAATCTTACAGTTTTCCTTATCCATTTGAATAAGCTTTTTAAAATATAGTGACGACATTAACCTCTTCATACCTTTATCGTATCAAATATAAGCATTTTGCATTTAGATGTTTTCCTTTTAGTTATATGTACTTTAACTGCGTGGGGATATAAAATTGAATACTTTCAAATCTATCAATCTTTAATAATTTCTTAAGTTGTTTCAAAACTTACTCCTTTACACATCTAATAAGCATTGTCTCTTATTTTTGGCTACTGTAAGTGTACTTTAAAAAAAATTAAGTTTCAAGACCATCAACAGTCTGTTTTAGAAAACGGTGTTTAGTACGGAAACAACAGGGTTTTTTTCCAGCCGCTTCAAGGCAATTCCTTAAATACTCCTTTTTTTCTTCCTATATTTTTATAAAATGTATGCAATTCATTAAAAATAGCACATATATGTATGCACATGTACACAAACTTTGTATATATGTATATGTTGTGTATCTATCAACATAGATATGTGTATACGTAGATACAGATATCTATTATTCTCTACATCTGTTTATCTATCTATCATCTATCTATCATCTATCATCTATCGAGAAAAATGAGAGAGAATGATATTTCTAGCTGTCTATTCAATACGAGTTTTCAAGATGTATGTCAAGGTTGAAACATACCAATTTTTTTTTAAGAGCTTATTTGAGACAGTGAGCCTGGGAGACAGCACAAGCCTGGGGGAGAAGCAGAGGGAGAGGGAGAAGCAGACTCCCTGCTGAGCAGGGATCCTGGTACAGGGCTTGACCCCAGGACCCTGGGATCACGATCTGAGCCGAAGGCAGACCCTCAATTGACTGAGCCACCCAGGCGCCCCAGCATGCCAATTTCTAAATGTACGCAATTCCTGTCTTGTTCTGGGAAGCAACATGCTTAGTTATAAATCTTGAGCCCCCCATACTTCTCTGCAATAGGAACAGAGATGTGACTAAGTCTGGCCAATGAGATGTAAACGAAGCCAGCATACAGGGCATCTGCCGAACAATTTAGGAGGGGCTGTACTTAGCTGGCATCTCTCTTTTGTTGTTTATCCTTCTTTTCTTCTCCATCTTGTCTAGAATACAGATCTGATACCCGGCTGTAGAAATGCTCCCTCCCCTCCCCTCCCCATCCCTCTCTTCCTTCCTTTCTCTCCCCACCCCATCTCTTTAATTATATTTACTCATTATACTTTAATGATTTGTTAATATATTTGTACTTCCAAAAAAGTCTGAATTTTTTGCAGCAGGAGACTTTGTGTTATAAGGGGGCTTTTTAAAATGCAGATAATAGGATCTAATTTCATAGCATAAGGGATTACTGTTAAAAGCCTCGTGAATCCTCCATAAAATTATTAAGAATAGTAACAACTAATATATATAATAACATTATTATGTGACAAGCCTTATTTATGAATATTCAATATGCGTTGGTTTGCGTGTGTACAACTTGGACCATGATATGTATTTATAAATACATAATGTATATGGTAATACACATAATATGGAACATTAGAAAATGTATAGTCAGTTTTTAAAATTTTAATAATTTTTTTGCTGAAGTCTGAGTGTTGAATCTGTGTAAATTAAATACATATTATGCGGAAACTCAGTTATCTTCTATTTTCTTTATTGTCCAAAATTTGATTAAGATTTATTCTTTAATCTTTCTGAAGTGGGTGTAGGGTGCAGAATCAGAGGTATATTTCATAAAGCTATTCAGGCCTCACCAACATTTTCCTGGTGGGTTATTTACCTCCAGGGGTTCAAAACCAGGCCTAGATCTCCACATTCTTGCATCCGAAAATGCTACTCCCACTACAGAGCTTCATGCTGACCTTGATTAAACAATAGTCTTTCTCTGTCCATAGTACCCTGGGTCCAACTCTTAGAAGCAAAAACACTTAGTTGTGAGTGATCATCCAGGCTGTCCATCTCGGACTCAAAAGGCTAGTAACCGCCCCCTGGTGGTAAAATGTGTGTATCTTTAGGAAAGCAAAGGCTTGGTAATTTTACTAGGGGAAAGAAGAAACATCTTTCATTCTTCCTAAAAAGATCATGGTCACTGCACAAAGTCTGATACAATTTCTCAGCAGGTCACTCTGGTATTTTAACTTCTCATTTACTATCTCTGCTCTGTATTCCAACTTTAAATTCTGATTCAGTTATTCTGATTATCTGCTCAAGCAGCTCTTGGGTAAAGCCATTCAGCTGGGCCAGATTTAGTGGCAAATGTGCTTGGGGGAAGGCCAGTCCTAAAGGCACGTCAGCCTGGGCACCAGACTCTAAGACCAGATCCTATTTTTCTGAATCCCAAGCTCCCAAGTGATGTGGAATTCAGAAGCGTGGACAAAAAGTTAACTGGTTGTTCCCAACAATTCCCAAGCCATGTTTAGGGCCCTGTCTTTTAAAACTTTCAGGGCCTACTTAAAACATCTTTTAAATGGCTTTGATGTTCCCTTCTGAGATGATGAAATGGCAGGTGAGCAATAGAGTGTCAAGCATGGTTCTCAACCAGGGTGATTTTGCCCCCAGGGGACAACTTGGTAAAACCTGGAGATATTTTTTATTTTCACATCTGACAGGGGCTGGGATGGGGCCAGCATCTTACGATACTCAGGAAACTCCCTCCCCTCAACAAATGATCTGGTCCAAAATATCATTAGCTCCAAGGTTGGGAGACACTGGTAGAGAGGATTCGAGGTTCTGGAATCAATCACACTTGCTTCATATCCTAAAGCTGCTATTAAGTTCTCTAAAGCCTAAGTGTCTTTACATGTAAAATGGGAATCATAATTCTTATGTTCGGGTGGCGTGATAGCGAAACAAGATAATCCATCCAGAATTATCATGGTGGCCCCAGAATAAGCTTTTTTATGTATAGGTTATTGCCATCACTATTTTTATTACCAATTTTCAACTGAAGAGTAATAAAGAACTTTTAAGTTTACATGAGAGGAAAACATATTCAGGAATACTCATAAAGATACGTTTTATACACAGAAAGTTTATGTACAGTTTTAACCATCCTGCCTTAGCATGGCCACTCATTCGTACAGCTCTGTGCTTCAGAACCATCTCTCACAATGGAAAGTAAAGTGGTCCGTGAAGTATTTCTAAGTTAAAACAAAGGAGTGACTCAGTGTTTTTGCAGACCAGTCACTTTACAATAGTTACCAAGTATTAGCCAACATATTGTTTCTCTCCTGTTTCAGCTCTACCTGGTCAGGAGTCAGTATTCTTGGAGTTGTTAGAAAGACTCTCTCTATCGTCACTATAGATGTTGTTTCTTTTCTTTCTTTTTTTTTTTTTTTAAGATTTATTTATTTATTTTGAGAGACAGAAAGTGCAGGGGGATGGGCAGAGACGGAGAGGGAGAGAATCCTAAAGCAGACTCCCTGCTGAGCATGGAGCCCGGGGGGGGGGGGGGGGCAGATGTCAGGGAGCAGGGGTGATCCCACGACCCTGAGATCATGACCTAAGTGGAAACCAAGAGTTGGCCACTTATCTGACTGAGCCACCCAGGTGCTCTAGATGTTGGCATTTTGAGATATCTTATGGCTGTGTATCACTTGCTATCTTTCTGTGCTCACAGAGGCATCAGCGGCTAAGGGTACAGAACATGACAGGGTCCTTTCCCTAATACTGGGCCACCTTTTGCCTCGGGCACCAGGGCATCTCACAAAGTCTGTCATGAAAGTGGTTTCTTTAACAATTTCTCTCTAGCCCTCATTTCTTACAAGCAACTTTTTATGTGCTTTACAAAAGTTTCTTTTCGTAGTAACAGGAAATAATTCAGACAACTCTGTGCCTACATCCCTTAAAAAAAAAAAAAAAAACTCTATCCTTTGCAACTTCATTCTAATAAAAACATGCAAATAAAACAATAACTCTAGAGATGTTTTTGATTAAGCATACGAATTTATATTCTCAAAAAGCAAAGAACTTTATAATAGAAACTTGCTTCGTATTTGTATACCTAAAGGACCTATGATTTATATCACACAAAGACACAGATTGTCCTGGAAACATGGTGAAGTCTTTGTGTCTGAGGATAGAAAATTGATTCTGATTCCTTTCCTCTCTCCCTCCCCTTCGCTAGCCCCACCCACTGTCAGATCCGATTAGCTGGAACATCTTGTTAGGTGCGGCAATCATTCAGAACACCCTCATACAGATTTTGTGCATTGTCTTCCCTTTGGATAAGGTGACAGTAATGTCCTATTCCGCATTAGTTTATAACTCCTGGTGGAAGTCATGGGATCAGAAAATTCTTCATTGGAATGAGCCTTGTAGATCAAAGAACACTGGATTGGAATATGTTTTGTAGGCTACTGAGTTCTAAATTTAGATACAAGGAAAGCAAAAGGAAAGAAAAGAGGTGACATAACAGGCCCCACAGATAGGTGATGGGAAGTTCTTAAGTCCTTCCAAGGTCTCCAGTACCATGAGGAGTCATTAAACTTAAAACAAACAAACAAACAAAAACAAAAACAAAAACCAAACAAAACTATATAATGAACTGGCTTACTTAAGAAAGAGGTCTAAGACATGCCCTTGAACACAGAATTATAGAGAACCTGAATCATAAACACATACCATCTACCTTACCTGCTCATTAAGTCATAAAAACTGAGGTTTAAGGAGGGCACATATTGCATGGTGCACTGGGTGTTATACGCAAACAATGAATCATGGAACACTACATCAAAAACTAAGGATATACTGTATGGTGATGAACATAACAATAAAAAATTATTATAAAAAAATAAAAAAGGTATTAAAGGTTATCTCCTCTACTCTTTGTCACCCAACAGTTAGATGCCCTCAGCTACATAAAGAGGGGATACTCAGCCACTAGTATTGAATCATTCTGAAAAAGATACTTTCAATCAAACATCCCAAAGCCACCTACCTCCTACCTTCTATCTGCTGGTGGAGTTCTGATTTTCAAATGACTTCCTCTCCACATCTAGAGGGTGAATTCTAGATGTCTCAAGTCCTCTTCTAGTGCTGGACTTAGGCGTGGACATGTAGCCCAGTGCTAGACAGTGGGACTGAAGCACAGAGCATCTGTAACTTTGGGCTCCTTTTTTTTTTTTTTTTAATTATTATGTTATGTTAGTCACCATACAGCATATCATTAGTTTTTGATGTAATGTTCCATGATTCATCGTTTGTGTATAACACCCAGCGCCCCATACAATACGTGCCCTCCTTAATACCCATCACTGGCCTATCCCAATCCCCCACCCCCTCCTCTCTAAAATGCTGTTTGTTTCCCAGAGTCCACAGACTCTCATGGTTTGTCTCCCCCTCTAATTCCCCCCCCCTTTACTCTTCCCTTCCTTCTCCTAACGTCCTCCCTGCTATTCCTTATGTTCCACAAATAAGTGAAACCATATGATAATTGCCTTTCTCTGCTTGACTTATTTCACTTAGCATTATCTCCTCCAGTCCTGTCCATGTTGCTGCAAATGTTGGGTAATCATTCTTTCTGATGGCTAATATTCCATTGTATATGGTCTCCTTTTTGGTCAGCTGTTTTGTTTGTATGGGATATTTGACACTATGGAAACCGTCTTGAACTTAGAAGTTTGCCAATGTATCAAAATGGCGAAGATGACCAAAAGCAAAAATCGTGATCATTAGTGATCTCATCGTGCTATCAGACTAATCCTGGTAAATCACTACCACAGGGATTTATTTTAGTAAAATTATAAGCCTGGTGGTTTAAGCCACTTTTAATTAGTTATTCTGTTACTTGTAGACATACACACCTTAATAAATATGCCTTCATATTTTAAGGCTCCTATGGGCTTCTGAGAGGGCACTTGGAGGGCAGTCCTTGTAGATAGTTTGGGGTTTTATTTTTTCCTACTTACTAAGCTGAAATCTATTTCCTTTTGACCTCCACTCACTGGGTCTAGGGAAGTCTGCTAAAGTCACTCAGAACAATTCCAACAAAGCAGATCAGTGGTCAGTTTTTATTTGGCAAGATCCAAACATGTGTAAGACGTCATCACTGTCTGATTTCCACAAAGAGAGCCAGGATGCACATTTAATATAAAAATGATGTCGGGGTGCCTGGGTGGCTCAGTCGTTAGGCGTCTGCCTTCAGCTCAGGGCATGATCCCAGTGTTATGGGATCGAGCCCCACATCAGGATCCTCTGCTGGGAGCCTGCTTCTTCCTCTCCCACTCCCCCTGCTTGTGTTCCCTCTCTCGCTGGCTGTCTCTCTCTGTTAAATATAGAAATAAAATCTTTTTAAAAAATGATGTCAGCTACAGGAGATGAAAGATAAAGTGCACTGAAAATTCATAAAAGTTTAAGGTTATTTCAGCTGGACAATCAGGTGAAACTGTATGGGGAAGATAATATCTGAACTGGACCTAAAAGCAAAGTAGAACTTAGCATATGAAGTTATGGGTGTGGATGGGAAAGGAAAAAGAGATTCCAATATTCCAGGGAGAAAGATGAGTGGGTGGATTGGACCTTGTAACAACAGAAGAAAAATTCTACCTGTTGATAGGGGAGAAAATGAAGAAAACACATATCAAAGCATAGAAGAAATCATGAGAGTGTAAGGTGGGAGAAGGGAAGAAGGTGGGGGAGCAAAAGGGGAGGGTATTTCTGGTTCCACTGGCCCTGTGAGGTCCAGGTGTGCAGAATATACAATTGGTCATGTGGTCATTCAGAAGGGTATATAATGTGCATATATGTAAACACACAGGTGCTCATACTGCTATATTCTTTCTAAATTAGCTAATATTTTCTTTTTAAATTAGCTAATACTTAGCAACAGGTTGACCTTCATTATTCCCGTAGCTGTGACCAAGTTGCCTGGTTCATTGGTTTAGCTTTGGGGTACAGGCCTGAAAAAAGGAGCTATGTGAATAAGGAATTATTTGTTATCATTTATGGTGGTGAAGGACAAGAATGGAGAATATTTTTTAAGTATTAAGATGGTTATAAATAAAGAGTAGATATAAATAAGTCACTTGAAGTCATCTTTTTAAGATCAAGGATCTTCCTTGCCTGAAAGAAAATATTTGCCGGTTCAGACCAGCTGAGTAAAGTAGATTTTCACACATAGCAATAAACAAATTATTCTGAATCATGTCCAAACATGCATTTGAGTTATACTTGTGGGAACATAAAATGTTGGGGTTTTTTTAAGCATGACTTAAAAAAAATCAAACATAGAAATTAATGGTAGACTTCAACCATACAGAACTTACATAGATGCTAAGATGTTTGGAGAGAGATATGAAGGTACATATTATAATTCACAGGTAGCATGCAAAAGTAAGGTCAGACAAGTAGGAGAAAAGTGGAAAGAACATTGATATTCCTGGCTCTATTGTAGACTTGGGAGGACTATAAGAACTCTTCTAAGTGACTGAGGCCATTCCATTCCTCAATATTCCTTATCAATGACAACCATCATGGCTGAATGGATACTGGTCTTCCGATTGTTTTGGGATCTTGCCCTGATGACATTTCTAGACTTGAGCAGTGTCTCCAATGGAACCTGATGGAGATTATTCTCATATCCTAAACTATTAAATTCTCTACTAGTCTTTATTTTTGAAGAGTATATAAAAGCAACACAGGTAAAAACTAATAATAATGTGAAGTTAAGCCCAAGCTCGTATTTAGAATCCTTAAGGCCTAGAGAGCTGGCTGGAGCCCATGATGCTGTGCGGACTCTTCTAACCTGGGTCAGCCTGGACTAAACAACCGAGAACATGAATAGACCCTAAGGCTTCTTAGGTCCCTTTTCTCTAAGTCTTCATTCTAGTCTTGGTCTGTAAGAATTCATTGCATGGCCACTGAAAAGAAAATGGCCTTAGGGGATGAATTTCAATTTCCTCATTTGTAAAATGAGGATCATGGTTCCTATCTCATATGGTTATGGTGTGGAGTTAGAGAGTAAATAAAAAGTGTTTGGGTTTACAGTACATGCTCAGTTTATGGTGGTTCTAGTATTTGGCATAAAGAGACATTTAGTACATTTTTTCTGTTTTTGTTTTTCAAAGCAGTCACCGAAGTCTGCCAGCTTGGAGTTAATATTTTTCTCTTCTGTACCCTAGTACTTAATTAGCAAAATCCTCTACCAGACCAACGGTCAATTTCTTTTTATTGGAATAACTTATGCAAGTGTCTAGATCTTTCAAATTCAGACTCAGAATCCATGTGTATGATCCACTTCTGAGTCAGTGATATATCCTGATTATGTTTTCAGACATACTTTGGAGATAACACAAGTTAATAAACATTTGAAAATTTTAATCTGTAATGAAATTTTCTTATTTGTATGTTTGTTACCTATTTTCTCTCATTAAAGATAAAATTTGATGATACCCATCATGACCCATCAGGTATTTTTGAAGTTGCAAAGTATAGATTTTAATTACTATGAGGATTAAACAAGTGAAAAAGATGGTCCCTAATCTCAAGGACATTTCAGCAGTGTTGGGTGGGGGTTAGGGGTCCACGAAGAACTGGAATATATGGCAGAATGATATAAGGGCCAGATATAAATCTAGGTAAAGGATAACCAATAATTTTGAATGGCAGATATGCCTTGGGCAATTTCTAATCCTTAGCAGCACTCTTCGAGGTAGGTTTTATTAATCCCATTTTTCATAAAAATGAGCCAAAGCTTAGAGAGGTTAGGGAACAGGCTGAAGCTCCTGCAGTTAGAGAGTCTGTATTTTTAAAAATGATTATTTATTTATTTATTTGAGAGAGAGACAGAGAGAGAGTGAGAGAGAGACAGAGTACAAGCAGGGTGAAGGGCAGAGGGAGAGAGAGAAGCAGGCTCCTTGTGGGGCTCTATCCAGGATTCTGGAATCATTACCTGAGCCTAAGGCAGAGGCTTAACTGACTGAGCCACCCAGGCGCCCCTAGAAAGCCAGTATTATGTTGGGTGTTTCTCACTACAGTGCCTCCCCCCATGGGAGCATATAGAAAGGAAGCATTCATTCTCATTGTCTTTGGACAACAGACAGCATTTAAAATACAGAAAGAACTTAGAGTAAGGAAAAGTGGAATGAAAAGCCATTCTGAGAAAGCTCCATGAACAAACAGAGAGGTGTGACAATAGAAGCTACATTTTCTTGATGTTCTAATTTGTTTTCTATTTTAGTCCAAACTCTAGGCAAATTGCAAAAACTTTCAAGGACTTTCTCAAGGACTTTCTCTTCCCTAAGACAATCTTAGGGAAAAAGAATATTCTACAAGATGATTAGGGACAAAAAATAAAGCAGGGCAAAGGATTCCTGGAAGTTTCCTATCCCCAAAATGAATGGCTTTCTATGCAAAGCATAGAAGAATCAAACATATGTGTATCGATTGGCTCAGATTGCTCCTAGAAAGCAAAAATTGGGTCCAAACAATCCTTTCAGCCCCCATAGACTCATGTGCAAAGTAGATCCCTAACAGACAAATGTTCAATCAATTATCAAATCAAAAGAACAGGAGCTTTTTGCATTTGTTTTAAAGGCCTTGCATCTCAGTTAAAAAAAATATTTGAAGGAAAGTTAGCATTTTGGAGGCCTTCATATCACAAAACTTTGACCTTTGTCTATGTATTTTTTTCTGTGTATATTCTCGAACTAACCATAATCTGCTTCCTTAATATCTACCATTGACCTGCTGAGTGTCACGGAAAGAGATGATGTGACAGTACGTTATCAGTTATGACATGCTTTTATCTTGCTTATCCCACATAGTTCTGTGCCTGACATGATATTTATGTGTAATAAATACTTGCTCATTGAGAGAGAAAGACTGGAGAAACAAAAATTAAGGGGCAGATTGAAAGAAAGTCTTTGAGTTTTCAAAAAAAAAAAAGTTTCTAAAGCAAAAATCTTTTTCCCCCCAAATTCTAGAAATACAAAAGAAAACAAGCAAATGAAGAAGCAAACAAGAAATAATTTCTAATGCTTTGCAGTCTCAGGATTAATCAGCGCATTCTCTGTCCCATATAAAATCTCCTCATTCTCTCTTCTCTGCATCTGATGCCCACCTACTTACTTCAGCCATCTTCCAATTATTCCTTTGCACTCATGCTTAAAACACAACCATGAATAACTTATAGGTATTTTATGAAATTATTTATTGAGTTTTCGGAAGGCGATTCTAGCCTATTAACTTCTGCAGTGAAAAAATTGAGAGTCTGTAGTCTCTTTAAAAGGCAAATCCTTTAGCAAGGAAAAGACTCATCAATTCCCTTCCTGTCATTTGCCAGGAAAAAATTTTTTGAATAATTTATTGCCAAAGTTCCCTATCAGTAAATCAACATTCAGCATAAATAAATGGTTTCTTATAGCTAGAGTTGCCCTTCTTATTAGAAATAGGTAACCGAGATCTTTAAAACTTGGCGGTAAACGAGTGTCGTCCCAGATATTTAACTTCTTAAGTAAAGTGTCTTCTGGTTCTGCCTTGGACACCCTCCCTTAGATTTGAACACTGGCAGAGGGGGAGAACTCTTCTTAGAAATTAAATGACCCCATAGATCTCAGCCAATATCCACAATGAGGATCGAGGATGGCTAGGATATAGGCAGGGCTTAGAGATGTCAGATACTGGGTTGATACGCTAATGCAGGCATTATCCACTGCATGGCAAAATATGTCATATTCTGTCTACTGTGCATACTGTCGGCACTTATTAAAGATGAAGGGATGGAAGGTTGAGTGGATGCATGAATCAAATTTTGGATGATAGATTTTTTTCAGAAAAACACCATCATGACAGTTCTACATAGATTTAGCAGTGATTAGCACAATTTACAACTTCTTTCAAGCTTTATTTAATACTTTATAATAATGATGTTAGAATGCCTACTTGCAATTTGAAAATTTAAGAGACAATATTTAAAAAAAAAAAAAAAAGACAATGTCCCTGGGGCCCTCCACAGAATGTGACCTAGTCACACAATCCGCTGAAACTAGCTGTGGCTCCAGGAAAGTACATAATGAAATCAACTCCCTCATCAACTAAAGTCTAAAAGGAGAATAAACACACCAACTTAAGCTCAATTCCACAGGCAACTGGAATTCTTATTTAAAAATCATTCCTTAATAATGTATTTTATTTTATAAATAATTCATAAAAATGTTTGTATTGCAATAAATTCACACATACTGGTAAAGACAGGTAAATTAATACCCCTGCCTCCCACCTCCCACTACATTTACTTCTCAAATCCCTTGTTTCTCAGAAGCAAACACCATTCTGGTTTGCTGTGTATCCCTCCAGAACTTCATGCATTTTCATACATATTTATGAATATTTAGAAATGTATGTGTTTGAATTTTTCTCATCCTCCTTCTTCATATAATGTGTATTAACTATACTTTCCTGCGTTGTGTTTTTGTTTTCTATGGCAATACGTCTTGGAAATCATGTCAGTATGCACGGACCTCACACATACTTATCACCAAGGCTTGTTTTTATATTGTGTGACTACATCATGTCATAGTTTACCTCTTTATTCTTTCATGGAGCCGGGGGTTGAAAAAATTCTATTTCTTAGTTCATGGTATATTATTATCACTGGTCTTTGCAGGACCCTTTCTTGTTGGATTTGACTTATCTACCTTCCATCCTGATTTCTGGGATGATACTGGGCTAGTGTTGCTGGAACTTTCTCGTCATGGGATAGGAAATGATCCTTCTAGGACATTTAGGAGTAAGAATATTGCACACATAAATCAATGTCCCGTGACCTTTCTCTCTATTTTTGGCACCCAACATTCTGCTCTAAGTTGTCATTTTCCTACACGTGGACAAAATTATCTCCTTATTCCCCAAGTGTTTCTCAGAGTTTCTACATAATTTTCTCAGTGGTATCCTCATCCCTTTCTCTCTCCAGTTATGACCCCCTGGCTGGCTTTGTGAGACTTAATGTCACATGTTTGTTATCTGTCCTCTCTTACTTTCCTATTTCAATTCCGCACTTAAAGCAAATTAATCACTATTAGCTGATTTCTTACTATTTGCCTTAAAGGCTCTATTGAATGAAGATCCTTAAACACGTATTCCATGAACATGTTCACATATTCATCAATAACAGTAATAATAATAATAATAGAAATAATAGTAGCAGTTAACATTTACTAAGTGGCTACTCTATGACTGGTACATTTATAAGTTTTTAAAAACATGTGTATTGACTCACTTAGCCCTTTCAATCAGTCAATGGAGTAGATATCATCATAATCCCTATTATTGTATTCTTCATTATAGACCAATAAACTGACCATGAAGAGATGAAATCACTTGTCCAAGGCCATATGGGAAAAGTTACCATCTGAGCCCAGCCAGTTCAGTTCCAAAGACTACGCTTTGACGACCACTCAGTATTGAACCCGATCCAAATGGTCTACATAGTCTAAATTTTAGCAGTTAATGTCAAATTGGCCTTAAAATGGCTCTCTATAAATTTAACTCCCAGTGAAACCTAAAAACAGTGGTACTTTCAGTCTTTTATTTTTGTCTATCTTATCAGAAAAAAAAATCTTAAGATTTAAAATGTGGTTCTGTTGGTAGCTCTTTAGGTATACAAATACATTGAATTCTTCAGAGCATTAACCTGAATGTTGAATGTTGGTTTTAAAAGAGAAAGGGAGTTTGTTCTCTAGCCTTTTCGTTTATAAATGTGAAACCTGGGTCTGAGAATTTATATGACTTCCATACATTTCCACAGAGAGTTGGTTGCAAGGTTTGGGTGGAGCTCAGATGTCCCGTCTCCCTTTTTTTATGCCATTTCTGTGAATCTTCACAGCCTTCTTGGTATTCATACTTACTTCCAGAATTTCATGCTGATTATCATATGGCTGTACCAAGATACTCACTGGTCTTCCAATACTTTATTAAAGTACAAAGAAGACATGTGGAAGGCAGGAACTAGGATAATAGTCCTGTTTTCTAATCTTTGGTACTATCTTCAGGAAGAAAAAAATACCAAGAAAATGGAAACTGAGGGACAACCTACCCATAGGATCAGCCCATGTGATTCCAGCTGGTCATGTTTACTTTAGCATTTGTTTATACTACAGGCTCCATGGTTACAAAATCTGCCATATATTCTCCACAACACTAGAGAAGCATAGAGAAGACTTGAGAATTGTGGAACTGGAATGGAGCCCAGAATCCATGTAGCAGTAGGCTTATAACTCCATCTGACAGATGAGTTATTGAGGTCTAGAGATGCCAAATGACTTGTCAAAAGTAACCACTGCTAGTTAGTATCAGACCCGAGTTTGAATTTAAGTTTTCTAAGTATTAATTTCCATCTAAGAATTAATCAATTAAGAATAAACCAATGCTTATTAAGTTATTATTAAATGCCAGATATTGACTTTGGCATTGAAGATTTGATAGCAAGACAAATATTGTCCCTGTCTCCACAGAATGTACTGTCCAGTGTGGTGAGAGGATGTGGAAAATGACTTTGCCTTAGCTCTTCGTGTTTACTTCCACATGGTGGGAGTTCTACTGGGGTAGAGCTTCTGGGCTCCATCTGCAAGTGGAGGGAAATTTTCTTGTCCGATTAGTGAGTTTGGATGAGGAAATGGGAATACTTTACCTACATCTTCTCTCATTCTTGCCAGGGGTCTTCGCTTCTGCCCTGCTTCCCTCCTAATTATGATTTGGCCTCCCGTGAGCCAACATCATTGGTTATGGGAACATCAGGCTGTTTAATTTTGCGCTTCGTATCAGGAACACCACTTACCTTCAGATAGAAGCCCTCTTCTCCAAGGGCAATTATTTTAGTAGTAAATGTGGCAGTTTACCCTCATTTGCTTATCCTTTTGTCTTGTTTTTCTATTGATTCAGAAGTTGCTGACAATCAGGGATACTATTATATGGACCACCATGAAACCCTAAAAAATCAATCCAGATAAGTCACTACGACGACAAAAGTCTAAGGCCCTGTAGAAACATGTAGGAGGGATTCAGAAGATAGGAACGTTGTACAAGATAACTAAGTTTAGGTCATACAGTGTTGATTTACTGCCTATGTGTTATTTGTTTTTAATAATGGGCTACTCTTGCTTTAGAAACAGGCCCCTTTTACACTGAAATGATATTATAATTCACGAGAAAGGGATTCATTATATGTTTCTCCTGAAACTCATAAAAGAGTTTCTTTGCTGACATAGCTATGGGGTGATGACAGAGTTATGGCAAAGACCTATTTTCTTTTTTAAGGAAAAAAAAAAAATCTTCCAGGCATACAATGTTACATGCACTTATGACTTTACAGATAGTCCAAAATGACAAATATATAGCATAGGCACTTAGAGTTTACTCAGAAAAGCACAGTCTGTGGTGGTTATTAAACTATCATCGCTTAGTCTTAAATCTTCCAGTCTAGTTTGGGCTTTGAGAGGCTCCTGCTGAGCCACTGAAACCCCATTTCTCCTCTGCGAACTGTTCCCTGTTCGGGTCTGTCAGTAGGGGGCGCTAGAGGGAAACAAAGTCGGGGGAAGGAAACAAGGGACTGCTCCTTCCTGGTTTGGCTTTCTCTTCCTGTTAACCTCACCCTGCAATGGCGGTTGGATCCAGTCTTCTCCTCCCACCCTCTGAATTCAAGAGTACCCCACCGAAACCCACCTCCCCATTCCTCCAAAGAGACCAGCTCTGCTGAGCAGCAGTGCCCCTCCCTCAGAGGTTGGGCTCTGGGCTCCAGGGTCCTCCGAGCTCCACCAGACGACCAGCGCCCCTCTTCGGAGATCTGACTCTGTCACCTACTACTACTAGATTCCAACAACTCAACAACTTCTCTTTGTCCCCCCAGTCCTATTCCTCACTCTGTCAATTTCACATTTCCTTTTGCCTTTTCAGTTCCCTAATACTTGTTTAACCAATTCTCTATATTCAGTTATCATGGTTTCTGTTTTTCTGTGTGGACCCTGAGCAGCCGTCCAGAATGGCAGTCGTACCTTCCACATTCAGGGAGAGAAGTTAAACTCCCAAATGGTCATTCACCAGCCATTCTGGGGCGATAGTTGATAGATCGCAATGAATTCAATATCCAAGTGATATCTAGAACACGTCAGCCTGGACCCTTCATCAAATCGGTTAATCACGTGCACGGCATGATATGCTGCAATACTTCTAGACGTAAAATGCTTGAGAAACAAGCAACTCACTGTACAGTGTCTCTATCTGCAATTAGAGCAAGGGTCAAAAGCAGGGATCTTGGCAATAGGACCTGGTTGCTGAGAAATTAGTTCACAGCAATCATGCACTATTAAAACTTGTTTCTCAGATGCATTATTTTACATCTAATGTTGCCTCCAGGCTAGAGAGGGGAAAAACAAAAACCAAAACAAAACAAACCTAGGTGTTCCTACTTTACATCGAAATATCATTACTTAGAGTGACTTACCAACCGAAACTCACCCAACAGTTTAAAGAACTAAGTAAAAATTCTCCACACTGCTTCTCAGCCTGTAAAAGATTGTACTGCTTGAGGATAATCTATCCTGGTGTCTTCTCCGCTCCCCTATCTGCCCCCGTGATCAGGTTATATTCTGGTGCCTGGTTACAATAAACGTTTCATCTTTGGTGCTCCCTTGAGTTTCTAAGTACGAGGATCCCATCAGTGAGCTTGTCTATCCTTTCTTTGTGGTTTCTTTTTATTTTATGCCTTCAAAAATAAGCGGATGATATCTCTGGATCTTCACATGAGGAAAGAACGTATGAATTAGTAATCTTTTTCACCAACTGTTGGAAGAAGTCCAGATCCCAGCCCGACCAAACCCGAGTTAATATGTTGCTTGAAAAAAATGTGTCAGACTTTTTATTATTTTACTCTTTTAAAGGGTTAATAAGTTGTAGAGATTAAATGGTCGACATTGGTGCACACCTTATTATTACCTTATAATGACATTAGTGTTTTCAGTTGTGAAATGCGATTCGTTAGATGTCAGGAGCTGGTGTCCAGTGAAAAGCTACAGCAGTCTGGCCTGAGGGCTGAGGCAGGTTTTACTAGTGTACCGAGGTGTACATGTTTTATGAGAGGGTTGGGGTCTCTGCGTTAAAATGATTGCAGTCGGTGGCTTCTTCTCAGAAAATTAGCTCATGGAGGAAATTCAGATCTCCTGTGGGTATTTCCTATGTTGTCCTCCCTTTCAAATACAAAGTAGCATTAGCTGAAGGGCAGTGTCTTGAGGAAGTGGGTAAGTTAGGTGTAAAGCTTCCCATTGGTAACTCTTGGCAATTTAATAATTAGAATGTACCAGAACTAAAAGCATCTCTCATGATTTAATGGTTTATTTGCCACATGTAATTAAAATATGCCTATATCATTAACAGACACTGGCTAGGCTTGGGTGGATCCTGATAGAAGCACTTTGGGAAAGGAACAGAGGGAAGGAAGGCATAGTCAAACACCATAAAAATTTTAACACAGATTATATCTAGAACGATAGAATCATCATATTTTACTGATGTATGGGCTCATTAAATTCAACCTTTTTGTTTTACTGGAAAGGAAACTGAGACCCAGAGAGAAAATGTTTTTTTATCGTAGTCACGCAACTATTTAGTGGCAAAATCCAAACTGAAGAATGGTCTCCTGACTCCAAGCCCAGTTCTCTTGTATGACCATGTGCTGCTTCCCTTGTCCCCAGCCATCTGTCCAGCTTTGCTGCAGTGACAGGCCAGACTATATCCACTTCCCACAAACAAGCAAGCTTTCCCAGGCAATCATCCAAATGGCCTTTAGTGTTTATACAGAAAAGTTGAAAGACTGTTTACTTAAAAAAATCCATTGTCTTTGTATTTTAAGGACACACACACGCACACACAAAGACTTGGACATACGTGACTTTGTTGGAATTGCTTTTTGGCTCCACGTTCCCTGGCAGGGTGGCCAAAACAATCGACACCCTCATGTGATCAGATGCACATTTTCATGTCAACACACTGTCCCTAAAGCCCCTGTTCACTGACAGTCACTCCTCTTTGGGCAGTGATCAAGAAAACCCTTTGCCTTTAACAGCTTATTTTTAATTTTGTTTTGAAGATTTTATTTATTTATCAGAGAGAGAGAGGGCACACGTAGGGGGGGAGGGACAGAGGGGGAGAAGCAGACTCCCCATTGAGCAGGGAACCTGATGTGGGACTTGATCCCAGGACCCTGGGATCATGACCTGAGCCGAAGGCAGACGCTTAACTGACTGAACCACCCAGGCACTCCTAACAGCTTATTTTAGAATGCGTTGCCTTGACCTTTCTAATTTCTTATAAGGAAATAATGGCAAATATCTGCAATTTTTCACATATAGAATAAAATCATAAAACTTGGGGTAAACAGATATTGATGGCATGAGGTGTTCTTTGCAACCACTGGAAACAGATCTTCAGGGCCTGGGACTCTGGAGTTGAGATCTGCTTATGCTCTTGGTTAGCATAGAGCATGGATTACCTTGGAATCCAGAGAATGAAATTAAGTCCCATATTTAGATCAGAGAAGAAGGATTTGGATTAGCTTTGTGTCTGATTTAACTATCATTACCCGAAATACTTCCCCCCCCCACCCCCAGCTGGTGGTATTTCCTGGGAGTATTTCTCCCAGGAATTGTGTATATAAATTTCCCTTCCACTGCTCAGCTATGGTTGGCGGCCTTCACATTCAGGTGGGTCAGGAGCTTTTTTGAACTGATGAGTTCATGCTTCTTCTAGAATGAGCAGAGATGGCTTCCTTGAAAACCACCACAGCTATTTCTGTCAAATAGAGCTATCCTACCAGTTTGGTGGAATACTTGTGCTTTTATATTAGGCTTCTATTAATATTTTATAATAGCACTGTATCTTACCTGAAAGCAATGAGAAATGTAGATGTTCTAAGCCTCAGGCTGGATTGTACTCTTATGCTTAAAATCTCCATTACCTATATTTCAAGAGAGACAAGAAGAAAAGGAAAAATGTATCTTGGCTAAGTTCTCTCTTCTTTATCAGCAGTTTTCTAAATTATGGAGAAGATACACTTGCGGTTATTATGCCCAAGTGTTAAACAGATAATTAAAACCAAAGTGGTAAGTATGTATTTTCAAAATATATATTATAAAACATATAGAACTAGGACTTCCAGATACATATGCCGTTTAAGAATCATGACAGAAAGAAATAGATGTGTATATATACACACATACCTACAAACATACATATTTATTCACGATCATTCATAAAGTTAGTATAATTATTACCTTTATCTGGTTCCAGGATAATTGTCAAAGAATCCACTGGCTTTAGCCGGAATTCAAACTTTATTTGTGACTCACATTAATAAGCTTGCAGGAGATGGAATCCTGGGGGGTGATATGTGGCCCACCAAGGCAAGGAGACCCAGGTCAAGATGGGATTGACTGACACAAGTTTGAAGCCCTCTGTAGCTTATTGGGACACACAGATTAATAACTATATAAGCACAGGGAGGCACGTTTCTGGAAAATAATTAAACAATCCTCTGCTCTTCCCTTCCCTTTCTTTTCCTATCCTTTGCCTTCTCTTCCTCATTCCGCCCCTACTTCCATTTCTATCCCCATCCCTCTCCCTCTTTCCACTGCACTCTCTTCCCCTCTGACTCTCCCTTCCCTCTCTGTCTGCCTCTCTTACCTACTGTTCTTATTGTTGGTGGTAATAACACATGCTGTGTGTTCCAAACCAGATATTAAAAGCTCTACTGACTCAGGTTAAGTCTCTTCCTTTCAGAATGTGTTTATTCCCATCCTAGACTATCAGTTCCATTCAATTTATACAAGATCAGGAACATGAGTTCTAAGTTCTATACAGTTCTCCAGATATTTTACTCTGTTTGAAATCCAATTTTTAAGTATTTTTGCTCTGTAGGTATTACCCCATTTGACTCATTCCCATGTACTATCTTGTCCTGTGTTATGGATTATAAATTCATGTGATTCAGTGCCTCAGAATAATGTCTTAACCTAGAGCAAAGGTTACATACACTGGAGACTTGCTGTTCTTGGCATCTTTCCTGTAGTTTCCTCACTTCAAGGCATCAAATGAAGTGTAAATAGCACAATCTGATCTTGGAGTGACAATGTTGGGTGGTTTATAATAATTTTATTGGGTCTAAAAGATTTATACTTTCCTTATATATTTCCTGTTCAGTCACCTATGCTTCTACCCATAGCACTGGGCTAAAAAAATATAAACCAAGTGTGTATTCTGTCAAATAAATATTTTCCAAGTTCAAGTTCAATTCACTTCTTAAGTGTGATAACCACAATGGGGAAAAAAAGCCCTAAAGGAACGCAGCACTGTCATCTGATTTACTTTGCCCCATGAACTCTGTTTAAAATAATTGCATACTCATTGTATTCTATAGTACATATCTTCATTAATGAGTTGTTTCTTACAGTATACATAATCTTCTCTTAAGTGATAAGCTATGTGACTTATTTTAGAAAGCACTATCGAGGTTCTGAGAGACTAGTCCTTGTTAGTAAGTGGGTTCTGAACATTTAAAAATTGAAATAAATTGTAGGCGGAGAGCACACATATTTATCATGTTTATTATTGACAGAGGTCATGTTGTAGAATTAGATCTGTTAAAACAAATGACGCTGCTGACACTGAACCCTAGAATTTATTTGCGTCAGGACAGCATGGGTCTGGGAGAAATTTCCCATAGTAGAGAAAGCAGGAAGGAAGAACTCCCAAGAGGGGGAAGGTCAAGGCTGAAAGTCATGTGCCCAGTATTCTTGCCATGTTTATCAGTCATAAAGGTTATTGCACCTCCCCAGAGGCCTAGTGAGAAAGGATTTAAAGAGTAGTCCTATGGGTATTTAAGGAAAATTAATTCCTCCCAGGAACTAGTGAGGAAAAGACTGCCCTGCTAATATACTGGACTAGTACAAAAGGAATCCAGATTCTGATTCTCGCTTCCCAACTAAGTAACTAACTTCAGAACTTTGGAGTCTGGTTTTCGATCCCATCATCTGCAGAAAAACACCTGCTGTTGTGATAAGTTTGAGGGTCTCTTTGCTTGTTTATGTAATAAAAATGCCTGCCACTTATGGAGCTCTATTCCCAGGCACTGAGTCAAGGTGTTTTATAAACTATTTCACTTAATTGTCAGAAAGCCCCTTACTTTATAAAAGCTCAGAGGGTTAAGAGACAGCTATGGACTATGAGAAACAAGCTGAGGGCCTCAGAGGGGAGGGGGGTGGGGGAATGGGATAGACTGGTGATGGGTAGTAAGGAGGGCACGTATTGCATGGTGCACTGGGTGTCATACGCACCTAATGAATCATTGAACTTTACATCGGAAACCGGGGATGTACTGTATGGTGACTAACATAATATAATAAAAAAATTTAAAAAAAAAGAGAGACAGCTTAAGTTGTACAAGCTGTAGGTGGCAGATTCAGAATTAAAACCCTAGCTCTTCTGCTAATCACTGTGGTATACTCATGATATGTGAGCCATGATGTCACACACAATAAATACACGCTCAAAAAAGCACTTAGTATGTATCTTTGAGTGTGTTGGCTAAAAAAAAAAAAAAAAAAAAAAAAATTTCCTAAGGGACTCAAGATTCATTTGGCACCCAGTTTTTATAGTAGAAATCAGAAATCCAATGTATTCCCCAATCCTGGCGAAAAGAGCTCACAAAGCCTATTACTTACTAGAGATGACTGTGAGGAGATGCATATTGATAAGAAAGATCAGATTCTGGGATAGTATGATTTTTAACCCACCATTCTCAGTGCCTGTACTCTAGGTGAGAAGCGATTCACAATAAAAAATAATGATAATGACAATAATAATTATCTTTGTCATAACTGTTTCTTGAAAGAAAGGATTCTGGACCTAAAATCTTTATTCTTTCTTTCTTGAAAAAGATCATTCCAATTTTAGAATTTTTATTCTTTAAGAAAATTTCAACTTTGTTCTTTTAGATCAGAATCTAAATGTAAACTTAGAGGTGATTTTTTTTTAATGAAAAGAATTATTTTGTATTTTTGAATAACATTTCCTTTAAGTATTAAGACTTTGGAATGAGAGCAGTCAAATTAGAATGATCTAGAATTTTCAGGACTCCAGACTGTAAGGCACAGAAACCAATGGCGGGGGTGGGGGGTTAGATTCCATTCTCTTCCCGTCTGTCAGTGCCCTGACTATAGATACACAACTTGGTGAGTTTCTGAGTCCCACCTGTCAATCACATTAAAAAAAAAAAAAAAACAGACAAAAAGAGCAAGCACAGTGAGCATAGTGAATAGTTAAGAAATAATTTTATTAGCTCTGAGACAACAAGTACGCACATCTGATCAAGGATTCACTTCACTTCTGATTCACTTCTGAAATGACTCTAGAAACTATAATTTCAGCGGGTGTTAGTATAGGTGGAAATTTTAGTATGGACAGCACAGTGTTGGTGGTTATGAATAAATATAGAGTTACACAGTTTTGAGATATTCTCTATGATATTGGGAGTGACAATATGGTTAATTGAACTGTCAGGTGAGATTGCTAATTCATCAAGGGCCTCCTGGTGGATGAGATCCATTTTTCTTAAACAAATCATGTGTAGCACACCCACCGTATATTGAGAGCATTGATGAGCATTTCATACAGAACTCAAAGAAAAAGACACAATAGAGAAACTCAATGGAACAAAAGTTTAAAAATCTATTAATGTTTACACTGGGCTTAGAAATGATATAGATTTATTTCTTATCCATTAGAAAATATGGTAGATGAAAGAAGGTTTCGAAAAGATATTGACTAATAATACAGTTTCAAGGTAGCAGACAGAAACAAACAGAATTATGCAATTATTTTCAGGCCTTTGAGAGCAGGCCAAATGCAGTAGCTTTATCAACTCTTTAAAACTTTGTTATAAAGTAAATCGTTAGTCATCTACACAAGCACTTGTAAGTATATAAATTAAACCAGAGACTTTAATCATCATTAAGTCAACTGAGCATTAAATATATTCCAGGGTAGAGTTTTGTTTGATTTATAGCATTTAGAATAGTAGACATACATGCAAATTCATTGTATTCCTTTCTCTGCTGTGTATGAAAGAGAGATAAGCATAAAAGAAAAGACTCGGATGCTTGTATTTGGACTTGTAAAATTTTTATAACTAGAAAGTAATATTTTAAATCTATGAGTAGGTTTTTTTTTAACAAAAAAATAGATGGTCTTTTATTTGGGAAGCAGAAAGTGTTGGTCAGCTGTGCAGTGAAATGTATGGGAAAAGAAATAATTCATTTGTCTATTTTTAAGTGCAAATTTAAAAAGACCTCAGTTGAATTCTACAAATTAGCTGCCATTGGAGCTATGGACATAATGTGTTATTTATTAAGCATATTTTATGCCTAAGTGAAATTGAATAGACATATATGAATCTTTACATTCTATGGTTTTCTAGATGGTAATGTGCTATAGAAGACTGATACCTACATCACTTTGCTATTCAATAATATTTTTATTAACAGTAGCATAGGAGAGGTTGTTGATTATATACTCTACGAAGTCATAGAGTGGGACCAATTTCTTTTTTAATTACTTAGGAAATCAAAGCAAGACTCTTAAGCCTAAAAGTCACTTTGAGAATCACCAACTACTATTTCTAAAACTCCCCCAAAGCTAACATAACTTAGGTTGTGTTTTTATTTTATTTTTTTAAAGATTTAATTTATTTGACACACAGAGAGAAAGCACAAGCAGGGGGAGCTGCAGGCAGAGGGAGAGGGAGAAGCAGGCTCACCACTAAGCAGGGAGCCCGATGTGGGGCTCGATCCAGGACCTTGAGATCATGACCCAAGCCGAAGGCAGATGCTTAACTGGCTGAGCCACCCAGGTGCCCCAGGTTGTATTTTTCTGGAGTTTTTTATTCTATTCAGATAGATAAATTGATGGTTAGATAATAAATAATTTTGAGAAATGTTCATTGATATGTGTAATATTATATAAAATGTCACACCTTATTTATCATGGTTTATAATCTAATTTTTAATTTTGTAATATGTCTTTCATCATACAATTCCTATGGATCTCTATGTTTATATGTAATATGGATCCACTGTTTTTAATTCTTGTAAAATATTTATTAGTATAACTACATTACATTTTATTTCATAGTCTCCCTTTGATGGACGTGTCCATTGCTTCTAATTTTTCAGTATCGCAGCAGTGCAAAAATAAATATTGTAAGACTTGAAAGAATGTTTCTGTAGGGGAGACATTAAGAAGGAAGTATCTGGTCATACAATGCGGGCATTTTAAATATTCACGAAGATAGCAGCTCTAGCAAATTCTACTACCACATTCAGTGTGTAAGAATATGTTTTTAAGTTGACATAAACAACTAAAATGTTTGCCAAATGGATGATGAAAAATAGCACTTATAATTACTAATTACTGCTTAGTGGAACATTTTTTGATGTGTCTATTGACGACTGTACTTCTTTTATGAGTAATTGCTCTTATTTTTTAAAAGATTTTATGTATTTACTTGAGAGAGAGAGAGTGTGAGGTAGGGGCAGTGGGAGAGGGAGAAGCAGACTCCCTGCTCAGCAGGGAGCCCACCATGGGGCTCTATCCCAGACCCTGAGATCATGACCTGAGCAGGAGGCAGATGCTTAACTGACTGAGCCACCCAAGTGCTCCTAATTGCTCATATTCTTTATTTCTTCTTAAGTCACGAGTTTCTCTTTCTTTATTTGTAGTTATTAAATATCCTCAACAGTAATTTTATAGTGCATGTTATACTATTTTATCTCAATCATGATTTTTTTGTCATTTTTTTGGCCTGGGTTTTTATTATTATTATTGTTATTATTATTATTATTATTAGGTTATAATTGACATATAACCTAATAGATCCAAGTGTGCTGATTTTTCCACTAGGACTATTTGCTAGACTTTAGGTTTACAGAAAATTTGAGTGGAAAGTACAGAAATTTCTCACACTCCCTCTCAGCCCGCACACACACTTTTGCTTTATTTTTAATTTCTTTGTAATGTCTTCTGTTATCACGAGGTTTTGATCTTGATGTAGCCACATTTACAAATCTTTTATTTTATAAAGATTTGTTTGTTCTTATTTAACCTAAGGTCTTACATTTTCTCCCAATTTTTCCCCCACTGATGAGTTTATGTTTCCTTCCCTTGGGTCAAAATAATCTATGCCTCTTTTTAAATGTACCTATTACCCCTACCCTCTCTTTCCCTTATTGCATATCCAAACCCCAGTCAGTTCACAGTCAGGTATCATGCCAATGCTATTTCTTCCACCAAGTATTCTCTAATTCTCCTGTTAGAGTCCTCCCTCTGATTCATTTTATATTGTACTCAAAACGGTTGAGGCAGTATTATGTTTGTTTCAGTGTATTACTCCTCTGAATAGTTCTTGAGAACAGGATCTATAAACCTTGATATCCCCAAAGAATCTCATTTGATTCTTCAAAGAACAGGTTTTCTATAAAAGTTTGTAAAGAGAAAGACTGTATGTTTAGTTTGGACAGCTGAATACTCAGCTGGGACACACAGTAATTATTTTCAAATACTTGAACACCTGTTCAGTGTTAAAGGAATTAAACTGGGCCTATATGGTCAATGGATGGTTGCTAAGAACAATTCGATTTGTGTCAATACGAAGAAGAAATTTTCAACAGATAGTACTCTCTGAAAATAGAATGAACTCACAAAGGAGTGACTTGATCGTCCACAGACATGTTCAAGCGGAAGTGATACATACATATTCCTTCTGTAAACCTTTCTGATACATGGTAGGCCTCCTGAATAAATAAAATGGTAGCCCCTTCTGTATGCTTCGAGAGTTTTAATTTTAGACTCCTGATATTGATGACCTTCTTCCATTCATCCCATCTCCAGTTAACACCCATCTCCACAGGCCATTTTATTTTACTTTAAACATGATTCGCTTTTTATTTACAGAAATTCTTAGGATAGATGTTACTTTTTACTGCTGAGATGGATGATTTTATTTCCACTTTTTGGAGAACTTTGTAGAGGTTAAATAATTTCTCTCAGGGTTCAATATTAAATCTATTCCAAAGCCCAAACATTATCTACAAAACCAACAAACACACATATTGGTAGGGAAATATATATACATTTAATACTTTATATAATTTGCACTAAATTGATTTATTTTATAAATGTTTTCCCCCGGTTTTCTGTAGACATATCAATCACAGACACTCGAAGAGAAATGCCACTCTATATGTTAAAACTAGAGCAAAACAAAACAAAACAAAGTCCTAAGAAGTCATATTCTATCTTCTTTATATTTTTAATTAGGCGATTAAACTAAATGACAGGAAACGAGTGCTTCTACAATGCTATGCATATTGCCCAGAACATTGATAAAACTTTAGTGAATATGAAATAAAGCATAATGCAAAGCATTATTTCCCAATAGAAATTTGTTTATTAACTATGAACCAGAACATTTTCTAGAGTCAGAAAGCAATAATTCAGCAGAGGAGGATTATAGCAGAATCATGAACATAGATCATCACTAACCATGAAGAGTCTATAAGAGTATTTTGTCATTCTTTCAACAAACAATTCTCATGCTGCTGCTACTCCCAAGGCTCTCTCCTAGGCATTGGGAACAAAAGCCGAATGCCAGCCAAGTGAGGGCTTTGGGGCTTCTTTGGAAGAGAAGATTTGCTGAAAGTCTTCCGATTTTGAGCTGTAGTTGAACACTGCTGCTTGCATATCCTGATAATCAGTCAGTAGAGGATAGATGCAACAGCTGAACATAGCATATTTAAGGTAATGCTATCTCTTAGCTCATTAGCAACATGCTAGTTAAGCAGTCCACAGACTATGGATAAAAAGCAGAACATTCTGAAAGAATGTGCTGGAATCATCAGTCAAACCAAAAAGGCTTTCTTCATCGAGAAGGTAGGGGATACTCCCAGTGGCAAACAGGGGACAGCGACAGCCAACATCAGAAAGCTGGCGATGGGTGTATCTTATGTGGAATCTCTTCAGTGTGCCCATTGTAGTCAATCGCAGAGACAATACCACCTTCAGGATCAGCCCTCAACACAAAGGACGTTAACAGAGCAACAAAGAAAAAAAAGCTAGCAAATGATCACGGTTGTGGTTAATAAGTCCTGGAGTTGTATTTGAGGTTAATATAACAAGATTCTTAAGACACATGAAGTAATTAGGCCGAATTTAGAGAAGACGACTCCTTGGTAGGATCTGCCCTGAGATAATTTCCAGCAGCCATAAATGCAACAAACTGCTCAACAGCAACTCAGAGGTCTGCAACCACTGCATAAATACCTCAGAGGAGGAAAGGTACTTGGAATGCAGCTCAGAGACTGGAAATTTCTAGAAAAATATCCCAGCGGTTGGCAGCTCATTGATCCATAACTTGGGTATTGGCAATTTCTCACTAGATAGTTTTGGGATTGGCAGCTTCTGGCAATACAACATGATGGTGAGAAGCCACTGGGTATGAAGGCAAGATTTTGGTAGGCTCTGTACTTCAAACTGCCCAGTCTACAGTGGTTTAGGGGTCGGAAACTGTCGGACAAGCAATTAAGTCGCCCAAAGCATTTGAAGCCACTGCTGAAGGTCTGGCAGACTTTAGATGCCCTTTGGCTGGGTGTGTAGCAATAAGATACATACCCCTTGGTCTGAGTGCATGGGCTGCAGCTGGGTTTGGGTCCGATGTTCGTAGTTTCACAGGTGCTGCAGACTTGGCTCACTGTTGGAGAGTTGCAGGGCACACAGGAGCTTGATGGATTGCAACTTGTGGTGCAAGTCTTGAGCTCACAGCTAGGAGATTTGCAGCTTGGCGTTTCACCATAAGTTCCTTGGCAGTTACCCAGGAGCCAGAGATTTCCTTGGTAGCTACTGGGTAGGCAGAGCCCAAAGGTAGGGCTTACATCACTGGAGCAAAGAGCAACGGAAGAAGTCACTGGGATGTAACAGTGAGTTCTGTAGGATGTGCCACTGCAATCCCCAGAACAGTCCAGAAGAGACACAGAGCTTGACTGCATGTTCAGTGATGGCCGTGGAAGTATGGTGATACTATGGCCTACGGACTTTTTATATCTTTCCTGGGGATTGTCGGCAGCCTTTCCAGACTCTCTTCCTTCTCAGTGCCTGGGACAACAATACAACAACATCTAATTAGTGTGTTGTTTAGCTACACCTGCTGACATCTTCACACTCCTTTAAAAATAAGTTTATTTTGATTCTTCAAAGTATCTCTAATCGCCACTTTGAGCATCATCCATCACCCATTATCTGTAGACCATAGCTTCAGTGAATAGTGATTTTAACGTTAATAAGCAAACTCTCATCTGCCAATCGATGGTTAACAAGAGTTCACATGTCTATGGGCTTCCGCAGCATAGTCATTAAAGGGTTAACAAGGATTCAAGCTAAACAAGGAACCTGTACTTTTCCATTCTTTTGACTGCTGCAAAATACTGCAGGACTTAATCCTATACTGTGAGCTAAGCAGAATACTTTGGCTGTCTCAATACTGTTGCTTAAAACACAGGGTAAAGCATTGAACTATTAAGAGAAAGAATTGTTCCCCCAAAATATGTACTATGCTCTTAACTGTGGCCATGTATCAGTGATGACTTCTCATCTGACATATTTGGAGAACTCCCCCTGTAAGACTCACAGTAATCCACGAGAGATTTAATGACCTAACTTGTACTCATGGGTCAGTGGTTGCTAAGTAACCAAGACTTTTATGAGATTTCTTTCCTAAAGAGTTTCTGAATATGTCGTATCAAAGAAGGCCAGTTTCTCAAGATTATGCCTCCCTAATTGACTGAGATTATACATCATATATCCCCTTGTCTCAGCTGTAAAGCCCAATTCTTGCCGGATATGTAACAATTTTCTACATTTCTCCCAACATAAGTTTTATTTATTCTTGATTTGCTATTTTTTTGCACATAGACTTCATTCATTCCTGTGTTGAAGAGTTATTCTTTGTCTATACCCACAAAAGAGAATAACTATGTTTAAAAGTGTATTTGAATAACATATAGTTCCTACAGGTACTCTACATCCTAAATAACACTTTTTGCTCCTTATGATGAAAGCTGATGGAAATTTTTTTTTTTTAAGATTTTAATTTGAACTGAAGAATTGACATTTTGTTCTTGAAAATATAAACTATAATTCAAACTTACAGCCTACAGTGAATTGGAAACAAGAATTCATTTATTAACAGTGATGAGTTCAGACAGAGGACAGTACCAACTTA
Organism: Ursus americanus; assembly: GCF_024610735.1. Classification (NCBI taxonomy): domain Eukaryota; kingdom Metazoa; phylum Chordata; class Mammalia; order Carnivora; family Ursidae; genus Ursus; species Ursus americanus. The sequence goes on from NC_142130.1 coordinate 85,466,765, forward strand.
TTCAGGTAAGGTAAGCTATGAGGCTAGTGTTTAAAAGACATTGCCCTTAGAGAAGACAATGAGATTTCTCTTCCTGTTCTCTGCTTCTCAGCTAAATGTTTAAAATGCATGCCACCTTAAACCTACAGTTATTCTCCAAACATTTTTCTCAATCTGAGTTTTCTCCATGCTTCTCTCAGTCTTATTCTGTAAGGTGATGGGTTTATCCGCTAAGCAACTCTTTATTAAACACGTTTTGCTGTCTTGTGAAGTGTCTCTTAAGTGAAAAGGGTCGGGATCAGAGAACCCTATTTTCAGCTAATTGTTTGGCTACAGAGTGTCCTGGGATTTTGTGCAGGAATGTTCAGTCCTGGGGCAGGCAGAAGAAGAAATAAAATATATAAGGCAGTTGATGGCCAACTTCCCACTGAGTTACTGAATCCTAGTGATATATAGAAGAGTCCAGAGGTTGATGGGGCTTTATTTCTGCATTTCTCCATGGTACCTCAAGTCTTATTTTTAGGTTTCCTTGAGGTAGATTTGAGGGGGGAACAGAATAAGTCAGCCCACTATTAAGCCCACATACTCCCCTTCCAACTTAGCATTAAGTGGTATTTTAAATTAATAGACCGGTGGTGGGTAGTAAGGAGGGCACGTATTGCATGGTGCACTGGGTGTTATACGCAACTAATGAGTCATCGAACTTTATATCAGAAACCGGGGATGTACTGTATGGTGACTAACATAATATAATAAAAAATCATTAAAAAATTAATTAATTAATTAGTTAATATCATTCACACTAGTGTAAATCCAACAAAAATATGTAGAACAGCACATAGTATGACCGATGTTCACAACGTGAGACTTACTTAAATTTAGTTGGTACAATAATATTCTAAACAATCAAATGTTGAGATTTGCAAATGTAGAGTTAGATCAACTCCAATCATTTTTTTTTTAAATTGAAGTATAGTTGACACACAATGTTATATTAGTTTCAGGTGTGCAATATAGTGACTCGACAATGTTATATATTACACTACATTCACCAGGATAAGTATAGCTATTACCTGTCATCATACAAGGTTATTACAATATTATTGACTATATTCCCTATGTTTTCATCCCTGTGACTTATTTGTTTTACATCTGGAAGTTTGTACCTCTTAATCCCCTTCACCTACTTCACTCATCTCCCCAGGCCCTTCTCCTCTGGCAACTATCAGTTTGTTCTCTGTATTTATGAGTTTGTTTTTGTTTGTTAATTCATTCTTTTGTTTTGTTTTTCAGATTCCACATATAAGTAAAATCATACGGCATTTGTCTCTCTTTGTCTGACTTATTTTACTTAGCAAAATACTCTCTAAGTCCATCCAAGTTGGACCAACTCCTCTCATTTGCTTTTGTGTTTTACCTTCTTACCTACCCATCACAGTCATAGGTAACCATCACAACCCATTCACCCACTTTTTTTTTGTAAATGATACCTCTACAGAATTGTCTTCTATTTTAGTCTGCATCTCGGCAAGACACAGAACTGATAGCATCAGTAAGAGAGCAAATAAGCTCATCACAGTGGTAAGTTTTAGCAGAAAGTAAAAACCATTGTCATTTACATGCCACTGTCCTCTGAAGGCTTTGGAGAAGCATATGGATTACTCTCTTTTCACCGAATTGCTAAAAAGATCTTTCCTTTCATTAATTCCCCTATTTGTAATATATATATATATATATATATATATATATATATATATATATATATGGTATATGAAAAGTAAATAGAATCCTGCCCACCCAAGATGCCCATATCCTAATCCTTGGACCCTGTGAATGTCACCCAAAGTGGCAAAAGGGACTTCGTAGACATGAATAAGTTAAGGATTTTGAGTAGGTTTCTGGGTGAGCCTGATGTAATCATAGGAGTTCTTCTAAAAAGGAGACAGTCAATCAGAGAGAGAAGGCAGTCTGATGACAGAGGCACAGATTGACATAAGTGAAGGAACCTTGAGAAGCTGGAAGAGGCAAGGAATGAATTTTCCACTAGAGATTCCAGAAGGTATCAGCCCTTTTGACATCCTGACTTTAGTTCAATGAAACTGATTTCAACCTTCTGGCCTCCAAAATTGCAAGAATACATTTCTATTGTGTTAAGCCACCAAGTTTGTGATAATATGTTATAGTAGCCACAGGAAACTAATATATTATGTCAAAGAATCTAGGTCACTCTATTAGTTAGTCTTTATGTAGAGTTTGGGCTCTGCATTCTGTATTCAGGGCAAATTTAAGACACAAGGATTAAGTTTTCTAGCCACCAGATAATTCAGAGAAATTCCCATGCCTTCTGAAGAATAAGAAACAAAATCCCTTTATCTAATGAGGCAGCAGATTCCTTGTAACTCATTAAAAAAGAGTTATGGAACTCTTTCCCAATTTTTTCCAAAGGTTAAAAATCCTTTAGGGTAAACACAGAAGATCAAAGAAAGCTAAATTTTCCAGTAAATGGCCCTTAAAGAAAATAATGGAGGTCACCTTCTAGACTTTTAAGTCATGGTAGAATTTTTATCTTCCTTTTTTGCCACCACATATATATTTGCATTCTAATTCCACTTGCCCCAGTGCTATTAAATGATGCAACAGTGATCCCATGATTTAAAAAAGGAAAATGTATGCAAACCCATACTTACATAGAAATTAAATTGTAACTATTGAGTCCAAATGATTCTTAACTTTAGCAGTGGTAACCTAGAATGATGGGCACAATAGCTACATTTACCCCGTTGGATTCATAGATCATTAATTGTTTCAACAGCTGAAGGGCAGATGAGCAAAATTAAAAACTTGAGAAACAGGAGTAAATGAAGATAAAGCACTTTAAAAATGATAACACAAATGGGTGACAAACAGAAATGCAAGTCTGATTTGTGCTTACATTTTAAGGAAAACATTGTAAGAATATAATGAGATACTGGTGAATAAGAGTTAAACATTTTGAGATGGAGTTGTCAAGACTATAACTCCATCAGTTATGAATCACCATCTTACTAAGTACTATTGAAGCATATTTATTAGTGTGTGACCTAGGAAAATTATCTCTCAATGCCTCAGTATCTTCTGACATAAAACCAGAGCCAATAGCACCTACTTTGCAGGACGGTTGCGAGGACAGAATGAGATAAAAAATGTGAAGATAATTAAGAGAGTGCTTGGCACATAGTAGATGCAAACCAAATGTTACTTTTCCTTCTAATTTTCCAAAGCTGTCATTAAAAAAAAAAATTCTAGCCACCCAGTAGACTAAAGAAGAATATTCTCACTGTTGATTTACTTTGATGTTGCAAAGAGATATCCTGCAATAATCTTGTCTCTTCTAAAAGTTAATGCCATAGATGGACAGTTCTCCCCCATGTAGTTAAGAAAAATGCTTTCCTTGACAACAGATCACTGATGACTCCTCTTATTCAACCCATATTCTTCTGTGCCATGGTCATGAGCTAATTCCTGGAAGGCTGCATATACAGTTGTTAAGAATAAGGCCTCATTACTCAAATTTCATAGGTTCTAATCTTTTACATATTTTATAATATCACTTAACTACCAAATGTTTCCATAACTCAATGTCCACATCTTCAAAATGGAGTTAATAATAATAGTATTTTCTCTATAGATGGCTCTGAGGATTAAACGAGTTAGTCAAGCAAAGGTTATGCAATAGAGTTAGTACGTAGTTGATGAGAACTTTTATCATTATCACCAGCCTCCAATCTTTATTATTATCATTATTAAATATTATTACTGGATCTCATGTAAAACCCATTGCATTTTGTAAGAGTACATCAGAAAGAGAGGAAGAAGGAAGGAAGGAAGGAAGGAAGGAAGGAAGGAAGGAAGGAAGGAAGGAAGGAAGGAAAAAGCACTAGAGGAGGCTAGGTTTTAGGCTAGAAAACTTGTTGCAATCTATCTAAGTTATATATCAAACATACACACACACACACAATTTAATTTAGAGAATTTAATTTGTTGAGGACATTTCCTACCATCTCCATAGGAAATCACACTCCCAGAGAGGACCTAGTGTATGTACCATTAAAATTAGTCAGCATCCTAGAAAGAAGGGTGGGCTGTGGCTGAGACGAGAAGAAATAGTTTTGTTTGCAGTTTAGACTTGGCAGCTTTAGAGTTGAAGGTCACGGTTGCCAAGTTATGGACAACTTCTGAGAGGCTTCTGGATTAGTCATTACCTAAATGAAAAAGGCTATAGATGATATGGAGAATAAAGGAAAGTCTTTGAAATCCAACTTTGGGCAAGTTGCTGACCCTACTGGGCTTTTTTATCTGTAAAAATGGGGAAAATAAAATGTTTTCATAGTTGTCTTCGTAGGAGATTACTGATTATATAGTGGTAGGGTGGCGTATTGAAAGTATCAGTATGGTAGATATGAGAAGTTGCTTGTAGGAAGAGCAAGTTCTCACTGAGTACATGGAAGAAGTGAAATAATTAGTTCCATACATATATAAAAGAGAAATAAGTTCCAAGTAACAGTGTTCTCTATGTCAGAATCCATGAGGGAGTGGGGGGATGCTCTTGTTAAGTTTAACTCAAGAGGAAAACAATTCCATTGTTCAGAATTAAAATTTATGTAACCCCTTTGTGGTTTATCCCATTAGGTAAGGTGAACACTGTAACTTGCTCCGTTCCATGATATGTTAAAGGACATATATCAAGTTAGTTGGTGATTCTCGTTCTATCTTCCCTCTGTCTCTACTGGCAACATTCCCTATAGTCAAGGCTCTCTACTCCTGAATCCCAGAATGAGAATGATTTTGGAGATGGAATAATGAATGTGTATGAGTGATAAGTAAACCATTGCAATTTCAAGCTTCTGGAATTTTGAAGTTCTCGGTTACTGTGATAAAACACAGTCTGTTCTGACTAAATAACCTTCATAATTCCCTGTTGAAGTGTTAGAAAATGCAGATGCACATTTAGTGCTCAAGTGGTATGACATGTTCAATCAGGACCTTGAAAGTATCTATCTTGTTTCCTTTTTTCAGATACTTTTTTTTTCTTTAAATATATTTAGTTCAGTATAACTAAAAGGCTTTAACTTCATGAAGGATAATAAAGAATTTAAAAATTACTATTTTCTGAATTATTTGAAATAAGTTTATTTAGAGATAACCATGAAAACTTTTTTTTTTGCTTAAGAACATGTTAATGACATAGAAATCCAGAAGGCTGATAGCAAGAATATCCTAGTGAATAAGCAAAAAATTAAAATCACTTAGAATCTGATCAAGTAAGAATATAGGTTAAAAGAGTAACTGAACTGAAAGCACAATGATCCATCAGCCTAAGAACGATCCATCAACCTACAGATGGTACTTCTTTACAGAGCTCTCTAGCAAGATGCTAGAACGACAATTCAGCATGATCTTCTAATAAATGGAGATTGCCAAGTCCCAAAGGAGGAGCAAGCTGGTTGGAAACTGTTGTATATGCAGTGAACAGGTTGAAGCCTATTAGACACATAGTCCAGGGGTCTGAAGCTGCTGAACACATAACCGAGAGGTTGACAGTCATAGGAGAGATATCTCAAAGGATGGCAGGCACTGGACACAAAATTCAGTGGTCGATACCCACAGGAGATGAAGTTCTGTGGCTGACAGCCATAAGAGAGGTAGTTCTGGGGGCAGAAACTACTGGGCAAATAGTTCTGAGGTCTATTATACATTGATGGTTGACAGGAGCTGGAGAGATAAGAACTAATGGGAAAAAAACTGATTCCTCTGCTGGGCGTGAAGGCACAGTACGTATTGGAAGGGTAGCAGGAAATTTCATAGGTTGCGGGCCCACAGCTGGATTGTTGGTAGCTGGAAGGTTTACCACATGTCTTCAAGAAGTTGTCCAGAAGCCACGTTCTGTTTTGGCTGGGCAAGCAGAGATTATCACCAGAGTTCATACCAGCAGTGTAGAAAGTAGTGGATGAGGTAACAGGAACATGGCAGTGACTCCCAAGAGAGGGAGAACCATAGTTTCCAGAAGAGCAAATGTTCGATGACATGGTAGAATCTGAAGCAAAGATTTCAGATAAGCAGCGAAGAGCACCTTGTCTAAATCTGCATGAAACTAGACCAGATTGCTTATATACCTTGGTGGTACACGCCCGGACTCTCCTCCTACCCATATTTTGAATTGGTTAGCATCATAACATCTCATTATTCATTGTTGTGCTGCCTGGGAAGATGACTTCCCACTCTTCCATAAAATAAGTCCATGTATCTGCCATCTAATCTTTCCCTTGTTATCAGGCTTGAGAATTTATGATGTAATCACCTGTGTACTTTACCTGTTTTGCTTCTGTTCCCACCCCTCAATAATGCCTGATTAAAAGGAGTCCATTTGAATAGATGTTTACCCCAGTCGTTATCCACAAGAAAAAACATAGGAAAGCATAGTCTTCATCTTTGAAGAAGAGACCTAATGTTGCAATACTTGGAGGAAGTAGTTAATGTACTGAAATAGATCCTATATATCAGAACTTATTGGATTTTCCAGGTGGAAAACTTCATACTAGTCCATATTTTAATACTCAGCTGAAAATCTAATTATGTGGTATTATTCTCTGTGTATTTGTCCTGACAGTCAATTTCAGTTAAGCATCTTAGAGTACATTTTAAAGAGCTTCACCCTGACAACTTGATTTTCTTCATATTTAAAAGTTGGGTTTAGGGGCGCCTGGGTGGCACAGCGGTTAAGCGTCTGCCTTCGGCTCAGGGCGTGATCCCAGTGTTCTGGGATCGAGCCCTACATCAGGCTCCTCCGCTGGGAGCCTGCTTCTTCCTCTCCCACTCCCCCTGCTTGTGTTCCCTCTCTTGCTGGCTGTCTCTCTCTGTCAAATACATAAATAAAATCTTAAAAAAAAAAATAAATAAATAAATAAAAGTTGGGTTTATTTTCCAAAGACTTAGGGAATGTATGTGATATTCCTACATGGTAATACTGATGACATACTTGGTTTTACTAGCAAAAATATCATCCTTGTCTGTTGGTGACATTCAACTAAGAAGATAAACAAAAGATATCAAAAGTCATCAACTTGTATACTTTCATTCCAGAATTAATAGATGTCTTCACCTGAGATAATTTACTAAGACGCCTCAGTCTTCATAAAATTAAAGTAAACAAAGATTAAGAAATATTTTAATGTCACATAAAGAAAGATGTTTAAATAGTTCCTCTTGGATGCCATGTAAGGAACAGTCTCTGGGCCTTATTTTGGATTGTTCCCCAAAGATGTGAGTTAATCCTTACAGATATCTATTTCTTTGGGTCAGTAGTCATACAGAACCAGAAATATCTCTTTTCAAGCTACTGCTCAGGAGGTCAAAGATTATGGAGCTGGGAATAACTGGAGAAGGTGAATATTCCAAGCAGCAATTTGATGATCTTTTTGGTGGATGCCTTCCTATCACACTATAGTCTCGGTTCCTCTGGGGGAACATGGCCTTAGAGAAGCATGGCGACATCAGTAGCCATGAAGTCACTCCCCCTCTGCGCAATCCTTTTTTCCCACCAATGCCCATTGTCTCTGTATTATCCATTGGAATCTAGAAGACTGATTCATTTTTTTCCCTGAGGAAAGATATTTTAAAATGCTTATAGCTTTTCAAATAAAAGTAAGGAAATCTCTATGAAAGCGTGCATAGGAGAAGGGGGTGGTTATGAGCACATTTGCGATATATATATATTTTAAATATTTTATTTTATTTTTTAAAAAAATCACAGAAAGCATGACCTTGGTGCATATGGAATGCTAAGGTCTGTCTCCTGAATTTCAAATTTTTGTTTGTTTGTTTGTTTCAGGTAGTGGAGAAAGAAATATTTGATGTCTCATGTGGGGAATTTTCTAAGTCAGTATACCACATTCTTCCTCAAAGAAAGCCTCAGATGACTTCCCATTAGTGTGAGGCCTGTTACTGGTAAAAATAACATTAGATATCGAGTCATCAAGAGTTTGAGAAGTCTATTTGATAAATTGCTTATCTCCTCTAAGAGCTTTAAGCCTTTACAGATAAATGAAATCTCTTAAACTCTTATTTGCTTCCAAAAAAGATTTCTCCTCTCACCTTGATAACTCCCAACCAAAATAGTTTTTTGTGTGTGTCACACCTAAATTCCTCATGATTTAGTTCAAGATTCTCTTTATTTCTTTTTTTCCTTGCAAGGTTCAAAAGAAGTGATAACCCACTAGTCTATAAAATCTCTTCCTCAGCATGGAGGCATGCTGCATATGAGTTTCAAATGATAACTAAAATCTTTCTTTTTAGTCCATAGTAAAAATAGACTTGGTCTTCATAGAACTGCTATTGAAATGTATTTGATAACTGGGACATGGCTGAGGCTACAGTTATCAAGCTGAATGTTATCCCATCATTAATCATCAATAATTAAAATGTAAGTTAGTTGCAGGACATGGAACTGAGAGAAGCCTGGTGTCACCAACTCTTTATCACATTTTTATGACAAATGCAGGGGAGTACAATACACATACCTAGCTGACATGTGTCCTAATTTATTATTTGTAATTTCTCTTGATGTCTACAGAGGCCTTTTCAAGTTTATTACATCTCTATATAGCCTCAAAAGACTGAAATGGAAAAAAAAATACTGAGAAATTCTATCTTTTGTTAAAAATGATTGATTGAAGATATGATAAAATAACACAAAATAATGAAAGTCATCTTGAGAGTTTTCCATTCTCACATAATAGTCAATTAACACTTTCAATTAATTAATGAAATCTTATTTAGAGTCTTAGGTCTAATACAGCTTCCATTTTTTCATTAGAGTTCATTAGAGTGAACTATTTTCATTAGAGTTTCATTAGAGTCCATTATTCTGCTCCATAACACCCATATTTCAGCTTTATTTAAATATTCAAAATGTCCTAAACCCTGCCCTTTAAATCTCAAAGACTGCACACGCTTCTCCTCTCTGGAATACCCTTCTGTATTGTGCCTTCTGGGAATGATGGTGCATTCTTTACAGCAGATCCAGAATCACTATCTCAAAGATATTTCTAAATAAAAAGAAATTTTACTCACTTCCATGTATGTCTTAAACATTCCATTTGATTTTCTCCACATTAATGTAAAAGTTGGAAGTCATTTTCATACCGACCTAATTGTCCTGGTTGTATGCAGTTGTATTCCTCACTTGTCCTTTCTTAGAAATACTGTTCTTGTCATATGTATATCAGTTTGGCCCAGAACAAATAATGTTCACTCAAGGATTTAGTACATCGCCGCATTTTAATAAAACAACCGAATTATTCTAACGTATACAGTGGGCAAATAATATGAACTATGAGTCATATCTGCAAGATAAATGCTCCCTAAGACCATTTTCTTCATTTTGCTTTCCTCCTTTTTCTTTCTTCTATAGAATTTTATTTTCAAATTAATTAATGCACTTATAATATTGAATCTATTTGCTTAAAGCCTCTCTATCCTATAAAACGTTGACTTGCTTGAGGTCAAAGACTAGGTCTTATTCATACCAACATCACCAGTTGCCAGTTTCTTGAACACAGCAGATGATCAACAAACATCTTTGAATGCCAAATAAATCAAAAGTTCGTTATACTGAGATAAGATGTGTTTTTAATCTCAGATACTTACTTGACATATTACCTTTGATGACTTTTCTTTCTTTTTTAGCCAAACTTAGCATCCACCGTGGAGTTCTTGATTTCATTCCTCAAAATTTTCTCTCATGTACTTTCCCATCTTAGTGAAAAGTTATCTACCTGGTTTCTTAAGCCAAAGATTATCATATCAACCTTCGTTCTTTCCTTTACCTTACCACTTAGGAACAATAAGAAAGTGCCGAGTTTCTTTCTTCTAAGTGGATCTCGACTGTGTCTGCTTCTGCCCATGTATGTGCTTCCTCATTTCAGTTTTTCCAAGCTGTCATCATTCCCACAATTCCGCAACTTACTTATCTGCGTCCACTCCGTATCCTTCTAGTTTGTTCCTTACACTATGGTCAGAGTGATATTTACTTATTCGTTTTCTAATGCTGTCCCTTTTTTTATGTAGCTCTAAATATCTGACCTATATAACTTTCCTTCATTCTGAAGGATTTCTTTTATTTCTTGTAAGGGAAGTCTACTGGTGATAAATTCCCTCAGTTTTGTATCTGATCAAGTCTCTATTTCTCCTTCATTTTGAAAGATAATTTTGCGTATCCAGAATTCTAAATTGGTGTATATTTTTATTTCAATACTTTAAACATTTCACTCTACCCTTTTCTTGCTTACACAGCATCTGAAGAGAGGTCTGATGTAATTCATATTCTTGCTCCTCTATAGGTGAAGTGGTTTTTTTCCCCCTATGGCCTCTTTGAAGATTTTCTTTTATTTATTTGTTTATTTATTTATTTATTTATTTATTTATTTATTTATTTATTTAGCAGGTTGAGTCTATGTCTAAGTTGTAGATATTCTGGCATTTGTCTGGAATATCTGAGCTTCCTCAATCTGTGGTTTAGTGTCTTATCATTAATTTAAGGGAATTCTCAGTCATTATTGCTTCACGTAATTCTTCTATTCCTTTCTCTCTTTCTTCTGGCATTTTCATTACATGTGTGTTATACCTCTTATAATTATTCCGCAGCAACAACTTCCAAGTTTGTTATATGCCAGACTGAAAACTAGAAGTCCAGAATAATACTTTTAGAACCAGTGTCTTTCTCTTATTTAAAACATTATTTTTTTTTATTTCATGGGAATACAATGAAAAATGTACATTCCAAGACCTTAAATGGTCTGCTCCTTGTCTGCCTGCACAACCTCACGTTCTACTGTCCTCTTGTTCCTCAACACTCTAGCCACACCAATCTCCTCTCACCTTCTCGAACTTGCCAAACTCTTAAGACCACTGGTGCTGGCACATAGTGTTTCCTATTCCTGCATTATGCTTCTCTCTGCTCTTTGCACAGCTGCTTCCTTTTCACTTTCCAGGTATTAGGGCTTCACCACTCAAAATGGATTTCATGGCCCATCCAATCTCACTGGCAGCCCCTCTATCCAACTTTCGCATTCTCTATAACTGATCTTAATTTCTTTGGTAATACTTACTATGAGTTCTAATTATACATTCAATTATTTATTTTTAAGTTCATCACTCATCAACTTTATTAGATGTCAGGGTCTATGAGAGCAGGAATCAGTCCTACTTGTTCACTGTTGTATTACAATAAATACAATAGTGCGCATCACATAGTTGCTAGCCAATAGATATGTTTTGAGTATAGCAATGAATAGAGAAAGTCATCTCTTCTTTAAAAAAAACTCTGTAATTTACTTTATATATCTATAGAACTGAAAAAATAATTTATATGAGTAACTGGTTCCTATAAAGTATATATATAGCAAGTAAGTACGGACATAGCAGAGCAATCTGAATGTTCTAGGGGATGACTGTAGCATTCCAAGACAGAGGCTTCCAGTAAATTGAAAAGTATTTCACAGATGAAATGTGCTTTTTATATTTATTATCTAATCACATTTACCCATATCGGCTTATATTTTGTAAATGGGAATGGAAAGAATCATTTCAAAATGAATGGATGATAGAATTAGTGACATATTTCTTATGTTTACAAAGCATATTTATCATTTGTATAGACTCAGTCATTCAATTATGTTGAATTTCAATTCTCAGTACTGTTGCTATTTGATTTTTTCCTCTTTGGATACAAGCAACAAAATCAAAAATTCACTGATATATCAAACTGTCAACAGAATGATGTTAGCATTCAGCTACCTGTAAAAAGAGAAATAATACTGTTTTGAATTCAAATTTGGACTCTCTCACTTTTTAGTAATGAGATCTTAAGCTAGAAGTTTAATCTTGCTGAGTGTGTTTCTTCCTCAGTAAGTCAGGGGTAAGACTTCTCCATTTGTGACAAAGATTAGGGTTAATATCTATAAAATGCCTGGCACTAGAAATGTGGAATAAATGATATATCTTTTTTCTATAATTTTACTTCCTTCTATAATTTTCTATAAATCACCAACATTGCATAAGGCAATAGACATAACCCAAGGGAATAACTAGACATAAAGTAAGGTACAGCAGAACAGGAACACTTGAAACTCAAGAAAATGATTGCAAAAACAGGGTGTAAGTTCTAGAACAGACAGAAATGGATTTGAATTTCAACTATTCCTTGAAACTTTATATATGTGTATATATATACACACACACGCACACACACACACACACTTGGGCAACTTGTTTCATTGTTCTGAACCTAAGTCTTCTGACTTATTAAAACAGTGAGAGTTCTTTTTTTTTTTTTTAAGATTTTTATTCATTTACTTGACAGAAAGAGAGAGAGTGTGAGCACAAGAGGGAGAGGGGCAGAGGAAGAGGGAGAAGCAGGCTCCCTGCTGAGCAGGGAACCCACCGCAGGACTCCATCCCAGGACCCCGGGACCATGACCCGAGCCAATGGCAGATGCTTAACCAACTGAGTCACCCAAGCACCCCAAAACAGTGACAGTTTTGGTATAAGAAAGTGCTGATGAAGATGAATGTGGTAATAGAAACAAATGACTGACACGTAGTAGTTGTTCTCTGTGCCCCCACCCAATAGTAAACACTATGTCAGCACTGATTAAGATCAGACCATAATGCCTGGTTATGGACATAAGACTGATTTGGCAAAGGGGCAGATTAGTGAGATATTACAGTCTTAAGTTGAAATGAGCAACCAAGAAACTGGAATTTGAAATATAGTAATTTTAGGAAACAGGATTGTATTCCTATAGTTACAGATTAAAAATAGTTACAAATTAAAAATAATACGGAGCACAGCAGGATTTGGTAAAGTAAAGCAAGAACATCAAATATCTGAATTCTGCAAAATAAATGCAATCATATTTTTTTCACAGTTGGAATTTTAGATATAATGTAGCAGGAGGTAGGGATTTTCTTTTTCTACCCAAATCTATCTCAAATTAGTCCCTGTTCTAGAAAATTATTAGATGCTCTACTAGTTATATGTAGCCCTCTTCTTCATGAATACATGATTGTATTATATGTAATAGCTTCTTCTGTGGTTATATAAGCCTAAGGAATTGAGTCCCATACTTAACTAAAATGGAACGCAACTCCGGGGTCCATGTTGTTAGTCACAAGTCTAGTTTCTGGAGTCAAGGCTTTGCAAACTCTAAAGACTGCATAGAAAAGGACTTCTCTGTTGATCTCTTTCCTTGCTCAACATTGTTAGAAAAACAAGGATATGTTTAAATCATTATGTATTTGGGGACTTATTTGTTATAACACTTAACCTATTCTGACCAGTAGCATCCCTCTGAGGCTAAATTCACTCTTATATGAAGGATTCTAAAGCCAGCTCCCAAATATAGTCGTGTAATACATAAATATTTTGGTAGTCACCAAGTCACATTGGTCCATGTACTTTAATGCTTTTTCAAGGTCATTTTAATGAATCATTTTCCTAAACTCTGGACAATTTCAATACTCTCCATAATTAATCTAGTATACAAAAATCATCAGCATCGCATAAGGCAGTTGACATAACCCAAGGAAATAACTAGACATAAAATAGGATACACATAAATGATAACGCATGAAAAGCATGGTATGTATGCCAAGCTGCACTTTAATTAGGAAGAAAATGGAGAAAATGAATTTCATCTAGGTGGAAAAGATCAAACTTTGTTTTTATAAAAGTAAGTGATAATTCCTAAAAAAAAAGAAAAGCCTCACTGAAGAGATTTAGTAAAGAATTAAAAGAGATCACATAACCCATCGTGTGAAGCTGAATGATCTCTCAAAGACAATCAATAGGAGGTAGTTTCCAGCTATTCATGATAATCGTTAATAAGGATACTACCAGTCACTCAAGGAAGAGAAGTATGGTTAAAACTTGCTGTATGTAGAGTTTATGGGTCTATAGCAGTTGGACATGTAGCTAAGAGGTTGGCATTGACAAGGCAGGTAGTTCAGGGGCTGAGGATCATAGGAAAGGTAGCTCAGGGGTTGGTCCTTGATGGTCCTAGATCAGGCAGCTCAAGGGTTGACACACAAAAATCAGGTAAATTCAGGAGTTGACAGTCATGGGACTGGTGACTTGGAAGATGTCAGCTCAAAGGTCATCAACGAGATGTTAGATGGCAAGAACTGGAACCACGGGATGTGAGCAGAAGACAGCTAGTTCCTTGATCAGATCTGCACACATTACAAACAATGAAACAGCAGCCATAAAGGCAAAGGCACTGTTCTCACAACTGGTCGGTTGGTCACTCGTGGGTTGGCCACTGGGAGCTTGTTGCTGCCCAGGCTGCTATTAGAAGAACAGAGGGCATCTCCACAGCTCACCTTAATGGAGCATAGCTCTGGGTGAGGTGACAGGAACTTGGCCTGACTTCCCAAGAGAATGAGAGCCGTAGTTTCTGGAGCAGCAATTGTGAGACACAATGGCATTGGAAGATCAGGCCTTACTTAAATTGCAAAGAGCAGCTTGCTGAAGTGTGATTGTTATTAGCTGAACCTATAGTTTATACATCATGGCTGTTAGGTGTTGGTTCCCTCTACAGCCTATCCTCCTGCTCATATTTCAAAACTATTTCTGTGGCACCTCGTTGGAATATTTTTTAGTTGTCTACCAAGCAGTCCTCCCATCAACCTATAAAATATATATTATCCGAATCACATCCTTCAGTAAACTATCATTCCAAAGTCAATCTTGTCTCCCTTGCTCAATCTCTCCCCCAGGATGAGTCAATTTATTTTTTAGGAATCGTATTTGTTTATAAGTCCTGACAATTCCTTGAAGTTGCTGTTAAAAACCCTCAAATGGTTCCACGTAATTGGGGAGAGTTCATTTATGACCATGTTTTTCATAAAACCAAAAAATGTGTATGTAAATACTTAACAGTATTAATAATATATTTTTAAAAGTGATAAATGTTGACAATTCTTAATTTGGGAATTAAAATTTATTTTATCTTCCTTGGAGACATAGCCCAAATTTAAAATCTAATTTGTCTTCTGGGAAACTTGACATGGATATCACATTCAAGCGTATCTTTCCCAGTGAAGAACAGTGACCTGGAAAGCTTTGACAATCTTTGCTAAGATCCATACCCAACAAGACTGTATGTCATTTTCTATCTGTTATTATTATGAAACTGAAGGTTTCACACCTATTTTGATAGATGCTATTTCAAGAGAGAGGTCACATCTCCTTGAGTGCTAACCTGAGTGAATTTCAGCATATTGTTGCACATATAAAGAGCGTGTTTACATTTAAAACCCATTCCCATATTAATATTTTTCAACGAGTATCTTCCACACACAAACACTTTTGAGATAATTTATAATTTATGATTATTTAAGAAAGACAATCTAATTAATTATTGAGTTGTTTTCCAAATTTTCAGTTTGTCCGTTGATTATTCGGTCTCAGAATGTATTTATACATGGAAAGGAAGTGGAAATTCCTAGGCTAGTCTGCAAAAAAGAAAAGTGTTTTAGCTTAGTAATGTTACTGAACTAGATAACTCAATCTTAAACCACATTATTTGGATAAATGGACTTTAATAAGTTCCTCGAGGAGTTTCATTTAGGGAGACTACTTATATCATTGTGTCTCTGGAAACACACTTTTGGTGGTACATACTGAGGGAGGAAAATAATAGGTCTGGAGAAAGTGTTCTCTCCTCATTCTCAGAACTTTCAGGATCATTCTTCTGAGTGGTGAAGCAACAAGACCTGGCATAGGTAGTCAGAGAGAAGACAGCCAGAACTCATGGATCTGGCACTATCTAGTTCTAATGGCCTCACATAGAACTTCTCTGAGCTTCACTTTTCTCACATGCAAAATGGACACCTTATATGCTCTCTTACTGGTATATTTCAGGATTTAATGAAAAGAAAATGTATGTGAAGGACCCTGACCATGGTCCACCTAGAACGGCCAGAGTGAAGTGGGTTTGTGGTCACTCTGACTGAGGCATGAGACACAGCAATCATAGTCAAGGTGGATTTGACTGAGCCAGCTCTTAGGTTACTGACGCACCCTGTCTTTGGAAACTGCAGCTTGTGGAAGAGGCAAACCTTCCCTGAGAGAAAGGCGGCCTGCCTCTGTTAAGAGTACACAAAATAGCTGTATTTCCCTGATGCTCTAAAAACCTCTCATGGCTCATTTATGTGAATTTAGTTGTTCGATGAGCCTCCTCCCCACTGGTGACATCAGAAAACTTCCGCAGTGGCATCCAGTACACGTCCCCTCCCGTGTATACGTATTCAGAAGTCACACTTACATGGAATCCCTGTAATATTGGTTGTTATAAACACATTCTATGATCTTTGGATAGACTGGAAATGGAGTGAGTCAGGTTGTCATTCTCTTTACGGAGTAGGCAAGTGTCTGTTGCAACTAACAACAAACTCTACTCTCCTTACATTAAGGTTTAGAGGATTTTTTTTAAGGTGAGACAACTGACCGTTTAATCTAGCAAACGGGTGATACAGGAAGCATATCTTCTCTAATTCTGGAAAGTGGTGTTCTCCAATGGTAGGGGAGCCTCAAACCAATTAAATTCCAAGACACATGCAGAAGTTCTAGTATCCTCATGATTAATGCCACAGGGTGGATTTCCCCTTAGAATTCATCAGTAGCCAACAATGGAATTGTGTTCTTGTGTTACTGGATAGAGGCTATTCTGCATTATTATTCTCTATGGTTAGAGCCCTGCTATCAGATACCTGTAATGTAATGAATTTGGCTTAATTGTAAATGTTATTACATTTATTGTTATTATTACATTTTGTTATTCAATTAGTACACAAGTCCATATTTAGTGGATTAAATGCTGACTTAGGGACATGTGGATGGTGCAGTAGGTTAAGCATCTGATGCTTGATTTCAGCTCAGGTTGTGATCTTAGGGTCATGAGATTTAGCCCCCCAGACTCCTGGCTCAGCAGGGAGTCTGCTTGGGATTCTCTCTCTCCCTCTCCCTCAACCCCTCCCTGAGTTTGTGTATATGCACTCTGTCTCTCAAAAATAAATAAATCAATCTTCAAAAAAAAATAATGCTGAGTTTAATATATTTACATGCTTCTGTGCGGATAAAATGTCACAAGTAACAAATGAATAGAAATATTGTTATAGCTCCTCTGATGTTACACAACTATAACAGGAGAAAACAATAACACAACTATTCATCATCCATTCAACTGCCCTCTAAGGTGCGTTTACTTAAGATTTGGAGAAGGTTGAATTTATTTTAATGGGAAATAGGGAGACTTTGGAGTTCTCCGTCAATCCAGATAAGAGCAGAATGAGGAAATGGGTGCAGAGGAGCTGATTTGAGAAAGAGATGTGATATACGTATCATTAAATGAGTTGCCATGTGACCAATCTTCACAGGAACATCATTAACTCATTTTGGTAAGTAGTGAAGGACTGTGTATAGCTTCTGGGTGGATGATGAGCAAACTAGTGGCAGAAGGAACAGTAAACAGGTAGGACAATAATCCCCAGGGAATTAGTAGAACTGGCAGGATGGTGCAGGATTTTCATAAATCACAGACATGGCAAGAATTAGAGTCAATTATAGCCAAATATGGGAGGACAAAATTCTGTCTCCTACTGGAACTCTGAATGCATGTCATTTTGTGAATTTGTAAAGCTAGGAAAGACCTCAATGTATCATCTTGTTTGTTCATTTTACTCAGTGTTTTTTTCCCTCTGTTTCATTCTGGATTGTTTCTATTGCTATGTCTTAAAATTTACTACTGTTTTTTCCTACAGTGTCTAATCTTCTGTTAATACCTTTCACTGTATTTTCTACTTCAGTCATTATAGTTTTTATCTCTGCAAGTTTCATTTGGGTTTTATTTATATCTCTCACTTTTCTATTTCGTGCGAACAATCTTTCCTCTAACTTCTTAAACATGTGGAGTACAGGTATACTAACTTCTTTAGCATTCTTGTCTAATAATTCTGTCATTTATGTCATTTCTGGGTAGTTTTGATTGATTTATCTTTCTCTTTTATTATAGGTCTGCTGCTTTGCATGTCTAGTAATTTTTTTAAGACTTTATTTATTTATTTACTTACTTGAGAAAGAGAACACATGTATGAGCGGGGTGAGGAAGGAGGGAGAGGGAGAGAATTTAAGCAAACTCAGAGCCCTACATGGGGCTTGATCTCAGAACCCTGAGATCACTACCTGAGCTGAAATCAAGAGTCCAATGCTTTACTGACAGCTGTCCAGGCACCCCAGCATGTCTGGTAATTTTTTATTGGATGCCAGATATTGTGATTGAACTTTCTGTGTATTGCATATTTTTGTATTACTCTAAATACTCTTGAGCTTTGTTCTGGGTCACATTTAAGTTACTAGGAAACAGTTTGATCCTTTTGGGTCTTGCTTTTAAGTACTATTAAGTAGGACTAATGCAGCATTAATCTGGAGCTATTTTGTCCCAATACCAAGGAAAAACCATGCTGAGTTCTCTACCAGTTTTCTGCTCTGGTGTGAACACAATCTACCCCCAGCGCTCTGTGAGCTCTGAATAGTCTCCCCCCACTTCGTTCAGGTGGTCCCTGAAGTTTCATGCAGTGTTCCCACATGCATGCACTGATCAGTAAGCTTCTATAATGGCTTTGCTGTACACTCTGCAGATCTCTGGAACTTTCTTTCTGTTTAATGCTTCTCCTCTCTTTTAGGGATCGCTGCCCTTTTTGTCTTCTGTGCAAAGTCTTGAAAACCCCTGTTTCAATATTTTTCCTCTTATTATGATTAATTTTAATGGGAGAATAAATCCTGTCCCCATTATTTCATCTTGGCTGAAAGCAAAAGTCCAAATTGTTTCATCTGAATCCCTGCTTTCATATAGATAAATAATACATAAAGAAATCAATTTACCTTCTTTTTGAATATAAATATAGATCTCATACTTTGTAACCTCTTATACTGATATTTCCCCTTGCTGTAAAGATCTTGTTTATGCCTAACGATCATTATTCCTGTTGTATTTTAAGGCTTTTTTTTTTTCACATATGGTCATTTCGAACAAAAAGAACACTTTCTCAGGATACCTTTCAGAAAAAAGAAATGTCAGGTTCCACTTTAGGCCAAACAAGTCCCACATTTTAAACTATATACATACATATTTTTAAATATCTTTAAGCTCTT
Source organism: Ursus americanus (assembly GCF_024610735.1). Taxonomy (NCBI): domain Eukaryota; kingdom Metazoa; phylum Chordata; class Mammalia; order Carnivora; family Ursidae; genus Ursus; species Ursus americanus. Next base: position 85,485,992 of record NC_142130.1, read on the forward strand.
TAAAATTAACACACACACATATACACAAGTTATTCTCAAACAGGTTCTTTTCCCTTTTTTTCCCACGTAAAATAAGTAGCAATACTCTACCGAGGGTCTCTTGGAAGGCAGAATCTGAAAGGAATATAACTTCTCAGACAACAAATATTGAATTCCCTATTAATACAATCCAGAATGATACTGCCACTGTATAATTCTACATATGCATTCTGTGATTATCCATGTCCTGGAAAATTTTGTCTGCTTTTTCATAAACATCCCTATTCAATATGTCAAATATGATGTCACATCAAGCATCAAAAATGAGTAAACGATTTTGATGTAAGAGTAAGTTTACTATTAAGAATACCTTGGTGAGTCTTATCTGAGCAACACCTTTCTAAAACCAAATGGCCAATGAATCTGCAAGGTTAAAATGTGATGTGTTCATGTGGAATATATGTATTCCCCACAGGGAACATGCCAGATATAACTGGAGCCTCTTCCCATTCCAGAAAGTAAGAAATGCTCAAAAACAAAAGTAAACTAAACAATTACAAGGGTAGGTCAAAGACACACAAAGCCAACTGAAAGACCTCTTCATGACCAAAACTGGAACAATTCAAATAACAAAATAAATAATATTAGATTATATCCCAAAGTGTAAAATACATAGGCATGTATCCATGCTCATATAAATCAATCATTGTATAAATAATAAGTAGGGGAGAATAGACAAATCTCCTATACAGAAAGATTCCAAGTAGTATATGTAAATGCTTCTCCTTTATTTTTTTAAAGATGTTATTTATTTGAGAAAGAGAGAAAATAAGCAGGAGTGGTGGCAGAGGGAGAGGGGGAAACTGGCTCCCCAAGCAGGGAGCCCTATGCGGGCTTGATTCCCGGACCCTGGTATCATGACCTGAGCCAAAGGCAGGCACTTAACTGACTGAGCCACCCAGATGCCCCCATACTTCTCCTTTAAAGTAGTGGGGTATAACTTCCACTTAATCATGGACTCCACATAGTGACTTCCTTTCAAAGAGCACAGGTTAGATAGGTGGAAAAACAACTACTTCACAGAGGAGAACCCTGACAAACACTACTTCAGCCAAGTGATCAAGGTTAATATCAATAATGATAATCATATTGGTTGTATATACTCTTGATATGGAACTTTATGTCTGTGGTGTTTCTCCTTAAAACCCATAATCCCAGTCTAATCCTGAGAAAAAAATGTCAGGCAAGTCCAAGTTGAGAACATTCTACAAAATTCCTGATCAGTACTACTCAAAACTCTCAAGGGCATCAAAAACAAGAAAAATTTGAGAAACTGTCACAACCAAGAGTAGCCTAAGGAGACATGATGATTAAATATAGTGTGATATCCTGAGTGGGATCCTAGAATATATATAAAAAAAAAATGGGTAAAAATAAGGAAGTCTGAGCAAAGTATGCATTTAACTTCATGATAACAAGTCAACATCAGTTCATTAATTGGGACAAATGTAAATACCAATGTAAGCTGTTATTAATGGAGAGGCTACTACGTGTGGAGTCTATGGAACTTTCTGTATTACCTTTATCACTTTTCCGTAAATCTAAAACAATTCTAAAATAAAAGATTTATTTAAAATGCAAACCTCAGGCTAAATTCTTTACAACTGAAAAATCAAAGAGATTTGTTTATTTCATCTCTTTATCGGTTTATGCCATAGGCTTTGGGGATTTCTTTTGTCAAATAAGCTACCATTTAATTACTTACATTGTGGTACCATTCAGATACCAAAATAAGGCAATTTCTTATATTTGCCTTATTTAATTTTTGTAGCATCTTTCAGAGGCAGGATGGCAGGTTTGTTTCCCCGATGAAAAGATAAATTTAAAAATGCATTCAATTTGTCCAAGTCACAGAGTTATTAAGAAGCAAAGCTGAGTCTCTAAGCCAGCTCTTATGAACTCTTACCCGGCATTTCTTCGTATTTCCCTCAAGAACAACTAAGCCATTGTTAAAGATGATTTTTTTCCTTTGACTATGGTCAGAAAGCAAAATAATATGTAACCATACTGTTTTTGAATGTTAAATAGCACCATTTTAGCCTGAAAAAGAACAATGATTATACACTTTCCTAGCGACCCCCCAATATTACTCTAGCAATAAGAATAGAGCAACTGATTGTAGCTTTGGTTTTACTTTACTTCTCAGGAATACAATGGATTTCATGGTGAGAAACCTTCTTCTTAAGCTCCCAACATACCACCTGGCTGTATCCAAGCAAAGAAGAATTTAACATTTGTGAAAATTCGTGGTTCTATTTGTGACGGATGGACAGCAGATATAAACACACCACTGGAGGGTGTATTTCAATGTGTTCGTGAGTTTTGGAAGCTATTACTTCAAAAAAAACACACGATTTCCTACCTTTTAACTGATTATAGAAAAACAATGCATTGCCAGAAAGTCTAGATGGGACTCTTTTGACATCACTCTGTACCAACATATCTGACTAATTTACTCATACTAGTGAATAAAACACTAAGAAAAATGTAACCCTCTGTACATAATACATAATCTTCTGTCAAATTCTATTTCTATGTAAACTCCCAGAATGCATACTCTTCAGTAACTGGTGCAATTAGTTAATTCTAAAACACCACTTTGTAAATAACTTGAGCATATTTTTCCCAGTTGCTGAGAGTTGATGGAATTTCAACACATACTAATTTATTCTGCGGGATTTGCACATACATTCTATTCAATAATCACTGCTGGCTCTTTCACACCCACACCCCACCATGTTTATTTAGCAGTTTTTATGCTTTTAATCACAGTGGCCGCTTGGAGACTCATCAAGCAAGATTGCGCAACTTTAATTACCTGTCATCTTTGAGAGCCACGATCAAATAAAATAAACCCCAAGTACTGTCCTCCTCCCTGGAAGCCTGTGAACTACCACTGAAGGAGGTTTGATCCCTTCTGGTCCTATGCCCATGAGAGCCTCAGAATTACGATTAGAGAGTGACTTTAATCAGAGTAGTTCATAAATGATAAAAAAAAATGTAGGATGACCAACGTCCAAAAAGAGCCAAAGAAAATGATACAACACAACCTGACACAACTTGAAACACAACCTGGACACAACACAAAATGATACAACACAACCTGACACAACTTGGAAATGAATAAAACTGATTACAACCAAAAAATCACTCAGGTTACATTTGCCGTTCTTTATCTAGTGGACAAGCCCTCTCAGTAATTAAAAACATTAAAAATTCGCTGTAATCAACGAATGGATCTTAACAAAAGCCGTATTTACAGTTCCTGAAAAAACTCATTTAGGAGGAGTTAAAGCAAGTCTTTTCTCACTACTAGAAAGCACGCAAACAAAAACTGCGTAAGAGACCGTAATCTGCAGGAGCATTTCAAAACAACTGGTTCCAAAAAGAAAGAAAAAAAGTCTATCGATCTAACTATCATCTATCTATCTTCAGAAGAGCTTTATAAGTGATAGATGGAAAGACATTTTTAGCAAAAAATCCAATCCTAATATTGATTCTGCTCAACCAAACTTACTGGAAGATAAGTGATGCCAGGTGCTTCAGATGGGACACAAATTTTAGAAATTACGAGATACATAGGTCAGAGGTCTAAAGTTACTGGACAATAAGGTTAGTGGTTGGCCACTGCTATGCACTAAATCAATGATTCCAACAACAGAGTCATAGATCAAGGGGAAGCCACTACCAGATATATAGTTGGAGACCTAGAAGACGCAGGAGAGAGAGGTCAGAGGGTGGCCACTATTAATTGGGACCTTGGGCATCTGGTGTATGTTGGTGTATTGGTTCACAGTCTCCTCAGGAGCTTCCCAGGTGCTATCTAAAACTGGGCCCCATACTCAGAGGGCAGGAAGAGCCCGAAGAAAGAGGCACAACACTCCAGATTGGTAGGTGTCAGGTTTAATAAGCAAGAGAACTTACTTACCAGGCTTGTCTTGGGCAATTACAAGATGAGTAGATTCTCTGCACCCGCCCACAAAATTGTAAGTTTATATGGAGGTTTTAATTGAATTCAGTCACATATACCTTCTAGATAGTCTCAACACCACATTTCTATCTCAAGGCTGTCCTTGAGGCAGCTTCTGGGAGCAGGGAAGACAAGCAGAGTGCACATTCCAAGAACAAGAGAAAGGGTGAGGAACTGCCAATATCCTGGAGCTAGCTCACATGTCAACCAACAGTCATGTCTTCTTGAGGGCCTCCCCCAACACTCTACCCCCCTACAATGTCTCAGGCTCTTCTCTTCTGCAATGTGCCCTGAGCTGTTAGCAAGGGGGTTCGCTAGCATGGAGATGGCTCATTTGGTGGTTATTTGGCCACACTAGAGACAGAGATCACAGTAACAACACAGGCACAGGCAAGACAAAATACAGGTTAAGACAATAATTCTCAAACCTAGTGATAACTTTTCTGCCATAAGCCTCATGATCCAAACCATTGATTTATTAAGTTCCCTAGGCTGGGGATCAGATGACTCAGGGCTTTCATTTGTGTTTTTTATATGATTTAATAAAGAGAACACATTAACAAACTCATCAGGTATAAACACAACACACTGTTTGGATAGTGGCAGAGATACAAGGAAGGAGTGTTAATGTCCAGGGCCATTCTATTTTGGAGGACAGGTTTTCTCTTAGAGACATTTCAGTGTTCAATAAGGACATGATTTGTTGGCTATCATTCAAAGGCTGTTGGATGAATTTGGTAAGGGCTATAACATTCTCCAGGCCAATGGAGGGGACAGAGGTGACAGCAAAATGATTTTACCAATGAGAATTAGAATATATCCATATGGCCTTGAGGAGAAGGTGGTTGACGGCTTTAGGAATTTGATTTGGTTGTATATATCATACATGTCGACCAGGGGAGCTAGCACTGTCAGGCATGAGGAGATGGCGATGGGGTATGCCAGACCAGAATTCCCACCTTTTCCCTCTTTTAATGGTGCTTGTTTCATTTCAGGTATAATGTGTTTCAACAGATCTGATTTGCAGTGGACAATGGGGTCCTAGTGGAAATTCAGTAGTAAGGCCTTCTTTTCCAGGGCACGAAGGTAAGTCAACCATCCCAGTGGGATGTCCTATTGTGAATCCTAGTAGATGATTCCTTTCCCAGGTGTAATGGGGCTTGGCGTTTTCAGCAGCATAGCGCATTGATCCATTGAGAGAGTCAAGGCAATGGCTATTTGCTGCCATTTTCATATCTTTATGGTCCTGGGTGCTTTGGCAGGAGTCCCCCATCAGGTATATGGGACAATGGGCCTACTGGTTGATCATTTAATTATGTCAAGGCCTGGGATAGTACTTTAGTCCACCCAGCTGAAGTGGTTTTACCAGTTAGTAATTTAATCTGCTCTGTGTGTGTGTATGTGTGTGTGTGTGTGTGTGTGTGTGTGTGTGTGTGTAAGTAATCTCTACACCCAACATGGGGCTTGAATTTACAGCCCCGAGATCAAGAGTTGCACATTCCACCACCTGAACCAGTCAGGTGTCCATTAATCTGCTGTTTTAATATTCCATTATTTCTTTCTGCCAACTTTGCTTCTTACAAATTATAAGGGAGATAGAACCTCCATTCAGTGTTATGTTCTTTGGCCGGTCTTGCATATCATGACCTTTGAAATGTGACCCCCACTCACTATCTACTTGATGAGGGTATTTGTATGCGGTACTCAGTTTTTCTAACCCCCTAATAGCAATAAGAGAAAGCTTGGGTTAGGCCAGATGCAGTGTCCACACAAACTAGGGCATATTTAGAACCCTCACTCAGAGGGAGGGATCAATATAACCAAATTGCAGATTCCTCCTTAGTCGGGAACTCTGGTAGGTGGCCTTAGATTTTTTCAGCAGTTGCATTGGGTGTTGTTTAGAACGCACATGAAATGCTATCACTGCATTAACCAAGTCATTGTACTTCAAGGCCATCCAGCATCCTTGGCAATACGCCATCCCACCCAGGTACTGCAGGAGCCACTCTTTTCATGCATCCAATCTGCTGTATCTACTAAAGGGTCAGTTGTTAGGGCTTCTGCCCTAGCTGAGAGATCAGCTTCCTGATTGCCAGGGGGTGTCAATGCCTTGTGAGCTGGGACAGGGAAGGAAGTGAGGATTGCCTCAGGCTGAATGCAAATGTCCCTCCACTTGTCTGGATTCCACAAGGGCCCATTCATGAATCATCCGCCCCTTGGCTTCTCATTATCGAAGCCATAGGGTTAATCTCTTTAGTACAGCCCAACTGTCAGTGGGAAGGGTTAATGGCCAGGGCTCCTGAGTGATGACCAGCCAAAGCACTCTGAGTTCACCCCCTTGGCTGCTGTGGTTGTTCCTTTCTGAGAGGCTCCACCTGGAGGATCACCATATACATTGCTAGAAGCTGTCGCTCTGTGGGGTCCTGTGGGGGTTTTGTCCGCTCCCAGAGCTGGGACCAAAATCCTAGGGACACTCTCCCCTTCTTTTGTCTCTGCCATAGTGCCTGATCCATCAGCTTTAGGAGTTCCAGAAATATCCAATTTAAGTGGTAGCCCTGTTTGGGAGATGCCCAGAGCTTTAATCGGCTTCATTAGTAGTGTTGCTTTCTCGAGGTTGGCCTGCTGCTGTGATCCCCAGTCCCACATGTCCCCTTCTTCACCAAGAGGCATAAGGACAAAGGCACCATTCCAGAAAGGGAATAAGAGTCCTTTAAAAACCCCAAATCCCTACAAAACCTTGCATTTCCTTTATATTCTTAGGGGTTGGATAGGTTTGCATCTTACCAAATACAGCATCTGGAACAACACAGGTCTTCCCTGACCAAATGACTCCCATAACCTTACGATAGGGCCTGTTATGATCGTGCCTGGGCCTTGAATTTTGGGGGTTCACCACCCATCCATTTTCTTGCAGATGTTCCAGCAAAACCCTTAGAGTGCCTCGCAGCAGAAGTAAGTCTTCACATGTTAACGTTATATCATCAGTGTAATGGGCCCATTTTACTCCTGTGGGAAAGGAGAGCGGGGTAAGTCTCCGGCTACCACCCCACGACATATGGTGAAGTGTGCAGATAGTCTTTGGGGAGGACTTGAAAGTTCGCTATTGTCCCACCTACATGAAAGCAAATTGATCTTAGGCATCAGAAACCTGTGGAAGTCTTTTCCATGAATCTCCTTGAAGACTCAGCGCTTTTGCAGGAACACTTTTGCCAAAGCATCCGAGTAAAACAATAAGTGTCTGCAAAGGACAAAAGATTTAAAAATGGCCATGGTTAAAGATCTGGCGAGAGTTCATTATAATGCAATTAACAAGAGAATTTGGTTATTTCTGTGGCATACACTTTAAAATTATGATTGATAATATCATACCACGACATCAGATTTTTAGAAATTTTATTTAAATATACCCTTAAAAAAGTTTAGCATCACTTCTTATTTGTTTCCCATGAAAGTTAATGTATACAAAAATTACATAGTTGCAAAAAACTTAGCTCTTTTAATAAGGAAGACTCCATTTTCTTAAGTAATCAAAGACCAGATAAAGACAAAACACAGAATCTTTGTTTGCCAGGCAAAGTGCATTAAGGGTACAGAAAAACTTTTGATTACAATCTCCTGTTAAAAGCAGAGCAGTAATCTAGAAAACTTTGTCTTTTTTATCGGGGAGGAAACCAAATTCTCATTTTGCACTAGTATACTTTTGGTATTAACCCCCCACTTTTTGTTCTTTTTAATTTAAATAAAGTGGTTCCAATCTTAGCCTGGCTACACATAAATTTCCTTTCTCAATATTCCTTTTCCATAAGCCTTCTGCAGCTTTACATCTCCATTCAGTTTTTGTCCTATCTTCTTTATCCATCCTGGAACAATCCTTTTACTTTAGGACAAAAGTACTTTCTTTTTTCCTTTACCAAAAAGTCCTTATGCCCTTCCTCTTTCCTTACCCAAAAATCACCTTCTATTTTTCTTACCTACCTTTCATATACCGTCATTTTCTTTTACCCTTATCATTTCTAGTAGTTTTGTAAAAACCCAAGTTCTCTAACCAATCAATTTTGGCAATACACCTAGAGATAGAAAAACATCACATATACACAATAGACACACATAGATGCACATAATATACAAACAGAAACAGTATTCGTTCCAAACTTCAGCTGTGAATCAGGTGCCCAGTCATAGGACTAAAGCTACTTACTGATATTTGTAATCTTATGGAGGTTGTGGATGCCTTGATTTTTTGGTCAAGGGAGCTTCTACAGCAGTCTATTTAAAAAGTCTTGTTCCCTGCCTTTTTTTCTTGGGTCTTTTTGGTCAATGTACGGTTACCCAGAGTGTTTACATTTCAAAGACGTGATAAGATTTACAACTCCAAAGGAAAGAGGAAGAATGTAAGTTTTCTCCTAGGCATTTTGGGCTAAATGACATTTAAAATTTTCTCTTGGATCAGGTGTCAATGGCCTGGGGCATTTTGCTTATATCTCCATCAGTCTCCACAACATCCTGCTCTTCATTCTCATTATTTTCCCAGGGATTCACATTTTAGCTTCCCAATGAGGCTTTATCCCAAATTCTCAGACCCTAACCTGCAGCAGCTTGAGCCCTCCTCGCTTTGCAAAATGGCCCACTAAGATCTCGAGCTGGTTATCTTACTCTCCCACCATATCTGCCAGCTCTGAAGCCAGCTGAGTGACAGACAACCACATGTCCTTCTTTAATTTTGGCTCTTCTTCCTACTTCCTAACTTAAGTTTTGGTCTTTGGTCAGGCATCAGTGTCCAGCCCACAGCAGAGGCTAGCCACCGCGCAGCCATACATTCCCCTTCTTTGCTGTAGCGCGCTCTGGACAGTTCCTCAAATGAGCACAATGGGCCAGCCAGCATTTTCAGTGTGTCCCCATACTTGCATGGTGGTCCACAAGCGACTAGCGTATGGGCTACCCCTCTCACACAGAGATCCCTCAGTGGGATGCCTCTTTCTCAAGGCTCATTTCTTCAGTCTCCTGGCTGGCTCACTAGTTGTCAGTTCCTAGCCTTCCTGGGAGCTTCGCTGGTGAAATTTCAAACTGAGCCCCGCTAAGCAAAAGGCAGGGAGAGACCAAAGAAAGAAGCAGGTCACTCCAGATTGGCAGGTAGCGGGTCTGATAAACAAGGGGAGCTTTCGTATAAGGCTTATCTTGGCCACTGAAAGACGTGTAGACTCTGCACCTGCCCACAAATCTTAAAAATTTATCTAGAGGCCTTAACTGGGTTCAGTTACATACCCAGTTCAGACAGCCTCAACACCACATTTTTATCTCAAGGCTGTATCCTTAGGGCAGTTTCTGGGAGTGGGGAGGGCAAGTGGAATGCACATTCCAAGGACGGGGGAGGGAATGGGAGCCTCCAATGTCCTGGGTCCAGATTCTGGCCAACTGGCAGTCACATCCTCTCGATGACCTCACCCAACAGGTGGGTGGCCTGAACTGGAGACACAGAAAGTAGCAGAAACAAAGTCAGTTTCTGCAGGGACACGTGGCAATTAGCAGAAGGACATCAAGAGGTTTCACAGTTGCGAGGCCCACATTTGGCTGATTGGCAGCTGGTGGGCTCAACACAGTGCTCTTGACAGTAGTCTAGAAGCCACGCTGGCAACTACTGATTAAGCAGAGGCCACTTTCACGGATCATTCTTCTACAGCAGAAGACAACAGATTAAAAAATATATATATATAGTATTACTCCCAAAAGAGTAGGGGCTACCATTTCTAGAGGGACAGTTGTTGAAAGATGTGACGTTATCAGAATGAGTTTTGGGAGAATTATAGAGACTGTCTCAAATGTGACTTTCTCAAATGTGATTGTTTCCTTTTAGGTAAATTTTCTCTATATCCTCACTGCTTCCTGGCAGTTCCATGCACACACTCACCTCTGTCTTGGTGACATTCTTTACCTGACGGCATTACATTAGTAGTTGTCCAGATGCCAGTGAAAATACCCTCCAACTCTGTCATAAAGTTTTACTGGTATTTTTCAAATATTCCTGTCCCAGATATTTACCCTCATTCTTCTTATTACTTCCCGGAAAGTGTGGGGTCATAACTCGCTGAAAGGGAATTCCTTCTCCAGAATCTAGTATAAGAGGGGAGGGAGAGCATAAGTATTTGTATCCATACGTGATGAGACCACATATCAAAGAACAGGCAGAGACTCACAAAGCAAGAATGACTAGTCATCTTTGAAGTTTTCACAATTCTGGCTTTCAGCAAAATGAGAAAAATATACACAGTGTGGTAGAATTTTAGAAATAAAACTCTTCAAAAAAAATACTTCATTTATTCTAAAATTACATCCAGATTATATCTACACATTAATTCCCCATTAAAAAAATACTGGCATGTAACATTCAAAATAATTAGGACACTCACTACCAGAGGAGAAGTGGCTTTGAAAGGCCTGACAGACTTTGCAAATGTTTCCATAGTTCCCCATGACAACTAGGATTTGTCTGGAGGCTTGCCCATATTTCTGTTTTGTTTATTATTTCTTAAAAAAAAAAATCTAATGTACCCAAATCACAATATATTTTAAAAGCTTTTGATATGTGTTTCTAAATCCACATTTCTTTCTTTTTTTTTTTAAGATTTATGTACTCATTTGAGAGAGAGAGAGAGAGAGAGTGCAAATAGGGGGAGGGGCCGAGGGAGAGAATCTTCAAGCAGACTCCCCCGTGAGCTTGAAGCCCCAGGCAGGGCTCCATCTCACAACCCATGAAGATTATGACCTGAGCCGAAACCGAGTTGGTCCTCAACTGACTGACCCACCCAGGTGCCCCCTAAATCCATATTTCTAATGCAGTAGATTGAGTATCAGATTTACCAAATTCTCAAAACCATCCAGTATTGTTACCATTATTTATTATTGCCAATTTGATATGAAAAATGGTGTCATTATTAATCTAATATGAATTTTGGGGTGACTGATGGGATTTCCTATTTTGGTATATTTGTATTGATTGCTTAGCTTCCTAGTTTTTGGATCTTGGTTGTCAATTTTAACATCATTTGCTAAACATATTTCATAAGGTAAGTTTCTCTTATTAAGAACTGAGAAGAAAATGAACGTCTAGAAGGAGTAGTTTAGATTATTTACTGCCAAATCCAACTTTGCTTTGAAAAACATGGTGACATTTTAGGGGAAAAGAACATAAAGCAGATTCCTGGATCTATGACTTAGAGGCTTGTATATAGAGACATAATTGGCTCCCAAGAACCAGATTTATTTTAAGAATGCCTCTACAAAGCCTGGTTAGGGAACCACTGGACAAGACAATCCCTTAGGCATTCACCAATTCTTGAAGTCTCTGATTAGCCATGCCTACATAAAATAAAAACAAACCCATTGCATTCCAGATTTTAAGAAACTCTTTTCCATTTAAAAAATTTTATTGCTGGTGAAAGCTCTCATGGAACTTTCTGCAACTTTTACCTTTCCAGACTTTTCCAGAAAATGTCCCCCAACAACCACCCCTCCCCCCATCAAATTGCTTTGCCGTTTGGTGGATAGGTTGTAGAGCAACACATTGGACCAAAGCTTTATTAGAGTTCAGCTTCCAGATGCCAAAGCATTAACGTGGTGAGTATACTGCTGGTTTGAAGACATACAAGATACAGTAGTATGCGTGTCCATGCAAATACATCATGTCCCGTATATAATAACAACTCAAAAATATCTGTTGAATGTATGATGTTGAATGAATGCATTTGGAGATACAATTTTAAACAAAGATACTCATGACAGTTCCACCAACATAGTTTGAGATTTACCCCAGGGTCATCTTCCTTTACCTTTCAATCTCTCCCTCTTTGTCTTTCTTTTTCCCCTTTTCCACCCTCTTTGCCTCTGACTGTAAAGAAAATAGAAGTGTTGTATGTTACTGCGCTGTTTCCTCCTAATAATAAATGGAGTAATGGAGAATAGGTTTCTCTACGAGAAACAAGATGCCAAGTATGCTTTAAAATATAGCAGTCTTTTCACCCTGCAGCTGAGAAAGTTCTGTAATCAATTCATAAATTTGTGTTACAGATATATCTTACAGGCCATCATCATCTCCAGAGACGCAGCTCATGCTGACTTGACAATCCCGGATATTTATCAACTAATAAGAATTTCATAAAGAAAATGGAAAAGGCTCTTCTATTAATGAAAAGCAGGCTCATCAATACAACTGCTGATAGCGCAAACAGGAGCAGACAATGTGTCATGTGCGGGCCCCCAACATTTCCCTGCATGTTCTCTCTTTCTCTTTGTGCTGTTAGATCGGACAGTGGTCCATTTATATTGGGAACCAGAGGTGGTTTGAGCTTGCAGATGGAATTAAAAAGAATAGAAAAGTGGAGAGGCAACAAAATATTTTTGTGTGTCCTCTCAACATGCCTCTGAAACCATTGGCCTTAGGCGTCTAGACAAATCTCAGTTCCTCCTCTGAAGTTTCAATACACGATCCCTTCTTGAGGAAACCACGTCCTTGCATCACAGAAATAAAAAGATTTTCACATTTTCAGTAAAGCTCTGATTTGAATTCAGAAGAAAACCTAGTCTACTCTTGTAAGTATGTCCTATATCATGGTCCTGACAATCTTTTTTTTTCACTTCTCAATAATTGTCCAAGAGACAAATAATCAAAGAATAAAATTTATTATTTTAAGATTTGTTTTTTCAAAGAATCATCGTGTCCTTCATCTTTGGATCAGAAAATAAGGCAGTAGTACTGGAAATACAAAGCTAAGACCCCTGTGATCCTGTACTCACCATGAGTGAGGATATTTTACATATTTATATCTATAGTCAGATGATTAAAGTCAAACAGATGCATCGAAAATGATGACAGAGACTCATGCATTAGGAAGTGTGAGTTCCCATAACTGAATTTTCTATCACTTTTAAATTTTCACATGGGCCTATTTTCTAGAATCCTTTGAATGTAAATTTTCTGTTTAAAGAAGGATATGTTAACATTTTGCTAAATGATTTGACATACACACTGTGTCGGAACTGGTCAACAAGGCTGAGATTAAGAAAACAAAACACAGTGTATTCAATACCGCATTGGTTCACAGGTATAATTTAAAAGGCTTGACACTATTGTGCAATATAATGCAATGCAATATAATATAATGGATCAGGCACTAAATAATGATATGGTGTTTATCATTTAGTTCACATTTAGATTAACTTAGCATGGGACATTAAGGAATTTACTAAATGGGATTAAATATGTTTTTTGGAGGACCATAGAGTTCTTGAGATTAGATTAAATTACTATAGAAAATATGTTGCATTAGTTTTCTAATACTGAAAACTGCTAGCACCTGATGAAAGATCTGTATATCAGATGTCTGTTTTGCAGCCTTGTTTCTCTGGATTCAAGTGAGGGACCTTTATCAGAGTGGCATGCTTGACATTACACTGTCCACAGAAGGGCTGTTCCTCAGTTTACCTTGTTGGAATATGAACGGGGAAGATTTTCTGTAAGTTCATCCTGCAGCTTCTCAATGGCAGCATTTTTTATGCATGACACAATACGTAGGTTCCTTGTATGATTAAGTAAACTGCCTTTTCATAACATCCTGGAGGCCCAGATGTCACATAAAGGGCACTCACCCACTTGGAAAAGGTCACTGCTTTCCACAATATAAAAATATCAGAGTATGCATAGCACATGGATGCTTTCATCAATCCACAGAGTTTTTCCTAATTAATTTTATTTATCAAGGCAATTGCTAGACACTTTAGAGTAAAAATAACTTCATGTTTTATTTTTTTAAAGATTTCTTTATTTGTTTGAGAGAGAGAAAGAGTAAGCAGAGAGGCAGAGGGAGAGGGAAAAAGAGCATCTCAAGCAGATTCCTGGCTGAACGCAGAGCCCGACACAGGGCTCACCACCCTAAGATCATGACTTGAGCTGAAACAAAGAGTTGGATGCTCAACCGACTGAGTGACTCAGGTGCCCTGCATGTTTTATTTTTTAAGTAAATCTTTAGTTTTCATTTTTAGATACTTCCCAGAAGAAATTAAGTAGAGTTACGAACAACCTGCTTTCATTTCAATGCACAACCCAAACTTTTCAACACCTATATTCCCCCCCAAAAAATAGAAAAATGGGGATGCCCGGGTGGCACAGTCTGTTGAACATCAGACTCTTGGTATTGACTCTGGTCTTGGTATCAACTCTTGGTATCAACTGAGGATCTCAGGGTTCTGAGATCGAGCCCACAGGGGGCTCCGTGCTCAACAGAGTCTGCTTGAGACTCTCTTCTTCCTCTGTCCCTCCTCACCCCATGCTTGCACTTTCTCTCTCTCTCAAAAAAATACATAAATCTTTTTAAAAATAGGAAAATGATTATGGCAAACATGTTAGCAGTAATATCCATTGACATATGTTTGTTTGATCAAGAAAGTACATTAACATATGCTGAGCAATTTCCCATACAAAAAGAAAAAAAAAAGTAATGCAATCAGTAAATAGGAGCAGAAATATCCAAATAATTGAGAGGGAAAAAGTCCTTGGGCCTTAAACTCATGAAAATATTTAAATACTGCCACGGTAAATATGTTAGAAAAATTGGGGAATTAAGAATGTTTTCTTCTAAAAATTTTTTGAAGCCAACACCTCAATATATACTTTTTTGTGAGTGTTGACCTTCAAAAAGTGAGCTATTGCTTGAGTAGCTTTGTACTGAACAATAGCCAAAGGCATTGGAAGGTACTGGACATCGTAAGGGAGAGGTACTTACACTTTCTTAGCTGGCTGAGAAGGACACTTCTTATGGTGTCCCTGTGATCTCAAGCTAACTATGCTTCTCATTTCTGTTGGTTTGAGAGTTACCCACATGACATATTGTTCTATCACATAATAACTCCGAAAGATCTATCTGAAAGTTCAAGCCCTGGCGTTCCTACTTTTATTCAATTGGTTCAATAAATGTATGAATAAGAGGCAGAGATGTTGTTAAAACATCTGGAGAAGAATATTGTTGTCTATTCCTGCATGGCCACTGACGTATTCCATTCAGCAAAATTCTTAATCAACCCTCCAGCTTCTCTTCCTCGGAGGCTTTTACCTTATGAACTCTTAGGTCAGAATCTAGTGTTACTCCAGCAAAACTCCAGATTAATGACTGACTAACAAATACTAAGAGTTATAGCTGAACATTCTTTTTAAAGATCTTCTTGTAAGAGAATCAGTTGTTTTTATATAATATGAACCACTCTGAGTCTTACTGTCCCAGTAGGATGCTAGGATTCATTGTAAGTATAGGTAAATATCTCTCTTGGATATTTTATAGATATTGGACACCTATCTGGTTGTGTTTACTGTACCTTTGGGAAACAACCAATGCTTGTTAAACACAGTTTAGGTACACCTGATAGAGTCCATGACCCTGTTGTTGTCAAGAGTGTCTAATATATTGACTATTTTGGCAAATTCTGCTATTGCCTTTGATTCCCCCACTGCCCAGTGGCCACACTTATCTCCTTCTGTTCTGAATCCTCCCCAAGTGTGTGCCTTTGCTCTTGTTCTCCATGCCCCAAACACACCTCCCTCAGTTTATCACAGGATGCTCTCCTACTAATCCTACTGGTTACAGTGCATATGTCACTTTCTAAAAGATGAAATACCTCTGACCTTGTTGAAAGTAGCTATCTCCCCCTGCTTATAATACCATTTTCATACCCCTTGTGCTACTTTATCCACTCCAGTGTTACCATATTCTTGATTACGGTTTACTATCTATTTCCTCCCCCAGACTGAGGGTAAGCCCCAGAAGGGAAGGGATAGCATCTGTCTTGTTTACCACTGTTGCTCCAGCGCCCAGAAGCGGACTTGGCACGTAATAGGAATTCTTTATTATGTACTTAGCAACGATGCATACTAAATGCTGCAAATGTATTAATCAGCTGATACAATGAAATATTGACTGAGTTGTAAATTGGAACTGATTCTTATATTTAAGTAGATTTTCTCAACCATTTCAAGGAAAATATCTACCACACACACACACACACACACACACACACACGAAAGAAAAAAACCAAAAAAAAAAAAAAAACCCAAAAGACTGATTTGATCTGAACGATGAATGGAATTAAGTAACAACCATGCCACTGCACACATTCTTTTTAGATCGATTAAGAACAGGAAAAATGAAAAAGTTTATTTTATGTGTTTATTTCTTCTCCACCCTTCTTCCTTTCTATATGTGGAGCAGAGTTTCTGACATATATAATTTCCTTCTCCCCGAAGAACTTTTAACATTTTTTGCAGGGGAGTTCTGCTGGCAGTGAATTCCCCAGGTTTTGTTTGTCTGAGAAAAATCTTTATACTTCTTCACTTTTAAAAGAAAATTTTATTGGATATAGGATTCTAGGTTAGTGGTTTTTTTTTTTTTCTTTATTTCAACATTTTAAATATTTCACCTAACTCTTGCCTACATGCTTTCTGACAAGAAGTCCACTATAGCTCTTATCTTATTTCCTCTCAATAAGTTATTTTTTCTCTGGCTTCTTTTTTTCTTCAAGATTTCACTTTGTCTTTGTTTTTCTGTAGCTTGAATATGGCATAAGAAGGTATACTGTTCTTTTTGTTTGGTTTTGGCTTTGGTTTGGGTTTTGATGCTGTTCAGGGTTCCTTAAGTTTCCTAAATCAGTTGTTTGGGGTTGTCATTAAAATTTGAAAGTTCTCAGCCATTATGACTTCAATTAATGTTTTCTGTTCCTTTCTTTCTTCTCCTTTTGGCATTCCAATTATGCCAATGACACCGAAAGTATGCCATACATCTTGAAATTGTCCCACAGTTCTTAGAAGCTCTGTTATGTTTTTCCCATTCTCTTTTCTCTGTGCATTTCAGTTTGCGAAGTTTCTCTTGACCTATCTACAAGCTCACTGATTCTTTCCTTGGCTATGTCCAGTCTACTAATGAGATGGTCGAAGGTATTCTTCATTTTTGTACAGTGTTTTTGATTTCTAGCAGTTTTTGTTCTTTCTTCATATCCTATCTCTGCTCACATTAGCCATATGTTCTTGTATATTGTCTGCTTGTTCCACTGGAGCTCTAAACATAATAATGAGAGTTACTTTAATTCCCTGTCTGATAATTCCAACATCTACATTATATCTGAATCTGAGTTTGATGCTTATTTCTTCTCTGGAGACTGTGGATTTTATTGCCTTTTGGTGTGTCTTAAAACTTTGTTAAAAGTCAGACAGGTTGCATAGGATGTTAGAAACTGAGGTAAATAGGCCTTTAGTGTGAGGTTTGCGGTTAATCTGCCTAAGATTAGATATTTGCTGTAGGTGCCAGAAGCTTCAGATTTCTCTAGTTTTCTCTCTCTCTCTCTCTCTCTCTCTCTCTCTCTCTCTCTCCTGTTGGCTTTGGGCTTTCCTATGTACTCCTCCTCAGAGAGAAGCTCCCTCTGTAGCTCCTTCAGTTGCAATCCACTGTTATTATGCTGCAAGGCTGTTGGTATGGTGATAAGGTAGGGGAGAGGGGAAGCCTTCTATTCTAACTAAAACTCAATCTTGTAGTGGACCTTTGTCCCTGAGCTTGACCTTCAAACATGTTTCCTAGTTTCTGCACCTCCTTCCTGCCACAGACAAGGGAGATGGTGGGGACTGAAAGGAGAGAAATGTTCTTTCCTCAGGTTGGGAAAAGCTCTGGTCAAGTTTTTCCTCCTGGAACACGGATATTTGTGATGGAAGATGCGGCTCTGGGTATGCTTCACTAGGATTACTCCTCTCTGATGAGGTTGTGGGATATCGGTGAGGTTCAGGGGGGCAGAGTCCGGAGCCCATGACCAAGAAAGAATTCTTGAGACGTCTTTGGTGCAAAACGGTGGTTTATGAAAGCACGGGGACAGGACCCGTAGGCTGAAAGAGCTGCTGCCCCTGGGATGTAAGGGGTGGCTGATTATGTACTATGGGGTTGGGTGAGGTAAGGAAAAAGGGAGGTTGAGAAAATACTTTCATATGTTAAAGAAGACGATACTGGAGGCCTTGCCATTGTCAAGTTAAGGTTGTTTACCCCTCTAGTAAGGCATTAACAGGAAGATAGTCGGGAACTTCCGGGGAGAATGTTACTTTCCTCCTATCACATATCCTTATCAATGGGCTGCAAGTTTAAAAGAAATTTCATTTTATTTACATTTCCTTCTGCCTCAGCCTCCCTCAATTTTATGGAGGGGATGATAATGTTAGGGCTTCAGGAAACTGAATTATGGGTCTCTGGAAGTTAGACTATTGATAAGAAAGCTTCTTCTTGTAAATCACTAGGACATGTGTAAACTGAGGGAGACTCAGGTCTTGCAGGATTGTGATCTCTGTTAGTTAACTATTTGTTTTTCCTTTCCTTAGCTTTAGGGCAGCCAGGGGTGCCTGAGGAATGTCACATACATCCCATGGCTGGGGGGTGGGGGGGCGGGCATGCGGGGTGTCAGGTTCTGCTTTGTCCTCAGCTTGCCTTCTGTTCCCTCATCACTCTCCTTCCTCTGACATGGCCATGAGAGCATCTTCCTCGATTCTTCATTATTAGAAACTAGTGGGGTTACTGGATGTTAAGCGCATGAATTGGGGGGCATCCCTAAGACTGTGGCTCCAAAGAGGTAGTTATCTTCATGCTGGTTCACACTCAGCCCCCAGTAATTGCTCGAAATTATGAAGCCTTCCTACCAGGTTATGGTTTAAGCATAGATTCCTGTCCTGGGTAAGCAGGCTTCATCTGTGATTCTCTGGATTCACTTTTCTCCAAATTTTGGGATAACAGTTTGCCATGCAAATCCACTTCTCTGATGGGTCCAAGAAAAGTCATTGGTTTTCAAGTTGTCCAAATTTTTCTTCTTTTAAGACAGAAGTGATGATTTCTACATTCTTTGCATGTTGGAGCTGAAACTGGAAGTCCAAACATTCCTGAAGAGTTACCCCCAGTAGCTTCACCTTCTCCAATTTCTAGAAAATTCCCCTATGAGAAATTATGTCTCAGTGGAGAAAGAAGAAACTACTGTTTATATTGAGAAGTGATTATACAAAAGTAAGCCTTGAGAAAAAAAAAAAACAAAACCTCAGATTTCAAATTCTACCCTCAAAATATCTGAATAGACTGTTAGACTAACACTGCATTTTTTCCTTAGGTATGCTTGATTTAAAGACTTAGATAATCATTATTCAAGTTTAAATATTTATTTTTCCTTAATCTACTTCAGGCATGATAAGGAACAAGATGATTCTGTCTGATTTTGAACTTCAGGGACAATGTTTCATAATTGGTTACGATGGAGACCTAACATGTATTCTTGATTAGAGTTCATAAAGGAAGGGCAAAGTAGTATTTGAGCTCATGGTTTAACAAAAGAAGGTCAGTTCTTGTGACAGCCAGTTTGAAGCTGACTATACCCAGAGGGTTAATTGCAACCAATGCATTGGTGCTTGGATATTAAAAAAGAACATATTTTTTTTGTGTGGAAAAAAAGCGTAAGCACCTATTCTTCCCTTACGTTAGCCATAGGAAATATACCCATGAAGCTAGAAAGCAATAGATATCAACTTATATACTGACCTGAAATTAACCGACTCAAACAAACACATTTTTATATTATAATCATATTGTAGTTTACTAGAGAAATATGGGTTTTGATAAAACTTGGAAATAAATCCCAGATCAGGTAATTTACAATCTATATGATTTTGGCTCAGTTAGAAATAATTATAATTACCTTGCTGTATATTAAAATAATTAAATTAATTAATTAAGAAACATGATCCTGGGCTAGCAATACAAAATTATCACATGTGAGCTAATGTATAAATATTAGCAGGTCCTATATAGTCATGAGATACTGAATATACAATTCCCCTTAAAATCCTCCTGTCTGAAATCTGAACTATGGGGAGATGAGAAATGAATACCTATTTTTAGGCAATGGTGGTAGTTCAACTGGAATTTTGGACTCTTCTACACACACACACACACACACACACACACAATCTATTTCACATTGATGGCATATACAAATGCTGAAGGCAAAACAAAAAAAGTTTAATTTACCATGTAGTGTCTTCATTAATTTGGGGTAAACAGAGATTTCCTAAAAAGGAAACTAAAAAGTACTAACCATAAATAAAAGATTGATATATCGGGTTAACTTAAAATAAGGAACTTCTATTAACCTAAAAACACCAGTAAGAGAGTAAAAAGATATGGAGGGATGTGGAAGAAGATATTCAAACTCTATCTATCCAACAAAGAACTAATGGAGACACTACATAAAGAAACTTTCCATTCTGGAAACAGACATATCAATTAAAAACATCAGGGAAGGACATGAACGGTTACTTTACAAAAAAAAAAAAATAGCATTAAAAAATGTTCTCATTCTGATAAGTCATCAGGGGAATTCCAAATAAAGCCAACATTTTTCAAAACTACATACTCACTTGAATAGCTGAATAAAAAACACTGACAATTGCAAATATGGATGAGGACGCAGAACAGCTGAAATTCTCATACTCAGATAGTGGGAATCAATACTGGTGTAACTGTAGGGCATTACCTTGTATTGGTGTAGAAAAAAGCTGAATAGGCACATCCCATACAATTTAACAATTCCACTCTTAAATATATTACCCAATAAAAATACCTCCATGTGTATAGCCAAAGATAGGTACAAGAATAAAAGAGCATTCTATACATTATTCTTAATCTAACCTGGAAACAACCCATAGGATCATCAATGGCAGAATGGTTAAATAAATTTTGGTGTTTTACTACCTTGAATATTATATAACCAGAAAAATAAACAAACTACTGGTATATATAAAACAGCATGGAAGAATCTCACAAACACAGTGCTTAATAAAAGAAGCCAGAAATAAGTGGGTAGATGCTGTATAATTTCATTTCAAAGTTCAAGAACAGGCAAAGCTAATATATGGGTTAGAAGTCAGAAAAATGGCTGCCTCTGTGGAATAATGATTTGTGCACGGATTAGTATATTTCGACTACAGTTCCACTTAAAATTATTTTTAAAAGAAACAGTCCAACGACATCAACAATAGATGTCTGAGATAAAAACAGGCTAAGTCACGGTGTGATTTAATCTTCAGGACAAGGGGTGAGGAAAGGGTTGTGAAAGACCACACAATATAAAGGGTGCAGATGGGCGCCTGGGTGGCTCAGTCGGTTAAGCAACTGCCTTCAGCTCAGGTCATGATCCCGGGGTCCTGGATGGAGCCCTGCATTGGGATCCTTGCTCAGCAGGGAGCTTGCTTCTCCCTCTCTCTCCATCTGCTGCTCCCCCTGTGCTCTCTCTCTCTGTCTCTGTCTGACAAATAAATAAGTAAAATCTTTAAAAATATATATAAAGGGTGCAGATATCACAAATTCAAAACATCTAGGAGAGACAGGCACGTAAGGCAAAGGAATGAACCAGAATGAACTAGAGTGGTGTTCACAACAGCAGCATGAACACGGATATAGGAGGAACCGGCATTCTGCTTCCATGTCAGAAAGTCTACGAGGAAAGATGGGTTCTGAGAAGCAGAGGCATATGCCTTCTCTAGAGGAAACAACTCCTAGTCAGCTCCTGGAGATCGCTGTCTTTCTTGCATGCTGACACAACTTCTAGATATTCCAGCTCCTCAGAAACGTTAACATCATGCCTTTACAGTTCAGTTTTTATTTTATTTATTTATTTGACGGAGAGAGAGAGACAGCCAGCGAGAGAGGGAACACAAGCAGGGGGAGTGGGAGAGGAAGAAGCAAGCTTCCCAGAGGAGCGGGGAGCCCGATGCAGGACTCGATCCCAGGACCCTGGGATCACGCCCTGAGCCGAAGGCAGACGCTTAACGACTGAGCCACCCAGGCGCCCCTGCAGTTTAGTTTTATTTTAATTTGGAAATTAAATTAAAATTAATTTGGAATAAATAAATTTAATATAATTTGGAAATTAAATTAAAAAAAAGCCAGGCGCCCCTACACATTTTATGTTGAGTGAGGGGAAAATGTATCTTTAATATAGATATGTCCCAGAGCATGTGGCTTCTGGTAAGTACTGAAGTAGTTCGGGTTGATCTTGTCTAGCTCTGTAACTGCATCTGGCACAGGATGGTTTAGACACAGGGAATAAAACAGCTGCTGAATAAATCAGCAATTGCTAAATAAAGCTGGACTGTGTTTTCAAAACTGAGGACAAGTTTTCAACGTAGGTTGATCAGAAGTGCATGCTGGTCTTGATGATGACGTACGCAGAAGGGTAGATAATTATAAAATGCCACGTGTTCAAGAAGCTAGGTGTAAGTCAGAATTTCAGGAACCTAGTGTTGGCAACACTGAGAAAGGGATGAAGCTGGAGAGGTGGGACGGAGGAAGACAATGATGGAAAACAGATGTCATGGTCAGGGATTTGCATTTTTATTATATGGGAATAGAGCACAGGAAGCCATCAAATGTTTACGCAGGAGGGAAACACAGTTCACTTTGCAATTAGAAAGGAGATTTTGGTGGAAGTATGTTCACTGGATGAGAAAGATAAGGAAAATGTTCCGAATCTTGCCTTCTCAAAGTCACTTCCACCAAGGGCTTTTTGGGTCTCTTAAGTACGTAGGATCAGAGATCTAGAAAGAAGCTTAAGGAATAAACCATCAAGCTATTCCACTACTGTGACATAAGAACATAGGGTTGCATATTCTATGCCCTATTCACTCACCTTGCAAGCAGTTGAGGTTGGTCATTTCTGTGTTCAAATGAAATAATGAAAGAACCAGATTCTTAATTCTGCCTTAATCTCATTTATTGCAACATGAACCAAATAAATTCTTCCGCCACCTCAATGACATTGAACGGCATTGTAAATCAAATAATTTTATGCCGAGGAGAGATAACAAAAAGATAAAAAGAGGAAAGGAGCAACTCGAATTACATCAGACAGAGTAAAAGTAAGAAAAGGCAGTAGTAGGAAAGAAGCACAGGTCCACAGAGTTTGCATTTTTCTCCCAGTCCTTGGCATGATTATTGACTGGAACAAGGAAGCTACTGGCCTCCCAGCGCAGAGCAAGATGGACGGCAAGTGCTGAACACATGGCTCAGAGGCTGACATCCACCGAAGACAGGACGCAGAGGTCTGAGGCTGCTGGACACAACGCTCAGTGACTGCGGACCACAGGGCAAATAACCCACCGGGCGGCATCCATAAGTCAGGAGGCTCACGGGTCGGCTGCTGCTGGACACATAGCTCAGAGGTCTATAGGATACGGGGAGGCAGGAGCCAGAGACGCCAGAGATGTAAGAAGCAGCAGGAAGGAGAGTGGTTCCTTGGCAGGGCCTGGACACGTAGTAAGTAGTAGGAGGGTAGCAAGACGTTTCATAGTTGCTGGGCTCACAGTGGGCGGGCTGGCAGCTGGTGGGTTCGCCGCAGCTCTCTTGGCAGTTGTCCAGAGGCCGGAGATGGTCTTGGCAGTTACTAGGCAAGCAGATGACATCACCACAGCTCACACCCATAGAGCAGAGCGCAATGGAGGAGGTGAGAGGAATATGGCTGGGATTTCTGAGGGATCCCAAGCTGTAGTTTGCAGAGCAGTCGTGGCAAGACATAGTGAGGTTTCAAAAGCAGGCTGCAGTTGAATGGGAAGAAGCGAGTGTCTCCCCTCATTTGTCTTGGTCCCTTATATATCCCTAGAAGGTGGTGATTGTGTATACAGACTCTCTTCCTCCTTGTAGGAAGCTGCATCAGAACTCTCCATTATAGCCCCGGAAGTGCTCCCCTGTCCCATAAACCTGGATGCTCCTCCCGTTGATTGGGTATATCTATAAGGAAATGTGACTGAATTTTAATAGGATCTCTCCTTCTTAAATTATCCAATGAAAACAGACAAGTTTGAAGGTCATTCACATAATCCAAGTACAACCGCCACTACATAAACATTCTTAGAATTCCTCTCTTGGACTTGCCTTTAAAAGTTGTAGCAAAACTCTTCGGAGGAAAAAATAAGTTGTAGTAAAATTCTTTGAAACGGTGGCAAATTATCTCTCTTTGAGGGGAAATTCTATTCTTTTTTTTTGTCAATAGTAAGAAACTGTGAAAGCAAGTATGTTGTAAAAGATTGTGAAAAATTCTATAACCTTTATGATTTGGGGCAGAAAAAGTTTAAAAGCGGTATAATATGAAGAATTTCAATGTGCCTAAATTTATGCATTGCTTTATTTAGAATCCTGGTAGAAGATGACTTCCCACCAAAATATTTTTATTTTAAAAAGCCATACTCATTTTATTCATTTCAATAAACAGAGTCATGATAAAAGCTTGGTTTATGTTTAAAGTATTCTTAATACAGATCAATAAGATAGGCTCAGGTAAAAATATGGATACTACTGTGAACAGAAGCAAATAAACAGAACCCTTCAAAGAAAGTTGAAAGGCATGTCATTTTTTAAATAGCTAGTGTAAGTTGATATATTTCATGCTTACTTGTGCTCCAACCAAAAACCAATGTTCTTGGCAAAAAAAAAAAAAAAAAAAAAAAAAAAAGAAAGAAAGAAGAAGAAAGAAAGAAAAAAAGAAAGAAGAAAGAAAGAAAGAAAGAAAGAAAGAAAGAAAGAAAGAAAGAAAGAAAGAAAGAAAGGAAGGAAGGAAGGAAGGAAGGAAGGAAGGAAGGAAGGAAGAAAGAAAGAAAGAAAGAGGAAAAGACAAAAAAAGAAAGAAAGAATGATTAAGACCTGGAAGTGGGTTTGGTTTTGCTTCTTACATTGGTTCTGACATCAATTTCCAAAAAATAGCTTCTAAACTACTTTACATGGGAAATAGCATCAGAATAAATGTACAGTTTTTCTAAGCGCTAATACTTTGAAGGCTATATTTTCCGGTAAAAATTGGTTTAAAAAGTCTTCATTGTGTTTAGCCTCATCCATTCCACTGTATTTTTATATCCCAACATATCTAGTGGCTCCAGTGTCTACTTTAATGGGAGTTTTAATGACCCTGCCAGGATCTACTTTCCAATTCCCTTTAGCTAAAAATTCAATGTAAATCACAACAGTTTCTTCCATTTTAATGTTCACTGGGTAAACCCACACTTAATAAGTCTCCCT
Source organism: Ursus americanus (assembly GCF_024610735.1). Classification (NCBI taxonomy): domain Eukaryota; kingdom Metazoa; phylum Chordata; class Mammalia; order Carnivora; family Ursidae; genus Ursus; species Ursus americanus. The sequence continues at coordinate 85,511,114 of NC_142130.1, forward strand.
CTGTCTAGGAGGAGCCAAATCTCTGAAACAGAGGATTGCTTTCTCTTTGAGCCAATACAAGACTATTTTACCACCAGGGACAGATATGAAACGAAAATGATATAGTCTCAGAGGTCCTGTACTAACATGTTGAACTTATCTTAGTATTTTAGGTCAGACAACATAGCCCTTTGATGATTTGTACCTGACGGGTTTAAAGAGTTCCTCCAGACCCAATCTCCACCCCTCCGGCTTTCGTCACCTGATGCTCTGTACACACATTGCTAGAGTCTTCTTGTGAAATCCTGGGTGCATCAGCGGAATGGCGTTAGTAATAGGTGCAGCCACCATATTTAACTGAACGCTTATCACATTTATATGTTGATGTTCTTTATGCCTGTTCTTCTCTAAAGTAAGCAAGAGTCCAACACCTGTATCATTAGTACATCAGTATATTTGTGTTTATACATGTACATGTATTGTTTATGTTGTATGTATATATGAATGTTTTTCCATGAAGAGAAGGGGTGTGGCATACGAGGAAACTAGCATTCAGTTAGTGTCTCCCCTGGGCAAGCCTTGCAGTGGGGATCCCCCATGTGTCACATCACTTTAACCATGCAATGCCTTACAGTCAATTTTACTATTTCAAGTATTCACATGAGAAAACTTGAAATGTAGAAAGCGACAGTAATCGACATGAAAAACATTTGAACAAAGGGGCTTCAAACATTTGAACATTTGTTTGGGGGTCCTTGACCCCCAAAATGTTTTTCTCCCATTATCCAGTATGGCATTATTTAGAAATACTTTAATAGCATCATTGATTAATTATCTTCGATTAACATAATCAGTCTGATTCTGTCACTGCCAGTATCATTTCATAGCATTATTGGAATATTAATAATAATCTGTTTTTCAATCTCATTTTTAGGATGCGTTGAGATGTAAGAAAAACTTAAACGGTAAACTGCAAGACACTATACTGGAATGATTGATTTTCTGGCTTTGGCATTCTTAACCCATTTCAAAAAGTATCACCTTGACTCTAATTAGTTTAGAGCACTGCCCCAGACTCCCATCTTTTTTTTCTGTTATGGGTAGGTAACGCTGCAAAATTTTCATGACATCTTCGAAAGCAGGATGCCCTGAATGTAAGTTGAGCCTTAATATAGCAAATGTTGAACTGATGTTATTTGGTAGTGACCGTGGAGCTCGTGTGGGCATAACAGCACGTCCCTCATTAGCAGACTTCTATAAACTATGAACAGGTTTCACACTCTTCTTCTAATGCAAAAGTTCAGGGATAGATTGAGGAAGGAGGCATCCTGTGTGCTCCTTCAGGTTTATCCACTGTTGCTTTCTCTTCAGTGAACCAGGGGTCCTTACCTTTCTCACTCTATAGGAACAAACGTGAATTTTTCCCTCTCTCTCTCTTCCCCTCTGTCTTTCTCTTTCAGACACAAAGAATCCTCAGAACATTGTAACAATATAGTTAAGCCAGTAAATGACTATTTTGCATTCATTTAGTCAACAAATATTTACTGAGAAGTTTGTACGTGCTAAACATTATGATAGATGCTGTCGATAATACCAACATACTAAAAACATCCAGTCTTGTAAATGTGATAAGACAAGCATCCAATCCGTGTCAGTGTTTACTAAGTTCTATAAATGGTGTCCAGAGGAGGGCAAACATTGCTCATTGGCTTCACCTAGAGTTTGTGTTTGATATTAATTTCAGAGCGCGGGAGGAGACATCAGGGGGCTTGGGAAGGGGAAGACACTTCAGGCTATATGGTGGCAAATAGTATAAAAGCAGAAAAAAAAATGACCACACGGTGCTTTCATTGGAGGATTCTTAGAGGCAAATCGTAGCAACTAAACTTAGATTCCCATGCTGAGTCTAATTGATCATCAAAGAAGCAGTTAAGCTTTTGTTCTACAGGCATGTGCTCCAGTCACTGATTTCGAGAAGAGAGCGCTATGATTAAACTGCAGACTATATTGGAAAGAGGGAAAATCTACTGTCATGCTTTTCTCCCTTGTTCCAGTAAAATTATGTCTTTTCACCCATTTCCCTTGCTGTTGTCATTGCCATCACTCAAGTTAGGTTTTGTTCCCCTTTGGTGAATACATAGAGTTCTTACTGCCATTTTGACTCATAATCGCTATTGTTTTCTCTTTAGCTTGAGTACTGTATTCAGATTGGTACTCCTCAAATTAATGAGTTCTTTTTTTTTTTTAAAGAATTTATTTATTTATTTGACAGAGAGAGAGACAGCCAGCGAGAGAGGGAACACAAGTAGGGGGAGTGGGAGAGGAAGAAGCAGGCTCCCAGCGAAGGAGCCTGATGTGGGGCTCGATCCCAGAACCCTGGGATCACGCCCTGAGCTGAAGGCAGATGCTTAAAGACTGAGCCACCCAGGCGCCCCTAATGAGTTCTTTTTGTCCACAGAAAATTGTCCGAACACTTGACCAACCCTCCTCTGCTTCCCAGTAGGGATTCTCTTTTGTATTTTGGGGTTGTCTGTTCATGTAACTCCACATCCTTCCTCATTTCACATCACCTCTTCATCCATCCTACCCTTCCTCTCCTTTGCAATAAGTCTTTGATTTTATCCATTATCCAGACCTAAGCTAAATTAGCCCCATCGTGGGACCTCTGGGTGTCTCAGTTGGCTAAGCATCTGCCTTCAGCTCAGCTCATGATCCCAGGGTACTGGCACCGAGTCCCGCATCAGGCTCTTTGCTCAGCAGAGAGCCTGCTTCTCCCTCTGCCTGCTGCTCCCCCCCCCCACAGTGTTCTCTCTATCTCTCTCTCTGTGACAAATAAATCAATAAAATCTTTAAAAATAAATAAATAAATTAGCCCCTTCTTTGTAAATATCTTCCTACCTACATAAATCTCCCCGGCCTTAAATCTGTATCACTATCATTATCTAATGCACACATGCATGCACGCTCACACACACACGTGCACACACACACACACATTCCTTTACATTGCAAGCAAAACATTCTTTCTGTGTGTGCTGTTGTGTCTTATATCTTGACTACATTACAGAATCTTTATTAGCTACTATTTACGGTGTCCCTATTATATACCAGACATGATTCTATGTGTTTTACACATATTTACTGATTTAAACCTCACAACATTCCTACTTGAGTAGGTGTGATCATTATTCTTAACTTAATACGTGTGAGGAAACTTAGTCAATGCTTAATAAATATTTGCTGACTAACATCATAGCATTCACAAAATATAACTTGGGTTTTCTTTATCAAATAAAGGTTGACCTTTACTTAGTTGACTCAGTAATCTCTTTTATATACTTTTCTCACCATCCATCCATTTTCACCAAGGTAAGTCAACTTTCAAGGAATATAAAAGGATCTGAAGATAGAAAGAGGTTCAGGGGATCAGAAACCCTTCGTCAAGTTTTTCTCCTGCCCCTTCTATGATTCCTGATTAATACTCATCTTAGCTTGGCTAAGAGAAGACAACGCGTTATCTGGAGTCACTCCACTTCAACCTACAACATAATGAAGTGTACTGATGATAGCACCCCCTGTTGGATGCCATGCGTAAGTCATTAAATTATAATCAATCGGAAGAATAGTTAATTCACTGATAATCAATGTAGTCTTGGGTAACTAATAAAGCTATAATCTACTTTCAACTGAATTTTTATACATTGTAACATTCTTGAGTGTGAAAGCTATAGTTTACACATGATTTGAACAAAATTTGCTCCACTCATTCTCAATTCATTCATATAAAAGAACTTCCACTAGATGATGTTAGAGAAAACTGTTTTCTATCAGCTCATCCTTTCATCTGTATTAAAGACAGTGGCGGTGGCGGTATCCATTCCACTATTCATAGTTAAGCCCTTGAATTGTGTCTTTTTCACCTTTACAAGGTCATTTTCAATTCCTCCCTTTGTCTATATATTTTATAAGCTTTGGTGAGGTAAAATTGGTACAATAAGCTGAACGTATTTAAAGAGTACGATTTATTATGTTTTGACATTTGTATCTATCGAAAATCAAGATAATAATCATATTCATTACCTCCCAAAATCTCTTCATGACCGTTTGTAGTCCTTCCTACTCCTCTCCACTCACCCCACTCCTACCTTCATCCCCAGGCTACCACAGATCTTCGTTCTACCATTGTGGATTGGTTTGCATTTTCTAACATTTTACTAAATGAAATGGAATGATACAATAGATGCTCTTTTTTTTCTTCCTTCTTTTACTCAAGAATACTTATTTTGAGATTCCTCCAAGTTGCAGCATGTATTAATTGCTCATTCCTTGTATTTCTGTGCAGTGTTCCACTGTATGCCTAACACGTAATTTGTTTATTCATTCATACACTGATGGACAGTTGGGCTGTATGCAGGCTTTGGGAATTACACAAAAAGTACTAAGAACATTCATGTACAAGTTTTTAAAAATATTTTATTTATTTATTTATTTGAGAAAGAGAGAGACAGAGAGAGAGAGCATGAGTGGGAGGGGCAGAAAGAGAGGGAGAGAGAATCTCAAGCTGACTCCACACTCAGCACAGAACCTGATGTCAGGGAAGCGGGTCAGGGGGAGGGGCAAGGAGCTCAATCTCAGGACCCTGAAATCATGATCCTGAGATCAGGGCCCTGAGATCATGGCCTGAAACCAAGAATTGGATGCTTAACCAACTGTGTCACCCAGGCATACTCCACGTACACATTTTTGAATACACATATAAATTCATTTCTTTGGGTAAATACCCATGAATGGAATGATTTGATCACATGATAGGTCAATGTTCAACTTTTAAGGAATTGTCAAATTGTTATTTAAACTGACCGCATAATTTTATATTCCCACCAGAAGTGTATAAGAGTTCATGTTCCTTGGTGCCTTTCAACATGTGGTACATTTCGACATTTGGCATAGTCAGATTGTAATTCTATTAATTATATAGTGGTATTTCATTGTGGCTTTAATGTGTTAGTGACTGATGATACCAAGCATATTCATCGCCTATTTCCCACCTGTGTATCTTCTTTAGTAAAGACACTGCTCAATGTTTTTTCCATTTTTTTTTAATTGTGTGTCTTCTTTCTTGTTGTTGAGTTTGGGGAGTTTTAAAAATATTTTAGATACAACTTTTTTTTTATTAGCTATAAGATTTGCAAACATTTTCTACCAGTCTGTGGCTTGTCTTTATTCTGCTAATAGTGACTTCTTGAAGAGTAAATATTTTTAATTGCGATGAAGTTCAAGTTACCAATTTTTAAACTATGGATTGTGTTTTGTAGCTAAGAAATTTTACCTAAACTCATTCATGTCTTCAAGATTTTTTTCCTCTGTGTTTCTACATCCATATTTTTGAAATCTAGTTTTTATCCTCACTAATATATTCAGCTGTGATCTTCAAGATCACCTCCCTGCATGCAATGGCAATTTTTGCCTCAGTCTTAGCTCCATGGCAGGTGGTGTTGCTATCCATACTCTGTATTTTGATAACTTGTCCTACTTTTATTCAGCAATGCTCTGATTTCATGGTTCTGTTTCTATCACACAGACCACCTGTTCTGTCTTCATATCTACCTCCGTTTTCTCCTTCTATTCTGCAGAATATAGATTTTTCTCTATCCTCTTCTTCTGCATTCTCCTTAATCTGCATTTCATTAATCATAAGGGTTCAATTAATAGTTCTAATAAATTCCTCAGTATTTACAATTACAGTCTTGCTCTCTTTACTGATCTGTGTTTCTGCCTTTGCAGTTATCTGCTAGATCATTCCACTGGGACTACTTACCCTTCAAATTAAATATTTACATATTAATAGTGCTTTCTCCAAAGTTGGTTTCTCCTTCCACGCACTTTATCTCTACTTATGGCACTATATTCTCTTAGTCACATCGGCTTAAACTATTATAAAACTATCCTCACAAAAACTTCTATCTTTATCATATTCCCAAGGACAAGATTAGTAGTAAAATATAGCTCAGGTAATGTCTCTCCCTTGGTTGCAGTTATCTTGAATACCTCCCCATTGTCCACAGAATAAAATCAAAGGTCCTTAAGCTCTCACTCAAAGCTATGTAGAATATGGATCCCACATACATTGCCAGGCCTGAGTCCTTCAGGTCCTCTTTATATGGAAGACCAGATGACCCTATTGCCATGCTCAGTGAGCACCTCACATGGCTGATTTCCTTTTTGCTGTCTTGCTTGCTTTTCCACCCTCTCTAATTATCCAGATCCTACTTACTCTTTACAGTTCAAGTCAAATATAATCACTACTGGAAAGCTTTCATTTCTGCCCAGCCAGAAGCTATTTCTTTTCCTTAGAAATTGTTCCCACTTTACATATCTCCTATAGTACTGATAACTTCATACCTTATATTTATTCAGTTTGTATCTACTTTTTGTTGCTCAGTCATAAGTATATTAAAGACATTATAGCCTTATTTCTGTTGGTATTACTAAATATGTCCAACATCCTGTTGTTGTAAATATTTACTCAAACAATGAGTAAAAATGCTTTAGTCACTGTTTTCCTCTATTTAGTTCATGAATTTTATTTTCTCTTACTTATCTCAAGGAATTTACATAGCAGAACAAAGACTGTCACGTAGATCGATGTATGTGATGGTAAGTGGCTGTTGGGAAGAACTGATTAGAGATTGGCAGAATCTGCCTTCATTTCAGTCATTCTGTCGGACAGTTCCTAGCCTATGCACTTGGATGTACATGTATATGTGAAACCCTTTTGACCCTTAGTTTTATAAACTGGAACCAATTTGTCTTTGGTTCTTTGAGAGCTTTTCACAGCCAAGGCAAAGATTTACTATAAACCTCCTAAAGAAAAGGGAGGCCTAGGTCTATTATAGTGCTTGTCCTCGATTTTTCACATAACACGCCTTACAGCCAGTGGAAGAATGCAGTTCACCTCCAGGTCACAGAGGATCCTTGTTCAGTTATTTCCTTGCATAGCAAAAGCACCTCTCCTGGCCCCTTTTTACTCCAGACTCTGTGGGCACACTGGAACTCTGGGGAGAGACTTTATAATAAGAAATATCATTTTAGAGTATAAAGATTTTCTGTTTTTTTTTTTTTTTTTAATAGAACATGAGATCAAAATGTCAATGCTATGACTCGTCAGCAGCTCAGGAGTCCCACTAAAATCGATAGGTGTTCTTTGGGAGTTCGGCCACAACAAAGTCTGATCCTGCCACAGAGAGCAGAACTCAGGGCCAAATGAAGACTCTGAGTTGCCCAAAACATTTGTTTCCTCTGAAGCATTATTTTATAACACTTCATAAAAGATAGAGAATCACTCTTCTTCAGTTGAAAGACTGACATTTAAGTGATTCAAGTCTTTATCTCGATCTTTATTACAGACTACTCCTAAGTTCTGATAGAATAGGGTTTTTTTTCCTCAAATGGTGGAGATTTTGTTTTTCCTAAAAGTTTTCTCGTAATATTTGAAAAACTTTCATCTCTTTTCCTGACCAATACCTCTAGAGATAGTCTTACTTTGTATTTAGGTAAATTAATCAGTGAAGTAATACTCTGAAAACTTGGGAGTTGGTTACCACAAATGACAAGTATTTGTTTTTCATGTTGAGAGTAAAGAAAGGAGGGCTGTTCTATTCTCATCTACCTTGTTTAACCAAGAGTCCTCTGGAGGAATGCAGGGCCATTCTGAAAATAATGGAAAACACTTTCCTGTCTGAAATGAAGGTAGATTTACTTAGCAAATGGTCCTTTAACTTAAAACAAACAAACAAACAAATAAACAAAAACAACAAAAAATATGGGCACCTGGGTGGCTCAGTCGCTTAAGCATCTGCCTTCGGCTCAGGTCATTATCCCGAGATCCTGGGATCAAGACCCACCACATCGGCCTCCCTGGTCCCCGGGGAGCCTGCTCCCTCTCCCCCTGCCTGGTGCTCCCCCTACTTGTGCTCTGTCTCTCAAATAAATAAATATCTTAAAAAAAAAAATCCTAAACCAACATGTATCTTGAAATTAATGTAAAACATCACTAATACTATAGAATACTTAATTTTATGATGATGATCATAGTGATCCTTTCATAATGGCCATCCACTGCCTAACATTTCAGCATTAGGCATGAGAATGAATGAACTGACTTTAGGTTTTAATGGTCATGCGTAAAATTGAAGTAATCCAGAAACTGGAGGCTCAAGCTGGAGTGACCATGGGTATTTCAGAGCATTTGTTGACTACCTTGCTTGATCAGTGGTGACATTCTTTGGAGGTACTGACTTGGAATCAAAATATCAAGAAAATAAAGTATTGCCAAACCTATATCTAAACCAGAAGAAATTGTTGGATTATTCCATAAGACGTTTAAAGAATTTTCAGCCAAACAAAAACAGCAAAACAAAAACAAAACCGGGAAGTTGGAATAAATTGGATGTTTTAAGTAGTCACGAGAATGCTGTGACTACCCAGGATCACTTATCCATTTGATGTGGAGAGCAAAGGCCAAAGAAATACAAGAAAACAAAAAACAAAAACCAAAAAACTTCTTATAACTTACAACCCCTTGACAAGTACTTAAGACAGGCAGAGTGACCTTCCTCGAAGAGCTTAGCTATCTTAATGCTAGTATTTTTCTAAAGGCAAAAGGCAATCTTAGCTTGACATTAACACAACCTCCACTATCCTATAAAAATCCCTTTGGAAATTTCCTTTATCTGTACCCCTCTCCCCAAGCATACGGCCCACTGATATACATCTGAGGGATCTCATGACTAGGGTTTCACTACACAGTAGTAAATGACCTTTTCCTCACAACAGCTAGCCCCACAAGGTCCAAGATCCTGGAAACCTTGCTTCCAAATTCCTTAGAGATTTAAGCTATCCCTAACCCCCTCCCAACCTGAAAGTATATAATCAGTCACTCCTCACAACCCCAGTGCGGCTCTCTCTGCCCACAGGTCCTGTCCCCATGCTTTAATAAAACCACCCTTTTCACACCAAAGACATTTCAAGAATTTTTTCTTGACAGTTTGCTCCCAGACTCCAATATTTCATATCACATTCATCTGCTCCCTTCCCCACGAACATTCATCTACATTCTCATTTTCCCCCTGGCAACAAAGATGGGATGTTAACAGAAATACTACTTTCTGGAAGAGGGGAGAAGACCTCACAGGTTGATGAGTAGAATTTGAAAGAAGCCCACTGGAATCAAGTGAACATGTTGACCAGCTTGTAAGGTTAATAGGACAATATTTTATTGTCTCTTAACTGTCTGTTAATTAACACTTTATTGTCAGTTAATAAGGAGGAATTGGGCAAGCAATTAAAGACCAACTCCAGGGAAACAAATTCACAAAGAGCTGACCAACAGTGCCCGATTTGAGCAGGAGGAAGTTTACTCTGGTAGTCCATCCTAAGTTCTCCCTAATATAACCACCAGTACAGAGATTCATCTAAGTGGGCAGAAATTTTCACCCTCTTTCAGATGACAGTTATAGAGAGGTGCCCTTACACTGAATTTGAAATGAAGAAAATTCACTAATGCTATGATCAGAAAATGGCTAAATTGTTAGAACCTCAGCCAGTTCTCTTGGGGAATTAGGAGATGGTGTGCTCCTTCCTGTGAAGGAAGGGTGAACAGTTGGGCCATCTCCCAGCTCAGCCCCTCCTGCAGCCTGACCTTTTGGAGGTGATGGTAAAAGGTCAAAGAGTTTTTAGAGGGGGTTCTGCTCACTAAAAGGAGGTTTTGGTTTTCTAGGAATTCTAGGTGAATTCTTGCAGTCCACCCACCACCTTGGAAATCTCCTTTAGCCCTTGTGTTAAAATTGGATGAGTATAAAAGAGGCGTTATTTTAATAACGGAGCAGTAGATGCCCCAGATTAAATTGTACTCCTTAAAAAATAGCTTCTAGTGTGTGTCTCAAATCCGAGGGAGCCAAAGGGATAAACCTTGTGATGCATAGCTGGAAGGCAACCTGGCTGTGACTGCTGAGCCAAGGGATTCCCAAGGTTTAGATAAATGGAGTGAGCATGCTGATGTTACTGCCCAATATAGGGCATTGAATGTACTGAAAACATTAGAAGATGGTTTGAGCCCCTAGCTGGTGTCTCATTGCTAAAAATCAAAAATAAAGACACCTTGCTTACTGGTACTGAAATACATTCTCTCTCTTTCTCCTCTCTCTCTGTTTCCACACCTGATGATTTCTCCCTCCCCCATAACCTGACATCAGCCACACCGAGGAGATAACTCAGGGTAGGACCCATAGGACCTATGTCTCTCTTTCCCCAAGGGAGACAGAGGCCCTATGTGCTCCTTTCAATACATGTGAAACTTCTGGGAGAGAGGGATTCACACTTTTATAGTTCTTTTTTATACAGATGCGCAAATCATCTTTCTCTCCAGTTCGGGGGGTGAGTGTGCTTGGATTCATCCAATCAGATTTTGAAAGATATCACAGTAGGAAAGAATAGATAATGTGACCTTGTGGGTGGGGCTTTTGGGGCCAACTCAATGTACTTTTGTTGTTACAAGTATCATAGACCTATACTTCTCCATTCCATAAATTCCAAGGGTGATCGTAAAGAGCTATGTTTATAGAATTGTTAGTACCCCTTAGGACCCCTTTGAGCTATAAGTCTCTGTGACTGATGATTTTACTGATTGGAGCCTTTGGTGAAGGGAGACAGCCTCTACCCACTGAATGCTGCTTGGAGACCTACTCATAGTAGCCTTACTTGAATACTGAATGAGACATAATGAATAGATTTGGTTGCAACTTCAGACGAATCGTACTGATTAGAGTAGCCAGTGGAGTGCCATACTCATAGGAAAATTCATCAGAAGCAGTGCAGTGTAGAAATAAGGATTAGATATTGGGTGGGGGAAGTGGTCCCTGTAGGGTTTTAGCATTTCTACATGTCTTTTTTTTTTAAAAGATTTTATTTTTATTTATCCGACAGAGATAGAGACAGCCAGAGAGAGAGGGAACACAAGCAGGGGGAGTGGGAGAGGAAGAAGCAGGCTCATAGCGGAGGAGCCTGATGTGGGGCTCGATCCCATAACGCCGGGATCACACCCTGACCCAAAGGCAGACGCTTAACTGCTGTGCCACCCAGGCGCCCCTACATGTCTTAAGAATAGAGTCATTTATTCCTTCTGTTCTGAATTATCTTTTCAGCCATGTTTGTACAGTAAAGAGTTTTGGAAATTAAATACAGTATTTCTCTCAGGCAAAAGACAAGCATGCTTACTGTCCATTATCATATCCATGATCCAGGCTTCCTGATCACAAGGTTTTTTGCCTATAAAACAATTCACTGCAAATGCAAGTAACATCTGGCTTCTTGTTGTGCTGTGGGAATTGAGGGTCAGGGAATTGGTGCAAATGGCTTCTGCCATTCCCATGAATAATAAAGCCTTTGTCTCTGAACCAGGGGTGTCATGTCTTCTGCCAGCATCCCTGAATCTGTGCTAGGCTAACTTGTTAGCTTGCAAGTAGGGTAAAAGCTCAGACTGTTCATGGTTCTCATTATCCCCTTCCAAAGATTTCTGTTTTCTAGTTGAAATTGTGGCACTGCAATGTCATAACTAACTCTATTTGTTTTAGCAATCATTTAATAAGACAGAAATTTTAGTAGGAGTACAATAATTATACTAATATTGAAATAATGATGAAAAATAAGGCATTTATGCAGCAGTCACTAGCACAGAGTAATCAAATTTATTAGAAGATAAAGAGAACAACTTGATGCCATATTGAAAACATATTTCAAAGCCTTAAAGGGCATTAAAAGAAGAAGACAATTGACAAAAAGAATAAATATAAACCATGACTTAGTTAATAAATAATCTGAAGTCTGAATAGTAAAGCAATATAAGGGTATGCTAGATTTTTCTTTAAAGCAATGCAGCCAAGGGGAGCCTGGGTGGCTCAGTAGGTTAATGTCCAACTCTTCATTTCAGCTCAGGTCATGATCTCAGGGTTGTGAGATCGAGCTGCACATGGGGTTCCACACTCAGCAGGAGTCTGCCGGAGATTCTCTCTCTCCCTCTCCCTCTGCCCCTCCTCCCTGCTTGCTCGTTCGCTCTCCCTCTCAAATAAATAAATCTTAAAAAAAACAAAAGACAAAAAAACCCCACACAGTACAGCCATATAACATAGTCTTCCAAGAGATTGTCCACCTCTCCCAACAAGACTAGGTAGAAATGTGTAGGTACTTTATTTAGGAATCAGCAACTATGAGGGAATACTCAAAATACCTCAAGGTAGAAGATACGGAACTCAGAGACAAAAGCTGTTGAATAGGTAGGTAGCTCCTTTGTTAACGAGGAAAACGCTCCACTAGGGCTCAGCAGCTGCTATATCCAATCATGGATGAGCCACAAGCCCTGGGAGTCCTAGGACAGTAATTGCTGTCCATATAGCTCAAAGTTTTGAGTCCAGGTTGCTGGGTAGTAGGGACTAAAGCCTTCAGGGGGAGAAGGTAGATGATGATTATGTGGCAGGGTCTGGATACACCACAAATGGAGAGGCGTAGGGGGTGGGTCATGGGAGCTGGGCATAAGCATGCTGGTTGGCAGCTGATGGTTCCCTTCTGGTTCCTTGGCAGTCCTTCAGGAGCTGGGTTCTGTCCCAACTGCTACTGGCTAAGCAGAGGTCACCTCCAAGGCTCACGTGGAGGGAAGAGTTATTTGAGGAGATGAGAGAAACATAACAATAACCCCTGAGGGAATCACAGCTGTAGTTTGCAACTGAGCAACTATTTAAAAAGACGAGAGGACCTTAGTATAGATGCTAGGCCAAGTACCCACCCTTCGTGCTATTCCCCCTTTTGGGCTGTGGCTTCTAGAACTTTTTAGTAATGAGTATTGGCAGCCAGTGCAGGCTTTATTCTGACTCACAGTTTCAAAACTGGTGATAAACCTCACTCAGTTATTTAAATGCCAGGGGAAGATAGCTATTTACAGCTGAATCTCTAAAACAAGGGGCCTATAGTCTTATTTACCATTCAACAAACCGTGCATTAGGGAAACAATATTCCAACCTTCATTAAAATATATTTGAAATTCTGTGGATAGATTAATGTTTATTACAGCTGGCATATTAATTTAAGATAGGTCACATTTATGATCCAATAAAGGTTTTTATGTGTTATGTGTGGCCTTTAATGTACATACAGGGCTCATGAAAAATTATTGTGCTTAGTGCATTTCAATATTTTTAATAAACTTCTCATGAGGGACACTTTGGAGTACGGTCAATGGGGCACTGGGATGGGATCACTAGGCTTGAGCTCTAGCCGTGACTCTGCCTGAGTAAACCGTATAACCTTGGCAAGTATATTTGCTCAACTGTATCATGAGTGAAGCTCACTGAAGATCTCTTACACATTGAGAAATAAGTATGATCCGATGAAGATATAACCGTGATAGAAATGAGGGAGCATAAGAAGAACCACCTGAAACTGGTTGGCTAGTCTTTGCCACAAATACTTAGGCCACCGGCACTTGGCTAAGCTACCTGATGGCCGTTACGGGGAACTTTTAACTCTGATTGGACCTCTTTCAGAACAAACACAGTTTTGGATGATATTTGTCCTCCAGAGGAACGCTCAGTGGGTTAGAATGCAGCACATTGCTTTTTGATTGCCTAGCATTCCATTTGTAGCCTAAGGGCCCCCGACCACTGGCCTTGCATTAGGAGCCCCTCCAGGACCACCTCAAGACCGATTCTTTGATTGCTAGACTCATTCACTGCAGGAAATTAAACCAGACTCCTGGGGACCATGCCACCTTCAGCTGCAGCCCCGGGGAGACAGGACACAGGAAACGAGGAGCAGACCCACTTTGAGCAAACTGCCGAACAAATCTAGACTTGAAAAATGATTGAATGGCACTGATGCCTGTTTTTGTTTCCTGAGAAATATTTTTGAAAAACATTTCTCTCAGTAATAATGGATGTTCTTTAATCTGGTGTGATCATTACAAACCTTGACTGTGATTTACTGTAAATCTGGTCATCAGATAAAAACATTATAGAACTCGTAAATATCAGTATGGCTAACATCTACAATTTATTTGGTTCACTCTGTCCTGCAACTTAATTTAATAAAATATGAAGTCTAGAGGAAGATACTTTGTTCTTGAGACTTTCAACATGCATTATTACATCGGTTTCCTAACCCAGAAAGTGTCAGAGTGAATGTAGCTCATTTCAAGGGGAAACAAGAACAACAGTTAATAACCCTACTGTAAAGGTTGACAGGGTTTATGGTGGAGAGGGCTTTTTAATCCAGGTGTTCCACTCTGCACATTCAATTTAAATAAGCAGCATGCCCCTGTCCACAAAGCACTGGTGACAAGGCAGTGTTCTGATAGGGGAGGTGTTATAGCTAGCCTTTTTCTGGTTTTCAGTCTCCTTTTGTCATTATCTTTATCAATTAGTAGTTATTGAACTCCTGCAGGGGCATTGGCCCTGCGCTCGGAAAAATACCATATTGAGTAATGGAAGAAGAGCAATGGCCTTAAACATTTCCAGTGTTTACCTTCGAGATTCCTTTGTTCTTGTGTCTGGATACAACCACATTGGTTTTGCCTCTGGGCTCCAAGGAATCACTCTTTGAATCCCATTAGCAAATTTATTTCCATGAAGCCAGAGAAAGTTATACAAAATTTGGGCAATTCTTAATACTATGCAACCACAAAAAAGTGGGGTTTCTTAACTCCAAATTTCATCTATTTTACTACTGCATCTTTCCTCTATTTGTACCTATCTCCCTATGGCGTATGGTATTGCTAACCAAAGTCATAGCTCCAATATAAGCAGTATTCATGAGCTACCGATCGTCTAAAAAAAGTACTCTTGCTTTGTGCTCGCTGTTCCTTTTTTAGCTATTTTTGGAATTGATCATTATTTCCACTTGGGCTTCAGGGGAAGAATATGGAAAAATTCCTGGAGTGAAAGAATTTTGAACTGAGGGAGTAACAGGAATTCTCCGAAGGAAGAAATGGGAAGCAGAAGTGGAGAAAGATATTCTGGCTTCAAGAAAGGTGCCAGTGACTCTGAGGCCACATGGAACAAAATGGTGTCCTCGTATCCCATTAACGCCTAAAACAGGCTCAGCATTTTCAAAAGGAACATATTTAACTAGAAAGACGGAGGGACTAATGGTATGAGAAACGATGACTAACAACATCAATACAGTCAAGCTTACTCGTAGAAAAATCTGACTCCATACTGTCTAAACACCTTCCCTGGCACTTAGATGATGTAATTTCACATGATTTGAGGTTCATGGTCTTTTCTAAGATACTGGAAATCTATAATATTTCACAAACTCCAGTGAAATATGCCTAATTACTTTCTAGCCCTTATTCCTGAGTTGTGGTTAAGCCATCCAATCAACTGTACTGAATTTTCTGGTTGTTTCCTCTATAGACTTACAATAATATAATATAGCCAGACCAATAAGTTTCAAATTACTTATATACAGACCCTCCATAGGACACAGAGATTTTCCCCGTATTTGAGCTGCTCTAGTGACAAAGCATGTAATGTCAAGACTTACAGCCCCAGCTCTGAAGTCCAACTCAATTGAATTAAAATCCTGGATCCACCATTTTCTATCTGCCTGATTTTGACAACCTACTTAGGTTATCTTTGTTTTTGTCCTCTTTGAAAAAAAAAATGAGGATTAAAAAATCATACTCATCTGACTGGGTTGTTCGAGTTTCAAGTTAAAAAATTCATGCACACTGGTTGGTAAACAACTAGGACCAAATTAATAAGAGCTATCTTATGGCTCTGCATAGGCAATAACATGTTCTTGAAATTCATTATGCTTGGCTTCTAGGAGAAAAGCATGCTGGTAAGTTATCTATGTCTTGATGAGTCCAGGGTAAGTGATACCAATGCACAAATCCTACCACAGCCTTTTTGTCCAAGCAGGTGGGAATTCCTTGATCTATGATGAATGTTCTGGAGCATGCACCCGCTGAGTCACTTCTGTAGTGTTTGAGAATATTGCATTCACTATCTAGCTTATGTTCCATTCTGCTTATGTCCGTTGCACCTATAATGGAAAGGCTTTTCTTGGTCTTTGCCTTAAAATTTAAGTCCGGTATAGAGAAATCATGAGAATAAACTGAGGCTGTGGCCCAAGAGGTAAATATCAGCTAACGTGTCAAATGATATCTTACATATATTGACACAAACACCTCATTAAGCATTTAATGGTCATGATGGCCTTTCGTTGCCACAATCATCCAATGAACTAGGCATTATCTCCATTTTCTAATAAAAAAAGCTGAGCTTCGGAAACGTTAGCTTGTCCCAGGGCACACAGCTAGTAAATGGCAGAATTTGGATTTGAACTCATTTTAATCCAAAGCCAATTCTCTTCCCACTACACTAAATGGCCTACAAAGCATCTCTTCACCTCATCACACCATTATCTATTCCAATACCAAGAATCTTTAGTTCCTGAATCCACACAATCTCTCTCTATGAAGAGTTCCAATGTGCTCCATGGTGGGTTAGATTGGATGGATACTGATACCTTCCTAGCTGACTTCCTCTTAGGGGAGTGATCATGCTCAGCCTGGAAAGAATGAATTAAGGTCCAGGGTGATAAACAGAGGAGCTGGACAAATGGAAACCTCATTTAACACTGCTGTCCCTCTCGCCTGCCTCCCCCTGTCCACTGGCACCACACACACAAACCCCACGCTTAGCTGCCTGTCACCAGTGCCCTGTCTCCCAACCAACCACACCCATTAAAGGAACATATACTTGGGAGACAGACGAAATGGCTATTTTCCCTCTTGGCTTCAGGAACAGTGGCCAAAATGCATTGTGCTCTTCCCAGTCCCTCCTATTTGTTGCATTAGTAACATTCTTCACTGTGCATGAATTTCAACTGCGTGTGCATGATTGGCTGTGACAGGAAAACTGGGAAGCTGCCACGCAGATGAAGTCTCTCCTTGTCGTTGCCAGTGCTCTGTCACTGCTATGCCCAGACGCTTAGTGTCAGTGTCGTTTACTGCGGGAACGCTCGGCTGGTGTGGCCGCCATATGCTCCTTACTATTGATGGGATCACACAGTGTTCATTCAGCCTCTTTCAGACCTGCCTCAGCCACCTCCCAACTCCACCCCTCTGTTGGAAACACCTGTGTAAGTGGGGCTTTCTAGAGTTTAGGCTTAAATCTTCCTCTTTAGGACGACCGGCGTCTAACCCACCCACAGAACCGACAGATAAATCAACATTAGCTTTGTCATAAACTCAGCTGCTTGCCAGCCCACCTCAGCAAGCCATGGCATGTTTCCTTAGCATTTCTCTTGGTAAGAGGCGCTACTTGCATCATTTGTGATACAAAACAGCTAGGCTTTCTTTTCTTTTCTTTTTTCTTTTCTCTTTTCTTTTCTTTTCTTTTCTTTTCTTTTCTCTTCTCTTCTCTTCTCTTCTCTTCTCTTCTCTTCTCTTCTCTTCCTTTCCTTTCCTTTCCTTTCCTTTCTTTTCTTTTCTTTTCTTTCTTTCTTTCTTTCTTTCTTTCTTTCTTTCTTTCTTTCTTTTTTTTTTTGGATGACTAGCTTTCCTAATCTGTCATAGACTCTGGGGCTTATCTATAAATCCCTGTCTCTGCTGTTCATATTGAGTCTAGCCAATCATGTTGCTCTATCTTACTGAGCGTTTCCTTCAAGGTCATGTGCTGAACCCTTTCAAATTATTAACTTATTACCTCTCACAGCAGAACCATCATTATCACCTTGGTTTTGGAGTTCAGGAAACTGAGGTGAGAGCGCTTAAGTGATTTGAATGTGGCCACACAGTTGAGATTCAAACAGCCTTCACCCCTCAAGGAGAAGATTCGGACCCAGGAAAATCTGACTTCGGGGTTCATGCTCTTTACCACCACCTTCTGTCACCCCGAACAATGAGAGCTCCAGGCAAGAGCACACCCCCAGCTCCACAATGGGCTATTCTAAGCAGAATTCACATATCTTCACACCTTCTGGCTCCATGGTTTCATGATCTTCATAATGAGCACGCTCCCCATCTTCTGCGGACTGGCACAGATGTGCTCTTTTATTCTGGTTCACGCCATACAGACAATTGGAAGGGAACATGGTCTCCTTTTTTCTTCCAAATATTGATTCGATTTTCATCTGGTGTAAAACCAATAACAAACCCCACAAAAGTGTTGAACGAAAATAATAGTGTGACAACTAAGTTTGTAATTCTAAATGAAGTAAATTTATTTAATACAAAGAGTATTTTCCCAACTCAAAAAACACTTAAGATATAGTGAGAAGAGGAAGAAGAATAGGAGAAATGTAGTGGGTATACTAAGCTTGAACTCGTGATATTCAAAGGTCTCTTGCTACTTTGTGGTTATGAAGTCCATGGAAGTGAAATTGAAAATTTTCGTGCACTCTTCGAGCAATAGTTTCAACCTCACAGTTGCCTACAAGAGTGTGGTGATGAGGCGGAAAAACTAGTGGATGGACAGGGAGTAGACACAGATTTCAGTTGTGGTTCTGATGTTATTAACAATATGGACAACTTCTGATAAGAGTTAAATCCATTAGAATTCATGGGACTAGAAAGGGTTCAGTGTCCCTTTAAACTGCAGTATTATACAGATTTCTGGTATTAGTAGCGCATTACATTTATATATTATAATAAGACAGATTCAATGCTAAGTGTTTCCATTGATAATAACCAGTGGCCAAAGTGTCATGTTGACTTAAGTACTCATGTTAGTTCCTGGTTGCAACTCTCACTGTTTTATCACAAATAGTGTCCTAGCGACCTAACATATCTAACATGCTTTCCAACCCCAGCTACTATCAGAAATACCCCAAAGAGGAAAAAAAAACAAAAATTTTTTTCTTTGAAGACAGAAGACATATCCCTTGACTCACAAACCCATGCACAATAATATGTATTTAGAGAAATAAAAGTTCTTAGATATCTTAAGGATCAATTTATCTCAATTAGAATTTGCTATCTCCTATCTACACATTCTACCCATTCTTCACTTACGAGGCATTTGCAAACCACCAGTAACACAGCAAGTCGGCTCATAAATGTTAGAAGAAGATTCTGGGAGTTGTGACCCTGGTGCCACAGAGACGGGAGGCCTACAGGAACTGGATTCAGGGCTCTGAGATTGACATTGGCCAGGTTCACTTTCCGGAGTCTGACAACTCTTAGACACACACGTCTTGGGTGGACAACTCTTGGCCACATAGCTCACAGGCTGGCAGCTCTGGACCACAAAACCTACTTGCTGGCTGCTTCCTGACCGGCAAGGCGCAGAAACACACTCCGCCACTGCTGAGGAACGTCCTGATTGACATATTGTCTTTTCACAGGGCCTGGAATTAGAACAAGTTGTTTGGACAGCTCTGGGGAGGCCGGCACTTTGCACACAGCTAGGCTCTGTGCACGGTCCCTGTTTACAGTTGGGCACTTTGCAGCTGGTAGCCTCACTGCAGGTTTCTTGAAAGTTGTCCAGGAGCCAGGTCCTGCCATGACAGCTGCTGGGTAAAAAGAATCCATCTTCAAAGTTTATAAGCTTGGACCCATGTATGATGGCAGAGAGTGGTGGGGCATTGTAGAAACTCCTGGGCAAGTGGTCTTGGCTCTGGGGCATACTGATGAAACCCTTGATTGGAATTGATCATAAGGATCCAGCCTGCCAGGTCTGAAGATTCTTTTTTGGCGAGATTATATACTCAGAAAACTGGGTGTTGGCTTCTTCTCAAGACTCCTTTCCACCTCATTGCTTACGCTAATTTGAAGGATAACATCTCATTAGCACTTTGTTTAGTAACATAGGAAGATGACATCCTAGTAACAAAGAAGCCGTCCATTTTGAATCTTCAAAATGGCTTTCATGTTAGCCCCAAAGCTGATTCATCAGGGCAGAGTTTCTCAAATATGAGTCCCAACATGCCACCCAAGCTAACTTTTTTTTTTCTTAGTCGCTGTGACTCTCCATATTGGCAAATGGATAAAACAAATGGATGTGGAAACAGCCAGTCGTAAACTAATCAACAACAGCACTGGAGTTTGGAGGGGTGCTCTTTTGGCAGAACAGAACAACATGATCAAGACATTTTCAGTCAGGAACCAATAGGTTTAAGCTCACCTTCATTCTACTCAGATCTTGATCTGTCCAATTGATGAAGATGTGTGAAGCACGCGACAATGAAATCTCTTCTTAACTGCTCACCCAAAATACTGAAAGTGGTCGTTGCCTTATAAACATCATTCCCTTTGTCTAACATTTTGTATCCCTTGCCTTATTGAAGGTCAAATGTAAACATCGCCTCTTTATGAAGCTTTTCCCTGATCTTCCTATTTACAGGTTATTACTTCTTCCTCTGACTTACCGATGGACTTTGACACATTCTTTATTATGACTATGTTTATACCAAGTAGTGTATTTACTTTTATTTGCGTTTCTCAATGGTTGATAATTTGCCTTTGTAACAAACCTGTTTCAGATGTGCTTTTCATTTTTGTGTATCATGTTTTGTTTTTTGACTGCAGAATGATGGGCACCTACATTTCTCGCATTAGCAGTTGTACGCAGCTTAGTTCCATGCTCATAACACAGGACCCCAGCACAATTTCCGCAGCATCTTCTATAATTCACTTAGCTTGGCTCATGAGACTGAAACAACAGAAGTGTATTCTTAGCACAACGCTCTGGCCCCTTTTCTCAGATCTGAAGAAAATCAAGAACATTCAGGAACCTGGAACAGTTCTGATACATCCTCTTTAACATGCGATGGACTGGGGATCTCCTGTATTTCAAAGGACACATCTGAATACATTCACCCTGACAAGCAGCACGCTCAACCTGCGTGTAATGCCTTCACAACATGTGCAAGTTACTTATAATGTTGAATGACCAGTCCTGTGTGTTTCAAGATCCCATTCTGCCCTCCCCATGACCCAAACAGCACCCCATTTAAATCGTATGCATATTTGTATTTATCATCACAGAGGCTTCCTCCGTAGCTTGTTAACTCTGGTGCTTAGAAGTATTAAATGGATTTTCATTGCTCGGAGAGGAAGATCCGTCCTCCTTAGCCCGGCCTACCTAGCACTTGCAAAACCTGGGTGTTGTGTACTTTACTAAGTCTACATCTTGTCCTTTCCTTCTGCCCCACATCCTCCATTTGCACAGGCCTCTATTGGGCTCTTGAGCATGTCAAGCCTCTCTTTGCCTCATTACATGCAGATGCCCGTCTGTCTCACCTCTTCACTGCCCTCTCCCACTCCACGTGCAGCTCCTCTCCTCATCTTTTGTGTCTCCATGTAAGAGCTACCTAGAATAGTGGCTTTCCTTCGTCACCCTATTTGAAAAAAGCTTCCATTCTCAGAGTCTGTTTTTCTTCCTTCATGGAGCTTATCTCAGTTTATAATGATTTTATTTGTTTCTTCGCCGTGCCTTTGCCACGGCACTGTGAGTTCCACAAAGGCAAAGAGTACGTATATCTTCCTCGCTATTGTATCCCCAGCACTGAGCACAGGGCCTGGCTGACACATAGTAAGAGTTCCATTAATGCATTTTGAAAAATTAATGAATAGAAGCTGCTAAATAAAGAGAAGTTGCTAAGTGTATTCAAATTATAGTTAATGTCTGAAGGGATAGAATTCTGGAAGCTTGACATACCCAAGATTTTCAAGAATTGGCCAAGGTACAGAGTTTAAAGAGGAAAAAATAATAATAAGACCCATGCCTACATTTCAGCTACCCCTTTGTGAAATAAGAGCAAAATCTTTAAGGAAGCCACTTATTAGCATGGCACGAGCGGAGTCAATTATTTCAAAATCATGTTTGGTTGTATGTAGGCATGTTTTAAAAAGCTTTCCCCATGAAAAAAGGGCACCACTTTTCACTGTCAGCACCACAGAGTCCTGTTGCAAAACCAGACTTGGTTGGGGGGGGGCAGAGGCGGGACATCCTCCCGGCCAGCATTCACACAATTGTCTCCAACAGACTGCCTTCTTATTAACCTCACAATGTGTAGCAAATTAGTGAATACCTGTGCAGTTCCCAATCTCTAAATGTCAAATAGTGACGCCAGGTCTGTCATTTGTGAATAAGGCCACCCCATGGATTCTTTTCTCTTTGGGATGAAGCATTAACTTGCACATGCTATTTAACTGATGGCTGAATGAATAGGTGTTTCAGCACGCAATTTTAGCTCAATGAGTAAATACAGATTTTGGCTGGTGTTGGATTTATAGAGGGAGTTACTAGGTTTATTACCGTGGAATGACATATGCCAGGACAACTGGTCACCTTCAGACTGTTCAAAGCAACCCACTAAAAATTAAGTGTTCACTTTGTAGGCACTTGAACAATGATAATTATGTAGTCTATTTCCTAGTTTTCTTGTGAAATAGGTAGAAACGGTCACATGATTGCTCATGGTAACTGGATACTTCGCCACTGAATGGTTGAACAATTTCCTGGTCTGGTCTGTCCCGGTCTTGAAATAGAAAAATGATTGCAGCTGCAGTAGCACTTCTTTACCACCAGAGGGTGGACTATTAAAAATTGCTGTGGATAAGAAATTAAATACAAGGAAGGGTTCTCCAGCTATGATTTTTAAGCCAAGATCTACAGTCACAAACCTTGAACATTTCCCTTAAGTGTCTATCCCTTGGATCCTTCATTTTTTTAATGTTTTTTTTTATTACATTATGTTAGTCACCATACTTGTAAGAGTATCAACCTCATAAAATGGTTTTACAGATAAAAATGAGATGATATATATGATACGTGATTGCCACATATGGAATGGTAAATGAATAAAAGTAGCAATTATTTCTGATCAGGTTAAGGATCTTTGTGCAGACCAAAATGTTGTTCTGATGGTGATCTCAATCTTGGATTGATATTAAACTATCAGGTGAAATAAACATAGTATCTTTTTTGTGTGTTTGAGATTATTTTGTTTGCGTCCATAACTGTTGCACATTCCATTTTTCTAAGGGTTGGATTGTATTCATCATTCCCATTAAAGGTCTAGTCAACCTGTTTCTATCTCTCAAGGGCTTGGCGCTTGATGATCATAAGGTTGAACAGTTTATACTACTTTTATATTTGATTATGTGGCTATATTGGACTTCTAAACACTTGTTCAGCTATAGTAAAGTAAAACATAAATAAATAAAAAATTAGAGTAACATAATTCAGCTCAGTTCTCCCATAATCCTCTATCCTTGTCTTGGTTTTATCTCCCCAACCAAATGACTTAAGTTAATTTAAATCCATTCCTCTTCTCCAACCAGGAAGGTCACTCATAATAGACAGATTGCATAGCAATGGAAGAATATTAGACCAAGAGTGAAGAGATCTGGCTTCTAGCCCTGGTTCCATTAATTCACTGCATGAATTTGGACAAGTCACCCTGCCTCTCTGGATATCTTCTAAGATAATGAATTTAGATGAGAAGATCTCAAAGGTCCTTTCTGGCTGTCACATTCTATGATTTTCTATCAGAATCTTAATATCTCAGAGTTGAAAAGGACATGAAATGGCATCTTGTCAAATCTACCCGCTGAATGAAATCTGCACTTTCATTTCAGCCATCTAATTTTTATTAAGATTACTTATAAAAATTTTAACAGGACAGAACAAAGACTGAAGTCAGTAAGCTATTAGTTGCCATGCATGGTGGTAGAAATCCATCACTTAAAATGAATAGTCCTATTGTATTTCAGAGTAACTCCGAGAAATAAAGAAAAAGTATATTTTTCATTGGTCCACCTCGAAAGAGTGTGCTGAGGGGAATGACCAATTTCCTTTAAATATAACATTTGTAAAATAAGTCAAGTACCATATAACCACTCTCAGACACTGTAATACATACAGAAAAAAAAAAAATCTTAGTCTCTGGAATACTCAGACTTATGACACTATACCATGATAATGATCCTACGTGGAATATGGAGATAGTCTCTTGCCAGCTTTATCTATTTGTAATGATAAAGAAATTCTCTTAGAACGCTGTAATAAACAGATTCACATGTGACATCATTTTTTTTTTCTATTAAACTATCTCTAAATAATTTTGCTTCTTGGGATAATTCTTGGTCATTTACAATTCAATGAATTTAAATATCCAGAAGGAAAGAAAGAAGAAAGAAAGAAAGAAAGAAAGAAAGAAAGAAAGAAAGAAAGAAAGAAAGAAAGAAAACTACAAACTCTCTATGTAGCCCTTAACAAAGAGTAATTGGAAAGAGAGAATGGACCATAGTATCTTGGCCATTTGAGCATTAACTCCTATATTTCCCAACCCTTTTACACTTGCTTTTTGTTCTTTTCCCCAGATGCACTTACTCTGGCCTGTCCCCGAGGTTAGGTTTTGGTGAAGTTATTTTTCTGCCTTTGTGTGGTCCAGAAATGGGAATTTGCTTTTGAGTGCTCTCATTTATCCTATGGCTACTGCAGTTGTGATGATATGTCATTATGATGGAGCTAAGTCATTTTTGATCATAATGGTGACCAGAAGATTAATGACGTTACTGACAACTAGCTTATCCAAATTGAGTTCAACTAGCAAAAATGAAAGAATGTTTGTTCCTATTGACATAATACATTCTGGAGACTATCATCCTAGTTCCATTTCATTCTTTCATCTTTTAAATTAGTATTTATTGAGTATTTACTACTTTCCAGATCCTGTTAGGTAAGATTCCATTGTGTTCATAGAGATTATAACAAGGGAAAGCAAACGAACAAAATAGTACTGGTTAAACAAAATAATACTTTAAATAAAACATAAAATAGTGAATTTGTAATTAACAAAAATATAAGAATATTTAATGCTACTGTTGTGTAGGAAACAATCAACTCTATTGATTGTGAAGTCTTCCAAAAAGGAGTGAGAGAAGAGATAATATTTCTGTGGGTTTTGAAGTGTTAGAAAGACATGATATTCCTAAAGGTATAAGACTGTATAAGACCTCAGTTCTGCACACGTGTTCAAGGAAATGGGAGTAGACAGCATTGCTGGAGTGCATGTTGGTGGAGTGAATGCCTGTGGGGAGTCGTGAGGAGAGGGAGGAGGGCAGGGCAAAGGTGGACTGCAAATGGTCTTTAACATTACACGGGGCCCTTTATTGGGCAAGGGGGTTGTTCCAGCTTTCCCAATGAGTGTCTCATTTAGGAAAACATTAGCTATAAGGTAACTGAAATTGTTTTTCAAAATGGTTTAAGTAAGAGAAAAGTTTATTGGTTCATATTTACTAAAATCCAGAATGACACAGTCTGGGCTCTGCTTCTCACATTTCTCTCGGCTTTGCTATCTTTCATGTGATGGTTTAATTTTTAGGCCACGGGCAAGATGGATGTAGCATTCCACACAGGAGACGACAAAGTCCAGAGGAAGAGACTGTTGCTCCAAAAACTAGGAGCATGGTCACGTTATTTTCTAGGACTGACTGTGCAGATAAGGGGGGATACACAAACAAAACCCAGCTTCTTTGGGGGAGAGGGGAGAGAAACATCTTGTGAGGGCAATGAACAATGAGTACCCAGACCCACCTACAGATTTTTCTTCCCACTTACGTATTTTCAAATGTGGATGACTGTGTTCTGCAACCACAAGAGAGTTTAGTAGACTATGAGTTATCACATCCAGATCTAACCCCAAGATACCAAGAGGTAAAGTCCTCTTTCTCAGGTAATATTATCTATTCATGATAGCGCCATGTTTCCCTGAGTTCCCAGGTGACATCTTTGGAAACAGATTGAGGAAGGAGACAAGCACCAAGATGAGAAATGAGTTAGAAATTGAATTAATTTTATTATAATCAAATACATAAGTGTTTAATTTCATCCATATTTAGGAAGTTTGTTTCATCATACCAGTTACTGTTATTAGTATCAGGAGGTCAAAATGCCATTACCGCTTGCATAAGTTTACAAAAGAGGCTCATGAAAAGTATTTTGACATTTCCTCATCTAAAGAAACCAGGATAGTACAACTTGAAGCATCACTGCTGTCCCTGGAACTTTTCTTCTTGGATTAGACTCTGTAGTTTAACCAAAGTAAGGTGCCTAGTAAGGCTGAAAAGATTATACACAGAAGCATTTAGACTAACCTCCTGCCCTGAGCTGTGATTCCACTTGCCAAAAATTCCAGGGAACTAACTCTGTTGTGGTCAGAAAATTCTGCCTACCAGGGAGCCTAATTATTGTTATTTTTTAATATATTATGTTAGTCACCATACAGTACATCCCTGGTTTTTAATGTAAAGTTCGATGAGTCATTAGCTGCGTATAACACCCAGTGCACCATGCAATACGTGTCCTCCTTTCTTTTTAGACAAAGAACAGTAAGTGGGTTTGAAATTCCCAATGGATAGTTTTTTTCTTTAAATTAACATTGACCTGTGATCCGATATCAAATTATATGAGTTTATTTGAAGAAAAAAAAAAGACCTCTTGGATCATTTTTAACTAGAGAAGTAAGAGGGAAAATAGAAAAAAAAAAAAAGGAGGAAAACAAGATGGGTATTCTAGGAGATAAACCATTTCATATTAATAGGATTTTTTAAAAGATTTTATTTATTTGATAGAGAGAGAGGCAGTGATGAGAGGGAACACAAGCAGGGGGAGTGGGAGAGGGAGAAGCAGGCCTCTAGCCGAGCAGGGAGCCCGATGGAGGGCTCGATCCCAGGACCCTGGGATCATGACCCGAGTCAAAGGCAGGCGCTTAATGACTGAACCACCCAGGTGCCCCTAGGATTTCTATTTAATTATACTTTTCTAGGTAGTAGAATATAGACTGTAGCCAGATAACAGCCAAGATCGACTTTGAGGGACTGTGAAGTCCAGGTCTAGAATCCTTAACAAGTTGATTTGTGGGAGAAGCAAGATCTGCAGATTGTTGGGCAACAAGAAGTTTCGCAGCTCCTAGAAGCCTAGTAGGTTGGACAGCAGAATCTGGATCCATAGCCCAGGAAAGGGAGGCCCACAGAACTCCATAACCCAGGGTTCTGAAGCCACGGGATCCACAGCCCAGGGAGTAGGAACTTCTAGGTCCATAGCCCAGGCAGTAACTTCTGCTGGATCCACAGCCTAGAGACCCAGAACAGGTAGACAGGCAAGGATCGCAGAGCGTGGAGGTCCTCTGGTGGTAGCAGGATGTCTGGCAGGGGCTGGACACCACCCAGGATGTCTGGCAGCTGGTGGGCTCACAGAGGGTCTCCTGACAGCCACTGGAGAGGGAGGAGCCTAGCGGGCAGGTGCTGGGAGAGCGGAAGTCAGGGTGGTAGACCAGGTTGGTGGGGCAGGAAGAGCCACAGGAGGAGGCTGGGTAGCGCAGATAGCCCCTAAGGGAGCGGGAGGAGAAGTTTCCAGAACAGCAGCTGTAGGACATGTTGGCAGGAGATGTGAATTCAGCTGAGTGCCAGGGAGGAGATGTTTTGATAGCCCCTCTTCCTCCCAGGCATGTTTATATATATATATGCTCACTGCACTAGGTGTGATTCAGATCCTCCCCATTCTTGCACATGTCTTGTCATGAAAATAACTAATTCACCTAGGCCATAATTATAACTGAACACATTCATGTGTTCTTAACTGCTGTTTAATTATTTGGGGTTTATAGAAGACACTCCTTTTCTCACTTTTTTTTTTTTCTGGAAATAAAAATGTGGTTTGCCTTCAAAAGACATTTGTCATGATGCACTTAGTAGCCTCCTTTTTCACGAGCTTGACTATGGGGATTTTCGAGCGTGAACATTTACATCGTTACCAGTAATCTACTCCTAACAGTCATTAGCCACCTCCCTCCCAAATATCTGTATGTTTTATTGAGTATTTACTATGTGTGCAACATTGAAAATTGTGGTATCATTTAATCCTTGCAACAACCGTATGAGATAGGAATGATCACTAATGTGATACCCACGTGTGCCTTTCCTGAAAGCCAGCAGCAACCACATAGGTATGCCAACAACTCGAGAAGCTTCTCCCTCCTACTCCCAGAATCACATGAACGATGAATGCCCAGGTAGAAAAATAACATTTCAATGTGATAACATTTGCATTTTATCTGAGGTGCCTACTTACGAAGTCCCACCTCTTTTATGAAATTCCCAAATGCAGCCACTGAAAGAACAACTTCTTAATTCTTTCAGTTAATATTTTTAGTTCGCGAAGTTACCATGAAGATGGTTGCTTCAGACTACCTTCTATTTGTCCTCTCGTTTAGCTTGTCATCAATAAGCAACTCATGTTTTATACCGTATGGAGTTACTGGATTCTTTTTCCAGGTGAGGCAGAGAATTCTTTGGCAAACACTTAGACTATCACTGAGAATAATTGCTAAAAACTGATACACCTTTGGAGTGAGTTGACTACCAATGAAATACATTTGCAAAAACTTGAATTTTAATAGTGTGCTAACTTTTGCCAACTCAGTTGGGAGTGAGAAATGAGGCACCTCAGAGAGTGATTCATTTCACTCCCTGCTGAGCTTCTCTTTTGCTCATCGTTCTAGAAAGACAAAGAAGCATAAAACTTACCTTCATACTAAGTGGTTAAAATCATGCTTATCACTATAAAAAAATCAATGGTATAAAGAAAATCCCGGGATTAGAGATGTCTTTTTTTTCACTTATTATAATATCCAACTTCTGCCTTAAAGCATCTTTTAGAAATTGGAAACAAAAGCTATTTATGTAACTTGATCTTTCCTATTTGTTTCCAGGGTGATTGTTTTTTCTAAACTTCTATACCATTTGCTTATCTGGCACCAGTGGAAGAGCCTGCCCATTGTTTTGCTTACAAATTTTTTTAGCAAATGTTTTGCTCGCTTCTCCAAGTCCTTTTCATCTCTTAAAACCCAAATCCCAAATCAAATTCCTCCTATCTGACAGGTGTTCATCTCAGCTAAGCTTTGACTCTCCTGACATAAGAATCTTCGTATAAGTTATCCATTTGCTGCATAAACACACACACACACACACACACACACACACACACACACACACACACAGAAGAGGAATTGCAACAATGGATGTCTTTTGATATGGCTCATACAGAATCAGTAAGACTTCAGTCTTTTCTTTTAAAGATTTTATTTATTTGAGATAGAGTAGGGGGAGGGGTCGCGGGAGAGGGAGAAGCAGACTCCCCACTGAGTCGGGAGCCCGACTTGGGGTTTGATCTCAGAACCCCAGGATCACGACCCCAGTCAAAGGCAGACGTTAACCGACTGAACCACCTAGGTTCCCCAAATTCAATCTTTTGAATTTGCAGAAGAGTCACATGTGGGGGTTCAGCAACAGGGCTTAGTCATCTTTGACCCAGCGACTGGCACATGGTGGGTACTCCAAATTGTTTATGAACTGAAAGAATATATCAAATCATTAACGTTCTATCTTTATACTTATGCAAAATAAATATATGCATGTGAACTAATTGTTTTTTTTAATTTATCTTTAAGAAAATGCTAAGTGAAAAGATGTATCTATTTCATAATTACATATAATCCCCAAGTTCAGCATAACAACTTAGTGCCTGAAGTGACCCTAGATATCTGTCCCCCACCCTCACTCCACACGAAGCTGGCTTTGTCTTGATCAGTTATTATTTCTTTTTTTTTCCAAGCAACTTCATTCTTTTTTTTTTTTTTTTTTTTAGATTTTATTTATATATTTGACAGAGAGAGAGACAGCGAGAGAGGGAACACAAGCAGGGGGAGTGGGAGAAGCAGAAGCAGGCTTCCCGCTGAGCAGAGAGCCCAATGTGGGGCTTGATCCCAGAATGCTGGGATCATGACCTGAGCCAAAGGCAGACGCCCAACGACTGAGCACCCAGGCGCCCCCAAGCAGCTTCATTCTCATCCATTGTAATGGTTCTGTTTTCTCAGCCTTTTGACACGGTCAACTTCCTTCAATCCAAAAATGTCAAATAGTGTCATCTCCTTCATGATGATACAGCTCTTCTAATTTTTAAATATAGAATTCTCTAAGAAGTTTATCAACTATCTTACTTCTTATTCACTTTTCAATAACCATATTATCTCTATCTGGTTTAACACTCTTCTGAAATTTCACTGCCGTGCTCAGCAGTGGCTCTACGCTGCTAAACGCTGTGGACATTTTTAGGATAATCCTATGTGAATGTTTAGTCACATTCAACACAAGTGACTGTGCCCTTGATCTTGAAACATGTTCATCTGTGTTGTTCCATGACATCCACTTCTCATTTTCCACTTAAATCTCTGTACCCTTGGTTGGGTTCTGGTACATAATGTTTCTTGAGGTTTGGTACTCATCTCTCGACATATTCTCTCTGTAGGGGAGGCACCTCCCCTCCATGGCTTAAAATACTGTCCATATTCTGTGTCATTTAATGTGTATTTCCATGCACACTTCTTATTTTTAATTCTAGACTCAGATACCCAATTACTTACTAGACACTTCAATTTGGAGGTTTCATAAGGGTGTCCAACTTTTATGTGTATGAAATTGGACTTTTGCTCTTTCCCAAGGAGAATAAAATATTTCTTTTCTTATCTGAGTAAGCAGCATTTCCACCCATCTAGTTGGAATCCTCCTAATATATGCAGTTCATCCCAAATGTGGCCCATTTTGTCTTCCAAACCCTCCATAAATCTATCTAGTCCTCTTACTGCCTACCTCCTAGTCTAGGTTTCTCAACCCCATCATGCCTGACATTTTGGAATGCATAATTCTTAGTTGTAGGGACCATCCTGTGCATTGTAAAGTATTTGGTGGTACCCTTGGCCTCTATCCACTAGATGTCAATAGCACACCTCTTCTCCCCTCACCAACACACAGACACAGACACATACACGTACACACACACACATACACACACACACCATGACAATTAACTATGTCTCCAAAAGTTGCATGGGAGTGAAAGCAGCTTCTGGGAAGGAACACTTGCTCTACTTCAAGCTGTTTCCCTTCTTGGTGGGCTGTGGAAGAGCGTCGACATGGCCTCTCATTTTCAGAAATTGTCCCTTCCATTCTTTTCTCCCTACCCCTGTCTGATAAATGCTAAAATGAAGGGGCGCCTGGGTAGCTCAGTCAGTTAAGCATCTGACTTTTGGTTTCAGCTCAGGTCATGATGCCAGGATCCTGGAATCGATCCCTGCATCGGGGTCAGTGCTCATGTAGAGTTGCTTGTCCTTCTTCCTTTGCTCCTCCCCCCACTCTCTCACAAATACATAAAATCCTTAAAAGAAAATCTTAAAATAGGAGCGCCTGGGTGGCACAGCGGTTAAGCGTCTGCCTTCAGCTCAGGGCGTGATCCTGGAGTTCTGGGATCGAGCCCCACGTCAGGCTTTTCCGCTGGGAGCCTGCTTCTTCCTCTCCCACTCCCTCTGCTTGTGTTCCCTCTCTCGCTGGCTGTCTCTATCTCTGTCGAATAAATAAATAAAATCTTAAAAAAAAAAAAAAGAAAATCTTAAAATAGAAAGTGCTCACATCACTCTCCTAATGAAACTTTCTCTAGTGCACATGTGATAAGATACAAATTCTGTACATGATTTGCTAGGCTGCATGGTCGTGGCCCTGGCCGTGTCTCTAACTTCATTTGCACCCTGGACCCTTTCCCTCGCTCGCAATTAAACTGTCTCCAGCTTTCCCCTACCACAAGGACATGTTATTTTCTCTGCCCTGCATGTTCTTCCTTCATCTGGATAATTAAGATAATTAAACCTTCCCTCACTTTATAGCCACTGTATCCCAGGATAAATTAGGCTTCCCTGTTATGATATCTACCATCCTTGTACTATTCTATCATCTTTATAATATATTTATTTTTTAAACTGTACTGTCGACTAGGGCTGCGCTACTGAAAATGACTAGTCCATGGAGATCATTACTATCTACCATGAGATAGTGTATACCAACACGTAAATCAATGCCTCGCTTCCTTCATTAAGAACGTTAAGAAGTCTCACATGATTAAAATTGTCAGCTTAACTAAATCACAGGTTTAATAACATCATTGATTTACCCTGATCTATGACTCACTCTGAATGGCACGTCTCTGACTGTAATCTTGGGGGGGTGGGGGGACGGACAATTACTCTTTCTTGTTCAACACAAAATCCTCAGCTTAAGAACAGTCAAAGGTATATAGTTTTTCAATAAATGCTTCCTTAATGGATAAATTAGGAAATCAGTGGCTTTATCACTACCCAAATATCTCCTATCCTATTTTGTCTTTAAACTTCCAAACTTTTCCTTGGTTCACGCTGGGTATTTCACAAAACAGCAAATCCAGCAGAAACTGAACCGCCTTCGTAAACAGTCTTCTGGCCCAGACCTGCTTCTACTCTTTCGCACCCTCCTTAGTTATAGTACACCATCTATGCAACCCTGAAAATGGGATGCCCAGGAGATAGCTATGACGTTCCTCTTTCTATTTCCCCTCTCCGATCTCGGATCAGCATGCCTTCCTATTTTTTTTTTTTTAATCTCCAAAACATATTAGAATACTTTGCTTTCCTTTCTTGCTGCATCTCGGCTATTCTGCCTTTCCTCTTGCATGTTGTCCTCAGCGTGCCCCCAAGCCTCTGGTCTTGCTTCTCTCAACCCACTGTCCGATGCATTTCTCTGAATGCTCTTTCTAAAAGTCTAGGTTGGCCTTTGCAAACTTGAATTCAGTTTCCAAGTATTTTATGCAAGTCATCCTATGATCTGACTCCCAATTATCTCATACCCAATACCTTTATGCCCTAATTTTACCTTTAAAAGATAGCATATCTCTTCAGCTCAGTTTAAGGATTGAAGGCAAAGGAGTTAGTCGAGGAAAGGGCTCTTGTTTCAAGAAGCTCAGCGTCAGCAAAGAATGTCGGAAGAGAGGAGATGGAGGATGAAGCTGGAGACAGCAGCCAGATTACAAGGGGCTCTGGAAGCCACAACGAGGGTTTGGACATTCTTCAAAGGTCCCCAAATCTCTGAAACTAAAAATTCTTTGGAACTAATTTGGAGATGAAAGAAAAGACGACATACTCTCTTTAGATGGATTCACATGGCTCAAACTAATGGAAACTATGCATATTAATTTTTTCTTTTCCTTCTTAGTGTAGATATCTTATGTTGTGCCTTAGAAATAAATTGGTATGTTTGATTATGGGCTGTTGTTCCAGATACTACCTGGGGTATTATATAATATACAGCTTATCCATTCTCTTAGCTTTATAAAATCTGAAAGACTCTGGATTCCAAATCTCATCTGTTCTCGTTGGCTTAGACAAGGGAGTATGAACCTGACGCAGTGAGAAACCATTCATAAGTTCTAAGTATGGATCCAACGAGATCAAATTTGCCTCCTACAAGATGACTCCGGCTGCAATGTGAAGAATGGATCAGAGGTTCTCCTAGGAGTAAGAGTGGGCCGCAGGGATCGGACCACGGCAGTATGATTTAATAACCTATATTCTTAACCACAGTGCTTGGCTGCCTCCCAAGAAAATGATGAAAACCCACGAACATATAGAATGAGATAAGAAGGGGCCTACGGTGGCACCCCAAGAAAATCTTACATTTAAGGAATTTGCAAAGAGGAGCCCACAAAAGACCTTGAGGGAATAGCCAGTGAAGTAAAAACACAACCGGGAGCTGGACAAACAAAATCAATTTGAAGATATGTTACAAATAGAAGAAAGTCGTCAAAAAAGTATCGAATGTTGGAGAAAGATCAAGCTAGGTGATGCCCCCTCTGGATTTTAAGCATCTCTCCATGGGAGACTGCATACACTTTGTTTTTTAACTTGGAAATGGCCACAATTTCAACAGTGCCTGGTACATAGCAGATACTGAATAAACACTATTTAAACTGAACCATGTTGTCCAATTTTTAAAGTAATTACAGCTGATTTTTAGTGAGTTCTTTTGCATGCAAAGGAATCCGTGTACATGATTTCATCTAATCCCTAAAAAGAGCCCTGTGAGGTGTTATTATAATCATCATTGTGGCTAGTGGGCAGTGGAACTCATCTTCGAATCTAGTTTGAATCTGGAGCTCATGTCCTTAACCACTGTCCCTCCCTGCCTCTCCAAGGGACAAAAGACCACAAATTCGCAGACCACAGGGGCCTCTGGAGTACCGGGCTTGAGCCTCAAATTCAGTTCTAATCCTCTTGGACGTCAAAAAGAAAGGGAAACAGTCAGTACCTAGTACTAATGCCCTCACAGCTGCGAGGTCTTTGCTCAAGTGTTTTTTTGGAGTTTTTTTAGTGTTACAGGGTCACTGGGTTTTTGTCTCATGGAGCTGAAGAATGAATCTCGTGGACACAAAAGGGTAAAGTGAAGTGAAAGTTTATTAAGTGAAGATGAGAACAGAAAGAACAAAGCTCTCTAGAATGAGAGGAGTCCTGAATGGGTCACAACTGAAGGCTTTCGTGGCAGTCTTTTACTGAGCACTGACCAGGAAGCTTGTGGCCTTGAAGTTCTTGTGCCATTTTGGTTTGAGCAGGGAGTATTGATAATGTCCTTAATGGCTTACTTCTTCTTTGAGGTCTGGTAATTTTCTGTGATTACAATGTAGCTGCCCAAAAAAAGAAAAAAGAAAAAAAAAATCCTCCGAACATTTAGGGCCAGGTGGTCTGGTTTGTTCCTTTGTCTCTGGTTTTGAATGTTTCAGCATTTCTCCACATTTGGGATTTCTGTGAGCCTGGTCATGGAGGACCGCTCTGTGTGAGCCTAGTCAGGGCAGTCAGGGGCCTCCTATCTCTCCCCACCTAGACCTTAACCCTTTCCTTACCCATGTTACATTACTTTCAGACATAGAACATAGGGATTCCACAAGTTTGTATATTATGCTCTGCTCACTGCAAGTGAAGCTTCCTTACAAATGGGCTATCCTTACTGATTTTATAAAATCAGCAACCAAAGCTATCCATATAGTAATTTGTAATATAAAAAATGCAACCCCCAAAAATGCAACCCCAGTAAGCCAATAAGTCTTAAAAAGTCAAGGAAAAACATGAATATGTTCAAAATCCATAAAAGTTTAGTTTACTAAACAGAGACATATCTGTCACATTGTAGAAGAAAAGAATATGAACCTTATAATTTCTTTTATATAATTTCTTATCATCTGACATAAGGTAGTTTCCCAACTTTGACTTTTTTTTTTCCCCTGACTGTTCTTTTGTATAATGATGACAGAACATGTATCTCTCAGAGAAGATAAGTAGTTGGTGGTCAGTCAATTGAGGAAGTGAGGGTGTGTAGTAGACGAATATAATAGCGGCATTTCCTTGTAGAAGTGTGAAGAAGCATGAAGCTGATTGATAAAAGCCAGTCCTACAGACTGGTCTGTATTAAGATGTAGAGAAGTGGCTTTCACGGCAGAAGCTGGGATGGGATGGTAATTCAGGTTTTGGGAATCACAAAATCTAAAGTTTAAAGATTGGAGACCATTGAATTCATAGTCTCTGGAGAAAGGATAGCTCCTGGCTGCTGGTGGGCTTCTGGTAACTCTCTTGTGAGTCACTACGGAGAGACATATCTAAGTGGAGACTGGGAGAGCAGAGATCAGTAGGTAGACACAGTAGCTGGGGTAAGAAGGGCCACAAGACAAGATGGGGTAGACCGGGAATTCTGTAAGAGAAAAGGGAGAGAAGTTTCCAATCCAGCAGTTGAAATATATTATCATTATGTCGAATGCGTTTGTGATCAATGTCAAAGAGTGTCTGAATATTCTCTGCTGGCTTAGACAGCTTATATGCTCACCCTGTTGGTGAGACATTCTTGACAGCCGCCTTCAATATCCTTCTACGCTACAATATGCATAAGAACAAGGTGTCCTGTCTAACTTCAAACAACTCGAATAACACTATTATAAATACGCTTACTTGTATTTTGCAGGCAAAAGCCAGCTTACAGTTTTGCTTTGGATTTCAGATGATGGTTGTAGACTCAAAGCAGTTGGTCATCATTACTGGTTTAATCTGCGACTTGGAGGGTCATTTACAGGTTGCTGAGATATAGCTCTCTTCTTTCCTCCCAGCTTACAGTGTTATATTTTGTTGTGATTCTTCTCTCAGTCATTCCTAATGTGGCTTGCCATATTATAAAAAATGTACTTAGGTTCAGTAACAACTAATGCGTGTGACAGAAATGGCTCATAAAAGACAAAGATCATTCCATGATCATGATACTCCATGAGAATCAAATGAGTTTTATGGAAAAAGAATTCTGCTTGGCTCTCTTTACCAGCTGGATGAATATGGAATGTCTCATATAAGTGGACTTAAATTATATTAGCTAAGAAAATGGAAATTTCAGCCCAAATACTTTTAAAAAGTAATCGACCATCAAATTTATAGCGTGTAAATTTTTAATGGCCCTTTAGGGGCTGTGTTTATAAGCAGTAAAGCAAATACCAAATTATTTTCCTCAAGCACACTGAAAAGTGCTGAACAAATAAAAATTTCCAAAGCAATGTTATAGATACCACATTTTCATGTTATGTGAGGGTGGGTATTATAGCTAAAGATCCCTGATTAACCTCGATAGAAGAATGTGGTGACTTAGAGACCAGAAGAGCTCCAGTGAAGACCAGGAGTCAAAGGCAAAGAGGTAAGACTGCCCAGAAGGATCACAGTGTAAAAGAAATATATATATTTTTAAGATGAATAGAAAAAGCATTATAAGGAAACTCTGAGCTAAGTTGTAAACCAGGATTTTATATAGATAGATAGATAGATGATAGATAGATGATAGATAGATAGATAGATAGATAGATAGATAGATAGATAGATAGATAGAGATAGAGATAGAGATAGATAGAGATAAAGATATATTCTAAAGCTACTCGGTTAGTCTATGTTTATTTACATATTTATGATGTTTGGGAGGGAATGGAGTACACTATTGTGCACTTTAGTGGATATTTAAAATGTTTAAGAAAAGAAAGAATAAATATTTGGTTTTAGACTATATAAAAGATGTGATGGGGGCACCTGGGTAGCTCAGTCACTTAAGGGTTTGCCTTCAGCTTAGGTCATGATCCCAGGGTCCTACTCAGCAGGGAGTCTTCTCCCTCTTCCTCTGTCCCTCCCCCTACCTGTGTTCTCTCTCTCTCTCTCACTTCCTCTCTCTAGCTGTCTCTTTCTCAAATAAATAAAAATCTTTAAAAAAAGGAATGTGATTTTTATGGCTCATGCAACCAGACAGGTCAACGGACTCAGATGCATTGATTTCGGGGACATAAGTTCTATACATTTATAGTTTAAATAATAGTTAACATTTATAGAGTGTTTTCTATATCCAAGGAACTCTTTTAGTTGCTTTGGATATCTTATCATCCGTTCCTCATCGTAAACCTGTGATATAAATACTATCATTATCCCTTTTTTTACATTAAAGGAAATTGAATTTTTGAGAGGTCCTACAATATGTACAAAACAAATAGCCAATAAGTGTTAGAGTTATGGATTCAAATATGCATGGTGTTTCCTCAGGAGTCACATGCTTGGACAGTTTAACTGGGTTCCCGCTCACAGCAGACAGACTAACGCACAAGTGAAAAAAGGTGTGATTATCTAAATGCTCAAATATTCTAAGAAACGATTCTGAAGCACAAAAGCTCAGAAGATCTTCTAGGTGGAAAAACCAAAGTGGGCATCCCGGGTGTGGCATTCTGATGTCAAGCAATCCCGTTGCCTGGGGGGTGGTACAGGTGGGAAGTCAGTTGATTCATGGATAGGAGAGCCCAGCCTCCTCTGTGCCAACTCTGTACCTACCACCAGAAAGGAGCTATCCTCGTTCTAATCGCACTTGGGGAAGAAGGAGTTTCTGGTAATAATCAAGTCCTGACTTACAAACAGGCCCCATCATTCAGGAATCGAATGCCTATTGACAGGCAGGAGCTCTGGGGACAGAATCAGATTGGCCTGGTTTCAGCAGCTTGAAGGTGATGTGCCTTCATCCTCTACCCATATTGGCAAAATGTCAAAGTCCAACAGGCAAAGACAATAACTTATGTTGCTCATTCACTTTGAGTTTCAAGACTATTAGTCATTTTTTGTTTGGTATTTCTCACAGAATCATTAATGAGTAATGACTGAAGCTATTATCCCCAGGAAGAGGATCTGGGGGGCTAATGGGTGCCAGGTGGCTCTTTGTTTCGATAGTCATGTTTTTCTAACTTTTCACTGGCTCTCATCAGATGCTGCCGTGATTTATAGGGGTTTATCCAAAGTAGAATCTCGGCAGGTAAGGGCTCTTTTAAGGAAGGTTTGCATATTTTTGCCTGCTTTACTCTGACCCCACACAGCAAAGAGTGAAGATTTAAGCAAGGCAATATATTAAATTAGTCACAGGTAAACTCTGGAACACCAAATTGGTATTTCTCCATACTGGAAAAAACCACCATTGTTTTGCTTCTGCTTGAAATAGTGATGTCCTTTGCATACATTTTGGAATCTCAGGAATGCAGACCAAAGCCCATTCTATGCTCCTCCCACTTGCTGAGAGACAATGAATATGTGAATGTTAATTGCCACGTATCTGATAATCCCATCATATAGCAACGGGAATGTGCTCAGAACAAAGATGTCTGAAGCACAGTACCTCAATAAATTAAAAATCTCCTACTGCATATTACATAATTCTCATATATATTCCACATAATAGTCCTGTGAATTAAGGAATATTATTTCCATTTCTCATGCAAAAAAAGAGTGTAGTGGTATGTTAAGTCATGTGTTAAAAATTATTTTAATAAAAACTTTACAAAGCCAAAAGAGTGAGGCTGGGTCTGTCTGTCTCCAGATAGGTCATGACCCACCCTTACCTTTTATATTTGTTAAGCCACAATAGGAAGATACAAAGGCCAAAGACCCATGCATGATGCCAAAGACCAGCTCTACCAATGTAGAGATTTAGTACTCTGCTTCTTGGCACTTAAAACGCCTCAGAAGATGGAACTAAAATGGAGGCGATAGGAGACAATCCCAGGCAAAGTGCTAAACCACTTATAATAGGTATGGAGTAGGAAAGTAAAAAGTAAGTCATTTTAAAATTCACAACCATATTCTTTTCCCCTCGAGAATTTGAAATGAAACACCGAATAGAATTCCATCTTATGACTTCAATAAATGCAGGCTTGCTGTACAAAAGCCTTCCCTTCCATGCGTTGACAATCGATTAGGAGAACATTTCCACATCATTCTCCCAGAATGAAGTTTGCAGTTCCCGAGGATGTGCTAAATGTGGTTTGACTGTTTGTTTTTCCTGCTTTACCTAGCGCAATAATAGACCATGAGAAATCACCCTAAAATTGCTGAAGCGAAAGCATTTTTCAAATTTGGTTTATAAGCTAGAGAGGATGAGCAATCAATGACACCTCTTCACCTTGCCCTATCCGATAGGAAACAGAAAGTGAAGTCCTCTGGAATCCATTTTACAGTCGAGACGTTAACCTCGGTGGTCATTTGCCTGGCAGGAAGAGTAAGCTGTTAAAAACACAGAATCAGCCACTATTCACTCTTTTTATGATTATGAGTGTGATAACAGCTTCCCTTTCAATTACATGACTGGGATTATTTTCCTGGTAAAGTACCAAAAAGAGAGTGTATATCAAAAAACAAATTGAGATGTTATCCATGTGCAAACCGAAATAAGGATGATACCTCCTTGTCTGGAGTATAGATTTTGACTAAAATTGATTTTGACTAAAAAATTACAATATTGTCTGGCCTAAAGAACTTGAGAAAACTCATGGGGTGTCACTGTCGACTCCACCACGGACAGGGGGCAGAGGGGGGTTGTAATCTTCCCTTTGGGAATTCACAATATGCTTAAGCATATTTTAAAACTCTGAAGGGGGAACAAAGCAAACCTGAATAAAATGATTAGTCCAATATTCATCACATAAATGTAAATTCGTATCTAATCTATTATGTGTCCCTTAAGACCAGTGTTTCAAGAGTGGGGCTTTAGTCATTTGGAGTAGAGGAACTTTACTGACTCCATCAAGAAGCAAAATGGAGATTGATGGGAAATCTTCCAAATTCTGAAATAGACACCTGGTGAACATAGAAGAAAAGAACAACTATGGGCAATTTCTAATCCTTTGACTTCATTCACAACCCGCGTATCTACCCCTAGCAGATTAAGAGCCTCCAGTGCATCTTCCAATCCAAGATGCATCAATGATGACTTTTACTCATATTCATAGCGTGACCCTATGAATCTTCCAGAAATGCCCGTTATAAACCTTATATCACATCTGACCAATCGATAGTCTACTTACATTGTCAGCATATGGTTAACTTTAATTTAGCTGGGTTTTTTTTTTTTTCAAATAATTATAGACTCAGAGCAAGTTGCAAAAATTGCATAGAATCCCTTGAACATCACCCAGTTTCCTTCGATACTGACGTCTTAACTAACTGTACTACAATGTCAAAACCAGGAAATTGACATTAGCTCAAAACTGTCAGACTATAACCATATTGTTTTACCAACTTAAACACGCACACATTTGTGCTGTGTGTTTGTAGAGTTGCATATAATTTGATCCCATGTATAGAATCATGTAACCACTGTTGCAATCAAGATGGGGAACTAGTCCATCAATGGCTAACTTTTTCATGTTAGAAAAGTTAAAAAAGGTAATGAATCTGAAATATGGACCCCCTGTTGTGGCTATTTTATTTACATAATGTTATTTAATTAAATCTGAGGATTTAAAAGAATGAAGCTTGTTTTTCCTAAGCAATGATATCAAACAGTGGTGGGACAATTGAGGTGTGGGGCAAGGTAGGAAGAAAGGTCAAGTCAAAATATCTCACCCCTCGGGTGCTGGGGTGGCTCAGTGGGCTAAGCATCTACCTTCAGCTCAGGTCATGATCTCAGGACTCATGATCCCAGGGTCTTGGGATAGAGCCCTGCCCAGGCTTCTGGGATGGAGTCTGATGTCCTTTTGGGCTCCCTGTTCAGCAGGAAGTCTGCTTTTCCCTCTGCCCCTCCCCCCCATTTGTGTACTCACTCTCTCTCTCTCAAATAAACAAATAAAGTCTTTACTTTAAAAAAAATCACATCTCTGTGTAATAATATCCCTTTCCTCAAGTCACAAGCCGACCCAGTGCCATAGAAAAGCATAAGTTGAAAGGTAGAGTAGATCTTTCCACGTAATCGTGTATATAATTT
Source organism: Ursus americanus (assembly GCF_024610735.1). Classification (NCBI taxonomy): domain Eukaryota; kingdom Metazoa; phylum Chordata; class Mammalia; order Carnivora; family Ursidae; genus Ursus; species Ursus americanus. The sequence continues at coordinate 85,552,311 of NC_142130.1, forward strand.
CCTTTTGTTATTTTCTATGTTAAAGGAAAAAACCTTGCTCACATGTATTACATGTTTGAATATGTTTTACAATTAACATTTTTGATTTCACATACTGTTGTCCGAAGTGTTGCAAGACTTTGAATTAGGGCACCTAGAAATGAATTACTATGCGGCTTGTCTCACTCACCTTTCAGAGCATCTGTACTTTTTATTGCTTTTGATCTGTTTTGTCGTAGAAAATTGATAATAATGCAAATGACTCTTGTCCGTAGAAATGAAAATGATTTCTGCCCAGTGCCATTGATTTTTACTCTATAGAGTGACCACTTTGCACTGATCTTTGTAAATTCATTTCAGCATTTCTGACAGTCTATGTAACTGTGTGTCTTGAATTTTCCTTCCAGGCACTTGTAACTTTCTAATGGTCCTTTCATTTATTAATGGGTTCAATAAGATATTTCATTCGTGTTTATTTTTTATTTACACGAGAATCATGATTTTATTATTTGAAAAGTTATCTCTTAATATTATTATTTTTTATATTGCATCCCATTAGCCTTCTGTTCCTCCCTTTCCAGGCCACAAAGAAGAATCTAAACTGTAGCAGGGGCATTAAGAGCCCACCCCCCACGTGATATTATTATCATATAATGTGAATAGGTCTGTGAGCTGAAATAAATCTTAGAGATCACAGGTTATCAAGGACTATCTCATTTTACGTATATGGAAGACAATACCCACAGAAGTGAGGGGATGGATATAAGATCAAAGTCTGGTTAACAGGAGAACCAGTAATAGAATCCAAGTCCCAACATATTTTTTATTTGCTCTATTTCCCTGTCCATGGTGCCATAAAGGGAAACAAGAAATACAAGATTTCAAAAGCCTAGTCTAGGGATGGTAATCCTACATATAGCAACATTCTTCTAAGTTGGAAACTTTGTGTCTATTTAACAGAAAGATAAATATTTCTTTAAAACTTAGACCATCCAAAAGATACACGAGACCACACACACTAACGAAAAATAATAGAGTGCACAATTTTTGTTCCAGTAAGTTAAATCTCTACAATCTCATTTTTCTTCATTATTTTCTACTTGCTTATAAGGATCTACTTCATTGCAAGGGATAAGCCTTGAAATGTTACATTACTAAGATTTAATAACTTTTAATGGAGGAATCAAAGGGAAGGAGTGATGGGCAAAGGCTATTTTTCTTTAGGTAGATGGTTGCTTGTCCAATTACAAGGGGTATCTTAGAACAGATACAGTTTATTTGGGAAAAGGTCACAGTCCCATAAGGGAATATTCATTATTTGACAACCATAATTGTGCAGAAAGGGTTCAATATCACTGGAAGCTTGTGTAGTCTGTGCATGAAAAACATGGTCATGCAGCAGCCTGATGAGTAATTTGTACATACAGACTGGTTAGCAAAATATACAAACAATTTACAGAAGCAGATAGCTAGGTTGGGTGGCAGAAACAGGATCCACAACTGAGAAGTGGCAACTATTAGGTCCCTTAGACCATGACTCCATGTCAGCAACGTGGTGGGGCCTGCAGAAAGCAGTTGTTCTTGGCTGGCCTGCATATGAAAGTCAACATACGTGGTAATTAGAGAGTAGAGGTAAACACACTCTAGGACTGGGGCTCAGGTGAGTGAGTGGGAGCCTGGGGTGCATCATTCAAGAAGGCAGTCCCTTGCACAACTCTGATGGTGAGTGTCCCCTTAAGAATGAGAAGCTGCGGTAAAGCAAATCAATGGGATGAGAACAGACACAGCAGAACACTAGGAAATCAGAAAACCCCTAAGGCGACAGTAAGGGGAACTCCCGGAGCAGCAGTAGCTAAGGTATGGTGACAGGTATGATTTCCTGTCGAATAGCTGCTTAAAGTATTTTGAACTTGAGAAACAACTCATATTTCCTTAATTCAGAGTGCAGTGCCTCTCAAGTTATAGTTTGCCTCCCTGAACTCCACCCTGTGTGTTAGCATTTTATTAGTTTGTTAATTGCAACTGAATGAGTCCCCAGTCACATATATAAGCACATTAATTTTCTTCTCAAGAATAACATGAGACCAAAGAACCATTCCCGCATATCAGATATGAAGGTTATTTTTTTTTTTTTTATCAGTGACGTGTTGTCACTCCAGACACGGGACTCAGGCTTTCTCAAGCATCAGTGTTGCTACCGTCTCTATTTCCGGACCTGTAGGGTTGCACCAGCTCACTTTGAGTTATTATGTAATCTCTGAACTTCTTGCTGCCCAGATTTCAGAGTTTAATAAAAAGAGCTTGCAGTTTTCCTCCTTGAACCCCACACAATATCCTTCCAGGTGATTATGCCATCGCTTATGCCATTACCTCTTCCTGAGGCTCCCTTGGCATCCCCCTACACCCACCGTTCACACCAAGATAATGGGAGGAAGTTTGTCTTTTCCATCACATGTGAACTAGCTTTTTACAGGCCAAAGTCTTTGTCTTTTCTTGAGTTCCCAGCATTCTTCACAAAAGAACTGTAATGGAAAGTTAAAATTCAAAATATATTTAGTGAGCTGAATTCAGAGCAAGGAGCTGATGTCATCTAATGTAGTAAGGGCATTAGAAGTGGGGTAGTAGGGGCGCCTGGGTGGCACAGTCGTTAAGCATCTGCCTTCGGCTCAGAGCGTGATCCCGGCGTTCTGGGATCGAGCCCCACATCAGGCTCCTCCGCTATGAGCCTGCTTCTTCCTCTCCCACTCCCCCTGCTTGTGTTCCCTCTCTCGCTGGCTGTCTCTGTCTCTGTCAAATAAATAAATAAAATCTTAAAAAAAAAAAAAGAAGTGGGGTAGTAATGAATGAGTAGACTTAGCTTGAGAGGCAAGTGCCTCTCTTCACTCTTAGCTTCTTCTTTGTCAATGACAGAGCCCTGCCTTCCATTACACCATGTCACCATCATCCAACAGACATCGACCAACGTTACCTGGTGCCCAGACTCAATAGAACACCAGAAGGTGGATGTGGAAAAAAGCAGAGTGCACATAAGAAGTGAAAAATCACAGAGGGAGGCAGGAAAGGAGGGAAGGAGGGAGAGAGGAAGAGAGAGAGATGGAGATATGAGAGAGAAAGATGGAGATATGAGGGTGAGAGGGAGAGATATGGAGACGTTGAGAGAGAGGGAGAGATGGAGATATGGGGGGGGGAGGCAGACACAGAAAGAGAAGAAAAGTGGAAAATGGAAACTAGCAGCAATGAGATACCGAGAAAATCACAATGCAGAGAATGAAGGATGCAAAGGGTATTCATTATGTCTGCTCCCTGAAATCTGAATCTTCATTTTATACTTAGAAAAGCTTACATATTAAGAGTATGCCCATGTTTGCATTTCCTCTCACTTCTTTGCCTCTCTGTTTCAATTTTCGACCTCTCACCTCAAAGATTCCATTAGAGTGGGGGAAAACCTTCAAGTCATTCCAGAACTAGACCCTCTATGTCACTGGATAGCTCTTCCTTCCATCTTGGGGTTGTTATCAGTTTTAAGCATTATCTGTACTCATCTCTGCCATCCTTGATTGAAGGTGGAATTAGGTTTACTGATTGTGTCCCCAGGACTTTCTCACTGGCCATACTACTGTGACCCTCTTGAGTTTTCTTTCCCAAATGCTTTCTTTAGTCTACATTTTACTCATTCCACATTATTTTAAGAAGGAAATAGTAGTCCATCCTCACTGCTAATGGTTAGTTCAGACTCAAAGAATCTTTTTGTCTTACTAATAAAATTTTAAGTGTTTCTTTACACCAAAGTCAATGAGTAACTCTGCACCTCGATGACACATTTTTATTAATTATAACTCTTTGAATGTAAGTGACAGAAATCTTATTTTATTTTAATTATTTATTTACTTTTTTAAAAAAGATTTTATTTATTCATTTGACAGAGATAGAGACCATCAGCGAGAGAAGGAACACAAGCAGGGGAAGTGGGCGAGGAAGAAGCAGGCTTCCAGTGGAGGAGCCTGATGTGGGGCTCGATCCCAGAACGCCAGGATCACGCCCTGAGCCAGAGGCAGACGCTTAAGGAGTGAGCCACCCAGGCGCCCCTGATTTTAATTACTTTAAACAAAAAGAAGAATTTATTGGCCCATATAATCAAGTACATGAAGGGCTAGTAAGCTGGCTTAAGGGATGATAGAAACCAGAGGCCCCTGTATCACCAAGAACTTTTATGTCCCTCTTCTCTATTCCTCTATTTCTGTCTCTTGGGATGTTTCTGTGCACAAAAGACCTGGTTCCCACGCATCCATGCTTAGTACATTATTGTCTTGGGTATAAGAGAAAAGGAGCCCTCTTCTCTCAGCTTCAATTAGGAAAAGCTTGAGGAAAATGTATCAGGAAAGACAAATCAACAAACACTCATGGCACATGATTGGAGTACGCGGTAAATCTTCGTTGGTGATTTCTCCCATTCATGATGAGTTGTCACTAAATATGTTACGAAAAAGTTTTAACTGAATTGTAACACTACATTTAGCCTCTGAGACAAAAACTTGCTCGTATTAAAAATAAACACAAAGGGTGCCCTGCCTCGGATCTGCATAGTATCCTACAAGAATATGTCTGCTTTTCACTACCACTACGGAGTAGTAGGTCCCAAGGATACCTACATGGATTATAAGATTCAGACCATTGAAAGTTACCTAATCTTACCTCCAATTCAAGGCAGAAGTCACTAAAACAAACAAACAAACAAACATGGGATTATTCATCTTCTACTTGTTGAGAAACTGAATAGCTTCAAAGTACCCCAGTCGTAATAATTTTGTAAATTTATAACTCACAAATTTATATTTCTTTATAATAATCCAAGACATTTCTCCCTATAACTCTTTCCATTCCTCACAGTTTTAAACTTAAGACTGTTTATGTCTCTCTCTTACACACACACACAAACGCACAAATACACACACACTGAATAACCCATATTTCTATATATTTAAAGACAATCATTATGTCCTCCAACCCCTAACACTTCGTATTTTCTCCTTTTCATATCAATACATCAGATTCATTCAAATAATTTGTCTATTTTCTAAATGCTTTTTCACCTGGTTAACATTTCTGGACAAATTCTAATTCAATACTGCTTTGAAAATGTAAACTCAAAACCAGAAAAGCGTAAGATGTCCTCACTGAAAACATGATGAGAATGTTGTCTTTATATGAGCATACTCTCAATAAGAAAAATCCTACCACCCTTAGAAGACACGCACACTTATTATGTCAGTCAGTACACTGCCTAGAGAATTTCATCACACACTAGTCCTGATGCCATTTCCTAGGGAAATCCAAATGTATTTCCTAAGGAGAGTATTCTGAGGGTCCAGATAGATCACAAATCAGACTTTGAAAATCAATAAAAAACAATGAGAACATATCAGATGCATGAGTCAGAGTTTATTAGGTCAAACAAAACTGAACTTCCATACATTCTGTAAGAAGAATTTATGTAATTCTGAGTCAATTGTTCAAAATTACAGGCACACGCTTAATATTTTAGTCGTTTGTAAACCTCACTGTCTGAAGGAATTAGTCTATCAGTTGGTACTTGATGCCAGACAAAGGGTGAAGAGCTGGCGGTGAGACGCATTAGCTAACATTACTGAAAAACCCTATGGCGGCAGCTCTATGTAGAGACTGAAATACTTTGCTCAAAGGGTCGGAAGCTCAGCAAGCCGGTCTACAGAAAGCTGATCTGTAGGTTGGCCTGTAACAAGAAGACTGGCAGCTCCTAGAAGCCAAGTAGGTTGGGTGCCAGAATCTGGACCCACAGCCCAGAGAAGGGAAGCCAGAGACTCCATAACTTATGGATCTGGAGTCCTGGGATCCACAGCCCAGTGAGTAGAAGCTTCTGGATCCATAGCCCAGGGAACAGTAGCTGCTGGACCCAATGCCCACAGACCCAGAGCAAGTCGTCTGGCAGGGAGTGCAGAGCGTGGAGGTCCTTGGGCGGTCGCAGGACGTCTGGCAAGGTCTGGACACCACACAGGATGTCTGGCAGCTGGTGGGCTCACAGCAGGTCTCCTGACAGCCACTGGAGAGGGAGGAGCCCTGTTGGCAGGTGCTGGGAGAGCAGGGGTCAGTGCGGTAGACCAGGTTGCTGGGGCAGGAAAAGCCACAGGAGGAGCTTGGGGAGCGCTGGTATCCCCCAAAGGAGCAGGAGGAGAAGTTTCTAGAGCAGCAGTTGTAGGACATGTTGGCAGGAGATGTGAATTCAGCTGAGTGACAGTGAGGAGATGCTCTGAAGTTTCAATGCTGTGGTCTGGACTCCAAGTTATATATACTCTAAGAAGTGGGTGTGTCACCGTCCGGATGCTCCCTCCTCCTCGCTTGTCGTTTTATTCAAGAATGCCTCTCTAGGTTATTGCTTAACCCTAATTTATGACATCTTCACATAGTTAATTGTGCTTCAATCACTCTGATACATTTTGGAAGAAGCTACTCAGTTTCTCTGCCCAGGAATTCTCTGTGATTTGACCTTTGAAGTGATACATCATCACGCTTCCAAATACCCTCCCCCTTTTTATCCACGTGGGCTCTGAGTCCTTGTCCCACCAAAGGGACTTGCATAAACTTTTCCTTCTCTTCCGCGAGGCTATCAGGAGCATCAGTGGTTACTGTTCAACATATTTTGTCCTTTTCTTCATAAACATATAACAATGGATTTCTCCAAATACTAACTATACTCAGCAGTCTCAACAATCTATCAGTGGAACCTTTTACTCTTTCTCTATTTGAGTTAATCCGTGTGATTACTGATGTCTATTAATTTAGTTTAATTAAATTGTGCCTTCTTTGGCAAAGCATTGCCTTTTCTGTGATACGCTTGACTTTGTCCTGTCTTGAGCTCACCACTGGAATTAAGGGGGTACGGATATCATCCTTGTTGACCATGTCAATGGACTTCCTTAAAGGGAATGGAAGCCTAAAATGCTTCCTTAGGGGATGCTCTTCTAGAAACAAACACAGCCCTTTGAGTGAGACTTTAAGTAGAAGGGTTTGCTGGCACTGAGTTTCTGCATGTATTTTCTGAGAAGCATATCCTGCAGCGGGCCCTATTCTCTGCTTGTGTCCTAACCCAACTCAGTTTTTTGTTGTTGTTGTTTTGCCTTATTTCTTGGTGAAGGGGCACATTCCTCATTGCTGTTACTAATTTATATCTCAAATTATATTTCAGGAATTAACATCTAATATTTTCTGAAGCAACTAACTTGAAGTATTAGAGCTACATGGGTCTTTAATGTCTGTGGTCAACCCACACATTGAAAAATTATGCCTCAGAGAGGTTCAGTAAATGCCTCCTAACTGCTAGGAGAGATAGGAGCTGTAACTACAGTCTCCTTGTGCAGTCAAGATCCAAATTCTCTGCAAATATAAAAGCTAATTTAACTTTAACTTGTCTCAGAAAAGAATCTATTAAGCTTATTTATACTGAGATATAAAAGCCTAATAAAGCCTTATTTACCTCTCCTAAGAATATTTGCACTGAATAGCGTTCAACAGTAGAAATCCATGCATCACTGATCTTTATGCATTCAAAGTATATTTTACCTTCCAGCCCATGAGAGAGAAAAGAATCTGGATAACCCATACTTAGATTAATGAAAAACGAAACAAACAAAAAAGAAGAAGAAGAAGAAAAAGGGCTTCTTCTTATCTGGTTTGTGCCCATTCGTCTTCTTTAGAGTCTGACATTTTATTTGGTTTAACTAAGGGGAATGGCATTTACAATTGTCATTGAAAAGAAAGCTCCTCAACTACCTGAAAATTAACTTGCTGAATTCCAAAGCACGCTGCTTCGGAGCACTTAGTTACTTTGTTTTATGATTATCTCTCCCATGCAGAATCCAAAGTGTGGCATGCATCACATGAAGTGCCCTTGTGCAATACTTAAACCATCACTCTGATTCACTGAAGTAAAATAAGTTATGCTTTATGAATGGACACCTATTAAATTTACTAAAGAAGTACGTGCCATCCCCAGCACGTGGGGTTCCTTAAAATGCCAGCCTTAGCTCCTTTACAATGCACACTATTTCCTTCTTCCTCTTCATAGTTGATTCTACTAAAAATGAATAGATACATAAAAAGACTTTCTAATATCCAGAAGTTCCTGCTTCTCCAGGCCAGCTCCCCATGCCTGGGAATGAACATGAAACTTACTCGGAAATAAGTCATTCCAATTAACATCGCCCCACACCCATTCCTAATTAGGTGAACACTTTTCGTTAGTCATTCGTGCACTTTGTACAGATACTAGTGAATAACCCATAAATGCTAATAAACGTGTCCCTCTGAAAGCAAGAAAAAGCAAAGCAAAACTTGAGTGTTTTTCATAGTTCAGAAGTGGATCCTGGAACTAATAAAACACTCTGAGTACTACTCTGCAAATACAGGCAGTTTTTAAGGAAAAAAAATCGCTGTCTGGGTATGTCAGAAGAAAACTGTTATATTGCAATTTTGTTTTGAAATGGAGAAATACCAATACCACATAGACTAAACCAGCATTAGAGGGCTCGTTAGCCACAAGTAACTTTATGATCTGCATTACTTGATTATTGATTATTTTTCCAGGTCATCAGATTTATGTAGTTCAGTCTTCAAACTGATAACCCCTTTTGCAATGCTTTCAGAAATTTTTGAATACCTTTCAAACCGGATGAAAATTAGCAGAAATAGCAGAAATCCATACAGTCCAGCAGATACCTTTATTTTTCTTGCTTACTTTTCTCTTATATTCTCAAAACTGCCTTCTCGAGACCTACAAGGGACTTTTATAGCCCCATCTGCAAAAGTTCTTCTTAACAGCTATTCCTCGCTAGGACTTTACTTTCCAAATTCTCTCACCTAGGGAATAATTTCTCTGTTAAAAGTTATTGCTAAGTATGGGCTGAAAGACCCATTTCTGGGGAAAGGACAAGGAAAAGCACTCAACCTCTCTGCTCTGGCTTCTGGCCCAGGCGCCAAGCAAGTCGGCCGCGAGCTGCTACTTTTCCAGAAGTCATCCTGCCGCCTTGGTTAGACTCTCTGGACGCTGGCACTCTTCTGGTACAACCACAGCCTCTTCCTGCTGCAAACTGCCCATATTAAGTCTGCAGAACCCATCATCCATAATTTTGATTTTAAATGAAAAGGCCAGTAGCCGATTTCTCGACTCTGCTTCCAGACCTCCCTGATCTTCTGATGCTTGCCTTTGCCTAATTCATTTTGAAGATGGAAGAAAAGTATGCAGAGTGGTAAGGCAAACTGTAGAGCTGTTTTCTGGAATGCCTAAATTCCCAGTTGTTACCATTTTATCATATTTGTTTCATCTCTCACTCAATTAAAGAAATAAAACATTACAGATAGGATCCCTCAATGGGCCAACCTCAGTCTCCTGCCCTTCCCTATCTTTCCACTAATGCCTTCAGCTTGAAGGAGTATTCTAGGAAATTTTCTGCACACATATTTATAAGTGTATGTATGTACTTTGTTTTGTCATTATTAGTATTATTTTCAGATTTTATTTATTTATTTAAGAGAGAGAGAGAGAGAGAGAGAGTGGTAGGGAGAAGGGCAGAAGGAGAGAGAGAATCCTCAGACAGACTCCCTGGTGAGCCTGGAGCCTGACATGGGGCTCGATCCCAGGACCCTGAGATCATGACCTGAGCCAAAATCAAGGTTCAGATGCTTACCTGACTGAGCCACTCAGGCACCCATGTTTTGCTATTATTGTTTTAAGTTGTAAGAATGCAATCTTATCACGCGTGTATTTGTAAATGTCTTTTTATGAAAAATTACTTTTTTATTTTTTAAATTTTTTAAAAATTACTTTTAAAATCTATCCATGTTGATATTTATATATTTGGGTATTGTTCTATTATCACTTCAAGGGCACTTTTAAGGCCAGGCACTTTTCTAAATAAGCACTTTATTACAAATATTAGCTCATGATAATCCTAATCAGTACATACAGCTATTGCTCTTATTTTAGAGATGATGAAGTTGAGACAAATAGGTTGAGTTTCTTGCCCATGGCCACTCATGTAGGAAGTGGCAGAAATGGGATTTGAACCCAGATACTGGACCCATTGTCAGAGTTTGTGCAAACAAGCACGTTAAAGATCTTGCTTCTTTTTTGTTACTACTGTATAGCATTCTTCCATAATAATATCACATTTTATAGATCTATTTCCTTATTATTTTTGATTTCTCCCTATCACAAATCATGTGACAAGGAACACACTTGTACTTATGCGCACATCTAGGGTTTCCGTCAGGTATACACTTAGAGGTAGACTTGCTAGGTATTTTCAATTTCATTTTCAATTTTAGTGTAGTAATTGGGAGCATGGCCCTTGGACTCAGAATGGCTGGGTTAGACTCCTGACTCCATCATTTGCTAGATATATAACTCGGACTCCTTCAAGTTTATTCTTTGATTATTACCTTTTATCAATGATTTTATAGTCATTTCTCCTTTCAAATTAATTTTTAGTTCTTTGTGTATTATTTATTTTATGCCTTCGTCTTTTTTTTAAGATATTTATTTATTTATTTATTTGTTTATTTGTTTATTTATTTATTTATTTTATTCAACAGAGATAGAGACAGCCAGTGAGAGAGGGAACACAAGCAGGGGGAGTGGGAGAGGAAGAAGCAGGCTCATAGGGGAAGAGCCTGATGTGGGACTCGATCCCATAACGCCGGCATCACGCCCTGAGCCGAAGGCAGACGCTTAACCGCTGTGCCACCCAGGCGCCCCTATGCCTTCGTCTTTTTAAAGAAGATTTGTTTATTTTAGAGAGAAAGAGAGAGAGCAGCAGAGAGGGGGCAGCGGTAGAAGATGAGAGAGAATTCTCAAGCAGAGTCTGCACTGAGCACAGAGTCTAATGCAGGTCTCGATCCCACAACCCTGAGCCAAAATCAAGAGTGGGATGTTTAATCGACTGAGCCACCCAGGTGCCCCTGCCTTGTCTTTCATATGTTGCAAAAATATTTCTCCACTGGGTTGTTTGACCATCTTTTTTAAGGTCAGCTCTGTTGAAGTACAATTTACACTTAATGAAATTCACCTCTTTTAGGCATACAGTTCAATGAGTTTTGACAAACATATACAGTCATGTGACCACCAATGCAATGGAAATACAGGACATTTCCATTACCACCCAAAGTTTCCTTGTGCCGATGTGTGTCAATCTCTTCCCACCATATACCTGAATTTCTGTCGTTCTAGTCTTTTCTTTTCTGAAATGCACTGTAAATGGAACTGTCCATGACAAAGCTTTTTGTGGCAAGTTTCCTTCACAGAGCACACTGCTGTCGAGATCCATCCACGTTGTTGTACAGTTCTAGAGCCCCTTCCTTTGTACTGCCGTATGGTATTTCACTGTATGTATGCTACCCACTCACACCCTCCACGGACATTTTGATGATTTCCAATTTGGGGCTACTAGGGACCAAATCGCCATAACCATTTACATGCAAGTTTCTTCAAAGACATGTGTTTTGTTTTTTCTAGATAAATACTTGGCCACGGGATAGCCAGTTTATATGGTACCTGCATGTTTAGCATTACAAAAACACTGTGAGGCTATTTTCCATTTTGCATTCCCAACAGCAAGGTATGAAAGCTCCAGTTGTTCCAAATCCTCAATCTCACCATGCATATTATTATTATTATTATTATTATTATTATTATCATTACCATTATCCATTATTATTTTGCCTACTCTAGGAGGCATGTAGTGGTGTCACATTTTAGCTTTCATATCCCTAATGGTAATAAGAGTGTACAGCTTTTGATGTGCTGTTTGCCTTCCATAGCTCTCTTTCAGCGGTACCTACTTGAATTTTTTCATCATTTTTGAGTTGTTTCTTTTTGCATAATTGAGTTGTAAGAGTCTTTTGTATATCTTAGATCCAAGCCTTCTATCAAATATGTGTTTTTCAAATATTTTCTCCAAGATTGTAGCTTGTGGCTTGTCATTTCATTTTATCCAAGTGTTTTGAAGAGCAGATGTTTTAGTTTTGATTAAGTTCAATTTATCAAAAAAATTTTGGTATATGGTACAAAGTTGGAGGCAAGGACTTTTTCATTTCTTGTCATAGAGATGTCCAATTATCCGAGCACCATTTGTTGAAAAGGCTGCCCTTTTCCTACCGAATCACCACGACATCTTTGTCAAAGTCATATATGTACAGACTTATTTCTGGAGTCACTCTTCTGTTCCATTAAGGTACATTTTACCCAATACTACCATGCCTTAATTACTATAGCTTTATAGTAAGCCCTGACATCAGATTGTAAATCTCCAAACTTTGTTCTTTATTTTCAGAATGATTTGTCTATATGAGTTCCTTTTCATTTCCATATAAATTTTAGAATGAGTTTACCGATTTCTACAAAGAACCTGATATATACATATTTTTCATCAGGATTATGTCAAACGTACATCCAGTTGGGGGAGAGCTGAAATCTTAGTTTTTGTTTCATGTGCATGACATATCTCTTCATTTATTTAAAATTTCTTTGATATCTCTCATTAACGTGTTGTGGTTTTCATTATATAAATCCTGTGTATGTGTTATTAGGTTTACAGCTAAGTACTTTGTGGAGTTTGGTGCTATTTTAAATGGTATTTTAACATTTCAATTTCTATTTGTCCATCATTTTACATAGAATTATTATTCTTTTTTGTATATGGCTTTGTATCCTGCAAGTGTCCGAAGTTCATTTATTAGTTCTAGCAGATCTTTGTGAATTATTTCAGGTCTTTTGTAAAGGCTATAATGTCATCTGCAAATAAAGACAATATCCTTTCTTCCTTTAGATATATATGACTCCTTTCTTTTGGTCTTATCGTATTGGGTGGAACCTCCAATACAATGCTGAATGCAAGTGGTCAAAGCAGACATCCTTGCTTTGTTCCTGAGCCTTCCATCTTTCTTTATTAACAAAATGCTACCAGTATGGTTTTGCACATGTCACTTACTAGACCGAGTAAGTTCTTTTCTAAATCTTATTTGCTGAGAGCTTTTATCATGAGTGCGTGCATGTTGAGTTTTTCTAAATGCTTTTTAATGCATTTGTTGAGATTATTATATAGTTGAGTTTTTAATCCTTTGAGGTGATAAATTGCACTAGGTGATTTTGAATATTAAATCAACTTTGCATTCCTGGGAAAAACATCCTGAATGTAATGTAGTATAATTTTAATGCATTCCTGGATTAGATTTACTGACATATTTTCTAAGGTTTTTTTTTTTTTAATGCCTATTTTATGAGGGGTATTGGTCTGTGATTTTCTTATAACAGTGTCTATGTCTAATTTTCTGCAAAGGTAATGCGATCTTATAAAATTAGTTGAGAAGTGCTTATGCTTCTCTTTTCCAAAATATTTTATATAGAATTTTCTTTCAAATATCTTGAATAATTTTCCAATGAAGCTACCTCAGTTTGGGATTTGCTTTCTTGTAAGGTTTTTAACTGTTATTTTAATTTCTTTTATAGATACAGGGCAATCCAGGATGTCTCATTATTCTTTATTGAGTTGTTAGTGTGTATGTGCCAAGGAAATTTCCCATTTCACCTCTGGTGTCTCAGCAAGTGACTTCAGAATCCAGCAACAGTGGTCATACGAATCTGCTTGGGCTATAAAAAAGGCAGAAATAGTGGTGACTTGTCTCACGAACACATGGACAGCATAAGCCATTGCTACAGCCATTCTGGGCGGGAAGCAAGGCAAGTTCAATGATACCGGTTGGGGCAAAAACTTAATCCAGAAGACCGAAAACCAACAATCTCGCAAGTATTATCGCATTTGTTTTGTTTTCATGTTAATCATTTTCGCCATCATATTAATATACCTGTCCATGCTCAGATAGTCGTTCAAATGAAATTTTATTGCTTCTTTTTATTAAAAGTATTTTAAGGAAACTAAACATCTTTTGAATCTTATTAAACTTGATTGCCTCAAAACAGAATACATCCTCCAGTTGAACGGATGCCCTAGTTCTCTTTTCCATTATTTTATGCAGACATGCATTGGCCACTTTTCTACCCCACTTTGCTCTCAGGGCCTCCTTTAGCCTGCATTGCTAAGGCGACAGAATGCTTCACTTTGCATTGGAAGTGAAGATCATTCCCTGGGTGATGGCTCTATCATTTAGAGTTTCCATCTTCAGTCTGCTTGTCAGTTGATAAACAAGGTGGATTTTTCTAAAAGAATTAGAAAATACTCAATTCCCTGTTTGTTTCCAAACCTTAGTTCTCAAATCCCCATCTTGAAAGTTTTCAAAGATGTGCATAATCTAGGGGAAAAAATTAGGGGACCGAAAAGGGAGTTCAGTATTACATTCAACTTCTATGCTCCTTATTGGTTTGTTTGTTTGAATTCAGCACCACAGACTGAACAGAAACACAGCCTAACTAGGAATTGAACAAAGTGCAGATACAGTTTACAGAATTAGGTATTTCTAAACTTACCAAGGAAATGCTAGTGTGTGAAACCACGGATTACAATATCTGATTTTTTTTACACTGATAAAAGTGAGTTTTAGTGTATGATGGTAGAAGAAACACTGAATTACAGCAGTTTACTTTAGGGTGTTACATAGATCAGAGGAAGGGCCAGATGGCTGCTGAAGGTCCTGACAATTGCAAAATTCAATGACTTTAAGGTAAAATTCATTTTCTGACAATTCAGTCTCCATAATAAAGTTCCATATGACCACATTTTGTTGTTTAACTTTTGTTCTTTGGCCAGTTTTGAAGGAAAAGGTACAACCCTCCCTAGTGAAGTATATGAAAGATTCAAGAAGTACATGATCAATTTGGTTAAAAAAGATATGATAGCAAACATGAAGAAAGTCATCTATTTCTTAGAGAGTGTGTTAGAGTTCTCCAGAGAAACATAACTGATCATACATGCAGTGTGTGTATGGATAATATGTAAGATATGTATATATATGCGTATATATGCGAGTGTGTGTGTACAGAGGCAGAGAGATTTACTTTTTAAAATTGGCTTGTGTGGTTGTGGGGTTGACAAATTTGAAATCTACAAGACAAGAGAGCAGGCTGGAAATCTGTCTTGTTGTGGCAGTCTTTTGAGTCTGAATTCATAACATGGCAGGATGAAAACTTGGGCAGGGTTTCCATGCTGCGGCCTTGAAATTCTTTCTTCAGGAAGCCTTGTCTTTGCTCTGACCACCCTCAACTGATTGAATGAGGCTCACCCACATTATGGAGGTAATCTGATTTACTCAAAATCTACTGATGCATATGATAATCACAACAACACCTTGATTGGTGTTTGACGAATAACTAGATGCCACAATTTAGCTCAGTGGAAACATTCTAGTTATAACCATAACAGAGAGTTATTAAGGCATCAAACCATATCAGCAAATAAGGCATTATCAGACATTAAAGTGTTAGCAAGCAATTCTTTCATCACAAAAATATAATTGTCATTCTGCTATTTACACCTTCTGTTGATTTATTATTTCTTCATTTATTTCAATATTAATAATATGGAACTTGTGAATATCTCAATATCTTTGAGTCATTCTGGATTAAGTTATATTTAAAATCACAAGCTTTAAAATCTCAACAGCACTTAAAGGAAATCAAAATTGCACTTAACACAAGGGTTTTCAAAGGTAAAGCACCATCTGGGAAAGACATTAGTCTTGTCTATTTATAAAAGAAAGCATGCTTAAAAATATTCATAAGCCAGTACTATTCAATGTAAATTAAATCTATATACACTCTATGTCTTATCATAATGACAGATATATTCTTGTATTTATTTACCAAAAGTACAAATTGATTTCCTGTAATATTGAAATGTTTCTTATAATAGTTTTAAGAACTCTTGACTTGAAACATGAGACTATGAATCTGTTACAGGAAACCACATTTGTTAGGATCTATTTGTTCACTTAAAATTGTAAACTATGTTTGCCATTTGCTGTAAGATGCGAGTTTTTACACACTACACTTATAATTATTTATATCTCAATTATGACATCACTGAGTCAGGTATCCTTAACTCACTCAAGCAGTGTGAAAGCCCTGAAAAGTTCTTTGGAACTAGAAACATACCTAAAAGCATTTCTCGATATTTTAAAAATATGCAGGTAAAATAGAGTAGAGAGCTTGATGATTAATTTTGAAATACAAGGCAGAATCTCAATTTTCTCTCTTAATAAAACAATAGTGGGTAATATTTAATCAGCATTTTATATGGACCAGGCATATGCTACACCTTATACATGGTACATAAGTTATCCTATTTAAGTCACAGCAGTTCTACAATAATTTCTATCCTCTAATAGATGGGCTACAATGTAGCAGAGACCATGTACCTTCACAGCTTTATCGGAGTCTATGCTCTTAGCTTTTTTCTTTTTTTATAATAATTTTTATTATGTTATGTTAGTCACCATACAGTATATCGTTAGTTTTTGATGTAGGGTTCCATGATTCACTATTTGCATATAACATCCAGTGCACCATGCAATACATATGCTCTTAGCTCTTAACTGTACTGCCTCAGTAACAAGGGAGATGGATAAGATGCTTGGGAAGGTAGAGGGTGAAAGATTAGAAGCAGGGTAAGGAATGAAGAAATATTAGGAGAACAAAGGGAGATATATTGGAATGATTAGGATTCAGGCATGGTCAGGACCTGTTTTTGGTTTCAGTTATCCAATTCTGTTGAAAATAAATTTTAATTACACTGTTGTCTGTGCTTTAATATTCCAAACCAGGACAATCAATACCTAAGATCTACTACAACTTCATGCCACCACTCTAGACTTCAAGGATACTCCAATCTTCTATCTTCCCTGAAATAAAAAATAATATTTCCATCCTGGTTATATAACCTTTTACAAATCTGTGTGTCTTTTCTAAAACATATCCTTCTTCTTTTGATTTAACTGTGACTCGCAAGGGTTGGACTCTAGATCCCCCTCAAGTAATGGTTCCCATGAAGCCTTTCCTAGCTTTTCTCTGACAAGATCCCCCTTGGTTCAAAAATGTTCATCACTTTTCTGTGAATCAGCCCTGAAAATTACTTTATTTTAATTTCTAATTTACATTCCACAGATTATGAGCACACAAATCCATAAAAAGACAAGGTGAAGACTGTTAATAATCAAAAGCAAGTTCACATGGGAGAAAGCACAGGTGCAAATACTAAGAAGTTGAGAAAGTTTAGTCCAAAAAGTCGTCCTGTGTTAAAAAAGAGATTTCCTGGAAGAGAGATCAAAACAAAGATCTTAGACAGAAAGGAAACAACATATGATCTATATGTATGAGAAAACCCTATATTAGGAATTTCACACATACAAATTAATTTTCCTAAGAAACACATGTCATGATCCTTTACATTTTCCAGGTGCAGAAGCAGAGACAACAAAATGTTTATAAGGTCACTTCACCTAAGAAATGGAATTAAGATTCAAGTTCATGTTTGTCTCACTCTAAATTCCATTCTTTTATTCATTCATTCATTCACTCATTCCCTCCCTCACTCACTCATTCTGTTCATTTCATTTGCTCTCATAAGCATGAGTTTCTTGAGCAGGATAGATATCTACTAATTTGAATAGGCGAGTGACAATGTACAGGTGCACAGACAAGTGAGCAAATGAATAAAGTCTATGAGGTCAGTACAGTCTGATTATTAGTACCAAATCCATTCCCAAATCTTCCAAAACTGCCTTTGTTGGGAGCCTGAAGTATATTTCTGGATGACAAGAACTATATTCTGGTCGTAGGTTGAATTTGGATTCTGTTTTTTTGAGGCAACACTTAGATCTCAAAAGGAACATGCCGAACAAAAGAGAGATCTTTTCTCAGCACATTTCTTAAGCTATACTTTTTGCTTTGTCTCAACAGGAATAGGGAGAAGTTAAACATCGTTGGGCTTAAAAAAAATCTTGTTTGGGGCTCCAGGTTTGGATAGAGACCAAGAGAAGTAAAAAGAGAAAAAGGAGACATAATTAAGAATCTAACTATAGCAGTGATTTTAATGTCTGGGGCACCTGGCTTACATATTCTCCAGAAGCTCTATACCTTGCATTTAAATGATTGGTGTACCCTAGGGGAAGCAGAACCAATGCATTTTCATGCCAAAGAAAACTGACTAATGACACATAAAACATACTGAAATAAATAGAAACACGAGCCAAATTTCTATGTTAAGCAAATTATTGTAAAATAAGTTAGCATCTTTTTATTCCTTTGTGACATACTAGAGAGAGATGATCCAGAAAGTAGAGAAAATAAAATGACAAACCATAAGATACTCTTAATCATAGGAAACAAACTGAGTGTCACTGGAGGGGAAGGGGTGGCGGGATGGGGTAACTGGGTGATGGACATTAAGGAGGGCATGTGATGTAATGAGCACTCGGTGTTATGTAAGACTGATGAATCACTGACCTCTACCTCTGAAACTAAAAATACATTATATGTTAATTAATTGAATTTAAATGAAAATTGAAAAATAAAATAAAATGTGTTCTAAGAAAGGGAGAGGAATGGGGTGGGGAGTGAGGTAGGGGTGAAAGGGAGAATTTTGGAAGTAATGACTTGCAGATTTCTAGTTGTAACATAGGTTATTGGTGAATTAAAATGCTTGAAAAAATGACAGAAGATGGCTTTTGAAGGTCTCATTTCTTAGGAATGGATACGTGGTTCTTGAGGTAGAAGATCTAGTACTTCTTTAAGAACAAAGTTTTAAATAATTCATTGTTTGAGATCTTAGAAATGTAACATGCTGATTTATAGGCCTCTGAACACATATTGGTCAGGAAAAAGGTGACTGACCTCTTCTAGAGAAACAACAGGAGTGTCAGAGGCCCAATTCATCATGAATGGTGAGAAGGTCCCAGATCCACAACTTCAAAGCCTACAGTCCATCTTCTGGAAAGACTGATGTGGAAGGGCACTCATAAGTGGGCACAGGATGGCTGGAAGGTTCCTTGGTGGCCAGCAGAAACTTGGTAGACATGGGCTAAGGGGGTCAGTCACTATGGTAATTCAACTCCTGGGGAGACAGTTCTCCCCTTCGACTAATGGAGGATGTGTTTGACAAAGTGCCACAGACTGGATACTCAAACAACAGAAATACATTGTCCTACAGTTCTGGAGGCTAGAAGTCCTCGATCAAGATATCGGAGGGGTTGAGTCCTTCTAAGGGCAGTTAGGGAAGGATCTGTTCCAGGCTGCTCCCGTTGGCTTGTAGACACCTGTCTTCTCCCTGGGTCTCTCAACATCTCCTTCTCTCTATGCATGAACGTCTCTGTGCCCAGATTTCCCCTTTTTATGACAATAGTCATATTGGATTACGGTCCATCTTAATGACCTCACTATATAACTTGATTGCTTCTCTAAAAACCCTATCTTCTAATGAAGTCATATTCTGAAATACTGGGGTTTAGGACTTTAACATATGAATTTTGAGGGACACATCTAACTCATAACAAGAGACAAACAGTCATTAAAGCGGAAAAAAAATAATTTTAAGAATTCGATTAGATACTGTCTCCTAACTTAGTTTTCTCTGGGTTTAATGAGGAATTGCAGTGAATTTTCTCCTAAGGAACTTTATAAACCCTTTCCACTGGGTGTGGTGTGTGAGGAAAACAACCTGGTAGAATCCTCTGGGGTTTCACTAATCAGTTATCTAATTAAAATGAAATTGATTTTCCTTTGCACAGACATGGCTGAATATGTTTTATTCATTTACTTAAGAGACACAGATCATTCCTTTCTCATATATAGGATGGAGGTGATTATTTTCATGGCCAGTAATCCAGTAATCACCATGCAATGCTTCAGGGCCCTGGCCATGTTCCATTCCCCAGCATTTCATACTGACAAGATACCATGGTCTATTTCCCATCCTAAGGAGCCCAGCAGCAGAATCTCAGTTCTTAAAGCGATGATCATGTATTTTCAATTGTCAAGAAGTAAAAATAATAAAGTCAATCTAAGAATGCCTGTATTCATCTTTTTAATAAACATTATCACAAGTCCACTGTGAGCCAGTAACTGAGGAAAAGATGTCGTTCCTTCTTCTGGGCCCATTCTGTCCGGAAGATTAAGACAGGATGCGCAAATCTCAGTATTCCTGAAGTACTCTGTAAGAGCAACAGAAAACAACTACAGAGGCAAGATGTGTACAGTTGGGAGCAAAGTTTCATCTGGGCCACAAAATCATCTTGCAATTGTCTGTCTTTGGGAATAGTTGATCCAAAATACATTATAACATGGAGATTCCAAATTTTCTTTTATTTTTTTAAAGATGTTATTTATTTACTTATTTATTTATTTACTCATGTATTTATTTATTTTAGAGAGACAGGCATGTGCCGGGGAGCAGAGGGGGAGGGAGTGGGAGAGAATCTCAAGGAGAGTCTGTGCTGCATGCAAACCCCATGCAGGGCTCGATCTCACAACCCTGAGATCATGACCTGAGAGTCCAAGGCTTAACTGACTGAGCCACCCAGGTGCCCCTTGAGATTCTCAAATTTTTTTTAAGACTTTATTTATTTATTTGACAGAGAGAGAGAGACAACCAGAGAGAGAGGGAACACAAGCAGGGGGAGTGGGAGAGGAAGAAGCAGGCTCCCATTGGAGGAGCCTGATGTGGGACTCAATCCCGGGACTCTGGGATCACGCCCTGAGCCGAAGGCAGACGCTTAATGACTGAGCCACCCAGGAGCCCCGAGATTCTTAAATTTTAAATGGGAGCTAGAAACTTTTCATTCAAAGACATCTGATCTATGGGGCGCCTGGGTGGCTCAGTTGTTAAGCATCTTCCTTCGGCTCAGGGCGTGATCCCGAAGTCCTGGGATCGAGCCCCACATCAGGCTCCTCCGCTGGGAGCCTGCTTCTTCCTCTCCCACTCCCCCTGCCTGTGTTTCCTCTCTCGCTGGCTGTCTCTCTCTCTCTGTCAAATAAATAAATAAAATCTTAAAAAAAAAAGACATCTGATCTAAAATTAAATGAGATACCAACAAAACTAATGAAACTGCAAGCATTTTAAGACAAATGAATAGAAATGCTTAACTACTTTTGAAAATAAGCACAGAGGGGAGTCAACTTTAATGAATGAGACAAATGGAAACATTTCTTTGGTTTGACAGTATTGCCAGTTTAGAAGGCTAAACCAAGATAAATGCCGTGTGAAACCTAAAGATGGGGGAAAAAAGAGAAGGAAAGGGAAAGAAGAAAGGAGTGGATGGAGATGAGAAAGAAAGGAACATTCCAGAAGGATAAGAAGCACAGCATGTGAGCACAGCATTAAGCCATTACGTTAGGAGGCCATCTATCACAGGCTCTGTGGTGCTGATTAGTCCTGTGAACACTAAAACTCTGCTTTCTATATAGGCTCGCAGTTGCTGTGCTCTTATTTTTAAACAAAGTGTACTTTTTGAAATCCCAAGTTTCTCATTTAGTTGTAAACATTTTGCTCTTTTGCTAAAGAATGACTCAGGCAATAATAAAAAAAAAAAAAGAATGACTCAGGCAATTAAAATGTATTTAAGATATTTACAGCAGTGATTCTCAAATTTGATACCTCAGAAGCACTTGGGAAGGGTTTTCTTTGATCATTTGAGCAAAGATTCCCATATACTCTTAACTAATTGCTAGGCTATACTGTGGGTATTTTACTTGTATTTTTATCTCATATAATTCTCATAATAACCCAATGCGAAACGTACTATTATTCCCATGTCACAAAGAAGAAAATTGGGACATGGAGAGCTCAAGTGAACTGCAGAAGATCACAGTGCTGGGAAAGGCAATGCCAGGATTCATCTCCCAGGCCATTCGACAACAGAATAGGGGCTTTGAGCTTCCACGTTACCTTCCCCCTCAATTGGGAAGGCCCCCCTCCCCACAGCCACACACCGTGTTGGTGGCATTCTGACACGTATGTGTTAATAGGCATTACTTAAATTCACCAGAGTTTAAGTTCCTGAGTGATCACACACAGTCCATTCCACAATGCCCTAAGATTACGTTGTTTGTTTGAAATTCTAAACCTCTAAAAATAAATCAAATCCTGGTATTAGGATAAGCTAAAAAGCCATTGTCAAGAAAAGCAGCAAGCAAGAAAGAAGGAACCCTGTGTATAACACTTCCTGGGGAATAAACAGGTGAAGCTATGTTTTACAGTCTTTAACCCCTCCCAACAAAACCTTGATCTATTTTGAATGGGGCAGAACTTGCAAAGGAGACTTGCCCATTAGTCTCTGGGCACCAGAACCAAATTTTAGCATCATAGAATTCTATGCACAGAAATGGGAAAATGAGTAAACGGAGTTAAACAGTTTATTCTACTAGGAAGTGAGAAAACCAAAACAAGACCCTGGCTTAGAGGTATCCTAGATGTTGGCGCTCTCTCCAGTAGCCTCCAACAGACACCAGGAAACCATGACTTCTGCTATGTTTGTGCCTCAAGCCATCCACTGAGACAGAGCTCAGGCAACTGAGCAGTACTAAACAAGGTCTTCTCCAGAGAAAATTAGGCTGTCTTCCTGTCAAAGGTCCCTGCCTAATTACAGGGGTGAACAAACCTAGGAAACAAAGAAACCTCAAGTATCCTCTACTTTGAAGCCTCTAAAAATCCGGAAGTACCCTGGAATAACTTCCTTCTCTTTACTTTTCCTTTTCCCGCTTTCTTCTCCATGCTATGCCTCATGCCCACTCAGGTACCTTCCCGCTCACCCCTGCGCAGGAAATGAAGAAAATGCAGAGTAAATGTGGAGTTGAAATACTGGAGTACAAGTGGAATACTCGTGCCTTTAGTCAGCAAAAGGCTGGGGAGAGAAAGAAATGAGGCAGAAGATGCTGACACCCCAACATCAGGAAGAAGCCAGCCCTCCTCAAATTAGCAGGAGAAGAAGGGGCGTGTGCTCACACACACACACACACACACACACACACACACACGTCTGCTAGCCTATGCTCTTTCTCCTCATCTCACTACTTTCCACTAGGTCAAGACTTGATGTCACCTGGAAACCTTTAAGCCCATGGGTCTTAGTTGACCCATGACATCTGAGTAGAAAAGCTTCGTGTCTATTAGATACACATAGTCAACCTTCACTAAGCTGCCAATTAAAGAAAGAACACACAAAAAATAGTTAATATTTATGTAATCTTCCTAGGTGACCTACTTCATTGAAGGCATTTAAAACATTTAAGACAATGTCCCTTTTCATTCAATCAACATATGTCTATAGAGTGCCTACTGTGTACCACAGACCATTCTAGTTCCACTCATACATTTAACATCTGATTTCTAACTCAAAATCCGTTTTTATTCTGCCTTCCAATTTTAGCTATCACAGTCTGTCACAATTGCTATTCTTCTCTCCTGTATTTATAGTGAGTCGTTACCACTCATCACGAGGCCATCTGCACAATGTCACTGGGTAGCGACACGCAGCCTTTGTTAAAACCCTGGGATGCTGCATCTTGCAGGATGGGTATTAATGCTACTAAATCCATCTTCAACATTTCCAAACAACAACATTCATAACAGCTATTATATCCGAACAGTAGCAAGAAGAGAGGGTGCAGCATATTATTAGCAGGCACTGTCCGTTACAGTAGAATTATGACGTTATAAACAGAAAATAGATTTCCTCTTCTCTCTTTGTAATGTTGTACTTCATATTCTTGGAAAGACAATCCCTGTACAAAGGTGGTTACAGTTGTCAGGCATGTAACAGTATGGCGTCACGTGGCTATGAGCATCTCCTGCAGGCTCCTGGCTAGATGTTAACCCTTTAGTTTAGTTTAGTTAATTTAATTTAATTTAATTTAATTTAATTTAATTTTGTTAACCCTTTAATCTAACTATGGCAGTACATCAGAAACACATGTGGAGCAGCCTGAGGAAGAATTCAATCACTTTGTCTTTAAAATTGTGTATTTATTTTTCCGGTTGGTGCGTATGCTCTAAAATGACCCATTTGTTACTTCTGTTGCATAGTCAGAAGTAAGACACCACTGATTTAAGTTGTTGGCCAGTATATAAAAGCCATGTCAAGTTCTGTTGGCGTGGAGAGTATTTTAAGTCAGAGGATCGTAAACATAAGTGAGGTGGTCCAGTTGACCTGTGATTTGTTTCACGACTGGTGTTTTTATAATCCAATTCCACCAACATAGATGCCTTATATTTTCCTATTAAACATGGAAGAATATCCTTCAAGTGCACAGGGAGTTTGTTTTCACAAAATGTCTTAAAACCCAAAGCCTCTCAGTTTACGATAGTGACATTAACCAACACAACAAAATAATAGCACGGACTTGATGACTAATGACAACTGAAATTGGGCTCCACAACTATAAAATAAAGAGGAGTAGCTGAACTTGGGAATTTCGAAAGCACATCCTCTATGAATGGAAGAGCTTGTAGTGAGTTCCAGGAAGGTGCAAGCAGGGGAGCCTAAAAGAACCACATTTTCAGAATTTTTAAAAGATGTCAAAAATCCATATTTTGTATAAATTCTTTTGATTTTTAAATATTGGTGATAAATTTAGAGTTTAATAAAAAACCTATAGTGTGTGGGGGGGGTCCATGCTTGTGTGATGAACAAACCTGTGTGGGCTGGATTTGGTAGAGGACCTGGGAGTTTGTGATCTGTTATTTCTGCTAAAATCAACACCACCACATTGATGTGAGGAGGGTCAGATGTACAGGAAAGAGAAGGCCATCATTGTGTGCCTGTGAAGGCAGCCGGAGGTTGTGTCACTGTAGATAAATTTTGCTGACTTCGTTATTTTGATTAATAATTGTCCTATCTCCGGTGAGCAAAAAGTCACTCTCACTTGTGATAAGACAACTATTTTCAAGAAGTTCTTTGAAAAATAGTGATTTGAGAAAGGCATGGTGCTTACAGCATTGAGTGGGCTAGGACTTCTATCACAGTGGCTAGAAAACCATAGGAAAAAAAAACCTAGAAATTTAAAAGATCATAAGATAAACTTTTTTAAAAGTAGCTGTTTGATGTGAATGCAGCTACTTCGTAATTTCTTGGACTTACGGAAGTCCTATATAGTGCTTCCTTTTGTAAAATTGCAATGAAACCCACTCTTACTTTGAGGAAAAGTTGTTAGTTTAAGCAAATATAGTAAAATTGTATTGTAGTTTTATCAAATAGAGTTGCAACTCAATGCCTTAAGCCACAGTGCGATACTTTCTGAGTGCCTGGTACCACATAGTTGACTTCGGTGTATGTTACACTGGTGCATTCATCTTGAAATTGGCAGGAAACAGCCATATACTCAAAGAATGTGATAAATTTATCAGATATTTTCCTTAAAAAAACAAAACAAAAACAAACTTGGAGTTAAAGAGGACCAGAGGCAAATAATAAAAGCAATAACAAACCACAACGATGCAATAATTGAAAGGTTAGAACTCTGGACAGAGACATTTCCATGGAAAGTATATTGAAGAGAGACCTGGGCACTCTATGTGGGTCCCTGATATCTCAGACGGAAAGTCACCAGCATATGTTCAAGTGTCTTGGGTAGAGCAACTTAGGTAAAGACAGAGACAGATTTAACCTCATGAAGCTTCAGTGGGAGGGTCATCTTCAGGGTTCTTTTGCCTGAACTTTTACAAGGCTCCATTACACTCTTTCAGGGAGGTGTGGAGGAACCCACTGCTCCAGGTGTGCTGCTGTAGCCTGGGAGTCAATCATTTGCCCTTGAAGTAGTTCTGGGGCAGTGGGTGGATCCTGAAAACTTCCCACAGTACCTCTAGACCCTAGAATCCACCTGATGAACCTCAGAACTTCAAGGAGTTTTGACTTTAAGAAGAAGGATTAGAACCAAGACATTACTCTGCTACCTAATATATCACTAAAACCGAAGGTACACTGTCATCTGTAGCTGATTCACACACAAGTCCACAACTCTAGGGCCAGCAGATTAGGATGGGAAGATAAAGGAGGGACACCAGGCTGAGATAAGCATAATCCCAGGATTGAAGCACCAACTGAGAAGAAACGACACAGCATGTCATAGACGTGGCATTACTAATAAACAGCAATGTTGAAAAGACATTTTCTGTGTCATCAAAAATAAATTAAGCATTTTTTGATACATAATTTTGAAAGAAAAACTGAAATATAATCTATTCTTTCTGCAGAAAATCATGTTGACAAAATCATTGTCATATGTAAAAGTGATCAAAGTCTATGCAGCCAATAAATATAGAGGAAATGTTACAGATGATGGTGATGATTATGATGATATCAGATTATTGTCTCGATTTTGTGATATCTGTGGTTTTTGTCATCTTATATGTTTGTATTTGCTAATATTATTTTATTCTAAATTGGCATTTATATTTATATCTACTATTATGTTCATAATGTTGTATTCTTTTTCTTAAAGAAGTGCCCTCAAATTACAAACTTCAAGATTCATGTAACCTAGATCCCCTCTAGTAAGAAAGCTGGGACAGAAGCATGTACCAAAAGTAGGGAGAAAAATATAGGATCTGCCATTGGCCTTGGAAACACTCAAAGAACATTCAAAATTTTGAGGCATTGTGGAATCGTAGACCCCAGGATGTTTTGCACATATAAATGTATTGCACAAAGGCCATGAATTAAGTTCATTTTGAAAAAATCTGATATGATCGAGCTAAGAAGTAGAATATCCACCAGTCGTCCAATGGGATAGAAGAAAATCTTGACAGTCTTGTCCTTCTCTCTACCACTGTCGCTTCGTTCATCACCTCATATCAGTAGCATCTCCTGCTTTGATTTTCTTCACATGTGTTCATATTGGTTTCTTCTTGAGTTAGATTTAATTTCATTTTTCTGATGACTAAATTTTTACAACATATTTGTTCAGGATTATGCCCACTTCTAATCATCTCTGTGAATCTCTTTGGCTTACTCTTATAAGAGTCTTTTAGACTGGACATAGGAAGCAATGCTAATAGTAAGTAATAGATGTAAAATTTAAATATTAGAGTGTGAATCGATGGTTTGATGTAGGGGCAATGTTTAGAAGGTTCCTCATCACGACCAGATTTCTGCTTCTCAGCCACTGACGCAAAAGATGACTGCATTGTAATCCCCACCCTGGGAAGAAAGCGTGCTTCAGCCAAAGCTGAGCACATGTACACGCACATGTTTTCATGACCAGAAAAGTCAGAGGGGCTTCCCTGGCCATGATGGTGTAGGCATTAATTACACCCTGTCATAGCATTTGTAACATAGATGTACTTCACTGACATAGGGCTATAAAAACAAAATGAGTGAACCCATAAATATAAGATGAAGAGAGGTAGTTAATTCCAATTGTAAAAAAAGGATTAGTGAGTTACATGTATGCAAATGAAGGACTCCAAATTTTGAAAAGATGGCATTGTAAAGTGCCACACCCATTGTTGAGAGTATATAAATGCCTCACCTGAGGAGTAAGATATCCAAACAGAGAATCTTCTCACTGTCACTCAGCTGAATTCACATCTCCTGCCAACATGTCCTACAGCTGCTGCTCTAGAAACTTCTCCTCCAGCTCCTTTGGGGGATACCTGCGCTCCCCAAGCTCCTCCTGTGGCTCTTCCTGCCCCAGCAACCTGGTCTACCGCACTAACCCCTGCTCTCCTAGCACCTGCCAGCTGAGCTCCGCCCCCTCCAGTGGCTGTCAGGAGACCTGCTGTGAGCCCACCAGCTGCCAGACATCCTGTGTGGTGTCCAGACCTTGCCAGACGTCCTGCGACCGCCCAAGGACCTCCACGCTCTGCACTCCCTGCCAGACGACTTGCTCTGGGTCTGTGGGCATTGGGTCCCACAGCTGCCGTTCCCTGGGCTATGGAACCAGAAGCGGCTACTCACTGGGTTGTAGATCCCAGGGCTTCAGATCACTGGGAGTCTGTGGTTTCCCTTCTCTGGGCTGTGGGTCCAGATTCTGGCACCCAACCTACTTGGCTTCTAGGAGCTGCCAGTCTTCTTGTTATAGACCAACTTGTGGATCTGGCTTCTTTTGATCACCTTATTAAAATTTAATCTTGTTGTCCATTCTCACCAATGCCTCTACTTATAACCTTATTATCTCCATAACCTACAGGAAGAATTATCTTCTTATTCTTAGATTATCAAATCCTCACCTTGTCTCTGGCCCCAAATACTGGCTGACAGACTTTATTTGAAAAATTCTATAATTAACGTACTAACTGAAAATAAAATCTAAAGTCTGCATTCTTCCAAAATTGTATGAAAAGCCAAATCATTATAACCTAATAAATGTATTGGTTCTGATAACTAGCTATGTTTATTGTTGTTAGTTTTTATTCACTGGGTTTTTTATTTTGATAATGGAGATATTATGAAAAGATCAATATGCCCCTGGAAATAGATTTTTGAAATCCTACAAAATTGGGGATTTGAATTTTGAGGAACCTCAGATATTTTTCTTACTCAAACTACAAGTAGTGGAAGACAATTATTTAAGTATATAGACTTTTATGAATTGAAATCTCAGATTCAGGAATTAAATTGATTCCCTCACAAGATGTGGGAATGCCAACAAGCATAAAGTAGCAGACTAATTGATAGTTATATAAGAAATACAGAGAATAAAAATAATATTTACATTTATATGGCTAGGCTTATACATGAAAGAAAAATTAAATAGAAGACAAATGAAAATGATTATGTATGAATTTTAAGTAACTTTGCCTGAAGTCACCCACCATTTCTTAGTAAAAGTGATAAACACCTGATCTCACTGACGAGTATTCAATATGATCTCATCTACATATGTGTAATGAGAAATACCATAAAATTTGAGTGAAGAATCTAAAATCATCAGGATGATTTCCACCTTGGTTTTTACTCATGTTTCAAACTAAAAGATAATTAGTATTTGATACCACCAGGAGTGATGATTTAAAGTGTATCTCAAAAAAAAAAAAAAAAACGGGGAAACATTACTTCTCTTTTTCATGATAATATTCTCTGTTTTCTCAGGCAAAGTATTTTCAGGAATAGCAAAGTGCAAAGATAGACAGATTTTGATAAGAACCTAAAACCGAGAACAAAAAGAGTTAACATATGTTCAACAAATGCCGCTAAGCCTTATTTCTTTAGGCTATACAATAGCCCTTAGAGAAAGATACCCGTTATAAATTTGTTACACTGAATGTAAGAAAAGGGAGACACAGAAGGAATAAGGAACTAATAAGGAATACCTGCCCCATGGCATCTTAAAAGGTGAAGTTTATTTAGAATTGCAAAGACATAGGAGTATTAGAAGGGGCAAAAGGGAAATCTGGGAAGATGAAATAAAATAAGCAGAGTGGAAAAGACTGAAAATTATTTTTATATTCAAGGAATGACTGGAAATTTGGTTAACTTAACAATTGAAGGAGATTTTATATGGTGTGACAATGACAAACATGGTTAAAAACAGTTGATGAGTAACTGTCCCTCCATCATTTAGAAGTGTTACATTTTATTTGTTTTAGGGGTATTATATTTTAAGTCACAATAATTCTTGTTTCCACCACCTTCCATCCAAACTATTAAAATAGTTTTGTGGGATGCCTGGGTGGCATAGTCGGTTAAGCCTCCGACTCCTGGCTTTGGCTCAGATCATGATCTCAGGGTCATGAGATCAAGCTCCAGGTTGGGCTCCACACTTAGCTTTGAGTCAGCTTAAGACTGTCTCTCCCTCTGCCCCTCCCCCCCCAATTTTCTCTCTCTCTCTCTCAAATAAATACATAAATCTTAAAAATAAAATAAAATAAAATAAAATAAAATAAAAGTTTTGTGATTGGATACTCGTACTCCTATTTCTTACCTATCTAACCACTCTTTCATATATTATAAGACAAACCTTTCATCTAAGGATGAGTTATGAATTTTAAGCTTATTCCTAAGGGGGAATAAGATAAAAATTGATATACTTACAAATGAAAAAATTATTTGGAACTAATATTTTTTGTCTAGAAAATTTAGACAAAGAAAATACTTGTGAAAATGTCCAGAAATTTCCAAGGCCAAAATGTCAGGGAGGTTTTAACAATAACAACAACAAAGTCGCAGAATTCATGACTACTTCTCTATTAGGGATATTGTTGAATCCAAAAGGGAGGCTGTTGAGACTCATGAGCTCAGGTAACCAAAATCGAAAATTAGAAATTTCCCATGATTTTGACCAAAATTGCAACTCTGAACAGCACCTTAGGACTAGGCTGAACCTTAAATATTTACCCCTTTCTATGAACTGAAATTAATTTCTCACTCATTTCAACGCTTGATTAGATTAGCATGGTACACAAACTGGAGTAGCCACTCTGGAAAACAGTATGGAGGGTCCTCAAAAAACTAAACATAAAACCAACTCTTATGAATAGAGAACCTAAACTGAGTATTACTAGAGGGGATGTGGCAAAGGAATGGGTTAAAAAGGTGATGGGGATTAAGAAGTGCACTTGTTGTGATAAGCACCTGATTTTGTATGGAAATGTTGAATCACTGTAATGTACACCAGAAACTAGTATCACACTATATGTTAACTAATTTGAATTTAAATAAAAACTTCAAACTACAAAAGAATTTAGCATGGTATAGAGGTGACCTTAAATTATTTCTTTACCTGGATAAATACAAATTATAAATGCAGGCATAGACTTAGACATATAGATATA
Organism: Ursus americanus; assembly: GCF_024610735.1. Taxonomy (NCBI): domain Eukaryota; kingdom Metazoa; phylum Chordata; class Mammalia; order Carnivora; family Ursidae; genus Ursus; species Ursus americanus. The sequence continues at coordinate 85,583,030 of NC_142130.1, forward strand.
ATTGTGGATATAGTTTTATGCAGATATAGATGAGTATATCGATGATATACATAGACAGATGATGTAGATCTAGAACGTCTGATACCCTAGGGAAATTTATCAGACTTCAAGAAGTTAAGAAATGACTGAATCCAAAATATTACAGATAGTAGAATTCACTTCAGGAAATAAAAAGATAAATTTACAATTTTAAGAGAGAAGGAAACATATTAAAAGAACCAAGTAGAGAGGTGCCTGGGTGGCTCAGTCAGTTGGGTCCAACTCTTGATTTGGGGTCAGATCATGATCTCAGGGTCATGAGATCAAGACCCACGTCAGGCTCCACGCTGGGTGTGGAGCCTACTTAAGATTCTTCCTCTCCCTCTGCCCTTCCCCCTCCCCCTGCTCATGCTCTCTCTAAAAAAATAAAAAATTAAAAGAGCCAAGTAGAAATTCTAAAATTGAAAAATTCAATAAGTTAAATGCAGAATTATTGAATGGATTGAAAAGAAATTAGACATAGCTGGAGAGGCCACTAGAGATTGTTTTGGAGAACATATTTAAACTAACAAATTAAGAGAATACGTTGGAGTCAAACTGATGAACAAAAAAGAAGAGAAAAATTCAAAGCAACCAAAGGGAAAGAAAATTCAAGTTACCTTCAAAAAAGCAACAGTAAGATTGACAGCTGAATTCTAAACAGAAAAAGTAAAGTAGGAAGACAATTAAATATCCTCAAATTTCTTAAGAAAGAAAGCCTTAGAGTACTTGACTAATGAGTATTTGTTTCAAAAATGAAGGAGAGGGGCTCCTGGATGGCTCAGTTAAGCTTCTGTCTCTTGATTTTGGCTTAGGTCATGATCTCAAGGTCGTGGGATCAAGCCCAGAGTCGGGCTCTGTACTGGGCGTGGAGACTGCTTGAGATTCTCTCTCTCTCTTCCTCTGCTCTCATCGCCACTCTCTCTCTCTCATTCAAAAAAAAAAAAAAGGAGAAATGTAGACATTTTCAGACAATCAAATGTGTTACTAGCCTTCCAACACTAAATATATAATAAAATTTATATAGTTAGATATACAATAATCCCAGAACATACAAAAAAGATGTAAGAAGAAACAAAGAGTAAACAAAAAAATGTATATATAAATTATATATATACCTATATATCAAATTACATATATATATAATACATGGTAAATTTAAGCAAATTTTGACCATAAAAACATGGAGGCAAATATATATCAATATACATAAGCATACATGAAATTACAATACAGAAAATCCTAACATAGCAGTACATGAATTGGGGTAAGGATAGTTGGCCTTAAGATTTCTGACATTCTTACACTGGACCAGAAATAGTAGAAGTATTCATTTCTATTAGCAAGTCGACAAAGCATGCTGTGAACTCTAAAACAGCAGTATCCAATAGAACTTTCTCTGTTGCTGAAAATATTTTTATCTGAATTGTCCAATATAGGAAAATTCCCTCAGCCACATGTATCTATCGTGCACATGCAATGTGGCTAATAGGACTGTGGAACAAAATTTTAATTTAACTTAATTTTAAATTATATAAGTTGAACTTGATATATGTGGCCAGTGGCTACTCTGTTGGGTGGTGTGGCGTTGGGGTACCCTCTGAATGACTGACAAAATCATGGATATCATCCTGGAAGGCTGACAGAATGATTGTTAAAAAATATCTTGTATTACCTCTAATAACATGATGCTTTTCATCATATCATACAACAAACTTTGCAGTTAGTAAAACGGAAGTAGCATTTTTTGTTCGTTTCTTTTGTCTGATGTATCTTTTTACTTTCTCCCTTATATTTAAGAAAATCTATTTTAAGTAGAAAATAGTTTTGATTTCCAGTCCTGTCTGATATTCTAAGTCTTCAATAAGGATTATTCAGTCTATTATATTTAATTTAATTATTGATACTTTCAGATTTCTACTTACACATTTACTATTTCTAGTAGTAAACTTTCACACTCTTGCGAGGGGTAATAAAATCATAAAAGCTACAATTTTACCCTCTTAGGTTATTATCATTTCACAGTTTTTAATTTTTTTAGTAAGTTTTCAAGAGGTCTTAATGATCATTCTCAATTACTATTTATTTCTACCTATTTATTAAGAACCACAAACACTTCATTAGTGTCATGCATAATGAGCGCTTAGACAATTCCTTTATATTTCAACCTTTATCGCCTCCTGCAATTATAACTTCCCCTCTGAGGTAATTGTCTTCCTTCCTGGAGAAAACACTTCATATTCGTTTTAGCCTAGGTGTGCCTGACGTGGGGAGCTCTATAAAAGACAATATTTGGATATTTTACAATGGAAAAATAATCTTGAAGAACTGAAGTGGGGAAAAAGTGTTTTTATAATGCAGGAAACAATTATATGAAAGAATCTAAAGCTAAAAACGACCAGAAGGTCCTGCATGATAAGAGTTGTTCTGGAAGAGCGGGATCACTGGACACGTTATGACATATGCTGTGGATACAGGTGACAAAAGGGACAATGTATATATGAAAAGCCATAAACTATATTGATCCAGAACCCATTTTTATTGGAACTTCACACAGATGGAAGGATCCATAGTGTCACTAGTTATCTTCCCTCACCTCAAGAGTATTTGACTCTTTGGAAATTTCGCATAAATTGGTACCCACTGAGACTCTTTTTCAAATTAGTCTTGCTTAGTCATTTTGCCTTTAAACATCTGTCCTGATTTATTTCTGTGACCCACCGTGTTTCTCAATCAATTTATATTATCTATTTTCCCTTTCCATTGGATTTGAGAAGCAATATATAATATAATGTAAAATGTGAAAACTAATTTTAGGGGATGAAATAAGTCTACAGAAAGAAAATCATTGGTGACAGATAGGGTGCCTCTATTCCACTGAGCTAGAAAAAAAAGTGACTTAATCTCAATCCCTGTCTTTAGATCTCAGCATTCCCCAGCCAATGTCGGGCAAAGGCACGATGAGTCTCAGGCAAGGAGAAGAGTAGGGGCTTCTCTGGCCCTGATTAGCTGGCATTAATGACATACAGTCATAGCATTTCTGACTTTGGAATAGTTCGTTGGCTTGGTGCTATAACAACATGATGAATTCTCCTATAAATATGAGATGGAAGGAATCACCTGCAATTACAGAAAATATCCTTGAATTACACATATGGAAATGAGAGATTCCAAGTGTGGGAAAGGCTATTGTAAAAAAGGCCACACCCATGGCTGAGAGTATATAAACACCCCAGTCCAGGAAGTGACATTCAAACAGAGAATCTTCTCACTGTCACTCAGCTGAATTCACATCTCCTGCCAACATGTCCTACAGTTGCTGCTCTGGAAACTTCTCCTCCCGCTCCCTTGGGGGCTACCTGCGCTACCCAGCCTCCTCCTGTGGCTTTTCCTGCCCCAGCAACCTGGTCTACCGCACTGACCTCCGCTCTCCCAGCACCTGCCAGCTGAGCTCTGCTCCCTCCAGTGGCTGTCAGGAGACCTGCTGTGAGCCCACCAGCTGCCAGACATCCTGTGTGGTGTCCAGACCTTGCCAGACGTCCTGCGACCGCCCAAGGACCTCCACGCTCTGCACTCCCTGCCAGACGACTTGCTCTGGGTCTGTGGGCATTGGGTCCAGCAGCTACCGTTCCCTGGGCTATGGACCCAGAAGCGGCTACTCCCTGGGCTGTGGATCCCGGGGCTTCAGATCGCTGGGTTATGGAGTCTGTGGCTTCCCTTCTCTGCGCTATGGATCCAGATTCTGCCGCCCCACCTACTTCGTCTCCAGAAGCTGCCAGTCATCATGTTACAGACCAACCTGTGGATCTGGCTTCTAGACATCAACTTGTTGAGGGTCCAGACCTTTTGAGCAGTGTATCTAACCTCTAAACAGAGAGTTTATCATATTCATGACCTTTGGAAAAACTCTCCAGTCACCTTTATTCCAGCCACAAAGTGCTGGCCCAAAAACTGTCTCTAACATATACTGAACTTAATGATTAATTTTATTGGATGACTTTATAGAATTAGTGGATTAATTAATGGAATTTATGTTAATAAACATGAAATAATGTTAATGAATTAATGGGATTCTCGTTCATACTTTTTTTCACAATGAAAAATGAATATAATGTAATAAACTCATTTATTCTGGCTTCCAAATATTCTGCTAATTTAATTGTTAGTTTTAATTGGGTAATTTTTTTTCTTTTTTCTTTTTTCTTTTTTTTTTTTTTTGAGGGGGATATTCAAGTTAATGTTCACTATGTCTCTGGGAACAAACTTTGGAAATCTAATACATTGGTAAATTAGAACTAATTTATTTTGGGCTTCAGACATTTCTTTTTTTAACTTTTTTTTCTGGAATTCTTTTTTTCATGCAGAAACTTTATATGGATAATAATCTCAGGAGCAATAAAGAGCATATTTCCTCCAAAGGATGTGGGACCTTGATGTTTGCTGACAAAAGGAAAAAACACATCTGATACATCTAGATTCCTGGACAGTGGCAATTAACCTGATCAGCTAGTTAGGGACCTAAAAAGGAGAATATTAGAAGACTGATGCAAAGAAATCTGGTGTGGAAATGTGTGGATAGTATCATACAGATGGACACAAAATGTGAATATCTGTGTATTTCCTCTTAGTGCTCCCCAGAATGCATCTACCATGGAAGAGGAATGAAACAATCAAGTAGACAAAATAACTCTGCCAGTTGATGTGAGCCTACATTTGTCAGCAGTTCCTACAATGCTGACAAGATGACCAAGTGACCACAGAGGCTATGAATGGGTCCACCAGCATAAGCTCCTACTTACAAGGCTGATGTTATTGCCACCTGTGAATGTCCAGTCTTAGCAATGGAGGCTAATGCTAAACTCCCAGTGTGACATTAGTCCTCAAGAAGACCAACTGGCTGCTTGGATGCAAGTTGAACGTGCTCCCCTTCTGCCCTGGAAAGATCAGTGTTCACTCTCAAATGTACAGATATGTATTCAGAGTGTGAGTTTGTTTTTAATGCTTACCTCAGCAGCACCCTTATTCAGGAGTTAATGAATAGCTTGATCTACCAATATGGGATTGCTCACCATGTAGCATCCACTCAAGAAATCTACGTCACAGTAGAGAGAGTATACGTGAGATCCACGGGTTTTATCAAAAACCACACCACCCTGAACTCCCTGTCTGATGGTGCATTGGATTGGCCTACTGACTCCAAAGTTGAAGTGTTAGCATGGAGGCAATATCCTCAAAAGTTTGGGCTCCAAATATCTACCAAAGACCAAATATTTGGTCTTTCCAAAGACCGATTTAAGAACTTTGTGCTTCCTATTTCTGCAACTGGAATTTTCAAGGATAGAGGCACAGTTCCCAAAGGCAGACTTACTAAGGAACACACCAAGAGTCCCACTGAACTACAACTATGGCTGCTGCCTGAGTCCTTTGGGCTCCTTGTATTCAGGGGCCAACAGGCATAGAAAAGGAGTTGTCATCTATCCAAGAGGAGATGATCCTGATTAGTAGAAAGTAGTAGGGTTACTGTTACACAGTGAGGGAAGAGGGAAGATGTGGGAAGCTCAGCTGATCTCCTTGGGTGCCTCTTGGAACCTCCCATCCAACTGTGGACATGACCTGTCAAATGCAGCGACTCTAGCAAGAAAAAGTTACAGTTATCAGGATTCACACTTCTCAGGAATAAGGCTGAGGTAATACCACTAAGAAATCCACCATGACCACTACAGGTGTTAACCAAGGGTGAGACAAATTTCTAATGGATACTGAAGGAGGGAGATGGTAAGCACTAGCTGCAACTCCTAGACCAAATGCAGTGACAGGGACTGAGTTTCATGCCACTGGCTTCTCCCTTTTATATTTCCCCTCAGGAATAGAGCCCTACCAGAGCCATGAAGAATCTCTCTCCTGACAAGCTGACCCTGAAGACGTAACCAGTGGACTCTGACAGGTACAGATCTGCACTGGAACACACATCACATCACTTCACAAAAGGAATGGCTGTCTGGCTGTGACAAGCGAGGCCAGCTGACAGGCTTTCCCTGTTGGCTTCTTTGGGCTCTGCCTCAGCTTTCAAGCCAAGGTCAAGTTTTTCTCATGGCAGCCCCTGGTCAGTGACTGAACAAGGTGGTAGAATGGCTTTTTTCATTCATAGGTGCTACTCTCTACAAACTTTTTGTTCTTCTATCCATGTCTCAGTGCCTCCTTCCTGAAGAATACAAGTAGTAAACAGTCTCTCTATTCTTTCTTGGAATTTGTTGTTTCCACCTAAGATTATTTTCCTTCAGCCCAAAAAAATCTGTTAGTAGTCATTTCAGTGTAAATTTATCTGACACAGTGAACCCATTGGAAATTAATACTCAGTTACCGTATTATTCAAAAGGAAAACTAAAATGAAGAATAAGGGTGATAAAAGAGGGCTATTTTATATATGTATTTTTTTGAAAAAGAGAGAGAGGAAGTATGGGGGGAGGGGCAGAGGGAGATACAGTGGAAGAATCCAAAGCAGGCTCTACACTCAGCATGGAGCCTGACAGGCACTGGATCTCAAGACTCTGAAATCATGACCTGAGCCGAAATCAAGAGTCGATGCTTAACTGACTGAGCCACCGAGACACTCTTATTTTATATTTTGGAGGAAATTACAGGAAAGGAACTGACTTCGAAAATGCACAAAATTCATTCAGTCTGAGCAGTGGAGAAGCTGAGTTGTTCTAGGAGGCAGGCTCCAGGTTCTTTAAAAATTTGGACAATGTAAATGAAATTACATAAAAATACATTAATGATATTTTTTGTTTTAAATGGCATTTTTAAAAGATGTTATTTATCTATTTGGCAGAGAAAGAGAGCACAAGCAGCAGGAGCAGCAGGCAGAGGAAGAGGGAAAAGGAGGCTCCTCGCTGAACAGAGAGCCCGATGTTGGGCTTGATCCCAGGACCCTGGGATCATGAGACAAACCAAAGGCAGACACTTAACCAACTGAGCCACCCAGATGCCCTTTAGATGGCATTAAGAAGAAAAGATCCATGGGCTAAAAGTAGGTAGAAGAGATACTTGAAATCAGTGTCTCTTCATTCCCTTTTTCCAGATTCCCACATTGTCACCATCACCCCTGCTCCCTCTTCATATGGCTTGAGTCAACCTCTTCCTGTGACTCCATCTCAATTCGGTCTTTTGCCTTTAGATGTTTGTCTGGTTCCTTCCTATTTCTAGCCCCTTCTCATTATGTGTTATTTTTCTTCCCTCCATTGGATGTGAGAAGTACTATATAATAATATGTGAAAGATGGGAAATAAATTTGGAGAATGTAAATCAGTGGTGACAAGTAGAATCAATCATTAGAAGTATCCTTATAAAAAAGAAAGCTATGTCACTTCTCACTTGACATAGTAGAAAAGTGACAGAAAAAATTCCAGAGCAAAGCAGAAATAGAGATACATGGAGTCATAGCCAGGGAGAGAAAAAGGGGATTTCCTGACTGTAATAGGTTGAGGATTACTGACAAATAGTTCCGGAATTTCTGAGATAGGAATTATCATTGTATCCATTGTACCCGTAAGTACAATAAGTACGAAGCTAGTCCACTGCAATGACAGAGAAGGTTAATGAATTGCACAAATGCAGAAGAGGGTGAGCAGATGATACGAGAGGACTGTACTTGTACTGTGCTCTACCAACTGATCAGTATATAAAATACCCAGCACACAAAACCGTCTTAAACCTCAGATTTTTTTTCATTGTGACTAATCTGAACTCATACCTCCTGTCCACATGTCCCACAGCTGCTGCTCTGGACATTTATTTTCAGTCCCTTGGGGGGAGAGGGGTCCTGAGCTATGTACTGAGGCTCCTCCTACGGCTCTTCTTACCCCAACAACCTGGTCTATAGCACTGACCTCTGCTCTCCCTGCATCTGCCAGCTGGAGGTCGGGAGACCCGCTGCGAGTCTGCCAGCTGCCAAGCTGTGTGGGGTCCAGCCCCTGCAGACTTCTTTCTACCACCAAGGACCTCCATGATCTGCAGTCCCTGCCAATCAATTTGTATCATATCTCTGGATTCAGCAGTGTCTTCTCTCCGGATTACGGATCCAGAAGCTGCTGCTCACTGGGCTGTGGATCCAGTGGTTTCAGACCCTTAGGTTATGGAGTCCGTGGTTTCTCTTTCCTGAGCTATGGATCCAATTTCTGCCACCCAATTGATTTTGCTTCTGGTAGCCTCCAGCCATCTTGTTGCCAACCTACCTATCTGGCTTCTGCTAACCAACTTGTTAATTTCTAGTACATTTATGCAAAGTCATCAAAATGTCTACCCAGAGTTCCACCATGCTCATTATTTCCAGGGGCAACTATCTTAGTCTTTGATCACCAGTTCCTTACCCAATTTCTTTCAATCAAGCATAATCTAACAGAGTGATTCTTGCATCCTTTTGATTTAATGACTTAACTCCAAAATAAGTGTAATATCAGCATTATGGATGAAGTTCATGCTAAGTTATTTTCTGCCCCAAATGGGTAAAAAGTTAAATGATTATAATCCAATAAACTAATTTATTCTGTGTTGAAATTTTTTTTGTTGTTTATACATTATCGAGCAGCGTTTGTGTTAAGTTTGATTTGACAGGTTTAATAAAAGCTCAATATGCATCTCATAGTAAATTTTGGAAGTCTAAAAACTTGTGAATTTGATCTAATTTCTTTGGATTATGGATATTTTTCTCTTTCAAACTATAGTTATTGGACATCCATAGTTTTTAGTTTTAGAATCTTATGAATGAAGGTCTGAGAATTAGGATACATTTTGAGTACTTCAAAAACATGGGTTTTTTCTATGTAGACAAAGGGAATGTGACTATGAAGTTAACAGATTCTTCAAGAATTTCATGAACAAGAATAACATTCAGGTTTGCATGGTTAATGTAATAAATGAGAGAAAATCTAAAATTCCAGTTTAAAAATACATATGAACCTTAAACAAATTCTAAAGAGTTCACCTAAATCATATTAAAAATGGTTAGACTCACACATCCATTGATGCGTGTCCAACATAATTCACTTCTTTATATGTATGGAAAGACATTCTTAGTGGGAAGAATGTGTGTGATTCCCTATTTACTAAAGCCCAAACTAAATATAGATGAAAACAGAAAGCACTTTATAACTATTTCATTTGGATTCTTTTGGTAGTATTCTCAGTACAGGTCAAGTACTTAAAGAAATCCATATGAGACTAAGAAAAATAGCAGCTTACTAAGGAATAAAATTACATAAGACATTATCCCTAAATAGTGCTATAACCAAGGCTCAAAGAATATCCTACTCATTATTTCCTGACCCTCAAATAGATGTTTGACAAAGACTATTTTTAAAATTCAGGTTATCTTTTATTTATTTGTTTGTTTAATTAATTAATTAATTAGACAGGGGCAGAGGAAGAGAAAGAGAGAGACTCTTAAGCAGGATCCATGTCCAGCCCAGAGCCCACCACAGGGCTCAATCTCACGACCCTGAGATCATAACCTGAGCTGAAATCAAGAGCCGGACACTTAATCAACTGAGCCACCCTGGCGCCCCCAGGTTATTTTAAATAGAAGGAAATGAACGCAAAGCAGATCAGAGGTTTCCTTAGTCATGACAACCAAAATTGTCTTTCTAGGTGTTGCCAAATATTCCCTGGGGGATGGAAGGCACAATCACTCTTGGTTGAGAATTATTTATCTAGGGGTGCCTGGGTGGCACAGCGGTTAAGCGTCTGCCTTCGGCTCAGGGCATGATCCCGGCATTATGGGATCGAGCCCCACATCAGGCTCCTCCGCTATGAGCCTGCTTCTTCCTCTCCCACTCCCCCTGCTTGTGTTCCCTCTCTCGCTGGCTGTCTCTATCTCTGTCGAATAAATAAATAAAATCTTTTAAAAAAAAAAGAATTATTTATCTAAACGAATGCATAGAAAGAATCAGAGGAAAAAACAGAGAAAGGAATTTATACAAATATGGACTATAGTGAAAAGATTTAACATACTTGTTTTTGGAGTCCTAAAACAAAAAAGACAGAGAATTGAGGAGAAAATATATTGGGGAGAAATTTTAAAATTTTCCCAAAGTCAATAAAGCCTGCAAAGTAAAAGTTAAAGACAGTGAATACCACACCTACACACTAGTAAATCTGATGAACACCGATGACAGAAACATTTCTAAGAAAGCTGAGTTCTTTTTAAAAAAGAAAAAAGTGACAATAGGACTAAAATACAAATTACTTGCAAAGATAATTGAATGAAATATTCAAAATTCTGAAAGAACACAGATGTCATCCTAGAATACTACGCTCAATAAATATGTGCTTTAAAATTGAAGAGAATTTCAGACAACAAAAAATTGAGAGAACATTTCAGCAGCAGACTGACACTAAAATCTGTACTAAAAGTTGTCTGTTAGTGAGAAGGAAAATATCTTTACTGGTCAATAGGAAAAAGTCTGAAATTCAGATATGTGTTGCCTTCTACCTCTCATTCTTAAGACCATTATACTTTCTTGGTCATGGTATGGCTTTCCAGTGGATGTATTTACCATTTTCTGGGATACAAGTAACCCCTAGACTACATTGGGCAAATATAATGAAACACTTTCTAGATGACATATAGACAACACATTACCTGATGACATCAATCTTAATATTCCAAGTCATAGTTTTTAAGCACCTGGCTACTTACAGAGATGATCAATCAAAGTTGAATCCTCTGGATGGTCAGTAACAAGCTGAACAGCAAATCCCATAAAATAATTAGATGGGTGGCAAAAGTAGGATCTAAAATAGATAATGGAAATCTGTCAGTTCCACAAACCACAGATCTGAAAAATCAGGTAGAAAAGAGAGATCAGAATCAAATACATATTTGGAAGCCATTAGTTCCACAACTCAGAGCCAACATTTTAATAATATAAAATCTCCATATATACATATACATATTTGAGAGAGAGAGAGAGAGCACCCACAAGTGGGGGGGAAGGGCAGAGGGAGAGGGAGAGAAAGAATCTTAAGTAGGCTCCACTCTCAGTGAGGAACTCAATGCAGGGCTTGATCTTACAACCCAGAGGTCAGGACCTGAGCCAAAATCAAGAGTTGGACACCTAACCAACTGAACGCTGCCCCCTGCATCCCTTTATTGCTTGCTCTTAAAAGTGGGATATTATGGTTCTTCTATCTGTACCTCAATCTTACATTCCAAGTCTTCATATTAGACCTTAGTCCTTTCATGTTGTACATATATTCATATGTATATGCATATACACATACATATATATATGTATGTGTATATATATACATGAGTTTATATCTACTAATGTTTATATCTACCAATGTATAATTTTCTTATTATTTGATCTTTTTTTTTTTTTAAAGATTTTATTTATTTATTTGACAAAGATAGAGACAGCCAGCTGGAGAGGGAACACAAGCAGGGGGAGTGGGAGAGGAAGAAGCAGGGTCATAGCAGAGGAGCCTGATGTGGGGCTGGATCCCATAACGCCGGGATCACGCCCTGAGCCGAAGGCAGATGCTTAACCGCTGTGCCACCCAGGCGCCCCTTATTATTTGATCTTCTAATTACTTTTGCTTTCCTTTTCTGCTTTTTTAATATTAGTTTAAAAACCTTAATATTCTCATTCCCCCCCATTTAAGTGTAATATTTGCATTGTTTTAGTGATTTTAGAATTTCTTAGAAATTTCAATGTACAGGGGCCCCTGGGTGGCTCAGTTCATTAAGCACCTGCCTTCGGCTCAAGTCCTGATCCCAGGGTCCTGGGATCAAGCCCGACATCACACTCATTCCTCAGCGGGGAGTCTGCTTCTCCCTCTCCCCCTGCTTGTGCTCTCTCTCTCACTCACTCTCTCTCTGTCAAATAAAAAACAATATATATATATATATATATATATATTTTTTTTTTTTTTTAAAGAAATTTCAGGGGCGCCTGGCTGGCTCTGTCATTAAGCATCTGCCTTCCACTCAGGGCGTGATCCCAGGGTTCTGGGATCGAGCCCAGCATCGGACTCCCTGCTCTGCTGGGAGCCTGGTTCTTTCTCTCCCACTCACCCTGCTTGTGTTCCCTCTCTCGCTGTCTCTCTCTCTGTCAAATAAATAAACTAAATCTTTAAAAAAAAATTTCAATGCACATTCTTGATTTATTCTTGTTTTAATATAAACTATTATTTTACAATTCCTCAATAATGCTAAAACCTTAGAATGCTTTATATCAAATCCCTCTCTTTTGAAGCATTATTGTCCTTATGCATTTTAAGTACATATATTTTAAAACCAAAAATCATTTCAGTTATTATTTTATAAATTGGTATTCAAATGTAATTTATGTTTACCGACACATCTACCTTATATTTCTTCCTGCACTTCCACATTGCTCTCTGAGAATATTTTGTTTGTACCTAAAGAGAGTCCTATAGTATTTAGTTTGGAGAGCTCATTAGAAGTAGGCATTCAGGTATCCTGCACTAGAGTACTAATCTCAAGGAAGTGGTCTAAGGATGAAAGAAGGATTATTCTAGAAGAGCAAGATGTCTGGATGATTATAAAGACAGATGGTAAAAAGGCACAATGTTTTTAAAAATTCATAAATTTCATCCATTTGGAACTGTTTTGATTTGAATAACATTTAAATTCAACAAATTAGAAGTTTAAAATAAAATAGAGGATGGGGCGCCTGGGTGGCACAGCGGTTAAGCGTCTGCCTTCGGCTCAGGGTGTGATCCCGGCATTATGGGATCGAGCCCCACATCAGTCTCCTCCGCTGGGAGCCTGCTTCTTCCTCTCCCACTCCCCCTGCTTGTGTTCCTTCTCTCGCTGACTGTCTCTCTCTCAGTCAAATAAATAAAATCTTTAAAAAATAAAATAAAATAAAATAAAATAAAATAAAATAAAATAAAATAGAGAGGAGAAACCTGAATGTCTCACTCTGTCCTCTGTCACTTACTTCTTCCCTTCACCTCAATTGATAAACACTCTTTGATGGGCTCAAACTGGTCAAACTGGTCTCCATTTGCAACTCTGTCAACATACTGTTCTTGCATCTTGCTTCCAAATATTTGTCCAGGGTTCCTTCTCCATTCAATTTGTAACATGGTTGGGCCTTTTCCATTGGGTATGAGATACTCTGCATTAATATTTAATACTTGGAAAATAAGTTTTGGATAAAAATGAATGGTCACAAGTGCTTTTCAATCTTTAGAGGGCTTTTAGGCAAAGCTGGAGCTATGCCTATTACCAGATTTAAAAAAGAAAAAAGGAAAGAAAGAAAGGCGATGTCATTTTCATCTCCACCCTTAGAAGTAACTCACATCCCAGCCAAGCTAGGATCAGATACATGTACAGCATACGCCAGGAAGAAAAGGTGGGACTTTCCCGGCCAAGTTAGCATGGCCACTAATGCGAAACGGTCATAGCATTTCTGACATAAGAATAGTTCATTGGCTTTGTGTTATAATGAAATTTATTATAGCCCTCATGAATACAATAGGTAGGAAACTATGCATCTGCAGTTACAGAAATGATGATTGAGTTAATACTATGCAAATGAAGGAGTACAAATATAGGGATGAAGCTTTTTCGCTTTCGACACCTACTGCTGAGAGCATTTATATGCCACAGTCCAGGAGGGAGAATAAACCTCGGAATATTCTCTGTGAATATTCTCTGTGAATTCAGTATTCACAGTGTTTTCTCAGCTGAACTCACATCTCCTATGAACAAGTCCTGTTGTTGCTGTTGCTCTGGAAACTTCTCTTCCTGCTCCCTTGGGGTCTACCTGTGCTACCCAAGCTCCTCCTGTGGCTCTTCTTACCCCAGGAACCTGGTCTACCACATGGACCTCTGCTCTCCCAGCACCTGCCAGTTGTCAGGAGACCTGCTGTGAGCCCACCAGCTGCTAGACATCCTGCTACCGCCCGAGAACCTCCATGCTCTGCAGTCCCAGCTGGATGACTTACGCCAGGTCCAGCTTTGGGTCTAGCAGCCGCTGTTCTCTAGGCCATGGATCCAGAAGCTGCTATTCCCTGAGCTGTGGGTCCTGTGCCTTCAGACCCCTGGGTTATGGAGTCTGTGGCTTCCCTTCTCTGGGCTGTGGATCCAGATTCTGCTACCCAACTTATTTTGGTTTTTGGAATCTCCAGCCATTTTGCTGCAAGCCAATCTATGGACCTGGCTTCTACAGACTAACTTGTTGAATGTCCAGATCTTTTAGCAGAATGTTAGCTATTTTATTCTCACAAGAAACAACTCTCCTTATCGTCTCCAAAGACTAATGCTCACCCATTCTACGGCCACCCAGTCTAGCTTTCAGATTGGTTCTTGCAAAATGTAAAACATAGCAACAAACCTAAGTTTTCAGTCACATAGCTGTGTTGGTGATGAAAATCATAAAATTATTACATGTCCTTCAAAAATTTTAAAAATCCAATTATTTTAAGTAAATAAACACATTCATCCTGGCATCCATATATGTTGTTTTTATTATTATTTGTTACATATTTATTATGTAGAAATTTCTTTTATTAGTGTTATTTAGTATTATTTAGTATCTTTTAGTATTGTTTAGTAGTATTCTTTTAGTATTTAGTATTACTGGGAATTTCTTTAGTATTATTAATATATATTAATTAATAGAATATTATATATAATATTAATATATTATATAAAATATATACATAATATCTATATATATATAAAGATTAACATTAGATTACTTTGCTTCCCAAAGTAAACTTTGAAAGAATAGAGGTTGGACAATTTGAAATAAAATTTACATCTTTAGATTTTTTTCCTTTTTATATAAACCTTGTATAAATAAATATCTCCAGAACTAGGAAAGCCTAATCCTTTAAATCATGTGAGTCCTTTTATCTCTCTTCATAGGAGAAGAAAAGTACAATATTTGGTGGGTATATATGACTGCAGAGAGAAAAAATAAAATTTAGATATACTGGTAAGTTTACACATGAAACAAAAATTAAATATAAATCTAACTTGTTGCTTTATGTTTTCAGAAAATACTAAATATAAAGCTTGAATAACTTCCATTAAACTTGTCCAATGTTGGTTGGGAAAAGTAGCCAACTCTTTGAATCCCAGAGAGAACTTTTCAATGGAATTCACTTCTTTATAGTATAAAAGAAGGAAGCCGATTATGCTTGGTGTGAAGATTTTTGGTTCAAAATATGTGAGTATTTGCCTCTATGTTTTCTAATAACTCAAACTACATATGACTGAGAATCACAGCCTTTATGTCAGCAAAAAATGGAGATGCATTATTTTTATTTTTTATAGACATGCACTAATCTTTTAAAGGCCATGTATTCCAGAAAACAATATGTTGCTATGTGAAACAGTTTGATAGAGACAAATCTAATAATAAAAAGGAATTATCATTGTGTTGAGCTGAATAAATGTTCAAGTAGATTTTCAAGTCATTATTTGTTTAGAATCTTAAACAGCACTCTGAGGGGGAGATATATTTTATGTGCTAAATTTCTTTTAAACATGAGGCAGTGGAAGCTCAAAGTGAGTCAAGGTCTGGCCAAAGATTCCAGCTTTATAGAGAAATCAATGTTCATAATTTCCTGGAAGATAGAGGCTACTATGAAAAGCAAAAACAGAAATAGTATAGGATGGAATAGAGGAAATTTGGGAAGATAAAATGGAATGAACAAAGCAGAGAGGCCTAAAGTTAGCTGGTATGCTTAGGGAACGTTTGGGCAGTTAATTTACGATGAATGGAAGGTTTATTTGGCAAATAGGGCTAGTTATTAATAATGGCTGCACATTACCTCATCATTTTAAAGTCTGAGTTTTGAATGACAATAATCCTAGGTTTCATATTCACCTATTAAATTTATTAGAACAGATTTCTAGTGATAATCCTCCAGGTTTCTTGTCTGTTCTAAATAATTTTGCATATATCATAGAATAAATATTCTTACCAACCATCCTCATATATAGAAATTAAACATAATGTTTATGTCAAATATAACTTTTGACAGAATCAGAGTGGATAGTTTAAATCATGCCTGTGAATAAGAGCCTCAGTAAACCTTGATAAAATACCCTATGTACAAACTCTGGAGCACTACCAGCTAAGAACTGCTAAATCAAAATTAGGACACATTTTAAGTAAAAATCAATATTGGTATTTGGGCGACTTTCTTCCTGAGTTGTCCACTGATTCCAAAAATGTTAATGGGCTCCTAGTCTGAATAGAATCAGATTCCAGGGACATTTTTTTAAGGAGCGTGGAATACAGGCAAACATTCCAGGTTTTTAAAGCCACTATTCGAGTTCCATGAATAAGCAAACATAGAATGTTTCATAGGAACTGAATTTCATCAGTCTTGATACCGAGAGTGTTAATAATCTTATCTCAGCTTGGTACAACCAAAGTAAATTCCTCTGCAAATAGACCCATTCAAAGACTCAAATTACCTATGATAGTTGATTAAAATTACCAACGCTACAAATAGGCAAAACAAAACCAAACCAAGAGACAGTACAGAGCACAAACGAACCTATAGGATATACGGATAATGTATATATTGGAAATGTACAGAAAAATAGTTGTTTTTATTAATCTTAAGAAATTAAAGGCAAAGTTTAAGAATTTTGACAAGAATACTAGAATACATAAAAATGAACATCAAAATACTAAAACTGTAAAATACAATAACTAAGATGAAGGAAACTCAATTGAATTCAAGACAAATGAAAAGAGTCTGAAACTATGGGCCAACCTGCCCCTTAACTGAAATATAGAATATATTCATGAGCTCAGATCAGAGTGACAACGTATCTGGTGGGAGTATAGGCAATGTGGAGATGCATTGAAGCTGATTTAAACTGGAGACAGTCTGGTTAACTCAATTCTTTAAGGAATCTTACTGTTAAGCCTTTTGCCTTTCTAACATGCGGAAGGGAAGACTTACATTCTCTGGAAAACAATAAATCAATATATTGTATATGTATATTTTTGTGTGTATGTGTATTGATCATATAATCATAAGTGTTTACAAATACAATTGTAACTGTATGTAAATATAAATATTTCTATTTCAAAATCCACTAGTCTTTTATTCACACTATCTATAATACAATAAAACATTATAAGATATTTCAAAGAACATGTAGATGTTACCCAATCAAAACAATCAATAGAAGCAAAATTCACATTTACTACAAATATTAGACTTAGTTGGCACAGACTTTAAAGGGATTATGATGAACATGTGAATAATTTAAAAAAAGATGGGTATAGTTAATAAGTATATGGGGAATTTTAAGAAATGGAAATAATTGGGAAAAACCTGATGGATATGCTTAAATGGAAAGTTAAAGACTTAAAATTAAGTTAAAGACTTAAAATTAAAATTAGATTAAAAGAATATTTGACAAAACAGAAGCAAGGATATGTGAACTTTAAAATAGATTTTTAAGAAAATATATTATCCAATTCAAGCTACTTGGAGAAATAAAGACTGAAAAAAGAGGCATAGCAAAAATTTGGAAACGTGTTGAAAAACATCAAGCAATCTAAAAACAGTGTAAGAAAAGTCCCAGAAAATAATAAATTGAGCAGGAAAAAAAAAAACTATAGTAAAAACTTTTGTACATTTGATTAACAACTACAATAAGTCAAGATCAAACAAATAAATAAAACCTCCAACTCAAAAATCCAAGAATCACAGGTTGATTGAATCAGAAGAAATCCACATTTAGGCACATTGTAGTGAATTGATTAAAAGCAAAGATAAAAAGAAATCTTAGAGTAGCTAGAAGAAAAAAGAGACGTTACATATGGGGAACAGTAATAAGAAATACAGCTAATGTTCTTAACACCAGAAGAAAACAGAACAGTATTTTTAAAAGGCTGAGAAGAAAAAAAAAATATTCAGCCTCCTAGAATTTTATATCAGTTCAAAATATCCTTCAAAAAAGAAAGAAAAATAAAAATATGTTCAGAAAATTTGTATCCTCAAAAATTATCTATAAAATCATTAGTTCAACTCTGCTGATGTGATAGAGAAATTTCTAGAAGTGTGTGCATTTGAAAAAGTAGGTACTGAATCTACGGATGACACTGTTCAGATCAGAAACAATTGAATCCATATCTCAAGAATGCAGACCCACAAACAAAAAATGCAAGTCAGTATTTCCATAGTAAATAGCACCCATATTTTGAAACTGTCCAGTTGTATAATGTTCACAAATAATTTAGGGTTGTCTTTTTTTTCTCTTTTAAAAAAAACTACCCTTGGAGGCCTAGAGTGTTCAGTCCTGACCAACATACAAGTTTGGGCTGGGCAGACCAGGATCTGAGGGCATGGGAAGTCTCCCTCAACTGGATTCCCATCATTAACCGTTACACAAATTAGAATTAGAGATGAGAGCTAGCCGGAAGAGAATGAGGTCACAAGCCTCTTTGATTGGTGCACAGGATATGAATTAGGATTTGGTACTCCTTGAAAACGTATTTATTAACTTTCTATTTTGTCTAAGAGTAGTTCTGCAGCCTATTCATCTTGTGGTTAGTGACGCCTAAGTTTGTCATGAAGGCTTTTTGAAGAAGTGTTTCTAAGACAAAGACACAAACCATACTTGCTAGAGGGAATGAAGGAAAATGAATTCTGCTTCGGAATATATGAAAAGAAATATTTTTCCAAATGATTATGTAAATTTTCTGAAGCTATTGGTCACCTATTTTCCTGTATGAAAATCATGAAATAAATAATTGAAATAATTGATTTTACTGATTTTCACAAAATCCAAAGTGTGTGACCTTGTTGGTTTTCTCTGCTTTGTGTTTGATTTCTACTTCATTTATTTCTATTCTTATCTTTACAATTTCTTATCTTAAAATTTCTTTTGGCTTAAATTGCTTCTTTTTCAAGCTTCCTCATATAGAGGAATAGAAATTTTATTTCAAGTTTTCTTGTATTTTCATATATACATTAAAATTTAAACTCTTCCTTCTAAACAGCTGTATTTCCCCAATTTTACTGAGTTGTAACATCATTATTATGCATTTCAAAATATTTCCCAGTTTCCATTGGGGTTTTCTTCTCTTTGATATTTGGATTATAATGAATGGTATCGATTAATTTATAATCATATGAGTTTTTTAAAAATGCTTTATTTATTTATTTGAGAGAGAGAGAGAGTGAGTGAAGCAGCGGGGTGGGGGGGCGGTGAGCAGAAGCAGACTCCTTGCTGAGCTGGGAGCCAGATGCATGCTGGGCTAGATCCAGGGGCTCCAGGATCATGAGCTGAGCCCTGAGCCAAAGGCAGATGCTGAACCAACTGAGCCACCCAGGGGCCCCCATGGGAGGTTTTTTAAGTTAAAAATTTGTAATTTATCTCTAACCTATGTCTACTGATGTTTCACTTTTTAAAAACGTATTGCCAGCACTGAACTAAATAACCCAAATTTGAAGTCTAATGCCAGGCTTTGTGATAGAATTTCTTTCAATAGATTTTCTCCTCAAAATGAAATTGACATGATTTAAACGTGATAAACTCCTTAATCCAAAAACAATGTGGTGGTTGGTATCTGTTTATTTTCTCCTTTTGGTTTGTTGTATATTTGTGAAATTAAAATGAAAGATTATATGTTTCTGTGAACGGGCTCTGAAAGCTTGTGTGTGCAAGGTCTGAACTGATACCTATAGAGTTTTCATTCTCTTAGAGTAGTAAGTTCCTGGAAATTCATAGTTTGAAGGGGCAAGTATGTCTGATGACAAGTTTCAGGAGCAGAGGAGAGTGGAATTCCTTCAGTGAACAATGGAACATGTGTCTGTGCTGGCAGAATGAGGGAATGAAGAAGCTGACACATATACCAGGAATATAGAAAGCAAGGAAATAAGTTAGTTTATATGGTTTGTTCCATAAAAAAAAAAAAAAGGAAATAGAAAACTACTATGCGTTTGTAAAATTGAGAGAAGAATGCCTAGGAGGTTTAAGTAACTAGAATTGAATTTACCTCATTTTGGTTAAAAATGTCTAAATTTTGCATTCCAACAACGAGTTTCTAGTCTGATTCATTTCTCCAGGTGTGTATAAGGAGGTAATCACTGAAGCTAGGTGGGAAAGGTCCAGGTTCCATCTTGGTGCCTTCCCAAATGAGCTTCTAGAGCAGCCTACATGCCTGTGTCAATTGTATCTCAATATGAAATTGGCTATTCTTTGATTTTTTTATGGTTCCTTTCTAAACTTTTATAAATACAGTATTTCAGGAAATGATAAGCTGCTAAATAGAGGGCTTATTGCAAATGAGCCAAACACAAAAATAAAATGATATCCTTGTGTAAAGCCAGGAAATACTTAAAGAAATGTTCTGTGCATTATTTCACCATACTCACAAGCATACCGGTGTGGAATTCACTCATTACACTCTAAGGTCCTTTTAGCATACGAGAAAATAGAAGCTCAAAGAGAATCATAGATTTGTCAAAGGTGCCATTTCTTTAAGGAAATAAAAATGTCCCACTCACTTCCTGAAGGCATTAAGTATGAGAGACATAAGTGACTGTATAGATCACCAAGTTAAACTTAACTTATTGTATAGGCATGGATCTTGAGACTTGGAAGAGTTAGTTTCTAGGTCTCACAGAGAGTTAATGGTAAAGTCAAGGATAGACCCCTGGTTCCTAAGTTTCATTTTAATGCAATTTCCATTGTGCCATGTGATCTCATCTTCTCTCTCCTCCAGTCATCCCTCTTCCTTCTCCTGCTCCCCATTATCATCAGGAGTTTCTGGGTCCTAATCTCTTCTTATAAGGACACCAGCCATGTTGGATTAGAGCCCACCCATACAACCTCATTTTACCTTAATTACCTCTTTAAAGGTCCCATCTCCAAATAGCAGTCACATCCTGAGGTATTGGGGGTTAGGGCTCCAACTTAAGAATGTTGGTGTGTGGGGGGGGGCACAAGTCAGCTTACCCATTTTGGTCAATGTTGTGATCATTCAAGACCACGAGGCAATAAAGGCCAAGACTCAAAGTCATCATGTTGAGGAAAGTGGAGTAGAAGAGTTGAAAAACTCATCATCATCACCACTAGATTGTTTGAGAAATTATCACGATTTCTAGAATGTTACTGGGAAACCTAAAGGGGATTGAAATTATGAGAGAAAAAACAGAAAATTTCATTTGGCTTTAGCTGACAGAAAGAGAAATGGCAATGCTCAGTACTCCTCTATGAACTTAATCTTATTTTGTTTATAATTTCCATGATTTTTAAAAATAGAATAACACGAATGATTCCCACATGCACGTGTCCACGTGTGGGCCAGTCGTCTTAGAGATCTGGAACATAGACAAAATAGCATTAAAATGGAAAAATAGTTTTTGGCTAAATCGGAGCTATCTCTGATGATTAAAAGAGTTACCCCATTAAAAATGTAGAAGTGGTTCTCTGGCCCCAGGAAATACTCTAGTTAGAAAAGCAAACAGGCTTTTAAAGACAAATCAGGGATCGATTCAGTAGTCATTACATCACTATATAATGAAATACACGCAACTCCCAATTACAACTTTGAAGACAGTAAATTTGTCATATCACAACTGATACCTCAGTTAGATACAATATCTTGTTTAAGGATACCGGAATCAAACCATAAAAACTATCATTACATCTCAAGAAATTATCTCAATCCCATATAAAAGCTGCTCTAGAAACAGCCAACATGTACCCCCCAAGTCTTTGGCAGCATTCTGAGTTTACCAGGATCAAGATAAAGTTCCCTCTACATTCTAGCATCTTTGTTGCCTACAAAGGCAGCCTTGCTCCCCACCAGATTCCTACTAGATCTCTCATAGGTCCTGTCCCTACCAGAATTCCAACTTTGTCGTGTTTTACATCTTGCCCTTCTGTTACGCTCCCTGGCTCGGTAAATTTTGAACTCAGGAATTCAGTTCCCAAGCTCCTGCTGCCTAAGCAACTCTATTTCCAGGAGTTGCCAGTCATCTTTTTACCAGCCAGCATGTGGTTCTGATTTCTAGGGATTGATGTATTCAGTTTCCCAGGAAACTCATCATGAGTCATTTCTATGCAATTGATTTCACCAATTCCTATTTATTTATTCTTGTCACATTAGTGATTACAGATAACAGCTTTGTTCCCCTTCAACCTTGACTCCCATATTTTTTATTAGTCATGCCTCAGTAGTATGTTGTCAAACATCTTGTCGATACTAGTCAGTTCTCAAAATAATATTCATTTTGCTCCGCTCATAGGGAATGCGTGCTGCACAAGTGCTCCATCATATTTTTTTTTCAAGAACACATTCATTCATCTGTTAAATATGGTGAGGAAATTTAAAAACAATATTTAAAAATGCGGTTCCTACTGTATGGTGACTAACATAATATAATAAAAAATCATTTAAAAAAATAAAAAATAAAAATGTGATTCCTGTTTCTTTGAACTTACCGTCTAGCAAGGTTAACCAAATAATTACTTAATGGCAGCAGTGATTAAAGCTGTAAACAAGCAAATCCTCAACATATAAGTACGTTTAACAATGAGAGCTTAACTGTCTTAGAAGTCAACAAAGCTTCCCAGAGAAAGTAGTTTACAAGCTACAGCCGGAGAATGAGCAAATATAGTTTGATCAAGGTAGAACCTGAAGCAAGGACATCCGATGAGAAGATCATTGCACTAATTTGAGTGAGAATGAGAAAATCTGTGATAATGAGGACCAGTAGCATATCCACATGTACACACCCTGTCTCGCTCTTTTAGTTTTTTTAAATCTGTCTCCCAATTTCTATATAAACCCTCCTCTTACTGTAGACCGATTGAACTTCAATTCTCCCCTCAACACACAGTATGTATTTTTCCACTCTGCTTTGGTCATTTCCCATCATCTTCCTATACTTCCCCTTATCTCGTCTCATAGTTCTCGTGTCTTTGATATTTAAGAACGTCCCAGCTTTTAGATTCGTTTTTAAATGCCAATTCGTTTATAGTGCTTCCCTCTCCAAATAAAGGTTATCTTTCAATCTTCTGAAATTGGGCTAAACTGTATTATAATGAAATTTAAAGAGAGAGGTGATAGGAATGGCATGGTATAGTGAGTATGCCAATCTTGAATTGGAAGAAATTCCGTTTGTAAATTGCTATGTGTAAAGTTCCCATTTCCTGATCTGAGGGGAGTTTGAAAACAGAGTTCCCAGGTGCACTAGGGATGAGAAAGCAAGGATTTTGTTGCAAATGTCCTCTAAATTAATTCAGTTAACCATCAGTCAATTTTCCCCCATTTCGGTAGTCGGATATAATTTGATACTATAAACAAGCTCTTAAAACTAAAAACATACATATCTGTTAATGTGAGCAGAGAAGGTGGCTCACTTACTGTGCACTCATACATGTGCAGACGATCAACCACATTAACATAGCCCCACATTGCTAGTCATCATTGCACTACAGGTTTTAGCTAGAGAAAGAGGCCATAAAAACAAATAAAAGACAAAGTATGAAGCTTTCTGTATTCACAGGTAGAATGACATAAAAAATCCAATGAAGCTGTAAGATTACTATTAAAATATCTATTTTATTTCTATGTAATAACCAAAACTATGTGAAAAATCAAATCTAAAATGTGTTATAATAACAACAAAACATATAACCTAAGTAATACATTTCAAGATTCAAGATTCCCATATTTAATACTATAAAATATTGCGGAAATAAGTGAAATAAGACCCAAATAAATAGACATCTTGGATTGAAAGATATTTATTATGCCTAACTTATAGATTCAACACATTTTGAACAAAAATGCCAGTAGGCATTTTTATAAAAATTGAAAAACGGATTCTAAAATTTATATTATGCAAGGGGGCAGGAATAATCTTGAAACAGAAGTAAAGTTGGAAAACTTTCATTATCTCATTTCAGGACTTAATATAAAGATATATTAAGATATTGTGGTACTGAAATAAGTATAGATAATTAATAAATTAAACAGTATAGAATTCTAGAATAGACTCCTATGTATATTGTCAAGTTTTTTTTTTTACAAAAATGTCAAATCAACTCAAATGTGGAAAATATCTTTTCAACACATGGCATTTGAATTAATGGATACATGTAAAGAACATACATATATATATATATATATATATATATATATATATGTTCATACATGTCATAAACCTATATGCAAAAGCTGAAATTTTAAAGCTCCTAGGAAAAAATAACAGAATATCTTTCCAACCTCGTAAAAGCACAACAAAAGAAAAATAACTGATAAATTTGATTTCATCAAAATGAAAGGTTTTGTTTATCCAATGCCATCATTAAGATAAGGAGGCAAGTCACAAATATGAAATTGTTAGCAATACATAAATCTAGCAATGGACTTATTTCCAGAGTAGATAAAGAATTCCAACATATTAGCAAAAAATAAAATTTTAATGTGGAAAAATATGAATAAACACTGCACAAAAGAAGTCAAGAAAATAAGCAATGAGCACAAGAAGAGCTGCTCAAAATCATTACTCACCAAGTAAATGAAACTTAAAACGACGCAAAAAAAAGAGACTTAAAATCACAATAAGATACCACTCTCACCCAGCAAATGGTTAAGAGAAAGACAATAATGTTGATGAGAATGTGGAGTCTCTAGAAGCCTAGGGTATTGCTGGTGGTAGAGTAAAATGATACAACCAACTTTGAAAATTTTAACAATTTCTAATGAAGTTAAGCTTATGCTCACTCTATGACCCAGAAATTCCATTTGAAGGTTTTTCTCAAAAAACCAGCAAACACAAAAACACTAACAACGTATGTCCACAAAAACACTGGAACAGTCAATATTCAATTGCAGATTTATTGATTAAAAAAAGTTTCCTTTAATCTTGAAACAATTCAATGTCCATCCACAGGTGAAGGAATAACACATCGTCCTCTATTCCCACAAGGGGCCACTGCACAGAAATAAAATGAGTAAAACATAAGCACCATGGAGAATCTCACAAAAGTTATGTTGAATGAGAAAAGCTGGATACGCCTAAGAACATACTGTATGGTTTAATTTTTCTGAAATCCTAGAGGCAAAATCATTTTATGATGATAGAAATCATCTCAGTAGTCGGCTCAAGTTGGCAGAGATTGATTTAAAGGAACACGAGGATACTTTCTGACGTGGGAAAATGTTCTCTACCTTGATCACGTCGTTGTAGTATAGGTGTGTATATTCGTCAAAAACATCAAACTCTACCCTTAAAATCTGTTCATTTCATTTTGTGTGATGATTAACTGAATAACAAAGATTATTTTAAAAACTAACAAAGCAGACGATCTCATACCTCTGCCTAAAACCATTCAACGGCCTTCATTGCTTTCCGAAGAAAGTACAAATCTGAGCCAGACAACTGAAGACCTGCAAAGAATGGCCCCCAAATCTTTCTGACCTAATTTCAAGTTATGTTTTCATTTTCCCTCGCTGACAAGACAAAATGCCTTTCAGTTATATAATGCACATCTCAAGACGTGGGTCCTAAAAATATTTCTTCTCCAAGGCCTACCTATCCATCCTCTACTTACTCTTCCAACCTGTATCGAATGCTAGTCCTCAGGGAAACTTTTCTTGACCTCTAAGACTTGGTGAGTTTCTCTCGATGTTATTTTAGTATCAAAAACTCATTCGTAACTCATTATTATTATAATTAAATAATTATTTATTTAGTATTTGCTTTCTGTCTGTGACTTTCAGCAGAGACCCCACACATTTCTTTAATACATTTTACGGTATGCAGTATTACTCAAATATAATCTTATTTTAAAAAATATATTCAATAACACATTTCCCTTCCATGGATTCTGACTCATGGTAAAGACTCAGGGAAAATGTCGTGGAAACCAATGGTACTAACAAAATGTTTCACAATGTGTTCTGAGGCATGACTAATTAGAAAAAAACAAACACGAAGGGAGGGAGTTGGGGAGGAGAAAGCTGCTTTTTGTAATCACTAATGAGATAAACATTGATAAATAGAAATTGTTGAGATCAAGCGCCTAGGAATGATTCATTGGAGTATTTCCTGGGAAAATGGTTACATTTATTCTTGGAAGTCAGAATTGGGAACCAGTTGGCAGACAGATGATCAGCAGCTTCTGGAACTACAGCTGTGGGGTGGCAGAAGCTTGGAATGTAACCTCCTAGGTTCAAAATCCGAGGTGTTAGGCATCTGTCAAACAATTCGGCAGGAGGAAACCAGACAAGTGCCAGCTGGTCTCCTGCTCGTTGTGTGGAGTGGGATTAATTTGGTGAAAACTATAAGATTACAATTCACTATACTCTACTGAAATAGAGAAAGAAAAGAGTCTATGCTCTGGGAAATTTATGAGGGTTTTTTTTGTCTGGTTTGGCTTGGTTTTTTTGTTTGTTTGTTTTTTTAGTAAATTTGCTTGTTTACTTGTCTGGTAGGCAGAATAAAGGTGCCTCAAACATAGCCATATCCTAAACCTCAGAGTTTATGAATATGTAGAAAGGGTTATTAAAGTAGCACATGGAATTAAAATTGCTAATCAGTTGACCTTAAAATAGGAAGATTAGCAGGTGGACACAGCATAACCTTAAGCATCCTTAAAAAGAGGCAGAAGAGTAGGTCAGAGTGATATAGAGTAAGATCGACTTGACCCACCATTGCTGGCTCTGACGATGAAGAAAGGGGAGCTTGGGCTAAGAAATACAGTTGGCCTTCAGAACTAAAAAATGCAAGAAAGTACGTTTTCCCCTAGAGCCTCTGAAAAGTAATATAGCCCTGCCAGCATGTTGATTTTAGCCCAATGAGACTGTATCTGACTTTTGACCTATAGAACTGTAAGATAATAAATTCGTATTGTTTCAACCACTGATTTTGATGTAATTTGTTTGAGCAATAAGAGAAAAACTAAGGCACTGGTATATTTCTGAAAGCCAGAAAATTTTCCACTCCGACATCTAAAATCTGGAGACATTAACGGCTTGGCCAAAAAACTCCAGCTGCTTCTCATGACTGCTCTGCCATTGCTTATGTTTTGGGGTCAAAATTGGATTCTTTCTCTTGGTTGAAGATAATGGGCATGAGACCAACTTGGATAATTAAAATTCATGAGCAGGACTGTTTACAGAGGAGTTTACTATTTTAAATTTTATAACACAATGGCTGATGAAATTTTCCCCAAAATCTTCTTTCATTATTCCTTTATGTTTTCCTCTAACTATGTTGTATCGTGACTATTTTCTAAACATCATGGAGGAGGAGGAAGAGGAGGCAACAAAAGATGAGGAAGAGAAGGAGCTTATGAGGGAAGAGAGAGGATTGGTGAGGATGCACAGAATAAAGCAATTCTACTGATAACGCTATAATAACTTGCTGTGTAATCTTGTAAAGTTCTATTTGTCTCTTCTTTCAGTTTCCACCTCTGTGGAGTAAGTAGATTGAATTACTGGCCCCTACCACTCCTTTTATATTTCATATCTTATTAGGTCAGTAGTTAAGGAGGAAATAAAGAAAGCATGGTGAGATATACCAATATAAACTTAGAAGACTGGGTTTTTTCCAAGCTTTGAGTACTCTGCATTCCATTTCCTAATTTCAGGGATGTTTGAGGACCTTATAAAATAAAAACTAGGGAAAATATTTAAACACTGCTTGTTCTATATTAATATCATGTCTCCAGTTGTTATCATGCTATGTTAGTATGTTACAGTATCTGTATTATCTACTACATGGTTAGTTTCTATGTTACATGTTAGTACCTTACATTTATAACCCTTGGTTGTAGGAGAGAAGAATGGGGTAAATAAAGGACATACAATTTTATTTCAATATACAGCGGAAAGAGTCATTTTTAATGAAATTAAAGGTTTCTTGTTTAGATTAGATTCTCATTTAGTCAGACTCAGTGTATGTGTTGGCAAAGAACCCAGGTGCAACTTTACACCTGCTGAGCCAAGTTCCTCACCAGCTAAGTTTGTTCCCATCTAAGTTGTTCTTAGACAAATGGGGATAATTTGAACAGATTGGAAATAGTGATTGGAGTACAGGGATTTAGTCAATTAAAAAAAAAATATGTGGCATCGCTTCACTGTGATTAGCAAAAGCTCATAGGTGTTCTTTTTCTAAAATGTTACACCCACACACTAGTCTTCCATTCGAATAACCTGCAAGCACAGGCCTCATCATGTAAATCTAAACTTTGTTCCTACACTCCTCAAATTTCTCTGGTACATAATGTCTTTATTACGTCTTTGTATGCATAGTCTATATTGATTGTGTGAACAAGATATTCAAATCTCTTGAGATTTCATTGAGAAAAAGGCTGTGCCTAGAAACTGTGGGCGTCCAAGGAACTACTTAAACAGCGGGAAATACCCAAAACCAACCAAAATTAGTACACGGCCAGTAAAATCTGAGTTTTCCAAAACCCATTAACGAAAGCATTGATAACACAAATCCTAGTTGACATATTACTAATAAATAACAATATTAACAACATATTTAGATAGCAGAATAAAGATTTTATTAAAATAAAATCATTTGACTTTTCATCTATTGTTGGGAGAAACGCAAACCATGAATTTTATCAACAATGGAATTTGAATTACTCATTAATCTTATAGTTTGACAAAGTTTTTCTATCAGCCAGTGTTTGAAGGCTGGCGAGGTAAAGTTACTGGAGATCAGGGAATATTAGATACTTTTTAATGGAAGAAATTAAGATAATACATAATCTCAGGACAGAATCTGCATTTCTTAAATGGATTTCACTCTTCAACATGCCAGTCAGTAGCAGCCAGATCTATAGTGTGGCCAGTAACAAGACGAATGGAAACTCCTGAAAGGAAAATAGATTGGGAGATAGAAACTGGATCCATAGCTTAGAGAAGGGTAACCATGGACTCTAAAACCCAGGGGTCTGAAGCCCTGGGATCCACAGCCCAGGGAGTAGCAGTTTCTGGATCCGTAGCCCAGGGAACGGCAGCTGCTGGACCCAATGTCCACAGACCCAGGGTAAGCAGTCCAGCAGGGACTGCAGAGCGTGGAGGTCCTTGGGCGGTAGCAGGACGTCTGGCAGGGGCTGGACACCACACAGGATGTCTGGCAGCTGGTGGGTTCACAGCGGGTCTCCTGACAGCCACTGGAGAGGGAGGAGCCCAGCTGGCAGGTGCGGTAGACCAGGTTGCTGGGGTAAGAGCAGCAGGAGGAGCCTGGGTAGCGCAAGTAGCCCCCAAGGGAGCGGGAGGAGAAGTTTCCAGAGCAGCAGCTGTAGGACATGTTGGCAGGAGATGTGAATTCAGCTGAGTGACAGTGAGAAGATTCTCTGTTTGAATTTCATCTCTGGACCGGGGTGTTTATATACTCCCAGCCACGGGTGTGGCATGCTGCAGAATCATGCATGGTTCCTATGTCAGATCTGTTCTTTTGCGTATGTGTAACTCAATAATCTCCTTTGTAATTGCAGTTGACTAGTTTCCCGCATTTGGATTTACGGGTGCTCTAATTTTGGTGTTATAGCCAAAGCTAATGAACTGCTCCTACGTCAGAAATGCCATGAGTGTTTGACGTTAATGTTCATCCCATCATGATGAGGAAAGCACCACAGCCAGGACAGCTTCTCCTGGGGCTTATGCTACCTGCATCTGTTTCCTGCGTTTCAACATCTGGTTTTCCTGGTGGATGCTTTTCTCCTAAGAGTGGGGAATGAGACCACATCATTTTTTTTTTCCTGGTACAATGGATCAGAGGCACATTGTCCACCTGGATAGAACCTTCCAAGAATGATCCACCTTGTCATCATACGCCACATGCTCCAGAATTACTTGTTGGTAATTTGTTATGCCAGCAATAGAGAAGGAATGTGTCAAGTAGTGGTTACCCAGTGTGTCTCTTGTCCAATGAAGAGAGACCAAACATAGATGAAACAAAGACAGATGGCTAGACACTGACAGACATCTTGTCACATATCTAAAGATAAGGTGACAACACAAGGGCTCGTTGAAACAATCCTAAAGAAGATCAATCTAGGCCTATCTCTAGGCAGTCAAGAGGAAAACACTAGCCTATTGAGGGCAGGGAATAGCTAAAAGAGGAACAGAGAAAGCTTCAGAGATTTCAGCCTTTTTTCTAGTGGGCTCTTAAATGATGATCTGTTCCATCCTAATGTCTTTAGAATTAGAACCTTTCAAATTTAGTATACTTTATGAAAGTTGATGTATTATCCATTGTATCATCTACATTTATAAATATCCAGGGCGTCTAACCTCTTAGAATATCTTAGCTTTTCACTACACAGGTTTTGAATGATTTTCTGGCACTTGCATAGCCTGGTACCACCCTGAGTTTTCCTGCCTAAATGTTTCTTGTCTGGGTCCCTTTTTCTCTGGGGGGTACATGAATCTCTCTCTCTCTCTCTCCCCCTCTCTCTTTCTTTTTCTCTCTCCCCAACTCTATCTGTCCCCCTACCATTTTTCATTCTTGTTTTTTTCTCTAAGTTTGGTTTTCTCTATTTTTCTTGTTTTGTTATTTTTTGCCATTGCGTAACTATAGATTCACAATTTTTTTGAAGTTTGCTAATTCATCATATTCTAAGAGTATAACCGGCTGCTTTCTAAGTTCAATGTTAAAATAAAATGAGTTAAAAAAATAAATAAAATAGGGGTGCCAGGGTGGCTCAGTTGGTTAAGTGTCCAACTCTTGGTTTCAGCTCAGGTCATGATCTCTGGGTCGTGGCATCGAGCCCCATGTCAGGCTCCACCCTAGGCATAGAGACTGCTTAAAATTCTCTCTCTCCCTCCCCCCCTCTCTCTGCCCCAACTCCCACCCACTCTCCCTCTCGTTCTCTCTCCAAAAGTAAATAAATAATAAATAAGTAAATAAGTAAATAAACTAATTAGTTAAAATCAGTTAAATGATATTCTAGGCCCGGGATAATGTACTATCATGGTTGATGGCAAAATTTTATTTTACTAATAAAACTATAATAAACTCACGGCAATAATGTTAAAAGTATTGAATTTTTTCAATAAAATTTATAGCAGTTTTAAAAGTAACATACTGTAAACCTTCTAGAAGGAAGAGAACTGAGGAAAGATGTAAATGAACCCAATTCAAGTAGCTGCTTTGTGAGTCCTTGATTTTCTGTTCTTCAAAACCAGAATTTCTCCTTGCTTTGTGCCTCGGCAAGTAGGTAAAGTGTCCTATTGATTCCTATTGATACACTGTATTGGACACTATGACTTCCCCAATTTTTCTGTTTTTGAACAAATTCTTTAAAATAGTGTTGGTCAGAGAAGATTTCAGTTATGTGGGACGAATAAATTCTGGGGTTCTAACATACAATATGGTAGCTGTAGTTGGTAAAACTATTAATACCACTCTCGCATACTTAAAATTTGCTAAGAAAGATCATCTTAAATGTTTTAACCACACTTGCAAGAATTGTAACCATGTGAAATGGTGAATATTTTATTAGTTTGATTTTGATATTCATTTCACAATGTAGACTTGTATCTAAACATAACATTGAATACCTTAAATACATATAACTTATTTGTCATTTATACTTCAATAAAGCTGGAAAAAATAAAATAATCTTGAAGGTAAAACTTACGGGTTAAAAGGGGAGCATAGATTTATTTGGTAAAGCACGAAATTTAGTGAATTTGTTTTCAATGACTCCAGGGTCCTTGTTCAAGGATCATTCTTCCGAGAAGAGGTGTTTTTCTCTCCCCTTTGCCTCTAAATTTCTAAACCTTCATCTATATTAAGTTAATATAAATTTCAAAAGGATTTGTCAATTCCCCACCTGTGGACTAATTCCCTAACCTTAGACCCAGTGATTATCTTGTTTGTTCTATATAACATGGACCTCCACCATTTTCTGAACTGATTTATTTATTAACAATTAAAAATTGAGATATTTCACATAAAATTGATTACTCTGGGATGTGCATCCAGTGGCTTCTGGTCTTTTGATTGCAGAGTCCCATCACTAGGCTATGAACAAAATGGTCTTGATATTTGAGGCATGTTTCCAACAGAATCTCATCCATAGTTGAAAGTTGCAACTTTGGGCACCCACCTGCTTCTCTTCTTCAAATTACCAGTCACTAACAGGCTGGAGATTTACCTTTTACTAATTATCTAGGTTAGACATTCAATAAGAAAAAGTCAATACTTCTCATTTAAAGATTCTAATACTATGTGTTATTATTTATAACCACAAGATGCGTTGTTATTATCCAACTTCGATTAGGAGACTTTCAAATTCTCTATTCTTGAAAATATATTCGTTGGACAAAGACATCATGGATGCTTTTCTTAAATGTGCTACATGAAATATTAAAGCACATTTCTCTCTGTAATATATGCTTGGTATTTCTCTCTAGGGATCATTTCATTTAAATTTTATAAGGTGGAGAAATATTGAAGATTTTTCAATAAGCATATCAAGGAGGTTTCCAAGTATGTATTTTTTTCTATAAATTATCCAAAAACAATGGTTGAGAACATGAGTTCAAATGCAAGTTGTTTACTTGGGAGGGGAGACCAACAATTACCTGCAGGGGAGTGGGAAATGTGACAGACAGTAGGAGGAAGGAAATGCGGGCTTCATTACTAAGCCAGGCACCACTGCAGACAACTGAAATTCAATCCTGGTGGAGAATTCCCCACAGAGGGCTCAGCAAGCCCTTGTGGAGTGAAAAAGTCCTTGGGCAGAGTTTTATAGATAACCCCAGTAATCAGTACACTTCAGAATTTACAGATGATTACCCAGGGGATGTAGGCAGGGTGTGACGACTTCTGTTGGAAATGAAGTGTCACTAGAAAAGCAGAGATACAATAAATATGGAAAGGAATAAGATAAAATCTGGAAGGATAAAATGGGATAAGA
This sequence comes from Ursus americanus, assembly GCF_024610735.1. NCBI lineage: Eukaryota > Metazoa > Chordata > Mammalia > Carnivora > Ursidae > Ursus > Ursus americanus. The sequence continues at coordinate 85,615,974 of NC_142130.1, forward strand.
AAATCAGAAAAGTGTGAAGGCAAGCGTTGAATTCAGGCCATATTGTGGCACAATGTAAAGTATATATGCTATGGAAATGGGAGACAGGGTTGAAAAGAAAGGCTGCATACCCACAATTGTAACATTTGAATTTCCTGAAATTTGGTAGGTGTCATCTACTACCAGGGAAACTACTCTAACAGGATTTTTAAATGGCCACCTTCACTGTAGCTCCTCACTTATTTGAATCATTCCTATGTATTTTAAAAATAAGTAAATATTTCAAAATTACGTAAAATTAGCAAGTTAACATTGCTTTAAACATTGAACCCTTCTTTTCAATGAGAATAGAAAATCTGGTGAAAATACATCATCATCATCATCATCATCATCATCATCTCTGTTTGAAAACTTCAGAGAAATACCTAAGTATTCTAGAGTCCCAGAGATACTATATGGGTCAGGGCTGAAGTCAAAAGAAATAAGCCTACATCTGGAGTTGCTATTCTCTTAAAATTATATGTTGATTTTGAAAGTAGTGACCGAGAGGCTAAGAGAATTCCATAAACTCACTGGGCTTAAGAAATAAAATTGGAATTCAGCGTCTATTAGAGTTGAGATCATAGCAAATATCCCAGACCTTAGAGAACCAATTCCTAGAAGTAAAATTGAAGTGCTAATAAACAGCTCTTCATAAGGACTGAAGCCCGGGTTTGAATTATCTCAATCCCTGATTGGACTAAAATGATCTAGGATGTTGGTGACCTTATCCTAGCAGCCTGCCTGAAACATAAGTAAATTCTTTCTAGAGGAAGGTCAATCATTCTGGGATGTGTGTGTATATATTTCATATATATACTACTCTCAAAATATAGTAGGAATATGAGAAGAAAAGACTGAAACAAAAGAGAACACCAGAAAATGGAATCTGAAATACACAGTCCATGTGCCAAAATCAGACTTTAAGATACCTATGTGAAGAATTTAACATTAGGAAATAGGAAGATATTATCAAGGAATAATTATATTTAAAGAAGTAACGATAGGATTGAGAATTTTGGCAGAAAACTAAAAGCCATGCAACAGAACCTCATTGAAATTTTGGAAATTTATGATATACTAACTGATCTGTAAAACTTAATTGATGTGTTTTATCAGGAGATGAAACAAAGCTGAACAGACAATTAATGAATTGGGAGATAGGATAGGAAGAAATTCCCAAAGTAAGTATAAAGAGATAAAATGAATGAAAACAAAGAAAAGAGTATGAAGCATATGTAACAGAGTTTAATAGTATATTTTGCTTATAATTAGAATCTCAGAAAAAGGGAGCAACAATATTTGAAGAGACTATGGTTGAGAATTTACCAAAATTGATGAAAGGCATGAGTAGAGCTGGCTTGACACCGAGATGGAATGAAAAGCTCGGATTACATTTGGGAAATGTCTGTGAGAGAATTGGAGGAAGGGGTGAAGAAGGTGAGGAGAGCTCTTAGACCGGGTACAAGTCTGACCACAGTGCCTGAGGCAGCCACACAGACTAGGCATAACTCCCCGAGGCTATTGGGGAATCCTCAGTCATTGGGCATCAGAGAAGTCCCCTGTGTCCCAGGACAGAGCTTATCTAGTATCTGCTGCCCTGTAGCACATGGGGCCCTTGGTCAACTCAGCCTCCTGCAGTTGAAGATCTGAGAAGGAAAGTCTCAGGGTTGATATGCATATGAATGAGAATCTGTTAGGATTATAGGCCTCATATCAGACACACTGAACCTAAAACCCACTTATTTCTTCCCTCATTTCAATACTGCTTAGCTCTTTGGTTTTCTTCCTAAGACCCCTATTGATCTGCACTTGTGACTCTGCCTTGGTTCTGTCCTTCACTGTAACCATGTCTCCAAATAAATGTCCAGGTTTCTCTCTGGCTTTAACCATCAATGATATATAATTTGTATTGGCTGACATTCCCCCCCCCCTTCCATTGCATCTGAGACATACTGTGTAATAGAATGTGGATGTAGATGGACAATAATTTTGGAAAATGAGAAAACATGGTGACAAGTAAGGTCAGTATTTAGTCTGTTCCTATTAAAGCCAAAAATATACCTCTAATCAATTGACAAAGCAGAAAAATAGTTATATCTCATTTCCTGCCATTTAAGAAAAGTATATGCCTATTATTGCCAGGAATAAAACACCTGAAGTTTATGGCAAAAGGAAAGGAAGGGCTTTCCTGGCTGAGATGACATGAACATTAATGTCAAACAGTGACGGTATTTCTGACATAAGAGCAGTTCACTAGCTTTGGCTGTAACACCAAAATTATAGCATCCATAAATACAAGATACGGGAAACTAGTCAACTGCAATTACAGAGATTACTGAGTTACACATACGTCAATGAGGGCACACGAATATGTAAAGGATGACCGTGTAGGTCACCACACCCATGGCTGAGAGTATATAAACACCCCGGTCCAGAGATGAAATTCAAACAGAAAATCTTCTCACTGTAACTCAGCTGAATTCACATCTCCTGCCAACATGTCCTACAGCTGCTGCTCTGGAAACTTCTCCTCCCGCTCCCTTGGGGGCTACTTGCGCTACCCAGGCTCCTCCTGCTGCTCTTACCCCAGCAACCTGGTCTACCGCACCTGCCAGCTGGGCTCCTCCCTCTCCAGTGGCTGTCAGGAGACCTGCTGTGAACCCACCAGCTGCCAGACATCCTGTGTGGTGTCCAGCCCCTGGCAGACGTCCTGCTACCGCCCAAGGACCTCCACGCTCTGCAGTCCCTGCTGGACTGCTTACCCTGGGTCTGTGGGCATTGGGTCCAGCAGCTGCCGTTCCCTGGGCTACGGATCCAGAAGCTGCTACTCCCTGGGTTGTGGATCCCTGGGCATCAGACCCCTCAGTTTTAGAGTCCATGGCTTCCCTTCCCTGAGCTATGGATCCAGATTCTGCCACCCAACCTACTTCACCACTAGGAGCTGCCAGTCATTGTGTTACAGGCCTCCCTGTGGATCTAGCTTCTATAGTTCAACTTGCTGAGGGTCCAGATGTCTTTGAGTATTGATGTCAAAGTCTCTACTCAGTGCAGCCATCATTTTCATTTCCAGCAATTACTACTATTCTTTTATTCCTTATCATCAGTTTCTTGTAGCCCCAAGTTTTGTCTGACTGAACTTAATGAGTAATCTCAAATGAAGTCTTAAATTCTGTACTATTGGTAGAATACATGATATTGGATTTTCATTGAAAAGCAATTGAAAAGGAAAATTATAATCTAATAAATATTTGTAATCTGGCATTCAAATATATTGTTCATCTTCTTTTTATTATTATTATTTGCCTGTAGTTTTTGTATTTTATGGACTTGGGAGATTTTGATAAAGATCAGTATGACTCTGAGACTGGGTTTGGGCACATACAATGTGATAGATTTGAGCAAATTTCTTTTGACATTGGCTATGTTTTCTGCTGGGAGTATTCATTTCCTGGAGGTCCATATTTTGCATGTCTCAATGTCAGTGACACTTGCCTGAGAATAAGGATCATGAATTTTTGCTGATAAAGGAAAGCAAAGAAATTGGTACATAAACTAGAAATGCAGACAACAAGAATATAATTGACAAGGTGAGGTTATACATCAATAGACATGTACCTCAAAGTCCAGTCTCTGAGTGTGGATTTTCAGCAGAAAACAGATGATCTATAGATGCTCTTTGTTGGTTAGCCTAAGTGCCGTGATCCCTGCCTGCCATAGGTGATGTGTTCCTGAGCCTTACCTATAAACATATGTGAGTTTTGAAATGATCTTAGATGGGGGAGTAACTGGGTTAAGGAAGTGTGAATAACCTCCTCATGTTTCTCCAAGGTTCAGCCTTTCAAGCTAAGAGCAACACACCTGAGCAGTGTTGAACATTTATGTTTATTAGTCCTAGCCTCAATCCCCATCTCCCCAAAATAGAGCTGAAGTCAAGAACTTGGGTGCAGGTAGTTTACTTGGTATAAGATCCCAGGGAGCTGGTTTGGGAGACCATGGAAGTTTAGAAAAATCAGAAAGGAAAATCTCATAAAAGGATGTATTTTTTAGTTAATATTACAGTGGGCAATGGGAACCCAATCCTTCTGGGCCTTTTTAGGAACTTATAGAATGACTCTTGGAATTATTTACCCCAGGATCTGGTCAACAAGCGGAAGCATTTATCCATCAGCTTCCATGTCTCTCATTGGTTCAGTGTTGTCCCAGATGTAAGTTAACTTCCTGGAACTCCCTTCAGTGTGCAAATGAGGATTCACATGGGCTCCGTTTGTTTTCCTGCCTGTGACCTCAGAGAAGCTCAGGCAGAGAGTGAAAGAAATGTTGTGTTTGGGAAGAGAAACTGTCTGCACAAAGAGAGTTGAGGTCTGCGTGAAATTGTTGACTGTAGCTGTGCCTGGGATCCACCGAGAGAATGACGACGTAGGGGAGAGCGCAAACGGAGTCAGATATACCACTTTCATTTAATGCTCAAACATCCCTGTGAGAAAGATAAACATTATGTCCTATAGACCTTTCCAGACATAAGGGAATAAAAACTCAAAAGGATTAGAAGCTTGCCAAAGTCTATAAATCAAAGATCTTGTAGAATCTGACCTCTTGAATCCATCTTTTATTGTTCTTTCTGGATTTTATTTTATTTTTTTAATATGCAACTCTGTTTAACCAAAGAGTACCTGAGTACCTCTGGTACTACAGAAATTCCTTTATATGAATAGGCTTCAACTCTTATGGGATCTCCTTTCATTAGCCTCATGAATTGCATCCAGAACAAAGAGTAGAAATGAAAACAAATTTAGAGTTTTGGAGAAAAGCGCGAAGGAAGGGTGAGCTATTTCATTTGAAAGTATTTATATTAACTATAATACCTAATAAAAGACCGAGAGAGAAATATTTGATTGCCTCTCAGGAAGAGATCCCTGGAAATTCGGAGTGTTGTGACAAATCCTATATTCTTCATGTTAATTATTAATATTAGTGTCACATCATGATGTTTCCTTCCTCAATACCTAACACTATGAACAAAAATATATTTTTTTTAAAAAGCCCTCTCACATCTCACTTTGTATATTCAAGTTCAATACCAGCAACCAAAAATTGGAGATGATCAGCTTCTTGTTAAAAATTTAAAAAATGAAACAAATGAAAAAATAAAGATGATTCTTAAGTAACTTGACAGATTTCTTAATTTCCTTTCAAATTCCCCAACACAAACACTGCTGCTCCTAGAAGCTTTTCTATGAAAATTTAAAAAAAAAAAAAAAAAAGTAAAATTGCCAAAATCTTGTGACATCTCCCAGAAACTGTAAACTGGATTCCCATATTGGTGAGTAAGGTTGAAGGAGTGGAAGCAGTCTGAGTAAAATCAAAGGCAAGTCCTTGAGTAGAGAAAAGGAGTACTGTTTGCTCATAAGTAACATAGGTGTGTGGGGCTGGAGGGGGAGGGGAAGATTTAGAATCTAGCTTGGCAGAATAGTAGCCCTACCCTCAAGAAACAGAAGAAAATTTCTTGTGTGTGCTTTGTTATGTAAAATAGCATACTAACAGCCTAAAAACCCACAACACAAAGGCACGAGGATAATAACACAACAGAGGTGATCGATGAGGTAAGGAAAAGCATTGATTGCCAAACTAATCTACTGTGGGTGTACACATGACTGCTTTTAAAGTTTTAAAACTACTGCCCCAACTTTCAGTACCAGAATATTCCAGTTTGTTTGGATACAATTATGAATTATTTGTTTACAATACTTACAATTGTTATTTTTTCTCCATAGGAATCTTACTTGTCTTTACCAAGATGCTGTCCTTTACCAGATTTGCATTTTTTATTATTACTGAGGCAACTAATTATTTTATCTTCAATGTTAACCTTTTTAAATAACTTTACATGAACATCGTCAAATAGAGCATTATGAACTTTACGTGGATTCTTTGTACTGTGCTGGGGAGAAGAACATTTTACTTCTACCCTTGAGGTTCTTTGGCTGGTCTAATAATTAAACTGATTTAAAACAGATGAACAGGAGTAAAACAAAAGTTTCATAACTTGTATAACTCCAAGAGGGAAGTAACCCCTTGAAATGGCCAACACCACCCCCTTAAATACCATCTTCAGCTGAAGACAAAGGAAGACATTGGGGGTATGGAGTCAGTTATGGAGGTGACCAGGAAAATCTCAGTAAACAAGGTTGATGTTGTTATGCAGATTGAGGTCCTCACCTTCTCTCTGACAAGAGTTTCCAGACTGTTGAGTCTCCCCTTTTCCTGGCACAGGGTAGGAGACACCCTTACAAACAAGTTTCTCTTATGAATACAAATGTCTCTCACAAAAGGGTAACTTCTACTCAATTTTCAGTTCTTCTTTTGGGTCTGCATTTTCTTAAAAATAACCAACTTAAAATAATTGACAGGACAAGGTGGCATATTTGGAGGTGGCAGATTTTGCTCCCCTTCAGATGGATGAAGAAATCAAACCATTATTAGAATTAGTTCATTTTCTATGGGAAACATTTGACAATACGGACATAAAACTGCCTTCATCTAATCCTTGGTGAACTTTTCCTACTGCTAACAGAAGAACACATCAACAGCTATTGCTTTGGTGTGTGTGTTGTTCTGCACACACAGGAAAACTTAGGGTTTATCATGAATGAAAATCATTTGGAATAGTTATTTGACCTCGATGAAAGCGTATGCATTCCAGGGATTTATTAACACACCTTTTGCAATTGCTAATGATAACTCATCATCTTTGGAAGCAACTGGTGACACAAATTTAACAGAAAGAGAACTCAAGGGAGGAGGAGTTAAGATGGCGGAGGAGTAGGAGACACCGTTTTCAGCCGGTCCTCCGAGTCGAGCTGGATAGGTACCAGACCAGCCTAAACAACCACGGAACCAGCCTGAGACGCAGGAAGACGCATCTGGATCTCTACAAATGAACATCTCCAGCGCTGAGTATTGAGGTACGAAGCGGGGAGCCATGAAACTGTGCACAGATATCGGAAGATAAACGGAAGGGGGAGGGAGCCGCCGCGTTCGGGCGCCGGGAAGCGGTAGCCACTTGCACGGGAGAGCGGGCGGGGCTCACGGTCGGCACCCCCAAAACAGCAGACTGAGACCGTGAGCCGGGTGCGCGCGCCACCAGGCATCTCGCGGAACACCGGAATCCCGGTGCGCTCACTGGATCCAGACTGAGACCGGGAGATCCGGGAGCGGGCGCGGGGCGGCTGGCGGCTGGCGGCATTAGAAACACAAAGGACAGAGACGCGCCGGCCCTGGAAGTGAGGGCTGGGACGCCGGGTGTGGGGCGCACATCCCGGGACGCTGCAGGGTTGAGCAGCACCAACAGAAACAGAGTTAAAGTGGCCAGAACATTAGTAGAGAACGGGCCGCAATCCCTCTGTTCTGTGACAGAGGCTGAAATTTGGCCGCTGCTGCTCTGACTCTCAGAAGAGGCACAGCAAACCGCCAGGGAAAGCCGCCAGAGAACAAAAGCCTAGAAATACCGGCTCAGGGAGTGCCCATCCCCACCCCCCTCGCAGGGGACACGGAGACTCTACCCAAACAGGGTTGCCTGAGTATCGGCGCAGTAGGCCCCTCCCCCAGAAGGCAGGCTGAAAAATCAAGAAGCCCACAACCCGGGCGCCTGGGTGGCGCAGTCATTGAGCGCCTGCCTTCGGCTTAGGGCTTGATCCCGGCGTTCCGGAAAGGAGTCCCTCATCGGGCTCCTCCGCTGGGAGCCTGCTTCTTCCTCTCCCACTCCCCTGCTGTGTTCCCTCTCTCGCTGGTTGGCTGCCACATAAATAAATAAAATCTTTAAAGAAGAAGCCCACATCCCTAAGATCCCTATCAAACAAGGGGCACGGCCTGGGACCCAGTCAATAATTTGGGCTCTGGAAACCCCGCAACCTCTCTTCATCAGAATGACAAGAAGGAGAAGCCCCCCCCAGCAAAGAAAAGACAGTGAGACTGTGGCCTCTGCCACAGAAATAATGGATATGGATGTAACCAAATTATCAGAAATGGAATTCAGAGTAACGATGGTCAAAATGATGAGTAGAATTGAAAAAAGTATAAACGAAAAGGTTACTGAGAATATAGAATCCCTAAGGACAGAAATGAGAGCGAATCTGACAGAAATTAAAAATTCTATGAGCCAAATGCAGGCAAAACTAGAGGCTCTGACAGCCAGGGTCACAGAAGCAGAGGAACGGGTTAGTGAATTGGAGGATGGGTTAATAGAGGAAAAAATGAAAATAGAAGATGGTCTTAAAAAAATCCACGCCCACGAATGTAGGTTACGGAGATTACTGACTCAATGAAACGATCCAATGTTAGAATCATCGGCATCCCCGAGGGGGTGGAGAAAAACAGAGGTCTAGAAGAGATATTTGAACAAATTGTAGCTGAAAACTTCCCTAATCTAGCAAGGGAAACAAACATTCGTGTCCAAGAGGCAGAGAGGACCCCTCCCAAGCTCAACCACGACAAACCTACGCCACGTCACGTCATAGTGCATTTCGCAAATATTAGATGCAAGGATACAGTATTGAAAGCGGCCAGGGCAAAGAAATTTCTCACGTACCAAGGCAAAAGCATCAGAATTACGTCAGACCTGTCTACACAGACTTGGAATGAGAGAAAGGGTTGGGGGAGCATATTTAAAGCTCTTTCAGAGAAAAACATGCAGCCAAGGATCCTTTATCCAGCAAGGCTGTCATTCAGAATTGATGGAGAAATAAAGACATTTCAGAATCGCCAGTCACTAACCAATTTTGTAACTACGAAACCAGCCCTACAGGAGATATTACGGGGGGGTTCTATAAAAGTAAAAAGGCCCCAAGAGTGATACAGAACAGAAAGTCACAGCCAATACAAAAAAAGACTTTACTGGCAACATGGCAACATTAAAATCATATCTCTCAGTAATCAGTCTTAATGTAAATGGTTTGAACCATCCCATAAAGCGCCACAGGGTTGCAGATTGGATAAAAAGAAATGACCCATCCATTTGCTGTCTACAAGAGACTCATTTCAAACCCAAAGATGCATTCAGACTGAGAGTAAGGGGATGGAGTACCATCTTTCACGCAAATGGTCCTCAAAAGAAAGCTGGGGTAGCAATTCTCATATCAGATAAATTGGATTTTAAACTACAGACTATAGTTAGAGACACAGAAGGGCACTATATTATTCTTAAGGGAAGTATTCAACAAGTGGATATGACAATTATAAATATATATGCCCCCAACAGGGGAGCAGCAAGATACACAAGCCAACTCTTATCCAGAATAAAGAGACATATAAATGAAAATACATTAATAGTAGGGGACCTCAACACTCCACTATCAGAAATAGACAGAACACCCTGGCAAAAACTAGGCAAAGAATCAAAGGCTTTGAATGCCATACTCGACGAGTTGGACCTCATAGATATATATAGAACACTACACCCCAGAACCAAAGAATACTCATTCTATTCTAATGCCCATGGAACATTCTCAAGAATAGACCATGTTCTGGGACACAAAACAGGTCTCAACCGATACCAAAAGATTGAAATTATCCCCTGCATATTCTCAGACCACAACGCTCTGAAATTGGAACTCAACCACAAGGAAAAATTTGGAAGAAACTCAAACACTTGGAGACTAAGAACCATCCTGCTCAGGAATGACTCGATAAACCAGGAAATCAAAAATCAAATTAAACAATTTATGGAGACCAATGAGAATGAAAATACAACAGTCCAAAACCTATGGGATACTGCAAAGGCAGTCCTAAGGGGGAAATACATAGCCATCCAAGCCTCACTCAAAAGAATAGAAAAATCTAAAATGCAGTTTTTATATTCTCACCTCAAGAAGCTGGAACAGCAACAGAGGGACAGGCCTAATCCACGCACGAGGAAGCAGTTGACCAAAATTAGAGCTGAAATCAATCAAGCAGAAACCAGAAGTACAGTAGAGCAGATCAACAGGACTAGAAGCTGGTTCTTGGAGAGAATCAATAAAATTGACAGACCACTGGCAAGACTTATCCAAAAGAAAAGAGAAAGGACCCAGATTATTAAAATTATGAATGAAAAAGGAGAGGTCACGGCGAGCACCATTGAAATTGGAAGGATTATTAGAAATTTTTATCAACAGCTATATGCCAATAAACTAAGCAATCTGGAAGAGATGGAATCCTTCCTGGAAACCTATAAACTACCAAGATTGAAACCGGAAGAAATTGATTCCTTAAACAGGCCAATTAATTATGAAGAAATTGAGTCAGTGATAAACAACCTTCCAAATAACAAAACTCCAGGCCCGGACGGTTTTCCTGGGGAATTCTACCAAACATTCAAAGAAGAAATCATACCTATTCTCCTAAAGCTATTTCAAAAAATAGAAACAGAAGGAAAGCTACCAAACTCATTCTATGAGGCCAATATTACCTTGATCCCCAAACCAGGCAAAGACCCCCTCAAAAAGGAGAATTACAGACCGATTTCCCTAATGAATATGGACGCCAAAATCCTCAACAAGATACTTGCTAATAGAATCCAACAGTACATTAAAAGGATTATCCATCACGATCAAGTGGGATTCATCCCTGGGATGCAAGCGTGGTTCAATATTCGCAAATCAATCAGCGTGATACATCATATCAACAAGAAAAGACTCAGGAACCATATGATCCTCTCAATCGATGCCGAAAAAGCATTTGACAAAATACAGCATCCTTTCCTGATTAAAACGCTTCAGAGTGTAGGAATAGAAGGTACATTTCTCAATCTCATAAAAGCCATCTATGAAAAGCCTACTGCAAATATTATTCTCAATGGAGAAAAGCTGGAAGCCTTTCCCTTAAGATCAGGAACTCGACAAGGATGCCCACTCTCGCCACTATTATTCAACATAGTACTAGAAGTCCTTGCAACAGCAATCAGACGACAAAAAGGGATCAAAGGTATTCAAATTGGCAAAGAAGAAGTCAAAATGTCTCTCTTTGCAGATGACATGATACTCTATATGGAAAACCCAAAAGAAGCCACTCCCAAATTATTAGAAGTTACAGAGCAATTCAGTAACGTGGCAGGATACAAAATAAATGCTCAGAAATCAGTTGCATTTCTATACACGAATAACGAGACCGAAGAAAGAGAAATTAGGGAATCCATCCCATTTACAATAGCACCAAAAACCATACGTTACCTTGGAATTAACTTAACCAGAGACATAAAGGACCTATATTCTAGAAACTATAAATCACTCTTGAAAGACATTGAGGAAGACATAAAAAGATGGAAAGATATTCCATGCTCATGGATCGGAAGAATTAACATAGTTAAAATGTCCATGCTACCCAGAGCAATCTACACTTTCAATGCTATCCCGATCAAAATACCAAGGACATTTTTCAAAGAACTGGAACAAACAGTCCTTAAATTTGTATGGAAACAGAAAAGGCCCCGAATCTCCAAGGAACTGTTGAAAAGGAAAAACAAAGCTGGGGGCATCACAATGCCGGATTTCGAGCTGTACTATAAAGCTGTGATCACAAAGACAGCATGGTACTGGCACAAAAACAGACACATAGACCAATGGAACAGAATAGAGAGCCCAGAAATGGACCCTCGGCTCTTTGGGCAACTAATATTTGATAAAGCAGGAAAAAACATCCGGTGGGAAAAAGACAGTCTCTTCAATAAATGGTGCTGGGAAAATTGGACAGCTACATGCAAAAGAATGAAACTTGACCACTATCTCACACCATACACAAAAATAAACTCCAAATGGATGAAAGACCTCAATGTGAGACAGGAATCTATCAAAATTCTAGAGGAGAACATAGGCAACAACCTCTACGACATCGGCCAAAGCAACCTTTTTCATGACACATCCCCAAAGGCAAGAGAAACAAAAGATAAAATGAATTTATGGGACTTCATCAAGATTAAAAGTTTCTGCACATCCAAGGAAACAGTCAGAAAAACTAAGAGGCAGCCCACGGAATGGGAGAATATATTTGCAAATGACACTACAGATAAAGGACTGGTATCCAAGATCTACAAAGAACTTCTCAAACTCAATACACGAGAAACAAATAAACAAATCAAAAAATGGGCAGAAGATATGAACAGACACTTTTCCAATGAAGACATACAAATGGCTAACAGACACATGAAAAAATGTTCAAAATCATTAGCCATCAAGGAAATTCAAATCAAAACCACACTGAGATACCACCTTACGCCAGTTAGAATGGCAAAAATAGACAAGGCAAGAAACAATTGTTGGAGAGGATGTGGAGAAAGGGGATCCCTCCTACATTGTTGGTGGGAATGCAAGTTGGTACAGCCACTCTGGAAAACAGTGTGGAGGTCCCTTAAAAAGTTAAAAATTGAGCTACCCTATGATCCAGCCATTGCACTACTGGGTATTTACCCCAAAGATACAGACGTAGTGAAGAGAAGGGCCATATGCACCCCAATGTTCATAGCAGCAATGTCCACAATAGCTAAATCGTGGAAGGAGCCGAGATGCCCTTCAACAGATGACTGGATTAAGAAGTTGTGGTCCATATATGCAATGGAATATTACTCAGCTATCAGAAAGAACGAGTTCTCAACATTTGCTACAACATGGACGGCACTGGAGGAGATAATGCTAAGTGAAATAAGTCAAGCAGAGAAAGACAACTATCATATGATTTCTCTCATCTATGGAACATAAGAACTAGGATGATCAGTAGGGGAAGAAAGGGATAAAGAAAGGGGGGGTAATCAGAAGGGGGAATGAAACATGAGAGACTATGGACTATGAGAAACAAACTGAGGACTTCAGAGGGGAGGGGGGTGGGGGAATGGGATAGACCGGTGATGGGTAGTAAGGAGGGCACGTATTGCATGGTGCACTGGGTGTTATACACAACTAATGAATCATCGAGCCTTACATCGGAAACCGGGGATGTACTGTATGGTGACTAACATAATATAATAAAAAATCATTAAAAAAAAATACATAATTTAAATCTTTTGAATATCAAAATTTAAAGGAAAACCTATACATTAAAAGAATACGTTGACAACAAATTTCAAAGAATAATAGGTTAATGCTATTTTGTACATATTTCTAGACAACTATTAAGGGATTTTACTGCTTTCATTTCTCTAAATAAATCATTCCTATTTCTCAAAAAAAAAAAAAAAAGAAAGAGAACTCAAATACAGAAAGAAAATAGTCTTATTTGGGCCCCAGTTAGGACAGCTGCCCAGGAAACAGGATCTTCAGGAGAATGAAAGTGCTCCAGAGAACGAACAGTCTTTACAGGATAATATACTTTTCTACATCTTGGAAAAGCTCAAAAAATTGTGAATGAGCAGATAGGCGGAAATCCCACATTTGAACATCAAGGAATTCAGGGAGTAGGAGCACTGATCTGATCGCTATCTCAAGGACAAAATGGTTTTCCTTTAGTACTTGTCCTCAACGCAGATGAACAACGCATGCGTGGTGGGCCATAAATCAGACCTCTGGCTTGAACAAAGTTTCTGTAGGGTCATGCTGACTTAGAAAGAAGGCTAAAATGGTTTCCTTTGTACATCAGGCCTTTAGAGAGTTTTTCTCTCATCACAATCATCTTTTTTTTTTTTCATCACAATCCTCTTAAAAGAACTTCTACTTTCCAGGAGTGTGGCTGGCTCAGTCGAAAGAGTGTGTGACTCTTGATTTCCAGGTCGCGAGTTTGAGCCCTGCATTGGGTGTAAAGATTACTTAAGTACTCACTTACATAAATAAATAAATAAATAAATAAATAAATAAATAAATACACACACACACACACACACACCCTCAAAAAACACTTCCACGTTCTTTTGAAGGAGTTGTTGATGCTTCTTCAGCAAAATTGTCTCTAACTTTTCATGTGGTCAGTGACTTTTTATTATCCCCATGGTAGATAATAAATGGCATCAATTAATTATCCCCATGGTGGATAATAAATGGCATCAAATTGTTGTACAAATTAAATATTCACGATCAACTTACTTTAGGAATAGAAATTCTGTGTTCACTTTTTTCATTGAAAAAGAACTTTCAATTTTAGCTCATTGCTCCTAAAAATATTTTTTTTGCAAAGTTTAAAGAAGAAAGATGTTCCCGGACAAAACGAATAGTTGCAGATTTAAACAATATAATATATGGTCAAGCCACCCCAGCAAGCATGTAAATTATTCTTTATATGCTGTGTGGCAGCCTCAGTTTAAGGCTCATATTTCCATCCACAACCCATCAGTAATTCTCAAATTTCTCACTATCTCCACCTACTGGTAACTTGGTGTATATTATTGCATGCTGGGGCCTACGGAAAGAGCCATAGCAGTACTTATGGCTAGGTTAGAAAAACAAATGACCCATCGCCAGGATTTGAATGTGTGAACAGTCCTACCGCTTGTATCTGAGTGTAATTTGTCTTTCAGTGATCCCTCTGCACACTGTCTTTGAAAGCAAAGCGATAGTTCTATATTACTCAAAAAAGTACGAACAAAGGAAGGTTAGAAGACTTTTCTTCCAGATTTAACGTTGGTTAAAGTAAAACCACCGCTCACTCTACATGCATCTTATACTCCACGAGCTACAAGCATGACCAAAGTGGAAGGGTCCCAAACCAATCTCACTTATGTTAATTCAATTATCATTCATTATAAATAAAAAGTAGGAAAAAAAATCTAAGACTGTCACCAAATGTGACTGGATACTGAGACAAACAGAATGAACCAAGACGTATGGTTTCCCTGTGGGTAAGAATCTAGTCATCCGTGCCCTTAGTAATGTTGTCCTTGACTTAGTGGATAAAAGTCTGGGGCAGAACTGCTGATTCCCGGGTTATCAGCTGCCTGGATATTTAGCTGAATGCGATAACAATAGAATATTTGCATTGGTCTTGAGTCTTGTTTTGTTGTTGTTTTCAAACAAGTGTTATTAACCAAACAACCAAAAAGCTGGAGCAAGTAGGGATTTCATCAAACCTACAGGACTGACTATATTGGGCCTGCTTACTAATAAATGTTGGAATGTGTTAGATATTTCATTTAGAGACTTGAATTCTTTTTTATATTATTATTATTATTATTGAGTTTTTATTTTAATTCCAGTGTAGGCAACATACAGTGTTATATTGGTTTCAGGTGTACCACGTGATGATTCAACACTTGGGACTTGATTTCTTATGTCAGTTGAGTGGGGTGACGGGAACCCTCACCAAGTCTAACTCACTAACGTCTAACTTCCTACTGGAGAGCTTCACTCCACTTTTGCAGGCGCTTTAGGGTATATTTTATGAGAGTAGACTCCTTTCCAAAATTATGTGGTGTATTTAATATCCATTACAATTTGTAATTATTTTATATAAAAACATAGAAATTTCTAACCCCATACAGAACAAAGGGCCACAATGGTTCATAGTCTTAAAAGTGTTTTTCTAGGTTTTATCATATGAAGGTATGGAGTAGATATTAAAGATAAAATGATTTCTTTCAAACCAAAAAAACAATTGATGATTTTATTTTTTAAAGTATATATTTTAGAGAGAGAGCACGAGTAGGGAGAGCAGAGGGAGAGGGAGAAGCCAGCTATGTGCTGAGCACAGAGCCCAACATGGGGCTCAATCCCACAACCCTGAGATCATGACCAGAACCGAAACCAAGAGCTAGAAGCTCTACTGACCGAGCCACCCAGGTGCCCCTTTTGTAAAAAATTTTTGAATGATAAATACAAATACAGAAATATCCAGTCAGATATTTAGAAATAGTTTTGAAGACACAGAGCAAACAAATAATATGAAAACATATATGTGAATGTCATGTAACATATTTTTATTTAAACTTACATTTTTCCATTTTGTAAAATTTGAAACAAATGCACTAGGAGAAATAACCAGGAGATAGTAAGAAAGATATTAAGAAAGAAATATGTTTCAATATTACATCTCTATATAACTATAAGAAAGCTGTTTCGGCATCTTTCTTCAGTGAATGTATTTTCCAATTACCGGAATTCAAATTATTTCTAAACCATAGTAGCTAACAGTACAAGTCAAATTTGTAAGCTAATGATAGGACAGAGATCAACAGATACCATGGATCCTGACATAGTTGGTATTGTGGTAAATTGCTAGACACAGTAGGTATTATGTTCAAACATAAGATTAGTAAAAGCCAGATCCCCAGGTTGGTTGGTAGAAAGCAGACTGGCAGCTTCTAGAAGAGAAGCGGAGTGGACGATAAAAGCTGGATCTACAACCCAGAGATGAAAAAGCACTGGGACCACAGCCCACTGATTGGAAACCACCCAGTCCAAAGCCCAGAGAGGGAGAGCCACAACCAAAAGATTGAAGGCCGCTGGAGCCAAAGCCCAGCGACTCAGTGAGAGTCGTCTGGCAGGGACTGAAGAACGTGGAGGTCCTCGAGGGGAAGCAGGATGTCTGGCAAGGTCTGGATACCAGGTAGGACGTCCGGCAGCTGGTGGGCTCACAGAAGTTCTCCTGGCAGCCACTGTAGAGGGAGGAACCCAGCTGGCAGGTGCTGGGCGAGCGGAGGTTAGTGCTGCAGAACAGGTTGCTGGGGTAGGATGAACCATAGAAGGATCCTGGGTAGCTCAAGTATTCCCCAAGGGACTGGGAGGAGAAATTTCCAGAGCAGCAGTTGTGAGACATGGTGACAGGAGATGTGCTGTGCAATGAGAAGATTCTGAGTTTGAATGCCACTTCGTGGACTGGGGCATTTATATACCCTGATCATTGGGTGTGCCATCCACGTGACACATAAAAACAGATTACCTTCTGCTTTGAATTGAATTGAAAAGATCGTCATAATCAAACATATGTAGTGTTTGTGGTTTTACAACTGGAAAGTGCAGTAATGCATGTGCCTTGGAATTCAGGTAAATAGTGTTGAATCTTCAAAGCTATTAGTCATCTCCCTCTACCAAAGGTCACCCCGCAGATCGCTCAGAGACCTGCTTCAGAGGTAGACAGTGTCTGCGATGAGGAAAGCTGGCTTAATTAAAAATAATTGATACCCCTTTCACAATCTGCCTCAAAATTGTTGCCATCTGGATAGCCAAGTTGCTAACTAACTGATCTATTCATAGTCCTTTCTTTTAAACAAAAACACACACTGATTGTTGCCAAGCAAGTTTACTTAATGAATAGTGTCATCAGGAAGCAGCAGTGGTAATGGCAAGATGTATGAGGATTTTTTTTTCTAATCAGATCTCAGTTTGAATGGCTTCAGCGAAATATTAACTGAGGTTCCCTTATTTACCATGTTTCTGCTTAAACTGTATGCAGACTAAGAGTCGACTTTAGTTTTTCTTTCTTTTGTGTGAGTGTGTTTACTGCGGCATAAGTCAAATATTAAAATTGCTTTACATTAGTTTGGAATGTTAGAGGGGATTCATCTAAGATGCTGAAAAAGCAGTAAAAATCACAAAACATGGCAAAAATGCCCCATGTCTTTTTATCTCTAATCAGAGGCAGTGTGGATCACTAAAAAAATTCCCCAGAACCTGGAAAATGTTCTTGTTCTAAAGAAAGTTTATAAGGTAATTGCCTTGAAGTATTGGACCGGAGGAGCCATCTTAAGGAGATTCTTCCTTGCCTCAGAAAGCAACATACATCACTTTGACTTAAATTGTTTTCAGGTGTTTCTGACAAGTATTACAAAATTTCTAAAATAATGGTCATATTTTTTCTGGTTCTATGACTTGTATTCCACCTCTGTGTAGTAAGGTAATGAAGATTGATACCCTGAGGAAGAGGAGAGATTGAGAAGGTTTATCTTGCTGTGGCTTCTGTACCGTTTGATTTGTTCCTTTCACACTAAAGCATTTCCCTTCCACTTCTGAACAAAAGTGTTGGAGTGCAAAAGCCTCCATTTTGTTGAGAAAAGAATATCCAAAACCTACCTAATATCTGACTCATAGACTATTCTTCCACAGAAATAGCTGTGGTACAAGAGTGGATAACATTGAAGCAAGCGGGCAAATTCAATTTAGGTGAGTTAAATACTTATGTGGATGTTTTGATGTTCAATACTTTATCCACAAACAAAATGGGAAGGTTTGGGATCTAGCAGAATGCTTTTTGCTATTCATAATTAAAAATCCTAATAAATAAGAATCATTTATTTTAGAAACAGAAGACAAACTATATTAAGTGATCAATGAAACATGCTCAAAAACCAATTTGTCTGCTCAAAATGTTCAGACCCGTAAAGTTTACCATTTGGAAGTTTAGCAATTATCTCCAGTCCTCTACCAGACTGGAATCCCATTTACAATATCCTGACAAGACATTCCCAGTGCCCTCAAGATGGAAATCTCATTAGCTACAAAAGTGGCTTGTTTTAGATTTTTAGCTGAATCTTCCCTTAAAACTTTCACCTAGTAATCTCAGTTCTTTCTAGAATAAATCTCAGCTCATTTCCATTGGACAACATATCAATTTTTGGAGATGGCTGTCTTTGAGGTTTGCCCACTCCCACAGGTTATTTTAAGCCATTTCCTGCACCCATGCACTACTCTACTTGTGGTAGTCAATGATGCACTTGATGGGAGGGTCTAGAAAAATACTTACGATACTAGTCTTCTAGGCAGAATATATATGTCACTTGATACATGTGTCACAGGTCCCAAACACATTCATTCTTTATTTCACATTATCATCTGTTCTGATCCCCCACCCTTATTTCAACTTATAAAGATCATTTATAACTATGAATTCTTCCAACACTTGACTTTCTTTGAAGTCTGCATGGAGTAGACACTTCCCTAATTTCGTGATTTTCTCTACCTTCTGTAGTAAAATTCCTACCCTATGAAAGGAAACTAAGAGAACAAAGGCCCATTTTTTTATGTGCAGTGCTTATTCTTTTGTTCTCAGCAGCATCGATCTTACCAAAAATTTACTTAAACTTTATGGGGATGAAGAGTGTTTGATAATTTATCAGTGACTTCTATCAAAAAGCAAATCAACTGCAGGGCAAGGATTCCTCGACTTCAGTATTTTTACTTCAAAGTACTCCTGCAAATATTGGACCCTTTATTCTTTTTGTTTTGTTTTGTTTTAAGATTTTATTTATTTGAGAGAGAGCAAGAGCATGAGCAGGGGTGGGGGGGAGAGGGGGACAGTGGGAGAGGGAGAAGCAGACTCACCATAAGCAGGGAGCTTCATACAGGGCTCTATCCTAGGACCCGAGATCATAACCTGAGCCGAAGGCAGATGCTTAACTGACTGAACCACCCAGGAGCCCCTGGACCCTTTATTCTTTTCTTTCTTTCTTTCTTTCTTTCTTTCTTTCTTTCTTTCTTTCTTTCTTTCTTTCTTTCAGGGAGAGAGCACTCGAGCGAGAGAGCAGAAGCAGGGGGAGCTGTAGAGGGAGAGGGAGAAACAGAGGGAGAGGGAGAAGCAGACTCCCTGAGGAGCAGAGAGCCCGATGCAGGGCTCGATTCCAGGACTCTGAGATCATGACCTGAGCTGAAGGCAGACGCTTAACTGACTGAACCACCCAGGTGCCCCCAGACCCTTCATTCTTAAATCAAAAACTTATACACACAAAAGCAGCTTGGGTACTTGTGCTGTGAGAAAACCAAAATCCGAATGTGCAGGACACTCATTTAGCTTTTCTACCAATTAAGAGTTCTTAGTGGGTTATTTCCTCTATAAGGTCCACAAGATTTGGGAGATGAAACAGATATTATGAATTGTGGGGGGTTTTTCTGTTCTCAACTGGATTCCTAAACTTGGAATAAAATAAATATCCCCTCCAGACTACAAAGTATTTTTTTAGAAATTTAAACAGAGCAAAGTTCTCACTGTGGTACCCATTCGATACAATATCTTAAGGGAGAGGATAAAGAAAACACCAATCGTATAGGGACAATTACCATACGATTTTATTCATGTACCCAAGCTAATTGAATGACAGATGACATCTTTACTCATGAAAAAAATTGCTTTGAAAAACTAATGAAATCCTTTCATTTAAAAGTCTGCCTTCAAAAAAAAAAAAAGCCTTTGAAGGTTAGTGTATTTCATTCTGCCTGGAGACTAATTAAGCATTCTTATTAAAATGGACACATGCTACTAACCTATTGCTAGAACATATAAGCGTCCAGTAGAAGGTAACAGACACACTCACCAAACCTCCCTGCAACTCAGCTGAACCCAGAACTCGACATGCATTACAACTGCAGCCCTGGAAACTTCTCCTCCCGCTCTCTTGGAGGTTACTTGGGATACCCAGTTTCCACCTATGATTCTTTCTACCCCAGCAATGTAGTCTACTCTCCCAGCACCTGCCAGCTGGGATCCTCTGTCTTTGGTGGCTATCAGGAGACCTGCTGTGAGCCCACCAGCTGTGGGACGTCCTGTGCTGGGGCCAGATCCTACCAGACATCGGGCTTCCGCCCAAAGAATTCCATCTTCTTCAGTCCCTGCCAAACAAATTACACAGGGTCTCTGGGATGTGGAAATATTGGCCTCGGGTCTCTTGGTTGTGGAAGCACTGGTTTCCAGTCTCTGGGCTGTGGGTTCAGTTTCAGTCGTCCAACTTACTTTTCTTCCAGGAGTTGCCAGTCAACTTGTTACCAACCAGCCTTTAGCTCTCGTTTTTTTGGATCAAGTTGCTGAATGTTCCCCATTATCTCACTGTTATGTCTGTACCACATGAAACTTTAACATGTAGCCTGTCCAATATCCACGATTACTGACTAGCTGCATCACCAGGACTTGCCATCGCCATCTCTCCCAGAAGTCTGTGATTCACTGTGGACAAAGTAACCTTGGCCTGTGACCTTTTCTAAATCAGACATATGAGATAAATCTTGAATTTTCATTTTTATGTCAATGCTCAGAGTCCCCTTCGTTACTCTCTAAGATTTTTCTTATTTTTCTCCTAGGATCCTTTCACTTAAGTGTATTTCAAATAGAATTGACATTTAAAATAAACTTTTCTCGACCATGAATTATGGCATTCCATTTTTCTTATTCATATGGTACATTTGTTGAATGTATCCAGTACTTTCAACCGTCTTCATTAGGTAAGCACCTTTTTGTTTTGTTTTGTTTGTTTCTTAGGTTTTATTAATATGTTACTGAATAGAAAACCAGAAATTTAAAGGATAATTTAAATATGTGACATATCTTACATGTTAAGGATTTACATACCCTGATAGATGAATTTGTTTATTTAATTGCTTTAGAATTGCTTTTAATTAGGCATTCACTGCAAAAATATTTATTGAGTTTTGATTATAAACCAGGCGTTGTGCTGAAAAAAGGCATAAGTCCCCTGCCTTCATGAAGTTCTCACACGTACAATTCTAACTCACCATCATGTAGCAAGGGCAATAATGGGGACAAAAAATTAAGTTCCAATAGAAATACAAAGAACAGGGACTTCAAAAAAAAGTGTGAGGGAAAAAAAGTATGAGGAAATGGCATAAAACTCATTATTGACAATCCAAAAAGTTATCATTTCATATAAAAAAAAATCTTGTTGATCTAATGTGTTAGTTGTAGTCCTTTGAGAAACAGCTGCCAAATAGGGTTTGACCTAAAAGAAATTTATTGGAGAAAATTCCTCTCAGGGAAAATGGAGAGGTAGCTAGAGAATTCTGGGAGAGGCATCAGACCACGATGCAGATCTGAATTCAGTGAAGGAAAGAAAGAGAGAAGCCAAGAAGGAATGTTGGGTTGGAATAAACCTCTTCGGGGCAGTTCCAAGAAGCTTGGGTAAGTTACCCATTAAAGGAGTCCTGTGTCTCACAGAGATGGGCCTGCCTTAGTATCCCTGCCAAGCTCAGTAACTGGCCAAGAAGAGGACAGGGGATGACGTCAGCATGAATGTGGTGGTAGATTCAGAGACTGGCAGCTGGAGATGTCAGTCAATTATGCTCCCTGCAGAGGGCAGTGTGAGAGGGACATTTTCATAGCTTCCACGATGTTTGATTTACAATAAGTCAAAATAATGATAAATGGTGAAATGATAAATGAAAAGATGGAATTTTTCATGAATTAAGTTCAATATCTTTTTTTTTACTTAGTTTGATCAATAAATTAATTACTGTAACAAACCCTATCTAGGACTGAGTGAAACTCTAACTCTACAGCTGAATATGAGAAGGAATTGAGAATTATTGGATGGTCATCTTTGATTTTAAATATAATTAATGTATTAAACATGCTGGATCCAGTAGGGCATAATTAGGAAATTGCTTCCATTTCTCCTGCTATTGAATTTCACACTTGACCTGAGGGCTCTAACCAGCCTGGGTCTTTGGACAATTCCATGGGCAGATCTACGATCACATTAAGATATTAAGGAACATCTTTATCTCACATTAGTAGTTAATTCCAATCCAGTATAAATTAAAAACCAGCCTTACAGCTACATCAAGGCTTCTTTCTTGTCCCTTAATTTAGGCCTGTCATGTGATTTGACAGGCCATTGGTGACATGATCATTTGATTTAACCTCCTTGCTCTACCTTGTCATCCGTCCATGCGTTGCTCCCGACTTGTCCTGTTCAAGGCGAGGAAAGAAAATGAGAACTCAGGTCATCTTTCTCAGCACGCTTTAGACCGCTTGTGTCATCGTGACTTCCTTGTTTCAGGAAACTTTTCCTGGGAAAAGATGAGACTAAACCAATGAATCGTTTCATTGCATGCTTCAAGAAACTCCTATGGACTAGCTTATTGGACACAATGGTCTGTAGACCTGAAAAAACAGAGCCCAAAGTAAGCGACCATTTGCTTATCAAGAAACTTGTGTCAGTAGGTTCTCTTTGCTATGCTCAGCAGTCCTAACGTATCACGTAATAAGTTTGCCCAGTCCCAATCAATTTCCTGCCTTGACACCATTTGAACCCAGAATCTCACTTCTAACCCCTCTCTTTGGAGTCACAGCTAAAACTCTCCCGGCATCCCTCCTCACTGCAGGAAGTTTGGCTATACTTCATTTTGTTTAGGTAACAGATTGGTGATATTCAAAGGTGTTCGAAGGAATATAAAAGTCTTCACTTAGCTAGTGCTACTTGTGATTCTGTCTTTGCTGTTGAATATCCTCAGTTTTCACAGGTGTCTGAGTACTGGCTCTTTCGCTAGTGGAGACCGTGGTGTGTTTTCCAGAAACCATGTTGTTATCACCCCATACCACTCCCTGGAACCTTCTGCACTGAACGATCACCTGAAAGTTAGCACACTCTTTCACAACTTCTCGTTAGCTCCTCACTCTCAGTTCCTACCCACCCCTTCCAGCTTTCTTCTGCTAGCATCCACTTCCTCTAGAGACCTCTTGGCCCAGAGGAAACACACACACTAGCTGCCCACCCATGGAAGCAGAGTTTGCTCCTAGAGAAGCTTCTTTTCACTCAGCCAACACTAATGACTTATTGCAGCTTTTTAAAAGAGAAACAGAATACTAGTCACCGTAACTCACAGTCTCCGAGAAACATAGATAACTTTCTGCCTTGTCCCCTCGGTGGCACTGAGGCACAAAATCCCACAGGTATCCCAATCCTTTCATGAACATGGCACGTTTAGCAAATGTATCCTGTACTTTTCAACTGTCCTCACGAATCCAACATTCTTTGTTTTCTTTGTTTCATGTATTTTACTAATATTTTTGCTTGACAGAAAGAAGAAAGGTTAAATAAGAGTTGAAATAGATGACATAGCTCATGTTTTAAGAGATTTGTATTCTCTCAGAGGTGTATTTATTCATCTAATTGCTTCAAAAATTTTTGTTTTCGGTTAGGCTTTCACTGAACAAACATTTGTTAAGCTCCTATCATATAAAATGTTCCTATTGTACAGGATAAGATTACTGTCGCCATTTCTGGCAAGCCATCACACTGTCCACATGTGGTCCTTATGACCTTCTCTCCCTTCACAAGAAAGGAGAAGCACTATGTGTGTGTGTGTGTTGTGTTGTGGAGGGAGTGGGGGGGGCTACCATTCTACTGGAAGGAACTACTTCAGAGTAAACCTCTCCCCCTTATGAATTCTAAGCTTCTCTTGATGGTTAAAACATTCTCAAAAACTATAAAACGGTGTGGCCACACCTTCTCTTGAGGATGTGACTAGAGAAAGAGAGATAACGTTTGTATAGAGAGAGAGACGCACAGAGAGAGAGATTTAAGGAATTGGCTCACGTGACTGTGAGGTCTGACAAGTCCAAAACTCCAAGGTGGGCCAGAGAGCTGAAAAACTCAGGCAGGGTTTCTATTTACCATCTTGAGGCAGGATTTCTTCCTCTAGAAGAAACCTTTGTTTTTGCTCTTAAGGCCTTAACTGATTGGACAAGGCCCACCCACATTCTAGAACAATCTCTTTAAAAGTAAACTGATATAAATGATAATTAAATCTACAAAATGTATTCACAACAGCAGCAAGACTAGTATTTAACCAAACAACTGGGCACCATAGCCAGTCCAGCTGACACATAAAAGTTATCTACCACAATCTCCATTCTCTTGAAAATCTGGGCTGAGGGTATCTATTTCATAACATATACAGTATAAATTAGTGGATAAGACTTTAAGCAAGAGTAAATTAAAATTTTACTTGTAAGCAATCTTCCTCTCAGTTTATAAAATTATTTTCATGCTTTTTTTTAGATCATTTTTCAGATTCTTAAGTTTAATTTGTAAGAGAGATTTCTAGCCGTTTCATGATTGCTCACTGGAATATGGAAACCTCTTAGTACATGTCTATGTGTGTTCATAAGAATAATTTCTTTTCTGCTAATGATCTCTCCAGTGCAGTCCTGCTAGGAACACGACTCTGGCCTAGCTGTGCACATGAGACATATGGAGGCAGAGGGCAATGTTCAGGGAATTTATTTCCAAGAAATTTTTCTTTTAAAGATTCACTTATTTATTTTAGAGAGAGAGAGAGGACATGAGCAGAGTTGGGGAGGAGAGAAAGAGAATCTCCAGCAGACTCCCCACTGAGCACGGAGCCCAATGAGGGGCTCCATCTCACAACCTTGAGATCATGACCTGAGCCGAAACCAAGAGTCAGACGCTTAACCAACTGAGCCACCCAGGAGCCCCACCCCCAAGATAATTTTTAATCTATTTGCCCATCTCATGCTATTTCTGGTCATCATATTCCTCATGTTTGCTTCGTTTATTAGTTTTTGTCATATTCCACCCTATTTTTGTCATGCCTTTCTTTTGTATTCTCGACCTTTCTGCTTTGTGTCCTGCACTTTATCCAAGCATTCATTCTCTTTATAGTTTCCATAGCTCTCGGCACGATTAGCATTTGTGTTGGGTACTTTGTCAGGATAGGGGGGTCTTGTGCATTATAAGATGTGTGTAGCAGCTTCCCTGGCCTCTTCAGCTAGATGCCAATAGCACTGCTCCCTCACACGCGCACACCCCTTATCCCCCTTGTAACAATCACATATGTCTCCAGACATTACCAATTGTCCACTAGAAGCAAAATTATTCTTTGTTTAGAACCACCAATTTAGATGGATATCTGGAGAATAAGCTGCTTGGGATAGTTCTTAACTCTGAACACTGGACGTATCCCCCATTTGGGATGGAGATAAGAGAGTGAAAATAAAATATTGTATTACTCCATGCATGAATAAGGTGTTATGAGTGATGACTACTGAATAAATGCATGGATATTTCATAAATCTAAAATAATGTTGAGCTACTTACTTGGTAAATATTATGCCACTTTTACACATGAATGTAGTAATTGTGATGATGTTCATAATGGTAATGACCTGTTCAACTACAGTCAGAGAAAAAAAAATGGCATTTTTTGTGACCAGTTTCTCAGTCCCAGAACATCTAAGTTGTCTATTGGGATCACATTCACTCTTTGATCATCCCAGACCAAGGAGAAATAACAAGACTCAGATTATCTCCTCACTATATTTCAGATAATTAAGACCAACTGAGACCAATTTCTGGTTTATGGACTCTGCTTTAATATCTTTGGGTATTCTTAGGGCTTTCTTCAATTTGTCTGACTCATTCTGTGTACTCCACAAAAAAAGACTTCAATTCTTAGTGTCAACCGGCAGTGATGGGGCTGATCATAAACTATATTTCTCCATTTTGAAGCTTCGAAGCTGGTATCTCGGGTTTTACTCTCTAAATATCTCAACACCTCATTTCAATTCATCATATGAGCACTTTACTGACTATGAACTTCTTCAGCTGTGTCTACCAAATATTTCATGCTAACAAGCATCTGCTCAAAGGATTCATATTTCAAATACAAGAAAACAAGTTCATTAAACAAATATTTATTTGTCCCTGCTACATGGCAGGGTTTATGTTAAGTCCTGGAGGATGCAAGTTTAAGCAACAATGTAAAGGAATTGATACATGGCTACCAACATTATGAACTAACTATAACTTTAGTTAGACTGGCGGAGTCTCACGAGAAAAGAAATGAAGATTGGAGGACTTTTTCCAGAGGAAGTAAAGCTCAAGTTAGGACCTAGAGGATAATGCATTTGGACAGGCAGAGTAAAGTCACAGGAAAGGAAATAGGACAAGTACAATGTGCAAAGCACTTGTTTGAAGAAGTGCCAGGACCCTTTCTTTCCCTTTGCATGCAGAAAACAGCTTGAACTAGAAGGGCTATCTGGCCATGGATATCATGCTAACACATTTAGATTATATTTCGAATGGAACAGGAGAACAGTGGAAATTTCTGAGTAGTAATTCTAAAATTTCCTTCTGTCACCTAAATTTAATATGATTTGGGGGGGATATATTTTTAAATGAGAACTTTGATTGTTTTAGCCAATATTTCATTTGCAAAAATATTTCTAATTCACTTTTTTCTCCCCATGTTTTGTGATTGGAATCCTTGTGGCCCGAGGTACTGGAAATATTTTGTGGTTATGGGCTATATCCTACTTTCTAACTCTTGCCAGCTTGTCTGAAAGGAACCCTCAAGACAGGAATATGATTTTCTACATAATTTGTTATTTTCAGAGTATCATTTAATAAAATGTTAGCAATTGATTCATCATTATACCTAAAAATAAAAATTAGTTGTGAAAATCAAGATAATTAGTGTATTTACTTTTATGTTATTTTTAAAAGCACTTGTCAAAATTCCGTGGGCTTTTATTTTTAACTATACATGTTATGGCAATATAGTCTTATAATCCATGGAACAGTATAAAGTGTTGGGTTGTGTATTTGGTTTTATTTGTTTGTCTGTTTTTTAATAAGACATCTCGGGTACAGAGAAGTTTATTTGTCCAAAATCACACAGCTATTCAGTATTATACTACAAACTCAGTTCTACTTTTAAAAGTCTATTTTTTAGAAAACCATATAATCCTACACAATGAATAAAAATAAATAAATAAATAAATAAATAAATAAATAAATAAATAAATAAACAAACAAACAAACAAGAGATCACTCATCTTGGTGACGGTGAACTGTCACAATCTTCTAAGTAATAAAATGTCTATTTGACTTAATAACATTTCCAAGCATTTGACATCAAGGAAATAGTGACCATTACTTTTTTCAAAGATCTTGGATAATGTAGAATTTACTTATTAGGAATCCCTGACATTAACAAATTGCATTTCCACAAATTTATTTTATGAATCTCTGCAAAAGGTAAATGAATGCTGAAAAAATTCAAAATGGATATGGCAGGACATATGATGAAATATTTAAGAATATTTATTTGAGCAAGTGAAGCACAAGTTGAGGAATGATAATATGAAAGAAATAGTCTGGAGAATTGGATGGCATTACATACAGTTGAAGAAAGGTCCTACCTAGATTTTCATATCTGCGCAAAGACAGGTGGGTTCATGCAAAAGACCTAACTAAGTAAAGAGCAGGCTTTTTTGTATAAGAGACAGTGCATTCCCAATAAACCCATTTGGCTACTACATTCTCATAACTACTAAATTAGAGATTTCTAACTATTATGATATTGACTTATGTAATTGGATTTTACATAATTATAGAGGGAACACAAAAAGAACCAGCAAGAAAATTAAGAATATGGAACATTTTAATTTTGCTCTTTTATATGTCATGCTTAGAATATTTTTGCTGCATATTGAAACAAAGTAATGAAAGTCGATAATGATACATTCTAAATTGCTCAAGCTCCATAGTACCAGGCTGCTGTTAAGCTGTGGTCAATTAATTGTAAATTCATTCTATTTCCTTAAAAATCATGAAATATGCCAATTTTGTACAGATTCTTTAATGAGAAATTAGGATTTATTTAGTTTGTCCATTGTTCCCCTTAACCCCCAAAGATACTCTGTATTTCAATGGGTATACATAACTATTCAATACTTATTTATATTTTTTATTCTGTTGCATATGTAACCATTTTATGTACATAACTATGTTGTATTTGATATATAAAATGGGCTCTATTAAGAATAAAACTTGACATGAGCTCTATTTTTTAAAGATTTTATTTATTTATTTGAGAGAAAGAGAGAGGGCACAAGCAGGGGGAGTGGCAGGCAGAGGAAGAGGGAGAAGCAGACTGCCCGCGGAGCAGAGAGCCTGACATGGGGCTGGATCTCAGGACCCTGGGATCATGACCTGAGCAGAAGGCAGTTGCTTAACCCACTGAGCCACCCAGGCACCCCAACATGAGCTCTATTAAGAATAAAAATGTTTCCCTTGTTTAAAAGTGTTTTCTAAAACCAACAGACTGGAGCATCTGGATGGTTCAGTTGGTTCAGCATCTGACTCTTGATTTCAGCTCAGGTCATGATCTCAGGGTCATGAGACCCAGCTGCTCGCGGGGCTCCAAGGTCGATGCAGAGTCTGCTTGAGATCCTCTCTCTCCCTCCACCCCTCCTTACCCTCCCCCCGACCCTGCTCACACTCTCTCTCTCTTTTTTACGTAAGTAAATAAATCTTTAAAAAAAATAAATTCAGTAAGACTAAGTAACCAAAGAGAGAGAAATAGAGACAGACACAGAGCAAGCGAGAGTGAGGTATTTATTGATAGGCTAAGAGCCTGCCTCTGAGTTGGAATGTACTAGAAATATGACTTAAGATCTTATCACTTAGTTTCCACACATTCTTGAGCAATCTACTTAAGCTTTTTTTCCTTTTAAACTTAGTTGTCAAGGGTGATTTTTTTCTGGCCACGGGTTGGTGACCTTGGGTGACTCACATCCTAGCCTCAATTTCTTCATTTTTACAATTGGGTAAAATCATCCATTTGGTGGGATTAGTCTAAGGATTTAAAGGAGACATTACATAAAAAAACACTTGGTATCTACTGGAAGCTGGCTGATAAATGTTAGATTCTGTCTGCTATTATTTTACTAGTTTTAATTTACATGTCCTCAACCATGGAGATTTCTTCAATGGGTAGTTAATAAACATTTACTAAATGTCAACTGTGTGGCAGTCACTACACTGCCCTTGGGTTTACAAAGATGAGAAGATAGTTCTTACCCTCAAACAACTTACAGGGCAGTTAAAAAAGAAAAAAAAAAAAAAAGGAATAGAAAATCCCCATGTGTATTTAAGTGCATTAGAAACAAGTTTTATCTAGCTAAAGAAGAACATTGTTTTCAAATGCTGTACAATTCAAATGGACACTTTCCATGGAAATTTTATTACTTCTTCCTCTATGTATGTGAATCTTTAAAACTGTATCCAGAGCAGCTCTACTGCAATGTGTCCACACCATAGGTCTGGGTGCCAAGGAAGGTTCTTGTAGAGCAGAGGCTTTCAAATTTGTGTGACCCTGACCCATACTGAGAAATACATTTTACTTCAGAGACTATTTGCCTCTCTTTTTCTCTCTCTCTCTTTGTGTATTTCTTTCTCTCTCTCACTCTTTCCTAAGAACCAAACTTTCAGAAAAAAAAAAATGTGTAAGATGATTCTACCATTTTCTATCCCCTCTCAGCCATCCCACTCCATTCCATTCTATTAGTTCTTATTAAAAGAAGTACTGATCACCATCAAAAAATAGAATTTGTGACCCACTAACAATACAAGACTCAGATATTGGAAACTTCTGATACTGAGATTACCCACATGGGAGTTATTAAAACAGCTAATGCCATGTCTTCCTGTTTGAAATGATCTCAAAAAATTTTAATTCCTTTATATAACTGCCCACTGTCTCTCCCCAGTAAGTGGAACAGAATTCCTAGTAAACCACCGTTCAGCCACAGGTCACTAGATGTCCACTGAAGAAATTTTAGATTTCTGGACACTCTTTATTAGATGAAATTGCACACCTTGGATTGAAAGATAGTTAAGACAAAATCAGAGCCTTTACCCTAAAAGGGATAAATAACAATTAGAAAGTATATTAATGAAAGTTTAAATCAATGTTTTAAAAAATAACCCACATATATCTCTGCTTATATTAGTGATCCAATAAAGATTAAGTAGATACTCAAGCTTGAACACTTTCAAGTAATACTCAACCAAGGTTAATGTTTGTATAGTGTTTTACAGTTTATATGGACTTTAATACACAAGCATTATCTCAGGAGCACCAACTATTGTATCATAGAAGATATTTATTACTTTCACAAAGATATTGCATTGTAATTTCCTCAGAAAGGAGACTTTGTAGGTTACTAATATTCATGTCTAGAAGACTTCTCGAAAGAGGGTCAAGGCATTGATTGAGAATTCCTGCAAATTCAGTGGTAGGTCCTGGATGCTTATCAAGCAGACACAGGTGACCAGTTTCTCCACATGGTGAGATATCACAAGTGTTCATAACTCAATGGCAGAAACCCCAGGGATCCTCTACTCAGATGGTGGAACCCACTCCTAGAATCCCAAGGTCTATTATAAGTTTTTTGCCAAGGAGGGAAAAGGGAGAAAGTCTTGGCTGGAAATACAGGGACTGGCCAAAACACTAGCAGCCAGTGGCATTGTGGAAAGAATCATGGCAGTCACTGTGGAATTGAGAACTATCTTGAAAGGTACTAGGAAGACACTAAAGTGGCTTGGATAGGAAGACTGCAGGAGAGAAGCCAAAAGGAGCCCCCAAAGACCTGACTGAAATTTCCAGAATAAGAGATGATAGTCATTCTGCTGAATTCGTTTTTAGAAAGTGGTCTGAGATAGTGTGTATCACCTTGTCTTCTAACCCATAAAGGGTTATTAGTGGGTGTGACATCGAAATATGATGATTTGGATGAATCTATTACATTAATGAAATTGCTGGCAGGAATATGTCACATGCATTAATATTTAGTTGAATTTCCTACAAGTTGGTGGTGAGGAAGACCTATTTATATGCTATAAATCTTATAAAATACTTTATTTTTGGAAATCTTTTATCTTTTTAAAGATATTGTTTGACATAATTTTAGCCATTAATTCTCAAACATCAAATTAGAGTTTTTTCCATGGCTAAGCATCTAGTACAACCAGAGGTAACTGGATCCCTGAAAAGTAGGCCTTTAAAAATATTCTGATAATACAGCTTTATCAGATGAAAAGCTGTAATTCAAACTAATTGCTGCCCACCTTTCTTGAGAACCTTTAAAAAATATCACATGTATTCAAAGGAACTGTGGGAAACCAAAAGAATTAAAAGTCAACACCTCCCACCATTAAGATACTTAGAATCCAATTAAGGAAACAAGATGCCAGTAGAACCCTAGAGCAAGTGAGTCAGAAAGGACTTCAGCATCAATGAGCCAATCAGTCAACACCCTTTAACCCATTATGTCAGGCAAGTGCTGGGTACAGAGTGGTGAACGAGGCCAAGAAGATTCCTGACCCCAGAGAGCTTACATTCCAGTGGCATTACCAGGTTGAGTCGTTAAATCAATAATAATCCAAGGCATTCATGCCAATGCTGATTTTAGCATAGAGACTACCCCCTTACTGGTTTGCCCTCAGCAAAGTCATGCCAGGTCTCTGGCTCCTTCTAACCTCTGGCTTTAGTCTGACCCCTCCCACCACTCAGTTAAATGTTAACTAAAAAGAGCATGGTGGGGGGCAGGAGAATCCTCAAGCAGACTCCCCGCTGAACACAGAACCAAACTAGGGGCTCCATCCCAGGACCCTGAGATCATGACCTGAGCCGAAATCAAGAGTCAGATGTTTAACCAACTGAGCCACCCACATGCCCCAAGAGAGGGCTCTATGTTTTAAAAAAAATGCAAAAGAGCATATTTCCTTATGAAAGAAGACTATGTCTACATATTGACTACCCTAACCAAGGGTGTCAATGTGCAAGCAAAACAAACCAGATGAGACCTAAGGCAGCATTTGAAATAAGATGCCCTGAATCCTTCCTTGTGGCTCTCTCGAACTCATTTACATCAACTGTGGGACTTTCATCACTGGGTGCTTATGAAGTCTGGTCTTTTCATGAAGTATCTTACTTAATTCTCACAACTCTTTCTGGTAGGTACCCAAGATAAGAGAAAACAAATAACATGCCCAAGGATACATGCCTAATGGTTTCTGAAGCCAGGACCAAACTCTGTCGACTTTTCATTCAGTACAGTTCCTTCACAGAAGAGTCTTTGATTTGGTCCCAAGCTGCTTTTGCAGTTTCATTTCTTACCATACTTCAAGTCGTTCATCCATTTCCTCTTAACCCCGTGCTTTGATATACCTTTGTTTTTGTTTAGGACATTGCTCTGTTTTTATATGTTTAAATGCTAGACTCTCAGCCTGTTCATATTTTCACCCTCTGGAAGAGTCCCTCTGCTTGATGAGATGGTACTTAATCATTTTTCTCCTGATATCATGGCCACTCATGCATGTTTATTTCCTACCATTTGAGTGTTGCCTTTGTTAAAAATCTAATACAACATCCAGCCCAGTTTTTTAAATCATATAGTAGATATTCCATTAATATTTATTGCATTGCATTTGTAATTTAAAAAAGCTCCCCAGTCAGTGTTTTAAATAATGATCTCTACAATATTACTCTTCTTGCCAGCTTTAAAACCATTAAGTAATATGGAAATACTCTGATATAGTGATCATTTTCCTTGTCATTTTCTACTTCCTCAAGAAATAGTGGATGATGTTCTGGTGGGGTGAGGGGTTGACATCACACTGAAGTACATGCTTAGTTTGTAACAGATGTCCCATAAAATGTGAATTATTGCGTAAGGAAACAGATATTGGAACTTCATGTGTAAGCATCACTAGTTCAGCATTGATAGTGGGGTCAAAAAGGACTTAGTCCTCTATCCAATTCCCTCACCCTTTCACTAAAGGAATAGGAATATGGTATCCTCAGTGATGACTTTCTGAAAGGTTCAACAATTGGCTTTTCCTTATGAAAACCATGTTGCTAAGCAACACTTGTGCATTGGTATATTTCTTTCCAAAGCCTCCTATTATGAGAACAGTCCAGGATTTTTTCACTTGTAATTATCAGAGTCTCTTGAGACATAAGCCACGATTCAGCCACTAAGCTTTGCTTTGTAGTTTGCACTGCATTTAAGAGGAGATGAGTACTCCACTTGACCTGTGAAAACAGAGGTGACTACCAGCAGAGACATTTCCAGAGTGCAAATGGAGTATGATTGATGACATGCCTCAGAAACTATGTCAGTTGAGTATGTTTCCTAATTCTGATCTGTAGGAGGTACTTGCCTTACAAAGGCTGTGTTCTGCAGGGAACATGGGAAATCATGTTTTCTGTTATTGAGACACAACTTGTTCCCCTCGGGTTCAAGTGTTAAAAATCAACTGGCTGACGAAGCTCTTTCTCTAGAATATTGGTGTCCAACACACTAAAACTCTGAAAAGTTTCTTCAAGACAGTATAAGAATAGCTTTTTGTATTCAATTTTACATTTTCCATGTGTCCTGAAATTATAATAAACTATATATATCATAATATATATACCATATATAGTAATAAACTCTATGTAACATATTTAAGTTTTTATATAAAAGTTTATATAAACTCTATCTGTTGGAATAAAATATATAGATATACATATGTCCTTTTATTTTTGTTGACTAACTAGTACTTTCTGTACACCATAGGTTATAGTAGTTTCAAAAATCTATACTCTTTAATAGGTAAAAAGAAAGGAGTTTTGTTAATGAATAATTTTTCTTTAGGAGCCATTAAACAACATTCTAGGGCATTTGTGTCCTAATCTGACATTGATTTTTAATGAGAATAGTTCTAAGTAAAGTCTGAAAGATCCTCAGTAAGGATCTTATTGGAGAATAACCACCCAGAGCATAAGTTATGGAAAACTAGGTCGTGCTCATCCTAATTTACACCAGTTTCTACCTCAACAGAAATGTCAGGCTTCACAGAACAAAGAATTTAGGCTTGGAAATAAAGAATGGGAAGTTTGAAAAGTTTTATTCTAATCTTAAAATGGCTCTCAGTTGGCCTATAAATGATACTTAAAGTAGAAACGTCCAGCCTACTTCAGGTCTTTGGGCTCCAGAATACCATTAGGAGAGACAAGGGGAAGTCTGGAAAGATAGTCATATGATCAATGAGATGACGAGGGACAGAAGGAGTGAATGAAAGAGTTCTGAAAATTATTTAGCAATCTCAAAATGTGAACGAAGAGTGAACAATTATAATACGCCCCCTGATGTACAAAGGCACCACTGCAGCCATTTTGCTTGACGTCCGTATCAGGGATCTCTATAGAATCTTCAATTGTGAGAAAATAGTACAGATTCTCTTCCCAATTGTGATGTTTTTTCCTTTAAAACGTCGTTTTCTTTATAACCCTATCTAATGAGCACCTTATTTACATTACCTCTGCTGTTGTAACCATCTGACCTCTAGTAAAGTCCAATCACCTTTAGCATAGAGAAGCTAGACTTTATGTGTTGAGCAATATTGTAAATTAGGAAAATGTTCTGTGAAGGAAAGACTCCTTCCTTTTTTTCAGAGCTTTCTGTCCTTCTGGGTTATCCTTTGAAATTTCCTCCTTCCAAACACCTGGCCTATCTCCCATAAAATGCCTTGTTTTCCCAGAAGCATTTTTGCAAAATGCTTATCTTCCTTAAAAGGTATCAGATAGTTTGAGGCAATATACTTTCCATGGTGAAAGGGAAAAGGACAAGAGGAGAATGAGGAAAGATTAGCATCGTCTGCTCTTCCTTTACCATGTCCCACTAGACCGAGTCCCATTGTTGTGATCCCGAGCCTAGAGAATTTTCCTCTAATAAGGTGACCTTTCTGTCCATTCTTTGTTTAGAATTATGGCTCTTGTTCAACAGCCCTACACGAAGTATTATTGATATCTATTCCAATTTACCTAAAAGGAGGTTTGCTAAAACAGAATGCTATAGAGAACTGCTTATAGTTGGCTTACACTAGCATCTCCTGGATTTAACCCAGATGTGCTCCAATCAAAAACTTGTGATCTTAAGCAAGACTCATTTTTCTCTCTTTATTTTATTCTTGTTTCTAAAACTTGATTGAGTTTTACCAATTTATGCTCAATTTAAATTGACCAATGATGACTACAAAGTCAATCTACCATCTCTCATAGTCCACCGTGAGAGTTTATTTTAATAGCACAACAAATACCACTACTGATGTGTGCTCTCTCACAAGAGCAGGGTGTAGTAAATAGAACAAACACGGGTTTTGGATGCAAATTCAATTCCTAACTTTATCATCTACTAGCCGTGTGGTCTTGAGTAAGTCACTTAAATTTTCTGATTCAATTTCTTTATCCTTGCAATTGGGGATTATAATGTTTTCAGAGATTATGTAAGATATTCAAAGTTTTTGGCTTAAATTAGGTAATGAATAAGTGATGGCTATACTATTTTGGTATATTATGTATCTGTTATTATGCTCACAAATTCTGAGGTTCTTGGTATCTTTGATGCTAACTAATCTCATTTCTCTTCTCTGCAGCCACACTTTTCTCCTCATTAATTTTCTTGTATAAGGTCAATTCTTTATAAAGCAACCCAGGGAAACTTCAATACATTTCACTCAAAATAGAAAAAAAATAATATCTGCACTTCCACATGCACTGAGCATTATTCACAATAGCCAAGACATAGAGGCAAACTAAGGGTTCATTGACAGGCAAACAGCTTAAAAGATGTGGTATACACAAACAATGGAATATTATGCAGCCTTAGAAAAGAAGGAAATACTGCCATTTGTGACAACATGAATGAAACTTGAGGACATTACGCTGAGTGAAACCAGATACAAAAGGACAGATAATCCTTGATACACTTACACAAGGACTCCAGCACAGTCAAAATCATAGAAACAAAGAGTAGAATGGTCATTGCCAGGGGTTGGGGCAAGGAGGAAATGAAGAAGTATTAGTCAAAGGGGACAAAGTTTTAGCTATGGAAGATCATAATACCAGAGATCCAGTGTAGTGCCTATAGATAATAATGCTGTAGTGTTCACTTAAAAACTTGCTAAGACAATAGATCCTATATTAAGGGTTTTCATTACCATCATCATCAAGAGGATGGGGGGAAACTGTTGGAAGTTACGGATATATTTGTGGCATAGATTGTGGTGATGGTTTCAAAGATATATTCTTATCTCCAAACTCACCAAGTTGCATGCACTAAATATACACAGCTTTTTGTATGTCAGTCATACCTCAATAAAGCAGGCTTTGAAAAACAAAAAAGAGAAAGAAATAGCAAAGCAGGGAAGTATTGCACCAACTAAGGACTGACAGAGATGTATAAAATTTTTCTTAGGTCTGGAAATGTATATAAATTTTCAAACGCTAGTCATGGTATCTTGCAGTTTTCAGAAGAACATTGCTTGTATAAACAGGAGTTTATTAAACTTACCAGAAGCTGGTTTTTAATCACTAGATGAAAGATAAATGTTGTGATTAATTCCCAGTGAGCAATCAGGTACATATGAGAACTAGCACACTCCTTCCGATGATACCGTTTCCCAACCTTTGTGTAACAAGAGTAAGAGCAATTTAGGAAAACATTTCTATTTTCTCTGCACTTCTCATTTTGATTTCTGAAGACTTAATTCTCTTCCTTCCGAGGCTTTAAAAAAAGACATAGAAGGGAATGAATCTAAAGTTATGTCTTCATAATTTCAGTGACACCAGCTGATGAACACCCAAGCTGAAACAATCAACTTTAATACTTTAGCAACTCATAAAAAGTACTTTCTTTTTAAATTTTTTTTCCTGCTCTTAAGCTAGATTCTAAAAAAACTTTCAGCCATCCCAAATTGAATATATTCCTAATATTGATTCAGATGAAGATTAATACAGATTTCACAGTTAAGTAGTCTGCAAGGGGTGGTCCTCACATATAGGAAGATCAAAATCAAACATAAACATGCATATGTATTTATTCAAATGCAAACACATTCCTGATAGTTACCAGACATGGAGTTATCTTTGATACTTGTGGTGTCTGTCTAATGTGTCAATAAATGTATTAGTTGATTCTGTGTATTTTTGTATCACATTGATTTAGAAATACACTGTAGGAAGAATTTAAGGAGGCAAACATGTTGGAAAGGAATTTTTTTTCTGTCTGTTTCAATAAAGAAAATGCTTAATGGAAATGTTTAGGGGAAAAAATAGGAAATTTGGACCAAGGTGATAAGATAAAGTGATGTAAAGAAGGTATAATGAAGAAAGGAATCAGACAAATAAAAGCAAGCTGGTGAACCCAAGAGCATTTTGATAACTGTTGCCTTGTTATGAAGGGGATAAAAGCTCTAATGAGTTTTATAAGCAGAGGGGTCTTCTGGCTTCCCCTTCCCTATCTTACATGTATCATGAGGATGAAGTGTTTAGTGTAAAACTGCATATTTAGATGGTGGATTTTTTTTCTAGCTTTACTGAGGTATAATGAACAAATTAACATTGTATATGTCTAAGGTATACAACATGATGTTTAATGTATATCTACATTGTGAAATGATTACCATAATGAACCTAACCAACATGTCCATCACCTCCCATTGTTACCTTCTTATTTTATGGTGAGAATACTTGCAAATTTCAAGTATATAATGTATTATTATTAACTCTAGTCATCATGTTGTGCATTAGGTCTCCACAACTTTAATCTTTTAACTAAAAGTTTGTATCCTTTGACCCATGTCTCCCCATTTCCCCCACTCCCAGTCCCTGGTAACCACCATTTTATTCTCTGTTACTATAATTTTGATGTTCTTACATTCCATATATAAGTGAGATCATGCAGCATTTGTCTTTCTGTGTCTGGCTTATTTCACATAGCATGACGTCCTCAGGTTCCTCCATATTGTTGCAAATTATTCAGCTTTAAATGGGGGATTTTTTATTAAATCCAAATGAACTGATCTCAGGTGATTAAAGTTGAAGCCAGCCATACTAACTAAGTGCTGAGCACCATAACTCAAACTCATCAAAATGCATATGTTCGCTTGTTTTATTTTTAGCAATAAACATCAATTTATGAAGCAAAAGAAAAATGTCTTAAAAATAAAAATCTGTTAACCCGAGTTATTTCAAGTCATGAATTTAAACACTCACTAGCTTCTTCAGTAAACGCTGAAGAACAGTTATTTTTTTACAGCTTCGTACTTTAGGTAAAGCTGGAAACATATATTTGGCTTGAAAGTTGTAGCATTTTCCTTAAGATCTTACAGGCTACCTAATAGATAATCAGACAGGCAGTCAACATTTCAGGAAATTCTATTATGATAAAATAAAAAAACACAAAAACACATATTATGTAATAATTTGTAGTAGTAATAAGAATTCTTAGCCATTTGCCTGAAACCAAAAGGACATATCTAATTTTAAAGGTTTTTGGCTTTATTTTCTAAATAAAATTTTAGTATTCAAAAGGAAACTCTGCTCAGTAGCAATAGTAAAAACAAGAATCACAGAATGTCAGAATACCTTGGTCATGAAACTGGTCCAACATGCGTATTTACAGATGTGGAGAGTGCAGCTGGGTGAGCTATGGAAGCCGTGTGCAGATGTGAGCACAGCGTGCAAATGACATATGATGTTTGTACTGTGCCACTCTTTGGAATAAAAGTTGAAAAAATTAACTCCACAGATTAGGTCACACTTAAAGTTACCACGGACTATTTACTGCTGTTTCTAAAAGGAAAGAAGAGATGAGTTTTTGTTAAGAGTTAAAAGGTTATTATATCAGCTACATCGTTTAAATTGGCTTTGAAAAACACTCGTGTCTACCTAGTCATTTTAATCAGGTGTCTATGGGAACAACATATATTATCTCTAAAAATAAGAAATCATTTCTCGTTTAGAAGACCCAATCAACACCAAAGAGCGTGATACTCAAAAATCACTGCTTTTTTATAACAATAATAAGTAGATTCCAACTGAAAACACAACGAGAAAACTGATGCCCCACACAGTCATCGTGAAAGATATAAACTGAATATTTGGGGTCAAGGTCAGCAAATGTTACAAAGCGACTGCACAAATACAACCACAAAGTTAAAAGCTGAGGGTAAAACTGACTTTCTAAATGAAAGAATTGGTACAAAAATGGGTCAAGTAGGTTGCATGCAATGCCATAATGGTCTTTACTATTAAATCTTCATTGAGATTAGGATACTATATCCTACAGATCTATTGTCATATAGGCTTTTTTTCCCCCCAGAGACTAAATATTTAATGCATCAAAAATATTAAGGAAAAATAAATAACAGCATTGCTCAACATGTTGCAAAACCAGCTTGTTTGATTATTTCCTTGGACCGATTTTTTTAAATTGGTATAGACTCCGTTTTTCACTAGCATCCTATGCTACCCCTGAGTACTAGTTAAACATTTGCTTTTTGGGGTTTTAAATATTATGGTGTTTCTATATTTTCCACCACTTAGAATAAAAAATAAATGACTGTCCATAGCAACCAACTGATACATAAGAAAGAACATAACTGATACAACCCTCACATGAAAGAATTTACCAGAAAAATAGCATCCTTTGAAAAATGCTATCACATCTCATCTCAGGCATGAAAGCACCTCATGAGTTTGTTTCCTCCTTCCCATAAAAGCTTCCTTCTTCACGATATATCTGAGGTAGAAATTAAGCAGCCTGGAACACTGCAATGTGATTTTCAAGATATCAAAGTTGAGATAGAGTCTATGACAAATACTGAACATTAAATACGATTAAATAGGCACTCAATGAGATCATTTGCCGGACAAATGTCATGCTTTAAAGATCCCACTCTACAAATGAACAAAATAGGTCCCCGTGATGGAACAAAGATGGTATTAATTCAACGAATACAGAATGTTAACATCTTGTTAATGAGTATTGAGTTGATTGCTGAAAACATACACCCTCCATGAACCTACAGAGGCCAGAATATTATTTTCACCCTGTCCTCCAAAGTCTTCATCTTCAAGTCCAAATGAGAGTGGTGACTAAAACCCTGAGGTCACAATACCCATTGCAAAGTGTGTGTGGAAGCCCGGGTTGTCAATGACCTCAGCGTACTCTCTGTTACAGGAATGAATTCAGTTTGGTAGTAAAAGCTGAGTTACTTGAGCTTAAATGTCACTCTCTGCACAGAGACTTGACAAATCCTCAGAAGTGAAGCTGGGAAAGACTGCAGCCTCTGCAGTTCAAATGGCAT
This sequence comes from Ursus americanus, assembly GCF_024610735.1. Lineage (NCBI taxonomy): Eukaryota > Metazoa > Chordata > Mammalia > Carnivora > Ursidae > Ursus > Ursus americanus. Next base: position 85,656,607 of record NC_142130.1, read on the forward strand.
CTGAACCCCCCAAACCCTTTAATATCCCCTTGATTCTAGCATGTGAACATGTTTTAATTTAGTATTCCTTTAATCAACTTTGTGCCTATTAGAGGTAATTCTTCCATCCTCAAAGCCTTAGCTTTTATCCTACCTTGGTTTAGATTCCCATAAACTCACTCCATGACATGAGGTAATACACCAACTGTGTTTCAAAAGATTATTTGGGTTCACTAATTATATATGCCTGCTTCTGACACTCTCTGTAAGAACATATCTTATGTAAATGTCATGGTCTGTCCAACCATTCTTTAAAACAAACCTCTATTGAAGGGTTAATCACGTCAGCTGAGTCCCTGAGACAGACATGTCTGTCAGCTTAGTAGTAATAATAGCGAGAATACGAATTGTGTTTATTCATACTCATTTTGTGTCAGGAACTTAAGATGTATTAATTCATTTAATACGATCATCCTGTGAGGTAGATGCTATTATTACCCTCAATTCAGAAATGGCAGAGAGAATTTAAGTAATAACATATGCAAAGGCATCACAGCTGTTCAGCACACAAGTTGGATGTAAACTTAGGTGAGCTGTAGACTCAGCCTATGTGTTTGCCTGCGCCGCTGATTTAGAGACCCTTCCAGAAGAGGAGTAAGAGAGACACTGGATGGTGTTATCTACAACACATTTAGATCGATAAAAGCGTGGGGCATAATTTTTGTAGAGATAGTTGATCCTTGACTCCTTCTCCATTTCCTTTTGGTGTCTGCCCCTCCCCCTTGTCACATCTCTTCTTAGAGCCCACACACCACAGGCCCTCTCCTGGGTTTCAGGTCTCTCACTGTGGCATTCCGTGTGAGTCTGGTCTCTTGACGCTACATGTTTCGCTGCAGTTTGTCTCTTCATTTTCTCCTTCTCCTCTTTGCTTCCCCCCGCCCAGATTTTTGTGTCTAGAGTCTAGGGACAGGTTCAGAGCAATGTACAGTCGGTCTTTCTCTCAACCCCAGGAAATGAATTTCCAGTTCTAACCATAATCACGTGTCATAACCTTAAGTGCTAATTTTGATTTAGGGAAGTTTTCATCAACTACAGAAGACTGGAGGAGTGGTTTGGGAGGGTATCAGAGTCTCCAGATAAACTGAATCAATATTGGGTGTGTGTGTGGGGGGGGGTGTATACTATTTTAGTATATACATTTATTCTTGTATATTGTACATACTACTCTATATTGTATCTACTACAGTATAAATATATGTATGGAGATACATATACAGTGTATGTATATATGTGTGTGTGATCTCATATAATTAGATGATGAGATCTATGTTAAGGGACTGGTTTACAAGATCGTGGTGGCTGGCAAATCAAAAACCAGAAGGAAAGGCTGGCAGGCTGGAAATTCAGGCAGGAGTTGATACTGTGGTCTCGAGGCAGAACACCTTCTTTGGGAAACTTCAATTGGCTTTTAAGGCCTTTCATTGTTTGGATTAGATCCGTCTGCATTATACAGAGTAATCTCCTTTACTTAAAGCCAACTGATTACAGATGTTAACTACGTCTTCAGAATACTGTCACAGTGTAGTGTAAACCCTGACATTGTTTGTTGTTGTTGTTGTTTTTCTTTTTGTTATGCACGACGTACCTGACTTAAGCTTTGATTGCCATCACTTCAAACAGGCACCCACTTCAAAGATGGCGATCCTGAATAAACACATTTCCAGCCACACACGGATAAAGAGCCAGGCCACCTTCCCACATGGAGGCTTCTTAGTTTTAGAGATATTACTTGATTTCATTCAGTAACTGACCATTTGGGCCATTTGTTGTTGTTGTTGTTTTTCTTCCTAGCTTTAAATTCCCTCTCATGTTTTAAGTTCACCAACAGCAAAACATTAGGCTCCCACCCTTGACCCCCTATAAAAGCAGAACCCCAGGCCCATGCTCTCTCTTTATCTCGCTCTCTCTGTCTCTCTCGCCACCCCCTATGACCTCACTGAGTGGTTCCAGATGCGTTGTGTAATTTCTAGACCTTATAAGTAATATACCTTTATTTTTTTAAAGTTTCACGATGGTTATTGCTGAAGGGCATCTTGCAATCTTAATAAGAACCATAAAGGCTGGTCCAACCACAACACTGGTTATTGGTAGGCTGAGATCAGCACACAAAAACAGTAACACCTAGATTACTGTTTGATAAATCACTGAGTACCGTAGCCCAGTCAAACAGACACATAAAACAAACCATCACAGGAGGTATGACTGAGAGATCAAATAGCTGACCATATCACTTAGCTAAGAGGACCACATACTTGTTTTCTGGGCTGAATCTGGAATGGAAGAAAACATCTAATGTGAATTCGTTTCAGCTCTGTGTCACTTTTTGGAGAGGGGAACAGGTTACTCAGTAGCTAAGCTTTGCTCCAGAATGAGGAAGTGTTGTAATTCCCAACACAGACCCTGAGGAGGACTAGACAACTCCTTGTATGAGTTCTAGTAGTGAAATCGTGGGTGCATGAATTAGGAATCAGGATGTCACCCCATCTTGGATCTTAGACAAAGTGATGCAAAGACAAAAGAATAATTCAAAATTCATCCAGAGTTGTGGTGTCCAATAGCGGCTAAAAGCAGCCGTGACAGTAATAGAAAAAATGGTATCATAACAAAAGTGTTGCTGCCGTGTTAGCTTGGTTGCTATTCTAGCAGTCTGTACATCCCTGAGTCTTACATACCCTGTCAACTTCATCTCCCCACTTACCAACAGGTTCTTTGAATTACCCACATCCTCAAAGTTTCTTTTTTTAAAAAATGATTTCCATCTCTTTCAATGAAGAACCACGTCAGATAAATTGTCTTTCTCTTCACAGCCTTACTTCTGGAAGAAAAGTACACAATGAAGAGAGTGATACAAGACTGGTACCTTTCCTTTAATTACTTTCTTGCTAATTTTATAGCCCTGCCCTAGGACCTCTGAACAGAGCCTTAGAGTAGACTGGTGGGGAGAACTTCAGTTTGGGTCTCTTCATATGGTACAAATGACTGTTGGAATGGAGGTTCTAATAATTTATCGTACTTGCCTTGTGCATTTACTGTCTGCCCAGAAGCAATCTGGTGTTCTATACGGGTTGTTTGAATTTTTTTAGCAAATTATTTCAGTTATCATTTCAACATAAAAATATAGCATGAAAGAAACTCAACTTTTAACAGGATCATATCAAGTTTAATAACCATCTAGTATTATAGCCAGGAGTGAAATAAGAAAGTAAGACATTTCACTACATGAGTCTATAATGAATTTCAGTGCAGATGCATTAAAGCTGAGTAAATTCAGATTTCAATGAAGAATCTCACTATTGAGAGGGGAAGAAAGATAAGCAAACATCGCATTGTATAATGAAGTTTGTTGTGGAGAAAAGAAAATCTGTGAAAAGAATATCATTGAGGATAGGCTCCCCACCCCCCCGGACCGTAATGTAAGGGTAGTTTTTATATTCTAGTTCTTACAGGATGAAGAGATGTTTCTATGGAATGAAATACAGAAAAAAAGTATTATAAGGGGATAAAAGCATTTAGGTAATAATAATAGTTATAGCTAATATCGTTTACTCTGTGTCTGGCCATTCCTTTGTGTTTTACGGACATTAGCTCACTTAATCCTCTCCACATTGCAGGGAAAACAATGAAATCATCTTCAATATGCAGATAACAAAAGTGAGACTTAATGAAGTAAAATAAATTGCCCAAGGTCTTGGAGTTAATCAACATTGATATTGATACCCAAGAAGTCTGACTTCGAAGTTTGGGTTTCTAACCAATAAGATGGCCATGAAGAAGAACAGTACCTTAAGATATGAACAGGATAGAAGAGGAGTTAGGATGACCCTTAAGAGAGAATATTGGGATGAAGATATGGAAAGACTTGAAATAGGAAAGGAGAACTGGTGATGAAGAAGATGGGACCTCTTCAAGTAAGATCTATTTTATATTATTCTTTAAATATATTTATTTATTTGAGAAAGAGAGAAAGAGCAAGAGAGTGAGCATGCATGCATGGGGGGGGCAGAGGGAGAGGGAGATAGAGAATCTTAAACAGACTCCAAGCTGAGCCCCTAGGTGAGGCTTGATCTCACCACCTGAGATCACGACCTGAGTCAAAACCAAAAGTTGACATTTAACTAACTCTGCCACCCAGGCATCCCCTCTTTCAGTAAGATTTAAATGGCAGAATTAAGGAGAATTAATAATCAATGAATGAAGACAGGAGGGAAATTGAGAATTACTTTCATTACTGATTTCTCAGTCTTGGAGTACCAGGTTGTAGAAATACTGGAATGGAAGGTCTGGAGGCAGAAAGGGTAACATGGGAGAGAATGATCTATTGGTCAGGCCATGTTGAGTTTCAGTTGCCTACATAGACATACGTTTGGAATCACTCTTTAAGCAGAAAAACTTCGGAAGAGAGGCCACATTGAGAGGATACCATATTGTGCAAATGAAAATACAAAGTGCCAGTCACATTTCGATTTCAGACAAATGACTTCTTTTTACTACAAGTATGTTCCATGTGATATTTTGCACATTCTTATTTTTAAAACACATTTTTTTGGTTTATCTGAAATTCAAATTTCACAGGTTGCCCTGTATATTATCTAGCATCCCCACAGACTGGAGTTATAGATTTGGGAGTCATCACCTGGCAGAGAGGAGACCATGGATTGCTTTAAGTAGATGACATTACCTAAGAAAAAGAATTTCTCAAAGGAGAGGGTAGACTGTGGGGTCTATGATAGAAGGCAAAGCATTGCCCCTCTCTCATCTACTCTGCCTTATGACTTTGTAGTGTTTTCTCATTCGGCCTCCTGGCTCAGCCATGTATCATGCTTTGACCGATAACATGAGACAGAATTAATGGTGTGTCAGCTCTGGGTGTAGGTGTCCAATATCCTTGCAGGTGTCTGTTTTGTTGTCATACCCCTGCCATCTTCATGAGAACACATCTGGTCATCTGTTGGAGAATAAGAGACATGTGGAGCAGAGCCAAGTCACCCATTTACCCACACCAACAATCAGCCAACCACCAGTCGTGTTAGTGAACCCAGCTCTCAGATGGATAGTATCGAACTTATGGTTATAGAACATTGAGGTTTGTGGTTGTTATGCAGCAGTGTCATGGCAGCAGGCAAGTAGCATTCTTATAACCATCTTTACTACATGTGCTCAGGTACACAAACTTGTGCAGAAGTTCAAAACCCTCTATTTTTTAATTTATCATTGGTTATTCTTAACTCATAACTCCCTATTGTATGATTTAGAAACAGTAATTTAAACTCTCCAAATTACAATCTTCTCTCCTATTCCAATGGAATAACAATAACCATCTCTTAAATTCTGAAGCTTAGGTGTAATAATGTCAGACCAAGTAAGTACACAATGAATATAAGTTATCATTATTAGCTATATTGACATTGGCTTGTGGCTATGCCTTTGCACCAAGCAGAGCACCTAGCATATTGCAAATGGTTAATATGGATCTATGGAAATGACAAATGAAGTATGAAGTTTAAAATAAAAATAAAAGCTTGTGCGTTTTTCTTATCAATAGGCTCATATTATTATAATAAGAGGACTCCTAATGTAATGGATAATTTGGCATATATATATAAATAATAGGCTGATACTATCACAGATTAATTCAGTACATATTTTATGAAATCCTGTCTATGGATCAGGCATTGGTCTAGGCACTGAGGATTCAGCAGTGAATAAAACAGAATAAGTGCTTGCCCATATGGATTTTGCATTCCCTAGGGAAGATACAAACTATGTGAGCAAACAAGCAAATATATAACATCCATTGGTGACAAGTGTTATGAGGAAAGAGCTATACGAGGGACTAGAGGCCAGGAGGGTCGTCAGGAGCGACATGATGCTATCATAAATGATACTACCAGGTATCTTGGGCAATAAGGGGGAACATTCCAACAGAGATAAAAATCCAGTTGATTTTTGAAGATGAGTAGGAACTCACGATGAAAAATGAAGAGCATACCATCTGAGGTGATGCACGAGCTAGGATAAAGGCAAATAGTTGAGAACGATTATAGATTAGGTAATGACACATATTAATACAGCCGATGTTTACTGAACTATGTCTGATGGACCAGTTCTCTGGTCCATGCTCTTCTGCAAATTGATTTTTAACTGAATTGTCTTAGATGTCCTTCCACTCCAGCACATTGAGAGCTGCACTGTTTTCTTCATAGTAAAATTACGTGCCATCCCAAGACACATAAGGAGCCATTTTAAACAAAGGGCTTTTAACAAAAGGACTAAAGGGTGAAGGGAGGCTTTGCATCCTGGAAACCAATAGATGAGAAGGCATAGCCACCGTCCAAGGGACAAATGATGACCATGGACTTTAGGAAATGGGTAAAATGAAATATGTACATTAAGGAGGTAGCACAAAAGTTACCAGTTGCTTGCAGAGATGAGATAAGAGATGTAGGAAGCCTCCACAAATTCGGACCTGAGTGACTTCATGGATCTCGGTGCCGTTATCAACCAATTGAACTATAAAACCCAGATGGTTCCTGTGACCCATAGCAAGGTGCTTGGCAGAAACATAACGAAATGTTTAACAATATTAAGCCTCAAAATTTCCAAGTTCATAACTGGAGTCATTGATAGATCCATAGATTCACCCTAGTCCTCCACGTTTTAGAGACCAGCAATTATATTTGTTGAATATGAATATAAAAGAAAACCCTTTTATTCAGACTTGGAGAATTGATCAGTTATACTGAGTTTTTATTCTATTCGGATATATGATAAAATATTTACTAAACTGCCTTTTCATATCAATAGAGCATCTTTTTATCAATTAAAGAGTTTTTATATTGATTTTTATCATTAGATTACCTATAACAAATTTGAAGTCAGTAATGAGATGTGATTATGATTATTATGTCTCTAAAACTATTTTCAGTGAAGGTAACACATTTTACTTTTTGCATCCGAGTTTCAAGAAACTATTCTCCCTCTCATTCTATCCTTTAACATTAATCGTGGATCCTAAATTATGTAATCTCTAGCCACTAGCACACAAGGGGTACACCCAACACTGTCATGCCTTCTTCAAAATTAGGACGTTTATCTTTAATCAGGATATTTTCTCCCTACTTACATGCTGAAGAATATAACATCTCACTGATGTAAGAGATATAAACAAAATTTCTCCCAACAGAACTATTTAGTGACTGCAATTTAGAAATGTTCCCAGCTTCCAAGTATCTAACAATGTAACCAAGAGCATCAACATAGCTTTTGCAATATGCTTCTAAAAGCCATGACATTCAGGAGAATCACTAATTACGTTTGGCCACAAATCAAATTTAATAGCATCTGGACAGTTCAGGTCAAAAATCAAAAAGACCTTCAAATAAGGGCAACATTTAAATCTAATATGCATGATAATACAAGGTCATACTCAGTACAGTATACCGTCCATCCGGAGGTAATTATGTTGAGCAATCACATACTCTGTATTCCAAGTAATGGTTCTTTAAAAGGCCTATAATTTCTTATATATGTTTGTCAGGGCAAACTTTGTATGTACTTACACCTCTTATAGAATAAAGCACGTGTAAGTGTGCAAACTAATTTGCATATTGTTACATTTTAGACAACGGAAAATGAACCAAAGTTATAAATCATATAGGAGAATTTGCCTATCCCAATCCCCCACCCCCCTCTGTTAACCCCACTTCATTCTTCCCTTCCTTCTCCTACAGATCTCCCTGCTATTTCTTATGTTTCACAAATGAGTGAAACCATATGATAATTGTCTTTCTCTGTTTGACTTATTTCACTTAGAATAATCTCCTCCAGTGCCCTCCATGTTGCAGCAAATGTTGAGAATTTGTTCTTTCTGATAGCTGAGTAATATTCCATTGTATATATGGACCACATCTTCTTAATCCAGCCATCTGTTGCAGGGCATCTGGGCTCCCTCCACAATTTAGCTATTGTGGACGATGCTGCTATGAACATTGGGGTACATATGGCCCTTCTCTTCACTACATCTGTATCTCTGGGGTAAATGCTCAATAGCGCAATTGCTGGATCATAGGGTAGCTTTACTTTTAACTTTTTAAGGGACCTCCACACTGTTTTCCAATGTGGCTGTACCAACTTGCATTCCCACCAACAGTGTAAGAGGGCTCCCCTTTCTCCACATCCTCTCCAACATTTGTTGTTTTTTACCTTGTCAATTTTTGCCATTCTAACTGGCGTAAGGTCGTATCTCAATGTGGTTTTGATTTGAATTTCCCTGATGGCTAATGACTTTGAACATTTTTTCATGTGTCTGTTAGCCATTTGTATGTCTTCATTGCAAAAGTGTCTGTTCATATCTTCTGCTCATTTTTTGATTTGATTATTTGTTTCTTGTGTATTGAGTTGGAGAAGTTCTTTATAGATCTTGGACACCAGTCTTTTATCTGTAGTGTCACTCATTCACTACATCAGAAAACTAACGATGTACTGTATGGTGACTAACATAACATAATTAAAAAATTTTAAAAAAGAAAAATAAATAAATCATAGAGGAGAATAGGTACAGTCATCATTATTATTACTCTACAGGGATCATTTCACTGTACTTTCTGGTTAGAGCATAAACTAATTACCTGAAGAATTCTTCTATTTTATCACAGAGATTTAAAACACACTAAGCTTTGTGTATGAACATACTAAGCTCGATGAATTACTAGCGAGATTAAATGCATGCAGAAGGGATCTTCGGGGGATCCTTTGAATTGACACCTTCTAGTTTAATAGCAGTTGAGCAGGTAAGTACTCTGGCTCTCATGTTATCTTCACAATAATATGTAAGGCACATTCTAAGTAAGTCACCGGGCCCTGATCTATGAATTCTTCTCTCGTGTTTTTTTTTTGTTGTTGTTGTTTTTTGTTTTTTTTTTCTCTCTTGCTTTCCTTGTTTGGTTTTCGGATTTAAAATCTAAACTTCAGTGTGGGTAAAAAGGTAACAGTTTTTCCCGTGGCAAATTATTCTTACATAATGTTTTTCCTTTCAGTTTACAGAAGGATAAAAAGAATTTCTCAAGACGTAAGTCATAGGGGTCCAAGTATGAATTTGAATGGATTCAGACATGCCTGGTCATGTCAGACAAACTGGCGAAACAGGCTGTTCTGGGCACTTTAAAAGTTGGCTAAGAAACCTTCCAAAAGAGAATCTGTGCTCATTGCTGATGTTCCAAAAGGCTTGTTCCAAAGAGTGACCTGATGGAATAAGCCTAAAAGAAAGTTCTTCATGAAAGATTGAGGAATTTCTGGGATAGAATAAATTCTGAAGGAAAAAAGAGCGGGGTGGTTTGACCCTGACTGAGCAATGGAGCCAGAGTTTGCTGCCATGGGAAACTCTTCTCAGTAAAGCATCTGGTATGTGCCTGAGGTTTGACTTTGTAACACCGTTCATTCATGAGATGATCCATTGACTATTAAGAGCCTTCTAACGAGTGTAAAAAGAAATCAAAAAAGACCTCCCCCCACTGCCCCCCAGACACCTTTATTTTCCCTAGAACACTGTACCACTGAGTTCCAGTGCACCATGGCAATGCTAGATGGACCAGCTTTCTAAGGGACAGCAGCCCTCAGTAGAGGCCAACTACAGAAGTATAGCTCCTACCCAGGAAATGAGTGATGCTTTCCAATCTCCTCCCCTGCTCAAATATGAAGTTTATAAGCAACAAAGGCATGTCTGGCCAGACCAGTGGTACCATGAAGATATTCAGCAAGGGAAGGGATGGATGATAGGAGGACCATAGGAGATATTCAGAGATTAAGGAGTACATTAAGTGTGATGAATCACTACATTGTATACCCGAAACTAATATTACAATGTACGGTATCTAACTGAAATTTAAATAGAAACTTTAAAAAAGAAGATATTTAGGACAGTAAAAACATTCTGTGTGATAGTATAATGATAGATTCATGCCACTGTATATTTGTCCAAACCCACAGAATGTACTACACTGAGAATCGACCCTAACGTGTGGGCTGGGTGATGATAATGTGTCAACGCAGGTCTATCAGTTATAACCAATGTGCCAGTCTGGTAGGGCATATTCGTACCGGGGAGGCTGTGCAGGTGTGGGAGCAGATGGTACGTAGGAAATCTCAGTACCTTCCTCTTGATTATGCTGTGAAACTAGAAGAAAGAAAATATTTAGCTAGTAGCAATGTCACACAGAAACATATACTTGAATGGAAATACAAGAAAGATACAATCCTTAGTAGTTTCAGGAACACTTTTTTTTTTTTTTAAGATTTTATTGATTTATTTGACAGAGAGAGCACAAACAGGGGGAGACTGAGAGGGAGAAGCAGACTCCCCACTGAGCAGGGAGCCTTATGTGGGGCTCCATCCCATGACCCCAAGACCATGATCTGAGCTGAAGGCAGACGCTTAACTGACTGAGCCACCCAGGTGCCCGGTTCCAGGAAAACTTAAGGGGCATTTGAGAGGACTGATATATATATAAATGGAGCAGACAGGGCAAGTCATTTTCATTAACTGTTACTATTCCTCCCTATGTGTTCTCAAGCTTGTATAATGTGGTGGACCAAAAACTGTTGCATCATTCTCTATATACCAATAGCCACAGACCTTACCGCTTCATAAGCAAATGTTTTATATTAGTAGCAAAAGAAGATGTTAAAATAATAAAAATGAAAACATTCAACAAAACCAAAGTATTTAGATTTTGAGAAATCATTTTATTGGACCACAACAAAATACAAATTTTCTTTAAGATCTTCCAGAAAGATAACATTATGATAATGGTAGCAAGAGAAGTAAACCAAAATGAGGAGAGCAAACTAGGACAGTTTTACATAATGAATATTCATTTAGGATGAGGAGTTCTTTGGCCGCCTGGGTGGCTCAGTCCGTTAAGCGTCTGCCTTCAGCTCAGGTCGTGATCCTGGGGTCCTGGGATGGATTGAGTCTCTCCACAGAGAGCCTGCTTCTCTCTCACACTCTGCCTGCCACTCCACCTGCTTGTGCTCTCTCTCTCTGTGTCAAATAAATAAACAAAATCTTTAAAAAAAAAAGATGATGCGTTCCGGAGGTAAAAAGCACCAAATACTTGTGGAAACCGTTTAACCATTGATAAATCGATATCAATTCGTCCTGGAGAATCTAGGATAGATGTTTGGGGAATTGAAGTACAAAAATAGGACCAAATAAATTTGGAGGCTTTCCCTTTGCATCCAATTTCAAGAATACTTCTAGTAGAGGGTAGAGAATCCATATCCTCCATAGCCCAGTGGGCGGCTGCAGCCGTATCTTCGGGCTCCCCAGTCCCAGCCCCAGCCCAGTGCGGGGAAGCTGCCACTTCCCCAGCCACTGCCCCAGCCCAGGCCACCGAAGCCTCCACAGCCGCAACCCAGGCCTCCGTAGTAGTTGCCGTAGTAGTAGGTCATGGTGTCAAGGGTGGTGAGCAGGTTTGTGGCTCAAGGCGAGAGTCAGAGTATGAATGTCGACATCTTTACAAGGAGGCTTATATACTCTGATCAGAGAACGTGACAAAACGTGTGCCCCTCCTTTGGTGTCATTCCATGAATTACATTTGCCTGAGACAACTTATTAATCTGTGGTCCCCCGACCACAGGCGTAAGAACGTCGGAACCTGCTTGGCCACATAGTTAGGCTGTAGCAGCAGAGCTTGCTGCTATAATCTTCTTAGAACAAAGCGCTATTTCTTCAAAGTATGGACATATCAAAGCCTAAATAGAATACTTGATGGCCAGTTACTTGACATCAGTTACATTTTGTTGAATTTCTAATTAATTATCTTCTCATCACCGGCATTTGAGGGTCGTTGTACTTGGTTCTACAAAATAGCAAAAAATAATTAAAGTCAAGGCTCTTAAGTTTATCAATGTCTTTAAAAAGCGCATGTATTTTATATCATGAGAAACAAATGCTGCACCTCTCTTTAGAATATAAAAGAACACTCTATGTCAACACAGATTTGGTTCACCTGCCATGTGTACCAGAAAACAACCACCACAAAAGCTCACCTGATTTCTAGAGTTTTAAAATTTGGGCCATGTACAATTAATAGATTTATTATGCCAGCATACTTGTTTGGGTTTAAATACATAGCGCAATTGGAATCACCAGTGGAAAGACGATCACAGTGACCAAAAATACATCTTGTGAGAAGTGTTCCCACAGTACCTTTTTTTAAATATCCTGGGCCCTTTCTCTGGAATATGTTCTAGTCTCCCTGCTACCACAAGTGCAGATTATATTTGCCTTCCTACATCATTTCCCCCTCTTTCTCTGCCCTTTATCATGTATCCATGTATCTCAGATCTTTTTCAAATCTTACTCCAAACTTCACCCAACTTCCTACCTCAATTCATTACTGCATCCAGGTATACGTGTGAAGTGGGGGAAATGGTTTTGGTTCTAACTCTATATTCAAAAGAACACAGCATCCTTCTACTTAGATCTTCATACTTATATTATACATCTGCCTCTGTCTTCTCTTTGCTTAGTCTGTGCCCATTTTTTTGTCTGTAGTTAATTTCTAACTTGTCTTTTCTGAGATATCAACTAGACCTTTCTAGGATATTGACAAAGTTGCCAAAACTCCAAAAATCACCCTAAATTTTAAAAGAAAGTGTACAACCTGGGATATGTAAGATATTTTCTGTATGTATGGAATAATTTTAAAGAAGGACAAGAGGGCCTCCTGGGTGGCTAAGTTGGTTGAGCATCTGCCTTCAGCTCAGATCATGACCTCAGGGTCCTGGGATTGAGCCCTCTTTTGGTTGGGGGGGTCCCCACTCAGCAGAGAGTCTACTTCTCTCTCTCCCTCTGCCCCTCCATCCTGCTTGTGCTGTCTCTATAATGTGTTCTCCTCTCTCTCTCAAATAAATAAATAAAATCTTTTTAAAAAATAAAAAGAAAATAAATAAAGAAAGAAGGAAGCCCTCTTTGGAAACAGTTGGCCTGATATTCACAGAATTCCTCACGCCAGCCCAGAGAGTTAGTCAGTGATACCTAAAGCCCTATGCAAACGTGCCCATACCCTGACACTTGGGACTCAAGAAACTGGTTTTCTATGACAATAACTATTTTGCTAAGCTTTTCCTGAGATTTATAAGTAATATGACATAGTTTTTGGATGGGTCTGTTCACTGACCTGACCTAGTATCTAAACAAAACCTAGCATTTAGTTGGCACTTAATATTTTTTTAAGGAGTTATATGACTTTCACTGATGGTAAAGCAAGGGTCGTGTATATCATAACCTAAGCAACTGATCTGCTGTTCTAGTAAATGTTTTATGGCTGACAAGAGTTCCATGGCCTTCTGGCTTCAGAGTGGCACTAACCCCAGTATTAGCCTTTAATCGCCATGCTATTCTATCCGCACTGCATTCCATTTTTATTCCTTATTTCAGAAACCAGCCAATTGATAGAATGAATATTTTCATTTTTAATGAATCATTTAGAAGTATGAATAAATTGCGTAGCATTAAGGATTCCACAGTCTCCTTGTGTAGCTCTGTCAGAGCACGTAACTATGATTAAAAGCTTTTAATTATTTTTTAAACGTCTAAGACTATCTCTGCTTTATAGATGGATACAATATCGGACACAAATGTAAAACTTCATTAACAATAAATGTTAAATGTGTTTTCAAAGAAGAAAACACATGACTTTGGTATTTATCACTTACAAATGTCCATTCATTGTAAAAAAAAAAGAATTTGAAAAATATGAAAAAAAATCTGTTATTTACCCATATGCATAAGTGAAAAATTTACACTGGAAATATCTTTAGGGATTATTATTTTTCTGTCCATTCAGCGGCTCAAAAGCAGATGTGGATCCTTATTACTATTATTATTATTTTAAGTTTCCACTCATGACCCAAGTTGTTATTCACGTTGATGGGCGAAGGAGTGAAAAATGTTCTCACATTTTCCCTAGCACTGAAGAAGTCTTTTGTTATAAATTCCAAACATTTTCTCTCACTTCAGATGCAGATTCATATAATCTAAGCAGAACAAAATTATGATCATATTGATTATACTAAGAATGTCAACAGCAGTAATAATTGTATTGATTACTGCTTGTCAGGCCCAAAGCGCCGGTCCTCAGAGATACTAACCAAATGAAAGGGTAATAGAAATGCCGTTCTACTGGGTCAGACTCCACAGTGTGATCCTTCAATAGGGTAAGTGACTTGGCTGTATTTCCCCGGCTCAGCCCAGTGATGCTACATTCAACCCCTAGACAGTACGGACTGAAAGAAGAGGTCATCATGGGGTTTTACATTGGTTTCTTTTGTTACCTAAAGTTGAATTTTAACATTGCTCATTGTTTAATTATATCCAAAGGCAGATAACCTACAAATTGACAGGGGCAGTTCTCTATAGCAGAACAATAAAAATGTTAAAGAAACATAGGTCTTAATCTAAGCAAAGGGATCAATCTCCATAAAATCAGCTGTGATAATTTAGCTTTTCTTCTAAGTATCACCAGAACTTTCAAAATGGTGTATTTGACAACATTCAAGGAGAAAATCAATAAAGAGAGAAGCAGCATCGTATAATCGAATACTCTAGTCTTAAAATGCTTATTCTGAGGTTCCCTGCCTGCAAGACTATGGGACAGTATTACAGAGTTTAATGTCCCTTTCAGATCTTTAATTCTGTGATTTCATTTTGTCTTTCCTTTATTACATTTGCCCAGCTTATACTAAGTATCAATAGGTCCATACCATTACCTGAAGATGCCATACAATTTTAGGAAAAATTAAGAAATTCTGATATTATTCCTTATTTCTTACACAGTAGTCCCCTCTTATTCACAGGCTATATGTCCCAAGAATCTCAGCGGGTGCCTGAAACCACAGATGGTACCAAACCCTATATGTATATACTATGCTTGTTCCTAGACATACATCCCTGGGATAAAGTTTAATTCATAAATTAGGCACAGAACAGATTAACCCTAATAACTAATAATTAAATAGAACAACTATAACTATACTGTAATAAAAGCGATGTGAATGTGGTCTTTCTGTCAAAATACCTTTATCATACTCATCCTTCTTCTTGAAATAATAAAATGTCTACATGAGGAGATGACATGAGGTGAGTGACGTAGGCGTTGTGAGGTAGCGTGAGGCTGCTTTTGATCTTCTGACAACATGCCTGAAGGAGGATCATTTGCTTCCCACCTGTGGCTGACCTCAGGTGACTGAAACCACAGAAAATAAAACCACTGATAAGGGGAGGTACTACTGTCCTGTCAATAAAACGGTCATTTTTGAAGAGATAAATGGGATATATATATTTTTTGAATTCTTGAATGGTATTTTTGGTCAGTGGAAACCACACAACATTTCGCTCCCTAATGATATTTCTGTTTATGTATTATTCTCCCTGGATTACAACTACTTCAGTGGGAGGTTGGTGATGATGATGATGAAGAGTACTCCCATAAGAAGACAAGTGAGATGAGGGAGATGCACGACCCAAGTTCATATCTGATTATCCACTTTATCAATAACTTTAATGTCTGTCTCATTTTACATGCATAACAAATAAAGGAAAGCAGACTGTGAAAAATGAAAGAAAATGTACATTTCAAAGATTCATAGGAAAACAGAGCTTATTTTCTATGAAAATTTAGCAATGTGGATTATGAGATTTGTGGAAAGTTTGCTCTGATTGCAGTTGTAATGATGTGGTTGTCTAGCAACTACAAGTATGTAGATGTAACAGCATTTGTTTTTATAAGACAAAATAAAGGGAGAGACAACAAAGGTGGAAGATTAGTTGCAAATTTTGAACTCCATTAAGAAATAGAAATAGATAAATATGAAATATGTAAAACAACTCTATTTTTTAAAATGCAGGAAAATTTAACACTCCATAGTTGATTTTTTGCTGCCAAATTCAATTCTGAAAGTTATATAACTAAAATAAAGAAAAAGAATAACATTTATTGTTTTGAATTACTAATTTTCAAACCAGAGTTCTTTTTTATGTACACGCACATGTGTAATTGTGCATACTGTATTCTAATTGTAAATAGTAAAACTTACATATAAGTATGTGCACATAACTGAGTTAAACAACACCCCCCACCCTCAAAACCGTATTTTCTATTTCAAGTTGGGTCATTTATTGGTATTCAACATAAATCATCTGTTAGTGCCCAAACTTGGGATGCCAGAGGACATCATACAGATATCTTAAAATAATAAATTCTCTGAAATTCTTAGATCTCTCTTGGCAAATAAGCCTGGGGTAATCCCAATGCATTGACTGAAGAATGTTGTGGCAAATCCACTCATGGTAACAGATTTTGGGTTACTGGAGCAGTAGTTTAGTAGAAGCTAGAGAATGCATGTCCTCCATAGCATGACGGATGGTGGCAACCATATCTGTGGCCTCCCCGAGTTCAGCCCTGTCTGTAAAAGCTGCCACATCTCCAGCCACAGCCACAGCCCAGACCACAGAAACCCCCACAGCCATAGCCCAGGCTTCCATAGTAAGCTGTCATAGTAAATCATGGTGTCAGGGATGGTGAGTTGGTTTGCCGTTCAAAGCAAAATCCTGAGTATGAATGTACCATACAGCTATGCATATACCCCCTGAGCAGAAAGTGTGATAAAACATGGAGCCAGTCCTTTGTATCATTCCAAATTATTCATTCACTTGAGTCAACTCATTAATCTGTTTGCTGACACAAGGAGAGGTGCACACTCATTAAAATTTCTGAGCTTGCTTAGCTGCCTCGTTAGAACACCCTTGAACTCGTTACATTCTTTCTGTTTTAATGAGAAAAGAAATCTGTCTTCAAAGTCACAAAATGAAAATTCCCTACATAGAATTCTTCATCACTAAACATATTGCATCATTCATATTTGATCGTGTTTTCTCATTAAGTATTTTCTCATTTCCCATTTTCATATCATTCTCTGGATACTTCCATCTTATTTCCATCTAGATTAAAATACACTGCTCATGTTTAAAATTTTTAAATCTATCAAATTCTCCAAATGTCAAATTTCTTTCTCAAGTTGAATACACACACACCCACCCCCACACACACAAAAGAAAGCTATTTTGACTTTATACATCAGCCTGTAAAACATCGTTTTGGTTAATCAACGCAATACAATTTATTTCAGAAACTGAGACCACCCAAGAGACAAAACTCACTTTTATAACCAATCTGTAAGCTGTTCAAAAATATTCTCTTTACACATTATTCATTTTTCCAGACCAGGCTATCCCCAAACTATTAGCTAAAATGCAGACTACCTTGGCTCTATGCTTTATAGTTATCCTTTTTCCTTTTTTACTTTTCTTCGTAATCCGAATGTCAAATCTCTTATCTAACCTCTCTTTAAATCTCATTTTTACATTCATCCCCATCCCCATTTTTACATTCATACATTTTACATACATCCCCCCATACTTGCACCAGCTAGGTCTTTTGTTCTTATCCATTTTGTCCACCCAGGATTTCATCCCTCTACTCATATCCCTAATTTCATCATAGTATCTTTGTTCTTATATTTTCTTTACCAATTCTGCGTGTCCCGCCCTTTTATTTTCTCTCAGGCAATCAGCCAACATTTTTTTGTATGCTATTACTTATTTATTGAGGCTTTAGTTTTTTAAAATATATACACTTAAGATCATATAATATTTTTAACAGAGTCTCTTAAAAATCCTGATGCCTTGAAAATCTCCAAGAATGAATGTGCAGTTATGAAATGACTGAGTCAAGAAACATGGAAGGTAGAGGGCCACTACTCACTCAGTACTCAGCTCACTCTGTGAAGATCGTAAACCAAACCTAATGTTTAAGCCCCACTGGAGTGTGATCATATCTTGGACTTGGGTGTTTAACAGTATATTTACTTTATATGACCTTAGACATATTACGGAAAGTTTTGTTTTGTTGTTGTTGTATTGTATTGTTTTGTTTTGTTTTGAAATGTATAAATAGCATTTTATTTATTGAAATATAATTGACATATAGTATTATACGAATTTCAGGTGTAAAACATAATGATTCGATATTTGTATGTATTGCGAAATGATCACCACAGTAAGTCTAGATAACATCCATCACCATACACAGGTATAATTTTTTCTTGTGATTAAGATCTACTCTCTTAGACATTTTCAAATATGCAATACTGGACTGGTGAATAATTGAACATTATATCAGATAATTATATCAAATAATGTACTATACCTTGGCTAATTGAATTTAAATTAAAAAAAATACAGGATGGGTATTGAGAAGTGTGCTTATTGTGCTGAACACTGACTGATACATGGAAGTGTTCAATCACTACATTGTACACCTGAAACTAATATTACACTGTATGTTAACTAACCTGAATTTAAATAAAAACTTTTTAAAAATGCAATACAGTAGTATTATCTATAGTCACCATGCTGTATATTACATCTTTATGACTTACTTATTTTATAACTGGTTTATACCTCTTGACCCCCTTCACCAATTTTTCCTACCCGGCCCCCATCCTCTGCTTCTACCAACCACCAATCTGTTTTTTGTATCTGTGAGCTCAGTTTTTGTTTTTTGTTTTTTTAGATTCTACATATATGTGAAATCATTCGGTATATGTCCTTCTCTGACTTACTTCACTTAGCATATGCCCTCAAGGTCCGTCCATGTTCTTGTAAATGGCAAGATTTCCTTCTTTTTTATGGGTGAAATATTCCATTCTATGTGTGCATGCATGTGTGTGTGTGTGTGTGTGTGTGTGTGTGTATTATTCTTTCTTTACCCATTCATCCATCAATGGACACAGGTTGCTTACATATATTGACTACTATAAATCATACTGCAATGAACATGGGGTGCATATAACTTCCTGACTTAGTGTTTTTGTAATATTTTTAAAATATTTTATTTATTTATTTGAGGGAAAGAGAGAGCAAGTGGGAGAGAGCATGAGCAGGGGGAGGGGCAGAGGGAGAGAGAGAACCATATTCCCCACTGAGCAGGGAGCCGGATGTGCGGCTCATCCCAGGACCCTGGGATCATGACCTGAGCCAAAGGCAGACACTTAACTGACTGAGCCACACAGGCACCCAATAACATTTTTGATAATTCATTCTCCCAATGGGATTTGTTCATTGTTCTTACAAACAAAAATATTTGTTGAATTAATGAAAGAATGAATTCTACCTGCCATAACTCATAGTAATTCTCAAAGATGGAATATGGATTAAAATGGCTTTCAAGTTTTAAAGGAATATTTAACCGAGTATTTTCCCCTGTTGTTAAGTCCTTTTTCCTTCTTATCAAAATTTATCCCATTTCTACTTTTCACTGTGAAAAAAAAGTTGGAAAAATTTTTAATTCTCAAAGAGTCTTTTTGAAGTCAAAAATCACAAATAATTCTAACAAGTTTAAGAATCTCTTGAATAGTTAAGTAAATTTGCTAGATTATTTGACTGTAATGACTAATTTATGTTATTTCTGATGCAAATAACTATTTCCATATGAGATAAAAGTCAATATATTTCACAATTTTTTAAAAAGCTCAATAATGAAATGTACCCTTATTTGTGTATTTTCAAAGAAGAAAGGTGGTATATGATTAAGAACAAAAAGATGTGAAATGATAATACTGTCAAATTTATGAACAAAATATTTTTTATTGTTTTTCTTTTCCCTGAGTTAAAAATTAGAAAAATGGTAATATCCTTTGAATATGAATTATCTTTGAGAACTGGGAAATATATATGTCTTTTGAGAGTTTTTATTTGTTTGTGTTTCTCTTAATTCAGTGGACTTAAAAACTTAGACAATTCTTTGTCTTTCTCTTTTCAGGAACTTTCTACATGGAGACAGCGACTTGATGTGAAAATCAGATCCTGTATTGTTGTATGAAATAATGAAAATATATTCTTCCATTGCCCAAATTATAGCTTTTATTTGGAAGTTAAGAGCACTGAGGTTATAAATTCAAAATATTTTTCCTTCACTCAGACAAATTAATTAAACCATAAAATAGTATGTAATAATATATGATAGTGTATCTTACTAAGAGTGTCATAGACAGTGTTTCTCAATCTAATGACTCAGATGACTGTTTTGTTTGTTTGTTTAATCCTATATGGCCTGTTTATAGACTGTGGAGCTATGACCTGATCAAGTGTGAAACAAAGGAGCCATACAACTGTATCTCATTTGCTGTGTACTCTAAGAGTCTACAACACCCAGAAATGGATTGACTAAAAGGCTAGGTGATAACTGATGGCCAAGCAAACTTATTTTGATGTAGACTGAATAAGTCTGTGACTTTGAAGGAAGACTTTTGCTAGAGACAGAGAGTTGCGTATAGATATAGGTGAAATCTGGATAAAACTAACATTGCAAGTAAGTTTTAATTCTCTATATCATAACTATAAAATGTTATAGAAATGGTCTTTCTACTTAAGAAATGTAATCTTTCATACCCTCATAAAGGCAGCTATGTTAATGGAAGCTCGGTAGAACTTTCAAAATACTCTGTTTCCATGAAGGGAGAAAATATAGGGCAAAGGAGGCTACGTTGTGGCACCTTGATTCAGAAGACGTTGGCCTTGGTCCTGATTCTGTTACTAGAACTTACATAACTCTACAAAATCCGATTACGTTTCTGAAGCTGTGTGTGTGTGTGTGTGTGTGTGTGTGTGTGTGTGTGTGTGTGTGTGTGTCTTTTTTTACCTGCAAGATGATGCATAACCCTGCTGTCGTTTAATGTCTGGTTTTGGCAAGTTTATGACACTACTATTTAATTGAATCAAACATATTTTACCAATTTCGAGATGTTTAAACAAAATATCTTAATTATATACTGTTGCCTGAATATATCATTTGATTTTAGGAAAAAACATTGGTATTTCCTTATATCTTTTTTCTTATTTCAACAATAAAATGTTCCCTCCCACTGATTTTTATCAGGGAAAATTCAGATCTATAAGAAGGCTCTGTGGATTCAGCTGTGTTTAGCATCAGTTTAAGCTAAAAAATAAATTAGTTCAAAATTATGTCGAGTTGTTTCTTTCCCTTATTGGGCTGAAAAAGTTCTTCAATATGAGAATGGTGGTAAAGAAGAATGCCATGTCTAGTTGTAAAAACGCAATAAGAATATAAGAGAGCTAACTAAAAATTTTTAGTTAAAATGTTTGAGTTAAATGATCTCACAGAAAAAAATATACCCCAATTCATTACTGACTTATAGGTCAGCTGCTTGATGCAAATGTCAAAAGAAATAATGTGCAGAAGAGTATGATACACAGGATGAGATTATTCAAATTCAAAAATTCTTGGAAAGGTGGTTTACTTTGTAATTAGACTAGTGATAAGGTTTGATCTATTATCATTTGATTGTGCTTAAAATAAAAAAGTCAAATAAATTTTGAATAAATGGATTTATTATGCATTGTACTGAATTGAAAAATGTGATTTGACTTATATAAAACACATATATTTGATAAATACATAGATATAGTAAATTGCCATTGACTTTTGTTGTTGACTTTAATCTAAACATCATCTAAATAAAAGCAAGAGATTGAGAAATATTAGATTACTAACCATTTGAAATATTTTTTTCATTTCAGTCTAGAATTATTAGTTTTTACATCTAGTTGTATGCATATTTGTGAAGTATATGAAAAAAAAATGATTCTAAGCCAAGGAGATTGTTTCCCTCATTGACAATTGAGTAGAGTTGTCCTTTCAGTCAATCCCATATGGGTCTTGTAGATTCTCAGTGCACAGAGCAGGTAAAATAACCATTGTGTGGCTCCGTCACTTCACACTTAATCGGGTAATAGCTCCAAAGTCAATGGATGTATCCAATAGGGCTAAAAATAAAAACAGTGTATCCCTTCCACATATTTGAGTTCCATGAACAAAACAAAAACCATATTTTTGTTTTCAAAGTTAACATTTTCTATTATTTTATAACACTGACCATCATAAAAATATTCTTTTTTCTGATTTTGCGTACTAGTTTGGAAAGCGAACATTTGGATTAACAACATGAAGTAATATTGTTCAAATATTAAAGGCAAGTCAGAGTGATCTAAAAGCTATTTCATAAGCAACCTTACAAATTGTTCAAAATTCCTTTTTTTCACATCTGGACTCCCTTCCTGGCATATCACCTATCGAAAAATAGATTACATCTGCCTCCTGCCATATAGACATCTTTTCCTCCCTTTCCCCTAATCCATTATTTACCCTCTTATTCAATCAGTTTTCAAATATCACTTTACCTCAGTTCCTCTCAATCCCACTAGGGTCTGTTAAATAGGTGAAATAATGAAATATATACAATATATAAAATTTATCTTTGGCTTCCCTTCATTTTCTATCCAATTCTACTTAAATTCTTCCATATATATCTTCACTCTTACCAAAATATGTTTGCTTTTGTATTTTCTCTGCCTATTGTTTTTTTATCTTATTTTATTTAAATTCAACTAATTAACATACAGTATCATTAATTTCAGATGTAGAATTCAGTTATTCATCGATTTTATATAACACCCAGTGTTCATTACATCTCTTTGCCTGTTGTAGTGTTGTTGCTTTTTTTTCTGTTTCAGAAAATAGCTAACTAGTGTCTGCTAAAATATGAAATGCTTCTTAAGATCTTAGATGCTGAGAAAAAATGCCTAATACCCTGTGAAATTCAGTAAGAGGCAGTTAACATTGGAAATGTCTTCAGAATCTCCAAAAATGTAAGTATAATGTAAAAAGACAGGATGGAGAAAAAAACGAATTGAAGGCAAAAAGTCCTTCAGCTTACTCCAAAAGTTAATCACCTACACCCAAGGCTGACCTGAATACTGGTTGAGCCCCACCAGGTATGGTCTTAACTTCACAGAACATCTAATTTTTTTTTTTTTTTTAACGTTCATGGCTTCATATATACTGTCCAGCTTTTCTGAGCTTATCAGCAATTATCAAATGATGTATTTTCCCAGCTGGACTTGTTGATGCCTCAGCAACTACTAGCATGAAGCAGAAAATCAATAAGGAAGAGCTGAATGGGTGGATGCACTCGAAGTTTCTTACGGGTAAAGATCACGTCTTCCGCAGACATGGATATCTCTATAAATGCATCTGGGGATTTAAAGGAGGAATTGGCTCAAATAGTTTTCCTGCTTTAGAGAAACATAAAGCCATCATTTCATTTGTTTTTGTTGTTTTTGTTTGAAGCATATTGTAAAATACACAAGTCCTAAGTGTACAAGTTAGTGATATTCTGTTTTTATTCACAGACCACCTACATTGACCACTCTCAAACTCCCCAAGTTTTCTCTTGGCCCAACAGTTAGTATTACTCCCTGGAAGTCTGCCAGATCTGGACATCACAGGAACGGCATCAGACGGTACGCCCGCAACTTTTCTCTCCTGAATGATTTCGTAGATCGCTGTCTCTGTGAAATACATCATTGCTGTTGCTAACATTAGTTTTGTTGTTTTCATTACTGTAAAGTACCCCATTATATGACTAAAGCACAATTTATTTACTATTTTGCTCTGGTAAATCTGTATTTGAGAAGTTTCCTTTCTTTCTTCCTCCCTTCCTTCCTCCTTTCCTTCCCCCTTCCTTCTTTCCCCCCTTCCTTCCTTCACCCCTCCCTCCCTCTCTTCCTTCTTTCTTTCTTTCCTTCCTTCCTTCCTTCCTTCTTCCATCCTTCCCTCCTGGTGTGAATAAAGCTGCTATGTACTTTTTACTGGAGATTCTTTTTGTAGACTTAGGCATTCCTTTACTTTGGGTATACGTAAGACACACATTGCTAATTTATACTATATGTATTTAGCTTCAGTAGATCCTACCAAATAATTTTCCAACGCAGTTGCTAAATTTACAATACTGCCAGAAGTCTATGAGATTACCAGTTATTCCACATCCTTATCCACATTGACCATTTCAGCACCTTAATCTGATCATCTTTAGGGTATGTAGTGATATCTGAATATTGTTTTAATTTGGTTTTCCTGATCAATGATGACATTGAGAATTTTACATATGCTTATAAGCCACTTAGATATACTCTCTTTTGAAATGCCTGTTCAAGTATTTTATCCATTTTTAAGTAGGCTTGTTTAATATTAATCAATTAATCAATATTTTATAATTGATTAGCAGGAACTCTCTACATTTTTAGGTATTGGTATTTTGTCAGATTTATGTATTAAACTTATTTTCACCTAGTATGTGGCTTGGTATTTTTCCACTTTAAATTCTGTCTGTATATGAACATAAAGTTGTAATATAATAACAACTAATTTATTCATCCTTTTCTTTTATGTTCAATGGTTTTGGTTCTGATTAAATTTTTTACCACCTCACACAATGTTATTCAATTCTTTTTGTCTCCTTTCTTCAGAACTTTTTTTATTTTCATTGATCATTCTAAAAATAACAAACAGTTGATTATTTGACTATTTCATTCTCATTCAGTCTGGCTGAATAAAGAAATCAAATGGGTTTCATTCAGTATGTTGCACTCTGCCTATTTGACTGCCAGATACTTATCAGTGCTGGGGTCGGTGAACCTGCTGTGATGTGCTTTCCCTAACGTAAGATCTAGCTTTTCCCTGGAAATAAAGATGTGTTGGAGCATCTCTGCAAATCCAGCAGAGATCCATAAAAACAGTCATTTCAAATTCTAACAATATAATATTATCCTAGGAATGTCAAACATCTGCTCCAAGTGGGGGTGTCGATTATTCTTCTTTATAGCTGCAGAAGGCCTTTCTCCAAATTCTGGAGAAACGCTATTAACCATTAAGAAAACAGAATACCTATTGTACTCTGTCAAGCTCAGTAGTATAGCCATCCAGGGAAGTCATCAAGCTGTTACTTTCCCTGATCTAGCCAGTGTAAAGCTAATATACTATAACTAGGTTGACTAAAAGTGTAGGTCTTACTATCTGGCTGAACAACTCTATTTTTATGTTTTGTAAACAAGTCTGAGTCCTTCAAATCCATCTTAAATATTGTAAATAGCATTTGAACTTAGCATTGCTTGCTAGTTATTTTTTTTTTCAGATCCAGCTAAACTAGAAATTAATAGGTTCAAGATTCTAAATCAAAACTAATACCACGAAACAAAATTAGGTGGTTAATGTGGAAAGCCGATTAATTCTCATAAACTCTGTGTTTACACTGCTATGATAATCACAGGGACATGTAACTAGAACTTCAGGACTGTTTCTTTGAAAGGACACAAGAAGGGAAATGCACTTTGAAAGAGAAAGTCAGAATTCGGTTAAATAAATAAGCCATATGTTCCATTTTAAATTAGGATAATTTATTGCAAAGGGAACTGAGAAATTCCACGGTTACGAACATGCATATAGGGGATACCAGGAGATGTGAAGCAGGCCGGTAGAAGAGGATAAATATTCCTAGAATCTAAAATGCTAAATACTTTTCAGCTTGGCTCAGTGCCGGCTGATATGGCTTGGTTCAAGTTTTAGTTAACTTGGGTTAATCACTTTATGGCCTCAGATGTTGGACTTCCAGGGCAGGATTTCAGTAGAAATTAGAGAATCCATATCCTCCATAGCACAGTGGGCGGAAGCAGCTGGATCCATAGCCTCCCCAGCCCCAGCCCCAGCCCCAGCCCAGTCTGGGGAAGCTGCCACATCCCCAGCCACTGCCACAGCCCAGCCTGCGGAAGCTGCCACATCCCCAGCCACAGCCCAGCCTGCGGAAGCTGCCACATCCCCAGCCACTGCCGCAGCCCAGGCCACCATAGAAGTTGCCGTAGTAGCTCATGGTGTCAAGAGTGTTGAGTTTGGTTTGCTGTATTCAAGGCGAGATCCTGAATGTGAATGTCAGCGTGTGTAGAGGGATGCTTATATACCTTGGTTAGAGCATGTAATAAATCACGTGTATACCCTCCTTTTGCGTCATTTCTTAATTACCTGCTCGATACAACTCATTCATTCATTGTCCCCTGACACAGGGAGAGGCTCTCACACTCATTAAAATGTTTGAGATTGCTTTGGTGCCTAGCTAGGGTGGCCTCTAAAAGTTATTGCATCACTTTGTATGAAGGAATGAGGTATCTTCAAAGGCTGAACATACCAGACCCCAAACAGAACTCTTCATAGCTAGGCATGCCGATCATATCTGATGGTGGTGTGTTTCTCAATGAAATATTTCTTCATCTCTGTTTTGTTTTGTTTTGTTTTGTTTTTTTAGGTTGCTGTGCTTCATTTACAAATTAAATCAAAGAAATGGGTCAAAGTCAAAGCTCTATCATCTATTAAAGCATCTTATTCCTCAATCTAAAAAGTGAGTTATTTACCCCTTTCAAAGATAAGGAAGTGGAAACATTTGAAAGCCAAGAAGGATCAGCTTGACTGTTGTGATACCAGTAAGGAATTTTGGAAAATAAATAAATAAATAAATAAAGGATCTATGTTTTCTTTGATCTTAGAACGTTGGCCACATAACCGATATACTTTTTACTTTTCATATTACTTTGAAAAATAAAAAAACATTTTTTGCTTGTCATAATTGATGAACCAATATTGATATATAATTATTAACTAAAATCCATAGTTTACATTGCATTCTTTGTGTTGTACAGTTCTGTGGGCTTTGACAAGCATGGGATAAAATTGTTCACAAACTGAAAGCAAGTCACAGCAATCAAAAATTTCAAAGTAGCTTTTAAAGCTGACTAAACGTTATCCTCCAAAATTCTAACCTTCTTCTTTAGTATGAAATCTATCCAAATTGCTTCCCAAAATGCAGACTTTGGGGCACCTGGGTGGCTCAGTCAGTGAGGCGTCTGCCTTTGGCTCAGGTCATGATCCCAGGGTCCTGTGATCAAGCCCCGTGTTGGGCTCCCTGCTCTGGTGGGGAGCCTGTTTCTCCCTCTCCCCCTGCTTGTGCTTGCTCTGTCTCTCTCTCTGTCGAATAAATAAATAATTCTTTTTAAAAATGCAGATTATATCTTCTCTCTATTTTTACGTTCGCTATTTCCTTTCATTTCTTCACCCATGTATCTAATATTGTATTTAATCTCTTCTTTTCTAATTAATAGACCATTTTTAGTACACTTTTAAGTTTCAGAAAAATTGAGCAGAAAGTACAGAGTTTCTATACCCTCCACACACACACACACACACACACACACACACACACACACACACACACATATTTCCTCCTATTATTAAACATCTTGAATTAGTATGGTCTATTGATTACGATTAATGAACCAGTTTGGTATGTTACTATTAGTTGAAATTGATAGTTTAGGTGAGGGTTCACTCCTTGTGTTGTACTATTCTATGGGTTTTAACAAACACATGATGTCATGTAACCACCATTAAACCACCCTAAAAATCCTCTGTACTCCACCCATTCTTCCCTCCCTTCCCCCAAATTCTTGCAACCACTAACCTTACTGTCTTCATAGTTTCACCTTTGCCAGAATGTCATAGTTGGAATTTTACAGCATGTAGCTTTTTCACATTGACTTCTTTCACTTAGCAACAAGCTTTCATGATTCCTCCACATCCTTTGCGTCTTGACAGCTCCTTTCTTTGTATCACTGGATAATACTCCATTGTCTGAAGGTACCATGTTTGTTTATCCATTCCCCAATAGAAGGAACCTTGATTGCTTCCAAGTTTGGGCAATAAAGAATACAACTTCAATAAACATCTGTGTTCAGGTCTTTGTGTGGATATAAGTTTTCAACTCATTTGGGTAAAACCAGGGAGAGTTATTGCTGGATCTTATGTGTAAGACTATGTTTGGCTTTGTACAAAACTGGCAGACTGTCTGTCTTCCAAAGTGGCCGAGCCATTTTGCATGTGATCAGTAATAAATGAGAGCTGCAGTTGCTGCCCAACGTGTCAGCATTTGTTCTTGTCAGTGCTTTGAATTTTAGCCATTCTAATAGGTATGTTACAACTTCTTGTAGAATTTCATCGAGCCTCTGTCCCACATGAACCATTAGACTACAGCAGCTAGACCAAATTGTAAAGTATGTAAAATTTCTCTTTGCCACCCATCAACTTTCATTCAGTCTATATTCAATCCATTTTCTTCCTTCCTCTTGTACCTTTACTTTTAAAAGAACAGTTTTCCACTTGTATTCCCTTTGCCTATTCTGTGCTCTCTTTTTTTTTTTTTTTCCTTTCCTTCTCAGGAAATACCATACTACTCTTTACTAAGATAACAAATGTGTGTTAAGGTCTCAGCATCAAAAAGATACTCCACACCTAAGGGCTTTGTCAAATTCAGTAAGATTTCATTATACGTTGGAAATGCCTTCAGAATCTCCAAAATGTAGATATGATGTTAAAGCATAAAGGGTGGGGGGAAAAATTGAGGGTAAAAGTCACTCGGCTAACTCTAAGAAGTTAGTTTTATTGTCAACACTGACCCAAACCTGGTTAAATTTTTCCAATGGTGCCCTTAACTTTAGGCTTGAATCTTTAAGTTCTTGAGAATTTTATATGACCACAAATATAGTGTCCAGGTTTTCTTCATTTTTTTAAATTTAATTTTATTTGTCAGAGAGAGAGCGAGCACAAGCAGGGAGAGCAACAGGCAGAGGGAGAAGCAGGCTCCCTGCAGAGCAAGGACTTCCCCCCTCCCTCCCAGGACCGGGGGATCATGACCTGAGCAGAGGGCAGACGTTTAACCCACTGAGCCACCCAGGCAACCCAGGTTTTCTTTGTTTTATAAGTAATTTTCAGGTGATGCAATTTCCCAACTGGATTTCGTTACTTTTCTTTAATATCCAGCATGTAATAGAAACACAAAAAATAAGCGCTGAAAGGATGAATGAATTCTAAAGTCTGTAAAAGTAAGCAGTGTGTTTCTCACAGGTATGGGTAACAATTCTGGCTGCATCTAACCAAGAAGGATTTAAGAGGAATAAGCTCGAATGGCTTTCTGACTTTAGAGCAATGTATAACCATCATATCATTTGTGTTGGTTCTTTTTTTTCAAGCATAATAATGAATTCTGTATTATATATAAATTTAGGCATAAAATTTGATGAATTCTTGCAAATATGCCTGTACTACCTATACCCAGCATACCTTAATGCCTAAAATGTCTCTGTTGTTCCTTTTTGATCAGTATCACTCTCTAAAAATAGCCATCCTTCTAGATTTTGACAACAGCTTCAGTAGACCTTATCAATAATTTTCCAAAATGGTGTGGGGGGGACGGCTGGATGACTCAGTTGGTTGAGCGGCCAACTCTTCGTTTTGGCTCAGGTTGTCATCTCATGGGTTATGACCTCATGGGTCATGAGATGGAGCCTGGCTTGATTGAAGGGCTCCATGATCAGCAGGGAGTCTGCTTGAATATTCTCTCCCTCTTCTCCTCTCCCTGTGCATGCCCTTTTTCTCTCTCTCAAATAAATAAATAAATCTTTAAAAAAATAATAATTTTCCAAAATGGTTGTTAGATTTGCAGTCCCATTAGCAATGTCAGAGTTTCAGTTGCTCTACATCTTGGACGATACTTGTCATTTTCAGACTACTTAGCTTAATCATTTTTGTGGGCATGTGGTAATATCTGAGTATTGCTTTAATTTGTTTTTTACCTGACAAGTAATGAGATTGGGCTCCATTATATATGTCTATTGATCACTTAGATATCCTCTCTTTTGAAGTGTCTGTTTCAGTATTTTGTTCATTTTTAGTCAGTTTTTAATATTTTAGTATTGATTTGTAGGAGCTCTTTATATACTTGAATACTGGTATTTTGTCGGATCTGTGTTCTGGAAATATTTTCTTCCTGTATAAGCCTTTTTTTTTTTCACTTTAAAATGGTGTCTATATGTAAGCAGAACTTCTTAATATAATGAATGGGCCTGATTCATTAATTTAAAAAAAATTATGTTTAATGCTTTTTCTTATCTTATTTAAGAAATTCTTGGCTGCCTCACATCTTATTCTTTAATTTCCATGTCAGCTCTCTTCAGAATTTGCTCCATTTTTATTGTTCATCCTAAATTAAAAGACAGTTGTTAATTTGAATATTTCATTCTCATTAAGTCAACAGGAAGCCATAAAAGCACAAATAAATCAAACAGGTTTAATGATGTCACATTCTGCCTATTTAACTCTGGCAGATCTTCTCTCAGTTGTGCAGCTGATGATCTTATGATGGATTTTCTCTGAACGAGAAGACAGCTTTCCCTGGGAGGAAATGTGTTCTGGAGCTCTTCTCTTAATTCCAACACGAACCAATACAACAATAAGAGGTATACTAATATGCTAAATCTACATTATACTAAGAGTGCCAGTTTCTCTAATTAGTTATATGGATCATTGTTTTTCTTTAGGTATATAAAGTTTTTCCTCAGACTCTGATGCTATTTTCCAGTTAGAGAGTAAAACAGTTTTATGTGAAATAATGTTTACTCATTGAAACTAAAGAGTACAGTCCCCTAATGGTGACACTAAAGTATCTTTACGTTGATCTGTTCGCAGTGAAGCTACAACACTTCTCCTGAATTGACTGAAAGGACACAATCTAGCTGAGCAAATTCATCCATGCATTCAGTAAACAAGTCTGAGATTTTTAAATGCATTATAATAGGTTTTTAAAGTAGAGTTTGCATTTAGCCTTTTTCTAGTTCTTTTTACTCAGATATAGCTAAATTAGAAATTAGTATAGTTAAAGATTCTACATCAGAATGTTTACAAATCAAAAGAAATGGATGTGGTCAATCAGCTGTGATTACTAAGCCCTTCAAACGTGCGTGACCAGAGCAAGACGCTGTATTTGAGAGCACTCAGGAGGGAAGTACGCAATCAGCGTGCTAGTAGGCATGGTGAAGTAGATGCCCGTCTTCAGCAAGAACTGCTCCAGTCTTACGCTCTATTTCTCATGCCATTCTTGATCCTCAGCAATTCATTTCACTTTTTGGAGTCCTTTCCCATCCAAGATGGCATTACGGTAAGCTTTACAGGGCCCCTGCCAGCTTCATAATTCCACTGGTTTTATTACATTTGGTTAACTCAAACAGAAAATATTCACTTTTGTCTTACTACCTAAATATGTAAAATTGGGAGGGAGGGAGAAATAATGATATTTTATTCTGTATTTTTCATGGCAAATAACTTATTTGAAGTACTAACATGAAATAGTCACTCTTTGAAGGTCAGCATTACAGGACACTCGTTATAATGTGTAAAGTTTCAGGTCAGCCATAGCCTTAATACAGATTACTTCACAAGTGATGACAGTGATTTTTAAATTTCCATTATGAATAGTAAAATATTTCAGTGTGCTAACAATATCGAAGAAGAATGCCATGTCCAGCCATGGAGGACCTTGGGGAAAATATGATAGAGTTTCACACAAAAAATGTTTATTTTCACTGTGTATTTTATTCTATGAATACTTTTTCTTATTACTAAAATGGCTAAATAAAAATAAATTTTGAACAAAACAAAAAGGTACTTATTCTTCATGTTGGCCTCACTTCAGACATGAGAATATGTAAAGTTAATAGTTCAGTACTAACTTCATATACCAATGTTATCTGACTAAATGCATTCAATAAGATTTGGTCTAGTGTTCAGAGGAAAGAATCTTCATTTCAACTGAGTGTTATGGTTAGCATATATCTATCTAGCCATATGGGTGTGCATTTATATCTCTCCTATGACTTTGGCTTTTCATGGAGTAATTTATTTTCTTCATTGCCAACTGGGTGCAGTTACAAATAATCACTTTGATATTTTGAGTTTCATAAAAAAATTAAAGACATGTATATTGTTTTAACTTAGGATAATTTATTGCAAAGGAATAGAGAAATCCCACAGTTATAAAAGCAGAAATAAAGGACACCAGCAGACATGAAAGAGAGCACTATAAAATGATAAATAGTCTTAAAGTCTTAGATGCCAAATGTTTTTGATCGTGGCTTGGCCCTCGATGATCTTGTTTGGTTTGGTTATTGTAGTCAAATTTGGATAATCCTTTTGTGGCCTCAGATGTTGGGTTTCTGGGGCAGGATTTCAGTAGAAGCCAGAGAATCCATATCTTCCATAGCAAGATGGGCCGCAGCAGCCGTATCTGTAGCCTCCCCAACCCCAGCCACAGCCCCTTCTGCGGAAGCCACCACATCCCCAGCTGCTGCCACATCCCCAGCCACGGCCACATCCCCAGCCACAGCCACATCCCCAGCCACGGCCACAGCCCAGGCCACCAAAACTTCCACAGCCATAGCCCAGGCCTCCGTAGTAGTTGCTGTAGTAGCTCATAGTGTCAGGAGGGATGAGGTCGGTTTGCTGTATTCAAGGCAAGATCCTGAGGTCAATGTCAGCATGTGTAGCAGGATGCTTATATACCCTGAGCAGAACATATGATAAATCACATGTCTACGCTCCTTTGTGTCATGCTGCATATTACCTGTAGTGTTGTAACTCATTATTCTTCTGTCTCCTGACACAGGGAGAGGCCCTCATTCCTATTAAAATACCTCGGTTTACTTAGCTTCTTATTTAGAATGGCCTTGAACCTGTTGTATTGCTTTTATGGGAAGAAATGGCTGCCTCTTCACATTTTGTACATTCCAAGCCCTAAATTGAATTGTTTATTATGAAGTATATTACATTATTTACACTTGATGACATTCCTTTTATAATTAAGCATTTTCTCTGTTCCATCATCTCCCAAGTGGATAATTCCATCTCCAGCTAAATTCACAGATATTTGTTCAATTTACAGCTGTTAAATCAATATTTTTCAAAAAGCAAATTTATTTATCAAGGTGAGGACTGAAGAAAGTGCCTCTGTTCAGAAAACATTTTTTTTAAAGTACCTGTTGATTTTTAGCATTTTAGTTATAATAACCTTTATAATAGTTTTGGCTTTAAACACTAGCTTCAGAACATTTTGGTTGCAAAACATGGAGTAATTAATTTCAGAAACTGAGGGCATAAAATCCATCTCAAAGACAGGCTTATCAGAGTAGAAGTTCAATTTCCAGTTCAAATCCTAAAAACCTCCTCCATAAAGATTCTCTTCAAAGTTTTACTAAAATTGCAGATTGCATCTGTCCCTGTTTTTGTACGCGCCAATCTCTTCCTTCTTTACCCTTCTTTAGTAATCCATATAGGATTTCTATTGTCATTCTAATTTTGGCTTTTATTCTTCTTCCCTTCCTATCAAAACCTACTAGGAACTACCAGGTAAAATTTTCAAGTTGATAATATTTCCCCTCACCTCTTCTATTGGCTTATTCTAGGAAATACTTCTTTCTGCTTCCTCTTTATATCTACCATAATATGTTTCAGTTTGTTTAGGTAAGTCTATTCTTCCCATTTACTCTCAGGCAATTTCTAACTACTCTCTACTACCTTGTTAATTGCTGATTAAGGTCTCATTAAAAAAAATACAATAACTCAGGGTTTTCAGAATTTTAACAGAGTACCTCGAAATTGGAGATATCTTCAAAGTTTTCAAAATGAAGACACAATGGTGAAATGACACAGAGCCAAGAAATGTGTGAGAACATCTGGCTTGGACTTCATAGAATCGTCTGTTAACTTGGTTGAGTTAATCAATTACATCCAAGGTTGGCCCAAGTCTCTTGACTTGGGTCACTAAAATTTAATTTACATAATTTTTAAAAAAGATTTATTTATTTATTTGAGAGAGAGAGCACAGGGGAAGGAGCAAAGGGAGAGAGAGAGAATCCCCAAGCAGACTCCTCACAGAGTGCAGAGCCCAACTCAGGGCTCAATCCCAGGACCCTGAGATCATGACCTGAATCAAAATCAAGAGTGGGCCACTCGACCAGCTGAGCCACCAGGAGCCCCTTAATTTACATGATTTGAATATACACTTGAGTTTTTATGAGATTCCCAAGTATTTTCTCAAAGGTAAATTTCTTCAAATATTTTAATCCTAAACAGCAGAGTAGGGAATTAAATACTGTTTAGAGAACTAATGAAGAAATTATAAGTAAATTGATAGTAACTATCATGGCTACCACAATCTGTGCACCTCTCTGACTCCACCTTAGCAAGCTACTTTTTCAAAGCCAAAATATGGTTCAATATGTCATAACCCAACATATCCCAAGTTTCTTTTATCCAAATATTATTTCATTATTTCTCACCCTAAACTAGAAGTAGCTGATAAGCTGAATTTTTCATTTTCAGTAAGTCTTTTCAAATACGTAGAACCATAAGTAACTTAGACAGGATTTAGAATATTCCCTTTTGTCCATATAACTCGACCGCATCATGTGAAAGTGAATAATGGCTAATTTTTGTTCGTTTGGATTTGAAAGAGATGTATCCACCTGAGATAGAGCACTAAACAACATAAATGAAAAACCTCAATATTCAAATTAGAAATAAAAATAGTTTCAAGGAATAAAATGTGATAATTTTACACAAGACCAATTATACTGCTAATAAGCAGCAAAATATCAATACTAAAGTATTATAAAATACATAGAAAAAATATTTGTCTTTTTTTTTCTAAGTGAAAAAATTATCAAAATGAAAGTACCCATTGGAAAGTGAGGAATATATATTTCTTTGTACAAGTATTTTTTTTTATGTTCAGTTGCTGGACCCAAAGTAGGTGATTTTTTTTTCTTCTTTTCACTTTTAGGAAGTTTCCTTTGAAATGCATGTTGAATAACACTATGATAATGGGTAGGAAAGAAGAAAATGTGTTTTCACCTGGGATAAATAATGGTCTTTACATATCAATAAAGTAAACTTTTGTTATAAATTCCAAACCTTGTCCTGTAACTCAGACACAAATCAATAAAATATGAAATTGTAGATCACAAAAATGCACTATATTATACTAGGAATGTCACATATTTTTTTTCTCATTCTAATTATATTGATAATTTTTTTTCTTTGTAACTTCGTAACACCTTCCTCAGGCTGCAAATGTACTGACCTGCGTGAGAATAGAGTAATTTCAAATGAAATTTAGTTATAGGAGTCAAAGTTCTTTAAAGGCATAAGCAAACTCTATCCCCAATGTCCTCACCTATGAAAGTACTACATTTGATAGGACAAGTGACAGGAGTTGGCTGATATTTTTTTCTACCTTCAGGTTGTATAAACAAATCCAAATCTTTCTAATAAAAAGCATGATGAAGACTGAGTTTTAACACTATTCATTCTTCATTTGCCTAAATTAGAAATTGAGAAGTGGATTATATACAATAAAATAAAATTTTCACAATAAAAATGTAAAAGAAAACACAATAAGAGGTAGTTAATCTAACAGAGGGAACTATTCCCCATAAACTCAGCTATAAAATTGTAGCTATTCATGGAAATATGACAAGAACTTTCCAGATGGTATTCAAATTTGTAAATATATAATGAAAGAGAATCAGCACGATGGGGTAGATCACCAGGTTTCAGTGAACTGGTTTCTGATCTTGGTTCTGACACTTGTGGTATTTGTGACTCCAGGCGTCACTTAACCATCTGGAGTTTCTGCACCTCTATGATATTAGGCGCAGCACAGTACAATCTTTAATTCTAGGTCAGCTCTCACTTCTGCTGTTGTCCTCGTATTATTGGATTTCACCAACTCATACAGCAAGAAAAACTTTATTTTGTTCCATTACCTGAAGATGCCATTCAAATTCAAAAAGGCAATGTATTTTTATTGCATCTTTTATATGCTCTATTATATAAGATACCAACAATAAAATGTTTGCTTTTGACAAGTGGTAATTGATTGGAAATCTACTTTAAAAAAGTCCTTTGGATGAATGATGATTCTTATCAAGTAAAGCTACAGAGTGATCTATTTTCTGGTTGTATCTAGGTGTCTACATTTCATTTACAGTTGCAAAAGGCTTGAATACCATGAAGATGATGATGATGAAAATAAAAAAGAATATTGGGGCACCTAAGTGGCTCAGTCAGTTGAGCGTCTAACTCTTGATTTCAATCAGGTCATGATCTCACGGTTGTGAGATCGAGCCCTGTGTTGGTCTCCACACTCAGCATAGAGTCTGCTTGAGATGCTCTCTCTCCTTCCCTCTGCCCCTCCCCACACTTGTGCTCTCTCTGTCTAAATAAATAAAATCTTAAAAAAAAAAGACTATCATTGCTTGATACAGAGGAACAGTGATATGATAAAAATCTAAACCAATTAATATCCTTAATACTACATATATTAAAGTAACTAATTCGAAGTACTTATAATACATTTATAAAATAATTATTTTCATGAGAATGCCAAGTAAAGGAAATAGAGAAAAATATATTTAATCAAGAAATTCATTTTAAAAAACACTTTCCTTTCCCAAAAGTTCAGAGAAACATTTGATCTATCACTCTTCTTTTCTTACCATTAAAGAACTAAAGAAGGACACATGTTGAAAGAAGGATGAATTATTTATTCATTTTGGACTGCATTGATAAATGGAATCATATAAAATGTTAAACATGCAAATTATTTTTTATTTATTGCCATAAATACATCATAATTGTTAGACTTCATTTTTTATTCTTGTTTAATTTATATTTAAGCATTATCTGATTAAAATGAAGAAAAAATCAACAGTTATTTGAGAAGTTATTATTCACTTCAGTCTAAATTTATTGTTCTTTTTACATGTTTCTGTTTGTGAAATAAATATTTAATACGCAAGAAAGCATATTGAAATCTTCATTGAAATTTGAGTAGTATCTATGTTTAGTTACATATATAATTGATAATAATGAATTAAACAGAAGCTATATTTGCTCTTTCAAATTAAGAAACTTTATTAAAGGAATCAAGGAGACATGAAAGATACAAAACTGCACAATTATGAATGTACTGAAAGCTTTAGGTGCTAATTATTTTGATAAATGGAACCAGCAAAATCTTGGATGACCCAGGTGTTGAAATCAGATTCTGCAAGTGCAGTCATGAAAGCAGGTATTAGACTCATAAAGAAGAATTTTAATAGAAGACAGAATCCATATCTTTCATAGCAGGATGGGCAGCAGCAGGCATATCTGTAACTTCCCCAGCTACAGCCACAGCCCCGTCTGAGGGAGCTGCCGCAGCCCCAGCCACAGGGCAGGCCTCCATACTAGCTGCTGTAGCAGCCCATGGTGTCAGGGGTGGAAGGCTTAGTTTGTTATGGGAGGTGTGTTTCCTGAGCATAAAGCTGAACATCTGCCCAGATGTTTTTACACCCTAAACTATGGATGTGGTAAACCATTCCAAATATACCTCATTTTCCTTCCTCAGAAGAAATTTCATGAAACAAGTATTTTTGGCTTTTTTGTTTAATATGCATGGAATGATTTTCCATTGAAGTAAAAATTTTAAGTTAATCTTTAGCTCAGTTAGCTCAATTCCTTTTATTAAATTTTGTTTATAATGAGAAATATTTATTTGCAACTTCAAAGACTATTCCGACGTTAAGAATTGCATAAACTCCCCCATATTTTGGTTTCTGAGGATCTCTACCGCTCAGTGAAGTGACTGTCTGACGACATCAACAAGATGATACTATTTTATTGCATATGCTCTCTCTTTATTTTTTCTTGGAGATGACTACTTCTTATTATTTGAGGTAAGCAGAGCACTAATGTTATTCTTAAATCCACACCCCATTTGAAACTATAACCACTTAGATGTCAGATATCTAAACATATAGAGATACAAACAAATTTTACTTGACTTTTGTGCAATTCAGGACCAACACAGACCAGTTATTTTTACAGTGTCTCATTGGACTTATTTCTTAATCTTTGACACATAATATTTAAAATCGTGATGCCTCCTTAAAGAAGGCACTTTCAAACTTGAAAAAAAAAAAAAACAGAAGGAAAAAGATGGAGTGAGAGCAAAACAAATAAACGTTCTTTGCTCCCTGTATTTAATCCTAGTCAAAACTGATGGTGCCTCAGTTAAATAAATGTCAATAATCCTTTGCAATTATGAGCTGAAAGAGGTCAAGAGGGCATCCTGGCAATTTAAGACTACTTTCTGGGATCCAGGATTATAGTATTATGCCAGAAGAAATAAATAGCTCTATTAATCTTCCTGTGCAGGAATTGGGAAGAGAAACAAAAACATAGACAAATGTGAGTCAGAGTGATTTTTCTCAGAGATTAATCTAAGGATATCTTTAATATTGTATATGTGTGTGTTTAATTTGGATTCTCATATTAAATACATCACCCCAAAGGGTGAGCAAATTAAAAAAAAATATTTGTTAAGGGTTTACACATACTATTAAAGGGGTATTTGATATTCTACTGCCTGATTTCCATGTGTTTGATTTTTAAAAACCTTCTACTTAATGACTAGGAGCATATTTAAAGTTCTTTTTAGGAGAGTTTATCACATGACTCTAAGATACTTATGGTTATTTAAAAAGTCACAAAATACTTAATGCCATTGCTTTATTGGCAATTCAATTTTGAATTCTGTTGAGCTATATCAATATTATAGTTATATGTATATTGACCAGTCAATCAAAGCATTAGTACTGGTTCCACCCTAGGCAGGACTAATACAATAGAATATAAACTAACCTGATTTTTCAAAGACCTCCTTAGTAGCAAATGAGATAGAAGTCAAATTCCCCTTGCTGATTTCTGTACTGAAATATACTTGTGCTGTGTAGAAGTCAACAATTTCTCAAATAAAAAGTTTACTAAAACTGACACAAGAAGAAATAAAAACCTTAATGAGTAGATCTCTTAAGGAAATAAAGTTTGTATTAAAAAGACAAAAACCAGACTTCTAACAGAGAAAACTCCAGGTTCATATCATTTTGTGGTGAATTTTAGCAATTACTTGAATAATACTAATTATTGCAAGAAATAATATTAATTTTATACTAATTATTTCAGAAAATTAACTCAATCTACAAATCCAGGATTCAATTATATATGAAAAATTAGAAAATAAAATGCAAGAATACCATTAACAATATCAGAAAAATAGAATACAGATAATTTTTTTAAAATGTGCAAGACTTAGTTTTTGATAGCTACAAATTAATGCTGGAAGAAATTAACAAAGATATATACACATATAGATATATATAAAATGTTTATATATTGGTCATAGACAGAGAACCTCCCAAATTATATATTAAATAAATTGCTAATCAAAATGACAGTATTATGTTTATATTTACAAAAGATTTTAAAGTGTATAAGGAAATCCAAAAAAAACCCTAGAATATCCAATACAATATTTACAAAGGAAAAAAACTTTATATTAACTGATTTTAACCCTTATTAAACTCAACTAATCAAGAAAGTGTGTTATTGGTGTAAGGATATGCAAGTAAGTCAATGAAAAATATTAGGGACTCTAGAATTAAGCTTTTTTTCCTACAAAAATTCTAAAACAAAACAAAACAAAAGACTTTTCATCAAATGGTACTGAAACAATGGGATATTAATATGGAACAAGAAGAAAATGACCTTAATTTCTTCATAGTCTACACAAAAATAAATTCAAATGTATGCTAGATCTAAGCATAAAAGCTAAAACTTCAAGGCTTCTAGAAGTTTTTTTTGTCTGTTTTGTTTTAAGACACAGAAAGCACCGACCATTAAATAAAACATTGTGGAGAGAAATTCATCAACAGCAAGCCACAGACTAGGAAAAAAAAAAGTGTAGCTATAGATACAGACGATACAGATAGGTAAGGATATAGATTAGAGATAGAGAATAGAGATGATAGAGATAAAGATAGGATAGAGACATCCACCATAGGTAAAGATCTCCTACAATTCAAATGTGAAAGACAAATATACCTCGAAAACCTGAGAACATTGAGAGAAGATATACAATAAGCAAATAAATAGTGTGACAAGATTAGTTATCAGAGTCATCAGGGAAACACAAATTAAAACCACAATTATATAACACTACTTACCCACTAAAAGTGCTAAAATTTAAAAAGAATTTATGTTTTTCTTACTCAATAGACTATGATTTAGATTGATTTACATAAAATTTAAGTTGATTTAAAAATGTTTCTAATTTTTATTAGTGTGACTTCTAATACAATTCCCAATATAATGTCTCCATTGGAATTATCATCTTAGGATAGATTGCCAAGAGAGTTTAAGCCTAAGGTTTTGGTACATAGTACCATACTTCAAAAAATTCTGCTGACATATTTTAAAATAGCAAATATTTGGGGGAAAGCATCAGGCCCAAAAAGTTCTGGCTGTTGAGCAGACTAAGTAGTCCTTACCCTACAAACAACTCATGAGGCAGCTAGTGAAAAGAGAATGAATAACAAGGTCTGTGTAATAAGATTGTTAGATTCCTTGGTCTAGTGGTTCACTACAAATCTCTCACACAGCTCCTTGATATCAGTTTGTCTTTGGTGATTCAGAATACTGTGGATAGAACCAGTGGCTAAGTGGCCAAATAAATTGAAGTTATATGAAGACTCTTTATAACTAGAATCTTAGGCCAGGGATTTCAGTGCCCCCAAATCACTGCCATAAATTGGAGTTTGCTCCAATATAAATTTTGATTAAGAATTCAAAAAACCGGGGCGCCTGGGTGGCACAGCGGTTAAGCGTCTGCTTTCGGCTCAGGGCGTGATCCCAGCATTCTGGGATCGAGCCCCACATCAGGCTCCTCCTCTGTGAGCCTGTTTCTTCCCTTCCCACTCCCCCTGCTTGTGTTCCCTCTCTCGCTGGCTGTCTCTATCTCTGTCAAATAAATAAATAAAATATTAAAAAAAAAAAGAATTCAAAAAACCATCTAAGGCATATTTCCTATTTAGTAAGTACCTTCACTGATCACTGACAAGACTACTTGGGACTGGAAGTCAGGATCCTGATTCACAAACACAGAAGAAGGAAGAAAATAGCAAGCTGGGAAAGACCAGCAACTTCTCCTTCTCGAGCTAAATCTATATTTGCTTTTCACTGATTTAATAATGGAAATAAATGATATCCTCAGGAAGAGAAACAGTTGCCTTCATTTGAAATATCATAAAACAAAGGAAAATTATTAAGATAAATGACCAAAGTTAAGACCATATTGTAATGCCACATTAAACACATTTATTGGAAAATGATTATAGAGATCTCTCCCAGTGTAAAATACACTAAAGAAATTTCAGATGAAAAATGAGTGTCTTGAGAGTGAAAGGAGAAATAATGACTGTGGTAAAATATCCAATATTTATAGAATAAGTTTGAATTGCTATTGAACAGCTGTACATACACAGACAGCTCTTAAATCTTATCCCAACAAGTTGGTAAGCCTGCAATTCATCTTCTCTGCCTGATATAAGCTGGAAATAGATTTGATAAAATTAAGCATTTGAGAAGTTAAATCTTGTTGTTGGATCATTCTCCCAAGAATCTGAGGTCTTAAAACTTAGTAGAAACCAAGTGTCCAGCATCTTCCACAACAAATTGGATGGCAGCATTTATATCCACAACCACCATACCTTGTTTTCAAAAGCTGTCACATCCAAGGTCATTGCAATAGCCCTGATCATGGAAGCTGGCATCCAGGCCTCCTACATAGTTGCCAGTTAGCTCATTGTATAGAGTGGATGTTCAAAGATATTTAAATGTGACAAGTCTTGGGTACTCTATGTATAATATTTATACCAAAGGACATATGGAAGAAAACCTCAGTAATTTGCTTTCTCTAATGAAAAAGGGGGGCCTCACATCTATTAAAACTAGGCTTGCTTTGGTGGATCAGATCAATCAATATTTTCCAGTTAGTGCTATTAGGTTTTAATTGTGTTTACTATATATTCACCTTCAGTATAAATTTATTTTATTACATCTTCAAGTAAGAATACCAGGCTGCTGATAATCCTGAATTTATATATTGGGGAGATTTAGTGCTTGTCCCATGAATGGTATTATCATTTTGTTTTTAGGGAAAAAATCTATAGATCCATTTAAACACCCATTTCAAACTTTGTCTCTTTCTCTCTTCTACCATTGACTATATCACATTTTGTTGTAGATATTTGATGACAGGTCCGCCTCTACAACTTATCTGTAAGCACCAGATAAGATCTGTTAATTCTACAAAGGTTTATCTTTTTATCCATTGAATACCTAGCACATGAAGTCTGTGTTCAATAAGTCTTATTGAGTGACTGTACCTTCATGTGATTCAGTTATATACACAAATCTCCGTCCCCATGAGAGTGTATTTGGCACTCTTGGAAGCAATAAGTTTTTGCTTTTCACCCAGAAGTTCACTCATGCCCACTTTGGAAAAGTCAAATTTCCTTTCTCTGGTCTTCATCCAAACTAGAGATGCTCTCCTCTTTCCTACTCAATATTACTATGACTTTTATCTGAAGATGTGAAAATGTTAACACTCTTAACTTGTAGCTCTTTTAAAAAATTAAGTACCATCAGATAAGCAAGTCGAAATACTCCTTGGAAAGATTGGCTCAATCACCTAAGTGGGTCATTGATAAAGACGCAACCGTGAGGGGGAAAAAAATCCCACTCCAAAAAGGAAGTTTATTTTCCTGATTGGATATGTTCTTTATTTTTAATCAGTTGGGGATGGGGAGAGAAGAGGAGAATTTGTGATGTCACTAAAAGCTTTATTGAAAAATTACTGCATATTCTCAGACCACAACGCTCTGAAATTGGAACTCAACCACAAGGAAAAATTTGGAAGAAACTCAAACACTTGGAGACTAAGAACCATCCTGCTCAGGAATGACTCGATAAACCAGGAAATCAAAAATCAAATTAAACAATTTATGGAGACCAATGAGAATGAAAATACAACCGTCCAAAACCTATGGGATACTGCAAAGGCGGTCCTAAGGGGGAAATACATAGCCATCCAAGCCTCACTCAAAAGAATAGAAAAATCTAAAATGCAGTTTTTATATTCTCACCTCAAGAAGCTGGAACAGCAACAGAGGGACAGGCCTAATCCATGCACGAGGAAGCAGTTGACCAAAATTAAAGCTGAAATCAATCAAGCAGAAACCAGAAGTACAGTAGAGCAGATCAACAGGACTAGAAGCTGGTTCTTGGAGAGAATCAATAAAATTGACAGACCACTGGCAAGACTTATCCAAAAGAAAAGAGAAAGGACCCAGATTATTAAAATTATGAATGAAAAAGGAGAGGTCACGACGAGCACCATTGAAATTGGAAGGATTATTAGAAATTTTTATCAACAGCTATATGCCAATAAACTAAGCAATCTGGAAGAGATGGAATCCTTCCTGGAAACCTATAAACTACCAAGATTGAAACAAGAAGAAATTGATTTCTTAAACAGGCCAATTAATTATGAAGAAATTGAGTCAGTGATAAACAACCTTCCAAATAACAAAACTCCAGGCCCGGACGGTTTTCCTGGGGAATTCTACCAAACATTCAAAGAAGAAATCATACCTATTCTCCTAAAGCTATTTCAAAAAATAGAAACAGAAGGAAAGCTACCAAACTCATTCTATGAGGCCAATATTACCTTGATCCCCAAACCAGGCAAAGACCCCCTCAAAAAGGAGAATTACAGACCGATTTCCCTAATGAATATGGACGCCAAAATCCTCAACAAGGTACTTGCTAATAGAATCCAACAATACATTAAAAGGATTATCCACCACGATCAAGTGGGATTCATATCTGTGATGCAAACGTGGTTCAATATTCGCAAATCAATCAGCGTGATACATCATATCAACAAAAAAAGACTCAAGAACCATATGATCCTCTCAATCGATGCCGAAAAAGCATTTGACAAAATACAGCATCCTTTCCTGATTAAAACCCTTCAGAGTGTAGGAATAGAAGGTACATTTCTCAATCTCATAAAAGCCATCTATGAAAAGCCTACTGCAAATATTATTCTCAATGGGGAAAAGCTGGAAGCCTTTCCCTTAAGATCAGGACCACGACAAGGATGCCCACTCTCGCCACTATTATTCAACATAGTACTAGAAGTCCTTGCAACAGCAATCAGGCGACAAAAAGGGATGAAATGTATTCAAATCGGCAAAGAAGAAGTCAAAATGTCTCTCTTCGCAGATGACATGATACTCTATATGGAAAACCCAAAAGAAGCCACTCCCAAACTATTAGAAGTTATAGAAGTTAGAGCAATTCAGTAACGTGGCGGGATACAAAATCAATGCTCAGAAATCAGTTGCATTTCTGTACACGAATAACGAGAACGAAGAAAGAGAAATTAGGGAATCCATCCCATTTACAATAGCACCAAAAACCATACGTTACCTTGGAATTAACTTAACCAGAGACGTAAAGGACCTTTATTCTAGAAACTATAAATCACTCTTAAAAGATATTGAGGAAGACATAAAAAGATGGAAAGATATTCCATGCTCATGGATCGGAAGAATTAACCATAGTTAAAATGTCCATGCTACCCAGAGCAATCTACACTTTCAATGCTATCCCGATCAAAATACCGAGAACGTTTTTCAAAGAACTGGAACAAATAGTCCTTAAATTTGTATGGAACCAGAAAAGACCCCGAATCTCCAAGGAACTGTTGAAAAGGAAAAACAAAGCTGGGGGCATCACAATGCCGGATTTCGAGCTGTACTACAAAGCTGTGATCACAAAGACAGCATGGTACTGGCACAAAAACAGACACATAGACCAGTGGAACAGAATAGAGAGCCCAGAAATGGGCCCTCAGCTCTTTGGGCAACTAATATTTGATAAATCAGGAAAAAACATTCGGTGGGAAAAAGACAGTCTCTTCAATAAATGGTGCTGGGAAAATTGGACAGCTACATGCAAAAGAATGAAACTTGACCACTATCTCACACCATACACAAAAATAAACTCCAAATGGATGAAAGACCTCGATGTGAGACAGGAATCCATCAAAATTCTAGAGGAGAACATAGGCAGCAACCTCTACG
This sequence comes from Ursus americanus, assembly GCF_024610735.1. Classification (NCBI taxonomy): domain Eukaryota; kingdom Metazoa; phylum Chordata; class Mammalia; order Carnivora; family Ursidae; genus Ursus; species Ursus americanus. The sequence goes on from NC_142130.1 coordinate 85,701,587, forward strand.
ACATCGGCCAAAGCAAACTTTTTCATGATACATCCCCAAAGGCAAGAGAAACAAAAGATAAAATGAATTTATGGGACTTCATCAAGATTAAAAGTTTCTGCACAGCCAAGGAAACAGTCAGAAAAACTAAGAGGCAGCCCACGGAATGGGAAACTATATTTGCAAATGACACTACAGATAAAGGACTGGTATCCAAGATCTACAAAGAACTCAAACTCAATACACAAGAAACAAATAAACAAATCAAAAAATGGGCAGAAGATATGAACAGACACTTTTCCAATGAAGACATACAAATGGCTAACAGACACATGAAAAAATGTTCAAAATCATTAGCCATCAAGGAAATTCAAATCAAAACCACACTGAGATACCACCTTACGCCAGTTAGAATGGCAAAAATAGACAAGGCAAGAAACAACAATTGTTGGAGAGGATGTGGAGAAAGGGGATCCCTCCTACATTGTTGGTGGGAATGCAAGTTGGTACAGCCACTCTGGAAAACAGTGTGTAGGTTCCTTAAAAAGTTAAAAATTGAGCTACCCTATGATCCAGCCATTGCACTACTGGGTGTTTACCCCAAAGATACAGACGTAGTGAAGAGAAGGGCCATATGCACCCCAATGTTCATAGCAGCAATGTCCACAATAGCTAAATCGTGGAAGGAGCCGCGATGCCCTGCAACAGATGACTGGATTAAGAAGTTGTGGTCCATATATACAATGGAATATTACTCAGCAATCAGAAAGAACGAGTTCTCAACATTTGCTACAACATGGATGGCACTGGAGGAGATAATGCTAAGTGAAATAAGTCAAGCAGAGAAAGACAACTATCATATGATTTCTCTCATCTATGGAACATAAGAACTAGAATGATCAGTAGGGGAAGAAAGGGATAAAGAAAGGGGGGGTAATCAGAAGGGGGAATGAAACATGAGAGACTATGGACTATGAGAAACAAACTGAGGGCTACAGAGGGGAGAGGGGTGGGGGAATGGGATAGACCGGTGATGGGTAGTAAGGAGGGCACATATTGCATGGTGCACTGGGTGTTATACACAACTAATGAATCATCGAGCCTTACATCGAAAACCGGGGATGTACTGTATGGTGACTAACATAATATAATAAAAAATCATTATTAAAAAAAAAAAGAAAGAAAAATTACTACAGAAATAGAAGCAATGATGGTATATGATAGTTGAACAGTTCAGAGATGAATCCATGACTGGTTTCAACCATGGATTCCACAGTCTTGCTGGTGATGCTCTTGCCACTCCTAGGTCTTGTGGAATGTCCCATGAGAGTTATGAAAGCTTTTTATAGAATCCAAGAAGAACATATTAGAAAACCGTTTGGAGTAAAGGATCTGGAAGTCAAGCTTTCTGTTTCTAGGGTACAGAAACATCAATAGATTTTTCAGTAGATGTCAAATCCACATCTCCTGAGGCCAGAGCCAGGACCAAGACCTCCATAGCTAGAGCCTAAGCCACAGATCAGAGCACGGAGTCTTCTACAAGCATAATCAGAACCAGAATCCAGGCCACTATTGTCAAATTAGGCCTGCATAACAGTTGATAGTGTCAGGACTTGTGGGTTTCACTGAAGGTTGTCCAAGTTCCCCTGCGTGTGAACTAACTCCTGCAGAGAGGCTCATCTACTCCCTCAGCAGTACATGTGGCAAACCATGCTGATTTACTTCAAGTTTATTCAAAACCAAGACTGTTCTACTCTACACATCCAATTAAACTATTCTTTTCTTAATTAGAAAAAACCCAATTAAGGAAGCTTAAATTTGTAATTTGATTTTCCTGCTGAGTTTGCTTTCCACAAAACCTATTGCCCATAATGAAAAGAGTTCATGGGCCCTGCAAAGCCAACCATGATTTAATCCCCCACGAAGTCAACGATAGGCCAGGCTTGGAGGCCTCAGGCAGCCCTCTGATGATGTCACCTAGAAGAGTGTCTCCTTATTCAGTCCATTTCCTTGGCCACTTATTTTTCACCATACTTAATTGTATACAGTATTTCTATCTATTCACTGTTAAGATACCTGTTAGATGTATTGCTGATTAAAGTTGCAATACTATATAAAATTGGAATTAATTGAACATGACAAGGACAATCATTTAGTAACAAATATAAAACTTTTTCTCATTCAAGTTTTATAAACTATCTCATGTTACATTTTAGCATTTGTTTCCTGAATCATATTTTAATCTTTTGATAGCACAAAGTATTTTAGAAGTGAAGATTTTGAGCTCGGCATTTTAGTAGGCAATCAATGAGACCACTATTTAATATTTATAATTTATGTTCCAGTAATAGCAAGAAACAATATATCTTCATATTCTTCTGTCAACATTAGTCTAATTTCTTATAACAAAAAGTAGTAAGAAATAATTAGTGTTTCTACCAAAATATTTCTTTACATTTTGCAAGGTCAAACAATTTTATGTTTTTTACTATAAATCATCTTTGGTTATTAAAATGGAAATTGTTTTTCATTTATAGTTCAATTACACAGTATAGCCCTTCCTTTCTTTCTCCCTCCTCCCTTCTTGCTTTCCACGCTTGCTCTTAACCACATTCTAAACCATATTTTTCCCTCAATGTTTAGAAACTATACAATATTTTAGGATAATAAAACATGAATAATAACTTACTGTTATAGAATTTATTATTATGGAAAATAAATAGAAAAAGTATATGTGTTATAATTTGATATCATCATAGTTGTGGTAAAATCTAAAATCTTAAAATTTGGAATATTTAATTTAAATATTTAAGAGATCTGAAGGTAAAACGGCAGTGTGGCCAACTGGCCCGGTTTTCCTGGACTGTGTCAGTTTGGTCGTTGAATGTGCCAAGCGCTGGGAAAACTCTCAGTCATGAGTAAACTAGAACAGTTGGTCACCCAGAAGTAATTCATACCTAAGAGGGTCAAACCAGCAAACTTCCTATAGACATGAATGCATATATATTAGATCTTTCAGAAAATCTAAATGAGAATTTAACAGGTAGAAAAGAAGGAAAAATAACCTTTCATTCTGAAGGAACTTTAAGCAGCATAGTACCTAGTATATACATAGAATAGAGTTAAATAACCTTAAAATAAAAAGAGATAGGAGGAAATTGGTGTAAAATGAGGCAAAAAGAAGTCTACATTTCTAAAAAACCTTATATGCCTGTTAAAGTATTTTTATTTTATCTTCAAGTTCTGAGGTCAGCAAACTGCAGTCCCTGGGGTCAAATCCTGCCAGTACTTGTAATTATAAATAAAGTTTTATTGAACAAGCACACTCTTCCTTTATGTATTGTCTGTGACTGCTTTCCTATTACTACAATTGAATTGAGTAGTTGTGCTAGAGATTAATTGGCCAGAAAACCTAAAATGTTTACTATTTGCTACTGACTCCTACTGTAGGTATGGGAAAGCTCACAGAGGTATCCAAGAAGTGGAGGAATGTGATTGATCTTATTCAGTCCTTTTATTTAAGCAAAGATGCTGCTAATACTTCAGGAGGTGATTGACCTAAGAGATATTTAAGCGACACACGGATTACTTAGTTGTCTTTTTATCTTTTACTGAGAGCCATCCTAGCAATAACTTATCCCATCTAAACCACCATTCCATTTTTAAACTTATTCCATATACCTTTGAAATGCAGAAAAGTGAGATCAGAGTTGGTGGAGAAGGGGAGAAATAAGTCTTTTTGAGATATCAGAAGTTTAACAATGTTTGCTTGTTTAAGCCTACAGGGAAAAGAAGAAATTTAATAATGTAACTCAAGTCTATCATGTAGAATCAACAAAAATGAAGGAAGCTAATTTGAAAAAAGAGAGAGGAAAGTATATCAAAAGTTTTTTCTAAGTTATTTGTGGTGGAAAAAAGGCAAGTGTGTATACAAACCCAACATGGGAAACATTTTATCCCCTAAAGGGAAAAGAGCTGAGTTAACCTCTATAAAATAACCCAATCATAGGGTAAAGAATCTAGTTTCTTATGATTAACTATAGATTTCTCTTACCTTTTGTGTGTGTGTGTGTGTGTGTGTGTGTGTGTGTGTGTGTTGTTTTCGTTTCTGTTTTTACCAAGCTGAGGAAGTTCTCCTCTATTCTTAGTTGGAGGAGAGTTTTTAACATAATAGGGAGTTGGGTATTTAAGACTTTCCCTGCATCTAGAGATATGATCATATGATTTCTTAGCCTACTGATAAGGTATATTACATTACTTGATTTGCAAATGTTAAACCAGCTTTCTGTACTTAGAATGAATCCTACCTCATCATATAATTCTTTTTATAGATTGTTGATGAGATTTGTTAATATCCGGTTGAAGATTTTTGCAAAAAATTTCATGAGACATTGTTCTTTAATTTTCCTTTCTACCAATGCTCCTCTCTGATTTTGATATTAGTCCTAATAGAATGAGTTGGTAAGTGTTCTCTCAGCTTTTTTTTTTTTTTTTCTAAAAGTGATTGTGGAGAATTCGTACTTTTTTCTTAAATGTTTGGTAAAATTCCGCAGTGAAACTGGAAAGGTTCTGGGCCAGGCGTCTTCTCTTTTGGAAAGTTTATATTTATGGTTTTAATATTAAATTAATAGATACAGGCCTTTTTAGATGATCTATTCATAGTTTTGACAGTTTGTATCTTAAAAGTATTTCTTCATTTTTACCTAAGTTATCAAATTCATGGGTGTATAATTATTTGTACATTCCTTTTTATCTTTTAAGGTCCATGAAATCAGTGGTCATAACCTCTATTTCACTTCTAATATGAGTAATGTGTCTCTCATCTTTTTTTCCTGGGCTAGACATGATAGAAATCTATCAGTTATTGCACCTTCTCAAATAATTAGCTTTTGGATTTGTTGATTTCCTCTATTTTTCTGTGTTTAAGCTGATTGATTTCTTCTCTATTGTTATTCTGTATTTTTCTTTTGTTTCCTTTGGGCTTAACTTTTTCTTTTTTCTCTTTTCCCCTAGTTTCCTAAGGTAGAAGCAAAGTTATTGATCTTAGACAACTTTGTTTCTTTTCTGATATATACATTTAATGCTATAAATTTCCCTCTAAGTACTGTTTTTGCGGAGTCCTACACGTTTTGCTAAGTTGCATTTTTTTCATTTAGTTTAAAATATCTTTTCAACTTCTCTTGAGACATATTTTTAATTCATTCATGATTTAGGAGTGTGCTGTTTATTTTCCAAACATTTGGGGATTTTTATGTTTCCAATATTGGTTTCTAAATTAACTTCATTGTGGTCTAAGAGCGTACTTCGTATGTTTTCTATTTCCTTTTAAATTGGTTAAAATGTGTTTAATGGTCCAGAATGTGGTCTATCTTGATGAATGTTCCTAACAAGCTTTTGAACAATGTGTATTCTACTCTTTTTGGATGAAATATTTTATAGACATGAATTCTATCAAACTGATCATGTGAATTCTTATGTCATTTATAGCTCTCTTGATTTTTTTGCTTGATTGATCTATCAGTTACTGACAAAACATGTTAAGTATTCAGCTATAGGACTGGATTTGTCTGTTTCTTTTTTTAAAAAAGATTTTATTTATTTATTTGAGAGAGAGAGAGAGAACACGAGGCAGGGGAGTGGGAAGGGCAGGGGGAGAGGGAGAAGCAGACACACCACTGAGCAGAAAGCCCCATGCAGGGTTCAACTACAGGACTCCGAGTTCGTGACCTGAGCCAAAGGCAGATTCTGAGCCAGCTGAGCCACCCAGGCGCCCCTGGATTTGTCTATTTCTTCTGTGAGTTTCATCAGGTTTTGTCTCAGTTATCTTTACATTCTTCTGCTAAGTGCATACACTTTAGCATTGTTTTATCTTCTTTGTTCTTGTTCATTTTCCCTTTTCTGAAGTATTTTTATCTGAAAAAAGAACCCTAGTTTTCTTTCTATTAGTGTTTGTATGGTGTATTTTCTCCATCCTTTTACTATAATGTGTCTGAGTCTTGATATTTAAAGTGGGTTTTTCTTTGTAGGTATCATGGTAGTTGAGTCTTAGGTGGTGTTTTATTTATTTGTTTGTTTTTAATCCATGGTGACAATCTTTGTCTTTTCCCTGATGTATTTATATCATTCACATTAAATGTTTATTTATATAGTTTATGTAGTTGAATTAATGTCAATATTTGTAACCGTTTTCTATCTATTACCTTTGGTCTTTGTTTCTTCTCATGTTTTTGTTCTTTCTCTGCTACTAATGAGCATTTTATATGACTACACTTTATCTCCTCTCTTAGAAAGCATTTCAGTTACACTGTGTGTGTGTGTGTGTGTGTGTGTGTGTGTGTGTGTGTTTTCCCTAGAGTTTACAGCACACATTTTAAACTAATCTAAGTTCATTTTCAAAGAGCAGTACCACTTTGCAAGTACTGTGGATACCTAATAACAAAGTGTTCCAAATTCCCTTCTGTGGCTTCTTAGAACACTTCACGTATCCCTATGCTATTTTACTAAGTACATTGTTACAATTATTACCTTCCGTGAATAGTTACATTTTAGATCAATTAAGGATAAAAAAAAGTTTTTACTTCACTCTGTTTGATTCTCTCTCCATCCCATTCTGTCTCCAAGAAGACAATGAGGCTGTAAAGCAACTGAAAGTGTTTCTTTAGGGTTTTAGGGATTGCACACCAGGAGACGGTCTCCTGAAATCAAAAGTGTGCTCCAAGTTGCAAGCACAAAGTGCAGGCTTATAAAGGCAAAAGAATCTGGCAAGGTTACATAAGTTTGTATTGTAAGAATTATGACTGGTGCTGGCAGATTTTAAACTAACTACATGTTATTGGTTATTTAGCTAATGGGTGTTACATTATCTATTTCAGTCCAAAATAGGAAGGTGTGTTTTAGCAGGTGGCGGAACTGAAATTGACAAAAATCAGAAGTTCTTGGTGTTTTGATAATTGAAGCATGAGTCCCACGTAGGCCCTACTTCTGCAATAACCTTCTGATTCTATTTTGAGTGGCTCTTTCAGCAATGCTTACTTTAGTTTTGGAAACTTCTTTCACATGTTCCTTATGCAGATCCAAGTTTCTTTATCATCTTCATGCTTAAAAAATTTCTTTTAGTATTTCTTTACAGAGCAGATTGCTGGCGGTGGCTCCCTTAGTTTTTGTTTGACTTAGAAAGTATTTATTCTCCTACTTTAAAGGGTGATTTCTGGTATAGAAATCTAGGTTTGTGGAGGTTCCTTGCAAAATCTTAGTATTCCATCTTACCCTCTTCTTGCATGCATATTTTTGTATGAGAAATCCCAGTAATACTTAACATTGCTCCTCTAGAATTTAGGTTCTTTTTTTTCCTAAGAAATTTCTGTTTGTCTTAGATTTTCTTTAGTTTGAATTCAATATGTCTAGGTGTGGGGGTTTTGCAGATTGCTTTATTTTGTTTTGTTTTACTTAGGTTGATATTCTTAGAACAATCTAGATCTATGATTTGACATGTTAATAATGTTGCAAGTTTCAGTCATTATTGCTTCAAATAGATTTTTTTCCTATTTTGTTCTCTCTTCTCATTCAACATTACAGTTACACATGTAATACACATTTTAATATTGCCCCATAGTTCTCAGGTGTTTTATTGTTTTTTTTTTTCTTTTTCTTTTTCTTTTTTTCCTGTTTATACTACATTTTGGTCAGTTTATTTTGATCTATCTTCGAGCTCATTGATTCCTCCCTGGGTTGTGTTAAGTCTACTAATGAACCCCTCGAAGGCATTCTTCATTTCTGAAGCTACCGTTTCTATTTCTAGCATTTCTTTTAGATCCTGTCTTCAAGTATCCATCTCTCTGCTTGCATCACCCATCCATTTTTATAAGACGTTTACTTTTACCATTAGAGCTCTTCACATATTAACCACCATTATTTTAAATTTCATGTCTATTAATTCCATCTATGCCATCTTTGAGCCCGGTTCAGGTCATTGCTTTATTCAGAATCTGCTTTTTCTTGCCTTAGGTATGACTTGCAATTTTTTGTTAAAAGCTGGACATGATGTATTGGTTAATAAAAACTGAATTGAAGGAAAGAGGGTTTCAGTGTAAGGATTTATGTTAATCCAGTTAGGGGTTTGGCTTTTTTAATGTTTACTGTTAACAATAGGTGCCAAAGTCTTCAAATTCCTCTAGTATCCTTTTTACTGTTGTTTTCTCTGGACTCTGGTTTCTTTATGTACCACACGCCCTCGGAGTCAGTCTGGGTCTTATAGCTCTCTGGTTTGAATCCACTTGAATGTATTATATCGAAGCCTTATTGGTTTGGTGATAAGATCTGGGAAAAGAGACCATTCTATAATCTTCTGATTAAATATCAGTTATGTTTTTTGTTTGTTTGTTTGTGTGTGTGTTTGTTTTTGAATGGGGACTAATCTTAGTGCTGCAACCTTGGAAAGTTTTTCTCCAGTTATACCAGTGTATTAACCTTAAAATAAAACTGCCAGTTATTTTACCAGCAAAAAAATGGGTTTATTTGGGCATAACAGAGAATTGCAATCTGGGACAAATAAGCTATAACAAAACCATAGGCAAGTCCAACACACAAAGAAGAGGAGCATTATTTTATGGAGAAGTGGGGAATGGGAGGGGTTATTTTGAACAAAAGTCTTTTGCAGAAAAGGAAGAGTTCAGGGTGATGAGGGTTTCTCAGGGGCTGAGTTGCAGGGGTGGTCGATTTCTTATAGGAAATGCAATGTATATCTTTCCCTGTTGGGGTCTACAATTAATGATTCTTTCCTGTTGAAATTCTTTGGTTATGGGTCTCTAACTGACAGATCTTGCTATATTTGACATGGAGTGGTAAGGGTCACCTATCAGCCTCTCCCTCTAGCTTTCCAAGTCCACTTTAGTGAAGGTTCCTTATATTAATTTTTCACAAGCTTTTCCTACCTTTTCCCTATCCCTTGGTTGCAGCATTCTTCATGGATTTCCTTGGAGCCTGACTTCTGTGGTCAATGCTCCTCTCCCACATTAGGTGAGACAGGAAGACTGGAAGGGTCTGGATGGTGAGAAATTCTCTTCCCTCAGCTCAGGTACAGTTTCAGAATTACACTCTGGCAATGTTTTTTTTGATTTTTGGTTTTTGTGTTTTCTCCTGGAAGTTAGGTCTCTTTTATCCAAAAGATTCTGGGCCTATCTCATAGTAGTTACTCTTCCCATCCTACTTCCAGAATCAAGAGGACATCTCTCTTGGTCGTTCACAGTGAAAATATGCCCAGTAAAGTATGCGGGCTGCTTCACATTATTTCCCTAGTGGTTTCTAATTCATATGCTTGTCTATATTTAACCTTTAAAAAGTCAGAAAAAAATTAGGATTGGATATTCTTACCAGTTTATGATTCAATCAGCTTCTGCTTCATATAAGCAGATTTTTGAAGCTCTATATTTTTGAATGCATGGGTCTTTCTAGTTTGGGGGTGGGAGTTCGCCTAGTTCTCTGACGCATTCAAAAAACTATATTGGTTTTTGTTTTGGCCAGACTTTTCTGTAGTGAAGACTCCTAAGCTTTTTACATGCCAGAGCTGAAACAGGAAGTCCTATATATCACCTTTAGTAAATGCTAAAGACATTTTCTAATAAGCTCACTTGAGGGTCATCTGACTCCTAGAAGAATAAAACTTTATTTGCATAATGGATTTTGGCCCAGCCTTTTCCAATTATAAAACTAAGGAAGTGTGATATGCTCTTTTCACAAAAGAGAAAACTGCAAAGATTATTGTTTATTGCCCATTTGCAAGTGAATCAATTTCTTGTAGATATCTCTGCATTTCTCTTATTCACTGATAATGAATATCCTGAGTTTTCGTATTTTCCTCTGAACCAGGTTTGTCATCCTGCTGGCTCCCTGGTTAATACATTAAATAAAATTTTGCACATGCTTACTATCTCTTTTTATAAGAATTATGATTTTGACCTTTGCAGAACTTATGCTTTGATGGTGTCTTGATGTCAAATTGTGGAAGGCTTTATACTATCTTCCAAAAGATTTCTAATTTTATGGTGTAGCATTGATTAGGGAAGTTATACTATATCATGATTATACAGATTATAATGTCATTTGCATTGTTCATGCCTGGACAACATTTCTCATGCCTCTAAGCACATCTTGTTTCCTTCAACCTTCTCATTTGCCAAGGATAAAATACATCATTCAATACTTAACTGAGGCCTCACATCGTCTGTGAAAAGTTTTTACCCAAGTTGAGTTTAAAAATTATTATGCTGAAACTGATAGTTCTACTATGTATTTTCTGTCCTCAAAAATGGTATAATATTTAATTCTCCTTGAAGAAATGGATTTTAGGTTATTCGTCTTCATAGTTCCAGTGGTTATAATTGTCTCTAGAATGTTGTAGAAAAAAGTAATATGTTTACTAAATTGAATAGAGTAAAGAAATGACTGACATACGAGCCAGTCTCAACACATTTCATTCTGAATGAGGAGATAAGTGGAGAATAAATTTTATTTTAATAGATGGCAGCTTGTGTATGTTTAATGATAGAAATATAAATAAAAATATATCCAAGTCTAGAGGAAGATGTCACTTATAACAAAGAAAATACTTAGAGTTCATTGAGGAAACAGAAATTGACCTATGTTTTGAGAGGTATGAGAGATTAGTAGACACTGAAAAGAAGAAAGGTCATTTAAGAGGGAAAAAAATGAAGTAAGGAAGAAGTACTGAGACATTCAAGGAATATGCATGTGAGATAAGAATATATTTTTCCCAGTTTATTTTAACCTCAATTCTTTAGACTTAGGTTTAGAGAACAATGATAAAAAATGATGTCATGTAGGAAAATAAAATTGGTAAAAACATTTTAAAATAGCATTGTATTCAAAACCCATTATCTGTAAGAACTTCACCTAGAAGAATGAATAAAAATAAAACTTTTTTGCTTTATGAACTGAGGACTTGTATTTATTACTGAGCAAAAGCTACACATTGGAGACCTGTGTTTGAGAGCAGTTTGACAATGCTGGCGTAGCAGGGCATTTTCCTGATGGTGCAATCCACGAGGATTGTTGAGGCTTGAGATCCTGCTAACACAGTCTGCACTGGCACTCATTCGAGAGCACACATTCGTCATCGTTAGACTTGCCTGTGACAGATTCTTTCCTTGACCAATCTTTATTGAGGCTCCTCTGAGCTCTCTTGCAAATGGGCCTCAACCTTGGCTGCAAAAACTGCAACTCTCAGCCCTGCCCCTTAAACGACTGCCTGCGAAACTCAAAATGCCAGAAAAATGTACTGTTTGTTCCAGCCAAAACCTGACTCTGGGACTCTAACCTAACTTTTCTTAGAAACGTCTACTTAAAGAAATTACAACTGTAAATCCCTTCTCTGCCCCTTGAGATACACCGTCTACAACCCAGGACTGTCTCAAAGATCTGAGAACCATCTCTTTTAAATGCAAACTCCCAAAGTTCTACATTGCTTCCAGTCCCTGTGGGAAGGTAAGGGCCTAGCTTCACTGGGTGTCTTGCTCCAATTTGCAAAATTACCTTCTGTCCTGAAATATGAAAAGTTTGTTTCTCCTCCAGAAAAGCACTAGTGAGCAAACCCAGATGGCCTAATCGCATTACCTAACCACCCCTTCCTGCTTTTTGGTAATTTTCCGCAACTCTGACTGCTCCAGCCCCCACTCATTCACCCTCCCTACTCCCTCTCTCATTCTCCCTCTGCAACAGCCAGTCACCTCTGCACACAATGAAATTGAGCTCCGTTTTGTGAAGTCTCTTTTCCCTGCTGCAGTATTAATGGGTAAAGTCTTTAACCACCATCCAGCTCTATTTCTCTTTGACACTGGATCCCAGATCACTTGCTACAAGCCGAAGAAGATAAATGCAATAAACACTTATGATGCAGAAGATCAGACACGTTGAGTTCCCCCATGACCATGGGCAATTTCTGGGGTCCTAGGAGTTCAGCAAGTCCTATTGAAAAAGTAAAGCCTAGAGGCACAGAATCTTCCATTGAGAGAGAGAAGGTAGCAGCCACAGAGAGAACTGCCACAGCCTCTGAAGCCATAGCTGGAGCCGGAGACACACAGAGGACACTAAGATTAAACCTAAGGACACCGTAGCAGTTGCCATAGTAATTCATCTGTCAGGTATTGAAGATTTGATTTGATAGAAAAATGAATGTCCCAGGAAGGAAGATTGCAAAGAAAGTAGAACATTTTTACGTTTGCAGTGAAAGATGAGGCAAACCATAACCCATGAGCTTCATTCTCTTTGAAAATAAATCTGTGGTGAAAAAGAGAACCATTGGGCCATACTTTTATTGTTTAAGGGTAGTTCCAAACATGCTTGAAACCAAGTTTTCATTTGAGTTTATTTGTCATGTTTAAGAATTAGAGAATCAGTCTTTATGTGGAAAAAAAAGCTTTCTGTTTAAAGCTAATGACTATACATATTTCCATATATAAATGTTATAATCATAATTCTTAGCATCGGGCAGCTCCTTCCTGGCATCGGCTGAAAATTTGGGTTTGTCAAATGATAGTTCTTTCACTTTGGCTGCTATAGGGTTCAATTTGTGCCAGATATCGTGTTTTCTTTCTTTTTAAACTTCAGTGAACTAGCATACAAATTATAAAATTGTCATGCATAATTATATAATTCTGAAACACAAGATGGAATTTATTTAGAGAAAACAACAAATATTTGACCATCTATTCATTTGCCTATTCTGTGAAACATTTTAACTTCCTGCAAATAGTATTGGTCAAATCCCGTTAGATTATATCCAAGCCCTGTTCCAACACAACCCAACTTACTTTCCATTACTAGCTTCCACAAAGCGTCCATTCTAATCAGAAGGATCATCCAGTTGTCTCTAAAACTTAAATTTGTATCTACATCGTAAGCTCATTCTCACACATTTCTACTGAGTGTTCTTACGCTTCTACACCTGTGAAATATATTCTCTTTATAGTTACTTTCAGACCACAGTCATCTACTGAACTACTCTCTTTCCACACTACTAATCGGATCCTTATTGTATAAAGGGTGATTGCCAAACTTTCAGACAAGATGATGGGAAAGAAAGAAATGATCATTTCATAGTCCTATAAAGTGATGCTTTCATTAGTCACAAGAGGGGTGTGTGTGTGTGTGTGTGTGCGTGTGTGTATTTCTACACGTATATGTGTTGCATGTGCAAGTGCAAAGCTAAATATATGGAAGTACAAAAGTAGAGGAAATTAAAATTACTTGAGAAGTTTTTTGGTTTTTGTTTTTTGTTTTTTTTTTTGTCTATTCATTTGTTTTGAGAAACCAAAGCTAGAGTCAGCTGAGTTGTCCTGCAAAATAAATTCTGGGGAAGGTTTAGATTAGGCTGCATCACAATTTCTAAATATTTAACAGAGAAGAGAAGAGGAGACCCTATCAAATGCAGTGGTTTTAACGAGTACTTAGGGGCAATACTAAGCAAGGTGTGCATGTAGACAGGACAGAAAACTTTTGCAAAAAAGATTGAAGACTGAGAAGTATGGTGTTTCCAGATCAACGAAGACCATTACACATTTCCTGTCATTTATGAAAAATTGATCATTCTATGGCTTTATCCAGGGTACCGCCACAAAATATATGACATTTTAAAATAACTTTCTGATATTGGATGATTTGCATGTGAAGATCTGAAATTATTTGGCTATTTATGGTCTTTTGTGCTTCCATATGAATTCTGTGGGGTTTTTTTATTTCTGTAAAAAACACCATTGACAAGTATTGCATTTAATCTGTAGATCATTTAATCTGTAGATCATTTGTATTTAATCTGTAGTAAGGACATTTTAACAATATTAGTTTTTCCAATATTTGAACACAAGATATCTTCACATTTGTGTCTTCTTCTATGTCTTGCATTGATATCTTTTTCAGTATCTTGAAAGAAGTCTTTCACCTCTTTGGTTAAGTTTATTCTTAAATATTTTATGTACCTTTAAAACCCATTTCTTTTCATTTCCATCACTAAATCAAGTCATAGAAAAGAACTCGGAAGCTCATTGCAAAATGCTAAGAAAGCTGCAACAGTATTTTTTTTTCCAGATTCAGACCTTTTGAAGGACTTTTTCCCCCTTACCTCTACTCCTAAAAATCTTCAAAGTATATCTAGTAAGGAAAACATATTTATCTTTTGAAGTGCTCCAAATGCTATATTCAGCCTAATTTCCAATATCAAATGTTGATATTTAGGTCTTAGTTTTTTCTATAAATACAATGTATCTTTTTACATGATCAGAAACAATGTGTATGCTCCTTGCATCATTTGCTATGCTTTTGATCAACTAGTTCATGTCCCAAACTTTTTTAAAGATTCAGGTAAAATATTATCTCCTGTCTGATTAGTTTTGTATGATCTATCTTTCCATATTCTTCCAGCCCTATAGTGCATATTTTCTTGTGATAGAACTTTTAATTGTGGCACAGTTTTTCTCTACCTGTGACATGGAGAAGTGTAGACACAGATAATACCATGAGCCCATAGATGTCATCCATCTTCAACCAGAAGCAATCTATTGCCAATTATCTTTCATTTGTGCCTATACCAACTCCTTCTTTTTATAATTTTGAAAAAAAAAATCCAGACCTCATACCATTTTATCTGAAGATATTGTGACATGCATAAAACATTAAAACATAATATGAAAAATACAAGGGCACATTAAAAATAATAGGACCAGTTATATTTTATCTTTCTGATTTATTGGTAAAACAGGCTTGCTTTGGTGGAATCACTTTTTGAATTCACTGCAGTACTCCATAAATACTTGTTACTGAATTGACTGAAAAGTTCCAATTCTCTATGGGATTGGTGAGTGCCACTCTTATAATCAACCTAATTTCTCTAAGTTATCATAAGGAATCACCACAGGCGCCACGTTTTTCTCTTGAATGCATTGCTGAATGATTTTGAGACTTAATTGGAAACATGAAAACACAAGAAGCCCATGCAAATGAGTAAGTCAGGAATAACATTGTGTAATAATCAGGCATAAGAAGACAGATATGAGGAAACCAAACATGAGCCAGAACTTAATGGCAACTCTCATGAGTAAAGGCAAAAGGCCAAGTACAATATCTGGAAAATCATTCCTGTCAAGGTTTAAGTAAGGAAGAAATAGCAGTAATCGAACAGCTGGAAAACAGAGACGAATCATTCTGGCTCAGAAGAGAGGCAGTGGGGGTTAATCAATATATCATAATGCGTTTGGTTCCTCAGAAGACACATGGCATCAAACGGTCCTGAACACAGAGTGCTTTCCCAAGTATATGTGTTTTTTCGCACAGTTTAGTAATTCAGCAAAATCTAACATCACTAAGAAGAACATCCCCCCCACTCCCGCCTGAGAGTGCCGAAGATTTCTAGTAACGGATAGAATGACATCGAAAATAGAGCAGGTGTCACATGGAACGTCGAATTTTGTAGTGGAAATTATCTTCATTGGAATGTAGAGTGTCTACAATGATGTGATTCTGTGGGATTTGAAATCAAATGGAAGCATGGGCTGAGCAAAACCCTTACCACGTGAAGGAGTTATAATCTTAAAGCATCAGTAAGTGTTAGGTATAAGGGAACATGGTATGAAGAAAATAACTCCATGAGAAAATTGTTGCTGCTTTTTTAAAGTTTTATTTATTTTATTTGAGAGAGAGAGAACGTGCACGTGCAGGAGGAGGGGCAGAGGCAGAGGGAGAGGGAGAATCTCAACCAGGTTCCCTGCTGAGCACAGAGCCTGACGTGGTGTTCGATCTCATGACCCCGAGATTATGACCTGAGCCAGAATCAAAAGTCAGTCACTAAACTGACTGAGCCAAGCAGGCACCCTGGAAAAATTGGTGCAAAAACATTGTTATTGGAATATTGTTATTATTATTGATTTATTATTACTATTATTATTGATTTCCATTATTGGAAATCAATTGTGTTGAGATGAATAAAAAGAAATGAAGCCATTCTTATGTTTGTGGAAAATGTTTATTAGACACTATGCCCCAAATTATTACAGAATAGATACAGGAAGAGGTCACATGTCAGTAATGTAATAGAATTGAGAATGTCTGGCTTGACTGATGAAAGTCCGGTTCAGGAACATATGTCTCTACTCACTCAAGATATCAGTCTGCATTTCAGTATCTTCATTGTGCTCTCAAAAATTTCACTGCTGATTTGGAAGGAAACAAAAGGATTAACTCATTAAAAATTTTTATAAAGTGGTAAGTGGATAATAAAAAATATTAGAAACATCCAGAGGACCAGTATGCCCTATAGAAAGTAGGATGAAAGTAGCCACAGCCATAACCACAGCCACCAAGGCCATAGATGGAACCGTAACCATAGCCCAGGCCACCAAAGCCACCAAGGCCATAGCCAAGGCCGCCATAGTAGTTGCCGTAGTAGTAGCTCATTGTGTCAGGGCTTGAGGATTTGGTTTGATGTTGAGGTGAGTTTCTTGAGAAGGAATATCACCACCTGTGCCTGGACTTTTATACTCCCTCAGTGTGGGTGTGGTAAACCACCACACGTGAGCTTCATTCTTTTTGAAAATCCATTTTTGGTGAAAACAGTACTATGAAGCCATACCTTTCCTATTAAGGTAGTCGCCAAGATGCATGCACACATTTTCCTCATTCCTCAGAACCAGGCTTTGTACTGAATAGTTATTTTCATGTCTTCAAAGCTTATGTTTTCACATATTTCTGTATCTACATCATAATAATCGGGTTCCCTTACTTTAGAGAACTTGAGATTTTGATATTTGTCAGTGATATCTCCGTTCTGCCTCAGATAGGATTCTCTTCAATGGTGATTTCTCCTTCACATTTATGATTAAATAAACTAGGGTAAATTTACTGGATAATCATAAACGATTGCAAAGCCTTATTTTTCAGAAGGGAAATAGGAACAAGTATGCACTTTTTCTTTCTTGTTTGCATGTCTGTATAATAAACACAGCACTTTCATACTTGTAAAGATAATATTCATTATTCAATACCCTTGTCATAAAATAATTCTTTCTCAAGTTTCTTCCTGCTGCAACTTGTATCAAACTTTCACTCTACCTACATGAGCCTCCTGAATCTTTTCTTAAAACTTTAAATGCCTTTCTCACTCTGGGCTTTTACTCAGACATTCTTTCTCATTCCAAAGTAACGCCCCCCCTTCTCCTTCTAGCTTCTTTCAACATTTCTAGTTTACAAATGCCTACTAACATACTACTAATCTTCCATATTGACACTGCCTCTCAAAGAATTTGTTTTTCATTTTTTAACTGGTTACTAGGACTGGTTTAAAAATACTTTGAGGCCATACACCTGATGCCTAATGTGATGATTTGTAAATACATATTTGTTGATTTTTTAAATTTCTTTTTACCTGAAATGCCAATTTAAATTTTTATATGCTTTTTTATAGAGAGTTACTTATACAAGGGGATGCTTCATATTTCAAATTGCACAACAGAATCACAATTAAATGTTCCTATTTATATTTTATTATGAGAAAAAAACTATGCTAAGCCTTCAGGCAGGGAAATGGTAGATGATAATTATATAAACAATCACCCCATGTACTTTAAATCCTACAATTTCATTGTACTCACAAAAGAGTTCGCGTACACGTCTCTTCACGGTGTATGCATGTGTGTGTATTTGGTGTGTGTGAATGAACACATACACGTGATTTTTTTCTTATGAACAATGTAAAGGAGTGTATGGAAAAGTTAAAGTGATGGATGGTTACACTGATTTCAAGACTGAATTAGGGGAATTAACTATTATAGCGCTGTCGTGTCTTGTAAATAATTCTGAGAAGTATAAAATGAGTTGCATCAAGAAGAATGTATAAGAATTCTTCAGACTAAGAAGAGAGGAGGAGGTTCTAACAAAGAAAAACAGTTTTAGCTTATGATCCAAGACAAAGGTAAGCACGGTGCGTCCTCAATGAGCAAAACACCGTGGCTCATGCACAGAGTTTAAAGAATAATTGAAGTTTGGGAGACATATTAACTTAAGACCAGGGGGGCCATACATTATATGCTATAGTTTTGTTTAGGGCAATGGCATCAAAGACATGATGTTTCAGAAAGACATAGTTTCTCTGCAATGTGGATTGTATGATGAATTCTTGAAAGCAAGGGGACCGCTTGAGAAGCTCTTACAATATTCTCTTATAGAATGAAATAAGAAAAATGGACTGGAAAGGATGAACCTAAGTATATTATTAAAAATCAATAACATTTGTGCAGGTATTTAGAGACAAGTATAAAACTGACAAGCCATAGTTATTATTTTTCCTTATGTTTAAATGTATTGTGTTATACCTCTTCAGGTTAGCTTTATTTAAAAAAAAATATCAAGCTCTAAGGTTGCTCAGTACATTTATTTAAAATGCATAAAATTAAATAATTGTAATGAAATTCATTTCTTTGGATTTCTAGTCAGTCATCAATCAGTTGGAAGGGAAATATGCTTGTAAACATCCAGGAATAAGAACTCATCCAGGCAACTTAACTAGATTTTGTTTATTTATTTATTATTTATTTATTTGAGAGAGAGAATGTGTGTGCCTGTACATGTGCACACGCGCATGCAAGTGGGAGGGGAGGGAAGGACCTGGGGAGAGAGAATCTCAAGCAGACTCCCTACTGAGCATGGAGCCCCGTGCGGGGTTCGATCCCAGGATCCTGAGATCATGACCTGAGCCCGAAACCAAGAGCCAGAGGCTTAAATGACTGAGCCACTTAGGCACCTGTGGGCAACTTAATTATAATAATAAAAAGAAAACCTTATAAAAATAAATATTTTGGTGCTAAAACCCACTCTGGAAAACCATTTTGGTTCTTTTACTCAGAATTTAAGATGTAATTATCTGCTGGACATAAAATACATTTTGAGGTGTTTCTTGGTAATTATAATTAATATATGAGTAGACATTACATAAAAGTTAACAGGATAAGATCAACCATACGATATTCTCTTAACAAGGTATTTCACGTGGAAATCAAAGCGGCAGTGAAGATGCAAATAGTGTGAGGTCAAACTTTCATTTTTTGTAGTCAGGCATATATCTATTTCTGTTCCTGTAATCAAGGGCAGCAATTTTATTTAGGCCTCTGACCCTGAAAATGTGGACTCCACTCACATTTCTGTTCCTTGTCATCACTCGTATAATCAGTCCACATGGCATTTTTTGAAATTTATCTCCTTAAACACCTGTGCTTTCTATTCTAAACCCCACTTGTGGACACCATATTTGAGTTGGGACTTCTTTTGCCAAGTGCCAAGATTCCAGCATTTAATCTGGTTTTCAGTGATTTTTCTTTTAAACTCATGTTTTATGCCACTATTGTTTTTCAATTTATGACAATATGAAATAAAAATCATTTTGCTTACTATTTAAGGATGTCCATGTGCTATGTTCACTCTAAATAAGCCAACACTGACCCTAAATCTCGAATTCCTTCTTTATCCTCTGGGTAGTATTTTCTTCTTCCCCATGACACTGCACATGCTATTCTCTTCTGTGGCTATGCCCTTTCTTTAACTTATTCAAAATAACATTTTAGCAAGAGGCACATGGAGTTCGACTCTATTCAGTTGAACCTCCCTATGTTCTTTAAGTCTTATAGACCATCTTACAAAATAAAACACTTCATTGATTTTGAAATTATGGTATGAAAAATATTTTAAATACAGATAAATGGATAGCACAATAGAAACAAACTCCATAATCATTTGTTCATGTTAAAAAAAAAATCAATACGGGGCACCTGGGTAGTTTAGTTGGTTAAGTGTTTGCCTTCAGCTCAGGTCATGATCTCGAAGACCTAAGATTGAGCCCAGCAGAGAGCCTGCTTCTTCCTCTCCTCCCTGCTCATGCTCTCTCTCTATCTCTGTCACCATCTCTGTCTCTTTCTCTCAAATAAATAAATAAAAACTTGAAAAAAATCAATTCAAGGTTAATTGTTTCAACCGTAGCCTCACCTGCTTGGCTTGTTGCTGTATCATTTTGAGATGTTCTGCTTTTTGGATTCATAAATATTCCGTGTATATCTGGGAGGCATAAATATTTTTTCTTTAAAAAAGTATTAGCTGTATGATTTTGATTTTGATTTTTTTTATAATGATTTTTTATTATATTATGTTAGTCACCATACAGTACATCCCCGGTTTTCGATGTAAGGCTCGATGATTCATTAGTTGTGTATAAGACCCAGTGCACCATGCAATATGTGCCCTCCTTACTACCCATCACCGGCCTATCCCATTCCCCCACCCCCCTCCCCTCTGTAGCCCTCAGTTTTTTAATTATTTATTCCCTGAATTTAAGACTCGTTATTTAAAGTGTTCTGTCAGGCTGGATTTAGCACTGTGTAAGTAACCGCTAATGATCGAATTGAAGAGCCCTCTTTCTTTCTCTCTTTCTTTCTTTCTTTCTTTCTTTCTTTCTTTCTTTCTGTCAAGTTTTTATTTGAATTCTAGTTAACATACAGTGTAATATTAGTTTCAAGTACACAATTTAGTGATTCCACACTTACAACACCCAGTGCTCATCACAACAAGTGCCCTCCTGAATACCCATTACCATCTAGCCCATTGCCAACCCACCTTCCTCCAGCAACCCTCGGTTTGTTCTCTATCTTTAAGAGTCTGTTTTATGTTTTGCCTTGAAGAGTCCTGTTTCAAGCTTGAACCAGTGAGACGCATCATCCAAATCTTTCCTCAATTTCACTAAGTCATCAAAAATGTCAACACAAACTGTTAGCGTGTAAACATGGTACAGTAGTACTAGTGAGAATCACTGGAGATCCAGGAGGACTTGTGTAACTTACCTAATTAAATGAGAGTTATATTGGTAATCACATCATGTTTAATTAAAAGATGAAGTGGCGCCTGGGCGGCTCAGGTGTTTAAGTGTCCGGCTCTTGATTTCGGGTGAGGTCATGATCTCAGGGTTGTGAGATCAAGCTGGGCTCCCTGATGGGTGTGGAGCCTGTTTAGGATTCTCTTTCTCTCTCTCCCTCTCCCCCTCCCCCCAACCCCTGCTCATGCTCTCTCTCTCTCTCTCTGCCTCTCTTTATTAAAAGAAAAATGAAGATTATGGAACTGAAGTCACTAAAATATGATATAAAATGAATAGCCAGCTTCAGGTTTGAGGAAAGACTGTAAAGAAAACACCTGCAATAAAATCCCTTTCAAGATTTAAATGAGAAACAAATGCCAGTTTTCCACCTGAGTTGGAAGAATGATAGAAACATTGATTCAAGCTTCATTTTTTTTTACAATTTATGAAAAAAAGTAGGGTAAATCCTGAAAAGTTAAATAGTTACATTTCATAATGTTAAAACAATAAAGTAAGTGTAAATTCAGAAAAAAAGTTTCTCAGGCTCTCTGTTTCTTTCATAAAAACAAACGCTGGTGGTGTGGGCAGCGTGAAAGTTTGGGGACACGGGGTGTGGAGGCAGAAGACGCAGTGTGCACCCCTGTGATTGTTTTCCAAAGAAGCACCTGATAGAGGGGTGCCCTGAACAGAGTTTGAGCAAAAGGTATATGCACAGCTCTTCCTCACAAAGCTGTTCAAAATAAAATTTTTAAAGAGCAAATGTACTCAAAAATATTTTTTCTGATATGCTGAGGTCAAAGTACTTATTACATTAAGCTAATAACTTTGCAAAAGAAGTACTCTTCTATTCATAAGCATAAGATTATATCCAAATACATGATTCTACAGGATGTTGAATCAGAAAGGGAGCAATATCAGAGCACATTATCATATGAGCTGTATGTAGGAGTTACTGGCTAACAGTTAGTAAGATCAGCTCTAAGGAAGTAAATAATTGTATGGGGAAGATACGTTTCAAAGAATTACATTGTTCAAATATGCTGAAATTATGAATAACAGGTGCATGCAGGTGGGCAAATATGAATGAAACAAGATTTAGAAAGTTGACAAGGTTTATTGGAAAATACACACAGCAATATCACAGAAGGGTTAAAGAAGGAAGCTGCATGTCCATGACACAACAGGAGTGAAGATAGTCAGCCTGGGTGATGAATTCTGGATCAGGGAAATAGATCATTGCAGGTGAGCAAGGTTTTCAGTAAAATCCAGAGGACCAGTATCTTCCATAGAAAGAAGGACGAAAGTAGCCACAGCCATAACCACAGCCACCAAGGCCATAGATGGAACCGTAACCATAGCCCAGGCCACCAAAGCCACCAAGGCCATAGCCAAGGCCACCATAGTAGTTGCCGTAGTAGTAGCTCATTGTGTCAGGGCTTGAGGATTTGGTTCGATGTTGAGGTGAGTTTCTTGAGAATGAATATCACCACCTGTGCCTGGACTTTTATACTCCCTCAGTGTGGGTGTGGTAAACCACAACACGTGAGCTTCATTCTCTTTAAAAATGCAACTTTGGTGAAAAACAATACGATTAAGCCAAACCTTTCTTACTAAGGGCAGCTTCAAAAATGCATGGAATGTTTTATTTTCCCTTGAAAATATTTCAATTTTCATTTTCCTTTCATCAGAGTTTAAAATTACACAGATTTCTACAGTTAAAATATAATTATTAGGCTCCCTTGCAATACATAGACCATTTCTGACATTTTTCTGAGATTTTTGTCATTGCCGGACATCTTCATGTTTCCTTACACTCAAATTTTGTCTAAGTATTGTGTTTTCTGTCTCTTTTTCTCTCTGACTTTTAATAAACCAGGGTACTGAGTATTAAATAATTATGAATGATTGAAATTTATCCAAATTAATCCAAAAATTAAAGACAGCTTATTCAGAAAAAAGGTAGAAAATATTTTCCAGTCTTTTTTGTTTGTATTTTCTCTCTGATCACATTTCAGTCTCTTTAATTTGTAAAGACAAACTCTACAGGAGGATATTGAAGTCACAGTATAAATAGTGCTTCTTGTATTACTTTCTTAGGACCGCTATAAAAAAAATTACCACAAATTGGGTGTCTTAAAACAAGAGAAATTTATGTTCTCACAGTTCTGGAGGTTAGAGGTCCAAACCCAAAATATTGGCAGTGCCATGCTCCCTATGAAGGCGCTAAGGAAGGGCCATTCCTTGCCTCTGTCCAGCTTCTCATGGTGCTGGCAATTCTTAGCATTTCTCATCTTGCTGCTACATCACTTTATCTCTGCCTAGATCATCACATGGTTTTCATCCTCTGTGTGTGTGTGTGTGTGTGTGTGTGTGTGTGTGTGTGTGTGTGTGTGTTAATCTCTGTCCTCTTATAAGAACACCAGATATTGAATTCTAATCCTAATTCCTGATTCTAATTCCTAATCCAGTATGACTTCATGTTAACTTGACTATGTCTTTATAGACATTATTTCCAAATAAATTCATATATACAGGTACCCAAGGTTAAGACTTCAAGATTTCTCTTTAGGACATGTAATTCAATCCCTCAACACCGCCTTTCCTATGAAACACTCCTCTTCCGTCAAACTGAATTGCAACAATTTAGATGAGTTGGGTTTTCAAGAAGTGCCCTTCCTATATAGTCCTAGGTTAGCGCTAGGGTTGAAAGAAATATTTTGCATGAGATTTGGAAGACAGAAATTTAACAAAAGCTTAATTTCTCAGCCCTACCTTGTTTGAGGCAGGAAAACTAGAGGGGATTGCCAAAGGGGCATGCCCTTCCCCCCAGGGCTCTGGGGCAAGTCTCTGGTAGTCCATTGCCCTTAGTCTAGACTTCTACACATATGGGGAAGGCTCTGGGTGTATTTCGCAAGGATTACTTTTCCTCTCCCCCAGTCAGAGAAAAGAGTGTATCTTTCTCAAATGTTCACAGTGAGACCCCGTTGGAGTTCCTAAAGTCCGTAAGAGTTTGGGCCCCTCTGAGACTGAAGCCCCTAGGAATTTCTCACTTTTACACTAACCCACACTTAGCCTCCAGCCATTTATCAAAATCACAGTTTAAGTATTTATACCACTTTATGACTTCTCCTGTTGGTAAGCAGATCTCAGCTGTAATTCTGGATTCTGTCATCTCTGGATTTTAGGGGTGGTTTGTCCTGCAAACTCAGTTCTCTGTTAGAATCTAGAAAAGCTATTGCTTTTTGGTTTCTCCAGCTGGTTCTTGTTGTAAGGACCAGAGTAACAAGTTCCAGGCTCCTGCTAGTCAGAGCTAAAATGGGAAGTTCTAAACATTTATTTAATAGAAAATAGAACAGTTATTTATAAAATGAAAGACTTTACATTATGGGTTACACAAGGAAGGATTACAAGTGAAATGAAGATCCATTCAATCAAATGATAAGTTGTATTGAATACATGGAATATGAAAGTTATTTCACTTTGCTTTGGAAAAAGTAGATGATAAAAGGGAAAGATATAAATGGCCATTCATGGTCTTAGAAAGCCTGCCCTTTAGCTGTGATCTCAAAATATGTGTGTCTGGGGTGCCCATGGTTTTCTGAGTATTTTAGGCTGTAGGCAGGGAGGAGTTTCGATGAGGCAGAGATTGAGCCACAGGAGTGAGTACGGAGAAATGCAGATAGAGACCCCTATTTCAAAAGCAGTTTAAAAGAAGATTTCCATGGCTAGATTCACTCATCAAATAATTCTATAGAAGGTGGGACACACTGGATAAGAAGGATGCAAAAGACTCAATAAAACATCAAAGGGAGAGGGAAAAACCAGAAGGAGGCAATGACTTTAGCTAATGTTCTGAAGCAAGACTAGGCTCCATATAGCCTCCATGAGCAAAGAGCAAAGCTGACATAAACACTATTAAATCTGGGAGGTAAACAGGTTCCCATACAAGAAGGAGTGTGAAGAGAAAGGCAAATAATGATCTCATCTGTATGTGGAATCATAGAACAGGGAATAGAATGGTGGTTACCAGGGGCTTTGGGCTGGGGAAAATGGGGAGATGTTGGTTAAAGGCCATAAACTTCCAGTTACAAGATGAATAAGTTCTGGGGATCTAATGTTCAGCATGGCTGTAGTTAACAGTACTGTATTTATACATGAAAGCTGCTAAGAGAGTAGATCTTAAATGTTCTCACACCATACCCCCCCCCAACACACACACACACTCAAAGTAATTATATGTGGTGATGCAAGTGTTAACGAACCCTACTGTGGTCATCATTCCATCATACAGAGTGTATTAAATCAGCTTATTGTACACCTCAAAGTTACACATCATTTTATGTCAATTATACTTCATTAAAGCTGGGAAGATTTTAATAAAATTGTGGAAAAAAGGGGGGTTAGGATTGGGGGTTTGAAAATTTGTTGTTTAAGGAAAGTCATCCTCTAAATTTGTCCAGAGAAGTACTATGAAAAAGGTGAAATTTTAGAAATACTTGTCTTGGTGCAAGTTGGGTGATGTGGGGAAATCTGAAGCGTTAGGAGAAGAGTTAGACAATGTGGCAATAATCATGGTAGAATATGATAAGAGGTGAAATTAAAGCCTGTAGCAAGGGGAATGGCCAGGGAAAGATGGATGTAAGATGGCTTGTAGTAAAGGAATAGTTCTTACCTGCTTCACTGAAGAAAAATGGAAACATTACCATGCTACAAGCTTTTATTCTTTGTATTATTTTGTTTCCATCAAGGAAAGATAACTTTTGAGTGAATATGAGCTGATAAAAATTGACTTCCTGTCAAAAGTAAAGAACATTATGACCAAAATTTGCTTTTTAAAAGTGTGAATAAAATCCTCATATGCAGAAGTCTATTGCATTTTATATCTATTCAGTAATTTTGGTGAGAAAAGTGTTTGAGAACAATAAAAACAAAACAAAAAAAAACATGTTTTGGAAAAAATCTATATTTTGCAATGGAAGGTACCAAAAGGTAACTTTAAGAGGTTTGGCAATCTAATGATAAATAAATATTTCATTCAACTCCAGTTTTGGAAGGTGACCGTGATTCCAATGACATGTGCTCTCCTCAGCTTCTAAAGGGAAATTCTGAGATGTGTGCTAGTGAATACAATGAGTATTTGGATAGCAGTTATAAACAGTAAAGCAAATAATGTTCTCCTATAATAACATCTCACCTTTGGAAATCTAACAGTGGTATGACTAGCATAGCCATAGTCATAGTGCCATCAGATAATTTTAACACCCCTTCCTCAAGTTAATAAAGTTACATTCAGTAATAATCAGGAAACAAATAGTTATACTGGCCAAAAAAAAATACACAATGAAAAATGTTGTTTTATTAAATACATATATGTAGATTATATAAATCGTTGTCCATTAACTAATAAATAAATTTAAACAAAATACCTGCAAAATATTTGTTTTTACCAAACAAAAATATTAGTGTATAGTTTGTCCTGTTTCATTGTTTTGATTTTGAAAAATGCTCTTATACACGCACTCCAACTAGGCCATGTTACTGTCGATTTCCCTTCCTTCCTTCCTTCCTTCCTTCCTTCCTTCCTTCCTTCCTTCCTTCCTTCCTTCCTTCCTTCTTCCTTCCTTCCTTCCTTCCTTCCTTCCTTCCTTCCTTCCTTCCTTCCTTTCTTCCTTCCTTCCTTTTTCCCTTTCTCATTCTTATTTACTAAAGAAAAGATATGTCTGGATATCAATGTGATTTCTTAAATTTAACTTTTCTTCAGTATCTTCCCCTCAAAGTCTACAAAATATGAAAGAAACAAATCCTGTTACTAGTCAAAGTTCCCTGTAAACTGTATTCATTTTGAGAATTCAATGCTTCTCAAATGGCCATTTTTCCATTATTTCATAGACTCTATATTCTGTTCATTATGTCCACGACAGTGTCATTTTTTTCTCTTCTTCCAAACAGTATTCCTTTTCCCTATTTGTTCAAATGTATTTTTTTAAAGTGCAGATGCTATAGCTTTCCTATGCCACACAACAGAATATTTACTTACAGTCATATTTTCTAACTGATTTTATTACAAAAAGAGGTAATATGAGAATATGCATTATGGTAAAAGGAACCATTATATACAGGACTCATCTTCAGACATGACGTAAATGGTGACAAACAGTTCCAGTAAGCTATATCTTTCTTACTAGGGATAGTCTCAAAGATACACCAAGAAATTTTTCCTTTAAAATTTTAATCTCTCAGAACCAGTTTTAGTAAAACATAATTATTTTCCTAACTTCAATGCTAACGTTTACACATATTTTCACATCAAAATCTTATGTATTTAGACTCCGATTTCACATAGGCTGGGTTTTGTCTCGGGTTTTCTTTTTTTTTCCTGTCATGATAACCTTTTTTTATTTTATTCTAATTTCAGTTAGTTAACATACAGTGTAATATTAGTAATATTTGTGTAATATATTTTCATGTGTACAATATAGTGATCCCACACTTCCATAGGAGACCATCACAGCAGGTGCACCCTTAATCCCTATCTCCTGTTTTACCCATCCCCCCACCAATCTCCCCCCCCCCACCAACCACCACTTTGTTTTCTACAGTTAAGTCTGTTTCTTAGTTTGTCTCTCTCTTTCTTTCTTCCTTCCCTCATAGACTGAGGTTTTTAATCATTGTCAAATTATGTTTCCTCCACTTTGTCTTAGACTGGGTTCTCATTAAACACAATATTTTCTCAATATTTTCTTCTCTGTGATTCATTAACTTAATGTAATGATTAGGGGGGAATCTCAATAAATATTCTTACTTTGACAGCACAAGAATGTTTTTATGTAAAAATAAATTTATGTAAAAACATGAGTGTTATCTTTTCCTCTTTGCTTGTGTATTTTGGGGGATAATTTTCTAAATACCTTTATATTTGGAGATAGTATTCAAATCCTGTCAAAACACAGCCATGGGCTAATTTTTTCAACACCTTTTCTCCCAAAACCTTATGCGAAACATCCATTCTACCTAGATGAGTCCTCTCAAATTGTTTCTTAAGACCTCAACTGGTTTTCTTTCTCTACACTTCTCCTCAGAACATTTTACTCATCATGAGGTTTTTCCTGATAACGTCCCTCAATAATTTTAGCCCATAAATACCTACTGACCCCCTTCAACTCTTTTATGTGTTATTCATTTGACCTTATCACTTTCAAAACCAAGGTTTCCATTTTGTAACCATTATAAACTCCTCGAGTTCAGGGATTCGATATTTACATCCTTGAGACCTAATATATCTTGTAAAGGTACACAGAATGAATATCTGTGAAATTTTTAAATTTATATTTTCCTGAAACACCAATTTAAATATATAATATCACTTTATAGAAGACATGGTAGGTATTTACATGGGGAAACACCAAATTTCAAGTTTCAGAGGAAAAGGATTATGGAAAAAATGATATTCAATTAAAAAAAAGCTTAATTGAATTTTTATTATTGAAAAGGTATTTGAAGGGCTTTAGGGCTGGTATATGGTTGATAGTAAATATACAAAGGACTACTCCATGGACAAGGAAAGCTCACCATTTAATTGTAGTAAAAGAAAATATGAATGTTGATGTATTCTATGTGTTGCATTTGAGCGTGTAAATATGCATATGCGTGGTTTTGTATAAACACAGGATGGCAATTTAGGAAAGAGCAAAACGAGGAGCAGCTGATTTTAAGTGTGGTTTAGAGGAGTTAGCTATTATTGTGACGGCTGAATTGTCCCACAAAATAAATCAGAGACGTAAATTAGCAGAATGGATAAAAACACAATATACTGAGAAAACAAATGCAGATTCCTTCAAGGCAAATGGCTTCAGCGAGTCATTGGAGACAAAAGCAAGCAAGGTTTGTCTGCGAATGAGCAAAACACTATGATCTTAGCACTGAGTTTAAGAATAGCTAATGATTGGCAAATACATTAGGTTAGAATCGCCATGAACTATGAATTACATTCTATGTTTTTATCAGGGCTCTGAGAAGAGTGAAGTGATTATTTAGGCAACTTATATTCTGTGAAGTGTGAATTATGTATAAAATTCTTGAAAGCAAACGTCCTACTTTAGGATGGTAAAGGCTGAAATTAAGTTGCAATAAAAGTAGTAGGCACACACACACACACACACACACACACACACACACACAAGCAGCAGACACAAGGGCTGCCTGGGTGGTGCCGTTGGCTAAGCCTCCCACTCTTGCTTTCGGCTCAGGTTGTGATCTCAGGGTCCTGATTTCAGAGTCATGAGACCAAGCTTCATGGCGTCTCAGCGCTCAGCAGGGAGTCTGCTAGGTTTCTTTCTCCCTCTCCCTCTGACCCTCCCCCTGCTCTCTCGCTCTTTCTGTCTTTAAATTAAATAAATAAATCTTAAAAAAAAAAAAAGTAGTAGACACAAGATACATGACAAAAAGTCAATAGTACTTGTGTGATTTTTATGGATAAGTGGAAAACTTAAAAAACTCTAGATAATATTTTATTCATTTTTGTTCCTACTCAAAGGCAATATTTGAAACCAATGTAGATTAGCTTTACAACAAAAATAAACAACATCGGGGCATCTGGGTGGCTCAAATGGTTAAATGTCTGCCTTCCGCTGGCATCACAATCTCCAGGTCGTGGGATCGAGCCCCACCTTGGGCTCCCAGCTCAGCAGGGAGTTTGCTTCTACTTCTCCCCCTGCTTGTGCTCTCTCTCTCTCTTTCTCTCAAATGAACAAATAAAACCTTTAAAATAAATAAATAAACAGCATCAGGCCCTAATATGTCTCTTTGCTTTTATTTAAGATGCATGTGTTTTAACATTTATGTTGATGTTCATTCCTTGGACATCTAGGTAGCTGACAATCACTTGGGTGAGATGAATATTGGAAGGGGTTACCGGAGGGGAGGGGTGTGGGGGGGGAATGGGTTAAACAGGTGATGAGTATTAAGGAGGGCATTTGCTATGGTGAACACCAGGTGTTGTATGTAAGTGATAAATCATTAAATTCTACACCTGAAACTAGTATTGCACTCTATGTTAACTAGCTGGAGGGGGAAAAAAAGGAAACACATAAAAATAGGGTTTAGCAAAATTAGTTTTTCATAGTGTCAGGGATCAATGTAAAAATAAAGGGAAAAAAAGGAAATTACTATTTTGTTGTTGAAACCAGCATTAGAAAGTCACTTTGACTCCAAAATTAAAATGCTTCTACAGTAGAGCAAAGGCCAACCTTTGATACGTTTCTTGCTAATGATACTGCATCCCATATATAGCCCCAAACTACTTAAGAACACCAATTATATACATACTGTAAAATAAGTTTGATAGTCAAACTGAAATAAATGTGAATAGTCTAAGATCAAACTTCATTAATTTCAATTTAAATGTGTGCCTACTTTTATCTTTCAGCTCCCAGTAGTAACAGCACTGTTCTGTGACTTTTCCTCCTCACGTGTCCTATCAGTCTACTTGACATCTTTGAAATGTATCTCTTCAAACTCTTGTTTGCATTCAGACCCCCAAACCTAGGCACAGAATCAGAGTTAGGGATTCTGTGGCATGTACCACGATTACTACATCAGTATTTATCTGACTTCCAATCTTTTTTGCTTAAGCCCAACCTATTTATGTGCTATGATCCTTTTTAAAATGTAGTGTGGTATGAAGTAAAAACCATTTTTCCTTTCATCTGAGGGGTTCAATAAACTATATTGATTTTAGTAATCCAAAACCAACTCTCTCTCTTTTTTAAAGATTTATTTATTTATTTGAGAGAGAGAGAAACAGAGAGAGTTTGAGTAGGGAAGGGGCAGAGGGAAAGAATCCCAAACAGACTCTGCTAAGTGCAGAGCCCAATACCAGGCTCGAAGGAGGGGCTGGATCACACAACCCTGAAATCATGACCTGAGCCAAAATCAAGAGTTGGATCCTTAACTGACCGAACTACCTAGGTCCCCCAAAACCAACTATTAAACTAGCGGTGTCTTTTTTTCTTTTAAGATTTTATTAATTTATTTATTTGACAGGGGAAGAGAGAGAGAGTGCCGCAGAAGCAGAGGCAGAAGCAGATTCCCCACTGAGCAGGGAGCCCAAGTGGGACTCGATCCCAGCACCCTGGGATCACTACCTGAGCCCAAGGCAGACTCTTAATGCACTGAGCCACCCAGGCACCCCAAACTGTGGTGTCTTTATTTTTTTATGGGTAACATTGTATTTTCCTTTTCCATGGCAATTAATACAAAGTTATCATTTTCATTATATCAAACTTGTTAATTTTTTTTTTTTTTTTTTGCAAGGTGTATCCATCTCTGCATGCTCTTTAGTTTCCATAGTGTGGATGTTTTGCTTTCCACAAAATAAAGCATTTAGTTTATTCTAAACTTCCGATTTTGACATTTTAAATACACATAAAAGTGAAGGGGCAATATAATACATCCCCATTACTTCTTTTAAACAATACCAACAGATGGTAAATTGTGCTTCGTGCACACCTCCACCCGCTTGCTCCCTATTACATTGTTGTGTGGCCAGTTCTGGATAACATATCATTGCATCTACAAATATTTCACTGTCTGTCTCCAAAATACGAGGACTCTAAGAAAATAATCAGTTCCAGTTTAATCGTTGAATTGCGTATTTCCTTATTGAGTAGATAAGGCCCCTGGATTTATTTTAGGGCAATAAATACCTGTCACATGAGGGGTTGAAAACTACTGATTCTGGATGTGATCCATGAGAATCATCTCATATATTATCTCTCATATCACCATTATAGACAATAAACAGTACGAGCTATATGATATGTTGATTTACATAATATGGTGTATGTGATATTAATATATGCTGATAAATATTTCTATAGGTAGCTATATCGATATGTATCCGTTTTTACTGATATTCATTATAGTTCTTGAACACATTGTTACCAATAACTGAAAATCACTTGAGAATGCAATTCACTTAACGAAGAATTGTATCAGGGATTATATCATATAAGATCAAAGAATTAAGATCTGAAGCTGAAGAAGCCAATACGTGAATTGGAAGTCTCTAGTGAGTGTCATGTCTGAGTTAAGGAGGCAAAGAGAAAACTGCATAAAAATCTTTTTCAAAACTGGGGCGACTGGGTGGCTTAGCTGGTTAAGCATCCGACTTTCAGCTCAGGTCAAGATCTCAGGGTCCTGGGATCCAGCCCCTTCTTGGGCTCTGTGCTCAGTGGGGAGTCTGCTTCTCCCTCTCCCTCTGCCCTTCCCCCCTTCTCTAAAATAAATACATAAATCTTTAAAAAACAACTTTCAAAATTTAAATGAAGAACACATATCATTACTCCATCTGAGTTTGGAAAAGCAGTAGAAACATTAATTTGAAATCAATATCCATTTATTCAAACAAGAAGAAAGGTAGAGGATAAAGTCTGAAAAGTTGAGTATTATATCCGGCAATATTAAAATAATCAAGAAGGTGTAAACAGACAAGAAGGTGTAAACAGAGATAAAAAGCCTCACATTGCCTACCTTTTTATAAAAGCAGGAGCTGGGGGACAGAGTCAAACAACCTGTGGCCTAGCTTTTGACTTCCAGAGAAGCCCCAGTACAGGGTCACACTGGAGACAGCAACAAGCAGTGGGCCCCTGCATTGTCCAAAGCCCATGAAATAACAATTCATATGCCCCAAGGAAGATTCTCCTCCATAAATAGCACTTCATTTAATGTTCAAATTCATACAAAGGCCAGGATAGATATTACATTAAACTTAAATTTTGCTTATTAATCAGAATAATAATTAGAGTTAGGAAAGTTTAAATTTATCTAGTTAGATTTATCTAAATTTATCTGGGGCAGCAATTTATTTAACTTTAATTTTCATGTTTACAAACCAATCTCAAGAGCGCCCCCCCCCCCAAAAAAGTGTCATGAGAAAGAAAAAAAGGGAGCACTGCATGAAATGAAGGCGTTGCTGGCTAAAATCCTATGAGTATTATTTTTTTAAAGATTTCATTGATTCATTTGAGAGAGGGAGAGAGAGCATGAGAGGTGGGAAGGGCAGAGGCAGAGGGAGAAGCAGACTCTCTGCTGAGCAGGGAGCTCAACATAGGGCTCGATCCCTGGACCCCAGGATCATGACCTGACCCAAAGGCAGATGCTTAACTGACTGAGCCACCCAGGCACCCTTTTATAAGTATTATTTTTAAGGATGAAATAATACTACGAGGACATGTTTTCAATAAGATATGATAGATACCAATGTTATAAATAAAATTTCATTTAGACTAAAATAAATACAATAAGGTTTTATGTTTTATGAGTTAAGTTTATTTTAAAATGCACCCAGAAATATCACAGATGAAATAAAGAAGGAAGCTACATGTTGATAATGGAGCAGGAATGAGAATATCAAACTTGAAAGATGAAATTCTTGATTAAGCGAATAGTTCCCCACTGATGCAGAGATTAGTTTTAGGTGTCTTCTTTAATGGCTATGGCAGTCTCTCAAATATGTCAAAGATCATAGTGAAAAAAATCAAAAGGACCATTTGATGAAAATAATAGAATATCTGTGAATTTTTATGCAGTGGACAATATTTTTAGTAAAATCCAGATGACCAGTATCTCCTATAGAAAGTGGGACGAAAGTAGCCAGAGCCATAGCCACCAAAGCCTCCAAGACCATAGCTAGAACCAAAACCATAGCCCAGGCCACCAAAGCCACCAAGGCCATAGCCCAGGCCACCATAGTGGTTGCCGTAGCAGTAGCTCATTGTGTCAGGGCTTGAGGATTTGGCTTGATATTAAAGGTGACTTTCCAGAGAATGAACATCACTACTTGAACCCAGACTTTTATATTTCTTCATAGTGGGTGTGGCCCACTCCACAGATATTTCTCATTCTTATTTCTTTTCACAAATGTGCAAAACAGCCTAATTATCCCTTTGCCTTGTGATTTTAGAAGTTTTAATGCTACTGATGCATAATTTTATTTACTTATCCGCTTCATCTACATTTCTTACGGCCAGAGTCTTTCAATAAAAGGTAATTACTATCATGTCTTCAAAGCCTTTGACTGATTAACATAATCTAACTGGATTACTACAGGCAATGTGCCTCTTCTTCCATCATATTAATTGTCCTAGTCTTTGGTGTCATTATCTTCCTTTAGAAAGAGCCAGAGCTCTCCTCCAAAGACAGAAATTGTTTTCCTATTTACTTGGAATGAGTTTGAAGGTGTTAAAGCACATTGGTTGAGAGCCCAACATATGGAGCCATGCAGGCCTTTAGTTCAAACTCTGGTTCTATCCATCACACATTATATGAATTCCAGTTTCTCAATCTCTTAAATATCAATTTTTACATATGTGCAAAGACAATAATAATTTCCACCTCTATTTTTGATCTTTGCATCAAAGCTCCCTAAGCATAGGGCATCAAGCCCTGCATACTTTATTTCTCTCTCAGCGCACAAAAGTAATTATATCAAAGGAATGAATATAGCATCATAGAAGATTCCTTTCTTATATAGCTTTGAAGATACTTAAAGGTGACCAGTGAAATTGAAACAGCCAGGAAAAAAAAAAGGTATATTGGAATTTATATCTGTCAAATGAAAGGGCAATGTCTTTATCATTTTGGAGAAAAATTGTGCTTAATTAGTTCTTATATATTTGAATTACAGTAAGGTTGTATAATTCTAAAAGGGATGACATCATATAAGGAAACTGTATTTTGATCTCTTATAAGCAATCATTAACAAATATAATCCAAAAGGAAATATATTGTTCACTGTAAAATTATTGGCAAAACCCAAGTGAAAAAAGTCCACTTCAATGAATAAATAAAATTTAAATCACATGTGTTTTGTCAATAAAGTAATTTTATTGGAAATACGAACAGATAGTCTTCTCAATGGAATAAGGAAGTTAGCACAATGTTGATAAAAGAAATTCCCCCTAGATCGGTGAAATTCTAAATCAGAGAAATAAGCCCTCTTATTTCAGCTAGTTCCTCAGTATGCAGTCTGCAGGATACTTCATTAGTAGTTCGTGCTAGGCTAGCAGTAGCAATAAAGAGTTCAAGACTATGCATGATTTTAATGACTTTGAAGGAACAACAGAAGAAATAGATTATAATAATGAAGGTCCAAAAGAAGGCCAACAAAATTTTTAATGGAATGTAAAGAAACAATTTCTTCTGCAGAAAGTACGTGGCTGGTGATCATGGTCTAAATCATCAAATCCACCAAATTTTAAACCCAGGCCGTCAACACATCAAGACCCGTCATAGCCTAGCCTGCTATTCTTGTTACATAGTAGCTCATAGGAGCAGAATTAAGTTTTGATGGTGAAGATGCCTTTTGAGTTCAAAGGACACCATCAACATGACTCTCCTAATCTATCCTTGAGAAGAGTAGCTAGCATTACCAAGTTATTTTTTAATTAATTTCCTAAGAAAAATGCACAAAAAAATATGTAGCTGCTTTATGACATGAGCTAAGTTTTTTTTTAAAGATTTTATTTATTTATTTACTTGAGAGAGAGAGAGAGCACGAGTGGGGGGCAGAGACAGAGGGAGAGGAGAAGCAGACTCCCCGCTGAGCAGAGAACCTAATGTGGGGCTCGATCCCTAGACCCCAAGATCATGACCTGAGCCAAAGGCAGACACTTAACCGACTGAGCCACACAGGCACCCCGAATTTAGCTAAGTTTAAATTTTTTTACAGTTCATTTCATTTAATAATTTTCATGGTTGACTTAGTCCCAGCTTCTTTCAAACTCTTGCTATTTGACCTTGATAAAGCACTTTCTGTTTTCTTATCTCTGTGATGATAATAATATTTTTTTCTGAAAGGCTGAGTAAAGACTTAATTAAATAAAATGGGTTCTCAAACATTAGAACCTAAGGGAAAAGCAACATATATATACGTTTTCTCTAGTTATATACAGCTGCGGTGTATTTGGCCTTACTTGATAGCAATTATTTCCAAGCCATTTCCAAAAATATGACAAGATGTTGAGGGCAGGGCTCTTCATAAAGCTATAGGAACAGTGAAAAACCTTGTCAATGTAGCCAAAATAAATTCTGTAATAATATTTGCCATGAGTTAGTGCCAAGGTTTACAGTTCTGTGTAATTTATAGAAAGGGAGAAGAAATTATGGAGACTTAAGCTACAGGAATGCAAATCAGGGATAAATAACTAAATTCAAGTTTTAAGGAAGTTAGCCAAGCCCTATGCCTAAAATTAGAATACGTGTCGAGGGTGTGAGAAATACTGAATAGTCCTAAAAGCTCTCTTTCAAGAAAGCATCTTAGCTCAATTATGAGAATAATTTCTAAAGAATTGTTCCTAAGAAAAGTAATCCCAGAGGAAAAATAATTGTTCAGTATGAAAATATATTGCTTAAATATTGTAACTTATATAAACCATGTTCATCTTAATGCACAGACAAGAAACCAAATTTGCAATGGCAATAAGTTTATTGGAAATATGGCCAGGATTATTACAATAAATAAGGAAGTTAGTGCCATGTTAATGAGCCATAATAATGAGAGGAATCAGTCCTTGATATTAAAACTAGTCCCAAGGTAAGTGGCTTTGGTGGGCTCTTACCTTTTTGTAGCCAAATGTGGGCTCCAAATAAAGTAGTTGAAATTAAAGAAATCCAAAGTGAAAATAAAATTGACAAGATTGGGGGTGTCTGGGTGGCTTAGCCATTAAGCGTCTGCCTTCGGCTCAGGTCATGAGCCCTGCATCAGGCTCCTTGCTTGGCAGGAAGCCTGCTTCTCCCACTCCCACTTTCCCTGCTTGTGTTCCCTCTCTCGCTGTCTCTCTCTGTCAAATAAATAAATAAAAAATCTTTTTAAAAAATTGACAAGATTGAAGAGCTCAGTAGAATAGATTGTACTAGTCATATAAAAGATATGAGCTCTTCCTTTTTTTATGCTCACATTATTTGTATTTGCATTTGTATTTTTTAAATTTATTGCAGTATAGTTGATACAGAATGTTACATTAGTTCCAGGTTGTATACCATAGTGATATGATAACTCTATACATTATGCTATGCTCACCACAAGTGTAGCTCCCATCTGTCATCACTAAGCTTCTTAATAAAACAATAGAAAAAACAAATATCTTCCATAGAAAGAAGGATAGTGGAAGCCACAGCCATATCTACCATGTCCATCAATCTGTAGTTAGGGGCAGACAGGGCCAAGACACAAGCTACTACAGTAGATTTATAGAAACTCACAGTGCCATCAATACACATAGATCTTTTAATACTCTTTCAGTGAGTGAGTTGGGAGTGGCCAACTCCACATCCAGAAATAAAGAAGATGTGGTATATATATATATATATATATAAATGGAATATTACTCAGCCATCAGAAAGAATGAATCTTGCCATTTGCAACAACAAGGATGGAACTAGAGATTATTATACTAAGCAAAATAAGTCAGTCAGAGAAAGACAAAATCCATTATGATTTCACTCATATGTAGAATTGAAGAAACAAAACAGATGAACATAGGGGAAAGGAAGGAAAAATAAAGTAAGATGAAAACAGAGAGGGAGGCAAACCATAAGAGACTCTTAACTATAGGAAACAAACAAAGGGTTGCTGGAGAAAAGGAGGATGGGGGGATGGGGTAAGTGGGTGATGGGCATTAAGGAGGACACTTGAGGTTATGAGCACCGGGTGTTGTATGCAAGTGATGAATCACTAAATTCTACCTCTGGAACTAATAATACGGTATATGTTAATTAAATTGAATTTAAATTAAAAAATAAAATAATTGGAATAAGTTTCAAGCATCAATATTTTTAAAGGCTCCCCAGAGGATTCTAGAGCATAGCAAGGGTTGAGCACTAATAACGTAGGACATGACAGAGATCCCAACTTGGGATTCAGTTGTTCAGCAAATATTTACTTAGAGCTCACTTTATGCCAATTTTCTATGTTTAGAGGTAAAGCTTAAAACAGAATGCCTATCTTTATTAATATTACATCCCAGGGAGAAGACGGTAAATAAATCTACTGGTATAGGTATTAGATATAATGTGTATGAAGAAAATAAAGTAATTATATACAGAGTGACAGCATAGGGGGAAATGCCATCATACGAGATAATCGAGAAAAGTCTCTATGAGGAGATGATATTTGAACATAAGAATGAAGTAAAGAAGACACATGTGTGCATGTCTAAGTCAAAGAACAAATTGGACAGAAGGAAATACATATGTAAATGTCTTAACGTGGGAATTATTTTAGTATGATGACATAAGGAGAAAGTTACTGTGGCTAGATTATAGTTAATGAAAGGAGATAATGGTGGGAGAGAAGGAGTTAGGCAAGGTTTCGATTGTACAAGGGCTCCTGGGTCTTGATGATGATTTTTAATGGAATTTCAGGTGCAATGGAAATCTATGGAAGATGTTAAAAAGAAAGGGGTGATCTAACTGACAGCTTGCTACTGTATGGTTTATGAATTGTAAGAGCTCAAGTACGGAATCTTGGAGCCCAAAGTTATTGCAGTGATTCACACAAGAGTTGGTGGTTGACTGTATGAGGGTGTATTGGTGGATAAGACATTGGTGGTAGTTTTACAAAAAGAGGAATAAAGAATACCATCTTGGTTTGGGGCTTAAATTTGTTGAGCGCCTTTGGCATTATATTTGAGGGGAAGCCTGGTTGGAGACAGAATGTAAAAAGATCAAGAGAGCTGATGTGGACAAAGAAATATTTATTTAAAATATTGAGTAGATAGTAGGATATATAATGTGAAGCTTGAGGGAGGAGGTTAGGACAGGAGACATAAATTGGAGATACATAATTATTCGAATGGTGTTTATGACATGAGACTGCAATGGAATAGCTAGAGAAAAAGTAAGTAGATAAGAGTTCCTCCCTGAGGAACCCTGGATGTAAAGGTAGGAAAGAGGCCAGGAATCCAGCAAAGGAGCTCCGGATAGGATGGTCAGTGTCATCAGAAGGAAGTGGGATCATGGTGATCAGAAGATCAATGAAGAAAATTTATCAATAAAGAGTAATTAGTAAATTTAGAGTAAATGCTGCTGAAAGGTAACTGAAAAGTAAGAGACCTGACTGGGAGAGAGGGGGTGGCTTCCAGTGCACAGTGGAAGAACAGCTTTTAGACAGAACAAAGACCATTCATGCACTGTAATAACCGCAAGGTAGATTGTATGTTTGGTGAGGAAAAATTGTGCTTAGCAGAATTCCAAAGACATCCCATCAAGTTTTCTGTCTCCTGGTTATTTAATCACAGATGAATCTAGGTACCACTCTGAGGGGACTTTGCGGATGTAGTTATTTATCAGCTGACCTTAGGATAGGGAGATTATTCCTGAATCCTCCAAGTGAGCCCAGGGTCATCACATGAGCTTTTAAAAGCAGGAGAGTAAGGCAGAAAAGTTAGGTATGCCAGAAAAGAGAAAGGCAGAGAGATGAGGCAGAAATGGAGGTCAGATATTAAACCTATAAGGAAGACTTGACCTGCCGTTGCTGCTTTTGAAGATGGAGGAACAGGGTCTATGAGCCATGGAATACCAGTGGCTTCCAGATGCTGAAAAAGAAAATGGAACCTCAGGCCTGTAACCACAGGAACTGAATTCTGCCACAACTAGTCGGAGCTGGGAAGCAAATTCATCCCCAGAACCTCCGGAAATGAATGCAACCTGCCAACAAATTTGTTCTGGCATTGTAAGACTAAAAAGATAGTCACGTGTGCCGTTTTGTGCCTGGGTTTCTGACTGCAGAAACTACAAGATCATAATTTGCGTTGTTTTGAACACTGAGTTTGTGATTATCTGTTACAGCAACAATAGGAATAGAGTGATAATTGGTTGATGTTTAAGTCTCTATTCTTAATTTTTCGGTGGAATTGAAACCAAGTCATAAATTGGATGAAGAATAAAGCAGATTGTATCAGAAGTTTGAAAAATGATGAGGAATGCAGTAGTTATTTTAGACAGTGGCAAAGTGAATTTAGTAGAAAAATGGAGAATTTCTGGGTGTGGTTGAATGCTACTTGATATTTAAAACCCTAAGTTTAATATAAGACAATCCAACAAGGCTGTACTTCTCTAGACTAATACCCCTGTATGGAAAAAGCAGAGTTAAACAGAAGTTGGAATTTCCAAAGACTGATACCAGCGGTACAGTGAGTCAAGGGATATAAGGATGTTGCAAAGCCATGATTAGAATCCTGTACAGTTGAAAATACTATCTTGGTGAAAGTGAAGTGAGAACAAGGGTGACGTACAGTAGAAATTTGATGAAATCCATAGTTGAAAGAGTGGACGAGAATAGCTTGTAAAAATGAGGTTGGGGCACCCGTGTGGCTCAGTCGGTTAAGCAGCCTGCTGTTGATTTCGGCTCAGGTCATGATCTCAGGGTCATGAGATTGAGCCCCACTCAGGCTCCACACTGAATATACAGCCCAATTAAGATTCTTTCTCTCCCTCTCCTTCTGCCCCTCCCCCAGCCCCGCTCACACATGCATGTGCACTCTCTCTATGTAAAATAAAAATAAAAATTAATGAAAAATGAGGATAATAATATAAACCCCTAAAAATGGGAAGTGGAAACCAAAGACAGCGGGAGATTAAAGGCAGAAACCAGGGCACAGAGGAACCCTAAGAGTATAATGAGAGGCTAACACCGGGGGCAAAACAAGGGAAAGAGGATTAATTCATTGTCCAAATCCAAATGTATAGACAGGTTTCAACAAGAGCAAGAATAAATTCTGAGTAATCCGTATCTGTTGAAGTGGCAGAGACAGGACCCGAGGCAGGGTTCAGTCAACAAGTGAATACCCAAGAAGACAAATACCACTCAAGCCCACAGAACACAGACAAACGCCTTCCCCTATACATGTAGTTAAGGCAAGGAGATAATTAATATTCATAAGGGAAGAGCCCTCTCCCATTTAGCAATGGAGATTATTAATGGTCACTAATTATATTATAGACGAGGAAATAATAAGTTGAACTTTGCATTTGTAGGCTGAGAGGGCAAAATTTTGGAGGATATTAGGAATATCAGATTTCATTGATTCTCTTGTATGTCAAATCAGACAGCATCATTCTGAGCAAGATCAGATAGAACAAGCGTTCATTTTAAATACTTCTGTGGGCATAATTTCAAAAGAAATACTAATAATAAAAATAATCACATCTATGGACAAATACTGGCATCTATTTGTTTCAGAAAATTATTATTTAGGTTTTGCAAAAAAAAATACACTGGAGTATGTATGAAACTCTTTAACATAAACAAATCAAAATGAAACCAAGTTTGTTATGTCAATGAAGACAGCTTGTAGGGAAACAGACACAGAACTGTCTGTGAACCAATACAGTAGCAACGGTATCGAAATGCAGCCTTTCTGGAAGGAACTCCAGTTTCTGTGATGATGTTCTTCTGAGAGGAATGAGTCTTTCTTGCCCTGATTTCTTCCAAGTGCCCTCTGTAACGGTGTGTGGCATTAGCCATCTTTGTGGATAACGAGGTTAACAACATGCTTGATTTTGAAGACAGGAAATAAAAAAAAAAGTCAGCATTTACAGTGAGAAAAAGTTTCTATTGTTTTAGTGATTGGCAGATTTTTCAGTAGAACCCAGAGAACCAATATCTTCTATAGAAAGAGGGACCATTAGCGGCACTAGCTGAATTTACCATAGCCAACATAGCCAGAGCCATGGCCACAGCCACATCGCCAGCTTCCAGAATCGCCAAGGTGATAGCTAAGATCATCAGAGTAATTGACATGGGATCTCATTACTAATAAGATCTTGGAATTAAATTTCTTTGTTTTTCTCAAGGGCCAGGAGCTTTTGGATCAAGTCCTGTGTTCCTGTGAGATCCTTGGGGTATCTGAGACTATTCTCGACTATCACATTTAGATATAATATCCTGCTTTTTTGGTACTTTGCTGTGTTGTACCATGCTGGCACAAGACTCTTCTCTATTGGGAACAGTGACAACAGAACTAGTGATGCCCCCTCCTCTTTGATTGTCCTCACCCCACCTTCAAAATTTAACCAGTTAGAAGATGAGACCCTTTTTCCTAAACTCATTATAATATAAGCAAGAGGGGCACCAGGGTGGCTCAATCCATTAAGTATCTGACTGTTGATTTCAGCTCAAGTCATGATCTAAGTGTCATGAGATCAAGTCCAGCGTTGGGCTCTGTGCTCAGTGTGGAATCTGCTTGAGATTCTCTCCCTTCCCCTCTGACCCTCCCCCTGCTCACACTGTCTCCCTCTCTCTAAACAAATAAATAAATAAAATCTAAAAAAAACAAAAAACAAAAAACCACATCCCAAAGATCCCTCCTTATTCCTAGTTTAGGCCACATTTAGTCATTTGTGAGATAAACTAGTTTTCTTTTTAACTATTCTACCTTTTTTGGTGTTAGTACCTCTAATTGGTACTGCACAACTGATGAAAAAGATCTGGGGAAATATGATATTTCTAATTTATTTATAGTATAATTTCATGCTTTGATTCCCTCAGAGATCTGCTTTTGTTTAGCCTTTGTAATCTGTGATCTTGTTAAGTTCACTTATTTATTCTGGAGCTTTCTTGCAGATATTTTAGGATTTTCTGCACATATAATCATGTAATCTGTGAACAGGGAGAGTTTTATTACTCTTTTTCTAACATATATGCCCTTTATTTCTCTTATTTGCTTTATTTTACTAACTGGCCTTCCTGTTTGATATTAAATATGAGTACTCAGAGTGGATATCTTTCCTTATTTTTAATCTTAGAAAGAAAACATTCAGTCTTTCACCATCAAGTATGATTTTAATCAGGTTCATTATAGATACTTTTATCAGAATGAAGATGCATTCTATTCCTAATTTGCTAAGAGTCTTTTTTTTAATGTACATTGAATTTTGTCAAATTTTTTTTCTGTATCAATTGAAATGATCATAATACAGAACAATTTCACCCTTCCCCAAACTCCCTTATGGCGTCACTTTATAGTGGTACCAACCTCCTGTCCATAATCTCATCAACTGCTAATCTGTTTATTATTACTATAGATTAGAATTTTTAAGAATATCAAAAAAGTGGAATCATACACTATGTAATCCTTAAGACTGGCTTATTCAGAAGTATGTCTTTGAGATTTCTGCAATGTATTGAA
Organism: Ursus americanus; assembly: GCF_024610735.1. Classification (NCBI taxonomy): domain Eukaryota; kingdom Metazoa; phylum Chordata; class Mammalia; order Carnivora; family Ursidae; genus Ursus; species Ursus americanus. The sequence goes on from NC_142130.1 coordinate 85,744,646, forward strand.
TGTTATCAGTAGTTCCTTTTTATTGTGAGTAGAACTCCATCATATGTATGTGGCACAGCTGTTTAAATAGATAAATATTTGAAGGATATTTGTTTTTTCCAGCATTGGGCTATCACCAATAATGTTGCTATGAAAATTTGTGTATCTAAATTACTTTTAAATATATTTTTTAAAATGCACACCAAATTTACCCTCACTGAGGAAATATAGCTTCAACTCTGAAAGCAATTCCAAAGCTGTACCAAAATTATGATTACAGAAGAAGCCAAAATCACTAGCTACATGTCTGTTTAGCACCTCAAAGGGAAAATTTTTCAGAAGTATATAAATCAGTATATATTTATAAAGCCATATTAATATGATTTTAGGGTCTAATTTTGTATGCCAAGTGGTACTCTTGGTTGAAGCAAAAAATGGCTTCATGTTGGTTCTATCAATGAGTTCTTGCTTAGATTTTGCAAATTACACATGTATTCTTTTTCTGATGATTTCCAATATTACTCCCTGATGCCAAAGTAATGTCTTCTCCTTTAGTCTCATTATTAAAGCAGCCAGCTGGACACTCCTTCTCACCCATTAGATTCCACAGATGGGAGTCAGATCTTAGTCTGTTGTGCACATAACTGAAGAAAAATAATATCATGCATTATGAGCGGTCTTACTAGAACCCTGTTCATTCAAGTAAAGAAGAGAGAATATCCTACTTCTCTTCAGGATGAGGACTCACAGGACACCAACATATTTCTTTAAACATAAATAGTCTTTGCAAAGTTTACATCTACACTTTCAAACCATCTGTATCTCATGTCTGGTTTGCTGATTCTTAGACACTAACCTTGACATTTCTGAGACTTACTTTAAGTATCACATTTATTATATGGCAGTCCTTCAATCGAAACTTTTAATCTAACAATTCCATCATGCAAGGCTGGCAGAAGCCGTCATATCCACACTCACCCAGGGCTGTGTCTGTAGCCACCATAGGAAGGATCTAAGCCTCTAAACTGGTATATCCACAGCCATAGTCGAAGCGACCACAATAATTGCTCTTCATAGCTCATTTTGTCAGGAATAAAAAAAGAAATTAATTTGTTGAAATAAGTGAATGCAAGCAAAATCCATATTCGCTTTTGCTTCCATTTTTTAAAAAAATCAAAGGTCATTAAAGAAATGAAACTTACAATGATCATTCATTCCTAAGCTGTATAAATATCAGAATTTTATTTAAAATTAATTAATTAAAATAAATAAATAAATGAATAACATTTCAACATCCCAACTCTGTGATGAGGCATCAACTCCAGCTAACTATCAAAATCACATGAGAAGGGCACTACATGCAATTTGTGGAAGGGAAATGAAAGCATCTAGAGATTAACTTGTTCTAGCTTACGGAGATAAGAAGGAGTGGAGCCAAAACTCAAATCCAAGCCTCTTTAATGCCAAACCTTGATGATTAAGTGTAAATCCATTTTTTCTCAGCCTTGAAGAACAAGGATGTCTGAAGACATAAGGGCAACTACAGAATAAGTTGTTTTAGAGACGTAGCAGTTGAGTATTTGGACCTATTAGCCTAATGGTGATTTTACAGTCTACAGTCTACTTTGTCAAGTCTGCTTCTTGTACCCAGTTGTCAGTTAATCAAGATGGCAATTCAGTAGAAGCCAGAGAACCAACTACCAAACGGACGATATCTCCATACCCATATCCAGAGCCACATCTATAGACCAGTCCGTGGAAACTGCCCCATCCACATCCAATCTCACAGCCCAGACTTCTCTTTAGTGACTTCTGTTGCAGCTCATGATGTTAAGGATTTCACTGGGCAGACAGGGCAGTCTGCATTGCAACTATCTATGTGGGAACTTCCATATCCCCTTAAGAGTGAGATTAAGGTGCACCTGCGTCGCTCAGTCAGTTAAGCGTCTGCCTTCTGCTCAGGTCACAATCCCAGGGTCCTGGAATCAAGCCCTGCATCAGGCTCTCTATTCAGTGGGGATCCTGCTTCTCCTGCCCCCCTGCTTGCCCCTCTGTCTGCCCCTCTGTCTGCCACTCTACCTACTTGTGGTCTCTCTCTCTCTCAAATAAATTAGTAAAATATTTAAAAAAAAATAAAAGTGGGATTAAGGATACTTGAAGATATGTCAAATTCTTCTTCCAGTAAAAATTGCACTGATGAGTTCCTTTCATATTTGAGAGAAGATCTGGACTTGCTTGTAAAGCATTCTATTCATTTTCTTTCGGTTTGGCTTGCATTTTTCAAAACAAATCTGTGGCTACAATGAAATGATATTTATATCTTCAAAGTACTCCTTTCTACATTTCAGTTTTAAAAACAGATTTCATAACATCAAGTAGTTCTCTTATAAAATAACAATACTTTCCAACTGTTAATTATATTATCTTGCTAAAGTATTTCTTAAATCCTATGTGTTATCCACAGCAGTTTCCTTTTATCATTAAATAAATAGCATAGAATTTACTCAGAAAAATGGTGAAAAACCACAATCCCTTTTTTACAAATATGATGAAAATGTATCAGTCTCCTAATTTCCTTTTATGGTCAGTCAGCAGTTTCTAAAACATAATTTTTACATTGTCTTAAATTTTTCCAAATGTAAAAAATAAATGAATAAATAAATAAAAGTGTGCAAATTAACAGGTCTTGAGTAAAAAAAAATTAAATGACTTAAAAATAAGTTTGCAAAATAGAGTATCCATGAACAAATAAATACATTAACATTTATTAGACAAAATCAAATGTCCTTAATAACTGGAACATTTGCAAAATTGTTTATCCCTTTGACTCTAGCTTTCTCAGACAAACAATAAAAGAATTAGAAAGTTTTGTTCTTCCCTAAAGTTTCTAAGATCTAGTTTCATTAACATTAAGAAAATCTAAGAGCTTAATGCCAAAAAAAAAAAAAAATGGTAAATCTGTGGAGAGAGTGCTTGTAATTGTTAGGCTGACAAAATTGTTGGAAATATTAACAATTAAGGGCACCAAGGGCCTTGTACATGGGAAGGGGATGTAGGAGATTGCTTTAATCAGGTGTTAGGGCAGGCCGGTTCTGAAATGATTCTTCAATTACCCAAACGTATACCCAGCAGGAATTTGTTGAAACAACAGAGTTGCTCAGGATATGGAAGCAAAGCTATTGTGCCAGAAAGCTTACCATCTCTCCTGCTTCACCCCAAACCCCGAAAAGACTAACTTATATTTTTAACTCCCTGGATTATTCTAAAGGATCATAGAATGTCAACTAAAAAGAAGCATTGTAAGTTAATTATTTCTTCCAATTTTTCAATTTTACAAATCTTGTGAGCGGTATTTGTATGTAAGAGAGCAGTAAGAGATGTTGCTCAAAGGCCCAGGACATGGCTTCCCCCAATTATTTCCTGTTGAAGAATCAAAGATTAAGTTGAGAAATTCTTCTAGAAGTGAGGGAAGTATAATTTCAATGGGACATAATATTTATTTTGTTATTTCCAAGAATTGACAATTGCAAAAAGCTTAAAGTAGGCTTTGGGGGTGACTAGGTTTGTCTAAGAGGTGAGCTGAAAGATGTGGAGGAAAATATATGTCATCTCATAAAGGTGACATCTCTTTGGCAATGAAAATTTAGGGAAAAATCTTGATTTGCATAGCTAATTTGAGCAGATAGTAAAAAATCACAAAACCAGTTCTCTGAAATCAATTATGAGCTGCCTTGGGCTAATGTCTCTGCTTTTGTTTATTAGGCTGTTTGGCTGTACATATTTATGAGAGGATATAAATTAAAACCACAAGCTCTCTAATGGGCACTTATAAATGACCTTCTAATTGTCAGTTGAAACACAATCCATTCTAAACCAGTCATCATCTTCTCTTCTCAAATCTCTTAGTTATAGAAAGAGATACATAGAATTGTGAAAAGAGTTTTAAGACTAAAGTCAAAACTCTAATGGTTGAATCATCTGCTCCTATTCCATCATCTGTTAACTTACATAATCTAAATAAAGTAATATTAAGCACAAAATATTGGTCACTGTTATGGGTTGAACTATGCGCCCACAAAAGAAATATTGAAGAACTCGCCTGCCCACCCATACCTGTGGAGGTGAAATCAGTTCTTTACAGTTTAATCAAGTTGAGATCAGGTCAAGATAAGGTCATTAGGGTGGGCACTAAGTCAATATGATTCTTCAGTATGACTGGTGTCCATATAAGAAGGGGAAATTTGGACACAGAGACAGAGAGTCATAAAGGGAGGAAGACGTAGCCACACTGAGGGAGCATAGACTGTGACAATGACTGTAGAGATTGGATTCCGTGACTTCTGGAGCAGCAAGCCAAGGAACGCCAGATGGCCAGCAAATCATCAGAAGCAGGGAAGAGGCAAGGGAGGGTTACAGCCTTGTAGGGAGGGAGTACCGCCTTGCAGAGAACTTGAGTTTGGATTTCTAGCCTCCAGAACTGTGAAATAATAAATTCTCTTGTTTTAAGATACCCGGTTGGTGACACCTTTATACAGCAACCCTGGGAAATTAATACAATTACCTACTATTACACACCATGATGTATATTTATTTGTTTGCATGCATATGCATGTAGTGAAGGGTAAGTTTATTTTACAACAGTTCTTGAACATTAAAATTATCAGATTTAATTGATTAAAATGTATCAATGAAGTTAAGAAACTTGTCTTATGTCATACAGTTAGTAGTGAAGAGGGAGTACAATGCCAGCCTCTTTGTCTCCAAATTCTCTATTTTTCCACTCTTCTAACTACTTCTTAGGGTTGTTTGAAAACTTAAAAAGCTTTTTTATACTATGTTTTGGAGTATTAAGAAAATTAAATGATAAAAATATATATAATATATATTGTATATTATATATATTATATATATTGTATTGTGTATATATATTATATATTATATATGTATTATATATTGTATATATATGTGTGTGTGTATATATATATATATATACATATATATATAAAACACCTTGCAAAATATCTGACACACAGTAGGTTTCTCACTAATTAATTCTGTTTATGCAATTAATATTTATTGAGCTCATGTTTGGTGCAAGGCACAGTTCTAGCAGCCTGTTCATTCCGGGTTCAGAGCAGTTTAACCTCAAAGCACTTCCAAAGGGTTTTCCTTTAGTCTTTGGTTTTTCTTTAGTTCAATCACCTTTCAATGAACTACATATAAATCTCTAGGGAAATAAAGACCAACAGTCTCTCTCATTGTTCTTCCACTACAGCTTATGAGAAAGAAAGAAAGAAAAAAACCAAGTCATATATGATAAACCATCTAGGACAATCTCTTTCAAATCCGTGTTCTCCTCTCTTGCCGAACCCCAAATTACTTCAACTTCCCTTGCTATCCTTCTCTTGTCTGGTAATTAGAAGCTTTCTGGTTGGCCCTGCAAAGAAATATCCAGCTTCCAAGCATCACTAAGAAGAAAAAAAAATACATTTGCTTCCCCATAGAATGATTTTTGTGGTAAAATAGACAGAAATGTTTAAAGAAACCAGAGAAAAACTTAACTTTAAAAGCTGAGGGCAGGGGCGCCTGGGTGGCTCAGTCGTTAAGCGTCTGCCTTTGGCTCAGGGCGTGATCCCAGTGTTCTGGGATCGAGCCCCACATCAGGCTCCTCCGCTGGGAGCCTGCTCCTTCCTCTCCCACTCCCCCTGCTGTGTTCCCTCTCTCGCTGGCTGTCTCTCTCTCTCTCTGTCAAATAAATAAATAAAATCTTAAAAAAAAAAAAAAAAGCTGAGGGCAAAAGAAGAGACTACTTTTAACAAAAATATAACACAAAGTCCTCTGAAAAGGTAATCCCTGAAAGAATAATCCTAAAGCACAAGAATCGGTCCATGTGGTAACTTTAAAAATTAGCAAACATTAATACGAGATCACGTAGACGAAGATAGCTTTATTGAAAATTGGCCACAGAGATGCCACGGGAGACAGTCTGTAAAACTCCCAATCAATGGATGGAATGAAGTGCTGCCGTTGATCAATCTCAGGGTTTCAGTGTGAGCTTTGATCCTTTTCACTGTACATATGGCCCGATGGTCAGAGCGGCATTTGGATTTCGTTGGAAATAGAAAGACTTAAAAGAATTAGCAGTAGCGTGATATTAGAATTCTTAAGTCCCAAAACACCAGTCTTTTTCATTTTCAATAAAAGCCGGAAAATCCATATCCTCCATAGCACGATGGGTGGCAACAGCCGTATCTGTAGCCTTTCCAGCCACACCCTAGGCCTCTGAAGCCACCACAACCACAGCCATAGCCCAGGCCCCCAGATCGACAGCCCAGACCACCACAGTAGTAGTTGCCATAGTAGTAGCTCATGGTATCAGGAGATGGAGATGTTGTCTGGTATGAAGGTGTGTTTCCCAAGTGTGAATGTTGCCATCTGCCCAGGGACTCTTACATATCTCCAAAAAGGGTGTGGCAATAAAAACAAACTTGCATAATCTTCATTTCATGGCTTCAATAACATGAAAAACAGACTCATTAATTTCTTTGTTTTCTAATTTAGGACAGTTTGCACAGATTCCATTGAAGTACACCCTGGCTATGTTGACAATGATCGTGGTATCTTCAAAGACCACACAGGAGATGACTGCCATTCATAAAATCCTCTGGCCAGACATCATAGCATCTCATCTCTGTTCAAAATTATGGATACATTCTTTACTGAACAAAGTCAACATCATGAGGAATTACAGCTAATTTTCCAGTGAGACTGAAAAAATGTTGGTTATCCTTGTTCAAAATCCCCAAATATGCCACTTTTCTAGTTCACTCTGTTCCATTACGATCTCGAACAATTTATTTTTTTCTTACAAAAGTTGAGTTGCTTAAAAGTTTGGCTGTCATCAGTTTTCAATTTTTTTTTTTTGTAAAATTAAATTGTAGATTTTTATTTTTTTATTCACAAACACTCATCAAATAATTCCCAAAGAACTGTCAGTGAATTTGTCATTGAATGTCAAGTCACTTCACCTGACTGGTCGGAGTCATATGAAAATTCAGCATATCTTTTTCTTTTGGCACTTGATCCTGAGTTTCCAATATCATTAGCAAAGAAAAAATCATAAAAAGTTCTCACCAACACAGGACTCTTGTTTTGATTCTTTAGGAAATGTAAAAGGAATGGTATGTCCATTTATAATTATGTGCCACTTGTCTAGAACCTGTTGGATTTATTTGAGTCAAAAAAAAAAAAAAGAAAACAATGAAAAAGATCCAATGTCAGTAAGAATAGTTAGATTTCCTCTGTTAGCTGTCTCCAGATAGGACCACAGCTCCAAGACTCATTTTATATTAAAAGCATCTACAAGACAAGGAGCTAAATTATTTAATGGATACTAATCATTAGCACTAAAAAGATAACAGAAAACAACATTGCTGGTGGGTCAACAGGAATCATTTTTACATTCAAACCACTAACTGTGAATTTAAATTATGCACCAATTATTTCATAAATGAAATAAATATTCATTATTCCTTAAATGGAGAGGTGTTAGTATTAGAAAGCTTCCTATATCTGAGACATCTGTGAGCAAGTCCTCAAGCAACTTCAACCTTTTGAGCCTCAATGTGAAATGTCCTAAAAAGACACCAATTATAACACTTCCTGCAGAAACTCTCAGACCCAGGATTAACCCAAGGTGGAATACATGTGTGATAAAGAGCTAATCTCTTTGACCTACTAGAAAATTGAAAGATCAGAATTTGCATTGTTAAAGGTAACAAAATTTCATCTGAAAGATATACTCAGTACAAATTTAGATTTTGTTTTTGTTTTTTTAACAGCTATGTATTTTTTCTGAATAAGCTACGCCAAAAAGACTTTTGCAAAATAATTTATTAACATGAAATTAGCAATTTGAAAACACTTTCACGTACATATCTTCCTCTGGTCCTATTCACAACTTGCTGAGTTTTGTCAGGAAAACGTTATTTTCTTCATTTTATCAGTGTACCTTGCATTTGAAAGTAGAATTATGCACCTTCGTGATCATTTTTGGGAAGCTAGGAGATTTTCTTCAAGTTATATAAGCAAATAAATGAGACTTCAGTATGATTCATGTCACTTCACTCCTATTCAGATCATCTGGAAGGAATGAATCAAAAATTAACTTTTAAGAATCAAAATATAATAGTTAAAATACAATTTGGTTCTAAAGAGGATTTGGAAATCCACCGTCAATGCCTTGTCCAATTTTCAGCTAATATTTTAATTCGGCCATTGGAGGTCCCAATCAGTCCTAATCAATAACCTCTTTGGGTCACAAAATTCTATTATATTAATGATGTTTTTTCTTTTAACAAATATTCATTGAGCATCTGTCTGTGTTGGGCAATGTATCAATACAAGGGGAACACACAGAGCCTGACCTCAAAGCCTGTGCAATGAGAGAAATACTATTTGTTCGTACCGACAATCCACAGCCACTAAGTATGATAGCCACAACAAGTCTGTTCCGTATTTCTCCATTCCAGCAAATAAACATGGGTTGGCTCATTTTAGAACCAAAGTAATTGTCTCAATAAAAAAGGGACAATTTTATTTCACAACAATTTACACACTGCATCATTACAAACACACCTCATTTTATTGTGCTCCACTTTATTGAACTTTGGCAGATATTGCATTTTTTTTTTTTTACAAATTGAAGGTTCATGGCAGCCCTGTGTCATGCAAGTCTATCAGAGGCATTTTTTTCCAACAGCATTTGCTCACTTCAGGTCTCTGTGTCATAATTCTTGCAATATTTCAAATTTTTTTCATTATTATTATATTTGTTATGGTGATCTGTGATCACTGATTATGACTCACTGAAAGCTCAGGTGATGGTTAACATTTCTGAGCAAAAAGTAATTTTTTAATGAAGGTATGTCCTTTTTTTAGACATAATGAAATTTTACACTTCATAGGCTATGGTATTATGTAAACATAACTTTATATGCACCGGGAAACCAAAAACTTAATTTGCCTTACTTTGTTGCCATGTTGGCTTTATTGTGGTGGTCTGGAACCAAGCCACAATATCTCTGAGGTATGCTTGTAATTTGAAAGAAAAAGAAGAAAGAAAGAAAGAAAGAAAGAAAGAAAGAAAGAAAGAAAGAAAGAAAGAAAGAAAGAAAGAAAGAAAGAAAAAACAGCCTAAGTTCTTCAGCATCTAAAGTTTTAGAGAGAGTGCTTGTTTATTTCATTTAAGGTAATTTCCTTATCTTTGTACTTGAAAGAAAATAACCAGAGTAACATGAAATCTGCTTGATGAATGATAAATTCTTTTGTCAGTTTTATTTTCAATCCTATAAACTCAAATTTTTAAGACTAAATGATTTGTGAGTTTCCTGGAACCCAGTGTCCCAGCAAGAGTGTGTATGTGAAAATTAAATATCAGGCAGATGCCTCTAAGAAGGTTATCAAATGACCATAACGTAGGAAAAGACAGCTAAGCATAAACCATAACATATAAACTAAACAGTACCATTTCCATCGTTATTAAGAACTTGTTTGATATAAACACAACATGAACTATCCAGAGGAACATGGTACAATTTCAGTTTGTTATTTCATCTTTTGATGTGATTGTCACATCAGATCTTCCCCAGATCAGAAGATCTTCCAAGTGTACAGAATTTTTGTCCTAGTTTCTAAATGGTGTGGCCTGGAGAGTGCAAAGCATCTGAAAGCTACCACAGAAACATTGTTCTCCGGGAAGAGAGCACAGGTAGAAAAGGCCATCAAGCATGGCTGTACAACAGTGGAGATGTTGGGTACCATCTAGAACAGTGACTTTCCAGGGAAAGTTTTGAGTAATGAAAAGTCTGGGGAATCTATAATGAACCTATTTAAAACGAATTATCTAGGAGTATACCCCCAAGAAACTAAATTGGTCACGCACTCCAGATATTTTTAATTCACATTTACTTTGAGAAACAATACGTTTTGAGAAGCAAGACCCTCAGTCTACAGTGGGAAGCAGAAAAGTCAATTAAGTAAATTAACTTGTCAAGGAAGCAGAGTATACTTTCATATATAAGTATGTATACATGCATATATGTATGTATTTTATTTTTATATATTTTATACATTTTATACATTTTATTTTTAAATGTTAATTTTAAGGTATAAAATTGACCTGATTATATATAAAGAACACTAGAAATTTGAAAATTCAGTGTTTGATACAGGGTTTTCTTTTTTGATAGTATTTTTTGTTACTTACATATTATTATACATTTTATTTTATATCAGTTCAATGTTTAAAAATATTTTCTTTGATCACCATCAATTTATGGTCCCGTAATAAGTCTCAGAGTACAAACCATGTTATCGAAATAACGTTCACATTTTGTTATTTTTTTAAGTCATAAAAATAGTAGCTTACATGATGATTTTGTAAAAATGAAATCAAATACAAAAACCACTGAAAGCAAATGAAAGGTAGGATATATGAAAGCATATACAGGTTTTGTGCATCCTGTTCTCCCACATCCTCCAGACCTCAGACATTACCCAGGGCATTGTGACAAGCAGTGAACCTTTGTTGGATCAAATCCATTACTGAATCAAAACATTTTTGAATGGAAACACCAATTCAGAAGAAAGAAGAGTAACATTCTGATTGAAATCCCATTAACTCATTAGAAATGTACAGAAATGAATTGATTAAGCCCCACTCCCTATGCTAGCTAAATATGTTTATTTTAAAATATTTAAAAACACAGGTTACACGAGATCACAACAGCTGTTGGTGACTAAATAATGGTGGGTGAAATCCTGATTCAGTGGAAAGATTCCAGATTCTTCTAGAGAAAGGAAAAACTAGTTCCATCTGGAGCATGCTATGCACTTGGTTGGTCACCAAATGAACCATATAAATGTTCTTTTTCCCTTAATATTACTCGTAAGTACTCATATGGCTTGCAATTATTTAATTTAGTCCTCTAACCCTTTCTCCTGGATTAATGGAAGAGCCTCCCCAATGGTCACGTTGCACCGAGAAAAGGCCCTCATGTGATCTGTTCTCCATACAGCGTCCAAATGAATGTTCTAAAAAACCAAATCTAATCATTTCATTTTTCAGCCATTATATCCTCAAGTCATTAGAGGAAAGAGGTTTTTTATCATAAACTTAAATTCATAAACAAGGTTTTTTATCACCAAACTTATTTTTCTCCATCCCAGTCATTCACAATTGACCATTTGTTTCCCTTTATGCCACATGTAACTAGGATGTTGGTCTACCACATGCTTTGGAGACTTTACAGGAGCTGATCCTTCATGCTGGAGTTCTCCTTTGTGCTTCTTTACCCACCTTATCCCAACTAATCCCCCAAAACATAGGTCAAGTGTAATCTTCAAGAACACTTCAAAGATATCACAAATTCTTTCTATCTGTCTGATTTAGAAAACGCTTTGGAGAGCTGCCAAATGCCCTGAACAAAACTCTATCTTTGCATTTCATCAGAGTTTAGTATTCTAATTAATTTGTTTACTATCTTTTCCATTATACTCTCTACTCCTTCAGGGCAAGAATGTTTATTATAATCACATTTTATAACTTTTGTGGATGGGATAGAATAGGTAATATACTGTTAGCTGAGTGAATAAATTTTGAAATGAACAGATCCATAAAAAACCAATTCTGTACAATCTCTGCTCTTTTGAATCTTATGGGTTTTCCTTTCTTCTATGGTCAATACCCTTGAACACCAAAAGTTTTACTTCAATGTGTTTATATTCTTCTGCTCTATTAAGTGAAATAAATTGAAATTAAAGAATAATTCTGGCAATGTTGTTTCTGTTTATCATTTGCAACTTGTATTTCCCGGACAGGTGAAGTAGCAACTCCAGAGGCCTGAGTCTCCCAATATACCTCCTGACAAATACACAGACCCACTGAAAGAAAATTATAAAACCACACAAATGCTATACTTTCAACATAACTACAAGACAGAAGGTTCTATAAAGTACGAATTAGAAAAAGAAGTGACAGAAGAAGCACCCATTTCTAGTGGAGATATTTCTTGAATTTTTCCCCTAATTCTTTGTTAAGAACAAAGCAACATTGGGGTGCTTGGTTGGTTCAGTTGGTTAAGTGCCTGCCTTTGGTTCAGGTCATGATCCTGGAGTCCCAGGATTTAGCTCAGCATCCGGCCCCCTGCTCAGGGGGGAGTCTGCTTCTCCCTCTGCCCCTCGCCCCAATCATGTTTGCTCTCTCTCACTCTCAATCTCTCTCAATTAAATAAATTTTTAAAAAAAGAACAAAACAACATCAACAAAGAAGTAAAGTGCCAAAGACTGAACAACAACAAAAATCCCTCAAGAAAGAGAAAACTTTCTCCTTAAGGGGAAATACTGTTTTTAAAAACAAAAATTATGCTAAGTAAAATAAGTCAGTCAGAGAAAGACAAATACCATATGATTTCACTCATATGTGAAATTTAAGAAACAAAACAAATAAGCAAAGGGGAAAAAGAGAGAGAGAGAAGCAAACTCTTAACTATAGAGAACGAACTGATGGTTACCACAGGGGAGGTGGGTGGGGGATAAGGGAAATAGGTGATGGGGATTAAGGAGTGCATTTGCTGTGATGCACACAGGTGATGTATGGAAGTGTGGAATTACTAAATTGTATATTTGAAACTAATATGCTAATTAGTTTACTAATTTAGTAATTAATTTACTAATTAATTAATTAGTAAATTAATTTAGTAATTAATTTACTAATTGTACACCTGAAACTAATATAACACAGTATGTTAACTAACTGGAATTTAAATAAGAACTGAAAAAAAAATTAGTAGATGAAGTCCAACTGCAAGGAAGTGCTTAATAGAATGCAGAGATAGAGTGTCAGTCAGTTTTGGAAAGGCAATGAATTTGGAAAGAATAATCTAAGCAGGGAGTTTCCTTTGGAAACTTTACAATGAAGAAGACAAAGTGTGAGGAGAAAATAAAGGAACCTAATAGAGAAAAAAATAATTGAGGGATAAACTACCAACCCACTTCCAAATGAGGCAATGCCATTAATTAACAATACTTGATACACGGAAACAAGAGGACGTGTTATGATGATAGGAGTATCTTCATGATATCCATGAACTTCATGAAGTTCATTAAGATCTACAAATTCAGAGGTGCCATCATCTTCATCTATACAAAGTATGTAATAAAAACAACAAAACATTATCGAAACATTCAGCCGAAAACTAGCCCCACTCACAAATATAAACAAAAAAGAAGCAAAAGAAAAATTTAACAAAATATTTCATGTTGAATTAAACGTTAAAAAAAATGAAATGTACCAGAGATAGGAAGAAATAAAATTTGCTGAAAAACTTAGGGAAGAAATCAAAGAAAATGATAAAATCATATCAGAATGAAGACCAAGTTGCAAGATGCCTAAAGAAGTATGGATTCAAGTGAAAACAAAAGATGGAATTAAGGAAAAGCAGAAAAATGATAAAAATAATGCATATGTGGCTAAAAAGGAAATAAAAGGAGCCAGAAAGAAAGTGGGTAAAATGGGAGACAGGAAGAAATCCAACTTACGTATAAGTAGACAAAAAGAAAAAATGGACAGGGTAATATTCAAAATTATAACCTAAGAAAAAATTCCAAAATTAAAAGAAAATCTCTCAATATACATATTTCATAGCCATTTATTACCTGGGAAAATGACCCACAATGAACAACTAACTTCAAGATCTATTCTAGTTAGACTCTGGAGAGAGATAGTACTGGTCGTTGCAGACCAACGTGATTGTATTTAATGACATTGAATTTTACACTTAAAAATTACCAAAATGGTAAATTTTATGTTATGTATGTTTTAACACACTAAAAAAATGACTTCAAAGATAAGGAAAAAACCTTCAGGGCATCCAGGACAAGATCAAATAACTTACAATGATAAAAGAATTAGACCCTTGTCAGACTTCTTCAAGGCAACTTAGAAATCAAACCAATAATTTTTCAACATTTTCAGAAACCTCAAGGAAATAAAATGTGAACCAGAGATTGTATATCTAATCATTCTGTCCTTCAAATATACTGGTTTTGGGGGAAAAAAAGTTTTTAACTGAACAAAAACCTGGAGAATATTGCACTCATAAGCCTTCTTTGATCAACCAGCCAAGGATCCAATAGAGATATTTGAGGAAACTCCGTGAAGGACTGATATTGAGAATTTAACATATTTAATTTTTTAGCTAAGACTAAACCAAGGATGAAAATGAAGAAAAGAATATGTAAACACTATATAGTATGAAAAAGTAAAACAAATTTGACTAGAAATAAAAGAAGAGGGGAGAGAAAAACGTAGAAAAGTGATAAATAAGATATTTATCATTCAAGTTGACAAGTCAAATAGTGAAAGTTTAAATAAGAAAATGTTTATCGTTCAAAATTGTTTATTAACCAATGTTTATCATTCAAAACTAGGAAATCAGGTAACAAAAGTTTAAATTAGAAAACGAGGGGCTGGGGCATCTGGGTGGCTCAGTCGATTAGGCATCTGACTTCAGATCAGGTCCCGATCCCAGGGTCTTGGGATTGAGGCCCCGCCCCCTCCCCGTCAGGCTCCTTTCTGGCTGGGGAGTCTGCCTGTCCCTCTCTCTGCCCCTCCCCCACTCGTGCTCTCTGTCATGCTCGCGTGTGTTTTCTCTCCCTCTTTCTCTCAAATAAGCAAATTAATTAAAAGAAAATGAGGAGTAAGGACATTTATACAAAAAATACATAATTAACCACTAGATAACCACTAAGTTAGATTTCTAGATATCAAAAGAAGTACATAAAATATTGACTAAACAAAATACAATATATAGAGAAAGAAGCAGAACAAACATAACAATAGTAATTATAACTAAAATATTTTTTCAGAGTGACACTAAACCTAATAGCAACTTAATAAACAAATAAACTTCACTTAACAGCTAAAATCAAATATAAGTTGAGGTCACAAAGAATTGACTGTTTTCAAGAGAAACATTTAAAGCCAAGTAATTAAGAAAGTTTAATAATAGAAGCATATGTACTCTAATACAATAATGAGATAGCACTATGCAGTTATTAAAATGGATAAAATCCCAGAAACTCACAATTCCAGTTGCTGGCAAGGGTTCAAAGCAACAAGAACTCTCATTCATTGCTGGTGAGAACGCTAAATGGTTCAGCCACTTTGGAAAACATTTTGGTGTTTTCTTAAAAAGCTAAACATAATTGTATCATAAGATGCAGCAACTGTTCTCTTTGATATTTATCCAAATGATTTGAAATTTTGTGTCTACCCAAAAACCTACATGTGAATATTTATGGCAGCTTTATTCATAACTTTTTATCAACTAGAAGCAATGTCCTTCAATAAGTGATTGGATACACAACTTCAGTACATCCATACAGTGTATTCAGCAATAAAAATAACTGAATTACCAAGATGAAAAAACATAAGTAAATCTTCAATAAATATTGCTAAGTAAGTTTCTTTCAGTAGAGAAATTTGACAAAATGACCTCAGACTGTTGATCAAGGTCAACATCAACAGTAAAAAGTTGAATCATATCCTTGATATGATGTGATGAAATGACCCTTTACCTCTGTGGTCTTCCTCCCCAAAATTATAATTCCAGTTTAATCAGGAGAAAAAATTGGACAGATCCCAACTGAGGGACATGCTACAGAATTCCTAACCAGTACTCCTAGAAACTGTCAGAGACTCTTGGGCTAGAGAAAGTCTGAGAAAGCCAAGCAGAGCTTAAAGAGCTCTGATGACCAAAACCAATATGGTACCCTGGATGGTATCCTAGAAGAGAAAAATTATACTACATAAAAACCAGGGAAATGTAAATAAAGTATAGACTTTAGTTTTTGATAATGTGGCAGTAGAGATTGATTACTTGTAACAAATACACCATACTAACGTAAAATGTTAATAATAAGGAAAATTGGGTATGGGATGTGTGGAAACTCTCTGTGTTATTTTCACATTTTTTTGTAAATCTAAAATTGTTTACAAAATAGATTATCATTTTTTAATGTATAGGCAAAAGTATAGCAGGTAAATGGGAAGAATGAGAAAGCACTGGCTGTGATTCTGATATCGGAGTAGAATCCAACCAAGTGGTAAAACACATCAAAGGAGGCCATCTTCTAAAGTCAAATGAAGAAATAGCAGTTACTGTTGTGTATGAAATAGCACAGCAACCACCTGTATAAATCAAAATATACTGGAGATGCGTGGAGACAGAGAATACACCAATCTCAGAACAAGACATAAAATGGAAAAATGTAAGAAAGAGTATGGAGGACCAAAATAATATAAGCCATATTGACTGCCTTTAAAATTATATATGACTTTACATTTTGGTAATAGAAAATAAAAATTATTCTCAAGCATATATGAAACATCACAAAAATTTATTATTTTAGATCACAAAGAAAGCATCAGGAAGTTCCGTGAAGCAGATGTTAATAAAAAATGTTCTCTAATAATAATTCAATGCATCATACAATTAATAAAAAGTTAAAAAAACCAATGAGTCTAATGGATGCCTGGGTGGCTCAATCACTTCGGAGTCCAACTCTTGATTTCCACTTGGGTCATGATCTCAGGGTCCTGAGATCAAGCCCCTGTCAGTTCTGCGCTCTGCAGGGAGTTTGCTTGAGAGTCTTTCCTTCTTCTTCCCCCTCAGGCCCTCCCCCTGTTCATGCTCTCTCTCTCAAATAAATAAATATATCTTAAAAAAAAACCCAAAAAACCTAATGAGTCCTTCTATCCAGAAATTAAAATAAATAAACAAAAAACTATGAACTCTTGGGTGAAAGAAGAAATAGAAAACAGATTACATAATTTTCAAATGGTGATAATGGTCATGGAAATTGTACACATCATATTATGGGTATATGTTACAAAAAGAGGAAAATTTCATTGTAAGCACATTTATCAGTAAAATACAAAAATGCAATAAATTTAAGTTTCCAATTCAAAATTGAGAAACACAAGTAAACTAAGAGAAAGTATAATGAAAGAATTATAAGAAAGATATTGATCAAAGCACAAAAGAAATAAAAAAGAACAGAATAATAAATTATACAAAATCATGGTTATTGAATACAACAAATTAGAAAAACTACTAGCTAACTTTATTTTATTTATTTTACTTTTTTAAAAAGATTTAATTTATTCATTTGACAGAGGGAGAGGGAAAGAGAGTACAAGCAAGGCGCACTGGCAGGCAGAAGGAGAGGGAGAAGCATGCAGAGGGAGAGGGAAAAGCAGGCTCCCCACTGAGCAGGGAGCCAGAGGCTGGGCTCCAACCCAGGACCCCGGGATCATGACCTGAGCCAAAGGCAGATGCTTAACCGACTGAGCCATCCAGGTGCCCCTAACTTAATTTTTCAAAAGAAGAAAAATATAACTAAATTTAACTAAAAAATACATAAATGTATGTAAGTATATAATAAACATAAATATAAGTACAAATCTATCTATCTAGAGAGAGAGAGAGCGCGACTTCTTTATGGGTTTCTATGCAAATAAATTTGAAAACCTGAATGAGATGAATAATTTTGTAAGAAAAAAGATTTACTACAATGGAAACCATTAGAAATAGGAATACTAAAGACTAATCTTTGAGAAGAAAAAGAGAAAGTAAAAAAAATTCCCACCCCCAAAAGCCACAAATCCCATTATCTCAAAGTTTATTTCACCAAAAATTCAAGACATTGTCTTTATGCAACATAACTTGTTCCAGAGCATTGCAGCCTCCAAATACTTTTTAAAAAGTAAATACACCATGTAATGAAACTCGATATCGGGACGCCTGGGTGGCTCAGTAGGTTAAGCGTCTGCCTTCATCTCAGGTCATGATCCCAGAATCCTGGAACCGAGTCCCACATCAGACTCCTTGCTCAGTGGGAAGCCTGCTTTTCCCTCTGCCTACTGTTTCCCCTGCTTCTGCTCTCTCTTTCTCTGACAAATTAATAAAAATAAAATATTAAAAAAAAATCTCGATTAAGAGAGCACACACACAAAAAAAAATTATAGCCCAGTATGACTTACAAGGATGTATGCAAAAATGCTAAATAAAATATTAGCCCATCGAATCTAAAACCATAATAAAAAAAACACTGCATCATGAGGAGATGGCATTTATTTTAAGAATATCAATGATCTCTTTATAAGGACATTTGTTAATGTAATGCATCATGTTAACAAATTCAAGAAGAAAAATCACATTACTCCTTCCATAAATGCTGAATAACTTCTGACAAGTTTCAACACTCATTTGTAATAAAAGTACTCAAGAAAATAGGACTTGATGGATGATTTCTCAACATAATAAGATTGTCTTGAAGTCAGTGTCTTTGTTAATTGTGGAACTTTAGAAGATCAGGAGAAAGGCAAAAATGCCCACAGCATTCACTATTAAATCCTGTTCTGGAGATATTAGCTAACGCAGTTGGGCAAAAAATAGTGTGCTATTTGTCACTTACTGGATCAGCAAAAATGTGAACTACATGACAACGCATTCCATTGGTGAGGCTACGGAGAAATAGTCATTCTTGTACATTGCTGATGGTAATGAAAATTGGTAAAATCTAGGCGAAGTATGTGGTAGGGAGAATAATGCCCCCACCCAAATGTCCATATTCTAGTCCCATAATATAAAATATTACTTTACATGGCCAAAGAGACTATGCAGACACTATTATGATTATGGAACGTGAGACAAGACTACCCTAGTTATACAGGTGGGCCCAGTCTTAGCACATTAGTCCCCCAAAACAGAACCTTTCCCTGATGAAGAGAAGCAGAGGGATAGCAGCATGAGGAGGACTCCATGTTCCTTTGCTGGCTTTGGAGATGGAGGAAGGGACTTGGGCCACAAAATACAGGCAGTCTGTAGAAGCCGGAAAAGGCAAGAGAATCTATTCTCCTGGACAGCCTGCAGAAAGGAATGCAGCCCCACCAAGTCTGTGCTGGCTGGCTGACTTCTAGAACTGTAAGATAATGAATACGGATGGTTTCAGCCACCAAGATTATAGTAATTTATTAGAGCAGCAATAGAAAACTAATACATAAAAGAAATTGGAGATAATCACAAATGCATAAATTGAATCTGCAATGCCTCTCCAGGAATTCACCCTGAAGATATATCTCTAGGAATATAAATATAATATGTACAAGGTTATTCATTACACCATTGTTTGTCATTACAAGTAATGATGAAACCCAGATGCCCACAAAAGGAAATGATTGACTCTACCACAAAATGGAGTATTATACAATTTGAAACATTAAAAATTTTAAGAACATACCTTGAAACTGATACAGAATGATTTCCAGGAAACATCCTTAAGTGAAAAAAAGCAAAGTGCGATAAAGGATCTACAGGATCTTTTGTGTAAAAAACATAAAGAGAGATAAAAAACATAAAGAGAGATAAGAAAATAGGCATTTATCAGATTATTTGAGGGCGAGTAGGAAGGATAAGCCACAAACCAATCAGACTGGTCACCTACGGAAGAAGATCGGGGACGAAGTGTAAAGGGTAAGAGGGTAGTAACAGGATAGGAAGGATGAATTCTGAGCTCTAATGTTATAGATTTTTCTTTTGACCTTTTCTTGAAATATACTTACATATATTTACTATATTTATTTATTCTATTTACTATTAGTTATTAATATTGTGTATTAATATATTACATATGTTTACTATAACCATACCGTAGGTACTCTTTTCCATATGGCTTCTTCAGTCCAGTTATGTCTGCGAAGCTCGCCCACATTACTGGAGGCAAAAGCACTTCATTCCTTATCCTTGCCCGGTGGGAATATGCCGCAAGGCACTCATCCATTCTGCAGGTGATGGACATTTAGCTGGTTTCCAGTTTGGGGCTACTGTGCATAGCACTACTATGGATGTCCTTTTACATTTATTTTGGTGGGCACGTGCACTCTTTTCCATTGGACACACTCTCAAGAGTGGAATTGCAGTGTCATAGGATATACGTACATTCAAATACGAGATACGCAGGACACAGCAGTGAGCACGGAGCCCGTCAGTGAGCTCTCTTCCCAGATGACTCCCACACTTAGACGTGAGAATATTAGCTAGCAGTATTACCTCTCAAGAATGTCTCTCCAAAACCAAAGTCAGGAAGCCTAAAGAGCATTTTGCATTTCCTCAGAAGGCGTCCTCGTGAGTGAGGGACACAGACCAGACTGAGCCTTTCAACTGCTTAGTTGTTTTCCTAAAACTGTGGGTTCAGTGTCCAAATGCTGGGCCAACCAGGTAGAGTGAAACCGGCCTCTCTGCTCTGTGTCTTCTGTTATATATTAAAGTTTCTAACCCCATCTTTTATCTCCAATGGGAAAAGTGGAATGTACAGATCGGAGTAGAATATAATATAGAGATACACAACTATTTAACCTTTTGTTGTTTTTTAAGCAACACACTCCATTTTCTACCTTCTTTTTAAATTTTTATTTCATGGTAATACTGAAAATTGAAAAGTGTTTAAGCATTAAAACTCCTAATTGTCAAAGAACACTGAGGAAATGGGAGCCAGCAAAATTATTTTCTTGAATGCAGATATGTGATTGGGTATTTAAGAAAAAAGCATCATCTAAAATCTCCAAAAGATGATAGGAGTCAGCTTGTTAATACGGTAGTTAACAGCTTTAGCGTTTTATGGGCACCTGGGTGGCTCAGTGGGTTAAGTGTCTGCCTTCGGCTCAGGACATGGTCCCAGGGTCCTAGGATAGCGCCCCTCCCCCTGCTTGTGCTGTCTCCCTCACTTGCTTTCTCTCTTTCAAATAAATAAATAAAATCTTAAAAAAAAAAAAAAAAAAAGGCTTAGCATTCTAATTCACTGTGTAGAATTCCGGGATCTTCATCACTATAGTATAACAGGCAGCGGCGTCGGGGGCTCTTCACCTGACGTCACACACCTGTGATGGGCTTCCCACCGGAGCCCAGGCTGACCGGGGCTCAGCTGGCCACTCACCCCAGTGTGCTGGCCAACACTTACCATGGGAACTAGGTTGCACCGTCCCTACCCTGTGTCATTTTGCCACCTTTCCTTGCTTGGGTGGTGGTGGACTTGATGCCTTGCTAGTTTTACATACTGATAACTGCTGGTGGTACATATGGAAGAGTCTGAAAGGTCGTAAGGGGCATTGAGTCTTTGCTCAGTTCCAGCACCCATCCCAGAGGACAGACTCCCAGAGAATGTCGTGTGACATTTTAAGACAGGTTCTGAAGACGTTCAACGGTTATTATTGTTATTATTATTTTATTTGAGTATAACGGATACACAACGTTGCATTAGTTTCAGGTGTACAACTTAGTGATTCGACAGGTTTATACCTCATGCTCTGTTCACCAGGAGTGTAGCTGCCATCCGTCCCATTACATCACTACTACGGCTTCATGGACTGTATTCCTTATGCTGTGGCTTTCATTCCCATGACTTGTTCACTCCATCACTGGAAGCCTGTATTTCCCTCTCCCCTTCACCCATTTTGCCCAAAGTCCTCCCTGCCTCCCCTCTGGCAACTGCCAATTCGTTCTCTGTATTTATAGATCTGATTCCACTTTTTGTTTGCTTATTCATTTTTTTTTTTTTAGATTCCATACATGAGTGAAATCATATGGTATTTGTTTTGACTTAGCATAGTACTCTCTAGATTCATCCGCGTTGTCTCATCTCATCCTTTCTATGGCTGCATAATATTCCCCTGTGTGTGTGTGTGTGTGTATGTGTGTGTGTGTGTGTGCCACATCTTCTTTCATAAGTTATCTATAGATGGACACTTAGGTTGCTTCCATATTTTGGCTGTAATAAATAATGCTACAATAAACATAGAGGAGCATATCTTCTCAACTGAGCATTTTCCTTTGGGTAAACATTCAATATTGGATTATATGATATTTTTATTTTTAATTTTTTGAGGAACCCCCACACTGTTTTCCACAGTGGCTGCACCATTTTACATTCCCACCACCAGTGCGTGAGGGGTCCTTTTCTCCACATCCTCGCCAACACTTATTATTTCCTGTCATTTTAATTTTAGCCATTCTAACTGGTGTAAGGTGACATCTCCTTGTGATTTTGATTTGCATTTTCCTGATGATGAGTGATGTTGAGCATCTTTTCATGTGTCTGTTGGCCATGTGTATGTCTTCTTTAGAGAAATGTCTAGTCAGGTCCTCTGCCCATTTTAAAATCAGATTGTTTGTCTTTTTGGTATTGCATTGTATACATTCTTTATATATTTTGGATATTAACTCTTTATGGGATATATCATTTGCAAATATCTTCTCCCATCAGTGAGTTGTCTTTTTGTTTTGTTGATGCTTTCCTTTGCTAGGCAAAAACTTGTTATTTTGATGTAATTCTAATCCTTTATGTTTACCTCTGTTTCCCTTGACTTGGAGAACTATCTAGAACTAGGAGAACTATCTAGAAAAATATCAGAGAAATCACTATGGGCAGAGAAATCTATGGCCAATGTCAGAGAAATCACTTTCTGTGCTCTCTTCAAGGATTTTATGGTTTCAGGTCTTACATTTAGGTCTTTAATCCATTTTGAGTTTATTTTTGTGTGTGGTGTTAGAAAGCAGTCTAGTTTCATTTTTTTACATGTAACTATTGAAGAGGCACAATTATTGAAAAGTTCAGAAGTTCTGAATGAAAGTGAGTATCTTTAATCAACACTAGCAAAACTACATACTGGGCTTGTTGAGGCCAAAGGTCAATGTTGTTCCACTGTTAATGGCTGGAGGGGAGCTGGTACCTGGTGGTGTGACAAGCCCCTCACGTGCATGAGCTCTTACATGCACAAAGATGCAGGCTTCTGTACTGAAATTTAAGACTTCACATATTCAAGAATCTCCACAGCTTCTATCAGACATATTTTCTTTTTAGGAATGAAGGAAAATTCTCCCATTTTAAGCCACGTTTACGTCAATTCTATAAAACTGCAAGTCACTTTATAAATATTTTTAAAAATATATACTTTTGTAAATATTTAATATCCTTCTAATTGGATTTTGAATTGTAAATGTCAAGTACGATGTTTGGAGGTTTTTATGTTTTATGAGATTTTGTTAAGAAGGGAAAATTGTGCATTTTAAAGCTGTTTTTATGAGTAAATTTAATATACTAAAAATAAAAATTTTCAAAAATGAAAGAATATATGTGATTTCAGTTTTACCAGATATGGCCAGTTTCCTAAAGTGCTTGTGCTAATTCGTGTTCTCCATAGTAACGTGCAAAAGTTCTCCTTGCTTTATATTCCTACCTATATAAAGAGACTCTTCAATTTTTGCCTTTCTGATACGTACATAGTGCTATCTCTCATTCTGGTTTTGAAGTATATTTCTCTGAAAACAAATGATGTCAAACACCTTTTTAATATGTGTGACATTGTAATTTGTTCTAAGAAATATACATTTCTAGCACAGAGCTTCCAAACCCTTAGAATTTCGTAACTGGTGAGAAAGATAAAATGCATCTTTTTTATGTTAATGAGGTGACTTTCAGGATGTCCCTAGGGCACTAAGGAGGGCTGATTACTAGGGGGATGAATCCTAGATTGGGGGTTGGAACTTTCAGTCCTTCTGCTCCACCTCCAGGGAGGGGAGAGGGGTAGAAGGTTGATTCAGTGGTCAAGGGGCAAGGATCTAATCAACCATAACTATGTAATGAAGCTTACATAAAAATCCAAAAGCACAAATTTTGGAGCATTGCCTGTTGGTAAACATGTAGAGATTTGGGGAGAGTCGAACACCCTTTCTCCATACGTTGCCCTATATATCTCTTCTATCTGACTTCCTGAGTTACATCCTTTTATAATAAACTGATGATCTACTAAGTAAAATGTTTGTCTGAGTTCTGTGAGCCACTCTAGCAAATTAACTGAACACAAGGAGGTGGTCATTGGAGTCTCCAATCTCTAGCTGGTCCATCAGAAGTACAGATGTTAACCCGAACTTATGACTGGTATCCGAAGTGCTGGAAGGCAGCCTTATAGGACTGATCCCTTAACTGGTGGGATATAACAGTAGGTCCAGATGGTGTGAGAATTGAGATACATTGTAAGATATCCAGCTGGTGTTGGAGAATTGATTGTTGGTGTGGGGAAGTTCTCCTACACACACACACACACACACACACACACACACACACGTCAGAATTGATGACCAGAACATTTAGTGTGCCAATTAGACATTTGGGTATCTTTTGTGAAATGACTGTTCAAGCCTTTTCACACATTTTTTAAATTATCATGTTTTTAAAAATTGAATTTCTAGGCTACTTAATGTACGTCAATGCCACATAAATGCATGTCAAATATTTTTTCCCAGTCTGTGACAGAACTTTTCAATTTTTCATGGTGTCTTTTCAAAAACAGAAGTTTAGGAATTTCTAATATTTTTCTTCTTCAAGATTTTCCTGGTTATTTCAGGCATTCTACATTTCTATATAAATTTTAGAATCCCCCTTTAATGTCTACAAAGTTTCTGCTTAGGTATTTTGTTATAATTGCACTAAATCTATAATCAAATTTGGCAGAACGGTCAATAATTAGGATTCTTCCAGTCCACAATTGTGATTTATCAATCCTTGTATTTAGACCTTCTTTAATCTCTAAGTGATGTTTCAAGGGTTACTAGGAATGGGACATTTTTGTTAGATTTATTAATAGATGTGCAATCACAAAGGTTTGAATTGTCAGATTATCATGATATACAAGTCTGATTCAGCATCAGCCTTACTAATGAAAGACAAAGAATAAAAAATAGGAGTAGTAAAACTCCTAATGAAAAACTACTAATACAGTTTTCAGAATGCTCTTTTCCACAACACATCCATTTTTCTTTCCAAATGAAGGAAAATAATGGAATAAAGATTCAGTTAACACAGGCTCAACAAGATTTAGAGTATGTCAGATCTCAACATTGCTACTCACACAGCCTTCATCTGGCTACATAACTAACTTTCAGTCTTTAACAGAACAGTAGTACAGTCAGGGTTTATTTATAATAAACTATTTATAATAAACTATCTAGGTAAGCCAGACATATATTGCTAAAAGTATTCCTAGAACAGTCAACTGTTGGACAGAATAATACATTCAAAACCCTCCTTCATTCATTTTCATTTTCATTTTCATTTTCAGCCAGTAAACTCCATTAGTCACTAGAGGTCATGCCATGGGTACCTCTTAGGAGAGGGAGATGTGAGAAATTTCCCATTAATCCTTCTCTCCCCACTATGTATTAAATGTTTTGATGCTGCTGTAAACTATATTGATTTTTAAATTTGTTTTCTAACTCTTCATAAGTAGCAGTGCAATGAATGTTTATAAATTAAATATACTGAGGAAACAATAAATGTATTATAAATCAAACAGATTATTTTCCAGTTATTACCATTATTATCACTACTATGATCATTATTATTTTTGCCTAGTGGTAGCCATTAGGAACCACAGGACAATGATGACCAGAAGTGATGGAAGAAGAAGTCTGGCCTGTGATTCTCCCTGCTGGTATTATATTTTTCTTTTGAGATATTGCTAGCTTCAAGAAAAATATAGAAGTGTTCTCTTTTTTCTTATTCTTATGAAGAGAAAGTGTTTAGAATTCACCAGTAAAACCATCTGGCTCTAAGGTGACATTTTTGGCATGATTTTTTTTTTAAATAATATTTATTTTGTTGTATTAGTCACCATACAGTACATCCCCATGGCATGATTTTTAATAGTGAGTTCATTTCTACATGAGATATAGAACTGTTCAGATTTTTTTTTTCTTCTTGGGTCAGTTTTCCTAAATTTTGGTTAATATGATAATGGATATTTGAGGCCATGATAAATGGTTTTTTCTTTCATTTTATGAAATATTCTAAACATACCCAAAGGAAGAAAGAATAAATATTACAACAAATATCCTATGCCCATTTCCTAGACTTACCAATTATTAATATGTTGATAAAATTCTTTTATGTTTATTTTGTCAAGTGTTCTGAAATAATTTGCATGCAAACTGAAGTTTTTCCTTATTGTTTTGCTTTGGAATTAACAAGGTAATTTCTAAGGGAAAGTGAATTTTAAAAATGAAAGAGGTCTGATTATCATCACAGAACCTCTTTAACCCTTAGACATAGAATTCTTCTGTTCTGGTGGGGAAGAAAAGGTAGATACTGATGATTGAGAAAGAAGGTAAGATGAAGGAGAAGAAGAAGAGATAATCACGAAAGAAAATATATTGGTAAATTGCTTAGATATAAGAAGAAAATGTTGCCGTGGTTGATGATTATATTAGTGCATCACAACAAATTAACCGTGATAAAAAAATTGAAGCTCAAAACACATTGACTATGTCAGAGAAAGTTTATTATAGATATCCGTTACAGTAAGGCAAAGCCCGGCTGGGGCGTCATGACTCTCCAGCCTATGCAGAAGGGGATCCCTGAAAAGCATTACCAATGAAACATCAATATCTAGCTCATCAAGTTTTCATCACGTTATTGTCAGAAACCAGGTTGTCCCAAGTAACAGTCTAACTATCAAGACAGGATAAACGAAGCACAAGGTTATGGGGTAAAATTTTCTGGATGCATCAGAGTCTCACAGAAGACAAGTCCACAAATTGTAGATTTTCAAGTATTCAGTTGAAGCCAGAAGACCAGTATCTTCCATAGTACCAGGGACAATAGCAGCCACATCTGTGGCCTCCCCAGCCCCAGCCCCAGCCCCAGCCTCGTCTGCGGGAGCTGCCCCAGTCCCAGCCCCAGCCCAGGCCTCCATAGCAGTTGCTGTAGCAGCTCATGGCGTCAGGGTGGTGAGTGTGGCTTGCATTGTGGGCCAGTGTTTTTGTGACTGTGCTTGCACAGGGACATTTATATACACTGAGGGGGTGTAGAAGGCCACACTCTAAATGTCCTCTGACAGAACACGTTGCTTGGAAACTAGGCCAACGATCTTGTTTCCTAACACCAAACCGTGTCTTCTGCTTGTCTATGTCACTAGTTATTTAAAAGTTAGGCAACAGGTCTGATGTTCTGCTTCATTTGAATGCCTAGAAAAATACTTTACTGCTAATAAGATGCTATTGTGTTTATAACTACATACTTGCTTGGGCTTCTTAGTTTCAACGCCATAAGCCAATCTCTATAGCTTCAGGCATTTTTCATGCATCACATGGGATTCCATCTGCACTCGAATTCTAATTGTACCTTGTCCTTTGTCGTTCCATGGCTGTGGACTCTTTTCTAGCCAAGGGTGTCCTCTTTCTCTCCCAAGAATCCACATAAAATGAACCAGAATTGTTCCCTATAATACTGGTCCTATGGAAACGGCAATCAGCTGTGATGTCATCTAAATACAATGTACTTTTAACATCAGCTGAGAACTGGGTTTGCTGGTGCAAGGTTGATATTTAATTTTTAGAAGAGCCACCAGCTGAAGTCAAGGAATTTCTCAAGCATCATGCTCTCACATCAGAGTAAGCGCACTTGGTACGCTTACTTCAGACTTGCTGAAGTCTGCAGGAAAAGAGTTCTTGCTGACTAGTATAAACAGCTCCCTGCCCATGTATATATTCCTTTTTCAGAGTCTGAATTCCATAGTATCAAAGGACCATAGGACTGCAGACTTCAAAGAGACAAGGAACACCATTTATGTTTTTTAGCCAATAAGTAGACTACAATTCAGACAACAGAATTATATTAACAGTGAGAGTTGTTTGTCTTGTTACTGAATACGATTCAATTGATGCACAAGTTTACGTTGGTTTCAGGTGTACATCATAATGATTCTATACATTAGATTCTACACGACTATACACTATGCCGTGCTCACCACAACTGTAGCTACGTTCTGTCACCACACATTCTATTTTAATACACTGGTTGTTTCCCCATATTGAACCTGCTGTCCCCATGCCTTGTTCATTCTATAACTGGAAACCTGTGTCTCGCACTCCTCTTCACCCATTTTGCACATCCCCACTGCCTCCCCTCTGGCAACCACAAGTTTGTTTTCTGTATTTATTTGTCAGTTTCTGCTTTTTTGTTTGTTCATTTTGTTTTGTTTTGTTTTGTTTTTTTTTTAGATTCTGCATATGAGTGAAATCATACAGTATCTGTCTTTCTCTGTCTCACGTATTTCACTTGACCTAATACCTCCAGGTCCATCCATGTTGCTGCAAATGGTAAGATCTCATTATTTTTTATGACTCAGTAATATTTCATTGTGTGTACACCACGTCTTTAATGACAGAGGCCCAAAACCTAAGTGCTCTAATTCAGCCTTAGTTCATCAGGTTAATTTGAAGTTGAGGCTATGCTTGCAGGTGAGGGAGTTTATTCTCCCAGTGTGTGCTGCTGCCTTATATTTTTGATTAATTGTTTATTCCCACTATCATTAGAAATAAGTGCAAGTGATATGAAACCAACTAGCACATTTGGTTAACTAGTACTGCTTTTAAAAATGCTCAAAATAAATTAATATCAGAAAGTGTATATTGGGGTGCCTGGGTGGCTCAGCTGGTTAAGCATCTAACTCTTAATTCCAGCTCAGATTTTGATCTCAGGGTCGTGGGATTGAGCCCCACATTGGCTCCACGCTGGGTGTGGAGACTGCTTATGATTCTCTCTCTCTCTCTCCCATTGCCCCTCTCCCCCCTCAGGCTCTCTTTCTCCCTCCCTCTCTTTAAAAAAAAAAGGTGATTTTGAACACCATTTACACTTATTATCCTTGCTTTCCCTACTAGTTTATTAATAGTACAATGTGATTAAATGCTTATTGTTTCCATATTGATGGAGCTTTGCGATATAACAATTGAAGAGAATTATTAATGGTAAAGAACTGCTGTATTAGAGTCTGCTCCACTAGAAGAATTTGGTTCAATAAAATTTAAAGTAAATTAAAAAAAAAAGACTATTATCTTTAATCCTTGTCATAACCTAGATAAAGCCAGATATTTTGCCTTATAAAGGACCTCAGTAGTAGAAGATACCACAAGATTCAACCTAGGAATTACCTCCTCCATTCTGCTTTCTTTGCATCCTAAAGGAGAAGCTAACTTCTAGCCTTAAGCTTTATTTGTGCAAGAAACATCAAGTGATCTGCCTTGTTTTCTCATTCAGTCTACACTGTCTCCCACCCAGCACAGAAAGGACCAGACTCCCCCAATCACCTAAGGACTCATGCTGGTTGTTGAAGAAAAGAAACTTTGTCCTATCTTTTATCTTTTCAAGATACCTCTGTGTTCTCACCTCAAGATTTGACCAAATATCAGGGCTAGAGGCTCTTTTTCTTTCTTGATTTTGCTTTAATCAAGATATATATTTTTAAATGTATTCACTTAAAAGTCAGCCTCATTCTGTGCTTTTGAATCAACTGTGGAAAAATCAAACACTCAAACAAAAACTGCAAGGGGCATGGGGAAAATCCAATTCCTTCGAAATGTGTTTCAACTCAATGGACTCTGGACATCGGCCAATTTGTTAAGGTAAATCATATATCAGCCTTACTTCACTCTACTTCCAAGAACTGCAAAACAAGTGCAAGGACTTCTAAACGGTTTAAACATTAGCACAGTGTTTTCGTTGGCAAGCCAGAAGAAGACATTTTTTGGATGATTCTCCATGAAGAGTACAGATGTAAACAACACATTGATTGGAAAAGAACTAGATGGGATACTTACAGATCTCATGTATAGAATTTATATTATTTTGTTGTTGTGTTTTTTTTTTTTAAGATTTATTTATCTATTTTAGAGAGAGAGAGAGTGCAGGGAGGAGGGGGACAGTGAGAAAGAAACAAGCAGACTCCATGCTGAATGCAGAGCCTGAAGCAGGCCTCGATCTCATGACCCTGCAATCACAACCTGAGCCAAAACCAAGAGTTGGATACTTAATCGACTGGACCACCCAGGCGCCCCTATATTTTTATTTGCAAGTAAGTGATGATAGTACATATATTTACCAAGAGATTAGTATGGGCCAGGCACTATTTGAAGTCCTTTGTATGAATTAGCTCAAACTCATACCCATCCTGTGTAGTACGATTACCTTCTGGCGTCATTGCTTAGACAAGGTCACACAGCTAATCGGTGGCTGACCGCAGTTTCAAACTCAGTTTCCTGGTTAACGAGCCTTTACTTTTACTCACTATACACTACTGTCTTTACTATTATTATTAGGGAAGGGTAAAGTCATTTGGCTTTCAGAAGAAACATGACTTCAGAGAAAAGTACTTAACTTTTAAACAAGAAATAAATTTAAGTATTTAAGAAAAAAAAAGCATGACTTTTTAAAGGAAATTAAAATAAATGTTTTAAATACTTCTTTTTAAATTTACTGTGGTTGGCTTAATAAAATAAAGCAAGCTACTCCTAGGTTAACCTTTCTTATTGTTGAGCAACCCCATGAGGAGTATTGATTAGTGTAATAGTATCACTTAAAAATATCTATGGGAGGTATTAGCTTGCTGAAGGCAGCCCACACAACCTTTTGGTGGTTAATCCATTCAACAAACACTTATCTAGTGCTGACTATATTTCAGGCACTAATACACACAGTGTAAAAGAGAAAAGCCAGCCCGTGAACATCGTGGAGACTGCATTCTAGGATAAGAGATAGATATTAAAGCATTAATAAAGTTAATAAAATTATCTTACCTCTGGTATGGTCTGTAACATAATCATTGAATATCGACTTGGAGATTGGGTTGTCCTTCAGCTTAATAACTACAGGGAACTGTGTGCCTCTGGATTTGTTTCCCTCTCTCTCTTCCCTCAAGACCATAGGGCTTTTCCACTGTCCCTTCTTGATACTTTCAAATGATCGGACACAAACAAGATAATTTGTTTCCTCTAATCAGAAACTTCTCTTACTGCCTCATCCTTCTGCTTTTGAAAACTAGTTTATCCTTATTACCCCTTTTAATCATTTTCCTTCCCTTTCCTTCTTCTTTATTGCTCTTTCTCTTCAAAATGTCAGTGGGGCTCAGATGTGCCAGCTAGGGTCAGTCAAAAACCACACTTCTCATTTCAGATTTGTACTGTATCTAATTAAATTGTAAGTTGCTCCTCTAGAAACATTTCCTGAGTTGCCTAATACGTCCACACAGGTGGCTGTGTCCTGAGCACAACCAGGGAATGAAATACACCTTCTCTCCCTGCCTCTAGCAATCCAGGTTGTGTAACTTTCCAAATGTCATCTCTTTGGTGATTCTTTTTCCCTTCCTACAATCCACAGTATTTGTAGGCACTTCCCCATCGATGACTGGATTTACCATTAGAATATGTCTTAGCAGGAGCTGAGAAAGAAAAAGCGTTACACGCACACACAGGCTTTACATTTAAAGAAAAAGTCACATTACTAAACGTAAGGGGTGAAGCATATTAGCAAGTGAATTATACCAGATCTATTCTGCATAGCCAAAAAAGAAAAAAAAAAAAAAAAGCACAAAACTGATGACTGAACACAACACAAATTTGTTGCATCCTATCCCAACTAAGCCCTCACTGTTATCTGTAAATCCATCTTTGTGCCTGAGTTTGTTTCTTCCCTGGTTCCCCTCAGTGACATCAAACGTGTATCTGTCTCTCAAATCACTGCCTCTGTCTCCCATTCTTTTGCTCTGGCCCAGCCGTGCAGAGCAGAGCAGACAGTCAGCATCAGGCAGCAGCTTTGGCAACTTCTCACCTTTCTCTGTCTCCTCTGTACACTTACTTGCTTTGAAATTTATTTCAGATTCAATATGTGAAAACTGACTTAAAAAAAAAATGCTGACCATCTATCTTACCTTTTATGCCCCATGCACTCAATGTCTTTTCTCTTCCCTATGGTTCCTATCTTAGCAAAGAGCTTCAGAAATCACCAGTTATTCAAACTAGGAACCTGGACTCACATCTGAACCAAGCTTCTTTTGTTCACCTCCTCCAAATTAATTCTCATTCATTCATTCAACAAATAATAGAGAACATTTACCTATTCGTCCTGAGGATAAAGTAGTAAAAAGAAAAACAAACCCCCCATCTCCACTGGACTAGCATTTCAGTGGGGGAGACAGACCATAAACAAAAGAGACAATGTATTCATTTAACAAATATTTACCGAGTGGCTACTCTGTGTTCAACAGTTTCCAGGCACTGGGAAGCAGATTTCCAGGGAGTAAACAAAGCAGACAAAGCCCTGTCTTCCTGAAGGTTGCATTCTAATGGGAGAGGAGGGCAATCAATCAATTAATTCATCAAAAGAGTATGTTTCATAGTGATAATAGTAACTGCTAAGAACAAAATATAAAGCAGAGGTGGGAGATACGCAATGACCCACTGAGAGTATTGAAATTATCGATGTGTAGGGAAGGCTCATCCCAGATAAGTGACTTTTCTTGAGCCATGTAGCTGTCTGGGGAAGAGCATGCCCCAGAGCACGGACAGGTGCTCTGACATGGGGTCGTGCCAGGCTCCCTGAGGGCCAGATTGCCTCACGTGGAACAAATTACAGGGAGAGGACAGGAAGATTGCATGAGAAATGTGAGATCCCTTAGGTCTGTGCTGATGAGTTAGACTCTCAGCAGCACCGCTTAGAAAAGACGCTCACACATATACATAGGGAGGGCTCTGGATTTACTCTGAACGAGGAGGAAAGTGGTTGTTCAGGGTAGTCGGAGAACATGTCACTTGGTTAGGAAGCACGTTAAGTGGCCCCCAAAATCTACTCCTTCCTGGTATACGGGCTCTGCATTATTTCAGCACTGTAACTATAAAGGGTTTTAGTACGATGATTAGGCTGTTTCATACATGGCACAGTTGACTTTAAAAGGGGGAGATTATCTGGGTGGGTCTGACCTAATCATAGGAGCCCTATAAAAGAACAGAATTTTCTCTGGCTAGTAGCAGACTCCGAGTGGGGGGGGGGGGGTGACATGTCTTTGCTGGCTTGAAGGTGGAGGGGTCCATGTGCCAAGGAAGGGAGGGAGTCTCTAGATGCTGACAGTAGCCCCATGATGGCAGCCAGCATAGACACGGGAATTCAATTCTACAGCCATAGGAACTGGATTCTGTCAACAAGCAGTATGAGCTTGAGAACAGAGCCTTACTTAGAGCCTCCAGGTAAGAATTCAGCCCAGCTTTGGGCTACACTGAGCAGAGTACCCAAGGACACCTTGCCAGACTTCTGACCTACAGGGGAGGGGAGGCATGAGGAAATGAGTAGAGCTTTAAGCTGATAAATATGGGGGCACCTGGATGGCTCAGTTGGCTAAGCATCAGACTCTTGGTTTTGGCTCAGGTCATGATCTCTAGGAGGTGGGATTGAGCCCTGGGTCAAGCTCCCGTCTGAGCGGAGCCTGCTTTGGATTCTTTCTCTCCCTCCTGGACTGCCCCCTCTCCCACTCAGGTGCTCTCTCTCTTAAATAAATAAATAAATAAATAAATAAATAAATAAATAAATAAACAAATAAATAATAAAATCTTAAAAAATTAAACCAATAAATATGTAGTGATTTGCTAAGCAGCAATAGAAAACTAATACAATCTCTAAACCTTTCAATTCTGAATGTTTTAAACTCAATTCTCAAAATCATTGCTAATATTCCTGAACTTCATCATGCAAGTTTTGTCTCACATTTACGATTCAGAAGGGATTCAAGGAAAATTGAGAAAATAGTACCATGTTAAATTTGGAATATTATGTATATTATTATACATGTCAAAGTAAATATATTAGAGGCTGACCTTCCAAGAATCTGCTTTGTGACTCTCGCATAGATAGGAAATGGATGCTATTTCAAAGCCACATTCTATCTGCCAAACTTCAAAAAAGCACGCTGTTCTTTGCCCAAAGAAAGTTTTCTTCCTTGTACAGGTCAATAAACTAAAGTTAAAATTTAGGATTTTTATTTCTCTCTCTCTTTTTTTTTTAAGATTTTATTTATTTATTTGACAGAGAGAGAGGCAGTGAGAGAGGGAACACAAGCAGAGGGAGTGGGAGAGGGAGAAGCAGGCTTCCCGCTGAGCAGGGAGCCCAGTGTGGGGCTCGATCCCAGGACCCTGGGATCATGACCTGAGCTGAAGGCAGACACTTAATGACTAAGCCACCCAGAAGCCCCCAAAATTTAGAATTTTTCTAACTACAGTTAGAGTTTAGCTTCTAGTTCTGGTTATATCACTTAATGTGACATTGGATGTTAGGTTGAAATTCATTTTGAAAAGTAGGATAAAAATAGCTTTGTACAATTCAAAAAGCTGTTGTATATATTAAAGAAGAAAATATAATACAGGAAAAGTGCTTTGAAAATGGAAAAAAATATTATTTACCAAATAACAATATCCTTAAGTAAAGTTACCTAAGGAGAATTCAGTGAAAGCCTTCAGCAATATATTTCTGATTAAAACCTATGACCACCAAAATACAGGTATCCCCCCCTTTCCAAAGTTTGTGTTACACCCCTTCACTTTTATGAAAGATGAACATTTGTGCCTGTTTTCGCTAACCCAAGGAAATCTGAAGAGGATTTTTTCCCTTTTCAGAAAAAAAAAAAAAAGGCAAAAAAGTGAAAATACATTCTTCATTGGTTTTGCTGTGTGTCATTATAGAGGCAGCAGGATCGAGAGTGGCGCCCCCCAGCTTCTTCCCCAGGAACTACACTCAGCGTCTCCGCACCAGCGGTGAAGCTTTGAATTGTGTTTGCGAGCATCTGTGCTGTATCTCCATTGATTTTTTGCATCCAGTAGCAAGATGTGTCCCGAGGTATTAGAGAAGACTACGAGAGGTTACCTTTGGGGTCTAGGAATGCTCGATGTTTTTTCCATTTACATTAAAGGTACCCTTTCTTGTGATGAAAGTATTCCTAGGAACGCTCTCCTTGCAGATGCGGTAGAGGGAGGAACTGTCATGTCTTCCTGCTACAATTGGTTCTACAACTTTTATCTTCTTTAGACTTGTAATGGTTACAAAACAGGGCACTGATTCTTCTAAATTATCTGTCTTCAATTTCATATCCCTACTCACCGCAATTCCTAGAAAACTGCTACTATTATTTTTGATGGTGGTTATCATCTATGAAGTTGGAAGGGCTTTCCAGGCAATCTAACTCCACCTTCCAATTTCTAGTTTCTAAATGAATCTCTACTGAACATGTTGAACAAGTACATGTCTGCTAGAGAAATAGCTTCTAGTTAGTGGTGATGGCAAAACGGGCTGCCCAGAGTACCCAGCTGGCACAAACCCTGCATTCCAACACACTCTAAATCCTCCCTTCTTGTACTTTTCCTTAATACCAAGTTCAGGAAGCAGATTTTGTGAAAACTTCGACTACACAAGTCTTCATTAAATGCCTCTCTCATACAATCTCACTGCTCCCAATACATAAATCTTTCTTAAAAGTTGACACAGATAATTATTATTGTGCACTTGTTATCTGAGTTTCCTTCTGACCTGTAAGCTCATCAAGATCCCAGAAAACTTTTTGTGTCTTTCTACCTCTGGTACTTAGTGCAGATCGGGGTACAATGTGATGGTACCTTATCCCTGGGTAGATGACTGAACCCATCATGGGAGTCATCAGCCACCACAACATCCCCAACCACAGCCAAACGGAATAAACTGGCACTCAGGTTGACAGAGTGAGCACAGCTACTTCTCGTAGATGCCTAAGACCAGGGCATCTAAAAATACAGATTTTTTTTTTGAATGCGCATTAATGTATAATCATTTTTAAAGTTCATAAAAACTTTGGTATTGGCCTGAACTTGAACTTGTGCTACATGTGACCTGCTGTATCTTATGTCTACTATTTGTTACTGATGTCTGTTCCTACTGTTTTATGAATCAACATCTAGAGTCACTCATTATCAATATTTTCAATAATACAAGCAGAGATAATATTTTGTTTGGCAGGATCAATCTATTTTCTTGAAAGAAATTAAATATGACATTTTTCAGAGGTTCATCCTTTCCCCTTTTTTCCAGATCTCATGTGATTTCGTGTGTGATTAGTTTGGTTTATAGAATCCAGAGTTAAGGATGCCACTGTCATTAAATTAAAAGATAAGTAGGTTAAGTGTCGACCTATCTTGTGTTTATGGCCTGAATGCAGTTGTCTTTCAAAACCTGACATTCATTTTAAGACATTTTAAGAGAACTTTGGTCTTCACAACTGAAAACATAGTTCCTTAGAAAGACAAGAGAGTTGGTTCCATACAATTGCCATTTTTGCAGGGTTTTATCTTCAGTGAAGCAAGGCTTGTTTAAAAAAAAAAAAAAGTTGAATAGAAGTTGAAGATGCCAACTGGAAGTACAAACAATTGGTAAACAGAATAACCAGGACAATGCTGGTGCTTCTGGAAGCCTAGAAATAGAAATGAAGTTCAAACACACACACATCATAGACTGGGACTTTCGGCCCTTTAGATAGAATCACACACTAAGTCACATAAATATCATTAATCTGATTAACAAGGGGGTAAAATTAATCAAGGTAGGACATTTGAAGGAGCACACATCTACAGCAGGACAAACGTCTGTTTGGACTCCCAAATGCAGGGACTTACGAAGCTACCTATCAACTATCCCCCAGAAACTAGGATGGCAACTTAGCTAACCAATTGCTATGTAATTCTGAAGGCTGTTTGAGCTTCTCCAATTGTTGTTTAAGTGAGGCCAAAAAAGCCACCGCAGGAGACAAAATCCATAAAGAACACAGCTTCCAACAGCACAACAGAGTCCTGTCCTGCTTGGAAACAGTAAAAGACAGCAGGGCTTTGAGTACAACAGTGGCAAATGGTGTTATAATGTTGCATAACGATCCCACTGTGAGGCAATGAGACCGGTAAAAGCAGCTGCAGCTGTGTTGATATACTTTGAGCAGAGTGTGCAAAGAACTGCTGGACAGTCTCTCTCCCCTCATGGTCACACAGGATTATAGGTACGACACCATGGTCAGGAGCTTTTACAAAGCACAGGGGCACAGACGGCAGACACACATGGACGTAAACTCACACTCAGTGCTTGTATGTGTAGAATGTCTCTCTATGATGGATAGAGGAGACACTATGACCATTTAAAATGCCAGGCAGAGTAAGTTTAATGTAAAGTGAATTTTCACATGTCTCCCATGCACAGTTTGGAATGAGAGGTCTGCCCCAAAAAATGTATACAAAAGGAGAATCATTACCCAAACTGTAAGTCTCCCCCACATCCCTCGAATTAGAATTGCAAATTCAGATGATTCTTATCAGGTCAGTCTTGGCAAGATGAATTTGAAATTCTATCACGTTAACCTAGGATTGGCTCCTCACTCCTTCGCAGAAGAGAGGCACTAATGGAACGAAATATCTAGAAGGTAGAGTCAGCAAGAGGGCAACGAGCTGAAAGTCCTTCGTCGTGTGCAAGATTGTGTACAAGGCTTTTCAGTAGCAGCCAGAGAACCAATGTCTTCCGTAGCAATGTGGGCGGTAGCAGCCATATCCGTAGCCTCCATAGCCAGCACCATAGCCACAACCGTAGCCGCAGCCATAGCCACCGAGGCCATAGCCCAGCCCCCATGGTAGTTGCCGTAGTAATAGCTCATGGTGTGAAGAGTTGAGGATTTAGGCGAGAGCAGAGAGTCTGCTTACAGAATAAGAACTTCTGCGTTTCCAAGGGGCCTTTTATACACCCTCCTTAGTGGGTGTGACGAACCACAAGGGATCATGCTGTGCATTTTATCCACTAATTTTTATGGAAACCATGTCATTAACACTGTATTACTTTAGAGGAGAAGCCCTTACACCCATTAATTTCAGAATTCCTTTGCTGCTGCCTCCAAATTCTTTAAAGTATGTAATATACATTTAATAATGAAAAAAAAGTTTACTGCCGTATTTACTCTGCAAACCAAGCTTCATGAGTTTGCATAGCTTGAAAACCGCACCCGGCACTGAAGCTTGCCATGAAATAGTAACCTCATCCCTCTTCAGACTTAAAGCACAAACGCCCGGAAACCCCAGGGAGCAGTGAACGGGATTTAGACCAACATCATCTTCATTTTTGTTTTGGCAGAGTCCTAATGTCCAGAGAAATACTGCTCTTTGTTTTATTTTAGTTTTCTGACAAATTGATTTTTGGTATTTGATTACAAATAATTTGTTAGCTTAATTCAGAGTACTGTCATTCTCATCGGTTTGTATGTTTTTATGTGGTTATATGGTGTTCAGTTTTACATGCATCAACGTTTCTTAAGCATGACGTATCGCGGCACCTGGGTGGCTCAGTTGGTTAAACACCAGACTTGATTGCGGCTCAGCGTCAGGACTTCGAGCCCTGTGTTTGAGCTCCATGCTGGGCATGGAACCTACTTAAGATCCTCCCCCTCCCCCTGCCCCTACTTCCCTGTTCCCTGCCCCTCCCCCACCCCGGCTCATGCACACTCTCCCTCTCTCTTAAAAAAAATGTCTGTGATTAAAAACAGTATGATTTTTCTATAGAATCAATGATGTTTTTCATTTCACCTATGTCTATTTTTTTCTAAACATAATCGCTCTTAAATTTACAGTTGTGTAGTATATTATCTAACACCAGTTGTGTTTCTTTTACATTTGCTTATTTTTAGTATTTTCCTTCCTTTTATTTCA
Source organism: Ursus americanus (assembly GCF_024610735.1). Taxonomy (NCBI): domain Eukaryota; kingdom Metazoa; phylum Chordata; class Mammalia; order Carnivora; family Ursidae; genus Ursus; species Ursus americanus. Next base: position 85,783,315 of record NC_142130.1, read on the forward strand.
AGCTGTGTTGTATGGCTCACAGTTGACAATAGCTGTTATAACTTTATTCCCAATGCCACTCTTATCAATGTGTAATAATACATTTGGACTATGTAATGCTTCTCATTTATACTTCATTTCATAAAAATTTTGCTACACTTGTTTTCATTCTGTTTGGCCTTTTATATTTTTGGTTATCTTTTTATTTTTATTTTTTATTTTTTTAAATTTTCATTTAAATCCCAGTTAGTGAACATACGGTGTAATATTAGTTTCAGGTGCACAGTATAGGGATCCCACACTTACAACACCTGGTGCTCATCACAACAAGTGCCCTTCTTAATCCCCATCAACTATTTCCCCCATCCTCCCACCCACCTCCCCTCTGATAACTATCAGTTTGCTCTCTAGAGTTGACAGTCTGTTCCTTGGTTTGCCTCTCATTCTGTTTTTTTCCCCTATGCTCATTCGTTTGGTTTCTTAAATTCCACATATGACTGAAATCCTATGGTATTTGTCTTTCTCTGACTTCACTTCACTTCGTATAATGCTCTCTAGCTGCAGCCACATCATTGCACGTCACAAGATTTCATTTGTTTTTATGGCTAAGTAATATTCCACCATGCATATATACACACATATATACATATACGCCACATAATCATTGATTCATTCAATGGACATTTAGGCTCTTTCTATAATTTGGCTATTGTTGATCACACTTCTATAAACATTGGGGTACCCCTTTGAATCCGTATTTGTGTATCCTTTGGGTAAATACCTAGAAGTGCAGTTGCTGGATCATTGGGTAATTCTATTTTTAACTTTCTGAGGACCCTCCACACTGTTTTCCAGAGCCACTGCACCAGTTTGCGTTCCCACCAACAGAGCAAGTCTGTTCCCCTTTCTCCACATGCTCTCCAACACCTGCTGTTTCCTGTGTTGTTGATTTTTGCCATTCTGACAGGTGCAAGGTGATATCTCATTGTGGTTTTGATTTGTATTTCCCTGATGATGAGTGATGTTGAGCATCTCTTCATGTGTCTGTGGGCCATCGGTATGTCTTTTAGGGAAAAAGGTCTATTCATGTCTTCTGTCCATTTTTTAATTGGATTGTTCATGTTTTGTGTGTTGAGTTTGATTAAGTTCTTCATATGTTTTGGATACTAACCCTTTATTACATACGTCATTTGCATATATCTTCTCCCATTCTGTAGATTACCTTTTAGTTTTGGTGATTGTTTCCTTCACTGTGCAGAAACCTAACTCCCAGTAGGTTATTTTTGCTTTTCTTTCCCTAGCCTCAGGAGATATATCTGGTAAGAAGCTGGAATAATCCATGTCAAAGAGGTTACTGCCTGTGTTCTCCTCTAGGATTTTGATGGTTTCCTGTTTCACATTTAGGTCTTTCATCCATTTTGTTTTTATTTTTGTGCATGATGTAAGATAGTGTTCCAGTTTCACTTTTTACGTGTTTCCCCGACACCATTGTTGAAGAGACCATCTTTTTTCTGTAGGATATTCTTTCCTGCTTTGTCAAAGATTAATTGGCCATATAGTTGTGGGTTCATTTCTGGATTTTCTACTCTGTTCTATTGATCGATGTGTCTATTTTTGTTCCAGTACCATACCGTTTTGGTCACTACAGCTTTGTAATATTGATGTGGTATATCATGATTGATTTGCAAATATTGAGCACCCTTGCAAACCAGAAACAAATCCCACTTGATCATGGCGCATGATTCTGCTAATGTACTGTTGGATTCAGTCTGTTAGTATTTTATTGAGAATTTTTACATTCAAGTTCATTAGAGATATTAACCTTCAGTTTTCTTTTTTTAGTGGAGTCTTTATCTGGTTTCAGCGTCGGGGTAATTCTGACCTAATAGAATGAATTTGGAAGTTTTCCTTCCTTTTCTATTTCTTTGTATTAATTTGAGAAGAATAGGTATTAACTCTTCTTTAAATGTTTGGTAGAATTCATTTGGGTATCTTTTTAAAATAGATGTTAACCTTTTCTGCGCTTGAAATTGATGACCACTACCAACGCGTAGTGGCAATATACTACAAATGCTTGAAGTGATTATATTATTTGCCAGAATTACCTATTAGATACATATTACACTTGGAACAATGAAGTAATGGTTGTCTTAGGCAGTGTCACGAAGTTCTGAAGGTCATGTATCTTCAATTTATCAAGTAAATGAAAATTGTGGATATCATTTTTAGAAAGAAAAGTATATGACACAGTATTTTAAATATGATCTAAAGAGGGGCATCTGGGTGGATCAGTTGGTTAAGCATCCAACCCTTGGTTTTGGCTCAGGTCATGATCTCAATCAAAATCCTGAGATAGAGCCCCGTATAGGGGGAGTGGGAGACTGTTTCCACCCTCTGTCTCTTTCTACCCTTCCCCCCAACCCATACACTCTCTCCTTCTCCCAATAAATATGATCTCAAGAGATGTATGGGCAGTCAGCAGTTCAAGGCACATGAAGTTAGATGATTTCATAAACCAGGCACCTTGGAGCCTAGTGTGGGACACTCAAATTACTGAAGTATTGAGATACTGAAGTATTTCTTTTTAAATAGCAGAGAGCATTAATCTTGCTATTTCTAATTTCTCTTCACTCACAGACATAGGAAGATAGTCATTCTCCTACATATTAATAGCAGTAAACTTTTTGAATTACATAATTGCTTTCAGAAAGAGCTAAATAGATTAACCATTTGAAAACCAAAGTTATGGTTTTAGAAGGGAAATTTGCCTCATTTTTGGAAGAGCTTAGCCCTGAAGTCTTATTCTAGTAATAACTACAATCAATGAGGAAAATGTTGACTGGAAACGAGGCATACAGTGTAAATAGTTCATCTGGCAGAGTCCAAGGATTCACTGAGGAAGAGGCTTTAGTGAAGCTTTTTGGGATGCTGGGGTTATGCTGAGGGAAGAATACAAGTATTCTTCAGGGCAAAAGTGACCTTGATATAAGATTTCAAGTATTTCTAGTCACATTAGCATGATCAAATACATTGTGTAACGATTTTATTAAGTTATCCTAGTCTGATGTCATTAAACATTCAGTTTACGTAACTCCCTATGTTCTAATCTTTGGCCCAGAACACAACTTTCTGATTATTATCAGTCTTGCCATTCCTTTCGGGAAGAAAGTAAGCTGATTGTATTGGGTTTAAGCCTTTTGGCCATTCTGACAGTGATTTCTCAGGGTACGGTAATAAATTGGCCTCTGATTATGATTTCATTCCCCAAATAAAATAGAGATGATATGGTGATAAAATGGGCTTTGAGTATTTCCACTTCCCTGTAACAGTAATTTGTCTCATAAATTAATAAAACGATCTAATTATAATTTGGATTTCCAAGTAGGTTAGCTATAAGGAGAATTCACAAATCAAGGAAACTCAAGTATTACAGTTCCTGCAACAATTATTTCTTATTGTATATTAATGAGTTGGCATTATGTTTTATAGATGATTCACTTGAACTTGTTAATGTTAGTCAGCCCCTGAGAAATGGATTTGTTCTCAATGTACTAACTGAACCAAACCATCTAACTGAGCCTAGAAGCTGAAGAGCTAAATCTTGGAGAGGTAGTAACTTAGCAGGGCAATTAATGTTTTCCTAGGGACTTCCAGAGATTTGGTTTTTTTCTTCTCCTCAGGAGATTCTGGATTCTTCTTTCTGTCTTATGTGAGCTAAAAAGTATTTATTATGCAATGAAATTATTTTTGTCAACATGTACTGGGGGCTAAACCCTATACCCATTGTATTACAGGGTATATATTTACCCAGCCCATTTTTTCAATACATTTATTGAACAATATTCTGGAATACCCTAGATGGACGAGCACAAAGACATAATATGATCAGTTACTGCAATGGCCCTTGTGCATGCCTCAGTGATGTGCTCAACTCCTTGCCCTTCTACGGCAACCACAGATTGCTTTTTCTCCTATTATCACAGTTTTCTCCTTTGATATATTTGTAGGTTAAATATTGTATTCCCTTTATAGTTAGATGTCTTTGTTTAATTCATGAAGTTCATTGTATCTCCCTTTACCATTTTTTAACCCATAAACTAACCATCAGGACTACCTGACCCTTTGTTTTATATGTTTGCAATTTCTCCCTTGTATTACTCAGATGCCTTTTATGCTGTAAGTAAGACAATTACTCCTATGTCCATATCTTAGCAGCCTAAACCTAACTGCTCAGCAGACACTGAAATGGTTCACATATAAACAGTAATGTAAAGTAAAACACAAAATGCATCAACAATGGGGCGGGCAGTTGTTAGTTTTGAGCTTTCTTTAACTCTTTCCTCTGCGACCAAAAAACAGATTGATGCAGGGGCGCCTGGGTGGCGCAGTCCTTAAGCGTCTGCCTTCGGTTCAGGGCGTGATCCCGGTGTTCTGGGATCGAGCCCCACATCAGGCTTCTCTGCTATGAGCCTGCTTCTTCCTCTCCCACTCCCCCTGCTTGTGTTCCCTCTCTCGCTGGCTGTCTCTCTCTCTGTCAAATGAATAAGTAAAATCTTTAAAAAAAAAACAGATTAATGCAAATCCACAGTATTACAGTATTACAAATATAATCCTCACATTCTTAAAACAAAAAACAAACAAAACCTATGACAGACAGGGTGACCTTCCTAAAATTCTAGTTAACGTAGCTAATTGTTGAAGCACAAGCTTCCCACTTAAACACAATGTAGAATTTCTGAATCCCTGGTACTCCTCCAGAAATTTAACCTAGAATTTGGTGGGATGAGATAGTTGGCTGAACTCAGTGAGACAAACAAAATTTATACAGGATTCTTAAATATGATGCTTGCGAATTTTTATGTAGAGTTTTCTAAAATAGATCCTAAGATAAATTCAAAGTTTCAGAGTTAAACATCTGGACGATGACATTTTTCTCCAACCACAATAGGATTACATGTATTGATTTGTTCTTTGTAGTTATGCCATCTGTTATGGTTGAGCACTCTGATAAGAACAAGTTTTCTGAAGTTTATTCCTGTAATGACAAGAAAAATAAAACTTGACTTCAAGGGGTATGGATCGTCACACTACATTCTACCTGCTGTATAAATATCACTACATTACATAGAATAGAGTATACGACGGACACTCGTGGAAGTATGCTTTCTCAGCTCTCAGGACAAGACATATATCATCTGAGAAGCAGATTTACTTTTATTCTATGACCCTAAATCGTATAACTAATTTCTGTGATATACCTACCTATATTTTCTGAGCCACCGTCATGGATCATTCCTAGAAAACAAACAAAAAAGACTTCAAAGTACACAATACACGTAATGATCATGATAATTCATCCTCAGGATAAGGCGCAAAACAATGATAAAAGTATATGCACAAAGATGTCCATCTCGGTTTATTATAATGATAGTATTTATAATAAGAACGGGGCACCTGGCTGGCTCAGTCAGTAGAGCATGCAACTTTTGATATTGGGGTTGTAAGATTGAGCCTCGTGTTGTGTGTAGACACTAGTGGAAAAGATAAAATAAAATCTTAAAAAAAAAAAGAACAAAAATGGGAAATAATCTACCTGTACAACAATAGAGTAACAGTAAAATAAAGTACATTGACAATATCGAATACTTTGTTTTGATTAAAAACATGGTTTATAGGGCATTGTAATACCATGGGAAATCCCTAGTGGTGTAACGTTAATTAACAAAAGCAATATACAAAAATCACTGTGTGATTTTAATGATCTAAGTTACACAAAATCTCAAATAAGAATATGGGGACAGGGTTAATAATAAAACATATCTTGCAGGATTGTTGTGAAAACAAAAAGAATATGAGAGTAGAGAAGTTCATATGGTAGGTCTTCCAACATAAGCACTCATTAAGTGTTGGCTTTTATTATTGTGCAAAATGGAAACAAACGCTCTTCTTAAAATATATGGAACACAGACATCACCAATAAGGTAGGTGCATACAGAGAACATTTACCTAAAAGTCTTAATAGACAGAAGAAAAAAAGCATTCATTTACCAGAGTAAAGGTAATGTTCTCCAGGATATTCCTCTCAGCTGGGTGCACACACAGAATGAGAGGATTCTACTTAAGCAGCTGGCATGAGAACTTGAAATGGAACATTTACTTAAAATAATTCAAAAATAGATTGAGGGCGCATAACTGAGGACAGAAACTACCAGCATTCTGGGTTACCAGGAAGCATAACTGAGCAGACCAGTGAGTTCCAGCAGACACGAAGATGTCAAAATTCTTCCGATGAGACCCTGAGGTCAGCTCTCCAACATGAAATAACACAAAATTAGTAAGTCATTACAGCTTTAAATTCATTCATTCTCATGTTTACTCACTCGAAAACTATATACTGTACATGAATTGTAAGGCCCTTTTTGAAGCTTTGGAGATACTCTAAAGGGGAAAAAAATCAAGAGACAAAAGCCCCCGTCCTTATGAGGCACACATTCTTCTAGGTGAGAATAAATATATCAGACGGTGTTCAATTATATGGAGGAAAATGGGGTACAGAAGGGAGTTAGAAAGTGCAGCAAAGGATATGACATTTTCAGCAGAGTGGTCAGGGAAGACTCACAGAGAAGGACATTTTGAGACAATTGTTGGAGAAAATGGAGGAGCACACTGTGCTGATGTTTGGAAGAAAAGCACTCTAGATCAAAGGGGCTTTGAGCACTAGAGCACTGATGGGGAGAGTGTGACTGGCATATTCAGAGAAGCACAGTGGGGGAAGCCATTGGAGGGCAGGTAGGGAGGTGCCTTTAGAGGCCATTGGAGGAATCTGGCTTTTACTCTGAATGGGGTGAGTAGCCAGTGGAGTATTTAGAAAGGAGTACCATGGTCTTACGTGATTTATATTTCTTCCTCTCTCTTTCATTTCTCAAGTCTACCTGTAGGGATAAGAAGAGTGCAAAGCTTTCCAGGCAGGTCCAGCTCTCCCTGAGGGAAGGCAGCAGTAGGTTCCAGCAGCCTCCAACAAAGAGATTGTGGAGAGGTGGAAGCAATCAAGGAGGCACTGAGCACGACAGTTGGCAAAGGGATCCAGGGAGATATGTGTGGAACACTAAAAACATCCACTCTGTGTAGCCTGGACAATGACTCTGGTTATAGCAGTAGGAGGTGGCCAGATATGGTTGGATCCTGGATAGGTTTTAAAAGTAGCGTTGATATAACTTTTTGAGAGATTGGATGTAGACTTCAAGAGAAAGAGCGTAGTCAGGGAACTCAAAAGCTTTCAGTCTGAAAATATGGATATGTCATTAACATATATGGGAAAGGTAGGTCAAATTTTTTCTTTGGAGTGAAGGAAGATAAAAAGTCTACTTTTAGACATGTTCAGCTGAAGATAACTGTGAGATACGTAAAATTCATATAAATAGTCAGATGTATGAGTTTGGTTTTTAAACAAAGAATCTGGGCTGGAAAGGAAGAAAAATATCATGACCATGCAGATGATGTTTAGCACTCTTAAGGTAAATGAGATCACTGCTGTAGGATGCTTTGAAAAATCAGTGGGATGACTCAGATGAATAAAGTCCCCAAAGGAGAGGAAGTGAATTATATTTGATGAGATTAAGAAAGAGTTGTTTGGTTTATGATTGGTTTATGGTTTGGTTTATGACTGGTTTATGAAAATTAAAAGAAAGTCTTAACTCCTGCTTTTCCTCTCAGTCCTGCTTTTGCTCAGGCTCTTGGGAACACTTACCTAATATCTTCTCTGACATGGCAGGCCATCGTCTTTCCTTTCAGTGCTATTCCTTCAACTCAGTAAAGAAATAACGATCTTGTAGGGCTCCAGGATTTGGTGAAGGAAAAAAGAGAGGGAGGAATTTCTAGCTAGCTTGTTACTTCAAATCACCTTTCTCACTAATAAACTTGCAATTTATCACATGAGTTTCTGTGTGTCTATTTTTCAATCAATAAGTAATCTTATATTTGATTTTCTGAGGTGAGTGATGATCCTATGCCCCAAGGTCCCCAATAAAGAACAATTGAACTATTTATAGTAAAAACCTATTTATAATAAAGTACCTAATTATTGCTTCCTTTCACTGTATTCAATTTTATTTTTGTGAAAGAAAACAACAACAACAACATTAGCTTGTATAAACTATCTTCTTTGGGATGCCTGGGTGGATCAGTTGGTTAAACGTCGGACTCTTGGTTTCTGCTCAAGCCACGATCTCAGGGTCATAAGATAGAACCCCACATTGTCAGGCTCCCTGCTCAGTAGGGAATCTGCTTGATTCTCTCCCTCTTCTCACATGTGCACTCTCTCTCAAACAAATAAATCTTTAAAAAAAAAATAAACTTTCTTCTGCATGTATACCTTTTACTATTAAGAGAAAATTTTCACGCAGGTAATCACAAAACCACAGATGCAAATAAGTATCAATGAGATTGATAAACAAAAGTAAAGTTTTGTCATGATGTCAAAACCAGATGACACTTAATGAAATATAAGATTCAAATTTTTCTACATTAGACAGTAAAATAAAATTATTTCAATGTATGGCAGTCACATAAGAGTAAAAAGCTAAATTCTAAATAAAATGGAAGCTACCTATATTTCCAATTTTCAAAAAATAGCGTCCTCAATCTGGTGGATGAGGTGGAAATCCTAAAGTTTTGCATGATGTAGGTGAGGATTTATTGCCAATCTGAACATAAATCAAAAGGTATAAAGCATCTTAGAAGTAAAAACATAGATTCAGAGATAAATGAATCTAGAGGTATGAGCTACACTAAAAGATTTTAATTAGAATCCACAGGACGAACATGGTCCCAAGTAGCATGGCTGTCAGCAGCTACTCCTACACCCACGGCAGCTGAAGTCACATCTACATCTGCAGACACAGCTCAGGTCACCACAATAGCAGGTAAGTGTCCTCTGAGAATCACCTACACGAGTCCTTTTGTACTCACTCGGTAGAGGGGATATAAAGCAAGCACTCTTCACAGTCTAGAGACCAATCGTCCGGGGCGGGTAGTGGTGTGCAGATGCCATTAATACATTTCTTCAGGCAAAATAAGGTTTGTATGTTCATTAAAACCAAGGTTACTTTGCTCTCATATCATATACTTTTATTGAAAAATGATTTGTTGGTTGCAAAGCTTTCACTTTCTCCTTACCCCAGTTCATAACAGGACATCCCTCATTCATCAATCCCAAACATTTGACCCTGTTTCATGTGCCAGAAATGTACCAAGGATTCGGGTAAGAGAGATGCAAGATAGAGTTCCTGAGAAGTTGTCTTTAAATGCAGTTACATCACATATATAATAAAAGCTGTACCTTGCCTTCCTATGTCCTGAAAATAGTAGTTGCATCTCACTAGAAGATTTAAAGCCAGGAAAAAAGAGTCAGAGCCGGGTTAACCCACATGATTTCAGTGTAAACTATTTTAAGAATGTTTTTTCATCACTACCCTCACCTGACCCCCAAAATGACAGCATGTGACATAGTCCAGATGTATTTAAATGCTTATATGAACTTGGTTCCTTTTAAACATTTTGTCATATTCTTGTTGTTTTATGGTGGGTTTGCCGTGAGATTCCCTTGTATCTAAATTTTCCTAGACACTCTTTGGAACAAAATGTAAGACTATTTCTAGTCTTAATCCTCAGTGAAACTGAATCTTTGTGACCCCAGATTATCTTACCCTTTTTCTCACTTCCACGTATTACCTTCTGTTTCTTCCTTCACCTGTATAATTCTCAAGGGCAACACAACGCACAGTGGCTGTAGAGGCAGGCATAAAACATTAGATCATGTTTATTATTTGACCCTATGTACAACTAAACTTTAGGCTGTAACATTAAAACTTCAATCACTTTTTCAAAAAAAGCTAAAATCTTTGAAATCAAAGTAAGCTACTTCCTGACAAATTTACTGGATATGAGGTAGAGCTTTGATAACTAGAGACATGGTTGGTTATGAGGTTAATATACTTCATTTTTGCTTCTGCTCATAATCCAAGATCAGAAAACAAAGACATCTTCATTTCACCATCAGAGGTACCATTGGAAGTTTCACTGAAGAAACAAAGTCATCGGTGACCTCTAACATTACCGCTGCCTGAATCCTCTCGTATACTCTTCCTGTGTTCCAGAAGCTGAGATTATGCAAATAGATACATAATATGAAGGACATAACTAACATCCATTATATAAGAAACACAAGGAAACAAAAATGCTTTCTTACAAGCTCCCACCTAATAAATACCACAGTACCAGGAAATCTTGAAATGATTTCAACTTTCTTTGTCTGAGCTACCAAGAACTTGGTACATTCTGGGGCTACATTTTCTATAACCAATCTCATAGTCAGATGTCATAGAAGGTCCAGTGCAACAATCTACATATCTAAAAAGAGGTCAGGATCTTCGTGAAATTGAAGTGTTATAAAAGAAAACACATTCTGTTTATAGTTAGCAGAAAACAAGTGTCTGGAAAAAATACATGGGCCATTAGCTTGGAGTATGGTGCTAGTATTAATAAAAAATGCTAATATATCTTGAGCACCTACTATATTCCAGGCACTATGCTAGGTCTTTTGGACACATTGTTGCATTTAATTCTCAAAACAAAACTCAGGATGTATATCTTTTCCATTTTACGGAAGATAAGATTGGTAGTAAGTTTCCCCAATGCGCACAAGTAGTAGTGTTAGAGCACATGGACCTTAACAGTCTGGTTCTACATTCTCACCCTCCATCACTCCACTCTATCACCTAGTAGGAAAGAGAGAAATGAATCCATTAAAGAGGCACTGACTCCAACAACAATGACATACCATTATTACATTCTTTACACCTTGACCCTGTTAAATTATGTTGCTTGACCTTCCAGTAGTTTTAATTTTGTGAAACCCCTGTGCCTAAATTTCATTCTACTAAAACTCAGATGTATATGATTAAATCAATAAATTCTATGACAGAAACAGGAGCAGAAGATGAGGCTAGAAAAATCAAGCAAATGTAAAAGGGTGGATGAGTTTATATGCCCTTCTGGGGCACATAAGCAACGTCCTACCAGGAAATCTTTCTTGTCCATACTGAAGAGTTCATTCATTTTGTCTGGGTTATACAAGACACGGAACAACGAAGGATCATCTCTCTGAACACAACTTTTACTCAGATCTTTGAATGAATTTTTAAATGATTAAAATCCTAAGTAATTCATGATATTTATGTATTTTTAGATTGTACATTATTATATACAAATATAATGCAAAATCTGAAAATAAAAAGATGAATATAAAATCTCAAAAATAACTATAAATATCATGCTTGGCATGGGTTGCTCAGGAGATGAACCCTGGCACTGCAGCGTTCTGATTTCAAACCTATTTAAGTAATTCACTCAAATATTACTTATTGAACCCCCATTATATTGAGACAGTGTTATTTTGGAGTTGGTGATACAGCAAAAACTAAATAAATACCTTGTTTTCATGGATCTTACATACTCTGCCCTTAGAAACTCCACTGTGAAAAAGTTTGAAAAGCTATGGGTGAGGTGCAAGATGGGCTTTAGAAAGTATTCTGTAGAGAGGGAGCAGGAGTAATGTGAAGAGACAAACAAGTGTCTACGGCAATAGTCCAAGTGGGAAATGATGCGTTTTGGACTAGAAACATGATGATGAAGCCAGAGATACTTTTAAGATATGTTTTAAAAATACAATCAATAGAAATTGATTTTGGATTCAATTTAGGAGTCAGAAAATGATGTCTTTAACAAATTCCAGGGCTTGGGCATGATATATTTGGAGGAAGTAGTTCCATTTTCTGAGGTCTAAAATATTGGAGGAAGATAAAGTATATTAGGAAAAGATTGTGTTTGAAATGTCTAAGTGTGGCTTTGATAAGATGGTAATTAGATATGCAAGTCCTGTTGAGAGGCCTGAAATGGCGATGAACATGTGGAGTGGGTCCCATGTAGTCAATATGTAGGTACTGAGGTAGCAGACATTACTTAATGGAGAAGATGTTGCTGGTGCATCAGCCAGTCCCCACCCCTTATCAGTTGAGGGACCCATCGCCAAGCACTGTGTTGGATACTGAAGGTCCACAACTGTCCTCTTCCTCAGAGAACTACTCTCAACTGATAAGAGCTGCTTCTCCTAGAGATGCATCCCTTCCTCAATGAAGAGTAGCCCATAGCCAGTAGCTAACTGATACGGGAGTACAAAACCCAGCCCTCCTGCCTCGAAGGAAGACAGTTATGGGGTACCCCTCATATTTTATCAATTCCTGTTTCAGGCAGAGGCTAGACTTCAGCTTCAAGAACGTATTAGCTTAGCTTCTTCCATGCGCCATCCTGCTTCCTTGTGTCTTAAAGAATGTCTGTCTGAGAGTATTCTCCTTAGAGAGTACCCCAATAAAGTACTTGTCTACAAATCCCATTCTCAAAATCCACTTTGGTGGAACCTATTCTAAGACAACTATGAAGAAAGTGCAAAGGAGAGACTGCCCATAAAAATGTCCACGGGGACCCACTAAATAATATAGATGAGTGAAGGAACTGTAGGCTATAGTAGATCAAATTTCACATCATTAAGGGATGTTTCCGTGGTGGTTGGGACAAAGAAAAGATTAGAATGAATTGATCTGGGTAGATGGAATTGGCAACAATATGTGCACATGATTATTTTGAGAAACCTGCCTCCGATAGAAAGTAAAGAAATGAGACTCTAGGAAATGTGCTATCTATAATGGGTATTATTTATTCTTTTCTTTTCGGGTTTTGTTTGGTTATAATTTTATGTTTATTGAGTATTGGTGTATTTGTGTGTTACATACTCCACATGTTACGTTATCCAGATAATATTTGAATTTCAGAAGAATACAGATGATAGAGAATGTGAAAACACTGGAGATTCCATAGTAAAGGAGTAAGAGAAGTAAAGTTCATAATGAGGTAGGGAGCACACAGAAAAGTGGAAAGATTAGGTTCTAGTAAGTTTAAGAAGGTATCCTCTTTGGAAAAGAGGCAAGTGTAAAAGACCGACAAGACTATGAGAATCCTGTTAGGTGAGACAGTCCATTATTCAGTTTTCCATAGGTTCGGGAGAGTTCCTGACAGAGAGCTCACATTCAATAGACGTTTGGCAAATTAATAGCAGAATTAATTAAACATGACAATAAGAAAAGACGTCCTATTCTGTGGCAGTAGCATTCACTTCAAGGTGAGTCTGGGAAGTTGATGATTTAATCTATTCACCTGTGATTAACAGCCACAGCCCTGTTTGCAACAGGAGTGATGTTTGTATTCACACTCTGGAAAAAAAATGGCTGAAAGCACATTACAGTTCAGCTCCACAGTGATTCAAAGATTTAAAATATGGTCATGTCAATATTAAATCTTTCTCTTTCTTTCCTTCTCTCTGAGTCTTTTAGAGTCCATTCACATTGAATGTCTTCCAGTTATTTTAACTCATGATGTTTTCTATTTCTCTCCTGTTACCTCCTTCCAGAACACACAGCCCTCTTGCCAGCATTTCTTTTGAATGCAAATGCACTCATACACACGCAGAAGACCCGCTTTCTTTATCCAGCACTCGGAAGAGTGCTCACTCACCTATTTAACTTTCTTCCGGGAAGGCCTCAACCTCCTCAGAATCTATGATCCCAGCATATCTTACATTATTCTAAGAATTACAAGTATCAAATTGTAATACCATTGCCTAATAGATAAACAGTACCTTCCCAAGTAGAAGGTACGTCCAAGAGAAGAGAGACCATATCCATCTTGTACATCTCTGTATCTATGGGGTCTGGATGATAAATTGTATGTAGCGAGCAACCATTCTACAAAAACTTGTATAATTAAGCTAAACTGACTTGGAAGCACCAGTAGCATTATTGGTCATGAAAATGCAAATATAAAAACACTGATGCAAAGGGCAACTGGGTGGCTCAGTCAGTTAAGTGTCCAACTCTGGATTTCAGCTCAGGTCATGATCTTAGGATCCTGAGATAGAGCCCTGCATTGGGCTCCACGCTCAGTGGGGAGTCTGCTTGAGGATTTTCTCTCCCTCTCCTTCTGCCCTGCCCCCCCCAAATAAATAAATAAATCTTAAAAAGGAGGGGGGGGGCTCCTGGGTGGCTCATTCCATTAAGCATCTGCCTTCGGCTCAAGTCATGATCCCACCATCCTGGGATTGAGCCCCTACTCAGTGGGGAGTCTGCTTCTCCCTCTCTGTATACCCCTCCCCCCAGCTTGTGCTTCTTCCCTCTCTCTCTCTCTCAAATAAATAAAATATTTAAAAAACCAAAAAACCCAAAACAAATAAACAAAAAACTGATGCAAAAGTATTGCAATAAGCAAAAATAAAACCATTCTTGTAAGATCACATAATATTTAATTAAGAAAAATAAGAATTTGTCACATAAATAATTTTAATTGGAAATGTATGGGATTTTTTAAATAATACAATTTCAAAAGAAATATAAATATTTTGAGATACTTCTTGCTCAATCCACATTCTACGGTTTTTGTTCCAAAGTAATTCAAGCGTAGGTCTAGATTAGGTATTTATCTTTTGATAACATTGATGGGATGATGAACACTGGAAAAAGAGCTAGCGCTTCGCAGGAAGATGAATCCAATAGGCTGAGTGGTTTTGGAGACTCCTCAGTAAAACCTGAGTCACCAATTCTGCCACCACAAGAAGGGTGGCAGCATTTGTAAAAATACCCCCCAGAGTCCTATCAGTAGCCACCATAGCCATGAAAGACACAGCCAAACCAATAGTAGTTGCCTTAATAACACATGGTATCAGGAGCAGAGGGTTAACTCAAAGAACAGAGTTAGTTTCCTGAGTTTGAGTGTCCTTATCTGCACATGACTTTCTATACGCTCAGTAGTGGCTGCAGCAAACCATGGATACTCCTGGGTTCCTAGTGGTATGTCCTGAATGACCCATCATTTCTAAATTCTTCTCTGTTTCCTTCCTTCAAACAGTCCAGCAGATCCACACTGCATCATCCTGACACCCTAACATGACAATTCTGTTATGACTATTTGCTTATATTCTCCTCTCACACAAGAAACGATGAGCTCCTTCAGGGCACAGACCCTGTGCTACCCATCCCTATCCTCCATTGTCTCACAAAGTGCCTGGCACATGGTAGGTGCTTCAATATTTGTTGAATGAATTAATGATTGGATGGATGGATGGATGGATGGATGGATGGATGGATGGATGGAGTTTCATGAGAAATGTATTAATTGCTCTAAATATTTTTAGATAAAGAAAATTCTTTCTACTAGGTAACTCATATTAACTAGTTTCTATAGTAAAATCCTGCCAATTACATTGTTTGCCCACAATGAGATTTTTTCCCTTCGGTTCAATCCATCACCAGTTGTCAAAGCATCACTTGTATCCTGCTCACCCCATTTTGAGCAGTTTCCTAATAATATCTGAGATCACAGAATCAGTTTACAGTTTACAGCACCTGTTTTATTGGAGGCACAAGGGGAAGCATGTAAGGCAGAGTCTGACAAACGATTTTGTTGTCGTAGGACCAAAATTGTTCTACAACCAAAAGATCATTCTCTCCTCTTATATTTTAGCAGGTATTGATTAGCTGGCATGAACGCCACCTATGAGAGCTTATCTTTCCAGATACTTAAGGATTGATTGAGGGTCTAGACAGCCAGCATCCTTCATGAGATAGTGATATACATATATTTTATATTTAGGAATCGAGTAATGCTGACAATACCATGTCACTCAAAGGCATCATTGCTATTGTTGTGCGTGTGTTACAGCAGTTTCGTATCTGGATAATAGCAAATTTAGTTAACAGTATGACCTTGTGCTCCTGGATCTTAATACCAGGAGGAAAGCAAGAGGCAGGTACTTGGACAGCTATAATTAAACAACTTCGGCACCTCAGTGAGCTTTCAAGTATATTTACATAAAAGTAATCAGAGGGGCGCCTGGGTGGCACAGCAGTTAAGCGTCTGCCTTCGGCTCAGGGCGTGATCCCAGCGTTATGGGATCGAGCCCCACATCAGGCTCCTCCGCTATGAGCCTGCTTCTTCCTCTCCCACTTCCCCTACTTGTGTTCCCTCTCTCGCTGGCTGTCTCTATCTCTGTCAAATAAATAAATAAATAAAATCTTTTTTTAAAAAAAGTAATCAGAGAAAGATTGTTTAAAAGTTTAAGGTTTTTATACAAAATACGACAAATTCTTTTAAAAATTAAAAAAAAATATACTGCTTAGTACCTTAATGTGACTAATAATGGATACCTAAAAAATGACCAGGATCAAGATAAATAGAACTATTGTCATATTTTATCCAATCATTTTATTCTAGTCTACGTTCTATTAATTTCCTAAAGAAATATTCCTTCAGATTCTGACATTGTGATTAGAGCACAGATTCCTTTCCAACCTAGCTATTACATTTACATCCCCAAATTTGGCTAAGAACAGTTCTTTCTTGCAAACAACTTCCCCTCCAGAGGCATTCACACTATAAGGTTTTGCTGGAATTTATTCCTAGAACTGTTTCAGTCTGTCATTGTCTTCGACAGTCTCACTGACAAGGCAGCTCCTTCTGGCAAAAAGAAAAATGTTTTAATTTAAGAAGTAGGACGTGTGAGACATCAGACACATATGTGCACTATATTGTTTACAAATGTAATATGAAATCTGTAGCATAGTTTCTCATGCATCCCTCAAAATTGTAGTCCTATCACATCCTCCCACTGGTGAGGTATCAAATCCAAACTCATCTATCAGTTGGCAGAGAAGTGATGACGGTAGAGTTCACACGTCAGGTACAATGAATCTCACTCCTCTCCTGGCTTTGAACTATTAAAAAACCTTTATCAATGTCCAGAACCATTGGGGAACTAACATTTGTTGGGCACTGTTTTGTATCTTATCTCATTAAATGCCACAAAATCTTAAGAAATAGGCATATTCCCAATTTGGCATATCAAGCAATTGAGGCACCAAGAGATGGAGTAATTGTCCAAAAATCATGCCAGTGGCAAATACAAGAGTGATAGACCAAACTCAAATCTGCCCAGCTACGTGATTCTGGCTTTGCTTTCTATTGTTCTGTTTTGTATTCCTACGACCATTGATATCACTTCCTCTTCCCTAGAAAGATTGAGTTGAAATATTTGTGCTTTTTTTCCTCCACGGCACACTTCTTTGGGCCAGACATGATCATCACACATCTGGAAACTTACTCCACTCACCAGGTACGAAGACTGAAACTGGAGCGACTTCCAGCTATTTTTCTGAAGTCATCATGTAAAGGCACACTAAAAGTCACCTTCAAATAAGGCAGTACTGTTCTAGGCATGAGTAAACAAGCAAGCAGACCAGCCATAAAATCATGAGACACACTGCTTGGTTTTCAAATCTTCTCCAAATGAGTTGAAGAACAATAGCCAAAGAAGGTGAAGTAGAAAATGTAAATTATGGCCATCACAAAGCTCAATGTTAAGTAGTACAGCAGAGCTGCAATCTGACAGAAAACACCCAAAGGCCAAGAGCCAGGATGTATGAGGGAATATGGAGATTCTGTTTTGGACAATAGCACTGGTTTTGCTATGACTAGATGAGATTGAAAGTTGATCATGATCTGAAATATTTAATGTTGATTATCACAGTGCTGCATAGAGCCTGGTTCTTAACAATGCATGCTCCGTGGAAAACAACTTTTGTGCATGCATTGGTATTTTTATCAATTTTACCAATAATTTTTACCAAATAAAAATTATATTTTATATTTATATACATCATGTATAAACTATATATATATAGTTTATATAAACTATATAATTTATATAAACTATATATATATATAATATATATAATTTTCATTGACTTGTGAATTCATTTATTCATTTGGGAACCAAACTTCTGTTATAGAAACTCTGCTGTGTGCTGAGAACACAGAAATCAAGGAGGCAAGACAAGGCAAGACAAATTAAGGAATTTATAATTACTCTGTATATCTCTTGAAAACAATGTTGTTTTGTAAATATATACCTTTTTATATGCTATGCCTTCTACCTGGAAAAACCTCCCACCTTGTTTTTATCTGACTACCATCACTGTCGTAGAAAACTCAGTCTTTATGTTCTTGCTTCTAGATGGTTCACCTGCCCATCAGTCTAAAGTCACTTTTTTAAGGTCCCATGATAACCCTCATGGCTACCTCTCTCAGAACACTTCCCTGTGGTGTATTCTGTCTAACCCCCTAGGCCATAAGCTCCTTCAGGGCAGGAATTATGTCTTATTTCTCTTTTTATGATAGCTGTGCAGTTTACATTACGTGTGTGAATTAATGAATAAATTTATGAATGAATGAATTAATCTTTTGAAGTAGACCTAAACTAAACAACTATAATACAAATGTGAAGTTCTATAGTAAAGAAAGTTCAAGGTTCTGTGGGTGATGGCTGAAGAAATTACCTGGATCTGCTGACGTGAGTAAGTAGGTTGTGTGTGAAGCAGACAAAGAAACTCCCTGAGATGATGTGATGCTCAAACTGAGACTTGCCAGCTGATTCAGATATCGGCTGGCAGACGGATGGAAGGGGCATTACCACAGATGGCATAAGTTATCTGTAGACAGGAAGGTCTATGAATGCTGTCATGATCAGCAAATTCTAAGTAGGAAAAACAGGGTGAAACAGCTATTGGCATATGAGGGAGTAGCTGGAAATGGCATTAGATACTAACCCAGGGGCTCCATCATAATGGAATTTATGTCCTGCTTATGAGATTGCATTTTGTGCATTTAGTGATGGAACTGTGGCCCAAGAGTAGACCTCCAGCTGACAGAGGAGGAACAATGAGTAAGTAGATTGGTAAGAAATATTATAAAAGCAAGAGAATGAAATTAGAAAAGCATATAATGGAAGCCAAGGAAAGAAGAGGTCATCAGCACCAAATGCCACAAAACAAAGAGGACAAACAACGAGGCGAGTCAAGGAGACTGAGTAATCAACAGGCTGTTGGTGACCTGAGGGAGAACAATGCTTGGTTTATAGTGGGTAGGAAATAGGTTAGAGCAGAGCAAGGACTCAGAGGCATCGGAGGAAACTATTCAAAACTTCGGATATAAGAGAAGTTGAGGAAAAGCTAGCCAGGGGTGATCTGGTGTTGAGACAGGCTTTTCACTATCAAAAGACTTGAGTATGTTTATAGACTAAAGGGAAGGTGTCAGTGGAAAAAAAAGAAGCTGGAAATATAGTAGACAGAAAGGATAATTTATCAAGCAATGCTCTGAAGGAGATGGCATTTAAAGCAAAGTGGAAGAATGATTTTTTGGACAGGAGGGAGGATATGGTTTCCTCTGAGACTAAGATAAAAGGCTAAGAGACAGGTGCAAATGTAGATAAGTGTGTGGGAAGAGAGTTGATAGAGGTTTCCCCTGATAGATTCTCTTTTCTCCGTGAAATATGAAGCAAGAGTTACAGACGGAGGAGGGCGGAGGCAGAAGTGAGCGTTGAACATGAGGCTTTAGGGATAATGGCGAAGGGCGGAATAGCTGCAGTGGAGGAAAGAAAGAAAGAAGCCTGAGAAAAAGTGAAAGGTCGATCGAGTAGCACTGGGGACTCAGCCAAAAATGAGAATGGTGTGAAGACACATGGCACCACTCCGTGTGGCACTAGGGTTACCTCCAGCAGCAGGTGGGAGCCCAAGGCTGGAATAGAGAAGACTTGCATTATTGCAGAGATGAGAGTTTACAAGGTAGGGAAACAGAAGGAGCAAAGAGCTTGCTGAAAGAAGTATAATTGATTAAACAAACTATAGATAGAAGGCCATATGATTTATTCTCCAAACGAGTACACTTGAATATTGAAAGTGGCACTATTAATAATAATCTCAGGACAATAGATATAAACCATAGCACATAGAAGAAATTATGTGAAAAACATAACATTAAAAAGAGGTGATGCAAGAAAGCAATTACATTGATCGTGTAGATGCAATGGCATGGCCGTAAGCCAGGTGTGAAGAATGGGAAAAATAAGAGATTTAGGAATATTGGCTTCATTTTTAGAAAAGGAGCATCTCGTGATATTGACAAGTGGGGATCTGGGAGTGATTTGCTAGTAGAGCAGATGTGAGAGAGGATCAAGGAATTTTAAGGCAAGAGTGCTTAAATCGGTGTCTGCATAAACATGTAATCGGATGCATTAAATATAAGAGTAGAATTCAGCGCCAGGTGCCACGGTCTTCCAAGCTTTTGAGTTAGAGATTGTGACCATGGTAAATGACATATATCAGGAAGTGTGGCAAGATGATGGATCAAGAGAAATAAGGAGTCAGGGACCTAGAAGAGAAGTCTGAGGGTACTCAATAAGAGAAAAGCCGTCTTTATTATCCTCCAGGAGATTCAGCCAGAGATGCCAGCTTTAACCACCTACTAAGCACAGAGAACACAAGGGCACTCAGCCAGGTAAAGTCGTTCTATCCTCTTACTCTCTTTCTTCTCTACCCTTTGATTCATTATAGGGGGGAAAAAGCAGTAGCTAATAAGGGACTAAAGAGGTTAGCTTTAACTACTGTAGAGAACAAAACCATCACATTCCATCTCCTTTTCCTACCATGGGCTACTCATGAGTTTCAACTGAACCATTGTTTTTTACACTTGCATCTTGGCTTTTTCTTATCTATAAAATGAAAATCACATTTGAAATTACTTTATCAGGCTATATAAGTATGAAATGAGTTTACATATGTCGGGCACTTAAAGAGATTTGCATAGTACCAGTGGGGGTTAACATTCATCGTCATCATCACCATTATCATCATTCTCACTGTGCCATTAGAAGTTGAATGTAGAGTCTAAAAGCCTTTCCCTCTCACTAAACTAAAATTTTGCATCCAAAATTTTGCATGCTACTCACATTGGGGATTATATTCGAACGTGCTGTGAAAACTGAAAGTCGGTGTAGAAAAGGCTAGAAGAAAAAGCAACCACAGGAGAATACGCGTTAGAGGGAAAGAAGCAGAGAACAGACAAGCACTAGGGGCTCACCTGACCAGAAGGTTTCTTGTGTAAGTGAACAAATGAAGTTGTTACATGAATGGCTCAGCACATTGCACATGTATTCGGACAAAACTTTGACCAAAGCGGCATCTGTAACAGCACATAAAGGTACAGTGTGGTCAAATGTATTACCGTTCCCATGAAATCTTTCTGTTCTTCTTGGTAAAACGATTATGTGCTCCCAATTCCACGAATGCTGGGTTTGGCATGTGACATGTCTGGCCGAGGAATAGAAGCAGCGATGATTTGCATCACATATGAACACACCCTTTCAGAAACATCACAAGTTTTGCCAGTAATCCCACTTTTCCTCTTTGCAACAAAAATGTCCTCAAGGGTGTTGTTCCTTCTGCATAGATCCCAGAATGACAAAGGTTGTGGAACAGACCAGTAGCAATTGACCCAAACTTGTAGCATGAATGAGAAACACTCTGTTTTTGTAATCTGGTGTAATGAAATTGTCACCTCCACAACATTGGCTAATACAGAAATTGTTCTAAGAAGGGAAATGTTGATGTATGAGAAAAGAAACCATGTGTCACTGCTTTCAGGTCTAGGTTTTGGGCAAATGGGAAAGCCCTCAGTGGAGAATAGAAAAACGAATTCATGTTATGTTGTGCAAAATATTTGTTAAAATTATTATTTGCGATCACTTGGAAAACAGAATACAAATCTTTGGCTTCAGATGAAGATATCGTGAAGCATGCATTACTGTGCCTTGTTTTGTTTCTGGATTTAGGTTTTTTTTTCCAAATTAATCAACTTCTTTTTAGTGGGTCACAGGTAAATATGCTATAAGTGACTTTCTAGAAATGCCATAAGTAAGAATTATTAAGAATTTAATTTTTAAAAACTTCACATAATTAACTTCCTTTTTAGTTTATCAAATAAAATTCCTTATTTTCTCTATTATTTTCTTATGAAATAAGGAAGGAAAAAGAGTAGATAGAACACACGTATCTTAGTATCTAAATATTATAGAGCTTAAAATTCCCAAGGAACATAACTTAAAGAAAAACAAAGTAAGTAAAAGCCGAATCCATTTCGCTCAAGTTGGATTATACAGGGTTAGAAATGAATGCAAGGTCAATAACAAGGATCCCATTGAGGTAATAAGACCATATTTCTTCTTCCTCGTATGGACTGTGTTTTAATTTTAATTCAAATAAACATTTAAGGTTGTTTTGCAACTAATTTGTTTTAAGTAGATAAAATTTATAATTAATAAAATACTAGAGATTTTTTTTAGAAAAATACTAAACACAAAGGAAGTAAAACCTTGACACATTTACATCACCTTACAATAATCAATGCTGACATTATGATGTAATACATTATCCTTCCTATAGTTTTCTGTTCTTATTTTAACATTTTTGGGAATTATTTAACATATTTTGAAAAATATTACACACATTTTTAGGCTGAACTTTCCACTTGGTATTATTTAGGTAATATTTTCTGATGGTATCAATATTTTCCAAATGTTCATTTAAATGGCTGTATAGAATTTTCAAAATATTTCATGATTTTCAGATCCATTCTATATTGCAGAATACCATCATGTCTCAGACCATAGGGAGTATCCCTCTGGAAACAAAGACCTACTGTCATCACATTGAACTGTGTTTTTCAGCTTCATTTAAATAGATGAACATCTGTGACAATTTTCTGGTGTTGATTAGCATGCGGCTCCAAGATGGGCATGTCCTTCTCCCAGAAGACAGAAAACTTTGGGAGAGAGGACAATGTAACACTTGCAGATTAATTTTTTTTTCTATTAAAGAGTTTTTAAAAATTTTTTTAGAATGCAACACGAAGCAAAAGTGTTGAAACTGGATGTCAACAAGGGCACACAACATCTGTTCTAAAAGAAGGTAATGAGGAGGGTCTGACAAATACCCCTCTGTAGGACATGCACTCACTTAATATGCAGAGACTCAGCTACAAGTGTGAAAGTCTTCCTGTTGACTTACTCTAACCAGTGGACGGTAAATCCTGCTTCTGCTCTAGACACATTTGGAAAAGCCAATATTCATGCAGAGTTCTGGGTATAAAGACAGAACAGGCTGAATATTGATAAGAAATTACATATTAAAGAAAAGAAACTTTATTTGACTTTCCCACTCTTGTTTTAGGAATTACATCTCATTTCCACTGAAGAAATCGATCATATCATATTTACATCTCAATAAATGCCACATTTTACATATTTTTTCTTGATAAAAATGGATCATTGGATATATTATTATTAAATTTGCTCTTTCACTTAAAGTGTAATGTGATTGTTTTCCAAAAATATTAGAAATTTATCTCACCCTTTTAAAGTGTGCATTGAAGAAAACAATTACTTTCAGTGATGTCAGAGAGCTAATCCTGCTCTTGCACTCCCATCAGATCAAACTGGATAAAATAAGTGAAATAAATAACTATTTTCAGAAATTGCCCAACAGGTACTTCAGAACTACAATGCTTTTCCAAAGGGAAACAAACTATTTAAACCCTACTATCACTTTAGCTTTCTGCCTGTAATTCTCTCAGGCCCACTTTTCAGGAAGGGGAACCCAAGAAGAGCATGATGTTAATACTGAGGAAAGATCAAATTTCAGAGAGTGATTGTAAGTTTTGAATAATCATAGTAAAGGAATGAGAGCCACACAGCAAAAGAACTGTAGATATTCACATAGGTGCTTCTTCTGCCTGCTTTATTGAACACTAAGACACTCAAGTAAATGGCTTAATTCCATAAGAAAGGGCAGAAAACAACTGCACATCTATAAGCTAAATAATCCTGAGACCGTGCAGAACTGAGAACCACTTGAGATCCACCAGCCAGAGCAAAGAGACTTCACTGAAAAGTAGACCCAAAAGAGAGACACTTGAGTGGTTGGGAAAACTAGCACTAAAGGCTACATTAGCCCCATCACATTGTGCAAAGTTTGAGGGATGCACAAGTAACTTGAGTGCCTGCCAAAACCAAGTCCCACACTATTTAAAGAAAGACAATACCTACACTGTAAGCAACATATTATCAACATTGTCTGCTATCTTTTTAAAAATTACTAGACAAGCAAAGAAGCAGAAAAAGTTGTGACTATAAAACAAAATCAATCAGTTATAGCAAACCGAGAAACCACAGACATAATGAAAACAACACATCATGATCTTAAAAGAGCTGTTATAAATATGCTCAAGAATACAAAAAAACATGAAAATGAGAAGATAAGTGAAAGATTAAAAATTGAAAATGTGTATCTCAAAACACAATGTCTGAAATAACATTCAATGGATGGCATTAAAATCAAATATAAGGGACAGCTGGGTGGCTCAGTTGGTTAAGTGTCTGACTCGATTTCGGCTCAGTTCGCGATCTCAGGGTCATGAGATTGAGCCCTGCCTCAGGCTCCATACTCAGCATGGAGTCTGCTTGCAATTCTCTCTCTCTGCCCCTCCTTCCACTAGAGCTCCCTCTCTCTCTCTCTCTCTCTCTCTTTCTGAAATAAAAAAATAAAATCTTTTATAAAAATTAAATTTAATCATGAGAATGAGGGGGAAAAGCCACTACTGGGAGAAGATATTTACAAAAGACACACTTGATGCACTAAATCAGATCTTCTTTGCCTCATCTGACTCTTGCTTCTGCCACCACTACAGTGGCCATTCTACTTGGGCTCCATCCAGTCCACTATCTGGCAGGTATAGCGTTAAGAAAGCTTCACTTTATGTCCCTGCTGTTCTCTTCCCACTATCAGCCCAGGTGCTTTCTTATTGATATTGATATAGGAGACATTGGAGTATCTCCCAGTGCCCACATACGTGTACCTGATGTGCATGAGAATTAATGCCCCCTGGAATGAAAATCTAAATTAGGTTTAATTACATCCTATAGGACATACTTGTTCAATGTGCAGGTTCCATCTGTTTCCTTATAATTCTCTGGACTAGCTAGGGCCAAATCTTGGGCATGACCACCTGAAAAAAATTTGTTGTCCTTAGAATGATGAGGGTTTTCTATTTTGTTTTGTTTTGTTTTCTTAATAAAAATCGCTGTGGCAATGAGACTAGTGAGTCTGTGTTGTGTGTTTCACCCACATTGGTAGTATATAAAGATCTCACGGTGGGACATGGCATTCAGACTCCAGAAACCTCTACCTGCTTCACTACTGAAATACTGAACCCCAACTTCTAGACACTATGTGTTACAACTACAACAGAAACTCATGTGTAGCTGTGGCAATGGCTCTGGCTCTGGCTGTGGGTGCAGTTCTGGATATCACTGTCTTTGGGGTTATGGATACAGGTCTGGCTATGGCTGTCTGCTGTGGCTATCAGCTATTTTTCTATAGAAAATATTATTCTCCTGGCCGAAAAAATTTGAGTGCAGTGCACCATTTCCTCTAAAATGATCATTCCAAGACCATTTCTCTTTCAGTGTCTCATAATCACATTAGAGCACACTGAAGAGAGAGTAGTCATCAGAACCTGCAAAAAAAAAGGGGGGGGTAGTTCTCTTAAAAGTCCTGATTGCTATTGAGGGGGCTGAGTTAACTCATGATGGTGCTGGAAGGCAGAAAACCTTATTTTGATCACACTCCAAGTATAAACCCACTACCCTCTTATTCTGTGTTTCTATGTTGTGACAATTTCCAAATAACTGTTTTATTGGTCCTAACAAGCTTGTGTGCCTTTTATGACAGACATGCTATTGACTTCAGAAATAGGCAAGGCTAATGCTCAGCTGTTTATTTTAATTGTGTATGTCTGGCTTTCATTCTAATAGACCAATATCCGTGGTTACATATCTTGAATTTCATCCCTGAGGGGGAAAAAACTTTTTATTGGATGAATCTTGTGTTCTTAATTCATTTGACTCAAGGGTTTGTCTTAAATGTTTGTGTTTTGTGATCCTAGGTTTATTCATTTCTTTCTTTCCATATTAATAAGCACTTATGCACTCATCAACACAGGCACACAAAGATACACACACATGAACAAATGCCACAGGAACATCTTTTTTTGGAAAATGCTAATGATGAAAAAGCAAGTTGGAAGAAGAGATACAAAGGCTCAACAGTTAGTGTATAAATGACCTAGAGACTGGCTGAATGGTCCTGGATTTGGTTGGTGGCATAGATAATGAAAAGGAATAGATGAGTGTCAGGAACTCTATGAAGGTAGAACCTGTAAGACCTTAAACATAAACATTGAAGGAGAAGGAAAAACCTAGAGAAGTTAAGTACTAAAAAGCATATATTTCTTCTTAGCACTTAGAATTATGGGGCATTTAGGGTGGCATATGTAGTTATTTATCTGAAAGACTGGTATTGCAAAATTACTAGGACTATCATTTCAGATGTGCTTTGTGTAGTTCTAGAGACATTAATCTGGCTAGGGTGAATTGATGAACATGACATACAAATTTCTTGACACAAGAGTTCTTTCTAATATGTGACACCATCTGAAACAAGGGTGATTTCCTCATTAGGTGCTCTATCACTGGATGTGTCTAAACCCAGGCAGGATTCCCCATTACAAGAGTTAATTCAGGAGAAAATTATAAATTCAGGAAGATGGATGGAATTAACTGATCTTACATATCCATTTCTATCCTCACCCTACTCTAACATACTGTAAGTTAGGAATGAATTCAAACTTTGAAGGCTGATTGTGAAAATAATGATGCTGATACCTGGAAAATACAGAAATAAAACCTTCTGCGTTGCTACATAAAAGGAGAAGCCAGTTATAATACAATTTGGCTTTACAAATCCTATCTTTATTTGGGATGTAGAAAGACTGTCAGAATGGGAGTCAAGTTTCAACCACCCATGTTAAATAAATTCAGTATTCCTATATCCCTTGAATCCTGAAAGAAACTGCAGGCTTAAGCGGAGGAAAGGCAAAAGAGGATGAATGGATAGATTGCTATTCTTGAAGAACTAGAAATCTAAATTTTGGAATAAGCTTACCAATGTCAACAAATATATTCTGCTGATATTTTTATTGAGATTGAGTTAGATCTCTACATCAATTTTGAGAGAATGAAAATCTTAACAATACTGAGTCTTCCAACTCATGAACATGGTATATCTTTAGGTCTTCTTTTATTTTTTTGTGGTGAATGCTAATGCAATATTGATCAAGAATGATTATGTTTGTACTCACAGAGGGCATATTCTAGTAAGATAAACAGACAAAAATTTAAAAAACAATCAGCCACCTAAAGGACTGAATAAAATTAATAAATTACAGAATTATAAACAGTTTTTACAGTGATTAGTAAAATAAATAGTGGCTTGCTATAAAAAGTATCATATGGCCTGCCAAAACTCACACAAGAAGAAATAAACAATCTTAATAGGCCTATATCTATTGAAAAACTTGAGTCAATAATTATCAGTCTTCTAAAAGAGAAACACTAGACCCAGATGGGTCACTGGAAAATTCTACAAAACATTTAAAGAATAAGTTATATCAATTCTCTCTATAATCACTTCCAGAAGACAGAGGGAATTGTTGATAACTCATTCTATGAGACCAACATTATTACCTTAATATCAAAACTAGATAAATACATTATAAGAAAACTACAGATGAATGTCTAAATGACATAGATGCAAAAATTTTCAACAAAATATTAGCTTATGAATCTAACATTGTATAAAAAGAATTATGCACCATGACCAAGTTGGGTTATCCCCTACTTTGCAGGGGGTCTGCTTCTGCCTCTGCCCCTCCCCCTGCTGCTTGTGCTCATCCTCTGCCTCTCTCTCTCTCTCCCCCTCACACACAAAAATAAATAAATAAAATCTTTTTAAAAATTATTACTTCTACTCAGTGTGGCAAATTAAGATACATATTGTAATCCTTAGAACAGCCATTAAAATCATAAACATATCTAGTAAATCTATGAAAAATAAAATGGAACACTAAAAAAAGTATGAAAGAAGGCAAGAAAATACCTACAACAAATATACAAATGCAGATAAGTTAAAAACAAAAGAATACATAAATATATACTATGCGCATAAATTATTAATCTATAATAAACACTAGTTTAAGAAAGTTGGAGTGGCTATAATATCAGACAAAGTAAGCCTCAAAACAAAAAATAATACAAAATCCAAATTCCTCAATTAAACATAAAATCTCTAAGGAGCCTGACAATAGCATTAAGAATGGGATGAAAGAAACAATGTGTGCTGCTGTCAGTGGATTTCATGTGAAGTGGAATAATATTATTTTTTAAAAACCTGATAAATTAAGATGCATACTGTAATAACATACAATAAGTAACATTTTATCTAATAAGCCAAAACAGAAGATAAAATGGAACTTAAAAAAAAATAAAATAAGCCAATAAAAAAATTAGAATATGGGGGGAAAGGACTGATTAGAAAATAGAAAACAAATAGTGAGCTGATATAGAGTTAAATACAACTGTGTCAAAAGGGCATTGAATTTGAAACTCAAAACATATTAATTACAAATAAGAATATTTATTTATTGTAGCTTATGCACAATAAACCTACATTAAATGTAAAGACACAGAAAGACTAAGTAATAATAAAGCAGGAGTGGATATATCATTAGCAAACAAACCTCAGAATAAGGCATATTAATAAGCTGAAGAGTAATATTTCATAATGATAGAAAGATCAATTCCTTAATAACAATTCTAAATGTGCCTGCACTTAATGACAGAGCTTCAAAATGAGGTGAAGCATAAACTACAAACTGCTGAAAGGAAAAATGGAAAATTCCATAATTTTAACTATCGATTTCATAACATTTTCTTGGCAACTGATAGAACTAAGTAGACAGAAAATCACTGCATTTATGGAAACGAACAAATCAACCCAACTGACCAGATAGGCACAGACAAGGTATTATACCCAACAGTGGTAGAATGTACATAGCGTCCACGTGCATCTGGGATCCTCCAAGATCTATCATAAGCTGGGCTAAAAAATAAGTTCTAATAAATTAAATTCAATAAATTAAAAGGAATAAAATCTACTGACATTAAATGAAACATCAGGAACACAGGAATATCTGGAAAATCTCTAAAACAACACAATCTCAATTTCATGGATCAAATATGAAACATAATGAAAGTTAAAATAAAATTTTGAAAGAATTAAAATGACAATAGAAAAAATACTACAAGTTGTGGGATTATACATCAGCAGAGACTACAGAGTAATTGATGGCTTTAAATGCATATATTAGAAGAGAAGAAAGTTTTAAAGTTAACAATTAAGGTTTTACCTTAAAAGCTAGAAAAAGAACAAACTCTATCCAACTATGTAGAAGAAGGGAATAAAACAGATTAAAACAGAAATCAATGAAATAGAGAAAAAGAATAAGAGCAGTGAAACTAACATGAGCTTTTTCCAAAAGTTTTAATTTAAATTGATAATTTAAAAGGATTAAAATTTACATTATCAATATCTGGAATCAAAGAGTTGACATCACCACAGATCTGACAGACATGATTAACATATACAGGGATGGGTGAATAATTTTGTAACAATAAATTCAATAACTTAGATGAAATAGAAAAATCTCTTGAAAGACTCACATAATTAAAACTAGTACAAAACAAATATAAAATCTAAATAGCCTATATCTTTAAAACATACACATATTTTTAAGTGTTCTTACACACACCCACACACACACAAACACTCAAGCCAACATGGCTTAAATGATACATTTTATCAAATATTGAATTTAATAGTATCTATTTCATATTGAAGAAGGGGGAACATTTTTCCATGACAATTCATGAGACCAATACTACCAGAGATGTTTAAGAAATATTTGCGTAATATCTCTTTGCCAAATTAAAGTTAAACTAGGAAGGCAACATTTGTTTACCATGTGATAGTATATTTCACCATATGGACGGAACAAATAAGGCAAAGGATATCAACAATCATCCCAACAGATGCAGAAAAAACATTTAAAGAAATTAATTCAGGGGCGCCTGGGTGGCTCAGTTAAGTGTCTGCCTTTGGCTCAGGTCATGATCCTGGAGTCCTGGGATCAAGCCCTGCATTGGGCTCCCTGCTCAGTGGGGAGCCTGCATCTCCCTCTCCCTCTGCCATCCTCCTGCTTGTGCTCTCTCGCTCGCTCTCTGTCAAATAAATGAATTCAGTCTTTTAAAAAAATTAATTTATACTCATGTTCCCCGAAGATAACCACTATTCTTATTTCTATCATCCATAATTAGTTTTGCCTGTTCTTTAACTTCCTATAATTTGATACAAATAAGGCATATGGTCTGTATATTTGGTACCATCATCCTAGACACAAAATATTTTGTTCACTGACTTAAGGTCCCTGGGTTCCAAGCTACCAGAGTAAATACCTTGACACCCATTTACACAATAAGTTAATAATTAAGAAATATTATGCAAAATTACAATGGTATCCATCACATTCTAGATCACTAACTTGTATCAGGAACAAGATACGTGGGCAGGAATAAATACATATGATGTTCAGTTCTGCACAATTTCAATAAAAATCCTTCAAGTTTACCTTTCTGAGAATTGGTTTAATTTGGCATAGCTAAAATAGAAATTAAAGTGATTAACCTATAAATGTGTTGATTCATGAGAGGGGATAATTTATGCAAATCCCAAGCAGAGGCCCAACATATATTTTATTAAGGAGAAATCATTTCCCTCTTCTCTTCATATTTCCTTGAAGGAATGATCACCAACTTTACCCAGTCACTGGTTCAGAAAGTAAAGTTAGCACTTCATAATGGATTGATTTTTTCACTTTGTGGAGGAAGGACAGACACCAGCACAAGACCAAGAAATTCTTGCCTCTATTTGCTTTTAGAAAGCCTGCAGTTAGGGACCAGGGTGGAGAATGCCAGTCTGTCATGTTGATCCACGAAGTATAATCCCTACATGGATCTTTTTATCATTGATGGGCCTGCTACATGCAAAAGTAGTAAATGGGGGTGCCTGGGGGGCTCAGTCGTTAAGCGTCTGCCTTCGGCTCAGGTCATGATCCCAGGGTCCTGGGATCAAGCCCCACATTGGGCTCCCTGCTCAATGGGAAGCCCGCTCTTGCCTCTCCCACTCCCCCTGCTTGCGCTCCCTCTCTCGCTGTCTCTCTCTGTCAAATAAATAAATAAAATCTTTAAAAAAAAAAAAGAGTAGTAAATGAAAGAATAGTAGCTATTGTTTCTTTATGTTTTATTGCCATTTCTTTATATTTTTAGTGACTAATTAAGACTATCAATAAATAAAGGAAATAAAAGGAGCAATTCATTACCGGGAGCATCATTGAAAGTCAATGAAGCTACCAGGATCGAGGCCATATTATTCAGCATGCATTTGGGCCACACATGTGTTTTGTATGGTGACCACCACCTTCTGGTAACAGGGACTCTGCCAGGAGATGACTAGAGTCTGACACACTCAAAACACTCACTGAGACCTCAAAATGAGGTGATCTTTGCTGTGGGGATATCAGATTACCAGGCATATCAAGCAGCTACATAGATTCTTATCTGTGAGTGAAAATTAGTACAAGCACACGGCGCAGGGGGGAATCATATCTGTATAGAGGCACGTTTCAGGGTAGACTCTCAGTCCAGAGAAAATTGCGATAGAAAATACGATATTTGGTGGGCAATAGTGCTACTGTTTTTACCCAGTGACCTGGACCAAACACGGAATTTTCCTCAAATGACACTTACATGAGACTAACGCAGAACATAGTCACTCCTGGAGCCGCGCGTGAAAATACTTTTACACAGTCGCTCCTTGGAAAAACCATTAGCCATGACTTACCTGTTTCGCCACATCAGTTCAATAGTTACCAGGCCAGCAGTATCTCTCTCTCTCTCCCGCCCCGCCTCTCCCCCCCCCCGCCACCATGTATGCACACATACATTCCCAAGAAGATGCAAATAATCGAGAGAAAGGACTATTTATGACAAGCACTATATATTGTGAAAGTTATTACTTTATCAAAAAACAAAACTAGAAATTTTTCCACATGAAAAATTTTAGTATTATACGTAAACAAACATATAACAATAACAAAATATCAAAGCCTTGTTCCCCCCCCCAATTGATAAGAAATTCCACGAATCAGTGCAGTTATGACCCGTAGTCATTAAAGATTAGATTGGGTCCAATTTGGACAGACAATAGCAATATTTGTATAACATTTCCACAGGGAAAATTTCATTTTATGTATGGGAGAAATTACACTGATATCGTCAAGATCTGTCTGCTAATAATGTTTCTACCAAGAAGGACACTACATAACATTTTGTCACAATAATGTGTTTATATATTTTATTTACGAAAATATACTCACAAAGACACATATTTAGAAAGGAAACATTTTGAGTGGATAAAAAATTATTCCATTTGTTGGTTTGTTTGTGTTAAAATCCAATTTCCTTATTTGAGTTTCTTATCAAGGCAGATGAAGTCAGTGACATAAAGATTTTGTGTCCTCAATCCTCTGCTAATTAGGACAGAGCTGAATGAGATACAGAGGGTCTCCCAAATTGCCTTCCTACTCTACTCTAATCTTCATTCTATTCTTTAATCTCATCACTGTTACTTAAGCCACACAACACTATCTGACTCTGGCCTGGAACCAGAGTTAAAGCTGTACTATGGAGGGCAATATAATTTTAGAGGGTCAAAGAGAAAAAAGAATTATGGTCAAGAGCAAGTCAATTGAAACCATTGAAAATGTTCCCTGTGTTATATGGTACCTGGTTATAGAATTTTAGGGTGAAGATTTGTTATGAAAGAGAGCTTTGTTAGTGTGACTCTACCATCTTATTAAAGGTCTTCGGTTGGTTAAAGCAAGCCTCCTGAATGCCTTCAGGCATTAGGCTCTGGTCCTGAAACAACACGCTAATTAGATGAGTCATAAAAATAGCCAAGGACATGAGCACAAGTGGTGGGGCCCCCTCATCCTGAGGCATATAAAAGGCCCTCAGCAAGGAGAAATCCACACTGAAGTAACTTCTCCTCTCCTCCTCTACCCAAGCACAACCTCAACAACCAACACCATGTGTGGCAGCTACTACGGAAACTCCTGCGGGGGCTGTGGCTATGGAGGCTGTGGCTATGGAGGCTGCGGCTATGGAGGCTGCGGCTATGGAGGCTGCGGCTATGGAGGCTGCGGCTACGGAGGCTGCGGCTACGGAGGCCTGGGCTGTGGCTATGGCTCCAGCTATGGCTGTGGCTTCCGCAGACTGGGCTGTGGCTACGGCTGTGGCTCTGGCTGTGGCTACGGCTATGGCTCCCGCTCCGTCTGTGGCTATGGATGTGGCTCCGGCTCCGGCTACGGCTCTGGCTTTGGCTGCTACTAACTGAGGTCGCCATGGGAGACTGTCACCCTCCACACCTGGACGTGGGATTCACCAGTTCGGAGCCCCACACGTTCTGAGCCTTTCCTTTGGGTGATGATAGCCTGCATGCTGAAAGTCTAGCACGGTCTGTTGTCGCCTACAGCCTAACCTACAGATTCCCCGAATTTACACAGGAAGTGGGAGATGGTGAAATTCACCTGTGACCCCCACAGTTCTGTTTTCATTAGGATGATGGTGTCAGAGCAACCGCCTCGATGATATTCAGGCTGGAGCTCATTTCTGTGTTGACCTAATAAACTTGTCCAATCCAAACAGCAACCCTGGTTTTATGTCAGTCATTTGATGTCCCAAATGTCTTACTGAAATTTTTTGGTTTCCGTTTAGAAGAAAGTGAACAACGATCTCCTTAGGGAGCTATTTCCCTAATATTTTCTAGGTCAGCTTCTTGACCAATTCCTTTGTCAATTGTCTTAGGAAAGTAATTTATTTTTGGTAAACTTCAGTTTCCTCCTCTGGTACTGAGGGAATAATATTTGCTATGATGGGTAACTCTTAATAACAAATGCAATATTATTTTATGAATTATAAATTAAGCTTCGTGCAGTATATGGTAAATAATTAAGAAAAATAATAACTTCCCCAATTTTATATTCATGGATGTGGTAATATTCTTCTCTACTTTGAATCTTTAAAAAAATATTTTAATAAAAGAAACAACCTAAGGAATATTTTTATAGTCTATTACTTCTTAAGGTAGTAGTAGACTAAAACCATTTGGCACATACAGTGGGCCATAATAACTAGATAAAAATTGCATTTCAGACAGTTTCAGGTCTCACAATTCAGTAACGAAGATGTTTGCCAGGTGCTTGATCTCATCTGGGTCTCAACTAAGAAAGGGTCTTCCTTCAAGCTCACATACTTAGCAGAATTCAATCCCTCAACATTAACTGTTGCTCGACATTAACTGTGGCGAGAGGCCTTTGCAGAATGTCTGCAGGAGACTACCCTCAGCTCCAAAGCTGCCCATAGCCCCTTGCCATGTGGATTCCCACATACGGTTGCTGGATTTCTCAAAGCCAGGCAGGAAGGGGAGAGAGACTCCAACAAGAAAGGTGCTATAATTCCATACGATTTTATGCAACATAATCACATAGACATGATGATACGTATTTTACTACCTTTGCTATATTTTATTTATTAGAGGTAAATCACAAGTTTTGCTCACACTCAAAAAGAGGGGATCGTACAAGGCATTGACATACAGAGGCAGAAATCACAATTATCTGTCTACCACCAATATTGATGGTGTACATCCTTCCTAATAGGAAGTGGGAAGTTCTCATTCACCTCCGATGCTCTGGAACTATTTATAGCATATTCAGAGTATTTTGTCTCTAAAGATTTAGTAGAATTTCACTGAGAAAAATATCTGGATCTGGAATTTTTTGTGGGTCATTTCCTTACTTTTCTGTTTGTTCTATGAAAATTAATCTCTTTATAATTTCTAAATGTAATGGTATTGGTTTTGGTAATCTGTATTCCCCTAAGAATGTAAGTTTTCAAATCTATATCCATAAAAATCAGCAATGTAAATTTATATAATTTTAAAACTTCTTGTTTACATATTTATTTCTTTATTGCTATTTATTTTGCATATGCCTTTTCCCTTTTACCCTTGACCAAATTAGCAAGTGATTTAGAAATGTTAATCTTTTCAAATAATAGCATTTTGAGTCATTTAAAATTTTTTTTGTCTTTTCTCTACTTCATTAATTTCTGCTTATCTGTTTTTTTATTATTTATTTAAAGTGTTTCCTTGTACTTTCTTTGGTTTACTTAGTTGTTCTTTATGAAGTTTTTCTTAACTGGGATGTTAAGTTATTTACGTTATTTCTTTCATTTTCACTGACAAAAGTGTTTAGTACTATGATTTTTTCTCTAATTACTGCTTGAAATTTTTTCATTCTATTAACTACTATTTTCATTACTGCTATTTATTTTAAAATGCTATAACCTGGGGCACCTGGGTGGCTCAGTGAGTTGAGCATTCAACTCTTGGTTTCAGCTCAGGTCATGATCTCAGGGGATTGAACCTGTGTCAGGCTCCACACTCAGTGGGGAGTCTGCTTGAGATTCTGTCTCTCCCTCTGCCCCTCCCCCCTTGCTTGCTCATGCTCTCTTTCTCTATCTCAAATAAATAAATCTTTTAAAAAATAAAATACTGTAATCTCATATTATATTTCCTTTTTCACAGGAGAGTTGTTTAACCAAAGATTTACTTTCCAGGTGAAGAAATTTTCTGTTCTTTGTTTTTGTTAACAATTTTTAATGGGCTAGCCCAGTGATGGGTAGTAAGGAGGGCATGCATTGCATGGAGCACTGGGTGTTATAAGCAAACAACGAACTATGGAACATTACATCGAAAACTAATGATGTCCTGTATGCTGACTAACATAACATAATAAAAAAAATTTTAAAAACAAACAATTTTTAGCTTTATTGGATAGAAATCAGAGAGTGTACAGTATTTTTACTTTAAACATTTATTAATTTTTTTCTTTGTGATTTAATATATGAATAATTTTTGTGTATTTTCAGTAGAAGCTTGAGAAAGTTTATCCTGTACTATATGTGAAGAGGTGTATACATATCCATTAAAGCTACCTTTTATTAATTATATTGCTTAGATGTTTTCTCTGCTTACTTACTTTTTCTACTTGATTCTGTTTTGTGAGAGTGGGTATATTAAAGTCTTCCATTTTTAGTGTGTTTCTATCTACATCTCATTGATAGATGATACAGATAGAAATAAAGATAGAGATGGACATATGAATTCTTCATAAAAACAGTTTCTGTGTTTTGGGTATGAAAATTAAATACTAAAAAAACAAAAACAAAAACAAACAAACAAAAATATAAGTGTAACATACCTCTGCTCAGTATCACTTCTGGAGAAAAAAGATTGGGGTTCAAGTACCAAGGCTTCTGCCATTTTCTTAAGTTACACGTAAGAATGTGGTATAAATATTTAATAGAATTTTTCAGTGAAGACACCTGGACTTAGAGTTTTCTTTTTGGAAGAGCATTTTTAATTAATTCCTTTTCTTTATTAGATATAGTGTTACTCAGATTGGGGTCAATTTTGGTAATTTGAATATTTAAAGGAAATTTACCATTGCATCTGTATTGTGGAATTTATTGGCATAACAGCCTTCATAATACTGATTTTTCCTTTTTGTTGCCTGTAGAATCTTAAAAAAACATTAATTCTTTTATTCGTCTTATTGGTGATTTGTATTCCTTCTCTTACATTCTTGACCAATCTCTCTGGAATTTTTCTATTTGGTTGATTTGTTCTAAGTACCAACTTTGGGTATTATCCATTTTCTTTTCTTTTTAAGTTTTTATTTAAATTCCAGTTAGTTAACATATGGTGTAGTATTAGTTTCAGGTATATAATATAGTGATTCAACACTTCCATACAACACCCAGTACTCATCACAACAAGTGCACTCCTTAATCCCCATCACCTATTTCATCCATCTTCTCACCCACCTCTCTTCTAGAAACCATCAGTTTGTTCTCTGTAGTTAAGAGTCTGTTTCGTGGTTTGCCTCTCTCTCTCTTTTCTTTTTTCTTTTTGCTCCTTTATTTGGTTTCTTAAATTCCACATATGAGTGATCATAGGGAACTACCCTATGATTCAGCAATTGTGCTATTAGGTATTTACCCAAAAAATACAAACATATTAATTCAGAGGGATACATGCATCCCTATGTTTATAGCAGCATTACTTATAATAACTGAATTATGGAAACAGCCCAAGTGTCCATTGACTGATGAATGGATAAAGAAGATGTGATTGATATATATATATAATGGAATATTACTCAGCCATAAAGAAGAATGAAATCTTGCCCTTTGCAGTGACAGGGATGGAGCTAGAGAGGATTGTGCTAAGTGAAATAAGTCAGAGAAAGACAAATACTGTATTATTAATTTTCTTTATACTTTGTTCATTTTCTATTGAGTTGATTACACTCCTGTCTTTATTTTTCTTTCATTCTTCTTACTTTATATTTAATCTTTCCTTCATTTCTAGCTTTTTAAGAAAGCTGAGAGCACTGATTTTTAACATGTTCTTTTTTCTAACATAAATATTTAAAGCTATAAATGTCCTTCTCATCACTTCTTCAGTGGTAAGCCATACATTTGGAATGTTGTACTTCTTTATTAATCAATTCAAAATATCTTCTAACTCCCCATGTGATTTCTTTTTTCAACTATGTTATTTAATGGGAGTTGTTTACTGATCCAGAAAGACTATCCTCATGTATCTGAGACCCTCCTGCCCCCCACAAGAGACCTCTTGGCAGTGAGGGAGGTAGGTGGGGATTCTCACCATGCCACTACTCCACCAAAAGACGCACAGCAGATGGCCTGGTGAAACTCCTTCCACAATTTCAGGTAGCAATGGCAGGGGCCATGGGACAGCCAGTGGGACAAGATAAACCAAACAGACCAAAATAACACTGCAATAACTCTGAAAATTATGAATCATTACCCACAAGACCCATGTGCTAAACCCAAGCAGGGTGACTACCTGCTTTTGAAAAAAAATTTTTAATAGGATCAAGATGCTTCTAATACACAAAATTACTATCATACCCATCATACCAAGAAACAAGAAAATTACAACTTGAATGAGAAAAGATAATTAACTGACCCTAACACTAATCAGGTTTTCCATTTGTATAATACAAATTTTACAGTAACTGTCAAAAAATGTTTCAACAATCAAATTCTCTTGAAATAAAAGACTTGAAAGTAAAAGAATGGAAATACATATACATATTATGCAAATAGCAACTATTAAGAAAGCTGGAGTGGCTATAATGATATCAGATTAAATATACTTTAAAGCCAAAAACATTTAGTAGAGATAAAGGGAGACATTTTGAGATGATAAGTAGGGTAATCTTTCAGAAAGATATAATGAACGCACTGGTGTTAAATCCACTTGGTGCTAACAACAGAGCACCAAAATAAACAAATCAAAAAATTGACAGAATTGAAAGAAAAAAAAAGGACTGCATTATAATTGAAGGTGTCAAAATCTCACTTTGAATAATGGATACAGCAACTACATAAAAGATTATAATATACATAAACTTGGAAAAAAACACTATAAACCAGCTAGAAACTAACACTCCTCTAGACAGCATTTTACCCAACTGCAAGAAAACACAAGTTTCTTTTAAGTGCACACATAGAATGTTCTCCAAGATAGATCATATGTTAGGCCAAAAACAAGAGCCAATGAATTTAAAATAATTGAAATTGCACATAGTCCCATGTGCTATCTTCAGCTTATCGAAGAAAACATATCTACCTAATTCTCTTCGCTAGATGCTTTTAGAAAACATGCATTTGGGGGCAGGTTAGGATTTTGGCCACCCTCATAATCTGGTCTCTACTCAGAAAGTAATTTTGATGGACCTATTGTCAGTCTGAATTTTACCAAATTCCACCATTAGTTCCTAAAATACTGATAGATATTATTGATTTATATTCTCTTATTGCTGACATTATTGTTATTTAGTAGTAATAAATTGAGTGAATTAAGAGAAGTTATTATAAACAGCTTTACTGAACAGACTATTAGGATCAGGGATACCTTTGCAGCCTATATTTTGGATCAGACCTAAGTTTACATTATTTTGTCCACATAAGCCACTGCCTTGTTATGAAACAGGCAAGCAGAGATTCACCAAGATGCAAGCAGAGATTTACCTCTTGAAAACTTCACCAAAATAAACTTCAAATTCTATATCTTCCTCAGTATTTTTCACAGGACTAGAACAAATAATCCTAAAATTTGTATGAACCACAAAAGACCCTGAGTAACCAGAGCAAACTTGAAAAAGAAAAACAAAACTGGAGGTATCACAATTCCTGACTTTAAGTTATTTACAAAGCTATAGTAATCAAAACAGTATGGTACTGGCACAAAAGTAGACTCCTAAATCAATGGAACAGAATAGAAAGCCCAGAAATCAACCCATAGTTATATGGTCAATTAATATTTGACAAAGGAGAAAAGAATATGCAATGAGAAAAAGTCTCTTCAACAAATGGTCTTGGGAAAACTGGCCAGCCACATGCCAAAGAATGAAACTGGACCACTTTCTTACATCATATACAAAAATAAACTCAAAATGGATTAAGGGACTAAATATGAGACCTGAAATGATAAAAATCCTAGAAGAGAGAAGAGGCAGTAATGTCTTTGACATTAGTCGTACAAACATTTTTCTAGATATGTCTCCTGAAGCAAAGGAAACAAAAGCAAAACGAAATCATTAGGACTACATCAAAATAAAAATCTTCTGCATAGCGAAGGAAACAATCAAAAAATCTAAAAGACAACCTACTGAATGGGAGAAGATATTTGCAAATGACATATCCAGTAAAGGATTAGTATACAAAATATGTCAAAAATTTATACAACTCAACACCAAAAGAACAAATAATCCAATTTAATATTGGCAGAAGACATGAACAGACATTTTTCCAAAGAAGACCTGTGGATAGCCAACAGACACATGAAGAAATGCTCAACATCACCCATCAACAGAAAAATGCAAATCCAAACTGCAATGAGATATCACCTCACACCTGTCAGAATGGCTAAAAACAAAAGAAACCACAAGTATTGGTGAAGATGTGGAGAAAAATAAACACTCATGCACTGTTGGTGGGAATGCAAACTGGTACAGCCACTCTAGAAAACAGTATGGAGTTTCCTCAAAAAGTTAAAAATAGAACTACCATATGATCTAGTAATTTCACTACTGAGCATTCACCTGAAGAATACAAAAACACTAATTCAAAAAGATAATGCACCCCTGTGTTTACGGCTGCATTACTTATAATAGCCAAATAATGGAAGCACCCCAGGTGTTTATGGATAGATGAATGGATAAAGAAGATGTGGTATAGATATACAACAGGATATTATTCAGCCATAAAAAAGGAATGAAATCTTTGCATTTGCAAAGACATGGATGCAGCTAGAAAGTATAATGCTAAGTGAAATAAGTCGGTAAAAGACAAATGCCATATGATTTCACTCATACATGGAATTTAAGAAACAAAAAAAGAGAGAGAGAGAGAGAAATAAGCCAAGAAACAGACTCTTAACTGTTGAAAACAAACTGATAGTTACCAGAGAGAAGGTGGATGGGGGGATGGGTGAAATAGGTGAGTGGATTAAGGAGCACACTTGCTGTGATGAGCACTGGGTGGTATGAAATTGTTGAATCACGATATTGTTCACCTAAAACAAGTATGACACTGTATGTTAACTATACTGGAATTATAATAAAATAAAACAAATAAAAAATAAATGCACTATATGAATAACTCTATTCAACCACACATCTAATTTATGAACTATAGATAACCAAAAGGGTCAACAACCACACACACACACACACACACGCACAGAAGAAATCTAAATAAATAAATATGCACAAAATGTTGTGGGTATCAAACACTACTTTTTTTTAATTAAAATATTTTATTTATTTATTTGAGAGAGAAAGTGTGCACAGGAAAGAGCACAAGGGGGGGGGGCAGAGGGAGAAGCAGACTCCCTGCTGAGCAGGGAGCCTGATGTGGAACTCGATCCCAGGAGCCTGGGATCATGACCTGAGCCAAAGGCAGACGTTTAACCAACTGAGCCACCCAGGTGCCCTGCAAACACTACTTTTAATGAAAAATGAATTTAGACATTTTTCCCAAATGGAAATGGTGAATATTGTTTGTGTTCAATCATGTAATAGTAAAGATCAAATGAATATTTTTCTCAATTGTTGAAAACTCAAGTGATTTCTATCAAAAAAGTTCTTATGTTACATGGTAGTCTAAGATTTGACAGTCATTATTTGAACAGACAATAACATGGTTATTGTAAATAATGCAGGGGATACATATAGGACCTCATAGGAAAATTCCCTAAACAAATCAGTAATTTAGAATTTCTCAGAAGAAGCCAGAAGACCAGCATCCTCCATAGCAGCATGGACGGTAAGAGGCATATCCATAGCCACCATAACCACATCCATAGCCACAGCCCAGGCCACCATAGTGGTTGTTGTAGAAGCTCATAGTGTAAGGAGAAGTCTCAGTTGAATAGCAGAATCAATTTCTAGGATTTTAAGTTTATAATCTATACAGGGCCTGATATACCAACTGACTGGTATGTAGGGCAAACCACAAGCACTATTAGATTCACGCTTCAAACTCATTGGCCTTCTAACCATCTTAAGAGTTCCTCATAACCAATGTATCCAAGACAATTTTGCTGTGTGTCAGGATGCTTGTAATGAAATCATGTGCCTTTAATGAAAGGGTTTTCTCCTACTTTTGTGACTTGTTTACTCCAGATGTGAGATCTCAACTATGTTACTAGCTACCATGAGCTCATATAACCCATACATGTTCCACTTCTTCAAAATTCTTTTTCCTTTAATAACATCCTCCTTCCTAGCTGCATATATGCACCCTTGGGAGTAAAAGTATGGTTTCAAAGATGTAAGGAAGGTTGGAAAATTTGTGGAGAAGACACGGCAGAAGTCACATAGACTACATAGAGAAGACATGGCAAGCTTCGGTTGTAAATATCTGAATGATTAATGTGTTTTATTGTGGGTTTTTGTGTTTTTTTATGGAGCAGTATTAGCCACTTTGGTTTATACTTCACATGTATATGCATCTATCATTTTGTACATGATCAAAAACCATGGTAGAATCCCTGAAGTTGAAATCCATGGA
Source organism: Ursus americanus (assembly GCF_024610735.1). NCBI lineage: Eukaryota > Metazoa > Chordata > Mammalia > Carnivora > Ursidae > Ursus > Ursus americanus. The sequence goes on from NC_142130.1 coordinate 85,825,586, forward strand.
CCATGTCTATATTTACTGTATTAGTAATTTGAGCTTAAAAATCGATTCCAGAAACTTTTAAAGATTTACTGCCATCATGTAACCCCTGCTATGACACAATGAAATAGGTATGCCTCTTTTGGTATTCTTGCCCCAAATGTCTAGCCTCAACTTTGTTGTAAGAAAACAAACAAACCCAAATTGAGCAACATACTACAGAACACTTGACTTTTTAATTTGTTAATGCCATAAAAGTGAAGAAAAGACAGAAACTGTCACCAATTCGAGGGAGACTAAACAAATAAAACAGTCGAATGCCAAGTAGGATCTTGAATTGGGTCCTGGATCAGAAAAAGTACACTAGTGAAAAAAATGGCAAACCCAACTAAAAGGTATATATTAGTTAAGAATATTGTGCAAGGTTAATTTCTTAGTTTTGATTCTTAGTACTTGATTATGAAAGGTGTTAACATAGTTGTGTAACTGGGTGAAGGGTATATGGGAATGTTCTATATATTTTTTGCAACTTTTGGTAACTGAAATTATTTTCAAAATAAAAGAATTTTAAAATGCTATTTGATTGCTTTGATTCGGCCATTTATTAATCTTTTCATGCATCAAACTTTTAAGACTCAATTACCTGTTAAGCACTACTGTGAGTGTTGGGAATGGAGCAGTGAACAGGACAGACAAGCTCCCTATTGTTATGGAGCTTAAAGTCTAGATTGAGCAAGGGCAGGAAATGCAGTCGGATATTTGAAAGCAAATATGACATGTGAAGGAGATCGTTTCTGATAGCGATAACCAATCAAGGCAAGGTAAGGTAAATTTAAAAAGCACACTGGTGAGGGATTACTTCAACCTGGAGGGTAAGGGAAGGGAAGAAAAGGTCCTAGCCATTTTTGCTATCACTTTCAAGGTATCAGCAACCCCCAAGCAGAAGTTTTAAGTTGGGAACAAATTTGGTACATCTGAAGAACAAGAAGACTACTAATTTCTGTGTACTATAAAGAGAGGAAGAGTGTTCCAAGAGACACTCATAGATCTGGTCAAAGCTGTAACCGGGCAGCCCATAAAGGCTGTGTTTCTAAGCTTTGGGTTACTAGATATAGGAAATAAAAATTTGATTTTCAGATAAACAATTTTTTTGTATAAGCATATCCCATGTAATATTTAGGAAATTCAATATTCTGAATTTCAACATTCTGAAATTCAAATTTAACTGGGAATCCAGTGCACTCTAGCAACCTTAATGTGGAAAGGCAGTAAAGGATAAACCGCGGGGAGGAACTTCATCTGACTTATGTCTTGTATGCTTTAAGATGTAGGAAAATAAAGAAAGAAAGAGAGAAGGAAAGAAAGAAAAGTAAGAAAAAGAAAGAAAGAAAGAAAGAAAGAAAGAAAGAAAGAAAGAAAGAAAGAAAGAAAAGAAAGGAAGGAAGGAAGGAAGGAAGGAAGGAAGGAAGGAAGGAAGGAAGGAAGGAAGGAAGGAAGGAATAATTGGGGCAATGAAGAATCTAGAACTTAGTTTCATTTTATTACATTTTTGATGACTGTTATCAATCTAAGAGATGTCAAGTGATCATTTGGATACAACCAGAATTGGAAATGTGAATTGAGATTAATTGGCTAGAATAATGTATCCAAAGTAATCCTGAAAGAAAGTTTAAATACTATATTGAATACTACAAAACCAATATAACACAGACTCTGTGTTATCTACACTGGAGTTAAAAGAAAAAAACAATTAAAAAAAAAAGTGTTTAAATGTAAACTACAGGCAGGGCACACACCTAGCTGGGCACCCTCACATTTGAAAACAAGATCTGAAGAAGACAAGAGAAAAAGGATATTAAAAGGAGCACTTGCTGATACTGGAATTAAATCCAATGTGTGCAGTAGGTTGTAGGTAAGTGTCGGGGAGTCTTTCAGGAATGAAAAGAGAAACTGGTCAATTTGAATGCTACTCAGAATCTTAGTAAAATGAAGACTGGCTCTCTGGCTTTGACAAGATTGGAGTGTTGGTGATCCCCGCAGGAATGTTTTGGTGGAGTGGTGAGGACCAAAGACCAAAAGGTGTGAGGAAAGTTGTAAAGAGAAAACTACCATGGAAATAGATGTGAAGTTATGCAATGAAACAGAAGAAAATGGTAGAGTACCTGGAAAGGACCAAGGACACAAGAAGGGTTGTTTCATTCTGCTTTTGATCATGGAATGTACTTCAGAACTAAATATGGTTCAGAAAATCACAGTAGAAAACAAATTGTTAATGGAATCTCCTTGGGTACAAGCTCTCAGTTATGATCAGAGACAACTCGGTTCTTCAAAAGAAACAAATTAGCTCCAGGAAGTAAATTCTATAAGAAATAACCCCATAAATGCTATTATTAGGAACATTGTATTGCACAAAACAATAATGTCTTTTGTAACCATATTAATCAAATACCAAAAAAGAAAGTTAATTATAGTTTGTTTGTTTGTTTGTTTGTTTGTTTGTTTTTTTAACTGACTGGTCCAATTTAGTAATACCAATTTCGAGTGATGTTCTAAGATCTTAGCCTAGAAGAAGACTGATCAACATGTTATTTAAATTAGTTTTTACTGAAAACTTATTCTAACTTATTACTTCATTGACTGTGATAGTTGAGGCTACTTTTAATTTCTGAATGGAAAATCTGAAAACGATATCGTATAGATGCCCTCTCCTTCTAAGATCTCAATCCAGTAAATGGTGACTAAAATGACACAATAATATGCCCATTTTACAACAATGAAGCTACCAAAAGACACACATGGAAAGAACATTCAAAACACACACTAAATGAAAGGTCGAATGTGTTTGATCAGATCCTTAGTACGAAAACATTCTATTATTAAAAGGCGTTTTTGTCTCCTTAGATATATTTAAAAAGTCAGATGAATTGGAAAATTTTTAAAAATCTTTTGTCTTCATTCTCATAATCTATGGAGAAGAGTTAACTAAAATATAGGGAGTTTTACTCCCTGTCTCGGCCTATGGTCATGAGGGGATGCATAAAAATAATAGTTTGACTCAGAAATATCATTAGAATAACAGAAATACACTGACAGATTACATATGATGTGTGGATAATGACACCTCCCCACATACATTCTTATAAAGACACAAACGTGTATTTTTTTAACTGTCACATGGAACTATTTTCACTTTTCCAGTGCCTCCCAATGGGAAGAATTATCACATTAATTTGAATAAAAACTAATAATGGTAGGTCTATGCCAGAGAATCCAGTATGATCAGTTACAAAGAGAATCATGACTGGGTGTTTTGATAAAGGAACAGACTTCTGTGTGATAACATTGATAAACGTAAATATGCGAAGTTAAGCCTATTGGATAGTTTCTTAGAATATAATTCTAATATTAACGAGAATACTTATTTGTATAATTGTATGCTGAATGTAGAGAGAGAAAAGCAGAGCAATTGGATTCCAAGGAATAACTTATTTTGTAGTTCTTTGGTAGAAATTAAATGTAAATGGGAATTAGACTCATTGATACACATAGAAAAGGGTAATGCATCTTGCTCAGACTCAGTATTTTGGAAAATTTAATTGGATTATTATCAACATCATGGGGATGAAAGATACATTATGGTTTTAGTATAAAAAGGAACTGAATTCCTGCAGAAAACAATCAACTTGGATCAAAAAAAGAAATATTTGTGAGTCAATAGTAGTATTTTTCTTATGAAATGTTAACAATGTTAGTGAAACTAGTGCCAAGAGCAAATAAGATTGAGACTAATAAATGTATTCTTTCTTGATATAAAGAATGGTTACAGGAGCTAAAGTTGAATTCTAATTTGGGGCTGGGCTGCATAGGTGTGAGTGTGCCTCCTCTCGTTGAAGCCCTTGATTGGCTAAGCGGGAGTCCAAACTGAGAACCAAACACAGCGAGCCTCCCAAATACCTCTAAGACTTATTTTATGGTTGAGGAACAACAAACTAATTAGATTAGTCATAAAATTAGCCAATAGCATGGCATATACGGTGGGTTACACCCACATCGAGGGTATATAAAAGGTCTCTGCTGGGGGCAGTTGTCCACACTGAAGTGACACTTCTCTTCTCCTTCTTTACCCAAGCACAACCTCAACAAACAACACCATGTGTGGCAGCTACTACGGAAACTCCTGCGGGGGCTGTGGCTACGGAGGCTGCGGCTACGGAGGCCTGGGCTGTGGCTATGGCTCCAGCTATGGCTGTGGCTTCCGCAGACTGGGCTGTGGCTACGGCTGTGGCTCTGGCTGTGGCTACGGCTATGGCTCCCGCTCCATCTGTGGCTATGGATGCGGCTCCGGCTACGGCTCTGGCTTTGGCTGCTACTAACTGAGGTCGCCATGGGAGACTGTCACCCTCCACACCTGGACGTGGGAGTCACCAGTTCCGAGCCCCACACGTTCTGAACTTTGCTGAAGACTTGCCTTCTGGAGCCCTTCTGGTCGGGTACAGCAATCTTTTTCCTTCCTGTATTTAACTCATGAGAAGTGGGAGCATGTGAAACTCATCCTGAGAACTGTGTGGTCTCTCCTTGGAATGAAGCTGCCACAGATCCTGCCTGTTGATGTTCGTGCAGGAACCATTTCTCTAATTTCCTAATAAACTCATTCAGTCTGGAATAATAAACCTGGCTTTCTCGTCATTTAAAGTCCAATATTGGTCACTTCGGCTTTTTTTCCCCCTGGATGAATTAAAGGAAAGAATTGCCTTATTGGGGAGACGTCTTGTTTTACTGTTCCTACTTCAGTTGTTTTACCAGATCCTTGATTTGCAACATTAAGGAAGGGACAGACTTGAAGCCCTCATTTTTCCGCTTTGGTAAGGCACTGAGGATGAAAACAGGTAATTTGATGATGTAGTTAAGCATTGCCTGAAAACATTATATATTCCAAGTGCTTTTACACCAAAACCTTAATGGTGGAATCTTTTAGAAGATGAGAAAGTTGGCACAGAATTGTCCAATTCTAGTCTGTTTTGAGGCTTATTTATGTATTTATGAGAGACAGAGAGAGAGAGAAAGAGAGAGAAATCATGAGCATCGAGGGGCAGAGGACAGGGAAAGAGAGAATCCCAAGCAGGTTCTGCACTGATCTCAGGACCCTGAGACCATGACCTGAGCTGAAATCAAGACTCAGATGCTTAACCAACTGAGCCATCCAGGCACCCCAATGTTTTGGGTCATATTTAAAGAAGCAGCATTTCCCCTGCTTGCTCAACGCAAGAGGTAAAGAAGTTTAAACCCACTCTTGCACCTAACTACAATGTGTCTGGAAATGCACAGCTTTTTTTCAGTGACACCTGTTCTACCATCCATTACGTATTCAAGTTTAGAGCCACTTGATGGTTTTCTCGAGATTTCTTTTTCTGTTATTTATGTGATTTCACAGTTGTAGCCATAATCATTTGTTTCTCCACTAATTTTCTGTGACTAATGTATCTGTTAACTTGGCAATTATCTTCTCTTGATAGAGTATTTCGAGCTTTCGTGTTAGACATGAACGAGTTTAAGTAGCGTTTTAGTGTAAGTTAATGGATATGTCCCAATTCATTTTGACTGGTCCGAGATAGTAAAAAAGTTGAAGCCATGGAAGGAATAAAGATCCCTGGAAAAATCATAACACAGAAGAAAGTCCTTTTTTCCTTTAAAACCACTATTTTATGAAGACTTGTCTTTCCTATTTACTTTATTCTGGAAGCTTAGAATTCTCTATTTAATATTATGCAAAATGGAGATGGTTTATGCTTGCCCATCTCAAGCAATGGTAGATTTTTTTAAAAATTATTTTGGTCTACTTGGTAGGTCATAACAATCGAACACAAAGAAATTGGGTATTGACTTGAGTTAGGGAATAAATGCTTAACTATCGGCTCACGAGACCAGGCTGTTACTGAATATAGTTTTCCAAGATCTGCTGTTACACTGTCTTAGCGTGAGCCTATGTGGTTGACACGTTAGCTTCTCTGAATATTTCACTTCAAGCGAAATGCCACCACTTACAGCCCCAAACAAGCATCTACTTGGTATTCATGTTGGCTTGTTTGCTCCTTTAAAGGCTTCAAATTATGAATAACTCCAACTGAAACTGAAAAACATAAGATTCTTTTACATTTTACCCCATTCTGGAGTTGCTTCTTTCTCTCTTACAGTGAAAACTCTGGGCCCCGACAACATCCCTGTGTTATGTCTATTCAAACCTGTGCACAGTATACGCTCTGAATTGCACTCTGAAAGCAATACCCCCGAGCAACCTGCTAAAATTTCTTGGCAGTGTTTTTAGCATCAGAAGCGATCCCACTAAGAATGGACAGAATATTGTGCTCAACATTTATATGAATTAATTTTCTTCCTGAGTAGTTATGCTATTCACTTTATGGATAGATTTCTTTTGTTTCCATTTATATTCGATTTCAGGTGTATTTATTCTGTTTTTAAAATATATTGAGTATTTCCATGGTTCAGAAATCAAAACTATATAAAAAGATATACTCAGAAATAGTCTCGCTCTCGTTTTTATCCCTTCCACCCATTCCCAGTCACCCTGTTTGTAAGGATTTTCATTTTGTTCTGCTTTCTTAATACAGAAGCAAGCATACATATCATATTCATGTATTCTTATTTTCCCTCTGTGTTACCTAGAGGTTGCATACTTTTTACACTCTTTCATTTTTATTTTTTATGTTTTTTATTTTCCCTTTTACTTTTTTTACCCTTTATGCTCATATTCAAGCTTTCAAACAGGAGTCATTTACATTTAGGCATTAAAGAAATGACTCACTGCAAATTTTAGTACTCCAAAAAATAATGTTTTTCTCTATATCAATTCGTTTCTCCCGGCATTTACTTTTGAAAAATTTCAAACCCTCAATTAAGTTGGAAAGAGATATAATGAACAGTTAAAGACTCTTCACCTAGATTTGGCAATTTTTGGTATTTTGCCAGTTTGGTTTCCCCTTTCTGCCTATCTGCTCTCTGTCTGTCTCTCTCTCCTTCTGTGTCTGTGTGTCTCTCACCACACACACACACACACTTATTCCTGAACAATATTATTATATAATTCATAGTCCATGGCCAATTTTTTTAAGTGTCTTTTATAGCTTTTATTTCTGATACAGAATCCAATAAGTGAAAACCATCATACTTTGCAATTTATTGTCTGTTATAATCTAGCATTTCATGAAACATAGAGCACTTCTTAGCCTCTTATTATTTTATGATATTAATACATTTTAACATTGCAAGATAATTATTTACTAAAATAAGTCACAATCTATTTTTTCTGACTATATCAATATAATAATTATGTATTTCCAAAACCAATATTTTTAAGACAGAGATTAAGGTCATTCGATATGCCAAAAATAAGGAAATTTGTGCCAATATTAGGTCAATCAAGCATTGAGTAAATACAAAGCAACTTCGTGTTCTTTTTTGGGGGGGCAACTTTGTGTTCTACAATAAATTCCGAGAACAAAATTCAAGTATGAACTGTCAAAATCGTATCACTGAGAATCCTGGGTAATAGGTGGATTACTTAAGAGCTTTATACCAGATTTGTTAATATTTATAACTGGATCACCCCCAGCATATATGTAAGTTTAAATGGTGTGCATTCATCTTCGGTCCCCATCTTCTGGGACTGTTTTGTACAACAGTACTCTATTCCTCTGCAGCAATGAAGAAATGACTCTCCAGTTGCTGGGGGTGTTACAGGCAGAGTACCTTCAGCTGAAGAGCACCCTTAACGCAAGACAGTACCCATTTCCTGCAGCCAGCCTCCCGTGATTGATCAGTGTAGGGTATAAGGATACACCTTCTTGCCCTAACCTCCAACTATTCTTCTGGGAAATCGCAACTTTGGAATCTTCCATATTGTTTCCTGAGCCTTCCATTGAGCCTACTGCCAACTCAGCTCTCCTCCCTACCCCAATCTGCCTCCTCCTCTTCCTTTCTACAATATTCATTCCAAAAAGTAATTGCTGTAATAATGTTCTTATAGAAAAATAATCTAATCTAGGGTCACAAATGCACCCAGTTGTCACACTGTTTAAATTCTCTAACCTGACTTTAATATTTGTACAGATGATAGGAGATATTTTCTTTTAGAATATTCCTCCATTCTGATTTGCCTAATGTTTCTTCCTGATTAGAACAAGGTTATGCATTTTGCCAAGTGAATAAAGGAAGCACTGATGTTTGATTTTTTGCCCTCCTCTACTGGTTGGCACTGGAAGTTGATTTGATCCATCACTGACGGGATTAATTTCATACTTCATCCATATGGTGACTACCAGATTTCTCTACCTGAAAGCTACTTTTATTATTCTTTCAGCCATTAAGTATTGTGGTAGAGCTATTTTGCAACTATATAAATATTCCATTCAAATCCCCAAATTTATCATTAGTCTTAGCACTTATTTTTCTTTCTTGACTGAATTATTTATTATGATGATGGATTGCAAATGTTGATTTTTCTGATTTTCATTTTTTTATCAAATATATTAGCTGGCATTCTGCAAGGAAGTTTTTCCACTTCATTGTTCATTTATTTACATCAGTCTAAATTCATGCATTTCTGTGATAAATAATCCATTATTATAAAGGGATAGCAGCTCCTAGGCTCTCTCACGAGGCAAAAAGTGAGTATAAATATATTGCATTGTGTGAGATTTACATTCTGCCACTTAGCTGCCTATAACATGGGGCAAATTATGTAAATTCTTAGGCCTTGTTATTCTTACATAAAAATCACCACCTACAGTTTGATGTTTTTATGAGAATTAAATGTGTTAAGATATGTAAAGCATTTAAACATGCCTGGAATTTAATCAATCTACGTATGTGTTATCATGTACTATTATACACATGGTTTCTTTCTGTTCTTCCTATATATAGGAATATTCTCTGTTTATCTTGCCTGGTGCTGTTCATGGAATTCTTATGTCAGAACTCTGTGTGACAATTTACAATTATTATTTTAATAACAATAACAATTAAATAGCATTTACAAGCTGTTTACCACAGAGAAGATACTGTGTGAAATCCCTTACACGCATTATCTCACATCATCCTCAGAACAAGTCTGAGATGTGTTAAAACTATCACCAGTTTACAACTGAAAGAAGTAGTGACTAAGGAATGTGCTCAAGGGGCAGTTCTCATAACTACAGGATTTTTGTCTCTTAAGATATAAATGTAAAATATTTTTTCCTGCCTAGGTAATATTTTCCCCAGAAAAGGCAAAGAAGCTCCCAGGACACTTAAATATTAGTATCTTTAATTATTAATATCTGATATGAAACTAAATATATGATTTTGTTTTAGGAATCCCCCACCTAAAAGTGTCTTTCTTTATGTGTTTCCCCACTCCTCTTTTCTGTTTATCACTTTTTTTTTTTAAGATTTTATTTATTTATTTGACAGAGAGACAGCCAGCGAGAGAGGGAACACAAGCAGGGGGAGTGGGAGAGGAAGAAGCAGGCTCCCAGCAGAGGAGCCTGATGTGGGGCTCGATCCCAGAATGCCGGGATCACACCCTGAGCCGAAGGCAGATGCTTAACCGCTGTGCCACCCAGGCGCCCCCTGTTTATCACTTTTTAGGTGTGTGATTCTTACTCTACCATATTAGATATCTAGAATCTGTTCTACACATCTCTTCTATTTTTGTAAATTTTTTCTTATTATAGTTTTATTCTAAATTTTAGGAGAATTTCTGAATTTGCCCCCCATCTCAACTCAGATTTGTATTTGTCTGCCTTTAATGAATCTTTACAATTGGAAGTCAACTCTTTCATGACAAACATGTATTTTCTCTTTCCAGATTTTGCCATTTGCATGTATTCTTGCTATACTTTTCTAAATTATTTGGCTTTTAAACATTAGTAAGTTAAAAAAAAAAAAGTCTGAGAGCGTTGTCCTTGTCTTATAATAAAACTATTTCAAAAGTTGGAGTCATTCTGAGCCCTCAGATTGATGTCCTGATTTGGAATAGCTAGTTCTTTTCAGATAGTTCTATCCTTAAGAAGATTGATCTATACATACTCAGTGCTGAGACTAGAGATTTATTCTATCGGAATTTACATGTGTTCATATGTAAACCTCTCAAACACAGACACCTAAAAGAAAAATATTGAGATTTCCCTCATTTTAGTTTGCCTAATTAGGAATATCCATTATTATCAAGAGAGACAATGTGATAGGCAAAGCTAGTTCTTTCTAATACCATGTAAAAGACTTTATACACATGTTCATTGATGTTCTACTTCAGATTCCTTCCACCTTCTCCCTAAGTGAGATTTTCTTTCTTATACAAAGAATCCTAAGTTATTGTGATGTTCTTTCATCCTAACTGTTTGTAGTTAGGTCAGCAAGCAACACACTTCAGATTCTTATAGGAGATACTTGGTGTCCCAACCCTATTCCTTTGAATGAATCACGCACACAGTATACATATGCTCACACGAAGAGATGGCAGAGGTAAATGAATATACATGTCAAAATATGCTTCCAAAGGAGTTTATATTAAAAAAATAATAAATAAGAATTTTTTCCTGAAGAATAATTGAGTGATTATGTGCAAACACTGAGTAACACACATTTTATACTTACCAAATATGTTCTATTGACTCCTAGGAGTTGATTTTTCTAGAGGTTCAGAGTGGTTATTTGACTTTTTCATTGATTTCAACAATGAACTTCATTGTAGTAAAAGTAATAACATAATAATAATATTAATAACAATGTATTTCTCATATTTTTCAGAGTATGGAATATTTTACCAAGAACCTGTTTGTTAGGGAAAATCTATTAGATTCTATGAAAAGGTATCTCTGGCAGTATTATTGTTTTGAAACACTATACTCCACTCAGATCACAAAGAGTTCAAACTTTTTTAAAAAAATTTCATGAAAATTAAATGTCATTTCATGTCATTTCATAAATTAAATGAAACCTTGTCATTTCCCTTTTTTTCTGACTGTGAATTCAGGATATAAGTTTGAGACCATGAGGGCACATATTGCATGGTGCACTGGGTGTTATACGCAAGTAATGAATCATGGAACTTTACATCAAAAACTAAGGATGTACTGTATGGTGACTAGCATAATATAATAAAAAAAAACATAAAAATAAAAAAATAAATTTGAGACCATGGGGAAAATATTTCATGCTTTAAAATAAAATGTTAAAAGTTTAAGAAATATTATTGTAAATGAGAAAGTCCAGTTTTCTTAGGCCTGTTATTTCAAGATTTTAAACTACTTGCTTTTTATCAAAAGCATCATGAAACTAAGCAATAAATTTTTGGCTTTTAGTGGCAAAACATCTCTTGCATGAAAATGAGAAGAATCCCTCATGGAAAACAATAGGTTTGGGCCAGGAGGTAATAGATGGAGAATTTGGGGTTAAAGGAGTATACTATGATCTGCCGAATGTCAATATAACGAAGTAAAATTATTTATCTGGAGCATGTCAGAGTTTTTCAATAAAAATGCTATTTCGTCTCATAGAGATTGGTTACAAGGGGTAATTGAAGATTTCATGAGTAAAGCTTTGAGGATGAGACAACTGATTCTCATTAATGGCCCAAAGAATGGTTCAGATGTGGTGAAACAAAGCAGATTTCTTCATTGCCTCTGAAGCCATGTCTAAAACCAGAAGTCAACAAATTACTCACATTGACCCTGCAAATTAGCCAATGACAAGACACGTGTGCGGCTGACACCCACTCTGAGAACATATAAAAGGCCTCTGCGGGGCAAAAATGTCCACAATGAAGTGCACTTCTCACCTTCTCTACCCAAGGAGAACCTCAACAATCAACACCATGTGTGGCAGCTACTACGGAGGCTGTGGCTACAGAGGCTGTGGCTATGGAGGCTGTGGTTATGGAGGCTATGGCTATGGAGGCTGTGGCTATGGAGGCTACGGTTACGGAGGCCTGGGCTGTGGCTATGGCTCCAGCTATGGCTGTGGCTTCCGCAGACTGGGCTGTGGCTATGGCTGTGGCTACGGCTGTGGCTCTGGCTGTGGCTACGGCTATGGCTCCCGCTCCCTCTGTGGCTGTGGCTATGGATGCGGCTCCAGCTACGGCTCTGGCTTTGGTTGCTACTAAGTGAGGATGCCGTAGGAGACACTCATCCTCTATACCTTCACTTAATGACTCAGCAGTTCTAAACCACACACATATTTTGCCTTACCCCCACATGATGTTTGTTCTACCCTACACTGCAAACTTCTGATATGATTTGGTAAAGGTCTGATGTCTGGAACTGATACCATTTGATGTCTGGAAGAATATGAAATTCAACCTGTGAATTCATGTTCCAACAAGATGATGTTGGGATAGCTCTTATTTTTGTAATTTTATGTTAAATTTGTTTCTCTGATTTCCTAATAAATTTTGAATTTCCTCATAAATGTGAAAGAGAAAACTTTTTTAAAATTAATTTATTATGCAGAGTTTGACTTTGCTTTTTTGGGTTATTAATAGTGTAACAATTACTTTTCTTTGGGAAATAATGTTCCTCAGTATTCATCTTGTTTTTGCTGTACTGATTCCAGTATTTGTGACTACAGAAAAATCTGTGACCTTTGTAAATCTTAATTTCTTGTCTGGTAAAGAGAGGGAAACATATATATATATTTTCTTATAATGATTTTAACTCTTTATGTTTCTTGCTCTATAAATTCTACAGTTTCTTAATTGATACTTTAGTTTGTCAATAGGGACCTGGCATGTTGGGAAGAAGTTGACTTCCCTTACATGGCCTGAGATCTGTGAGTGCTGATATTGTCAATAATTTTTATTAATAGTGCTTAGATAGGATATATGGAATTTTGTCAGGTCCGTGTCAAACCTACAATGCAGAAAGCCCTAGATGAATTCTCTCCACTGGAATCCATACAGAGCCCTAGCTTGACTTATACCTAGTTGCTCACAAGCCCTATCAACCATTCAGATCAGGCAAAGAAAATTGTATTTAGGAATGGAGGGAAAAATAATATGGTACAGGTTGCCCAATTGCTCTATTCAAAAGATTTAGAATCTGCCATAGATATGGGTTAATATCAATATTTCAGCAAGTTATTTGACACTAATTTTTATGGGTTCATAATAGACAGGAGATATTGCAGCCTGAGAACATATTATATGAACATAGCTGAATGTATAAAATCATACCTTCTGCCTTCAGGATTCTTCTTTAGCTTTGATATATATAACATATTCAATCATGACTTTGAGACAGAAATTATAGTGGGATGAAGCTTACTGGGCTAATCTCCTGCTAACGGAAACCATCGATAACAACAAATAACATTTCTCAAGATTTTAAACAAGATCCTGATAATCACAACATAATATTCAAAATGTCCAAGATATAATATAAAATCATACGGTGTACAAAAACCTAGTAATTGTGATCAATTTTCAAGGGGGAAGAACACTGAGACAGGCCCCACTTTGGCATATATAGTAAGATGGCCCCCATTTTCCCCACCTACTGATATTCACACCCTTATATTACCCCTCCTACTTCTGTGTGACAGGACCTGTGGCATCTTCTAATCAATAAAGTATAAAAGGGTTATAGGATATTACTTTCATGATTATTTTATGTAAGACCATAATGTCCATCTTTCTTATATACTTTCCTCTTTGCAGGCTATGATTAAGCATATAGCTATGTTGTGTGCTGCCTAATGGAGGCCCACTTGAAAAGCAACTGAAAGTGGCCTCTGGCCAATAGCCTGCAAGAAACTGAGGCCCTAGGGGCATTTGGATGGCTCAGTTGATTAAGCATCCAACTCTTGATTTTAGCTCAGGTCACATCTCAGGGTTGTGAGATCAAGCCCAGTGTCAGGCTCTATACTGAGTATGAATCCTGCTTAATATTCTCTCTCTCTTTCTCCCTCTGCCCCTCCCCCTTTCAGGTGCACTCTCTAACAAAAACAAACAAACAAAACAAAAGGGTAAGAAACTGAGGCCCTCAGTTCCACAATGCAAGAGTCACTGAATTGTGCCAACAACCATGTGGACTTAAAAATGGATCCCTCCCCAGTCAATTTTTGAGTCAGTCCTGGGTTTTAGACCCAGCTGACACCTTGACCACAGCCTTGTGAGAAATCCTTAAAAAGCAGAGCCAGCTAAGTCATGCCTATAGCAGAAACTAACAAAAAATGTGAAATAATAAATGTTTGATTTTTAAGCTGTAAGTTTGTGGTAACAACAATAGATAAACTATTATAGATGCAGAGCTCAATCTCACAATGCTGAGATCATGACCCTGAGATCATGACCTGAACTGAAATCAAGAGTCAGACACTTAACTCTCTGAACCATGCAGGTGCCCCTAAGCAGCTTTATAACTATGATCCATAGGATAAAGATAAACATTGAATGAAAAGAAAAGGAAAAAAAAAGGTATCTTCAACAGAGAAATAGAAATGTAAAAAGTACCAAATGAAAAGCTTATAACTAAAAAGTACAATACATGAAATTTTTAAAAAGATTCTTTGGATGGGTTCACTAGCAGAATTGAGATATCAGAGGAAAGAGTCAGAAAATCTGATGATAAATCAGAAGAAATTATTGAATGCAAAAAGAAACAAGGAAATACAATTTAAAACTATGAATAAAAAGTCTCAGGAATTTATGGGACATATCAACATTTCTAACATTCATAGCACTAGAGGGGGAATATTGATTGGCACAGAAAACATATTTGAAGAAATAATGGTTGAAATTTTCTCAAAGTTGGTAAAATTCACAAATTTAGAGAGTCAAGAAGTTGTAAATCCCAATTAGAACATACTAAAAAGAAAAAAAAAAAACTATGTCCATATGTAAATGAACCAAAGTGAGTTTGCTCCTTGGTGAGTCAGAAACTGCACCAGGTTGAGTTGTCACACGAAGAAACTTCTATTTGCAATAAATAAGGAGATCATGGGAATGGCTTCCAAAGCCATGATGCCCCGAGAGAGGGTGAATGGATTCCTTTTGTTTAGGGTTATGGTGAATATTTAGGTAGGGAAGACTTGTCATATACATAGAGGCAGGCATAAGATGGCATATACATCTTAGGAAACATGCCTATACATACATCATATGTTATGTAAATTAGGCTGAGGCCCCTCCCAAGGCAGAGATATTAGTATTATAATGAGGTAAAGGTGATGGTAGGTCATTCCAGAGGTCACTCATGGTCCATCTGCAAAGGTGCAAGTCAGGTTTAGCTCAAAGAGTCTGGATGGTCTGGACAGAAGGGAGGTTTGTCAGGGCAGTTGCCATCACCTGGGGGTTTCATTTGTCTGAGTTAAAGGGAAAGTCTGAAAGAAGAGCTTAGGGAAAAACGTTTAAGACAAAGGTTAGTGAGTAAGAGCAGGTGAGCAATAAAGGCCAGGTCTTAGGGTCTAGCTGGTGACACATATACATCATAGTCAAGCTTCTGATAATCAAAAAAGAGAAAAATTCTTGAAAGCAGCTAGAGATAAATAATATGTTACATATAGGAAATGATAATTCCAATTACCGTGGATTTCTTGTCAGAAACAGAATCCAAAAGACAGTGAAAAATATACCTAACATGCTAATAAAAAAGATTCCCACATTCTATACTTAAAAATATGCTTTAGGGGGGCGCCTGGGTGGCACAGCGGTTAAGCGTCTGCCTTCGGCTCAGGGCGTGATCCTGGCGATCTGGGATCGAGCCCCACATCAGGCTCTTCTGCTATGAGCCTGCTTCTTCCTCTCCCACTCCCCCTGCTTGTGTTCCCTCTCTCGATGCCTGTCTCTATCTCTGTCAAATAAATAAATAAAAAATCTTTAAAAAAAAAAATATGCTTTAGGAATACAAGTGAACTAAAAACTTTCTCAGATGAAGGAAAACTAAGAGAATTTGTGTCCAGGAGATTTTTTCTAAAAGATATGTTAAAGAAAATTTTTCAGGCTATAGATATTTATACTGAAGGGATAGCTGGAACTTCAGAAATGAAGCGAAAGTAATAGAAAGTTTATACATTTGGGTAAATAAAATAGACTACTCTTCCCCTCTTAAATTCTTTAAAATATGTATAACTACTAAAAGAAAATATTAAAATACTGAATGAGGGCGTTTGAAGGTAGGCTGACATAATATATATGATAAATGTAATAAGAGGAGGCAATGGTAAAGGGACATTTCAGTTTGTAAGCCTTATACCTTTTACTTAAAGTAGTAAAATATGAGCTCTGAGAACACTGTGAAACATTAGTTATGTATATTGCAATCTCAAAATTAACCAATAAAAAATAGAGATATGGCCAAAAGGTAACTAGATAAATTAAAAACTAATATTAAAAATACTCAAATAATACAAAGTAGGAAATGAAGTGGAACTGAGAATTGGAAAACAGAAAAAAAATAGTAAAATGATAGAACTGATTCCAACCATACCAACAATTAAATAATATGTGAATATCCAAATAATCAATGAAAAGACAGAGATTGTCAGATTGGCTAGTATTAGACCTATCTATATATTATTTACAAGAAAATCACTTCAAATACAAGTGTGTGTGTGTGTGTGTGTGTGTGTGTGTGTGTGTGTAAGAGAAAATGTAAAGGTATGTTAAAAATATTTAGAATTGAAGGAAAATTAAAATATAAGTTAGCAGAATTTGTGAGATGTAAATAAAATAGTGTTTGAAGGGAAATTTATAGAAATTAATTTTATATTGAAAAAGAAAAAATTCTCAAATCAGTAATCCAAGATTCCTCCAAACTAATTAGCAAAGAAGTTCAATAAAAGGAAAAGGAAAATAATACAGCTAATAGCTGGAATCAGTATAATCTAAAACAGAAGATTGAGGGGGGGAAATGAAGCCAAAAACTAATGAAGCCAAAAACTGATTCTACGAAAATTTCAAGCAAATTGATAAACTGTAACAAGACTCACAAAGAAACAAAAGAAGACACTACTACCAATAATAGTAATAAAATAGGGACATCACTACAGACCCTATAATCATCTCAAAAACAATAAGGGAACACAGGGAATAATATGCTCATAAATTTGATCACTTATATAAATAGACCTGTTCCTTAAAAGACAGAACATTGTCAAAAACTTGATCAAAAGGAAACATATCATCTGAACAGCCACATAACTCATGGGAAAATACATCTTGTGATTAAAATCTTTCCAAAAAAAGAAAACTCCCAATTCATAAAATTTCACTGATAAATTGCACCAAACATGAAAGGAAGAAATAATACTAGTTATATGGAAACTCTCCAGGAAAGAGAGCAAAAAAAAAAAGAGGAGGGAATACATGTGCATTTATTTTATGAAATCAGCATTACCCTGAAACCAAATCTAGGAACTTGGATGTCAGAAGTGTTCGCACCATTCCCTAACTGATAAGCAGATTCATTGTGACTAGATTGTTTGTATAAACAATGTGTTTTTTGCTGAATACATGTTTTCGTTCTGGGAGTCTGAAATTTTGCTGATGCCTTTTTTTACCTGTCCCCAGTAAAACTTTTGGGCATTGAGTCTCTCATGGGCTTCCTTGAGCAGAAATATCACCCACAGAATGCTTCATTTCTATTGCTGGGGGAAGAGCAAGCTCTGTGTGGCCCCTCCTGCAGGGAGAAAGCATAACAACATCTTCACATGGATACCGCCAGAACCTGCCTGGGTCTTTTTCCCTTATCTAGCTATGTATCACTACCACTTAGCTATAATAAATCTTACCCAAGAGCACAATTATATGCGGAGTCCCATGTGTCCTTCTAACAAATTTCCAAAACTGTGGGCAGTCTTGGGGACCTCCAACACAATACGACTTTCTGGAAAAGGAAAAAGTAGAGATGGATTGAAGAATCACTTATTTACAGGGTTTAGGAGTATGAGGAAGGCTTGATTGCAAAGGGGTTTGGAAAAAGCATGAAGGACTTCCATAGTGTTTTCCAGAATGTCTGCACCAGTTTGCATTCTCACCAACTATGTAAAAGGGTTCCCCTTTCTCCACATCCTAGTCAACATCTGTTGTTTCCTGTGTTGTTAATTTTAGCCATTCTTACAGGTGTGAGGTGATACCTCCTTGTAGTTTTGATTTATGTTGCCCTGATGTGAGTGACATTGAGCATGTTTTCTTGTCATTTGCAATGGTGTCAATGGAGCTGGGTGTATTATGCTAAGCGAAGTAAGCCAATCAGAGAAAGACAAATACCATATGATTTCACTCATATGTGGATTCAAGAAACGAAACAGATGAACAGAGGGGGAAGGGAAAGTGAGATGCAAACCATAATACAGACTCCTAACTACGGAGAATAAACTGAGGGTGCTGGAGGAGAGGTGGACAGGGGATGGGTTAATGGGTGATGGGGATTAAGGAGGGCACTTGTCGTGATGAGCACTGGGTATTATATATAAGTGAGGAATCATTTAATTCTACTCCTGAAACTAATATTACACTATATGTTAGCTAACTGGAATTTAAATAAAAACTTGAAACTACCAAAAAAAAAAAAAAAAAAGCACGAGGGATTTTGTGGGGAGAATGATGGCACTGTTTTTTATCTTGACTTTGATGGTTGTACCACAACACTATGCATTTTTCAAAATCACAGAGCTATACACCAAGGGAATGAATATTTCTGTCTGTAATTTAAAAATAAAACACTAAAAAAAAGATTTGAGGAGGCATAGAACTTTGCAGATGATGGTTTGTGAAAGGAAAAGATATGCAGAATATTTGCCATGAGATAAGCAACAATAAACTAACTGACAAATGCTACCTCATGTAGTCTAAAAACTCCCAGCAACAGAGACATAATGGAACTGGTGGAGCAACTAAAGTAGAATCAGCAAAAGAATATATGTCAAAAACAGGTCATTGCAATCTTTCTTGAAATCAAGCAAATGCACCTTCTTTTTTTTTTAATAAAATAAATTCTGGGGCACCTGGGTGGCTCAGTGGGTTTAGCCTCTGACTCTTGATTTCAGCTCAGGTCATGATCTCGAGGTCCTGGAATGGAGACAGAATCAGGCTCCAAGCTCAGCAGGGAATCTGCTAAAGGATTCTTTCTCCCTCTGCCCCTCCCCCCACTCTTTTGTTTGCTCTCTCTCTCAAATAAATAAATCTTTAAAAATAGATAAATGCAATAAATTCTATTACTTGTAATAAATAGAAAGAAAACCAAGAGTTTTATTTCAAGTTAGCCAAATTTATTAGGGAACACTGGGAAACAGAATGATGCATGAAAATAATCAAGCAGGATCAGTCACTGGTAAAAGGAGGTAAATGGGTTCACAGGATGAAAAACACATTCTGCTTATCATGAAGCAAAGGTTGGGAATAAATAACCAGAATTATCCCAACCTAGTGTAGGAACACAACGGCGTGGGAGTCAAGGTTGGCAGTGTTACATGTGTGGGAGAGAAAAGACTCCCACGGCATCTTCAATAGTAACAGCCAAAGCCAGAGCCGTAGCTGGAGCCACATCCATAGCCACAGCCACCGAGGGAGCGGGAGCTGTAGCCATAGCCACAGCCACAGCCACAGCCAGAGCCACAGCCCAGTCTGCGGAAGCCACAGCCATAGCTGGAGCCAGAGCCACAGCCCAGGCCTCCGTAGCCGCAGCGTCCATAACCGCAGCCTCCATAACCGCAGCCCCCATAGCCACAGCGTCCGTAGTAGCTGCCACACATGGTGTTGGTTGTTGAGGTTGTGCTTGGGTAGAGGAGGAGAAGAGAAGTATCAGTTTACTGTGGACAATTCCCCTGCAGAGACCTTTTATATACCCTCGATGTGGGTGGGATCCACCACCCAAGTCATGCCACTGGCTAATCTCATGACTAATCTAATTAGTTTGTTGTTTCTCAACCATAAGATAAAACCCCAGAGGAATTAAAGAAGTTTGTTTTATTTGGTGACTCGGGACTCCCCCTAAACAATTCAGGTCAATAATGACAGGAGATAGTCGTACATACAAATTCCTGCATTACACCAAATCTCATTTTAACCTGGATAAACACATCATTTCAAGAAGTGGCATTTGCAGCAGGCCAATTTTGACTTGCGCTTGGCACAAAATAAAACCTATAGTCTTCTCCTTGTCTTTCCAAACACCAATAGCACTCATCTTTGACCAATGAGTCTTGCCTCTACTTTGCTTCAAAACATTTTTTCCTCTTCAGTGTTTCAGCTGTCTCTCCACCTCCGAAAGATGCAGCTCAGGAAATCGCAACGCCAGTTCGCCTCTGTAATACAATTAACAAAGAGCCCGCTTATTCACGTCTTGAAAAACAACCCTGAGCCAACTGCATTTCTAGTTTTTTACTTATACAAATTATTGTTTTATTTTTTATGCCTAATTCTTCTGCAGGACAGTAAAAATAGTTTATCCCGTGGATTACAATTTCTGATCAGAACCTACCACCAGAGTGATAACAATGGATCCCATTTTACTGAGTTTGCTATCAATTGCCATTTTCAATTGATACCATTTTTTAACTTTTGAGAAATTTAAGAATTTTTGCCAGTTACATGCTTATGGGCTTTGCTTATCTGACATGTCAGTGCTTCCCATTTTTGTTTTGTTTTTTTTTTTGTTTTTAATTCCTCACTGGTCAACAGGGAGATCTGTTCACATTTGGGGATATACAATTATCAGCTAATATTCTGATTTCTTTTACCTTCAGATACTTGATTTTTCCCATTATCAAAAGGAAAGTTCATTTGTAAAGGCATACAATGTTAAATAGGTAATCTATTTTTAATCAGGCACAAGAAACTCTCTTAAATAATCATTGATTTTTTTTTTTTTTACTTCATTGTTTTCACTGAATGATCCAGGCTATTAGGAGGTACAGAAAAGCCCAGAGAACCTTGTTTTTGTCTGAAAACAACTAGATCTTATGTCTTTGGGAAGATTCAGGTAAGAGGTATGATTATGCACAGAAATCCATAATCAATGACCAAGGTGGTCACAATACAATGATGTTCTGTGGTTTAAAGACTTTTAGTACGTATCTCTTCATATAACCTTAAAGCATAACCAAAGAGTGTAAGATTGGGTTATCCAATAGTGAAGAGGGTTCAAGATTGGAAACTATTTAGACTTAGTTAACCTTCCGCCAGAATTCAGTACCCGAGCTCTTTGTAATTCATTCAGCTCGTCTGCTTTGAGAAGTAATTCAAATTAGTCAAGGGGAAAAAGCCTCTAATAGAACAAAGCAATAAATTACATGAATAATCAGGTTAAACACATCGCTTATCCATTTACCATGCATTTTAATGTATTTTCTATTTATTTTTATTGATAAATGTATTTCCACAAACTAGAGACATTGTTATGGTTGCATATCATTCCAGTCCCTCCTTCACTGAGGTAATAACTGTTAGAAAATCTCAACTACATCAGATACTTGTTTCACATTATCATCCTTTAGATTCATCAAAAAGTTACTATTCAATTGAGAATAATTTTTTAATGAACACCAGTTGAAATAATGTGATTGCCATTTTTTTTTTTTTTTTAGATTTAAGTCCTGTACATTGAATAAATTCATGGGCCAGAAAGGTGTATGACTAAATTCTATTAGTTAACAAAATAATCATTTAGCAAGTAGTTTTGCAACCAGTTAAATGGATTGTGGAAGGTCCCATCTATCCCATAACTGTCAACATCTGGAACCAGAATGGTAACATTTATTACAACTGATGGACCTACATTGACACATTATTATCGCTGAGTCTAAAGTTTAAATTAGGGTTCACTCTTCATTTTATACCTTCTGTGGTTTTGACAAATGTGTAATGACATGTAGCCACCATTGTAGTATCATAGAGCAGCCTCACTGCCCTAAAAATCCTCTGTGCTCTATGTATGTATCATGGCACTCTTTTTTTTTTTAAGTGTTGTTGCCCTAATTCTCTGAAATATAATTAGTGCTAATTACCTCTCATGGAACACAAAGCAAACATCAAGCAAATCTTTCCCCAAGAAAATTCCTTTGAGTTTCCCAAGGTAACTCCTTAATTCACTATTCCTCTTCATAGAAATTTCAAAAATGTATTTCTAAGATTACATCTTCTACTGTCTCATGTTCTTTTCCCTCAAACATTTAGACTGTTGACCCACCACTCCACTGAAACGCACCTGTCATGTCTTGCCAAATCTAAATATGGTTTGATTCTCTGTATTCATTTTACCAGAGTTCTGAAAATTCAGGTCAGTTGAACTCTTCTTTCTTGACAGACTGTCTCTCTCTGAATGAGATACACTGTACTCACTTACTTTGCCTCCAACTTCACCTTTCCAGGAATTTTTGTATTATCTTCTCCGTAATTTGACTCTAAACTCAGAGCATTGTTTTTGGTCTTCCTATGTTCTTTATCTTCACCCTTTTATAGATGTCTAGTCAACTGTCTACCTGATAATTCAATTATTATCTTAGTCACCAGAAATTTAATATTCCCCACAAAGGATCCATGACCCCTCATGACACCAAATGTATTCTCTTCCAATATCTCAATCTCATGGCTCAAGAAAAATTAAATTACACCCTTCCCCTGGAGCATACCTCCACAGGCTTCTCATTGCATTTAGAATATCCTACAATAAACTATCTTCTCTGACATCATCTCCTACCATTTTCTTTCTCATTTTCCATATTCCAAACACAGTGACTTTTCAGCATCTCAGACCAAGTTGTCTCCCTCCTTAAGAGCTTTGCTGTTGTACTGCTGACCCCTCTTTCTGGAAATTGAAGCGGGAATGCTTGAATCCTTCTCTTCATTCAGGTTTCAAGGAAAGTGCCATCTCCTCAGATGTCTTCTTTGACCATTCAATTTAAAATTAACTCCCCCAGGGGCACCTGGGTAGCTAAGTTGATTAGGCATCCCCCTTCAGCTCAGGTCATGATCTCCAGGTCCTAGGATTGGGCTCTCGGCTCAGCGGGGAGTCTGCCTGTACCTTCCCGTCTGCCTCCTCCCCCCTGCTCACACGCTCTTTCTTTCTCTCTTTCTCTAAAATAAATAAATAAATAAAATATTTTTTAAAATAAAATAAATTAAATTAAAGATAAATAAGCAAAATTAACTCCCCAAGTTACAAATAAGCTTATTCAACTCATTGTTTTTTATTGTTTTTCAGGTATTCATTATCAGAATTTAACATATTTATTTCAGAATTTAATTGCTATTGTGTGTCTGTCACAAAAAAATAACTGAAAAAAATGAAAAAAATCAACAAAGTAGAATAGTTTTCTAAACTGAGATTTCTGGTAGAATACATATTTCTCTCCATGTCTAAGGCCCATAAAGACAAATGGCACAAACTCAGCCATAAAAAAAGAAGACAACTCTGCCATTTGCAGAAACATAAATCAACCTGGAGGGCATTATGCTAAGTGAGATAAGCTAGACAGAGAAAAATAAATACTGTATGGTATCAGTCATGCGTAGGAGCTAAAACAAAAATGAAAAGGAATTTTATAGGCACAGACAATAGAATGGTGTTGGCTAGGGGCTGCAAAAAGGGGAAAATGGGGTGATGTGGTTCAAAGGATACAAATTTTCGCTTATAAATTCTGAGGAACACATGTACAACAGGGTGACTATAGTTAATATCGGCTGTATGCTTTAAAGTTGTTGAGAGAAGATCTTATGCACTCTTACTGTGGTTGAAAGCCAACCTCTGTGCTCCGGAGCTAAATACAACATGAAGACAGAGTTTGGGGATGAAGAGGAACAATAGTGGGGGCACTTGGTGTTTCGGTCGGTTAAACATCTGCCTTTGGCTCGGGTCATGATTTCAGGGTCCTGAGATGGAGCCCCGCCTTGGGCCCCCTGCTCAGCTGGGAGTCTGCTTTTCCCTCTCCCACTGCCCTCTCTCTTCCCCGCCCCATTCATGCCTTCTCCCTCTCTCAAATAAATAAATAAAATCTTTTTTTTAAAAAAATTAGAGGAACAATAGTTTTATTACTTTGCCAGGCAAAGGAGGCTGTAGCTGGCTAATGCCTTCAAAATTGCAGACCCACTGGGATAACAGGCAGAGGGGTTTTGTAGGAAAATACAGGACCTGGGTGGTTTCGTTAGAAATCTGGTAGGTGCTGCCAGCTGCACACACCATGACTTCGAGGTGGTTTCATGACTAGCACTGGTGCTGGCATCCTAGTCTCCTTACTACATATATGTCAGGGTCAGTGAAATATCAGTATTGACAGAAAGTTTCTGGAACAAAGGATTCTCAGAAAAACATCTAAAGGGGAGGGGGAGCCTTCAAGGATAAGGAAGAGAAAAATCTGTTCAGTTTAAAGTCAAGCCAGGCTGAAGCACTAGTATGTCCATCCATCTTTATGTTTCCATAGCGGGTTCATTACCACACACACGTGAAAAGAGTTAATGACATAAGGTAATAGACATGCTAGTTATCTTGAGCTTGGTAATCATTCCACAATGAATATGCACATCAGATCATCATGTTGTACACTTTAAATGTATACCATTATATTTGTCAATTATTCATCAATAAAGTGTAAAAAAAGGAATTACCTATCATATCTTTGAGAAACCTAATCAATGGTTACCAGAGGGGAGGTGGGTGAAACAGAAATTAAGGAGGGCACTTGTGACGAGCACCACGTAACTTATGGAAGAGTTGAATCACTATATTGTGCACATAAAACTCATATTACGCTGTATGTTAACTAACTAGAATTTAAATAAAAACTTCAAAAAATTCAAATCAAACCAACAACAATAATAATAACAGAGATGAGGTTTGCATTGCTCATAAGATCTCATGGAAGCTGGGTTCTTAAGTAAGCAAATGTGGTGTAATTAGGAAATAAGTTTTTTTTAGAGGCACATGACACTGTATACAGCAACAGAGTCCTGAATACATTGGTTATAAAGAATTCTTCAGATTTTTTTAGAAATGTCCGTTTGTTTGGAAATGAGTCAATCCTGTTGGTGGTCTTCCCACATACCACTCAGGTTGTATAAAAGGCCCCGTGCAGATTATGAAATTCAAACTCAAAGAACTCATTCTGCTCCTCAACTGAACCCTCTGCTCCTGACACCATGTGCTACTACGGCAACTATTATGGCGGCCTGGGCTATGGCTACAGTGGCCTGGGCTGTGGCTATGGCTGCGGCTGTGGTAGCTATGGTTATGCCTGCTACCGTCCACGCTGCTTTGGAAGATACTGGTGTTCTGGCTTCTACTGAGCTGTTCCAGTTTGCTGATCCCTTGGATAGGTCCTGTTGTTATTTATATAAAGATTCTCTATTATACTAGTATTATTTTCTATTCTAACACTAATATCTAAATCCTAGGCCACTTATGATAAGAGAGTCACCCACTCATTATCTAGAATACCCAATGATTATGTGGGGTAAAAATATCCATTCACTTTTGTATGTTTGCACAAATCCAATTTTGGGAAAATTCTGATTTTATTTATTATTTGCTTATTTTTCATTAAATGTAAATTCATTGGCAAGTGTACAGTATGTTTTTATATATATTCATTATCTTCATCACTTCTGAGTATAAGAATGTGTGTGTGTGTGTGTGTGTGTGTGTGTGTGTGTGTGTGTGGCTGCATAGCTGCTATTTTTCCATCAGCTGAAGTCTGGCCAAAGACATGAATTCATTGGCACTTGAAGGGACAAAGGCATCATTCTGAGAACTTGAACAGCTTGCAAGAGGAAGCCATCAGCATGACTGAAATGGATGCAGAGTGTTTACTGATGAGGCACCGACAAAAACCTTCCAGAGTTTACTCTCTGCATCACTCAGGTGCAGGCATATCTCACGCTATGGTCAATCTCTTCTATCACCGCTTCTTAAAGACAATAGCTAGTCATGAATTTTCAAAACACAAAACCAAATTGAACAGCAGCAAAAAGATTAGTCGGACAAGCTAAAGTCCCTTTTCAGCTACAAATTGGTTTCTAAGCAGTAATTGACATTCATCATCTCTGTCCTTTATTACCCGTTCTACATTGCCCTCATAGTTTGCTGGCACTTCTGCTGGTCTAGGTAGCTAAAACTATATCCCCGAGAAGTTGGAGCCCTCGTCTCAATTCCTGTGCCCTTGTGTAGCAGTCCTTTGGGAATGGAAGCAACCCCAACAAATCCTGTGAATTTCTGACATGTCTCTTCAAACTCCCACTATACAGCAGAGCTATATCTCTTCACACTACTCAATACTGTAATTAATTTCTCTGCTGATCTACTTGTATGTGGAGCCCACTGTTATCAGGTAGGCAACAACCTGATAGCAATTTATTAAATGAGTCCCAGGGAGTGATGGTGAAAGAGAACAATTTTCTTCAACAGGTTCCCCGCCCCCCCCCCCCAGATCTCTATATTCTAGTTAGTAGGGACAGGGTAGTATTAGTTAAAAATATATTCTACATTGTACAAAAAATACAAATCTCACAGAGTATAATGCTCAGCTCATTCATTAGCTGCATTTTAAGAAGCCATTTCAACTGGTTGCTGTGATATGTGCTAAGATGAATAGATCTCATAGCCATGGGTGCATTATTTCATCTTCTTCTCAGAAACTGTCTCAGTCCACAGTAATGTTTGCAGGATTCTGTGATAATAAATGAGCCAGCACATATCTCAGAGCTTGGTGATGGTCATGTCACTGTGGGCAGTAAAGGCAAACCCATACCCAAAGATCTATCATTCCTATTAAATAGCAATTTCCATCTATATGGAAGGAGACTGATAAAATCAACTTGCCATCAAGAGCTGCTTGGAATCCTCTAAGTGTGGTGCCTCATTAAGGGCTCAGTGAAATCTTTTGATGCTTGCATATTAGACATTCCATCTCCAATCCATTTTGTAAAAGGAGACCCATCTTTACCACTATAGTAATTCTATTTTTGAGCCCCCTTGCACACGCGCTGGTATTGCAGATGACAGAAGCCGTTAGACATTTCCTAGCTGAGTTACTGTCCACCTGGTTGTTTTGTACAACCTTCTCTGATGTAGATGCACTATGGTGACATCAAACTCAAAAATCTACATAATTTTTATCCACTCTGATATGTCCATCTACACAATTCCTCCTCAGATTGCTTGGTTTAAGCATACTCTTTCTGACCCCTGAAAAACTAGCCAAACTATTAATAACTGTCCAGATGTCTTTGTATGTTCTTAGCTTAGACCACACCTCCCTCCACATAAAATTAATGATTGGGTATACTGCACGAAAGTTCTGCCTATTGGGGACATCTCACCTAACTACTCGTTCTCAGAGCGATTCTTAGTGCAACAGCAGTCCATTTTCAGGCTAATTCCAACATATGGAGAAGACCCATCCATGAACCAGTCCTGGGTATATTCTTGCTCTGCCATTTAGTCATCGGAGCACC
Source organism: Ursus americanus (assembly GCF_024610735.1). NCBI lineage: Eukaryota > Metazoa > Chordata > Mammalia > Carnivora > Ursidae > Ursus > Ursus americanus. Next base: position 85,852,998 of record NC_142130.1, read on the forward strand.
CCCGTGGGGCTATAAGAGTGAGCTTACAGAAAGGTTTTAGTGCTACAGGTAGACTTTAGGCTAGATAGGGTTTTAAGTAGGTAACAAGTGCAACTCACTCATGACCTTTGCACCTGCTCTGACTCTGAATCTCTATTACCACTTAACATTAGATTCCTACTGCTAAGTCTACCAGAATTTATGGCTCGGTGGATCTGAGAGTACTCAGTCATGAAGGTCAGCACCATCGTCATTTGCTCTTGCACGGTGACAGATGTTCAGTCTCTGCTTGGCTCCATTAGTATGCCAGGAGTTTCTTTTTGAGCTGTGAATATATTCTGCCACAATATGGCTTTGCTCCAGAAACCTAGCAATCTGTGCTGCAACTCACACATGGGGGTTTGCCAAAAACTGAATTCTGCAGGAGGAACAATAATGAATCAAACGTGTATACGATGACTACCACAATTCCTACATCCTCTACGTCTTTAATGGTGGCGATAATCTGTCATTCTATACTGTGATGCTTAATTTTATGTGTTAACTTGACTGGGCTAATGGATGCCCAGATAGCTAGTAAAACATTATTTCTGGACGTGTCTGTGAGGATGTTTCTAGATGAGATTAGCATTTGAGATCATAAACTAAATAGAGGTCACCCTCACCAATGTGATTGGGCAACTTCCAACCTGTTGAGGGCATAAATAGAACAACAACAACAAAAAAAAGCAGAAAAGGGGCAAATTTTTTCTCTGCCTGAATCAGGACACCCTTCCTCTCCTGACTCCAGACATTGGTGATCCTGGTTCCCAAGGCCCCCAGACTCAGACTAAATTACACCACTGGCTTTCCTGGTTCTCCAGCTTGTAGATGGCAGACTGTGGGACTTTTCAGCCTCCATAATTGTATGAGACAATTCCTATAAAAAACCCTCCTTTCTCTCTTTCTATGTATTTCTTCAGGGTCTTCCATTTGAACATTCCCACTATAATTTACAGGTGAGAGAACCATGTAAAGATTTAGTTAGCTTCTATGTATATCCATGCTACTTATACCCACAAGACTGCAAAAATTACTACACAAGGGGAGTAGGGGACAATTAATCCCATTTTGAGACATATTTGGACCAGAACTCTGATTGACATCTGGTCTTTGTGTGCCTTCAACCTAATGAGAGGTAACTCTTGCATTTGGGGTCTCTATGCAAACATGAGCTCAGATCCTATGACAATAGCACTCTAAAAATTTAGATATTCTCTTTTGCTAGTATTCAGTTACTCTGATAAATGCCCAAAGTTTCTTCAAAAAGAGATTGGAAACATATCCCTTTAAAAAGAAATTAGTTGGATAGATAGATGACAGATGGACCAATAGACAGATGGACAGAGAGATAGATATGTCCTATGGCACTGCAGCACACTTTCTCAATGGAGCCCAAATTCAGGTGGGAGAACTGTGGGCAAGCAAGTGACCTCCCTTAGGGTACTGGGCAAGGAAGTAACTCACCTAGGGGGAAAATAGAATGAATCTGAAGTAGAACATCACTAACACCTAGCATAGACCAGCAAGACAGCCACAATAAACATAAGCAATAACACACTTTATGTAGTGTTAGAAATGACTACTTCCACTTGCCCACACCATAAGGTCTTCCTTAAGAATAATACATATTGCTGGGGTGCCTGGGTAGCTCAGTCGGTTAAGAATCCGACTCGATTTTGGCTCAGGTCATGATCTCAGGGTCATGGGATTGAGCCCTTCCTTTGGGCTCCGCGTTGAGCCTGCTTGAGATTCTCTCTCCCTCTCCCTTTACCCCTCTCCCTGGTCTCACTCACACTCTCTCTCTAAAATAAATAAATCTTTTTTTAAAAAAAAAGAATAATAGATATTGGTAAATAGGCTAAATAAAATTAAAAATCTAAGCATTTTCCTTACAGTTGTCTGTGTAGGAAAGATTTGCATATGAACACACATAAATTCTAATGGAACAAGTACTGAACATAAGTACTGGGTATGTAGATTATTCTTTTAAAGGCTAAAACTGTATGAAAAGAACTTGCTATGAAAAATCAAAGAATGGATCTAAGGGTTCAGCATATGCCCACCTGTCAAAATAGCACTATTGCAAAGGAAGGGAGAACCCTTTAACAGACTTTTTTAATTCTAAAATTCATAAGAGACACAGAATGGATAACACTATTACAAGAATCTAAGCAAATAGCAAAATCTAAAAAGAAGAAATATGTATTTGCCATGAAAAATGTATGGTCTTTCCTGAAAATAGAAAATTTAACATAAGCTGAGATAGGGGAAGGGACTAACAGGCTTTCCTAGAATTTGGAGCTAAAGCATAAGAAGACAACAGTTATGCCAAGTAGAGAAAGACATGTACATCAAAGATTCTAGATGTCTAGTGAAGGAGAGTTGGAATTTCATAATTAAAGTGGCAGGTGGAGAAAAAAGGATAAAGGAAGAAAGACTTTTTATTGGGGGAAAAGTTAAAAATAAACTTGGTCATCAATTTATTAATTTCATATTAGTCAATAATAAGTGGTACTAGTAACTAAACTCATCTCAGGAGAGTCTTTTGCATTTAGTGGGGGAGAAAAAAGTCCTTGCAATTATCTAGGCAGGAAAACCAACAACGTTTTATATTCACATGCACAGAGACAACAAACAGGTAATTATGAGACATCTCTTTGCCACATTAAAGCTGCCAGTGAGAAAATTAACTCATTCTTCTTTTATGCAGCTGTAAAACTGGGTAATTTTAACACATTGTAGAGTTTTTCTGGGGCTTATGTAGGATAATGTGCATAAAGGACTTGGCAAGTGATTGTCCTATGATAAACAGCTAAAAAATGCTACTTATTATTATTATTTAGATTATAAATATATGTTATTTCAGAGAGCTTTGGAATATGAATTACATAAACAGCATACAACAAGTTTGACAGAAAATGACTCTTTTATATGCAAAGAATCAGAAAATAAACCACGCATGAAATAGTAAAATGTTACATTCACTAGATGCTAACATTCGCAGAGCAATCCAAGAACCCTGGTTCTATCATTATTCCTAACATTTTCATAAGAACACCAGTTTCCAAGAGGGTCCATAATTTGTCAAATGTCACGAGCCAGTAAGAGGCAGACCTATGCTTTATGTTTTAGGGTGGTGATTTAGGAAGTATTTTGTGTGTGCTGGTGGATAGGGTGAACGCAATGATGTTGAGGTCGAGGTTTGTCACTGTAAAAAAGAGAGACATAAATAAGGAATAGTTTTAAAGTGTAAAAGATGCCCATGTATTTCAATTTCAATTGGAGATATTCATATTTTGAAGACTTTAAAGAAGTGGACCATCCAATGTGAGTACAAAAATGGATGTTTATTTGGGGATGATAATGATAGCATTTAACTTCAGTTTCAATATGGTAGAGCTGCTAAGAATGTTAATCAATCCTAGGTGACATTAAAGCATACGTTGGGGGAAAATCATGGGAAACCATAACCAAAAGGATTCTTGGCTTGTAACCCTACATCCAAGACATCACACTTGTGTCCAACTCTTATGACTTACCAAGCAAGCCAAAACAATTGTAAAACCTATTTCTTTAGATGTGTAAGCATAGATCAACTAATCTCTACTAACATCAAACAAAAATGCCAAGCTTCAAAAATAAAGTAAATAAGAAAAACAAGTCCTCATATAAGTATACATGGAGGAAAATACGCTGTCTTTTGGAGTTTGATATTTTCAAGGATCTTAATTCCTTCTTGTGAGGTCAACAATTTCAAACTTGAACCTGACAACCTGCCCCATGATGGGGGCCCATCCATTACCTTAAATACAACACTTCAACTCATTCGTGTCCAAGATTGAGAATCACGTTTCAAGAAAAAATAATTGACAAGTTCACAGACATATCACACACACACACACACACACACACACACACACACACACACGGAAAAGGCAAACAACTGCAGCAACAACTGAAACCACACACCAGACAGGGAAGAAATGACTCAGGACAAACAAGTATGGAGGATGCCATGAGGCAGCTTTAAACATAAACACGTAATGGGTTTTAGAGCAGGTGTCATCTTTTAAAAATAATTTCTTAAACCATAGCAAGACTTTTTAGGTGGAAACAGGCTGGGATGTGTTTAAACTACTCTACCTCTTGAGCTGAACTACCATAAGCAACACTTCTTGCTTTCATATGCCCAACCCAAAGATGAGAAAACCAGAATCATGCGTCAACACTCACACCTAGTTTTTTTCTTTCAAGATTTTATTTAGGGGCACCTGGGTGGCTCAGTCAATTAAGCGCCTGCCTTCAGCTCAGGTCATGATCCCAGGGTCCTGGAATCGAGTCCCGCATGGGGCTCCCTGCTCAGCAGGGAGTCTGCTTCTCCCTCTCCCTCTCCCCAACTCATGCTCTCTCTCTCTCTCTTTCAAATAAATAAATCTTTTTTTAAAAAGATTTTATTTAGATACAAATCAGTTAACATATAGTATAGCATTAACTTCAGGGGCAGAGTTTAGTGATTCATCATTTGCATATAACACCCAGTGCTCATCACCAGTGCCCTCCTTAATGCCCATCACCCATTTTGCTCATCCCCCACCTACCTCTCCTCCAGCAACCTTCAGTTTGTTCCCTATAATTAAGAGTCTCTTATGGTTTGCCTCCCTCCCTGTTTTTATCTTATTTTATTTTTCCTTCCAACACTCTTACAAGGAATTTCAATAGATGAAGATTTTGATGCAAAAGCAGTTGGAATATATAGTGTTTCCAGACAGTGCTTAACTAAATTGGCAAATATTATCTCGTTTATCTTAACAATAACCCAGCATCACACATTATTACAGCTTAACCAGAGTAGAAAACGGACAGCTGCAAAGATTGGTACTTTCTTGATGTCACAAATCAAGGATTTGGTAGAGCAACTGAATTAGAAATATAAAAAGAAGATATCCCCTAAAGAAGGCAATTGTCTCCTTTAATACAAATAATTTCTAAAAAGCTCAAAACATAGCTATTAATATTAAATGAAAAGAGAACTGAGATCGTTATGCCACATTGAAGAAGTTTATTAGAAAAATGGAGAAAAACAATCAGTATGAAAATCAAAAGGCAGAATCTGTGACAGCACCATCCAGACGAGACACCTGGCAGGAGCTCACAGGATCATTTTCACATTCTACTTTCCACGAGTTATAACAAGAAAGGAAGGACTTGTAGTTCAGACGAAGAGAGACGAAGAGTTCGAGTCTTCAAAAAGAGTCATGTCTAACACCTGTGATGTAGGATAATCCGCACCCAATCATGAGGCTCAGAACGTGTGGGGCTCAGAGTTGGTGAATCCCACGTCCAGGTGTGGAGGATGAGGGTCTCCCACAGCATTCCCAGTTAGTAGCAGCCAAAGCCACAGCCATAGCTTGAGCCATAGCCACAGCCCAGGCCTCCGTAGCCATAGCCTCCGTAGCCGCAGCCTCCGTAACCGCAGCGTCCGTAGCCGCAGCCTCCGTAACCGCAGCCTCCGTAGCCGCAGCCTCCGTAACCGCAGCCTCCGTAGCCGCAGCGTCCGTAGCCACAGCCTCCATAACCGCAGCCTCCGTAGCCGCAGCCTCCATAGCCGCAGCCTCCATAGCCACAGCGTCCATAGCCGCAGCCTCCATAGCCACAGCGTCCGTAGTAGCTGCCACACATGGTGTTGGTTGCTTAGGTTGTGCTTGGGTAGAGAAGCAGTGGAGAGGTGTCACTTCAGTGTGGTGTGGACATTTCTCGCTGCAGAGGGCTTTTATATGCTCTCAGTGTGGGTGTCACCCACCACACGTGTCATGTCATTGGCTAGTTTTATGATTAATTGCTTTAGTTTGTTTTTCCTCAACCATAAGATAAAACCTCAGAGGTATTAAAGTGATTTGCTTTGTTTGGACTTTTTATCCAGTTTAGGGCTTGAATGCGGGGAGACACTCATGCACTCTACACAGTCCTGCCCCAAATTAGACTTTCATTTTAACCTCCTATAATCATCCTTTATTTCAAAAAAGAATGCATTTGTTAGGGTCTTGGCCCCCAAATAATTATATTATTGTATAGCATTTCACAGAGAATAACATTTCTTTTTATTCATGAGTTTTTCTTCTCTCTTGATCCAAATAATTAATTTCTTCTAATGACTTTTTCTATATTGAAAGCATAATGTATCTTTCATGCTCATGATGTTGAAAATAATTTAACAATGATTAAAATCCAAGGAAACAGGTCTGAACAAAGTATCTTCTACTTTCCTGTTTATACCCATGAGTTTTATTCTCATTTATGTCCAACTTCTACTGAAAGACAAGAAAAAGTAAGTTATTCTGTGGAAGGCAATTTTTTTCTTCTTTTTTTTTTAATCCTAATTGTATATGCAACAATTAGTCAATATTTGAAGTAACTATCCAATAAGCTTAGCTTATTATCAGCCACACTGATTTTTGATATTTAATTACAGTTCTTCAGCAAAATATCATTTTATGTATTCCTTCAAGTAACCTTAGGCTGGGCTTATAGAATGGACTTGGTAATGGTTTATATCACGGGGAACATGGCTCAAGAAAGTTAGACACCCTCTGCATTTTAATCAACTCTCTCTGGAGATCATCAGAATAAGAACACAAGTGTTTCAAATAACGCCTTCATCTTACATGGTAACTATTTCAAATGAGTTAAAAGAAAATAGCATCTTAATGAAACAAAAAAAAATTTCGTACTAACGATCGCATCAACACATTCATCTACTCAGTGATCGTATGTCTTTGAATGTACTTTCCATGTGTGTTTCTTGGTAGGTGCGTTTTTGTAAAGCACCACATTATCGTGAAATTTTAGTCTCTCTCTGCTGGATCAAGATATTATAGGCGGAGGACATCCTCACCCCATTATATTCAAATTTTCCATATAGAAAATTGCAATAGTCAATTCTCACAGTTCAGAGCCTTGTGAGCAATAAGTTTTTAGCAAAAACTAGTTGAAATAGCATGATTTTTATTCTTCTTTAAATATAGTTAAGTTCTTAGAACATTGCCTAAATTTGGTAGACCTGAATTGCAATCAGTTAATTAAAAAAAAAACTATAATTAACCTGTTTTTTTATATTTTATTTAAAAGCATATCGAATACATTGTATTTTGTACAAACGATGTCTCTAATAACATTTGCTAGAGTTTTTTTCTCCCTAGATTCTTAATTTTAGAAATTAATTCCCAAAATTAAAGCGTTCCTTCTGGAGAATTAAGTTGTTCTCTTTGATCATAGCATGAGAGCTTCAAGTGCATGCCATTCTTTTCTTTCCTATCTTTTCTGGTGGCTGTGCTGTTCTGCATAAACTCAATTCTCATATATACTCCATAATCAGAAACTAAACAAGCTTTCTTTCACTCTTCGCACTCCTCAGACTAATCCCCATTTCTGTATTCCGCTTCCTAACAGAACCTCACAAGCGTATTTCCACGGCAGTGTTCTAAGAACCCTTTCTCTCTCTGCTCCTGTGTTTTGATCTTTCCTCTCCACTACTCTCCTGAGACCCCTCTTACGGAGATCATCAGGACCTCCGTCCTGACAGATCTAGAGGTCAAGTATTTTGTTCAGCTTCTCAGCAGCGGTCAGATTCCCCAACTTCTCTCTTCACTCCTGAGAGGATCGCCAACCTTTACCTTCCTCCTGCCATGCACACTTGGTTGAATGCCAGCCTCAGCAGCTGCTCCTTCTCAGCGTCCTTTCTCTTTTCTCCTCAGATTTTACCCTCAAATGTGAGAATGCCTCACTAGCTGTTTGCCTCACCTATGGTCTCTAGTCTCTACCTAAACTCTTGTTAGATGGATTGCTTGGGATATATTCTTTTCTCCAATCAGTCTCAATTTATATTTCCAATCTTGTTATATATATTTTATATTTTATGTATATATGTATGTAATGGATATATGTACATATATACATATATATAATTTCATATATTTCCAATCTTAATATATATAAATGTGTATGTGTGTATATATATATTATATAATGTATATATATTATATATTATATATGTGTATATATATTATATATATTATATATGTGTGTATATATTATATATCTATATCTTCATATATTACTCTTTATTAGAAATTTAACAAGACTGGGGCACCTGGGTGGCTCAGTTTTTAAGTGTCTGCCTTCAGCTCAGGGCGTGATCCCGGCTTTCTGAGATCGAGCCCCACATCGGGCTCCCTGCTTCTCTGGGAGCCTGCTTCTTCCTCTCCCACTCCCCCTGCTTGTGTTCCCTCTCTCGCTGGCTGTCTCTCTCTGTCAAATAAATAAATAAAATCTTTAAAAAAAAAAAAAAAAGAAATTTAACAAGACAAAATTAAGTTGATGATTCTTTATACTACTCAGACTTCTTCATTCTTTGCTTCTAGGTCTCAAAGCATGCATGGCACAGATCAGATCATGACCCTCCCTGACCATAATCCTTCAATGGCTGCCCACATTAGGATGGCTAGAGTATGTACCAGCCGTGCAGTTAAATTTGAATAATATTTGTTTGCTGCATCTGGCAACCCGAAGCTTAGAAAACACAGCTGACATGACCCTGCATGCCACAGCCTTGACTACATCTATGAGCTCATCTGCTCACCCTGCTCCTGTCCATTACAATATATAGATCACGGTGGCTTCTCAGCTCTTCAGATGGGCCTGCTTATTTCCACCTTAAAGGCTCTGCCTTTGAGCTCTTGAAGTAATAGTGAGAATGGCTTCGTCTTCTCTCTTGGTTCTCTCAGTGAGGCTTTCCCTGACCACTCAGTCTGAAGTAATCCTTCACCAACAACTAAGTTTTCCTTGGTTCATCTTGATTTATTATTTACACAGACTCATCACTATTTGAAATTATCTAATTCACTTAATCTTTGTATGTCTTGAATTACCTGCCCCTGCTTAATCTAGAATATAAGCTCCATCACAATAGTGTCCTTGCCTGTCCTATCCATTGCTCCATCCCAGTGCTCATAATAGTGCCTGGTATTGGGGCGCTTGGGTGGCTCAGTTGAGTAAGCATCCAACTCTTGAATTCTGCTCAGGTCATGATCTCAGGGTCATGGGATCAAGCCCCAAGGTCATGGGGCATCGCCATAGGTGAGGAACCTGCTTAAGATTCTCACTCTCCTTCTCCCTCTGCCCCTCCCCCAACTGTTTTCTCTCTCTCTCTCTCTCTCTCTCAAATAAACAAATAATCTTCAAATAAAAAAGTAGGGGCGCCTGGGTGGCACAGCGGTTAAGCGTCTGCCTTCGGCTCAGGGCGTGATCCCGGCGTTATGGGATCGAGCCCCACATCAGGCTCCTCCGCTATGAATCTGCTTCTTCCTCTCCCACTCCCCCTGCTTGTGTTCCGTCTCTAGCTGGCTGTCTCTGTCAAATAAATAAATAAAAATCTTTAAAAAAAAAAAAAAAGTAGTGCCTACTATATAATTGGTTCTCAATAAAGTTTGATAAGTGAATTAGTAAATGATCAAATTGATGAAATGAAAGATGATTTTTATATTTCCTTTAAATGTCATATTTTGGAATAACTTTAGCCCTATAGAAAGTTCCAAAATAGTACAGAAAATTCTTATAGACCCAGCACTCAATGTTCCCTAGTGTTAATGTCTTTCATAACCCTAGTACACTTATCAAGTCAAAGAAATTAACTTTATATAATACTCTTAACTATAGCTTTTATTTCATCGTTTTTTTCCATTCATATCTTTTTTCTTTTCCATAATCCAAATCACATTGCATTTAGTTGTAGGACTTTTTTAGTCTCTTTAATTAGTGACAGTTCCTCTGTCTTTATTGGCTTTCATGGCCTGGACAGTTTGAAAGAGTTGAGTGTTTTGTAGAATATTCCCCGGTTTGGGTTTCTCTGAAGTCTTATCACACCTAGATTGAGGTTGTATATTTTGACCGAGAATACCAAAAGAGATACGTCTTTTTCAGTGCAACATATCCAGTGGTGCGTGACATCAATAAATCATTTGAGAGTTTTTGGAATCCATTAAAACTCAAATTTCTAGTCAAATAAGTCTCTCTTTTTCTATGTATTCAGGGCTAATGGGGTCAAACTTCAAGGGCTCTGTCATGGTTTGGGGTCATGTATACATGGATATGTGAAGTATAAACCAAAGCTAATAACATTGCTCCACAAAAAAAACATAAAACACTTAGTCATTCAGTGTTTACAAGTGAGTCCTGGCACCATGTCTTCTCTTCCACAATCTTTCCATCCTTTTTCCCTTTGAAACTACCCTTTTGTTCCCAAGGCAGCAAATATGCAGGTATAAGACGTATATTATTAAATAAAGCTAGGATTTTCAACAGGTAGAATCTGCATGGGTTATATGATGCTGTGGTAGCAGTAACATAGTCCAAATTTGGGATCCGGAATAAGTAAGTCACCAAAACGGAAGACTCTCTCATCAAAGGCGTATGATTTCATTACAGGCCTTGTGACACACAACAAAGTTGTCTTGGATACATTAGCTATGAGAAATTCTTGAGATGGTTTTAATGTCAATTAGTTTGAAACACGGATCCAACAGTTCCTGTGGTTTGCCCCACCTACCACTCAGTTGGTTTATAAGGTCCTGTGTAGATGACAAACTTCAAACTCTAGAAACTGACTCTGCTTCTCTGAGCCTTCTTCTCACACTTGAGCTTCCACAGCAACTACTATGGTGGCCTGAGGTATGGCCATGAAGGCCTGGGATGTGCCTCTGGTGGCTATGGATATGCCCCTCACCATCCATGCTGCTATGAAAGATTCTGGTCTTCTGGATTCTTCTAAGAAATTCTAGATTGCTGAACTCTTTAGATCATTGTCCTGTGAGGCACTATGTATATCTCCTCTATTATTTGTAATCATGATATTATGGGCTGTTCAAGGACAACCAGATCTTAGCCTACAATACCACGTCAGAATTTCTTTGGTCAATTATCTGGAGTTTCCAACAATTTAAAACAAAAACCTCAATGTCGTGTTATTAGTACATGATTAAATATAAGCAACCTGAACTATCTCCATTTGGGAAAATGTCTAAAGTCATTTTTCATTGAAAGTAATCTTATACTACAAATGCACAGCATATATTATATACATCATATAGCACAGCATATATATTATATATATTATGTAATATTATATATGCAGTATATAATATTACAAATGCACAGCTTATGTATTATATATGTATATAATGTCTGCTGCTGTATGTGTATGTGTCTGTGTATATGTGAAAGACAGAGAAAGAGTTTGATCACCCTTTGGCAATCTACAGTTGATGATACGGATGTGTTAGGCCTGACTGATAGCTATATTCAACCCGCACTTTTGCAAAATGTGTTTTCATGAGAAGATCCAAAAGCTACTATAATATACCTTGATCTTATCAAAGCCTCATCTTCAGTGTAGCCAATGTTTGACTAAAATCATTGGTTAAAAACAGCACCCCCTTTCTTAACACTTCATCCAATTTCATTTTTTTTGGATACTCAGCAGTTGAATTTGTGGCTCCAGGCAACTGTAACTGTGTTCCCCTAAATCATATATCATGGCTGTTTCTTTTTACTCACTGACAAAATATAGCTTTGAACTCAAGCTATGTGTGGTGGCTGCACAGGTGGCTATCCTCTGCTGGCACAGAGACATGACTGAGTTTAAGTCAGCTTCACTAAATTTATCGCAGAAGTTGATATTTCCCTGCCTTCAAGCCCACGAGCTTTTATCCTTCATAACAAAGCCGTGGCTTAGGTAGACCAAATTCACCAAACACAAGTCTGATCCAAACTGGAGGCTGGAGAGTGTAGCCTTGATCCTTCTAGCTTGGTCCATGTTCATTCCACTCATCAAGTGTTAATGATGACATCAATAATGATAAAGTATAAGGCAACATTATCTTCTAAACTTTTAGTGACTAATGTTAGAATTAGGGGCTTCTACAACTAATTTAAGATCCATCCAAAATTACTTTCTGAATGGCTATTAAAGTATGAAGCTGGCTAAACTCTTAACCAGCTAAGAAATGTGTGTTTCATGAAGGCCTTCAGAGGAAGGAATCATACAGGGTTGTCTGTTTATCCTCCACCAATTGAAAACAGGCAACACATAGCGCTGTGCCCCCCTGACATCTCCGGACATTGACAGGCAGTGAAACTGGAAGGAGAGACACTAAGGTAAGTCCCTTTTCTAATAGGCTTAACTTCGGTCCTGCCATAGTGGGCAGCAGTCTTAATAGGCAGGTCAACAGAGGGCCCTGTGTTACAGTGGTCAAAAGATGAGAGTGGAAGCCATGTAGAAGCTGTGACTTTTGACTCAATCCCACCATACTTAAAAAAGTGGCCGTCAGATATCAGGCCTTCTTCAGATACGTTACATACTTAAAAAAATTCAGGTCTTTGGAAATTGCCCTAAGGACACAAAACAAATGAAGAAACATTCATTCAAGACAATCAACTGAATCTAGGTTTAGTGAGAGTCTTGATCTTTTTAAGCCACAATCTGTCCTTTCCATCCTCCCTCCTCCAAGTTAACATGGCAGAAGCTCAACTCTGGGCAGAGGAGGCCACAAAAACAGTATTCCCTCCCCTTGTCGAAGGCTACATTATCTCTCCTATCTGGGCAGACCATTAGTATATCTCATGGTCTCTTGTTCTATGTTGCAGTGGCTAAATTCCAAGTGAACATGGCCAAAGGGATGTGGTTCCCTTCATCTACCCGGTTCCCTCTTGTAGTGCCAAGCTCTACCGATCACCCTACAAGCTAACAATCTTGAGGCCCTGTCTTGCTTTCCATCACCCTAGGCCGCTCATAGGAAGGAGGTTTCATCACAAGTGCATCAGGCTTAAAAAGCTAGAGGCGACCGCCCAAGCCCAGGGATTGCTAGTAATACAGATGTGTCTTTATGAGAGAATAAGCAAGCAACTGTTCCTATCCCCAGTTTTGGAGTAGCTGTTCAGATATTTTGCACAAAGCAAGAGGCAAGCCACAAAAACAGAGAGCTCTGACTCTTTCCTCAAATGAACTAGTTTATTTAGAATAGTGTGTGGGAAATTCAAGCTTAAGGGTATGCTTGAAAACAACATGGATTTTGAGGATGAGCAATTAAGAGGAACTTTGTTGCTCTGTGACAGCAACAAGCTAAGCCATAGGCCAGCAGGTTTATCAGAGAGAACCAGGGGGAAAGACAGCTAAGAGCAGCCCTCCTGGGTGCAGGGAAAACCTTAAAGACTGGCCTCAAAATATATACATACTTTCATTGAAAATATATATATTCTCATTGCTGGGTGAAGAATTCTATATATGAAAAACTCTTTTCTCTGATTGTGTTGCTCAGATCATCTGTCCCCAGGTGATTTTCTGCATACTAGTTCTATCAGTTTCTCAGAAGGTGAGCTGAAAATACCCAAGTATAATTGTAAATTTCTCTATTTCTTTTTTCAATTCTATCACTTCGTATTCATATATTTTGAAACTCTATTGTTTGGTGTACACTTAGAATTATTATTTCTTCCTGGTGGATTAATCCTTATACCATATGTAATATGTCTCTTTGTCTTTAGCAATTTTCTTTGGTCTGAGGTCTATTTTATCTGGTGTTAAAATAGCCACCTCCTGCTTTAGTTTATTAACGATTGCATGACGTAACTTTTTCATCCTTTTACTTGTAGCCTGCCTATGTCAATGAATTTGAAGTAAGTTTCTTCTAAAAAGAATATAGAAAGGTCATGTTGGATTTTTTAATCCACTTTTCCAATCTTTGTCTTTTGGCTGATGTATTTAGATCATGCCTATTCAATGTAATTATTAATATGCTAGCATTTAAGTCTGTCATTTTATTATTTGTTTTCTATTTGTTTCTAATTCTTGTTACTCTGTTTCTTTTTCTTGCCTTTCTATGTTTTTTGAACATTTCATAGTATTGCATCTTAATTTATTTATGGCATTTTGAGTGCATATATTTGCATAGTTTTTATAATGCTTCCTCTGGGTATTACAATATGCACATGCAACTTATAACAGTGTATTGGTATCAATATTTATGGCCACAAGTGAAGTGTTGGGCATTTACTTGGATTTAGATCCCCTTATCATGTCTTGTTTTACTATTATTGCCTTGATTATAGCGTTATAATTTTTATTTCAACCACCAAACATGATTTCTAAAACTCATGAGGAAGAGATTAGTCTATTGTAGGTACTCATATTCTTGTTTTTTCCATTGTGCTTTCTTGATGTTTCAAGACCCCTTCCTTTAGCATTTCTTTTCTGTTCAGAGAAATTTTCAAGTCAATCTTTAAATGTAGGTTTGCTAATGACAAATTATTTTTTTTCCTTCTGAGGATGTTTTTATTTCCCCTTCATTCTTTTTTTTAAATTTTTTTTATTATATTATGTTAGTCACCATACAGTACATCCCTGGTTTTTGATGTAAAGTTCGATGATTCATTAGTTGCGTATAACACCCAGTGCACCAAGCAATACGTGCCCTCCTTACTACCCATCACCAGCCTATTCCATTCCCCCACCCCCTCCCCTCTGAAGCCCTCAGTTTGTTTCTCAGAGTTTATAGTCTCTCATGCTTCATTCCGCCTTCTGATTACCCCCCTTTCTTTATCCCTTTCTTCTCCTACCAATCTTCCTAGTTCTTATGTTCCATAGCTGAGAGAAACCATAGGATAATTGTCTTTCTCTGCTTGACTTATTTCACTTAGCATTATCTCCTCCAGTGCCGTCCATGTTGCAGCAAATGTTGAGAAATCATTCTTTTTGATAGCTGAATAATATTCCATTGTATATATGGACCACAACTTCTTAATCCAGTCATCTGTTGAAGGGCATCTCAGCTCCTTCCACAATTTAGCTATTGTGGACAGAGCTGCTATGAATATTGGGGTGCATATGGCCCTTCTCTTCACTACGTCTGTATCTTTGGGGTAAATACCCAGTAGTGCAATGGCTGGATCATAGGACAGCTCAATTTTTAGCTTTTTAAGGGACCTCCACACTGTTTTCCAGAGTGGCTGTACCAGCTTGCGTTCCCACCAACAATGTAGGAGGGATCCCCTTTTTCCACATCCTCTCCAACAATTGTTGTTTCTTGCCTTGTCAATTTTTGCCATTCTAACTGGAGTAAGGTGGTATCTTAGTGTGGTTTTGATTTGAAGTTCCCTGATGGCTAATGATTTTGAATATTTTTTCATGTCTCTGTTAGCCATTTGTATGTCTTCATTGGAAAAGTGTCTGTTCATATCTTCTGCCCATTTTATGATTTGTTTATTTGTTTCTCATGTATTGAGTTTGAGAAGTTCTTTGTAGATCTTGGATACCAGTCTTTTATCTGTAGTATCATTTGCAAATATATTCTCCCATTCTGTGGGCTGCCTCCTAGTTTTTTTGACTGTTTCCCCTTCATTTTTGAAAGATAGTTTTGCAAGATGTAAAATACATGGATGACATTTCTTCTCTTTCACCATTTGATAACTACTATGCCATTTTTCATTACTCCATTCAGATGACAAAGCAACTGTCATTCAAATTGCTGTTATTCTTTAGATAATGTGTTGTGTCTCTCTGGATACTTTCAAGACTTTTTTCTTTGCCATTACTTGTCAAGTATTTAATTATGATGCATTTTTGGTGTTTATTTTGTTTGATCTAAAAATACTCATTGACAGGTCCTAATGGTAACAGAATATTAATTCAAAATTATTAATCATAAGATACATGCTATTGAAATATTATATTTCAATGACAAAGAAGGCTTACTCAAGGCTTTTAGACAATCAAATAATTTACAAAGGATAAAGAATTAAGCTATTAATCAGAATTTTCAAAAGTTATACTCAAAGAAGAGAGAGCATTTAAAGACTAATAAAAGCAAGCATTAACTAAAGACTTATATCTAATGAAGCTGTCTTTCATGTAACAATGTATTAGAGTAACACCAGTGTAGAAGAAATGCAGCAAAATGTTGGAGACACATAGATATAGATATGTGTATATTTACATGTCTGTGTATAAACATATACGTATATGTGACTACATATGTGTGTGTGTGCAGTGGTATATATTTAGTGTAATATATAACCAAATCAAACACATGGATTAAATTTGAGGATTAATAATATACAAATATGTTGTGATGACAAAGTAGTAGTAATAAACCAACTAAAAGACAAGGGAATAGCAGGAGAGGGAGAGAGAAGAACAAATTAATCTGCTATTGTATACACAACAGTGGAAGTTAAGAATATGAATATAACTAGTATATCACATAATAAAATGTTGAACAAGAAAAGGAAGAACTTGGGGCACCTGGGTGGCACAGCGGTTAAGCGCCTGCCTTCGGCTCAGGGCATGATCCCGGCGTTATGGGATCGAGCCCCACATCAGGCTCTTCCGCTATGAGCCTGCTTCTTCCTCTCCCACTCCCCCTGCTTGTGTTCCCTCTCTCGCTGGCTGTCTCTATCTCTGTCGAATAAATAAATAAAAAAAAAAAAAAGAAAAAAAGAAAAGGAAGAACTTAGCACATTAAAATTGTTAACCCAAGTAACAACTAGAAAACTACAAACCATTCAAATGCCATTTTTTAAATTTATTAAAGTGTATTGAGTTTTGAAACATATCAGTCTTATCAATACATATGAATTGGCTTCATTTATTTATTAAAGAAAACATTTTAAATTTGGCTTATGAAGCAAAACATCACTATATGCTGTATATATACCTAAACAAAATGATTCAGAATAACGAAAAATGGAGGCATATACGAAGGTGTCTGGGCAAAATGTCACAAGAAAACATAGAAACCCTGATATCAACCAAATAGAATTCAGGCCCAAAATCATTAACTATGACAAAGAAGAGAGCTTTGTCATGCAAATTCTAAACAAATCACAAGAAATATTTTATTCATATGTGTCACATCTTCTTTATCCATTCATTAATCGATAGGTATTTGAGCTTTTCCATAATTTGGCTAGTGTAGATAATTCTGCTGTAAACATCTGTGTGTGTGTGTGTGTGTCCCTTCGAATCAGTATTTTTGTATCCTTTGGGCAAATACCTAGTAGTGCAATTGCTGGATCATAGGGTAGTTCTATTTTTAACTTTTTGAGGAACCTCCATACTGTTCTCTACAGTGGCTGCACCAGTTTGCATTCCCATCAACAGAGCAAGAGGGTTCCCCTTTCTCCACAGCCTCACCAACACCTGTTGTTTCCTGTGTTGTTAATTTTAGCAATCCTGATGGGTGTACGGTGGCATCTCATGGTAGTTTTCATTTGTACTTCCCTGATGATGAGTGATGTTGAGCATGTTTTCACGTGTCTGTTGGCCATCTGTATGTCGTCTTTGGAAAAATGCCTATTCATGTCTTCTGCCCATTTTTAACTGGATTATTTGTTTTCGGGGTATTGAGTTTCATAAGTTCTTTATAGATTTTGGATACTAGCCCTTTATCAAAGATGTCATTTGAAAATATTTCTCCCATTTCATAGGTAGCCTTTTAGTTTTATTGGTTGTCCTTTGCTGTACAGAAGCTTTTTTTCCTTGATGAAGTCTTAACAGTTCATTTTTGCTTTGGTTTCCCTTGTCTTTGGCAACATATCTAGTAAGAAGTTGTTACAGTCAATGTCAAAGAAGTTACTACCTGTGTTCTTCTCCAGGATTTTGATGGTTTCCTGTCTCACATTTAGGTCTTTCATCCATTTTGAATTTATTTTTGTGTGTGGTGTATGATAGTGGTCCAGTTTCATTCTTCTGCATGTTGCTGTTCAGTTTTCCCAATATCTTACGTAGAAGAGACTGTCTTTCCCATTGGATATTCTTTCCTGGTTTGTTGAAGATTAGTTGACCATATAGCTCTGGATTCATTTCTGGGTTTTCTGTTCTGTTCCCTATTACTCAGCCATAAAAAAGAATGAAATCTTGCTCTTTGCAATGACATGGATGGAACTAGAAAGTATAATGCTAAGCAAAATAAGTCAGAGAAATGCAAGTTCTCTCGTATGTGGAATTTAAGAAATAAAACAAATGAACACGGGGGAAAAAAGAGAGGCAAACCATAAAACAGACTCTTAACTATAGAGAAAAAACTGAGGGTTGCTGGAGGGGAGGTTCGGTGGAGGGATGGGTTAAGCAGGTGATGGGGATTAAGGAGGGCACTTTGTAGTGATGAGCACTGGGTGGGTGTTGTACGTAAGTGAGAAATCACTAAATTCTACACCTGAAACTAATATTGCACTATTGTGAACTAACTGGAATTTAAATAAAAACTTGGAGGGAAAAAAAAAGAAATATCTCACACTTACCAACATATATACACCAAATAATATGCACACCCTCTTTGTGAAGATATGGTTATATGAAACCAAGACATAGATAGAAGCACACTAGTAATGGGAGACTCTAAAACAGCACTTTCAGAACAAGACAAATGGAGTGGAAAAAGTAACATTATCAATATTATCAATATAACAATGTTATCAATAAAGATAGCTTTTATGGCTCTATGTTGACTTTATACCCTAAAATAATATACTCTAATAATAGAGAATAAACCTTCTTCTCAGCTCCCACAGAACATCCACGAAAACTGACCACGTATTTTGTCACACAGAAAGCATTACTAAGTTTTGTAAAGTAGAAATACTAGTAAAGAAATACTCTCTGATGTCAGACAACAAAACTAATAGTTGCTAACAAAAACAAAGAACAGAAAGCCCTTTAAAAATAAAATCAGTGAAAAAAAACAAAAACAAAAACACCCATTAACATGGAAAATAAAAAGCCTTCCATTAAAAAATTCTCAGGTGAGAAAGGGAGGTCATATGAATGAAATGACACATTTTTAAATAATTAATAATAATGAAAATGGCCCATAACAGGGTCTATAAGAAATATTTAAGGCAGTTTTTAGAGAAAAATTCATAGCATGAACACTTTCATCAGTAAAAAATGAAAGGAAATAAATTAATATTTCATAATATTATATTTTATAACACAAAGAAAATGTTAAAAAAGAAGGCACAAAGTTAGAAATAATAAATAGTAAAGCAGAAATTAATGAGGCAGATGTTCAGAAAAAAAGGTGACTTAAATAATGAACCAAATGAAAGAATTAACAGAACTTGATAACTTGAAGAAAAAAAAGAGACAGAAACCATATAAAAAATAAATAGCAAGAGGGAACATTAAAATAGAAGAAATTTTAAACATCATATGATACAACTTTTCAGAGCTCTATGTATATAAATTTGAAAACCTAGATGAAATAGATAATTTCCTGGGAAAATATGTATTACTAAAATGGGTACCATTCGATTTAGAAATCAAAAACAGTCCACTTTCCTTGGAAGTAATAAAGAAAATTATTAACAAATAATTCACCTAAAATCCAAGACGCAGAGATCTCTCAGAATTCTACCAAATTAGAGGACGAGATGGTGCTAATATTACCTACGTTGTTGAAGAGCATTGAAAATGAAGGACAACTTGATAATGCCTATGATGAAGGATGAATAATATTGAGTCTGTGGTAGGCAGATTCACTGCATGCCCCCTTGATTCCTGCCTCTTGATGCAAATGCCCTTATAGGACCCCTCCCTGTGAATATGAGGGAGACCCGTGACTTGCTTCGTAACCAATAAAATATGGCAAATGTAAATGGTTGTGTGTGATTATGTCACATAAGATCGTAGCATTCATCTTACTAGAGTCATTCTTCTTCCTTGCTGGTTCTGAGAAAACAAGCAGCCATGTTGGAAATTTACTTAGCCAGGAACTATGGGCAACATTTTGTAGCTGAGGGTGACTTCCAGCAGAGAGCCTGCAAGAGCCTCTGGCCAAAAACCAGCAAGAAAATGGGCCTTTCTTTCCTACAAGTACAATGACCTGAGATCAGCCAACAGCAGCATGAGTCTGGAAAGGAATCCACCCCCAGCTAAGCCTCGGGCATGACCACAGCCCCCATCCAACATCTTGAACTGAAATCTCATGAGACCCTGAAACTTTTCAGCCTACATCTGAAATAGAGTTATCCAAATATGATGGCTCACCATGCATGGCAAACAGCGATACCTTTAAAATGGTAGATTAAAAGAAGAGAAGGATAGGGTGCCTGGGTGGCTCAGTCAGTTAAGTGTCTGCCTTAGGCTCAGGTCATGATCCCAGGGTCTTGGGATCAAGTCCCGCATCAAGCTCTCTCTTCAGTGGGAGCCTCCTTCTCCCTCTCCCTCTACCCCCCCCCCCCACCCCGCACTCATGCGCGCTCTCTCGCGGTCTCTTTCTCTCAAATAAATAAATAAAATGTAAAAAAAAAAAAAAAAGGAAGAAGAAGAGGAAGAAGAAGAGACGGATATAGGAACAATGTTCATTTATTTTAAGGAACGTGAATATGAAAGTTGGGGAAATTAATTTTTTTCTTTATTATGTACTATATGCCAGGCAATGCTTAAGCTAACATAAGTAATACTTGATTTAGTGTTAGTCTTGAAACTGAAGTTTACAAGAAAAAAATTACTTTTCCAAGACAACTGACCTAAAAATAATAAGAGAAAAATACCTCCTAAATAAAGTAAGTGTTAGCTTTCTTGAAAACAGAAATGAACAAAAATGTTAATCCTAGGCATCGAATGACTGACATAAAACCAGGGTTGCTGTTTGGATTGGACAAGTTTATTAGGTCAACACAGAAATGAGCTCCAGCCTGAATATCATCGAGGCGGTTGCTCTGACACCATCATCCTGATGAAAACAGAACTGTGGGGGTCACAGGTGAATTTCACCATCTCCCACTTCCTGTGTAAATTCGGGGAATCTGTAGGTTAGGCTGTAGGCAACAACAGACCGTGCTAGACTTTCAGCATGCAGGCTATCATCACCCAAGGGAAAGGCTCAGAACGTGTGGGGCTCCGAACTGGTGACTCCCACGTCCAGGTGTGGAGGGTGACAGTCTCCCATGGCGACCTCAGTTAGTAGCAGCCAAAGCCAGAGCCGTAGCCGGAGCTGCATCCATAGCCACAGACGGAGCGGGAGCCATAGCCGTAGCCACAGCCAGAGCCACAGCCGTAGCCACAGCCCAGTCTGCGGAAGCCACAGCCATAGCTGGAGCCATAGCCACAGCCCAGGCCTCCGTAGCCGCAGCCTCCGTAGCCGCAGCCTCCATAGCCGCAGCCTCCATAGCCGCAGCCTCCATAGCCGCAGCCTCCATAACCATAGCCTCCATAGCCGCAGCCTCCATAACCGCAGCCTCCATAGCCGCAGCGTCCGTAGCCGCAGCGTCCGTAGCCACAGCCCCCGCAGGAGTTTCCGTAGTAGCTGCCACACATGGTATTGGTTGTTGAGGTTGGGTAGAGAAAGAGAGGAGAAGTGTCACTTCAGTGTGGACAACTGCCCCCTGCAGAGACCTTTTATATACCCTCGATGTGGGTGGGATCCACCACACAAGTCTTCTCATTGGTTACTTCGCAAGACCTCTGTGAGTAACTTGTTGACTCCTGGTTTTAGGGTAGGGCTTTGGGGGCAATGACATTTGCTATTATTTAGCCACATTGAATCATTTGTGAGTCATTAATAAGAATCAGTTGTCCCGAGGCGCCTGGGTAGCGCAGTCGTTAAAGCGTCTGCCTTCGGCTCAGGGCGTGATCCCGGCGTAGCGGGATCGAGTCCCACATCGGGCTCCTCCGCTATGAGCCTGCTTCTTCCTCTCCCACTCCCCCTGCTGTGTTCCCTCTCTCGCTGGCTGTCTCTCTGTCACATAAATAAATAAAATCTTAAAAAAAAAAAAAAAAAAGAATCAGTTGTCCCCGCTTCAAAACCCTCCTTATACGAGACCTTCAAGTTAGCAATTTGTAACTAGTGTTTATGACAAGAAATAGCATTTGTAGTAGACATCCTGACCTCCAAACAACCCGCCTTCTTTTGGCTGGCATTCAACAGGTCATTATAATCTGCCTTAAGTTGAGATTCTCCATCTCTTCTTTTCTGTTCCAAACTCATTTTTTTTTCCTTTAGGGATTTTCCTTATTTTCACATGAGAAGTGACTTACTAAGAAAAGGCAAAAAGTATCACTCAACTTCATGAGACTACTGACAAAAAGCCAGTAGTTTGAAATTCTGGAACACCAGGCCTGAGAAAACTGGGCTTTTCTTTCTCATTTACATTAATATTTCCTTTTATGACTCTACATCAATTTTCAAATTTACGTCCTGAATCTATAGCCAGAAAGTAGAAATGAGATTTTATTTCCTTTATAAAATTGCATTTTCATGAAAGAGTTCTCTTTAAAATTCAACGTATTTGTAATATTTGTGTTTTGACTCAAAGATGAATATAGGCATTTCTTTAATAATACTGGCAAAGATATCTTTCATGGCACTAATAGATTTTCCCCAACAAACAATGAAGTCTTGGTAAAATATCTTGCACTATGAGAAACATATTACTAATGGCCAGCTTTTTGTTAATGCAATAAAGCTCAGAGCTTAACTCAATGATTATGTGAACTAGCCCTCTAATCTTATGTTCTTGGTAAGATGACTTCATAGGAGTCAGTAGAACATAATAGATATGAATAAAATTTCTGAAATCAGCTCTCTGGTTTCAAATCTTATTTCTACCATTTGTAGCTTTGTGACCACTATAATGGTGTGCCTCAGTTGCTCTATCTGCAAATGGGATAGTAATAATAACGCCTACCCCACAAGACAATGTCGAAGGTCAAATTAGCTAGTGTGTGTCAAGCACGAACAACAGTGTCTGGCACCTAGTAGCAGTAGAATAATCTTTGCTATTATTATTTATTTCATCCCCTGTTTCCCTGGATATAAGCTTTAGTGGAGAGTGGATGAGTTGAACAGAACTGAGACACAGTTAAATCCTCATTTAGGGGTCCTGGGTCATTGCAGCTGAAGGAAAAAGAAACCCTACCTTATGGCTGTGCTTCTAGAAGTAGAGAAAAGCACATTCTAATTTTCCCGAGAAGGAGCAAGTCCCATGAGTGACCCAACAAACAACACATGCAGGTAGAGAATATAACAATTAGTGCCTATCCCCATGGATTTGAGTTCAGACTCATTATTTTCCCAAATGCAGTGAAAAACTCTTCTGACTGTAGAGCCACAAAGAAGTAGCACTGAATGGCAGGTAATGCACTGAGCAGAGGAGTTTTTTGGTTAATGGCCATGGGAAAAGGCAATCTGCGCTATGCAGCCCCACGAGTCAGCGCAGGACAGATGAAGGAACTCCCTTCCGATCAGGAACATCTGTCTGCACATGAGAGTCCTTCTCAGGAAAAGGAGGAGTGGTGAGACCCTTAATTCAATTCATTCTGCAGACTAGAATGTCACTGAACTCTGTTTTTACCTGGAAGGGACAGGAATAAATGTTTTGCCATGTAGTGGAAATGGTGACTCAAGATAGAATTTGGTAAAATATGAAAACAAAGCATATTTGTATACTTGTAAAGTTTTTTCTTAAAAAATGTTACCTGGGGGGCACCTGGGTGGCTCAGTTGGTTAAACGTCTGCCTTCAGCTCAGGTCACGATCTTGGGGTCCCGGGATCAAGCCCTGCGTTGGGCTCAGCGCTCAGCGGGGAGTCTGCTTCACCCTCTCCCTTTGTACCTCCCCTTGCTCATACTCTCTTTCTCTTCTCTCTCTCTGCTCTCTCTCTCAAATAAATGAAATAAGATAAAATGTTACCTGAATTATGTATTTAAAATAAAATGAATTATTTTATCTTTAAAAGAAGTATTGGGCAATATTATATATCTCATACTTTAAATAAAACTCACTCCTTAGCACTTCTATTTTTCCAAAGCTAAACAAGAGTAACTTTTTCAACTGCAATGGGCAGATGAATTTGAGGTTATTAATACACCCAAAACAATTGGAATTAATTACAGTTTGCGTAGTTTTTGTGATTTCATAGCATTTCATTATGGAATTTAAATTTGGGCACCCAGTGAGAAAAACAAGTCAAAGATTCATCATTCAACAGGCATGATCTGACTGTGAACATGTTGACACAGCAGCAGAGTAGTTGTGGCCATGAAGGCCTCACTCTGCTTAATGAAATGAGAAATCCAGGAGAGTTTCGCTGTTGGTGTTGTTCGTAGTTAATGAAAAATAATTTGTTATAAGGGCCACATTGCCTGTGACTTCCCACACCTACTACTAATGATATATAAAAGACCTTATGAAGATAGTGATATTCAAACTCAGGGAAGCATCTTCCTCTTCTGCACCATCCTCCCTCACACTATGACCTAGTACAGCAACTGCTCTGGGGGCTAAGGCTACGGTGGGCTTGCCCATGTCTACAGCTGTGGCTATGACTGTGGCTATCATGGGTATGGTAGCTACGGATATGGCTCCTGCTGCCCATCTTGCTATGGAAGATATTGGTCATATGGATTCTACTGGAAAATTCTAGAACAACAGAATCCTTGAACCATGGATCTGCTGCTGGTCTTGTTTACCCCATCCCATCTCTTCAAAAGAGCAAAAATCTCAATCTAGCCTATCGTGAAAGAAGCACAGATGTCAGCTTTCTCTGGTTCCATTGTGCAAGATCATAAAGAATCTTTTTAAAAATGCAGCAGAAATTTCTCCTTGATCTCTAAGTACTTCTTTCAATAAATTTAATCTTTTTGCAGAGATGATATGCTTTCACATTTATTTAGTTTCATTGTCATTTTTGCGTATGGATGATTGTAAGATAAAAATGTGTGTGTGGTTCCTCTCCCAAGGGAGTGACGCTACTTTCCTCCATTTGTTTTTTTGTTTGTTTGTTTTTGTTTTTGGGGTTTTTTTCTCCCTCTACATATTTCCCATACTATTTGAAGCTGAGCTTGCGTGTGACACAGCTGATTGTTTCCTCCTCAATAAATTTGGCTTCTCTTTAATTCACAGACCAAATTCAAAACACACCTGAATTCTGATAGCTGCACAGAGCTGGCTGTCTGCCCTGGTTTCGCCAGAACACAGAGGAACACACCCACATTTTAAGTGGTGCTTCTATGAGTTTTCCGGGCGTCTGCTTTCTGGTAGCTTTACAAGAAAGCTTCTCGGATGCCTGATGTCATACACATAGAATTCATCTCTGCCTGGAACTGGACGTAGGTAGTGCTGTACGAGTCCTGAGAACCTGGCTGTCTTTAGCAAATCTCTTTATGTGAGATCATTTTGGTTATGAAGTCCATTTCATATGTTTTTTCTGTTTTCCATTCATTCAATACTCACTGTGTAAAGAATGCCAAGCACACTGCTGTGTTGGGAAGAGAGCATTTTGTAAATGATTATTTTAGATTGTTTCCATTGTCATGTTACTGAGTTGCTGTTGTTTTTTTTTTAAGATTTAATTTTTTATTTGAGTGAGAGAGCACAAGCAGGGGGAGGGGCAGAAGGAGAGGGAGAAGCAGATTCCCCACTAAGCAGAGAGCCAGATGCAGGGCTTGATCCCAGGACTCCAAGACAAAGGCAGACATTTAACCGACTGAGCCACCCAGGTGCCCCACATTACTGAGTTTTATATAGATGTACCATCTGTAAGTCCCTGATATCTATGTAATATTAAAATGTGAAAATAGAACATTCTAATGTTTTTACATTTTTCTAAATGAAGAGTTGAAGAGGGTTTTGAGCCTATTTATATAAAAACAAAGCCTCTCAAAATAATTTGTAAAATCAAACTGTTCAAATTACGGAGGATATATATTTATTAGTCAAATTCCAAAAATAAATTATATAGCTAGATAATGGGATTCAGATTGATTCAAAAAATTTTAAAATATGATTTGGTGAGTATCGTAAATAATATATTTTTTCTAATAATTATAATAAACTGAATTGAGAACCAAAACTTCAAATTTCTTTCTTTTTTTTTTTTTTAAGATTTTATTTATTTATTCGACAGAGATAGAGACAGCCAGTGAGAGAGGGAACACAAGCAGGGGGAGTGGGAGAAGAAGAAGCAGGCTCATAGCGGAGGAGCCTGATGTGGGGCTCGATCCCAGAACGCCGGGATCACGCCCTGAGCCGAAGGCAGACGCTTAACCTTTGTGCCACCCCGGTGCCCCAAAACTTCAAATTTCTATATGACAAAATCTTAAAAATGTTCTAACATGTTAAAGCATAACCTACCATAATGTGAGTTCTTATTGGTATAGATAGTTTTATATGTTTTATATTCAATGATTGTTTATCAGTAATTAATGCATGAAACAAATTATAAGTAAATAGTTATATTCAAATTTTGGATGTAGGCTCCAAATATTTACTGGTCTAGCTTTCTTTCTTAAAAGTTTGAAGAACACTGCTCTAGACCAGGGCTTATCAAATTGTGGTCTGTTGACACCTGTGGGATCCAAAGACCCTTTCAAGGAGTTCATAAGCCCCAAACTATTTTCATTATATATATATTTGCCTATTCCAATCTAATGAGCCCATGAATATACACTAGAGTTTTCCAGCTAAGTGCTATGTATGACATGTGACCACAACAGACTGAATGCATAGGCAGGTATGAGAAATCCATGTTCCATGTTTCTTCTGCCACTATTTCAAGTAAACCTGCCTGGAGAAATCCAATGATGACTTTAAAGCCAATTTGAGTATATGAGAACCCAAAAGGTAAAGGAGGGAGGACACCTAGCATGAATATTTGAATTTCTAAGTAAATGCTTAATTGCATAATATAATGGTGTATCCTATAGAAAGTCATGGTTCACAAATAGATAAAAGTTTCAGGATGGAAAAAATGCAGATTTACATCACTTTAATGTAAATATAGTCAGTTCATCATCAGTAAGTAGTAGAAAATATTTGGTGTGAAGAGTCACTTGCCTGACAGAAAGGAATTATATACTTTAAAAGATATTTTATTTCAGATAATGCCTCACTTTTATCACTTCCTCACTCAAATAGATACACTCTCAGTTCCTTAACTGTATATCTAAATATGCCATAGAAATTACTATTTTAAGAAAAAAAACAAGGAAAATTGGGTCTAAGGGCTTGAATATCAACATTTCAAGGAACCTGAGTATAGACTTTAATAACAAAACCAGAGTGAGAAGATCCCTAAAATACAAGAAGAATCTAGTTAAGGACATGTGACATGATTATTAGATTCCAAGAAAAATGGTTAATAATATTTGCTATAAGGACATCTCCTTGTTTATTGACACAAGTGTTTCATGAAGCTTTATTATTAAACTTTGCCTGAAATATGAGGTCATACTGCCTCATATACCACAGAAGGTGTGTAAAATTCCATATGCAGATGTTGACATTCAAATTGAGGAAAACAGTTCCCTGCTCTACAATGGAAACCTTTCCTCCTGACACCATGCACGATCACAGCAACTACTACGGCCGCCTGCCCTGTGGCTCTGGCTCTGGCTGTGGGTAGGGTGGATGTGGGCATGGCTGAGGCTGCCATCTTGCTGGGCAGATAGTGGACTTATGGATTCAACTGAGGAACATCCAGAGCAGCTCAGTCTACTGGACTCCTTCACCTGTGATTTCCTGACTCTGCTTCTGTGGTTTTTCCCAAGAGTAATTCAATTCTATGCCCTGTACAAACTGTGACAAGCTCATCCGTGGTAACCTGGAAAACACAAGGTTCAGATCTGATGTACTTCTCAATTGATGAAAATAGCCAGGAAAGTGTCAAAAAATTACAGAGAACTTTTACCTTTGATACTATGTTACCAACATATCTTTTCTATTTTTAAAAATATTTTATTTATTTATTTGAGGGAGAGAGAGCATGAGCATGAGCGGGAGGAGGGTCAGAGACAGAGGGAGAAGTTGACTCCCCCATTGAGCAGGGACCCTGATGTGGGGCTCCATCCCAGGACCCCAGGATCATGACCTGAGCCGAAAGCAGATGCTAAACTGACTGAGCCACCCAGGTGCCCCTCTCTTTTCTATTTTTTTTTAAAGATTTTATTTGTATATTTGACAGAGAGAGAGAGAGCCAGCAAGAGAGGGAACACAAGCAGGGGGAGTGGGAGAGAAGAAGCAGGCTCATAGCGGAGGAGCCTGATGTGGGGCTTGATCCCAGAATGCCGGGATCATGCCCTGAGCCGAAGGCAGACGCTTAACCGCTGTGCCACCCAGGCGCCCCCCCCTTTTCTATTTTTGACCAATATATTTCATGCTATAAAATTTTACGTTAATTTTTTAATGAACTCGCTTTTTCATACTCAGTATTAGTGCCCTCCATGTAGATCGATTTGTAGGACTATGTGGGGAACGGCCTTTGGACCTTGACTTTGTCTTTATTCTGAGATGATCATTTTCCAAAAACTAAGGATATGGCCATCATTCCTTTATAACAACATCCTATAAAAACTTTGCTTTCATATATACCTTTAGGCACCAGTATTGTTCGTACATAAACAAGTTAAATGCCATCTCATACAGTAAAAGCACTGCTTTCTATTAACGTGTACTAGAGGTATCTGGCTTTGGCTGTTCTTCTAAAACCCCAGTTAGGTCGTATCATTCAGCTTTGTGCCTTTGGATGTGTATAAGGGCTTTATTCTGCCTCTCCGACTTCTTCCTATTCCTCTGAATTCAATAGCAAGAGTACAATACATGCCTGCGTACTTGGTGGGTCTGTTCCCATTTTAGAGATCTAGGAGTAAAAGCCATCTGGCTCCCTTCTTGGTAAACAGTGTTCTAGCAAGCTGGATCATCACCTTTCATTTGCATTAGGGATATTAACCTTGTTCTTCCAACTTCCAATTTGAAGAAAACAAAACTGCTCTTCCCAATTATTCTTGTTTTCTTCCCCAAGCAAATGAAGAAAAGGAACCTCCATAAGACATCCATGAGGAGCAATGTCTCTGAACACCCAGACAGTATTCTCAGATATCGACACATGTGGCTGAAAGCACACTAGATATTTCAAAAATGTATTATCATTTGAAGGACTTTCAGGAAATGTGCAT
Source organism: Ursus americanus (assembly GCF_024610735.1). Classification (NCBI taxonomy): domain Eukaryota; kingdom Metazoa; phylum Chordata; class Mammalia; order Carnivora; family Ursidae; genus Ursus; species Ursus americanus. The sequence continues at coordinate 85,882,017 of NC_142130.1, forward strand.
ACTTTATATTATATTACATTATATTTGAAGTTCTATTTTCTCAGCAACTGAGACAACTCAAGGAATTCTCCCCTAATTTTCCCTCTGGGATGGTGGATGTTTCTCAAAGGCCCTGTATAACTGACACATACTCAAGTAATGAATAATAAAAAAGATATTTCACACAATATCATTGATAAAGGATCGTAGCCCTGTGGTGAGAAAAGTTGCTAGCCCAAGGTATGTGCCTAATAAATATTTTTAACAAATGAATTAACGACCAAGAATGAAGTTGAAAAATGTCTTCCCGGAATTTTATATTCTACTTTAGCAGAAAATGAGAAAGTAGGGATGTAAACTATCTCCAGGGTCTTAATGTACTAATAATGTTATTTTTCCCAGAAAGTATCAATAGTCTCTTTATGTGCTCTCAGTGGAGTACTCAGAATGGAACACAGTTTTATCATAAGAAGAAAACAGACATTCTCCGTCCCTCACTCAACTATATTTTGACTAAGAGACTGGAGACAATGAGTATTACAGATCACTCGCAGTACTTAGGAAGGGTGGATCCAAACCACGTCTTAAAAATAGATTAAGATAACTGTTTAATATGTACTGAATTAAATTTATTAATTCAGCCGCATTTATCTAAACTACCTTTTGGAGAGAGATTCTATTTGACTATCATTGTATATAGCTAGATTTCAGTCAACACCACTGTGCCTTCTGCCTTTAGCTTCTTTCAAACCAACTTCTTTCGTTTCTTTCTTCTGGCCAATGTCAGTAAGAAGCACCTCAAACACTGAATTTAAATGTTCATCTTAAAGCCGAACCTGGCTCATAGCCTCTCCTAAGAGAGAATCTATCTCTTTCATGGGTAAGAAATGTGCTTTGTCTGCATCATACACACCCTTCCAGTTGCCTTCAGAATAGAGTCCAAAACTCATGCAAGTCATCATGTGTCCCCTATGTAGATACTCGGTGGCTTTGTGAGGATACTACACTCCAGACCCACCCTCCCAGCCCCCACCCAGGGCAACTATTAAGATGGATGGACCTCAGAAGGTGAATGGGTAGAGAAGTCTCCAGGTCTCTACGTGGACGGACTAAAGGAGCACTATACTGGAACAAATTTGACACACTGTAACAGAGAAAAGCAAAAAGTTCCACCATGTGTCCAGTCTCTGTAACAGTTTGACTGAGGTAGAATTGATACACACACAAAAACTGCACAGAGTATACAATGTAATGAGTTCCAGCATACTATTACAGCCATGAAACCATCACCACAGTCAAGGTAATAGACATATCGATCACCTCCAAAAGTTTTGTCCTGCTTCTTGGGGGTTTTTTGTTATTGAGGTAAGAACACTTAACATACGATCTACACTCTTGCCAAAATTTTAAGTGCACAATACAGAATGACTAGCCACAATGCTGTACAGAAATCTCTAGAACTTATTTATCTTGCATAATTGAAACTTGATACACTTTGAACAGCAACTCCCCATTTTCCCTTCCCCATAATCCTTGCCTACCACCATTCTGTTCTCTCTTTCTATGAGTTTGACTATTTTAGATGTCTCTCATAAGAAGACTCATACACTATATCCTTCTGTGACTGACTTATTTTACTTACCAAAATGTCTTCCAGCTTCATCTATGTTGTCACAAATGACAGAATTACCTTCTTTTTTAAGACTGAATAATATTCCGTTATATGTATTACCACATTTTTAATCCATTCTCCATCAATGGAACATTTATGTCGTTTCCGTGTCTTGACCATTGTGAACAATGTTCCAATGGAAGTAAGTGCAGATACCTTGTTAATATCCTGATTTCAATCATTTTGTACATATACCTGGATGTACGCCCAGAAGTGGAACTGCTGGATCATATAATAGTTCTGTTTTTAAATTTCTGAAGAATTACCACTTTTTTTCCATAGTGGCCTTACCACTTTACATTCCCACCAAGAGTTTACAAAGATTCCAATTGCCCCGCATCCTTTTAATACCAGATAGGCAAAACAAATATGTAAGTCAATGTTTCACTTTTTTTTTTCAATGCTTCATTTTATAACAAAATTATAAAATTTTCCAGAAATAATAAAAAGTAACATAATTACATATTAAAATACTGGTGCCTTTACAATGGCATTTGAATACACATTTTGTCCATCTATCCAGTACAAAGAATTGAAGAAATATTCTCCTTGGGGAGAGGAATCATAAAAAAAATACAAGCATTTTGATAGAATTTTTACTTTAGTTAGAATATCTGCCCGTGAAATTATAAACTCAAGTGAGGAATCAGCATTCTTTAGAAATCTCATAAAACCGGTCAAAGAAATGTCACTAACTAGCATCGTTTGATGCAGATTTGAAAATATAGCAATTATTTATTATTAGACTCATATGGGTTCAATTGTGAGAATTCTGACCTGAAAGAAAAAAAAAAAGTCTAGCCTATGAGAGTTTCTTTGCCTAAAAGAAAAACCATGAGCTTAAGGAATTTTTCTGTCATAAATTAGTGTGAATTATGAGTTCCACACTTTCTCTGGTTTGCCCTACCCACCACTGAAGATAAATTAAAGTGCTGGGAAGATGGTAGGCATTCCGACTGAGGATGCTGGTCTGATTATTAGCTGAACCGTTCATTCCTGCCCCCCGGTGTTACTATGGCAGCTACTCTGGTGGCCTGGGCTGTGGCTCCGGTGGGTATGGATATGGCTGCCCATCTTTCTGTAGCAGAAACTGGTCCTGCGGATTTTACTGAAAAACCTCGAGAGGTAGTACTCCAGTCCTCCTCTGTGTTTCCTGAATCCACTTTCTGCATTCTTCTCTTTATGAAATAGTGCTTCTAGCATACTTGGGAAGGAGAGAAGAGTTGCAATTCTACAACCATCAGCTTATTTGAATAAAATCATCTGGAATGTCTTGCTTTATAAAAAACTTCTTCTCTTGTTACTGCATTACAATTCATGCTCTGCATACGTTTTAGTTCAACATTCTTCCTGTGAAACCAAATTTATTTCAATTTTCAAAAAAATCTCCTGTATTGAAAATATTGCTTTTTTTAACATTATTTTTGTTACATCTGTTGCATGCACATGTGCGGGTATTTTTATGATAGAAACGTCGCCTTTCTTAATATGCTAAAAAATTAAAGCCTAAGAATAAATTATTTCTAAATGAAATTTGTTTTTGATAACACTGTCATCACGGCAACCACCTGATTATATTTAAACATTAGCCCATATGCTGAGTTTTTAATCAACAGATAAAAATCCCACAATGACACTCCTATTTCCAATCACCATACTCTACACACCAATGTCTTTGGCTATTTCCTTACACCCCACATTTGTGTTTGAACCATGCTTCCTGGTGGTTGTACTTGGATTTTCCACTTCACATCCTCTAAATGACCCTGCATACCCCACATCTAATGGTAACCCACAGAGTAGATGTGTACATCATCTTTGTCTTTAAGAATTTCTAGAAAGTGCCACCCCATTACCACATCAGCACATCAGGCCTAAGAAATTAAATAAGTGCTTTCATGGAACACTGATTTTGAATTTCATATTTCCAATTTCTGTTTTGAAGATAATCAAAATTTATTTCTATATTAAATACAACTTTTCACCAGACCCTATCGGAAGAAAAATCAGAAGAATGGAATTTCAACATCAGTGTATTGAAGGCTTATTTCAACTTAACATTTTGTGTCATTTTGACCTTCGTTTGAAACTATAAACTTTTCCCCAAAGGATTGAAAAATGCATAGCTATTTTATCAATATGAAATATCAACATGCTGTGTGTGGCAGATATTATTTCTTAAGAATAATAGAGATGGCCAAGCAACTCTTTAGGGCTTTCTAATTTATATTAATTAATTTTTAAAGCTGGATCATAAGATTAAATGACATTTATGGTTTGCTATATAGTATTAGAAGTCATTTCTCATTTTTCTCAGTAGGTAACATATTTTAATCTATGTATCCATCTCATATAATGGAATTTTCTGGGCTTTCTAAAAATACCACAGCCTATGTTTTGAGAGAAAAATCAAATAACACTAAGAAAACAATGCCACTGGTAGAAGTCACATGGTTCCAGCACCTTAGACAGTGCCTGAAAGTATTACAGATTTGAGTTTTGTTTTTGTTCCTGGGTTTTTTTTTAATGAATAAATGGAAAATAAATTAATGAATGAATAAGGCTGACAATCTTTTGTCAATGTTTTATGTGACTTTTAAAATGCTTTCAAATTAAGAGCTTACTTTAAAAATTAATAACATGTGAAAATGCATGGCTATTCAGATGTGTAAGCATTTATTCCCTCCAGAGCCTCAATGATTCTATTTTGTCCAATTGATGTTGTTCAAACTCTTCTCATGTTGAGCTCAGAGGGGAGATGAATTTCAGAGCCATGCAAATTAGAGGGTTGGTACTTCCCCATCCTTTACTATGTCCAGGAGTACCAGGAAGACAAGTGCACAATGTCAAATCCTCTGGTGATTCTGATGAAAGAGTTAGACACCTGTGTGCTTAAAATTGTCTACTAAAATGGGGCAAAATTACTTTTTTATACCTAGCTGGGAAAACATCATTAATTCTCTTATATGTTCATGTATTATACCTTTCTTGAGTGATACCGTGTGCATACATTGCTTCAGTAGTTTTCAGCCAGTTGGATACAAACCAGTTCCCTTTATGGTTCACACTTGGATCCAGCCAATGTTGGTTAAAAAAAAAAACCAAAAAACAAAAACAAAAGCAGCTCAGCTATGAAAATTAAATGTTCACTTAAAAATGAAAACCTAGGGGCGCCTGAGTAGCGCAGTCCTTAAGCGTCTGCCTTTGGCTCAGGGCGTGATCCTGGCATTCCGGGATCGAGTCCCACATCGGGCTCCTCCGCTGGGAGCCTGCTTCTTCCTATCCCACTCCCCTGCTGTGTTCCCTCTCTCGCTGGCTGTCTCTCTGTCACATAAATAAATAAAATCTTAAAAAAAAAAAAAAGAAAACCTAGAGCATGGTCTCCTACAGACAAGGGATTTTTCTCTATATGCACCATGAACTATACCGAGTTGATTCCCAAGCAAAACCGCATCTGTGCTATAATACATATGACCCCTGCCACTCTTCAGCTAACCTGTGTGTGCAGCTCTCTGAAGCTTCCCACCAAAATATAATAAACAAAAGAAACCCTGAGGATCTAGCAGGGGTAAAGAAGAAACACAAAATAGAACACAGCTCCACCAGAAGCAGTGAACTAAGCCTCTTCATGTCTCATATCTTCATCAGTGGTACGTGACCACACCATGACAGATGAATGCATAAAATGCCATCAGTTTCCAATAATAGATAACAGACTCTCTGACTGTGGAGCCATCACGCATTAATGGAAAGGAATATAAGACAAATGCTAAGCTGTGTAGGTAAATGGTCAACTTCACAAGTATACTCAAACACAAATATTAAAAATTAATGTAAGTATCAATGAAAGAAGAGGTGTCTTTATAATAGGATAGAAATGTACTTGAGTTAGTCAATTACTCATTGTCATTAATCAGTGAGAAACACTATCGAGGGATGAAAAATCTTTTGCTATAGTAAAAATAATTCATAAAATTTATAGACATGTGTCTCCAAGTAACTTTCTTCTTCTAATCACCCACCTCGTATATGATTATGCAGTGGACATTAATATTCTTCAAATGAAAATAGGAAAAAAAATCGTAAGGTCTTATATGCTCATGGAATTACATGGAGTCTGAACCAAGATATTAAATATATTTTTATATAGTTCTCAGAGTGGACAAACCTGTTACAATAGACTAGAACCCTACTATTCAAGGCAAAGGAATAGATTGTGAGAAACCAGACATTATAACAAAGTAGTCATGGCTTAAGGAATGCACTTCACATAAATGAAAGAAATAGAGATTCATGAGGACCTTTACTGCAAATTAGTCTGAAATATGAGGTCAACACTGCCTGTGGTTTGCCATATCTATTACTTTATATAAAAGGTCCTTTGCAGATAGTGACATTCAAACTCAGGAAACTTATTTCATGCTCCTCAATTGAACCTTGCACTACTAACACATATGTTACTGTTGTGGTGGCCACGACTACAGTTATCGTGGTCTGAGATGCAATGATAGAATTTTTAAAATCAGCATCATAGAACTTCTAGCGGTAATGGGTCTATGTAACCATCATCAAGTGCAAAAATTAATAGATAAAAATTGCTGGGGAAGATTATAACATGAACTCAACTAACAATCCCAACATTACTAAATGTGAAGCAATGGGACAACCAGACACCATATGCCTCCTAATATTATAGAAAACAAAGAATACAGAACATCTATACAGTATTTTTCTTGTCAAAAAATAAGAAGAATCACTTCAACCCTCTACATCTACCTACCAGGATAGAGACAGTATAAAGGATAGAGGCACATAGAAAAGAAAAATCAAGGAAGACATCAGCCACACCCAAAATTTAAGAATTCTACAGGACAATAATATGGTTTTGTTAAAGAATAAAATGCATGAAGAAAAGCATTGGAAAAGAACTATTATATCTTAAAAAATAGTTAAAGGACATTATGCCTAAATGTGAGGCCCAACATAAAAAAATTAACTATAAAAATATATTTGTGAATGAATTGAGAAAATCTGAGCATGGGAATGTTAAAGAACTTAAAAACAAATTCGTGTGTGTGGTAATGGTATAGTTATATATGTCTTTTCAAAGCTCCTTTTGGGGTGCCTGGGTGGCTCAGTCGTTAAACATCTACCTTTGGCTCATGACTTGATCCCAGGGTCCTGGGATCAAGCCCCACATCGGGCACCCTGCTCCACTGGGAGCCTGCTTCTTCCTCTCCAACTCCCCCTGCTTGTGTTCCCTCTCTCGCTGGCTGTCTCTCTCTCTATCAAATAAATAAACAAAATCTTTAAAAAAATAAAATAAAATCAATAAAAGCTCATTTTGTGATAGACATACACACTGAAGTACTTATAAGAAAAATGCTACTTGTCTTAGATTTGTTTTAAAATATTCAGCAAAAATAACAATAACTACAAAAAGTATACAAGGAGAGAAGGAACTGATAGTGGAATACTGACAGATATTAAATCCTGAGGGTGTGTTTATAAAGCTTCAAAATACAACTCTATATACTTTTATGCCCACATGAAATTTACTTATGAAAGTAAATAATAAACATGGAAAGCTTCCCTGACTCTACTGAATAAGCTCGATTGTTAAGAAAGTTATTTTTCACTTTATGGAAGACCCTCACATACTATATTAGAAGAAATGATAAACTTTAAAAATCAACATTTTAGAACCCTGTCAATGATTAAACTAGATAAAAATTGGTTCAAATATTTTAAGCAAAATAAGTAAAAGCTGGGTAAGGGTTTGAAAAAGAGAATAAGAAAAACACATGAAAGGCACGTGATTTGATTGTAGGGAAGCTAACTCAAAAGCCCAGTCATCCTGCTCAGCATGGCCTCACCTTGCCTAATGAAACAAAGACTCAGGAAGTGTACTGATGTAAATTAGTAGGAAATATGTGGTCAACAATTCCCGTGATGTGTCCCACCCACTGAGGGTACATATAAAAGGACCTGCACAGATGGCGATGTTCAAACTGACAGAAACTGATTCCCTGCTCCTCAGCAAAATCCTCTACTCCTGAAACCATGTCTTTCTACGGCAACTACTATGGTGGCCTAGGCTGTGGCTATGGCGGCTGTGGCTATGGCGGCTGGGGCTATGGCGGCTATGGATGTGGCTACGGTGGCCTGCGCTGTGGCTATGGTGGCTGGGGCTATGGCGGCTATGGATGTGGCCACAATGGTGTGGGCTATGTCTGTAGCGGCTATGGATATGGCTCCAACCGCCCATCTTGCTGCAGAAGATGCTGCTCCTACGGGATCTACTGAGAAGCTTCCAGAGAAATTCAACTTACTGTTCTCCTCTAGCTGCCTGAATCTGCCTCCATGATTCTTCTTCTGAATAATTTCATTTTCTATTCCAAAATGTCAACATCATTTAAGATACCTAAAATGATAAAATAAAATAGGTCAGCTTCTGCAAACCTTACTAGAGTCACTGGAATCATACGGAATGTTTCACAATTTTTTAGAAGCTTTTCCTTTGATATTGTATTGCCTTTCAAATTTCTTACCTTTTTGATCAACAATCTTATGTGGGAAAAGTTTAGAGTAATTTTAATAAACACTTATCTCATTGAAAGCACTTGTTGCATTTATATTGGTTTTTCTTCATCATTTGTGTATGTGTGGGTGTGTTAAAATAATTCAATTTAATATTGCTTTTGGGGGATTAATATTTTCAAATGGCTTTGCAACATTGCCACATCTTAATGCTGTACATGATGGGGGAAGATCATAGGAGAAGTCATAATCACAATAATAGAAGTAATATAATCCATTGCCTTAAAAGTGTCTGACACATAGAGGGCCCTCAATAAAATATTGCCTGAATGATGGAATATTGCTGGCCTAAATGATGGGACATAGCAAACCATGTAATAGTTTTCTAAATATTGATTTATTTGAGAGAGACAGAGAGAGAGAGAGAGAGAGAGAGAGCATCAGTGGGAGGAGGGGCAGAGGGAGAGAGCAAATCTCAAGTAGACTCTCCTCTGAGCATGGAGTCCAACTTGGGGCTGGATCTCACGACCCTAAGATCATGACCTGAGCTGAAACAAAGAGTTGGACATTCAATCGACGGAGCCACCCAGGTGCCCCAACCATATAATAATTTTTAATGAGTTCTATGAAGTTTTGATCGGGAAGGTGAGAGAAATTGGAGCTATGCCCATATATACACATACCCATCTCCAGGCTCTTATTGTCCAAGTAATGACATTGTGTATCATGGTACAGCCTTAGGGAAGCTGCACACAGTAGCTGAGGAGCACTGAGGCTCAACAACCCTTCTCTTTTGCCCAATCCTCTTATTGTTATGATAGACATGGTGTACATATTGATAATTTTATTTAGCCAACATACCGCCAAGCTAAACTATCTTTAAATAAAACAGATTGCAGTGTGCCTGGGTGGCTCAGCTGGTTATGCACCTGCCTTCGGATCAGGTCATGATCCCAGGGTCCTGGGATTGAGCCCCGCATTGGGCTCCTTGCTCAGCAGGGATCCTGCTTCTCCCTCTCCCTCTGCCTGCTGCTCCCCCTGCTTGTGCACTCTTTCTCTCGCTAGCTCTCTCTGTCAAATAAATAAATAAAGTATTTAAAAATAATCATAAATACATACATACATAAAATATATTGCAATTCCACCTATTGGACTCCTCCTCTCAGATCCTAACCGAACCTTCATACTCATGTCAGAAATGCCAACTTCATTCCTGACTATTGGGGAAAAAAAGTAATTTTGATTCAGCATGCCCATTTTGATCGGCCAAAACCAATGGGATGGCTTATAATTTACATAAATTTATTTACAATTTATGCTGTTTAAGCATTATTCTTGTATCGTTCGTGTGAGAGATAAAGTTCATATTTAACAACAACCTGTCTCTTTAAATATTGTTGCCTTGCGTTTACCTTAATAGTTCCATCGTCTTTGCTTTATCTGTGTATGGGTGTGTGTATGCATGTGAGAGAAAAGAATAGAGGGAAAGAGAGAGGAAAAAAAATGGGAGAGAAACAGAGAAAATGAGGCAGACACAGCGATGAGAGAACACACTATCTAGGCTGTCTCTGAAGTTTTGCTGTCTCTACAAATTCAAGGATCTGAACATGTGCTCTTTGTGTCTCAGAACCAATGTCACCCAGGCTGCCATGTAATCCAGCAGCTACTACTGCATCTGCTCAGACTATCAAATTGCTGTTCTAGGCCACATTCTTAAATGGCATGTTGCCCACCAAAATAGCCCTTTTCCCTATCACTGCATTTAACAACCCCTGCCTTTGTCCATCTTTTGATGCCCTAAGTTTTAGCAGAATTGCTTAAAACTCTGCCTCAAAAAAGAGATCCTTTGCTCCTCACACCTCACAGGCTTCTACCTACGTGTGCATTCATCCACAAAATAGTTCATGAAACATTCCTTGCCTGGTGGCTGCTGGCTGCCTGGTGTTTGACGCTCAGATCCTCCAGAAGGACCTGCTCACTGCTCACCACCTCACCACAATGGTCTTCAAAGCACTGAGTTGCCACCTCCCCTTCCCACTTCATTTAGGCCCGTATTTAAAATCTCCAAAATGAACGTGCCCACTTATCCTTTTTTTTTTTTCTTTTTTTTTAAAGCAGGGTGAGGGGCAGAGGGAGAAGCAGGCTGCCCATTAAGCAGGGAGCCTGATGTGGGGCTCGATCCCAGGAGTCTGGGATCATGACCCAAGCCAAAGGCAGATGCTTAACTGACTGAGCCACCCAGGCACCCTCCTTTTTTTTTTTTTTCTTAAGAAATCTCATGACATTGCGAAATGGTAAAGAGACAACAGAGGTTAATGGAATCCATTATCAGTCAGGCAAAGATCATTTTAATTATGTGCACTTTCTACTTTATTTTCAAGAAATTGCTACATTTTGCTCAGAAAAAAAAAATGTTTGGCCATCATCCCATTTGAAAAGTGAACCCTACCAATGAAATTCAGCTTGATAACATAGGTGCCAAGTGTCATTTTGATACCTGAAAATCGACCTTCATGACGTGAAGAGATTGTGTAGTAAGTCTTCACCCAACGAAGAAAAGTAATGATTTGTTTTCCAATTTCAGAAGAAAGCAAATTTATTTTATTTATTTTTCTTTACACTACTGGAAGTTTCTCTTATGTCCTTTTGCTGCTTCCAGCATCTCATGCTGTGAATGAGAAGGTCAGTGACATGAGAAACAGAGGGACAATAACAGCTGTCACGTAACACAGTATCTTAAGAATGGCTGGCCCTCGGTCAGCAACAGATAAATAATAATTGAATGGTTGAAAGAGGCTGAAAAACCTACTTGAATTTTTCTGTGAAGTGTCATATAATCTAAATTAGAAGCCCGAGGGAAAGCAGGGTTCTTTATCCCATCTGTATACCTATCACTGCTCTCAATGTTCGAAGCAGTGCTGTGGGGTCAGAGAAAATTTCAGTTTGGCAGCCATAAGTCAGGAAACTTCTTCCCCCCCACCCCTTACAAAATCTCCCAATAGCTATATGTAGAGTGAAAATACATAATTTTTGTTCATCTATTTGTCAAAACTCATTTAGCTACACACGTAGCTTTTCAAAAGTTTACACTATGACACTTGGCTTTTACAAAAAAAAAAAAAAAAAACAACCTATATTTGCACCTGTTTTCTCTAACCAAAAAAAATCTGAAAGGGGTTTTTGCTTTTGCAAAAAAGGGCACAAAGTAAAAATAGCATTCAGAGTTGCTTTTGCAGTGAATCATTACAAATACAGCCAGCCTCCGAGCTGTGAGAATGGCTCCCCTGCCCCCAGCTCCTTTCCCCAGACCTCTGCTCAGCATCGCAGCCTCACCCCCAGAGCTCGGAACTCTGTGAGCATCCATGCCTCATCCTGATTTATTTCATGCACCTGTTAGCAAAATGTGTCCTAAAGTATCAGAAAAGCCTAAAAAAGGTTATTATTTTTTTGAGTCTGAGAATGCTCAAGAATTTTTTCATATAAATTAATGGTAATTGCTTCTTTGCTTCATGCTATTTCAATTTAGGAAAGGTTTCCTAGGAACACTGTACTTTTGGACAGTGGAAGAAACCCGTCCTCTTAACTAGACCTAGATTTGTTTCATGTAAAGTATATTTTAATTAAATTCGATTATATTTTAATTTTCATTAAAATTTTGAAATTAAAAAAAAAAGGAAAGGAAAAGCCTAGAGCATCGTCTCTGCTGTGTGCTCAATTAGTCCTTCCATGATTGGGGATTTCTATCTCCACCGACACTTCACCTATCGGCTGAAAACTGAGGGAATGAGGAAGGAATGCAGGGCTCTTTTCACCTCTCTGATAATGTCCACACATTGTTGAGGGCACATATCACTACTGCAGATCTGGGGCATCTGTAAGAACAGAAATAAGCCCTGGTAAAAGAGACGTGAGTTGAGGACAAAGCATCAGGCTTACCCTCCATATGGTTTGCAGATTCCTCTACGACAGCTTCCTATGTGATGACACAAGGATACATAAAGCACAGACAATTTCTGCCCATAAAATGGTCACATGTTTTCTGGAAAGATCAAAGTCACACATACTAAAGGAAAAGCTGATAAATAAATGCTAAGTATGTCCATATATGAAAGTACTTGCCCATATTACCAGTTACATAACCAATAACTCGTCGTATTGAGTTGGAAGGAAGTGTTTTTTTTGCAAGAGCATATGAATATATCTTATATCCATCCTTTATGTGCAAGATTTAAGAAACATGTTCTTCCAGACAAGGCTCATTTTAAAATTCTTCTTAAAGAAAAATGGAAACAAAACCAAACAACAGGATACCTATTATCATGTTTTGCATCGTGCTATGTAATCAAGTCATTTTTTTTCAACTAAATAAATATAGAGTGAGACATAGCCTTGAAAATAGAGTAAGAGTTTCATTTTAAAGGCCCATAAATAGTGGAGTCCTGACATAGGAGTAAAATCATTTCAGTTATGAGGGCCTTGTCTTGCCAATAAATCAAAATATTCATGATGTTGTCTGAAGCAAATTAGCGAGATATAGGACGCTACGCTGCCTGTGGTTTCCCCACCCACCACTGAGGGTGTATAAAAGGCCCTTGGGGGATGGTGGCATTCATATTAAAGATAACTACCTCCTGCTCCTCAACTGAACCTTCCACTCCTGAGACCATGTGTTACTATGGCAACTATTATGGTGGCCTAGGCTATGGCTATGGTGGCCTGGGCTATGGCTATGGCTGTGGTTATGGTGGCTATGGTTATGGCTGCTGCCGCCCATTATGCTATGGAAGATACTGGTCTTATGGCTTCTACTGAGGAATTTTTAGTCTATTGGCTACATCACCCTATTTTACGTGCATTTTCTCCAACTTTTCTTCACGTGAAAAATTTTTAAATGTCTTCAAAAATACTGACTTTGTATCAAACTATCTGAGATAAATAAAGGAAATTCAGCATGCCCATTTTGATTCATTATTATCGATTAGATTGTATCGCAGTTTATAGGAAAGGTTTTCCTTTGATATGGTATTATCTTTATAATGTGACATAAAATTTAGTTAAGTTGGATTATCAATTTTACTTTAAAACATATGTATTAAGGATGCCTGGTTGGCACGGTTGGTTAAGCATTGGACTCTTGGTTTCAGCTCAGGTCATGATCTCAGGGTTGTGAGACAGAGCCCCACGATGGGCTCCACGCTCAGCAGGGAGTCTGCTTGAGACCTTCTCTCCCTCTCCCTCTGACCCTCCCCCCTGCATGGCGCATTCTCTCTCTCTCAAATAAATAAATATTTAAAAAGCATTTGCATTATTAAATAAACTTTCATTGCAAATATTGCTTTGCTACATTTATACTAAATTACCTCCATCAGATTAGCTTGTACATTTGTCTATTTGGGTGTGATTATTCACATGTGTATGCAGTTGGAGGTGAGAGAATGGTGAAAGAGAGCAGGAGAGAGCCAGAGTGCTTTTTTTTTTTTTAAGATTTATTTATTTGAGAGAGAGAGCACAAGAGCAAGATGAGGGGCAGAGGGAGAAGCAGACTCCCCACTGAGCAGGGAGCCCAATGCGGGACTCAATTCCTGGACTCTGGGATCATGACCCAAGCTGAAGGCAGATGCTTAGCCAACTGAGCCACCCAGACACCCCCAGAGTGCTCTTTTGTGGTCCTTATGTGGCTGAAATTGAGGGGTAAAAATACCAATTCTTTCCAACAGTGTTCATAAGAAATCTGCTTATATATATATATATCTCTATAATGTCTTCTATCATCTCTGTTGGTTTGTCTCTTAATCTAAGCTTTAAAAATGGCCAGTTTTGGGGTGCCTGGGTGGCACAGCGGTTAAGCTTCTGCCTTCGGCTCAGGGCGTGATCCCGGCGTTGTGGGATTGAGCCCCACATCAGGCTCCTACGTTATGAGCCTGCTTCTTCCTCTCCCACTCCCCCTGCTTGTGTTCCCTCTCTCGCTGGCTGTCTCTATCTCTGTCAAATAAATAAATAAAATCTTAAAAAAAAAATGGCCAGTTTTTACAATAGTTGTATTTCACATCAGAACATTAAAACTTGTAAAAATATGAATATTAAAACTTGTGTGTATTTGTATGTTTTGTGTTTTTGCAACATCAATGGTTGGATTATATCAGCTAAAGCTCTGCTTCTGCTAAATGTTTCTCAATTTTTTTTTAATATTTTTCCCAGAGATTGAATATGGTCATTATCAAATTTACAATATCAGGTTAACAATGAGGTCCTACCTCACCAACATGATGTCTGAAAAATATTTCAAAGTATATCAATTTATTCTAAGTATTTGGAAAAGATAGATATATATAGTTTATGATTCAAAATAGATTTATGAAAACCATGAGATATTTTCTCAGTATCAAATTAATATTAGCTTATTTCATTTTTTACCTAGGGGTCTAGTCTTTATCAAATGTATATGTTATACATATTAAATTTCCCCAGAATTAAATTTATTTTCCATCCTTGAAGCAGTTGTTTTACTTGGGAAATTCAAACTAAAAACATTAAGTAAAATGAAGAGCTAATTTAAATAAATAAATAAATAAATAAATAAATAAATAAATAAATAAAGGGACCAAGATTCTAAAGATAAGACAATTGTAGAAAACCAAGTGAAATTCTGCAGTTCTTGATTCTAGGAGCAGAACAAACAAGAGATTGCTGGGGAAAAGACTAACAACCAGAGTTTGGGGTGGTTTTTTTTTTTCTTTTTTTTCAGGGCTGGAAAAACAGAGTTGGAGACACAAGATCCTGATAAAAATGAACTGGCAGAACACTGAGCTTAACAGACAGCCAGGTTTCTCCTTTAAGACATTTTCCAAATTCTGAAGTTGTAACAGTCAATTTCCTAAAATATCAAGCAGATGCATTTGAAAATCAGATTTGTTTTTCATATCAAGGTGTTGAGAAAATAATCATTAAAGTTCAGGAATTGCCAGGAAGTACCCTGAATTGGAAGATCCAAAAGAGTAAACCTATCACCTGAAAGAAAACAGGTAGACAGGGCCTTACCAAAATTACAAAATTCTAGAACCTCATTGTATGTTAGCCTTTGTTGAGATTAAAGCAATCAGAACTTTTCTAATAACCTAGGACCAAACAAAAACAAAAACAAAATCTCTGTGATGAAATACAATATCATTTTGGATCCTCTACAATGTCTATACAAAATATAGAGCTTGTGGAACCATCTGAAAGAATACAAAAGAAATAGTTGACAATATATGGAGACCAAAAGGTGAGTCATATATTGGATTTGGGAACTAGAAATTTAAACATAGTCATGATTAATTCCTACAAGAAACTTAACGAAAAAATGCAAAATAGGTGTTATAACTGGGAAAATTCACCAAAGAATCTATTTTAAATTCTAGATCTTAAAAACAAAGCAAATGAACAATGTAGTTAAGAACTCAATAGACTAGCTACAGGAAATCTGAGCTAGTAAACTTAAAGATAAATTGATAAAAGCTATTCTACTGAAGCAAAATAGAACACTTGCAATGTAAAATACTGAAGAGCACACACAGGATACATCAGACCTCATGAATTAGTAAAAAATGTAACTGGAGTTCAGCAGGAAAGGAAAGAATAAAGCAGAAGCCATTTTTGAAAAGAAAATAGCCCGTACTTTTCCAAAACTGATGAATGGTACCAAACCACATATTCAAAAACTCTGCACTGCCAAGAAAAAGAATTACAATTAAAATTACATGTAAGCCTGGTTGGCTCAGTCATTAAGCATCTGCCTTCAGCTCGGGTCATGATCCCAGGGTCCTGGAATGGAGCCCTGCATTAGGCTCCTTGCTCAGCAGGAACCCTGCTTCTCCCTCTCCCACTCCCCCTGTTTGTGTTCTGTCTCTCACTGTCTCTTTCTCTGTCAAATAAATAAATAAAATCTCTAAAATTACATATAAGCCATGGCAGCATTTTTATAGACATATCTCCTAAAGCAAAGGAAAAGAAAGCAAAAATGAACTATTGGGACTTTATCAAGATAAAAAGCTTCTGCACAGTGAAGGAAACCATCAACAAAACTAAAAGGCAACTTACAGAATGGAAGAATATATTTGCAAATGACATCTCTGATAAAGGGTTAGTATCCAAAATACATAAAAGTTATCAAACTCAACACCCAAAAAATGAACAATCCAATTAAAAAATGGGCAGATGACATGAATAGACATTTGTCCAAAGAAAACATACAGATGGCTACAGGCACATGAAAAGATGCTCAATATTACTCATCATCAGGAAAATATAAATCAAAACTACAATGAGATATCACCTTGCACCAGTCAGAATGACTAAAATTAACAACACAGGAAACAACAGATGTTGGCGAGGATGTGGAGGAAGGGGAACCCTCTTACACTGTTGGTGGGAATGCAAACTAATGCAACCATTCTGGAAAACAGTATGGAGGTTCCTCAAAAAGTTAAAAATAGAGCTACCTATGACCCAGCAATTGCACTACTAGGCATTTACCCAAAGAAAACAAAAATACTAATTCAAAGGAATTATAGCAGCATTATCCACAATAGCCAAATTACGGAAACAGCCCAAGTGTCCACTGACTGATGAGTGGATAAAGAAGATGTGGTATATACATACAATGGGATATTACTCAGCCATAAAAAAGAATGAAATCTCGCCATTTCCAACAGCACGGATGGAGATAGAGAGTATAATGCTAAGCGAAATAAGTCTCTGGAAATACAAATACCCCATGATTTCACTCATATGTGGAATTTAAGACACAAAACAAATGAACAAAGGGGAAAAAGAGAGAGAGAGGCAAACCAAGAAGCAGACTCTTAACTACAGAGAACAAACTGGTGGTTACTAGAGGGGAGGTGGGTGGGGGGTGAGGGAAATAGATGATGGGGATTAAGGAGTGCACCTGTGATGAGCACTGGCTGTTGTATGGAAGTGTAGAATCACTAAATTGTATGCCTGAAACTAATATTAAACTGTATGGTAACTAACTGGAATTTAAACATAAACAAAAGAATAAATAAAATAAAATAATTTTAAAAATAACATTAAGGGTTGAAAATTAACTGCAAAGTCAAAATCAGAGCAGTTAGAGAAAACAGACATATTACCTGCAAAGAGTAACCATAAGTAGATTCCTCAACAGAAGCAAAGGAAGCCAAAGGAAAATGTGATGACAGTTAAAGAAGAATTTAAGGGAGAATGGATTACCGATAACTATCAACCTAGAGTCTCAGACAACCAAATGTTTCTTCCAAAGATAAGAATAAAAGTTTCCAAACAAGTAAATAGTGAGACACTTTATTTTTAACAAGTATTAACTGTAAGAAACAATAGAGTTGCTTAGGCAGAAAGAAAGAGATCCTGACAGAAACACAGACATTCACAAAAGCATGAAATGAATAGAAAAATATATATGAATATTAATCATGCACAAATAGTGATAATTTCTTTGGAAGTTTATATAGAAAATGAGATATATTACACAGTATCCCATAGAAGATTGGATTATAAAAATAGCTAGCTCTAAGGTTCTAGACTTATCAAGAAAAAAGTAACATACTGCAAGAGATTGTAATAAGTCGTTGATGCTACAACAAGATGAAAATGCAGTGTCATAATAATAGAAAAACTGCAGGTAGAAGGGTAGGACTTCGGAAAACTATTTGATAGCGTCTTCTATAACTCAGCCATTCTGGTTCTAAGTATATACCTAATTGGTATGCCTATTCTGATAGACTGATCACAAGTAGGCAGACTTTTCCTGCAAATAGTAAAATATTTTAGCTTTTATAGGCCATATGGTCTGTGTCTCCACTACTCTATTCTGTCACTGTAGCATGAAAACAGCCACAGACCATACATAAATGAATGGCTGTTTTCCAGTAAAACAAATGGTGGGCAAGAGTTTATGGATCCCTCAGTTAAATTATTATTCAGCAGAGTATGTTCTTTTCCCTCTCACTTTTAGGGCAGGAGTATGCATTCCTTACCCTTTGAGTATGGCAGCCTATGTCACTTGGTCTGGCTTTACTGTGGGCACAGTGTATTTCTCTGATCATTGCCTTTGGGCTTGACCATGTTATTTGCATTGGTCAGAGGGATGTTGCCACACATGACTTGAGCATAGGTCTATGCATGCATGTCTGAGCTTTCCCCGTTGTGCTCCAGCCTTTTCACCTGGAGAAGATGCCTCCAGTAGCTACCAGTCCGAGGAAGATGAGGGACATGTGAAGAAAGTTTGAAATGATCCCACAACTTGAGCAAAACCTACATTATATTGGCCAAATCCCAGCACATGCACAAACACATGAGCAAGACATAAGTGTAAATATCATATGACACTGAGACTTGAGGGCTTTTAAAAACATTATTATAGCAATAATTAGCATGTCTTAGATACATGCGTAAGGATACCAAGAGACATGTACAAGATTGTCTGTGGCAACACTATTTGAAAAATATTGCTAAAAATTTGAAGCAATACAAATAACCATCAAGAGTATGAATAAAGAAATTATGATATATTTGTACATTGAAATTTTATACAGCAGTGAGAAAACAAAAAGTATGAATCTACCAAAAAAAAAATGCAGCTCAAAAGAAGCCAGATAAAATAATCCTCTTTGTGTGATTCCATTTGTATAAGGTTCAAAAGTTGGCAACCAAATCCATAGTTTTGGTTATCAGGAATGGTTCCACTTAAAGGCTGGTGCTGAATGGAAATGGGCATAAGGGGAGTCATCTGGGATATTTGTGATATGTGATTTTTGGATCAAAGTACTGATTAAACAGGTATGTCTACTTTGGAAATTCATCAAGTTCTACCTATATGATTTATTCATAGTCTGGTTGTTATACAATATACATGAATAAAGTTTTTTATTAAAACGCATAAAAATATGTTAAGTCACTTCGCTGAACGTATTCCATAGAAAACATGATATAGTAGACAGGACATGTTTTCATCTGAGAACAGATGGAGAAACTTGGCAGACTTTCAGCATCAAGTGATTTCCCTTTCAAGGTATCCACTCAGCCATTAAATACAATATAAAACTTTAGGCTGTATAATAGAATTATATAAATATAAACATTCCTAGAAATCCACAGTTGAGTAGAACAAATATCCAAAACAGAAAACCCACAAATTTAGAGGAATGCTGGTGGGCTTTATGTCATCCCAAGTAATTTGGTATTGTTTATCAACTGGCCAAATCCAGACGAAGAGAAGTCTGAAAAATAAACAAACACTTCTTTTTTAAGAAAGTAATAGACTGATTTCTGATCAGTTTTAGATGTACAGAAAAACTGTGCAGAAAGCACAGAAAGCTCCTGTGTACACCCTCACCCTCTTGCCATGAGTGTCTTCTGTTATTAATTTTTTGCATTAGTGTGGTATATTTGTCAGAACCGATGAGCCAATATTGGTACATTGTTATTAATTAAAGACAGTTCAGTGTATGTTGTGTTGTACATTCTATGGGTTTAGACAAGTGTGTAATAACATGTATCCACCATTACAGTATCATACAGAATAGCTCCATGGTCTTAAAAATCTCCAGGGCTTCACATTCTCATCCCTCCCTCTCTCCCTCCATGCCCCTGGCAACCTCTGATCTTTTTCTTGGCTCCATAGTTTTGCCTTTTTTAGAATGTCATATAGCTTCTGCAAATTGTCTTCTTTCACTTATCAATTCGCATTTAAGGTTGCTCCATGTTTTCTGGTGGCTTGACAGCTCATTTCATTTTTTTTTCACCAAACAATATCCATTGCATGGATGTATCATAGTTTGTTTATCCATTCACCTATTGAAGGACATCTTGGTTGCTTGCACGTTTTGGCAATTATGAACAAAACTGCTATAGACATCTGAGTGCAGATTTTTGTGCAGACATAAGTTTCTACTCACTTGGGTAAATGGCAAGGAGCACAGGTAAATGGGTAGTATGGTAAGAGATTTGTTTAGTTTGTAAGAAGCGGCCCAAGTGTCTTCTGAAGTGGCTGTATCATTTCGCATCCCCGCCCACAACAAATGAGTGTTCCTATTGCTCCACATTCTTGCCAACTTTTGGTGCTGTCAGTGTTTTGGATCTTAGTTATCCTAAAAGTTGTGTAGTGATAGCTCAGTGTTTTAATTTGCAAATCTCTAATGATGTTCAATGTTGAGCATCTTTTTGTATGCTTATTTGTCATCTATCCATCTTCTTTGGTAAAGTGTCTATTCAGATCTTTTGCCCATTCTTAATTGATTTGTTTTCTTCTGTTGAAAAAAAAAATGCCTCTTCTTAAAGCCACATGATTTGACTGTAGGAATTCTAACATTTTATCAAAGGAATCTTACTTATGAAGGCTTCATTTCACCTTATGGATCAAGAGACCCTAAACATTTTCTAATGAAACCTAGCGTGAAATATGCAGTGAACACTGCCTATGGTTTTCTCCACCCACTACTGAGGGTGTATAAGGTCCCACTTATTGTCAGTGTGCAGATGGTCACATTCAATCTGAGGCATGTTTCTCTGTTTCTCAACTGAACCATCTACTCCTTTTATAATGGTGCTTCCACAGCAATTACTATGGTGGCCTGGGTTGTGGCTCTGGCCACTTGGGCTGTGGTTATGGCTATGGCTAGGGTGAGTATGGATAGTGTTATCACCCATCTTGCTGTGGAAGATTCTGGTCCTATGGATTCTACTGAGGAACTTCTAGAGCCACTTAGATTATTGGGCTTCTCCTCCTGTGATTGACTCTGTTTTTAGAACGCTTCACATAAAACTCTATCCGCTCCTCAAACAGTGTCCAACCCAATTAGCCTACAGGAATGGTGGGAGGGAAAAGTAAGGTTCAAATTTGGCATGTTTCATCTTGGTTGATTAAAATCATTTGAAATATGTTATGACTTATAGAACATTTTCCTCTTAAATTATACTTCCATTTTACTTCAGGGCACAGTTTACTTCAACAGCTTTCATGGGCAGAAAAATGTAACTTCATTTTAAAATCAACATCCTTATTGTCAGTAGGGCTTTATTTTCATGTACCTGTTTTTGTCTCCATTTGGTTTTGGTGATCATGACCGAAGAAACTGTGCTATTTGCCTTCCCAAAGTGACGAAGTATCAGAAAGATAGGACTCTCGTTTCTTCATGGGCAACGGTAATGGAAATTTGTGTGTTCATGCATATCTACAGCCACTTACCATCATCATCACCTTGATGACATTAACACCTTACCTTCAGAAGCTAAAAGTGTAACTAATAATTATTTTAATTACTTAATAGCACTTTCTATAATAGGAACCTAATTTTCCATGATTCTATTCTGATGTCTCTGTTCTTAGGCTTTTCCTGACATGACACATTTGTATTGAAGCTTTTATTGCTGTGCTTTTGTAGAGAGTTATTATTTTGCTTTGACCAACTCTTAATAGTTTTCCACTGAGGCTACCTTTCTTATAAATCCAGCTACTAGGAACAATTTCATTTGAAGAGATTTAAGTGAAATGCATCTTTTTGTCATTAAACAGGGTTCCTTATTTTTCACTTCATTTTCATTACATTTCAAAATTTCACACAAAATTATGAATATGTTAAAATAACGTTAGTCCATTTTTGTACCAAGATGGATACTTATCTAATGGTCTTTTGCAGTTGTCGTGTTCTTGTGGTATGACCGTGGAAAGAGATTATATTAAGATACCAAAAAGTAAGGCCCATAGTTCAGCACCTAGAAAAATGGTCACCAAGTATAAGCACTGTAGAGAGTACTTTACAAACATTTATTAATGAATGAATGAAGGATGCTAACAATTATGCAAAATTTTTCATTCTGTTTTCATACTTTCATTTAAGAACATATGACAAATAAGATCTGTTTATTTACATTCATCAATCTTCAGAATCTGAATTTTTTTTAACACTATGGCATTTTTGTCAAATTATACATTTTCTGCAGAATGTGTTATCTGCAAAAACTGTGGGCTTCTCAGTAGTGGGATCCATGTTGCTGTGGCAGCTTGTCACTCATCAAGCCACCACTGAGAGGGTTATATATACAGATATAATAAGCAAAAACCAGGTTATTCGCATTGACTGTGGTATCAACAGGACCCAGTGGGAAGCTGGGTTTATATCCCCCACTTAGAGGCAATGAGGCAGTGCAATTAGGTACCCTATTTTTACCAGAAAGTGTCAGCAGACCGAGAGGGGTACTGAACTTTTACTCCACCCTCTGCAATGAGGAAGCAGTATGAGTTAGCAGTTCACTTTAGCCAGAGTGGTTTCAGTGGCCCAAGAGGAAGCTGAGCAAACACACACACCTAGCCCTTGCTACCTCACAAGAAGACGGCTTGTTTTAAAAAGAGAGAAAAAGGGGTGAAGTAGAATCCAAGTCTCATGCTATCCAACATATTCAGAACACAATTTGAAAAATTACTCATTATACTAAGAAACAGAAAATCACAATTTGAATGAGAAAAGACAACATATGCCAACATCAGGATAGATCAGATACTGGAATTATCTGATAAGGATTTTTTTATAATATAAGAATTTTAACACAACTATCATAAAATTACTTCAAGAAGCAATTAGGGATGCCTGGGTGGTGTAGTTGGTTAAGCCTCTAACCCTTGGTTTCGGCTCAGATGGTGATCTCAGGTTCCTGGGATTGAGCCCATCATGGAGTCTGCTTGGGATTCTCTCTCCCCTCACCCTCTGCCCCTCCCCAAAGCAGGCTCTCTTTCTCTCAAATAAATAAATAAATCTTAAAAAAAGAAACAATTAAAAATTCTCTTGAAATGAAAAAATAGAAAATCTCAGCAAAAAGACATTATAAATGGAACCAAATGAAAATTATAGAACTGAAAAATACAACAGCTAAAATAAAAATAAAAACTCACTGAGTTTAACAGTAAAGTGGAAATGACAAGTGATAGATTCAGAAAACCTGAGGGCAGGCCAATAGAATTTACTAAACCGAACAACAGGGAGAAAATAAACCAAACAAATGAACAGAGCTTCCTGGACTTGTGGGACAATAACAAAAAAGCTCACATTAGTATCATCAGAGTCCTAGAAGTTGAGAAAGAGAATAAGACTTAAAAAAGAATTTTGAAAAATCGTTGTTGCCCAGTGTGTTGCTTATTGGGAAAAACCAATTTAAATGACAGCAATTTTTTTGTCTGAAACCATTGAGGCTAGAAGGAAGTGACACAACATTTTCCAAATACAAAAAGAAAAAAAGAATTAACTGTGAAATTTACATGTGCCAAAAATAATCCTCTGGAATTCACAGATGAAGGAAAACTAAGAGTTTGTCCCTAGCACTTACCTTTAATAATTGGCTAAGGAAAGTTCTCTAAAACAGACGTGATAACAATAGAAGGTTTGGAGCTACAGAAATAGAAAGAGTTACTAGAGTGGGTAAAATTGGGGTAAATATTTTAAACTGTTCTTCTTCTAATGATTTTCCTAAGTCATATTTGATGGTTGAAGCAAAATATATAACACTATCTGATATGGTGTTGATAAATGTAAGGGAAATGCTTAAGACACCTGTATTTCCTAAATGGGAAAAACATTTCTACACCTCAAAGTCATAAAAGTTTGATATAAGGATACTCGGATAAGTACTATAGGTAATAGTGTGAAGCCTACAGCTGCCACTAAGAAAATGATGAAAATAGATATATTCAAAAATGGTGCAAGTAAATCAAATGGGATCAAGAAGAAATTCAAGTAATGCACAGGAAAGTAAAAAGAGAGAAAGAGAAGACCAATAAACAGAGAAAACAAATAGAAAACAAGTAATAAAATGGCAGACATGATATATATTCATATCCATATGGCTTAAATACACTAACTAAAAGAGATAAGCAGAGGAGGAAAAAAATGATCAAACCATATGCTCTCTGTAAAAAAAAAACTGTTCAAAAGTGACATAGGTAGGTTGACAGTAAAATAACGGAGAACAATATATGTTGCAAACCTTAATCACATTTTGCTCTGTCTACACTTAAAAGTGCAATCCATGGGTCATACAATTAAGTTTGGTTTTCCAAAGAGACTTTACCAGCTTATAATTCCCGTCGTAGTATATAAAAATGTACTGTATGTGTAGATGGGCACTTGAGAATTATGTTTTCTGATGTTGGTTTTGTCTTATATTTTCATCCACTGGCCAAGTTTACTATGTTGTTCAGGCCTTTAATATTCTTGCATACTTTTGCTTCTGTTTCCTTGTTCTCTCAGTTATTAAGACACATACTTTATTTTATCCCATTATGATAAGAAAGGCATTTTTGCTTAATATTGAAGCTATGTTACTTAGGTTATATTAAATAAAAGTTGTTGTGCCTTCCTGATGGATTGGTCCCTTTATGGTTATGAAATTTCCTTCTCTTGTTCTAGAAATTCTTATTGTCTTAAGGTCTGATATTAATATTGCTACATTAGTTTTCTCTTGCCTAATGTTTGCAAGGTAAAATTTTTTTCTATACTTTGACTTTCAAACATCCTATAACATGATGGTAGAGATGTGTCTAATTTCAGCAGCATATAGTTAGGTATATTTTTTCCAGGCTTACAATCTCTGTATTTTCATTGAAATAGTCTATTGACATTACCCATTTATCTGGGTTTTAACTTACCATTCTTATATTTGTTTTATATTTGTTGTACCAGATTTATGAACCGTTTTCTGTTTTCTTGCCTTCTTAGAGCTGATTAAGTATTTTACATTCTATTTTTCTTCTATTTCTTGATGATAATCTACTCTTTTACTGTTTTTGCAGTGATTCACTAGAGAATAAAACATGTACTTTTACTTATTATACTTTAATATAAATTAGCATTCTTTGTTACTTATCACATAATGTTGGAACCTCAAAACACATTAACTACAATTTTACTATCTGTCATCTTTTATATCATTGTTTTCAAGCTTATTGGTTCTGCATATGTTTTATATGCGCCCCTCTCCCCCCACTGCAGAGAAAATGACAAGAGGACAATGATGACAATTTGTGCAGATAATATTCACTTATCTTTACTTTCATACTTATTCATTCCTTGTTCCTCACTCTTTCATTTATTTGTGTGTTTCAAGCTGAAATAATTTTCTTTCCCCTTTAGTATTTCTTTCAGTGCAAGTCTGTTTGTGACAAATTCCCTTAGGGTTTGTTTCTCTGAATATATAATTATTTCTTCTTAACCTCTAAATATTTTTACCCATACTTACTTTGTAAAGAATTTAAATATACCATCCCTTTTCAAAAAAAATGTATTTACTTTGCAACACAATAAAAAATGTAGGATTAATTTGCACATACTTTTATGTATTTCATCTTATTAATAATATTACATATATATCAAGATATTGCTATATATCAATCAGGTTTTGGGGAAAAGAAAACAGAAAATGTTCTGGGTATATAAGGCAAGAAAAGATTCAATTAACAGAAGCATTAGCTTACTCAACCAATGAAAGTTCTGGGAAAAAAGAAGTCAAGAAATGTTTCTCCTACTGCTCTGATTTTCTGTTAAGTTTCAGTAAGTCAAGAAAGTGCAAAAACCACAGATGATTGTCAGGACGGTAGCCAATATTTTATGTAAAACTTCACGTATTTCAAAAGTCATATATTTTCCCACTGCTGTTCTCTAATAATGTGGTTTTCTCCTCTCTTTAACCAATCTTGATCAATCTTAAACAAAAGCCTGTCACTGGAATAGTTTAGTTTGAAGCCCTTCTAGCAAGAGACTCTGAGAAATATAGTTTCTAGTCCCTCTGATAAACGGAAGACAATAGAAAGAAGGGAATAGTATGGGGGTGTTCTCAGAAAATCTGGTACTGTACGGTTCAATTAGACATATAATGTGTTCTTCTAGTTTTCTGGAAACATCTCTTATTCCAATATGTGTGTCCTATAGAGAACCTTGATTTTTGACAGAAGTTTTGCCTCCTTGTAATACAAAAATATATAAGGACATATGTAGGCTTCACCCAAAAGGAACTTAAATTCTATTTCTAGCACATTAACTAATACATTATGAAGAAAATGAATATATAAATAAATTGTTAATTGCATGGTTGAATTGATAAACTCGCCTAGACACAAAAATGGCACAAGTCTAAATGTGAATGGACAGATCTATCAATATGGATTTATGAAACAAAATGCCTATGAATGAATGAACAGGCAGTCTACCATAAGTAATCAATACAAATGCCTAGCTACATTAGTGTTTGCACTAAAAAAATTTTTTCAAAGCAAAGATTATCCATTTTGTGATTTTATTAACTTATCCCACCCACAAATCCACACTCATACATAAGGATTTTTATAATTCTACTTTACACATTTCATAGATAAAAATACCCCCCCAAAAATGTAATAAGGAGTGTCCCATGAAAATCACAGGCTCTAAACAAAAAATAGATTGAGTTAGAGCTTTCTAAAAAGACAGGAATTGCTTACAAAAGCACCTGATTTGCTGTGAGAATCCTGACACAATTGCAAATTATTCTTATTTATGAAGGCTTCTCTTCCCAACAATAGATGCAAGAAATTTTCAATGCAAATTAGTCTGAAATATGAGACCCAAGCTTCCATTGCTTTGCCCCACATTCTACTGGAGACACATAAAAGCGCATTTGTAGGTAGTGACTTCTGAACTCAGAAAACTGATTCTTAGCTTCATAACTAAACCTACCACTCTTGGCATAATGTGCTAACATGGCAACCACTCCGGTGGCCTGGGCTCTGGCTCTGGCTGCGGCTATGGTGGGTATGCATAAGGCTGCCACCTCCCATCTTGCTGTGGTACATACCGGTCCTATGGGTTCTACTGAGAAATTTCTAGAGCCACTCACACTGTTGGTCATGTCTACCTGTGCTAACTTTTTCACTAAAGATTTTCTATTCGTACTTCTAAAGACAAATTTCATCCTATGCTATCAGAAAACAAGACAAATAAAACAGAAAAACACAAAATCTTGATTCAATGCCTTTCAACTTAATTAGCCAAACTCCCTCGGAATATCTCATAGTGTCTAGTAACTCTAATCTTTGCTACCTTATTATCGTTAGACCTCATTTGTTTACTATACCATCTTTGTCATTTTTCTAAAAATTCTGTTATCTTATTATAAATAATGCTGTTTTGCGTTTCTTCTCATTTCTGTCTTATGTATGTATGCCATATGTGTCCAATCATGAATGTGAAAGAAAGAGAAAGAAATGAGGAGAAAAAGAGAAATCATTGCACAGGTTTTTTTCCTGCAGGGATGATGTGACCAGAAGGCGAGAGCAGACCAACTGTTTCTGTACTCGTGTAAATCTATGCATTGTGCATTCGGGTGATCGAAGGTATTATAGATAGATGCCATTATATATTTTATATATATAATGCATGCATATATACATAATATATAAAATATATTTACATATAAAATATATATAGCATCCGCATTGTAGCAGGCTGAAGTCAGCCTCATACCTTGTGGGTTTTGTTTGTTTGTTTGTTTGTTTTCAGAGTAATTACCAACTTGATTCTCACGAGCACTCCCTTTTGGCTGTCTCTGGTCAGTACCAAGTGGGCAGCATCTCTGGGCTAACGCCACTGATCACTTCTACCTACAGGTTCAGCCTTTCTTTTCTGGGTCATTGGTACAAGTGTCCAGATCACATCCCGAGTGGCTCCTCCCCGTCCGGTGCAATTTAACGAGCACTTGTATCATAAGCAATGAGGCTCGCAATGTCATTGACATTCATCACCTCATCAAGTTACCAGGAGAGTAAAACTAGCCAGCGAAACATAAGATTAAATTCTGATGGAGCAGGGGTAAGAGTTTGTTCATTATTCCTCCTACACAGCTCGTTAGGAAACAGGGTTGAGCCGGTACTTCGCAAAGCGAGGTTACCTAGAAATGGTTAATACTATGTAAAAAGATGTTCGGGTGTATTAGGTAGCAGGGAAATGCAAAGTGAAATCTCTACACACCCACCAGAATAGCTAAAAGAAAAGACAGGTAGTATGACCTGCTGATGAGAATGGGGACCAACAGCCCGTGGAGTTATCAAATAACGTGAAGACTCTGGAAAACCATCTGGTACTGTATCTCCAAAAACTGAACAGATTTGTACTCTAAAAAAACTGCAATTCCAATTCTAGTTATGTCCCCAACAAATTGCGTCTGCGGCAGAATAAGTTGTTCCTCATCAAATTGTCACTCCCTCCTCCCTGACCTCCGTGAGAGGATTCTAGTCCCTTTCTCCGTTGTTTTCAGTTTAGCTGTGGAACTTGGGTAACCTCAGCGTGGACAGGGTGCGTGGACAAAAGGTGTATCCCCACTCCTTCACTTCACCACAATGGGATTAACGGGCATGTGAGCAGAGGCTGGAAATCTGCTCCCACCATTGGAGCTGGACGACTTGCAGTCCTGTTTTCTATAGTGAGAAGGAGAGGAATCCATGAGATGCTGGTTCGAGTCAAAGGATCTAACTCACTGCTCTGTGCCAAGACCAGCCTAGTTCAACCAAACCACAGGTAACAAGTAGACCTACGAGGGTAAAGTAAATGTCTACTCTCACATAAAGCTGTGTTTCCTGTTCATTTGTTATGTAGTATTATTGTGGCCATATCTGACTGAGGCATATATAAGTTTACCAACAGATGTTACCAGAATATTCATGACGCAATACTCATAACGATTAAAATTTGGAAACAAGCCGACTCTCCATCAACAGTAAATGGGTAAATAAATTGTGGTGTATAATACCCAGAGAATGTGATTCGGCAATGAAAACGAACAATTTCTACACAAACAACATGTATGACTCTCAAAATCACACTGAATAAATGAAACCAGGTAAAAATAGTACATAGGGTATGAGTCCATTTGTACAAAGTATAAAGGTGGTAGAACAGATACATGGTTTCAAAAGGTAGGATGAAAAATGCCTGGGGGAGGGGAGGGTTGAAAGCAAGAAATTTGTGAGAATCCCTTTGGGTCCTACTGTTACTCTTTCTCTTGATCTTAATGCTGATTATATTGGTACGGTTATTTTGTGAAAATTAATCTATTTCTGCACTTAATGATTTATGATCTCTTCTTTGTTTATTTTGGATTTCAATAAAAGTGAAATGGCTCTCTGTCAGCTAGTTGTAATCCTCAGAAATCATAAACCCGGAGACCCATTACCCCTAAGAAAATGGATAGGCGAATTTATCAGATACATGATGTGATGTCAGGTAATTTCTCCTTCATGAACCCACAAACTCATGATGTATGGTGTGAATTGTCAGAGTATGTCTAACTTAAAATGAAGTTTTTGTTAGCAAAAACAAACATCTGGAATATGGCATTCATGTTTTATGTTATCCTTTTTAACCTGGGCATGTTTATGTTACCAAATATAGAAATAAGAAGGTTGGTGGTTTGGGGGTTTTTTTGGAAATGCAGATTTTTATTTTAAATAAATGCATTTTAAATCTTAAAATTTTCTTTCTTCTTTTTTTAAGGGAGGACACTGGGTGTTGTATGTAAGTGATGAATCACTAAATTCCACACCTGAATCTAATGTCACCACATGTTCACCAACCAGAAGTTAAACAAAAAAACTTGAAGGAACCTTTTGAAGTGAGGAGAGAAATCACCTTTTACCAGTGCTTGATGCATTTCTGGCAATTTTGATGTAAGAGCAAAAAATCTTTTTTGCATTATGAATCAAGATGCTCCAAAATTCTTATGCAAATTAGGTCAACACAACCTGTGGTTTTCCCACTACTGAGGGGATCTGCACAGATGGTGATATTCGATCTAAGCAAACGGATTCCCTGCTCTTCGATTAAACCTGGCACTCCCAGCACCATGTGCTACTAGAGAAATTACTCTGGTGGCCTGGGCTGTGGCTGAAGTGGATAAGGGCACTGCTGTTGCCACCCGTCTTGCTGTGGCAGATACTGGTCCTATGGCTTCTACTGAGAAACCCTCAGAACCATTCAGCCCATTGGACGTATCCTCTTAAAACCTGAACTCTGCCTCCAGAAATTCTACCCTCTTTTTCTGAATTCCTAAATGTGAGGTTAGGGAAAGCAGATACAATTCTGTCTTCTTTATTGACAAAAATATAGTGTTTCTTCCAATTTATAGGAAATATCTCCTTTTAACTTTGTATTAACCCTTTTAGTTCTGTGTAAGGCTTAATTCAATCTTTCTCATGTGCAAAAAGTTTTAACTTCGTTTTTAAATGAACTGTCTTTGACAACATTGCTTTTTTCTCATTTGTTTCTTTCTGTTTGTGCACATGCAACATGCATATGTGTCCTGTTTGATGGATTTAAGTGAGGAAAATCTCATCTTTATCAAACACTTTTTAAAAAATTATCTTTCAAAAAATCGAACATAGAAAAATACCTTATACAAATATGATTTTGATTGCTATCTTCCAGACAGCACATTCAAAATTGAACATGTATGCTATTTGAAAATATCTATAATATAGATATCAATATCTATTAATTCAAAATTATGCTAAACCATGTTTTATAGTTTCCGAAATGTATTAAAAGAATTCTCTTCCATTTTCTCCAGAGATGGTTAATGGTACTCTAATGATTTTGCAAAATCTCAATGTCCTCATACAGTGAGTATGAAAAGAGATCCTATTAGGAACCAGAACTAAGTCCTGTGATTCAGCACTTACAAAACCGCCCAGCATACATTTGATACTATGTAAATATTTATTAAATGAATGAATTAATAAGGCAGGCAAAACTCATTGTATTTCCACACTATTACATTAACAAGCACATGACAAATTAAGAGTACTCAAATATTTCCATTTATCAATCTCCATTATCTTAATGTCAAACTTAAAATTGTATGGGTCAATAGTACTTTTGTGTCCTCATAAAATCTCTGGGGTAAAGGCTGTCTGATAGGAATGTGGGCTTCTCTGGAAAGGGGACTTATGCTATTGTGATAATCACTCTTGTCCACCCACCACTGCTATGCCTATAAGTTGAGAGAACAAATGACCAGAAAACTGATCATTTAAATTGAAGGTACTGCTTGGTGAGCACTTTTTGCAAATTAATAATAATAATAATAATGGACCAATTTTATTTCATATTCTTGTAAGTAAATGTTTAAAGTATAAAATCATGCAGAAAAATGCTTAAATCATAAGTAAACAACTGGATGAACTGTTACAAAATGTAATCGCTATCCCAATCCCAAGGTAATCAATATCCTTTTTTCTAACTTTATAGATTAGTTCTGCCTGATTTAGAAACTTATAAAAATAAAAGCACAGTATGTGGTCTTGCTTATTTTGTTCATTTTCATGTTTGTGGGATTCAAAGATACATGTTCAGGTAGAAGATCTTTCCTCATTTCCATGGAATGTTCCATTGTGTGACTATAACAATTTATTCAGTAACAGCCAATTGTGTGGTTTTTGGGTTTTTTGTTTGTTTTGTTTTGTTTTTTGTTTTTTAAAGATTTTATTTATTTATTTATTTGACAGAGAGAGAGACAGCCAGCGAGAGAGGGAACACAAGCAGGGGGAGTGGGAGAGGAAGAAGCAGGCTCCCAGCAGAGGAGCCTGATGTGGGGCTCAATCCCAGGACCCTGGGATCACACCCTGAGCCGAAGGCAGACGCTTAACGACTGAGCCACCCAGGCACCCCATGTTTTGTTTTGTTCTACTTTTTGATGATTACGTTTCATCTGGCAAACATCTGTGTGCATTTCTGTGGGGTGTATACCTGGAAGCGAAATTTCTGGGTAGAGGGTGTGTGCACGCTTACCTTCGCTCAGCAGCAGAAGTCAAACGGCTTTCCAAAATAGTTATTCCAATTTCCATCCCTCCTCCTAAGATGTTTCTAGTCCTTCTTCAATCTTGCTAAAGCTAGATATTTCCAGGCATTTTTATTTTAGACATTCTAGTGTCCCCTGGTTGCCATTTAGATACAGTCCTTTGATGAAGTGCTTATCCAGTTATTTGCTCACTTGTCCCTTGGATTGTGTCATGAGCACACACCACAAATATCTTCTCAAACTCAGTGGCTTGCTTTTCTCTCTTGTACTGTGATGAGTACTGCATTCCAATTCACTGCATTCCAACTTTTTCTGTCCTATTTAAGCAATTTTTGTTGTTAAAGATTACAACGTTTAATTTTTAAATTTCACATTTAGATATAACCCTCGCTGAAATTGATTTTTGGACATGATGTTAGATACAGGCAAACATTTTTAAATAATATTTTCCAGCACCGTTTATTAAAAAGATTATCTCGCCTGCTTGCACTGAAGGGTACCTTTGGTATCTCAGGTGACTGCATGTTGTTAACATTTCTGGACTCTTCATTTCCTTCAGTGATCTTTTTGCCCACCTTGACTCAATAGCACACAGTCTTAGTTACTGAACTTGACGAATAAATCTTGGTATCAGGTACAGTGAGACTTCCAACTTTGACCTTTTCAGCATTGCCTTAGTCATTCTTGCCCCTTGGATTTCTATATAGCTTGCAGTCACCTGATCAGTTGTTACCAAAAAAACAACAACAACTAAAAAAATCTGGTATTTTAGTGATATGGCATCAAGTTATAGATCAGTTTAGAAAGAATTGTCATCATAAAGTTGGAGTTTCCCTGCCCTTAAACTTGGTATATTCCTCGAGATCTTCTCTAATCTTTCTCATTAATGTTCTGTGGAATTTAGTTCATCAGTCTTAAATATATTTCACTGTACTTATTCCTAGATATTTAATGTCTTGTTATGCTATTCTAAAAGATTTATTCTTTAATTTTAATTTTATTTATTATTTGTTTCCTGTTTACATAAATAGAATTGCTTTTTATCTATTGACCTTGGGGTGCCTGGGTGGTCCATTCGGTTAAGTGACCAACTATTAATTTTGAATCAGGTCATGATCTCAGGGTGGTGAGATCGAGAACTGTGTTGGGCTCCATGATGGGTGTGGAGCCTGCTTAAGATTCTCTCTCTCTCCCTCTGCCTCTCCTGATGCACTCACTCTCTGCCTCTCTCTCTCTAAAAAAAAAAAAAAATAAAACAAACAAACAAAAAACAACAAAAAAACTCCTAACTAAATTAATTTATCAATTGACCTTGTGTACACTTACTAATTCTAATCGCTTATTTAGATATTCTTTTTTATTTTTGTCATCTTTAAATCAGAAAATGTTATTGTATTATTTGTATAAATGATATTTTTTGCTTTTTCTTGCCTAGTTGATTAGACTGTAACTGTAGGGCGGGATCATAGAGTGGCCATGCTATCAATTATCCTCATTGTATTTATCATCCCAGAAGGAACATCTCAAATATGTCACCATTAAGTATGAAGTCTGGGGTCAGCAGTTTATAGTACACTTTTTCAGAATAAGAATTTGATCTAGCTCTGGTTTGCTAAAAATTGTTATAAACTGGTCTGGAGTTTTAGTACATGCTTTCTGCACATCTATTGGAAGAGCCATGTCAACTTTCTCTTTTATCCCGTTATTTTGGTCAATCATATTGACTTCATTTACATGTTCCTTTTATTTTGGGCAGGGGGGAAGATGTAGAGGAAGGGGCAGAGAAAGAATCTCAAGCTGGCTCCGTGCCCATCACAGAGCTGGACTTGGGGGCTTGATCTCACGACCCTGAGATCATGACCTGAGGCAAAATCAAGAGTCAGTCGCTTAACCGACTGAGCCACCAAGGCGACCCATTTTCCTTTTTTGTTATAAAATAATTTTAAACTTACAGAAAAGTTGCAAAACAGCACAGAACAGTATTTTATTCCCCAAACCATTTGAAAGTGATTGCCCCATCACCTGGAATACTCTTAAGTAAGCATTCATTTCCTACAAACAAGGATATTCTCTCCCATAAGTACAAAACAACCATTAAAATCAAAGTAACAGTGAGAATTACTACCATCTAATATTCAGACCACGTTCTAGTTTCTTCCACTGTCCAGTCATGTCTTTCATATAAAAGGATTTAATTCAGGATTGTATGCTGCATTTAGTTACTATTTCTCGTTTGCGTCCTTTAATCTGGGTAATTTTTTAGTGTTTCCTACATTTTCACAATCTTGACATTTTTTAGGATTACAGATCAGCTCTTTTGAAGAATGTCCCTCAGTTTCGGTTTGTGTTTATTCACAGCTGATTTAGGTTTTGCCTTTGGGTAGGAATATCTCAGAAATGATTCTGTATTCTCCCCCATTACATAGTATCAGATCATGTGTGATTTTGATTTGTCCCATTCCTAGAAATATTAACCTTCATTATTTGATTATGGTGGTGGCTTCTAGGTTTATTTACTATAAAGATACTCTCTACTACTTTGTAATTAAGAAGTATTTTGTGTGGAATTATTTGAGGCTCTGTAAATATCCCATTTCTTGGCAAGGTTTCATGCACTAGTCTTCGTGGTTTTTGGTGTTTTTAGCTGAACTGATTATCACTATGGCAACCAAATAGTGATTTTTTTTCAAAATCTATCATCCTTTTTACAATAATCAGTTGGTATTTCACTATAAGGAAAAAATTTCTTCTTTCCCACTTATTTATACATTTCATTTATATCCATAAATACACATAAATTTATATTTTATTCAATGGTTATACGATAATCAAATCCTATTGTTATTTAATTATTGCTCAAGCCATGGTTTATTTGGCCAATAGGAAACTCTTCAAGTTAACTTCTGTGTCATTTTGACACATTCTATATGTTCTTATCATGTTTGAGCATTTCTTTTGGCACAAAAGGATGGTTCAATCTCATGTTTTGACATTTCTGCTACAACACTGGCATAAACCAATTTTCCAAAGTGCTTTGGTTCCTCTTTCTGAATAAAAGCATTTAAAAATTAAGATCTAGACAATAGATGTGCTCATTGTTACTGGGAGATGCTATTCCCAGGTCCTTTCAGTAGCCAAGCGAAGGAACATATGCATACATATGTTATATGCAGATAACACATCCACATCCATATTTATGCCATGTCTATCTATATAAATATATTGAAAACCATTCACATTGATACTTGTGATTCCATTCAAGCTCACTATGTTCATTCTGGTGTTCTGTCCACCACAGCTGTACACGGCAGCCACTGTCACTAATTACCATTACACTTAATTTATGTACTTATCTGATCACTCTTCCAATATGTAACCAATATTCACTGCTGACGAAATCCCCTACCACAGCTTGTATGAAGACACCCCCTTTACCCTACATGTGCTCCAACAACCCACAACAAACAGTTACTGGTGTCTCTGATTCACGTGGATGCCCAACTTCTGTTGGTCAGTCTCTAACACATGTGTAGGACTGGACAAACTTTCTCCTCACCCAGATTAGACTCCAGCACCCCAAACTGGGCCTGCCCTGCTGTTCTCCATCACAAGATGCTCTCCTAACCCAACTAGGGCTCCAAGGCCCTGCTCTGGATAGCTACCACTTCCACTGTTCCTCTCTCGTGCTCACTCCCCTCAATTACTGCCATCCTGCAATGGGTTGTCCCCACCCCTGCTCTTCTCCCTAAACAGCCTCCATGTTCCACTCAGGTCCTGTTCTACCTACCACACTAGGACCCATGGATGACATTGTACCCTGCTCAGGCTCCACAATCCACTCCAGGCCATCGTTACCTCCATCCAGCTTGTAAACACCCTGCTCCCACAGCTCATTTCCCCAGCCATTTATATTGAGCTATATATTTCACTTTTCCTTGGTCTTCATAACTTCCCAAATTTCCATGTTTCCATTTGGGATCCTTCTTCTGCTGGAAGAAAGCTCTTTCTTATTTCTTAATGCAGGTCTACCGGCATTAGGAAATCTTTATTTTATATTAAATTTTGAAGGATACTTTCACTAGATATAGGATTATAAGCAGCAGGATTTTTTCTCCATGATTACCAGGAAGGAGGTTGATCTTTTAAAACCAGGAAGAAGAAATTTACTTTTTGACACAATAAAATTGCATGTTGCAGTAATTCATACATATATTGGATGTTATCTTCCTGAGCGATACCTTGTATATATGCCTGCACTATCAGGTACATCTTCCAAGGTTTGCTTAAGAAAATAGAAACTCTTTTGTGTAGCTTAAGCATTTTTAGGAAAGAGTCCAGACCTTGTGTAAACGAGATATTACCTCTGTTCTAAACATCACTGACACATATATGACTGCCAGTCGGAACTAGTACTGGGCCAGTGGTGTGTGATTTTTTTTTTTTTTAAGCCCAGCATGGAGCCCAATGTGGGGCTTGAACTCACAACCCTGAGATTAAGACCTAAGCTGAGATCAAGAGTTAGACACTTAACTGGCTGAACCACCCAGGACCTCGGTTTGTGTGTTTTCTTTACTGAGGTCATACTGTTTCTGGTGGGCAACCGGCCAGGCAAGGAAGATCCTGGGTCCAGAGAGGGGAGCTTTAGAAAGATCTCATACCTGTACTTATACATGAATGAGTCTTCATCAGTACCCCAATTTTGGGTTTTGGCAACAGTGTGACATAAAAGTTCACTAAGCTGGATATCCCCCCAAAAGATTTAATTAATAGATTTAAAGGGAAAGTAATAAAAAGGTAAACAGCAAATTGCATAGTTCAATAGTAAAATCACCTAGACCAAGGTAAGAATACTGAATAATGAGACATTTCAAGGTGAAAGAAGAGGTGGCATTAAAACAACAGAGGAATATATAAGCAGCCATTTTATTGTATGTAATCACTGAAAACTCCTATCTAGGAGAAATAATTGTTTATTCCTAAAAAAAAAAACAAGTAATTTAGCAGTTTTGTGTCTTCATTAATATCTCCAACTCATGAACTCTTATACGCACATAGAGACATCAAAACTCCTAACCACGCATTTCATCGTGAGATGAAATTAAAATAACAAGAATAAGAATCATTAAGGACAGGAGAGAAATGAGCTTCCCATGCAAACGTGTCATAGACCTTAAACTAACAAAAACATGGTAAGACATTCCAAATACAACAAAGGTTACTTGTTAAAGGCATTGACTTTGATTGTGGGAATCCTGACACGACTGCAAAGGATTCTCAGTTATGAGGGCTTCTTTCTGAAAGTTTAAAATGCAAATTAATGTAGACTATGGGGCTCACTCTTGCCTGTGGTTTCCGCACCCATGAAGAAGGACAGACGTTAGCATACACACTGAGAGAATCGATAACCTGCCCCTCAAGGGAACCTTCCATTCTCGAAGCCATGTGCTATTACAGCAATTACTATGGTGGCCTGGGCTGTGGCTACCGTGGCCCGGGCTGTGGCTATGGGGGGTATGGATATGGCTGCCGCCGCCCAGCTTGCTGTGGCAGATACTGGTCCTATGGATTCTACCGAGAAACTTCTAGAGTCATTCGTTCTGCAGAACTCCTCCTGTGCTTTCCAATTATCCTTCCAGTGTTCTTCTTATAAGTAATTTATTTCTCTTCCCAACAGTAAAAATTTTATGAAGACTACTTCAACTTCAGCATACTACAAATTCAGCATGCTTCAACTTGATTGACCAAAGTCACATGTAATACCTCACAATTCATAAAAATGTGTATGTTTGATATTGTATCCTTCTTCCTTCATTTTCACTTAATAATTTTGATGTCAAAAGTTTTTAAGTTGATGTTTCAATAAGCTTTCTCATTCATTGCAGAATGCTTCGTGTTTACATTCAATTCTCTCTCCCATGCATATGTGTGCATGAGGGGGTATATTTTCATTTAAGGACACATGGGAAAAAAAACAGGGATCTTTACAGTTATTGTAGCCACGCATCTAGAGAACCTGGGTGGTAAAATAATAGTGCTGTTTAAAATGGTTTTGCTCGTCAGGTAAGAGGGAAACTCTGTTCAGCAGTGGTATAAAATGCAAGGCTCAGATCAGTTCTGTCCCTCATTCAACCTTTTGATCACTCTGGAAAGTAAGGACATGTGGTTTATATAGATTTTGTTTGGCAAAACCTCTTCAGTTAAAAATAGATTAATGAATAAAATTACTTTTTGGTACCTGCTCCAAATATTAACTGATAAGTCATCTGTATACATATATAAAACAGATTACCTGAAGGGTGCTCTGTAGCTAGACTTCACTCAATGCAACGCTCACTGTGTTCTTCATTTGTCCTCACCAACGTCTCTTGTTCCCTCTGCATGACTCCATGCTGAACAATACCGAACATGTAAGCTGTTGCATTTACCTTAAGAAAACCTTAAAGCAGGGTCTTGTCTACCTGCTGGTTTAGACTCAGTATAAGTGAAATTTTCTCTCTATTTGCACAGAGCAGCTCTGCTCTCAACTGAAAGGTGAGGACGATGAAAAGTAGTCCCGTGCCTTATGTGTGTGCTCTGCTATTGTCAGAAAATATCAGCAGTGAGCCCAGGCCAACCATAAGACAAAAGGTGACCCCAGAAAATGAGACAGAATTGTGTTTAGAGGAGCCCCAATCCTAGAAATTGAGACATCAAAGAGATACATCTTTAGTACCGCATCTGGGACAGTGGCATTTTGCGGAATTGTGATACACAGGAAAGGGAAGTCCAATAGACAAAGACAAAGAAAGGGAGAGAAAAGTAAAGGGGTGTGAATGTGTGTGTGTGAAAGAGAGAGAGAGAGAGAAGAGGGGATAGGGAGAGAGATGTAGATGCAATGAAATGTTTACAATTGAAGAATTTGAGTGAAGAGGACAGAAATTCTTGGTCTTATACTTTTTTATTTGGAATATCTCAACATAAGTTACACCAAACATTTTAAAAGAAAAGACAAAGTTCTGATCATCAGGTCTGCCTAACATGCCTTCCCATGACTCTGAGTCACTCCAGTTGTCTACATTTGATCTGGTTTACTTCTCAGCCTCATATATGAAGGCCATAAATGATGTATTACCCACAGGAACAGCACTATTCGCACATATACATCAACGCTGTTTCTTTCCTGATGCCACTGGGCTCCTGTGTGATGGCAATTTGTTTCTTCCACATCACCTTCTTCCGATTGCTCCTCTATAGTTTGAGGGAAAAGAGCTGAAAATCTACCGTGCCTCTTTGTTGTTGTTCAAAAGGCCCTGGCCACGCTCCCTGCATACCAGCTTCAACATCAAGGATCATGGCTGTCCTCCTACACAACTGATTCTAGTATTTATGGTTCCAGCTTTTCCTTTGAGGGCACAACAACCCATTTCTGCACTGATTTAGATTGGCTCCACTCCCCATGCACACAAGGAAGAGTGTGAAAATGGAAATTTCATCCGGAGAAATACCGTTCAAGTAACAGAGATGAGAAGAACCAGAAAATCTGAAAAGTCTGATACCTATGAAAGAAGATCGATCTGTATTCTAAGACATTCATGCAAAGAAAACTCCAGGCTTCACTGGTGAATCATTTAAACCACTTAAGTAAAGCAGAAATACCAATTATACTAATGCTCTTCCACAGAATAGGGAAAATGTAACACTAACAAAATCAAAACCTAATAAGGATATTGTAAGAAAAGGACTAATTCTGGTGAACCGAGCTCTAAAAATCTGAAACAATGTATCATTTCAAAACCAAATCCCATGAGCTGTATTCCAAAATTGCAAAATCCTAGATTGGTTTAATATATGAAAACTCAGTGCAATTCATCACATTAAGGAAAAGACAGAGAAAGTCATGGGAATATCTTAACAGATTTTTATAAAATACAAAATTCAGCATGCATTCATGAACCTTTTGAAATCTCAGTGACCAGGACTACAAAATAATTTCTTCAATTTGATAAATGGCATCTACCTAAAATCAATAGCTAATATATCACACTTAATGCTGAAATACAGAATAATTTCCACCTGAGGTTAGGAACAAGACAAGTATAACCACAGCCACAACTTAATGAAAGTTTATACCACTTTGGTACAACTTTATACCAGAGTTCAATGTCAGTGCAATAACTTGTAAATAAATGAGTACATACATGTAACAGAGACTGGAAAGGAAAATAGAGACCTGCCACCATCAGCAAATGACATGATTATGTATGATCATAACACATGGTTCAAGAATAAGGACAAAGGCCAATGGAAAAAAAAGAGATTCTATAAACAGACTCACACTTACAGAGTAACCTGATTTGTGCTGCTGAGACACCATAGCAGTGCAGAAGATGAAAGGATTAACTTCATAATAAATAATTTTAGATTAACTTGATGATAATACAAAAGAAATCAATCTTGATTCATACCTTGTGCCAAAATAAGATGTGAGAATATCTTGGTTAATTAGAATTAGGCAGTGATTTCTTAAACAGGATGCAAAGATCACTAGCAATGAAAAATATTAGGTCACCTGGGTAGCTCAGCCTGTTAAGCATCTGCCTTTGGCTCAGGTCATGATCCCAGGGTCCTGGGATCAAGCCCCACATCGGGCTCTCTGTGAGGCTGTTCTCCCTCTGTCCCTCTCCCCTGGTTGTGCAGTCTCTCTCTCTCTCTCTCTCTTTCTGTCTCTCAAATAAATAAATAAAATCTTTAAAAATATATTAATAAATCAGACAATCAAAATTAAAGATTTCTGTTTTTTGAGGTGGGCAGGGAGAGGGGCAAAGGGAGAGGAAGAGAGAGAATTTTAAGTGGGCTCCATGCCCAGTGAGGAGCCTGAAGTAGGGCTTGATCTCAAGACCCTGAGATCATGACCTGAGCCAAAATCCACAGTTGCATGCTTAACCGACTGAGCCACCCAGGCGCCCCAAGATACTATTTTTAAAAGTGAAAAATCCACTGACAGGGAGATAGTTACATGTCATATATCCAAAAAAGGGTTTGTGCAAAAATTAAAATACCTACAGATCATTAGACAAAAAACACAAAACACAATTTAAAATGTCCAGAAACCTGAATAAGCATTTAATAGCAGACCATAACAAAAGATGACCACCTTCATTAGAGCAAGAAAATGCAAATTATAACCACAACAAAAGAGTACTGCATACCCATCAAAATGACTAGAATTAAAGAGACTGAGAATCTCAAATAATTTTTAGAATGTGAGGCAACTGGAACTCACAGACATTCTTGGTGGGCGTGTAAACACACAAGCCTCATGCAAGCTGGCAGCATCTAAACATGCTGAACCCGCACATTCCCTCAGAACCAGCATTTCCACCCTAACAGAAATGATGACTTTGGTCCAGCTGAGTTATCTTGTCCTTTCCACATATTCACAAATCCACATATGTAAACTCTAAATCCTTACACAGCCTTTCGAGAAACTGAATTTATTTTTAGAAAATAAACCAACAGGGGCACCTGGGTGGCTCAATCAATTAAGCATCAGACTCTAGATTTCGGCTCAGGTCATGGTCTCAGGGGTGAGATCGAGCCCCTTGTCTGGCTCTGCACTAAGCAGGGAGTCTGCTTAAGATGCTCTCTCTCTCTCTC
The DNA here is from genome assembly GCF_024610735.1 of Ursus americanus. Lineage (NCBI taxonomy): Eukaryota > Metazoa > Chordata > Mammalia > Carnivora > Ursidae > Ursus > Ursus americanus. The sequence continues at coordinate 85,923,694 of NC_142130.1, forward strand.
TCTCTGCCCCTCCCCCTACTCACACTCTCTCTCTAAAAAAAAAAAAAAATTAAAAAATAAGCCAACAAACAAAAACTTGGAGAAAGGAGTGTATGCTCATCACACCAAGTCACCAGAACACATCATTTCCAGTAAACAGATACAAGTAAGTATGGGCCATAAAGATGGGGGAAGGGGAATCTTTAAAAGTGTGTGATTTCATCAAGGTTATTCTGACATCAAAGAAAAACAGGCTTGGTAATGAAGGTCCTCACTTAGTCTAGTGAATCAAAAGATTCTGAAGGACCTAGAATGGCTCCTAAATCTCATTCAAATGTCTCTCATCGGTGGAATTTGATGCAGAATCTTATTTTGTAAGGCATGTTGGGAAATGTAGTCCCTGGGCTTCCAGATCTGTTACTGGAGAGTGGGGAGTGAATAATAAACTGATAATCTCTCTTAATTTTTTTAAGAGTAATTGCTTTTCAAAAGAATAAAAATGTCTTATTAAATCATACGATTTAATTACAGGACACTTGATATAATAGCAAAGCAAATCTTATGTCTGAGGAACTCTCTTTTCTTAAGTAAACTAAAGAATCAGTAAATTTTTCTAGTAAAAGTGGTTTTCCCTATGCACCACTGACTGTGTATAAAAGGCTCTGGGCAGATGATGGCATATAAACTAAGAATAATTTCCTGCTCCTCAATGGAACCTTCCACTCCTAACACCATGTGCTACTACAGCAACTATCATAGTCTACGCTCTGGCTCTGGGTGTGGCTATGGTGGCCATGGCTACGGCTGCTGCCACCCATCCTGCTGTGACAGATACTGGTCCTGTGGGTCCTACTGAGAAACTTCTAGAGCTACTCAGCCTATTGGACTCATGCTGCTGCCACTAGGGGTGACCTTAGAATTTCTATTGTACCTTTAGTGCAAAATAAACTCATCTTAGGCTACCAGGAAAAACAGTTCATAGTTTGACATGATGTCTTCATTGAACAAACTCATCTGAAATACCTTAAATTTTATATTTTAAAAAGATGCTTTTGCTTTGATATTGCATTTCCACCATACTTCCACATGAATCCTGATTTAAAGATATATATAAGAAAAAAATCTTAGTTTGTTTTTCAACAAACTATTTCACACCCCATGCAATATTTTCTAATGATTTTTACATGTTTGTGTGTGTTTAACCAACCACAGCAGTAAAAAGAAAGAGAGACAGACAGAGATGGTAGTGATCAGAAAAAGAAAAAAAAAAATACTGCCTTTGGTACTCTCTTGAGTATTAGATTTTGTCTAAAAAAAAACAAAAACAAAAAAACCAACCAAGTCTTTATCCAGGCTCTATATTAAAATTTACGGTGATCAGAGCGAGAGTCCAAATGGTGGTCCATCTATTACATATCTAAATGTATCAAGTTGCAGACTAAATATGAGCTCCATGCTTCAACCAGCAGGATATCATATTAGATATGATCTAAATATTATTCTATCTAAATACTATTCGATGATAAACTTCATAATGATTCTCAAGGCAAGGTTCTAGCTTGAGATTTTCAGACTCCTTGGAGCTTGGCAAACAAAATCTAAGAGTGTTGGTCTGCAGCTTACAATCTGCCTCCTTCTCCTTCCATGTCTGTCACGGCTGGTGGGAATGTAACATGGTGCAGCCACTTTGGAAGAAAGTTTGGGAGTTTCTTACAAAATTAAACACACTCCTAGCACGTGATACAGCAATCACACTACTTGTCATTTACAAAAGGAGTTGAAAACTTATGCTCACATAAAAACCGGCACATGGATGTTTATAGCAGCTTTATTCATAATTGCCTAAACTTGAAAGCAACTGGGATGCCCTTCAGGAGGTGAATGGGTAAATAAACTGCGGTGTACCCAGACAATGGGATATGATTCTGTGCTAAAAAGAAATAAGCTATCAAGCCAAAAAAAAGACATGGGGGAACCTTAAAGGCCTATTAGGAAGTTAACGAAGTCAACCTGAAAAGCTCCATACTACACAACAGTAACTACACAACATTATGGAAAAGGCAAAATTACAGAGACAGTAAAGAAATCCACGGTGGCTAGGGTTTGGAGGCAAGAAAAGAACAAATAAATGGAGCACAGAAAATGTTTAAGACAGTGAAACCACTCTCACTGATACCCTAATGATGGACACAGGTCATTGTGCATTTGTCCAAATTCACAGAATGTACAATACCAAGAGTGAACTATAATCAAAACTATGGACTTGGGTGATTTTGACGTGTGGATGTACATTCATCACTTATAACAAATGCACTACTTTCGTGGGGGATGTTGGTAGTGGGGGAGACTCTGTATGTATAGGGGCAGAGAATATATGAGAAATCTCTATACCTTACCCTCAATTGAGCCGTGAACCTAGAAGTGCTCTAAAAATTGTCTTAATAAAAAATTTTAAAATAAATTTTAAAAAATAAATAAGGGCTCTTTCAGCTTCTGTCTTTGGCCGCCCCCCAACACCACACAGGTGGACTCCAGCATTTACTACAGTGTCTATTGTAGACATAATTTTTTTCTTCTACATTTTCTAGGTTTCACCTTCATCAAAAGCTTCTCACCCCAAGGATATCAGATGGTCTACCATTAGTGTGGATATTTATTTGGTTCACTCTTCTGATTTTCTTGTCCAAAACTACTCTGGAAAAAGTTTCCTTCTTACTTTCTCATTCCAATGCACCAGGATTCAGCAAACTGGACCATGGTCTTCCCTCTTCTTTTGACATTGGGTAGTTTCAACTTTTTTTTTTTTCCATATATAATTTTTTTTTTAAACTGACCCTAGCTTCCCATTAACCCCAGTAAACTGGTATTCGTGCTGGTGTTAGAGAGAACTTGGGTGCAGCACCAGTAGAAAGTGGGGGCTCAATTTGTCCTTCACATGACCTTCCTGTGGCTACAAATAGAGCAACGATGCAGGAATATGCTGATCGGTCTGAGGCTCGACCAAGAGACAAACCAGAGAAGGTTGGTATACACAAATTCAAAGTGGAAAAAAAATAAAATTACTTCTTAGTACATGTTACACCTTCTTTAATTAATTCATTTTCATATTTATACGTGACAAAACCTTTGAATGACATTGCATACACACTGCCTCCTCTCTAGGTTTCTCTCCATTGAAACAGTGCTGGGCATCTCTCTGTTCATGCGACATCTCTTCCTTCCCTCACTGGTATCAGTAAAGGGCACAGCAACTTTTAGACTTGCACATTCATTTCAGTGAAAACCTTGGAGTACCTCTGGGTGAAGATTTGGTCTTTCCAAAAGGAAGAATTTCTCTCTGTGTGCATGAAGCACCTCCCATCCAAGAAGTTGATTGAGCAAGATCAAGATCTGGTCCTCGTTTACAAAGAACACTCTGTGTGGACAGGTCATGCGGCAAGGGACTGGTAGAAATCTAACTAGGGAGGGACTGGTGGTAGGAGCCCAGTAACATTTGTAAACTGGGCTTTTTGGTCTAAGTCCTCCACAGAATTTTCTCAAGGACAGTGGGGTTTTATACACTGTAACAGGAAATTCAAGCATTCCTCTGTTTTACTCCGTAAGAAATTATATTTCGGAGAAGGTAAACAAACCACCATATATAAGAAAATCATTTATATGTAAAGCCTAGATTTTATTACAGCAGCAAAGTCATCCAAATATAGTCAATGGCAAACTTCCCAATAGTTCACAATATTGAACGTGAATTGAGTGATGACTTTGTAACTCTAGGAATATATATTCAGCCTGTCAATCACAAATAATAACTAGGATTACCTTGAGGAAAAAACAACTTTATTTTCTGCTAAGAAAAGAGAACAGGGAATTTGCAGGCTTGTGGCTGGAGGTAGCATCCCCATTCTTTGCACCCACATACCCTTTTATTCCTAATTGGGTATCTGATTATGGAAATGATTATTAGCAAAATCAAACCTTTGGAAAACAGGGTTCCATGTTTTTTATCAACACATGAAATTGATCCTCTACATCAAAGTAATTAAATTTAGAGTGAGAATGATTTTTGGAAATTAGATATGAATTTTTTGTTAAAGAATGACAATATTGTGTGAATCATTACACAATTACAAAGAAATCTTTGCTATAGGGGCCTCCTTGCTTAAGAAACAAGCACTGAATAGATCTAAAGAAAGTTAACTTAAAATATGAGGTAAATAGGGGTCCCTGAGTGAGTCAGTTGGTTAAGTGTCTGACTCTTGATCTCAGTTCAGGTCTTGATCTCAGGGTCCTGAGTTCAAGCCCCACACTGGGCTCCACACTGGGCATGGAGCCTACTTAAAAAAAAAAAATGAGGATAACACACTGACTTTGGTTTTCCCAGACCCAACTGGGGGTGTATAAAAGGCCCCATGCACATAGTGACATTCCGAATGAAAGCATCAGTTCCTGCTCTTTGAATGGACCTTCTTCTCTTGGGACCATGTGCCGCTATGACAGTTACCTTTATATTGGGGCTGCAGCAATGGTGGCCCGACCTGGCTATGACTGTGGTTATCCTGACTGTAGCATGGCTATACATTAAATGTTTGTGTCTCTCCAAAATTTCTCTGTTTAAATCATAACTCCCAGTGTGATGATATTAGGAGGTGGGGCCTTGGGGAGGTGATTAGTGCCCTTATAAAAGAGACCCCAGACAGCTCCCTCACCACTTTCCAACACCTTGCTCTTGGACTTCATAGGCTTCAGAACTATGACAAATAAATGTTTGCTGTCTAAGCTCCCAGTCTATGATGCTTTGTTACAGCAGCCTGAACGGACTAAAGCAGGCGGGTGGGTGTTGGGGTCAATGTAGAGCATGAAATCAGCCATGATAGCTGGCTTGCTAAGATGGAACACAGAGGCCGCTAAGGGCAGGGGAGGTTTGGGAGAAGGGTGTAGGCCTTTGGAATGCCGAGGCCTACGTGACCACTCAGCCGTTGGAATGCTGCATGGAGTTGCCTTCCCGAAGCTTTCCTAGCCCAAACCGTCACCCTGTGATCTAAGAGATGGAGGCATTGTCCCTTAGGCTATGTATAGCAGAACTCGTAGGACACGCCCAAATTAGCATATCGGATCTTTCCCGTAAACAGATGCTCCCAGTTTCAGTAAGACCCCTTGTCACGGGACATGTGCTTGAGGAACAGTGGTAACGATTTGTGATTATCCTGAAGGACCAGTAAACGCAGGAGCAAAGAAGAGCAAAGGGTCTTCGTCTCTGAGGGTTGACCCTCTTGCCTTCTCCTCTCTTCCACGGCAAAGTTTGGAGTCATCTTTCATCCGTCGGTACAGGGATTGCTGGCCGTTCCTGGCAAGTGGGTTTATGGCTACACATCTTGCTGTGGCAGATACTGGTTCTGTGGGTTATCGCGAGGATCTTCCTGAGTAGCTCAGCCTGGATTCCTCTTCCTTGGATTCACTGATTCTGCTGCCAGGGTTCTTTGTTTTGGTAACTCCATTATGACTCAATGGCAAATATATGCTAAGATACCTGGAAAAATAATTTAGATTCAGCATGTCTCAACCTCAACTGACCAAAATCATCCAGGCTATCCTACATGTTAAAGATACTTTCCTTTATTGGGGCACTTGGGTGGCTCAGTCAGTTAAACGTCAGACCCTTGGTTTCACTTCAGGTCATGATCTCGGGGTCCTGGGATCAAGCCCCACATCCAGCTCTGCCCTCAGTGCAGAGTCTGCTTGAGGATTCTCTCTGCCCCTCCCCCCTGCTCATGCTCTCTCTCTCTCTCCCCCTCTCTCTAAAATACACGAATAAATCTTTAAAAAAGAAAAAGATAGTTTCCTTTATTATTGGTAATATTGTTATCTCTTTGTTAAAATCTTAACCAAACAGCTGTCATGTGAGAAAGTTTTTTTTTCAATAAACTTTCCCACTGGGAATACTACTTGTTGCCATTTGCATTCATTTATCGCTGTTCCTTGTGTGTTTACTTACATCGTGAGTTTGAGGGTGTATTTGAAGTCACTACATTACTTTTATTGCTCTTTTTCATACGACCATTGTACAATCTGTTCTTTTCGGGTTTCACGTACATTCACAACTTCTACTTCTCTCCACACCTCAACACTTAAAGCTTCACAGTTAGTAAAACTACAATCCCTTTTTCCCTCAAATATTCCAAAATGCCTCAGGCTGTTGGATTTTTCTGCCTCCCCTGAGCAGGGCAGTATCATTCAACTTGTGTGGCTGAATGATTCCCATGTGTATGGCTCTTCCTCTTCAGTTAACAGGAAAAACATTGGAAGCCTACCCTCATCTGGTGTCCACAGGCAGGGTGGGCTGTCTGTCCTTCATGTCTGGGAGAATCTGTAAGAACAGACTCATGGTTACCATTTTGGAAACCAGGTCTAAGCAAACCCTGGACAGCTACTGTCTCACTTTTATCAGTGACCGCTAAATTTTGTATTTCCAACTTCTCTTTCAAAGACATGACAATTACATATTTTTCTCACTAATTTTGGCTTTCTCCCTAAATCTAATACAGGAATCTGAAATGCCAATTTCCCTGGGCTGTATTTGAAACATACCTTTATAATCACATATGTGTTTTTGATTAATTTTCACAGACCATCAAAGTATATTGGGAATTGAAACACACATCCAATTAGAAAGTGACAATTTAGTGATGTCTATTAAACTAGAAAATTGCTTGCCTTGAACTATGCAAAAAAATTTTTTTTTAAACATTCTTTAACATTTCAAATAGGAAAGTTAAATCATCTACTTAATTATTCTTTTGGGATTGTAAAGACATTCAGTCCTTGTCCTTGAAGAGTCAAACGTCCTTGCAAAATTTCCACAGGCCCATGTTAAGAGACGAACTAATTCCTTGAAAGACACAAGGCACCAAAACTCACACAAAGAGAAATAGATAACTTTAACAGTCCTATATCTATTAAAGAAATTGAGTCAATAATTACTAATCTTTCACAAAAGAAAGCACTATGCCCAGATGTTTTACTGGTGAACCTTAGGGAAAAAAATTAAGAAAGAAACTACCCCAACTGTCTACAATATATTCCAAAAAAGTAAGCAAAAGAAGTACTTCCTGACTTATTTTAAAATGGCAGCATTATCTTAATGCCTAAATCAGATAAAGATATTTTACAAAAGGGAAATTAAAAAGCAATTTCTGGGGGTTCCTGGGTGGCTCAGTTGATTAAGCATCCAACACTTGATTTCAGCTCAGGTCATGATCTCAGGGTTGTGAGATCGAGCCCCAGGTCAGGCTCCACACTAAGCGTGGAGCCTGCTTAGGATTCTCTCTCCCCCTTTCCCTATGCCTTTCCCCACATGCTCACTCTCTCTCTCTAAAAAAAAAAATAAAATAAATTAAGAATAAAATAAAAAGCAATTTCTTTCATGAATATAGATGCAAAAATCTTCCCAAAAGAGTTAGCAAGTCAATTACAACAATGTGTGAAAAGGCTACATATTGTATGATTCCAATTTTATGACATTCCAGAAAAGACACAACTAGACATATGGTAAAAATATCAGTGGTTTCTAGGGGTTCAAGTAGAGGGAAAGGAAGAGAATGAGCAAATCACAGGGAGTTCTCTTAGGGAGTGAAACTATTCTGCATATTGTATTGGCAAATACATAATGCTGTTTGCCCAAATCCATACAGGTTCACAGCACAAACAGTGAATCTTAACTTATGCAATTTTTTAAAAAGTTTTTTTAGAAGAATGGAGGATTCCAGAATAGAATACAGAATATTACAAAATCACCTAACTATATTACAAATACATGAAATGTTCTCACTGAAGAGAGTAGGGAAAAATGTTGCCGACATGTCACTTTGGAAATGAGTAGAGTAAGACCAAAAGACAAAAGAAACTATACATCAACCAATTAATTCTTTCTAAGCCAGTTAACAGACTCAGAGCTCCTTGAATGAATGGAAGACAGGTCCTTGAGGAAGGTCCCCACTACATTGCCCAGAAATTATACTGTAAGTCTTCCCTTCAGCCTTCCTTGAAGGGACCCATGACAATTTATTGGTAACAGTAACAGTTGACTAATGACAAGAGACAATTTTAGTGACAGTGCACCAAGGAAGGAAAAAGTACCAGAATTTTCAGGGATTACCTGACTCTGGCTCTAAACTAACACTAACTTTTTAGGGTCTCAAAATACCATTATGGTCCAGTCAAATGATTAATGGAGCTTTGGCTTAGATCTATCTCATAATGGGCTCAGTAAATCCATGAAACGTCTTTGTGAGTATGCATTGTTAGCAAAGATATATTTATAACTGGCAGAATCTACACATTGAGTCCCTGGAGTGAGGTCTATTATGGTAAAAAAAAAAAAAAAAAAAAAAAGAACAAAACCACTAGAGCTTCCTCTTCCTACCAAAATAGTAGATCAAAAACAATAGTTTATTTCTGGAAAGATTAAGTGTATTAATGCTACCTGTAATCATTTCCCAAGGCTTATGTAACCAAGCACCATACATTCGGTAGCTTAAAGCAACAGAAATTTATACTCTCATAGTTCTGAAGCCCAAAAATTCAAAATTAAAGTGTTGGTGGGGCCATGCTCTTTCTGAAGGCTCTAGAGGAGAATCCTTTCTTGTCTCCTCCTAGCTTCTGATGGTTGCTGGCTATCCTTGGTTTTCCTTGTCTTAGCATGTCACATCACTCCAATTTCTGCCCCCATTGTTATATGACCTTACCCTGTGTGTCTCTGTGTCCTCACATGGCCTTCTTATAGGTGATTGGATTTAAGGTCTACCCTAATTCAATATGACCTCGTCTTAGCTTGATAACATCTACAAAGACTCTATTCCCTAACCAGGTCACATTCAGTTACTAGGGGTTAAGGCTTCAACATATTCATTGAGGAGACACAATTCAAGCCACAACACTGTCATTAAAGTTTGTAAAGATTCAGAGGTTGTGATTTCACATCTTTATTCAATTTGCCTCTACAAAATGTAGATGGATTTTAAGGCATGAAAATGAGTAATCATAAACTTGATCCAGTGGTGACTTCACATGTAGATTTTATTTCAGATATTGTTTCTTTGCTGAAGCAAATATACGCACCCTCTAGAATATGGTTTGCACCTTTTGTGGTCTGGCAAAGGCTTTTTACTCTATCCCTGTAAATAAAGAATAGCAGAATCCGTTTGCTTTCAGCAGGCAGGATCAGTAATGCCCTTGAACTACCCCACTTCAGGAGTTTGCTAAATCTTCAGCCCTCGGGCAAAAATTAGTCTACAGAGACTTTGACTTTGCATTCCAAAGGACATCCCTTTACTCCACTATATCGATAATATGATGGTGATTAGATCCAGGAAACAAGAACTAACAACTACTCTGAACATCTTGATAAGACCCATAAGTGACAGAGGTTGTAAATCCTGCAAAAATTTAGGGGCTTCTCACCTTACTGAAATTTCTAGAGGCCCAGTGATCTGGATGAAGAACAAGTTGTGACATCATCACTAAGCAAGAAACACAATACTTAGTGGCCTCTTTGGATTTTCATGGCAACATATTCCTCATTTGGACATGCTAGCTGTTATCCATTAGGAAAGTAATAAAATGGCTGCCCCGTTTGAGTGACTTAAGAGCAAGAGGAAATTCCAAGATGGTCATGTGCTGTTGTATCTACGGCTCTGCTACCAGGTCTTTATGAAGCAGCAGATTTGAAGGTGCTCGAAGTGTCTATGAAAGACAAGGACGGTATTTGGAGGCTTTTACAGGTCTGTATAAGTGAATCACAACACAGGATTTTAGGGTTTGGGAGCAAATTTATGCTGTCCTCTGTGGATTTATACTACCCTTTGAAGAAATAGCTTCTAGCTCATGACTGAGCTCTTGACCAAGTGACCATGTGGCTTGAACTGTGCATTATGAACTAGATATTGTCTGGCTTTCTAAGCCACAAATTTGAGTATACACAACAACTCTTCCATCATCAAAGTAGTATATATGAGATTGGACTTGAAGAAGTCCAGAAAGCACAAATAAATTATAGAGGCAAGTGGATCAGAGTCCATGGATTCTACCCTGCTGAGTTGTTGCTCTCAACATACATTTATGGATATATGCCATTTTCCCAGGAAGAAAAAAATTAGTCCTGACTTATAGATGGTTTTGTCAATAAAGTCACATCACCTAATAAAAGTGGATGGTTGCAGTACAACAGCCCAAATCAGACAGGACCCTAGAGGATAGTGGTGAAGGAAAATGCTCAATTTTTTTAAATCATAATGCCCAGATCAATCTATCTCTCAAAACGTAAGTCTATGTACAGGTGCATGATATATACAGAGCCAATAGTCCTGAGGAAAAAATTAATAGTAATGATCTCTATCAAATAAAAGATCTATTTTGTGTTCCTACAAACTTGGAGTCAAATAAGAGTGCCAAAGATTTTCCCATCTGCAAAAAAATGTGTACACTCTGGTAAAGGTATAGGATAGTAACAAGACAACTTCTTGAAGGAACAGAGAAGGGGAAACTATACAAGCAACAAAGTGGTATTATTTCTGAGAGAACATAGCAATACAAAAACCACAGAGTAAAATGTGATTGGAGTGGGTAGTAGTTTGTACAGAATATATATTATTTGCTCCTAAGATTTATATAGATAACATCCCAGCTGTGTTGATTAAATCTGCATATAAGATGAAGGGTATTATTAGCAAAATCATTGGAGGAAAAAGGCATTTGCCTTCTCCACATGATGTCATGCAGCATGGTTACAAAGGTTAAATTCAGCATCAGTGTGAGCAAGGTCATTGAATTCAGCATTTTTTTTTTTCATTTAAAGCTCATCAACTGTTTGGGAAGATCTAAACATACCAAGAAAACGACCTCAACTTTAATGCATATGTGGAGTCTTTTTTATCTAATGAAAGGTGATTAATGAGTTTTTTTTTTTTTTAATTTTAGAGAGAGGGAGAGAGAGCCTGCACTCAAGTGGGGGGAGGGGCAGAGGGTGAGAATCTCAAGCAGACTCTGCACTGAGCATGGAGCCGACACAGGGCTCAATCCCATGAGCTGAGATCATGACCTGAACTGAAATCAACAGTAAGACACTTAACCGACTGAGCCACCCAGGCATCCCATAATTGATGAAATTTTTTAAATACAAGTTTGGTCTATATGACGATGTCAGGAGTACCTGCAGTTTGCCCCACCTACCTGAGACTGCATATAAGACTGTTAGTATTTATTTAATGTTTTTACTTGCTACGACTTACTCTTCTTTTAGGCTAGAACCTTAAATACTGACAATATACTACTGCAGAAACTACAGTAGAGATCTGGGTTCTGGACATGGTTATGCCTGTGGCTTTGGTGCCTTTAGAATCTTGGGCTGCGGCTAGAGATGTGGCCGTGATAGGTGCGGATTTGGTTGCTGACACCAAATTGTTACTTGTCCCCAGGCATCAAATGAGTAATAGCTGCTGTTGAATCCATCCTCTTGTGTGACAGCAATTCTGTCCCACAGTATCTTTTATTGCACTCGTTTTACTCACTTTGAATTGTTAACAATCCAATCCAATCCTGGGCAACCAGAATAGATTATTAAATTCACAACACATCCACATCCATGTCCTAGATTAACTACATTTTTCTTTCAACTTGATGTTTTTTTCATGATTATATACCAGGTAAATTACAATTTGGTATATTTCATGAGTAGGAAACTCTAGGTTCATTTTTTTTTTTTTCATTAAGCCTACTTTGGCCTGGCCAGCTTTGTTAGTTGTTTTTTTTTTTTTAATCCACTACTTATTCACTTGTTCAATAAAATAATTAAAATAATTTTGTATCAGTTAAGTAACAGATACATAAGACTCTCTGTTAGGTCTTAGTGTTATTACAAATGTGAAAAGATGTGTTGAGTTGGAAAACAAGTACATAAACAAGCATATATACTACAACATGACAGATGATATAATGGTCAAGTGGAAATACAGAGGGGAGGTCTCATGTCTGCACCCAAAAAAAAGAGATCCAAGAGCAAAGGGAGGGAACAAATATGTTTTCATTAAAGGTTACATTTGAACTAATTCTTGATGGAGGAGAGTTACAAGAAGAAGGCAAAGTGTATGCCAAAGCAGGGCGAACAGAATATGTGCAGACATAGGAAAAGTATTGAATTGCAGAGCTATAAATTGATGTTATCCCTAGAGAGGAAAGGGGCAAAAACAAGTGGCAAAAAATTATGCCCCGGACAGTTAAGGGAAACCAGAACATCGAGGCCATATATATCTTGTTTTAAGGATACTAGATATTGTGATATTTTCCCCTAGAGACTTACATTGTATAAAAATCATTACGGCAGCTAACTGAAAGAAAGTTGGCTGAGGAGTATGACCATGGACCCCAAGACCATTCAAGAGGCTACGCAAGCAGGTCTTAACTCAAGAGGTCTTACTGTAAAGATGCAGCAACTAAGATTCTAAATATTGCCTAGACCAAATAAGCATTTAAGAAATTTTAAAGGTTTTGCTTAGGGGCACCTGGGTGGCTCAGTGGGTTAAGCATCTGCCTTCGGTTCAGGTCATGATCCCAGCAACCTGGGATCAAGCCATGCATCAGGCTCCCTACTCAGTGGAGAACCAGCTTCTCCCTCTCCCTCTGCCGCCACCCTGCTCTTGCTCTCTCTCAAATAAATAAATAAATAAAATCTTTCAAAAAAATAAATACAGGTTTTGTTTATATGTTGTAAAAGTGAAGGGTCACAAGGAGTAAAAAGTAGTGCACAAGGAGCTCCAGGTTGCAGGTTCAGCAGTTGATGGAGTGTGAAATTAACAGCAGGTGCTCATGGGGCTGGGAGCACTTGGGGGGCCATCAGGGTGGAAATCTGAAAGCTCAGTTGAGTCCAGGTATATGTTGGTGTCATCTATGGGAAGCTCAAGTGAAACTATTTAATGGCAATGTGTTGTAAAAATTTGGAACTCAAGAGACAACTGAGTGAGATTCAAAGCAGTTGGATAAAGGTGGTACTAACTTGAGAAATAAAGTATCCCAATATTCAGTAGTGAGCAGAAGAAAAGGATTGTAATACAGATAAGCAGCAGGCAAAAGGTAAAAAGTGAATCAGGAAGGAGATGTGTGGGGGAAATCAAAGATACACACACTTTCTAGGAAGGCATTGTCAGAGATCACAATTCATTCAAACATTTATTCTTTCACCAAGTATTTCTAGAGTAGTGACATAAATTTTGACACTGAGCTAGACACTGGCAATTCAACAGTCAATGAGATGGGCATAGTGTCTGTCCTCCTGGAAATTACAATCAAGAGAGGATAATATCATATTATAAAGGGAATTACAATAAAAGAGACTTTATTGACCACTTAGAGGAGAGTCTCTCCAGCCCTCCATGTCTGGGAATGGACCCCAAACTCCATCCACGTAGTTACCAAAGAAGCAGACATTTTAAATATGATCCCCATGTTCTGTTTATGGTTGATGGATCCAAATCTGGTCACTTAAACAAGCTGAACCAGAAAATTCCCAGGATTTGCAAACAGGGGCTGATTTTTTTTTTTTTCCTACTTGATGGGGCTCTAAGGACTCACACTAGGGATCTGGTGACAACTATGTTTTACTCCTTGCAGGAGTGCTCATTTACAGCTCATTATAAGCTACCTACTTAAGTAATCAGTTGACGAGTTCCTTACGTGTTCTACTCAGAGACACTTCATGGAAAATCTTGCTTAACTCTTGTACGCTGGCATCTCAGAAGCTGATCTATTGTCAAGTCTAAATAGGCTCATCATCCCAACAAAACTGTGTGAGTGAACTTGAAAACCATCATCACTCTCTAAATCTACGCATTGACCTCAAATGCTGTGCTGTGTTATTTCATTATTTGCTTATTTACCCCAGCGTTACAGAATCCCGATTTGCTCTGCTTTGCATGGAAGCGGATAAAGATGTCATTATGATTGAGACATCATGCAGCATCTATAAGCCAAAAGAGCAAATTGTAACAGGAAGCTTACAATTTTCTGGTAGTTGGAAAACCTAGCACCATCAGGCACCAGCGGGGAGATGTTTGCTCATATGGTGGGAGTGATGACAAGTCGGAAATGGTCTATAAAGGAAATCTCAGTGACATAAAACAACATGGAGCAAAATTTCTGGCCTGGTGGCTGAAGGCAGTGAAAAGTTAGGCTTTAACTAGATTGAAAGGAAATGTTAGTGATGGCCAGAACACGAAATTTTTTCTAGTCCCATTAAACAGCCTTAAAATCCTAAATACTTGGGGAAGTAAATGACATTTGGTTCCTGAGCAGAGAGATTTTATTCCAGTTCCCCATATGGGCCAAAATGCGCTGCAAAGAGATCAGCAGTTCTGTAGCTCCAAAAAGAACAGCTGAAAACTTAGTTAAAATATTAAGTATTTACCTATATGTATATTTACTTATATATATCTTATGTATTTTATATGTGTATATTCAGAGAAAAAGAGAGAGGAAGAGAGGGGGAAATCCATATGCTGGTTAATTTAGCATATGGTTATCTGGCTGGGAGAGCAGTAGGGAACTGACGTCTTGTGTTGAGTGGATGGGTGGGTGGGATTAAGAGAAGGTCAGGGGCTAACCAAAAGGTGAGAAATGAAGAAACATAGAAACTGAACTGAAAAAAATTCCCAGAATGAAGAACACATCATTTATATACTTACATTTGTGTATGTGATATATAATAGAGATTATATCTATTGACTTATAAAATATCCATAATACATATCAGTATGTATGGTATGGTTTCCTCTTGTTTGAAACCACAAACTCCAAACCGCATATGTGCATAACTATGGGTAAAGACAAAACTGCGTATGTCTGTAAGAGGGAGGAGAGTGTAATAGAAGGTCACCTGGAGGGGCTGGTGTGTGTGGGCAGTAGGATGGAAGATAATTAACTTGATCCTTATACATATTTGTATTGCTTCACTTATTATTACATGCATATATTATCTTGTGAATAAAGATAACATCAAATAAAGAAAACATTTAAAAACCGAAAGCATGCTTAAAGCAATAGAAAACCAAATCATGCACCCATAGGATTGGAAGACGCTTTAGAGAGCATGGCTTTATTTAACTCTTGCTTGGCTTGCAATTTATTCATCAGTGTTTACTATAGATGAGTTCAACATTTGTTTATAAGCAGTTGGCATCCTATCCTTAATTAATTTACTTATATTTGGTCTACCTTGTTTACACATTGTGAAAAGAAAGGGCCACTTGCTCAAAGCTTTCCAAGCAAGTCTTAGCATATAATAGTCACAACACCCAAACAAATGAGGTAAGCAGGATGTAATGATAACACAAGTATAAATTTTTAACAAACATACTAGACTTTAATCCCAGAGAGAGATTTCTTGCTTTTATTAGTGCTTAAGTCCACCGTGCCACAATGCTATATAATGAGGCCCAAGATTATTTTAGGAGACATAACACAATAATTTGAATTTATATGCAGCTGCCCAGAAACAGAATGGGATGCTGTGTAAAGCCCCCCAGGGAGTTGCCCGCTGTTATTAGTCAGGTGAGATGACAGTTTTATTTACTGATGAAAACGCAGTTCTGTATTCTGGAGCCCTAATGACCAGATTGATACATGCTTTATTAACTTTTTCTATAAACTCTGATGGAGACAAAAGCAGGACTACAGAGAAAAGTCTGGGACAACAAGTGGGAGAAATGAACCCCTGGGACCTTCAGCTAACCTAAATCTTCCATGATATTCCTTGGACAGATGGAAGAAGGACTATTTTCAACAGCTATTGAAAATAGATGCTAGCATCTGAGTGCATGCTAGGTGTTTTGTGTCAAAGGTCTTTACAGATAACTCTTGGTAGAATACCTTTACAATAAAAAATTGTTGGGGAACTACTTGAAGGGACTCTGGCTGCCGTAATAAGCAACAGTCAATTTTAAGAACATTCTTGACCTAAGATATCACAATATTGCTCACATTTTGAGTGAGCTGAGCATTCATTAATTTGGAGGCACAAATATACATTGAGTGGGGTCCATGTGCACGGTCTCCATACTTGCATGGGCTGTGCGCGTGGTCTTAATATCTACAATTACCCTCGTTGCTGTATGTTGCCTTTCTCTTGCCATGTTTGTTTGGTTTGTCCATATACTATAGGTGGCATAAACAAAGAATACTTCAGTATTTAATTTTTTTTCTTTAAGAAATGAAAAAGACATGGGTAAGTCCCTGTGAAGTCAACCAGAAAATCATAAAAAAGAAAATATATAGTGAAAACCTACAAAATATTCAATGCCATGGGGAAAAACACAACATGTGGGATATAGGAATTGACTCCCAGTGACCTACAACCCATTTGAACAAAACAGTTTAACACAAAATAGAAAATGTGCTTTAAAATGGTATATAGCAGAGCATAAAAGTAAGTGTGAAATGCAATATATTATAGACCATAAATGCCACAGTATTCAGAACTCTAGTGAATTCTAGCGAGGAGTGTGATGCTTCAATGGCAGGTGTGGGAGGAGGGTGGGGGGGGGACCGGGAACAGAATTGGAGGGGGATGAGAATTATTTAGATTAAAAGAGATCTGGAACAACTGGGCGACACATGCCCACTATACTACACTGATCGCCTATGACATACTCTTGCCAAAGTATTAACTCTGGATCAAACTAAGACCTAATATCTTCAATTTATATAAAATTCATGACTTAGAGAAACAATCTAATACCCTGAACAAACAAATAAACAAACCCATATCATAAGGTATTCTATGGGGCAACTGATCTGATTTCTTCAAGTCAATAATATCAAATACAGATTCTGAATTTGAAGAGAAGTGAAACACATAGCAGGTAAATTCAGTGTGTGGAAGGAACTTACTTGAATCCTGATTTTAAAAAGAAAACCTGAAACACCCATTTTAAACAATGAGGAAAATTTGACTACTGTATTAGTTGATACAGAGGAAATGTTGTTAATATTGTTACATGTGATAATGCTATTCTGATAAAGTGAGAAAATACTGTTAGTACGTGGAGGTTCATATGGAAATGTTGTATATTATGAAATACAATACCTGTGATTTATTTTAAAATATTTCAACAAAAAACGTTGTTGTTGTTGTCGTTATTATTATTATTATTATTATTATTATTATGGCTGGTTTGGTTTGATTCTCTTGGGAAGATTAAATGGGTTATGGGCTTGTGGAATGCATCATGAAATAAAGAAATATGAGGTAGGAGAGTAATTAAGGGGTTGCTCTGAGAGCCCGGTATGTTTCATTGAAGCTGAGGCTCTGAGAATACGAATCACAAGAAGAATAATAAAACACAGAAGGTAAGACACCTCAGATGTGAGAAAGTGTGGGAATGGCAAATAAAAAATGGCCATAAATTATTTTAAGATTTCAAGCCATTAGCCATAGGAGGAAAAAAAGGGGGATGAGGTCAATTGCTTGTGGCAAGGTTTGGTGCCATATATAATGAATCTGATGTTAGGCAATGAAATGTGAATATCCTGCTGAACTGGGATTGAATATCAGACTTTTGGCTTTTAAAAATTCTGAGAAGTAGTTTATTCCCTTTCAAACTAATCAAACTTTATGTCAACAAGTAGAATTCAGTTCTCTTATAGTCTACCATCATTATATCATCTAGTTAAAATTGAGAACTATATAATCAACTATAAAAAGCAATTTTAGTTTGCATATGATTGGCCAAAAACATAATAAATCCCTTCTTGGGCAATCGTAATTTATTGTTCCTTGGCTTCCAAGTGTATGTGAATATTCTATTGTTGTCTCTTTTGAATATTATAAAATTGCACTTACTCGATTAATTCATTCAGTTCCTTCAAAATTTTTGCTAGCTATTCACAATGCTTGACTGAGCAATAGGATATCGATCAGAAAGATGCATAGAGCATGATCCTGCCTTCATCCAGCACAGACAGAGATATAAACAAATGACTGCAATTGTGTGCTTTAGGTGGCAGAAGAGTAGTGGACACAGTGGGAACCAACTAAAAGAGAGATCAATTTTTCTTGGGATGTCATGGTAAACTTTACAGGGACGTGGCTCTTACAAGATCATTAGAGGAACCGTAAGGGCATTAAGAATGTTCTAGTCCATTAGCATTGACTATTTTTGTGTTTGTAGCACATATGAAAACTCAGTCCATGACTAGAGCAAGCGATATCCTCCAAGTACTAGCAAATGTTTTATATAAATTAAAATTTGCCAACCTATCTGTGAAGGATATATAGTGAATAAAGTTCTAGGACACACTTGTTGAGAACTCACCCCATGCATAAAGACAAGTGAGTTGTCAGAACATTAGTGGAATAAAGAAAAGAATTTCATAGAAGTACATAGGAAATACAGTTATCCAAATTAGCCTGTGAAGTCAAAAATGTCTTCCCAGAAGAAGTATCCAGTGAAATGATAGATACATGTGGATGCAGGTACCTGGACAAAGAAAGAAAGAGAAAAGCCCACTGACAGTGTGAAACAGAATGCCATGCAATAAATGTTTTTATCCTCCAAAAATTTATATATTGAAATCCTAACCCCCAAAGTGATGGTGGGGCATTTGGGAGATGATCAGGTCATGAGGATAGAGCCCCTCATGAATGGTATTGGTGCCCTTATAAAAGAGAACCCAGGGAGTTCTTACCCCTTCTGCCATGTGAAGACATAGCAAGAAGTGTATGAACCAGGACGAAGGCTCTCACCAGGCACCAAATCTGCTAGAGCCTTGATCTTGGGCTTTCTGGCCTAGAGAACTATGAGAAATAAATATTGTTTAAGTCACCCAGTGCATGGTATATTTGGGAAAGCAGTCCAAATGGAAGAAGACATAATCAGTACCAAAAATTTGGGGGGGGGGGTGTTGCTGTAACAAATACCTAAAAATGTGGAAGAGGCTTTGGAACTGGATAATGGGTAGAGGCTGTAAGAGTTTCAAGGTGTATGTTAGAAAAAGCCTGCATTGCTGTGACTGGACCATTACAGTCAATGCTGATGCGAGCAGAGAAAGAAAAAAAGGAGAGGTGTAGAGAAAGCCTCTGTCTTCTTAGATAATACAAGCAGTCATGAACAGAATATTGGCAGAAATGTGGGCAGTAAAGGACATTCTGAGGAGGTTTCAATCAGAAATGAGGAACATATTATTAGAAACTGGAGCAAATTTACAAACCAGCCATGAACTTGGCTGAATTGTGTTCATGTTCTAGTGTTTTGTGAAAGGCAGGACTTGCAAGCAATGAAATAGGCTATCTGGCTGAAGAGATTTCTAAGCAAAGTGTTGAAGGAGTGGCTTCGTTCCTCCAGACTGCTTTCAGTCAAATGTGAGAAAAGAGACATGATTTAAAGACAGAATTGTTATGCTAAAAGGAAGCAGAACCAAGGATCTAGAAAATCCTCTGCCTATCCAAATCACAGAAGGTGAGAACACTAAGGGTAAGGTCAAGCAACCCCTTGACAAGGAGATTAGTGTGGGTCATCTGTCTCAACAGCTAGATGCTACCCTTTCAGACAATGGAAGAATGAGCCAAAGACAATTCAGAGACTATCAGGGCTACCACTCCGATTATAGACCCTTAGTGCAAGCACCCCGCATGGGATGGCAGAACTAATTCCTCTCCAGTTCAGCCAAGCCCGAATATTCCCAGTGTATCAGGAGAGAGTCCTCTGCAAAGAGCTGCAGTGAGCGCCAGAGCAGGTGGAGCCATGGGGGCAGGGTCACCCAGGGCCACAGTGCAGCAGCACCAGCCTGGCAGAGCTTCAGAAGTGGGATTACCATCCTAGTGAGTCCAGAGGGCAGAGCGCTGAGCTAAAGAGGATTTTGCTCAAAGCTTAGGGTTTAATGTTGTTTGCCCTATGAGGTTTTGGACTTACTTGGGACCTGTTACTCCTTTCTTCTCTCCTATTTCTCCCTATTGGAATGGAAAAGTCTACCTCATGTCTGTCCCATCATTGTATTTTGGAAGCACATAACTTGTTTAGTTTCACAATTTTGTAGCTGGAGATGAATTTGCCTCAAGATGAATATTACCTTGCATATCAGCCACACCTCATTTAGATGATATTTAGGTAAGCCACACTTTAGGGATTTTAGACTTTAGGTGCTAGGATGAGTTAAGACGAACACTTAGATTTATGGTCAACTGACTTTGGACAAGTATATCAAGACCAGCTGATGAGAAAGTATAGGTTTAACTATTCTTAACTGGATATCCACATGCAAAAGGATAAAACTAGACCCTACCTCATATCTCATACCACCTCAAGAAGTAACTCAAAATATATTATAACCAGGGCGCCTGGGTGGCTCAGTCGTTAAGTGTCTGCCTTTGGCTTGGGTCATGATCCCAGGGTCCTGGGATTGAGCCCCATATTGGGCTCCCTACTTGGCAGGAAGCCTGCTTCTCCCTCTCCCACTGCCTTGCTGCTGTTCCCTCTCCCACTGTCTCTCTCTCTCAAATAAATAAATAAAATCTTAAAAAATATATATATATATATATATTAAAACCTAAGTGTAGAGCCAAAGGTACAAATCTCCTACATGAAAATATATGCATAAATGTTTTAAGCAACATTTCTTAGATAACAACCCAAAAGCACAAGCCACAAATAAAAAATAAATAAATTGGCCTTCATTAGAATTAAAAACGTTTTTGCTTTGAAGGACAATAGCAAGAGGATGGGAAGGCAAACCATAGGATAGGAGAATATATTTGCAACTTATGTATCCTATAAAGAACTTGTAATCAGCATATTCTAAAAATTTTTGCAATTCAACAGTAAACATAACCCAATTAAGGAATGGACAAAAGGGGTGCCTGTGTGGTTCAGTCAGTTAAGCACCTGACTTTTGGTTTTGGCTCAAGTTGTGATCTCATGGGTTGCAAATTCAAGCCCCACATCAGGCTCCATGCTCAGCAGGGAATCTGCTTAAGATTCTCTCTCTCCTCCTCCCTCCACTCACGCACATGTTCTTGCTCTCTCTCTCTCTAAAGTAAATAAATCTTTAAAAAACAAAGAATGCACAAAAGGTATGAATGAACGTTTATTCAAAGAAGATGCACAAAGGATTAATAAGCGTATAAAAAGAGGCTCAGCATCCTCAGACAGTGAGGGAATGCAAATCAAAATCACAATGAGAGACCATTCACATTAAATTGATGTCTACAATCAAAATGACAATGACAAATGTTGGCAAGGAGGTGGAGAAACTGGAAGCCTCATACATTGTCGTTGGGACTGTAAATTGGTACAACCAGTTTGGAAAACAATTTGGCAGTTCCTCAAAAAGTTAATTTTAGAGTTTCTGTATGACCCACAATTTCACTCTTAAATATATACCCAAGAAAACTGAAAACATATGTCTATATAAAGACTTATACACAGATGTGTATAGCAATTTTATTCATAATAGCCAAAAAGTAGACACAATCCAATTGTTCCTTAATTGATGAATTGATTTTAAAAAATGTGGTGTATCCATACAATGGAATATTATTCAATCTTAAAAAGAAGTAGTATGGAGGGGAACCTGGGGGGCTGAGTTGGTTAATTGTCTGACTTTGGTTCAGGTCGTGATCCCAGGGTCCCAGGATCAAGTCCTGCTTCAAGCCCCTCATCGGGCTCCATGCTAAGTAGAGAGTTTGCTTCTTCCTCTCCCTCTGACATTTCCTTCCCTCTCATGTTCTCTCTGTCTTTCTGTCAAATAAATAAATAAAACATTAAAAAAAAAAAAAGAGTAGTATGGGTCATTTCAGGCCCCACCCACATCCTTGGGCGAGTACCCTTCGGAAGGTATGACCTGACCCTCCATACTCAGAGATGTTGTGTGTAAGACACACAAATGTAAACAGGTCTTATTCAAAAGAGACCTTTTAGGTTATTCCTTGATTTATTGTCCCAAGACACAAGGGTCTTAATAGCAACTGAGTCTATCCAATTATATTTCTCACATGGGTCTCCTGATTAAGAGTATGCACATAAGGGGGGGGGTGGTAGAAAGAGGGAAGAGAGAATCTTAAGCAGGCTCCACACCCAGTGCAGAACCCAATGTGGGGCTCGATCTCATGACCCTGAGATCATGACCTGAGCTGAAATCAAGAGTCAGACACTTAACCGACTGAGCCACTCGGGTACCCCAAACTTGTATCATTTCTGACACACTCAAGACAGAAATGCTCACTCTCAAACACTTTTCCAGTTTTCAGGCATTACTGATTCACAAGATTTCTATAGCTCTTTATATTCTGATTGCCATTAACTTGGATTGTGTGACTCAGAACAATAGTAGAATGTAAAGGTGATCGTATCGCTCAGAAAAGCCTTGCAAAATTGTCTGCTACTCGTGCCGAGGGGAAGCCTTCCCCTCCTCTGCTTCTGTGGCTATGAAGGCTTTCTGATCATTATTATGGTGTTTTCTCCAAGGAAGGAGGCTAGTTCTAGGTGCAATTCATGCCCCCAAATTCTTCCCCTACTAATTTTCCTAACCATTTTCTTATAAAAACAACAAAATCTTGTTATTACTTTCCAGTTACACACTTGGATATTGTCCATCCAGAGGAATTGTTTTCCATCCATGTATCTATGAACCATGTAAGTAATGATGAAATAAACATATAAACTCCAATGCACCCTGTCATCTTGTATCCTCATAGGTACTTATTTTGCATAGTCCGATGCTACTGGCAACTCTGAATTTTTATTTCAGAAACCTTAGCACAAAAAAAATGTGTGTTTACCTAGCCTCTATGTGCCCTCATCCCTGAATATTTCTGATGGGTCTTAGGCTAAATTACTTTGTTTTTGAGTTTCAACTTTAAGCTTCTTACAGATAATACGTATTCCCAAAGTCTCAGCTTAGAAATGCTAGATTTTGTATTCTCTTCATATTTTTTCTGTTCATTTAAAAAATGTAACACGCATGAATTCTATTGTGTGAAACTGGAATCATTATTTTTAGGGATGGTATCTCAACAAAAATGAAATCCAACACTCCCAGCTGAAGAACATTACAATACATCCCCAGATGACTGCTTTCAGCTTGATGCCATGAGATGGTATTAAGAAGCCGTGTGAGAAAAAACTATATTTGAAAATGTTCGTCTTTCTACGGATGTAAAGAGGTTACATCTGCTTTGAATATAAAGGAAACGGCAGGCGTATTCTTGTGGTTAGCTGAATTCCCCAGCCCTGGAAAGGAATGTGTTCAGTTTATATATGAATCTCTGGATTCAAACATAGGCCATGCATTTTTCAGTTTAAGTTAAAGCATAAACAAAGATTTATAAAACTCTTATTTTTTTTCTCATTGGTCATAGAATTCTAACTTTGTCACAAGGATTTCATCATCTTCACTTTTTTCACTTATATGTACCAGAATTAGCTGTCATTTTGACACTAATTCTTTTATGGAATTAAGAATTGGAGCCCTGGAATTTTCCACAGACACTCCTGGTGCTACATTAAGCTCCCAGATGAAATAACAGTCAAACTTTGGACATTCACCATTTGCTCTCTAACCCATCCTCATCTCCCACGACTCTATCCTGCAGCTATTATGGAACGTGTTTTAGGGCCCATGGTAGTGGAGGCTGTGGCTATGGAGGCTTAGGGTGTGGCTATCACTGGGGCTTTGGAGTCCTGAGGCAAGTCAATGAACATGGTCAGGGAGGGTATTGATATGGCTGCTGTCATCCATTGTGCTATGAGAAAACAAATCTATTGCTTCTATTGAAAATCTTGACAGCTTATGGAGCACCTGGGTGGCTCAGTCAGTTAAACTTCGGACTCTTGATTTCAGCTTAAGTCATGATCTCTGGGTCTTGAGATCAAGCCCTGAGTCAGACAAGTGGTGCAAGTCGGGCTCTCCGCTCAGCTCAGAGTCTGCTTAAGATTCTCCCTCGCCCTCTCCCTCTGCCCCTCCCCCTGCTCTCTCTCTCTCTCTCTCAAATAAATAAATAAAATCTTTTTAAAAAATAAATAAATAAAATCTTGACAGCTTAAAACAATTCCCTAGAGATCCATCAGCTCAATTTCACATGATAAGAAATTCTCTTCTTCTTACCCACTGTTTGTAACTGGTGATCCCCTCCCCATTGTCTAGAAAGCCCACACTGCCGTCTAAACACAGGAGTCAGCCTATGTCCATCACTCAGATCAAACTCCCCTGGCATCTCAAACAATTGAGTATCGATTTGCAATTGTCAACATTTAATTTCAGCTCCTTTTGTTAAAATTATTTTTAACTCTGCTGTCACTTATTTCTCCTGTACCCGTATCTTCAAGTATTTACATTTTCACTTTTTCAATAAAGTTGCTTAATCTTCTCTAGCAAGCATTGTTTGCTATTTGTGTTTATTCCCTTCAACAGGCTTCTTGTGCTCTAGATGCATCATTCTGAGTCCAAACATGAATTTCTCTTTACTGGATCTGCAGGTGATGTATGTCCTGGAATGGCTGAGAATGTGTGTGAAGAAATGGAGTTACTTAATATCTAGAAGCTTCTTGTTGAAAAAGGGATGAATTCCCATTTCTTAACTTGTTTTCTCATGAGAAAATGTACTTTCCTTCCACTCTTGCCTCCAAACACATTAGACATATAAGATGTACAAATTTAAAAAGCCAGAGATAGTCAACAGGAACACAGTCCTGTATTCGTTCCCTAGGACTGCCATAACAAGTACCACATGCCGGGTAGATTGAAACAACACAAATTTATTCTCATAGTTCTGGAGGACAAAAGTCTAAAATCTAGGTGTCTGCAGATCCATGCTCTCTCCGAAGTCTCCAGGGGAGCATCTGTTCCATGCCTTTCTCCTAGGTATTGCCAGCAATCTTTGATGGTCCTTGTCTTATAGATACATCACTCCAATCTTTGAAGGTATAAATGAGAAACATGCAATGATTAGACCCTAAATGTTCTTACAAAATATTGCATGCACATGACTCTTTTGTACTATTTTGACCTAATGAAAATTACTTCCAGAAATGATAGCATGAGCACTACTAACACATCTCCCCAAGTGAAGTCACAGATGACCTATAACGCCATTATCCTGTGTTGCATCCCGAAACAACCTGAATGATGGCAATGATGCTGTCACGGTCTGTCAGTTGCATGGAGAGTACTACCCTGACTCAGGGCTTATCCTAATACCGAGAGCACATATTTACATAAATAAAGTGCAGGTTATCTGGAGCAATAAAACTTCATCATCCAGTGCAATTCCTTTATGTGACACAAAAACAGATCCCTGTGGGAATCACAGGGTCCAATAAAATATAATAGACTATAAAGGTATTGATGTGTGCAAATGAAAAAAGATGCCAGGCTTGCTTAGTTAGATAAGTTCGTTAGCAACCTGATTTAGTTTCACTTCCTCATGGGTGTAACGGAAGACAAATTATCTAACTAACACAACTGGGGATTATAAAATCCAATGGCACTTCTTTGAGAAGAGGTCTTTCAGCCAGTTTGATTTCAAGGTATGACAGAGTGAGAGGGATCCGTGGTCTTGGCTCCTTAGGAGCTGTTAAACCGAGGCTAAGGGAGGGGGAAGCTAATAAGAAATAATGGAGCATCACCACGTTGCAAAACTTTTACATCAGAGTATGTTGTTGTTTGGATGTATAAGAGGTTACAAAATTTATAAGGCAGAAAATAATTGCCTACCTTGTCAAGACATTTAGATTCTGCAATATCCATAGTTAGAGACATTACCACAGCCAAGCCACCGAAGATTCTATGGTCCTGCAGTACCCAGTTGTAACAAAATCCACAGCTACACCCCTAGGTAGAGCCACAGGCATATTCCCTGTGGGCATTTTCTTTGTGGCAAGCCATCTCTAAACTGGCTTTCAAATAATCTTGGCCCCATGGGATTCACACCCTTATGTGATCTCTCTGACTTTCTTCTATTAGCTAGAATACGGCAATATAATGGGATGTGACTTCTGAGACGAAGTAATAAAAATCTGGGACTTTGTTCTGGCTGGCATTCTTCTTGACTCTTCGCACATGACTTGCTGGTCACATGGCTTGTGGCTGCAAGTCACTTAGGAACTTACGCCTCCAGTCTGACATCCCTCAAGGAACTGATTTTTTTCCCACGACCCTGTAAGTGAGCATGCAAAGAGGATCCTTACCCAGTCAAGCCTTTGGTTAGGAATGTAGCCCCAGGCAATCCCTATTTAAAGCCTCATAAGAAACCCTGAAGCAGAGAACCCAGTTAAACCATGCCAGGATTCCTGAGCCCCAGACACAATGACGTAATAAATCTGCATGGTTTTAAGTTGCTACGTTACACAGCAAAGGATAACTCATATACTTGGTAGTTACAACCCACGAGGTGGAGAATCGAAATTTCCACTGGACAAGAAAGAATAGGTTATTTGATTTTAAATGCCGTCTTTTTCAGAGTATCATATATTTATCTTTGAAAGAGTGATTTCATGCCCGAACTATCACTTTGCTCTGGCTAGCGTCATACTTCAGGAAATTTCACTGCCCGAGAATAAGGGTGACTAAGCCCCATTTCTGGAGAAAGACTGAGTTCTACTCTAGATTCCACCCCCCACCACCAATTCCTAGATTCTTGTCCTCTCTGTGCCTCCTTCATCTGTATTGTGTGACGATAGCATCTATTGTAAGGTGCCATCAGTATTCAGTTACTCACTACATGCAAAATGCTTCAAACTCTTGTATATAGGAAGAGTTCAGTAAGTGACTACCAGTTTTATTTAAAAATATCTCATCATCTCAGTACAGACACCACACATTCCTTGTCATTGCTAGAGAGTTTTCCAATTTATCTTCAGCTAATTTGGGAAGCCGTTTTTCCCTGAACCTTCTATAAAATGAGAGAGGAACACATCATTCCAGCCACCAGATTAATCTCCTGCATTTAGTATTCATGAATTTAGTAGAACTCTTTGCTACTTCAGCAGCAAAAACATTTATTGAGGTCCTGCTATGTGCAATCATTCCAAATACACAAATAAATTAATAGAACAGCTAGCCTTTTCAGAAGTCTAAGCAAAACAACCTCAACTTGAAAATGGAAGAAATTTCATTAATCTAATACAGTGATTTTTAAAATCCGGATATTGATTAGAAACACCTGAGAAGCTTAATATGTGTATGTACCAGTGCCAGGGCCTGGCTCCCAGAGACTCCAATTCAGTTGGGATGGAGCCTAAAATTAAGTACTTTAAAAAATCTCTCTGGGGGATTATAATGTATAAGCAGGATTGATAACCACTGATTTAGCGCAAACCTTTTCGTAAAGATATAAAGACTTAGAGGCTTACTTCAGGTGACATGGATAGTTAGTGTAAAAACCAGAACTAGAATGCAGATCTTCTGACATTAGATTGGTCAACTATCAGGTGACCTCCAAGTTTCTCCACACTTACTCGTGCATTCAACATTCATAAAACAAAAATTTACTGAACAGACCTTCAGTGCAGGAAGTGGGGATACAACACAGAGCCACACACTGATTTTTTCCAAGATCAAAATTTCCTGAAGGAGATAGATAATACAAAAATAAAAACAACAAAGTAAATATCTACAAGGACGTGATTGCGACCCTGAGAGCACGCCAAAGGCAGAGTATCAAAGTCATTAGAGTGTATGGTGGGATACCTGGCTTATCCTGGGGAGGGAGAGAGCTCTCTCCAGAAGTGATTTGCAATCCAGGGATGATACTCTATGTAACTGAATTTCAGAGATAGGCTTTTGAAACGTATGCCCGCAGAGGCAGCCCTTTCCTTTCTCCGTCCATAAAAAGATCAATCGGAGTGAGGTTTGCAAAAATATTCCTTAGATTATCTTAATGACAAAGGTACTACTAATAATAACAAATTATTTTTCATGCCCTTGACTAAGTATATTGTATGCATTCTTTCATTTAATCATCACCATAAAACTGGCACTGGAACCGTCCTCTTACCTGCAAGATCTAACTAAAATACTTTGCATATACTTCACTCATTAGAATGAGGTGATGATTCACTGGGCGCTCCAGCTCAATGAGCATCTTAAAAGACATTCTAACACTGCCTCATTTCACAGATGGCATTTGCAAGGAGCTAGGCACTCCTGCCATGGAGAGTGTAATCAGTGACTTGCATGATTTCCATAACCACTCCCTTGGTTGATCTTGCAATCTAAGCATAGCATCTGAGAAGCATACGAAGTAGACAGCAGTCAATCTATGAGTGACAATATTGAATAAATTTAAAATGATAAATGGATACTGACTGGCGAAGGCAGCAGTAAATCACACTTCAAAAAACGGTGCAGGAAGAAGCAGGGACCCAGTTTAATAGCTCACAAATGCCTTTCTGAGATCCAGCACTTCGGGGCTGCAGACAGCCAGGAAGGAACGTATCAACAATTAGACCGAATTGTGATAAACCGGAACTGATTGTTCAGCTAGGGCTATTCAAAGTTAATAAGTTTTCTTAATTCGATGAAGTTCATTTACATATGCAGTTGAGTTCCTTTGGGTATAGCAGTTCCTCTCCAAATCACAGGACATCTGTTTGAGATGATCTACTTTTGGTAGATGGAAAATACCCTGGATGGGAAGCCATCCTGGAGAGAAGCAAGGGACACCAATATTAATTTTTCTGTAAAAATAACCTAGATCATAAAATAGTACCTACAAGGAGGGTGTTTGCAAGTATTTTTGGGTCCCTTTTCAGTACCTCTAGCAATGACTGCATGGATTTATGATTCCTCAAATGTATCCAAAGCTTTGAACAACAAAGCCGCGGACCTCAATAGGTTTTCTTTAGGAGATGATATTGCAGTGTGTAAATATAAAACCATGGAAATAAATGTCAGGGATGATGAAAGACTTCAAAGGAGGTGGAGTCTAAGCTGAACTTCCTGTTTAGCAAAAGAACCAAGGTAATTTGGAGTGATGGGAAGACATGAAGAAATGAAAGACGGCAGAGACAAAAGGACCATTCGGAGGCTTGTGAATAGATCGGTTTGGCTGTTGTGCAAAACGAGAGGACTAGAAAAGCATGACAGCATATGATGGCAAGGATGAAAAGCTAAAGTGGCAGTGGAGGCCTAAAAAATTTATTAGGTGAATCACACAATGATCATTGTGCTTTTGAATAATGTTAATTTGACAGCATACAAGGGAGAAATGAAAGCGGGAAAACATTGAACCTAACGAGATCATTTAGGAGGTTCTTGTTGTAGTTAAGTTATGCTAAATCACAGAGCTAGAGATGACTAATAGAATATTGAATTCAGGCGTCCTTCTTATCCTCCATCTGGCTGAGACTCTGTGCCTATGAAAGTTGTAGAAAGTGTCCAATGTCTTGGATATCCAGATTCAGTTAGGGTCTCATATGGAAAGAATGTAAAGAATGTGATAATGAACAGAAAAGACGTGCTTGACAGGGATAAATGTGGCTGATATGAAATAGATTTTTTGCAACAGAAAATATAACTGCAGAAGAAAACCAGAGTTGCCGGGTAAGTCCCAACTGACGATAAATAAATGCAATGATGAAAAATAAACACAATTGCCACGTATCCCTCTTTTTAAAGCACAATAGAAGATATTTGTTTGGTTGGCCGTTTTTCTCCCACCTCAGTTCATAATCCTGTTCTACCACTTGCCTCCAAAATTATGGGATCCAGAAAATGGAGCCATCATTCCAGCATCCTAGGACATTTGTTTGAGAACCACAGGGCACTAAAGGTTCCAACTACAAAGTTATGTAGTTCAGAGCAAATCAGCTCATTTTATGGGAGGCACACAGATTTCCTGCAGAATGGCTTCGGCATCCCCAGGCCACTTTGGCCTATAAGAGACCCAAGTTAGGTTTTGGATAGTTTAACCAATTAAAAAGTAAAGAAATTGCCCAGAGGGCAGTGTTCTGTTCACCTCTCAAGTATGATACAACAAGGACTTTAAAGAATACACTATGATTCTTTCTACTTCGGTCATCAAAGAGAAGTTTCTCATCTGAAAAGCCTAAGGCTCTACGCTCCAAACCATGTGAGATCAAAAAGTTTAAAATTCCCTCATATTCTGTATTTACCAATGATAAAACTTTGATTACCCATTTTTCATCAGCATAAAGCACTTGATTGGTAGGTCATCATGTTATTAACACCAGGATTATGCTATTTCTTCTAAGGGATTGAAAGGAATTTAAAAGCCTCCATGTTCTCAACTTCTTTCACGGACTCTGCTTTATACGTAAGACTAAACAGTGTATTATTCTCCTAGAACTAGAAATACAGCAGCAAATTGATGTTTATAAGAAAATGAGAAGATGCTGGGGAAAAGAATAAGAAGCCCAAGTAGCAACTAACTGCTGATTCTCCTCCCCCGCTTTCCTGAGATATCTATTCGTGATCAATTGGACGCTTCCCTCTGGGACAACCCACAGTAGTGCATCTCTTACTCAAAATTTCTCTGTACTTGAAGTGCGAAAAAGGAGGATGAGACATTTTCCAGGCAACCTTGCCTAAAAACATGTTAGGTCTAAGTGGAGACTTGCATATATAAAAAGATTCAAAAATTCAATTTTCCAATAAATCACAAAAATAAAAGATACCTAAAAGACATTAAGTTGCTGGACCAAAATTTAGATTTTTAAAAGATATCACTGAAACCCACATCCAGAATTCATGGATTCCATCACACACTTTTCAGATTATAAATGGGTTGATAAAGGAGAAGAAAAGAGACATTTACAGAGAAATGTCCTAGAAATTTCTGTTGATGTGCTGTGAGTTCTCATCCCTAAATCACCGAAGGAGAGAGATATTTCCTTTACTCCAAACTTGGTGAGGGGAGCTTTCATGGGTTGACTGGAAAGCTTGAGTTGCAGGTGGGAGATACAGCTTGTCCTGATTGGCATTTGTGGAAGCAAAAGCATCCTGGGGCAGCAGGTTGGAAGTGGTTATTTGGGGAGCTGCCTGAATTTGTTAAAAAAAAGAATGTGTGTTTTACATAAACTAGATAAGGAACACATGGGAAAGAGCCTTCACTGTGTCATCTGTCTAATCGGGTCCTGGGAAGATACAGCCAGAATCTGTGGATAAATTTTAAGTTCCTGAAGGATGAGAAAGGAATCACAAGTCAGCATCATGACAGAAATGGTTTTGCCCTTGTCAAGGAATGTCAAGAGAACATTCCCCAATGATGGTCATCTCCAAAGAGCCCATGAAACTATTGGGAAAAGTCAAGTTCACAAAGTAGGAAAATGTTCCAAGATGGTAGAATCTAGGCATGCCCTTCCTATACTCTTATCATCTTTAATACTTCAGACCCACTTTTGATTAATATCTGGGATTTAACATTTAATCAATGATCGAAGACACTCTTCAATACTCTATTATTTTCTTTCCTGGTGAGAAACTTTATCTGAGAGATTTCATCAAAGAGCAGAGAAAATTTACTCATACTAAATAGAGCTTAAAGAAACAAGAGACAGAAATGAAGTTGAATTTTCATATTACCATGAATTTTGCTTCTCAACATCCTGGTTGCACATATAGATTTCTATATATACTCACTTCCCAATCTATGAGTAGAAAAATTGAGCTACGTATTTTGAAAAACTCAAAGGCAACATGTACAACTTAATGGTAGCTACCCACTTAAGACTCACATAACTTTGACTTAAAAAATATCTGTCTTTGTGTAGGAAGTTTTCTGCCTGAGAGAAAATGTAGCTTCAAAAATGGTACTCCTGCATTCCCGAGGGAGGAGAATGGAAGTTGCTATGGTAGATCACAGAATGGTTCCAGTCTGTGTCTCAGCCCTGTATTCGTGCATTTTTCCATATAATTTTGTCACCTTCCAACTCTAAGGACTCAACCATGTTATTTGCTTTGGCCAATAAAATGAGATAAAGAAATAGTGTGCAAGTTCTAAGCCAAAGCCTCAAGAGCTTGAGTGTCTTTCTGTTTGCTTTCTGTGTTTCTGCCATTACAGAGAGAACATATCTGTGTTAGTCTAATGGAGGAGGGCAGACGTGTAGACCAGAGCTGAGTCATCCAATCATTTATAGACAAGGCCAATCTAGATAGGCCAACAGACCACTATCCCCCAGACATGTGATCAAACCCAGTCCAGATAAGAAGAGTCCCATGGCCAACACACAGGTGACACCAGACAGTGAGCCGTAAGCATGTGTTGTTCTTTGCCTGGAATGTTTGTGGTTACTTATCGCACAGCATTATTACGACGAGAGATAGGTGGCACATCTGCCTAGTGAATCAAACAAACAAACAAACAAGCAAAAAAATCCACTCTGGCTATTCAGAGGTGATGGGGTCACAGCCACAGGGCTCTAATCTGAGACACATGATGCCGTGTGCATAGACTCATGAAGTTCTTTCCATTTCATTAAAAAAACAAAACAGAACAAACACCCTAATGTGAGGACATCATATCACTACCTACTTGGTATCTATGTTTGTATGGATACTTTGCTACTAAATGACCATACTATATGCTGAATCCTGAGGATTGGTCATAATTGGAGTCTTGGCGAACAGCTACAAAGCAAGATAACACAAAGGCTGTGTGATGATGAGCTTAACGCAATGCTTTTTATCAAAGGAGAAGAAAGCCTGTGGCAGATATTGGTGTTTGCAAAAGAAAATTTACCATGGAGAAGGTAACAGCTAAGCTCAAGGGTTCTTCATTTGAATACATGTTCCCAAAGATCAGAAAGGAGCCCTTAACATTGTGTTTACATAGCTTTATTTATTTTTAAATTTTCAAATATCGATGTGATAGCTAGTCTCCAAAATGGCCCCCAATGATGCTCACTGCTTGGCTTCCATGTCCCTGTTAGTCCCCCTCACGCTGAATAGAGTTGACCTGAATAACCAATAAGATATTGAGAAAATAATGGATTGTGATTTTTGAGGCAGTCATAAGACATTGAGGCTTCCACTTTGCTCTATCTTGGATGCTTTGTTCTGGAGAAAGCCAGCAATGATGTCATATACACTCAAGTAGCCTTATGAAGAGGTCCGTGGGGCCAGAACTGCTCAGGTAATCCACTCCCAAATCCTGACCCACAAAAAAAGTGTGCGAAATAATAAACACTTGTTGTTTAAGCCACTAAGTTGTGGTGTAATTTGTTACATAGCTAATGTAACACACTGATACAATGAAACTTTTAAAAATTATATTTTTCTTGGTGCACCTGGGTGACTCAGATGGTTAAGTATCTGCCTTTGGCTCAGATCCAGATCTCAGGGTCCTGGGTTCGAGTTCCGCATGGAGCTCCCTGCTCTGTGGGGAGCCTGCTTCTCCCTCTGCCTCTGCCCCTCTCTCTCTCTCTGTCATGAATAAATAAATAAAATCTTTAAAAAATAATAATAAAAATAAAATTGTATTTTTCCCTAAATGGCCCCTAACTCGTACAAGCACCAAGTCCTACAAAACTTGGCTCTTACCCCCAAATGCCTGTATAGTTATCTCTCCCCAGACTGTCATGAAGCCAAATCTTGAATTATGGCCCACCCCAATGCCTGGGATGACATATCACTTCTCAAGATTACAAAAAACAAAAACAAAAACAACAAGGTACTTGTCAGAAATCCTGTCTGAGAAATGAGGGCAATTCTATGATCCAGCTCTCTCTTGCCGGAGGCTCCTTTGGTCAGGGTCCCTTCAGAGAAAATCTAGGAGCCTTTGTGAATAAGTGAGAGTTTTT
This sequence comes from Ursus americanus, assembly GCF_024610735.1. Lineage (NCBI taxonomy): Eukaryota > Metazoa > Chordata > Mammalia > Carnivora > Ursidae > Ursus > Ursus americanus. The sequence continues at coordinate 85,957,461 of NC_142130.1, forward strand.
GTTTTGTTTTGTTTTTATTTTTCAAAAGCATAGTTCAACTGTACTTACGTATGTGATGCTCAAAAAAAGCTAAAAGAAAATAAATTTTTGTTATCTCTCTGTGATCCTAGCTCCTCTTGTTTCTGTTTCTTCAGATATTTAAAATGGAAAGAAGAAGTTGCATGACTAACCATGGAAAAGAGGGCAATGAATAGCCCAGAGATTAATAAGGAAACAAATGGAAGCAGAAAGAAGCAAGATGGAAAGAACACTAAAATGCTCATTTTAAAATTAAGTATGTCATGAATATTTCAACTTTTCAAAATGGGGCTGTCCAGAGGAAATGTGTATGAGAATGTAAACAGAGAGAGAGAGAAAGTGAGAGAGGGAGAATACAATATGTTTATAAATTTATATATACATGTATTTAGGTATTTATATAGAAAAAAGTAATGCATGAAAGTGTTTATTATGTATGCACAAACATTCTTAACTCTTAATCATTAATCTATTTATCCAGCAGTTACTGAGTACCTACTAGGTATCTGATGTTGATACAACAAGACATAGTTCTATGCCTACAAGAAGACAGCCGTATAGAGGGAAATATAAATATGTAAATTGCATGTGTCCTGAAAGACAGACAAATGAATCTAAATAAGTGCTATGTTGGATATAAATGTTTAGCATGCTCTGGAAATCGAAAGAAACTTTAGATACTGGAGTAACTAGAGGAGGTGAGGCTTGATTTGAGATTTTTTTCAGATCAGTTAACTAGATGAGAGAGGGGATAATGTCCATTCCAAACCATAAAGGGACTAGCTTGAGAGAAGCATAAAGCATTCCAGAAAATCCACAGGTATGTACGTCTGGCTGATGTGAAGTGTGTGTGAGTAGAAATGGTAGATGGTTTGTGGAAAGGAATGATAACAAGACTCACGTGATTAAGAGCTCTTTGAGGTAAACTGAAGATTTGAGCATACTTTCATAGATGTGAAGGAGTTTAATAGTAGATAGGCATAATCTTCTATTCTTTGAGAAGATCATTCTGGTACCATGTAAAAGACAGACCAGAGAAGAACCAGGCAAAAGGCAAGATGGCCGGGAGGGTGGGAAGGGACAAGCATGAGAGCATAATCCAGAAGAAATATAACAAAGCTATAAACTAAAATAATGTAAGTAGGACTATTCAAAAGGTGAAAAGAATCAAGAGCAGTCTAGCCCATCAATGTTTTTAAAATTATAAGTAGATTTTATTACAATTATATAAATGATGCATACAGAATTTATTCATCCATATAATTACCAAGAGAGAACACACAAAGATTAAAATGCTGTAATAATGTGGGGAAAGTACTGGATTTTTTATTGAAAGTATATTCTTCCCTTTGCACTTAAAATATAATAAAGCTCATAGCTTGGCTTAGTAACACCAAGCTGCTCAAAATAAAGTCTATATATTCAAATCAGTCTGTAGCACAATTAGTTTAGTGTTTAAATCTCAGAGTAAAACAGTTGTTAGGGGAAGTGTGTTCAGTACCAATGGAAGAATGACAAGAATGGGCTCAATCTAGAAGTATTGAGCCCAGCAAGAAAACCATTATTTAGAAACAATAATCATGGGACCTTCCAAATCACATTGTTGAAAACTTCATTTCTGCTTTTACTTATAAAAATCTGTAGAAGGAAATAGGGGCATAAGCAGACAACTTAAAAGGACAAATGGAACTTTTTCTTTGTAGTAAGCAGACAGAAGTTTCTTACTAAAGAAAAGATAAAAGGCAACTTTGAAGCTTCCTGAGAAGACCTTACATACAGAGCTCAGCAAGGTTTCCAAGCTACAGATAAATGATGGCTCTGATACTAAGAAAGGTATATTCTGTTCTAGACAAAAGTTATGCCAAGCTATGCAAAGCAATTATTAATAATGGTTGAAAATTAGTGGAAAAGGTCTGGTTTTATATAGTTGTTTTTTTCTCATTCTTGCTCACAATTGGATGTCATCTTTTTAAAATATAGTTAATAGTTATTATTTAATGAATCTCCCATGTGTTTCTTGGCTGTTCAGTCCATAAAATCGTAATCAAGAAAGTACCATCCTTCTGATGAATATTGTATTCTAATTTCAGAAAATAAAAAAACAGTGGATTTTTGCCATATAGTGGAGACAAATACTACAAGCTTGAAACTTATCAAGTGTATTCTTGGATACGTAAGTGGAAAAGCTTTTGCTAAAATTTGCTGCTGAATAGAAAATGTTAAAGAATATTGAATGAATAATAAGAACACAAATTCAGAGTTTTAAAACACCCCTAAAAAGTAGGCAAGGTTGGTATAAGTACATAAAGAGGAAGATGGATATCGTTCCTTTTGTCAACAAATACTTGCTGCTCAGCTGCTAGGCTCCAAGCATTGATTGATCTAGGAATTTGCGGTACATTAGTGAGTCCAATGTACAAAGATCCACGCCACCAAGGGTTTATACTACAACGGTTGTATTTGTTCCTGCGGCTACTTACACAAATTACCAAATTGGTGGCTTCGAAGAACAGAAATTTATTTTCTCATGGTTCTGGAGACCCGAAGTCTGGACTCAGTATCACCAGACTGAAATCAAGGGATCTGCAAGGCCTCGTTCCTTCCAGAAGCTCCATAGAATTTTCACTTGCTTTTTCCAGCTTCCAGTGGCCACAGGCATTTCCTGGGTTTTGCCTTCGTCAGTTCAATCTCTGCCTCTGTGATCCCATCGCCTGATCCTCTTCTCTCAGCTAAACCTCCATCTGCTTTTCTCTTATAAGAACACATGATTGTGGGGCACCTGGGTGGCTCAGTTGGTTAAGCATCTGTCTTCAGCTCAGGTCATGATCTCGGGGTCCTGGGATAAAGCCCCATGTTAAACTCCCTGCTCAGTGGGGAATCTGCTTCTCCCTCTCCCTCCACCTTTCCCCCTGCTCATGCTCTCTCTCCCTCTCACACTCTCTCTCTCAACTAAATAAATAAAATCTTAAAAAAAAAAAAAAAGAACACATGCTTGCACCTAAAACCCACAGATAATGCAGGGTAACCCTTCTCAAGATCCTTAACTTAATCACATCTACAAAGACCCCTTTTTCCAAATCAGGTAACATTTATCCGCCCCAGGCATCAAGCGTCTGATATCTATCGGGGCCATTAGGTAGCCTGCCCCCCACAGCGGGAGAGACAGTTTACGGAGTGATAAATAGGTAACGTAGTAGGTGAGATAGACATAGTGATATGGGAAAAAGAAAAAGTAGGATGCGGTAAGGGGATCAGTGGTTCCAAGAATTGGAGTATAGAAGAGTTGTCGTTTAAAGAGCTGTCTTTGGCTGAGCTTCACTGAGCAAAGGAAAGGAGATGGGGAGTAAAGCGCACTGATATATGCAGAAAGGACTTCCAGCTGGAGCCGAGTCTTGAAAGAGGAGCCTGCTGATACTGTTCTTGGAACAATCAGCAAGGAGGCGACTGTGGCTGGGGATGACAAAATGATGGGAAGAGCAGGGAGAGAGCTTCGAAAGGCAAACAAGAGCCAGAACCCGCAAGGCCTTCCAGGCTATCGTAAGGACTTTCACTTTTACTCTGGGTGAAATAGATACTATCAGAACTTTGACCACATACATGGACAGACATGTTTTAAAAGTTCACTTTGGCTGCCCTATTAAAAAAAATGGACTATGGAGAACAAGAAGGGATGAAGAAGGGCCTCTGTGAAGCACTTTCCAGTAACTTAGGTGAACAGTAGTGGTGGCTGAGACCACTGAGGTGAGAATTCTAGATATATTCTGAAGTTAGAGCCAAGCTCATTTCCTCATGGGTTGGGTATGGAGGGTGAAACAGAGGAACTAAGGATGACTCCTAGTTTTGACCTTTCACAACTGGAAGCATGGAATTGCCGCTAACCGATATGGAGAAGATAGCAAGCAAGACAGATTTGGTGGGGTGCTGGGGGGAGATTAGGAACTCAATTTTAGACTGGAAAAATGCGAGGTGTTAATTAGAAACAGTGTGGCTATTTGAAGGACCCAGTTGGCTACATGAATCAGGAAAAAGACAAAATCTGGGAATATAAACTTTTAAGTCGTCTAGATTTTAGACATGGTACTAAGAGTTATGAAACCAATGAGCTCTCAACGTGCTAGAGAAGCAGATGGCAATTGCACAAGCCAAGAGGTCCAAGGATTGAGACAAGGACATCCTAATAGTATGTCAGAGAAACGCAGAGGTGTGAGAAAGGAGACAGAGAAGTTGACCAGGAAAGTAGAGGAAGACAAGAGAGCATGAAGACTTGCAAGTCAAGGAAAGAATGACATTCAAAGAGGAAGAAATAATAAGCTAGTAAATGCTGGCGATGGGTCAAGGGAGTTGACAATGAAGAACTGATCTTTGGATTGAGCAAGAAGGTGTCATAGATACAATACAGGAGCAGTCTTGACAGGGTACCGGAAGCAAAAAGCTAACAGCAAGCAGTTTAAGAGACTTTTCTGAGTCATAGCCTGGCAATCATTCCACTAACCCATTCCACAATGGTGTCTGAGCAGAAGATAGTAACTCATTTGCTGCGGAGTTTATAATTTGCCTCTTTAAGGTAGTTCTAAGGGAAAAGAGCTAAGTGGCTCTTTTTTACTTAAAGTGCATATGTTTCTGTCATGATTTTCCAGATGTTTGATTTATTTTCTGCTCTCCTACCAGCTTGACTGTCATCAGACTAGATGCTTTGCTCTACAAACACAGCTGTATGAATTGGAACACTGATGAGAGATTCGCCCTCATGGAGGCATTGTGAAGCGGCATTTCCTTGTCCTGGCACAGATAGCCCATCCAGAGCAAACAGAACAATGAGAGCAGAATTATATTTATCTCAGGCAGAACAGAGTCTGATGAAGATAATTTAGGATAACTCCACAGAATAAAAAAATATTCGAATTACTTTCCGACATGCACGAAAATGTTTCAACACAGGAACAATGGCAGAATGGTAACTCAACATGGTCTTCCTATCTTTTTCTTTCTGGAAGAGTAATGGTTGTTTTTTTCCCTGTAGTAATTTCCTGTCCTAAGACTTAAGATAAAACCCTCTACAGGGTGCCAAGGTGGCTCGGTCAGTTAAAGAGCTGACTCTTAGTTTCGGCTCAGGTCATGATCTCAGGGTCTTGAGATCAAGCCCAGCATCAGGCCCCACACTCTGTCAGAACCAGTTTGAGAGCTTTCTCTTCCTCTCCCTCTGCTTCTCTCCCTACTCACTCTCTCACCCTCTAAAATAAATATATAAATCTTTTTAAAAAGGTAGAAAAAACCCTCTATGATCTATTTAATAGCATCTTTTCTATAGAAGATTTTGCACCATTTAAAAAGATGCAATAATCCTATTGGGAAGGAAATGTTTATAAAAATAACCTGAATCTGGGCGCCTGGGTGGCTCAGTCAGTTAAGCGTCCAACTCTTGGTTTCAGCTCAGGTCATGATGTCAGGGTTGTGAGATCAAGCCCCACATTGGGTTCTGTGCTCCCCACAAAGTCTTGAGATTCTCTGTCCCTTTCCCTCTGTCCCTCCCACTTGCTCTCTCTCTCTCACTCTCTAAAATAAATAAATAAATCTTTAGAAAAAATAATGTGGACCAGATAAAATGTCATATACAAAGGCAATGCTAGGGGTAATATTTCACTGTAGATATGGAGGCCACAAGCAACTAGTTACTATAGGCATTCAAAATTTTCCTTCAGGATTCCTGAAGTCAAGCAAGAAAAGGGCATAAGTTCCTAGAGGTTCCCAGTTGCTAATTAAGGTAAGTCAAAGGGATGGTAGGGCTAGCATCTAACTAAACCTTGAGGAGACTCATCAAGGTTCTAATCTGAATGAATAGTTACCAAACTTTTGAGTGGAACTAGAACTTCTTTCTTAAAAGAAAATTCTGGAACCTCAAATAAATATTCACAATCCCCAAATTCTTCATACATCACAGACAAAATGAATTTTTGTTGTTCTTTTTAAGTTATAAAGAATAATAATAAAATAAGCACCCATGGACATACTACTCACCCTGTGAGCTAAAACAGTAACCATACCACTGAACCAACCTATGTGATCATACCTTACCCGAAGCCCCATTGACCCACAAGAGGTAAGTTGTTTTTGCCATTTTTAATGCAGGTAGAAGTATAAATTGAAACTACTGCTTTGGAAAACAATTTTGCCTTATTATGTAAAGCTAGATCTGAGCATGCTTATGGACACTTTGATTCCACTCTTGCGTATATACCCAGATGCAGCTGGAGATGGGCAAGACCACTCAGTTCATTAATGCTGACACTTCGGTGTTTACTGCTCGATCATTTCTGTATTAATACAAACTCACAATAACATATATATTTTTTTACTTTTACTTACTTAAAAAACAAGAATGGTATTAGGTAGTGGTCTCAAACATTATTTACTTATAAATATTTTCAATATAAGCATTTGTTTTTGATCAGTTTCTCTTTTATTACCCATCCTCGGGGGAAAGTCTGTGAAGCTGAATCAGGGGATGGGAAGGGACTGAACAGAGAGACTGTAGGTGGAGAGGAAGGATTCACAGACAAGATTAGTCCCTCCTGGGGGGAGACAGGAGAGAGGAGAAGCAGTGTAGGGGTGGTGGAAATCCTAGGGCATTTAAACCAATGACAACCCTCCAGCGTTAGTAGAGACTGTTGCCATGGGCTATGAATTTGGCATCCTTCCATATTTGAAAGAGAAACAGTCAAAGCTCAGATTTTGTTATTTATTTTTTGCTTTGTTGTTTTGACGATGATTCGTGGACTGTTCTAGGTACTGAATCACGTGGGTTTGAGATCCATAAAGGTCACATACATATGACTATTAGCTTGCTTTTTTTTTCAGTTGACAATCTTTTGTTTCGGATAACATGAACATCTTTCTCTCATCGACAGACAGAGCCATAAAATTATTTTCAATGACTACATAATATTGAAAACTACTGATGTACCATAACATTTGCCACCACCCCGCTATTGGAACGACAGAAAACGAGTCTGTAATAGCCAGCACTTGAGAAGGTTTCCCAGAATCGGTGCTTTCATACACTGCTGGTAAGAATCTGAAACACCTCAACTTTTTCAGTGAATTTCTGTTTTATAGGCATCTGTCAACACTATCTACAAGGAAATATTGCAGTTTGTATAGTAAATAATTAGTTATAAATCGACATTTTTCTGCTGAATAATTATATATTTTTGAATGTCACTTTACATTTCTAATTGCTCTTTATTCTGGACATATATAAAACAATACCATATGTTTCATTTCCGTGATTCATAGGGTCAAGGACGACATCTGTTCCGTTTCTATCATGGAACATGAAGTTCCATCCTGTAGCACGGGAGGTGGCTTAATTAATATTATTTGCAAATAATGATAATGAAGCACAGAGCAACCCTCTCTTCATCTGCTAGTGATTCTGTCTCCTTAATTGTGCATGAAGGGAATTAATTACGATATTTTCGTGCTTTTTCTAAAGCGACGCTCAACTACAACTTAGAATGCAAAAGGGAGAGTTACAAGTAAAGTTTCATGTGGACCAAATTCTCCTGCCAGGCAGCCAGCCTTTAAAAATCCTTAGGTCCTTGCTAAAAATGTTGTTTTGTTGTATATTAATTTCATAAGGAAAGTAGAATAATTTCCTTACGAAACTTACCAACGGATTTATTTTCATGAATTTTGAAATGTTGCTTGTGTTTTTGCCATACAGATGCCATTCTAACATTCTCACTCTCCTCTGAAACTGATGTAAGACTTTCTCTTCAACTTTAATGAATCCTATCTCCATGTGAGCTCATTAGAGCCTCTCTTTGCTCTCCCGTTCTGCCCTTTTAAGGTACCTTTATATGTTTTTTCCAAATAATTTGTGTTTTACATCAATTGTATGGATAGTTTCATCTAGACAAAGACGCCTAATCTTATTGAGGTGAACAAACCAATGACAAAGATGAGAAAAAAGATCTTGGTCCAGCCAAGTTCTCATTCTTTTACCTGCTGGGTGAAAGGGTTTTGAGTAGATAAACGAGAGTTGACTACAGATGGATAAAGATACAAGTGGTACTGTTATGTTGAAAATACGTGTTCTCAGATTAAAAGTATGATTTTTTAATTGTAATCAATATCAAAGAGAGCAGAGTTCAGCCATATAGCCAGAGTTGTTGATTTTACCCTTCAACCATTTACTCACTCATCCGTTGAACAAATGGAACCACTTATTGCCATGTTCTTGTCCCTGTATTTATAAGAAGTGAATCATGTTGTAAGGGAAGCAGATATTAACATACAGGAAAAAAGAAGAAGAGAAGGGAGGAGAAGAGAAGAGGAGAGCTGGAGGGGAGGGGAAGGCAGGGGAGGGGAGGAGGAAAAAAACATCAGAAGTTTAGATGATATAGTAGGCCTGTGGACAGGGTGCTGTGGAAGTAGAGGGGTGCAAAATAGGGTACATTTACACCACAAATGGATTGATGAGGAGGATTTCTTCAGATGAAGAGAGGAACAAACATCTGTCAATGGTAACGCTGCCATTCAGATGTGTGATTTCTCCAGTTATTTTGTTAAAAGAATATTTGACAAAATGGGCCATTGGTGACATGGGCTCAGGTGTGACCCACAGTGTACTGACAGGCAGGCAGTGGAAAATGGACAGAGGGGCTGAAAAGAAGCCAGTCAATTCCCTCATCCCTCATGGTTGAGCCACCTGGCTGAGCCTCCCTGGAGAAGTGGGTAGCTTCTTCTAATTAAACAAGAACCACTCTAGTGAAATGATTCCCTCCAGCCAGACAGTCCAGATTATTGACTCTTACCACCGTCGCTCAATTTGAAACACTCTCTTCATGCCAGGACCCTCAACCTCCAGGCCAGGAGAACAGTGTGCAGTGATAGAGGAAGGGCATGGCCAAGCAAGGTATCAGAGATGTGTTTGACAGTGACATAGGATGAAATTTAGATGGAGCATGGAATAAGGGCTCCTTGTTTCATAGTTAAAATCTAAGTGTCTTAGAAATGGACAGAGTAAAAGGTTTTTGTATTGTTGAGGGAACATAGCACAGGGACAGAGAGCTAGAGAAACAGAGCCGTCTTGCCTAATGCCCTGGGAAGGGAAGAGGAGGGAGGTCTGTGGGCACCCTGAGCCTCAGGAATCTGGATACCACTCCAGGGGAACACCCAAACAGTTAGCATGGTCTCAAAGAAAACAGAAAAATTACAGTAAATTCCCAGCTTCAGCAAAGATCTCTGTACTTCACACTTGCCCTTGAGAATTTAGCTAATAGATTTCAAAACCTTATCACAGGCTTGCACAATGAGGATGTCATTCGTGATTACCAACACCAGAAATTCACAGATTCTGATGTGACCCTCACACGAGAAGGAACCAACTGTAATACATTCATGAATACAATTCCCCATCAGCTCCTTAAGTGGGACTCTGGTTTCAGCATGTCCTGGATATAAAATAAATATTAAAATTCTATTTATTGTACACCTTTGTTATTAGCAAGCCTAGTTCATACCTATTAACATACATGAGACAAAATTTCAGAGAGCAGTTTGTATTTTATCCTTCTGGCTGGATTCTCACAAAAGCCTGTTGAGTTCATGGCCCTAGTCGGCCTTTACATAAATGCATTTTGTGTGTACAACACGATACCAAAGAAAGAAAATACAGAAGACAATAATCCATCTGCAATTCCTCCCGGAAAATAAGTCAAAGTATATATTGTACTTATGGTGGGTATCACTGGAATTATTTAAAAATCCATAATAAGCATACTAAAAGCTAGAGATGGCTACTTTCATGGACCATGTTCTTGAATCCTCAATCAGTCCTGCAAGGTTGGCTATGGAGAATGCAGAGAAAAATTTCCAGACATATAAATAGTTTATTATAAGATATGGCTTTGACCACAAACTTCTCTTCGGTCTTCTGTACATGTGTCAATGGTAAGGAACACTTTCTATTTTAGCATTTCCCCCATGGCATTAAGACATATGGATTCAGGGTGGAATTCTCCCTCCAGACTGTGCCTTCTTGGATGATCAGTACCATGTCTATGCCTTGTCCATATTTGCTTCCCTAGCACTTAGTATAAACATTCAGTGTATGTTCATAGCATTTAACTTAATTGCAACATTATGAAGTTGGAATCTCCCACCTAACTAGCAACAAAGATGGTTTGGTTTTCCTCATTTCTCTACCAACTGATCAGCCTTGGGCAGAACAGCCAAGCTCTCAAATCTAAGGTGGCTTGTATAAAGAAGTCTTGGGGGACTGACATCTGAAGTCTATTTTGAAGTTTCCTCTAAGAAATTTGTTTTATTTTGGGAGCTGTAGAGTGCCTTCAATCTTAGGAAACCAAAAGATGTTTGAATTAGTATCTCCATGTGGTCGAACCTCAAGCAACAAATCCACTGAGGGGAAGAATTGCCTTAAACTAAATCAGTCCAGCCTCAGAAGAAATATAAGGTTAATTGAAGTTGTCTGTTTGTTTTGGTTGTTTAGTTTTCGTTTCTACTCCCTGAACTTAAAAGTTGAAGCCTGGTTTTATTTTGGGTCATGGCTTCATTTGTACTTGGGAGTGGGTTTTACTGCCCCCTAGCTGAAGAGAGGGTCATAACTCTTATTTCTCTAGCCCTGGAGACCAGGGAACCCACTGTCTGTTTATTATTATTATTATTATTATTATTATTATTATTATTATTATTATTATTTTATGTTAGTCAACACACTGTCTTAACAAAATGACCTGGGTCCAAAGTGCACCAAACGTACCAGGAGGTTGCATCTAACTTACATGGAAAGGAAAGAAAAAAGGAGGACCCCACTAAGGTTTATCAGGGAGAAAAATTTGAAGCCCAGAATGTATGTCCCTGTGTTGCCTATGTGATGTTTTCTCGGGTAAGTATCTAACCAGGAAGCATATTTTAGAGAGACAGACACTCTTTTCATTAAAATAAAAACTCAATGAAGAGAAGGAAAATGAAGATAATGGCAAACAAAAATGTCTGATCCTGTTTACCGTTATCCTTCCTATTTACCATGGCTCCAGGAATGTTTTCCTTATTATCTTATTAAAGAACATTCATAACCAAGAGGTCACAGAGCTTACTATTATAATACATAATGTAGGAATACTATGAAGTTTCAATTTATATATGATAACCTAAACCATTTATATTTTGTATTGTTGTTTAGTATATAATTGGAAAAAAAATATAGGACTTTAATAGAAATTGCTGGATGTGCAATTAAACTAATAGAAAATGACGCAGGGGCACCTGGAGTGGCACAGCTGGATAAGCGTCCAACTCTTTGTTTCAGATCAGGTCACGATCTCAGGATGGTGGGATAGAGCCCCACGTCGGGCTCTGTTCTCAGTGCAGGGTCTGCTTAAGATTCTCTCTCCCTCTCCCTCTGCCCTTCCCACTTGTGCTAAATAAATAAATAAGAAAAGAAAATGACCTAAACCATTTATGTTTTGCATTGCTGTCTTTTAGCTAGATTCTTGGTATATAATTGGGCAAAGTACTTGTGAAACTTTAATAGAACATGGGTAGGGGATGCTCTAAATAAATATCCCCTAACCTGATATTTGCCTCTATTCCCATTTGAAACTACTTTTTCCTACTTGAGAAGAGCAATGTATATGATTCATTAGCAAAAAAAAAAAAAAAAAAAAAAAAAAAAAAAAAGATACTTTATTGCAATATTTTCACTGGGGTGTAACTGAAGCTAAGGTATGGATAGATAAAAGAAACTAGCTAATTTGTTACCATTTGTAAGCTATTACTATTTTATGTTCTACTGAAAATTGAAGTTTTTATTACTGCCTTTGCTTGTTTTCAAGCATCCTTCAAAGGAAGGATGAATGTTCTGATTTACAGATGGCAGGTCTATAGATCAAAACTTTATTTTATATTTTACTAATTACTAGTGAGGGGCGCCTGGGTGGCACAGCGGTTAAGCGTCTGCCTTCGGCTCAGGGCATGATCCTGGCGTTATGGGATCGAGCCCCACATCAGGCTCCTCCGCTGTGAGCCTGCTTCTTCCTCTCCCACTCCCCCTGCTTGTGTTCCCTCTCTCGCTGGCTGTCTCTATCTCTGTCGAATAAATAAAATCTTTAAAAAAAAAATTACTAGTGAACATGAATATCAAATAAAAGACCAGGTGAAACAGATAGCCCTAAATGTATTCCACCTATAACAGAATACAAGAATATTGTCTACTTTTTCTATGCTGAGAGCAAAGATTAATCGTCATGGTTTAGAGTTTTGAAGGACCATATCTCTGACCTTTCACTAGTACATAATCTCAAATGATAACAAATTGTTTCCTTTCTATAGAATCCATTTTCCCAGAGGCACTTCATGATGTTGGGTTTTAATTTGAAAACAGCATGGCAAAATATAGTAATTATAAGAAAAAAAAGTCACTGAAGCAATATAACAACATTCCCCAGAAGGTCATACTCTGCTTTGTAGTCGAGATGCTCAGGTTATTATTTTCCCAACTATGAAGTTCCCAGGTGTAATTCAGGGGAGGCTAAATACTTTATGGATGCTTATAAATTGAGATGATGTAGTATGTCTGTAATGTAAGATGATGTTATATTTTTGCTCTTAAATGAAATTAATATGCATATTATTTCTTGGTGTTTTATTTTGTGGGGGGAAAACAAAATAACTAAATAATTTTAAAGTATTAAAATTTCAGATCTCATTACTCTATAGATGCTTCCAAGTATCTGGATATTTAGCAGTATGGACAAGGAAATACACAGGGTTTAGGTTGCTATAGCAATTCTACTTCACTCCATGAATTCCAACGAAAGCAAAAGACAAGGAAAAAGAAGCAATAATACAATCAGATAACTTAAATTGGAGGTTGCTACCTCATAAAATTGGCAAAGATTAAGGTTTGCATTAAATCTGATGCAAAGCAACATATACAAGAAGTCATTTTGCCAACAACAAAATATGTTCTTTATTGAATATCTACCATGAGTTGGACATCATACTATGCACTAAGTATAATTTCATTAGCTATGACAACAGTTGTCTGAGGGTAGTGTTTATCATCTCTTTTTTAAGGAAAATAGAAACAGGCTTGCACAGATTAAGAAGGCTTCTGATGCACGTATAGCTAGTAAATGGGAACATTGGGACCTAGTGTGAGTCTCTGAGGATCCCCGAATCTGTGCTCTTTTAACAAAGGAAAACATACAGATTTGTTTATTACCACCACACAAATACTCCTGGTCTCAGTTCATCACATACAGCAATCTCATAGGGCTATTTTTCTACTATCCCAGGGATGGAGTCAGGACCTTCTAAGTGTCCCCCAATCCCACCCACTCTGAGTGCCCTGCTAATAGTGTAAATACATGGAAGGCCCTCTACACGTGGACTCCATTGATAGTTGGAATCAGTTAGGTTCTTTCTCTTGTTTCTTACAGCATAAAAGCAAACAACTGTAGATTCCCTACGTACTCAAACTGGCCACAGATTGAGAAAAAAGTATACTTTCTTAGGATTATTAAAAATAGTCAAAATCTTGGGGCGCCTGGGTGGCACAGCGTTTAAGCATCTGCCTTCGGCTCAGGGCGTGATCCCGGCGTTATGGGATCGAGCCCCACATCAGGCTCCTCCGCTATGAGCCTGCTTCTTCCCCCCCCACCCCCCCTGTTTGTGTTCCCTCTCTCGCTGGCTGTCTCTATCTCTGTCTAATAAATAAATAAAATCTTTAAAAAAAAATAGTCAAAATCTGGGGCACCTGGGTGGCTCAGGTGGTTAAGCAGCAAACTAAGATTTTACCTCAGGTCATGATCTCAGGGTAGTGAGATCGAGCCCCCCACTCAGCAGGGAGTCTTCTTGAGATTCTCCCTCTCCCTCTTCCTCTGTCCCCGCCCCGACTTGCTCTCTCTTAAGAATAAATACATAAATCTTTTTAAAAAATGGTCAAAATCCCTAATAGTGATTAGATAAATACTGGTGTAGTTTTCAGTTTTAATGTCTAAAGAAATTGGTTAAGATTCTTACAGTTCTTAGCATATTTTGAATGGTTTTAAGAATTTTGATAAAAACTAAGGTTAAAGAGGGGCACCTGGGTGGCGCAGTCGTTAAGCGTCTGCCTTCGGCTCAGGGCGTGATCCCGGCATTCTGGGATCGAGTCCCACATCAGGGTCCTCCGCTAGGAGCCTGCTTCTTCCTCTCCCATTCCCCCTGCTTGTGTTCCTTCTCTCGCTGGCTGTCTCTCTCTGTCAAATAAATAAATAAAATCTTTAAAAAAAAAAAACTAAAAAAACTAAGGTTAAAGAATGTCAATAGAAATACAACTTAATGAATCAAATACTTGTATGCCGATTATCCATTTCTGAAGGTTTATTTTAATGTTATATACCCTGTATAAATGTTAATTAGAAAATTGAATAAGAGATTTTTTTTAAGAACTTTATAATTATGAAACACATATAACCAAAAAAGAAAAGCTGATTTTGACTTAGTCATCCAAACAATTCCAGCGTTTTGAATCAAGAAGTTTGAACAAATGTCCATCAATAAATGAATGGATAAAGATGTAGTATATATATATAATGGAATACTACTCAGCCATAAAAAATGACATTTTGCCATTTACAACAATGTGGATGGAGCTAGAGAGTATTATGCTAAGCAAAATAAATCAGAGAAAGACAAATACCATATGATTTCATTCATATGTGGAATTTAAGAAACAAACCAAATAAACTTGGGGGGGAGGGGCACCTGGGTAGCGCAGTCGTTAAGCTTCTGCCTTCCGCGCAGGGCGTGATCCTGGCATTCCAGGATCGAGTCCCACATCGGGCTCCTCTGCTGGGAGTCTGCTTCTTCCTCTCCCACTCCCCTGCTGTGTTCCCTCTCTTGCTGGCTGTCTCTCTGTCACATAAATAAATAAAATCTTTAAAAAAAAAACATGGGGGGGAAAAAGAAAGATGGGGCAAACCAAGAACAGAGTCTTAATAATAGAGAACAAACTGATGATTACCAGAGGGGAGGGGGGTGTGGGGTTGGGTGAAGTAGGTGATGGGGATTAGGGGAGGCACTTGTCCTGATGAGCACTGGGTGTTGTATGTAAGTGTTGAATCACGAATTTGTACACCTGAACTAATGTTACACTGTATATTAACTAACTGGAATTTAAATAAAACTTTTTAAAAAAAGTTTAAACAAATAATAGCATCACCTGGAAAAAGTTTACCTAAATTGCAAGTCAAACAATTTAGTTTAAAATGTGTGTGTCCTCATATGTGCCAACCCTGTAAATATAAATCTATATTTGTAAACTAACTTATTGTATTATTTTGAATTAATTTTACATTAATGTGACCTAAGAAAAAGGATTTTGAGTTTTAAATCTGCAAAGTTAACACAAAATAGGAAAAACAGTAAATAAAACATCGTTAAGTAAATATTTGGCTTTAAAAAAATAATGCATTGATAGCTTCATCAAATCGTTCTTATTGTACAAGTTTCTAAAGCCTTATTTCTGAGGATTGCAAATGTAGTGGTTGCAAATGTAGCCAGAGAAAAGAGTAATAACAATAATCATAGCTAACGTTTACTGAATGCTTGCAATGTGTCAAAAACCATTTGAAGCACTTTAAGTAGATAATCTAATCTAGTCTTTGAAACAACCCTAGAGGTAGGAAAACTCTAGTTTACAGGTAAAGACACTGAGTCAGGAAGACAACAAGTAACTTGAGCAAGACCACATAGTCAGTGGGTGGAGCTGGGATCTGAGGGGAGCCTGACTCCACAGACTGTGCTCTTGAAACTACCCTATTTTCAAATATTGATGTGGACAGAGAGAAAGAAACAGAGAGAGACAGAGACAGAGGGAGACAATGGGAGGGAGAGAAGGCAGAGAGAGAGGGAAGGGGGATGAAGAAGGGAATTGGGAGAGAAGCTAGGTTGTATTTTAAGCAGGATGTCTAGCAAAGGCTCCTGAGAAATGACACTCACTTTAACCCTGAAAAAAATGGCAGAGCTATGAGAATGTTTGCAAAAAGTCTCCTCAGGTAGAACAGTTGTATAAGAATGGCTTTCCTAGCTCCTCCCCATTATACCAAAATCCAAGACCTAGGGATCTCGTGTTGTCCCTCATTTCTAACCAGTTCCCCATTTCCTTGCATCTAAGAATGAAAAAAAAAAAAAAAAAAACAGGAATCTCACTGACTCTTTTCTTTTTTTTTTTAAGATTTTATTTATTTATTCATTCATTCATTTATTTATTTATTTATTTATTTATTTATTTATTTGAGAGAGAGAGTGTACAAGAGTGAGGGTCAGAGGGAGAAGCAGACTCCCCACTGAGCAGGGAGCCCGATGTGGGGCTCGATCCCAGGACTCCAGGATCATGCCCTGAGCCTCAGGCAGATGCTTAATTGACTGAGCCACCCAGGTGCCCCTCACTGACTCTTTTTTTTATGTGAATATTGATTATTGCTTTTATCTCTTAATGTGGAATTATCGACTTTTGTTTCCTGGTGGGTGTGCATGTGTTTGACAAGTCGTTTTTACCATTAATCTCTGTCTCCTTTCTCTTCCAACCTTGAGGCCACTGTCACAGCTTCCAAATGATCAAGTCCCACACAATTCAATGCCCCTTTAGGGGCCCTTCTCAGAACAGGGGCTTACTTGTATGACAAATCCTTGTGTATTTCAGGATACACTGAAGAGAGACACTGACCCAAGAGAAATTTAGCGCTAATTTTAGATAGCTGAGTACATTCTAAAATTTTTTTGTATTTTTGAAGCATAGTTACATGCATTAAAATGCCCATAACTTAACTATACATTTTTATAAGTTATGACAATGTATAATTCCATATAACACCAATCAAAATATAAAACATTACCATGACCATAGAAGTTTTGCTTGTGGGCCCTTTCCAGAAAATTCTACTCCTCCCACAAAGGCAACCACTTTTCTGTAATCGATCTCCCCATAGATTGTTTTGCTTTTCTTGAGTTTTATATAAATTGAATTTTACAGTATGTGTTCCCTTGTGTCTGCCTTCTTTCATTCCCTATAATTTTGGGGGAAGGAGTGAAAAGTATTTCTTTTTATTGCTACATCGTATCTCACTGTATCAATATACCACAGCTTATTCATTTTCTTATTGATGGTAGTTGATTTTGGTGGTGTTCTGCTTTCTTCATCTTTCTTAGTAGAAAGCAGCAATATAAAAGATTTTTTAAACATAATCTTTAATATAGTTTGGGTAAACACCTGGGAGCAGAATCACTAGGTCATAAACTCTGTTTCACTTAATAAGAGCCATCGCGTCTTTCCAATGTGGATTTTCACACCCCTCCAGAAATGTACAAGATCCAGCTGCTCTCACATCTGCTCCGTCACTTCTAACGTTAGCCTTTCCAATTTTAACCATTCCAGTGAGTGTGGTAGTAACTCTTCGTGGCTTTAATTTGCATTCCCCTAATGACTAAGGGTGTTGAGAATATTTCAAGGTGCCTTTGTCCATTAATCAATCTTCTTTTTGAAGTGTCTGTCCAGTCTTTTACCCATTCTTAATTATCTCTTAATTATCGACTAGTAATTTGTAATAAGTCTTTTGTCAGGTATATGCGAAAATATGTTTCTCCCTTCCTGTGGGTTTCACGTCATTTTCCAATTGTCCTTATTGAAAAAGAGCAATTTTTATCTTGAGGCCCAGCTCATCAAATTTTTGCACATGTAGCGCGTTTTTGCTTCATAAGAAATTACTATCTACTTCAAAAAAAGAAGTGTTTCTTCTAGCGATTTTATGGTTTTAGCTTTTACAGAGAAGTTTGCAATGTAGGGGCGCCTGGGTAGCTCAGTCAGTTAAGCATCCAACTCAACCTCCACTCAGGTTGTGATCTCAGGGTCGTAAGTTCAATCCCCACATTGGGTTCCATGCTAGGGGGAGACTACTTAAAAAAATAATAGTCTGAAATCTAATTTGAACTAATTTTGGTATATAATATTGTATATTGATTAACGTATTTTTTCTAGGAATTTTATGATTTAATGTTTAGATTTAGATCTGCAATCTAATTCAAATTATTTTTCATATGGTGTGACATATAGGTCAATGTTTACATTTATTTTTTTCATTTGAATGTTCAATTATTCCTATATGGTTGATGATATTCAAGGACTTCTGACAACAAAAATGTTAGAAGAGAAAACTAAAAATTGTGTTTGTGTGCCTAATTATGTTTGGAAGGGCCAGTTATGAATTACTCCCAGTTATCATGTAATATATTAGAAATTTACATGTCAGTAAGTGTGGCACATTAACTTTGCTGAAGGCTTTCTTTTATTGTAATTTAAAACTCTCCAGCATAAATACAATCTTTTTTGTGTGCTGTTTTGGCAGTCTGCTCATCTGCAACAAAGATCTTGACTGATGAAGGAATTTTAAGGTTTTACAGAAGCTCAAATTTATATTTAAAACTATTGCTTACTGTCATCATCTACAACGCGTGTTCATCTTTCATCAGTCACCATAGATTTCATGCCTACAACTTCATCTCTAAGAGTCTCCATTTTTTGCTTATTATTTTAAAAGACCTTTACATCATTTCTAGTTTTCAGATTCTATTTAGAAGCATATTCAATCAATTGGTAAATATGCATGATTGAATATGTATCAGATATTGACAAATAACTCAAGATTTTATTAGAATATAAATGATAGAGGCACCTGGGTGGCACAGTTGGTTAAGCTTTGAACTCTTGGCTTGGGGCTCAGGTCATGACCTCAGGGTCCTGAGATCGAGCCCCATGATGAGCTCCCAGCTCTGCACAGCATCTGCTTGAGGATTTTCTCTCTCCCTCTCCCTCGGGCCCCTCCCCACTGCTCTCTGTCTCACTCTCTCTTTCAAAAATAAATAAATCTTTTAAAAACATATATATATATATATAAATGATATAGAATAAAAATATTTGAAGGTAAAGAACCAATGTCTAAAAACCTAAGGCTGAACTAATCCAAGTAGTTATCTGGCTTCATAATGGTCAAAGTCTAAAGTGGGTGTTGACTCAGACATACAGAATTTTCATATTTTTCAAAATTTCATAATAATCACATTTTCGGTCTCCAGATGATACCACATCATGTACAGGACCAAAAGGAATTTTGAAGACAAATGAGGCTCTCAGCAAGCAATGAGTTATCCTTTCTTGAGTGGAGTACTGTTGGAGTTAAGTGTGCTTAAAGCACCATGGATAGTAAAAGTACTAAATAAGAGCCAGGATGCTCATCGGGGGTGCTCTAGAAGCAAAAATCATAGAATTTTCTGTAACAAAATAGTTGTTAGCCACAAGAACCATAAGAACCATTACCACCACAGTGAGAACCATATATACAGCCACACCTACAACCATAGCTGGAGCCATATTTCCATCTCCACACACATTTCTGTAGTAATTGAGCTTGATGGCATCAGGAGATGATCATTCAGGTGGGTTACAGAAGAAGATTTCACATACCGCCTTGGGATTTTTCTATATAATCAGAAGTTTACAGAATGTGTATCACACCTTGTCTTCTAGACCCACAAAAAATTATACTTAAAAAAGCTTATTATTGCTTTATTTTATGTCATAAGAAGCCATCTCATTTTATGGGCCTTAGTTCAGTTCCCCCAAATCAATCATGAACTTTCAGAAATAACTTGTGTATTCTAGAGACATGTTTCCAGTGAGTTCCAAATAATATTCCACAAGTGTCATGGTGCAAAATAACACACTGCCTTTCTCTTCACTAATCCAGAATTATATCTTGCACTAAAGTTGGTGCTATGTTAAATTTCTTGATCTCCTAATCCAGTAGTTGGCCATTTGCCTCTTCATTATTCATTTCCTATTCTCAGTTGATTTAAAGGCAATTTACTTACGAAATAAGCATCAGATTTCCAGCCTGACCCTGTTCCTTGTGAACCCCTCATAGAGTCACACCTTCTCCCACCTTCCCTCCTTCTTTTCCAAATCAGCATTTCTCAGTTCCAGCACATTTTCAATATGGACCATTCTTTAGTATGGCTTTTATTTCATTTCTATAGCCTCATATTTTCGAAGACCTTTACATCATTTCTAGTTTTCAGGGTCTGTGATGTATAAATTGTCACTGACATCTCTCTGGACTGGAGTGTATGAACTCATACCCACCCATGCCTGCCTCCCAAGGAAGGTAAATGTCATTTCTCCAGAACCCCCTGGGGAGAATTTCCTCAAGCTGTCCTGGAGGTTTGTCCTTTTGCTCTCATCCCCCACGTATGACACACCAAAACATAATTCTTGAACCCTAATCTCAGTCCCTCTTCACCTACTCCAATCTGCTTCCTCCCACGAAAAAATAACAATGCTATATCCAGAATTTCCTGCCATTTTCCCTTTTATATAAGTCTGTGAGACCACCACTTCCATGAATACTTCAACTATTTGATATAAATAGGGCAATCTACCCGCCACCCAAAGTACACAATCTGCATTGTATTTCTTTTTAAAGTTACCGTCTGTCAAGCTAAGCAATCTGTACTAAGCAGATGGGTGACAGAGGGGCAGAGGCAGAGAAAATCAAGAGTGCTCTCAAGGCTTTTTTTTTTTTTCTTTTGAAAGGAATATGTCTTTATAAACAATTTAAATATGGAACTGATGGCCCGGAACTTAATTGCCCAAAAAAGGTGAATTAACACTGAAAAAAAAAAAAAGAAAGAAAGAAAAAGAGAATTTCTCCTTTTCTCTATTCTCTTTCAGCTTCTCTATGTAAACACCACCATGTTGAGAGTAGACAGATTTTCTCTTTGGCTGCTGTAAACAACTGTCTAACAGAAAGTCATCTCTTAGGGACACCTGAGTGGCTCAGTTGGTTAACCGTCTGCCTTCGGCTCAGGTCTTGATCCCAGGATCTTGGGATCGAGTCCCGCATTGGGCTCCTTGTTTAGCAGGGATCCTGCTTCTCCCTCTGCCTGCTGTTCCCCCTGCTCGTCCTCGCTTGCTCTCTCTCTATCTCTCTCCTGACACATAAATAAATAAAAATCTTTAAAAAAAAAAAAAAAAGAGAAAGAAAATTTTCTCTTAAACCTTATCTGGAATAGGCATGTTAGTAGGGGCTGAGATTACCAGATAAACTACAGAGATACTCAAAGTGAATTTCAGTCCTTCAGTGAATGACTATTTTAATCATTAGTGAATGACTAATACTGCATGGGACATTCTTATATTAAAATATCATTTGCTGTTGACCTAAAATTGAATGTCCTGTATTTCTATTTACTAAATCTGACAATACAACATAGGAATAAATAAACGCATGAGATATCCTTAGTAGATTCAGTCATATTCTTCCTATAGATAAGCCACGTTAAGTGTTAATGCAACATGCTCTGAAGGAACTAGAGTTAAACCATCAGTTACTACTATTTATAGCTTAATGATAAAGGCCACTTTTACATATTTTAGGCATTTCCTTCTGAGAGAGCCACTGAAAAGAAATGATCTCATTAGTGACTCCTCCACATCTTCCCATGGTCTTCACACTGGGACAAGCACTATCAGGCCACTTCTTAGACTGGAACCGCAGGCTCATGACATTTGTTTGTGTTCTGAAGCTGTGGGTTATGAAACATTTACACAGCATTTTACAAAGCATCATGCTGGGGAGTAATTTTGACGATTTCATAGGGACCACATTTGGGTCACTACTTTGTATTCCAGTCCAAATAAAACACTTCAATGTCTAATGGTAGCATGCTATGCTTTTAAAAATAGATCTATTTTAGGCAGTGACAAATACACACATGAAATTACACGTGCTTTTAAAAATTAAGTCAATTATATTACCAGCTTATGTACTTCCCATCAAATACATGTGAGCATAAAGTATTAGCCCCTCTAGTTCCGTGTGATCCTATGATTTTAAAATAAAGGAGAATTAACAAGAACTTTTTTTTTTTCAGAAAAGTTAAGTCAGAGAGAAATATATGCACCCAAATACATAGCTTTTAGGTTAGTTAACCATTTTTTTAAAAGTAATCTCTGTGCCCAACATGGGGCTCAAACTCATGACCCCAAGATCAAGAGTTGCATGCTCCACTGACTGAGCCAGCCAGACGCCCTACAAATGCACGGTTTTTAAAAAGACTGGAAGCAAAAGTAATAAAATTACAGTAGTAATTTTCTCTAGTTAGTGTAATTATGGTTTAATTTCTCTTTTAAAATTTTGAGTTTATAAATGTAACACAGTGATAAAATATTACTTTTATAATCAGAAAAATAAACATTATAACTTTTCTTCTTTAAATCGAGTAAAAGTCATATTAATGGAAGTGATAAACTCCTTTTACATATTCCCGTTATTAACTTTTCCCTGCTACTTCTTCACCTTATGGTTGTTTGGGGAAAATAATATCAATTGATAAATTAAGAGAAAAAACCTCTTTTGGCGACATCCAGCACTTCATACTAGGTTTTTGTATCAGCTTGCCGGGGCTGCCGTAACAGAGTGCCCAGCTGGGCGGCTTGAACACTAGAAATTGATTGTCTTGCAGTTCCATGGGCAGGAGGTCTGACCTCAAGCTGACTGGTTCTTCCGAGGGCTGTGAGGGAGATTCTGTTCCAAATCTCCCTCCGGGTTCTGGGAGCCTCAAGTGTTTCTAGGTTTGTAGGTTATGTTCTCCCTGTGTCTTCGCATCATCTTCTCTCTGCAAGTGTCTGTGTCTGTGTCTAAGTCCCTGTCCTAAAAGGACACAGTCGTGTTGGATTGGGCCCACCCTAAAGACATCATCTTGGTTTGTTATCTACAAAAACCCTGAGTACAAATAAGGTCATATGGACAGGTCCTGTAAGTTGGGACTTCACCATCTTTGGAGGGGAGACAATTCAACCCATAACACTTACAAAAAGTGTCATGACTGCAAAAGCAGTCGTTTTGCAACTAGTAATAAAAAACATGCCAAAATGTACTCACTACAGACTAAGTTGAATGTCTCATTTATTGTGCGATGGGAGACTGTAGTGTTTGTGGTGGGTAGAGTGTATTCTTTCTCCACCAGTTTGCAAAAGTCATAGACCCTTATACCCAGAATTATTTGCATGAAGTACTTTGGTGGGAGGTTTGATGTCAGCAGGGACTGTATAAAATCTCTATGAGAATACAGTTACAGAAGTTGCATGGCTTCCAAATGATGGGTGATCCCAGTGTTACACAGAAGAAAGAAGCACTGGACAGTGGTAATAGGATAGTTTGTCTCTAGAAGGTTCTGCTCATTAATCACAACAGCACACTTAAAACTGGAAAAAAAAACACAATAGTTAGGAGACCTAATTCTTGACCTTGTTTCATCATCTAACTACTAAAGTTTTCTCTAATTAGAATCTTTGTACACTGTGGTGGGAATGTAAAATGTTGCAGCTGCTATGGAAAAAAGCATGGAGATTCTTCAAAAAAATTATAAATAGCATTACCATATAACCCAGCAATCCCACTTCCGGGTATTTATCCACATGAACTGAAATCATTGCAGCATTTCTCACAACAGCCAAGAGGCAAAACAGCCTAAGTGTCTACCCACAGATGAATGGATAAAGAAAATGTGATAGATGCAGACAAGGATATAGTATTCAGCCTTAAAAAACAGAAAGAAAGTCTGCCATTTGTGACAACATGGGTGAACCTGGAGGATGTGATGCTGAGTGAAATAAACCAGTCACAGAAGGACAAACACTGCATGATTCCACTTGCATGCAGTATCTAGAATTGTCAAACTCCTAGAAACAGAGAATAGAAAGGAGGTAGCCAGGGATGGGAGGGAGGGAGAATGGGGAGTGGAAGTTCAACAGATACAATGTGTCAAAAGTGCAAGACAAGTAAGTTTCAGAGATCTGCTCTCCAAAGGTGTACTTATAGTTCACAATACTGTGTTGTGCACTTACAAATCTAAGAGTGTAGACCTCATGTTAAGTGTTCTTACCATAGTAAAGGGGTGTCTGGGTGGCTCAGTCAGTTAAGCGTCTGCCTTCAGCTCAGGTCATGATCTCAAAGTCCTGGTATCGAGCCCCACATAGGGCTCCTTGCTCAGCAAGGAATTTGCTTCTCCCTTTCCCTCTGACTGCCCCTCCCCCGGCTTGTACTCTCTCCCTCTCTCTCTCTGTCAAATAAATAAATAAATAAATAAAATCTTTTTTTTAAAAAAAAAGGTGTTCTGACCACAGTAAAAAAATGAAATGAAACAAAATGCTACTGAGAAAAAGAATAAAAAACAAAACTTTGGCCCCAAATGGATTTCTGTAGTCAGATGCATTGGTCCTCCCTTCTGTCATCTGGTCATAAGTTGTCAGCTTTGTGGGCCCTGCCTGAATCATAGCTAAGCCACTGTTTGAAGTATCTTTCCTCATCAGTTACATGTTTGGGGGGATATGGAGTCCACAGGTGTATATAGACAATGCAATAGAGAAACAAAGACCACATGGCATATGAAGCCTCCCCAGATGTTCCCTCTGACTCTCGAAGGTTCTGTTTACAGATGAATTATAGATACACAGCCACTATGGATGGTGGAGATAGGTTGTAGTTGATCTTTCACCCGGGATGTGTTCTGGTCTATGTAAATACAGCAAATCTGAAATTGCACCTAAATTATATTCCAGAAAAATGAATTCCTTCCTTATAGTTGTAGGTATAGTATACATTTTAACCTGTAATAATAGCAGATTGTCATGACAAAGTAAGAGTAATTACCATGATCGAGTAATACTATTATAACACAAATTCGGTACATTTTAGAGTCATATGATCTGCCATCTGGCCATGCTGTGTTGTGACCACAGTTATCATGACCCATGTATCATTTTATAGATATTCTTCAAAATGAGCTTGCAATGACAATTAGCATTGAACTAAGTCTAGAAACAATGTCACAAAATACTCCAGAAATCAAGTCTCTTAGCTCAGGCTGCCATAGCAAAATTCCATGCCTCAAACTTGTGAAATTTACTTCCTCACAGTTCTGGAGATTGGGAGTCTAAGATCAAGGTGACAACAGGGTATTTTTCTGGGACAGCTCTCTCCTTGGGTTATAAGTGGGTGGAGAGATACAAGAGAGAGGAAAAGAGAGAAGATGTGGGGGATGCCCAGCTCTCTCCTTCTTCCCATTATGAGGGTCCCACCATCATGACCTAACATTAAGTGCCTTCCAAGGGCCCTTCTCTATATGCCATCCCATTGGAGGTTAAAACAATCTTCAACATGTGAATTTGGAGGACAGGGAAATGTAAACATTCAGTCAGTAACACCAACTATAAGTCTAGTAGTCTGGAGTTACAAAAAGCTTTTAATTTACAAGCAATGACAGGAATCACCATTTATAAAACACAGGCAAGAAGCCCCAGCTTCCCGAGGTAGCACCAGAGCCATATCTGTGGGCACAGCCCCAGGTAGAGCTGTATGCACAGACCCCAAGAGAAATCCTCGGGTAGGGTAGCCATAACACTAAGTGTCAGCATGGTGGGGGCAGGAGAGGCCTCTAACCTATGCAAATGAGAGTGGGCGGGGCTCACCACAGGCTCCACCACTTCACTCCTTACAACGCTTCTCACAAATGTGACAGATTATACTGTGCCGTCCCTCCCATCCAGAGATGGTTTCGTGTGCAAGACCTTGTCTGCTGCTACAAAATTATTTTGCTCTCATCAGTCACCATAGAAATGATTGTTTTCATAGGCCTAATAGATACAGGTATTTGTCGTATTCGTGACACATTTTGATTTGTTATAAGCCTCTACTTATATGTATTTAAACATTGTGGAAAATCGGAATCTTGACATAGCAAGTCAACTTCTATTACCACTTATTTAAAAACTAAACAAAATCACAAACAAGAAAACGTGTTTTGAAGACACGTGCTTTGCTCATTATGTGAGGGCCAAATTTAGAACTAATGATTCAGCTTTCCTTTCCTCATAAATTCCATCCTATATTTAGCTTTATAATTTTTTACTCTAATTTTATTAGTTTATCAAAGCACATCTACATAAACAGCCCATTCCCAAATCGGCAAAATTGGGAAATAAAACCTAAGGAAATAAGCATGTCATGTATGATTATTTATCTGCTTGTTCTAAAGGAACCCCAAAGAAATTGACTGATTGGAAAATTTTGTGTACATTCATAAATAGTATTAATATCTGCTCTTCTGAGGGTTAAATAATATCTTTTCTTCAATCCTCGGTATCCCCAGCTGAAATATCATGACCTTGGACTACACGTTCTCTAAGGCTACCTTCTTCATTTCCATGAAAACACTATGTAAAGAGAACTCTTCCTTACTTATTACAGAAAGCATGGTTCTATCCCTCAGACATCCTCCGAGACGCAATTTATAGTTTCCAGACAACATGGCCTTTATGTTTTTAACTAAACCATATCCAAACCTATTTTTTCTTCCCATAGAATTTAAACTTAGTGGCAATAGTATCAAGAAGTTTATTATCACAAGCTGGTGTTACTCTTCATACTTAGTTTTGCAACTTCAAGTCTGCCAAGTACAATTACATCAGTCATAACACCTGTAACTTCCTACTCAATGAGTATTTCGCTCAATATAAAACAAAGAAAGAAAATTTGTATGGAACCACAAAAGATCCCAAATGGCCAAAGCAATCTTGAAAAAAGAAAGGCAAAGCTGGAGACATCACAATTCCGGACTTCAAGCTCTATTACAAAGCTGTAATCATCAAGACGATATGGTACTGACACAAACACAAACACATAGATCAATGGAACAGAGTAGAAAACCCGGAAATGGACACACAACTAAATGGTCAACTAATCTTCGACAGAGCAGGAGAAAATATTCAGTGGAAAAAAAGAAAGTCTCTTCAACAAATGGTGTTGGGAAAACTGGACAGCGACATGCAGAAGAATAAAACTGGACCGCTTTCTTTTATCATACACAAAGATAAATTCAAAATGGAGGAAAGACCTAAATGTGAGACAGGAAACCATCAAAATCCTAGAGGAGAACACAGGCAGCAACCTCTTTGATCTCAGTCATAACAACTCCTCACTAGACATGTCACCCAGAGGCCAGGGAAACAAAGCAAAAATGAACTATTAGGACTTCATCAAGATAAAAAGCTTCTGTACAGTAAAGGAAACAATCAATAAAACTTGAAGATATTTGTAAATGACATAGCCCATAAAGGGCTAGTATCCAAAATCTGTAAAGAACTTATCAAACACCTAAAAAACAAATAACCCAGTTAAGAAATGGGCAGAAGACATGAATAGACATTTCTTCAAAGAAGACATACAAATGGCCAACAGACACATGAAAAGATGTTCAATATTGGGACGCCTGGGTGGCTCGGTCGGTTAAGCGTCTGCCCTCTCCTCAGGTCACAATCTCCATCGAGTCCCGCGTCAGGCTCCCTGCTCAGCCAGGAGCCTGCTTCTCCCTCTCCTTCTGCCTGCTGCTTCCCCTGCTTGTGTGCTCGCTCACTCTGTCTCTCTCTGACAAATAAATAAATAAAATCTTTAAAAAAAAAGGCTCAATATCAGTCATCATCAGGAAAATACATATCAAAACTGTGATGAGATACCAACTCACAGCTGCTAGAATGGTTAAAATTAACAACACAGGAAACAACAGATGTTGGTGAGGATGCAGAGAAAGGAAAACCCTCTTACACTGCTGGTGGGAGTGCAAACTGGTGCAGCCACTCTGGAAAACAGTATGGCGTTTCCTCAAAAAGTTAAAAATAGAACTACCCTATGACCCAACAATTGTCCTACGAGGTATTTACCCTAAGGTTACAAACATACTGATTCAAAGGGGCACATGCCCCTGATGTTTATAGCGGCATTATCAACAATAGCCAAACTATGGAAAAAGCCCAAACGTCCATCAACTGATAAATAGATAAATGCACACACACACACACACACACACACACACAGAGGAATATTACTCAGCCATAAGAAAGAATTAAATCTTGCCGTATGCATCTAGTGGGTGGAGCTAGAGTGTATTATGCTCAGCAAAATACGTCAGTCAAAGAAAGACAAATATCATATGATTTCTCTCATATGTGAATTTTAAGAGACAAATAGATGAACATAGGGGAAGGAAGAAAAATGAGAAAAGAGAGGATGACAAACCATAAGAGACTCTTAACTACAGAGAACAAACAGCCTGATGAAGGGGAGGTGGGTGGGGAATGGGTTAAATGGGTGATGGGCATGAAAGAGGACACTTGTTGTGTTGAGCACTGGATGTTATATGTAAGCGATGAATCACTAAATTCTACTCCTAAAACCTATTATTACACTACACGTTAACTAGAATTTAAATAAAAACTTGAAATTTAAAAAAAAGAAAGAAAATTCAGGAAATCTATTGTACTTTATACAAAGCGAAGTTTTCTATTACTACTTATTAGGGCAGTTTTCACATCCTAAACGTCATTTCAATTTACATCTATCTCACCACCTATAAAATACACTTATACTGCTCAGTACATTCTTGCCTGTTTTATAGGGAATGGGTGGGAATTCTTGACATATATTCTGGAGTCATTAAATATTAGTTATGAAATGGGAGATATTTACAAAGCCCATGTTTTAATCAAGGAGCCTTCCAGAAGACGTCAACATTTGGTTGCTAAGCTATGCAACACTCAACAGAAGCCTGTGACAATGGTATAAAAGCTATCTTACTGTTTTTGCCTGTTTCTGATACTCACAGAAAAGCTGATTTGGCAATACGAGATTTTTTCAAAAACAAGTAACTCTGGCAAAAACTACTTTTATTGATTGCTTTACTGAGTGGGGAAAAATATATATATATGATATATATGATATCTGGACATTTTCTTGCTTTGTACATATTATTTGAAGAAAAAAAAGCTTTAAACTCTTACCTTTCCATTTTACAACAGCTTATAGAAACAAACCAATGAAAGCTAATTTGAGCTTCTGTTCTTCCTTCAACCAAAAACCACACCTTTGGGTCCAATGCCAACTGCATTCTTGAGACATTATGGTGAAGATTAGAGTAAACAGATTGGATTGTACTGGGTACCTTGAGAACAGGGGCGTATTCAACTCTGGCAATGTGACTATTGTAGCCATAAATAATCCTTTCATTGACCTGCCAACAGGAATGATTCAACCAATGCAAGTTCAACGGTACTATCAAGGCTGAGAACACAAAACTCATAGTGAATAAGAAGCCTAACTCCATCTTCTAGGAGGGAGACACTAACAATATCAAACAGGGTGATGCCAGTGCTGAATATGCTGTGGAGTCCACTGTATCTTTCTTTTTGACAGTTTTATTGAAGTAGAATTGATATAGGAAGAACTGCACATATTTAATGTGCATAATCTGATGAGTTTGGCCATAAACAAACACCCATGGTACCATCACCACAATTAAGGTAATAAACATATCCAACACTCCACAAAATTTTCTCATCTGAACAACCTTAAAAAATGTTGGACCTGGGGGTCTGGGTGGCTCATTTGGTTAGACATCTGCCTTCCACTCAGATCATGGTCCTGGGGTCCTGCGGTCAAGCCCCATGTCAGGCTCCCTGCTCAGCGGGGAGTCTGCTTCTCCCTCTCCTTCTGCCCCTCCCCCCTACTCGTGCTCTCTTCTCTCTCACTCTCTCTCTCTCTCAAATCAATAAATATAATCTTTAAAAAAAACATGTTGGGCCTCACTTTAAGAATGAAGACAAAAGGCCACTCTTCCCCTTCTGCTAATGCCTGTTTCTAAGATAAGACTAAATCATGAAGAAGTGACAAGTCCCTCAAGACCGTGTGACAAGAAGTGACAAGTCCCAAAGCCTTGTATTGCACCAAGTGCTTGACTCGGCTAACTGAGGTCATCCCTGACATTTTTGGCATTGTGAGGAAACTAACAGAAGTCTAATGATCACTGTCCATGACATCACTGTTACCCAGAAGACCAAAGATAGTCTTCTGGAAATAGTACTGTGGCCATGATGCTGCCTGGAGCATTGTCCCTGCATCTACTAGCACAGCCAATGTTACAGGCAGGGTCATCCCAGAGTCAACTGGGAGGCTGGCTGGTATGGTCTTCCATGTCCCCCCACTCAACATATCCATATTGAATTTGACCTACTGCCTAAAGAAAATTACTGTATTATTTTTTTAGAATTTCTTAACAAGTTACCACAAACTGACTAAATACAACAGAAATGTATTCTTTTACAGTTCAAGAGAGCAGAAGTCCAAAATCAAGGTGTCAGCAGAGTTAGTTGCTTGGGGGGAGGGGCAAAGAGAGAATCTGCTCCATGCCTGTCTCCTAGCTTCTGACGGTTCCTGGCAATCCATTGTATTCCTTGGCTTGTAGACACATCTTTCAATCTCTTCCTCTATCTTCACATGGTGTTCTTCTGTGTATCTACTCATCACCTTCCCCATGTGCATGTCTCTGTCCAGATTTCCCTCTTCTTTTATATAAGGACACCAGTCATTGGATTAGGACCCACCCTAATCTATTATTACCTCAACTTGATTATATCTGCAAACATCTCATTTCCAAATATGGTCACATTCTGAGGCTCTGGGTGAACATGAATTGGTGGGGGCAGGGGAGGAGGGAACTATTTAACCGAGTAGAGCTACCAAATACCTCAAGAAGGCATTGAGGGACC
The DNA here is from genome assembly GCF_024610735.1 of Ursus americanus. Lineage (NCBI taxonomy): Eukaryota > Metazoa > Chordata > Mammalia > Carnivora > Ursidae > Ursus > Ursus americanus. Next base: position 85,988,200 of record NC_142130.1, read on the forward strand.
TCTGAAGATCATCCTGGGCTGTTTGAAAAATCAGGCTGCCTCCTGTGATATTAAAAATGAAAACCACTCCTTCATCTTTAGTGCTGAGACTGGATGGCCCTTAATGAATATTTTGTGAAGTTCATCTCCTAGTGTGAGAATTAATAGGACCATAGCAACCATGTGTTTGACCTCATGGTCTTCATGGTCTCCAAACAGTAAAAGCCCTTGCCAACCTAACAGGAACATGAGAAACAAAATCCCTCAGTTGTAGGAAAGTAACCCCCAACTCTTACCAAAACAATGAGAATCTCCCATCCTCTTTAGAAGTCCCATCTCAGGCTCCTAGAGAAAGCTCAGAGCTTTAAGAATCCCTACCTTGTCAGGTGCCATCAATATTATCATGAAGTCTACAACCGTACTCAGGAGGGGATGGGTGGGGGAAAGGTAAATTGAGAAATACGCATTCAATTCAATTAATATTTATTGAGAGATTCAAAAAACAAAAAACAAAAAAAACAGAACATGACTCTAGACACTGAAAAGAAAAAGATGAATAAGACCCAGAACAGGCCTTCAATGAATAAGACCCAGAACAGACCTCCGACTTAGTGAGGTTGAAAAGAACATATACAATCAAATTGCAAGCTGATTGGGTGAGTTACTGGAAATAGAAAGAGACACAGGAGTACAGAGAAAGTAAGGAGAAATCACATGACATAGGTCTCAAAACACTCCAACCACAGTCCACTCAGGGCTCTCATCCTTGCTGTAATTCTGCCTGCAACTTTCACTTCGTGTATCTATGCAACTCGGTCCCTCACCACCTCCTGGTGGTGTTCAAGGTCACCATCTAGTAGAGGCCGTCCCTGAAGATCCTTATTTATAACTGCTACTTTCCATGTATCTTTTTTTCCATGTAACATTTCTTCATAGCCTTTATCACCCTATAACCACTCGTGTTGCACTCACTTTTTTTGTTTATTGTCTGTTCTTCTCACAAGAACGCAGACTCTGCAAGGGCAGTGATTATTTTTCTCTGCTCTTCCCTGGCAGGGGGAGGGGGGACAGAAAAAGAGTCTGATATACTGGGCCAAATAATAAAGCTATCTGAATATCAAGGTAAGAGGTATGGAATGTATTCTATAGGGAATGGAGAACAAGAGAAAGTTCTGAGCAAATGAATGACCTAATAAGTTTGCTACTTCAAGATACAGCAATTATTACCCTTTGTCCCAATCACTTAGTCATGTCCTATTTCTTTGAAACCATTATTTGTTAAATCACTCTTGAGCAAAAACCTTCCCATGAGTATTAGCCCTGATCGTGTTGGATTTGTGGCAGTCTTTGTAAGCAGCGACCTCCATCTCTACATCCAGGAACCCTGGGTCTGGCCGGTATTAAAAGGTGTTCCAAGAACCGGAGTTTCTGAGATGAAAAATGCGCTTTCAAATGCTATACAATAAAGTCCCTTTACAATACTCACAATTTGCATTTATTCCTTAAATTTTACTTGAGCACCTCCTACCTGCCAGGACTATAAATAGGAATTACCAACTGAAATGCAACTGGGAGCATTTTTACATCCTCAAGAAAACCACTGAATAGAGAACCAGCCTGACGTTGTTTGACAAACTAACATATCTGTGCAATAAAAATAACTTTCAAGAGGAGAAATACTTTCTAAGTTCTTTTGAAAGGTGCTATTTTAGAGATGTTAGAAAATGAAAATCTTATGAGTGTACAAGCCTTTTCTGAAAGGCAACTCCTGGCATTGTTACACAGCACCGGGGAACAGGTCATGTAAGTCATAGGGGTTACTTTTTAAAGAAATAACCATTTGAGAGGCATTTTTTCCTGGATTAAACTGAATAGTTTCAAAACAAACTTTTGATTGGGCCAAATCAACCTTTTACCAAATTAGGATCAACTCAACCTCAGTATGGTATTTATTTGATTATGAGAGTGAAAAACCCTTGTTTCAGACGCTAGGTGAGGGCTGAGTTTTCAGTAGACAGTCTGAAACTGAGATTGCGTATCTTATTTGAACCACCTTTTGCAGCAAATAATTTGTATTAAGACATATTGTGTGTTTGTTTCTTTGTTTGGATAAGTGTCTTGTGTTGCTGACTGCAACACGTGTAAGGCTTTTAAAGGGGCGGACCCTGCTCTCATCTCTAGGTTTTGTTTGAGTTTGATTTTGTTCCGTGCATGTTACACTCTGGAAACCATCTTGCCTCACGCAATGCCTTAAGGATACTGGGGCTGCAGCAAATGCTTGTTTTGTGGAATTCTTTTGTTCTAGGATTTTTATTCGCTTCGTATCTGTTCCTTTTCAGATTTTGGATTTCCCTGTACCTATAAGGAATTGTGGCTGCTATTTTTTCCCCACCTCCAAAATGCTCAGTTGTTCTGGGAAGTATTTCCTTCCTAGATGATCGCTCATTTCGTCCTCTGAAAATTTCTACTTAATTTCCCAATTATCGAGAATATATTAGTACATCAGTACTGCCAACTCTATTAGTAAAAATTCATCACGTTCACTAAAATGAAATATTTACTACAATGGAGTTCATCTTCCTCATATTCTCCTTTTCATTTTTGTACAGTGCCCTTGTGTTAATTATAAATGATGATTTTGTGCCACTCTTAACTAAAATTCAGAACCTGTGAACCCCCATCTTTCATTTGTAAAACACACCTGTTCCTTTTACCACAACAGCCCTCTCCATAAAACCACTAATAAACTTGCCAAACATATGATGATAAAACGAAGTTTTATAGTCTTCTTCCACCTATTTTCTACTTTTTACCAAATATACTATCGATTCTTTAAACCAATTTTTCTTTCTTGAATCCATGCTTTTGCTCTACACTGGAACATCATCAAATCTGGAAACCTCTGTTCGTTTCCCTGAAAATTGCTTAACTCCTACGCTCTCCATTCCCCATGAAAATTTCTCCAACTTGGGGGGAACAAAGTGTGAATATTAATTTTCATTTGCCCACAAAAACAAAAACAAAAAAATTAAATGGAAAATAGAAAATGAGCAATTTATGATCCCACTAGATACTTCGTAATTTATATTTATTAGATTTAATATAACCAGTGCTATTGAACAGCCACATAAAAATCCAATACTATTATTCTATTAATGGAAATTCCTTTAGTTCAAAGTCAGTGTTCATTAAATGTGTACTTTAAAATGCACATACAATTATAGTAGATTACATCATGGGCAAGAAATATTTAATAATTATAGATTTATGTAAATAAATCTATTTAATTTAGAAAGAGGATGATTGCATTGAAAATAAATCATATCTCCTTTGTGCTTCCTTTCCATCTTAGAGGGTGAGGTTCTTATTTCTTCCCTATCATCCTTAGCCAACCCATCAGTGTGGCATCCTACCCTGTCCTGGCTTTTACTCCTCTCTGGCTCTTTCTTCGTCTGTTTCAACTCCACCTTCTTCTCCTGACTACTCCTTTCTAAAAGATTTTTTTTTTTTTTTAAGTAGGCTCTAAGCCCAGGGTGGAGCCCAACTCGGGGCCCAAACGCATGACTCTGAGATCAAGACCTGAGCTGAGACCAAGAGTTGGACGCTCAATTGACTGAGCCACCCAGTGCCCTCCTCTATAAGAGATTTTTAATGTTTATGGGACTCTGGTTTGGTTTGGTTTGGTTTGGTTTAGTTTGGTTTGGTTTGGCTTGGTTTGGTTTGGCTTGGTTTGGTTTGGCTTGGTTTGGTTTGGTTTTTTTTCCAAGCCTCGCGAATTTCCCCATTTTTATTTTTCTCGGCCTCAGCTGTATTCCCCACAATTAATCACCTTCTTTTTCAAACCCTTCCCAACACCATATTCATTCTCCTGCTGCTACTTTCCCTCTTTCAGGTTTTCTTCATTCACAATTCTGCCTTCATCCTAACTCAACCACACGAGTCTTCCAAGATGCAATTCCTTGACTTTATGCCCTCATTCTTTTCCTCTGATTTCTCTCATTAAATTCTGCTTTGTGCTCCTAACACAGTGGCTGCCTTACAGAAAGTGCTCAATTGAAACTTAAGGGATAAATATGGGTATGACTAAATGTTTTCTCGCCCAGTCATAGCTTTAAATAACAAATTAGTCACATTAGTCGCTTCCACGTTGGCAAGTCATGTACTCTCTCCTCGAATCTACAAATCTCAGCTAGAAGGTTCCCTTCTTGGATGTTATCATGACCTCAAATCTGTGTGTCTAAAAGCAACTTATTTTTAGCAAAACTGACTTCTAAAAATATTTCTGCCTATTAGTAGCACTGCCTCTGCCGATGATTACCCAGGTTCAATCTAAAGTGCCCCCTTTCTCATTTGCGTCACTAAACCCAATCCTTTCCTGTTGGGCTTGTCACTCTCTTATCTCAACAAGCCTGATTCTGGCCCCAATATCCTCATTCTTGGATCTCCCAGTGGACCTGTGGCTCCAGGCACTCAAGGCATCTTGCATTTCCGCACTCTATTCTATTCTACACATTGTTACTAAATTAGTATTTCCCATCACTGATTTCTTCTGCTTAAAAGTTCTGGATTTCATACGGTGCTAATTCCCAATGGATCTTTTACAATGTACCTCTTCAGCAATCATTCTAAACCCACTCACCACTCTAAGTCATGGTACTCACCAAAGTATTTATCAAATTCATACATGTGGAAGACACCTTTTTCCAGCCTAGACAACTAATTTAATGCCCATTTGCATCTCTGCCTCAGTCCCCATGTAGTTTCTCTACCTTGCATTTTCCCTTCTTCTCTTATCTATTGGGCCAGTTCAAGTTTCCTCCTCTACAGAATATTTCTGTGGTTACCAGAGGTCTCTGAACACCCGCCTACCATCTTGTTTGTGTCACATCGCTGTTACCCACCAAGTGTTGTTCTGGAGGTATTAGTGTTGATTCTCCAAACAGGTGCTTAGTTCTTTCACGGCAGCAACTATCACAGCGGTGATCAAGCACACAGTAAGTGCTCAATGAATCCCTGTTGATCATGTGCTGAACGCAGGTGGAAGCAGTGTTGCCACTAATTCGTTTGTTTGATTGCACTTGTTTGAGAGCCTGAGTTTCTGAAAATGTGGTTCCTGGACCCGCAGCACCAACATCACCTGAGAATTTGTAAAAAAAAAAAAAAATTCCAGACTCTACCCCGGACCTACTAAATCAGAAACTCTATGGGCGAGGCCCAGAAATCTGTGTGTTTTCAAGCCTTCTGAGTGATTGTCATTTGAGAACAACCGCTGTGGATCAATCATCTAGCTGCCAGAGCAGCATTTCTGGATAAAATAGCACTGGGTGACACAAGTGATTAATTTACCAAGCTTTTATTTTTGAGAACATTCTGACCTGCTTAAAACAAAGCAAACGGTGATTAGCAATGTACTTTTTGTGATTCAAGCTTTAGATAATAATGGAAGCAGTGCAATCATTCTTCTAAATCTAAAAGGTTTTGCAGTGAAGGTTAATAGTCCATGTTTCTTTCAACTTTTGCCTTGTTCTCCTGCAAAACTGGCTTATCATGCAGCTCCAATTGAAATCTAAGTACGAAAGTTATTGTTGAAAACTTAGTCTTGCTGCCACATACTTCTGAATATTTGGACAGGTTTTAAGACCTAAACATTAGATTCGGTTACCCATCCACCACCCCTTATGGATAACCTCATCTTCAGGGCTCTGATTAGGGGTGAGATCTGGAACAGAGACTGCAAACACTGAAGCTAAGGACCCTAGAGAGGCCATTACATGCTCAGAAGCTTTTAAGGATAATTTAGAGAACTCAGTGCTGATTGAGGGCCAAATTCGCACAAAGGGAAGCCATGTACCCCAAAGACTTAGCACTTAATTTCATTTCCGCCTAATTGGATCATGTATTAGTCAGGGATCTCCAGAGAAACGGAACAAACTAGAGATGGGTAAGTAGACAAACAGGTAGATAGTTAGGAAGATAATATATATATATAGGCTGCAATAGGAAGTATATATGATATATAGAATATAATAGAAGAGATACAAAGGTATATATATAAGATATAATGGGAGATATATATGATATATGTAGAATATAGTAGGAGGTCTGAGAGAGAGCTTTATTTTAAGGAATTGATCACATTATTTAGGGGCTGTCAAGAGAGAGATCTGCAAAGCAGACTGGAGACATAGGGAAGAGTTGACGTTGCAGCTTGAGTCCAAAGGCAGTCTAGAGACAGAATTCTCTCTTCTGCTGGACCGCAGTCTTTTGTGGCCTTCAAGTGACTGGATGAGGCCCACCCATATTATGGAAGGTAATCTGCTTTATTCAAAGTTTACTAACTTAAATGTTAATTTCATCTAAAAAATACTGTCACAGAAACATCTAGACTGGTGTTTAACTGAACATCAGGGTTCCATAGCCTAGCCAAATGGACCCATAAAATTAATCAATATAGATGGTAAACTGCTTGAGTCCTCAGCTGCTATTATAGGGTAATTCAGGTTCTCTACATATATTTAATGACAGAGGGACCCTTCTGAATTTAATTTCAATGAAATGGAAAGTTTGTATTTCCAGGTGGTAGTTAAAAAAAAGATCTGGCTGTTCGGAGGGAGTCCTCAATTAATTCCTAGTCTGAGGCACGATTTTTCTTAACAGGCTTTGAGGTGATAGGGAACATTTCTCAATCATGCAGGTGGGTTAAATATCCTGGGGCAGCTTTTATAAAATGCCAACAGTCTCACCCCAGACCAGTTAAATCAAAATCTCGGGATTGTGTCCAGGCATTGGCATTTAATAAAAGTTCTCCATGTAAACCTGCTGTGCATTCAGATTTGAAAATCATTTATCTAAAGGAAAGCTTCCCCAGCCCATCCTACAAACACAATCATCAGGTGAATCTGATACTGTAATAGATGAGAAAAATGGCCAATAAATAGGGGGCGGGGAAGTGTGGTCAGAGCACAGAGCTAGAGGTGTAGGGATTAGATCCTGAGAAGCTTCAAAAAAGAAAACTCCTCTGACAGTAGTTGGACTATCTCAGGCTTCATTTGTGCTTCTCGAAAATATTGCCTCTCCTCCTTTGCTTCCCTTTACCTTTTCTTCCTTCTCTTCCTTTTTCATCTCTTTCCAATTCTTCATCCTTCCACCCTCCATCTCCAAGTTTTAGGGATGGCAGTGTTACTGACTTAGAGATAATGGTAGAGCTTTTATTCTTGCTAACTACCTGTGGTTTGGGAAGAAACAGATGGAACTGCCCTACGAGAGTAGGGAGACTGATAAATGCTGGATGGTAAAGCTCTACCCAGAGAGTAGGATTCAGGGGTTTGGAGTGGGCTTCACTGGGGCAGCAGAAGTGAAGGGGTGTTGAAGATTTTACAAGGTTTGATTTTTCTTGTGGAATGTAACTGGATACCTTTCCAATGACACAGAGTAGAGGGCTACTTCAATGTGCAGAAACCAGCAGCATTAGCATCACCTAGAGCTCGTTAGAAATGCAATTCTCAAGCCCCACCCAGATCTGCTGGACCAGCCGCCCTGCAAGTGGGGTCCAGCAACCTTGTGCTAGCAAGCTTTTCAGGAGCTCATTACACATGCTAAAGTTTGGGAGCCCCTGGTATAGAGTAAGTGGGTGACCCTCGGTTCTCCTTACCTGTGTTTCTAGTATATTCTCTACCAGATTGCATTGGTATTTATTTGCATATATTTACTTACAGATGACTCCATTAGTAAATTCATATTTATTTAAAATATTTTTTGGTGGCTCTGTTAGGTCTTCTGAGTCAATAGCCAACTCATCTGTAGATCGTATTAGTTCTCATTCATTATTTTATTTAATGACCAGGTAATGCTAAAAGAAACAATGGTGATTATGGACACCATTGTCTTGTTACTCATTTGTGGGAATTTTTTAGGGTTTCAACAGTAAATTTGATGTTAAAATTTGTTTAGAGAAAGATAAACACTCTTCAGCTAAAATTTGTTTTGAAAAAGATATTCTTCACCAATTTTAGCAGTAACTTTCGTATTATTTTATCAAACCATTCTCCAACATTAATTAATATAATTTTATTTTATCTTCCTTAAACAAATCCACATGAATTCGTAATATCACCCTAGCCATCCAGGAATGAACACCACTTAGTCAAGGGGTTTATAAAGTAGTGTTGTAATTGTATTTGTTAATATCCTACATTTTTGCCTCAATAGTGAAAATATTATTTTTGTGTTCTATTTGACAAGTTTTGAAGCTTTCTTACCTTTTTGTGTAATCTATAGATTATGTGAACTCTTCAAAATTGTCTCTTCTTTAAAGTCTTGAGTGGTTGTTCTTGACGCTATCTGGATAGCTTTAAGGAGTGGATAGTGAACAATTTCCTCAATAATTGCATAGATATTAACCTACATATGGCTCCTATTTTAGCAAAATTCAGAAATTCCAAGAAATAATAATTTTCTTCCAGATCTAAAAATTTTTAACATAAATTAATACAAAATATTACCCCATAAGTTTATGTCTGCCAGCTTTGTCCTCTTCCTCATCCCTCATTTCTGTTCTTGCCTCTTCTTATTTTCCTTGATCTACTCATGGTACGATGAACTTTTGGATTTATTCAACTCTACAGCTTCTTGATTTTCTATTTCATTATTTTCTGGTTCAATTATTATTTCTCCCGCTTTCCTTGTGTTTGTTCTGTGGTTCTTTGCACAATTCTTTTTAAATTCAATGCTTTTATGTCCATTTTCATTCATATGTAATCAAGAATGTAACAAGAGTGCTTAACTGAATGAACTTCCGTCTACATATACCTTTAACATATCCCAGAGGTTTTTGTATGTATTCTTCTTATTTGTTTAATTTTAACATGATTTAATATTTTCTTCTTTGACTGCAAAATTATTTACTTTGGCCATGTTTAATATGATTTTACCTCTAGTTATTTATTTCTAGCTTTATAATAATATTGTCAGTATCTGTGACCTACACTAATTCTACCTTCTAGAATATATTGGTATTCAAATCTTAAAAACAGGGGCACCTGGGTGGCTCAGTTGTTAATCATCTGCCTTCACCTCAGGGTGTGATCCCAGGGTCCTGGGATTGAGCCCCGCATTGGGCTCCCTGCTCCACTGGAAGCCTGCTTCTTCCTCTCCCACTCCCCCTGCTTGTGTTCCCTCTCTCACTGGCTGTCTCTCTCTCTCTCTCTGTCAAATAAATAAATAAAATCTTTTTTAAAAAATCTTAAAAACATTAATGGGTACTTAAAAAGATGATTCTCTGTAGTGGGTAGAGTTTACTATATATCTCTTGAAACTTTTTTCTTCTTCCATTTATTTATCTGTGATCAACATGATCTTTCAAGGACTAAAAGGGAAAATAAGTTCCATGCTAGGACTGAGGGCCTGTCAACTTCTAGATACAATATTTTCTTTAGTTTTGACTAGAGGTTTCAGTACTGTCACTTGTTTAAATTCATATCCATGAAATGTACATCTCTTTTATAGCTGTTCCATATTAACTTTGCTTAAAGTTTGGTATTGGTCTTGCAAACATTTTTTATATTTGTGTCTATTTGATGACAAATCTTTACACTTCCTTTGAAATTTGAACTTCTGGTTTATTTTTGCATGTGTATCTCATGGAAAATGTATATTTTTATTTGTGCTCTGCTTTTGCCTTTGTCTTTATTTTACTTTATAGCCCATGGTTTCTTTTACTTCCGAACTCCTCAAATGGCTCTTATTTTTAGTTTTTTAATCAGTGAACATTTTCCTAGTTTTCTAAATTTTTTTACTCTTAGTATTTAATATCTTTATTCACTTTTAGACATATTTTATTTATACCAAATTATATGCTTAAATGCTTTCAGTGTTTACCATTACTCCCTGGAACAAAAACTTCCCTCTTCATATACTATTTTTTATTCAGTCGTGAGTTGGCTGTTTTACATCCTCAAGTAATTTTATTTGGTTCTGTTTTGCTTCCATCAAAGATACATTAATGATCTTCTCTCTGAATCTTTGCATACGCGAAAGTCATTTCCCATTATCTCCATCTATGGGACAGTATTGGGTTCGGGGGGTTAAATTGTTGGTTTAGCAACTCTTTCCCTCAAAGTATTATAATCAGCGTTCTACTTTCTTCTGGTATCCCAGTTGTGGAAGAGACATTGAAGAACAGAAATTGTTTTTGTTTTCTTTAGGTGACCTTCTTTCTACTCATCCCGTGTAGAAGTCTAGGTTTATACTTAAAGTTTAATAATTCCACCTAGTTATGCCTTGTTGCTACCACTTTTCTTTCATCTTGGTGGGCACCTGCAGTCCTTGTTATCAGCAGATTTGATTTCCTCAGCTTGCTGAAAGTTTCATTTACTGTGCCTTTGAATACTTTCCTTTCTTATTTTGAATTGTTTTCTTTAGAAATACCACTGACGTTGATCTTGGAAAGCATCATCTCCTGGATAACATTTAATTGGACGGGTATTTTTCCATATCTGGCTGCTCTCTTTCGTTAAGCCCCTCTTGTTTACTTGGCGATATTCAAATGCCTTCACTTTCATGTTTGGTTTGAAGCCTACAATTCCACCACCATCTTGCACTGAATACTTTCCTTTGCCTTTCCTTCAGTGCTTTGAAGTATTTCCAGATATGCCAAAGACATTCGTGGAAAACTCTAGTTGTATTATATGCAAACAAAACTTGAATTTGAAAATTAATGGAGGAGCCCAGGGACCTTGCGAGAAACCACAAATTTATAAATATTTGGTTGAGGCGATTTGCTAGACCTCTGAGGGCAAACAATTCAAATGATATTGCCACTACAATCCCGTTCCCCTCACCATGCCAAATGTGTCTGTGAGCTATTATCTCTTATCACAAAAGCTGCCAACATGAAAGTCAAAGCACAACAAATGGAAAGACCCACTGTTTCTCCCTATGCAAAACCTACTGTGGTACAGGTGTATACATGCTTATTTTTAAGTGTCAAGAATTAAACAAAACTTGGTTTTGGAATGTTTGAGAATGAATGTTTAATTTGACCTAAACCAAAAAAGCAATTCTATAGTTGCTCGGTTTACAGAAGATAACCCAAGGATTATAGCCAATAAATTAGTTCTGCTATATCTTTCAAAATACACTTCCTATGGCAAAGAAAACTCTATTAGGAACCTCCTTCTAAGCTTCTGTTCCTAGAATATCCTTGACATCACAATGACAGAGCAGAATCAACAAATACAAGAGGTTTTGTCCTGAATGTATGAATTTTTTAATTTTTAAGTCTTCTAAAGTATATGGACTCTAAAACCTGAAATATGTTTGTTGATAAGCAAGTACTTAACATCGAAATATTTAGAAGGGGCTTGCAAACTTGTATTGAGAGGAAGGGCATTTGAATACATGGCCAGAGAAGGAAAAATATATCTTAGAAGATAATGTCAAAATGTATGGAGTGTGTTGAAAGTCACAATCTAGGGAGAAAGAGGAATGGCACCTTTGGTCACTGGATGGTCTGTAGTCATAGCAACCAGACCTATAGGCACAGCAAGAGCAGGCTCCCTCCCCACAGTCTTAACAAGAGTCAGGAAACCACTTCCACGAACACTGCATGAGTACACTCATTTCCTTACCTCCCTGCCAGCAACAGGTGTAAAAACTTTATTTGTATTCATGGGGGCAGTGGGCATATGAGAAATCTATCCCTTTCCATCAATTTTTGTTATGAATCTACAACTTTCCATAAAAAATAAAGTCTTTTTATAAAAGATTTTATTTATGGGGCGCCTGGGTGGCACAGCGGTTAAGCGTCTGCCTTCGGCTCAGGGCGTGATCCCGGCGTTATGAGATCGAGCCCCACATCAGGCTCCTCTGCTATGAGCCTGCTTCTTCCTCTCCCACTCCCCCTGCTTGCTGGCTCGCTGGCTGTCTCTATCTCTGTTGAATAAATAAATAAAATATTTTTTAAAAAAGATTTTATTTATTTATTTGACAGAGAGAACGAGAGATCATAGCAGGGGACCAGTAGAAGGACAGGGAGAAGCAGGCTCCCTGCTGAGCAGGGAGCTGGACACAGGGCTCGATCCCAGGACCCTGGGATCGTGAGCTGAGCCAAAGGCAGACACTTAACCATCTGAGCCACCCAGGGGCCCCTAAAGTCTTCAAACAAACAAACAAACAAACAAACACTGTTATTCACCTGATAAAAACAATATTTTGGTGGTTTTGATTTTTAATTCTTCTGGCAATGATAGAATTGGAATACTTGTTAATATGTTTCGACATTTGTATTTCTCTTACATGGAATGACTACTTATTTCTTCTGCCTAATATGCTATTGGTTTGTAGGCTTTTTGTGTAATATGAAGTCATTCACATTTGTCTGCTGTCTTCTGTTTTGCTCACCTCTCTTTCTGTTCATAGCTTCTAGCTGTCTGCTCTTGGTAAAGGTATCCATTTTTTAGATTATATACGTGTTCTCTTTGCTTTCCTATTTTGCAGAGCTTTGTTGTGTTTCATTATTTTTTTATGTTTGATCTTTAATCCTTTCAGAATATTTTTTAGGTAATGTAATTATAATCGAAGGTCAACATTTGTTGTTTTTTAGGTGGATAGCCTGTTGTATTGGCTCTATTTGTGAAATCCGTTTTTCACGTATTGTACTACAAATTTTATCACATATTGCATAACCAAATGTACTTTATATTTCTAAATTCTTTATTATATTCCTTTCTTCTGTTTTCTATTCTTAAACCAAAAACATTCTTTTTCTTCTTTTTCTTGGCGAGTATTAGGAATGTATGTTACCTACATTTAGAATGATTGTATTCAATGAAGAATCCACTAGACATTTCAATTTACATATTAATTTGGAAGATTTACATCTTATGATAAGTCTTCCCATTGAAGACAAGATCTGTATTTGATTTCTTCAGACTTTTTTCTTTAATTAGAGAGTCTATTACAGTGTTCTTCAAATAGGTCTTTGTGTCTTTCTTGTTATTTTTTTCCTGAGAATTTTAGAGTTATATCACATTATAAGAATTATTCTTACCATTTTCTAAATCTGCATAATTAGAATATCTTTTTTAGCATATTTTTGGTGTCCATATATCTTACAGATTTCCTGATTAATTTTAGTATTATTTTGACTTTAGTATCTTGAGTTTTCTCTGTACACAAGAATAAAATCATCAAAAAGATCATTTTTTCCCCAATGTTTTTGCCTGTTATTTTCTTCCCTCTCTATACTTGGTGATGGTCATGGAGCTACCAACTCCAACTACTTCCTCATTTTAACTGAAATTGTTTTATTATTTGGCTGCTGTAGATAAAATACTTTGCTTTATTGTTGTTGTTACGCTGCGTTACTATATCTAAATGGCTTTCCTATTCTGCATTTTATTTCAAATATTTTTAGGTAAGAATCATTTAATTATTTCAAACACTTTTTCTCATGTATGTATACAATCAACACCAATATCATAGCTTCTATGTCATTTAAAGCACTTGGCTCTTGAGCAAGTGTGAAATATGAAAATTTCCAGAAAACAGTCAAATGCTCTTCAAAAGCTCTGTGCTTTGATCAAGGATATCTGCATTTTGTTTGCTGTATAATATTGATTCCCAAAAAATGTGCAGTTCCACTGCAGAAATCTACTCATCTCAAAATATGTCCTCAAACACAAATTTTCGTGACAAAATATGCAATTGTGTTTTTTTAATAAAATTTTTTTTATATTATGTTAGTTGCCATACAGTACACCCCTAGTTTTGGATGTAAAGTTCCATGATTCATTACTTGTGTATAACACCCAGTGCACCATGCAATACGTGTCCTCCTTATTGTGTTTTAATGTCTAGTTATATTGATTTAAATTCTTGTTGCATTTCAAGTCTCATAAATTTAACTTTCTGATTGCTAGCGCTCATTCTCATGTCTTCAAAAGACCCCAAGTAGTAATTTTCTGACATTTTCAAATCCTTATTTGTCAGCCTTTGCCACAATTTTAAAATTGCCAATATTTAAGGAATGTGTCTTTTTCTATTTTAGAGCCCTTTTATCTCTATAGTTATGATCACTTCTCTTGCCCCCTTCACAAGATTGCAAAAAAACTGTTTTCCAAAAATTGGTTGTTCTATTTTCAGAATTTGTTGTCTTCCTAGAAAATTTTAACTCAAAGTTAAACCCAAATATATTCCAGTGTTTCATAACATTTTTTGTTAATTAAAATCTTTCCAGGTTCTTTATAGTCCCCCTAGGTAATGTCTCATCACCTACAAAAATAGTCACTAAAGTGCCATCCCAGCTTCTCATTATGGATCCCATGCTACTGTCTATACCTGATTTGTAATCAAGTATTGATGGCCAACAGCCTTTCCTTCTTTTAGAAACTGGATTACATTACTCATTCCCAGGTTAATTCACAAATCTATATAATGTGGATAACCTCTTGAAATCAGGGAGACCCAGATCAGAATCCTGGCTCCACCATTACAACCTTAAGCAATGTTCTTAAGGAATTTAACATCAACTGAAAATGTGTGTGATAATATGGACCCCATGTAGTTGTTCAAACTCTATTCATTGAACTTTAAGATTTATTTTATTATTTATTTGAGAGAGAGAGCACAAGCAGGAGGGGCAGAGGGAGGGGAAGAAAGAATCTCAGGCAGACTCTACACTGAGCATGGAGCCCAAGGTGGGGCTCAGTCCCACAACCCTGAGATCACCATCTGAACTGAAGCCAACAGTTGGACGCTTAATTGAATGTGCCCCCCAGGTGCCCCTCGATTAATTGAACATTAATGAAGAAAGCAAATAGAACCAAATCATGAGAAAATTAATTATCCTAATGTCAAACTAACTATAAAGTGATTGAAGCATTTGTATAACAAATTGTTCCTCAGAATACTATAGCAATTCATTGGACTTGGCATCATAACGTATATTCAATTCAGTAATTATGGAAAGCATGCACTTGTACCTATAAAACTTTTGGCTTGAAAACATTCTATGGTTTCAATATGGAAAACAATTGAGTTCCTTATTTCAAACTTTGGTATCACCAAAAAGATTAGCATCATAGGAAGACAGATTATATCTGAGAGTGATTATTTTTCAATATATTCAGAATTTACAATCTTGCGACTGGAAAGTTAAGTGAATAAAAATGTTGATCATAAATATCTATCACTAATTACAGGGAATATGTCTCAGAGAGTTGTGTGAATAAATATATCAATTAATCTTTTAAAGCTCTGATTACTGCTTTCTCTTTGCAACCTCCCATAGAGCAAAGAAATTCATTCTACAGTTTTTTATAATGGTTTATGTTGTGTAAATTGCCTTTGAAAATATTATGTCTAAACCACCCTCAATATTGGGAAGATATTTTATCCACAGTTCCATGTAAAGAAATTGATTTTTAAAGAGGGGTTAAGTTTCTAGACCAAAGTAACAGCTAAAAAGCCAAGTGCTTTGCCATTCTGCATATGTACTGCTGGTGGATGATTAGTTCATCTGTCTTTGAATGGTTACAGTAATGATGTCTGTTTCTCAAGGCAACTGAACTATTATCACCCACACCATATCTCATAATCTCTCAGTGATTCAATATGAGTAGATCTCAGTACCCCTTCAAGAACTAAAGTAGATTATACATCATCACATTAATCCTGACCACAGTCACGAGTTCTTCTGAAAAGGCCTTAGTGAATCTGGTCTCTCTCTTTTCCCTGCTCTGGGGATCATCTGCACAAAGTCATAGAAATCCAGAAATACTGACTCAAAGTGAAGGTTTCAAAGTGCACCTCAAACCAATACTCTTCTTCCTGTTTCTGCTACAGAATGGGGCATTATTTTTCTGGCTTTCCTGGCCATATTCTCTTTATCCAGGTTGCCTGAAACTCACCTTAAATTATTCTTTGCTTACAGAATCTCTAAATTTCAAAGTAGAAGTGAATGATATGAATCAATGAATTAAGCTCGTGTTCTGAATACACAGCTTTACTTGTTTCTCCAATAAGAAGAGATCCAAACTTTTGAACAACTTCTGGATGGGAATACCTATAAGACTGCCTATTGCATTTTCACATTCCTCTCACCATTAGAAAAATTTCTTGTGAAGTCTATTTGTCGTTACATTCTACCCATTGAATTAGTTCTCTTCAGTAGAAACATGCAGAATAAACCTAATTTTCTGCCATTAAAAAAAGCTTTTGAAATATGTGAAGAGACATAAGTGTAGAGAGACCATGATAGAGAGTTCATAGACTCATACGCATAAAAATAATATATAGTAAAAGTGTACCACCGATTACTAACAAAAGGTGGGCTGTTTAACAGGTGGTATTGGAGAAACTGGCTCAATACAATGAAAAATAAAGCTGATGCAAAACATATAAAGATTGACTCCATGTAAGCTAATTAACTAAAAGGAAAATGCAAAACTTTAAAAGTAATGTGGAACATCTCTGACATAAAGGTAAGATAGTTTTTCTAAAATAAAACTTCAAAATTACAAATCATAGGATTAAAAATCTTCCATTATGCACACCACGGACAATGACAAATGACAGTTTAGATGATATTTGCAAGTAAAAAATGACAAGGGAATAATATGAAGAATATACAATGTACTCCTACAAATCATTAAGAAAAGACAGAAACCCCAATGAAAAAATAGGCAAAGGATATGGAAGAAAGAAACAAAGTTTAACATGTATTTGAAAAAAATACAAATATTCAAAATTTTGGTAATCAGAGAAATATAAATTAAAACAACAATATGATATCACTTTCACTTATCAAACAAGCAAACATTAGAAGGTTAGATAATACCTCATTACCCAGACTCAAACCCAGGATCAAACCAGTCACTTCTGTCTTGGACTAGTAACACTAGCCTCATGAAGGTTCCACTTCTCATTGACCTCCCTGTTCTAATCTTTTATCCACCCAAGATACGAAATTTGGAGTTTGATATTTTGTTCGTGTTTAGATATAATGTAATGAATGAACATACAATGGATTAAGAAATGTGTAAGAGAACCAACACTTGGATTCAGTCAATCAATAAACACTTATCCGAAGCTGTGGTCACCCATTTTTCCAGGAGGCTCCAACCCTGAAATCAATGACGACTCCAATATAAAGAAAACAAGACTTCTTAGTAAATAAAATCTTTTATTATTTTTGCTCCATTTTAGTATACTCCAATTGGATAGTCCTCCTGTGCTTGCTCAAAGAGCCACAGTACAGAGACAGAGAAAAAGATAGAAGAATTCACGTTTGAAAAATGATCAGAATAAGATCTTCTGTCTTCAGTGATGTGATGCAACCACTCAGCCTCCATCAACTGCAAAGAGCTTCTTTGAAGTTAAGGCAGGTTCCTGACAGCCAGTAATAATTCTTTACTTTGCTATGAAGTTCATGGATGGGGAGATTTCAACTGGACTTGTACTTGCAGGGATCATTTGAAAGGCACAGTACGAACTGTAGCGATGATTAGCAGCAAGAGGATTATCATCTTCTGTACCAACATGGTTAGTAACCACAGGATCCAGAGCCATAGTCACAGCCATATCCACATTTAGATCCATAGCCACAGCCATAGCGGGAGCCACAGCCACAGCCATAGCGGGAGCCACAGCCACAGCCATATCCACAGCCAGAGCTGTAGCCACAGCCAGAGCCATATCCACAGCCAGAGCCGTAGCCACAGCCAGAGCCATATCCACAGCCGGAGCCGTATCCACAGCCAGAGCTGTAGCCACAGCCAGAGCCATATCCACAGCCGGAGCCGTATCCACAGCCGGAGCCATATCCACAGCCAGAGCCGTATCCACAGCCATAGCGGGAGCCCCAGCCATATCCACAGCCGGAGCCACAGCCAGAGCCACAGCCCCCACAGGAGTTTCCGTAGTAGTTACAACACATGGTGTTGGGAGGTGAGGTTTCAGTTGAAGTGTAGGAGGGTATTTCTGAAGTCTGGATATCCTCCCCTCTTCCAGGACCTTTATATACTTCCAGGGCTGGATGGATCATACCTCACATGGCCTCTGTTCTCTCATTTTACAACTATTTGCCTAAAATTAGCTCATTCTGTGTACAAAAATTTTATTGGGATGTTCCAATTTACTTGCTAATCTAGGAATTATCTAAGGCCTTAAAGCCAAATGAAGATACATTTTCTAAGCACCCAAGCGTATAGGACCATAATTTTAGCTTCCATAATTGTGTTTCATGACCATGACATATCACATCACCAAAATATGTTTGACCTATAAATATATGTTTGCTATTTTGTTCTTTCAACGTCTTGGAAATCATCCACTAAACACGAACTTGTACTCACTGCTGTTATTATCCTCTTCATCATCACCACCCTCCTGACCATAATCATCATCATAGCAACTTGGTGTCTTTGTTGTCCTTTCCTAGTATTTTTTTTCCTCTGTCATAATCACTCTGAAACAATTCTCATGGATTTCGGACAAGGAATTGATTATTTCAACAAGTTTTATCCCCTCCCAGAAACATTCTCCTTCTCTCTGGAGGACAGTTTTTCTATCCCTTCTTTTTCCAGCCAGGTGATGACATTCTCTTCCTTTTTGGTTGTTGTTGAACTCCAGGTAGATACAGTATTTAACATTTATTATTTAAACGAAAGGACAAACTTTTCCAAGAGTTCCAATTTAGAGCAAGGAAAATGCCTTAGTTCAACAACTTCTTAGTTAAAGTCCAGATCTTAAATGTTAGTCTGCTTATGAGGTTTCTCGGACTGCTCCTATGTTTGCACAATATATCCATACTTCCCACTAAAATGTAGCCACTCAATAATTAATTCTCCCACACTCCACAATATGCGCTTGATTTCATTCTCACCTGTCTTCTCCCATAAACAATATTTTAATAATGAGACTTACCTGTACTACTTTTGTTGGATGCCTTGCATCATGACATTAATAATAGTTGACCTTTCCATGCTATTTATTATCCTTACTTTTCACTTGATATCATGTTTTCTATCATTTCCCTGATGAACAGGCTTCTGGTCCATGACATCTCTTTCACTGATAATCTTTCTTTATTTTTCCCTAAGTGTGAGTTTCTTGTGGTTACTTTATCCTGCATCTTTGCTTTCACTTTATACACTACTAACTCTTACCTGCTGCCACTGATTCAACCACCGGCTATACACAGGTGACTCCTAAAACTAAAGATCCCTGTATCAGTCTGATTCCAATCTGGAGCCGGAAACCAAACAGTAGGTTAAACAGAGAAATGTTCCTGTAAAATGAAATTATTAAACCATGATGAGAATAACTATAAGATATGAGGAAACTCTATATGGTACCCTAAGAATGTGGGAGACTACTCAAAAAAGAATAAAACTTGAAAAGAGTAGTTCAGCATACTGGAAAGCGGAGAAGTTCACTGGTTTGGCCAGACCACGTTTGTTCTGTGGAGGACAGCACTTTCTAGAGTGCAGATGAAGAAGAAGCAATCAATGGTCTGGGTGTGTAAAGGGTCTGGGAAGCTCTGGGACCTGGCACACTGGAGGCAAGGGGAACCTATAGACGGAATCTGGGTGTCTGTGAGAACAGGAGGCCAACAGGGATTCATGGATGAGAAGTCTTCACAGTACAGGTTTCAATGGAGAGGGGGTCAAATAAAGGTGATTGTCAGTCTGAAGTTCCAGCATCACTGAGGATCCAGCACATTCTGGACCCATGACTGAGTGGAGCTTCACCAGATGTCTTCACATCCACACTGCTGAATACCCTCTACTTCCCTCCAGTGCTGCAGACAAAAAATGCACAACTGCTTCCTTTGCAATGTCCCGATGCCACGCACTACTGAGAAAGCTTACTGCCATGCTCACAGCAAAGAAGAAACGCCTAAAGGGATCCCACGTGTTACCACAGAGCACCGACTAAAGGGTGAATTTGAAGCTGAGAGGCAGTAAGTTGATAAATGGCACATGTCTCCTCCAAGTTTCAGAGGCTCTGTAATAGAAAAGCTTTCCATGGCAAACAGATAGATTCATTTCCTGGCTGAGCCATTTACTAACAATTTGACCATGGAAAATGTTCTCAGATTTATAAACCTCAGTTTCTACAACTGCTAAATGGAACTAAGAGTACGAATACTTAAAATTTTGCCAAAGGTCTATAGAAAATGCGTAGGAAGTACGGAGTGTAGCACAGATCCTGATGTATAGTGGAGATTCAATACATTCTATTTCTTTCCCCCTTTTCTTTATCCAAATACAAGGATTCCCAAGTAACAGCAGCTTTCTGAATATCTATGTTTACTTGTATAGATATATTTATTTTACTAAAATCTGAAGATTTACTTTAATATTGCTCTGGTTTCAAGTATGTGTATGTTAATTAATGTTTTTCATAATGACTTTTTGAAAGTGACCCAACCCCCTCAGAGAACAAACTACCATGTGATTGGTCTCAGTGCACCTTGCCAGGCGCATTTTAAATAATAGCTTTGTAAAAATGCAGTATCAAGGGGCGCCTAGGTGGTTCAGTTGGTTGGTGACCAACTTTGATCTCAGCTCAGGTCTTGGTCTCAGTGTTGGGAGTTCAAACCCCATGTTGGGCTCCATGCTGGGGATGAAGCTTATTTAAAAAAAAAAAAAATGCGGTATTAATCATCACAGGGCTTGCATTCATAGCATATTTTGAAGATCAGTGGTCATGAAGATCTATTGAGGTTATAATCACCCACCTTGGGAATAGGCCTATGTATTTAATAGGAAGAAAGTAAATTTCTGCGTTCCAAGATTTTCACAGATTGCTATGTAAGAGTAAAGTCAGTCGCTGCTTAGAAGTGTGAACACATTACAGTTGAAAGTTTCAAGATTGGTGAGTAATGTGTCATTGTACACCAGCCCCTCCTAAGTCATGAGATCATACTCTAAAAGTTCTACGAGAATCACACTGACAGCCAAGACACTTTACCCATCCTTACCCTCTTTCCACTTAGATGTCAATTTAATCTGAGTCACAATGTGATTTGGTTTAACTCCTCCTACACAGCTAGGCAGTATTCTCTACCTGTAAAGTGCTTTATTGGTTGAAAACATTCTCTTTTCAGGTGTCTGTGTGTGAGCTGTGAAACTAGCAAATTAAGAATTACAAATGTCATTTCACAAAGGCTGAGACTCGGAAGCATTCAGTTCCAAATCAAAATCACATTTCCAGGTTTTCTTGATCTGATGTATAATCTGTGATATTGTACTGTTAAATAATATAGTAGAGATATGCAAGTAAACTCTCCTCAAATATTTTCGGTGTTAGGGAACCCTCAACATCTTGTTTTAAATGATCTCATTTTATTATGAAATCATTCTGTTAGTACTTTCTATTCAATTCAGATCTCTCAAAATCCTCCATGAAAAGTTCCTAGTATAACTTAGTATCCTTGCATACACAATACTTATTTTCCTGATTCCTCCCTAGTATTTCCCGCATGGAGTTGCTAATGCAGCTTTTGGTTAATATGGAATATTTCTATCTTGTCTTGTCTAGGGTTTTGTTTGTTTGTTTGTTTTCATGTTTGTTTTATTTTTATTTTCTTTTACGTATTTTATTTTATTTTAAATTCCAATATAGTTAATATAGAGTGTTATGTTAGTTTCGAGTGTACAATATAATGATTCAATACTTCCATATATCACCCAGTGCTCATCACAAGTGCACTCCTTAATCCTCATCACCTATTTCACCCATCCCCCACCCATGCCCCTCTGATAGCCATCACTTTGTTCTCTGTAGTTAAGAATCTGTTTCTTGGTTTCTCTCTCTCTCTCTTTTTTTCCCTTTGCTTATTTGTTTTGTTTCTGCACAGTGAAGGAAACAATCAACAAAACTAAAAGATATCCTACTGAACGGGAGAAGATATTTGTAAATGACGTATCCAGTAAAGGGTTAGTATCCAAAATATATAAAGAACTTTTACAACTCAACACCCAAAAAACAAATAATCCCGTTGAAAATGGGTGAAAAAATGAACAGACATTGCTCTAAAGAAGACATACAGATGGACAACAGACACATGAAAGATGATCAACATTACTCATCATCAGGGAAATGAAAATCAAAATTACAATGAGCTATCTCCTCACGTGTGTCAAAATGGCTAAAATCAACAACACAAGAAACAACAAGTCTTGGTGAGGTTGCGAAGAAAAAAGACCCTTCTGCAAAAAGAGACCCTTCTGCACTGTTGGTGGGAATGCAAACTGATGCAACCTTATCGAGGTTTAGGCTTCTGCTGAAGGTTACTAGAGCCTTACTTTGCTAATATGGTTACTATTACCATATCTCCACCTTGTGTCTCTCCTATAGGATAAATTATTAAAATATGTTCATCATCTCTGGCTATCTTCCAAACCTATAAAAGTTGTTTCTTTCACTCGTTTCCTATCATTAAAATCATTACCACTTTTTTTCAGTGACTCTGACTCTATGCCTTGCAGGCCTTGTTTAAATTATAGGATCATGGGGTGCCTGGGTGGCTCAGTCGTTAAGTGTCTGCCTTGGGCTCAGGGTGTGATCCCGTGGTCCTGGGATCGAGCCCCACATCGGGCTCCCTGCTCAGCAGGAAGCCTGCTTCTCTCTCTCCCACTCCCCCTGCTTGTGTTCCCTCTCTCACTGTGTCTCTCTCTGTCAAATAAAAAAAAAAATCTTTAGAAAATAAATAAATTATAGGATCAATACTTGTTAAAAATGAGAATAGGAAGAGGTAGTAAGAGTCAGACAGATCTAACTGGCTCCTATGTGTTTTAATTTCCCTATAGCACCCAGAATAAGTAGCAATATAGCCCATACTAGACGTCCTCAGAGCTGAATAACCTCTCTGGCACCAAAATCCATTTTTGCCTATTGTGTTTAGAAAACTGCCGCATATTGAGAAGTTAGCCTCCTTGTAATTCCACACATGTTCATCTAATTCTGGTTCCCAGAACTAGGGAACCAATGTTAATCTATCTTCCGTGTAACAAATATTTTTAAATATGGGGGAAAATAGTGCTCTCAACACAAAGTAGTATGAGGGACACGCTTGTGAGTACTCCCTCTCAAGCCTCTTCTTCCCTTCCCCCAGAGTCCAGACCAGAGAACATGCCCCCCCCCTCAACTATTCCAAATCCTCCAAACAAGACACCTTTCTTCCTTTCGTCCATAGTCCAATTCACACACGGAGAAACAGTGTGAATTTGTGTTTAGGCATTGCTATGAGAGATGATAAAGAAGCAGAAAAGGAATGAAGAAGTTGCAAACCCAAGAACAAATGGCTGGATAAACCAATAAGTATCTTAAAATAAAATCCAAACAAATCTTAACACCTTATAATATAAGGCTTTGTGTGATCTGGCCCCTACTTACCTCTCCAACTTAGATTCTTTCGGCTCTCCTGTCACCAGACCACCTTACAGTCCTTAGGCATGCTAAACTCCTATCTGCTGTTCTCCCATCTTCCTCCAACTTTCTTCCCCCTGTTCTGACATCTACCCATTTGCCAAATACCAGTTTAGTCGTCACTTCTTTAGACATTTAACCTGATCTTCCTACCTGAAACAGCACCATATGATTTTTTAAATTTGACTTTACATTGTATTCTATTTTTTTTAAGTAGGCTCCATGCCCAATGTGGAGCTTGAACTCAGGACCCCAAGGTCAAGAGTTACATGTTTTATCAACTGAGTCAGCCAGGCACCATTGGACTCTACATTTTAGAGCAGTTTTACGTTCACAGCAAAATCAAGCAGAAGGCTCAGCTAACATAGTGCATTCCCAACCATCCAGGGAGGCCACAAATACTAACATTCGTGATGAATCTGGTCCAAAAGACACAATAACTTTCAGGAACACATGAAATGTGTTCATTGAAAAAATATAATATCCTCCATCTGTGAAGTTTTTATGCTCACGAACAATACAAAACCGTGGAATAGGATGACCAAGAATTTGCATTTTAAACATAACCAGAATCAAATCTTCTGTCTTCAGGTAACATAATGGAAACATTCATAATTCTTCAAAAACAAGTTCTTTGAAGTAAACACAGGTGTTTTAAGTGAACCAATTATTATAGTCTCCAGTTTTATTGGGAAACCATGTTTGTTTTTTGTCACCCAGGCATGGTCTTGAGCAATTACAAGTCTGTAAAGAAAGTTTCCATCAACCACCCAATCATCTGAGCACATGATTCCAAAGATATATTTTATGTTTTTTGTCACCCAGGCATGGTCTTGAGCCAATTACAAGTCTGTAAAGAAAGTTTCCATCAACCACCCAATCATCTGAGCACATGATTCCAAAGATATATTTTATGTAACAAGGCTCTGTGGAGGGTAGTAAAGTTTATGTTTGGAAATATGACTATCAAAATGAGCTTGAATAATTACCTTGACTAGCTTACTAATTACTTCATAAGGGAATTCAATGAAATGCAATGCCACCCTATACAGAAATATTTTATGTATAGAGTTCCTATGAATCTAAATACCCACGAATATGACATTCTGATAATATATTTTTACCTCAGAGCCATTACTCTATAAATTTTTATCAACTCTAGGTGTTCATTTGGTTCAAACCAGAGCACACATACACACAGATACCCTTTCTGATAAGGCTGTTGAAACTTTTGCAAATCTCAAATTTCCTTCACACATTTTAATCTATTTTATCCCAATAAAAATGTGAAAGAGGTAGAGAACTAGTAATATGGAAATTGGAATACAAAGAAGTTAGAGAACTAACTAGAAGTCCCATAGCTAATACATTATGAAGATCAAGCATTTGTTCCTCTTTGTTCCGCTACATAAGCTCTCCCTTCCTGATCATTGGAGTCTTGATCATTTGCTGTAACAAACAAGGCGTTTACTGTTTCGTATGGTGACGCTTTTCATTGTGAAATGACTCTATTCTACAATCCCCACATGCTTCACGGTCTCTCATTATTTCCAGTGTACTTTGGGTCCTAGATAAAATTTGTGTTGTGTTCACAAGCCAGTCTCATCAAGTATGTCTTCTACTGCTCTCACCCTTTCATTCACTTTCTCTCCAGAGGGGTCTATCCTTGATACCCATTGGTATGGCTGCCTCTTCTCTACTGATATGCAGAAATGATAGGTCACCCAAGTCAACCATACCTCTTACCAGATAATTAGAGAACAGTAGAGGAAGCTTGTGTAAATTATCACAAAAAAATAGCATCTTAGAAAAACACCCATTTATTGTTCCCAGTCTGAGTGGGTCAGGAGTCTAATCACAGCCTAACTGGAATCTCTGTTCAGGGCCTCATGATATGGTTGATATCAGCCAGGACATTGGAAAAATCTTTTTCTGTATTACTTGAGTTGCCAGATTTAGCAGGTATGCCCCAAATGTTGTATGAAACATATTTATACTAAAAAGTTATCTTGGTTTTCATCTAAAATTCAAATATATCTATCTTGAGTTTTATCCGCCAACCCCAAACATAACATAACCTCAGGAACGATATCCCATCATCTTTGCCAAGGTAAGAGGCAAGTTACGAGTCCTGCTCACACTGAAGGTGGGGGGAGTACAAGAGTGCATGACATCAGAGGTCACCTTAGAATTCAGCCTACCCACACCTGTGGGTTTATTCCTTTAGCCCAAATCGTGATTGTGTTTCCTCCAGGCTTGATGATATCTGTTGCAATAAGGTTCCAGGATATAGACACTTTCTGAAATGTATTACAGCTTTTTTCCCTGTCCAGAAGCTATTTCCCCTTATAATGGACCAACTTCTATCCATCTTTCATATTTCAGCTGGAAGTTTGTCGCTCTTTCAGAAATATGCCTGACCCTTCTTTTTTTTTTCTTAATCTTGGCCTCTCTTGCTTCTTTCCTCTGTATTTCCCAAACACCCTTGTTATAATTATATTATAGTAATATTCTGATCTTTGTAGTTGTGGATTTGTGTGTGTGTGTGTGTGTGTGTGTCTTTACCATACTTTTAGAAAGCAGTGATAAATATTTTAGTTCTCTGGTCATAGCACATAATGAAATGTCCCTTATTAGAAGCTCAACAAATGTTTGATGATTGAGCCCACTCATTCCTCTAATTCATAAGAAATGGTTCTATATCTTCAAGGAGAATAATCTATCCATTCATCCTCTTGTGTCCTTCCTCTTCCCAAGCCTGAAATTTCTTTCAAGATTCAAGGGATACTAAGAACATTACATTTATTAACCGTAGGTGGTTGAATCTTGACTCCAGTTCTGACAGTCTTTCTACATCCCAAATGAAGTTAAGGATTTCTCAAACCAAAACATTACACCTGGTCTCTCCTTCTAGATATAGCAACATAGAAGTTTCTGGTTCTACATTTTCCTGATATCAGCATCACTATTTTCACAATTAGGCTTCAAAGCATAGGCTTCTATAGCATCCTAGAACAGGAAATGGATATGTAAAACTGGTGAACTCCACCTCTCCCCTAAAATAACCCTAGTAATAGATGATCCTGCCTGGGTTTAGATCCACCCAGTGATAGAGCACCTGATTTATAAATCACTCTCGTTTCAGATAGTGTCACATAGGAAGAGCTCCTGTGTTGAGAAATTTTTATGTCGTGGTCATCCATTCACCCCACCCTGATTTGTGTCTCTAGAAAGACACAGAGCACATCAGCAATACTGGTATTATTGATTTTGCAATGCCAACCTTTCAGATATATAACTTCATATACCACCCTGAATTTGCTGCAATTCTAAGTGCTAAGAAGAAATGTATACCTTTTTAGATATCACCTTCTCTAGAATTTTCTTTCAATTCCTTCACTGCCGATGTCTAAGATCTTATAGGTTTTACCTTCACAAAATCCCTGGTGCTCATCTGCTCCCTTTCATTATCTATGCCACCAACCAAATCCAGGCTCATTCAACCAGTCCTCGGGCATTTCTATACTCAACTATTGAGCCTTCTTTCCTTCTCCTTCCAACCCATTTTTCACCATTAGCATTTTCCCGTTAAAAAGCAGATTTTTGAGCCGTGTGTGTGTGCGTGTGCATGCATGTATGTGTGTCGATGAGTATGTGAGTGCTGATTAACAGGGAAAGAATGAAATGGATAAACCCAGGATCATGAAAAACAAATGCTTAAGAACAAACACTTTCATAAAATGAATTAAGAACACAAGATTCAGCCAAGAAGGAGCCATTTCTTCAGGGATGAAATTCAAGATATGTAATATTCAGTATGTCATGAACACTGACCAATCAGAATGGAAGCCAGACATACATAATTGGAATGAACCGTTGAGCCTGAGCCCTGCCAATCTCTGAGGAGGTCATGGAAATAACAGACAAATATATAAGTTAAAAATAATAGACAAAAATATGAAGTTAAAAATAAGTTAATAGCACAAAAGATACACAAACTTGTGAGGAGCAGTAAAACATGTTTATTTGGAAATTGTCACATATAAAAACAGAGAATTAGAAGGTAATGGGTTTAACCCTGGACTATGGCCAAAATGAGGTTTTCTTCCTTCCAGAAACATCATAGAGTAACTCAGGAGTCCTCAATTACAAAGCAGACTTTCAAGAAGACAATCAGCTTTCTGCAGACTCTGATTACTCTCCAGTTGCATCTGATGTGATTGTGGGACACTGACACAAAAACAGCCTTGGAATAATCATCTTAGAAGAAAAGATGCATTTCAGTTATGTTCTAGCAGCAAGATGAATAACATCTTCTGTAGGAAAAATGGCCTGCATCCACAGCAGGCAGAGCCAGAGCCAGAGCCAGAGTCAGAGTCAGAGCCAGACTTGTATCCAAAGCCACAGCCACAGCCACAGCCAGGGTCATAGCCACAGCCATACCCAGAGCCATAGCCACAGCCGTGGCCACAGCTACCACATGAGTTTCTATAGTAGTTGCACAACATGGTGGCAAGAAATGGAGGCTCAGTAGTTCTTTAGAAGAACAGATAGGAGGTTTCTGAAGTTGAACGTCATCCCTTGCCCTGAGACCTTTAGACACTGCCAGAAATGGAAGGAGCACACCACACAAACTCCATGGCCTATCACCACAGCAATTTTCATCTTTAGAAAGCTCATTTTTCTAAGGACAACAATTTCTTTTCAAGTAGCTATGTCCAGGATTTGGCCCTAACTAGTCATGAGAATTATAAGAAAACAGATATAACCTACACATTGAATAAGTATATCTGTGGAGTATAATCAAACCTAATTTAGATTTTTCACTCTGGGGGGCACTAACCCTGCTGCAGTTCCAGGTAAACATACATGGACATGCGGGATGGTCCAGCATCTCAGGTTCAACAGGAAAGCACCCTGGCTAGAGGTGAAAGGCAAACAGCAGGTGTATGAGGCAAGGCATTCTCAGGTTACATCTACAAGAAGGTGGATGGAGCCCAGGCAGAATGGCCACTGCAGTGGTGAGAAGATCTAAATTGGTGCATAGCAGAGGTCTGTTCTGTTTCTTAAATTCCACGTATGGGTGAAATCATATGATATTTGCCTTTCTGTGATTAACTTATTTCTCTTAGCATAATACTCTGTATGGAACCTAGACTCTTAATCACTATCTTCACAATTTTCTTCCTGGAAGCATAGTCACTGAGATAACCTTGAAGAAATGGTATCTTGCAGAAGGAGAGTGTAGTTAAATACAATGGCTCATGTACAAAGGAACATAGATATCAATTTAATATAGGCTCTAAAGATTTCTGGACATAAAGCAATATTGTAACCTTTCATTGATATTTCTATAGATTTGTTTTCTTTTTCAGGCTCATAAATAATACATCCATATTGTAAAACTTACAAAAAAAATACTTATTCTCAATAACAAGAGGGACATGGACAATGGTCTGCTGTTAATTCTTTAATGACCTAGGCTGATGATAGAGAGTCTATTTACCAATTTCCATGGTATAAATATTCTTAGCATGACTAGTTTCAAACTAGCTGGCTTAAGAATCCTGAAAGTTTGTAACATCGTTCAATATTTTAATAAATTAACTTTCATGTTTACAACTTGAATCAGTATGGCATTTCTTTTGTGATAATGTAAGGCAGGTATCTATCTTTTCTTTATCTTAAACAGATTTATCTTAATTGATAAATCCCATTTACTGAATAAACTATCTCAGATGA
Organism: Ursus americanus; assembly: GCF_024610735.1. Lineage (NCBI taxonomy): Eukaryota > Metazoa > Chordata > Mammalia > Carnivora > Ursidae > Ursus > Ursus americanus. The sequence continues at coordinate 86,017,357 of NC_142130.1, forward strand.
AAACTTTGTTACTAGGCAACTTCTGAAGTCTTTGGCACTGCCTATTGTGTTCTTACTATCTCAGAATGATCTCTCTCTTAAACCTGGATAACACGGCTATGTTCCTTGATAGTTGGTGACCTAACATGGCTTCTCTTCCTGGCTAACATCCTCCCTGGCCAGATTGTTGTGACCTTAAAAAACCAAACAGTACAATAGAAATTTATCATGAAACACGTAGAATTTAGAACTTTCCAGTAGCCACACTTAAAAAAGATAAAAAGAAACAGAGGAATTGCTTTTATAGCATATTTTACTTAACCTAATATATCCAAAATTTTACCACAATATATAATCAACAGTTTTTTAAATAATTTTATATAGTCTTAATTCTTTTTTTATACTAAGTCTTTGAAATGTAGTGTGTATTTTACAGTTACAATGCATTTCATTCTGGACTAGCCACATTTCAAGTGTTCAGTAGCTCTCTCTCTCTCTAGTGGCTGCCATATTGGACGATGCAGCTAAAGAGAATCTCAGAATTCCCATATGGGGGTGATGCTGGTTATAAGTTTTCCAATAGAGGTACTGCTTAGTAGTAGCTGCCAACTTATTCACTTCTTCTTTAAAACACCTCTTCCTTAAATTTTATTTTCCTTCTCATGTAGCAGACCAATTTCAGCTCATCCTTTATGGCTCTTCTCACATGGCCTTCTCCTTTAGAAGCTATTTCTAACCCTTTTCTAGTCTTCCTGTCAGGACTTATTTTGGTTTCCCTCTTGAATTTTTCCTCAGTAGCCCTATAACACCTATAAACACACATGCTAGGGTGGAAATGTGTGATTTACTTCTTTGTATCCAAATGAACCCTTTTAATTATTGGAAGAAACCACTGTGTGTTTTCATACCTCTCTTGCAGCACCAATCATAACATGAAGCTGGCACATGGATTTTAAGGTTTGTTAAATGATCGAAAGAATGAATAAATGAGTTTACAACTTACTACAACTATAATATGCAACAGGTCATCAAAGAGAAAGATTTTGTGTTATTTCATGAAGAAGCTTTAAAGCTTAAATCATTTCCTGACTACAGAAAGCATTCACTTTTATTGTAACCCAATATGTAACGCTATATTTTCATTTTTCCCAAACTTCATCCACCAATGATACACACATACACACTTTAATTTTATCATAACAAACTCTCTTTTAACATTATCATCATTTCCTCATTTCACTCAGCGGAAAGTCACAAATGTTTTCCCACACAGTCACTGTATTTCAGATTTGAGCATATGTTAATTTTAGTTTGTGAAGACTCTTTTCTAGAATATAAATTACTGTTTACATGCTAAATAAATGGTATTCTTGGATTGTTAAAAAGGCCTTTGAAAACAAAGGCCATAATGAAAAAATAAGTATATTTTCAACCAACGGTAATTATTAGAATTGCCTTCATCTCTTTGTAAGAATAACTGAGATTTACCCAAAGCAGGCATTCCTCAGCTCTGACTAACAAATGTTCCATCTGCGAAAAGGGTCCAACTCTTGCAAGAACTTCTGTTTCCTCATCAGTAAAACACATTATATCCTGGGTACACCCTTGCCGCAAGGCATACATTGATGGCAGAGCCATCTTCCTTGGAAACAGCCATTCTGTGGAGTCTCCTGGCCCCAGGAACCTCAGACTCAGACTTTGTGCACTGACCCTTGTCATAGAGACAAGACAGTGAGGCATTTTTCACTGTCCATGGAAACTAAGCCTGAAAAGACATTCTATGTTATAAGATACAGTGTTAGAGATCTGGAAGGTCACATGAGGAAAGGATACTGAACTCAGAACCCACAAAGTGGTAGGCTCTCAAACTCAGACAGTAGACTGGGCTTTTCATCCCATTCTTATATCTGCACCAGTTAAGGTACTAGAGCTCACAATTACCCACTAGACCTTGCTCTTTTCCACTAAAAATTGTAGCACTGCCGATCATATCCAAAACGTAATGAATTTCTTTACTTCCTTTAAACTTGCTACCATACTTTCCAGTGTTTCTTGCAACAGGCATCAGTTCATTAGAATCGAAATGACAAAATAACCTCTCTGAACTATCTCTCCTATACTATAACTTTTACTCTCTTCCCCAGTTAGCTGCTTTTTTTCTTCCATGCAATTATCTGTCTAAATGTATCTTAATTAATTCTTTTTATTATTACCTTTCAGAATGTAAACACTTTAAGAGCAAAAGAGTGGTCTACAATTTTGCTATGGTATCTTCAGTGTGTAGGAGAGTTCCCTTACAAAACACTCAAAACTATGTGTCAAACAAGTGACTTAAATCAATTTCTTCAAACTCAATATATGCAAACAAATATATATATACTTCCATCCAAATGCACATGATACAATATGACATCTTTCCTCTAACTTATCCTTCCCTTAGTTCTTCATGCATCATCTGAGTCTGCTTCTAATTTCTCATTAATCCTGGAAACTCTCTCTTCCATGCCATTCATCCTTTCAGCACTCAGACCTCACCTCCACTCCCTTAGGCTTTGTCACAACGTCCTGAATAGGTGTCATTCCTTCTCCTCTTTCCCCTCCAACTGCATTCTAGACTCAGTGTTATTTCCAGTGCACAGTTCCAAAATACTGTGTGATTTGTGTTGGGTTGTGAGTGCCTAAGCATGAGGGATACAAGAAATAGGAGGAGAAGACATTATCTCTGATGCACATAGGACAAGAAATGCTTATATTATTACAAGGAGGAAACCAGGTTCATGAAATGTATTGTCAGCTCAATATTCAATGGGGCTCTAAAACCTAAAAGAAAGGAGTAATTCACAAGCAAGAACACAGGAATTTGTTAGAAGCAAAGAACTATTTTTATTGAGAATAAGTTTTTGCCAAACTGTGGGATCTTAGGATCCCTGGCACAGCCCCAACACAGAATCCAGATTAAGGGAACAAAGACCAACACTTGGGAAATAGTCAGATGATACCACATGGCCTGGAGCCTCAAGATGCCAACCTAACAAATGTTCACTGGGGGTCAGAGCTTATGTCAAGCATGCAATTCCATGGACATAGAAATCTTGGGGTTTGGATCCTTGCTTCAATTGTTGCTTTGGTCGTGTCATTTCAGAAGCAAATGGAGCTTGGAGAGTGATGGTCTAGCAGCAAGAAGAATAACATCTTCTGTAGCAAAATGGCCGGTAGCCACAGCAGCCAGAGCCATATCCACACCCAGAGCAGGAGCCTTTTCCGCAGCCCCATCCTGAGCCATAGCCACAGCCACATCCTGAGCCATAGCCACAGCCACAGCCTGAGCCATAGCCACAGCCATAGCGAGACCCATAGCCACAGCCACAGCCCCATCCTGAGCCATAGCCACAGCCACAGCCTGAGCCATAGCCACAGCCATAGCCGCATCCGCAGCCATAGCCACAGGAGTTCCCGTAGTTGCAACACATGTTGTCAGGGGAAGAGAATTCAGGTGGGTTGCAAGTAGATGTGGTGAAGTGAAGTCTCTACTACACTTGGACCTTTATATACTGTCAGTAATTGGCAGAACATGCCATTCAGCCCCTGACTTACCCAACAAATATGTAAGCAACTTTCATGTGTTTGTCAATGTCAACAATCATTAATGTCTTAGGAAAAGTGAGCTTATTATTTGGAGTCTCCCTTTTTGTTTAAAGAGCAGAACTTTAATTTGCTCTGCCAGAGAATGTCTCAGCAGAATCATGTGCTCTACATACCACTGATACCCAACTTCACAAGCTCCTCTCATTTAATATACCCGATATAACAAGATTTAGGAGAACTTAGGAAAATTATGTCCTTCTTGATTTTTCCTATTTCCTAAAATATTTACCTCTTTCAGTAAGGGAGGAAATAACTGTCATCTCCTTTCTGGAATCATTGAAACTTTTTGTCAGGCTTCGCATACCCAGACATCTACGGCAGATACCTGTTGGCTCCTTGTGTGAGAAACCAGGGAGATGCTAGTCTCGGGGCACAGAAAAGCCCCCAATAACATTGTAACATCTGATATAAAGTGTCAATAATTCTGAGATTAGATTTGGTGTATAGCTTCACATTGGTAAATTACCTTCTCTCTTTACTGGTGTCTAATTCCAAATATTTCCTTTCTCCTCTGCTAAACCAAACATCCAACGTTTCCATCACTTAACATGCAGACTAAAACAAAACAAACAAACACAAAGATAGAAAGGTGTCTTATGTGTGTCTGTTCGTGATGTTTTTGTTTATCTTGGTTGTCTAGGTTTTACCTAAATCACCAATTCCCGAAGCAAGAAGAAATCAAAACTTAAATTATCTTTTACAGTAACAACTATGACATCCAAGTTGGAAGGGAATACAAACTCAGGAAGATCGTACCTTCTATTCCACTCTCAAATTTCAACAACAAAGGAATGAGATCCATCCACTCCTTTATAAAAGGCCTTCAACAGGGATTTTCATAAAGCTACTTTATTCCTTTTCTGAGAACTTTCATTATTACACAATTTTCCTTCAGATGGGAGTATTTTCAACTGCTTTTTCAACCCTAGTCACTGGTCTACCTCATTTCTCTGCTATGTTTCATCCCTAACAAGAAGTTTAAGGAAAATACACCCCATTCCACTTTTTCTTTACCTTTTTTTTCTCTACTTTTCTGTCAACTCTTGAAATTCAAAACTATAAATTCTAATGCACAAGTTTCCACGAATAGACATGTTACTTTTCAAACACCCACCTTCTGGTCAAAATATCCCTGAAATATTGATAAAGTTTTCTATCTTTATTGCATTATACCTAGTACCTTTCCATTCAGATGTAAGGATACTGATCCATGATGGCAGAAAAAAATTATTATTTTGTGCATCCCTGAATCACAACTTAGTTCTAAGTGAAGTACCCAGGACATAATCTGAAATCAATCAATATTTCCCCAATAAAAAGGAGATGCATTGAAGCAAAAACATGTTCAAACTTTGGTGTGCCACTTAGAAGCTGTAAGATATTTGGATACATTATCACAATGTTGTCATTTCATTCAAGCTGAAAGTCTCAAATATTCTTTGACTAAGTGAGTCTCACATTTCACATTTTGAAGATGTGTGTTAGTTTACGAAGACATTTTTCTAGATGTATAAGTTATCTTATATGTCTAATAAATGATTGACCCTTTACTGGATATAGAAATTAGGGTAGAGGTGACAAATTGATGATATTCTTCCATCTTTCAAAAGCCTTCAAGCACAAGATACATAATGAAAAATGAGTAGATTTTCAATAAACTGTAATTATTAGAATTCCCTTCCCTTCTTTGTAGGATTTCCCCACCTCAGATTTATGCAAGCACAGTCAGTCCTCAGATCCAACTAATAAATATTCCATCTGTGAACTGTCCAACTAAAAAAACACTTGTTTCTTCATCAGTAGGGCACATTGTGTTCTGGGCATAGCATCACTCCAGTGCTGATGTTGATGGCAGAGCCATCTTCCTTAGAATTGGCTCTTCCTTAGAATTTGTCCCTAGTTCCAGGGACATCAGATTCAAACTTTGCCCAGTGAACCTTGTCATGGAGATGAGACAGTGACTCATTTATCCTTCATGGTGGAAATTGAATCTGAAAAGGCATTTTCTATTACAGGATCTAAATGTTAGAGTTCCGGAAAGTCTTATGAGGAAAGGACACTGAAGTCAGAACCCAACAAATCAGTAGACTCTCAAACTCATAAAGTCAACCAGAAATTTTCATTCTTATATGTTCCTCAAACAAAGCTAGCCTATTTAAGGAACTAGGCCTTCTCTTTTCCACTAAAAATTGTGGCACCACTGATCAAACCCAAAACTTAATACATTTCTCTTCCCCCTTTACACTTAGTACCATCCTTTCTAGTGTTTCTTGTAACAGGCATCAGTTCATTTGATGCAAAATGTCAAAATACCTTCCTGAATTATCTCTCCAATATTTCAACTTTCATTTTCTTCCCCAGGAATCTGTTTTATTCCTTCTGTAGCAATTATCTGTCTAAATTTAATTTAATTAATTCTTACTATTTTTTATTATCATTCATTAGAGTATAAATACTCTGAGAACAAGAAACTCCTCTACAACTTTGTTACCGTATCTTCAGTGTATAGCACAGTTCCCTTTCAAAAACTTTCAAAGAGATGGGTGGCTCAGTCAGTTAAGCATCTGCCATTGGCTCTGGTCGTGATCCCAGAGTCCTGGGCTAGAACTCCATATCAGGCTCCCTGCTCAGCAGGGCATCTGTGTTTCCCGCTCCCTCTGCTCCTCACCCATGCTCATTCTCTCTCTCATTCTCTCTCTCTCAAATAAATAAATAAAACCTTTAATAATAAAAATAAATAAACAAAAGCGTTCAAAGAGATAGGACTCCTGGGTGGCTCAGTTGGTAAAGAATCTGACTGTTGATTTCAGCTCAGATCATGATCTCAGGGTCCTGAGAATGCCCCACATGGAGCCTGTGCTCAACTCAGAGTGTGTATGAGATTCTCTCTCCGGGATGCCCAGGTGGCTCAGTCAGTTGAAGTGTCTGCCTTCAGCTCAGGTCATGATACCAAGGTCCTGGGATGGAGTCCCTCATCTGGGTCCTTGCTCAGCAGGGATTCTGCTTCTCCCTCTGCCTGCCACTCCCCTTGCTTGTGTGCTCCCTCTCTCTCTTTCTGACAAATACATAAATAAAGTTTTTAAAAGAGATCTCTCTCTCTCTCTAGCTTCCTTTCCCTCTGCTCATGCTTTATAAGTAAATAATAAACAAATAAGTAAAATCTTAAAAAGAAAAAAAATCAAAACTATTTGTCATTAAATGACTTAAATGAATTTCCTAATCTCAATATATGCAAATAAATATTTTTGCACTTCCCTCAAAATGCACATGATACAATACGACATTTTTCCTCTAACTTACCCTTTCCTTAGTTGTTCACGCATCACCTGAGTCTGCTTCTAATTTCTCATTATTCCTGGAAACTCTCTTCCATGCCATTCATCCTTTCAGCACTCAGACCCCACTTCCTCTCCCTTGGGATTCTTTCACAGCTTCCCAATAGGTGTCATTCCTTTTCCTCTTTCCCCATCACCTCAATTCTAGACACAGTGTGAATTCCAGCGCCCAGTTCTGAAATAGTGTGTGATTTGTGTTGTGTTGTGAGTGCCTGAGCATGAGTGAATTGAGAAATATGTGAAGACAACATTATCTCTGATGCATGATGAGAAGTACTGCTTGTATTATATCAAGGGAGAACCCCAGGTTTATGAAGCATATTGTCAGCCCAATTTTCAAGAGTCATAACACCTCCAAAAAAACAAACAAAAAAACCCCCCCAAAAAACACAAAAAAACAATTCACAAGAAGAGCAAAGAGATTTGTTAGAAGCAAAGAACCATTTTTATTGAGAATAATTTTTTGCCCAACTGTGGTTCGGCTAGCACAGTCCAGACAGAGCTTCCAGATTAAGGGAACAAAGAACAACATTTGGGAAATAGTAAGATGATACCACATGGCCTGGGCCTCAAGATGCCATCCTAACAAAAGTTCACTGGGGGTCAAATCTTCTGCCAAGCATGCAATTCCATGGATGTAGGAATGTGGGGGTTTGGATCTTTGAATCAGTCATCTCTCCAGATGTATCATTTCAAAAGCAAACGGGGTTTGGAGAGTGATGGTCTAGCAGCAAGAAGAATAACATCTTCTGTAGCAAAATGGCCGGTAGCCACAGCAGCCAGAGCCATATCCACACCCAGAGCAGGAGCCTTTTCCACAGCCCCATCCTGAGCCATAGCCACAGCCACAGCCTGAGCCATAGCCACAGCCACAGCCTGAGCCATAGCCACAGCCACAGCCTGAGCCATAGCTACAGCCACAGCCCAAGCCATAGCCACAGCCACAGCCTGAGCCATAGCCACAGCCACAGCGTGAGCCATAACCACAGCCATAACGAGACCCATAGCCACAGCCATAACCTGAGCCATAGCCACAGCCATAGCCGCATCCGCAGCCATAGCCACAGGAGTTCCCGTAGTTGCAACACATGTTGTCAGGAGAAGAGAATTCAGGTGGGTTGCAAGTGGATGTGGTGAAGTGAGGTCTCTACTACACTTGGACCTTTATATACTGTCAGTAATTGGCAGAACATGCCATTCAGCCCCTGACTTACCCAACAAATATGTAAGCAACTGTGTGGTGCCTGTCCCTGTCAACAATCAATAATGTCTTGGAAAAGATGAGCTCATTATTTTGGAAACTCCCATTTTATTTAAAGAACAGCATTTTAATTTTCTCTGTCAAAGAATTGTCTCAGTAAAATCATGTGCTGTACATACCACTGATACCCAACTTCACCACCTCCTATCATTTGATCTACCTGATATAACAAGGTCGGGGGAATTTGGGGAAATTTTGTGCCTCTTGATCTCCTCTTCCCTAAAATATCTACCTCTGTTCATAGGGGAGGAAATAACCGCCATCTCCTTTCTGGAATCTTTACAACTTTGTACCCAGATACTTACTGCAGAAACCTACTGGCTCCTTGGTAGAAAGGAAGGAAGATGCTAATCTCAGGACAAAGAACAGCCCCCAACAACATTGAAACATTTGAAATAAAATGTCAATCATGCTGTGATCTAGAAACCTTGGTATGTAGCTTCACATCAATAAATTGGGTTCTTTACTAGTGTCTAATTCCAAATATTCCCTTTCTTCCCAACTAAACCAAATACCCAATCATTCCATCACCATACATGAATCAAAAATAGAGGAAAGAAGGTAAGAAGGAAAGATTTCTCTTTTTCGGTTTGTTTCATTGTTTATTGTGATGTTTTTGCTTATCTTGGTTGTCTAGGCTTTACTTAAATCACCGTTTTCCAAACCAAGCAGAATCCAAAATTTAAATTACTTTCTCCTGTAACAGATATGAAATTCAAATTAGAAGGGAGGACAACCTCAGGAAGATCGTTCTTTCTACTCCACACTCAAGTTTCAATAACAAAGAAATGAGCACCATGCTGTCCTTCACTTAAAGCCTTCAACATGGTGTTAATAAATGGACTGAATTCCTTTTCTGAGAACTTCTATTAGTAGACATTTTTCCGCATATTGAAAGTACTTCCTACTACTTCTGCTGTTGGTCACTGGTCTATCTCATCATTCTGTTACGTTTCATCCTTTCTAAGAAGCTTAAAGAAAATACATCTCATTCCAATTGTTGTTTACCTTTATTTTCTCTACTTTTCTGTCAATCTTGAGATTCAAAACTGTAAAATCTAATGCACAAGTTCCCTAGAATAGATACATTACTTTTCAAACACCTACTTTCCCATCAAAATACCCCTGAACTATTGAAAACTTTTTCTACCCTTATTGTATAATTTCTAGTCCTCTCAATTCAGATCTCTGAATATTGATCCATGATGTCAGAGAAAATCTCTTATGCTACGCATCCTTGAATCACCACTTAGTTCTAAGTAGAGTACCCAGCACATAATTTGAACTCAATCAATCCTTTTTTTTTTTTTTTAAAGATTTTATTTATTTTATTTGACAGAGATAGAGACAACCAGCGAGAGAGGGAACACAAGCAAGGGGAGTGGGAGAGGAAGAAGCAGGCTCATACCGGAAGAGCCTGATGTGGGGCTCGATCCCATAACGCCAGGATCACGCCCTGAGCCGAAGGCAGACGCTTAACCGCTGTGCCACCCAGGCGCCCCTCAATCAATACTTTTGTCATTAAAAAACAGGTGCATTAAAAAAAAGCAACAACAACACATGTTCAAGCATTTTTGTGCCATTTAGAAGCTATAAGATATTTGGATACATTATCCCAATGTTCTCATTTCATTCAAGCTGAAAGTCTTAAATGTTCTTTGACTAAATGAATCTCAAATTTCACATTTTGAAGATGTTTGTTAGTTTACGAAGACATTTTTCCAAACATACAAATTACCTTCTATGCCTAATAAATGTTTGGCCCTTTACTGGATATATAAATGACGATAGTCATGCCTTGTTGTGATATTCTCCCCTTTCAGAGAGAATTGAAACACAATGAACATAATGAAACATCAGTAGACTTTCAACTAACTAATTATTAGAGTTCCCTTCTCCTCTTTGTAGGATTTCCTCACCTCAGATTTACCCAGAGCACAGTCGGTACTCAGATTAGACTTACAGATATTCCATCTGTGGAAACTGTCCAATTCTTGAAAGAACTCCTATTTCTTCATCACTAGAACACAATAACCTGGGCATAACCTCACTCGAGGGCAGACTTTGATGGCAGAGCCATCTTCCTTGCAATTGGCCATTGGGTGGAGGCTTCTAGCCACAGGGACCTCAGACCCGGCCTTTGTGCAGTGACCCTTGTCATAGAGACGAGACAATGAGGCATTTTTCACTGTCCATGGAAACTGCGCCTGAAAAGACATTCTATGTAATAGGATACAACGCTAGAGGTCTGGAAAGTCACATGAGGAAGGGACGCTGAACTCAGAACCCACAAAGTGGTAGGCTCTCAAACTCAGACAGTAGAGTGGGCTTTTCATCCCATTCTTATATCTGCACCAATTAAGTCACTAGAGCGCACCATTAACCACTAGTGCTTGCTCTTTTCCACTAAAAATTGTGACACTACTGATTGTACCCAAAACAAGCATTTCTCTTCTTACTTAACACTTAACACTGCCCTTTCTTGTAACAAACCTTAGTTCATTTGATTCAAAATGTCAAAATACCTCCTTGAACTATCTCTCAATACTTAATCTCCACTCTCCTCCACAGGAAGCTATTTTATTCCCTCCATAACAATTCTCTGTCTAAATGTATCTTAATTAATTGGTGTTTTTTCCTTATTATCACCTATTATAATGTAAACACTCTGAGAGCAGGAAACTCCTCTAAAATTTTGTTACTGTATCTTCAGTGCATAGAGCAGTTCCCTTACAAAAACATTCAAAACTATTTCTCAAAAAAGTTACTTAAATTTCCTTAAATTCAATATATGCAAACAAACATATATGCACTCCCAACAAAATACACATGATACCATACCATGTTTCCTCTAACTTAACCTTCCCTTTAATGTTCATGTGTCATGTGAGTCTGCTTCTAATTTCTCATTAACCCTGGAAACTCTCTCTTCCATGCCATTCATCCTTTCAGCGCTCAGACCTCACCTCCTCTCCCTTGGGCTTCTGTCACAACCTCCTGAATGTGTGTCATTCCTTCCCCTCTTCCCCCCTCTCCTAGGTTCATTCTGAACATAGTGTGATTTCCAGGGCACAGTTCCGAAATACTGTGTGATTTCGTTTGGGTTGTGAGTGCCTGAGCATGAGAGATTGAGAAATAAGTGAAGAAGACATTATCTCTGATGCACGATGAAAAGTAATGCTTGTATTATATCAAAGAAGAGCCCAGGGTCATGAGGCGTATTGTCAGCCCAATTTTCAAGAGTGGCCATAGAACCGCAAAAGGAAAGAGTAAATCACAAGCAAGAACACAGACATTGTTGGAAGCAAAGAACCATTTTTATTGAGAATAAGTTTTTGCCCAACTGTGGGATCTTAGGATCGCTGGCACAGTCCCAACACATAATCCAGATTAAGAGAACAAAGACGAACACTTGGGAAATAGTCAGATGATACCACACAGCCTGGAGCCTCAAGATGCCATCCAAACAAATGTTCACTGGAGCTTAAAACTTCTGTCAAGCATGAAATTCTGTGGATATAGGAATGTTGGGGTTTGGATCCTTGAATCAGTCTTCTCTCCAGATGTATCATTTCAGAAGCAAATGGGGCTTGGAGAGTGGTGGTCTAGCAGCAAGAAGAATAACATCTTCTGTAGCAAAATGGCCGGTAGCCACAGCAGCCAGAGCCATATCCACACCCAGAGCAGGAACCTTTTCCACAGCCCCATCCTGAGCCATAGCCACAGCCCCAGCCTGAGCCATAGCCACAGCCACAACGGGAGCCGTAGCCACAGCCCCATCCTGAGCCATAGCCACAGCCACAGCCTGAGCCATAGCCACAGCCACAGCCTGAGCCATAGCCACAGCCATAGCGAGACCCATAGCCACAGCCACAGCCTGAGCCATAGCCACAGCCATAGCCTGAGCCATAGCCACAGCCATAGCCGCATCCGCAGCCATAGCCACAAGAGTTCCCGTAGTTGCAACACATGTTGTCAGGAGAAGAGAATTCAGGTGGGTTGCAAGTAGATGTGGTGAAGTGTGGTCTCTACTACACTTGGACCTTTATATACTGTCAGTAATTGGCAGAACATGCCATTCAGCCCCTGACTTACCCAACAAATATGTAAGCAACTTTCATGTGATAGTCACTGTCAATAATCTTAATGTCTTCAGAAAAGTGAGTTCATTAATTGGAATCTCCTCTTTTATTTATTTTTCTCCCATTTTATTTAAAGAACAGAAATTTATTTTAATTTTCTCTGTCAAAGAATTGTCTCAGTAGAATCACGTGGTCTCCAATCCACTGATACCAACTTCACAGCCTCCTATTGTTTAATATACCTTGTATAACAAGGTTGGGGGAATTTAGGAAAATTTTGCACTCTGGATCTCTAATCTTCCTAAAACATCCACCTCTGTCCATACGGAAAGAGATACTCCAGTTTTCAAACTGGAATCATTACAACTTCCTACCAGGCTTCTCGTACCCCGATAACAATTGCAGATACCTTTGGGTCCTTGTGGGAGAAATGAGGGAAGATGCTAATTTCAAGGCAGAAAACAGCCCCCAACACTGGGACATCTGATATAAAATATCAATATTGCGAAGATCTACAAACTTGGTGTGTAGCTTTGTATCGATAAATTAGCTTCTCTCCTTACTGGTGTCTAATTCCAAATATTGCTTTCTTCTCAACTAAAGGAAACATTCAACCTTTCTATCACCTGAAAGAAAGAAGGAAAGAAGAAAGAAAGAAAGAAAGAAAGAAAGAAAGAAAGAAAGAAAGAAAGAAAGAAAGAAAGGTGTTATATGTTTGTTTCTTTCTGATGTTTTTGCTTATCTTGGTTGTCTAGATTTTACCTAAATCATTGTTTTTTGAAACAGGCAGATCCCAAGATTTAGATTATTTTTTTATTGTAACAGTTATGAAATCCAAGTTGCAAGGGAGTACAAACTCAGGAAGATCCTTCCTTCTACTTCACATTCAAATTTCAACAACAGTGAAATGAGTGCCATCCAGTCCTTTATTGAAAGCCTTCAACAAGGATGTTCATAAATCTACTGAATTCCTTTTCTGAGAACTTTCATAATTAGACATTTTTCCTTCAGTGGAGAATACTTCCTACTAGTTTTTCTACTGTTGGTCACTGGTCTATCTGATTACTCTGCTATGTTTCATCCCTACAAGTAGCTTAAAGAAAAATGCATCCCGCTATACTTCCTCATTAACTTTCTTTTCTCTACTTTTCTGTCATCCATGAAATTCAAAACTCTAGGGACACCTGGGTGGCTCAGCTGGTTAAGCATCTGCCTTTGGCTCGGTCCTAATCCCAGGGTCCTGGGATGGAGCCCACATCCTGCTCTTTGCTCAGCGGGGAGTCTGTTTCTCCTTCTGACTGCCAATCCCCCTGCTTGTGCTTATGTTCTCTCTCTCTGGCAAATAAATTTAAAAATGTTATTTTAAAAAAGAAATTTGGGGCACCTGGGTGGCTCAGTCTTTAAGCGTCTGCCTTCGGCTCAAGGCGTGATTCCAGGGTCCTGGGATCGAGCCCCACATGGGGCTCCCTGCTCTGCTGGGAGCCTGCTTCTTCCTCTCCCACTCCCCCTGCTTGTGTTCCCTCTCTCGCTGGCTGTCTCACTCTGTCAAATAAATAAATAAAATCTTTAAAAAATAATAATTAATTAAGTAATTAATAAGAAAAAAGAAATTCAACTCTAAATTCTAATGCACAAGTTCTCTAGAACAGACCCGTTACTTTTTAAACATCCCCATTCCAGTCACAATACCTATAGACTATTTCAAAAGTTTTCTGTCTTTATTGAATTATATCTAGAGGGTTTCCATTCAGATCTTTGGGGATTGATCCATGACGGCAGAAAAAAATCTCTTATTCCATGCATCCCTAAATCACCACTTAGTTCTAGGTAGAGTACCCAGTACATAATTTGAACACAATCAATATTTCCCCAATAAAAAAAAAAAGATGCATTAAAACAAATATATGTTCAGGAGTCAGTGTTCCCCTTAGAAGCCATAGATATCTGGATACATTATCCCAATGTTCTCATTTCATTCAAGCTGAAAGCCTCAAGTGTTCTTTGACTAAGAGGATCAAAATTTCACAGTTTGATTACGTGTTAGTTTATGAAGACAATTTTCCAGATGTGCAAATTACCTTCTATGCCTAATAGTTTGGCCCTTTACTGAATATATAAATGACGGTAGTCATGCCTAATTGATGATATTCTCCCCTTTCAGAAAGAATTGAAACACAATGAACATAATGAAACATCAGTAGATTTTCAACTAACTAATTATTAGAGTTCCCTTCTCCTCTTTGTAGGATTTCCCCACCTCAGGTTTACCCAGAGCACAGTCGGTACTCAGATTAGACTTACAGATATTCCATCTGTGGAAACTGTCCAATTCTTGAAAGAACTCCTATTTCTTCATCACTAGAACACAGTAACCTGGGCATAACCTCACTCGAGGGCAGACTTTGATGGCAGAGCCATCTTCCTTGCAATTGGCCATTGGGTGGAGGCTTCTAGCCACAGGGACCTCAGACCCGGCCTTTGTGCAGTGACCCTTGTCATAGAGACGAGACAATGAGGCATTTTTCACTGTCCATGGAAACCGCGCCTGAAAAGACATTCTATGTAATAGGATACAACGCTAGAGGTCTGGAAAGTCACATGAGGAAGGGACGCTGAACTCAGAACCTACAAAGTGGTAGGCTCTCAAACTCAGATAGTAGACTGGGCTTTTCATCCCATTCTTATATCTGCACCAATTAAGTCACTAGAGCGCACCACTAACCACTAGACCTTGCTCTTTTCCACTAAAAATTGTGACACCACTGATCATACCCAAAATATAATTAAACTCTCTTCTTCCTTTACACTTACTAACATCCTTTCCAGTGTTTCTTGTAATAGGTATCACTTCATTTGACTCAAAATGCCAAAATACCTCCCTGAACTATCTCTCCAATACTTCACCCTTCAATCTCTTCCCCAGGAAGCTGCTTTACTCCTTCCATAACAATTATCTATCTAAATGTATCTTAATTAATCCTTATTTTTTGTTATCACCTATTAGAATGTAAACACTCTGAGAGCAGGAACTTGTCTACAATTTTGCTCCTGTCTTAAGTGTGTAGGAGAGTTCCCTTTAAAAACATGCAAAACTATTTATAAATTAAGTGACTTAAATCAGTTTCCTTAAACTCCAAAAATCCAAACAACTATATTAGCACTTCCATCAAAATGCACATGACACAATACCACATTTTGTTTCTAATTTATTCTTCCCTTAGCTCTTCATGTGTCACCTGAGTCTGCTTCTAATTCCTCATTAATCCTGGAAACTCTCTCTTCCATGCCATTCATCCTTTCAGACTCAGACCCCACCTCCTCTCCCTTGGGCTTCTGTCACAGCCTCCTCAGTAGATGTCGTTCCTTCCCCTCTTCCCCCCGCCCTCAGGTTCATTTTGAACACAGTGTGATTTCCAGGACACAGTTCTGAAATACCGTGTGATTTCTGTTGTGCTGTGAGTGCCTGAGCATGAGGGCTACAAGAAATAGGTGGAGAAGACATTATCTCTGATGTACATAGGACGAGAAATGCTTATATTATTACAAGGAGGAACCCAGGTTCATGAAATGTATTGTCAGCCCAATATTCAATGGGGCTCTAAAACCTAAAAAAGGAGTAATTCACAAGCAAGAACACATGGATTTGTTAGAAGCAAAGAACCATTTTTATTGAGAATAATTTTTTGCCCAACTGTGGGCAAAAATGTTAGGATCGCTTGCACAGCCCCAACACAGAATCTAGATTAAGGGAACAAAGACCAACATTTGGGAAATAGTCAGATGATACCACACAGCCTGGAGCCTCAAGATGCCATCCTAACAAATGTTCCGTGGGGGTCAAATTTCTGCCAAGCATGCAATTCCATGGATGTAGAGATCTTGAGGTATGGATCCTTGCTTCAATTGTTGCTTTGGTCATGTCATTTCAGAGGCAAATGGGTCTTGGAGAGTGATGGTCTAGCAGCAAGAAGAATAACATCTTCTGTAGCAAAATGGCCGGTAGCCACAGCAGCCAGAGCCATATCCACACCCAGAGCAGGAGCCTTTTCCACAGCCCCATCCTGAGCCATAGCCACAGCCACAGCCTGAGCCATAGCCACAGCCACAGCCTGAGCCATAACCACAGCCATAACGAGAACCATAGCCACAGCCACAGCCTGAGCCATAGCCACAGCCATAGCCTGAGCCATAGCCACAGCCACAGCGTGAGCCATAGCCACAGCCATAACGAGACCCATAGCCACAGCCATAACCTGAGCCATAGCCACAGCCATAGCCACATCCGCAGCCATAGCCACAGGAGTTCCCGTAGTTGCAACACATGTTGTCAGGAGAAGAGAATTCAGGTGGGTTGCAAGTGGATGTGGTGAAGTGAAGTCTCTACTACACTTGGACCTTTATATACTGTCAGTAATTGGCAGAACATGCCATTCAGCCCCTGACTTACCCAACAAATATGTAAGCAACTGTGTGGTGCCTGTCCCTGTCAACAATCAATAATGTCTTGGGAAAGATGAGCTCATTATTTTGGAGACTCCTGTTTTATTTAAGGAGCAGAACTTTAATCTGCTCTGCCAAAGAATGTCTCCGTAGAATCATGTGCCCTACATACCACTGATACCCAACTTCATAAGCTCCTATCATTTAATATACTCGATATAGCAAGGTTGGTGGAATTTAGGATACATTTTGTCCCTCTTGGTCTCTCTTCTTATCTACAATATCTACTTCTGCCCAAGCAGAAAAAAATAACTCCTATCTCCTTTCTGGAATCATTGAAACATTTTTTTCAGGCTTCTTGCACCCAGATAGCTACCGCAGATACCTACTGGCTCTTTGTGGTAGAAACCAGGCAGATGCTAGTCCCAGGCCATAGAACAGCCCCAAACAGCATTGAAACATCTGATTTAAAAAAAAAAAAAAAAAAAGGTCAATAGTGCTGAAATTAGAAACCTTGATTTGTAGCTTCAGATAGATAATTATCTTCTCTCTTTACTGGTGTCCAATTCCAAATATTTCCTTTCTTCCCAACTAAACCAAATATCCAAAAGTTCCATCATCAGACATGCAGACAAAAAAGAAGGAGGAGGAGGAGGAGGAGAGGAAGGAGATGAGGAAAGAAGGTATTACATGTTTGTGGGTTTTTTGTGATGTTTTTGCTTATCTTGGCTGCCTAGATTTTACCTAAATCACCACTTTCTGCAACAGGCAAAATCCCAAATTTAAATTATTTTTTACTGTGGAAACTATGACCTCCAAGTGGGAAGGGAGTTCAAACTCAGGCGGATCATTCCTTCTACTCCACGTTCAAATTTCAACAACAATGAAATGAGTGCCCTCCAGTCCTTTACTGAAAGCCTTCAACAGGAATATTCATAAGTCTACTGAATTCCTTTTCTGAGAACTTTCATTTTTAAAATTTTTCCATCAGTTGAGAGTATTCTGACTACTTTTCTCCAGTTAAACCCTGGTCTATCTGATATATCTGCTGTGTTTCATCCCTTCCAAGAAGCTTAATGAAAAATACATCCCATTATACTTAAACTTTATTTTCTCTACTTTTCTGTCATTCTTGAAATTCAAAACTGTAAATTCTAATACACAAGTTCCCTAGAATAGACCTATAACTTTTCTAGGACCCACTTTCTGGTCACAATACTCCTAACTACTGGAAAACTTTTCTGTCTTTATTTTATAATTTCTTGTACCTTTGCATTCAGATCTGTGGATACTGACCCATGATGGCAGGGAAAAAAAATCTCTTATTCTATGCATCCCAGAATCACCACTTAGTTCTAAGTAGAGTACCCAGTACATAATTTGAACTCAATCAATATTTTCCCGATAAAAATCAGACACATTAAGAACAAAAACGTGTTCTAGTATTGTTGTGCCGGTTAGAAACCATAAGATATTTGGATACATTATCACAATGTTCTCATTTCATTCAAACTGCAGGTCTGAAATGCTTTTTGACTAAGAGGGTCAAATTTTCCCATTTTGAAGATATGTGTTAGTTTATGAAGATGTTTTTCCAGATGTTTAAATTATCTTTTAGGCCTAATAAAGGATTGGCCCTTTAATGGATATGTAAATTACAATATTGATACTTAATGGATGATATTCTTCCCTCTTTCAGAAAGCCTTCAAGGACAAGGATCATAATAAAACAATGAGTAGATATTCACCAAACTGTAATTATTAGAATTCCCTTCCCCTCTTTGTAGAATTTCCCCACTACAGATTTACCCAGAGTCCTCACATCAGAAGTACAAATATTCCATCTATGAAAACTACCCAACCATTGAAGAACCCCTGTTTCTTCATCAGTATGACAAATTATATCCTGGGCATAGCCTCACTCCAGGTCTGATGGCAGAGCCGTCTTCCTTGTGATTGGCTGTTGGGTGGAGGCACCTAGCTCCAGGGACCTCAGACTCAGATGTGGGCAGTGGCCCTTGTCATGGACACAAGACAGTGAGTCATTTTTCACTGCCCATTGAAATCGAGCCTGAAAGACATTCTGTGTTATAGGATAGAGTGTTAGAGATCTGGAAACTCGTGAGGAAAGGACACAGAACTCAGAACCCACAGAGTGGTTGGCTCTCAGACTCAGACTGGACTTTTCATCCCATTCTTATATCTGCACCAAGTGAAGCACTAGAGAGCAGCTTTAAGCACTAGTCCTTGTTCTTTTCCACTAAAAACTGTGACACCACTGATCATACCCAAACCATAATGCATTTCTCTTCTTCCTTTACAATCACTACCATACTTTTCAGTATTCCTTATGACTGGCATCATCAGTTCATTTGACTCAAAATGTCAAAATATCTCCCTGAGCTATCCCTCCAATACTTCAACCTTCTCTCTTTTCCCCAGGAAGCTACTTTATTCCTTCCATAGCAATTATCTCTCTAAATATATCTTAATTAATCCTTATTTTTTTATTATCACCTATTAGAATATAAACACTCCGAAAGCAGGAAACCCATCTACAATTTCGCTCCTATGTCTAAAGTGTGTAAGACTGTTTCCTCTCAGAAACACTCAAAACGTGGTGCCTAGTGGCTCTCAGTTAAGCATCTGACTCTTAATTTCAGTACGCACTCAACAAGAGTCTGTTTGTCTCCCTCTCTCCCTGCCCCTTCCTTTGCTCATGCATGCCCATTTTCTCACTTCCTCTTGCTCTCTCTCTCAAATAAAATAAATAAATGTCTTTAAAAAATTCAAAACTATTTTTAAATGAAGTGACTTAAATCAACTTCTTAAACTCAAAAAATCCAAACAAATATATTAGCATTTCCATCAAAATGCACATGATACAATACCACATTTTGCTTCTAATTTATCCTTCCCTTAGCTCTTCGTGTGTCACCTGAGTCCACTTCTAATTTCTCATTAATCCTGGAAACTCTCTCTTCCATGCCATTCATCCTTTCAGCACTCAGACCCCACCTCCTCTCCCTTGGGCTTCTGTCACAACCTCCTGAATATGTGTCAATCCTTTTCCTTTTTCCTCTCCAATTCCATTCGAGACATAGTGTGATTTTCAGGGCATAGTTCTGAAATACTATATAATTTGTACTGGGTTGTGAGTGCCTGAGCATGAGGGATATGAGATACAGGTAGAGAAGACATTATCTCTGATGCATGATGAGAAGTAATACTTGTATTAGATCAAGGAAGAGCCCCCAGGCTCATGAAATGTATTGTCGGCCAACTTTCAAGACAGGTCCTAAAACCTCAAAAAAAGGAATAATTCACAACAAGAATAAAGAGATTTGTTAGAAGCAAAGAACCATTTTTATTGAGAATAAGTTTTTGCCCAACTGTGGGATCTTAGGATCCCTGGCACAGCCCCAACACAGAATCCAGATTAAGGGAACAAAGACCAACATTTGGGAAATAGTCAGATGATACCACACAGCCTGGAGCCTCAAGATGCCATCCTAACAAAAGTTCACTGGGGGTCAAATCTTCTACCAAGCATGCAATTCCGTGGATGTAGGAATGTGGGGGTTTGGATCCTTGAATCAGTCATCTCTCCAGATATATCATGTCAGAAGCAAATGGGGCTTGGAGAGTGATGGTCTAGCAGCAAGAAGAATAACATCTTCTGTAGCAAAATGGCCGGTAGCCACAGCAGCCAGAGCCATATCCACACCCAGAGCAGGAGCCTTTTCCGCAGCCCCATCCTGAGCCATAGCCACAGCCACAGCCCGAGCCATAACCACAGCCACATCCTGAACTATAGCCACAGCCATAACCTGAGCCATAGCCACAGCCATAGCCGCATCCGCAGCCATAGCCACAGGAGTTCCCGTAGTTGCAACACATGTTGTCAGGAGAAGAGAATTCAGGTGGGTTGCAAGTGGATGTGGTGAAGTGTGGTCTCTACTACACTTGGGCCTTTATATACTGTCAGTAATTGGCAGAACATGCCATTCAGCCCCTGACTTACCCAACAAATATGTAAGCAACTTTCATGTGACAGTCACTGGCAATAATCTTAATGTCTTGGGAAGAGAGACTTCATTATTTGGAGTCTCCCTTTTTATTTAAGGAGCAACATTTTAATTTACTCCTAACTCCTATCATTTAATATACCTTATATAACAAGCTTCAGGGAATTTGGGCAAATTTTGTCCCTCTTGATCTCTCCTCTTTCCTAAAATATCTACTTCTCCGCAAAGGGAAGGAAATAACTGCCATCTCCTTTTCTGGAATCATTGCAACTTTTTGCCAGGCTTCTCATACCCAGATACCTCCTGTAAATACCTACTGGCTTCTTGTGCTAAAAACAAGGGGAGATGCTAGTCTCAGGGCACAAAACAGCTCCCAACAACATTGAAACACCTGACATAAAATGTCAATAGTGCTGAGGTCTAGAAACCTTGGTTTGGGGCGCCTGGGTGGCGCAGTCGTTAAGCGTCTGCCTTCGGCTCAGGGCATGATCCCAGGGTCCTGGGGTTGAGCCCCACATCGGGCTCCTCTGCTGGGAGCCTGCTTCTTCCTCTCCTACTCCCCCTGCTTGTATTCCCCCTCTCGCTGGCTCTCCCTCTGTCTGTCAAATAAATAAATAAAATCTAAAAAAAAAAAAAAAAAAAAAGAACCTTGGTTTGTAAACTTGCCATCTATAAATAAGCTTCTCTCTTTACTGGTGTCTAATTCCAAATATTTCCTTTCTTCCCAATTAAACCAAATATCCAATCATTCCATCACCAGACGTGAAGTGAAGAAAGAAAGAAAGAAAGAAAGAAAGAAAGAAAGAGAGAGAGAGAGAGAGAGAAAGAAAGAAGGAAGGAAGGAAGGAAGGAAGGAAGGAAGGAAGGAAGGAAGGAAAGAAAGAAAGAAAGAAAGAAAGAAAGAAAGAAAGAAAGAAAGAAAGAAAGAAAGAAAGAAAGAAAGAAAGAAAGAAAGAAGAAAGATTAATTTTTGTTTGCTTGGTTGTTGGGATGCTTTTGCTTATCTTCGTTATTAGCTTTACTTAAAACCCCATTTTCTGAATCAGGCAGAATCAAAAATTTAAATTATTTTTTTACTATAACAGCTATGAAATCCAAGATGGAGAGGGGTATAAACTCAGGAAAATGATTCCTTCTACTCAACACTGTAGTATCAACAACACAGAAATGTGTGGTATTCATTCCTTTAGGGAAAGCCTTCGACAAAGATTTTCATAAAGCTGCTGATTTCCTTTTCGGAGAACATTCATTACTCAATATTTTTCCTTTGGTGAGAGTACTTCCAACTACTTTTTCCTCCATTGGTCATTGGTCTATCTGATCACTCTGCTGTGTTTCATCCCTTCCAAGAGTTTAAAGAAAACATATCCTATTCCAGCTGATCGTTACATTTATTTTCTCTACTTTTCTCTCATTCTTGAAAATCAATACTCTAACTTCTAATACACAAGTTCTCTGGAATAGACACATTACTTTTCAAGTGCCCATTTCCTGGTCACAGTACTCCTAACTGTTGGAAAATTTTTCTGTCTTTATTGCATAATTTCTTGTATCTTTCCATTCAGATTTCAGGATACTGATCCATGATGGCAGGGAAAAAAAAAAAAATCTCTTATTCTGTGCGTCCCTGAATCACCACTTAGTTCTGAGTACGCTGTACATAATTTGAACTCAACATTTCCCCAAAAAATCAGATGCAGTGAAACAAAAATATGTTGAAGCATTGGTATGCACCTTAGAAGCTATAAGATATTTGGATACGATATCATGATGTTCTCATTTCATGAAAGCTGAGAACCTCAAATATTCTTTGACTAAGTCTCAAATTTCACTTTATGAAATATGTGTTAGTTTACAAGGACCTTTTTCCAGGTGTACAAATTATCTTATACGTCTAATAAATGATTGACCCTTTATAGGATATAAATTATTATATAGATGGCTAGCTGTTCATATTCTTCACTCTTTCAAAGCCTTCAAGCCCAAGGTGCATAATGAAATATGAGTAGACTTTCAACAAACTGTAATTATTAGAATTCCATTCCCTTCTTTGTAGGATTTCCCCACCTCAGATTTACCCAGAGTATGGTCTGTACTCAGATCAGACTTCAGGATATTCCATCTGTGAAAACTGTCCAAATCTTTAAAACACCCTGTTTCTTCATCAGTAGGACACATTATGTCCTGGGCATAGCCTCGCTATAAGGCAGACTTTTATGGCAGAGCCGTCTTCCTTGCAATTGGCCATTGGGTGAAGGCTTCTAGCTACAGGGACCTCGGACTCGGCCTGTGTGCAGTGACCCTTGTCATGGGTATGAGACAGTGAGTCATTTTTTGCTGCCCATGGAAACTGAGCCTGAAAAGACATTCTATGTACTAGGATACAGTGTTAGAGATCTGGAAAGTCACATGAGGAAAGGACACTGAACGCAGAACCCACAAAGTGGTAGGCTCTCAAACTCAGACAGTAGAGTGGGCTTTTCATCCCATTCTTATATCTGCACCAATTAAGTCACTAGAGCGCACCATTAACCACTAGTGCTTGCTCTTTTCCACTAAAAATTGTGATACCACTGATCATACCCAAAACATAATGAATTTCTCTTCTTCCTTTACACTTACTATTCCCTTTCTAGTGTTTCTTGTAACAGATGCCAATTCATTTGACTCAAAATGTCAAAATACCTCCTTGAACTATCTCTCCAATATTTCAACCTTCACTTTCTACTCCCAGGAAACTTTTATTCCTTCCACAGCAATTATCTGTCTAAATGTATCTTAATTAATTCTTTTTGTTGTTGTTTTTGTTGTTGTTTTCACCTTTTAGAATGTGAACACTCTGAGAACAGGAAACTCGGCTACAGTTTTGCTCCTGTATCTTCAGTGTATATGGCTATTCCCTTTCAAACACATTCAAAGCTATTAGTCAAACGAGTGACTTAAATCAATTTCTTCAAACTCAATATATGCGAACAAATACATTTGCACTTTCATCAAAATGCACATGATATGATACCACACATTTCCTCTAACTTATCCTTGCCTTAGCTCTTCATGTGTCACCTGAGTCCACTTCTAATTTCTCATTAATCCTAAGAAATCTCTCTTCCATGACATTCATCCTTTCAGCACTCAGACCACGCCCCTCCCTGGGCTTCACGACCTCTTGAATAGGGTCTTTCCTTCTCCTCTTTCCTCCAGCTCCATTCTAGACTCAGTGTGATTTCCAGTGCATGCTTCTGAAATGCTGTGTAACTTGCGTTGGATGTGAGTGCCTGAGCATGAGAGATATGAGATACAGGTAGAGAAGACATTATCTCTCATGCATGATGAGAAGAAATACTTGTATTATATCAAGGAAGAGCCCCCAGGCTCATGAAATGTATTGTCAGCCTAATTTTCAAGACAGGTCCTAAAACCTCAAAAAAAGGAATAATTCTCAAGAAGAACAAAGAGATTTGTTAGAAGCAAAGAACCCTTTTTATTGAAAATAAGTTTTTTGCCCAACTGTGGGCAAAAATGTTAGGATCGCGGGCACAGTCCCAACACAGAATCCAGATTAAGGGAACAAAGACCAACATTTGGGAAATAGTCAGGTGATACCACATGACCTGGAGCCTCAAGATGCCATCTGACAAAAGTTCACTGGGGGTCAAATCCTCTGTCAAGCATGCAATTCCATGGACATAGAAATCTTGGGGTTTGGATCCTTGCTTCAATTGCTGCTTTGGTCGTGTTATTTCAGAGGCAAATGGAGCTTGGAGAGTGATGGTCTAGCAGCAAGAAGAATAACATCTTCTGTAGCAAAATGGCCGGTAGCCATAGCAGCAAGAGCCATATCCACACCCAGAGCAGGAGCCTTTTCCGCAGCCCCATCCTGAGCCATAGCCACAGCCACAGCCTGAGCCATAGCCACAGCCACAACGGGAGCCGTAGCCACAGCCACAGCCCGAGCCATAGCCACAGCCACAGCCACAGCCTGAGCCATAGCCATAGCCATAGCCACAGCCACAGAGTGAGCCATAGCCACAGCCATAACGAGACCCATAGCCACAGCCATAACCTGAGCCATAGCCACAGCCATAGCCACATCTGCAGCCATAGCCACATCCGCAGCCATAGCCACAGGAGTTCCCGTAGTTGCAACACATGTTGTCAGGAGAAGAGAATTCAGGTGGGTTGCAAGTAGATGTGGTGAAGTGAAGTCTCTACTACACTTGGACCTTTATATACTGTCAGTAATTGGTAGAGCATGCCATTCAGCCCCTGACTTACCCAACAAATATGTAAGCAACTGTGTGGTGCCTGTCCCTGTCAACAATCAATAATGTCTTGGGAAAGATGAGCTCATTATTTTGGAGACTCCTGTTTTATTTAAGGAGCAGAACTTTAATCTGCTCTGCCAAAGAATGTCTCCGTAGAATCATGTGCCCTACATACCACTGATACCCAACTTCATAAGCTCCTATCATTTAATCTACCTGATATAACAAGGTTGGGGATAATTTAGGACAAATTGTCCCTCTTGACCCCTCTTCTTTCCTATAAGATCTACCTCTGCCTGTAGGGAAGGAAATAACTGCCATCTCCTTTCTGGAATCATTACAACTTTTTGCCAGGCTTTCCCACCCACTCTGGACTTTCATACCTCATCGCTTGTTCAATTACCCTTAAATTCCAAGAAGCAGCTCAACATCTGATAATTCCCTCACTTCACTGGGACACTGACTACTTATAAGTGCAGAGTAACACACTACATGTAAGTATTTCTTCTTATATTTTTTCCTGTCAAATACCAGGCCAAGTGAGGTCCAGGGGGATGGGGCAGCCCTCCTTTATCATCCCATTATTTTTTTTAGCTATATAAGTGTTGTTATGGAAAGCCTTTTATAGTCTAATAACTTTGTTTGGATGAGAAAACAAGATATTTCAATTAAGCCAAAAACTAAACTTTTCTTTTTCCAATACAGATATAATCAAATTTTCACGTTATGAGATACCAGTGCATTCCTTGAATTTAACAAACGAGTATCTCCTTCTCCTACCACTACTGTTCATTGCACCTTTAGTTCAGAAGCTGAAGGTGAGTGAATGACTTTAAGATATCTACAGCAAAGCCCACCCTCAACGCCTGACACTATCAAGACATAAAGGAGCACATAAATCAACTTCAACCCCTACTTATATGCCCATTTTACTCTATTCAGCGTTCTCCAAATTGCCCATTCAACATAAGTTCTCAATCGTTGACAAAAATGTTCATTGTGATTGTGATATATAATATGTTCCCTTTCTTCCAAATTATTCTATCACACTTACCTTTTCAACATAGAAAAGAGGAAAGTGAATGTCGTTTCTAATGCTGGTAATATTTTTCTTGCTACCCTTAATTCTCAGTTATGAAACTTTTCTTTATACTCTGGTCTGTGGTCACTTCCTACAGGATGCCTTCCCTTGCTGTTAGTGTCTGGATTGAACAATATTCCTCTTTGCCCCTAGATGCAGACATACGTCATAGCCCTTGCCCAGGTTTCTTGAAACTCTGTCTTCTTCATTAATCACCACATGACATTCTTGAGGAAGCACTGTCCCTTCCACATTAGAACTTTCAGGCAGAAATAGTGTTTGGTCAACATTTTATGTAAGATAAATTTAATTAACAGTGGAAGTTAATGTATAGACCCAAATTGAAGCCACTTCTGGGAGAAAGAACGGTAGCAAGGTGTTTTGATGCCGTACTGAATAAATGGTCTTTCTACTGAAGACTAAAATATGATCAGGATGCAGAACATAGCACTAGTTTGTTTTTAACCTTCAAATTCCTACCACATTCCAAAAATGTCAAAAAATGTATGACTTCCTTCTTTATTTTCTCTAATCTGTTTTTAATTGATATTTACAGCCTCAGCTGAACCATTGTAATTCTACAGGAAGATACCTGTAATTAGCACTTGGATCTCATATATATATATATATATATATATATATATATATATATATACCATCCATATATATATATACCATCCATATATATATACCATCCATATATATATATACCATCCATATATATATACCATCCATATATATATATACCATCCGTATATATATATACCATCCATATATATATATACCATCCGTATATATATATACCATCCATATATATATACCATCCGTATATATATATACCATCCATATATATATATATACCATCCGTATATATATATACCATCCATATATATATACCATCCATATATATATACCATCCATATATATATATACCATCCATATATATATATACCATCCGTATATATATATACCATCCATATATATATACCATCCGTATATATATATACCATCCATATATATATATACCATCCATATATATATACCATCCGTATATATATATACCATCCATATATATATATACCATCTGTATATATATATACCATCCGTATATATATATACCATCCGTATATATATACCATCCATATATATATACCATCCATATATATATACCATCCATATATATATATACCATCCATATATATATATATACCATCCATATATATATATACCATCCATATATATATACCATCCATATATATATACCATCCATATATATATATACCATCCATATATATATACACCATCCATATATATATACCATCCATATATATATATATACCATCCATATATATATATATACCATCCATATATATATATACCATCCATATATATATACCATCCATATATATATACCATCCATATATATATATACCATCCATATATATATATACATGTCCTCAATACCATCCATATATATATATACCATCCATATATATATACCATCCGTATATATATATACCATCCATATATATATACCATCCGTATATATATATACCATCCATATATATATACCATCCGTATATATATATACCATCCATATATATATATACCATCCATATATATATATACCATCCATATATATATACCATCCGTATATATATATACCATCCATATATATATATACCATCTGTATATATATATACCATCTGTATATATATATACCATCCGTATATATATATACCATCCGTATATATATACCATCCATATATATATACCATCCATATATATATACCATCCATATATATATACCATCCATATATATATACCATCCATATATATATATATATACCATCCATATATATATATACCATCCATATATATATACCATCCATATATATATACCATCCATATATATATATACCATCCATATATATATACACCATCCATATATATATACCATCCATATATATATATACCATCCATATATATATATATACCATCCATATATATATATACCATCCATATATATATACCATCCATATATATATACCATCCATATATATATATACCATCCATATATATATATACATGTCCTCAATACCATCCATATATATATATACCATCTATATATATATACCATCCATATATATATACCATCCATATATATATACCATCCATATATATATATATACCATCCATATATATATATACCATCCATATATATATACCATCCATATATATATACCATCCATATATATATATACCATCCATATATATATACACCATCCATATATATATACCATCCATATATATATATACCATCCATATATATATATATACCATCCATATATATATATACCATCCATATATATATACCATCCATATATATATACCATCCATATATATATATACCATCCATATATATATATACATGTCCTCAATACCATCCATATATATATATACCATCTATATATATATACCATCCATATATATATACCATCCATATATATATACCATCCATATATATATACCATCCATATATATATATACCATCCATATATATATACCATCCATATATATATACCATCCATATATATATATACCATCCATATATATATACACCATCCATATATATATACCATCCATATATATATACCATCCATATATATATATATACTATCCATATATATATATACCATCCATATATATATACCATCCATATATATATACCATCCATATATATATACCATCCATATATATATACCATCCATATATATATATACCATCCATATATATATATACCATCCATATATATATATATACCATCCATATATATATATATACCATCCATATATATATATACCATCCATATATATATATACCATCCATATATATATATATACCATCCATATATATATATACATGTCCTCAATACCATCCATATATATATATATGTCCTCAATACCATCCATCCATTACCTCAGTTGCAAAATTCCATGTGCAACATAACTCAGCACTCCATTGCAAAATGTCCTTCTGATACACTGAAAGTGACTTGAATAAGCAAATAATTCATGGAGAAAATACATTTTTCAATGAACTTCAGCTCTGCATTCCTATACTAAAAAATTACAAAATTTATCCACGTCCATAATACAGCATATACTGGAGTTCGACATTGTTTTTCAGAACTTCTCAGACTGTCTTTCCCCCCCCCTTCCTCAGACTTTTTATCACAACAATCCAGGTGCCTTACATTAGTGGGAAATGATCAGAAAGACGCCTGCTCCAAGTTCTTGATATTTCAGGAAAGATTTAGAACTTACTAGAAAATGAGGTGCTCTGCAGAACTCAGCATCATGTTTTGCCCTGCTCTTTCCTTCCTAGCTTGCTTCTTCTGTGGGGTCGTCTACTGTCAATGACACTTTTCATGCAGTAAGGTCCTGTTGGAATGAAGTAAATGGAAAAGTCTTGTTCTATTGCTTCCTTCTGCAGTTGCCTTTAATCGCAAGGAAGGACTCACACAAACTCTATGGACTTCCATTTAAAAGAATATAAACTCTAAAGACAGCTGGTTCTTGAAGCAAACTTAGGAAGACAACACACCCTTCCTACAGGATGTGGAAGGGTAAAGAAACAGTATCAGGACCCCCAGTGCTTTGGTCTCCGCAATATATAGTCCCTCCCAGCTTTTTAGTCCCAGAAAGTCTGTAGCCCTAAAATTCTAATACTGCTTTTAATCCAAAGAACAGGACTACAAATGTATTCACCTGTGTCTCCTCTTCCAAGGAAAATATGTTAAATTTTCACTTGACCTACCCAGAATCCCATTACTTTTCTGATTGAGGTTTTCTCATCTCCATACATAGTTCAAAAATGATAATAGTTTTAAAATGATAACTTTCACGTTTTTGTTGATTGTTTTGCTTGCTAGGCATTCCTTCAGCAACATAGCTGAATTCCACAGACACTCATTAACACACACCACAGCTAAGGTGTTGTCTTGGGAACTGGAAATTTGCAAAGATAGTCACACGTTGTTCTCGTCCCAAGATTAAGCATGTGCGCACAAAAAGAGACTCCTCAAAAGAAGATCTAGTGTTTCTTTCTGGGCCACTCTACCTTTTTACCACCTCTACCTTAGTGCTCATCTGCTTTCCGCACTGCAAGAAAACAGCAACAATGAAGCTAATAAGGCCCCTGTATCAGTAGTATGCAACGTGGAGTGATTTTGGCTCTTGGACTCTTGGAGACAATTGACAATATCTGGAGACACTGTCAACGGCCAAGACTTGGACATGGTGGGGTAGAAACCAGGAATGCTGCTAATTCTTCAGGGCACAGAACAGCCCCCAACAACAAAGAAATATCTGGTCCAAAATATCAATAGCACTGAGATCCAGGAACTCTAGTTTATAGCAATGCAGCTAATAAATTTCTATGCCTGTAAATATATAAATCCAAATATACCCTTTCTTTTCACTCTAGAGCAAACATCTGACCTTTCCATCAACAATATACAGTTATTTTTTTTAAATGAGGTTTTGTTCTATTTATAGAAGAGATTTTGTCTTATCTTACTTGTCTAGGTTTTACTTCAGTCACCATTTTCAGAATCAGGCAGAATCCAAAATTTAAATTTATTGTAACAACTATGAAATTCAAGTTGGAAAGGAGTACAAACTCTGGAAGATCGTTTCCTCTACCAAATACTCAAATTTTAAGAGCAAAGGAGAGAGTGGTGATTCAGAACTTTATTAAAACCTTCAATAGGGACTGTACAAAACTGTCAATTTCATTTTTTGAGAACTTTTATTATTAAATATCTTTTCTTCAGTCAATAAACCTTTTTTTTATGTTGATCACTTGTCTAATCTGATCACTAATTCACTTAAAGAAAATATACCCTATTCCATTTACCTTCAGAGTCTTTCCTTTTCTGTCATCCTTGAAATTCCCTAGAATAGACAATATACAATATGCTTTTTCAACGCCACTGCCAACATCCACTTTCATATAAAAATACCCCTAGATTATTGAAAAGGTCTTCTATCTATGCATTATTTTCAATGTCTTTCCATTCGCAATCATGGATACTGATCCAAATGAAAACTGCAGTCTCCATTCTGTGCTTCCCTGAATCACCAGCTTTGAGTACAATGCCTGGAGCATGATTTGTACTTGATCAATATCTCTCCAACACAGGAATGGACGGATTAATTCAAACACATGTTCAAATATTGGTGTGCCACTTATACGCTATACAATATTTGGATATACGCTTAAATCCTCTGAATGCTATTTTCTTCTTTCTAAAATTGGGTCTAAGCATATTACAGAATTGTTTTTTATATATTTCATGCCTAGCCAGTGTTTGCGGGCAAGAATTGTACTCAAAAAATATTATTCCCTGTATCTTATTTTTCTCACACCATAGTTTTAAATTCTCATCTAATAATTGTTTTTCAAATACTTATATTTATTTGTACTGAAAGACTGATTTTGTCTGCACTTAATGTAATAACTTTTTAGTTTGGAGTAGGTTACTCTATGGTATATATATATATATTCTATATGGTATTCATATAGTCTATGGTGTATATACATATATGTATTTTTCTACACTGATGAGTGTATGTGTGTATGTGTGTGTGTGTGTATATATATATATTCTAAATGAAAACATCTTTATGATGAAGAAGCAAAACCCCTCAGAAAATAAATTACTCTCATCGTAGCATTTTTAACTACTGACTTAGCCATCCTGTATAGTAATTTGTTACTAAAAATACAGTGACAACATAATGTATGGTATCATGGATATGGTATCATGCACATTTTCAAGTTCAGCAATTAGAGAATAATTTTATGTTGTATTTACAAAGTATTTCCTTTGAGAACATGTGTAGGTATATACCCTGTATAAAGTTGATGTGGGTTTTTTGAAACTCCAGAGGACTCAAAAGATCAGTCCATAGTAGAAATATACTTAATTTTTAGAACTATGTCTGTTTAGTAAGCTTGATTAAGTATCATGTTATAATAAGAGATTTTGGTCAAGATTAAAGATTTGTTAAACAGTAAATCCTTAATTTCCATGTGAACTGTGTTCTAGAGAGTCCCATAATCTGTGATGTACACTAATTTCCCCCTCGTGGTATAATTTTTTTCTAGCTTCTCACCCCCAAAAAATCTTATCGAAACTATCATTAAACAATGGAAAATTCTCGCTAACCAGTCCATCTATATCATATTTTGTAAAGTGTTTTTACACGACATGTTCTCTCAATTCATTCTCACACCTTCTGAAATGAATAGAGCAAGTACTTGACAAACAAGTGTTCGCAGAAGGAAGCTGAGGCTCAGTGATTATGTCACTAGCCTGAAGTCACATGGCAGA
Source organism: Ursus americanus (assembly GCF_024610735.1). NCBI lineage: Eukaryota > Metazoa > Chordata > Mammalia > Carnivora > Ursidae > Ursus > Ursus americanus. The sequence continues at coordinate 86,049,873 of NC_142130.1, forward strand.
TGACTGTCAGAGCCAAGTCTTCTTAGTCTTCTGCTGATGGGCTCTTCAGCCTATGCTCCTCCTTGCCCTGCTCTCTCTTTTTCATGGAGGAGGTATGGGCTGCTCTCTAGATACTCTTAGAAGAGCAGGGAAAGCCTGGAATTCCTCGCTAGATCTGGTTAGTGATTACGATTCTCCAAGCAGTGATCATAAATGCTCGTGAAGACTGCTTGTCTTGCTCTCCTATTCATCCCTCAGGCCTCAACTCAAGTGTCCCCTCTGCTTGGAACTCGTCTCACTCTCACATTACTAAATAACCCCCTGTATTGTATAACTCCTATAGCATATCACTATAAAAACAATTACTTCATTCTATTGTCAATCTTACTATATTACTCTTACGCAAGATTATGAATTCACTGAGAAGGGGGTCCATTTAGATAGATGATAAACAGATGATAGATGATCAATAAATAGGTAGGTAGATGATAGATAGATAGATGACAGATAGAGACAGATGATAGATAATAGATTATCTACAATATCTACCATAATACAAGCTTTTCCTCTTTTTCTTTACTCTCTAACTTGGATAACAATTCCTTTCTACAATGCTGAGTATCCAGAAGACCTGATTTTATTCGAAGAAAGAATGACTGAAATTCACACCAGCCATAATAATCTTCCTATTTTTCTACAATACTTTGCAGTGTGAAAAGCTGACTCCCTGCTTCATCTACACCCCCAACTACAAATACAGGAGACAGCAAATCGAATAGAGAGAGAATAATCCTCCTTTTTTTTCTTTTTTTGTCTCTGTGAGTGCCAATATCATTCTCTCTGCCAGCCAGGCTCTATATTTCCAAGTCACTCTTGATGAACAGTTCTCAGACTCTTAGGCCACCACATCACCTGGAGTTCTCGCTGCCGTGGGCTTGCCTGCAACGCCTGTGCTTGAGCAGCTGCCATCACACGAACTCCCGGAGAATAGCCAGTTTGACTCTCACAACTACAGTTACTGGAAAGATGTCTTACATTTAGAAGTTATTCTTCCTATAACTATTATCCTTTGGTTCTAATTGTGATCTCTGGGGTACAGGAAGCAAATAAAACCCTCTTGCCACATAAGACTTTAAATATAATATATAATATTAAGTAACCCATGTCACTTCTTTCCTCACGAGTCTAGACATTCTAAGCATACAAATCCACTAAGCTTCTCTTCTCTTCTATCTTCCTCCTCATTGTACCCAGAATTCAAAGATTTGACCTCCAGATGGGTTCAAAAGTCCATCATTTCTTCCCTTTTATTGGTGCCAATACTCCGTTCAGACCCACATGACCTCTTCCCTGCATTCTCCCAGACTCCTATCACTCCCTCTTCCAGTCCATTCTGAAACACATTACCAGTTTCATTGCCCATAAACACAACTCTGATTTCTGTGCATATGTATATATAAGTATGTGGGGGGTTTTTTTGTTGTTGTTATTTTAGATGTGATTAGTCACTAAACAGTAACTCATTTAAAAAAAGTTTGAGAAATGTTTGAAAAAAAAAAACCGTAAAGTCACAAGAAAGAAAAAAAGGAAAATGACAAAACCTGTACTCACTAATGATTTAAAGTAAGACGGGTGACAGACTTAATAGATTCAAAGAAGCATTCCACTGGGGAGCTGATTTGCCCCGATGTGAATCATTAATGTGTGCGGCCAAGGCTACAGCATGGAAAGAAACCATAAGACGGAAGGGTTAAATTTCAGAAAACAATTGGAATTTTATCTTCTTTTTTCCATTGACCTTAAAGCCCATCTGGGGCAAAAACCGTTAAAAGGAATACAAGTGGTCAATGACTACTCCTTGGAACAGATTTCTTATTGCCACTTCAGCGGCAAAGGAGGTTCTGGTAGTGATTTTCTAACAGCAAAAGAAAAAGCATCTCCTGTAGAAAATGAATGGTAGCCATGGCAACTGTAGCCAGAACCAGAGCTTGACCCACTTGGCCATAGCCATAGCCAGATCCATACCCAGTTCTTGGGAGTGCTTGTACCCACAGACATGCCCCTAGTCGGAGCCACATCCACAGCCTCTATAGGAATCTCTAGAGCAGTAGCGGCTCATGGTGTTTAGAAGGTGAAAATGTCAACGAGGTGTCAATGAGGTGTGGGAGGACAAGAGCAGGTGGGGCGGCCCCGTTCTGCAAGTCTGAATGTTACCCACAGTCTCAGATCTTCAAATAGGGCAGTGGGTGGGAAACACCAAGTCTGCCTACTCAGTCACATAACAATTTGCTTCAAATGAGTTCATTTTACTAGGCACTCCAATTTTGTTACGAAGTCTTGAATTTGCTCTTAATCAGGGTTTCTCTCTAGTTAATAATGAGCCTGGAATAAAACTGGCTTCTTTTTCACCACCCCAATTCTACCAAAAACCTATCTCTCATGTAACGCATGACCTTACATAGACCAAAATATGTGTTTTGTCTACTAATTAATTCCAGTGGCTTTGAAATTGTATGTGTATGTGTATATGTGCGCATGCGTGTTGTATATGTGTGTGTGTTTATCTTTGTTGGGCAAGACTGGCATTATTATCATTTTTCTCATTTTATATAAAAGAATATTACAGTACTAGCATTAAAAAAAAGTGACTTGGCCAGAATCACACACTTGTATAATGATTGAATATAACTTAGTCATTTGACTTCAAAATCTAGACTCCTTATGTCTGACCTCACAAAAAAGTCAGAATCCAATGAATGAGCTTCATTAAAAATCAAAATGCCAATATTTGTGTCTCATAAATTGTCACCTCTATGACTTGCTTTTTTATTTTAACAGGTCATTTCATATATTGTGTTTTGACCTTCACAGGTTTATGTAAACCAAATGCGAGTTGACTTTAACTATGCTTCTCTGAGTTTCAAGTAGTCCTTAATGAACAAGGTGCCACTGTTACCTATTCCTCCAGGTTTTGTCCCTTGAGGTCAGAATGGCTTACTATTCTTCTTCCAGAAAAAAAGACTTAGGTTTAAGAGAGAATGAATATGGTTGTTTATGAGCACTTTAATTCTGGATCTAAGCCTGTGCAAAAGTATATTAACTTTAATCCTGATAATATAAAATTAAACCAGCAGGTTAAAAGCCATCTTGAAGCTTAGACTTCCACCATAAATATCCATGGCCATGCCCACCTCACCCCCCAAATCACCAATATACATGCAATCCTTTAAAATTTTACGTTGCCACGCAATCGCAAAGTCTTGCCTGCCTTCTCCCCAGACCAGTCTAGAATGATGATGTTTACTTGCATAAGTGTGATTGGATTCTTCACTAGATAGTCAGTAAACAAATCAATTCGATTTATTGAACGTGTACTGGGTGCACCCTATCTATGAAGCACAATCAGCACAAGTTAATACTTCTATCTTTGAATTGGTGGCTTGTAAGTGAAGTCTCCTGGAACCATGGGACATGTACTAGGGACTAGGGGTGTCTTCTCATACACAGTCACATCTCCCACCACCTAACCCCCCCCTCAGTTTTCCAACAACTGTCCTATCCCCACCAGTGACTGCTGCCACCAGCTGCCCCCCATGGGAGCCTGGGTACAGGCATGGGAGAGGTGGGGTCTAGGTTCTGTGAGAGTCTAGGCTCACTCAGTAGGTATCCCTATGCCCAAGAACACATGACATTGAAGAGTGAACAAAAAAACCACCATGGCATGTCAAAAGAGACCACAGAATACAAGAAAAAGATTTTCTTTTCAGCTTTTTAAACAAAGGGTGTCACATGTTCAGTTTGCACTGAGCCTACAAATTACGTAGCTGGCCCTGGGCACAATGTTAAGGACCAGGAAGATGTAAGTAGGGAAAACATGTGTTCTCAGACCTTCAAGATTCCATCAGTATTTTAGGAATTAGTCCTTGACCCTGTATCTGGTCCAGGGTCACTTTACCTCACTGCTTTCCTTCCAAATGAAACTTCCTCAAAGAGTAAGCTATGCGCTGTGTGTGGCCTTCTTACCCATTAACTTTTCAATTCATTGCAATTTGCATTCCATCCCATCGTAGCTCCAAAGCTACTACTCTCAGTAAGTCACCAAGGATGGCCTTACTGCCTGGGTACTAATCAGGTCTTAGTATTATTTAACCTCCCTGAAGCATTTAATGACATAAACCCCCATCTTCTTACTGCACTTTAATTCCTTACTTGACAATTTTCCCTTCAAAATACTTTAGTCTCCCCAAAATACAACTAATCAATATTTGCTGGTAACAACTCCACTGATCTCACCATAATCTTTTTTTTTTTTTTTTTTTTTTAGGATTTATTTACTTATTTTTAGAAAGAGAGGCACATGGGGTGGGGGGGTGGGCAGAGGGAGAGGATCTTTCAAGCAGACTCCCCGCTGACATGGAGCCTGTCGCAGGCTTGATCCCACAACCCATGAGATCACATGACCTGAGCTGAAACTAAGAGTCAGACACTTAACCAACTGGGCCACCCAGGCGCCCCACACCATAATATATTCTTAAATATATTTTCAAATTGATATGTTAAAGTCTGATCATTTTATTATAAAAGTATCTTACTTAATATTTTGAGAATGAATGAAACAACCAAACCAAACATTCAGATACCAAACCAGCCTTAAAATTTTATGATACATTGTGTGGAGCATTTTGTACAATAATTTATTACCAAAAATAAATGCTAAATGGTATGTTACTAGGCTTGGCATCATGACATAATTCAGAGTTCATTAACCTCGATACCAATAGTTGTTGCCTGCTAAATACTTGTGACTTAGGAACATTATTATGTACAGTACCCAGGAAGGGAAGTACTGCATTGATACTAAAAATACTCTACTTCATGGCAATTCACCAAATGCCATCAATGTTAAGTCAAGAAACTATTGAGTTATTATCTCATACAAAGAAATATCCTCCAACAGAAATATCTATGTATGCTAAAATTATGCAGTAACTTTATAAATAAAAAACAAAGTCAACTGATCAAACTAAAAAATATTGTGAAAGAGACAACAGTTACTTGAATTCCAGTTTTACAGAGAGGATAAATGAGACTGAAGGAGAATGGGGTTTTCCCAAAGTCTCTCAGCTCGAACGTAGCTACACAGTAGCTTCCAGATCCAGGGCTGGTTCTTCTGATCCACATCATACAAGATGATCTCCCAGTCTCTTACTGAGGACTTGTCATAACAAAGAGGTAACTAGTCCTCAAGAATACCCATTCATTTATTGAGAAATAGTTCCAACTTCCCCAGAGTCTCTCAGCGTTCAACGATGAATAGTCCCCAGTGTACCTAGGATTCCTGATGGAAGCATTGTCTACTGGGTTCCTCTCAGAGTCATTTTTATGAATTTTGAAGCAACAGTCCTGCCTAATGTGATCTTTCTCTGTTCCCACTTGCATATTGACAAGGCAGGTCCTGCGGACTGCTGCAGATCAGCTGAGATGACATCTTCTAGGCCAGGCCTTCCAAGATACCCAGACTCTGAGACTATTTGCAAGAGAAACCAGGGACTGTCTCTCCTAATCTGGCTCATCCAGGAAAGGCCAGATGTCTGTCACTAAGATGACAATTTATTGATTTCTTTTCCCTTCTTTGGCCTATGAGGTCATTTCCCCAGTCATCTGATAGGCTGCCTCCCATTCATCCTTCACAAATGAATCCTTAAATTCTACACCTGAAACTCATATTACACTGTAGTACAGTTACACTGTAACTGAAATTTATTTATTTGTTATTATATTTTAAAGATTTTATTTATTTATTTGACAAAGAGAGACAGCCAGCGAGAGAGGGAACACAGGCAGGGGGAGTGGGAGAGGAAGAAGCAGGCTCCCAGCAGAGGAGCCTGATATGGGGCTCAATCCCAGGACTCTGGGATCATGCCCTGAACCGAAGGCAATTGCTTAACAACTGAGCTACCCAGGCGCCCCATGTAACTGAAATTTAAATAAAAACTTGCAAGAAAAAGAAAAAAAAGAATGAACTTCTCATCCTCATCATGGCTGATTTCAATGCCTCTCTTTTTATTGTTCCCCCCAAACACCCGATGTGTAACTATTAGAGCAACCATGTCATCTGTGCCATACGCTGCCAGTGGGATGCTGCTGAATTGACTAGCTGGAAAAAGTTTTATAAGTATTTCCATCCTGGCCAATTGCAACCTACCAAGATGTCCTTGGTGTGGGTTTGGGAAGAGGCACACGTATTTACCCCTCTCAAGCTGGTGCAGGTGGGCTGCCGCGCACCTCTACGAAAGAGGCCTCTTAGTGTGGCACTTGAAAAACATGGGTCCTCATTTAAACTCTGGCTCTGCCACCTATTAGTGCTAGCAGCTTGGGCAATCCTCTTTACTTTTCTGTGTTTCAGTTTTCTCATCTATAAAAGAACTATAACGGTAGTATCTACCTCTTAAATTTGTAGAAGACAACTTGAGTTAGTATCTGTAAACCTGGCCCTTAGCAAGTGCTGTTTAAGAGGTTTCATTTTTGATATAAAATGGAATGTGTGATCTTGTTATCTCCCCTATACGGGGGACCAGACTGAGAACTAGTCAGAGTCTAAAATTTATCTTCTACCGTTAAATCCACAGCCCCTAGTAAAGTTCAACACATACTTCATAAATGTTGATAAAAGAATATTTATGGTTCAGAATCTAAATAGAGATTGGTCCATAGAAGGTGAATTTTTGGATTTCCTCAGAGCAAACACACATACATTATCTGCTCCCTACTTTGGATCTCAAAATTATTCAATGCTAGAAGATGTCTGTCCACAATGTGATGAGATTTCTAAAACCAACTACAACTATTTTTCCTCTCCCTCCATTACAGAAACTTGTACAAAATCATGTTAATTTTTTTGTTTTTAGATTCAGCATCATCATTCTTCTCAAACCTTTATATTTCAATGCCACTCTTTGCATATAGAATTCCAGAGTGCTACAGTAAGAAGACACTTGTGAGGGCGACAAGTCCTGCCTCTCTCCAGGATGCTGTCTACATGTCTACAGATGGGTGCCTTAGACTGCTCTAATACCTTCAGGGATGGGAACCAGACATGCCGTCCATCTACTCTGCAGAATAACTATTTTTAGAGGAATTCCTTATGTCAAGAAGTCTAATCCCTTGAATCTTCCATATATTCATTATGATTATAGCCTGTCGAGGTAGACAAGGCAAATGAAATTCAGTACCTACTAGTCTTCAGATATATACCACTACAGACACTGTTCCTACCATTCCTACCTTTTATTTTATTTTATTTTTTAAGTAGGCTCCACACTGGCCATGGAGCCCAGTGGGGGGCTTGAACTCATTACCTTGAGATCAAGACCTGAGCTGAGATCAAGAGTCAGACACTTAACCAACTGAGCCACCCAAGTGTCCCCCATTCCTGCTATTCTAAATACTATGAAACAGGCTTCTTTTTATTCTAGAATCTTGAGCAATTGACCATGCTTCCATTTCCAGATGCCAATACTCAACATATCTGATAATTTAATACTAAATTATTTTCTTGTATTTCCCATATCTTGGTCTTCTATTATTTTTATTTTTAAGGATATAATCATAGTTTATTTTGCAAGTAGTTCACTGTGACTAGCTCACAAACCTATTGTATGTCTTCTCTGAGGTACAAAAGATCATTATCGCTTTTGTTCTCTTATAAACATTGTATTAAAGTAGAATATATAGAGAAAAAGTGAGATCACTCCAGGAGTTTTCTTTTCTTTCTTTTTTTTTATATATATTTTATTTATTTATTTGAGAGAGAGAAAGAGAGAGAGGAGAACAAGCAGAGGGAGCAACAGATGGAGAGGGAGAAACAGGCTCCCCACCCAGCAGGGAGCTCAATGTGGGACTTGATCCTGGGACTCCGGGATCATGACCTGAGCCAAAGGCAGATGCTTAACTGACTGAGCCACCCAGGTGCCCCTCTTTTCTTTTTCGTTGTTTGTCCATAGTATAGTACCAAAGATCAAAACTACCCAAGCAAAAGACAAAGCTTCAAGTTCTCAAATATTTGTAAAAATTCATTATTATTCAATCATGATTGGCAAATTTTGATAATTTTTATCCATTACAAAGTAGCCATCTCCCCTCCATTCTTCCTGAAGCCAAGTAGTTTTCTGCATTTGTTTCTCACATTTCTTCTCTCTCAATTAGTTTTGTAATGTCAGTATTTTTAATTGTTTTTGTTGGATGTCTTAATAAGCAGCAAGCTCTTGTTAAACATAGATAATACATAAGGTGATGGGCCATGGCCAGCAGAACTCAAAGCTCGCCCTCATGATTCTCATCGACTGGTATCTATGCTTTTTTGTAATCCCCCCACCTTGAGTATAGGCAGGACTTGTAACATTCTTGTAACCAGTAGATTATCATAAAAGTGATGGGATATCATTCCCAGGGCTGGATTACCTCATATAGCAAAAGTGAAGGGATTTTGTTGAAGTAATTAATGTCTCTAAACAGTTGACTTTTACTTAATCAAAAGGGAGATCATCTTGAATATACCTCACTAATCCAAAGCAGCATTCGTTACCCCCCGCTCTTCCTATCCTCTCCATCGCTCCATCCCTGGCTTTGAAGAAACAAATGACACAAATGAATTGTATGGCATTAAGGAAATGAATTATGCCCCAAACCCAAGGACACTTGAAATAGATCCTCCTTCAGTCTCCAGTTGAGAACCAACAACTTGACCAAAAACTTGACTTTAACCTTGTGAGACCTTGACCAGAATCCCAGTTATGTTGTTCCCAGACTTCTGACCGACTGGCAGCTAGTGAATATATATTGTTTTAAGCTACTCAGTCTGTAGTAACTCATTATATACCAATAGATTATTAGTACGCATGCAAAGCCCTGGGAGTTGCAACATTGAGGAATATATATTTTAGTCTTATGTTTCCAGATATGTTTTGGAAGTTCCCCTGCACCCAACATGATCCATGACAACTAGTCTCCCTCTTTCTCTTGACCATGAAGCTTCTTAAAACAGTAGCCTGTACTCATTTTGTTCACTTCTTTACTATTCTTTTTCTCACAAATTAAGTGAACCATATTCAGTCTCACCACTCTGCTTAAGTATTCAACATTCTCATGCATATCACCATAGTTGAACTAATGGTCAAATGTAATTGACGTTTTGAAATAATTACTATATTATTTTATGAAGAAGCAGAAAATAAAAAGGGTCAAACCATGGAGATGTAATCTCTTTAGTGGCCTTTTTTTTCTTGAAATGCGTTAAATAATTATTTACTATTTAAAATATAATGAAAGCAATCTGGTATCATATGATACTCTGGAGTTCAGTAACTAAGGGATGAACAACTTTTATTCTAACATAACATTCTATTTGGAGATATTTCTATATGTTTGATTGTGAATAGTTACAATTCGTCCTTGAAATTCTATTACCATCAAATGATTCTGATGACATTTTGTTAATTAACTCTTAGAATATAATAAGCCCTATTCTGTAAAGCTACACTAATCTTCACAACACTCTTATAAACAGGCACTGTTATTCCCTGTAATTTATTTCTTCGAATAAGTTTAGAGAAGAAAATAAATTTGCCAAGATCACAAATCAAGTAAATGATAGAAGATTAGAACATCAAAATCAAGAATGTTTATGCTAGATTCTAGTATTTTAATCATTATATGTCATTAAGTTTAGTCTCTGAGCTGTCCAATTTTAATGAACTGAAATCATTATTTCTTGTAACAGGAGACTTTAATGGTAATCAATGTTTCCTTATGAATTAGAGTATCACAAATATCACATGATTATAAATATATCATTTCCCTTATACCCTCCTCATTGTTCTCCATGGCATCTTGCTTTAATCCATGTCAATACCTATTTAATTTAAATAATTCTATCATGAATCTTACTAAGTAAAAATGAAAATCTTCCCTATGCCCCTCTTGAATGCCACTTCTCAAAGGGAACTACAATTAAAAATGTGGTGTAATCAATTAATTAATTAAATTTCCTGAATTTAGAAATGCAGTTTTGTAGACTATTTTTTTTTTAGTGGAGAAAAGTAAGCGCCCAAAAGCATCCTGGAGGGTGGCTACAAAGAGAACTAGATTACTCTGAATATTAAAAGAGCCAGAGAAAGGGAGAAAGTTTAGAAATACAGAACAGAAAGGGCATAATGAATGGTCACTAATGAGTAGATAGTTGGCCGGAGATAAATCCCCTATAAGACAGATGGCAGAATATTTATAAACCTTCCATTGCAGTATAACACGCATACAGAAAAGTACAAAATCGAAGTGTGCTGCTCGATGAAGTCTCACAATGGAGCACAGTTGAGTGACCATTATCTAGATCCAGAAATAGAACAACATTAACTTCTCAGAAGCCCTCTCCTACTTGCCCCAATTCTCCTCCCAAAAAGGAGAACCAAAAGTATAGCCAATACCCCCAACTCTTCATACCATAAATTAGTTTTGCTTGTTTTTTAAATATTACACAAGTAGAATCACACCCACCCATTATTTTGTGACTGACTTCCTTTGTTCATTATTATATATTTGTGTAATTCTTTCCCACTTTGCATATATCAAAGTCATGAGTTCTTTCTCATTTCTTCACAGTATATCTCTTTATGAAAAGACCATATTTCATTGGCATTTTACTGTTAATGAACATGTGAGTGGTTTTTAGGTGTTGGCTACTAAAAATAAGGCCACCAGGAACATTCCTGTGTACATCCTTTGATAAACATATGCATGCATTTCTTTGGGGAATAATCAGAATTACTTGATCATAAGATAGGCATAAGCTCATCTTAAAAGATACTGCGAAGTAATTTTCCAAAATTGTTGTACACTATAGATCCTTCTGGAAGTTAAGTGGAAGGGCAATTTATCTATATCTTGAGTAACACTTGATATTGTCTGTTACACTTTTGCTATTTTGGTTGATATGTAATAGTATCACACTGTAGTTTCCATCTGCATATCTCTAATGACTAGTGAAGATCACCTTTTAAAATGTTTACTGGCTCTTTACTATCGTCTTTGGGGAAGTAAGTATACAAGTTCTGCATTCATTTTTCTACTGGATTGTCTTTTTTCCTGATAAATTTATAATTCTTTATGTGTTTTGGTTAGAAGTCCTTCACAAATATAAATATATATTGCAAATATGTTCTTCCAACCTATGGTTTTTCTTTTATTCTCTTAATGAATGTTTTTGATGAAACAAAAGTTCTCAATTCTAATATAGTCCCGTGTATCCATTTTTCCGTGATGTTTTGCACTTTTTGTATCTTTAAGAAATCTTTGCCTCCTCCAAGATCCTGAAGATATTCTCCAATGTTTTTGTGAAAATCTCTCTTGTTTTACCTTTCACGTTTAAATCTATGCTTCTTGAAGCATCTGGGTGGCTCAGTGGGTTAAGCATCCAGTTCTTGGTTCTAGCTCAGGTCATGATCTCAGGGTCGTGGGATCAAGCCCCCCCAGAGCTCCACGCTCAGTGCAGAATCTGCTAGGGATTCTCTCCCTCTCCCTCACCCTTTGCCTCTCTCCCCACTCATGCTTTCTCTGTCTCTCTGTCTCTCTCTCTCTCTCTCAAATAAATAAATAAAATCTATGCTTTTTTTTTCCTTTCTCCAAATTTTTATCTAAATTCCAGTTGGTTAATATACAGTATAATTTCAGGTGTAGAATTTAGCAATTCATCACTTACATACGACACCCAGTCCTAGGCTCCTTTTTTTTTTTTTCAGTCTTTAAAAATTATTTATTATTTATTTATTTGAGAGAGACAGAGAGAGACAACAGGAGCAGGGGAGGGGCTCAGGAAGAGGGAGAGGCAGACTCCCTGCTCAGCAGGGAGCCTGATGTGGGGCTCTATCCCAAGACCCTGAGATCACAACCTGAGCCGAAGGCAGACTCTTAACCAGCTGAGCCACCCAGGTGCCCCCCTGTGCTGCTGCTGCTGCTGCTGCTGCTGCTTCTTCTTCTTCTTCTTCTTCTTCTTCTTCTTCTTCTTCTTCTTTTTTAAGATTTTATTTATTTATTTGTCAGAGAGAGAGCACAAGCAGGGTGAGCAGCAGGCAGAGGGAGAAGGAGGCTCCCCACTGAGCAGGGAGCCTGATGCAGGACTCAATCTCAGGACCCTGAGCCAAAGGCAGACACTTAATCAACTGGGCCACCCAAGCATCACTATGCTTCTTTTTAACAGACTTTTGTGTATAGCTTAAAGCAGGGGTTGGTCTCTTTTTCAAAAATATGGATATCCAATGACCAGTACCATTTTTTAGAAAAAATAATCCCTAAACCACATGCAGAGTCATTTTTGTCATAATGGAAAACCATACATGTGATGCCCTGCTTTTGAACTCTCTTTTCTTTCATCTGTCTATTTCTCTCTATCTGAGCCAATTTTGCACTCAGAGAATAATACAGTAATTAATTACTACAGATCTATAATAAGTCTGTATATCTCTGAAAGCATAAATTCTCCAGGTTTGCTATTCTTGTTCAAAATTGCTTTGGATCCTAAATATCATTCCTATGTCCTCTTGCAGTACTGCTCTTTATCCCATAATATCCCTAAATATAGGAGAAATTCATTGTTCTAAGTTTAGGCCACATGTTCTCTCTCAGAGTATTCACCAAACTTCTGGCCTGTCCTTCTTAATATTTATTTTACATCTCATTGCCAAACTAAATTTCCTAGTTTGTGTACAAGTATATTGGTATGCGATATAAAAAATAATCAACCACAAATTGCTGAAAATAAATGTATACAGATAACTGTTTGGATTGAACCAATGGAAACATAAGATTCATCTATTATGCCTATTGACCAATATTGCAGGGAGCTCATGGAGCCTCAATATAGTAATGATTCAAACAAAAAAGGCTACCCAAACCAATAGGACCCAAAAAAGCATATTGATAGAGCTGGGAGCAGTGATGTTCTCTAACCAGAGAGAGTTCATAATATAGAATCAGAAAACACAGAGAAGTTATAGTTTCTTTTGAAAAACAATCCAAATCAGATCTCCAATTTTCAGCTGACTGCGGAATGACTGGTCACTTCAACTCTACTCACGAGAACAACTACTTAAGCTTAAGTGGGTTCAAGGAGGTGATGACCTAGTTCTAAGCTGGACATAGCTTTATCAGATGAAGACCTCGACATAGATTTGACTTGGAAGAATCACTTCAGAGGCAAAGGATGTGCTTATTCTAACAGCAAGAAAAATAATGTCTTCTGCAGCAAAATGGCCAGAACCATACCCACAGCCATATCTCGGACTGTATCCACAATGCAGTCCTCTGTAGCTCCATCCACAGCCATAACTAGGTACATAACCACAGCCTCTATAGGAGTTTCCATAGCAGTAGCAGCCTTCTTTTTCAGGATTAGTAAATTGTAGTAGGAGCTTTTTAACATCTGAGTGTCACCCACACACCTGGGACCCTTCCATACTGTGAGAAATGGGCGGGGTTTACTTCAGTAGGACTATCATCATGGTAATTTGCATAAAAATGAGCTCATTATTTTGGAGACTCCAAATTCGTTGTAAAGTTTCAGTTTAATTTGCTGTTATTGAAAAAGTATATCAAGCCAATCACCGGCCTTGGAGGTAATCCACATGACCCAAGTCTGTGCTATTAAAATATACTCAACAACCTCATCTTAATCATCAACATTCATTAGCCTCTCTCCACAGCACTTTTAGGAATCCAAAGATTAACGTCAACATCTCTTATATGATGCTTCAATTGCCTAAGACATATTCCCACCAGCGTAATTTCTAGCAAAATCCAACATCATTTGAGATTCAACACAGACTTCACCTTCTCCAGGAGGCCCTCTCTGGTTCCCACAATTTGATCACATATCTTGTCTCTGAGGTCATAACCTGATACTATCCCTACCATGATCCCTGCACATTATTTTCCTTACCGAATATTATTTGCTTACCAGAAATGCCTTTTATTTTGTTTATTTATCCCTAGACTTAGCCTAATGTGTGATTCAAAGGAGGCACTGAGCAAATGAAGGGTTAATAAATGAAAGAATGAGGGAGAAAATGAATCAGTTGATGAATGAAAGACAAGGAATCATTAGATTTGATAATATTGAAGATCCTTCTAATTCTAATATTCCATTTGTATTATTTTAATATAGAGACCAAAACACAAATTTCAACAATAATATTTAAAATAACCACAAATGTGAATAATTGTATTTGATGATTAAACACTCCCACACATGTTAGCCCATGTTAGTTTCAGACAGTGCTGTGAGAAATGTTTTGTAGTTTGTGCTTCTCATTTTATAAATGAACAGACCGGCAGGGGCACCTGGGTGGCTCAGTCAGCTAAGCATCTGCCTTCAGCTCAGGTCATGATCTCAGGGTCCTGGGATCAAGCTCCAAGTCGGGCTCCCTGCTCAGCAGGGAATCCGCTTCTCCCTCTCCCTCTGCCCCTCCCCCATGCTCATGCTCTCTCTCTCTCTCTCTCTCTCTCTCAAATAAATAAATCTTTAAAAAAATAAAGAAATTTAAAAAATAAATGAACAGACTGGTGTTGGAGATTAAGTCACTTACAAGATCACTCAGCTCCTCACCCTCAGAACTGTAGCTGGTCTCTCTAATCTGATGTTTATACTTCTTCCTTAAGGCCTCAAACAAGAGAAGAGTAAATGAAAGGATTCATTGCTGAGTTTTTCTTTTTATAGCTCGTATTCACATCTTCTAAGTAACAAACACTGATGACTTTTTCCTTTTATATCCCAAATCTTTTTTTTTTTATTTCCTTTTTGACCCTCACTGGTGCTGTAGTCGAACCATTAACCCTTCCTATGTGGACCACCTTGATTCAGTCTTCCACTTGCTACAAACTGAACACCTTCAAATTCAAGGTATTCTCTGTTTGTGGTAACACTGTGCTGTTCTCTAGTTTTGGAGAAAGGGGTCCCACTTTTATGATAAGGAGGTGTATAACGTTGAGAGTTGGGGAGAAAGAACATTGATTTTCCTAGAAATTTTAACTTTGAAGCATATGAAGTGTCATAAATTCTCAACTTCCCTCTTGAAGACGTGCCTTTTATTCAAAGCTTCCTCATCCTTGTTTAATTATTATAGGTGTGATGATTGCTCTTTCCTATAATAATCTCCTGAAATATCAATCCTTCCAGACTCCAGGATTTATTATAAATGTATTTTTCCACTATCATTACCACAAAGTAGATTTTATGACAATGATCTTTATTTGCATTAATTTTCTTACTTGCTTTTCTATGGTCGTCAGACAACTGGTAAGCATTTATTAAGCACGTACAATCTAAAAGGCATCAGGATATTGAATTTTAAAAATATCTGTCTCTGTTGCTAGGTTTAAATTTGTATTTCAGGAACTCTCCTCTGACCCTGCATGCCACCTATCTGTGACCCAATAATGCTTCTCTTTCGTGTTGTCTCCACTTCAGGACTGTGCTCCAACCCCACACTCACAGCAACTGCTCTTGGTAAAAATTCTAATTACGACCCGTGTTTCAATTTTCAGTACCTCTTTTATCTGTGTGATTTTTCTTGAACACTTACAATCCTTAGTTTCTTGATAATGGGCTTTTCTAGTTTCAATCCTACTACTCTGAAAAATTCTTATATTTCATTGTCTCCCCTTAATGCACCTTCTCCTCATCCTTGAATTGTTAGGGCTGCCTTAACTCTGCTGTCACCAGTTATTTCTCATTCTCTACAAGCTTACTGACTTACCTCTCCTCTTCCCATTGTTTTCACTACCTGTGGGTTCAAGTAACACTCAATCACCCAAGCCACAAACCTTCAAGTCATGCTTCACAATGTTCCCACCAACCACCAATAAATGTGCAGTCATTAAGCCCCAATTCTACCTCTTATGTATAGCTCTGAAATCTGTACCATCCTCTCAGGCCATCCTCGATTCATATATCATCATTATCATCTTTCCCACATTATGTTTTTAAAGATCTATTTATTTATTTGAGAGAGAGAGCAAGGGGGAGGGGTAGAGGGAGAGAGAGAATCTCGAACAGGCTCCACACTGAGTGGGAGCCCCACACAGGGCTCCAACTCACAACCCCAAGATCATGACCTGAGCCAAAATCCAGAGTCATCTGCTTAACCATCTGAGCTACCCAGCTGCCCCATTTTTCCCACATTACTGATACGAATTATTTGATCTTTCTGGTACCAATCCATCCTGTAAACCACCACCATAATTTTTCAAAGCTTTAAGTCCGATGGTATGTCTTCATGAATTCAATACTCCCCATCACCATAACAGTGAAACACAAATTCTGAACTTAACATGACATATTCTGTCTGTTCTTAACCTCGCCAAACTTCTCACTGGACAGTGATGTGAATCATAGCCTGCAGGAGGTCCTTAATAAATTACAGTTGAACTTAGTTGGCAGGAAAACCCCAGTTTTTTCACACTTCCTTGTTTTTCCACCTGCTACTTTGCCTGCCTGGCATATCTCCATCAGGTGGCTGTCTGGCAAACCCAGGCTTCATCTCTTTTGTGAAGTTTTTAGGATGTCCTTTATTCATACCAGACAGCGTCCAGCTGCAATATTACATTAATGACTTTCAGAAGAGTAAACACATGAATTAAGAAGAGAAATTTTTATCCATTGTTTTATTATTCATTTTGAATCTAATACACAAAGTAAAGATTCACAGAAAAGCTTTAATGAAAAACAACTACATATGAGCACCCAGGTGGTACAGTCAGTGAAGCATCTGACTCTTGGCTTCCGCTCAGGTCATGATCTCAGGGTTGTGACATCAAGCCCCATATTGGGCCCCACACTCAGCGCAGAGTCTGCGTAAGACTCTCTCTCCCTCTCTTCTCCCCCCGCCACAATAAATAAATAAATAAAAATTTTTTTAATTAAAAAAAATAAAAATAAAACAAGCACATAGCATCCTGGGCATAACTTTGTTACAATCTTCATCTTACTGTTTTTTGTTTCTTTTCTTACAAAGTCTGTGAATATCTTGGGTACAATGTGTTTTTTTCTGTTTATCTAATATTCTTCCATTGCCCATCAAATGCAGCAACTGGTGTGTGTGTGTGTGTGTGTGTGTGTGTTCTCATTAATTATTTGTGGAATGGAATGGAATTGGGTTGGATGCAAAAAATCACTTCTTGCTGTAATGTCTAGTGTATACTGGAGAAAACCTGAAGTCACAGAGAAACCTCATGAGATTATTGCACAAAATAAAAGGCAAGAAATTTCTAGCATAGAGCAGTTGAAATGGCACTCCAAAGAAGGAGATGTTATAAAAAATACAAACCAAATTTGGCAAGAGAT
The DNA here is from genome assembly GCF_024610735.1 of Ursus americanus. Lineage (NCBI taxonomy): Eukaryota > Metazoa > Chordata > Mammalia > Carnivora > Ursidae > Ursus > Ursus americanus. The sequence continues at coordinate 86,067,241 of NC_142130.1, forward strand.
TGGTTCTGGTGGTGACAAAAAAGGAGAAATGAATGACGATGTTAAATTTTCAGAACTTTGCAACCTGGCAATGATAACATCATTTTAATATTTCTTCTTTTCTTTACAGTTAAGATGATTTCAACTCTCTATGTGTAAGCTCTTTGGTATCAAGGAAAGATTCCCACAAAGCATGGTGAGAAAATGGCCCAGACATTATATTACTTGGCAATAACAGTAATTAAAATGAGTAATGAAAGCTCTGATAATTCATCTCCGCTAGGTATTCCACACCCAGGAAATGCTCATAAAAAGAATGATCTAGTTATTAACTTTACACCTCTAGCTATTGTTGTAACCACCACACTTCCTTATTATAAACACAGTTATAGTCATTATATCATTTATTTTCTCATCTTAGTATAACAGCAAGTGGGGTAATCATGACAACGTATAATGTAGACCTGCCTAAGTGTTCCTGTTAGGAATGACACTGTCAGTTTTATATCAGACAATTTCTTTCTCAGAAGCTCTAGATCACCAACAAACTATAATTGGCTAAATGTCTGGGAGAACATAAATTTCAATAACTTGTCATTACTTCTTTAAAAAAAAATTACCCAAGAGTCCAGGAAGGCCGGTTTTGCTGCGCTCCGAAATTGTGCAGAACAGAAATGCAAGGAAGGGCATGTCTTCGGGCCCAAGTTGTGCTGATGCTGATGTTAGAAAAGCAAGAAATGGGGGCGCCTGGGTGGCACCGCGGTTAAGCATCTGCCTTTGGCTCAGGGCGTGATCCTGGCGTTATGGGATCGAGCCCCACATCAGGCTCCTCCACTATGAGCCTGTTTCTTCCTCTCCCATTCCCCCTGCTGTGTTCCCTCTCTCGCTGGCTGTCTCTGTCTCTGTTAAATAAATAAATAAAATCTTAAAAAAAAAAAGAAAGAAAGAAAGGAAGAAAGAAAGAAAGAAAAGCAAGAAATGCTTCTTTCACAAGCTCTAAGACTGTGTTTGCAACCCACCACTCTCCAAAATTAGGACTGCATGGTAAACCATGTGAGATTCTGTAGCCAGGACATATTTTGTGCCAGTTGCATAATTTTGCTGGATTTTTCAAGAGGAAACTATGGCAACACATTGCATATGATACTGAAAGAGAAAAAATATTATCTCAAAGAAGATACAGCTGTGCCCTTATAATGCTATGAAATGTTCTGTATATAGCCAAGAATTGAAATGCATGAAAAGACTCATGATAAACTAAACTTTAAAATAAGCAGCAAGCATTATCAACAATAGCCAAATTATGGAAAAAGTTCAAATATTCAATGACTGATGAATGGATAAAGAAGGTGTGGAATATATATATATATATATATATATATATATATATAACGGAATACTACTCAGCCATCAAAAAGAACGAAATCTTGCCTTTGCAACAACGTGGATGGAACTAGAAGGTATTATGCTAAGCAAAATAAGTCAGTCAGAGAAAGACAAATATGATTTCACTCATATGTGGAATTTAAGAAACAAAACAGATGAACATAGACGAAGGAAAGGAAAAATAAAATAAGATAAAAACAGAGAGGGATACAAACCATAAGAGACTCTTAACAATAGGAAACAAACTGAGGGTTGCTGGAGGGGAGTTGGGTGGGGGAATGGGGTAACTGCGGGATGGGCATTAAAGAGGGCACTTGATATAATGAGCACTGACTGTTGTATGCAACTGATGAACCACAAAATTCTACTCCTAAAACCAATACTACACTATATGTTAACTACCTTGAATTTAAATAAATTTTTAAAAATCTATAAGGAAATCAGTAGGAATATTATGCCTAGAAAACATGACCCAAAATGGGAAATGGAAAATTCATAAAGATCTCCACTGGAGAGGAAGGTAGGTGAGAAGCTTGTTCCCAGCTTATCTGCTGAGGCCACTGTAACCTCAGCCCAGCCAGCAATCACAAAGACTGGAAACACGACCTTTCAGGAGCTGACATTTTGGGGACCAAGGTGGGGCAATTGCTGGCCTGGCTTCCAGAGCTGTCTAGAACCATGAAGTTACTACTGGGTCTCCCCTCTCCAGAGATAGGTGGAACATTCCCAAATCTGCACCCTACACTGCTGATGGGCAGGGAGAAGGAATGGTCAAAAGTGCGGCTTACCCATGTTTTACAATGTCCATGATAAAATGCTAAAATTTAGATTATTTAGAAAAATAAGTAGATTCTCTTCCTTTTTTCACACCAATTTAGGAATGCTGCAAAACAGTTAAACAAACAAACAAACAAACAAATTACTGGGGCACCTGGATGGCTCAGTCAGTTAAGTGTCTGACTTCAGCTCAGGTCATGATCTCAGGGTTCTGGGATCAAGTGCTGCATCAGGAAGTCTGCTTGTCCCTATCTCTCTCCCTCTGCCCCTCCCCTGGCTTGTGCTCTCTGTCTCTCTCTCAAATAAATAAATAAAATATTTTTTTAATATAATAAAAAACAACAAGAACAAAACAAAACGAAACAAACAGGCTGCAAGAGTGTTCATGATTCTCTGTATTATCTATGACACCTGTTAAACTAGTCCAATTTTTCACTTAATGTGAGTTTATTGCTATGGTTTGAACTGTGTGTCCTTTAAACCCAAATTCATACATGGAAGCCCTAACCCCCAGTGTGATAGTATTTGGCGATGGGGTTTGGGGGAGCTAGTTCATTTTAGATGATGTCACGAGGAGGGCCCTCATAAAGGGATTAGTGTCCTTATAAGAAAAGATACGAGAGTTTACTTTCTCTCTCCCTGCCATGGAAAAGACACAGGAAGAAGGAGATCATCTGCAAGCCAAGAAAAGAGCTCTCACTAGGGAACTTGATCTTTGATTTCCCAGTCTCCAGAACTGTTAAAAATAAATTCCTATTGTTTAAGCCACCCAGTCTATGGGTATTTTGTTATGACAGCCCAAGCTACCTAAAAAGTTACTATCATCTCAGGGCTGGCTTGACTATGTCCAGTTTCCACAGTAACATTCTCCAGTTTCAACAATAACATTCAAGTCAGGAAACTAACAGTTTCAATTTAGATTGATTATAGTAGCCAGGGTTTTTCAGGTCAAAGTAAAAAATTTTTTCAAGTAGTCGGTATGGTACAAAAAAAGAAGACAAAACTCTGGGACAGATTACATACAATTTTAATATTTTAACAGGTAGTTGGAATAATTATATGCAAACCCAACTTTTGTTTTTGTGCAAGTCCCCAGAATTCAGAAACCCACAAAGAAATTGCAAGGCTACCTTGATACATTTTTAGAATATAATTTGTTTTACTCTTCCTAAACTCTCATCTTAACAAGAACCAAATTGATTACTTTCTATTTAAAAATTGCATGCAGAAAGCAAGCAAATCAGTTTGCAAGATGTCCTTTTTATATTATTATTGAGTAAATATCTTCCCATCAAGAATAGTTAGAAAGAAACTAAAAAGTTAAAAAAGTGAGAATGGCTGAGTGAGACAAATGAGGAAAGACCGGTGGAGATTATTGTTTATTTTTGTTTTATTTATTTTGAAAGAAAAATAGTATAAACATTGTCCAAAATGAGAACAAAATAGTTTCCAGATGTTCTCAAACTAGTTCTCTTTAACAATGAATAATTAGAGGAACCAAACAGCAGACTCAAAGTAGTTCAAAGCATCAGAAAAATACACAGCTAGCAAATTAAATGACTTTGCATGTTAAAATATACAAATAATTTCATCAGTAAACCGGCATATAGATATAATACCATAATGTAATCATTTTCACTTCTGTTGAGTTTTGGGCTCTGATAGTCCATCAATGAGAAATAAGCATACAACAATACTTTGGGTCTCTTACCTCCTCTTTTTACCTCCTTATGCCTGAAATATCTCTATTATAAATGAACTGATACAATTCGGCAGATGAATTCTTTTTAATACCAGTACTATTGTTTGCTTCCCTGTGACACCAGCAAGATTGTATCTCCCTATCTAGGCTTTAAGTTATGAACTGTTATCTCAGGTAATATGTATTACAAAGTAAATGTTTGATTAAATATAAGATAAATTGAAATAAGTACAAAAATACACCTCTCATCAGCACCTTAGATAATACAATTCATTGAAAGGTTTGAACTTCTCATCAATTTCAACTGAAAAATACCAGGGAGCCTGGGTGGCTTAGTGAGTTGAACGTCCAACTCTTGATTTTGGTTTGGGTCATGATCTCAGGATGGTGAGATACAGCCTTGCATCGTGGACCCTGCTTGAGATTCTCTCTCTCTCCCTCTCCCCCTGCCCCTCCAACTACACCCCTGCTCATGCATATGTGCTCTAATTAATTAATTAACTTTTAATTTCCTAATTAATTAACAAACTAGGAAAAGACCCAGATCATGTCTTTACATGGTCAAATGTCTTATCTGAGACCTGAAAAAAATAATTAGACAATGTTGTAGCTATTTCAAACATCTGAATGTTTACTTCTTTCTACCTTTGCTAAAATTTCTAATTTTCAAATATTTGTCATGCCCCCCCCAAAAAAAAACTGGTCAGACAATGTGATGGAGTATTGTAACACTCCACTTCCAAGGAACCCCTCAGGCCATTGATTAAAGCAATCAACTGAGTACCACACCATTATGTCTGATTAAGCATTCCTGATTTTATTGGCAATTTAAGAATTCCAGCTTAATGTTGAGGAAGGAATCAAAAAGTATTAAATCTCATATTCATTTATTTTTTTTCCAGAAAGGAAAACTCATTTGGTATTCAGTCCACATTAAGTACAGGGTGATCTATGGAAACAGACATAGTGAAATACAGGTACACATAAAATGAATAAATGAAGGGAAAATTTTCCACAAAAATGTAAGATTTTAACCAACAGACTTACTGTTGAGTCAACTGTTTCCCAATGAACTTCTTTGGAAATCGAATTATAGTAATGCCACCAATAACTAATGAAATGAGTTCTCTGCTTCTTGTAATCTCAGGAACCACCATGTTATGTTAATAGTCTTTCCTGGTTTCTTCAGTATCTCCTTGCAAATGAAAACACAAGCTTCTGCAAGAATTGCCAGAGACCCAAGAAACACCTGAATATAGACAAAAGAAAAAAAAAAAGAGGAACATACCAAGGACTTATGGGGATGTGGGGCATCTCAACTTTAGATGTAGGAAGAAGTAACCCTTGTGAAATAGAGATTTTCACATTAGCAATGAGCCTAAAACCACTTTAGAAGAGAAAAAAATTGGGCTCATTTACCTAGTGTCGTAGTGCAGAGAGAACCATCATGAATCCTCTTGCTGCCTATCTTATACAGTATAGCTTATCATGAGTCTTCTCATAGCTTTCAGGGCTCGGGTACATACACAGTGCTTTGTATGGCCAGTAAGGGCACAATCACATTTCCTTACATCATTGCTTCATTCTTTTTTATTGCTGAATAATATTCCATCGTATGGATATATCACATTCATTTATCCATTCGTAAGTTGGCAGACCTTTTGTTTGTGTCTAATTTGGGGCTAATATGAATACTGCTGTGTAGTTCAAGTACGTACAAGTTTTTGTGTGGACATAAGTTTTCATTTCTCTTCAATAGATATCTAAGAGTTAAATGGCTGGGTATTCTGGTACCTTTCTGGTTAAAACTTTTAAGAAACTGCCAGAATATTTTCCAAAGCACCAGCACCATTTTGCATTCTCATAGCGTTGTGTGTGGGTTCCAATTGCTGTACATGTTCACCGACACTTATCACCTAACTTTTGATTATAGTCATCCTGCTGGCTGTGAAGTAAATGTCTCATAGGGACTTTGATTTGCAGGCCTCTGATGGCTAATAATGTTGAGCCTCTTTTCATGTGTTTATTGGCCATTTATATAAAGAGATGCTATTTGTAATCAGATGTTATGCCCATATTTTAATTGGGTGATTTATCTTGTATTATTGAGTTATAGGAGCTCCTTATATATTCTAGATAAATTCCCTTGTAAGATCTATGATTTGAAATATTTTCTCCCATTCCGTGAGTTATCTTGATCATGTCTATTGAAATCAGGTTTTCAATTTGATAAAGTTCAATTTATCTTTCTTTTGTCACTTTTGCTTTTATCATCATAACTAAGGTTTTGCCTAAACATCCTGAAGATTGACTGCTATATTTTCTTGATAGCTTTGGCCGTGATATTTAGCTCTAGGGTCTACAAAGATTTAACATTTGTGAATGATAATAGGAAGGGGTCCAACTTCATTCTTTTGCATGTGGATATGCAGTTGTTCCAGCATCCCAGCATCGTTTGTTGAATGCAGTGTTCTTTTATAACTATGAGAAGGATATACTGATAGTCACAAAATATTCAACTTATATCAATATGTTTTATAAGGATTCTATATGTTTTATTGTATTTTGCTATTTTAATTTATTCATTTTCTTTTATTCAATGAACATTGAATTTTGTGCAGAGAACTAAAGTTAAAATATAAAATTGTTAAAGATTAAAATGTAGGGGGAAATCAGCACAAAGAATATTATTTTAATATTTTTAAAACACATTAAACAATGTCCTGGAATTCCATAATAATTAATCATATAGTGAAATGACCATGACTTTAGAAGTCAGAAAGTCACACTGAAGCTATAAACATTTTTATATGATATTTAATAAGTCATTCAAATTCACCGAGATGTAGTTTCTTCATTTTTAAAATGAGTGAAGGGAAGCAGACAGCATAGTGTGGGGGAATTAAAAAGTGAGATGTTAAGGCCAATCTTGCCTATTTCATTAGATGAGTATGAGAAAAAAAAATGCCTTTTGCAAATGTGTTTTGTATTAAAACTTGATGACAATGCAATTTACACTATTATAATAAAAACTCATACATGAACTTATTTCCCAAGAAATGGATTCAGTTCATAGATGGCAGACACTGTTCTGAGACTGGGGTTACAAAGGTAAGCAAGAAATAAGACCTAATCTCTGACTTTCTAGAGCTTCCAGTTAGAAGAAAAGCTTTCAGGCTCTTGATGAAGTTTAGACAATGTGCCCTTTTATTTTTCAAATTTACATATATAATAATTACTCAAAAATCTAAAGAGATAATAAGACAGTAAACCAAATGGTAAAAATGGAAAAAAAAAAAAAAGCCCCAATGCTTGGCATGATACATACAAACTTGGTTATTAAGTGAAATTTTGCTATAAAAATTCATTGTTTATTGGAACACATTATTTGTAAAAGCCTTAAGAAAACTCCTTCTTACATTTTACTTTTATTTTATTTTATTTTATTTTATTTTATTTTATTTTATTTTTTAAAGATTTTATTTATTTATTTAACAGAAAGAGAGACAGCCAGTGAGAAAGGGAACACAAGCAGGGGGAGTAGGAGAGGAAGAAGCAGGCTCCCAGTGGAGGAGCCTGATGTGGGGCTTGATCCCAGAAAGCCAGGATCATGCCCTGAGCCGAAGGCAGATGCTTAACGACTGAGCCACCCAGGCGCCCCTACGTTTTACTTTTAATATGCCATTTTCTTCTTTCATAAGCAGACTTTCCCATTTCATCTTTTTTTCCAAGATCTGGACTTACTTGCCCAAAGAGTTTCTTATCAAAACTCACTGAAATAAAAGCTGTATTTCAAGTATGAACATTGTACCTGAGCCATAAAAGAGATGGGAAGAGACTTTCTAAATTACTTTAAATTACTGTAGAGAAAGGCCTCTACAGTTTATTTTGTAATGGATCCACAGCCCAGACTGGTCAATAAACAGTGTTCAAGATAGGTCAGGTAATGGTAATTGATAACCACAATAATGTTTTCATGTGTTGCAGGAATAAAAAAGCCTATGATCTTTATAAACATCACGGTAGGAAGAAAATAATTGTTCTATATTATAACAAATCAAGACTAAGAAGGAGATTTCCCAAATAATGTTGCTTTATAGGACTTGAAACTTGGAAATTGGGCATATAAGACATAACAGATTGGAAACAGACACCAAAGCAACAGAAGCTCTTTTATCTGATTTAATCCTTATTTGCTCCTGTGTCCAGCTCTCTAGGTAGACAGAGTGTTCTGGACCATTACAACTCTTAAGTGTGGTTTGGTTTATGAATGGTAAAAAGAGTCATAAAGTTTTTGACAAACATAAATAGAAAAATATCCTGGGAGGTGAATGTAAATGCATTTATTTGGGAACTGAGCTGTAATATGATACATACACTAAACAGAGATGTTAGAATGCTATCATTTACTAGGAGAAGAGAAAATGCTTCAAAATCGATTGTATCAAAATGTTGGAAACTGCCTCGGAGGCTGAGAGTAAACGGCAATATCGTGTCGTCTCTGGCTGTCCACAGGAGATGAAGATGAATGGAAGGAAAATCAACGCAGGCTTCTTGAAATTCATTGCAGGATACTAGTGAGAGGCATAGAAACTGAAAGTCAAAAATTAGCAGCAAGGTGGGGCACCTGGGTGGCTCAATCCACTGAGCTTCAGACTCTTGATTTCTGGCTCAGGTCGTGCTCTCAGAATCCTGGGATCCAGCCCCGCGGGCTCTGCACTCAGCATGGAGTCTGCTTGTCCCTCTCCCTCTCCCTCAGCAACTCCCCACCTTGCTCACACACATTCTCTCTCTCTCTCTTTTTCTCTCTCAAATAAATAAATACATAAAATCTTTTAAAAAACTGAGCAGCAAGGTGACTAACATCTGTGGGAATATGCTGATCACTAGGGAGACGAACCAGAGCCAGACCTGTATCTGATCCACAGCCATAGTTCGACCCACAGCCACCACCATATCCAGAGCCTTCATTACAGCCTGGTTCTGGGCCACTCCCGCATGCGTATCATTGCCACAGTCAAGGCCACACCCACAAGCCCCCCAAGAGTTCCTGCCATAACTGCAATGCCTGGCAGTCAGCAGGTGAGGAAGTTTCAGTTGGTCATGAAGGAAGACTGATGTCATTCGGAGCGCCAAGTCCTTTGTATATGTCAACCAGGAATGGGTGGAGCACGTCTCCTACACGCTCTGTCTCTCCTCCTCCCATCAGTTTATGTAGCAGCCTCTCATTATTTCATGATATTCTCTTTCAAAAGGTTTTGTCATAGCAGTTAAAGGACATTTCAGGTCACCTCCTGCTAATTTGGATTTCCCCCAAATAAACCTTCAGTCTAAAATAATAAAAAAATTTTTATGAAACACGCATCCCAGCTTTTACCAGACATAACCAGCAACGTGACACCTTCTGTTAATGTGAAGTTCCGACGTGAACACATGTCCTCATGAGAATTTCTCCAACAAACGCTTTTGTCTCTTTCATCATCCTGTTATTTTACCTAAGACCATAAACTCAGCTTCTTCCTCATTACAATTTAACACATTGAATTGGCCAGTATTCACATGACTGCACAAAGCCACTGAGAAAGAATTATGTCTCTGTCTACCTGCTTTTGAAACAACATACAGTGGTGATTAAGTCAGATATGCCATCGAATCTATAGAACTAATTAATGAGAAAAGCGTATCAAAATGTGTATCAAAATTATACTCTAAAAGCATATATTTTATTTCTTCTTTATAGAATATCTCATCTAACTTGTTGGCTATTCATAGCGTTTTGATAACTTATCCATTTTTCATGTAATTGTTGTGTGTATTTCTATCATTCAAAATTTTTTCCTGCGGTAAACCTAGAAGAAATGTTTCACACGTTTCAACGTGTTCTCCAAATTTCTGCCCTTCATTCTGTTTCTCTTTTTCCATGACGAACATCATTCATCTTTTGGTGACTGACCCAAATACAGCCGTACTCAAATGAAGAAATGACATAATCATAAATCCAATGCCTCTTCAATGTGTTGTTTCACTCAGAGACATTATAATCACAGTGCGTTCACAAGTAAAAGCTAGGGGAGCATGTGTCTTATTAGCTGGTGTAATCATTAACATTGCCATCCTGTACTCTCAAGGGTATTCTAGTTATCGATATTAAATTATTATCCTATTATCACTGACTTGAGGACCAGGCTGCCAAAGTTCGAACCCAAGCTTTGTCTTTGACCATTTGTGTAAATTGTGATAAGCACAACCTCTGTCCCTCAGTTACTTCATCCGTTATTGAGGTTAAGAATAGTAAGTGTTAAGGATTAAGTAAGTTAATACACGTAAAGCATTGAGAACAGTGTCTAGAAAGGGTAATTATCACATTATTAAATGTTAGCTATGGTTATCATTGCATGTATTAAAACCAATTACACACCCAGAGAGAGAGAGGAGCAACATGTCCTTATGGCCTAGAGCACTTTAGAAGTAAAATAAATATGAGCTAGAAAACCAACTAAAACAGTATTATTTGATTATGCATAGCATTAAGGACAGAAAATGTTAATAGGGACCTTTGGGATTGTGAAACTTTTAGAAGGAAATAGTTATTAGCTTTGCTACATTTTACCTTAGGCAAAATGTGTGCTAATATGCCACAGGAATGTTAAAAGTTGGATTTGAATATTAGTTCTAGTTTAACAATCATAGAATACAAATACGATACATTTAGAAAATTCTGGATATGAAACAGTTATAAATAAGTTATTGTTAATATGAATAAAGTAGTTTTAATGAAATGTTTTATGTATTATTTTATTTTTGAAAGATCAAAGTACAATACTTAAAGATACTTTTCCCCAGGATAATGAAGGCGTTGTGAAAAACGAGAAATAAAACTAATTCAATTTCCAGAATTTTTCTTTTACAAAATGGTTTAATATGTTACCTACTAATGTTTCTAAAATTCTGGGAATTAAAAACATTTTTTTAGGAAGGCATGGGCATGTTTTGACAGCTTTATCTAGTTCTATTAGCATTTATATCGTTTTTCCTATTTATGATGGAAATAAGCCATCAGTAGAACATACACTTGAGTAACTATTTCTAAAAGCAACAGGGGATTTGGAATGATTAACACATATTTTTTCCCTTTGGAAATGGCAACATGCAAACCAAAGGTGATTAACTTGGATTGGAAGCCAATCCATGGTCATGGAATACATTAAACTTAATTCCCCCAAATCAGAATCATGCCTGTGACCCCCCCCCCACCTTATTGAGAGCCACAGACAAGAACCACTAATTGGACCAGATACTTTCTTACATTCTATATTGCTCCAAAGTTCTGAGTTTTCCCCAGCAGAGAATTCATTTGTACCAGAAAATATAGCAAAATCAAAATAGTCACAATCATTAAATTGAAAAGTTCAGAAAATTCCAAAAACTTCCAAGTTGATTTGCAGGTAGAATGTGAATAAAGAACTACAAGAAGAGATTTCTACTTCCAGTTAGCATATCAAAGATGAAAAAAATATCTTCCTTCCCATAACAACCAGAAAAGCTTGGACAAAACAAAACCCTACTTCTCCATGGGGCTGACAAAGAGCAGTGGATGCAAGGAGTCTTTGTTGAACTGAATTCAAGAGAAAAAGGGGTCTCACAGAAGAGCAGGAAGCCATGGGAGCTTTCACTCCTGAAGGCAGGGACCTGCTTTAGGTACAACCAGACCAGACATAGAGAATTTAAAGATGATCCCTATGTAGTTCAAATATGAAAGAGAAGCCAGTTAGCTCCCTGATGTCACCCAACTCTATAAACCAGCATGTGTTCTGATTTCCAACAGGGGATCACAGACTAGAGCCAGCATATGCTCGGAATGTACACCGGTGAGCCACAAGGGAAAAAAACGTGTTCAGCTCAAGCATCCAACTCGTGAACATTACAGTCTCTTTTATTCAAAGCCAGTAGTACCTTCTTTTAATCCGCATCTGACATCACTATGATAGCTTGCTCTGGAGGCTGTAACTGACAACACGTAAAATGTAATAGCAGGCAGGTAGAGCATTACAGTCCGTGAAATGAAAGGAGATTCGCCATAATAGAAACTCGACTGCCATATGCTGTGTCAGCTATAAGTGGCATGTTGGAACACAGCACACTAATCCTAGACAGGCCTTATCTTATTTTCTTTTTCTAATAATTTTTATTTTGTTATATTAGTCACCATACAGTACATCCCAAGTTTTTGATGTAGTGTTCCATGATTCATTACTAGCGTATAACACCCAGTGCACCATGCAATACATGCCCTCCTTAATACCCATCACCGGCCTATCCCAATCCCCCACCCCCCTCCCCTCTGAAGCCCTCAGTTTGTTTCCCAGAGTCCATAGTCTCTCATGGTTCATTCCCCCTTCTGTTTACCCCCCTTCCTTCTTCCCTTTCCTCTCCTACCAATCTTCCTATTTCTTACGTTCCATAAATGAGTGAAACCATATGATAATTGTCTTTCTCTGCTTGACTTATTTCACTTAGCATAATCTCCTCCAGTCCCGTCCATGTTGCTGCAAATGGTGGGTAATTGTTCTTTCTGATGGCTGAGTAATATTCCATTGTATATATGGACCACATCTTCTTAATCCAGTCATCTGTTGAAGGTCGTCTCGGCTCCTTCCACAGTTTAGCTATTGTGGACAATGCTGCTATGAACATTGGGGTGCATATGGCCCTTCTCTTCACTACGTCTGTATCTTTGGGGTAAATACCCAGTAGTGCAATGGCTGGATCATAGGGTAGCTCAATTTTTAACTTTTTAAGGGACCTCCACACTGTTTTCCAGAGTGGCTGTACCAACTTGCATTCCCACCAACAGTGTAAGAGGGATCCCCTTTCTCCACATCCTCTCCAACATTTGTTGTTTCTTGCCTTGTCGATTTTTGTAAACAGGCCTTATCTTAACATGCAATACCCAGGGTGAAGTTAGGTTTGTATGGATATCTTTTCAAACAGAAAATGAATAACATATTTTATAGTATCTGACAGTTCACAAAGTGTTTCCATGTATATATTCTAGTATGGTGATTAAAAATTATGAATTCCATTTTACAGAAAAGAAAACCAAGGTTTGGAGACATTTAACTACTCTGCAGATGGCCAAGCAAATAGTGAATAGAGGAACAAATTGCACCTGAAGTTTCCTTGTTCTAAATAGAAGCCTCATTCTACAGTAGCACAAGACCATAATCTTTCAAATAGTTAATATCATTGAAAATGCATGCTGGATCTCAACTTAAAAGTTTCATTCTAGTTTTTCATCATAACTGTCTGATAAACAGATGCATTATATGAACTAAAGTATACATTCATTTCTGGGGTGCCTGGGTGGCTCAGTCAGTAGAGTGTCCAACTCTTGGTTTAGGCTCAGGTCATGATCTGGGGTTTGTGAGATGGAGCCCCGTTGAAGACTCTGTGCTCAGCACAGTCTGCTTCCCTCTCCCTCTGCTCCTCCTTCCACTCATGCTCTCTAAATAAATAAATAAATAAATAAATAAATAAATAAAATCTTTATTAAACAAATAAAGTAGGGGCGCCTGAGTAGTTGAGTCAGTTAAGCATCTGCCTTCAGCTCAGCACATGATCCCAAAATCCTGGGACTGAACCCCACATCAGACTCCTTGCTCAGCAGGGAGTCTGCTTCTCCCTCTCCTCCTTGCTCTCCCTTTCTGTGTTCTCTCTTTCTCTCTCAAATGAATAAATAAATCTAAAAATAAATAAATAAAATAAAGTATACATTCATTTGTGCAATACATATTAATTGAATGTCTTTTGTGTGCTAAGTTCTGACAATGCAAAATGATCCCTGTCCCCAAAGATCATACATTTGATAAACCTGTAAGCATTCCAAAGTAATATGACAAGAAGAACATAGATATGGGTACTAACTCAAGCCAGAGGGTTCTGAAAATTTCCAAAAGGATAAATAAGACCCCATAAGATAAAGCACCAAGAAAAGTCTTCCATGGAGAAAGAAGTCTAGGAGGGGAAAGAATAGGGAGAGTCACGATATAGTTAGGATGCAGCAGGTATTTTGACATGGAGTGCTCAGAATTCTGTCTTTAGTCCTCTCCCTTGTCTACCCACATTTATTCCCTTCATAATCTCATCCAGTCTCATGACATTAAATACTCCTCTGTATCTCTGACAACTACCAAATGTAAACTCTGGCCCACACTTCCTTCTGGGTTTACACCCAACTCCTTTATCAACATCTCTACTTGGATATCTGATGAGCCTCTCAAATATAAAAAGTTCAAAATTGATCTTCTGATCTTGCCCCACATACCCACATCTCTTGCAATGTATTTTATCTCAATTTAAGACTATCTTATCTTTCTGGTCTTATCTTATAGGCATAGACTTTGGAATCATCCTTAACACTACTCTTACATTTACATGTCACACCAATCATTCAGCAAAATTAGTAAATTCTCCCTTTGAAATACGTCATCATTTCCACGGCTATCACTAATCCTTAATTGCAATAGTCAGTAGCCTTCTAACTAGTCTTCCTGCTTCAACTCCTGCCCATCCCAACTCCTTAGCAGGATGTGATCAACATAGCAGCCAGAGATCCAGTTACAATGTAAGTCAGGCTGTCACTCTTCTCCAAACCCTGCAGTGAACTCCCATCTTAGAATAAAAGCTAAAAGCTAAAACCCTTACTCTAGATTCTCTGACCTTGTTTCCTAACTCCCACGCAACTTCACTGACCTCTATCCCCACTCAAGTTCTTTCTTCTTCAATACACTAGCAGAGCCCAGCCTTTGTACCTTTACACCTGCTGTTCACTATGCCTCAAATGTTTTCCCCTTATAAATACAGGAATCACATTTTATCCTCCTTCAAGATTTTCTTGAAAGCCATTTTCTTATGGAAACCTTCACTGACCATCTTATTTAAAATTTCAGCTCCCGAGGGGCACCTTGGTGGCTTGGTGGCTCTTGAGCTCAGCTTAGGTCTTGATCTCAGGGTCATTTAAAAAAAAAAAAAAAAAAAGTAATATTTCAGCTCCCCTCCTTGGCACTCTATTTATTAACCTCCTTTATTTTTTTCACTGTCTGACATGGTATCTTCTACTTATTTGTTGTAAGTCTCTGATGCTGAAACCTAAGTTCTACAAGTACAGTGACTTTTGTCTAGAATAGTAATTATCAGAGAGCTGATTCGCAAAGCTTACTTGTTGAACAAATAACTAGTGGATGAACAAGCTATATGGCAGAGTTTCATGAGGCATGAAGCTTGAAATCTAAGCTGTATTTACAAAATGATGATAATTACATGATGAATGACCATACTTTCTGGTTTGCCAGACAGTCCCTGTGGTTCTGGCATAATTATTACTAGGGCTTTGCCTTAGTCTGTTCGGACTGCTCTAACAAAATGCCACAGACTGGGTAGCTTATAAACAACAGACAGAATCGCGCTTCTCACAGTTCTGGAGCCCAGAAGTCTGAGATCAGGGTGCCAGCATGCAGCACGGTCAGGTGAGGGACAGACTTCTTCTTGTATCCTCACATGGTAGAAGGGGCTAGAGATAACTTTATAAGAGCCCTTACAGGTGAGCCTCTTTTATAAGAGCACTAATCCCATGGATGAAGACTCCACTCTCACAACCTAATCACCTCCCCAAAGTCCCACCTTCTAATACTATCATATTAGGTATTACGATTTCAATATGAATGGGGGGGGCACAAACATTCAGACCATAGCAGCCTTCCTTAAACTGTCTGAAATATTTCAGTTTGGGTGGTAAATTGTAGAATTAGCCTACTTATATGGTATGCTAGGAAATTTGGATTTTTTTCCCCATAGGTAATTGGAAGATATCAGAGGACTTAAAATAGGCAAGCAGCATTAGCAGATATGTTTTTGAGAGAGCATTTCATAGCAACAAAACTTACTTGTTGAACTGCTTCTGAATGACACAGAATAGGGAGAGACTGGAGGCATGGAAAAGAGTCAGGAAGGAAGCCAACACAAACCTTTTTCCAAGTTGGACATGGTTCTAAACTATGTGAGAAGCCATGAAGATCGTGATGAGTGAAAATCTTAAGATGGATAGAAGACCGGTCACCAGAATTTGGAGATTCATTGCATTGAGGAGAGAACAGGTCAAGGCCACCTGATTGATTTTTAGCCTTGGGAACAGTACATGTCAGGAGGTTCACTGACGTAGTAGGCACAGGAGGGGTGGTTCACATTGAGAGGAAAAACATTAAACCCAGCTGCGATTAACTTTGAAACATATCTATGTACCTCTATGAAGATAGTTGAGCAAATAAGGAAGCGAAGCAATCTGGACCCGCAGGAGAAATTTTAGGTCAGAAAATGGAAATTTTGGACTTAATGCACATTTGGGAGCTTAAAACATGTTGGTCTATGTCTTATTGCATATTTTGAGTGATATCAATAATGAGGGGGAAATTTTCCATATTCACTTCCCATAAGTCATTATTATATCCTCATGTAAAAAAAACATATACCAGAGGTAAATTAGTGTTGTTCATTTTCTTTTCTTTTTTTTTTTTAAAGATTTTATTTATTTATTTAACACAGATAGAGACAGCCAGCGAGAGAGGGAAGACAAGCAGGGGGAGTGGGAGAGGAAGAAGCAGGCTCACAGCAGAGGAGCCTGATGTGGGGCTCGATCCCATAACGCCGGGATCACACCCTGAGCCGAAGGTAGACGCTTAACCGCTGTGCCACCCAGGCGCCCCAGTGTTGTTCATTTTCTTGAACATTTATCCAGACTCCTATGAGAAATACTTAAAGCAACTTTCCCAAAAGAATATTAGATACTATCGATCCTTTTTTTATTTGGGTACAAGTCTTCTTGATGACACTTGTTTATCCCTTTTCGTTCAATTATTTAACATATTTATATTAAATTCACCTGCTAGGCATATAAGAAAATCTAGTGTGTAAAAAAATATATACTTACCATCAATCATTAATATGTCCTCGTACTGTAAGCCCAATATTTGAAGTGAACTAAAGACATTTTGAGCAAAGTCCAATGGCCATAGTTAAAATCAAGTTTCATCTTGGGGCGCCTGGGTGGATCAGTCAGTTAAGCGTCTGCCTTCGGCTCAGAGCATGATCTCAGGGTCCTAGGATCGAGCCCCAGTAGGGCTCCCTGATTGGCAGGGAGTCAGCTTCTCCCTCTCTCTCTGACCCTTCCCCCTCCTCCTGCTCTTGCTCTCTCTCTCTCTCAAATGAATACATAAAAAATCTTTTTAAAAAATTCATCTGAAATGGAATGCAACATGAAATATCACTATGATAGAATAAATCTCAGAAGTATATGAATAAATCTAAATTTTAAAAAATATTATCTCATCATTAAAAATTATGTGGACAAATGTTCCGTGTTTGACGTTTCCATTCAGAAGACAACTTTCTCAGCAGTGTCCCCCACAAGACTGCTCATGAGGTCATTAAACCAGACATCTGTACAACTAAGTAAATGTTCACTAAGTCTGTGCGGGTAGAAGCAAGCCGTTCTGCAAATTAACAAAATGCTCCACGGAAAACTGCGTCATCCCTGAGGCTCACTTCTCTTCCTCTATCAGGACCTAAGGAAAGGACATCTCTTCAAATCTTGACTTAAAAATGTGGTCGTTGGCATTGACGCATTTTCAGTGAAGCAATCTCATGAACTGAAACTTCACGTTTCTGAAGATTTTCAGAGATGGACTTAAGATTTCCATCCTCAATTTCATATTAAATTAATTCCTAATATCTTTGCTGTTCAAAATACAGATTTTTTTATTATTTAGGTATGGTGAGGCCAACAGATCAGACCATTGAAAAGACAATTTGTTATACTCACAGACCCCAAGAAGAGGGGCACACCACACCGCAGAAGGCTGCATAGAGAAGCACTAGGCTCAGTTGGGAAGCAAAGGGAGGGGCAAGAAATGGGGGCAAGAGTCTTTATTGTGGGCTTTGATGTAGGAAAGAAGTTAGGGTTTGAAACGTATGGCCAAGAAAGAATTCTTGAGGCGCCTTTGGTGCAAAAAGGTGATTTTATTAAAGCTTGCACTCAAGACCCATGAGCAGAAAGAGCTGCACTGGGGTCATGAGGAGTGGCCCATTATATACTTTCAAGTTGGGAGGGGGTCAGGGATAGCGTAAGTCTCTAAGGAATCTAGAAGCAAGATTTCTAGGACCTTGAGGGGGCTAGCTGTTGTTGGGAAAAGGTCATTTATTACCATCCAATAAAACCTTAGTCATGGGGGCACCTGGGTGGCTCAGTCTTTAAGAGGCTGCCTCTGGCTCAGGTCATGATCCCGGGGTCATGGGATCAAGCCCCAGATGGGTTCCCTGCCGGGGGCGGAGGGGGTGGGGGACACAAGACTGCTTTTCCTTCTACCTGCTGCTTCCCCCATTTGTGCTCTCTCTCTCTCTGTCAAATAAATAAATAAAATATTAAAAAAAAAAAAAAGGCCTTAGTCATGAGCCCTTTCAGATATATATGGGTGGGTCATATGCTTGGGGGATGTTTGCCAACATGTGTCTTGGGAGTAGAGATAAAGGAAGTTTCCAAAGGAATTTTTATATGTTAAAGTAGACTTACGAGATCCTGGGGGTTGGGCCAACATTACCTTTTGCCCTTAGCAAAGTATCAACATCAAGGCAGCTAGTTTCTAGAGGAAGGTCACTCTGCCTGTTTCAAGGACTTGTCAATGGGCCATAGATAGTAAGAAAATATAATAATTTTTCTTCTGCCTTTGTTTCCACATCAGTTTTCATGGAAATAAATGGTGAAGCAGGGTAAAAAGGCTTGGAATTGGCTAGCTGAGCAGTAAGATCTGTCCCTAGCTGTCTGGTACTTGGCCCTGGGGTGATTTGAGCAGGTGGAGAGTAGCCTGGAGCTTGAGAGCCTGACAAAGGAGGTGGGTGGGGGTTTGGGCTCTGGATCGGTTGGTTTGCATTCGAAAGGTAGACTCATGGTGATTTGCTTGCTATCTCAAGAAATTAATTGGCTAGCCCTGAAAGGGACTGTCCTTCTAGGGTCAGCAGGGCCCCAGATATCAAAGCATCAGAACACAGAAAATAAAAGACATGGTTAATGCATTTGCACATACTTGTTGCTTCATTCAATCACTTGAGAAGATGTGTTCTTAAATAGCAGGTGGTAATGGAGCAGTGTTGATGACTTTCAAGATAATCGATGAACTACCTATACCTCAAATTTCATTGCATGCACACCAAGTGCATCATCTCCTCGGGAAGAGAATGACCGGGAAGCAGAAACGATGGAAGAAATACATGCATGAGGTTGGTTACTGTGGCAGCAGCTCCGGGCAAGAGGATTAACAATGTGCAAGCAATCAGATGTCCTACTATATTGTATTATCTGTCAAGTGCAATATTGTTTTTTTAAGCGCCATTTAATATGATAAATGCTATTTCTTCTTACTTGGAACATCTTATATAAGCTGATGACAAAGAAGTTCCAAAATTCTCTTTACATCTCGTAGTTTGTCCTTGGCTAAAGAATAATGATTTAATTAGCTCACTATCTTACCGATGATAGTAGACAATAATTCTGTTTCTCTAGTGGGTGTCACAATTATGCCCTGAACATAAGACTGAAGGGTCAGGACAAAAATCCTAATGTACATAATTACTAAATCACTCAGAGCCTTCACTGTATTTTTTCCATTGTCACTGGCAAATGTAATCACTTTTCTTTATTGATTTTTTTTCTATAAATGTATTTTTCCACCTGATTCACAATGTTGCTCACTGCGTGAGTTCCAGAGATCTCTCAATGAAAGAGTAAAGTAGAATCATGCTAGGTTTCATCATTACTACAATTTGTTATTGACCTCAAAAATTTTTTTTTCATTTTTTATGTCCAAATGTCTAATATGCAAGATACAAAAACTGCATATTTAATTACATCATTGATGTAGCTTTGGAATGTTGGTGAGGTCCACAGCTGATGATCAAGGAAGAATTCTTGAGATGTCTTTGGTGCAAAAAGGGTGATTTAATTAAAGCATAGAGACAGGACCCTTGAAGAGGAAGAGCTACTGCCCGGGGGTTGTAAGGAATGGCTGATTTCATACTAGGGAGGCTAAGGCAAAGGGAGGTGTCCAAAAGGACTTTCAAATGCTAAAGAAGACCTTCAGGATACTGGAGGCCTGGCTATTGTCAAGCTAAGGTTGTTTCTCCCTCTAGCAAAGCATTAATGTTAAGGCAGTCGGGAGTTTCCAGAAGATATGTTATACTTTGCCTGCCTAAAGTATTTGTCAATGGGCTGCAGGTTATAAGGAAATTTAATTTTATTTACATTCCCTTCTGCCTTTGTTTCCCACATCACTACGGAGGGAAGGGCTCTAGGAAATTGAGTCTATGGGTTTCTGAAAGTTAGGCTATTCATAAGAATGTTTTTTTCTTGTCAATCACTAAGACATTGGTAAGCTAACGGAGACTCAGGTACTGCAGGACTGTGATTTCTACTGGTTAACCATTTGTTTTTCCTTCCCTTAGCTTTAGGGCAGCAGGAGTGCCTGAGGAATGTCACACGCATCCCCCCCAAAGGGGGGGGGCTTGCAAGGTGTCAGCTTGTGCTTTGCCTTCAAGCTTGCCTTCTGCTCCATGATCATTAACCCTTTGGGGGAAGAGAAGAACATAATTCAGTGGAATAATTTTAAGTTAAAATTGATTTAAATATTTTCTAGAAGACAATATGTACCTTGGGAAAAATCTGAAAAATATTGTTTTCCAAAAATACTATTCAGCCTAAGATTCTATGGCACTAATTTCCATATACATTTTTCACAAAGTCAAAATTACAAGGCAGTATCTTTCTTAAGCATTTTTCTAAGTCTGTTGTTTTGAACCTTTTACAGTGAAAGCCAAATGTATTTTGTGTACTTTTTCTCTAAATCATTTGCTGGTACTGAATTTTAATATTTTAATATTTAATTTTCACTTCATTCTCAGAATGAGGTAGTTTTGGAATATAGGCGAGGTTCTGCGGGGGTAAGGTCCGATCCGGAGCCAACAACCAAGAAAGAATTCTTGAGTACAAAACAGTGGTTTTATTAAAGCATGGGAACAGGAAAGCGCTGCTGCCCTGAGGTCGTGAGGAAAGGCAGATTACACACTTGGGAGTTGGGGGAGGTCAGGCAAAGGGGGGTTTCAAAAGGATTTTCATATGTTAAAAAAGACTCACTGGATACCTGAGGCCTTGCCAGTGCCAAGTTAGGTAAGGTTGTTTTTCCCTGTAGGAAGGTATTAACATTAAGATAGTTGGGAGCTTCCTGGAGGAATGTCACACGTGTCCCACCCGGGAGTGGGGGAGGGGAGAGGTTGCCGGGTGTCAGCTTATGCTTTGTCCTCATCTAGCCTTCTGCTCCCTCATCAAGATGTATTGAAATCCCATATAGAATTTTCTTTGAAATATTTGTACCTAATTGAAATTAATAATCAAAATTAAAAGGTGTGATTTAATAATCTGTAGGCTAGAACATAAACAATTCTACAGAGATTAAAATATCTAAACCAAACTTTTTCTGCCTTACACCAATATTTAAGTGTCAGAAAAAATATTTGTTGGCTCCAAAGGTACACTGTATTCATCCTAAAGTTATCTAGATCCTTGGTACTACGGCAAGTGTGGCCAACATCAACGTTCCCCGGAGGCTTACTTAAAGGATTGTCAGGTCCCAATCCAGACCCACTGAATCAGAATCTGATTTTTAACAAAAACCTCATGTAACGTGGGTTCTAATTTAGTGGTTCTGTATTCAATTCCAATGTGAGTGCATGTGTGTGAGTGTGGGGGGGGGCGGGGGGTGATGTCTCCCACACAACCAATTCTCTGGACACCAGCTGTGGGTCCTACACAATTTAACACAATTCTGACACTATCTGCCTGGAGATAGTCAAATGCCACAGGTGAAGGGCTCAGTCCTACAAGACTGCCCGCTCTCTCCCACCACTCCAGAAGCCAGTCTCAAGCCCAAGCTGTTACCTTACTTCTGAATGACTGGTTATAGATTAGAGGTTCCAATGACCCCCTTCATGGAACAGCTTGCAGAACTCAAAAGGATTCTTTACCAGTTTATTACAAAAGGGTGTAACTCAGAAACAGCCAGGTGCCAGAGATGTACCAGGCAAATGGGGTAGGGTTGTGGAACTTCCTGGTGCTCCACTCTCCCTGAACCTCTGTGTGTTCACCACAACGGTGAAATCTCATCTTTTGGTTTCTGTGGAGGCTTCATTATATAGACATGATTGGTTACATCGCTGGCCATTGGCAATTGATTCAATCTCCGCCTCCTTTCCCCTCTCCGAGGTTAGGGGTGGGACGGAAAGTTTCAACCCCTTATCAGATGGTTGGCTCCCTCGACCAACCAACCGCCCTAAGGTAGGATCCAAAAATCACCTCGTCAACAAAAGATACATTGGTTGCTCTCCTTGAGTAGGAGATTTCAAGGATTTGGGGAGCTCCATGCCAGAAATGAAGACCAAATATGTATTTCTTAGGTTAAAAAACAAAATTCATAGAGTAAATTTACAGATCTAACTAGCTTTATTCATCAGTTCCTTTAATCAGACAGCAACCCACCCAGCAAGTAGAAAGCAGCTCCAAGGAGCTGTGCAAAATGGATTTTATAGGTAGAAACTGGGCAGGATAAGAAGGTTATTAGCAAAAGAAAAGAATGCATTATTTCAGGCTAGGTTACCTTCCCTTAGGGAAAGGCAAGATTTCTTATCAGGTAGTTTACCTCCCTAGTGCTGACCAGGAAATTCCAGACTGGTTTAAAATTCATTAACCAAAATTAAATTTTGGTTTGCTGTCCTGGGGGCAAGTGACTCCACCTGGGGCCAGTTATTTCTTTTTGTAAACATTTATAAATCACCGTATAGCAGACCCACATTACACTTTGACAAACATTGACCTAGATGGCATACACTCTCATAACGAGTAAGGGACAGGTGGGGGTAGGTAGGAGAGATAGATACGGGACTATACGATCAGGCTCACAAATTCCAAAAATGCTGAAGTATGAGGAGACCAGAGATAAGGGGACACACCAGACCACCCTGCCCTGGGCATGTGGGGCAAGTTCCCTGGTTAGCTTCCTCTAAAAGACCAACCCTAGAGGCCCTCATGGGCAACCCTGTCGGGACCCTCCTCACTCTTGAGAGCTCTTTCTGTATCTTCACTTAATAAATTTCTATTGCTTTACTCACTCTACTTTGTCGGCTAGATTCTACTCCGTGAGACAAGAACCTAGCTCTCCCACTTCAATATTATTTGGATTGGTTGTCAATGCTTTCTCTTTATTTAGATGCTTATCAGTTCTTCACAATTTCGATAGAAAAATCAACAGCTTTTACAATCATCAGTCATTACCGTAGCAGGTTTCTCTTAAGATCATGAATATTTCAAAGAGCAGAGTGTTTCACTCTACAAAAACAAGAGCAGTTCAACTTACCTCTAGAGCACCTGTTAACAGCTGAAAGTAAATATTTAGACAATAACTACAAATCTCAGTGATAAGCCTTATCAGGATAGCCAATACCATCACATACTGGAACCATCACAGGACTAGGAAAGTTGAAGAGTTCAGAGATGCCAAGGATAAGGTTGGAGTGGACATTGAGCCATTCAGAATTCCAGAAGGCAAACCCAGGGCAAATGTTAAATTTATTCTGTATATATATTTTCTTCCTTTTTCTGTTACTTTTCATCTTAAAACATAATATCTGCTTATGTATGACTGCAGGGCAATGTGCTCTCAAAGCGCAATCTAGAACATACTACATCTTTCTGCCAAGAGGAATTCCACCCTCTCACTCATACTCTTTTCTGTAAAATAACCTGTATCAACAACTTAAACTAAATATGATAATATAAAGACTGCTATGTGTATTGTGCTTTTCTCATGGAAATTAATACCACATGAATACCATAAGTTTTAGAAATAATACTGTCCTATGGGGCAGCTGGGTGGATCAGTCAGTTAAGCAGCCAGGTCTTGATTTCAGCTCAGGGGTCATGATCTCCGCATCAGGCTCCACACTGGGGTGGAATTTGTTTAAGATCCTCTCTCTCCCTCTCCCTCTCCAGGTGCTCTCTCCCTGTCTTTCTAAAATAAATAAATAAAATCTAAAAAGTAATAATATTGTCCTCATATCCCAAAAAATTAACAGGAATGACTAAAGGTATATATATATATGTATATATATATATATATTTCCTCTGAATGCACACAGTTCTTCCCTTAATCAATTATGTAATCTATAAACACTCAGGACCAAATCAGAAAATATAGTCTGAAATGATCAATTATCTGGCTGCTGTTCATAGCCCGTTGATGTTCCATTTTAGGAGTAGTATTTGTTATTCACTTATTCCTCTAGGTATTCAACCTTAAAACAAATTTAAAAACCAGAAGACTAATAATTAAGGACTTCAGTCTTTCACTGCTGATATTAACTGAATATTAGGAATATCCTAGTATACACCACAAAATGTTCAGCTCTCTGGAGAATTTCTTAGGTAATATTAAAGTTCTGGATCCAAGGAGAGGTGTTACATTATTTCGGGATGCAGGAATGCTCCTTTATATGTATCTTTGGTACCACTTTTAACTGACTGAGCCACCCAGATGCCCCTCTTTGGTACCACTTTTAAACAGGAAACCACAAGCCCTAAATGGCATCACTTAGGCCAAATCACCAAAGCCAGGGCTTAAGAGATAACCTAATTGCCATTTCAACCTCTCCAGGAAATGTAGTCTTAACCGGTCAGTCAGAAATTTTCTGATCAGCACCAGTGAGATAATCTGTCCAATGAGCCCTGTCCATCCTTCAAGGAAGATGAGGTCATCCACTCAATAAGATCCCCTGCCCCTTTCCCCTAAAAGAAGGTGACCTTATCTGGAACAATCCTTTCTTTTTTCTTTCCTTTTACTAATGCCTCCCTTGCCCCACCCTCTTTCCTATAAAAATCTTCCATTTTTGTACAAATCCTCAGAACTCTCCCTCTACTTTCTAGATGGGATGCTGCCAGATTCACGAATCATTTAGTAAAACCAATTAGATCTTCAAATTTACTCAGTTGAATTTTTGTCCTTTAACATTGTACAGGTCAAAATACTGTTTTAACGGTGATCAGATAGAGAGGACACTGAGAGAATCACAATCTTAAAACAAAGCCCAAAATCTAGACATAGATCTGAGCAGCTTTTCAGAACAAAACGAAAAAAAAAATCTACCCAGATATGAACGTCTGAAAATTGAAAATCATAAACAAGTCAAACAGAGGGCAAATTTAGGAAAGAAGTAAGCAAAACTGGCAGATAAACTATTCTGGGATCTAGCACACAGACATAAACCCAGGACCCAAACTGAAACAGAATTAAAAAAAAATACATAACAACAATAATACAATAAAATCGACTCCCCAGAATCAGAAAGAAGAATCAGCAATTGCTACCCTAGGTAAAGAGTAGGCAGAAAAGCTTCAGTGGGTGACTGATGTCAGCCCTCTGTGACTGTCTCAAGTGACCTCAAGAGAGCATCAAAAATGGGAAGAATCCAAAACCCAGTTGAGCAGACGCATGCAGGCAATATTTTTTAACAATCAGATGTGATAGAAACATAATTATAAGGTGATCTAAGGGTCTTTCATGTGTCTATGTGGAAATCGGTAAACCTTAATTTTTACAACTGTAAAAAAATGATACCTTGTACAATGCCAAGAATTTGGAGAATTGTGTACAAGCACATATATTCCTTCCCCTTTTAACATATATAATCCCCTGTCGCTAACGAGTTTCAAGCTTCGGAGCAGTTCTTCGGGGCAATCTGAAAGCCTGTCTCCTGGGCTGTAGTCCTCAGTAAGATAATGACTAAAGCATTTACTCACTTACTTTGAGGTTGGCTTCCTTTCAGAAGGCAATTGTGCTACTCAGAAAAACCAGCATAGAGAAATGACTCCTAACTTCAACGAAAGTGAACTATAAACTCTATGACCCGAGGATAACACTCCATTAAGAGCAAAAGTGGCCTTTCAATGGAGAGTATCTGAAGAACTTCAATAAAATGTATTCCAGTCGGTCCACTTTGAAGCAAAAAAAGTCAGTTCAATACTTGCATTTGGATTCACAAGGACAATAAAGGACAGGGAAAATAGTTACCAAAAATAATACAGGAATTGGTGGTGAGGTATGAGCTGAGCAAGCAGATGAGATGACAAGTCATAGTGATCGAGGTGTAGAAGTCCCCAGTGGAAAAGTGGCAGAGTCCGGTTAGTTGACCAGTATCTTCCACAGCAAGCTGGGCTCTTTCCATATCCATCAGCCAACAGCAGAGCCACACCCATATCTAGATCCCCATCGCTGGAAATAGCAGCCGCCATAACCATACCCGTAACTAGAGCCCCAGTTGCAACCCAGGTCTCCAAAGGCACCATATCCAGAGTCACAAGGTCCAGAAAAGCCCGGGGGAGAAGGAGGGAATGGGAGGCAGGAACCAGCCAGAACAGTGGTTGCTGTAATATGACACACTAGAATTAAGGGCATCCTCTGATATCCAGGAGCGAGTAATCAAAATTAGTCTAGCCCAATTTCCATGATCCAGAGGTCCATTTATAGCTACCTAGCAGAGGGTGGGATACAGCAGGCAAATTCCTGACTCATATTCTCTTAACGGATTTAAAGAAAACAATAAACCTCATTAATCTGTTGTCCTCTTACACAAGATGTGACGTTATATTCTTTAAAGACACTTAAATGTGCTTTGAGGTTAAGTCGTAATTCCCCAAACCTACCTCAAAGCATAAGCTATACCAAGAAATGACAATCTTTAATTCGTGATCTGAAGCTCTAAAACCAGGCTGTGTTCTAGACTGCTCAAAAATCCTGAGATTTCTCTATCTTCCAACAAGATCTCATAACCCTCTCAAACCTTTGACGAGGTGAACCTTCCCCAGAAACTAGGGGTCTCCGAACAAACCTCACTTAAGTAGAATGTTGCCTCTCCCAACACAGGGCTTTGGCTGCTGCGGGCACACACCTGCGTCCCCACTAGGAAGCTGAATGACCTACGGGGCGCGTCCAAATGTAGCAATTGCCCCCAAATATTATCCAGAGAGACTGACAGACCCCAGGCAAGGTAACGGCCTACATGAACTAACACTATGGACCTGTGGCCACGGCGTGCTATTCTCTTAACAAGCTCCCAGGTGACAAATGGCTTCACTTGCTTTGGAGGACGTTACAGTGTTTTAACGACCACTTTGCTCAATAGGGACCATAGTAAAGTTGTATAGTCGCTGGTCCCTGAATTGAAGGAAAGCCCAAATGGAGACACCAAGGTCTCACTCAGGAAGCACATTTGAAAATGAAGTCTGTTCTACATTTTGATTTGCCATCGTAACAGTAAAGCAACATAAACACATCTTATCTATTCAGTAGGTCTCTGGACGACACCTCAAAACCTACAGAAATTCCATCCCGGCTTCAGAGTTCTACAGTTCTATTTGTTTCAGTATTATGCTGAGAACCACAAAGAAAATCACCAAAGGGCTGTCACACTCAATGAAATACTCTGAATTGCTGGGCAAACTTAAGGTAAACTCTTTTGCTCTTGCAAATAGAAGTTTAGTCCCATGCCCAAATGGGAATCGCTTTTACATAGCTCAGTAAAAAGGAAAGTCCTTTTACTTTCAAGGCAAAATCAGAGCCAATGGTCGTGTTTCACATAGTATCTGCTAACACAAATCGAATGCTAGAAACCCAAGCACATGACAGGGTAGTCGTGGCTGTCAAAAAGTAGGTTAGAATTCTATGAAGATCGGGGTGCCTGGGTGGCACAGCGGTTAAGCGTCTGCCTTTGGCTCAGGGCATGATTCCCAGCGTTATGGGATCGAGCCCCACATCAGGCTCCTCTGCTATGAGCCTGCTTCTTCTTCTCCCACTCCCCTTGCTTGTGTTCCCTCTCTCGCTGGCTGTCTCTATCTCTGTCAAATAAATAAACAAAATCTTTAAAAAAAAAAGAATTCTATGAAGATCGATAGGATTAGATAAACCTTAAAGACAGGATTTATCCAGGATATCCGAGTATAAGATTTTAAGAAACAACACGTTGGCAAGTGTCAGAACTTGATCATCCTCAATATTGTCACTAACACCTCTTTGCTTTCATGCCCAGTCCTGCCTCTTGTCAGGACTTACTGCTGTTCACGTCCCAGGGATTGGTGTTTAACCTGGTTGTCATGTTGGCCTGAACGCTGGCCTCACCATTTTATTGACTGACAAAGCGATGTTTAGCTCAAGCAACCAGTCAATTTACAGGAAAGATCACTGATGTTTTATCACCTTCTCTTTTCATCTGATTGATAATTATACAGCTTTATTTTTTTTCCCTTCAGGTTGAGTTGTGACATGGGTCATGAGAAGTGGCAAGAATCTTCTCAGAGAAACAGAATAAAAAAAGAAAGAAAAAAAAAATTGAGTATCAAAAAAAAAACCAAAACCCAAAACAAAAACCCCAGCATGTAAAAAAGAACACAAATATATTCATAAATGTGGTCTTCTAGAAGAAAAAAAATCACAGGAATCTGTCCTTCATGATCTACCTGGTAATAAAATTTATCTTAAAAATTATTTCCAGGCTAGTACCTGTAAGAAGAGAATCTTGAAAGCTTTCTCAGAGGGGAGGGGGAAAAGTGTGTATACAAAGGGAAGGGAGAAATTTTCCTCAGTCCAAGGTTCTAGCTGGACTAAGAATTAAGGTGACAAGGGACAGATTAACAGGAGAAAAAGAAGTTTAATTACCTGTACACGGAGGTCCACTAACAAAGTGGAGACCCAAAGAAATGATCAAGGCAGGCAGTGTGAAACTTTTTAGACAAGGTGACAATACAGCTATGAGGGATTGCCAGGACAAGGGAAACTCAACTTTGGGACCTTCAATTAGGCAGGAATTCTAAACAGCATTTGGACTGGGGTAGTAAATAAATAAAAAGGAACCAACATTGTTTATACAGGCTTCTCGGCTTTAAATTTACTTTAAATGTCCTTTAAATTTTAAAGTATCAGATGATAGGGATAAATCTTTACGTCCTTATATAGGGAGCATGCCTTTCACATGGAAGATTCATTTCCTGCTTTCAGAGAGACAGAGGGTCTGAAAGAGCACAGGCTGTGTCTTCTCTGTTATGTAAAAGAATCAAGATGCCAAAGTGGCACATTTGGGGGGGGGGACGGCCCCTGGCCCCTACCATGCAAAGGACCAGAGATCAGAATGCTTTAGATGCGTCCAAAGCAAAATTGAACGCCAGAAGAAAAAGGAAGCAATGTTTTCAGTAAAATGAAAGAAAATTATTCTTAATCTAGAAAACCAATCAATTTACAAACTATCAGAGTAAAATAAAATTTTTTCAGCCACGGAGGATCTGAGAAAGTTTACCTAAAGACCCACTAGCTCAGCAAACTGCTGGAGGATGTCTTCTGCCGGACACCCAGAGACGCAAGCATGGGTCCAGGCAATAAGTGATGTGAAAAGTGGGGGTAAGGGAATTTGAGCTATGCCACCAGCCCAGACAGCAGTAGTCCTGGTCCCAGAGGCAGCGGAAGGACAGATTTCCAAGAGAAGTATTGCTAGGGGGAAAAGGGAACCAATGGGTTTCCTGATGTGTGCAAACCTATGGTAAGGAATTCAACAATTCTGTCAAGAGATTGGAGGGCTTGTTTGTGGTAAATGTAGGCATTTCATAAATTCCTGGAGAGGAAACAGATCCAACACACCGTGGATTTAGGGTAAATGCTGTTTAAGTAGTCAGGCTAGTGTAAATACTAGGGTGATATAACCACGTGGGAAGGTTGGGAGGGGAGAAGTGTGTGTGTCCTGGATGAAGAACATAGAAAAGAAGTAAATTCTCAGGCCGCCTGGTTAAGCCTCTGCCTTCAGCTCAGATCCTGATCTCAGGGTCCTGGGATCGAGTTCTGCGTTGTGCCCCTTGCTTAGCAGGGAGCCTGCTTCTCTCTCTCCCTCTGCTACTCCCCCTACTTGTGCTCTCTCTCTCTCAAATAAATAATAAATAAAATAATATCTTAAAAAAAAAAGCAAGTCCCCTCTCGCATAATTGGAAGCCAATAAATTATATGTAAAATTGAGAAAACAAAAAATGCAGACAGAATTAAATTATTAGGTAGACATGATTAAGTGTGAAAAAAATGTCTATCACTGGGTAGAAGATAGAGAAAGTAGGAAGGGATAGGTGGTCATACATAAAACCACATTTTTGTTACCTGCTTCTTTGGAACAAGTTTCTTTTCAAACATCCATGGAACTTTGATCATTTTTATAGGTAACTAATAGATAAGATAATTTTAACTAATATTAAATGTTATAAACAGTAATTGAGTTAGGGGTTTCAGGAAAGTTCTCTCCAGGGTCCTATAGGGCATAGTAAGGAATAAGGAATTTATTTTCATTGTAATAGCCTTGCATTAGACAATAACATGTGTCCTAAACCCTAAAAATATTTCTGACCTTTAATTTAGTGTGTTGGCTCTAATTGGAGTTCTAAAGGAAATCGTTAAAATGGGAATAATGATTACTTGCTGATGTTGATTAAAACACTATTGTGAGTGGTGAGCATTTGAAAATACTCTAAATATGTAAAACTGAGATTAAATAAATTAAATATGCTGTACTTATTTAGAGAAATATGATGCAATCATTTTAAAATTATGTTTTCAAATAATTTTTAATTACATTGGAAAGCATTCAAAATAATCACACCATAAAAGATAAAAAATATTATTTTGCTTTCAGTCACTGAAGAGCTATTAGTTACTCCTGATTAATGGATAATATTTATGTTATTTTCTGTACTGTTTTCAATGAACAATTATTCATTAAAAATAGAATATTTTTATTTTTCTGTGAAAGCAAATCACAACCCATAGTCTTCTAATCTTTTCCTATGGGGCTCAATTTCTTTCCCTTTTATAATTTGTAATGCTTCTCTCTGGACTCTTCCTCGATTTCTTACATTCTTAATGAAATTCAGATGATAGCAGAATCAATATTCTAATATGGGTCTGGACAGTGCCATATAACAGAAGGATTAATTATCACCTCCTACATGTCCTGCTTCTATTAACTCACATTTGTATCAAGTTCTTTTTTGATTACACGTTACATTGCCCATTCATTCCTGGTATCTGACTTGTTTGGTTTCTGTAGTAATTTCCTGAGCCAAGATTTCTCCATCTTTCCCTGGCACTGCCCTGCACTTGTCCCTTTGGTGACAACTTTCCTTTTTGCTCTTCACTTTCTCTGGGTCGCCTTTGAAATTGATTTCACGAGTTTGGGAATACCACTTAACTGCGTGACCCTGAAAAGATGTAGTGAACATGTCGATTTCTTTATCTAGATTTATGTTTCTTAAAAGGTAATTGTGACACCACCTGCTTCACGATCATTTAATGGTGGTTAAAACCACGGGTAAAGGGACTGTGCCTCTGGACTACTGGCCCGGAATCTACGGAGGCAGAATTCTGAAGCATCTATCTTTTTTTTTTTTTTTTTTTTTTTAGATTTTATTTATTTAGTTGACAGAGATAGAGACAGCCAGCGAGAGAGGGAACACAGCAGGGGAGTGGGAGAGGAAGAAGCAGGCTCCCAGCAGAGGAGCCCGATGTGGGGCTCGATCCTGGAACGGCGGGGATCACGCCCTGAGCGGAAGGCAGACGCTTAACGACTGCGCCACCCAGGCACCCCGAAGCATCTATCTTTTAACAGCTTGGCTAGAATATCTATGCAGGCTCAGATCTGAAAACCATGGAATCCAGGTTATTGTAAAATAAATTTTGCGTATGTTACGTATTTGTCAAGGTTGATAAGACACTTAAAAATCTACCAGTCTTTTTTTTTTTTTTTAAGATTTTATTTATTTATTTTGTTACAGGAAAAAAAATACCAGACCAGTGAGAAACCAAATGACCCTCAGAGAAGTAGAACTCCAGTTTATTCTATGCTGGCAGATCCAGACAAGCTCGCACTCGAAATTCTGGGCCCCAGGTAGCGGGGTTACAGAGTTTTTATAGGGCAGGTCAGGGGGTCAGGTTACAAGGGCTGTGCTGACTGCTGGTAGGTGAGTTTAAAATGGGGGGCGGTTTGCTTTAGGCGGGAATAGCGGTTAGAGCGGTGGTCAGGGCAGTGCAGGAAGCTCGAGGCAGGAAGCCTGTCTACAGAAGCAGAAACAGCTGGTTATCTCTTGCTTAAGCAGGGCTTCTGGTTATCTCTTGGTATCGCTAGTGACTTTCCATCTTCTGGGGCCTGCTGGCCTGGGTCTGCTCTGAGTAATTTTCCTCTTCAATTTGAGAGAGAGAGAGAGAGCACGAGTAGGGAAGGGGGAGAGGAAGAGGGAGAAGGAGACTGCCTCTGAGCAAGGAGCTTTATGTGGACCTCTACCCCCAGGACCCTGGGATCATGACCTGAGCCCAAGGCAGCCACTTAACCGACTGAGCCATCCACGCACCTTGGGAAACTACCAGATCTTCCATCCCCACATTTTTTTCTCCTTTAATGACTAAACCAGTCAACCTGGAAGTTCAGGCCTACCCCAAATTCTGGAAGGTATTTTTCTCTTAGCCTATTCTTAACCAAAGACAGATTCAAGGAGTTTAGCAAACCCCATATTGGACATACCTAAAAAAGTCTATTTCAAAGGTTATGTACCATGTGATTCCATTTATTCGACCTTGGAAAAGACAAAACTATGACAGGGAACAGATCAGCAGTTGTTAAGAATTAGGGGAGAAATTGTGACTAAAATCTCTTCAGCATAGCAGAATTTTTTGAGGTGATAGAACTGTTCCATATCCTGATTATCCTGATGATTACATACGTTCATGCATGTTTTAAAACATGTACACAATTTTACTGGATCTTGATTTAAAAAAAACTTAAAATCTAGCCTGATGGAGAATTTCCCTGAAGGCCGTAAGAATCCTCCATTCGTTTTGATGGTCCAGATTATACTGTTAGATAAAGTGATATTTTTCATAGAGCTCTGAATCTATATTACATTGTTTTACTACTTATAGAAATGCCTTATACAAGATTTTGCTTTGATCCCGCAGAGGCTGGCATTGATGAGGGTCATAAGAAATAGAAACTCATTATAATGGTAATTGTGAAAGTATTCTTAAAGTGATATTTAATAGTAATGATGATAATTTTTTTTAAAAAAAGATTATTTAGGGGCACCTGGGTGGCTCAGTCAGTTGAGCATCGGACTCTTGACTTCGGCTCAGGTCATGATCTCAGGGTCCTTAGACTGAGCCCCGCCTGGGGCTCCACACTCGGCAGGAGTCTACTTGAGATTCTCTCTCTCCCTCTCCCTCTGCCCCTACCCTCTGCTCTCTCTCTCTCTCTCAACCTCTCCCTCTTTCTAAAAATAAATAAATAAATCATTTTTTAAAAACTAAAATTAAAAAAATTTAGAAAGATTATCGTCAACAGCAAATTCAATGAAAGACCATTAGTGCACAATGCTAGGACCCAGGGGGATACAAATATTATTCTGGGGACTTGGTTTTGCTCAGGTTTGATCCCCTAAAGCAATGGATTTTTCTGCCATTTGTCTTCCACGTCCATTTTTAAGATGGCAACTTTGGTGATTCAGGAATAAACCAGAATGTGAAATACAACTCATTATAACAAAATTCACCCTTCTTGACCTTTTATATTTAAAGGAGTTTAAAATGTATTTCTCATCTTCTTTCATGTAGTCAATTCAGAATACTCAAGAGAAGAACCTTTTCTTGGCTGGCCGTGTGAGGCAAATACCACTCTAACATCATTGGAATTTACTTTAATTGACAATTTTGTCTTTCTGTTAGTAATTTTTTAACCATTAAACTCATATGACAGACTTAAGAAATTAGCCATATAAACAAAAAGCAAACTGAAAACAGAATATGATGTGCATAGACAGGATGCAAATTTCAAGAAAGCTTCTATCCATTGATTCTTCTAGTTGACACTGTAAGCACTGAGCCAGAATAAAGGCAAGAGGAAACTGGAAAGCATTCTTTAAAAGCTAAAAATGCTGGGGCGCCTGGGTGGCTCAGCCAGTTGAGCATCCAATTCTTGATTTGAGCTCATCTCATGATCTCAGGGTCCTGAGATTGCTCCCTTTCTCCCTCTCCCCTCCCCCACTCACTCTCTCTCTCTCAAAAAAAGTGGGGGGGGGAGGCTGAAAACCTTTACTCAGGAATACAACACACTGGAGATCTGGAAATTAGAGAAGTTAGGGCTAATTTTAGTCCCCGTATTTCTTACTTGAGAGTATAATATGAATAAGAGGAAGGCAAGAAGAGTCCATGAAACTCACCATGGACTGTCTGCTTTTTCCTTAAATCAATATCCCTTTAGTAGATAGATGCATAAATAGCAAAATATTGTGTTCATTGCAAAATGCAGTTGAAAAATAGATGCACAAAGAATGAATCAAGAGAAAGGAACAAAATTGAAAATCATATTTATAGGCTAAGTTAACATATTTATTAGAATAAGGAAGTCAACTTAAAAAAGGGAACCAAAAAAACTAAGAGGCAGCCCACGGAATGGGAGAAGATATTTGCAAATGACACTACAGATAAAAGATTAGTATCCAAGATCTACAAAGAACTTCTCAAACTCAGTACACGGGAAACAAATAATCAAATCAAAAAACGGTCAGAAGATATGAACAGACACTTTTCAAATGAAGACATACAAATGGCTAACAGACACATGAAAAAATGTTCAAAATCATTAGCTGTCAGGGAAATTCAAATCAAAACCACATTGAGATACCACCTTACATCAGTTAGAATGGCAAAAATAGACAAGACAATAAATAACAAATGTTGGAGAGGATTTGGAGAAAGGGGATCCTTTCTACACTGTTGGTGGGAATGCAAGTTGGTACAGCCACTCTGGAAAACAGTGTGGAGGTCCTTTAAAAAGTTAAAAATTGAGCTGTCCTATGATCCAGCAATTGCACTCCTGGGTATTTACCCCAAAGATACAGACGTGGTGAAGAGAAGGGCCATATGCACCCCAATGTTCATAGCAGCATTGTCCACAATAGCTAAATTGTGGAAGGAGTCGAGACGCCCTTCAACAGATGACTGGATTAAGAAGTTGTGGTCATATATACAATGGAATATTACTCAGCTATCAAAAAAAACCCGATTTCTCAACATTTGCTGCAACATGGACGGGACCGGAGGAGATAAGGCTAAGTGAAATAAGTCAAGCAGAGAAAGACAATTATCATATGGTTTCTCTCATTTATGGAACATAAGAACTAGGAAGATCGGTAGGAGAAGAAAGGGAAGAAGGAAGGGGGGTAAACAGAAGGGGGAATGAACCATGAGAGACTATGGACTCTGGGAAACAAACTGAGGGCTTTAGAGTGGAAGGGGGGTGGGGGAATGGGATAGGCTGGTGATGGCTATTAAGGAGGACACATATTGCGTGGTGCACTGGGTGTTACACGCAAGTAATGAATCATGGAACTGTACATCAAAAACTTGGGATGTACTGTATGGTGACTAACATAATATAATAAAAAATCATTAAATAAATAAATAAATAAATAAAATTAAAAAGGGAACCAGAATTTATTGGGAAACCTGAAAATCAAAACTCTGGGGGAATTTAAAATAAGGTACAGCATTCTATCAAGAAAAATTAAGACTTCAGTTAAAGTTCAATCCACAAAGGTCATGATCACTCTACTTTGCGCAGTTTAATACATAGAGAATCTGAAGTTCACATTTTATCCTCAAGAAATCTGTCCATAAAACACGGCTTCAAGTTCAGTTCCTGAGGATGCAGATTATGAAATAGTTCACATGGTCAGAGGTTGTTTAATAGAGGCCAGATGCTTAATATCTTCTGCAGTCGAGTGGGCAGAAACCACCATATCCATATCCAAAGCTGTAGCCCACTGGGGAGTAGGTGTGGTCATAACCACAGCCAAAACTTACCCCTAACCACAACTGCTTCAGTAGGATCCTGGGCAGGTGCTCGCACTGAAGAAGCCAAAAGGCGTTTTGTTAGGAGAGGAGTATTTAGTAGCAAAGACTGTGTTGCCTGAGAATGACTTGTTCCCTCTGCCCAAGGTCTTTCCTACACCCCCACTAGAAAATGTGCTAACAAATAGCTCCCTTACTCCTTGGAGTCTTCATTGCTCCTTAAACTGTTTGAGGTTGACCAACTGCCTCTAATGAGTTTGCCCTTCTAGTGGGGAAGATACTGAAATGTCATCAGTCTTTGGTAAAAGGAGATTCCCAGTTTAACCATCAAAAATCAGGCTTCTCAACGATTAGAAATATTCTTACTATATTATATAACAGAACTTGTGAGATGACAGATATTTCCTGGTCACACAAAATGGACTATTAATACTGTCTAAACTGTGGGGTTAAGTAAAGATACCCAGAGATTCTTCTAAGAAATTTTTAATGCATAATTGAGCCCATTATAGATGTTTCAAAACTAATGCAAATCTTCTGTTAATCGTATCTCTTGAGATACAGAAATGTTTTTTTCTCATTAATCTATTCCACGATGTAATTGCAAATATTTTGCAGTCAGTTATCACTTGATATTTTTCCATTTTGAGGAAATATATTTTTATATTTATGAACATTTAATCAGTTTTTGAGGATGGCCACTACCTTCCTTAACTTTTTAATGAATGTTCCGTTTCTTCACTGTTCCTCCTTTGTCATGGAATTATGAACCATGTTTAGGTTCTAAGCTTATTAAATAGCATTGATTCAAACCAAGATTTACCAAGCATGAGAAAATAATGAAAAGAATGGAGTATTTCGCAGGGTCAGCCATGCGAGATAAAAGACAGATGTAGTTTCTCTCAATAATCTACCCTCTAGAAACATAACTTTGCATGACTAATTATAAGCCAGCACTCGGAATGAGAAAAACACATTAGAAATATAACATTAGCCTTTCAACCAAATCTTAAAGAATCTGTGAACCAACTCTACATCTTACGTATATTTAAATCATTAAGCCAACCAGCTTTCACTTATTTAACTATTCCCTAGAATATAATCGATATTACCAGGAAAAGCCCCATGAGATGACTGAAATAGGAAAAAACAAAACAAAACAAAAAAACCAACTAGATTATAGTATCAAAGTACAAATTATATAAAATAAAAATAATTCTTCCAATTTTTACTTAATTCCTTAAAATATCCCATTTTTTAGAAAAGTATAACAGAAGATGGCATGGAGCTTGGTGTATATTTTAGAAAAGTTGACAGAAAGAATAAATTCAGATTTCTAGTTAACCCTGGATTGCTCATGTTTAAATTCGCCTTTGTACAGGGATCCAAATCATATCAAGAATCCTATTGGAGGGGCACCTGGGTGGCTCGG
Source organism: Ursus americanus (assembly GCF_024610735.1). NCBI lineage: Eukaryota > Metazoa > Chordata > Mammalia > Carnivora > Ursidae > Ursus > Ursus americanus. The sequence continues at coordinate 86,104,580 of NC_142130.1, forward strand.
TCAGTTAAGCCTCTGCCTTCAGCCCATGTCCTGATCTCAGGGTCCTGGGATCAAGACCCACTGAGGTGGCAGGCCCCCTGCTCAGCAGGGAGTCTACTTCTCCCTCTCCCACTGTCCCTCCCCCTGCTCATGCTCTCATTCTCTTGCTCTCTCAAATAAAGAAATAAAGTCTTAAAAAAAAAAAAAATCCTAGTGGGTATTGGGACTGTATTTAATATGAGGTGGAAGAGTAAAGTGTTGGCCTTCAAAGTTGAAAGTACGCAAATGTATTTCTTTATTTCCTTCAATGAAGTGTATAAAATGTCCAAGGATGCATCTTGCATGGATTTGCTTGTATTTCTGCTTCTATTACTTATTAGAGTGTAATTTGGTCAATATGTAATACAATGACGGGACCACAGTAGTAGAATCAGAAGAATTGAATTCTGGTCTGAGATCTGTGTATTGTTTGCCTGACCTTTGACAGTAACACCACATTCTGTGCCTCAATCCCAAAGCTGTAAAGAAGAGATAAGTGCCTTTCCTAATTTAAGAGGTTTTGTGAAGTTCTAAGAAGGCAATGTACATGAATATGCAATGAAATCATAAGGTACAATATATATGTATATAAAATCATTGTTTGGTTTATTCTAAATCTAACTCTTGAAAGTGATTAAAATTGTTCTATATTAATTTAATGAACCAATGCATTTAGTATTCTAGAGCAGTATTTCATTGATGTGGCGTACATCAGACTCCCTTAAATGGTCTGTTAAAACATAGATTGCTGATTCTGTAGATCTTGGAGGAAAAGAGGCAGAAGGCTTGAGAATTTGCCCTTCTAAAATGTTCCCAGAGTTAATGCTGATGCTGCTGGTTTGGAAACCACACTTTGAGAGACATGGTTCTAGAGATGAGATAAAATTAAATAGTATGAAAGGGAAATGTATGTTCATAACCACACATGTTAATATATTTAATTTTTAAATGAATTTCAAATTGATCAGGTAAGTGATATATGCTTCAATATAGACAGTCATTTTGTGTTATTTGGGATCCTAAGTGAATTGGTTGGATTTTGTTACTGGACTTTGGATGTTAGTATGCAAACCAAATTAACCCAAACATCACCAAGTCCCATCTGAATTAGCCTGGATATTAAGGCTAATATCTTCTGATAAAAATATAAAATTCAATCTTCATTTTACTGGTTTTAAAACATTGTTTTTTGTACAATGTAACTGAAATGAGACTCCCAGAGACATATTTAAACCACATGTCCTATGTCAACTCAGATAAGTTTTTGAAAGGAACACAGAAGTGCCTTAAAGATGAAGAACTACCGACGAATATGTTAGGGCAGAACATACTTCAAGTAAGAATCACAAACCTAAATGAGGAACTTAAGCAAGAGTTCAAAGACATAAAGGCCGAAGGTGGTATCTTGAAGTGAACCTGATCCAGTGTACACAGAAGCTGCATTTGGTCAAGTAGCATCTTGGGATTCAAAGAAAGATAGAATCAGACTGGAAACAAAAGAACAAAGTATCCCAGAAGTGCCAAGCTCTCAGACGTGCAGCTCAACCAGTAGACTCCTGCTGCCCAGTGTAGCCAAGTGGTCAGTAACTACTACTGCCATAATCCAGGCCATAGCCCACAGGTAAGAAAGTGCTACCATATACAGAGTCAGGTGGCCCAGGGAATACCCATAACTTCTCCAGTAGCCGTTTGAGTCAAAGTCATCAGGGAAGGAGTCACAATATATTGTCCAGGGATAAGGATTTGATCAGGCATCAAGGCTGACGGCTACAGCATGTAATGGGGTTCTTCTTCCTATGTGACTGGTATAACTTCAGTGGAGGGCTATGATGAAGAAATGTACCTCCCTCATCAAGAGAATTAAAGTTCTCATTAATCTCCCAAATCTCATTGGAAAAAGAAAAGATCCTCATTATTTTTGAAAAAAGTTTGAGCTTGACTAACTGCCAAAAAGGAGTCTCTTCTTTATGGGTTTTGTCCCTGTAATGAGAAGTTACTGCTGTGTCTTCAAAATCTTGGATTAAACCAGACTCCAAATTTAAGCCTCCAATTATCAGACTTCTCAACAACAAAAAACGTGCTGGCTACAACAACAAACCATGTTTTTAGTCCACAGGAATTTACTGAACGTCCTCATGCTTCATAAAACTCGATACCAGCATTTGAGGTATAGATATTAAAGAGCTTGTTGATCTAACAAACCTTTCAAAGTAGAAGCAAAGGCAAGACAAATAAGCCTACAATCAAAATAAATATATACAGCTAAATACCGTAATTATAAAGTGTTGAGTGGACGCAGTGGGCAGGGAGGACAGTAGGAATTTGTGTATATATAAAATGGTACAGATGAATTAAGCCTTAAGGACCAGGAAGAGTGTAGCCTAGCCCTCAGGTGACAAAGTCAAGTTTCTCTTGATGTTAGAAATTACAGAAACAAAATATGAAAGCAGACAAAGAATACAGAGAGCTGAGATGTATTTTAAAAAATTATTCATGATACTTGTTAAAGATTGGAAGCCTGACTTTATTCAAGGGGAGCAACTATAGAAAAGTAGGATGAGTTTTATAATAGTAAAGAGAGATTGGGCTCAACTCCACATATAAAGAAAAGTGGGCATTTATAGCCAAGGAACAGGGCAGGAGTCAGTAGATGGAAAATTACTAAGAGGAAGTATCAGGGTAAGGAGGAAGGGGGTTGGTTTCAGGCTAAACCAATCTAGCAGGATTCTTGCTGAAGGCAGGCCAGGGTGATGAGGTGTCACCTGGGAGATGGTGGAGGATGAGGAGCCTGATGTGGAGGGTGATCGGATATTGAGGGTGGGGGTGGGGGGTGGGGGGGTTATGGCTTAATTCCCTTAGCAGGCTTCTTACTAAAATTTGACAACACAGAGACACACATGGAAGACTGAAAGCCAGAGCTTAGTTGAGAAGGGTTCAGAGGAGCCTGAATCGTTTGGCCAAGTTGAAAATCTTTGTCAGATGAGCATGTCTCTTTGCCTTCCCTTTATTGCCTTCTTCGTCAGCCTTCTATTTCTGGACTGTGCAACTTTGAAGGGCTCACTCATCATCATTCTTAGGCAGAACATCAAATCATTTTTACATTTATGAAGAATTGTACTGAAAAATACAATACTATATTTGATGTATCTAAAATTCTAAGAGACACGGTTGAATAAATGTCACTGACAGAGCTGTGGGAAGTGAAACTGCTGCTTGTTACTGCTTCATCCTTTAGGTGGATCCTGACCAGATGGCATCCGCAGCCCTCTCCTCCATGTCAGGAGTGTTTCTGGGCTCAGAGTCCACACACTTATGAAATCTCTCTTGGATGTTGCAAAAAAACAAAACAAAACAAAACAAAACCCAAGCCAAGTAGTACCATTTTCAGACTTGAACAAGTGCTTTTCAAAAGACCTTATTGCCATGATTATGGATTCTGTGGTTTAATTTGAAAAGAAAATAACATCCTGCCTTTTCATGCATGATGTATTTATTAGAGACTCAATATGAGCCCAATGCCGTGCTTTATTTTGGGACACAGTGGTGAACAGACAGTTAAGGTCCCTTTGTGGAGCACACAGTTCTACAGGACAAAATTGGAGGCAACCCTGGTCAGTAGGAGCAAGGCATCCAAACCGCTGATTAGAACCCTGCTCGGTCTCTCTCCAGCCTTGAGACATAAACACATCATTTGAACTTTCTGAATTTCAGCTTCCTCCTTGAAGCAAATAGAACCTGGAAGAAAACCAACCTCCTGAGGTTATAAAGAGGAGTAATGACCTACTACAAGCCCAGAAACTTACCAAATATTAGTTCAATTTGCTTAATTATTTTTATCACTGAAATGACTGAAAAATCATACTCAAAATGATAGCCTCAGCTAAAACCTCAAATAAACCCACTTTAGAAGGTTTTCAGTGTTATAAGAGATCAATGGGATGAAAAATATGCTTACCAAACATTTAGCTCAAAAGTAGTTATGCTATTGTCGAGTACATAAGGTTGGCTGGTTGGTTGGTTGGCTGGTTGGTTGGTTGGCTGGTTGGTTGGTTGGTTGGTTGGTTGGTTGGTTGGTTGGTTGGTTGAAGTGTGATTTACTTGCACCTTTGCCATCAGAAAGCCATGAGCTGATCATGTCCATTGGGCAACAGCTGTTATAGCTCGGCTAGCTCTGAGAAAGTCCACCCTGTAGCTGAAGGAGAATTACAGGAAATCAAAACTCACAATCATGTGAGTATGAAGCATTTCCAGTTTCTGCTTTGCTTTCGTGTCTGAAGTTCTGGGCAAAAGAGTAGGCAAACCCTTCTTCGAATAAGAAAAAAAAGAATTTCACTTTAAAAAATCTTTATCAAATGCCAGTGTCATCCGTTTATTCTTCAGTGTTTTATGTTAATGTTTCCTACAGTAAGTAAAGAAAAACTCTAACTTGGAAGGTATCTGATAGTCTTCCTTAGGTGTCCACTGTAGGTGAAAGCCCTTGGGGGTGGGGGGTCTGGAAGACAAGGCCAGTGTGAATCTCTGAAAATGATGATTTATTTTGACTATAAGATTTCTCTGTACTGGGAAGGTGCTTCTCTTGATCTCTCTTCTTGCTGAGAATCCGCTCATAAAACTGCTTAAGAGTTAGCCCTGCCTTAATAGGATCTAAGGGAATCCTGTGATTCTCTAGGAAGTAACAAACTTAAGGACAAAGGTATAGAACAAAAAGCAAGAAAATGCAGGCAAAAGAAAATTGGGAGGGACAGAGAATCATTTGGTCACTTCTCCTATGCAAGGACAATGTAAATATGGCATAGGATCTCCTACATATATTAGACTCGCTCTCCACATTTTTGATGGTCATAACTTCATAGCCAACATTTTTTTTGGATAGGGTCATCAAATACTGAGCTCGCATCAGGAGTAACATTTGGAGAGCATTTCTCTACCGATCATGTGATGAGGGCAGATATTAGATACCTTCAAAATAGCCTTTAGAGAGTATTTGGGAAATGGTGAACAGGATATTATATAACACATTTTCTATCAAAGTTAGCCCGGGAAATTTCTTTGGGACTTTAAACCTTTCCTGTGAACCAAATAGGTAAATATACATTAGCATTCATGTATTTACCTACAACTAATGAATCATTGCTTCTGAGTAATCAAGGAACAGGGAGCCTAATGATTAGAACAGAGGGCTTAGGAGAGTGGACAGGGAGCCTGAAACCAGGTGGTGGGTGTTAGTGAAAGACCTAAGAATATATTTTTGATACACAGAATGTGAAAATGCTCTAAATAAAATTTTTAAGAGACTTGCAGCATTTGATAACCCTCCTTTACGGAGATGGAAACAAGTCACTGAGAAATGGTAAGCAGAGTAGAAATAACAGTGCCCTCTGCATTCAAGTGAGGGAGCTGCAACCCTTGGTCACAGACTCATAATTCAAGGACTACTTCAAATATCCTCTAACCATACCTTTCTTCTGGGAAGAATTACTCTGAACCATCCTAAAAGGTAAAGGAAAATATTTCTTTGTCTCCCTCTCTTTCTCAAAGGTCCTTCTGTAGATAAGATTCCTTTAATATTCAAATCACCTTTCTGGGTTCTACAGGCTCTATTCAGCAGGGAAATCTTAAAATATACATAACTTGGTTTTTCAGATAATTAGGAGCAATAAATAATTAATGGGAAGGTAGGAAAGAAAAACAGTACTTTTCTTCATGTGTGACCTAAGATGAATCCAAGTCATCAAATGTCTAGACATTAGACTTCCAATCCACAAATGGCTATGAATTAAAGATAAGTTATGAGATATTAACAAATGGATGTTTAAGATCTTTTTCATGTTTATTGAAGAAATTTGTGAGATAATCCAGTCGTATTTATTGAGTTTCTACTATGAGCAGGGCACTAAACTTGGCTCAGCTCAATACCAAAACTGATGTACAATTAGAAACAAATGTCTAGGGGTGGTTAAGGGACCAATCTCTTGATTTCAGCTCAGGTCGAGATCTCATGGGTCCTGAGATTGAGCCTTGTGTTGGTGACTTGAGGCTACATCCAGGCTCAGCGTGGAGCCTGCTTAAGATTCTGTTTCACTCACTCTCTGCCCCTACCCCTGTTCACTCCCTCTCTTTCTCTCCCTCTTCTCTCTCTTTCTCTAAAGAAAAAGAAAAGAAAAGAAACAAATAGCTATCTACACTCCCTGTGACCAGAGCTGAGCCTGGATGTAGCATCAAATGTTCTTCCTACTCTTCCTTTTCACTGTATCTGTAAAATGTTATTTATTCTGTTTTCACTCTTATGAATCCTACAGAAATATAGATGAAACATCTCAGTTCCCAGTTTCAAAATAAAGAAAAGAAGCTGAAAAGGATGGGGTATGAAAACCCATAATAAAGGACCCTGTAATTGTTCCAAATTGATGGCACAAAGATAAGTTACTGAGGGCTATTTGTTTTAATACAAATTCCCAGACTCTTTAGACAATTTTCCCATCAGAAGGGAAGTAGAGAGGAGGGACTGAGTATAGCATTTTTTTTAAACCGTGAATTACAGTTAAAAATCACTGAATGATATCAAGTAATGTAGAACATTTTCATATTACATGGGAAAATATGAGTTTATAAAATCATCAGATAATACCCTTTCTCCTTTAAGCAGAGCCTGGCATCAGAACCTTCAGCCCCAGTACAGAGATTGGAAGGGGCCAAGCATGATGTACTTCAATGCACGTCTGCTACATCTTTGGATGTAAACGATTTCTTCTTTTGTTCTTAGCTTGTGATGTAAAGGATTTTCCTTTCTTAAGATTTAGTTACCTGAGGATTGATGGATGGATGGATAGATAGATGATAAATAAGAGAGAGAGAGAGAGGGAGAGAGAGAGACTGCATGCGTGCTCGAGTGCATGTGTGTGTGTGTGTGTGTGTGTGTGTGTGTGTAAGTAATGGCCCTGAAGCAGTGTTTCTTACAATGTGGAAACTAGACCACCTGAGCTAGAAGCCCTGGGGTACTTCTAAAAACCTTCGATTTCTGGTTCATCCATGTTGTTGAAAATGAAAAGATTTCCTTCTTTTTTAAGGCCGAATAATATCCCATTGTATATATACTACATTTTCTTTATCCATTCATCTCTCCATGAAGAGATACTGTTCCTGTATCTTAGCTGCTATGAATATTGCTGCAAAGAACATGAGAGTGCACATATCTCTTTGAGATAATGATTTCATTTCCTATGGGGATATACCCAGAAGAGGGATTGCTGGATCATATGGTAGATCTATTTTTAATTTTTTGAGAAATCTCCATATTGTTTTCTGTAGTGGCTGAGCAAACTCTGTATAAGGGTTCTCTTGTCTCTACATTCTTACCAACACTCACCTCATATCTTTTTGATAAAAGCCATTCTAACACATGTAAGGGGATAACTCATTATGTTTCGGTTTGTATTTCTCTAATGACTAGTGATCTTGAGCTCCCTTTCATATACCTGAAACAAAAATCCTAACTATATGAGGTGGTGAATAATATGTTAATTGGCTTGACTGTGGTAATCATTTCACAATGTCTACACACATCAAAACATTCTGTTGTAACCTTAAATCTATACAATTTTTATTTGTCAATTATACCTCAATTAACTTGAAAAAAAATTAGATTTCTGGACCATATCTCAGATGTCCCGAGTCAAAATTCCTAGAGGCAAGGCATAATAATTTACACTTTCTGCTGGCTCCCCAGGTGGCTCTCCTGCATACCACAGTTTCAGAAACACTGGGGTAAGAAACCTCTCTGAGGTCTCTTCAAACACGAATTTTATAAAACTCAGTCATCATTCTAGAACGATGAAATAGACATCTAGTTTCAATCTGACCCTGTAATTCCTGAAAAAACCCTCTTTTCTTTTCCTATTCTAACACACATGTTTGATTAAATTACAATTCTCAGCATGAATTAATATGTGGCTGCTAGAAAGTTTCAAAATGGAGATTTTATTGGCTATCACAATAGTCTACTGGGAAAGAATCTACTAAGTAAATCCTTGAACAAGATGCTTTTTTAATTTTTTTAAAAAAGATATCTGTTGGATGAAATATGGTGGAGAAAATACTTTCTTCTAAAATAATCTCTCCAAACAGCCTTTACATTTTTAGCTACAAGGTGAATCAGAGGTAATAAAGCCATGCGCAGATATTCAATAAAAGAGCAGGGTTAAGCCAAATCCTGCTGTCACCAAGAATATTTGTACTATACATAAAATGTTTTCAACAGGAGGATTGAGACATTTTTGACTTGGCTTATGAAAGGAATAGCTCTTTTCTCTGAAGGAACACAGAGAAAGGCTGATATATCTTCAGAAACACTTCTTTATAGTTACTTTTGCCCCATATTTATGAAAAGTTAGTCATATCTTTAAAGAGTAAAACTCACTACCTGGTATCGATTGTACAAAGATTAAGAAGCTTTCCATCCTTGTTTCCAACCTGGAATTTCTAAGCTGTAAAATAAATACTGTAAAATAAATGTTTTGATATAAGGAATAATCCCTTCCCCTAAAAGACTCTCAGGCTCCTAAAATATGTCTATAGCTATTCTATTACTTGAGGCCTCAGAATCTTTTAGTAGGGAACACGGTGTTTTAGTCTACATTCTTCCATCCCTGGGAGAGGGAACACAGTGGGTTTCATTTGCACTAATATGGAAATAACTGGAAAAGCCCCCTGATAATCTTGGGTTTCCTTGAGGAGGGGAAGGAGCAGTGAGATGAGAAGCACCAAGCACTGAATGGTGACCCATTGGCCCAAGGGTTGGAGGTAGATGCCGGAGGAAAAAGGTGAAGACAGACTTTTTCCCCCTTACAAGTAGCCCCCTCTTGACTGTTTATCACACCAGATCAAGGATTATTTGCTTTCTTATTGCTTCTAAAGCCCACAGGAGAAAAATAAATCCACTTCCTTCCCCACTCAATGTCACAGAAAATATGCACACACCAAGAAAGGAAACTCTGCTCAGGTGAGAATATTATGCTGATTGAGACAAGTTTATTGAGAATTCAACACACACATCCACAACTTTATCAAGAGTTGTGAGCGTGGTGAGAGATTCAAAAGAAATACATGTTTGGGCGTCAAGTTTCTGAAAATGTCTCAAAGAACATCATCCAGGGAAGGCGGCTGGAGGCGTCATCTGATTTTTCATTTCCTTCCCTCCGGATTCTGGCGCTAGGTCTGAGAAGCAGCGACTGGGAGGTCAAGGAGCAAAGGAGGTCTAAAGAAGGACGTGAAGGAGGACGTGGAAGGGTGCCTTTCAGCCTTGGGAGAGAAGATTCTACGCCTCAGCAATTTCAGCAAATCAGTAGAGATCAAATGGCCAGTATCTTCTGTAGCCGAAGGCCCCACAGCCATTGTAGCCATAACCGAAGCCGTAGCCCACTGGGGAGTAGGTGCTGCCGTAGCCACAGCCCACGCTGTACCCCAGGGGGTAGCCGTAGCTGCCCCAGTAGCAGCCTGGGAAGATGGCGCCGGAGAAGGTGTTGCAGTGCATGGTATCAGGAGTGGAGGGCTCAGGTAGCAGGGGAATGTGTCTCCTCTGTGTGATGATTCCCCGGTCTCAGAACCTTCTTTATATACCCTGGCGGTGGGGCGTGGTTAAAAACACAAGGGCCTCATTTTCATTCTTGGCACCAATTTTCATTCTTGACACCACAAAAAGCTCGTTAATTTGATTGGCTCTTGCGTTAGATGTCTTTACAGCTGCTTAAGAAAGCTCTCACGTCATAGAATACAAGGATAGAATCCCTTCAAACAAAGTGTGTCCTTCACTAAAAAGGTATTGCAGGACTTCAAAGCACTGGGTCCTATAGACCCTAGATAGAATTCTCTGTGAGTAGGCTTTATAAAACCAAGAAATGTTCTGAGGTTACTAACTCTTATTCAGTCCCCTTGCTCCCTGAATTTCCAGGACACATGGGTTGGAATAAATTAATAAGTGAAGTGATAAATACATAGTGAGTCCAACTTCCAACTCGAGGTATTTCTTCATATTCATTTGATTAAAGAATTCTCTTTTTGGTAGTGTGCAAGACAAATGCCATAGGGCTCACAGGAAAGTCTCCTTTTTATTTTTTCTCTATCTATAGCTCCCCTATTTTAAAAACTGGTTAAAAATTTAATCTTAATTATAATCCCCATCTGAACTATATGTAACATCATAATTTGAGACCACTTCCTGAACTAATAATCTTATAATTATTTCTTAAAAATGGAGTTTGTGGATTAAATTTTTTAAAAGACTTATTTATTTATTTTAGAGAGACAGGGAGAGTGAGCACACAAGTGACCTGGGGGAGGGACACAGGGAGAGAGAGAATCCCGAAGTAGAGCTCATGCTGAGCAGGCAGCACAGAGCCCAGTGTGGAAATCGATGTGGGGCTTCATCTCAGGACCCTGAGATCATGACTGGAGCCAAAACCAAGAGCTGGTCACTTAACCAACAGTGCCACCCAGGCACCCCTTGAAATGAATGGTTAAATAAATGATTTGTTGATCTGGTAACCTTTTTAAAATAAATACTGAAAATAGTAACAAAGTGAAAAACAGAAAAATGAATGGCAAATTTTATCCTGAAATATGTGTGTGTATATATGTTTGTATATGTGTGTGTGTGTGTGTGTGTGTGTGTATATATATATATATATTTTTTTTTGGCTGGATCTAATAAAAGCAGATTATCTGACAAATGTGACAATTTGTGAAGGGCCAGGTAGCATATTAAATCAACATTTCACTCCTCACACCCCAGGAGCGGGAAGGAAAGTCATTCCTCTCTAAATAGAAATTTAGTTCTCTAAAAAAAAGACATGAAAGAAGGGACAAGATTGATCAAAACTACTTTGGGTCATGCAAGACCTAATAAACTATTCCAGATATTTGCATTGAGATTGCCCAAAACAGCACTTGGTAGAAAACTTACAGAATATACAGCAGAAGAGGACACATAGCACAGAAACAGAAAGGCACAGAGCTATAACAAATCATTCTTAGAAGGCCATGGAAAGAGTATGTGTTATATACTGGACCCCAGAATTTTACTGTAGATCCCAGAGGTAGCTTTCTTCCATGTCTCCAGCAACTCAGACCTAAATTTCTGGGAGTACACAGAAGTTACAGGTTATATCCAAAGGCAAGGAAAAATACAAAACTATGCCAGAATTCTAACGACTAATTGATTAATTACAGGAGAGGCATTTTCGAAAATACACCGTGCCGCGCTACCATCTTTCTTCAAGAACAAAGCACCATGACCACCTAGGATGACTCAGCACTTAAAATTCAAACACTTCATGTGACTTACAGCTAAATAAGGTCAGGGAATTAAAATTAGCCTGGCTTCCAAAATATAAAGGTACTCAAGAGTAGGTCCTTTCCTGAATATCACAGAATGATTTACACTATGTTTCTACTCTCATCATTTTGCTCTGCTCCATAAAGAAAACCAAAAAAATGATAACCTTAGGGAAAAAGAAAAATGAAACAAAAAAATAGCGTTATACAATGGGACAGAAAAATGATTTGCCAAAGTTCAATTATGATGCTCTGTTGAAACAAGTTCCTCTCTCACCTGCCTACCCAATCTGGCAAGATGTTAGCTATCCCCTCCATGGCACAATACCCAACTCTGTATCTGAGTAGTAATGGTGAATAAAAATTAAAATATGCCATCTTTTTAAAAACTTAGGACCTTGGGGAGCCTGGCCCTCCAGAACCTCCCAGCATGAGGGGTAGTGTCATGTAGGGAACCCCCGGTTGAAAGCAATAGCTGTCTAAACCAATTGCAGTAAAAATGTCTTGCTTTTGTGAGTTTCTCAAAAAAAAAAAAAAAACAAAACAAAACAAAAAACAGGGTCATGTGACATGGAGGTTTGATAAAAAGACAAATATATTGTCACATAAAAAATGACTCAGGATTAGACTAATCATTACTTGATACTTGTTGGTCTGTATAAAGTTCATGACCCATTTCTTCTTTAATAACAATCTTAAGATATTATTTAATAAATAACTTGATTTCTCCTTTCATATTTCGTTGGTTTTAAATAAGGTCTGACATGAATAAAGATAGGAAAAAGTCTTGCTCTTTGATTTTCTACAAACGAGCAGGAAACATACTGTGTACAGATCTTAGAAATAAAGTCAATTTCAGCATGCACAGTAGATAGTTTTTGTCTTGTAAGCTTCACAGATAAAGTTTCCAGCATCAAAATATTGTATTTCATTAGTAATGAGAGAGAAATTACAAGGGAATGTTTTAAGTGAGTTTTAAAATATATGTCAGTGGTTACTCTGTAATACAAAAATGATCTTTCCATTTATCTTTTCAAACATTTATTCTTACAGACATTTATTAGACATCTGCTGTGTTCCAAGTATGTTGTTAGGTTCTAGGGATCTGAAGATGAATGAGAAATGGTCATTAAAAGGAAAAAGGTAAATAAATGAGTAAACTATATTATAAATTCTACCCTGGAAGTCCATACTGCTTTCTGTAGACTTCAGGGATGATGGAGAGAGTGAACAAGTCTCCTTGAACTAGGAGGTAGTGGCCATGGAAAGCTTCAACATGGAAGGGATAAATATTTGAGCTGGGTCTTGAAAATGGGTGAGTATTGGTTAGGGGAATAGTGGATTTAGGGGATAGTCCAGAAAGAAGTGTTTTAAAGTAACATCTCAAAGGTGTGAAATACTACAGTGTCTTCCAGGAGTCACAGAAAATACAAAGGGGCCATAGCCATAGTGACAAGAGAATCAATGGAAGCTGGGGCTGAAAAGGCAGTCGGGGGCATGTGAAACTGTATGAGCTATGGAGGTAAAGGGAACCACTCATGTGCTCAGCTAGGGGTGGGTGGTATAACCAGCTTTGCGTTTCAGAAAGATGACTACTCTGTCAGTGTGGAGGATGAATTGGAACGGGGAAATCCCAGAGGTATGTATGAAAATGGAGTTTGTTTTTTTTTTTAAGATTTTATTTATTTGAGAGAGAGACAGCCAAAGAGAGAGGGAACACAAGCAGGGGGAGTGGGAGAGGAAGAAGCAGGCTCCCAGCGGAGGAGCCTGACGTGGGGCTCCATCCCAGAACGCCGGGATCACGCCCTGAGCTGAAGGCAGACACTTAACGACTGCGCCACCCAGGCGCCCCTGAAAATGGAGTTTAAAATTGTATTCACTAGGAAAGCTTTTGGCTGCAAGTAACAAAAACCCGAGCTGAAGTCTGCTTAAATAAAAAGAGCTTATTTTTCATGACTACTAAGAAACAAGAACACAGGCCGTTCCAGGGCTGTGCAGAGCTGGCTCCCTGGGACCCTCTCAGTGCTCTCCCGTTGGCTGTAGGATCACTACAGCACATGCGGGCTTCACATTCTTATGAATCAACATCCAAAACCAGGAAGCAAAAAAGAGGACCTCTTCTTCCACAGCTCCTTTGTATTTACTATCTCCAAAGAATTCATTTCACATTTGCCTTGCAGTGGCTTCCCTCTGGCTCCCATAATCTAGAACTGAATACAGAGGAGGCTGGAAAAGCATGTACCAGGCATTTTCTGCTGGTATAGTGCAAAGCCGTCTCTGCCAACCTAGCAAGGGGCAAAGGAATGGTCACTGGGTTGGTAATCAATAGAGTTGCATGAAAACCATCACACTAAGTTAGGCAAGAGAGGATGGGAGCCTAAACTCAGGTGAAAGTATGAACAAGGGGATGAATTTAAGAATTGTTAGAGAGGTAGATTTAACAATTGTGGGCTAACGATCATCTTCCAGGATTATCACCCAATATCCCCGCCAGGGATTCTGATGGAAGACATCCATGGAAGACATCAAGGAAAGAAGACCAAAAGGCAGAGCTTCCCAATCCTTTTCCCATAGAGCACACACAGTACATTACACATCTTTAGGATATAGTGGAATAATCAGGTGAGACTCACTGAGAGGATATAGCCGTGCCCCAAACTCTGCTGCCCCAGATCCCGCCCGGATCAGCCAGAAGCTGACATCAGCAGCACCTCGGGCACAACCTGTAATTCAGTACTGATGTCCTCCAATTAGGCAGCTCTGTAAGGCACTTGGGACAATTAGAGATAATAAAATAGCCTGTAGAGACAACATCTAATTACTGTTACAGGAAGCATATAAAGAGAACTGTCATGCTCTATAATGTAAAGTTATCCCAGAGAAGATGCTCGCTCAGACCCTTGATTTTAATCCTCCTAACCATTGCTTTTCAGTTCCTACTATCTGACAACCAAATGCCATGACCCTCCAAATATGACTTCCCTTCAGTTAATCTACTAACTTGCATACAAAATTTAATTATTATTGTCTAGGTCCTCATAGTCAGAAACTGTATCTGGTTTTCAATATGAAAATGAGATCTACACTCATGCTGTGAGATGATGCTCTCTGAATAATAAGAATCAATACTTAGGAGTCACCCTTGACACCCCCTCATTTGCAAATCCAATCTATTGCAAAGTGTTGTCAATTTCACCTTCTAAAAGTCTCTTGAATCCATTAATTTCCATCAATCTCCATTTCATGACATCTGTTTATTTCTTCTTATTTCCTAATGCTACAAATTACCACAAACTTGGTCACTTAACACAACACAAATTTGGAGCACCTGGGCCCCTCAATCAGTTAAGGGTCTGACTGGGGCTCAGGTCGTGACCTCAGGGTCCTGGACTCCAGCTTCACATCAGGTTCCCCACTCAGTGGGGAGTCTGCTTGTCCCACTCCTTCTCCCTTTGCCCCTCCCCTACTCATGCTGTCCCTCAAATAAATAAATAAAATCTTTTTTAAAAAATTAAAATTAAAAATTAAAAAAACACAAATTTATTATCTTAAAACTCCCATGGCCAGAAGCCTGAAATCAACATGTAGGCATGGCCGGTTCCTTCTACAGGTTCTGAGGGGAGAATTTGTTTTCTAGCTTTTTTTAGCTTCTTTGGGGCCACCTGCATTCTTTGGCCCATGGCTCCTTCCCTGCCTCCCTCCAATGTCTTGCTTCTCCCATGCTACAGACTGTGATGCTCCTGCCTCCCTCGTCTAAGGACCACATTGAGCCCCTCTGGATAATCTAGGATAATCTCCCCAAAACTAGATCCTTAACTTACTCACCTCCGCCTCACTCGCAGTGAGGTAGTGAGCCTCCTGTAGGGTAAGGTAATAGAGTGAACAATTGGGAGGCCCATTTCTCAGCCTGCCACATTACCCAGGGCAAGCTCTTTATTTCTGTACCTGCACTGCTGCAGTGGCGGCAGAACTAGGCAGGTGACAGCTTCCCTCCTTACAGTCCGCTTCCAACAACCAAAGTGTTCACGAAAGGCAGATCCGGTTATGATAGACACATACACACACATGCACACAAACACACACATTAAAAATATTCCAGTAGCTTCCCATTGCTTTTAGGACAATTTTTTAAATTTATCTTTAAACTGACCTAAAAGCAGGGGCGCCTGGGTGGCTCAGTCAGTTAAGTGTCTGTCTTCAGCTCAGGTCATGATTTCAGGGTCTCGGGATCCAGCCCTGCATGGGGCTCCCTGCTCCATGGGGAGTCTGCTTGTGCCTCCGCCGTTCCCTCTACTTGCGCTCTCCCTGTCTCTCTCTGTCTCTCTCAAACAAATAAATAAAATCTTAAAAAAATAAAATAAAATAAAAAATAAACTGACTTAAAAGCCCCCAACTCAGTGCCTAAACTTCACTGTCGTTCAGCGCTTTGAAGGTACCATGTTCCTTCTTGCTCTCAAGCCTTGGCACTTGCTATATATTCTGATGAAATTCTTTTCCCTCTTCTCTCCCACCAGCCTCTAGATACCAGCTCAACCACTTCCTTTGGAAGGCCTTTCTGCCCTCTCCTGTGTTAGCTAAATCTACCTACAGCGTCATGGCAGACCACCATCTCCCCCACATCTGCAGTGCTTTTCACAGCTGTCCTTTAACTTTACCTGTGTGACTGATAACTGCTTCACCAACCTGCTAACTGATCAGCAAAAATGAGGTCTTTCATCAGCCTTGATCCTCATGCCTAGCTCACTATTGGCATAGTGTCAGTTTTCAGTAATATCAATTGAGTGAAAGAATGAATGAATGAATGCATGAATGAATGAATGAATATTCTAAACCTAACTTGGCCACGCACTTGCTGGGAGAATTTAGGCAAATTACTCCTCTGGGCCCCAAGCCATTTGACTGTAAAATGAGGTAAGTTGACTTCCTGGGACTCACCATCTCAACCATGGTATGATTTTCGCATCAAAATCACAGATGACCCAAGATTACAGTGCAACCCTCTCTCATTGGAATTTGGTCAATTACGCATGAACTGTATAGGGCACTTTTGCTCACAGCATTTCACACCCCTGCTAAGACAAAGTAATGGGCTCCCAGCTGCCATCCCTTTAAAAAACAAAATGCAGTAATGGAATCACAGGAGAGAATTGTTGAAATCTCAGCAAAAGGTTCCACCACAATAGTTTTCAAGTTTAGTCTGTGCAAGAATCTCCCTGGATACTAATTTTAAATGCACATTTCCAAGCTCATGCCTTTAGATTCTTATTCACTGGGTCGGTGGGGGTGTGGCCAAGGAATCGGCATTCTTAATAATCAGCCCTACTGATTCCAGTAAAGGCAGTGGTCACACATTGAGTGATTTGTGGGGTTCAATGGTAAGCTATCTGAAAAGGCGTCCTCTTTCACAAAACACAAGATTCAAAATGAGATGAAAGTGAGATGGTGAAGGATAGAAAGGAGATACCTTCTTAGCCCAGTTTAATTAAACCAGAGCTAATGTGACTCATTATCATGGGAAACTTTGCTTCCCAGGAAACATTTGGCCATGTCTGGAGTCATTTCCCTTTGTCATTAAGGGGGGGGGGGGCGGGGGGGATGCTGCTTAGCCTCTAATGGGTAGGAGCCTAGGATGCTGCCAGAGAACCGACAATGTACAGGGCAGCACCGCCCCCGGAACTCTCACAGCCAAAACCTGTCCAGCCCAAAATGTCAATAGAGCCAAGGTCAAGAAGCACTGGACTGAAGTCAAGATTGCTTGCAGTCACATATGACTGTCAGACGATATACCCCCAAAGTGTCACATGGCAGGGCCAGACCTTGCTGACCAAGTCTTAGGGCGAACTCAAGACACAATTTCAATGCCTTGCTCTCTCAGCACTTGTGGGGCTACGCCACATTCGTGAGGCCACTTGGCTAATTACCAGAGCAAGCACCTAATTACGGAAGCTCGCTATTTGATGTAGAGCCCACGACGTGTCCTTAAGAAATAATGCGACACCACAGTAATGTCTGGATGTATAATAAGCTCAATGACTCTTGTCAGAAACACCTCACAGGTGTTTAACAACCAACATGAAAAGTCATTCCAAGGAAGGTCTGTTTTGCTGCCAGCTTTTAGTCACTGGTGGGATACAAAGGTGATTTTTAGCATCTACTCTCTATTCTTAGTGATGCAAAACAAGGAGCTGAGGTCCACTTTTTGGACACAAAGGGAGAGCTAGAGCCAGAAACTGGGAACGTGTGCAAATTGAAAGCATAGCACCAACCTGTAAGCTGACTTAGTCCAAAGGATAAAAGATAAGAGATTATGATCTGTTGTGCTGCTTCAGGGCTAAGCAGCCTCACTGACGACTGGAAGCATGACACTTCAACCTATTTACTCATTGGTTGCCCTTCAGAAGGCCTAAGGTTATGTCCTTCTGATGAGCTTAAAAACCACGTTTTGTATTACTGCCACACAATAAATGATAGCAAGCTTGAGCTCCTGGAAGCATCGTGCCCTCAAAGTCTTTGCTGACCAAAAACTAAGTCTACAAATAAATAAATTTAAATTTAAAAGTGAGGACCTACATCCCAAAGATTTCTTTATCTTAAAATTTAAGGCTGCTCATTAGGGAAGCCTTGAAATTTCTGCAGTTGTCGCGTAGTGCATTGGACGCAGAAGCTTCAAAATGGAGATAATGAGGCACACTTGTAAAGACATTACTAAGAGGGGAGGATGACTGGAAAGGGAGGAAGAAAGAACAGGACAATCTACCGCGAACACTGTTGTCAAAGATAATGTCAGGAGTCTCAGAGGCAAGTCATCTCAAAGGAACTAGTGTCTGAGAAATAACAGGGTATTTTTAGAGACAACGATTCTTCACCCATTCAGGAGTCTTACAGAATATCCTGGGAGGCCTGCCTCGCAGGCCTTAGAAGCAAGAAATATTTCCATTTATCTAGTAGAAAGTCCTGCAAATTCAATTTTAAGTGTTTTCCTCTATCCACAATGGAAATGAAAAACATAAACTAGTTTTTCAGTAAATAGCAATAAAAATAGAACAAAAGCAAAGGAAAAATCATACTTTTAAAAACTTTACGTTTTTGCTAAAAATGTTAATACTGTTTCATCAATACTTTCAACATCAAGAGTGAGATGTATGTCCCTCTCTACTTCCTTCGGGATAAGAATCACAGGACTGGGCCAGTGCTTAAACTTGATGGGCGCATGAATCACCTGAAATGCTGTCAAAGCACAGAGTACAAAAGAAGCCCCAGATTCTGCCTTTTGAATAAGCTCCCAGGTGATGCCAATGTTGCTTGTCCTCCGACCATATTTCAAGAAGCAAAGGATTAAGTTTTTTCTCTAGGGTTTAAAATCATTATATTAATCCAGCAAATATGTATCAAGTGTGTAGAAGACAGCGGTGATGATAAAACAGGAATTAAGCCCAGCGCTTGTCCTTAAGGAACTTACAGCATACGCACTGTAGTGAGGGAATCAATGATTGTAAGAAAGATAATCAGCAGCCCTCACCTCATTAATAATAAACCAGAGCATCCCCTACGTTCATACACAATCTTCGGAACATCAAATCAGACAAGGTCAGTCTGTGATAATGATGGACTAGGAGAAAAACAAGGCCACTCTGTAATCATGTCCAGAACCAGATGGCAACGGGAGCACTACTCAATCCCAACGTGACTGGGCATCATCATCAGTGACGTTGCCTCTTGACCAATCACACTTTTAGCCTTATTCCACCTCCTAGGTAAAAATTATTAAAACACCCAATTATAGAATTAGGCCTGCTTCCTGACAGTGCCTGTGGGAGGGAGAATAATGGTCCCCCAAAGGCTTGCTATTCCAATTCTGGAACCTGTGAATCTATTATACTAGGTGGCAAAGGGGAGTCAAGGTTGCTAACCCACTGGCTTTAAGGTAGGGAGATTATCCTGGATTACCTGGGTGGGCCCAGTGTAATCAAAAGTGAAGGAGGAAGGTAGGAAGGTCAGAGTCAAAATCGGGGAGAGAAATTTGAAGACATTATGCTACTGTCTTTGAAGATGAAGAAAGGGAACACAAACCAAAGGATTGGGGGCAAGCCTTTAGAATCTGGAAAAGGCTAGAAAATTGAATGAATGCAGTCCTACCTACAGCTTGATTTGAGCCCAGTAAAACCCGTTTTGAACTTCTGACATCCAAACCTTGAGAGCATACATTTGTGTTGTTTTAAGCCACGAAGTTCGTGGCAATTTGTGACAGGTCGTATCCAATTCAGAAAAGACCAGTGCTTCCTTTAGTCCTTTCCAGAATTACCTCATTCAAGCCCAAATCTTCGAACAAACCCCTCTGAAATACCCCTTATTGAGAAATCCTGCAGTTTCTCATGTTGCAGAATTTCTGCTCTTGCAACAAGTTGATAAACCCAACCTCGACTGCAGGTGTGTTCCTGGTGGTCTTGGTTGGTGGGCTTTGGCAGTGCAGGCTGAACAGTATGATATAAAAGTAAATAGAGGTGGAGCTTTCAAACTGGAACAAGAGAAGTTCCCTGGGGTAGAGGAAGACCTTTCAAAGGATCTGTAGGAGTTAGATGAAGAAGGGGACAGGAGGGAGCAAAGAACTATGGCAGGTCCGGTTGTGGGAGAAAGGAAAGCATGGTAGGGACAAATAGGAAATGGGGCTAGAGGAATCGGTAGTCTTTTGAGCCACTAGCTGATATTTATCCTAAAATCTGTTAAGTAACCAAAAAATAACCCAGGTTTGTGAAAGAAAGCCGTATTATTAGATTCACATTTTGAGAGATGATTATACCTGCTGTATGGAGGAGGGGTTGGGGACTGGCTGGCAGACTGGATTGGCAGCTGGTGTAGTAATGCAGGCACGAAATGACATAGGTGTGAATTAGGGCAGAAAAATCAGGAATAAAGGTCTAACAGCATTTCTTAGGCATAATGAGGAGGGAAAATCTAAGGACTTGGTATCAGGGTAGAGAATGGAGCCTAATACTCACTAAAATTTATTTGGCAAGCTTGTGAAATAATGGAGGATCTTGATAATCTCACTTAGGGTCAAATCAGCAAATACAGAGTTAACGTTCTGCCTCTCTTATCAATGATAGAAGGATGGACTCAGAAGGAATCCAGAAATCCCAGCTTGATAGATGGTTCAAGTCTCAGCTCTTTCACTTGGTGATTATTTGTCCACAGGAAAATTGCTTCATTTTCACCAATTTCCTCATGATACCTAATATCCCGAGATAATTGTCAGAATTAAATAGAATTCAGTGTTGGTAAGGATGTGGAGAAAAGGGAACCTATCTGTACTGTTGGTGGGAATGTAAATTGGTGCTGCCATTTGAGGGTCCTCAAAAACCTTAAAAATGGAATTACCATATGATCCAGTAATCCCACATCTCTGTATATATCCAAAGAAAATGAAAACACTAATTCAGAAAGCTAGCTGCACCCCCATGTTTACCTTAACATTTTTTATAATAACCAAGACATGGAAGTAATCTAAGTGTCCATTGATGGATGAATGAATAAAGAAAATGTGATAGATGATAGATAGATAGATAGATAGATAGATAGATAGATAGATACATAGATAGATAGATGATAGATAGATAGATAGATAGATAGATAGATAGATAGATAATAGATAGATAGATGATAGATAGATAGATAGATAGATAATAGATAGATAGATAATAGATAGATAGATAGATAGATAGATAGATAGATAGATACAGATATATAGTATATAATGAATTTTATTCATGTAAAAAAAAAGGAAATCTTATCATTTGCAACAACATGGATGGTACATTATGCTCAATGAAATAAGTGAAATAAGTCAGAGAAAGACAAATACCATATGATGTCACTTATACGTGGAATCTTAAAGATGGAAAAAGCAAAAACTGAGCTCATGGACACAGAGAACACATTGGTGGTTGCCAGAGCCAGGGGTGGAGGGGGTGCAAAATGAATGAAGGTGGTCAAAAGGTACAACTCTCAGCGCCACGTAAATTCTGGGGATATAATGTACAGCACAGTAACTATAGTTAATATGCTATCATATTTTTCAAAGTTGCTCAGAGAGCAACTCATCACAATTCTCATCACAAGAAAAAGTATTTATAACTGTATGGTGACGGATGTTAACTAGACACTGTGGTGATTATAATATATATAAATATCAGATCATTATGGTGTACAGCTGACACTAATATAATGTTGTCAATTATATCCCAATAAAAAAAGAATTAAATAAGATCCTATGGAAGTATTTTGTGAAGAGTAAATCACTATGTAAATATAAAGCATAATTATCAATGGCATAAGGAGTGACATTAAGCAGGAATGGTTCTCAGAAAGAGTTTTATAACTCTAAAAGTGCTGTATAATTCATTTTAGAGTGGAGGGATGGATTTGGAGTCAGACATTCCTTGGCTCTATCCTGGCATTTTTTCTTTACAAATGGATGAGACAGCTCAAACAAATTATTTAACTTTTTAAAATCAGTTTTCTATTCAGTAGCACGGGTAGGTAATGAAGCCAACCTCAAAAAAAACTGTCATGCAAATAAATAGTGAAATTATCTATTCTTGTGCCTGTCACATCATTACTGCAGGAGGAAAGGAGACAAATGATGAACTTAATCCCTTCTTGTGCTTTTTAAGGTATTTACACTTTTTAGCTTCAAGATGGCAGACACGGCCACCTGAGTGGCAAGGTCAGTTAAGCATCCGACTCTTAATTTAGGCTCAGGTCTGATGTCGGGGTCGTGAGATCAAGCCCCACATGGGGCTCCACATCCAGCATGGAGTCTGCTTGCATTTTTCTCTCCCTCTCCCTCTGCCCCACCCACTCCTCTAAAATAAATAAATCTTAAAAAAAAAAAAAAAAGATGGCAGACAGACCAAACAGACTTTGCCTCTTCTATTCCCCAGAACCCATTCAATTATAATAAAGGGTGGAAGCCAACAATGACAGAGTTGTGGGAACAATACAGATTGAGGAGAGATTTACTAAATTTCTGGATGATGGGAAGGAGATGGAAAGAAAACAGAAAGAAATAGGAAACCACAGCAGAGACCATGAAAGGGGGCTATAAGCAAAGAGCAAGCTGACCTTCCCCTTTAAATCCCCAGACAGAAACAGGACTTGCAACACACAGGAAAACATAGGGATTGGGGCTAAAACAGAGATGCGGGCTTAAATGAAAATCTAGCTGAAGAACGGAAGTGCTCAACCAGTGGGCAACCAGTATGGTCACTTGAACTTTAGAACAAATGACCCTCACGCTCTGGCATTTGGGGACCCCTCCCCTGCCAGCCTAAAGGCCAGCCAGTCCCCCTTTTACCTTAAATGCATCATTTGTGAACTCTCCCCCCATTCACAGAGCTCCAGCACAGCTTCTTAGTGTATCATTATTAAATCTGAAAGGATGATTGACAGTCATAGCAATGATCGTTAGAGCACATGATAAGGTATAAGTGAGCATATATAGCAACAATAGTTTCTAAATTGCAATCTTCACTTAAGGGATCTAGAGACCTGGAGAAATCACAGATTTCATGACTGGAGCAGAGAAGTTCAGGATGAGCCTGGAACATTCTGTTGAGCCAGAAAGTAAAGAATTGATCAAATAGCGATGGGGCCATTTCCAAAGAACTTAGGAGCCTGTGTGAAGGTTTTCCCACTGTCCAAATCTGGGGCAATCTGAGCATCAAAATTAAGAATAACATTAACAGAATATAACATATTGAGTAAAATAAGAATCCACAAGCTTCTGTTGATATAAATATTGATACAAATAAATAAGCACACAAAAAACTAAACGAGGAAAAGAAAGTTCTTTCTTATGGTAGAATACCAACTAATAAATAGTAGAAGGACTTATAAAATCAGAAATTCACAAATGGATCCTAAAATTAGTGGGTCAAGACTTGAAAAGCAATAAGCCGCTTACATAGTGTCAGAGTATCAACACATGAATTACTAATGACAAAGGAAGTGAAGAAGCATGAAGGATGCTCTTTTACCAAGTGATCAGAATTCATACCAATCCAATTTGTATCAACGACCATCATGGGACTCCTGATAGATTGCACCAAGAAGAGCACAGCCTCACTTCTATGGCATTTCTACCAAAAATGTTTAACGCGAACCTAATCATGAGGAAAGTCAAACAAACAGAAATCAAGGGACATTCTATAAAATAATCAACCTCATCCTTCAAATTGGTTGAGGTCAAGAGAGACAGAGAACTGAGGAACTGATGCAGAGTAAAGAACAAGGGAGACACACATGATACTGGCTCAGGTTCCTCAGGGACAAGGGAAAAAATAACCACTAGAGACAAATTGTGACAATTAACTACGTTTGAGTATGTACTACGGGTTAGATAACAGTATTAATATTAAATTTTCTAATTTTCATGATTATTTTGCTTTTGTTCTTTTTTTAATAAAGATTTTATTTATTTATTTGACACAGAGAAAGCCAGTGAGAGAGAGATCCAGTGAGAGAGAGACAAGCAGGGGCAGTGGGAGAGAAAGAAGCAGGCTCCCAGCAGAGGAGCCTGATGTGGGGCTCGATCCCAGAACACCGGGATCACGCCCTGAGCCGAAGGCAGACGCTTAACGACTAAGCCACCCAGGAGCCCCTATTCTGCTTTTGTTCTAAAGAAAAAGGGAACGGTACCTGAAATATATTCTGAAGCGGATTTGCCACTCTGTAAATATTATATATATTACACACATACAGTACTGTATGTGTATTATATTACATGTAGTGATAAAGTAAGTGGGGCAAGATACAAACATTTAATAAATCCAGGCATGCAGAACTTCCTTGTACTATCATGGCAACTTTTCTGTGAATCTGAAATTATGTCCAAAAAAAAAAAAAAAAAAGTCTAACTGGCAAAACACAAAAATAATTATGGTTTTAGAACAATTACTCTTTAGGTAAATGTTAGCCATGATGATAGAATGTAGAATCTTATGGTTGGTAGAGATCCCAAATCATCCATTTAGTACTTGATGCCCCTGGAATTGTCCCACCAGAAGGTCAGTCTACCTATGTGTTGGAGGTTTGCCAGTGAAAGCCCACTTCATCTCCAGATAGCCCCATTCTTTTTCCCTTTTGCACACCCGTATCTGTCTCTATATGTAACTCTTAGCTCACCTCTCTCATGGTCATGTTTATATACCCAAACTTCCCTTCTATGCAAGCTTACCACACTGTTTATGCTATGTTTATACGGACAAGGGCAAATAATAACTCCAAAGGACATTAATGGAGCAATTGAAAAAATCGGAGTATGCACTGTAATTAGGTAATAATACATCAATACTAATTTTCTCATTTTAATAGTTATACTTTCCTTGATCTTAGGCTAAGTGCCATATATATATAGCCATATATAAGTGATATATATATATATATGGCTCTTATCATAGACTATCTCCTATTTTAAGTCCTTGGAAGGAAATGACTAAAGAATATCTATTTATCTTTGGATTATCATTTATAGCACATTAATTGGTATAAAATAAGAGACTATTAAGTGCTCTTTACATATTGAATGAAGTGTATTTAAGTCTTCAAGGCAAGGATAATGTTTTATTTGCCTCTCTGTCCCCCAGATCTTAGGACAATCTTTGGCGTTGTGTCTACTTGGTGTCTATTGAGTGAACATCTCTTGAAACCAGCCAGCTTCCCAGGCCAGTCTCTGTCTCAGGAGGTTTTTATAGTCCCAAAATGCTTAGCACAGGGCCAGAGCCCAGTAGTATTTCATGCATACGTGAAGGAACTTTATATTGGCTTATACTATATTCTGCACCCATAAAGCAGAGATTTAACAAGTCAACGAACAATTATTGAGCACCTTCTCTGAGAGAGGCAGGGGTACAATAAATACTGGATATGTGAATGAATAAGCTTTCATTCAAACAAAGTATTTTGCTTCAATAAAGCAGAGATTTTTCAGGAGACAAGACAAGAAGCATTTCCTAAGTACAGACCACATATCATTTCAAGTGCTTTTGATGGCAACTATCATTCGAAAGAATAAAGGCTTCATTTTTAATACAGTTACATGTATAATCAGAAGTGAAGAGGATGGGAAAAATAAAACTCATCTATCAAAAAGGAAAAAAAAATATTATATGATTTTAGCTGTTGGCTTCCCTTTATTGACCCAATCTTAGAAACTCCTAAAAACAAAGATTCATAACTAGGTCCATTTAGTTGAAACTCTTCCAACAGCCTGTAGGGTTCAAATTTCTCCGGGGCTGAGTGTCATAAACAGCAAGGAAAAGGGGGAAGAATCAAAATGGGATTGTGTCACTAACGAAAGAAGGGAAGAAATGTTTTGAGCCTTCAACAGCTAAGAAATGTTCCTGCTTATAATCAGCATAGAGAAACACTGACAATGGCAGTGTATTTTGAGTTTAATTTAGGACACTTTTAAGGCCCTTTTAAAAACTGAAATCTCAACATTAAGGGACAAAATCATTAGGCATCATCCCATCCCGGTGTACAGTCCGAACTCAAAATAAGATTTGGTTAAAGCCAGCCATTATAGATTGAAACCGGCTGATGAATTCAAAAGCATAAAAGCAGAGTAAAATAAATAACAGGAACAAAAATATGTGTGCTGAATGAAATAGATTTATTAAGAGACTGACAGCAGAACCCCTTTCTACCCACACCCAATTGTAATACATTGATGTCAACGTCGAATTTAATAACACAGGAGCAGATCAACTACAAGAGGCGAACTACTTGCTTCACGGCTAAAATTTAGGTGCGTCGGAGAAACACATCTTGCTCTCGTTGGCTGTAGGTGAGGATCAGTTCAGGATGGATGCCCGAGTGGCTTGTTCAGCATCGGCAAAGACCAGGAGCTCAGTAAGAAGTCAGCAAGAAGACGGAAGACGGATCTCCCACGCGCAGCTGGAGGCAGGAAGACAGCCGCTGCTCTTCAGGCTGGCTGGCACACCGAGAATCGAGGGAGAGTTCTGCAGATGCCTGGAGCCGCAGGTCCATCAGTAAGTGCTGTAGCCGAAGCCAGAGTTCGAGCCCCATGGCCTGCAAAAGCTGCCGCCGTAGCAACAGCCCCTGTTGTACAGGTTGCTACCGCCGAAGCTGTAGCCCAGGGAACTGTAGCCATTGCAGCCGTAACCATAGTTCAGGGGAGAGCCCAAGGGCACGACGCAGTTCAGGGGGGTGGCTCTGAAGGACCTGTGGAAGTTGGTTCCGTAGCAAGGGTAGCCGGGGAAGTAGCTTCCGCAGCAGAAGAAACGAGTCATGGTGGCAGGAGTTGAGGAGGAATAGGATAGATCGGGAAGAGCGAGTTACCCGAGTGTGAATGCAGGTCTGCTCCTGCAGAAGGCTTTTTATACCTCCAGCTGGGGGGCATGACACAGCTGCCTAAACATCTTTCCATTAATTTGCATAAATAAGTATCTTATTTGGTAATAAAATGCGCATAAAGGAACCCACAGACTCATGGCCCACATTTTTGTTGGCTGTTCTATTTGCAAAGGAATGTGCTGTGTCTTCAAAGCCAGGGCCATCCTTGGCTGGCAATTGAATTCTTTTCATCAGTGCCCCATCGTTTACCTACCCTTCTGGTTGCATCATGTGAGACTCTGAATCCTCCGATGATAAACTCCTCCCAAGACACAGCTAGACTAAAAGAGCTTTGGCAACAATGTGAACACTTCTAGGAGTCTTGAAATTCTCTCCCTGTGCCATTCAAAAACATGTATATACCAACTGTTCAATAGGTGTGAGTTTCTTTTGTTACCAGAAAGTTCAAAAGTTCTTTTGTTACGAGTTCTTTTGGAACTTGGAGCTGGTGATTGCAAAACACTGTAAATGTAATGTACTGAACGCCACCACAATATTCCCTTGAAGCCGGGTTCGTTTTCTTTCGTGTGAATTTCACCTCCATAATTTTGTTTTCTTGTTAGTGTTTAGTTTTTAAAACATTGCTACGTGTATCCATGAGAACAAGTCTTCTTTACAGAGGTTGCTGCGGGGACACGAAATAATAGGAAGGCTGTGGATCATCTACCAGTAATTTTCATGTATTTCATTTATGAGCATCTCCCTTGTTAATGCATTTTTCCCCCATGGAGAACATACAATCTTCATTGTAAATCATCTTGCACACCGCCAGGCTGACTTGTGGAGTGGCCACACTGGGGGTGAGTGGAATGAGGTGCAATTTCAAAGTCACGTTGGACCGTGCTTGCTTCTTACCGACTCCTAGTAAAACAAGTTTGGATGCTGTGATCCATTATGAAATGCCAGTTATATTTAAGGAGGCAACACTTATTTCTGCTCACATTTTGCCCTGTGTGAACATTTCTCATGACGAAGGTAAACCAGAAAGAATTTGAGCTCAGCAAAGCTAAGTCTATTCCAATTCAAATGTTTAGGAAATAATCTTTGTTCTATGGGTGAATGAGGGTCTGGATTCTCTGGAAGTAGAAAAAGAAAATGTCATTGATAGCAACTCTTTTGGCTTATTCTCTCCTTAATGGACAATCATGGAGTCCAACAGGCAAAACTAATTATTTCAGTCAGACATCTCTCTCTCTCTCTCTCTCTCTCTCTTAAGATGTCACCTCTCTCAGTTTCTTTGACAGAAGAACTTTTACATGCAACGACATGGATGGAGCTAGAGGATATAATGCTAAGCAAAATAAGTCATCAAAGACAAATACCATATGATCTCACTCATATGTGGAATTTGAGAAACAAAACAAGTGAAAAAGGGGGGAGAAAAAGAGAGAGAGGCAGACCAAGAAACAGCCTCCTAACTATAGAGAATGAAGTGGGGAGGTGGGTGGGGGTTGGGAGAAATAGGCGATGGGGATTAAGGAGGGCACTTGTGATGAGCACGGGGTTGCATGGAAGTGCTGAATCACTATATCCTACACCTGAAACTAGCATTACACTGTATATTAACGAACTGGAATTCAAATTAAAACTTTAAAAAAGAAGAGCTTTTTACAGGTCATTTCCCATAAGTAAATGTGGTTTCTTTTATTCTACAAGCTGTGAGTGTTTATAGTTGGAGAGACTCAAAAGATAAGGTTTATTTTCAAATTCAGTTTTTAACCAAAAAAATGAATGAAAATGATAAGAAGCTGTGTCTTCAAGGGTCGAAATTATATAAACTCTACATAAGCTAATTTAGAAAATTTGAACTATGTCTGTGATGTGACTGCCCTCATTTTAACGCGACGGTTGGGTGGTTGCTGGAAAAATTGAACTGCGGATGCTCCCATCCAATGCCATTGGAACCTGTAATTTGGATCTACTGCCACCTGGTGGCGGTGGTACTTCGGCTACTCGGTCTGAGCCGCAGAACCGGACTTGCCGGGGGTTCTCAAATAACCAGCCGGCAGAAGAAACGTCCTAAGGACTTCTTTGAAATTTGGATTTTCAGAGCAATCTTCTCCACTACCACCATGAGATTCTGGAAATCAATATTTTTAATGAGAATCTCAGGTGATTCTCTTGAATAAATCATCCCGATAAATTCCGAATCAGCCTTTCATGAGATTTCAAGGAATTTGTCTTTGCTTGGCTCTGTGAAATCGCCCCGAGCTGCTTATCTCCCGTGGACATGCGTGTTCGGTGCCAGTCACAGGTGGCCTGTTTCCTTTTGCTCTGGGTGACAGATCATTAAAGAAAAAACCTTCGTTTGTCTTTTCCATTCCCCTGTGTTCTGTTTCTTTTCTCAGGACATACCTGAATAGAAAGGGAAGTAACGGAGACGTATCCAGGCATCTCCGCAGAGGTAAAACCCACCAGAGCTGAACCATGAATTTGTTCCTCACGCCCTCCCCTTTTGCTTGTTTTCCCCAGAGAAAAATTGCCAGCCAAGTATTTGATCGTTATTTGTCTTTATTTTAAATATTAGTAGTAATCAATATTCATGGAAGGCTTACTCTGTGCTAGGTTCTGTTCTGAACACTCCACATGTACTACTTATTTATATGTTTTATCACTGTATATAGTGACAAGACTTACTATGCGCTTTTCTAAGCACTTAGCAAATGTCAATTCATTTACTTTTTACAGGGATCTTATGATGTGGGTATTGTGATATTTCATAAGAACACAGAGGCCAGAGAGTTTGAATAAATTGTTCACTGTCACATGGCTAATAAGCAGAATCAAGCTCCAAAGCCATGCTCTTAACTACTTTGCTGAAGTGCCTTTGATATGTGATTAATACTTGAAAGGGCTTCAGCTTATAAAGTGCCTGAGATCACTTTGTTATGTTCTTGAAGAACACATCAATAAAGAAAGGCTAGTTTTGCTGCTATAACAAACCGCTCCCAATATCAATGCTTGTTAAGATCAGAGGCTTATTTCATGCCCACAGTCCACATCCGGTCGGTGGGCGGCTTGGATACACATCATTCTCATTCACAGACGTGAGCCCACAGAGCCTTCAGTTATCTAAAATACTGCTGATAAGGGAAGAGAAAGTGGCAAATCACGTGTCAGTTCCCAAAGACCCCACCAAATGGCATGCGTTGTCTTCACATTCTTCTCATTCTGTAAAGTTCCACGGCCACACCTGGCTTCACGGTTCCCAAAGTACAATGCTACGTGCCAGAAGCAGGAAATCCGCAATGCACAGAACAGCATTCATGACTCCCGCAGAGAGTTTCTATTCCTCACACACACCAAAAAAATTTGTAAAATATATTTTAATATTTTTAAACACATTTCCCACAATTTAGAAAATAAGATGAACACAGAAATAAAAAGGGGCTTTTTAAGACTAACATAATTTTGGTATCGTAATTAAAATAGCATAGTTTACTATTTTATCTTGCTTATAAGACCGTGTAATTTAAAGTAGTTCTGATACTGGGCGATTTTAAATATACAGCTTTCTGTGCAATTCATTCACCATCAATCTGCATGGGGTCACAGATTACTTGGTACTTTTAATTTTTTCTTTCCCTTCTTTCCTCTGTATCTGCCTGGCCACTTTGTAATCTAATTGAGCAGAGGGTCGTCATAAATACTAGTTTTACAAAGAAAATCCCTCAATGCCAATTGATTTGGGGAAAAAAAGAAATGAGATCTAATACCAAATTTCATTTTACTTCTTTGAATGTATATATTCAATTGAAAGAAAAGAGAAAAAGAATCAACGCAATAGTATCTATGAGGAAGAAGTAAGAAAGAGGAGGCCTATTGACATAGTCACCTGGATATTTAATGGGCATCTTTATCAGACAGGGACTCTCATAGACTTTCTACTCCTACAGGAATCATCTTTGTATACGTTCCAACCCACATCAAGCTGATATAAAATAATGGTGCTTGCCTCATTCCGTCACCAGGGATCTCCTACCTCCCATCCAGGGACTTCACCTTTAACATCTAGGAAGGATACTGACAAGCCTACGTAGCACCCGTGCATGTATAACCCAGAAGTGCAGGGGAGTCAGTGCTTCTCTTTGACCAGGAGAGATGGGAGCCAGGGGATAGAGGCTTTCCATCTGTTCTGCAAATGGACCATCCTGAACAGTTAGGAATCTTCTTCATAAATGGTCCCAGAGAATCAAGAACAGAGTTGTATTTAGCTGAGGTCAACTCAGTAAGACATCCTGATTGGTGCTGTCCACTCTTCTCTGCTTCCTCCTCTTGCCCCTCACCCCAGTTCCCTGAGGAAGAAGTGATACATAAACCCTTTATCTGAAACTGTTTTCTGGAAAACCTAGACCAGAACAGTAGCTCAAAAAATTGTCTTAAATAATACCTCTTTTGAGATATAATTCACATGATAAAATTTACCCTTTTAAAGTGTGCAATTCAGTGATTTTTATATTCATGGAGTTGTGCAACCTTTCCATTTCACGACTATCCAATTTCAGAACATTGTCATCATTCCGTCATCCCAAAAAGAAATCTCATAACCATTAAAAGCCACTCCCAATTCACAACCACTAATCTAAGTTCTGTCTCTATGATTTACCTATTCTGGGCACGTCACTTAAATTTAATCATATAATATGTAGCCTTCGGTGTCTGGCTTCTTTCTCTTCTCGTGTTTTCAAGTCTCCATGTTACAGCATGAATGGGCATTTCATTTCCTTTTATGGCCAAATAGCATTCCATTGTAGGGATAGACCACATCTTGTTTATTCATTCATCAGTTGACAGACATTTAGGTTGTTTCCAATATTTGGCTACTATGAAAAATGCTATGATGAACATTCATGTACAAATGATTTTAACATGTGAAAACTCGAGCTCCTAATTTTCTCCTACACACCTATTCCTTTCCTGGTCTTTCCTATCTCAAAAAATAATGTCATCTAATGGCTCAGAACAAAAGCTTAATTTCTTTCTTCATTATAATTCTTTCATCCAACCTGTCATTTCTTCTTCCAAAGTACATCTCAAATTCATTCACACTTCTCCTTTCTCACCTGCTGTCACCTAGTCAAGCTGCCACCATCTCTACCCGGACTCTTGCCATAGTATCCTCACCAGTTCCCGTTCTCCCACACTCACTCTCCTTCCACGGGATTTTTCCTTAAATATCAGCTAGTGGGACATTTTCAAAATAAAGTGTGCTTTACCCTCATTAAAAAGCTTTTGGTGATTTCCTATTGGTCTTAGGGAAACGAAATTCAAACTTCTTTTTTTTTAAGACTTTATTTATTTATTTATTTGACAGAAAGAGAGAGAGCACAAGCAGGCAGAACAGCAGGCAGAGAGAGAGGGAGAAGCAGTCTCCCCACTGAGCAGGAAACAGGATGCAGGACACGATCCCAGGACCTTGAGACCATGACCTGAGTTGAAGGCAGATGCTTAACCGACTGAGCCACCCAGGCGCCCAAAATTCAAACTTCTCACACAGTCTGGTTCTTGTCAACCTTCCGATCTCACTTCGTATTACTTTCCTCCCTTCTCGTGATCACACAAGTGGTCTCCTTCCTCGCTAGAATGTCCTGATAGTAGGCACTTTGTCTTACCTGTGCCTGACTAACACATAGTTGGAACTCATTAGTATATCTTAATCTCCTGAATGAAGGGATGAATGAAATTGTTGTTGGAGTTGCCATGAAAGATGAGTATGATATGAACAGGTGGAGGCTAAAAGGCATTTAGGAAGAAGGACTCTTATTGGCAAAGGCAGAGCGGGAGTGTCTGGGTTTGTCTGGGGATCAGTGAGCTGATCCATTCAGATGGAGGACTGCACTGTGTAGGGAAGTTAAGGAGAAAATTCTGGTAAATGAGTGCCAGAGTTAGAGAAGGGATAGCCTTACGTGCATGACAGGTGTGGAGGTAGATAAAAGAGCAGTTACTAAAGGATTTAATTGAGGAAATGATGTGATTAGGGCTGCCTTCGTGTGAATGATAGGTTGCAGGAGAGAGCAATGGAGGGAGGGACACCTATTCATATTCCACTGAATTGTTTAATTCAAAGAATAATTGAGAATCTGAATTAAGCTAGTGGCAATAAAAATGGGGATAAGAAGACAGACTTGAGTGACATTGTAGAGGAAAACTGTATAGGGCTTACTTAGCACTGAATAAGATGTCGCCATGAAGGAAAGAAAGAAACCCAAAGGCTCACTCCTAGCACAGGGCGAATGCACTTTGAGTAATGGCAATAAGGAATTCAGGGGGAGGGTGCTGATTTTGAGGGGTTCCTTGTGCCGAGGAAGTTATGTAGGCATATCTCGGAGACACTGCAGGTTCAGTTCCAGACCTCCACAATACAGCGAATATCCCAGTGAGGTGAGTCAAATGAATTTTTTGGTTTCTCAGTGCATATAAATATTATGTTTATACTCTACCGCAGTCCTGTAAGTGTTAAATAGCATTTTGCCTACGAAAACAATGTGCACACCTTAATTAAAAAAATATTTTATTGCTAAAAAATGCTAACCATCATCTGAGCTTTCCACGAGTTGTAATCACTGATCACAGATCATCATAACAAATATAACGATAATGAACAAGTTTGTAATGTTGTGAGAATTAACAAAATGTGGTACAGGGACACAAAGTGAGAAAATGCTGTTGGAAAATTGGGGCTGATAGATTCGCTCGACACAAGGCTGCCACCAACCTTCAATGTATAAAAAACACAACATCCGTGGAGGGCAATAAAGTGAGGCATGCCTGTAATTACATGTTAAAAATAAACAGGAATAGCTTAGAAGAAAAGAAGCTGGATGGAACTACTGGGCCTTCATCTCCTGAAGGTAATAGTACAAAGATCATTGGTAAATAAGATCCACCAGATAAAAGAGAAAGACTGAGAATAGAACGTGGGGAACTCCTGCTTCTAAGGGGATGAGGAGCAAGGGAACTCAGAGATGTTAGTAAACAAGACCCAGAGAGTAGCAGGGGAGTCATGTTCACAAAGCTAACAGGCACTATAACAAGTGGGAGAGTTTGTGGGGCAAAGTCAACGGCACCTGACACCATAATAGTCAAGGACGATGAGGATTGAGACCACGTCATTGAATCTGGCAAAAATAGTTATTAATGACCTTTGAGGAAAATCATGCAGTAAAAGAGAGGGGGACAATCTGCAGTGTAAGTGATTAAGACTGGCAACACTCATTTTATTTTTTCATATTTTATCTTTTTTTTAGAGAGAGAGAGAGCACTCGTGTGAGGGGGAAGGGGCAGAGAGAGAGGAAGAGAGAGAATCTTAAGTAGGCTCCAAGCTCAGCACGGAGCCCCGTACGGGGCGGGCTCGATCCCATGCCCCTGAGATCATGACCTAAGCCAAAATCAATAGCTGGACGTTTAACCAACTGAGCCACCCAGGCGCTACCCCGGCAGCACTAATTTTAAGAAGAACAAATAAAAGTAGACTACCCTTCAGAAGTGATTATCAAGGCAGGTAAGAAAAATGATGAGAAAAGATAGCTCAAACGGTAGAAGGATCAAGCAGTAGTTCTGTTATTTGTTGGGTTTTTTATATATAAAATGTAAGAAATCTGAATGTTAGAAACAGTCCAACTCCTGCATTTTTAAAATTTATTTTTTTAAAGATTTTATTTATTTATTTGAAAGAGTGAGAGGGAGAGAAGGAGCAGAGGGAGAGGGAGAATCAGACTCTCCGCTGAGCAGGGAGTCCAAAGTGGGGTTCCATCCCAGGACCCTGGGATCATGACCTGAGCCGAAGGCAGATGCTTAACCAACTGAACCACCCAGGTGCCCAGTCCAGCTCCTGCATTTTATACTTGAGGAAAGTGAGTGTCAGGAAAGAAAGCTTTATACCTATGTTGCATTGTCAGTGTTGATTTGAGCCTAAAATCAAAAAGTCTTCGTCCTTATCCATTACAGACTTGAATCCAACCAATTTTTCAGAAAAATAATTGGTTCCTTTTCTGCACCTTACCTCTTATGGTGGGCAGATCTAAGATGGCCGCCATGACCTCTCTCTCTTGATATTCACACTTTTAAGAAATACTTCTCCTGAGTGTGTGTGGGACCTGGGACTTGCATAGAATAGAATGGATAGAGTATGATAAATTTATAGAATATGATGAATAGAATGGATAGAATATGATGTCATGTAATCATGGTGACAGGACCTCACTTCTGTGGTTATATTACAAAAGGCTATAACATCCATCTTGCTGAAAGACTTTCTCCCTTGCTGGTTTGGAGAAAGCTAGTTCCGTGTTGCAGAGACCCACATGGCAGGAAACTGGAGTCAGCATCCAGTCAGCAGCCAACAAAAGAATCTAATGGGACTGGGGAGTCCAATGGCTGCAAGGAATCGAATTCTAGCAGCAACCATGTGACCTTGGAAGTGGATCCTTCTCTAATCAAGCCTTGGGATGAGACTGCGACCCCAGCAGATACCCTGGTTGCAGCTTTCAGATGGGACCCTGAAACACAGAACTGGCAATCTATGCCCACAGTCCTGACCCAGAGAAACTGGGGTGCTGAACTAACGGGGTGCTGTTGCCAATCGCTGCTTGTGGTGATACTGTCACACAGCAAGAGAACACTAATAGGCATTTCGTCCACACACAGGCACACAGATCCAGTCTGTCACTGACCCAATAGTCTCTGAAATGTATGCAGATCAGTTCACATTTCTCCATAACCAGCCACCAACGGGCATTCTCATTTTGCTCTTTACTCACTGCTTCACACTTGGGGTGAGTTACTTTTCTGCACACTGCTTGGCACAAGGAAGAAAGGGCACAGTCCAGGTCACCCATTTGCTCCTAAATAACTGTCTTCCTCAGCCGTGCACCAGGTTATCAAAATTGCTCCCGCCTGTCTCAGCAGTCCAGCACACAGCTAACCCTGACCACTTTTTCTCTTTAAAGAATTCCATATTTCTGCTCTCCTCTGATGGCAATATTTTTATTTTTCCAGATTGTTATGATTTGTCCTTTCTTAAAAAAATATCTTTCTGGGGCACCTGGGTGGCTCAGTCGGTTAAGCGTCTGACTCTTGACTTTGGCTCAGATCATGATCTCAGAGTTATGAGATCGAGCCCCATGTAGGGTTCTGTGCTGAGCGTGAAGTCCACTTAAGATTCTTTCTCTCTCTCCCTCTCCCTCTGCCCCTCCCGAGCTCACACACACACACACACACACTCTCACTCTCTCTCTCTAAAAAAATAAAAAAATAAAAATCCTTTCTGTCATTTCTAGGGATATGGAGGAGTAGGAGGTAGGCATCTGTGTGTAGTCTGTCGTTTTGATACAAAACCCCTTCCAGAATAATTTTTACTATATTATGCTGCCTCCCCCCAAATCCATTTATAGACATTTTTCTTGGAACTAAATTCTGGCAGGGATTTTTTGTAATGGCTCATGCAAGTGCTATGCAACCACTACAAATTATATTTATGAAGAATATTTAATGGCATTGCCAAATCCTCACACTACAATGATAAGTAATAAGACAGTACAAAAACTGTATATTGAGTTTTCCTCCTCCTTGAAACAAAATATTAAGCCATGTGATGTACACAAGAATATCCACAAGACAATAGAAGGGGGGCTGAGAACAGACCTTGGCAAAGCCCTAAGAGACTGAGAGGAGAAGCAGAGAGAGGGAAAGCTGATGCGGAGAGGGGTTGGGTGGGTGAGGGAGCTAAATAAGACTGTGGAAATCTTGGAAGGCTTCCTGGAGTAGGATACCAGTGAGCTGATTCTTAAGGAACTAGAAGGGAGCCTGAGGAGAAGGGACCCAAGAGAACTGAGCAAGGGAACAACAGATCAAGCAGTCAGTGGAGGAAAAAGGAACATGAGAAAAGTGATCCAATGTTAAGCGTTGAGACACTGGTATCACAGAGCCTGACCCACAAAAGGACCCAGAAGCAATTTTTTTAAAGATTTTATTTATTTATTTGACAGAGATAGAGACAGCCAGTGAGAGAGGGAACACAGGCAGGGGGAGTGGAAGAGGAAGAAGCAGGCTCCCAGCAGAGCAGGGAGCCCGATATGGGGCTTGATCCCAGGACTCTGGGATCACACCCTGAGCCGAAGGCAGACGCATAACGACAGAGCCACCCAGGCGCCCCCAATAGCAATTTTTAAAATACATTAATAAACTGGTGCTAATTGACCAGAAAAGTAAAAACAAAACAAAATAAAACAAAACAAAAAACGCTGTTCTGAGTATAATCAATATTGTAACATTTTGATAGCAGCCAAACAGGTGATGCTGATGCTGAACTCTCTAGGAGCTTGTCCTAAAGCCTGCTGCCCTCTTCAGACAGAGCCGTCATCCTGGACCCCACTCAGAGGAGCCAAGGCATTGGGCAGCCTCCAGGAGACGTGTGGCACGCACCAGTCATCTAACTTTGAACCAGCCCTGATCTCCTCCTTGTCCCAGTATCTCCGTAAGCATCATATAGACCATAGTGTGAGAAAGTGTTAGCTCCCCAAAAGCAATCTGTAAATCCTTACTAAATACCTTTAATTTAACTCAGCTGGGTTTCTGAGTCCCTATTCCACCTGCCAGATTAGAGATTGTCCTAGAACAATTATCCTGATGTTGCCTCTTGCTATCCCCCTTCCTGTTTTTCTCCCTTCCTCGGTTAGTGAACAACATAGCATGGGCTTTAGACAGGAACTGAAAGATACCTGTTGGCTCATTTAGTCTAAGAATACCCAATTTTCCTGGTTTCCCAAGAGGAGAAACAAGCTGATTTAAAAAACAACAACAAAAGGGCGCCTGGCTGACTCAGTCAGTAGAGCATGTGACTCGATCTCAGGGTTGTGAGTTTGAGCCCCACTTTGGGCATAGAGATGACTTTAAAAATAAAAATTAAAAAACAGCAACAAGTTCCTAAATGTCATAAACATTTGGAACTAAATTCTGGCAGGCCCTAGACTACCTTGCAGTGATTAGTCTTGTAACTCTTCATTCTTTCATACAGGAATCAGTAGAACACTCTTGTCGGTGTGCACAACCATATCAAAACGGTAAGAACTTTCTTACACCAGGCTTGACACCCTCCATAAAATTGAAGCTTGACAGAAAAATTTGTAGACACCTTCCAAACCAGCAGTGAATAAGTAAAGACGTATTCTAGGGGCGCCTGGGTAGCACAGTCGTTAAGCGTCTGCCTTCGGCTCAGGGCGTGATCCCGGCGTTATGGGATCACATTAGGCTCCTCCACTATGAGCCTGCTTCTTCCTCTCCCACTCCCCCTGCTTGTGTTCCCTCTCTCGCTGGCTGTCTCTGTCAAATAAATAAATAAAATCTTTAAAAAAAAAAAAAAAGACGTATTCTAAAGAATCATTAGAAGATTTAAAAAAAGTTTTAGTCCTATGATTCGAAAGAAAACTAATCATTAAATGTATTCATACAGTAAATAAATATTGATTCAGCATTCTTTGTGTACAAAGTACTTTCCTAGTCACTGTTGAGAATATCAAGATTAAAGGTACAGTGACAGTCTCAAAGAAATTTGTGAATGGGGGGCGGGTTGGGGAATGAAGGAGAGAGGTCAAAATTGTGTTAATATGTGAGAGCACCAAGGACCATTAGAAAGAAAATTCACTGGCCTGGGTTGAACATGGGGTAGATGAAAGTCAGATTAGAGACTTGAGATTCATGAAAACCGTTTGCAGAAGGGGTAGTGAAGGAGGGCATGATGACAACCGTGACATAAATAAAAACAAAATATCACTTCTGCAAGATAGAGAATCACAAGTAGCAAGTCCAGTTATGAACAATGAAAAACTCTATCTTTGAAATGACACTAATAGTTGGATTAATGAACCCAGAGAGGAACAAAGATTAATATGAAGCCTGAAGAACCAAGCTGCCTTCCCGGGTCTAACAGAGAACTGAGACATCTCCTCACCAATAAAACCGTACTTAACTTTTAACTAGTCCCAGGCAAGTCGCCCAAATGTTTTTGAGATATAGGCTGTTTTCATCTTTTCTTTGCTGAGTACTCTCTTGTGGCATAGATAGAAAATGGAACTATTCCTACACAAAGAGTCTGAGCACTGGGTTAATATATTAAAACCTTTGGAGACATCTTCAAAAACCTATAAAATTCAGATTATTCGCTTAAGCAAGGAAGCGGAAATGCTTCATATCACTGTTTCATTGGGCTGGGAGAAAGGTAAAGGTAGAAGCGAAAAAAAAAAAAACAACCTAAAATTGTGATCATTTGTCAAGACAAAGGCCTGGATTTTCTAATTTCTTTTTTTTTTTTTAATTAATTTATTTATTTGAGAGAGAGAGAGAGAAAGTGAGAGCGGGGGAGGGGCAGGGAGCGGGAGAGAGAATCTGAAGCAGACTCCCCACTGAGCAAGGAGCCTGACATGGAGCTCATCTCATGACCCCAAGATCATGACCTGAGCCGAAACCAAGGGTCAGATGCTTAACTGACTGAGCCACTGAGGCGGCCCTAGATTTTCTAATGTCTAATGATTACGCCTTTCATTCTGAACACAACACCTGCTGCTGTGTTTGGAGCAGAGGTAGAGTTCCCATAGACTCAAGAAGTCTGTCCTGACAGACTCATTGTTACTAATATTAAAATGGGCACCAATATTAATAACAAAAAATGATTATTTATTGAACCCAATATGTCTGGCACTCCTCTCAGTGGTTGGCAAGCATTATTTCTTCTGATCCTCACACAGTCCCTGGGAGGTACTTCCTATTATTATTCCCACAATGCAGGTGAGGACATTAAGGATCACAGAGGTGAAATAATTTGCCCAGGGTCCCATAGTTCTTAAGTATCAGAGCCAGAAGTTGAACCCAAGCAGTCTGAGGGAATGATAAAAAGCGAGAAATCTAAAAATAAGCGAGAGTCTAAAAAATTATATTTTAGAACAAAATCAAGGTTAAAATTTTAGTTGGGTCATGTGAATCCGTATTTTGTATTATGACTTTATTGCACTTCTTAGCAGTAAACAGTGGTTTAGAAAGAAGGAATAGAAGGTAGGGATTGGTGGATCCCCTAAGTCTGAATTCTAATGACAAAGAAAGGAGTTAAGGATGGCAAGAGATGCTGGGCTACCTCAAAAAGCCTAATTAAATGAAACAAAACAGATGAACATAGGGGAAGGGAAGGAAAAAATAAAATAAGATGAAAATTGAAAGGGACACAAACCATAAGAGATGCTGAACTCTAGGAAACGAATTGAAGGTTGCTGGAGGGAAGGTGGGTAGGGAGAGGGCGGAATTGGGTGATGGGCATTAAGGAGAGCACTTGATATAATGAGCATTGGGTCTTATATGCAACCAATGAATCACTAAATTCTACCTCTGAAACTAATAAAAAAAAAGCCTAATTAAATTGGGAAACAATGGTACCTAGATAAAACTGATTTGACAGGTAAATATGTAGGGAAGAGGAAAATAGCCTTCTTTCATGGTGCAACTTTCATAGTAGAAGTACGTGCTTAATATTGTGAATGACTACTAATGTCATCATCGGGAAAGCAAAATGGCACAATTCTCATGGAGGATGATTTGGTACTCCTTAGCAAAATTTCACATGCATTAACTTTTTGACTCAGATATTTCCTTCTAAGCATCCATTTCAATGATGTAATGAAAAAAATTAGAAATGATATATGCACAAAGCTATTCATTGCATCATTATTTGTAAAGGTAAAATATTGGAAACAACCTACATACCTACCAATAGTAGACTGCTTGATAAACTATGCTTCATCTGTATAATCTGATAGTAGGCACTGGAGTTATATCCAAAATTTACTAAACAAAAAAAGATCAGTGCAGAGTATTGGCATTATGCCACATTTGGGGTAAGAAATGGGGATTTACAGGGATTTATCCATATTTGCTTATAATTTTTTAAAAGAAACAGCAGAAACAAATGGAAAACATAAAAAGTTACAATAGGGACAAGGAGAATAGGACACAGAGAATAGACTATACCTCATTTTATAGTTTTGACTTTGAAATCATGCAACTGTTTTAATAAATTTTAAAAATAAAATAAAAAAAACAATCTGAAAATTGAAAACAATGTGAAAGAAATGAATCCAACTAAATGTCAGGTGGGTGGTGTAACAATTTTTTCAAGTGACTCTAACATACAGATTTTTGGCTTTGAATCCCTAGAAGTATAATATCTTAAAATGAGAAGAAATATAGAGTCCTTAAACTATATTCAACAATCTTTATGTTAGTAGCAATATTTGTTTTGTTATTTTGAAACTACTATATTCTAAGACTATAACAGGGTATCTGGGTGGCTCAGTCGGTTAAGCATCCAACTCTTGATTTCAGGTCAGGTCATAATCTCAGGGCTGTGAGATCAAGGCTCTGCGCTGAGTATGAAGCCCGCTTAAGCTTCTCTCTCTCCCTCTCCCCCTTTTCCTCTCCACCCTCAAATCAATTTAAAAATCTTTTTTTTTTAAGAACATAAATTTAAAAACTAAGATTTTCAGCTTAGGAAGAGGAAAAAAGCGTACAAACCAAAGAAATTAAATAAAACCCCTTAAATTTAAATTAGAGATATCAGAAAGAAATTCATTACTTATTCTTCTCTTTAAAAAATATTTCCTGGCTCTGTCTACTAAAAATATCTACATTGATAACTCAGTAGCAATGAGGACCCTTGGCATCCAGATTGTGTGCTCTTAGCACAATTTTGTATCAAAAAGAAAGAAATTCTAAGGGAAATGACATTCCAGGTCCAGAGCAGGAAATGTACAAAATGTGCCTGAGACGTCAGTCCCACAGGGATGCAATGGGAAGGAAAGGAGAGTGGAGGGGAAAGAAAAAAAGGAACAATCAAACCAAACCTCTAAATCAGGTTTTTCAGCCTTGGCACTATTGACATTTGGGGCCCAATTATTCTTTGTGTGGAGACTGTCTTGTGCTTTGCAGGGTGTTTATTTAGAAGCATTCTTGGCCCCTACTTCCTAGATGCCAGTAGCACCCCTTTCTCCAAGTTGTGATGATCCAAACTGTCTCCAGACATGACCTAAGGTCCCAGAAGAGTCTAAATCATCCCAGTTTAGAAACACTACTTTAGATCTAAACACATGTTAGAGTAAATACAGGATGCAAAGGACCAAATTAAATAAAACACACAAGGAAATAATCAACCAAATCCAAAATGGCTTGTCACCATGCTTCTTCCCATCAACAACAGATCTCTTTTGCCATCTGACTGGTTAGTGATCCAGGATCTGAACTTGAGGATCTGTTTCCTAGTGTTACTCCAGAAGCAATAG
The DNA here is from genome assembly GCF_024610735.1 of Ursus americanus. Taxonomy (NCBI): domain Eukaryota; kingdom Metazoa; phylum Chordata; class Mammalia; order Carnivora; family Ursidae; genus Ursus; species Ursus americanus. Next base: position 86,146,657 of record NC_142130.1, read on the forward strand.
ATGAGATAAAGTGTGAGTACAAGTTGTTCATTTGGGAAATATGCAACTGTATTGGTAGGAAGCTAATTTTGGTAGGTAATATCGGTAGGAAGCAGGGAAGGGATACAGAGAAGGGAAGTAAGCCAGGAAAGGGAACACTGATAAGCCACTCTCACACCAGTTCGTAGAGACACACCAACTTCCTTGTATCATTGATTATGGATGGTGCTGCCATGTTGGTTCGTTGGAGCTCCCTCCCAACTTGCTCCATGCAGGAGCTAAACATTCCCCACAGCTCCAGGAGAAAGCACTCAGGCACAGAGATTATAGACACTGGCAGTTGGCAACATGCTGGAGAGAGATATGAGAACATCTGCTACTTAAAGTAAAATGATTCTTGAAATTTGTTTTAAAATACTTAAGCAAAGAAAAAGTGAGGGAAGATAAGCAATATAATATAGGCAAGTGTTGATCATTGTTGAAGCTATGATGGGTACAAGAGTTCAAGAGTGTTTGTATTCTTAGTCCCTCTAGTTTTGTGTAAGTTTGAAATTTTTCATAATAAAATTTAATAAAAATAATAGCACTACCTACTGTTGTATTTTATTCATTATTACAAGAACCCGTTGACTTCTGGGAGTTCCATCTCTTCTCTTTCATTTGCCTTAAGTGTTGAGACTTCACAAATATTCATTAGCTTATTCCTCTCACCATTAATAAAGTAACAGATGAAAATTACATAATTCTACATTTTTATGCTACACATAGGATTTGAATCTGATTGAAGCAAGTACTTTTATTCTGACTCAACCTAAATATGTAACTCCTATTAAAATATTTAAGCTAAGAGAAATATAGATGAAGGGAATGTACTAAAAAAAAGAGAGAGAGGTACATTTATTTATATTTATAAGGTAGAAGAGGAAAACAACAAACATTTCAGAAAGAAATTTAGAGTATCAGGCACCAAAAGGAGAACTCTGTAGTTCATTAATGATTTTTAATATCCATAGGTTCTCTGAAAAATGGAGGCAAAATGGCATCCTGCACTATAAGAGCACTTGGACCCTTGTGTCAATGACTAGGGATCTTTTCTGAGGGGTATTTTGTATGGAGTGCGAGAAATTAAGATCAGTAGCTCACTATTCAATGGAAGATTGTACTTCCTTAACATATGTTGGCTTCTACCAATGAATGATGAACCCTCTGAGAAATTTAAAAGTTTAACAAAATTTTTTTACAATGGTTTTATTTCACAAATAAGGGAATAAAAGTTTAATTTAATGAACAGTCCTCCAGAGTCAGTTATCATAGCCCCTGAATTGTAGGAACCTGCCTTGCACATTAAAATTTTCACTACCCTTAGTGAAAAATTGAGCAAGAACTTACATAGGCATAATAGTGTGACATGGTATGTTCTAACACTTAAATAAAGGGGAAAGATTTTTCATTTAACTTTCTAGTATTCCCAGAAACAGTCTTCTGGATGTTATCTCTTAGTAGAAAAACTGATTAAGCAGTTTGACAACAGTTAATAGGTTATACTTTTTATATATTTGGCATGCGCTGTTCAAGTCATTTATTAACTTTTGAAATACTATTCTAAGAAATACTGCAGTCTTACCCTTTTATTTGCTTTCAAGGGAATATGAAACTTCTAAAACAACTTTCCGAGTAAATGATTGAACTTCAAGGAGATATTAATATATGAACCATCACATCTGTTCAAACAGGAAGCCAAAATTTGTGAGCTCTAAATCAGTTTGTAAGAAAAAAAAAAAAACATCTTTCTTCTTCACATTTGGTGAAGAAATATCAAATACCAAGGTGAGAAATAATTGAAAATTTTATGTATTTCCTGCAGTTTTACAATGGCTTCTAATATCTCTGCCTCCAGACTCTTTCCTCTTCCTACCCATCTTTCACTTATGCAAATATGTCTTCATAAAGCCCCACATCATTATGTTATTTGCAGGTTCAACAGCTATCACTGGTTCCCCATCAGAATTCCTCCCAGCCAGACTTCCCAAGCAAATCATCCGCTATCCCTCTTCCTTCCTGTGCACCAGGCAATCAGAATTGTCACCATTTCCATATGTGCATTGCTGATTCCTGCTCTAAAAAAATAGTTCCCACTGACCCTGCTTACTGGAAGGCCCCTTTAAACTCATCTCTGCCTTTGAGATATCCCCACTCAAATCATGATTCACTTAACTACTACTTCTAAGAAAGTAACCTGACCAACTCATCAGAATTGATTTTGCCAAGCTCTTTGGACCACTGTTAAAACAAATGTACCTCTTCTCTCTCTTTTTTTTTTTTTTTTTTGGTTTTGTTTTTTGTTTTAAGTAAGCTCCATGCCCAGCATGGAGCCCAACACAGGGCTTGAACTCACAATCCTGAGATCAAGACCTTAGCCAAGATCAAGTGTTGGACACTTAGCCAACTGAGCCACCCAGGCACCCCTCTTCTGTTTTTTCTTTACCTGAATTAGACTATGAGCTCCTTAAAGGAAGGATTGCAGACTTTTTGCTTAGACCCACCCAGTTGTGAGTTTGCCAAGTTCCAGCAAAAGGGGGTTATATAACAGGAAAAAAATTAAAAATGAAAAACAAACCCACCCACCCTCTCTAGCTGAACTCTCTAAAAGTAGATACCTCTGAATGATTGCAGCTTTGCTCACTGGCTGAGGCATGTGGGTGAAACTTTGGGAAAATGAGAGAATTGTGAATTAACTTACCTAACAGCAGGGAGGACAGGAGGTACAGTGAAGGAGAGCTCTCAGAGGGAAGGAAGAAAGCTGGAGCAATTATGCCTGATGAAGAAAGCAAGGATGAAGTGGAGGAGAAGGTTGCAGGGTAAGGGGTGAAAAGACAAAAACATTGGCAATGAGAAGACATCAAGTGACAATTCTAAGGGCGATGGAAGCTTGGAGAAGGACAGAATGATGACAAGAGGGATTTGGGGAATTGCAAGGTGTCCAATATAATCCCCTCCTCTTTATTCTCCATCAAATACCTTGATATTGAAATTTGTGATAATGAGACATCTTGCAAAACTTTGGCATTAGGTCAGCGCTGGTGAGAACATAGCAGATACAAGGGAGTCCAGTTACAATGTGTTTCGGTTCAATCAGAATCACACTGTGTCTCCATGGGTATATCACTGGTTGGTTTGAGTACACATACTGACTCTGTTAAAACTATGTTTTAGATATTGTTTCACTCATTCCTTACTATTAATGTCATTATAAGATTCCTATATAAAATGAAACTCATCACGTTTCATCAAAGAAAAACAGCACCTTAACTACAGGAATGAATTAACATTTGCCATCCTGTTCCATCTAACATTCAGAATCCTAAGCAGTAGAATTGGGTTTGGACAGGATCTAGTTCTATTTGGGTGGGCTGTACTTTACCCTAGCAAAGGTCATTATTTTTTGACTCACTAAGGAATAAACAAATGAATAAAGCAAGCTTGTCTGTCTCGAATAAGAATCATTACTGAGCTTAACAGAAGTGTAAGTCAGTGAGGTTTTTTCATTACTGTATTAATAAATTTATGTTTTGTCTTCTAAGAAAACCCCAAGACACTGTGGGTCCCACACAGCCAACTCTTTTCAATACTTACCACTTTAATCTAAAATTGCATCTCTCCTTCTTCATAACATTTCCATTCTTTTAGGGCCAGTTACATATGAACAGCGGGATGTGGGATTTGGGGAATAGGCAAAAGACTCTAAACAATTCAATTATATTAAATTAATTTATATGACCATCAATCTTTAATTAGTTAAATTTCAGTCAGGAAGGGAAGAATTTGGGTGGAATTTTCATTTCAAAGGACCTTTAAGAGTGCTGTAAATCACTTCCTAGGTACTATTCCCTCCACAGTCGAGTTGACTCTGGACATGGCCTTGTGGGAGAGAAACCTGCAATATTCTTCATTCTCGTGCATGCCCGGCTTGCAGCAGAAACTGAATTAGTCTGGTCAAAAACTTGGCTAATGAAGAATGCTGACACTCCAAATAGCACACTTTCTTCTACACTTTCGAGATTAAAAATCTTGAGACTGAAATAATAAATCCAAGATTTCACCAAACAGAGTTGAGAGTTAATATTGCACCATCCCATTTTAGCAAAGGCTTGGACATTTATATAAAGTATATACTTTCAACGTACTGCTCATTATTGTCATCTAAGAGTAAACGCTTTGAAGAAAATAGATATGAAAATGATTCCTTGAGTTGCGTGCAGTCGGCAGGCCCACGGTACACCACTCGAAACAATTTAAGTGAAAAGACGTGACCACCACAGTGGCTTTACCATTTGTGACTATTTATTAGAAAACAGAAACAGAAAATCCTTACCTCCTTTAAACAGAGCAAACAGAGAAAACAGATAAACAGGCGCCTCTGAAAATGTCCAGAAGTTCGTCCTTGGTGACTCAATATTAGAGATAATTTCTGGATAAAGACAAGCTGGATTCTTAAGAACTATGAATGCAGCTAATGTACTGACACCAACCATTAACTAAAAATTGATCTTTGAAACTGAGCCAGTTTGGAAAATGCTGTTGCAGAGAACACACAGCCAAACGTGCTAGCTCGTCAAAGAAGCACCTTGTGTATGACCTGGGACTCAAGGTCACCAGGACCTACTGGAGCCCGGCAATACCCAGGCCCCACGCACAGCAGCTAATGTGGACAGCCCACTGATGACATTACTAATGGATTGATGAATTCAAATCCATGTTTCAGAGGGGTCACAGTGGCGGAAGGAAAAGTACAGGGTCAGAACTGGTTGAGCAGGGGTCAAAGTCTCCCTCAGTCAGACGCTAACTAGCCACTGTTTGATCATCTCTGATGTGAAAATGTTAACGCTTAAATGAGATGATGGGAATGAACTATGTCTCACAAGTAGTTAAGCAAAATTTGTTGTTGTCAACTACTCATAACGCAGTACTCCTACAGCTAAGAGTGAGTTCTATAACCTGATGGGTAGAATTTCATTTGTGTTATGTATTTAAACCTCAAGGACAAAAAAAAAAAATTTCTTATTCAAGGTTCTAGAAAGTAAGATAAGGCATAACCTGAAGTCATCGTCTGATAAATAAATGTCCATCATATTAAACTAGATATAAATTATCCAAAGTTAAGAATTCTAAACTTTATAACCATAAAATCTGGTGAAGTTTGACCAATGAGTAAAATTTTAATAATATTCTTAGTAAATATAACAATAATATTATAATAATATAATTCAAACACCACAAAGACAAAATAAATGAAATTTTTATTTAGGTAGACTTTAATAGCAGATTTTATGATATAAAGAGAATAAAAATAAAAATGGTCTTTAAGATTTAGTTATTTCTCTCCCTTAGATTTTATTTATAGAATCATAATGTACAAAATTATACTGTGTTCTTGCCAGAAAATAGCTGTAGCACTATGGCGAGTTCTTGTAATTACACTTTAAGAGGAAAATTAATAAACATTAATGTGGTGCAGAAGGACAGAGGGCTTGAAAGCGCATTATGTGCAGAAAGATTAAAGGGACCGGGCTGTTGAGTCTAGGCTTTAAAAACAAGGAAGAAATAACAGTTACTTCCAAATAGTTAAACAGCCGTTATAATTACTCCCAGACAAGACAATTAGAAATAATTGCAGGTAGCTACAGGCAGATTGATCTCACCTGTTTTGAGAGTAGTGAATGACTTTGAGGAAGAATATGGGTGACAACGTGAACGTTGTTGGAGTAATTTAAACACTAAATGAGATGGGGAGGAAAAAGTTATGCCACATCACATCCAAGGTCCCTCTCAATTCAGACTTTATGATTCTGTAACTTGTTTCTTTTACAACTCGATGTAAAACAAATACAGTATGTCCCATTGAAGTGCGGCGACAACTTACATGGTCCTTGTTTGCATTTTTTACTAGCATAGCTCTGCAACTTAGAGATGAAATTATGCTTGGGAGCTAGAAGGAAACAAATTGTCCTCTCACAAATTTAAAATATGAAAAAATATATATATATATTTATATATATAAATATATATATTATATCTATTATAAATATATATTTATATATAAATATATATTATAAATATATATATCTCCCTCTCACTCTGACACACACAAGCACACAAACACACAAACCTGCCGCATGCTAAAGGTCCTTCCATGAGACACACACAAACGACCCTTGCAGAATTTTCCCTGCTACAGAGTGTCACGCAACATCCCCACTGCTAATTAAAAATAAATGAGCCATTGTGCTCTGAGGGAGAGCAATTATACCCTAATCCTCCTGTTTCCTTGACAATAATAGAACTTGCCCTTCTTGGGAGGGACAGGTGTAATAATAACACTTGTAGCCCCATTCATTCCCTTTGATTATCTTATTGATGAGAACAGGGGAGAATCAGTTCCTCCTTTTTTTTTTTTTAAGTTTTATTTATTTATTTGAGAGAAAGAGGAGGGAAAGTGGGCAAGAGGCAGAGGGAGAGGGAGAGAGAATCCTCAAGCAGACTCCTCACTGAGCGTGGAGACTGATGTGGGGCTGGATCCCAGGACACTAAGATCATGACCTGAACCAAAATCAAGAGTTGACTGTTTAACCATCTGAGCCACCCAGGTGCCCTGAGAATCGGTTCCATCTGAGCTCTGTCTTAGAACATGTGTACATCCTTCTGCTTTGCCATGTGGTTTTCCAGCTGCCCGAGGCGGTGACTTGCAGTTGTCCAGCATTTACCTGCGACCACACCAGAAGCATTATTTGCAGGTAGCAGCAGAGAAACATCCAGGTGTGGCTAGGCTGCACTTTCTAATTTCATTTATAAGTAACAAAGCTGTGACTTTTGCTTGAATCACCATCTGCCGGCAACCTATGTTTATTTTCTGAAATTGGCTCTATATAATGTGGCAAGGGGAAGAGAGATGATTTATCATTTGCTTCCAAAACCCACACAAGTTTTGCCCAAATGACAGGGATATAGCACATTATAAGCAGACCCAGGGTGGCATGCTTGGAGTTAGCATGTTTATTTGAGAAACAGAAGCATTCACAAAACGAAAAAAGCAGGAAAGAAATAGATATGTGCTAAATTTGAAAAGGAAAAAACAAATCTTTATTCGACATACAGTGAATTTTGTTCCTTAGATGGATATAATTTGGATTATGAAAAGTTATATATGGTAACTGTTGCCTAAACTTAGGGCAAAAAGTTTATTGCAAATTTACTATAAATGGATGGATAAAACACAGCTGGTCTTAGAAACTTTGCTAAAATCTCACCACAAAATGAAGTTATTTTATTGCTTATGACAGAATTCTGTGACAAATGAGAAAAAAATTCTTGCGCTCAAAGAAAGCAAGCCAAGTCTTTTTCAAATGATTTATTGTAGGAAAGAGAAGAAAAAATTTAAAGAATGCAAGTGTTGTGCTCTCCATAAAACGTAATAAATAAAATAGGAAGTAAAGGATGGAAATAAGATAAAAAGACAAAATGACATGAGTGGGGAGCTTTTTTGAGATGCAAGGGGTGAGGAAAAATTTGCCAAAAATATAATAAAATATTACTCCCCAAAATGGACTAGTAGCATTTATATCTTTATCACATTGAATCTAGAGCAGAATTATCCGCATAGAAAAGTAAGTCTGGACGACGAAGGATGAACTTGAGAAGTCTGCTCCAGTTGTTCTGTTAAGGATGAAAAAAGTAATCATAGCTGGTTCCTAGTTCTGCCTGGAAATGAACGAACCACAACAAAATGGGAAGGAGATGTAAGAAAACACCGAATTCTGCAATCCCACCCTCAGTATTTTAAAAAAAAACAAAAATGCTTGCTTTTGTATTAAAAAGCCTAGCACGGTGATGGTAAACTCAAACACCTGTAAGAGTTATACAAGAGTAGATGAAAGACGATCAAGGATTTGGGGACTCCAGCAAATGGGAGAACACTTGCTCTAAACACCCTCAAAAGTCAAATTTTACAACAAACGTGTACACTAAAGAGCCTTCAGTTCAGCTACATGGGGCCTCCTGTCTGCCAGTTGTTAAGTCTTGGCCAAAGTTTAATTTCTCTTATGTTAAATCCCTTTATCTTTCTCTCTTTCCTAATATATATATATATATATCCTATATACATATGAGCAAAATCAAGACAACAGTTTGTCATTAGCCAAGAAATGATTACTGAAGCTTATTATGTTTTCTAATACACATAAAAAAATAGTGTAAAACTATATATAGCTATAATCCCATATATGCATATGTCACATATTTATTTCCTATAAATATATGACCATACTTAGTTCTAAAATGACATGAATTAATGAACCAATTCCAAAAGAAGTACATATATAATATAATAAGGCTGCTAAAATATACTTTGCAAACAAGAGCCATGTGACATAGTGGGGTGAAGGCAGCCTCTTGAAGCCCTCTTCACTGACAATGAGCACAGAATTTGAGCTCCTGGCAGGCTCTCTTTAACTGGGCTTTGGTTTTTGGAATCAGAGAGACAAAGTCTGCAAAGATGTGTGGAATCCAATCGGCTTGCCCTTTATGATCTATCGGTTGTGATTTGGCCAAAACGAAACCTATGAAGAGAATTCAGTCTCACTCCGAACAAACTGGTTGTATCTAACCAAGCAGTAAAACACAAAGGTAGGGCTCAGAACCCCAAGCAAAAGAACAAACCTGTCCTACGCGATCAACATTGAACACCATGTTGGTTTCAAGACTAGCTCCATTTAAAGTGAATGGACTTGAAGTTCCCCATGTCACAGAGACTGTTGGAAGACCTCAGTGACCCCCGACCCAAAGGAATAAGGGGTAAGCTGATCTCTTACACTCAGACCCATTGACCATGAAATTCGTAGTTGGGATTTTGGCAGGAACAGAATAGGAACTTTCTACAGCAAAATCTCTAGTAATGGTGATATGTAAGTCAAGGACATGGTTAGTTAAAAGGGAAACTATTTATTTTATGTGTCTCTTTTGGCATGTTTACCTCAGCATTCTGATATAAAAACTGAGGTCTGGGGGCGCCTGGGTGGCACAGCGGTTGAGCGTCTGCCTTCGGCTCAGGGCGTGATCCTGGCGTTATGGGATCGAGTCCCACGTCAGGCTCCTCCGCTATGAGTCTGCTTCTTCCTCTCCCACTCCCCCTGCTTGTGTTCCCTCTCTCGCTGGCTGTCTCTATCTCTGTCAAATAAATAAATAAAATCTTAAAAAAAAAAACAACTGAGGTCTGGCTAATAACCCAGCCCATTAAAAAAAAGTAATTCATGGCTCCTTTTGATGTTCTTGGGCCTCCAGCTGAACTCACAGTTATTTCTTTTCCTTACCCTGACAGTTTTGGGCAGGACTGGACCTCCTACAACCCCACTCCAGGCCCAGTTGGACCATGGCAAGAGCCTGGAGCTCTGAAATGTCAGAGGGAGCCTGAGCAAGGGTCCGTGGTCACAATTAGAAAGCCCTCCTTCAAGGTTCTAGTCAGCATTCGTTATCACATATTGTAAACTCCTACATGGAAAACACCAAATCTTCTAATGAAACTAACTAAATAAAGATAAAAATGATTGTATTTCTGAGTATGATGAAGTCCACATATTTATTTAAGAAGTAGAGCAGAAATGACGATGGTGACATGCTCCAAATTTCCTTCTAGAAAAGTGACCTTATTGGGGCGCCTGGATGGCTCAGTCAGTTAAGCGTCAGACTCTTGATTTCGGCTCAGATTACAATCTCGGGTCCTAGAATTGAGCCCCACGTCGGGCTCTGCACTGGGCATGGAGCCTGCCTAAGATTCTCTCTCCCTCTCCTTCTCCCTCTGCCCCTCCCCCACCCCTGCACTCGCCCTCTTTCTCTCTCTAAAAAAAAAAAGAAAAAGAAAGAAAAATGTCCTTATTAATCAACATACATGCAGCTCAGTTGTGAGTCAATAAAATCTAGAATTTTGACAGCTGCAGTTTGTACCTTACATTGGCGGGACCAAGGTGATAGTCTGTCATAAGCTAAGACTTGATTTTTGAAGCTTGGAAAACGTAAAATAGTAGGATAAATCTATATATATCAGGAATCCCTGGAATCTAAAGTGTGGGGCTTGGTAGCTGCCACTGGCTCAAATTCAGTTGAATCTTCAATTTTCAGTAACTGCCACATCCTTAGCCAGAGCCCAGGTCCCATTGACATAGCACTGCCCTCATTCCTATTTTTTTCTCAAACCAGAGCCAAGGCCACAAAAACTGGGGCTAACTCAAAACGATAGCCCAAGAAAAAGCAGTCAAAACCTGCAAAGTTGACATAGCCAGGCTGACAAGCACCAGCACAGAGAAAACCCAAGATGGAAGGAGCAGAGGGAAAACAGTATCATAAAAGCGTAGCATTCCCAGAAGATGAGGTTTGGCTCTGGGTGTCAAAAGATGGGGGTGAGCACTGTGGAGCCAGGAGGTTACCAGAGCTCTTCTCTCAGGCTCTGGAGATGTGACTTCATCTGAAGCCATTCTTTCTCAATATCCATTTCTGATTTATTTGGAAGATTTGCCTATTTAAAGAAGCAAAAATACATAGACCGTTTATACAAATGCACAAGAGAGAATTCTAACTACTGACAGAAGAAATTAGGAATGTCCCTTCAGAAACAGCGATGTGTATTGTCTGGAAAGGGACATGGGGATCCTTTGGGGGCTGGTCATGCCCTGTTTCTTCGTCTGGGTACAGATTACTTGAGGGTGTTCGCCTCGGGAAAATTGATTGTGTGGCCAAACTTATGTGTACTTCTTTGTTTTCATGTTATATTTCGAGGCAATTGACATTTAAAAAGTCAATGGACAGGGATAAACTTGCAGTTCACTCCTCACTGGAATAATTATAGTAGATCAAGTATGCTTTTATTCACTAACTTCTATTAGCCGTTATTTAACATGTGCAGCAATAGCTCCCCGTGTGTGAGTGTTCCCTTATCACTAATGGTTTCAAATTAACGTCTGACTACGGCACTTGGTAAAATGGCTCCTGGCCGCATCTATTTCCAATCTACAAGTCCAGACACCACGAAGCACTGCACGAAGAACAAACACTCTATCAAGGTGATGGACAGTTTGGGCTCCAGAATCAGATTACCTGCTGAACCCAACTCTCCCAATACTAGCTGTGGAGGTTTGAGCACCTCATTTAACTGTCTTTGCAATTCTTTAATCTGCACAATAGGAACAATTATAGTGTTACTTGATAGGGTAGGCCTGTGAAAATTAAGTTGGTTGATCCATTAAAGCTCTTAGAACCGTGTTGGCTTATGGTAAGTTCTAAATAAGCACCAGCTAGCATCGCTACTATGCGTATTATTATAATTATTATCCTAAGTTTTGCCTCTAAATTCTGGTCACAAAACAGTACGTTACTGAAGTTCATAATTGCATGATCTAAGTTATTTCTTACTGAGGTCATTTAAGTATGATTTCAAAGGTTAGGAGCTTATTCTCCTCCCATATCACAGTATAAAGGTAGGCAAGGTTGGTAGACAGTTGTCCCACCCTCAGAAGAGAGATCCCACGTGGAGGCCCAAGTCAGCCACTCCTAACTTTGGCCACATCTCAGCAAACAAGAACTTTGCCGGAGGAACACACACCCAGCTCATTTAAGAATATTACTCAGCTATCAGAAAGAATGAGTTCTCAACATTTGCTGCAACATGGACAGCACTGGAGGAGATAATGCTAAGTGAAATAAGTCAAGCAGAGAAAGACAACTATCATATGATTTCTCTCATCTATGGAACATAAGAACTAGGAAGATCGGTAGGGGAAGAAAGGGATAAAGAAAGGGGGGTAATCAGAAGGGGGAATGAAACATGAGAGACTATGGACTATGAGAAACAAACTGAGGGCTTCAGAGGGGAGGGGGGTGGGGGAATGGGATAGACCGGTGATGGGTAGTAGGGAGGGCACGTATTGCATGGTGCACTGGGTGTTATATGCAACTAATGAATCCTCGAACTTTACATCAGAAACCAGGGATGTACTGTATGGTGACTAACATAATATAATAAAAAAACATTAAAATTAAAAAAAAAGAATTAGAGAAAGAGGGCACATCACCTCTACTCGCATTCTATTGGTCAATATCTGGTCACATGGCCATTTTTAGTTGCAAAGGAAGCTGGAAAATGTAGGCTTTAGCTGGGCAGCCACATGCCAGGTAAACTCTGTTGTCATGGAAAATACGGAGAATGGATATTGATAACCAACTAGAAGGCTGCCATAATTTCAAACACTCTGCTCTTATGCAATCTTCAGAAGATCCAAGGTAATAGATGTATCATACAAATTTATATTCTTCCCCTTCTGAAAGTCCATTAAAATGGGGGTAAAGGAATAAAACAGCCATTGATCCACAATAATAGACTGCGATAATGGGTCTGTAATAATGCAGAACAGGTTCCTAGGGGACATCAAACGACCTAATGTTTCAACATATTTCTGGAAGATGGCATAACTGATGGAGAAGAGGAGTAGTAGTAGGTTCACAAGGAGAATAACATCAAGGAGGATGCCCTCTGCTTTGTAGAACATTTAAGGGGGGTATTTAATTGGAAATGTTTTGAATAACACCCCAAGTGCCAGATACATGAGTGGAGAAGCTTTCAGACAATGAACGACCCATACCCAGTGTTTTGATTATCTGTTACTCACCTGCCCTCCACCCCCGCAAACGTCAGTGGTTTAAAACCAGAATCATTGTATTATGCTCATGGTTTTGTGGGTCAGGAATTCAGACAGAGCACAGCAGAGATGGCTTGACTCTGTCACATGATGTCTGGAGCCTCCGCTGGGAAGACTTGAATGGCTGAGAGTGACCCAAACAGCTGGAGGGTACAATCATCTAAAGGCTTCTCCACACATTGCATCTGGCACTTGGGCTGGGATGACTCGATGACTGATCTCGGCTCAGGCTAGCAATAGATCATATGCCTTCTCCTCATGATCTTGGCTTTTTACAATAAGGCAGTTAAGGTTCCAAGAGGAAGAATCCCAAGTTGGAGTTTCCAGGGAGCAAGCATTCCAGAGAACCAGGGTAAAAGGGCAAGATCTTTTATAATCTAGCCTCAGAAGCCATCCAGTGTCACTTCCTGTGGACTTTCCTTGTGGACGCAGTCCCAATCCTATCCAGATTCAAGAGAAGGGGACAAGGACCCCATCTCTTGATAAGAAAAATGTCAAAGAATTTAGAGGCCATGTTTTAAAATAAGAACTCCTACATCCAACGCTATGAAATTTCAGAATGCCAAGGCAAAAAAAAAAAAAGGAAGCTCTAAGTGCTTCCAGAGAAAAATGTTTTTTAAATGACTGTGTACTTTGTGAGTACAGAGGAAAGCAAGGCAGCCTGACAACAGATAGCACATCAGAAACACAGGGAGCTAAAGACAGAGAAAGAAAATTGTCTGTGATGGGCTAGAAAATTATTTTGAACCTATTATTTGATAACTAGTCTATCATTCAAGTATGAAATATAATAAGTCACTGTCAGATGCACCCAGTGGTTCAGAAAGTTATTCTCTACACACCCTTAGAGATTGCCTTGAGAACGTGCTCCAACAAACCAAAGGATTTAACCAAAGAGTGGAATCCTTAGGGTGACAGCAGAGACTCAGAAAGAGCAGCGGTGTAGTTTGAGCAGAAAGATAGAAGAAAATAGGGAGTTTCCTGGAAGGAAATGAAAACCAGGCAATTCAATGAAAAAAAGACACTAAAAATAATTAAGATATAATAAAGGAAATAATGCAAGAATAAAACAAGATCATTAGAATGTACAGGAAAAATAAAAAGCTATTTAAGAAGGCAAAATAATCATAGTGTGCTACTTGGCTCTACAAAATATCTAAAAACATGATTATTGACTCTCCAAATCATAGCAAAATAGGAAGAACTTGTTTCAGGGAAAGGACCATGTAAGAGAGCTAAATTTTCAGCCATCATATAGGAAGTCAATAGATAATCTTACATCTGAAAAATAAAAAATAGCAGTGCACTATATTAATTAAGGATATAGCAATAACTACTAACGAAATTATCTAGAATAATATAAGGTGGCTGTTTCTAAGGAACAAGACTGGGGAAGAGTAGAGAATAGAATTTTTGCTTTATATTAAAAGTCACCCTGTGCTATTTAATCGCTTAATTTGCATGATTGCTTAGATTAAATTTTTGAATGTTTTTTTAAATGCTGATTATCATATTTTAATGTTAGTTAAAGATCAGGAGAAGACATAGAAAAGATTTATTATTATATTATTTAAGATTATGAGCCTCAAAAACACACAAATATACTCTCCTAGATATAAATTTTAATATATGACAAATGCAGAATCATAAATCAGTAAGAAAAGGAGTATATTACTCATATAATGCTGCTGAAATAATTGGTCAACATTTGAAGGGGAAAAAATAGCTTTACACCATAAACCATATTATATTATAAATCGATTTGAAGTTAAATAAAAAATATCAAGCTACCAAAAAATTTAAAAAATAAGGAGAATAACTTTTGAAATACATTTTATGTATAAAATCAATCGAAAAATCTCGAGAGCAAAGTTAGACTTTACTTAAAATTTTTAAGTTCTACAAATCAAATATGTAACATTTAAAAGGACAAAACATCTACCAACCTTCATCTTTCCAGGGAGAAGAGGCACCATGATTTACTCTGCGCTTCCTCAGAAGCTGATTTTTTAATCCCTTGGCTAATATCCTTGTGCTTTATTTTTCCCTCCTGTTACATCTTAAAACACAATGATCTATGTAAATAAATGTTCAAAAGAGAAACTCAAAGTTAGGCTAACATAATGCGTTATGCTCAAGGGGTGTGATAAGAACTCTGCACTTCATTCCCATTAGGGGTTTGACATGGTTTTCTTGTGGCTGGAACAGAAGAAGCTACATTTGGTCCATGTCTCCTACACCGGCTCCCTGGCTTCTCTTCTCCAGTCATCCAGTCCTCACTAGCAAGAGGATAATGTTTGAAATATCATGAAGGCTATCATCATGAATGGCCAGACACCATTCTTCATCACTCCACCACCTCTGGCCTACACCTCCCTACATTTCAGCAGGTGGAAAGGAAAAAGGTCAAAAAGAACTGTTAGTATTGAACCAAAGGGAAACTTATTTAATTAGAGTAACTAAAGCAATGCAATGTGTTTAGCCACAGGGTTTGTAAAGTTAAAAGTTATATGTTTATGCACACTTGGAAAAGTTCTTGGAAATGTATTAGTAGAAATATAATGTTAGCTAAGTAAATCCAGAAGATTCTCCATCATTTAGCAAGACCCAAGGAAAGAGACAAGATGAAGAAGCTGCTGTGAATTTTCATTCTCGTGAGTGAAGAAAATGTTAACTTTTGATGAAGTGCAGTAAAGGCAACATTCCATATTGAACTTACCATAATGAGAAAAACCACATGGTTCTCCTGAGCCTTGTTGCCTAGCTCACTCTACTTTGGGAAAGTGAGTGCAAAAAAAGTTGGGGACAGGTTTGCAATGTAGCAAAGGGTGAGATCATGAATCTATTACAAATAAAAAGGATTGTGCTGCATCGGCAAGTTCTAGAATTTTGGAATACTCCATGTAAATAAACAAAATAATCATGAACAACATTGCCCCCTTCTCTACCTGGTATCAGCTTTGTATGGAAAAACCCAGATGAGCTTTGTAAATCGGCTTGGGCTATGAATAATTTGGTAGCTTGTTGCCATAGACGTACTCTGTGGTCTTTAATGCCACCAAAGAGCCCACCAAAGGGACGAGGACAGATAGAAGGGAGAGGCTCTAGCCACCATTGCAATGGGTTTGAGCTCACAATGAGTATCGCGTGAATCCCTGGTGTGTTGAGCTAATGCAGTCTATGCTATCTCAATAAAAGGTCAATGTCAAGGTTGGGCTTTTCTTCTCTACCTAGCTCAGAGATACTTTTGTGAGTGTAGTAGCATTAGTTTTCCTAATACTAGTATAATAATAATCTATTTTTTTCTAAACTGCTGAGCCATAATGCTTTAAATGGTTTATATTTTACAACTAAATATAGTTCCACTTTACCAATTATGTGTTAAAATGATAAAATTTCTTTCCAGTTTTTAAAGCTGTAAAAAGCACTTACATAATTCAACTTTTTTCGTAGATAGTTAAATGTGCTACTTTATATGGGATGTAGTTATGGTTGAAAAACAATTAAGTTAGATGAACCAAACACCAAACTCTTTGTAAATAGTTCTCACGATTTGCCCATTAAATTGGCTCAGCATCAGTGATTTTCTCTCAGCTATTTCAAGATTCCATATGAAGTATATAAAAATCAGATTAGAATGATCCAAGAAGATGTAGTGGTTTGAATAGTGGCCCCAAAATTATATGTCCAAGTCCTGACCCCCAATACTCATCAATGTGGCCTTATGTGGATTTAGGGTTTTTGAAGATGTAATTAAGTTAAGGATCTTGAGATGAGATCATCTTAGATTTAAGGTGGACCCTAACTCCAAAACTACTATCCTCATAGAGGCAGCAAAGGAGAGGACACAGAAACACAGAAAAAGCCCAAGTGAGATGGAAACAGAGACTGGAGATGTTTCTACAACCTAAGGAATTCCAAGCGCCCCCAGAGGCTAAAGACAGGCTAGGGAAGGTTCTTCCCTAGAGCCTTCCAAGGGAGCATGACCCTGAAGCACCTTGACTTTGGACTTGTAGCCTCCACAGTTGTGAGAGAATAAATTTCTATTGTCTTAAATCACCCAGGATGTAGCAATTTGTTTCAGAAGACATAGGAAACTTATACAGAAGGCATCATGGAGATATAACAACACTTTAAAGGATGAGAGAATAGTCAGTAGGAAAAAGGAAAAGAAATAGCAGAGATGTTTAGCTATGAAAGCCCAGGGCATTCTAGTTAGAATTAATTGCCCTATTCATACAAGTAAATG
Organism: Ursus americanus; assembly: GCF_024610735.1. Classification (NCBI taxonomy): domain Eukaryota; kingdom Metazoa; phylum Chordata; class Mammalia; order Carnivora; family Ursidae; genus Ursus; species Ursus americanus. The sequence continues at coordinate 86,163,622 of NC_142130.1, forward strand.
GTCAATATATAATGGAAAGGTAATTGTGGTCTGGTAAGGCATTGATTGCCAGCCTAAGAAATGTGGACTTTGTGGAGCAAAAACAATAGTTCATATGTATGTTTTGATTCAAAGTTTATAAAGACCCTTCACATTGTATTTAAATTCTACAGCAAACGTATTAATTAGGCAGCAAGGGTATTATTATATTAATTTTATAGGTAGAAATAGTTTTGCTTCTAGAGGTTGAGAAACTTGTTCAAGGTTACAAAGCTCAGGATTAGCTCTCAAAAAGAACTTTTTCACTCCAAGTTCAATGTCCTATCCATTACACCTTGATGATTTTAACAAATTATTGGGAGCTAATAAAGTTTGATTATGAGATCACAACAGTGCAGTAAGAAAATTAATTTGGATAAGAGGTTATAATTAGGGAAACTTATTAGCTAGCTATTATAACGGCCAGGTATGAGATAATAAGGGGCCTAAGTCAAGGTGGGGTTAATGCCAATACATAAGTGCGCATGAGGGAAATGTTGAGAAAGAGCCAGCATATTTTAAATAGTGCGTCTCCTGTCTTCCCAAATTTTGTCATATTCTCTTAAATCCTTCTCCCATTTTAAATTTTATATAAACATTATTTGCATTCATTTCTACTGAAATCTAGCATGTTTTTTCCTGTTTATCCATTTAGTGTGATCTTCCAGGCAGTTCGGTACACATTTTCTTCCTCCAAAAGGACTAGCAACAGCTCTTAACCTCACTTTAGCATCGGGTAGGATTTAGCCTATGTGACATCTAACAAAAGATCCGAAGATTAAAACTGGTTGGACACACACGTGCGCGAATGTATATGGGTCAATCACCTAAACGTATTGTACCTATATGAGCAAAAAACCTTCCGTGATGACACATACCACACATACTAAGAGAGACGAAAAGAAACCATTACTGGTCTGGCAGAGTGAGAGAGAGTAAGTAAAATTGAACCCTGAAATTTGAAAAACATACTTTTTTATACAGTAATTATTTAAAGTATTGTGATTGGATACATCTTGAAAACTCAAAAAAATGATAACTAACATAGAAAGCCACATTTTAACAAAAATCATCCATGTCCAATTGGGCATAAACACTGTAATGTATGGCTTTACGGGGTGTGTTTAACAGGACCCTGGTGCTTCCACATATTCTGGGGAAAACTGTTTGGGATACATTCCAAGTTATATTCCACTCTTAGAGAGTCCCCGTGTACATTAGCATATTAAAAGCTCAGGTAATATCTACAGTAAAGAAACCAGCTTAACTTTCATTCATCCAGCATTTTTCAAATTTATTTCACTTTATATATGCTTCCCAATTACAACACTTACTTCATGTTAGTTGGTTATTTATATCTGCTTCCTCACTATATTTGAATCTTCGTAAGCGAGAAAGACTGTCAAAATACTATATATTCAAAAATATTAGCTGGATGAATGAATGATTAACTGAACAATTGCTTTAAACTATAAAGTCATTCTAGTGTCCCCTGATTTTAAATGTGTAAATGATACCTCAGAGTTACTGGAAACTCTCTGTTCACTCTGTCTCTGAGGCCACCTTCTATCTCAGGGAAATATGCAAAGTTAGGAGATAAAATGAGAAAATAAAGCCATCAAATAGGAAATAAAAGAAGGAAAGGAGTAGGCGGAGAATCTAATCATAATTCTAAACCATCAGTTTTCCCCTCGACCTTGAAGAGACCAGTAAGCAGCTTTGAAAAATCACTCACTTGATAGACTCTACACAGAAATAAGTTCTCTGAAGAAAAAGAATCAGGAAACTATTCTAAAATGCCAGTGGGGCACCTGGGTGGCTCAGTCGTTAAGCGTCTACATTCAGCTCAGGTCATGATGCCAGGTTCCTGGGATCGAGCCCCGCATCAGGCTCCCTGCTCAGAGGGAAGTCTGCTTTTCCCTCTCCCACTCCCCCTGCTTGTGTTCCCTCTCTTGCTGTGTCTCTCTCTGTCCAATAAATAAATAAAATCTTTTAAAAATAAAATAAAATAAAATGCCAAAGGTTTGGGATTGTTTGGCAATGGGTTTATCTGGCATTCGAATGTCACATCTCACTTTGAAAGGCCCAAAACTACCCATCAAAATATTACACAGCTCGGTCAGCACTATTCATTCATAAATGCAGTTTGCCTTTCCAATTACCATTGCACCAGAGATATAGGCAGCCTCGAATAACTTCACTGAGAGCCATTCATATAGAACATGGTCTACACCTGTGGAGCAGCCTTCACGTTGAATCCCAGAAGAATGTGATCCACCAGCCTCTCTCTGACCCTTCATATTACACGGGGTAGAGGATGGAACGATTGAATGATCCATCAGAATTATGCTGTACTGGCTCTTCTCCAGGTCATCTGGATATCGTTATTTTTCTCCTGAAGATTTGTGTAACTGTCCTGGTCTTCTCACCCTTATCTTACATCACAGAAAGAGTGGAATCCACCTTGCAGGCTGGCTTCTCTGAGTCACCCAGTGTTGCTCTTCATCAGCGTTATCCAAGATATCTTTCACAAAATGATAGTCTCACCAGATGTTCTGAGATAAAAGGGTTTCATTACAACAAACAAACAAAAAAGGACACCTGGGTGGCTCAGTCAGTTAAGCGTCTGCCTTCAGCTCAGGTCATGATCCTGGGGCCCTGGGATTGAGCCCCCATGTCAGGCTCTGCACTGAGTGAGGAATCTCCTTCTCTCTCTGTCCCCCCAACCCTGCTCATTCTCCCACTCCTTCCCTTTCTCTATCTAATAAATAAATAAAATCTTTTTTAAAAATAGAAAGAAAGAAAGAAAGAAAGAAAGAAAGAAAGAAAGAAAGAAAGAAAGAAAGAAAAGAAAAAAGATAGATTAGATAGATGATAGATAGATAGATAGATAGATAGATAGATATAGATAGATGATAGATAAAACATCTGCATCATATGTCTCTCTAGCAGAGATTCACAGCACAACACAGTAATATTAAAACTCTGAAAAGAATGAGGAAATAAATCATGTAAAATTAATTGGATCTAAATTTCTCAAACACTTGCCCTACAGAACTCCTTTTTTCCATCCCAAAATTAATGCAATATCAAACAAGACTTCTACTGAATTTTACAGGTAAAATATAGGATCTCAGTTATATTTGAATTTCAGATAAGCAACAAAATGGTAGTGTAACTATGTCCCAATACTTTTCCCCAATGGGGTACGACAATACTAAAAAAATTATTTAAAAAAGACTAAGGCTAGCTGTACAGCTAGACACGGTAGAGGATGAAGAGGTAGGGAAGCCGTCCTGCATCGGTAAGGAGAACAATCTACCACAGAATCTTCAGCTAGACCAGCTTGCCGCTGGCCAGCTGGATGCCAGTTTAGCCTTACTGCACCGTCCTATGTCCCTGAGGACTACTGAGTGTCACATCAAGCAGGACAGGCCAGACATCAGGAGGAGTCGGTCAGCCTCTGTGGTTGGATAGCTGGCTAAGTCCTCTAAGGGAGGATGGTTCGCTAAGTGTACCATGCCATCAGATGTGGATGCCACATCTAGGGTTGCCTGGTTTACCAAATAAAAATATACAACTCCTGGGGCACCTGGGCGGCTCGGTCGATTGAGAGGCCTACTCTTGGTTTTAGCTCAGGTCATGATCTCAGGGTGGTGGGATTGAGCCCCGTGTCGGGCTCTACGCTCAACTGGGAGTTATCTTGAGATTCTCTCTCCCTCTGCCCCCCCCTCCATCCACACACTCTATAAATAAATACATACATACATAAAATCTTTTAAAAAATTATATATATATATATATATATATATATATATATATATATATATATATGCACAACTCCCAATTACATTTGAATTTCAGATAAACTACATGTGTATGAGGCCCTTATTGAAGAATATAGAATCTAACAGTGGTGACATAGCATGTCACTCCTGGATAGACCACTTGTGGGATAACTCATCAAGAAAGGAGAATGAATAAGGGGCCACAAAATCTTCATATTTATATAAAAAACACTCAATCAGAAGCCACTTAGTGGGTCTACTACTATGTTTATTGCACACACAAGTTCTTCCCTTTCTATTTCCTAAATAAGGAAGTTGTATGTGATTCTGACAGTTTCTTCCAGCACTGACATCCTTCAGAAGATAGTTACACAACCAAAACAGGGGCCAGAATGGAGGGCTAGATAATTTCAGATGATGTCATGTAGTCTATACTAACTAGAGTGAAATAGAACATTGTTTCATTTACAGAACTGTTGCCTGGTCAATTCCCATTTTGTTTCAAGTTAGAAATATCTCAATTATTCCCAGTCATTGTAGCCATTACCAGAATTAGGTCCTTTTAAATGAGCACTAATTGTTTACATCTCAGTGTTTGCCTAGAAGCATTTTCCTTAGATTTAAAAAATAACTTCTCCCATGATTTTTGGTGCTATTGTAAATGGGATGGATTCCCTAATTTCTCTTTCTTCAGTCCCATTGTTCATGTATAGAACATGATTTCTGAGCATTGATTTTGTATCCCGCCACATTACTGAATTGCTCTATAACTTCTAGTAGTTTGGGGGTGGATTCTTTTGGGTTTTCCATATAGAGTGTCATGTCATCTGCAAAGAGAGACAGTTTGACTTCTTCTTTGCCGATTTGGATACCTTTTATCCCTTTTTGTTGTCTGACTGCTGTTGCAAGGACTTCTAGTACTATGTTGAATAATAGTGGCGAGAGTGGACATCCTTGTCGTGTTCCTGATCTTAAGAGAAAGGCTTCCAGCTTTTCCCCATTGAGAATGATATTCGCTGCAGGCTTTTCATAGATGGTTTTTATGAAATTGAGGAATGTGCCCTCTATCCCTACACTCTGAAGTGTTTTAATCAGGAAAGGATGCTGTATTTTGTCAAATGCTTTTTCTGGAGGAGACTGGAGGAGATAATGCTAAGCGAAATAAGTCAAGCAGAGAAGGACAATTATCATATGGTTTCACTCATTTATGGAACATAAGAAATAGCAAGGAGATCAGTAGGAGAAGAAAGGGGGGGGTAAACAGAAGGGGGAATGAACCATGAGAGACTATGGACTCTGGGAGGGCTTCAGAGGGGAGGGAGGTGGGGGAATGGAATAGGCTGGTGATGGGTATTAAGGAGGGCCCATATTGCATGGTGCACTGGGTGTTATACGCAAGTAATGAATCATGGAACTTTACATCAAAAACTAGGGATGTACTGTATGGTGACTAACATAATATAATTAAATAAATAAATAAATGTAATAATAAAAAAATAAAAATAAAAAATAATGTCTCCTAGAAAGACAAACCCTTAAATGCTACAAGCAACCCCTGAATATATTAGATTAGTGCTCAAATCCATCCCTTTCCATAAAGGGATGTTTTCCTAAAGCAGATCTCCTTTGATAGACTGATGGAAATAGAAGTCTAATTCAGATTTATTCACCAGCTTCTGGGTACCCACTGTGAGTCAGACTTTCACATGACACTCTTCATTCTTACAACCTCATGATGACGTGTTGCACACACAGGCTCTCTGTTCACCAAACCCATTTTCTCTTCTGTCTTCACCCACATCTGGACCATATGAACAAATTCCTTATGCTTAAATGTGGTCATATGATGGGAAATTGCCAATGGAGTGTGAGCAGAGGGCACTCTCCAGGCTGGCTTATAAAAAGTACATCATATGTATGATGTCCAAAGAGACAGAACTCTTTCTACATATATACTAAATTCATCATGGTTCTCCAGAGAAACAGAATCAATAGGAAAGGGATAGAGATAGATATATATATAAATAAATTTTATTTATTTAAGTATTCTTCTTATATATATGTATTATTCTTATATACAGAGTCTTTTTATATATATTATTCTTTATATATAAGAAATATATAAATAAATATATAAATATAAATATGTGTGTGTGTGTATATGTATATTCCTATTGGTTCTGTTTTTTCGGAGAACCACAAGTATAGTACAACAAACTCTTAATTAGACTTTCAAGTAAAGAAATGAATAAGAACCTTTATAAACATTATGATAACATTATATGATAACATGTAACAAATATTATATTCTTCTTATGCTTTACTGAGCATTTATCTTCTGGGAATTATGAATGCTAGGCCAGCAAGTCTAAACAGGATTCATTAGGCAATAAGCATGTTTTGATATTTTTGAGTAGGGAAGTGACATTTTCAGAGTTGTGCCTTGATAGTGTTATGAGTTGATTTGTGCCTCCGAACATTTCTATATTGAAGTCCTCACCTCCAGTACCTCACAATGTGACTTCGTTTGGAAATAGAATCATTGCAGAGATAATTAGTTAAGATGAGGTCATACTTGAGTAGGGTGGGCCCCTGGTTCAGCATAACTGGTGTCCAATTAAAAAGGGGAAATTTGGAGACAGCCTGCACACATGCACACACAGGGAGAATGTCATGTGAAGAAGAAGACAGATATCAGGCTGTTTCTTTTTTTTTTTTTTTATAATGATTTTTTTATTATATTATGTTAGTCACCATACAGTACATCCCCGGTTTCTGATGTAAGGCTCGATGATTCATTAGTTGCGTATAACACCCAGTGCACCATGCAATACGTGCCCTCCTTACTACCCATCACCGGTCTATCCCATTCCCCCACCCCCTCCCCTCTGAAGCCCTCAGTTTGTTTCTCATAGTCCATAGTCTCTCATGTTTCATTCCCCCTTCTGATTACCCCCCCTTTCTTTATCCCTTTCTTCCCCTACTGATCATCCTAGTTCTTATGTTCCATAGATGAGAGAAATCATATGATAGTTGTCTTTCTCTGCTTGACTTATTTCACTTAGCATTATCTCCTCCAGTGCCGTCCATGTTGTAGCAAATGTTGAGAACTCGTTCTTTCTGATAGCTGAGTAATATTCCATTGTATATATGGACCACATCTTCTTAATCCAGTCATCGATATCAGGCTGTTTCTAAAAGCCCGGGAACATCAAAGATTGCCAGCAAACCGTCAGATGCTCAGAGAGAGGAATGGAAAAGATTCTCCCTCACGGCCTCAGTAGGAATAAACCCTGCTGACATGTGACCTCAGACTCCTGGTCTCCAGACTGTGAGACAATCAATCTCTGTCATTCAAGATCCCCAGTTTGTGATATTTTGTTCTGGCCGCCCTGGCGAGCTAATACAGACAGATTTGATAGCGCCGTCCAGAAAGGACACAGAAATGCTAGAATCACTTAAGAACTGATTGCATTACTGTAGTGTGAGGCATGACTGCCCACAGCAGGCTGGGATAAAGGAAATGCTAAGAAAAATACAAAGAATTGTTACATCTCTAAGGAATTAAATGTGTGAAGTTAGGGGAAAGAGAAGTAAGACACAGTGACGGGATTTCCATCCCAGGGGACTTGGAAGAGAGTGGCAGCATTAACCAAGAGGCAAGAATCAACATAATGAGAAGTTTTTGTAAAAGAATATTTCATTTGCGTGATATGTCTTCTCTGCTGTGATGCAATTGATATGTTCCCAAGAAGACTGGTATTAAAATATTTAATGGACAGAAAGGTGGTTTAGGGGAGCCAGACTTTCAGATGCAAGCTGATAAAGTCACGTTTCCTGAAGGAATAAACTGTTTTATGCTAGGAAGTCTGTGGTTATGAGACAGACACACCTCTAAAAAAATCCTACCCTGAGCACACTCAGTTCTTGCTCAAGATGATCACCTGCCCTTCTCACGGGCACTGGAACTACCATTAGCACAATTCTTACACTGTGTGGTCCTTTTTATCATCCATTTCCATAATAAAGTGCATAATAACATCCATAAAGCCTTTGTATTTGCTTATAATAGCTCTTTGCCTGTGCTAATGGGAGCTAGTTCCTGATCACGATTGTTATATAATCCGAAGCTTGCAACACAAATCATATCCCTGATTAGTAAGTTACATGATGAGCAATTTGCGTTTTGAAAAGTCCTCTGAATTTCATTATTAGACATATTTCTGGAAATGCCTAGCAGGCAGATAAATGTAGGAAAGTAGAGCATATAAAAGAAGTTGGAGCTAGGGACCCTAATAAATAAGGATCTTGGCCCCAAGATAGCTTCAGATATGAAGGCATTTATAAATTCCTCAGTGGAAATGATAGTTTCCAAAAAATATAAAGAGACCAAGTAGATATTTGCCAAGGCTAAGGTCAAGTTGCAGAGCTTACCTTCTCTGAAGCCAGAGTGCCCTTTCAGAAGGCACCGGTCTGGGTCTGCTCCCCAATTTGTCAACCATTCATTCTTGCCATTCAACGGATTACCAGCACATTCCCTTGACTTTTACAAGCTTTATGTCTCCTAGATTTAAAGCCAAATATTGCAGAAGTTGGTTGTAATTTCAGCTTTTATCATAGTTGTAATATAAATCAGTATGATATATGAAAAAACCTACCCTTTTCAGAGAACGTATGGGATGTGGCACCTTGGTAAGCGCTCCTGAGCATTTGTAGGGGAAGATACAGAAGAAAATACAAAAGCGTTACAGAAATGACTCTAATTAACTAAGCTATGAGCTTCATGAGGGCAGGAATCATGGTGGTTTTGTTTACTGCCACATAACCGGCACCCAGCACAGAAGCTGGAACATTAGAGATCTGGTATTTGAGGAAAGAAGGGAGGGAGTGAGGGATGAAGGGAGGGAGGGAAGGAGAGGTTTGGTTCTGAACTGAATATGATAATGTTCCAGAGACAAAGGCCCAGGAACTTCTTAATGTCTAAATTCAATTTTAAGTTGTTTCCCTCACTAGAATATAAATGCCATCTAGGTCCCAAACTTTCTCTAAAGTCTCACAGACACACAGATGCCTTATGTAAGTGGGTTTTGTGGACTCCAAGGGAAGGATGTGGTGCAAAGATGTCTGAATCATCACAGTTCTGAACAGAAACAGACTATGGAATAGGAAGAAGATCCATAAAGTGAACTCATTCTTCTAAAGTACAAGTTCAGAGGCAGAGAGATGAGGAAAGAAAACAGTAAGGCCCCTCCCCCCCGCCTCTCGACTCAGACCCCTCAGAGATGCTAGGAGTAGCCGAGACTTCTGCCGAAGAGGGAAAGGAGTTGAGAATGCCAGGTTCACTTTTTTTTTTTAAGATTTTATTTACTTATTTGAGAGAGAGAGAACATGGGCAGGAAGAGGGGCAGGGGACAAACAGCTCCCCACTGAGCAGGGAGCCTAACATGGGGTTCAATCCCAAGACCCTGAGACCATGACCTGAGCCAAAGGCAGATGCCTAACCGACTGAGTCACCCAGATGCCCCAAGAACACCAGGTTCACTTTACTATCAAACAGCAGGACACCTCAGTTGATACCTGGGAGACACGTGTTACCGCAGGTCATTCCTGCAAACAGGGGCATGAGATGCTAGCATCATGTCCATTTGACCGATGGGCTAAGATTTAGGCAGCTTCACAAACCTGCAGTCAAGTGGCAGAACCATGACTCGAACCAGAGGCCCTCGAACCGCTTCCCCACAGCTCCGGGATATTACCTACATACAAGACCCTTCTCTAGGCCCCAGACCAAGAAGAGAAAGAAATCATTGCCCTATCTTTTTAAAAGATGGTCCTCAAAGGCAAACATGAAAACTTTACCATTTATTGTGAAATAAAGCAAAGAATGGAAAGACCTTTCAAAGTTCAAGTACAAATAGAATAATTCCCCCATCAGAAATAAAGGCAAGGAAGTAGCTTGGCAGGATAGCTACGTCATCCTTAGATGTTCACACCATCGCAATGAAGAGCCCAAGCAAAAGTTTATTCATAGCAGCCCATAAAACCTGTTATTGTAAATTACTAATATATGAATCTATTAAGATGATTAACCATCTAAATAAAACAGAAAAGGAAGGCATCTCCACCCTCATAACCTTTTACTGAAATAGAGAAGCTAAAGAACGAAAAACAAAAAAAAAATTAAATAATGTTTCAACCTCTGAAAAACTGAATTTTCCAGATCATATGTAAAATGACTGAGATACACAATCTGTGAGAGTCATGGAAACAACAGCTATGAAGGAGCCACGGAGGGCTCCCCTGTGACTTCTGTTGTAAAATAAACCAGAACAGGTCTGAAACCCAGAGTTTTGCTTCTAAAGACCATGGGTCTGGGAACAATATACAAGAAAAACCATGTCTTACTTGATTGAGATATTACCGCTGAGTCATTCATCCTAACATGTCTTCAATTGGAGGGATCCTGAATGCTAAGAGTAGAGTAGGAAAAATTTGAAAATATGCCATCTATCCGGAAATTGTCTGTACCTCTCTGAAAAACCATTAGTGAAGTAAGAAAACCATTTTGCTGACAAGAGAGGCTGCCAATCAGACTCTACACCAGTACCGAGCTCCCCAGTTAGGAGAAAAGGCACCCCTTGCTTATGGCGCACCCCTCGTATGCCTCCATTCTCTGTAAAAAATCTCCCTCTTCTATTTCTCCTAGAGCCACTCTGAAAAGGAAATGCAGACATGTGTTTCTGGACGTCACAGAGGATAAGGAAGGGCAAAAGCAAACCAACGGGCAGCCAGCTCTCACTTAAAAAAAAAAAAAAGAAAGCAAAAGGAGTTAGTGTGTGTGACCACCAGTCCAGATGGTTTGTGTTATCAGGACACGGGATCCAGGGGACAACAAGCACAAAGTAAGGCTGTTATTAAAATAAACCACCATGTGTTCGTGAAGTTTGCTTTTAAGTCTCTCCTGCCCAGATTTACTGAAACCTGGAGCTTTGATTTACTCCGAACATTTGGCCGGGGTGAGTGCGTGGGGGGATCTAGCAAACTTCTGCAGCCAGTGAGGGGAATAGAAAGCTGGAGCCACCCTTTGATGCCCTGAATCTCAGGCTTTGGAAACCAACTTGCCCACCCTTCCTCCTCCCTCCATCCCGTCTGGTCACGGAGGGATCTTCTGCGAAGTTTTCCACTGCGGTCGTCCTGTAAAGTAAGACTCTGAGATTCTAACTGACTCCGCTGTCTCCTTCACTGTAGGATTCCCCAAACTCCTTGGTTTCCCAAGTAGCTTTTCTTTTTCTTACATGGAAATTATTCTGTGCACCTGTACAAACTGGAATAAATATAGAGGACACGTCACTCCATATGACTGCGTGTCCAAAGACTCTCTAACCTAGTACAATATCAGATAGTCCCTTGCTTGTCATGAAACACAATGACTGGACCCATCCTCTACGCTCAGAGAAGAATGTCAGGCTCTGATCAGTGAGGATGACTCAGAGACAGCAAAACCCCTTGCAAATAAAGAACTCTATTGAGACAGACATTTGCAATGCCAAGTAAGCAGGTTTATTGAGAAAATACAGAGCGAGACAAGTTCCCTTCCTCAGAGGCACAAAAGCAGAAGCCCGAAGACACAGCAGCAAGGTCAAAACATGTCAAAACCACCAGAGACTGGGGGATGGGAAGTAAAGTTTCTGGAAACATCCAGAGGCATATGCGCCACCAGTGATCAACCCTTAAAATAAGCTTGGTGCTAGCCAGAAAAATCATCGCTTGCCAAAGGCAGCTTATTCAGAGCTGGCAGCCAAGCAGTCAGGCAGTCAGAGCAGTGGTCAGCAGTGAAGAGTCGTTCGGGGACAGGCAGCATGCTGGACGAGCCTGGAAACACGGCTGGCAGGTCCTGGAGTCTTGATTCGCTCACTGGCTCCTACACACTTAGCAAGTTCTTCGACAGCTGGACACGCAGGACCGCTGGTACGTCCTGGAGACCCCACAGGCTGGTTGGCAGACAGTGGAGACGACTCCCACTGGTTGGCACCCAGTAGAGATGCCACCCAGGGGCTGACAGCCACTGGAGACGAAGGTGAGTGGCCGGCTGTAGGTGGTTGAGCAGGGATTGGAGACACAGGTGGTTTGCCGAGAGCAGGTCACCTGTCCAGGGCTGGAGACACAGGAATTTGACTGGTAACAGGTGGGCTGGCAAGCAGTGGACTCACAGGTGGACCCCTGACAGTGGTCCAGGAGCCAGGAGCCAGTTTGGAAGGAACTGGGCAAATAGATGCCACTCAGGCAGTCGGCATCCTGGGAAGCTGTGGCGGCTGCAGCCACAGGGACAGTGCAGTGTCCTCCAATCGGCCTGGAAGAGCAGGTCCTTGTGGAACAGTTGTAGGACATGGTGCCAGACAGAGAGCGGTGGGTCACTTGCTGAAGCGAGCTCCTGAATTGTGACTGTCCCTTCAGGTTCCCAAGCTTTTATAGCTCCCTGCTGGTGGGTGGGGCTCCCGCCCTGGTCAGCCTGGCTTCTTTGGCTCAGCCCAGCGTGCCTTAGAACATCTTGTGAATCTCTAGGTTAATTGTCTCTTGAGAAGCCTTCATCCTCATAAAGGCAGTTTAGTAGTTTGGTAACTAAATCATAAGGCTTCTGTGCTGTACTTAGTCCCAGGATTAAGAAGGTTACTTGACAGCTTCAAAGCTCTCGGTCATCCCAGCCCACACATTGTCCCTCATTCATCTTGCTTGGATACAGCGAGTGTCGATCTGATGGTAACACCAAACATGCCACCATCCTGCCATCACACACTCTCTCCCTTCTGACCAGGACTCATTACAAACCCACACCCTGTTTGGTTTGTTGTTGGCGCTTAATATGTTTTAAGCATAACTTAATCAGCCATTCTTCCATAGCTAACGGGGCTTCTCATGGACAAGGAACCTCCTTGAATATGCTTCAGGATAACAAGGACAACACCTGTCCGGAAACAGGACACAAGGACTTATATTTAGAGTATGAGCTGGCTCAGAAAATTAATCAAGTGACCAGAGCAAGACACAGTCAGGAAGGGTAGAGGACAGTGGGTCTCACCCTTTATGTTCAAGCAGCAAAACAAATTAGAAGCTAATGTAGTGGGACTGTGTTTGTAGCCAAGTCCCTTTCTAAATAAACCGGATGAGCTTTATTCCTAAAATTTTTGATCCAATAACAATGGATAAGAGTGATTCATAAGATTCATTAATATGCCAGTAGAATAGGCTTAGTTAAATTGTAAAATTATTATAATATTAATTTAAAAGGGTACAGCGTCTTTCTCCCAAGATGCTCGATATATTCAAAAGCTATTTTTTTTTAACACAGACACTTACAGATAGCATGCATTTTTATCACAGACAAACCAAAGGCTCTTGAAGGGATTGTCTACATCAGGGATGGGGGAGAAGCACGTATGGAAGGAGGCACTTAATCAATATTTGGTAATGAATGAATGTGTGAACAGTGCACTATAATATTTAATTATTCTTTTTTATTCCTGGGGAAACCATATAAAGATATCATTCTCCTTTATCTCATCTCACTACAGGACAGTCAATTCTGAACACCTATATGATGGATCCTCTCCACCTACCTGTTCACAACCATTTTTACCTCTGGCAAAATAAGTCACTTTAACATAGCTTAAGTGGTCAGTGATATTTCTGTATCAAAACAGCTGTAAGATCTGATTCGTGTCATAAGCTGGCTTACATGGGGTGGGAGAGAGGGACAATCATGGATTTACATATCTTTGAGGGAGACAGATAGACTATGTTTCAAACACGCACAAAGCCAATAGCTTTGTTAGAACTCTTTGGAAGTCCCTTTGCAAAATGCTTCATCCATCTCTATTCATTACACTAGAGTCCTATCGGAAACTCTCCAAGTTTCTAATTGGAAGCCAGTAACACACCCAAACAAGACGGTGCTGTGCTGTGGGTTGTATTATAATTCCCAGGGATCAGACCGTCTCTCCCTCAGTGACTCGCAGCGTGTTCTCAGGTAGAGGGAGAAATTAACAAGATGACTGCTATCCACAATGTTATAACTATGCTCTTCCCACCACGGGGAATGTCCCAGTTAGTGTTTGAAGGTCGGAGTCCCTGGTCACAGGGGCTAGCTTGCTTGTTTTAAATGGATGAGTAGTTTACAGGCTTCTACCAGCTATGAATTCATTGCCTGCTATGGAAAAGTACTTAATCACGCAAATTAATCAAGTGACAGAAGCAAAAAGTAGAGTCAGTAGTAAAGTTACAGGTAAGTTTGCAGTACCCATTGCCACATTTCTGGAGATGGTAGAGATTTTTACATATCATTACTCTGTCTTGATTCCTCTTTTCCACTGCAAGGTGAAAATTGCAAATAAAAGGATCTTAGAAAATATCTTCCATCAGCTTCAGGAGAAAAGGAAATGAACATTTTTTTAAATATTTTATTTATTTATTTGACACAGAGAGAGACAGCCAGCGAGAGAGGGAACACAAGCAGGGGGAGTGGGAGAGGAAGAAGCAGGCTCCCAGCAGAGGAGCCTGATGTGGGGCTCGATCCCAGAACGCCGGGATCACGGCCTGAGCTGAAGGCAGATGCTTAAGGACTGCGCCACCCAGGCGCCCCGGAAATGAACATTTTTTTGTGTGCGTGACCCTCTTCCAGGCATCGAGTTAGAAGCTTTCCATTCTCCATATTAAATGCTTCCAGCAACCCTATGGAGTAGGTATCATGTCACACAAAGGAGCTAAAGTTCAGGGAGGTTGAATGGCTCACCAAGACCGTGCAGTTTATATTTGACTAAGTTGAGATTCAAATAAGACAGAGCCATGAACTATCAACCTGGGTATATTTAAACATGATAAGATGACTTTATTAAAGCTCCAACAGAAAGTTCTAAAACGAATCAATCGATTAAAGTTCCATTAATGGTACTACAAAGAATGTAGTCTTCATTTCTCTTCCAGTTTCTCAATAACAAAAACTTAAAGCTTTTAAATAGTAAGTTACAAGCACTGCTGTCCTTGTACTTCATGGGTTGCTTCATTTATGTACCTTTGACAATTTTTACTTCATTAGAATGAAATGCAAGGTCACTACAAACAAAGCAGGAAGAGACAGCCATCAATAGCTTGAAGCTACAATTTGAAATTACAATTATCTATAACAGTGAAGATATGTAACTAATTGTTCGACAATAGCAGAGAAGTGATTTGAGTTTGCAAGTCTAAGTTGCAAGACCTTTTTGAAAAAAACAGAATTCACAAACTCTGACATCACCTTAAATGATATTTCATGAGTGGTCTTCTTCCAGTCACAAAGTACCCCCTAGCCAATTATTTCATTCGGTTGTTATATCTAAGGGATCTATGAAATGTAATGCTTTCTATTTGAAACCAGCAAAAAGGCAGGTAGGCTCTCTGGGAAACAGCCAAGACTGGTTTCTTACACTATCCACCCTGGAGTGAGGAAAGCTACAATACCCTGGTGCATTCTATTTTTAGATGCAAGCGTTTAGAGGCACCATATTGATTGACTGCAAGTTGCAACAATGAAGAAACCCACATTGACAACCGCAGGAAGCTTGAAGAAACTCCACACAATTCTACCACCCTGTTAAATGAAATCAACAAATCATCCCTTCATTGGAATGTAAAGAAGGATCTGGCCAGCAGCTATCACCACGTAGTTACATGCCACATGAAGCTTTAACTCCACGAAAAGCCTTAGGAAGGTTATCGTTGTGTCTGCAGAGTGTGAAGTGAGGGAGGTGTGGTGAGAGCCTGCGAGGAGAGATTAAAGACCTGTTACCCATTATCTTCATCACCGACGGATAATTTGCTCTCGTTTGTAAAGAACAATCTAAGCCTTATACAATAATTATCGCAGGCGGCAACTGAGCAATTCTTTCATTCAAAACTGAATCACAGCAATCACTTACACGGCCAAGCGTTTGAGAATAAAATGAATTAAGCATGTGTGGGAGGCTGAACGTTTGATATGCAAGAAGGATATATTCACCACAAAGTTGGTAATAATGTTGACCGATGCCAGTTCAAAAAACCCACTTAGTCTCATCAAATGGAAGAAGAGGGGACTTGCTGAAAAATTAATAAACATAAAATGAGATTTTTGTCATTCTGTATTTTTCCAGGATGCTCATACTCTCAAATTGAAGCTATTCATTATCTCTTAAGAAATATAAAAAAAGGAACTCAAAATTTAAGCACAGAACATAATGGCTGTTTTAAAAATTAAATACATCTTGGCTGAATTGTTCTGCCTTTTTCTTTCCCTACTTCATACAGACCTCTGGGTTAAATCTCCAGAATCCTTATTAACCAAGACATTATAAACCCCCAAAGGCTGAGTGATTTGCACCACAAAACTGAACAGAAATTTATTTTCCAAAGTCTTTTTTTTCTTTTTTTTCTTTTTTTATTTTTTAATAATTTTTTATTATGTTATGTTAGTCACCATACAGTACATCCCCGGTTTCCGATGTAAGGCTCGATGATTCATTACTTGTGTATAGCACCCAGTGCACCATGCAATACGTGCCCTCCTTAATACCCATCACCAGCCTATCCCATTCCCCCACCCCCCTCCCCTCTGAAGCCCTCAGTTTTTTTCTCAGAGTCCATAGTCTTTCATGGTTCATTCCCCCTCTGTTTACCCCCCCTTCCTTCTTCCCTTAAAACATTAATCATAGAAGTTTCGAGTCTTTGGGGCTGGAGGCAACTGGAGGGCAGAAAGCAGAAGGTGAAAGACATAAATGAATACCAGCAAAATAGTTGCTGCTTTTAGA
Organism: Ursus americanus; assembly: GCF_024610735.1. Taxonomy (NCBI): domain Eukaryota; kingdom Metazoa; phylum Chordata; class Mammalia; order Carnivora; family Ursidae; genus Ursus; species Ursus americanus. The sequence continues at coordinate 86,180,246 of NC_142130.1, forward strand.
ACTTGAAAATACCAGGTACACAACGTCTATAAAAATAAACATTTCGAGGATAGTGTCAAGGCTGAGAAATCCTAAATTAAACCACCCTTCTCTTTCTTTTGATGCCTGTTTGCAAATTCATGTAATTTTTCATGTGTGCCTCCACTGGGGATCAAAATCAGGGTGTCTTCAGCAAAAATGAGCAGAATCCCAAGTTTGGGGCCTCAGCAAACTGTCAGGTGGGAAAATCCGTGTGTACGCGCCTGGCATTGCTCTGGTCCCTGTCTTTCAATAGGAGAGGTAAACCCAGTGTGACCAGACACAAGTAATGTTTACATACGGGGCCTGAGAGCAAGGAATCCAAGTCATTCATGTTATCCTACCCTGATTCAGAATTGCTCAGGGCCTACCAGGTACCCAGCAGGGTCAGGATGCCAGCAGCCACGTAAGAGACAGACGTATAAGGTAGTTCTGCTCTCAGCATCACCTAGCCGACCTGTTCGGGATTGGCAGCTGGCTCAGAACTTCCCGAATTGCCCCCCGCCCCCAATGCGGAGGACAGGGAGAGAGCAAAGAATGAGGCAGGCCACTCCAGGCCGGTCTTTGGCAAGTTTTAATGAGCAAAGGGAACTTATATACAAGGCTTGTCTCCGACAGCCGCAGGACGAATGGATCCCCGCATCCGCCCACCAAATCTTAAAAGTTGATAAAGAGGCCTTCACTGGGTTCAGTCACATGCGTCGTGTAGGTGTTCTCAACACCATATCATTATCTCAAGGCTGTGTCCTTGAAGCAGCCTCTGGGAGCGGGAAAGGACAGCGGAACCCACATCAAAGGACAGGGGAAGGGGTGAGGAGCCTCCGAGTGCCCGAGTCCAGCCCCCGGGTCAGTCGGTGGTCACATCCCGGGTCAGTCGGTGGTCATGTCTCTTCGATGACCTTCCCCAACGCCCATGCTTATGCGCTTTCAACACAATCCTCCCTCCCTCGACGCATCTGCCTGATGAGGAGCGGAGTGCAGGCCAGCACCATCTCAGGCTAGTAATCAGACTATCAGAACGGGTCTTAAAGTCCTCTGGTCCAATTCCGTCCTCTGACTGAGGAGACAGTAAGTCCCAGAGAGGGAGTATCTTCGGCAGGTGTATCAGACATCCTTGTGCACTAGTTCAAACTCACGTCCTTCCGTTGTGTTCTCCTTGCACAGGCCAAGCCAGCTCCATGGGGGTGCACCCGGACACTGCTTCTTCACCTTGGGGCCACTCCCCTACTTCTCGCTTCTTGTCCTGGGTCTTCTCCGATGTCATGGCAAGGGAAGCCTATGCCGATTTAGGCTCATGTATGTACCACCCAGAAGTGGGCCCATGCTTTAGCAATGGGGATTGCAAACCAATGGGCAAGTGCTCCCACCTTTTGAACTCCAGGTAGACAGGTGTGAAATTATTCCAGAAAGGCCCACGGAATCACGCATGCGTTGTTCACGATAGTGGCCAACTTGCTTAAACACTTTCTTGAGGTGGCATTCCCGTCCTCCGTGTCACTCCCCCTGTGCCGCAATCCCTGGTATAAAATTTCCAAACAAACTGTCTCAAGCCCTAGGAAAAATCTTGTATATAAACTGAGCATCAACCAGTAACATTTGGATTTTTAGAGCAGTTCCTGTAAAGCCCGAATAAAAACAGCAAGAGTTCTTAAACACAGCTAGATTGTATGCAGATTATAAAAATTTCCTCCAAGCAATGTCACTCACACTGTATTATTTCCTTAACATAGGCTGGTCCCTAAGACTTGACACCCCCAAAAACATTATTATTGTCAGTTTGATATCACAGTTGTTTCCCAATATGGAGGACCCGTTTTTCCAAAGCAAGATGTGAGCTAACTATGAAATGCGAGATCATTTTAGGTAATAAGTGGATAAATACTTTTCACTTTTCATGGCCCCATATTTATTTTTAAATGTATTAATAAAATATGGCTGGATTACCCAAGCCATAATTTTATGGATATCATTACACAGGTTGAGGCTAAAGCAAGCTTTTCTGTTTAGAAAGTGAGTTAGTATAAATAAGAGTATTAAGTGAATAATGATGAGCTTGATATAAAAATATGGCAAAAGTGTCAGCATAAAAATCATGGTGGTGGTTTAAAAAGTATTTAAGTGGTTTATTGGTGTGCTAAGATGGTTTAATAAATATCTAAGTAATAAATATTGTAAGTGGTTTCATAAATATTTTTTTAAATTCAACTCATTCTGTATTCAGAAAACATGACCATTTAACGAGACCCATTCACACATGCCTATATATCCCAAAAGACCTGCTCTCTCTTCTGCTTATTAATTACTTTGTGACAAATTACCTCAAAACTGAGTGGCTAAAACAGCTATTATTGTGCCCTGGGGTTCTGTGGCTCAAAACTTTGGACAAAGCATAGCAAGGCTGGGTCGCCTGTGCTGCCCACACCTGGAGGCCCCGGGGCATCTGGGAGCGGCAACTGTCTGAAGGCTCATTCACTCACTGTCACTGGCAGCTGGGATACCCAAGCATGGCCTCTTCGTGAGGCCAGGCCTTCTCCAACATGGTGACCGGTTTTGAAAGTGAGAATCCCAGAAGAGAGAGTTAGGATGAAGCTGTAGGTTTCTTCTGACCTGGACCCCATGATCATGGGACATCCCTTTCTCCACAGGCTCTGTCACAAGGTGTCCCAAAGGCTCATGTCTGGGGGAAGGTGAAATAGACGCCACTTCCTGGTGAGGGAAGAACAAAATTCTGGCTGAGTAGATGGGACTGAAAACATCGTTTTGGCCATGAAATTAAAATTATTGTATTCCCAGAGTTGCCGGGATGCCAGAACTAGAAATCCCCATGATGGACATCGTTTACTCTCAGGAAATCTGAATTTCACATTTTTTATTATTAGAATGTTCGAAGTGACGAGACGGCTGTGAATCTCCTGTGACGGGGACTCCAGTAAGAATTAGTACCAATACAACCAGTCAACAGCTCGCTCTGACTCTCCGACTTGACAAGCCTTTGACTTGGGCTACCAGCCACTTGGCTGAAGGTGTATGTTCCACATGCAGTGAGTCTGGCTAATGGCAATCCCCAGTTCCTCAAGCAGCTTCAGCCCCTCAGTAATAATCTTTTCTTCTGACTTTATTTCTCATGAAACTCCAGAATCTATGGAGAAAATGTGTATTCAGGGCCTTCCACAACAGATGAAGAAGTGAGACACATGGGAGCCCGGGAGTTACTTGAATCTATGGGAACTTGACCTGTCCAGGTCAGCTCTTGGAAGACTATGCAGTGTTATATTTTAGATGAAATTGTTTTTGCAATTTGTTATGGATTGAAAATTATGAAGGTGGAATTAACCCTGGAAATATCCAATACCAGCAGTAATGCTGGGAAGAGTGAATTGTTCCCAGCTACTGGACTGCCTTCCATTTTTTGCCTCAATTTTATATTCTAAGAGTTCGTGTCCTCAGGATGGCTCTTACTGTTACTGAATTCCCATTATTTAGGGCAAGGGTGAAACAACACAAATATCTTTCGTGTTTTAAGATCATGCATCTTTCCCCACATGCAACTTAGCCACGGTCAAGATCGCGGCTCAAGGTCAAGGCTCAATCTTCTTAGACTAACCATAGACAATTGCTCAGCCCTTGTTTTTCTGACCACGGTCATCTCTGATACTGAACTATGAAGTGAACCTAAAGCCCACAATTGCTTTTGCTCAATAACAAAAGAACTAAAGGTTGATTAAAAACGACCCTACAGGAAAAGAATCACCCAGACCTGAGATAGGCAATTTCATCTTTCCCATCATCCCTTGACTTTAGCATCCTTTTCCCCTATTGATATTAATACAACCACTAACTTTTCTTTCTTTGCCTGGAAACCCGCTGGGGGCTCCACAGCCAAAACGACTTTTCAGTCTGTAGCTTTCAGATTGAGATATTATTCTTAAAGTGATACAAAAATAGCTAATGTATTGGAGAATAAATGGGCACAGGAGGAAAAAAACTAAAAAATAACTAGGAAGACCTAAAAGGAATGATTAAGTTTCAATATGAGGGATTAGATTATGTACTATATATAATTCACAAATAACAGTAGTCCCCAGTTTAGTGCTGCCCCAGAATCTGGAGCTATAATTCAGAAGATGGGCATGGAAAAAGAACTTAATCAGAATCCTTCAAAAATGAAAGAGATAAAATGAATGAAATGTGTGGACATCTTCAGAATTCATCAATTTTTGAAGAGATGGGTTCTAAATGGGGTTTTTTTAGACTAAGTCGTCTTCTACATCTCCTACACTGAGGCAAAAGGATAATTATCATTAGAGAAACTGCACTTCAACTAATGCAAACATGTCAAGGATAATGCAATCTTTGTAGAAGGGTAGAGACCTGCAGGGCATGTGAGAGCCAAGCAGGTGTTCTCATTGCCCACTAGACAAATACATCTTTTTCAGGCATAATAAACTTGTCATTCAGATCATTCAATCATTCAATTCTCGAACTGGACTGTTGAAGGAAAATTCTGTTATTAATTTGGTTTTCCAATAGGCCTACCCTGTTAGAAATAGAATGCACCAAGTATCCAGCATAAATCAGCTAATCTGATTTTCATGTGAATTAAATGGCTCCTATAGTTTATACATCAGTCTCTTGAAGGTTTGGCTAACTTGACTCAGTCCTCCAGAGACTGCTAACCCTGGGTAAACTGACAAAGCCAAAAGGCTTAGAGTGCAAAGTTGAAGAGCAGACCCTGGCCCTCTGGTGACTTCAAACAAAGTGCAGACAACAGGCCCAAACTAGAGAGCCAATCGACCACCCTCAATGACCAAATCGTTTTACCTGCAACAGATAGAGCTTCACATTTCGCTAATAGACCATTTTCTAGCATTATCGAATGAAGTCCTCCTTCTCCAAGTGCCCTTAGCAAATAGAATCCCCTTTGAAGTAAAATGGTTTAAGTGTAGCAGAGGTTGGACTGACCAAACAATTTTTTAATTGGTCATTGTTGCATCTCCAAAAACTATACTGTATCACTTGAAATTACTTTATGTCTCCCACTCCATTTTTTACGTTGCATATTTTAAAGATCTTCCTCCTTAGTTATCTACATCACATAACAGAAACGACCAAATATCACCCAAGTAGTAACGCTGTGACCTCCCATTTATATACTTATAAACTTAAATGCGAAAGTCAAAAGGTCAATTTACCAAAAAATTGTATGCCGTGGTGGGCTGCCAGGAAAAATGTCCCGTAATTGCAGATTCACTTAAGCTAAGACACAAGTTGAATGATTCATCAGAACGATTATTGCTTATTGCAAAACAGTTCTTCAAGTGGCTGTCCATTTATCTGGCTCATTTATTAATTCTTCACCCTTCTTGAGGCATCAGATTCGAGGCACATGTCAGAAGTTCCACAAGTTTGTCCCCCGACTTTCCCACTGACTCACTGCCTGACCTGAGGCTGCTCATTGACACTCCCTGGGCCTGTTTCATGACCAGCTGTAAAACAGTGTTAATGGGACCTGCCTCTCTGGGGAGCAGCAAGAACCGAGTTATGGTTTATAAAAAGCTTTGTGATTCATACATAAAAGGCGCAATAAGAGAGCAAGCTGTCATCGAGCATTACAAACAATTTTCATCCCAATTATTTTCAAGTAAGGAGAGAGGAATATCTTAAGCCTCCAAATGATATGAAAGTAGCACGATGAGCCGGAGAATTTCCAAAACTAAGGTGGGCAATTGCTGATGCGTGGTTGCTGGTTTCTTGTTTGTTGGTTGGTTTTTTGTTTTCTAGGGATGGGAAATGTCCTTTACAGATACGTACAAGGAGAGACAAAACTGAGGGGGACATAAAGTAAACTCTGGGCTCTGGGATCTGGCAATAAGTTTGCCACTTTCAAATATCCCACTGGAATTACAGCCCAGGAAAACTTGAGATGAGCAGTCTTCCTAGTGCAGCCACCTAAAAATCTGATGCTGACTTTACACTTCCTGAAATTGGAGCAGTGATTTCCATGTCTTCCAGGGAACTAAATTAAGAGTTAATCCTAGTAGGTTTATTCTTATACTCAAGGACATTAAATCTAAAAAGTTCTAAATTGTATAAAGGAAAGGTGAGCTATTTATGCTGTGCTTACAATTTCCTACAAACAGCTTAGGAAGAGGCTGTGCAGAAATTCATTATTCATAGCTTGTAAAGTTACAATGTTTAACCCCAACTAAGAATTCCATTTAGCTGTATTGTACTTATTTTCACCTTTAAATTATAACCGCACAGGGAAGAAGTAAATTTTTTCCGATTACCATTTGGTGGATTTCCATATTAAAAAGGCTCCTGGGCCCCCTTGGTACTGAAAGTATCATAATAATAATTCAAATGATTAACATTCACCCTCTTCCAATTAAGAGGGTGTCTTAACTACAGTGATCTACCGGTGAATGTCAGGGTCTTGGCTGTAATAGACAGAGTGGGACTAGAAGTTAGCAATAAGTAAAGAACAAAAAAAAAAAAAAGGAAAATTTTTTTAAAAGGCAACCATACAATGATTTAAAACACACACACACACACACACCTTAAAGCAAAGGTAGTCAATAAGACTCAGGATGACCAAGGGGCTTCTGGAAAAATGAAAAAAATTCTAGGTTTTTAACAGCCTTGCCAGATTTCCATTACAGGAAACCCAATCATCCGGGTAATTTCTGTAATTTAGATGAAGCAAGCAAAAACCATTGCCTGTCTAAATTATCTCATAGTTTCCTGTGAAGATTACATACAAAAACAAGGCTCTCTGACTTAACTAGCTGTGTGACCTCGAGCGAAGCAGTCACTTCCCCAAACTTCTTTCCTTCATGTAAATGGAAATGATAATAGGACCTTCCACACACGGTTTGTGTGAGTGTTAAATAAGGTAATACCTGGAACATTTAGATAACTAAGAAATAATCGTTCTCCATTCTCCTTCTTTTCTTCAAGTCAAGGCTTTGTAGGGGACTGATTTCTCCCAGAAAAAAATTTCAGTTTATTTAAAATTGTAGCAGATTCTTAATCACATAGAACTTTTTGGCTGTAAGTACACAGCATGCAATTAATGAATATAGAGCCCAAGGGACTTGGAATGCTTAATAGTTACAGTTCCATACTGTTAGAGCATGAAGAGGACTCAAGATTCCAACACAAATCCTCTAGTCCCATACAAGCAGTGATCAAAGAGCATTAGATCCCTTGATAATCTTCATAGCTATAGCCAGTGACTAGGTTGTCACTAGCCACCATGGGGACAGGGTAAGGGTGGTCCTCCTAAACTTTAGAAACCAACTGTTCTGAAAGAAGATTCCTGAAGTGCTAAATAATACTTCACTTGGGGATTTTCAAAGTTGTCCAGAGTAATTCTAATGACACTAGAGAGCAAACAAATGTCCCCAGGAAATACTGGTAGAGATCTGTGGGAGATCATCTAAAGCAGCCCACAGCGAATGCAAACATTTTCTTTGAAGTCTTATGTTTGGTCTTACTACAGTGGCAGAAGCATTACCCCAACAGCCAACAGCGGATTCTTCTTGAAGAACTGTCTTGTTAGGACGCTGCTTTGATAAACTCCTTGGGGTAGAAGATGAGACTCTCACAGGACAGTGGTCAGCGGAAGCCAAGACAGGGGACTGCTACCCTTCTCTGCCACCAGCACAAGGGGAACTGCTGCGGAGGGAAAGGGAATGGGGTCGAGAAAAAGGAGAGAGTGCAGGTAGGGGAGAAGAATAAGACAATCCAGTATTGTAACGCGAGGCATCTCCCTGAGAAAGACCAGCAAAATGTAGAGGAAGGTGTATGTATGTGTGCGTGTGCGTGTGCGTGTGCCTGTGCCTGTGTGTGTGTGTGTGTGTGTCTGTCTGTCTGTTGAAAAGGGCCTAATTTTCCCCTTGTTGACAAAATTAGCATGCATCAGAGAGATTCCCAAAACAACTCCTGGAAATGGGAACCCAGAGTCAGGGATGACTTGAGAATATAAACCCTAGGAATAAGTCAAGATCTCCTACTAAATGGCTTTGAACTTTCACAAGGTCAAAATGAACTGACCACAGCTCGATTCCAAGCAGTTGTTTGAATTTCTAATGCTTCAATGACTGAAGAAGCTGAGTTGTTTGTTTATTGATAACGTTCATTAAATCTTTGGTGAATTGTTTGCTTGCTTCTATGCCCAATTTCCTCTTGAGGCATTTTTTTAATTTGTAGGAGCTCTTTATATATTAAGCATATGAGTGCCTTGACAGAGCTTTGCGATTTATTTTCCTCTTTGGCTTTTATATTTTAATTTGGAACATTCTACTGTTGGTACACATTTATGAACTATTTCTAATAGTTTCTGCCTCTGTTGTTATGTTTCAACAAACCTTGGTTACTCCAAAAGGTTCATCCACACTTTTTACTAGATTTGTAATAAATTTATTTTTAACACGTAACTCTGTGATTTTTTCCGGAATTTAACTTGCCATAAATTTATTTAGAATGTTGATATTATATTTTATAAATGAGATTGGTTGTTTTGCTTTCTCTTTTGTACTTTCATGACCCAATTTGGGTAATACTGGTTTGTAAAATAACTAGTTTGTGGGTCATCCGTGTGCCATAGCAGAGCTCATAGACCACAGCACTGATGAATGTTCTTACCTGTCCTTTGCAGAGTAACAGAGTTCCAGTGTTCCAGCCCAAGGCATTTTCACCGGTTATTTTTTATTTTTATTTTTTTAAGTAGGATCCGCTCCCTGTGTGGAGCCCAATGTGAGGCTTGAACTCACGACCCTGAGGTCAAGACTCTGACACATAATCGACTGAGCTACCCAGGCATGCCTTCAGAGAGTCATTTTTGACAAACATCTTCCATATGTAACTCAAGTATTTGTTTATATGCTCAGATTCTTTTTTTCTTCTTATTGAATCCCCTTTTATATTTCCTCTTATTCATTTTTTTTGAGTTTTGAGAATTATTTAGGGCAGAATCACAAATAATATCTGCTTATAATTTTTAATTGCTTTTTATTTATTTTTATTTTTTCTTCTAATATTTTTTAATTTAAATTCAATTAATTAAAATAGAGTGTATTATTAGTTTCAGAGGTAGAGATCAGTGGTTCTTCAGTTGTATATAACACCCAGTGCTCATTTCATCACATGTGCTCCTTATTGTCCGTCGCCCAGTTACCCCATCCCTCCACCCCTCAGTTAGTTTGTTTCCTATGATTAAGAGTTTCATGGTTTGTCTCCCTCTCTGATTTCATCTTGTTTTATATTTTCTTAAATTCCACATATGAGTGAGATCATATGATAATTGTCTTTCTCTGACTGACTTATTTCGCTTAGCATAATACCCTCTAGTTCCATCCCCATTGTTGCAAATGGCAAGATATCATTTTTTGATGGCTGAGTAGTATTCCATTGTATATATACACACACACCACATCTTTATCCATTCCTCTGTTGATGGACATCTGGGCTCTTTCCATAGTTTGGCTATTGTGGACATTGCTGCGATAAACACTGGGGTGCAGGTGCCCCTTTGGATCACAACATTTGTATCTTTGGAGCAAATACCTAGTAGTGCAATGGCTGGGTCTTAGGGTAGCTCTATTTTTAACTTCTGGAGGAACCTCCATAATGTTTTCCAGAGTGACTGTACCAGTGTGCATTCCCACCAACAGTGTAAGAGGGTTCCCCTTTCACCACATCCTCGCAAACATTTGTTGTTTCCTGACTTGGTCATTTTAGCCATTCTTAAAGGTGTGAGTTGGTATCTCATTGTGATTTTGATTTGTATTTCCCTGATGACAAGTGATGTTGAGCATTTTTTGTCTTCTTTATGTCTTCTGTATGTCTTTTTTTGAGAAATGTCTGTTCATGTCTTCTGCCCATTCCTTGACTGGATTTCTTTTGTACTTTGGGTGTTGAGTTTGATAAGTTCTTTATATATTTTGGATACTAAGCCTTTATCTGATAAAACATTTGCAAATATCTTCTCCCATTCTGTCAGTTGTCTTTTGTTTTTGTCGACTGTTTCCTTTGCTGTGCAGAAGTTTTTATCTTGATGAAGTCCCAGTAGTTCATTTTTGCCTTTGTTTTCCTTGCCTTTGGAGACGTGTCTAGCAAGAAGTTGCTGCGGCCGAGGTCACAGAGGTTGCTGCCTATGTTCTCCTCTAGGATTTTGATGGATTCCTGTCTCACATTTAGGTCTTTCATCCATTTTGAGTTTATTTTTGTGTATGGTATAAGAAAATGGTCAAGTTTCATTTTCCTGCATGTGGCTGTCCTATTTTCCCAACACCATTTGTTGAAGAGACTGTCTGCTTATAATTTTTTATCTCTCAATATGTGTCCTTCTCTTTTGTAGTGAGGCATCAATTACCTTATTTTTTTTATTTTCTAACCTCATTAATTTTTGCTATCTGCATAATTTCTCCATTCTCCTTTAGTTCACCAACATTAGAAAGAATTAATAAATTGTATGAATAGACAATAAAATCCTATAAAGTAAAAAAAGCAAACACACTGAGCTGTATCGAGAACATGGATGGCACAAATTATTGAACTAAAAAAGCCAAATACAAAATAATGCTATGTTCAATTCCATAAAACTAAATTAGCAGGCAAAAGTACACCATATTGTTTGGGTGGCAACTCTATTTTATCTGAAGGCAAGAGAAGTTTGGATGAGAAGTTAGTGGGGTGGAGTGGAAGTATGATTGGAGCACAAAGCTGGTTTCTGGGTGGCTGAGATAAAGCTTGCTCTTCGGTGACTGGTGTTTACAGTCGTATTCACTTAATAATCATGCACCAGACCCTACACATCTATTGTGTGCACAATTCTGTATAGAACATTATACTCACAATGAAAAAATTATCTCACATATAATTGTTATCTTTAAAAATTATATCAGAAAATATATACCTATGTATTCTCTTATGTGTAACTTGAAAGCCTTTATATTTCTACCTATGCCCCATCCTCACCTCCTACTTTCTGTTTTTGTTAGTATGACCTCGTTTCTAATTTTTAAAAAATTTTATCACCTTTCAGTAACTAGTTATGACCTATTTAATTGATTTTACACTACAATCACAACAATCCTTTAGATTTCATTCTGTTTCAATTTTTTTTCAATATTTACCATTATTTTTTATAAAAATAGTTCCATTCTAAATTTGATTTTGCTTTTCTTTTTCTATCTTCTTCAGCTCTTGTGACTTAAAGCAGAGAAAGACAATTATCATATGGTTTCACTCCTTTATGGAACATAAGGAATAGCAGGGAGATCGGTAGGAGAAGGAAGGGAAGAATGAAGGGGGGATAAACAGAAGGGGGAATGAACCACGAGAGACTGTGGACTCTGGGAAACAAACTGAGGGCTTCAGAGGGGAGAGGGGTGGGGGACTGGGATAGGCCGGTGATGGGTAGTAAGGAGGGTGCATATTGCATGGAACACTGGGAATAATGAATCATGGAACACTACATCAAAAACTAAGGATATACTGTATGGTGACTAACATAACATAGTAACAAATTTAAAAAAAAAAAACTCTTGTGACTTAAAATGAGTGTGTTATTAGTGATATACATTTTTTACCTGTTAATATCTGAAAATGTACTTTGCATTCTCATTTGAATGCAAATTCAGTTGAGTTTAAAATTCTCAGGACATTTTTTCCTTAAAATTCTGAAAGTCTTGATTCACTCTTCTTTCAGTCCGTGTTTCAAGGAAGACTCCAAGTGTGAGGATATTCAAAAGACCACGGTCCTTCTATTACATCTCCAGAGTGCATGGACCAAATCATCTTCTCCCTCTTCAGCGTCATCCCTTTATCCTCTTCATCTGAATTCTGGAGCAGCTTTTCAAATGTGTCCTCCCCATCATGATTCCTTTGCATCATGGAAAAAGCTTTTCCATTTTAATCCTCCTAGTGCAAATTTTAGTCCTTCTCAGGCAGATTTTTAAAAACATTTTTACGTGAGTATAGTGGATACACAAGGTTGCATGAGTTTCAGGTGTACAACATAATGCTTTGACAAGTTTACACATGAAGCTGTGCTCACCCCAAGTGTGACCACCATCTGTCACCATACAGAGCTATTACAATACCATTGACTGTATTCCCTGTGCTGTGCCTTATTCCCCTGACATTCATTCCATCACTGGAAGCCTGTACCTCCCACTCCTCTTCACCCATTTTGCCCACCCCCCTCTCAGCCCCCTTCCCTCTGGCAACCATCAGTTTGTTCTCTGTAGTTTAGGTCTGCTTCTGCTTTTTGTTTGTTTATTCACTTGTTTTGTTTTTTCAGATTCCATATGTAAGTGAAATCAAATGGTATTTGTCTTTCTCTGTGTGACTTATTTTCAGATCTTACGGCTATTACATGTTAGTTAGTTCCCTTTCTTCTTTCCCTACCTTGTCCAATCATGTTTCGCTTCTGTGCTCTGTCTCCTAGATGCCCCCCCTCTTTATAAATTTCATTTATTTATTGAGAGAGGGAGAGAGAGCGTGAACATGAGCAGGGGAGGGGCAGAGGGAGAGAGAGAATCTAGAGCAGACTCCACACTGAGTGCAGAGCCCGACATGGGGCTCGATCCTACGACCCTGAGATCATGACCTGAGCCAAAAGCAAGAGTCAGCAGCTTAACTGACTGAGCCACGCAGGCACCTCTAGCTGGCTCCTTTTTAAACCTCAGGTCTCTTGTTTTATGACCACATGCTTCCATTTTCTAGCGTTTCATTGAAAACACAAAGAACTTATTCTGAATTTGTCTTCTTTCCTACGGAAATTTATTTCTCTTAGAAATACAACGTGTGTATCTTCTTCCTTTCTGGCCTCAGAATACTTGGTTTGGTCCCACGCTGAGTCGCTCCAGTGCAGTGCCTCCGTAGTTAATAAGGATGGTTTATGCTCTTTGGATCCCCCTCGCTGACTTTTCTATTTTTCTTAAAATTGTCTTTGCAGACGTTAAGCCGCAAGGTTACTCTCTATAAATTCCTCGTGCAGCTGGCAGTTTCAGAGGCTGAGGAAATGGAGAAGAAACTCTTTCCAGAGATCCACTCTGCTAAGGATCAGCTTCTGGACTTTTCTGCTCTTTGGTTTATCCATAACACCAGGTTCATGGAAAATCTTGCCCAATCTGCTTTCCCAGGCTGCTGTTTACCACATCAAATAGAAAACGAAATGTGTCCAGAAGAAATTTCACCTCACTGGCAGCTTTCTGCTTGATGGGACTCTTGCATGAACTCTCAAGTCTCCCTCCTACGGTGCTTTCATCTGCTGTGAACCTACATCCATGACAGGTGGACCAGCAGACATACCGGACTTTCCCTAATGTCCCCATGGTCTGTAGGGCTCACCCCCCAAACTGGCAACTGGTGGAACATTTCTGAAAGTATGAGTCAACCCTGTATCCTCCTTGCCTTGCTTCATTTTGGAAAAATCTGCATTAAATAGCAAAGAAATGTTCCCAGCTTTTTAGCATTTCCTTTTTATAATTTCCAACAGTGATGTCTGATCCCTGATATTTTTATATTTTTTCCGTTACTCTGTCAGTCAAAAGAGAAGTGCCACAGTGTACAAATGATCACAGCCATCATTACCTGAAAGTCATAACATAAATATTTTTAAACTACCTAATGAGCTAGAAATGCCAAAGTTCTCCAAGTGGGCCAGCCCTGCAGACAGATAAGCAGTGACAGAGAGGTCCAGAGAACACTCGGCACAGCCTCTCTCTTGGTAAGTCTCACACATCACATCTGTCATTTTGCTGAGCCTTCTCATTCAGTCTGCTGTTAGCTCCATTTGCAGGTGAGTCACCTCAAAACTTCAAGCTGCAAAATGGCCCAGTTGCAGCAGGGAATGATGACGCTTTCCAAAATCTTGTGAAATAAGATGATTTGTGAGCAGAATCATGCAAACCATGTTTCTCAGGGTTATTTTGAGATTTTTGCTTTTCCTTTCTCCCTGATAACTTTAACTCAGATGAGTATGTGGGGCTTTGTGGTGCTAATAGATAAAAATAATAATAATAATAGAATTAATATTTTCATTAAATAAGAATCCACTTATAGAAATGCATTTGCACTGTGTTCCCCACATGACACTGTAAAAACATCAAGATGGAATTAAACACCTTTCTCAGAGTCCGAAATCTTAAAACATATGAGGTCTTAAGTTCTCCATAAGGTGCTGGGTAAGCTGAAATCATTATTTAGCAACGGGAAAGATATGATGTACACGTTTCAAATGCTTCATGGTGGTTTTCTCTTTGCGTGAAGTGAGGAGATATCTGAGCTGTCAATGAAGAATGGAGGACGTGGAGCACAAAGGAAGAACAATCACTTTCAACTTGAACTTGACCCTGGGCTGATGAGAGAGCCTACAGCTTTGGGAAGGAGTCCCTCATTACCTGACTTGACGCCCACCTTCCCACAAACCCAGAACTAAGCTGAGGTTGAGAAGAGGCAAAACGATCTCTGCCTTTCATTCCTGCCCTTCCAAGTGACTAAGTTTCCACTGTGTTGAAGGTCCCTACTTGCCCTCTCTGACCATCAGGTAAGTGATGAGTCTGGGAAGTGCTACATCACCAATGGAACCAACAACGAAATGTTGACAGTACTACCTTTTGTCAGCTCTCTACAATAATGGTATATAACAAACTCCCCACTGGCTTAAAATAATAAGCACTTATTTTGTTGAAGAGTTTGTGTTGTTGATTGAGGCTGGGTTCCGCTGAGTGGTTCTGGCCTCAGCTGGGCTGACTCTTGAGTCTCGGGGAAGCATACTATTGGCTGACCTAGGATGGCCTCAAGCTAGGATGTCTGGTACAACGTGGCTCTGGTCCACATGTCTCATCTTACTGCAGGCCAGCCAGGCACCTGGTCACCGCAATCCCAGAAGAGCAAGAGAACAAGGAAAAGTATGCGAGTGTTTTTTCAGACCTCCACGTGGGGGGTCACATTTGCTAACATCAGTAAAATCAGGATGGCACCTTGAGGCAGATACATGTAAGTTACATGGAAGCAACAAAGTGAGGTCCCCTGAAATGATAACATAAAATCAACCTTTTGAAGTGCAGTGCAAAATTCGTCAGTGCATTATTCTAAATAATGACATGCAAAAGTAAATTAGAAATCAAAGGTATATTTCCTCACAATAATGGTTAGGAATACATCACTGATTGAAGATCAGTGCATTAAAAATTCTCATAGTTTGAGTTCACTGAATGCTTTTGAAGCAAATTCTGTCCCTTCCTTCCAGATGTTTGATATTTGACGCAGAATACTTAGCTATAGGTCCTTAGTTGTTGCATGGATTCGTTTGTGATCAAACTTTATCTCTGAAAAGTTGAATATGACTCAAATATCTCAGGTTAAATAAATTTTTGAGTTATAATTTAGAGTGAATTTCCTACTTTCATCTGCTGAGATAGGAAGCCCAAATTGCTTGGGATGATATCAATGTTTCCATTGTAGGAAATAATGGAATAAATCAAATTCTTAATATTGATGTTCTTGTAATAAAATCAGTAATAACTTCTCTTGATCTTTGACACAATTCTTAATTTAATCACATGATTTGGATGTTTGGTTAGATGAAGTTCTGGCTGGCCAGGCCATGATGCATGGAGACAATTAAATGACAATTAATTAGATTTTGCATGTCTCCTGATATTTTCTGACTCTGATCAAAACAGTAAAGTCATGGTAATAACGTTTCTTCCAAGCAAACAGACTTTGAAGAAAACAATTCTCCTACTGAGGCCTCAGAATTCTATTTCATTTCTGGCCCAGTTCTGTTCTGGCTGGTGATCTGTGAAGTTTCTCTTCTCCTTCTTTTACCTCTAAGCCAGGATAGAAGTCTTTCTCTAAGAAACTGCTGCATGACCAATTTTAACTCTCATGTTACCTTTTTTTTTTTTGACACTTAAATATGGAAGTGGTTCACATAATATACTGTGATTAGAGCCCTAACGGCAGTAAGTGCCTTTCTATTCCATTTCCCTGTTATCAGCATATGGATTGTTCTAGACAGCTGGTTGGACTGAGGTGCTTTCAGGGGCCATCCGATATAGCAAAGTCTCCTCGCCCAGAGAGAATCCTATGCAATGCTAGGAACATTGAGTCCTTTCAGGAATCCTCAAAGAAAAAATGGAAAAAATTGACCAAGTATCTTTCTTTTGTACAGTTGAGATATTCTCTGCCTTCCCTCAATTTCCAGGCCTTGCTGTCATATTACGCAAAATAGCTCTTTATAACAGAAGGTCCGTTTCTTCCAAAATCTAGTATTAGTGCAGTTTGAATAGGCATTCAAATAAAAGACAAGGAACCAACACTATTAGGATGTCGTGGAAAAGTATCAGGAAGTGAAAAGGCAGATTTATGTCTTCCCACTTTGGGACAAAAAAGATTTAACTAACAACTAAAACCTTCTACAATAATGAAAAGAGCAAATCTTATTTTCTGTCCTTTGCTTCCATGCCCAAACACCAGTGATCTGTTAACTGTTGCTTCTATGTCCTGCCCAGCCTTCCCTTACATGAACCTGTCTCCGGAACATGGTTGAAATCGTTCTCTTGAAGATCACCAATGACTGCCTCATCGTTTTTCCTTATTATATTGTAAAGTATAACACAAACAGAAAAGTGCACAAAATGAAAACATCAATAATTTATCACAAAGAAAACAGCTGTGCAACATCCCAAAAGCATTTCGTCATGCCTCCTCTCAATCGCTAATCCCTTCCTCCTCTCCCCCAAAAACATCTATCTTATGCTAACACTGCAGTTTAGTTTTTCTTGCTTTTCCACTTTTTAAGAACAGAATCATGTGTCTGCCTTATTATGGAATTGTGTCTGGCTTATATCACTCAACATTCTGATGGTGGGATTCACCCAGGCCATTGTATGCACGACACGTAAGGAATGAGTTCGTCCGTTTCCATTGTTGTGCAGGTCTTTGCACTGTAGGACTGACTATTCCACAGTTTTACTTACCCATATTTCTATGGATGTACTTCAGGTTGTTTCTCGTTTGGACTATAATAGATAATGTTGCTGTGAACCTTTTTACACAGTCTTTCTTTTTTGTATTCAAATATACAGTCTCTTAACGCACATGTGCACACATCACTGTTAGACAACTGTTAGACAACTAAGAGCAAAATTTCAAGACCGTCTCTTCACACAATTAGCAATTGTGCTAATTCCCACTTCCAGGCAGAAGTTCCTGTTGTTCCAGGGACCCTCCAGGGTTTGGTATTGTCCGTTATTATAGCTTTAGCCATTTTGCAGTGCACATTGTATCTTATTGTTCCTTTAATTTGCAATGTCCTGGTAAATAATAAAGCAAAGCACTTTCTATATGTTTAGTGGCCATTGCATATCTTCTTTTCCTTAATGACTTGTGGTGGTTCTTTATATAATCTGGACACAAGTCCTTCCACAGTTATTTGTCATGCAAATGTATTCTGTCATTCTTGTTTTTCAGTTTCTTAATGCCACTCTTGTTTTCTTAGGTTATTAAATATCTTGATTTTGATATGACCATAATCTTGCCTTTCCTAGAGTTTCAAGCAAATGAAATAATAGATTAGGTAGTCAGTTGTGTTCGACTTCTTTCAGTTCACATAATATTTTTGAGATCTATCCATGTTGCAAGCATTAATATTTTACTACTTTTTCTTCTGCATTAATATTTTAATTCTTTTTACTTCTGAATAGTATTCCACAGTATAGAAATACCACAATTTGTTTATTATTTGTTTATTCATTCACCACTTGGACATTTGAGTTGTTTCCACTTTTTGGCCTCTATGAATAATTGCTATGTGCATTCTTGTACATAATATGTATACATATGTTCCATTTCTCTTGGATAACTAGAAATAGGATCGCTGGGTCATTTAGTAATTGTAAGTTCCACTTTATAAGATGTTGCCATATTGTTTTCCCAAGTACTTGTATTTTGCGTTCCCGCTAAGTACATTGTCCCGCATCCTCACCAACACTTGTGATTGTCAGTCTTTTTAATTTCAGCCATTCCAGTAATGTGTGATAATATCTCATTTTGCATTTCCCTGATAACTAGGGGAATTAAGCATTTTTTTCATGTGCTTATTGGCGATTTTCATTTGTGAAGTACCTGCTTACATCTTTCGTACATTTTACATTAAGTTGTTTTCTAATTATTGGGTTATAAGAAGTCACTGTACATTCTAGATACAAGCCCTTTGTCAGATACATGTTTTGGAAATAGTTATGTCATTGACTTTCAAACTTTCTTTTTATCTAATATGTGTGTTTAAGGCTCTATATTATCCTTTAAACACAGCTTTAATGGCATTGCACAAATTTTGATAAGTAATATTTTTATTATTATTCATTTCAAAATATTTACTATTTTCCCTTATGACATCTTTGACCCATAGGTCATTTGGAGTGTATTCATTTCCAAAAGTGGAGATGTTCTAGTTAACTTTGCGTTACTGATTTTTATAGTTTAATTGCTCTGTATTCATCGACATATTCCACATGATTTCAATCCTTTGAAATTTGTTGAAACTTGCTTTCTGGCCCTACATATGATCAATTTATGTAAATTTTCCATGTGTGCTTAAAAAATAAAGTATATTTCATAGTTGTTGGTTATAGTTTCTATATCTCTAATTGGGTAGTATAGTAGTCATTCACGTTTTTCAAATATTCTATTTACTTACTTTTTTTTGGTCTGCTTTCTCAAACATGTTTTGAGTGGGGCATTTTAAAATTCTCTGTTATGGGGCGTCTGGGTGGCTCAGTCGGTTAAGCATCCGACTCTTGATTTGGGCTCAGGTCATGATCTCATGGTCGTGGGATTGAGGCCCACAATTGGCTCTGTGCTCGGTATGGAGTCTGCTTGTCCCTCTGCCTCTGCTTCTCTTCCTCCCCACTCTCTCTCTCAAATAAATAAATAAGATCTTTAAATAATAATAATAATAATAAAATTCTCTGTTATGATCGGGAATTTTTCCACTTCTGCTAATTTTTGCTTTATATGTTTTTGTTATTAGGTACTAACACAGACATAGAATTTTTATATCTTCTCAGTGAAGTGAATATTTTATTATTTTGAACACTCTACCTTTATTTTCTTTATGTTTTTGCCCTAAAACGTATATTGTCAGGCATGTGTGTGTATCTTATAAGGCTCTACTGTTATTTTTAACATAGTCATTATTCATTTAAATCCGTTCATCTGTTTCTCATTTTCACTGTACTCTCTTTCTTCCTGTATCTCAAATTTAGAGCCTGAATAATGTTCTCTCTGTCTTTGGTGTAGATTACAGGTGATAAATTCTCCCAGTATTTACTTGTCTGAAAATGCTATTTATCTATTTTTGGAAGGTATTTTCACTGGCTGCAGAATTCTTAGCAGCATTTATTTACCACGAACACTTTAAAGATAACATTTCATTACCTTCGAGCTTTGATTGTTTCTCTTCTGAAGTCAGCTTGTCATTCTAATCGTTGCTTCCTTGAGAGTAGTTTGGCTTTTTCCAGCTTCTGGATACTTTTGTGATTTCTTCTTTGTTTTTGGTTTCAGATGTTATATTTTAAGGAACCGAAGTTGGTTGGTTTGTTGGTTGTTCTCCTGCTTGGGGTCTGTAAAGATGATTGAATATGTGACAATATTTTTTGCTAACTTTAGAAAATTCTCAGATTTGATCATGTTGCACGGCGCTTCTGGCCCATTACCTGTCTTCACTGCTCCAGGGGCTCCAGCTCATTCTTTTTGCAGTATTGTTTACACTCTCTCCTCCTGTTTCTGATTTTAACTCTTCATACTTCACTTGGCATTTTGCAGCTGTAGACTTCCCATGTGGTTAATTTCCATATGGAATTGCCTTTGATTCAATTTCAAGAATTGAGATCATTTAAAGCATGACTTCAGTCCCTTCCCGGACTGATCTACCTCCAATTCACCTTGACTCCCAAGGTACAATCATTTGGGTTCTCAATTCCAAATGAAGAATTTTACTGCATCCTACCTGAAGGTTCTGAACTTTAATTTTCTTGTCCCTTGTCACAAATGGTTTCAAAATTTCTGCCCAGTATCTCAGCTTCTCAATTACCCCTTCCAGATTTAGCAAATGTGTCTAAGGGAAAATAGCCTTAAATGTCAGGCTCACCTTTTAGCATGAGTCAACCCAGTTGTTTCTGTGATGGCTTTAAATAGATAAACCATTTTTAAAACATTTTGTCCAGATTTTCTAGCTGTTCTTAGTGTGAGGTTTAATCCAAATTACCTTGTTCATTGCTGGAGAACAAAAACGTATTTGTTTTAAAACTCAGTATTCTTTCCTAAATCATCGCTTTCCTCAATTCTCGGAAGCATTCAACTCTTGCTTAATTTCTAACTCGAGATTTCCTTTCCATTTTCACCAAATGCATTTCTAATTTATTTTTCCCTTTCTTTTTGTTCTGCATGGTCTATTTCTCCAACTCTTCTATATTCCTTCCTCTCTTTTCTGCCAGGGCTTTGGTGTCTGTCAACACAAATATCCCCTTCATACCCACCCTCCAGTAAACGTCACTACTCCTCTGGCAGCATCTCTGTGCATGATTTCCACGTCTTCACCTCCAGTCTGAAAATACCATTTATGATCACACCTCGTACTTCTAACTCCTTAGAGGACCTGTCCATTTAAATACCCAGTCTCGATGTCACCTCCCTTTCGAATGAACTTCTCAACCTAACCAAACCACTTTGAAGTGGTCCAGGACAATGGGAAGCGAAAGAAAGAGCGAAAAGATGTGTGTGCCAAGGTGCCACATTAAACTATTTGGTGACTCCACCAATTCAGAAAGTAAAGATTAGAGAAGAAGCAAATATGATTCTGAGTTTTCTTGCCTGGAAGATGTAAAAGTGCCTCCATCTGATACAAATTAGTTGGCTGGAAAATGCTGCTCGGGGGAGACAAGTGTTATGCTTCTTTTCTTGTTACCTGTCTCTCTACCCACTCTCCCAGATCCTCCCCACCACCTCCATTAGAAATATATTCTGAGTCGTGCTTTCATAGTATTTTTCCTAAAATACAAGATTTCTCACATCTCTGCAAACATTAAGAACCCCAAAATGTCACCTTTATCTTCTGTACCAGCTCCAAACAACTCTTCCTGATTGTTCAAGGCTTTTTGTCATCTGTCATCAGCCATTGTTTCCAATGATGCGATTTCTTCCCTAATCGATAGTCTTCCTCAAAAATACTTCACCTTCCTTCCAGCTTCCAGACTGTTCTTCATGCTGATCTCAAGTCCAGAAGGTTTTCTCCCTTCTCTTAATAGTCTTAATTATTCTTCAAGGTTTGGTTCAAGCCCCACCTCTGTCTGGAAACCCTCTGTGACTACATCAGCTCCTGCTGCTTCCAACATTCTCTCAAAAATCTATTGTACGAGGGTGATGTGAGCAAAATGGCAGCATAGGAATTTCCAGTGCTCGTCCCCTCTCCCTGCCCAAACCCCAGAAATATCAACTTGAACAACTAGCCATGAAGAAAAATACCTTTACAAGAGCCAAGGTTTCTAGGTGCAAGATGAAACACAGAAATAAGAAAGGACTCCCTAATAGATTCACACTCCCCCATCACTCTTCCCCAAGCCCAGGCAACCCAGAACAGAGACACCCTCCCCATGGGAGAAAGAAAGTGAAGTTAGTGTCTGACCTCACCTTGGACCCCCAGCACCAGGCCCGCTGCCACAGCCCTAGGTTCCAAAAAACCATTCAGAAAGATGGCAGACTGGATAACTGGCCTACTTCCATCCGCAGGTGTTCTCCCTCTCAACAGCACCTATGATGTACAGACTTACTACATAAAATTGGAAGGTTCTCTTTGGGTCAAAGGAGGATACACAAAAAGCATAGAATTTATTCATTACATAAATGTTATCAGTAAGCCAGAGGCAGCATGGGAAAGACATTCATTCCCTCAAGTTTCAGCGCTATCTTGACTCTGCCCAGGCCTAAAGCGAAGGGTGAAAATTAATAATACTGTTATATAAAAACAAAATACAGAACACTAACTTTCTTTTTATATCTTTTAAAATTAAACACCAAAGAAATATATCATTTAATTTAATCAACATTAATAAAACAATTTAGTTTAAAACTGCTACTGTGAAAAGAGGATTTTCGTGTTCTGTGTACATAGAGAGCCAAATATTTACTTTCGTGGTTCTTAGTCTTTTAACCTTCTCACCTGGTAGTGGATACATAACGCCCTGAAATTTGCTTTTGGGGTTGCTCAAGAGTGTCTGTTGTATAAAACTCTAAACACTGCTCGTGGCTTTGACATTTAGGGAGCAGGTGGTATGGTGTGAAATGCTTCAGTGTTCTAAAATCTGGCAGCTTGGGTCCCATACCCGAACAAAGGGGGGAGAGAGCAGGTTAAATTCCCTGACCTCTGGAGTTTTCCAAAGGGCAAACTTAATTAACTGCATCCCAGTAGGTGCTTGCGTGTGGAAGAGAAGACAGGAATGGAGTTCCACGGAGGATTAAGGAGGCCGTGCAACCGTGTCAGCCGCCCACTGGGCATCTCATTGGCCAAAAGCAGGATGAAGAGAACTGCCCCGGAGAGTTCAGTGGTTTCGGCAATGCTGCCAGAACTTGATTGAGAAATAACCCTTCAACAATCTTAGCAATAGGCACTTAAATTTGCCACCAGACTTTCCTCTTTTCGGAGAATCCAGGTTATGAGGACAACGTAATGCATTCGGTTAATACGATGGGCCTCTTTTCTAATGCTTTTTGCTACTCAAAACAAGAATTTTTTAATACGTCAAGCTAAGCTGCCTTACTGAGGCACAAAATAACATAATTTAACTTGAAACCTTGAGGGGGAGGGGTGCCTGGCCGGCTCAGTCGGCGAAGCCTGCGCTTTACGATCTTGGGGTTGTAAGTTCAAGCCCCACGGAGGGTATAGAGATTACTTAAATATAAAATCTTAAAAAAAAAAAAAAAAACAAAACTTGAGGTGCAAACCTTGACAGGACTATGTATTTTTATAGAGGTAACGATGGTTCTTCTCAGGACCAATGCATATATGTCATTGTCCCTTGCAATTCAATAGCTTATATTTGTTTGCCTACCATGGGCCAAGCTTTGTGTTGTCACTAACATACGATTTTCCCTGGTGACAAAGCTGGTCAAAAACACAGTCAGCTTTCAGAAAATGGTCCAAAATTTTCCTTGCTCTCCCCAACCAGCAGTCTTTCAATCAGAGGCAAGGTCACCTTGGATGGGCACCAGGAACCCCTTGTCCCCTGGTCAGATTTTCTTCTTTTTCTACTCCGCTGCACCACTGGTATCATCCTTCCTGGCTGAGGCTCCGGAAGCTGCTTGCACCTCATTTCAGGTCCAAGGGTACTTGAGTCCCTATACTCTGGGCAGGGAGGGGGACCTCCCCTTCCTGAGTGAAGCATCCCCAAGACAAACCTCTACTTTGCTTCTGTTAATTACCACTTATGGCACGATTTTCAAGTGTTGTCCTGTGAAGCCATGCTCAGTGCTGATGAAGAGGAAGGAAATGGGCATCAACAAATAACTTGGATTCATTAGGGTTCTCCAGAGAAACCAAACTAATACAATAGAGAGAGATGGACAAAGGTTTGTTTGTTTGTTTTAATGCGGAATTAACTCAAGCAGTTATGGAGGCTGAGAAACCCACCACCTGCCTCTTTATTCTATTCATGCCCTTGATGGATTGGGTGAGACCCACCACACTGGTGAGGCCTCATCATTATCAGTCTACAGATTCTAACGCTCATCTCTTCCAGAGATTCCCTGGCAAACACACTCAGAAATAATGTTTTACCAGTGGTCTGGGCACCCTGTAGCCCGGTCAAGTTGATGCATGAGATTTACCAACAGAACCCCAAGCTGCAAAACACACAACACTGTCCGTAGGGTCTCGGCAGGCTCAGAGACTCCTTGCCTGCAGCAGGGAACGAGCCCCTGGCTCTAGGGCAATTGGGAGTCTCTACGTGCAATACTTTAGGGCAATAATCCAGGGCAATTCTTTCATTCTTTTTTAATAAAATAATACATTTGATTATTCTTAGAAGAAATCACCTATTTGGTGACAGCTGAGAGGGAAAGCAGCCCGTTAACTTATTCAGCTGTATTTCAGAAGCACCTCCCATGAGAAGACATGTAGATCTGAGGCCTATCAAGGAGGCACTGAGTATGCCCTTGTGTTTGGGCCTTAACATATATAAAGAAGTCAGTTAGATCCTTTAAGAAAGCACCTGGCTGTCTGCATGGTCTGACTCAGCCTGGTGTAAGACAGGAAATATTGGCCGGTCTAAATGTAGTTGCTAGCCCCTCTTTTTCCAGTATGTTGCCCCCGGTATCTTGATTCCCTTCTGTAGGTCTCGGGTTTCTCATTCACAAAATGAGGGGTTCAGCTCAATGATCCCTAAGGTCCCTTAAACTGCTGTGATCATTTACTATTAGATCTGCCATTGAGAACCGACGAGATGAACTTGGAAGCCTCCTTGGGGTTGGCCCTTGGACCAAATAATCCTTAAACTAGACTTTAGCCTGCAGGAGGAACACACCCCAGCCAACAGGAAACTCAGCCAAAACCATTGCCAGCCGTTATTTGCACTCTCTTACCCACAGCAGGACAAAAGGCAAGGATGCTCCAGGACAAAGCACAAAGACTGGGTGAGGGACTGTCCCCCCGTCCCCAAGCCCTCACCTTAACCTGACCACAATGAACAAGCAGGCTGAGTTTTGTTTGGTCTTCAATTCCAAGAAGAACCAGGGATTAAGCAGACGCCAGGCCCTGACACAACACTGAGGGGGGTCAGCTTCCAGGGACATGGTGTCCCCACCCTGAGACTCACTCGACCAGATCCGCACATTGCCTTCCTGATCTGCGAAAATAAACACACAATGGGCAATATCTTTGGAGGGAAATGGACTAGCTCATGTCAAACAGTGCCAGGGCTTGGACCCGGATGAGACAAGCAGGTGACTAAGCCTGCAGTTTAAGGAGGCAAAGTCATACCAGGGCTCATCCTGCACCTGCAGGACCCTGGCAGTGAGTGCCTTCTTATATACTATGCCCCAAGCTCTCTGCTGTATACATGTGTGGCCAGCATTTGCACTACCTTACATCTGAAATTTTGTGCCCTTGTCACCTGCTTGTCCCATCCTGGTCCAGGCTCTGATGCGATCGGTGTGACATGGACCCACCCATTTACCTTTAAGGACACTGCCAATTGTTTATTTCTGCTGAGAAAGAAGGCAGTGCTGGGTGCACCCAGTTGAGTCTAGGAGGGTGGCAGGGTCACCCTGTCCCTGGAAGCTGAGTCCCTTCATGTTCTGCCAGGGCCTCGCATCTGCTGAATTCCTGGTTCTTCTGGGTACTAAAGGTCAAACAAAACCCACACAATCCTGGACCTGTGTTTTGCCCTTACTCAGTAGGGGTTTGTGGCTTGAATGTCCTCGCTCCTACTCACCCTGCTATTCTTCCGGGTCATTTTGATCCGCTGCCCGAGTGAATTTAAAAAACAAATGAGACTCAACTCAAATCCATTTTCTAAACCCTTAAATGTACATTCTTTAAATTTATTTATTTAAAAGATTTTTTTTTTAAGATTTTATTTATTTATTTGACAGAGAGAGACAGCCAGCGAGAGAGGGAACACAAGCAGGGGGAGTGGGAGAGGAAGAAGCAGGCTCCCAGCGGAGGAGCCTGATGTGGGGCTCGATTCCATAACGCCGGGATCACTCCCTGAGCCAAAGGCAGACGCTTAACCGCTGTGCCACCCAGGTGCCCCAAAAGATTTTTTAAAATTTATTTGACAGGGAGAGAGAGCACAAACAGGGCTAGAAGGAGAGGGAGAAGCAGACTCCCCGCTGAGCGGGGAGCCCAATGCAGGGCTCAATCCCAGGACCCCGGGATCATGACCTGAGCTGAAGACAGACACTTAACCAACTGAGCCACCCAGATGCCCCCAATTATTTATATTTAGTGTGCATAAAAATCACTTGCATAACATCTTAAAAATGCATTTCCACCTGTAATAGTTTGTGAGGGCTATCATAAAAAGTACCACAGACTGGGTAGCTTAAACAATAGAAATTTACTTTCTTATAGTTCTGAGACTAGAAGTCCAAGATCAGGGTGTTGGCAAATTTGGTTTCTCCTGAGGTCTCTCCCCTTGGCTTGTGAATGGCCACCCTCTTGTGGTGTCCTCACGTGGTCTTACCACCTCTTATAAAGACAAAAGCCAGACTACTTTGATTAGGGCCCACCCCAACGGTTTTGTTTTAACCTAATGCTCTCTCTGAAGACCCTATCTCCAAATACAATCGGATTCTGAGGTCCTGGGACTCGGGGCATCAACATGAGAATTCTGGGAGGACACAGTTCAGCTCATAAGATGCTCCTCTCCAACCCCCACATTTTGATCCAGTAAATCTGAGATGGAGGTCAAAGAACGCGTGTGAGTTTCTTTGTGTTTTGCGGAGCACCCCTGTGATTCTAATCCGAGAAATACAGTTTAGAAGGGACACTACTCCAGGCTCCTTCCTCCTGATTTCCCCCAAAGAAGTCTCCCCACTGCCCTTCCTATTTCTTCTATGCATCCCCCATACCGAGTTTCTCCACCAGTCTATACGTTTGGGTGTTTTGTCCTCTTCCCTATAGTTTCAGTCGATATCCAATGTCTTTAACCACAGGAGCTAATCAAATCAGATTTCCTCAAAAGAGAAGACACAACTTGTCTGTGAGTCTGCATCTCAAGCTGAGAAGCAGAATCAAGAGTGAGGAAGACTTTAGCTAGAAATGAGAAACCAAGCTCCCAGTCCATCTGCAGAAGCGGCCTCCCCTCCGCCAATATAAGAGATGCAATGGGTCCTTTAATGAAATGTTGCCAGCAGGTTTCCCGAGAGGACAGAAAGAAATCTCACTGGGATCAAGCACCGTCCCTGCCTCGGTGGACCCCAGAGAAGACCACCACCAATTCCTCAGGGGTCCCACGAGAGCTCCTAAGGAACACATACTACTCTGCTCCAGCTTAACTGGGCTCTACCAGCCCTGAAACACACACCAGTTCCAGCCAGATGTTCCTGCCCCTCTCTCAGCTCTAATGCACGCCAACCACCGGGAGTTTCAAGACACCACTTTCCCAGGGGAGTGCACGCACTCCGTGCTTCCCATTTGGCTCTAAACTTCTGGAGCAGCATTTTCTCCAGCTGGCAGCAATCCAAACCAGGAAGCAAAACACCCAACCCAAAGACACATTTCCCCCTTGAAGTTTTTGAACAGAAGCCTATGAATTAATCCGAATCTTAAAGACACAGGTCAGTTTGTCTTTTAATAAAATGATGGAGTCTAGAGACCTTCTATTCCCTTCCCTCTCAAGCAGACTTATCTTCTCAGTCCACAGCATTCTGCCTACGGCACAATTTTATGACGTTCCAAAAATATAAAAACAAGAATTATTTATAATTTCAGACTTAGCCTGTTTTGATCAGATTAAGAGAAAAATGTTTACAGGGTTTTGATAAGAAAAATCAGAAGCGAAACCAAAACAAGCCAGAGACTATTTTTGATTTAAAAACATGAGATATTAAGATGTGGCATATGATAAAATTTAGTACATGTATCAAGAGGTTTTCTCAAAGAGGTTTTATTTTCCCAATTCAATCAATGTCTGTTCAAGATAAGGACAGAAATAGCATTTCAAGGATGTTCTCAGGGCTATATTAAAAAGATCCGAAGACTCCAACTTAGGGGAAACCATTGACAGGGTCAGTCCCTTCAGGGGTATCACTAGCTCATAAATCCAAGACAATAGCTGGGGAGGTAAACACGGCTTCCATAAAAGCAACGTGACCATAGATCAGCTAATAACCCAATTTTACCCTCTCTGCTGAAGAAAATGTGCCCAATGTGTGATAATTTGCCAGTCCCAAAATGGCCTCATTACTCATCTCCAATTACACTGTATCCAGGGAACTAGGCCGAAAAATATTTATGGGTTTTTCTCATTTCCTTTCCCCTCTTTCTACTTTGAAGGCTGGGTGGGGGTGTGATGGCCAGCGCAGCAGCAGCTGTTTTGTAACCATCACAGGAGAGGCGTGACGTGAAAAGCTAGTACATGAAGTCTGGTGGACTCAAAGCAGAGAAAGGAGCTGGGTCCCCGATGCATCACTGACTGATAAGCCAACTCTGAGAACCACTCCGTTTGCAGACTTCTTGCTAATTAGACCATGAATATCCTGTGAGTTAAGCCAGTGGTTCTGAAAGTCATATACCTGGACCAGCATCAGAATTATCTGGGAACTTGTTAGACATGCCGATCTCTGGACACCACCCCGGACCTACTGAATGAGAGACCCTGAGGGCGGGGCCCGGAAATACATGCTTTACCAAGTCCTCCAGGTGATTCTGATGCAAGTAAAGTTGGAAGCCACTCATTCAAGCCATTGTTAGTGTGTTTTCTGTCATTTTCAGCTGGAAGGATGCCTGATTAATACTAGCAATGGTATCAAATCTCAATGAGTGTTACCTCTCTGTTATTTATTACACAGAACTTTTCTTCTAATACTTACCACACTGTTACAGGGTCACACGTCACTCAGCACACATAAAACTTCAGAAAAAAATACATATCTGTATTTCTTCACTAAAAGCCCCTTATTCCCTATTATCCTCTATGCTTCTAAATGGCACTTGTGTGCATAGGCACAAATCAGAACAGCCAGTCAACATTTTGGTCTTTTCTGGTTGAAATTGTCTCTTTTCAGTTACATCTGTTCAGGGTCCAATGCCTATCAAAGTTGGTTTAAATCACATCATTTGGGTTTCTCAGCCTCTTTAACTGTAGTGCTAAGTCTCTCAGCATTGCTCTCCTAAACATGGGTGGCTCATATGACTTTTTGGCAATGGGGTGAAGGAATCTTCTGGCTCCTATGGTCTTTGGGCCAATGTCCCTTGTCCTCCGGCTGACATTTGTGGTTGGATTTGCTGGCTGGTGTGACCCAAGCTCTCATTCCTCTTGCTTTGGCCACTGCCTTATGGGACTTTTGAACTGTCCGACTCCTGTGACCTCGGAGTCTCTGCCATGCCCTCCAGGCAGTGTCTGGCCTCAGGAGGCATGTGGCATTGCCTCCCCCCCCCCCCCGCCCCCGCCCCCGGACTGACTGGCGGCATTCCCTGTGGGAGTATCCGAGAGATCCTGAGGGCTGTGCCTGCTGTGAATGCTTCAGGATAGCTCAATCCATTTGCATCTTGTTCTGAGCCATGGCAGTCATCTTTGCTCATTTGTCCCTGGGTTGGTGAAGGGGAAATCTTTGAGGTAATTTCGTTTTCGAGTTTTTAGAATCCTTTACTTATTTAATAGGCTAAAACCCTATGATAGTAACTCTCAACCTAGGGGGATTTTGTTTCCCAGGGGACATTTGACAATGTCTGGAGACATTTTTGTTGTCACAGCTTGGAAAGGGGAGAGGCATCTGACATCTGGGGAGCAGAGGCTAAGGATGCTGCTAAACATTCTAGAGCACAGTGGTGGACAGCACCCCAAATTTCCATCTGCTGGTACATAGGCACTACACCAGGCCCTCCACTTAGCTCGGGGCGAAACCTGCAAATATGATGGGGCATGACTCCCGTGATTATGTCTCTTGATAATGGCAAAAGGAATTTGTGCATCTATGATTAAGATCCTTAATCAACTGACTTTGAATTAAGCCAAAGGGAAATTATCCTGCGTGGACCTCACTGAACCAGGTGAGGCTTATGAGACAAGAAGCAGCAGCTGGCGTGCTTTTACTGGTCTTCAAGAAGCCAACAGCCATGTTGAGAAGTACCCACAGAGGGGACCATGAGGCGGGAAGTGCAGGTGGCTTCGAGGAGCTGACAGCAAGTCCCATCCAACAGCCAGGAAGAAGCTGAGGCCACTGTCCCACAACCATGAGGCCACAGAGCCTCAGATGAGAACTGTCCTGAGCAGCACCTGGATTTCAGCCTTGTGAGACCCTGAGCAGAGCACCCAGCTATGAGCACTTCTGATTCACGGAAACTGTGAGATAATAAATGGTTGTGGTTTTAAGCCACTAGGTTTGTAGTAACTCTTTATAGGGTAGAAAACCAACACAAATACACAGGACATCCCCCTCCTCCAAACAATTACCTACTCCAAAATGTCAACAGTGCCACTGCTGAGAATCCACGCCCTATAGGAAAAAATGTGTTCTCCATGCCTCTCTGTCTCCTACATTTTTAAGGAATAGAAGGAGGAAACTTCCAGGCCTTCCATTATCTCAGGCTATACCTCCCATTTCTTCTATTCTAGGCTGGCAACCCATGTAGCCAGGTACTCGGAGTGTGGGGAGCGGGGCAGGGAACAGACAACCAAGAGGCTTCGAGCAGACTGGAAGCACCTGGAGGAGGGATGGTCAAGGAGGTGGGGCTGCTGTGAGACTTGGAGGAGGTCAGAGAGGTCAGTTGGGAGTTAGTATTAAGTTTTGCTGCATGACGTAGATGAAAGCCACGTCTTCTTCTTGTGGGAAAGACATAAGGGTTCGAAGCCAACAGCCAAGAAAGAATTCTTGAGACGTTTTTGGTGTAAAAAGGTGGTTTTATTAAAGCCCAGGGACAGGACCCGTGGGCAGGAAGAGCTGCACTGGGGTCATGAGGCGTGGCCCATTATGTACTTTCAAGTTGGGAGGGGGTTAGGGATAGCCTAGGTCTCTAAGGAATTTGGAAGCAAGGTTTCTAGGACCTTGAGGGAGCTAAACTATTGTTGGGGAAAGATCATTTATTATCGTCTAATAAAACCTGAGTCATGAGACCCTTCAGATGTATATCAGTGGGCCATATGCTTGGGCGATGATTGCCAACATGTATCTTGGGGAAGGAAGTTTCCAAAGGGATTTTTATACATTAAAGTAGACTTACAGGATCCTGGGGGTTGGGCTAAGATTGTCTTTTGCCCTTAGCAAAGTATTAACGTCTACGCAGCTGAGTTTCCAAAGGAAGGTCATCCTGCCCGTTTCAAGGATGTGTCAGTGGGCTGCAGGTAGTAAGGAAATTTAATTTTTCTTTTGCTCTTGCTTTCCACATCATTCTTACCCCCTGTGAGGCTGTCAGCAAAATCTTCCTCCCTTGCTAATGCTGTGTGACTTTAGATTTGTGTTGGGGTGTGCAACGAGGTAGAGAAAATGCCAGAATATGAGGGAGAGAACAGAGACTTCCCTGGCCACATCTCATGGAAATCTTCAAAACCCTGTTGGAATAGGCATTTTTATGCACATTATTATCATTTTATGGAGGAGGAAATTGAGGCTAACAGATGTTGGTAGTTTCCCAAAGTAACTCAGCTAATAATCAGCTGAATAAGGATTTAGACTCCAGGATGCTAAACAATGCCTCCTCCTCCTCTATTTTGGAGATCTTGGGGTTCTCGACACTCTTCTTTACTTCCATAAACATTCCTGTACTAGGAAGGGCACCCAACCCTTACATTAGAATGACCCAGGGAGCTTTTACAAAACACGGATGCCCCTGTTCCCCTCCCGCTCCCTGACTTCACAGCACTAGGGTGCTCTGGAAGAGTCCTAGATGATTCTAACATGCACCCCAAGGTTAAGAACCATTACTCTAAAAACATAATTCTCTTCATTCCATTTGTGAGGAGAATATGTCCAAGGCCATTTGTTCTTTTGGTATTTTTTCAAGTGGTTTCTCTTTTTAGCTGCGATTGCAGTGATTGCCTGCTCCTGTTTACCATTCCAAGGGTCAGGCTTGTTTGTTTGGTTTTTTCACCAGAAAAAACATCTAACAGCCAAGCAGCTGGCGAGGCCGAGAGAAGCCGCACGGTGTGAAGAGACGCGCTACAGCACTTCCCTGGCAGACCAGCCCTCTCAAGATGTCACTCTTGGCATTTGCTGACTCTCACACTATTTAATCTTGGTCACAAGGTCATGAACAAAGAACAAACAAGGAAAAACGAGTCTTCAACCCACCAGTTGTGACCGGAATATACTGAGACTGTCTTATCTGACGTCTCTTATGTATCTAAATATTAAGAACAATTGTAGGGATTTATTGTTAAAGTGTGCTTACTCTCCTTTTTCTATCAGGAAATTTATGTTATTTTCCCTTTATTTAAAGAGGTTTGGGGGAAGGATTGATGGAGGTAAAGATGCTGAGGGTAAATTTTTATTTTTATCATGACCATCAGGTTACATTTTTCCCCCAATTAAAGCACATAGATCATTGACTCAAAGGAAGGTCCTTTGAGTATAAAAGTAGATATTTTTAAAGTACTATGAACGGTAGAATTCAAAATGATATAAACATAAATGATGATCAGAACCTTAACATGAGTTTGGGTTGTCAATTTGTATGTACTAAGATAAGTGAATCTGTGAACATAATTATTTTATACAGAAGCAAAAAAGAATAGGATGAACGTAAGGTCAATAAAGAACATCTGATCATTGCATTTTGCTGGACTGACAACCTACCACCCTAGCGAGTAGCTTACTATGGCATTTTGTCAAATATTAGTCTGGAGAAATCAGACCTTTTACATAATTTTTAAATATTTATTCATTTATTAGAGAGAAAGAAAGTGGGGGGAGGAGAGAAAGCAGAGGGAGAGGGAGAGAAACAGACTCCCTGCTGAGCACAGAGCCCAATGTAGGGCTCCATCTTATGACCCTGAGCCATGACCCAAGCACAAAACCAAGTTGGATGCTTAATCGACTGAGCCACCCAGGCTCCCCCATAATTTTTAAAGCAAGTCCAATAACATCTTTTTGCTATAATGACTTCACCTATTCCCTAGTTAACACACAGTTTCTAATCTATTATGAATTGAACTGCTGCCCATTATCCATTCCAATTTACGTCATAGATGAGACACAGAAAAGTTAATGACTTAAGATCAAAGAATGAATGATTGCTATAAGCAGGACTAAAACACAAATCTCCTGGTTTGGGGTGTGTGTGTGTGTGTGTGTGTGTGTGTGTGTGTGTGTGTTTTGTCTGTATGTGTGTTTCACATGTGGTAAAATATACCAAAGTCTGTCTTTTCATACTACATAACATTTTCTCATATCATTTCCACTCAGAGATATCATTATATATTTCATATCCCCACCCAGATGAATTTAGGGGCATCTTCTGGTAACACAGAGATTGCTAAACACAGGGCCTAATGAGGACAAGAGACAGACTGCATATGAACTCTCTGGCCATCCCAGCCTGCCTTATTAGTCAACTCTATTCTAGAAGATGGATCCTGGTTTCTCATGGAAAAGCTTTCTATGTGCCATTAGCCATGTAAGAAGCCCCTGGCATCCAATCTTCAAATTTACATTTGGCAATTCTGTGCCCTGTATTCAGCCAAAACTACTTCAAAAATACCACCCCAGGGGTTTTGCAAGCGAGTTCAAAGTCATGTATAATGATTTGTACATTTGTACTTCCCCTTGTGAACTGCTGGGATAATCACCTAAGGCGTGGAAGCTAGCGTATAAGCTTTGATATGCAGAAGTTAGCATTAGCCGCCATGACTGATAATAGATTACATTCCAAATAGATCAGGTAGAGGCCTGTGTGTCATGGGAAAAATGTCATGCAGCCCAAGATGAAATGACTATTCAACAACACATTCAATCGGGTGGCAGTTTATACGTCTAGCGAGTGAGCGGTTGCCGGAATGCAACCAAGCAGATCACCCCATTTCCTCAAATCCATAAATTCTAACACTTCTCTTCTTCCTAAACCCTCCTGAATTCACACCACCTCACCCAGTCATAAAAATAAGATATTTCCCCTCACTCACAAATCTCAATGGACTTTTTTGTTACCAGGGGCATGCCTCAACTGAAACCTTCTTATTATTTTTACATTTATTTTTTTTTTTAATGTAGTCAAGTAACAAGAACTTCATCCAACAAACCTGAAGTTTTGTTTTAAAAAAATTATCTGGTCTAGGTAAATAATTCTATTTAATAGAACTTGGGAAGTTTTCTCCTACAAGGTACTGACACCGTACCTACGTTTCTTCATATGCAAGAATATCATACTCAGTTACCTGGTTTCCCATTTTACAACCGATTTGAATTATGGGAAAATAGAATTCAGGGGATAAATTTTAACAAAGCAGAAATGCTTGGCGTGAGGAACAATCTGACATTAAGGAAGAAAAAAAATTAAAACAGGAAATTATGAGAATAAAAGCATAATGTACTATGCCTTTTAGTGTCATGCCAGACAACCCTATGTTCTTCAGTGATCCTGAAGGCACCAGATTTTACATAACACCAAATAATACATGTGTTTAATAATAGCCTATATAAAGGTTCTCATCATAGCAGCATTCATGAAAAGGAAAAAAAAATAATAAACGTTGAAATAGCCTTATCATCCAACAATGGAAAAACTATTAGGTAAATTATAAATTTTCATGCACTTGAATAGTATACAATCTTTTCAGTGATGTGAACAAAAAAGCTTTTAAAAGATAATCACAAAGGATTCTGAAAAAAAAAGATAAAACCATGCCTTATATATTCTATTCAACAAGGCTGAGAAGTGTAATAGATTTCAGACCAATATTGTTCAAGATGGTTAAAATTGAAAGGCATGATATTTAAAGAAACAACATTTGGGAAAAGTTAGTTACATATAGTAGCACAGTTTTTCAAGATTTAAGGCAAATAAGCTATCCTGGGAAGTGAGCCAATCACGAAGTGCTTTGTGTTCATTTTCTGAGCTTCCTTAAACTCATTCTAAGAAAATAAGTAATACGTTAATCTTATATAGAATACTGAGATGTAGAAATCACAGCAAAGATGGCTTTTCCCTTGGAAAGACTTAAAAAATATTCAACATAAAGCAAAAAGGCTAATGGATCCTTCAACCACAGGTGAGAACCAGAAACACATTGGCTCACAGAGTATAGAAAGTGTGGAAGTCAGGAGCTGGTATTTATAACTACAACTATATATTGTTCATCTGAGATAGAGGAGTTGCATGACCTCAAATGTTCCTTCTAACTCTTACCTTCTGTAATTCTAAGTGTCGTACATAAGGGCAACTCTACTTGGGAAAGCTCATCAATGTATAAAACAAGGATGAACTCTGCTGCCTCCATTACATCTACTTATACTAACTTACTATCTTACATTTATTTCTTTGAAGTTCTAAAAGATTTCACTTTCTAGTCACTGTTTATTTTCCCCTTTAACAAGGCTACATATTCTAAATGCTCCTTATCACTCTAGTTTCTGGCAATAGCTTCTCCACTTCTGACTCTCAGTGGTCTAATGTTTCGTGCACTCTCATTTTGTCCAGCAGCGAATTCATGATGTCTAGTCCTTCACATGACATATTATAGAAGTAAGAATTCTACTAATGAACACTTCTGTTATTCCAATTATCCTACATTTACTTCTAGTGTTTACCCAGGAGTCATATTTAAAAAATATAAGATAGGTACAGTGCAGGCACTAACCAATCAGAATTGAAGTAAACTCAATTCCCATGGATGGAGACTGTGAACAGCAGATACACCCGTACCAGTACATGACATCTGTGTGTGAACATGATATGAATCCCAAAACATTATGAAATAGTATAGTTACACTTTTCCTTTTCTCCCATCTCTCTTTTAGACAAATTAATTCTGGTGAGTTCTCTTTTCTTTTCCCCTAACCATAACTATTTCCCTCACATGTTCCCATATGCACTTTAGCAACTCTTACAACTGCCTGTGAAAATAAGATACTAATCACAATTATTTATCAACCAATTAGATGACCTAGATAAAATGGCCAAGTTCCTAGACATATACAAATGATTAAAACTGACTCAAGAAGAAATAAAAATCTGAATAAACACATAACAAGAAACAATTAGTACTCGAGAAAATTCCCACAAAGAAAGCCCAGGCCCAGATGGCCTCACTAGTGAATTCTATATAATGTTTAAGAAGAATTAACACCGATCTTTCACATATTCTTACAAAGAATAGAAGATCTCAATACCAAAACCAGACAAAGGCATTATAAGAAAACTGTAGACCAATATCCTAATGAATATAGATGAAAAATTCTCAACAAAATATCAGTAAACTGAGTCCAGCAACATATTAAAAAGATTATACACCATGGTCAAGAGGGATTTATCCCAGGAATACATGGTTGGTTCAACATGCAAAAATTAACCAAGGCCACATACTATGTTAATAAAGAACAAAACCACATGATCACCTTAATAGCTACAGAAAAATGCATTTGACAAAAAACAAAAAACAAAAAACTTTCTAGGGATAGAAGAGAATTTCACCTGATAAGGGGAATTTACAAAACAGCAACAACTAACGTCACACTTAATAGTTAAAGACTAAAAGTGTTTTCCTCTAAGATCAGGAACAAGACAAAATGTCTGTTCTTGCCATTCTATCCAACATTCTACTGGAGATTCTAGCCAGGGCAACTAGGCAAAAAAAAAAAAAAAAAAAAAAAGTAAAAGCTATCCAGTTGAAAAGGGAGAAGTAAA
This sequence comes from Ursus americanus, assembly GCF_024610735.1. Taxonomy (NCBI): domain Eukaryota; kingdom Metazoa; phylum Chordata; class Mammalia; order Carnivora; family Ursidae; genus Ursus; species Ursus americanus. The sequence continues at coordinate 86,216,841 of NC_142130.1, forward strand.
ACTATCTACCCACCATTTGCATCAACATGGGTGAATCTGGAGGGGATTATGCTAAGTGAAGTAAGTCAAGCAGAGAAAGACAATTATAATATGGTTTCACTCATATGTGGAACATAAGCAATAGCACGGAGGACTACAGGGGAAGGGAGGGAAAACTGAAGGGGGAGGAATCAGAGAGGGAGATGAACCATGATGGACTATGGACCTGGGAAATGAACTGAGGGTCTCAGAAGGATGGTGTTCAGAGGTAGGGGGTAACTGGGTGATGGGTATTAAGGAGGGCACATGTTGTGATGTGCACTGGGTGTTAGATGTAACTAATGAATCACTAAGCACATCAAAAACTAATGATGTACTATGCAGTAGCTACCGGAACGTAATAATAATTAAAAAAAAAAAAAAACTATCTCTATTTGCAGATTACCTGATCTTGTATGTGGAAAATCCTAAGAAATCCACAAAGAACTAGTAAAGCTAACAAATGAATTCAGCAAGTTTGCAGGATGCAAGGTTAATATACAGGAATCAATTGAATTTTTATACACTTAAATAAAAAATTAAGAAAACTATTAGGAAAATGAAATTAAGAAAACAACTTCATTTATAATAACATCAAAAAGAATAAAATAGGGGCACCTGTGTGGCTCAATAGGTTAAGTGTTGGATTACTGATTTTATCTCAAGTCACGATCTCAGGGTTGTGAGATCAAGCCCTGTGTCAGGCTCCATGGTGGGCATGCAGCCTGCTTGGGATTCTCTCTCTCTCACTCTTCCTCTGCCCCTTCCCCTCTGCTTGTGCTTTCTCTCAAAAAAAAAAAAAAAAAAGAAGAATAAAATAGTTAGGAATAAATTTAACCAAAGAAGTGTGAGAATTGTACATTGAAAACTAAAAAACAAACAAAAACAAACAAACAAACAAAAAATTGTTAAAATAAATTAAAACCTAAATAAATGGAAAGACATTCCATGTCCATGGATCAAAAGACTTAATGTTGTTAATATGGCAGTACTTCCCACATCAATCTACACATTCAATGCAATCCCTACTGAACTCTTAGCTCTATTTTTTGCAAAAACGGACAAGCCTATCCTAAAATGCATGTAGAAGTGCAAGGGGTCCAGAATAGCTAAAGTAGTTTTTTGGGGGTTTTTTTAAGAGCAAATTTGGAAGACTCATACTTCTTGATTTCAAACTTACTACAAACCTACTATAATCCAGACTGTGTGGTACTAGCAAAAGGGTACACGTATAGATCAATTCGATAAAATTGAGAGTCCAAACTAAATGCTTACGTTTATAGCCAATTGATTTTTGACAAAGATTTCAAGAAAATTCAATGAGGAAATAATAGCCTTTTCAACAAATGGTGCTGTAACAGGTGAATACCCACGTGCAGAAGAATAAAGTTGGAACCCAACCTCACGCTACATACAAAAATGAACTCAAAAATTATCAAAGACCTAAATGTAAGAACTAAAAGTATAAAACTCTTAGAAGAATACATAGACATAGTTCTTTTATTTTTATTCAGGCCATCTTTGTACATTTGGGAGTTAAGTCCTTCTTTGATAAATGAGTTGTATTTTTCCAAGATTAGTCATATCTTTTGACTTCATTCATGGTGATTTTGCCAGATAATAATTTTTTTATATTTATGAGGCTAAATTAATCAATTCTCTTTATGGCCTAAGGGTTTTGCAACTTACATAAAAATGGCCTTCCACACTCTGAAATTATTAAAATGTAAAAGAATAATGCAGAGGAGATTGCTTAAATGTCCACCAAAATCTGTTTTGCTCACTTTTAGAGTGGAAGAATTGAAGTCTCGACTACACCGGTTATAAAATTCAAACCCCAAAACGATGCAGACTGACATCTACAGTTCTGAATTCTTACCAAAAGCCCAGCAAACAGGAAAAATGCCTTGTGTTTCGCTTGTCCCAGTGGGCAATAATTTCCTAGTCCACAGGTGGGTCACTTAAGTGTCCAACCTTAATGCAGTTGTGTAAGTTCCAAGACCCACCTCACAAAAGGACAACACTCATCCCCTTTCACCTCACAAGTGTTAAAATCCATGTTGTAACATCAAGACTGACAGCCCCAGCTCGGTCAGCCACAGCACTCACATGCTTTTTGCTCTGGTTTTCCTTCTGGCTTAGTTTCCAACACATGAGACTTTATTTTCTTGCTTTTCTGAGCTATGCATTTAAAATAATGTGCATTAGATGTTACCCCACACTTCTGAGCATTGTGGTAGCAAAATTTTAGTTTATCTGCTTCACTGTGCTTCCTGGACCAGAAAACCACTCTTTAATCTTTTTAAGGGTTTCACTGCCAGTTACTCTGGGAAATCAGACAGAGATTACTAAAATAAAAGAGATGGGAAATCACAAAGATTCTGGAAATCCTACAAAATTGTTAATGCTATAAACCCCAAAACAGTAGCTTCTGACATCTTTTGTAAATGGGGATCAGAAGCCAAATTGTCAACTGCTCTTCTTTCCTGAGAAAGGAGGTCATAAAAACCATCCTAATTACTGACTCCTACACTTTCTACGAGTCAGGTCAACTCTCCTTCATAAAGGCCCCTCTGTAGCATAAAAGGTTTATTCCTCCTATGAACATGAATGATGGAAAGCCCTCTGGTTTACAATGGGTAATTATAATTCCAGGAACCTCTTGATAGCTAATTCCCATATTAGGTGAAAGTCAATTTCCAAATGGCTTTCTGGTACAATTTCTTTAGTAGAACTCTGTAGAACACAAGAATGTCATGGGGAATCAAAGACCCGATGTCTAGCGGGGTTTTAGGCAATATGTAGAAACTACTTATGCTAAAAAATTATTATTTTTCTGGAATTCAAATTTAACGGGCTCTCTCATATTTTTATTTGCTAAATCTGGCAACCCTACTCTATAGCAGTGCTTGGATCCTCTTTTTGTGGCTCTTGGCCCTATGGGTTTCTGGGATAACTTTAGAGAAAACAAAGACTGGTTTGGATAGTGAAAACCTACTGGACTTGATTAATACCCTAGAGCCTACAACTGCACAGGAGATCAGATACAACTGTATTCCAATGCTTTTAACAAAGTTTATAAGAAAGAAAAAAATTATTTTTTCCAGTACATGTAAAATGTACTGGAATTTCTCCCAGATTCTAAGGACACATGACTGAGGGTAGCAAGTGGTGGAATGAATAGATCACATTGCCATTGTAGGTGCCCTTTTTTTTAAGTTTTTACTTAAACTCTGGTTAGGGATAGGGTAATTTAGTTTCAGGTGTACAATACAGCGATCCAACACTTCCATACAACACCTGGTGCTCATCACCACCCATGCTCTCCTTAATCCCCATCACCTATTTAACACTGTAGGTGTCTCCTAATCCAAAGACTGTTTCCTAGGAGGTCCATTCTTACGTTTTCCATATGATCTCTCCCTAACACTGCTCAAATGCACTGAAGGATTTAGACCCCTTTGGCATTTGGGTCCCTTCTCCATACGGGCATCAGCAGGACAGTCACCCAGAATTATAAAATCCTGCATATTACCTGGGGGAATGCTAAAACATCTGCGACAGAAGCCGGATGTTGCTTTACCAAGTGACTCTGGTGATGAGAGTCTGGTTATTAAATTTATGTCAAAGCAAGTAGAGGATAAGAATATTCACTTAAATTCTGAAGAGCCCAGTTGCAGCCATGACACCATCTGCCAATCTGCTGAATCCAACATAGTTCTAAGATTTCTGATCGCTCAACTTTTATCTCTAGACTCCAAACTTTTATCTCTAGACTCCAACTTTTATCTCTAGATCACAGTCCAAAATAGGCCCCCCAAGTTCTCCTTGAAACAGCCTAATGCTTTTAGCCTCAAACAAAATAGGAATTAATTTCAGAATATTCCTCCTTTTTAAAAATAATATTAAGCCAAAAGAGGAATGAAAACATAAGTGATGTATGGGCCGAATCCTGACACAGATGTGCTGTGTGGTGTGGGATGGAAAGACAGTTTAATTTTCATTTCCACTGAGTGCCCTCAGATGAAGCAAATACTCTCCAGAAGGTTCTACCTCTTCAAATTGCCTTATACCAACCGATCCCATAGTTCCCAATTCCTGTCTGCCCCAGAAGAGTTTGTACAATACATTCAATGAACATCCCATGTGCCAATCTGCTAATTTCAAATATAATTTTAAGACTTCTATCACTAAACTTATTTTTCTGGGTGTCATATTATAGGAACGACAGAAACAATACATGCATGAGTTTCATGTAAATTTCTCATTTCCTCATTCTTTACTTTCTATTGCCTGGTCACAGCTTCTTCGTGCCTGTATACCATTGCACACCATTTTCTCTCTTTCTACAATGACTTCCCATAACCTTCTTCTTACCCTAGCCTGACTGCCATGTTCTAATCATTTCCAAGTCACAGCTCAAACATCTGTACAGCAGCCTTGAATGCTTCTTTCACTATAACTTACTATAACATACCTCCATGTCAGCCTTTCTCACTGTTTGTGTTTGAATTCCTCAAGATTAGAGAACTTATCTGTTTATATCTTCTTATATAACACCCAGCACAGCATCTGGCACATAGAAAATTCTCAATATTTGTTCAATGAATTAATGAATAAGTGAAGGGATATAATTTAGTTGAACCATAATGTTCCTGAAACTAAAGTCACACTTTTAAGATTCATATAGACACATAAGTTTCACTTTCCTTAACAGCAGCATCTGCACACTTGACCAGTCCAATGCCCTCCTAACTTCTATGAGACGAGTCAGATTTCATACTAAATGACTCTGTGTCATTCTTTCACCACTACTCAGAAAGGACGCTGCTTCTAGGGACTGATGGTGGCATTAATCCCTGAGTTTAAATGACAACATATTTTCTTAGAGTGAAACATCCATTATTCTAGGTTTGCTATGGCTGTCTAAACATTTACACTCAATTGCTGGTGTGTGCTCACTCATTTCCTATTGCATTCAATGCATAGAAGGAAAAGAATGTGACTTTTAAAAAAATCTTTCTCCTTTTAGGAGGTGAGAAGTTTGTCTCTGTCACAGATACAAGATCACGTAAAATCAAAATGAAACTTCTCAGATTTCTTTTCTCTGAGTCAAATAGCATTTCCACAGTATTGTATCCTAAAGAACTCAATCTCAAACTTTTTACCAAAGAAAAAAGGCAGGGGGTTCCAGAATAGTAGTTGGCTCAAGGTTTTGTGGCCTGACCCAAAAGGTACCCTGGTAAGAGGAAAGTTGAGTTGTATGAGTTTTTAGCCTCCGATGTTTGGAATCATGCTCTGTAGGCTGGCAGCAATGGTATCTGCTGGGACCACACAAGAAATGTAGAATTTATGGTCCTAGCCCAGAACTCTTCAATCAGATCTGTGCTTTAACAAGTTTCTGAGATTCAAAAACACATTAAATTTTTGAAAATACTGCTCTGAAATCTCCATTCTCTTGTCATCAGGGAAATACAAATCAAAACCACAATGAGATACCACCTTACACCAGTTAGAATGGCTAAAATTGACAAGACAGGAAACAACAAATGTTGGCGAGGATGTGGAGAAGGGGGAACCCTCTTACACTGTTGGTGGGAATGCAAGCTAGTACAACCACTTTGGAAAACAGTATGGAGGTTCCTCAAAAAGTTAAAAATAGAGCTACCCTATGATCTAGTAATTGCACTACTAAGTATTTACCCCAAAGATACAGATGTAGTGAAAAGAAGAGGCACATGCACCCCAATGTTCATAACAGCAATGTCCACAATAGCCGAACTGTGGAAGGAATGGATAAAGAAGATGTGGTTTATACATACAATGGAATATTACTCAGCCATCAGAAAGGATGAATACCTACCATTGACATCGGCCTGGATGGAACTGGAGGGTTTTATAGTAAGTGAAATAAGTCGATCAGAGAAAGACAATTATTATATGGTTTCACTCATATGTGGAATATAAGAAATAGTACAGAGGATCATAGGGGAAGGGAGGGAAAACTGAATAGGAAGAAATAAGAAAGGGAGACAAACCATGAGAGACTCTAGACTCCGGGAAACAAACTGAGGGTTGTGGAAAGAGAGGTGGGTGGGGTGATGGGGTGACTGGGTGATGGGCATTAAGGAGGGCAAGTGATGTGATGAGCACTGGGTGTTATATGCAACTAATGGATCGTTAAACACTACATCAAAAACTAATGATGTATCATATGTTGGCTAATTGAATTTAAATAAATTAAAAAATAATAATAAAGTACAAGTTGTCTCCTCAAACTTCTGAGCCATGTCCATTAAGTTCAAATGTGAGTAGGTGCCATATTCTTTCCAACCCAGATCATGAATCAGAATTGATTTTCATATGACAAGAGGTCCGAAGATGATGAGGTTGTAGGCTTAGTCAACCAGGCAGCCCCATGAGCTTGACAAGAACCCAGGGTTCCTTCTACATTTCCTCTCAGTCACACTTAGCACAGTCTCCTCAGGTTAGTTCCCTTTATTATCCCAAGATGGCTGCCATAGTTCCAAGCATCACATGCAGGAACAAAAATGTCAGCAGCAGAAAATATCTGCTTCTTCATGAACATCTGTTTTTGAGAATGAAGAAAACATTTCTCCAGAAACCCCCTCCACAGACTTCCCTTTGTGTGGCACTGGCCAGAATGATGTCACATGACCTTGCCTGGGTCCTCCTTGGTTGGCTTAGGCCAACCATTTTTCCCTTCTTTGTGGTTGATCCCAAAACTTGCTCTCATGCAAAGAGCAGAAACTTGTGGAAAATAGCGTTTGGTTAATAAGGCAGAGCAGAGGTAAGAGCTGGGGGGTAATCTGAAGTGGAGATAGTAGCAGAACAGCTAAGAGAAAAAAATGATAATCCCAGACATAAATCACATAAGCAAAAGAAACTTTATCGCTTACACCTAAAAAGACACTGCTTACAAGAAGCACACATAGGAACCAAAATGGACCTCAGTCCCCAGATAACTACCAGAGTCTCCCTGAGATTCCCTCTTCTCTGTGCCTCCCATCAAAGCCTGACCTCCACCCTCTACCTGGAATGCACCCAAGAAATGAACTCAGGAGCTGGTGTTCTGGGGGGTGCTCCCACATAGATGTCTAGGGCATAACCCAGCACACTCGACAGGTCTTTTAGCTCATACTATAATTGCTTCTCCTATCACTAGCTAAACACGAAGGAGTTATGGGATGGATGCCCACAGCAAAATAAGTCTGCAATTGATTGCTGCCATAGCAACATCGGTGTCTCCAACGGACATCATAGATAACAGGGAAGAAATATATATATATCAACCAAAGAGCAAGATAGTCAAGGACAGCACCACTCAAAATAGTGTGCTCAACTACCATCGGCTTCAGAGGTCTGGGATGAGAAAGAAAAGTCCTCATGTTTAGTAAGCATCCCAGGTAATGCTTGAGGGGTACTTATCCAGAGGAAGAAAGTATTCCTTTTCTTTATCGTGTGATGCAACGTTGCCCCGATATCTTTTTGGATTAAGGAACAAAGATCATTTTCCTGTTACAACATGCCATCCTTACTGGGGCAAGTTGTACATTCCAGTCAAAGCATCGAAACAACAGGGCCCCTGGGCGGTTCAGTCAGCTAAGTGTCTGCTTTCAGGGCAGGTCATGATCCCAGGGTTCTGGGATCAAGCCCCATGTTGGGCTCCCTGATCAGTGGGGAGCCTGCTTCTCCCTCTCCCTCTGCTGGCCTCCCTGCGTGTGTACTCCCTCTCTTTGTCAGAGAAAGAAAGAAAGAAAGAAAGAAAGAAAGAAAGAAAGAAAGAAAGAAAGAAAGAAAGAAAGAAAGAAAGAAAGAAAAGAAGAAGAAGAAGAAGAAGAAGAAGAAGAAGAAGAAGAAGAAAAGAAAGAAAGAAAGAAAGAAAGAAAGAAAGAAAGAAAGAAAGAAAGAAAGAAAAAGAAAGAAAGAAAGAAAGAAAGAAAGAAAGAAAGAAAGAAAGAAAGAAAGAAAATCTTTATTTTAGAAAAGGCATTTAAACAACAAATGCGAAGGTAGTGTGTGTGTGTGTGTGTGTGTGTGTGTGTGTGTGTGTCTGTGACACAGTGCTAAGCCTTTGAGACAGGTTTTGTCAGCCATCACAGCAGTGTCATGTAATGAAAAGAACACTGGGTTCTACCTTGTCTCACCAAACTGTTTGAAGACTCAGATGAATGTATACATTCAGATTACTACATATACATATATGAAAGAAACTTGTAAACTGGGTAACACAATAAAAATGTATTCTTTCCCATTGCAGATTTATAAAATTATTTTCCCATGATTTAGAAGCATTTTTTAATTTTATATTTTTGCTGCATGCAACATCTTCTGGGACTCGGTCATTTTTACGAGGGCTGTCCATTCCACTCCGTTGGCCTTTTCTCCACATGGCATCCCACGGGGTCTTATCTTCACTCACTCACTCATGGGCTACCTGAGAGCAACGTCTGTGCTATTGACTGGCAATGTCTCGTCTGGAATCTTTAGTGTGCACTTTGAAAGCCCTGAAAATGCAAAAGGAATGCACTTTTATTTTTTTTTATTATAATAATATTTTTTATTATATTGTGTTAGTCACCATACAGTACATCCCTGGTTTTTGAAAGAATAGAGTATAAATAAGCATACAGTATCATAAAGCATTCAGCACATAATAAAGAATAAAGTAAAATAAGCAAGCCTAAGTCACAAAAATAAAAAAAATAAAAAAATTTTAAAAAAGGAATGCACTTTTAACCAGTATAACCAAGGAAACACTGAAAACAAGAACCAATTTCATTTCTGCCCTATTAATCCCCCCCACACACACACAAAATACTGCCAACAATAGTATTTTAGGAGCTGAAAGAAGACTTTCAACTGAGAGATAAACAAAATTATTTCCAGAAGGGATGAAGATTGAGGCATCAGAAACAATAGTGGAAGAGGCAGCAACTTTTTCCTGAATCAAAAATTGACCGCAATGAGAAACACATCACTTGCTTCTGCTTACAAACAATTGTTCTAGTCTCTTTTTCAACACTTAACTCTCTTTCCATACTAATACAGTTAGCTAAAACTGCTTCTTTTTTTTATTTGTGATCTGCACTACTGATCCCATCTGGGACAGAAATAAATGGAATATGTACACCAGGATCTCCCCAGCATCGTGTGGTTCTGCCGACGAATGCAATTATAATTCTAAATAAATATGCTTTATGCTCACTTACAAGGAAACTGAACTCAGAAAAGATTTGTGCCCTTACGTCTAAATGTCAGCACCAGCTGACTCCCAAGTGAGTCTAAAACGAATGTCCCCCACCCTGTTTTCTAAAGAAATGATAATAGTACCAGGAGCTATCAAATAAAACTTGAAGGGGTTACAGGGTCCAAGGGACACATACCCATTGTTGCACAAAGACACAAGGCCGGCACAATAAGCCAATAAAAAGTACTCGTCCAAGGTGGATGCCGAAGGATTTATTTACCACATGACGTTATAATAATTGTCATAAATCCTTGCACTGTCCAAATCCTCATTTTCTCCGCACAGAAAGCTAAGGGGCTCACTTTCATAATCTGGATTCTAGTAGGCTGAATAATGGTCCCACGGCACCCCAAGGTCCTAAAGCCTGGAACCTATAAATGTCACATCATAAGGAAAAAAGATCTTTGCAGATGTGTGATTAAACTGAGGGTTTCGACATGGAGAGATTATCCAGTTGGGCTCTAGATGCCGCCACAAGTGTCCTTCTAAAGGGGCTGCAGAGGGAGACAGGGCACGGAGAGGAGAGGCAGCGTGAAGACAGGCAGAGTTTGGAGGGATAGAGACACAGGCGGGAAGCCCCTTTGAGACACAGGAATGTTGGCGGCCACCAAAAGCTGGAAGAGACAAGGAACGGATTCTCTCCTAGACCCTCCAGAGGGAGCATGGCCCTGCAGACAACTTGATCTCAGCCTGATAAACTGAGATGGCACGTCTGGCCTCTAGGATCATGAGAAAGGAAGCTTCTATTGTCTGAAACCAATGAGTTTGTGGCCATGTTACATAAGCCGCAGGAAACTAACACAGGGACCCAAGCCCCCCTTCTTTCTCTACTCCTCCCCAGGCCCCCTGAAGGCAGCCACAGTGGAGTCCCTGTCCCTGTCATACAACCCACATACATGTCACCACATTTTCTTGACTAGCACACTCTGCTCGCCCCATTTCTCTAAAAAAAAACCCTACGCAGACCTTGAAGGATCATTCAAATGTCACGCTCTCCACAACTTGGGCTTGAATTTCAATGTCTAAATGAAGGTTTTGTTTTTAATTTCCCTCCTAACAGATTTACACAACCACCAAGAACAAAGATCTGATGCTACTTTTATGCAAATTAACTTCTAATTATAAGCATACTAGAGCCACTGCTCCTCCAGCTGTACGGAAATTTCTCGTTGACGCAGTTCAGATCTACCAGAGCCAAGAGGGGACTGTCCTTTCAGATGCCCATCCTCACAAATTGACCGAGGCCTTCAGCTTCAGCTTCCTGTGGTCTTGCAAGGCTCTGAACTGTTGGACAGTGACCCCCAGGGATGGGTCTTCAGAGGTCCACACTCTGGGGCGGCTTGGAGCCGAATCACATCCATGCCCCTTCCCGTTGTTGTTGTGGCTGACTTGTATCCACTCACCCCCTGTGAGGACTGTCCTCTCCTTCCTCTTCATCTTGAGAAACACTTTCAGTGCCTCCTCTCCTCTTCTTCCAGCACAGGTCACACCTGGAGCTGGGGACCAAGCACACATGTCTCGCACAGAGACCAAGAACATATTTTTATCCTATGTCTTGACTTTTTTCATTTTTTTTTGAAATTAGTTTTTCATTGTATAAGCAAACCCCATGCACCATAAGAAAGAGATTTAAACAGACAAGTATGACACGAAATGCAAAATTTTCCATTTCATCTCCCAATACCTCCTCCCTCTCTCTGAGTCGACAATATCTCTTAAATACTTTCAAATACTTTCTATAACTACATTACCATATATAATATCTATATATCTTAAAGAGTTCTTCTTTTACAGTTTATTTTATCTTTTATTATGAAATATGGCATAGAAATAAGGAATATAAGAAAAAATTTATGTACAGTTTAAAAAATCCTCATTTTTATAAACTCACCAACCAGATCAAGAAAGAGAGCATCAAGTTACATCAGAAGGCCCTCCCAAATTGCATTTCCCTTCTAAGCTCTCAAAAGTATGTTGATTTTTAGGTAAATTATCCCTTTGGTAGTCATCAGATTTGCTCACCATTATTCTGGCTCTCTCCTTCTGGCCACTTTAGAAGTTCTGGCCCAGGCAGTAGAAGTTTGGCTTGGCCATAGCACTTTTTTGGCAAATGAAGTGTGGTCAGAAGTGTTTGAGGAGAAGCTTTGAAGGTCAGCATATGCTTCTCCGCCTTCTCCTTCTCTGTCTGCCTCAGGCAATGGTCTATACCGTGGCTGCTCCATCAGCGTGGACCCTAAAATGAAGACACTAACAAAGTGAGAACAGAGAGGTAAAGCTTATTTCGAGCCACAGAAGTCTTGAGATTTTTGGTGGCTGCAGGAGAGTAGAGGCTACACTGACGGATCCAACCCTGGCTTCTCAATACAGCTTAATCCCAGTGAGGACGCCTGCGGGAAAACACAGCTCCATCTGCCTATTTGCTTTACATAAAAGCAAGCATGGCGAAGGCTCTCCTGTGACTTCTCAATATTCTATTTTGCAAGTCGATCATGTTGTATGGAATATTCAAACCTAGATGGCATGCCATCGGGTGAATGTACCCTGATTTACCCATGTCACTATTGATGGACATTTATGTAATCTCCATTTGGGAACATTCATGGACATGTATCTCTTCTAGGGGTAGGAGTTTCTCTAAACGTGTACATAGGCACAGAATGTCACCTGAATTCCAAGACAGCTCAAGAGTTCACTTTCACCCACCTCTAACCATACATAGAGAAAGTAATTAAAGGCCAGGATATCTGGCCTCCATGTGGTTCTAGTTGAAAACATCTTTTGCCTGGGCCAGTTCCATATCAATCAGTACAGTTAGGGACAAACGTGGTTAAGAGCTGGCATCTCTGTCCCCATAAACACATTTCCCAAACAGGGTTTCTCTTAAATCATTGTTAAATTTTTCAAAAAACGAAGTAAGTCCCTTTCAAACATTTATGCTTTTTGAAACCCTCTATGAATATGATTTGAGGGCACTTCCTTTTTTTAGACAAGTGTACTAAAACTACTCTAAGGCAGAAAGTATTTATTTAGCAGCTATCATGCATACAGAAGATGCTGGGCATCGTGATGGATGGCAGGTCACACAGAGCAGAGTCCCCGCTCTTCCGAAGCAGCCACGCACCTCACTGGAACCCTTCCGTCCATTCGAAACAACATGAGATGTTATATTCTACTCCCCCCTCCCACATCCAGATACCTGACAGCTTTATCTATTCAGGACCCAGCCAGGAAGCAAACTCCTTGCAAAATAGATACCAGAAAATGCATGCACCCCCATAAGGCATCCCTTTGGTCCTGACTCATGGCCTAGTAATGCTTGTTATGTGGCCACAATTGTATTAAGTTAGCCATCTGGTTTACAAACCTACCACAAGTCAGGACTCACAAGTAAAAAGAGGCAAACGGGGGTAGCAAGGACAAGTGACAGCAGACTTGTGACAGCGAGGGAGAAGGCCAAAGAGCAGAAAAAGCAGATAAGCACACTGACATCTTAAGCGATGTTCACAAGGACAAGTTGGCCTTCATGAATCAATAGGTCCTGGGGCATTTCATCAGAGTGCAAGAGCAGCTGTGCTTATTACCAGCCTTGGAGCATGGAGATAAAGCAAACTCAGTCTATTCTAGGTAAGGAGGAAAGTGAATGTGTAATAAGTTTTTAAGGACTTTTATCTAAAAGGTTACACTTTTAAGAAGCTTTGATGCTTAAATCAACAATATCTTTTCTAGGTCAAAAACTCCGTTATGTCATAACTGTCATTTTTTTTTAATTTTTTTTAATTTATTTATTTGACAGAGAGAGAGAGAGCCAACGAGAGAGGGAACACAAGCAGGGGGAGTGGGAGAGAAAGAAGCAGGCTCATTACGGAGGAGCCTGATGTGGGGCTCGATCCCATAACGCTGGGATCATGCCCTGAGCCGAAGGCAGACGCTTAACCACTGTGCCACCCAGGCGCCCCATAACTGTCATTTCTTAAGCTCTGAGATATGCCATGAGCTCTTTACCTGTATACCCCGCCTCAAAGGGAAAGAACATTATCTTCATAACTCGTTCAGAGTTTCAGATTCAGAGAGGTTAAGAACTTTTCTCAGAGTCACACATTTGATACCTGATTGATGCAAGATACAAACTCTTCTCTTTCTGACTCCAAAATCCGTGTTGTGTCATCATACCACAGGACTTTATTTATCCAAGAGTCACCTTTCTGAGGGTTATTAAAATGATGAAGCTTTTCTCTATATATATTTCATCAAATTAATAGCAAAGGGTTTAAGTACATAACCCAGAGTTATCAGCATGCTTGATCCACATATTTGCCTCAGGGAATAATTAGCTATCCAGGTTACTACTGGGTTTAATTTGTACCTACCATATGCCCTGGTGCCCTGTGGAGGGACGTATGAAGAAATCTTTCAGCTGACTGCTGAGTTTTCCAGATTCCTGAGTTCAGACACCAGAACTTCTGGAGGTCAGCCTTGCAGTGAATGAGGGAGGGTGTCCTGTCTAATCTTAACACAGAAAGGGAGGCCGTGGCACGTGGACATATTTATTTGTCAAATGAAAAGACTTCAGAGTTCTGTTCTAGAAAAGCGGTTTATGTTAAAAGCTGGGGTAGAAAGAAATTTCTTGGGTATACTCGGCAGTGTTCTCTCGAGAGGGAGCAGGGCCCGATCCCTGGAAGCCACAATTCACCCAGACATCCATTCCTGAAGAGCAGGCCCAAAGGTGAGGGGGAGCCAGAAACTCAGCAATAAAATGAATAACATGTTTAATGCAGTATTTAAAAAAATAAAAAGTGGTAAAAATAAGTTCATGATAGAATATCACAAGCTTAATAAACGCAGGATTGGTGTTACTAATTTTTTTTTTCCTTTTGCTTCAGGATCCAATATGATTTTGCACAAGACCAAAGGAGAGTTAACATAAGTATTAAAAAGGGGGGGGGGGTGGACGAATACATGGCTGTAGAAAGATGGTGATTTGGGAGATTATTTTTAAATTACAAGTTTCACTAGATGGAGGAAACAATAATTACCTTCCTGGAATCTTGTTAAGCCTGAGAGGGAATTGCAGCATGAGATAATAACTCAGTTGTAACTGTGCTCAAAATACCTCCAGTGAGGAGGAAAGTAGTTTAAAATCACTATTAGAGGGGCCTGGGGGGCTCAGTTGGTTGGGCATCCAACTCTTGATTTTGGCTCAGGTCACGATCTCAGGGTCATGATCTCAGGGTCATGGGATCAAGCCACATATTGGGCTCCACATTCAGCAGGGAGTCTGCCTGGGATTTTCTCTCTCCCTCTGCCCCTGCCCCTAACTCGTGTGTGCTTGCTCTCTCTCTCTCAAATAAATAAATCTTTTTTTTTTTTAAGGTACTATTTGATTACAGAGCCCACCAATGTTGGGCTAGGTCATATGACTTACTTCGGCCAGTGGAACATGGGCAGAAGTGAAAGTACAGCAGTACAGAGCATAGGCTTTAGGAGACATCACATCTTTCTACTCACTTCCCTTGCAATCCTGTTATTGCTGTGAAGACAGTATGCCCTAGACAGCCTGCAGGTCCCCAAAGAATGAGAGTCACATGAACCCCAGACAAACTCAACCCATGGCCTGAAGCCAAGCCCAATCAACTATGTTGGGGTCATGAGGGTTGCCCAGTCATCCTCAGAGATGCATGAGCAGACAAGGCTTATTGTTGTGGGATTTTGTGGTTGTCTGTTACACAGCAGTAGCTCACTGATACATTGTCAATAAGCCCAAACATTCAGTAGCTTCTTAAGCCTTTGCATAGATCACGGATTCTCAACCCTGAGTGCATAATAGAATTCTCTGGACAGCTTTTACAATTACTATTGCCAAGGTCCCCGCCTCAAACCAATTGTTTCATAATGTCTAGAAGTGTTTACTGGGCATCAAGCATTTTTTAAAGTTCTACAGGTGATTTCAAATGTGGAGCCAGGGTCAATAACATTGATGTAGATCAAGATACGAAAATCTGATCACCAGCATGAAGAAGTATGTCTGTAACCCTATTTGCTCTGGCTGGGCCATTCTTCTCCCCTGTTGGGGAGGACTGATGGAAAGCAGTCCTGGCAGGAGTTAAATAGTGTCCAAGATGGTCATGAGGCGAGGTTACTAATATGCCTGGCGAGGTGTTAGAACCAGAGGGTTATATTAGAATTTATGTGTTGTGAAAATATTGCAGGGATAACAAATGTAAACAGGCTCATCAATAAAACAGAACAGATAAATAATAAATAAATAAATAAATAAATAAATAAATAAATAAATAAATCCATCAGAGAATGGAAGTTCAAGTATGAAGCCAAATTAAGGAAGAAAGAGAGTTGATGAATCAGAGGAAGCAAGACTAGAAGTAGAAAAGCAAAAACTGGTTATAAGTTTGCTATGGATTCCAACAGCATTAGATTCATCTAGGAAATGCAGGACCGCAGGGCTCACTGCAGATCTCCTTAATCAGAATCTGAATCTTAACGAGATCCCCGGGCAATCTGTATGTATATTCAGGTTAGAGATGTATTATTTTACCGGATCCGGGAAACAAAGTGCATTTACCTCCAGAAGATTTTACGTCCTTCCAGCGTGTGATTGCGTGACCAGCCCACGTACACTTAAAGGGAATGAAATGGGACATTAAATGGCAGGTGTGCATACACCCAATAACCCAACAGTTATTCTAATTATTTAAATTTCATGTTTTAAAAAAATGAAGGTTCAGACACCAGAGATTCTGATTTAGTCTCAGGTGAGGCACAAGCATGGGTATTTTTTAATAGCTATTGAAACAATTCTAACGAGCAGCCAATGTTGAGAATCACTACTTTCTGCTCCTTAAAACTGAAAATTGATTTGCTAAAAGATAGTTTTTATTGATGATAATCCTGAACTAGTGTTAATATGTATGTTTTTAAAAGCTGCCTGAGTACCAATCCTGGTTTCAAACCCTTGCTAGCTGTATGACTTTGGGCAAGTCACTGAATCTGTGTGCCCCAATGTCCTCACCCCTGAAGTGGGGATAATAACGGTAACTGCCTCACAGCCTTGTCGTAGGGAGTGAATGAACTATGTGCACGAAGTACTTCAGGAAAACATCTATCTGCTCGGCCTCACTCATCATCAGGGAAATAGAAATCAGAAAGTACAATTGTACATAGTCTGAGAGCAATATGCCGGGGGGGTTCTAAGTTAGGAGAACTTAAGTTGGCAAGAATTGAGATCCACCATTCTGGATAGAATCTAAATAGCCTCTTTTCATAGCAAGAGATTTTTCCTAGGTCCTATCCAGAGCCTTATGATTGATCTGCTATTATAAGGTGGATGAGACAACTGCCCTTGCCGAAAAGAAGTCTAGAATCTCAGAAAGGGAAGGAACTGTGTCTGATATCGGGAGTCTCAGGTCCTACCTCAGATCTCCCACCTGCTTGCTTCAAAGCCCCTTCTGACCACACTTAACCTCTAACCTCTCTGAACCTTCATTTGTTCATCTACCAAAAAGAAATAATGGCAGATCTGAATATGGATATAATTAAATAAGATGGTATAAGAGAACATCCTGAAAGTATCATGTGAATGTTAATTGGTATTATTAGTGCAGAAGCCCTTTCCAAAACACCTCGAGCACAGTGCTGGACCTTCTTTAGATTTCAAAATGTTCCTGAAGAAACTATAGGTCTTGTCTCCAGCTCAGTCTCTCTCCGCAGAGTTTCCAGGCTCCTGTTAGACATCTGGTCAGACTTTAAAAGAACAAGTGTAAAGGGGATGTAGTCATTCTCAGTGAAGTCTTGGTTAATTATCTCGCACAGAGGTAAATAAATAGGAACTTCCAATTTAATTTTAAATAATCAATCAATCTAAACCTTGATCAGAGATGTGCATGCATTTTTCTTGCCAGCCATGTCCTTCCCACAGGTTACTTACTGGTCAGTATTTATCTTTACTTAGGGTTGTCCTGTGTGGCTGTGCAGGATGAGCACTGCAAACACAAGGGAATGACGTCACACAGATCGACGTCCTCTAGAGCTACGCACAGCAGACCTACCCAGCTCTACCTGCTAGCCTGATTTGGCTAAATACTTTTCTCACTCACACAGGGAGCGATCTTCTGTGAAATGGCCCGTGGATAAATAGCCTTCACCTTCCAGATTTGCTGCTAATTGAATTTTGGAAGTGTTGTTAATCCCAGCCTTCATGTCTCCTATAATCATTGCCAGCTAATAGATGCTTAGCAGCACTGGTTTCATAGGATTGCCACCTGTATAGTTGCCCCAAGCCTTGTGCTTGGTTTAATGCTCTGCTGTCCCCATCCTGAAATTCTTAATAACTTTTTAAACAAGAAGCCCCATATGTTCATTTTGCACTGGGCCCTGAGAATTATGTAGTCAGTCCTGATGCTTAGAGTAAATAAAATTCAAAAGCTCATCAAATAGTATCCTGATCTTGGAAGGCTTATAAAAGATGGCTAGCAAGGATTAATATATATTAAGACAGTGACCTACAAATCCCTCCACTTCAGAATCATTTGGGGATTTTGTAAATTTGCAGATTCCGGGGCCCCAGAAGCTGAAGATTCTAATTCAGTAGGTCTGGGTCTCAGGTGCATTCTCAACCTGAGGATTCTGTTAGTGTCACAGTCATTCTGATAGGCAACTAGGTCAAAAAAGTATTGCTATGGGACATGCCAGGGTGGTCTTACCAAGAAGCAGAATCAGGAGGAGTCAATCTGAAAGCTCATAGGCTCTCCTTGGAGTGTTCACTCAAATTAGGGTAAATACCTACTCTGAACCTCCATCAAAATTCCTTTTCCAGGAGGCTAAGAAAAGGACTTTGAACCTCAAACATAGGAGAAATGGCTCTTCAAAATCAGAGGTCTCTTAATTACATGATGCTAAAACTTAAAATTATAAGGTGGGAGAGTTTTTCCTTTTTTTTTTCCCGGTCCTCTCACTAGAAAATTTTTGATGACTGAGGAGTGTGTCCCAAAACACTTCCGAAGGATTACAACTTCAAAAGAGAGAAAGTGTAAGAGGAAAGTGAGAGGAGATATGTGGTACATGGATGCCACTCTGGAAAGTTCCACGGATGACCTGGTCCTCTCAAAACTGTCAGTTTTTCTGGATGGTTTCCAGCTCCGCCAAGATGGTGGCTGGCTCTCATCAATGAACTCAACAAGAGTTCCTCTTCTGCTGCTCCCAAGGCTGAGAGACCTCCTTCACAGGAGAGCAGGGCTCCGCGTGGTCACAGTGCGTCGTATGTGTTTTTTCTCAAGTCTCTTTTTTTGTGTTTGTTTATGACAGTTTACTGTGTGTTGTCTAGATAAATAAACTAGTAGGCAAACCACTACTTCATCCTAAAGCTCCTTTTAGAGAGAATCCTTGTCAGATTTTCCCCCACAGGGAGGAAAAACTTCCTGTATATTAAGAAACTTTGTAAAAATCTTTCTGAATAGAAATTAAATGTGTTTGGGGCACCTGGGTGGTACAGTAGGTTAAATATCAGACTCTTGATTTCAGCTCACGTCATAATCTCAGGGTCATGAGATCGAGCCCCACGTCAGGCTCCACACTCTGCATGGAGTCTGCTTGGGACTCCATCCCCCCCCTGCCCCTCCTCTCCTGCATGCTCTTTCTTTCTCTCTCTCTCTCTCTCTCTCAAATAAATAAATATTTTTTTTTAAATTAAATGCACATATTCAAGGTCTGCTGACATCAGGAGAATTGTGACAGAAGGTCTATGAATCATTATGGGGATTCTTTGCAAATGGGGGTGGAAGAGCAGGAACAGAAACATCTCCCTAGTCAGTTTAAATCCCCCCCACACACACCTACAGTCATCCACTTTAGAACTCTCAAGCCTCCTTTCCCAAAGCCCTGCAGACGTCTTTCGGACCCCTTGTCAGTTTTTGAGAGGGATGCTTATGCAAAGCTAACCCCAGGGGTCTCCTCCTGGTGCAGTTTCCTCCCGCTTTGCAGGGCACGCCATGGCTTACATGGAGACTGGTCCAAGGTCCGGACTGACGCACGGTGGATGTCAATGCTTTCGTGCACGGACTTCCCGTACAGAGCCAATCCCCTCCACCTGGGAATCCTCTGAAGCACCATGTTGCTATCTTCAGGGAACACTCCAGCTTTTAATTTAATGGTTGCCAAGAGCAGCAATCTTAGAAGTGTGGTTGTCAAGTCTCCACAGAGACTTCTTCCAAGTTCAAAAGGACCCTGAGGAATTCTCTCCAAAGTAATAAAAGGGACCATGCTGGGCTCACAAATCAAAGGGAAAAAAGACATCCAAACTCCCCTCTGGGAGGCTATAATCTAGGCTGTCTTCTACGCACTTTGTTATCCATTAAAATAATTTAAATGTGAAGAAATAAAATATTAGTGAAAGAAAGTAAAATACATATTCCAATAGAGTTTTTGAAAGCACTAAGCCCATGAAGAAACCACAGACATATTTGGAGAAGATCGGCTTTTTGGAATCCAGGGGCCTGCTGCAGATATGAGTGCAGAGTGAACAGGAATCAGAAATGGGCTGAAAACCGGGGATTCTCGAACGGTCTTTACTCAGAACAGCACCTGTTGGCACCCAAACCCCCTTCCTCACGGGCTTGAGGAACTGAGCACGGAGGAGAACGTAAAGCAGCCTCTGCTGGGGTCAAGAATAACTCCTCCCCCAGCTATGTAAACCCCAGCTAGTGGCTTTTACCTTTCCACACCAACTTCCAGACCCCCGTAGAACATGATGTTTGCAGAACCACATGAGACTTCAAGATCTTGGCAATGACGCGAGCAGAGCAGGCAACAAGTTGGGGAAAAGTCCGGAGTGTCAAAATGCAGAATATACAGAGAGGGGAGTTGTGATAAGATTTATGGAATGCAAAAGTGAAGTATTGCACTATGATTTAAGGTTACATCGATGACAACAGCAGTAAACAACACAAAAACAGACAGGAGGGGAAGGAGGGGCTCACGTGGTCTGAGTGAGCTAACCCTTTCTCATCATAGGGGTAAATAAATCAATAAACTGTATCAAATTTTTTCAATCAAGTAATTTTTTTGAGTTTTGGACTTCAGAAACAGAAGTAAAACAAAAACGATTAAAGGACTTTCTCTGAGCCCTGGAACCCCTGCTTAGAGAGGGGTAGCGGGGAGACAATTGCTTTTTAGAAAAGCTTTGGTACCATCTAATTGACTCCATGCTTATGGACGAGGTGATAAGGTACATGAACTCTGGAGGCCTTACCATCTGTGTGATTTTAGGTAACGTCATCGAACCTCTCCATGCCTCAGTGACCTCATGTATAAGGCAGGATTACTAATAACGCTTCTCCCCTATTGTTGGAAGAATTAAATGGGATCATGTAATTAAAGCATTTAGCACAATGCCTGACCGAGAGTAACAAACATCTCAATAAAGATGGGCTCTAATAATTATTATTATCACTTGGTAACTTGCTTTCCTTCACTTCATACATCCTGCACAGCTCTACAAATTAAGACATATGATCTAAGTCCCTCTTTAGTAGTTACTTTATAGTCTATAGTATGAAGTATCAGAGCTCTTCAGCCTTTTGACTGCTAAGGTTCAAACATGTTCCTTCTCAAAACAAGGGTTTCTCCAACTCAGCACAATGGGAATTTGGGGTCATAGCATTCTTTGCAGTGGGAGACTGTCTTGTGCACTACAGGCTGTTAAGCAATATCCCTGACCTCTGCTCACCATACACCCCCCCCCCCAAATTCCAGCAACCAAAAATGTCTCCAGACATTGCCAAATGTCCCTCGCAGAGGAGGAAAGGAACAAAGTTGCTCCCGATAAAGAACCACAGATCTAAATGGACATGGCTAAAACCATCCTAAAAACCTCAGGGACTGCCCTCCTAGAGTCAAATTTCTTCTCATGGGAAACCTTTGTTACAGGCCAAGATAAAATACCACGGTATCTTTGGGATTTCACTCATCTGAAATTCAGGGTCAGAGAGACAGTTGGATTGTGTCTTTGATCTAAGATGCACTTTATAAGACTTTGGAAAAAGAGTAAGGGGTATTAATGCTATCGGCCAAGCCAACCAATGGAAAACCACTGAAGCAATATTATTCATGCTTTTGGCTCTAGTTCTTGTAAACTCAATCATAACTTCATTAAATGGGGTTAAAACAGGTATAATTTGTATAGGACCAGCTAATAGTTATTTGGCCTAAATAAGCTTGTTCTTCCACAAATTTTCTTCCCTAACCAAGCCCCACAACCTTACCATTGTGCTCCGAATGATCTAGAGGGAACCTGCAAGAGAAAACAAGCAACTGCACAGAGACCCAGGCCCAAAACGAGATGAGAGCAAAACACGAAATCTGTATCTAAATAACACTAGCTCAGAGTTTACCTTCATATAAGGAGGGCAGCAAGGGAATATGAGCAGAATCCCATGATTATATAGCATTTTAATTTAGAGTTCTGTTTAGCAAAACTATATCCATGTCTTTGGGGATGGCTTATTATAATGGTACTTTGCCGATGTGGTTTCAGAAAATCATATTAAATGAAAAATCCTGTAGAACAGATGTGTTCACAAGTCCCTGTCCACATAGCAGTTGATCTGTTTAATGAAAACACTGCTATGGTTCAAAATTAGTGCTTTATACTGTTACAGTATTGTTATATTAGGGTCTCAGAGGAGCAAGGAAGGTTGGGAAGGAATGAGAGTGAGGAAATTGCCAGAACTAGGGGTCAGGGGTAGAATATCTCCAAGGAAGGTACCTCAATATGGTACAGAGGAAGGGAGATTAAAAAAGAAGTATTATTTAGAAAAAGAAAGAGATAGCAAAACCAGGACCTAGAAACGAAATGTCTGCTTTCTTCAGGTAAACTAAATCAAGCAAATAACACCACCTCTGTGCTCTGTTTAATGGGCTCCATTTAAATATAATTGGAATGTAACAAAGCTACTTGCAACTCTCTCGAATTCATTAAAAGGAGATTTTACCAGGATTCATGAGCTATTGCTTACCCAAATCATCCTTGTACCGGGGGAGTCCTAGGACCACTTAGCTTGGCCTCAAAAGTTGTAGATGAAATTTTATGTGGTTTCTGCACATCAGTTCAATTTGTGGTGATTGTCCAACTAGCTTTAGAATGATTGTTTTTTGTTCCGTCTCCAACGCTAGCAGGAACAACTCCATTTGAGTTTCTGCTGCAAGCAAGCTGCCCCGACAATGCTATGGACCGAATTGTGCCCCCCTGAAATTCGTATGTTGAGGCCCTGACTCTCCATTGTGATGGTATTAGGAGCTGGGACCCTTAGGAAATAATTAGGTCACAAGGGTAGAGTCCCATGACAGAATTAGTGCTCTTATAAGAAAAAAATTGAGTGTGTGCGCTCTCTCTCTCTCTCTCTCTCCCACCCCCTCTCTCTTTCATGCAAGGCCACAATGAGAATGAGAAGGCAGCTACCTACAAGCCAGCAAGCAAGTCCCAACCAGGAACGAAATGGACACGAACCTTGATCTTGGACTTCACAGCCTCCAGAACTATGAGAAAGAAACGTCTGTTGTTTAAACCATCCAGTCTGAGCTTAAACACATAGATGGGCGACACGTTTCTCTTTCTTCTCTGTGTGTGTTGGCATGTGACAGAAATCACTCGGTATGATCCTTGCCCCCAAAGAGCTGCACTTCTAAGTAACGCACAGCCCAAATCCTGTGTATACCCTATCCATCCTGAAACCACGGGAAGGCAGATTGTATCTAATTAAACATAAGATAAGTTTAAAGAAAGCCAATAATTTAATTTTGGATAATGGCAGATTGGGCTAGTAAAAACAAAGATTAACCTTGGGAAAAAAAAACACTGGCAGTTTTTTCAGTTTTAATTCCAGTGGCATTAACATATAGTGCTATGTTAATGTCAGGTGTACAATACAGTGATCCAACAATTCTGTACATTTCACCGTGCTCAAGATAAGTGCCCTGCTTAATCCCTATCACCTATTTCCCCCATCCCCTCTCCCACCTCCCCTCTCCCCTCTGGTAACCATCAGCTTGTTCTCTATAGTTAAGAGTCTGTTTTGATTTGTCTAATTTTTTTCCCTTTGTTCATATGTTTTGTTTCTTAAATTCCAAATACGAGTCAAATCATATGGTACTTGTCCTTCTCTGACTGACTTATTTCACTTAGCATGATACTCTCTGGCTTCATCCACATCGTTGCAAATGGCAAGATTTCATTCTTTTTGATGGCTGAGTAATATTCCATCATATATATATCACCTCTTCTTTATCCATTCATCTATCAATGGACATGGACTGCTTCTGCTGCTTCCATAATTTGGCTATTACAAATAATGCTGCAATAAACATGATAGTTTTAAAAAACACCAAACACAAGGATAAAACATCAACTTATTTTTGAATGCTAACCCTAGGTTAAGAACTACCTAAACTATTGAGATTTTTCGCAAATAGCATGCTTCCTTCCCCAAGAGGCCACCACACACGTTTTTAACTTGAGTAGTTGAGGTTTCTTCTAAAAAATAAAGTTTAGAGCAAAGCTGGAAAAACGCTTGTCATCAAAAGGAATGTAAAACAAATATTTTAATAAAATCTATCCCCTAAGACATTTCTGAGGTGACACCAACTATCTAGTTTCACAGATCTCCAAAGTCATCTGGGATAGTGATTGTATCATTAACTGCCTTCCAACTCTTGTTGAAAAATAAATAAAAAGCAAATGTTTTATCTGAATTTGCTGATGCAAGCAGCAATATAGTTTCTTTGCATTTAAACCAAAAGGTACAGCTCGATTTGTCTTTTTCCACTGGCCTTATTAAAAGAGATTAATATATGTATGGTTCTTTCATAGTTTACAATGCACATGCATTATCTCATTCAATCTTTCCAGCAAGCCTGTGAGCTTTGTAATATCATCATCTCCATTTTTCAGAGAAGTAATTGGACACTAGAGAGGGAAAGGAATGGACCAAATGTTAATCAACTCAAAAGTGGTGTAGCTAGAATTCAATGGGACCAACAGGCTTCTACAGGGCACATCTAGTCTTTCCCCACATAAACAAAGGGTGGCCCTTCCCCAACACACACAAGTGAGCACACACACACACATACACACCTACCTAAGACAGCTTGTTTCAAAAACTGATTATAATTGGCCATATATTTGAGAAAATTTTCACAGATTTGGGATTTTGACTGTCAGTGTATTTTCCCTTCCTTATAATTTTCTTAATAACATTTTCTTTTCTCTGGCTACTTTATGGTGAGAATACAGCACATAGTGCATAAACGGACAAAGTGTGAGTTAATTAGCTATGCTATCAGTAAGGCTTCTGGTCAAGAGTAGACTTCTGGTAGTTCAGTTTTTGAGGAGTCAAGAGTTATACCCAGGGTTTTGACAATGTCAGCAGACATACGTAGGCACCCTGCACCCCCACATTGTTCAAGGGTCAATTGGAAATAAATGCACCCATGCTGGAATGAGACAGCATGGGTTCCCATGTTGGCCCTACTATTTTTACTAACACCGATAATTTGAGCAAATTATTTAAGCACTGTTCCTCATTTTCCTTACCCGTAAAATGGCATGGTAATAATAGAACTTACCTCATTGCCTTCTCGTGAGAGTTGAGGAAATAGAGGTAAAGCACCTCAAAGAGCCCCAGGCACATAGAAAGTACTATGCAAGTATTAACTGTTGTTACTATTATAGTAGCTTAAAAAAAAAATTCTACCTCTTGATCCTTCAAGGTCAAAAAATAATTTTTAAAGCAGTTCCATGATGAAAAATCACTTTCATTTTTTCCCCTTCCTGTTTCCAAGTCAGGGGTCAGCAAAGTACAGCCCGTGGGCCAAATCTAGCCCACTCCCTGTTTTTGCACAACCAACAAGCTAAGAATGGTTTTTCCGTTTTTAAACGGTCGAAGGAGGGAAAAAATCAAAAGAAGAATGCTATTTTCATGACACGTGGAAATTATATGAAATGCAAGTTTCAGCGTCTATAAGCAAAGTGTAACTGGTACCCAGCAGCGCCCATTGATTTACACAGTGTCTGTGGCCGCCTTAGTGGCACGAGGCAGGGCTGACTAGTTGTGACAGACTAATGGCTCGCTAAGCCTAAAGCCTATAATATCTGGCTCTTAGAGAAAACGTGTGCCAGCCCATTGTACAGGTGATTGGCAGACTCCGAGTAATCCGGGGAACTGAGGGAGATCCAGATAGGTCCTGAAAGGGAAATTTTATATTCAGGAAAATGACAAGAGAAAATTTCACTGTTTAGTATTATTCCTTCTGAGTTCAAGGAACGGTATGGCAAAGATGTCCGTTGAAACTATAGGTTCGATTTTAATTACAAACTAAATTTTGTAGATTCTGTGAGATTTGATTATTCATAATAATCAGAAATTATCTGAGCTCACATCACAGATGCTCAGTTTTTTTTTTTTAAAGATTTTATTTATTTATTCGACAGAGATAGAGACAGCCAGCGAGAGAGGGAACACAAGCAGGGGAGTGGGAGAGAAAGAAGCAGGCTCATAGCGGAAGAGCCTGATGTGGGGCTCGATCCCAGAACGCCGGGATCACACCCTGAGCCGAAGGCAGACGCTTAACCGCTGTGCCACCCAGGCGCCCCTCAGTTTTTTATTATAAAAATTGTGTACAGGGGATGCCTGGGTGGCTCAGGTGGGTTAAGTGGCCAGCTCTCGCTTGTGGCTCAGGTCATGATCTCAGGATCCTGGGATAGAGCCCCACATTGAGCCTTGCACTCAGTTGGGAGTCTCCTTCTACTCCCTTTCCCTCTGCCCCTCCCCCTGCTCATGCTCTCTCTCACTCGCTCTCTGAGATAAATAAATCTTTAAGAGGGGAGGGGGGTGGGGGAATGGGATAGGCTGGTGATGGGTAGTAAGGAGGGCACGTATTGCATGGTGCACTGGGTGTTATACGCAACTAATGAGTCATCGAACTTTATATCGGAAACCGGGGATGGTGACTAATATAATATAATAAAAAATCATTTAAAAAATAAGTAAATAAATAAATAAAGTTTTTGTACAGTAGCTAAAAATGCATAGGAAACTCCACCCAGACCAACTTGCGCCTCCAGCTGTAATGCTTTTTCTTTCTCATTTTAATTCATTGCATGTTTATCCTTTTATTAAAAGTTCAAGTTTGAATCTGAAAAATTAAAGATGAAGCATGAAATAAGTTAATCTCACCTACCCACTGTCTTATTTGTCTCCAGGTTTCTGCTCGTTCCCCCCGAGAAGAACTTGTTCTTTCTTTTCTCAATAGTCATAATCCTGTACTTAGGCTTCCAAGTAATTTTTCACACTTTGATACTAAAATATTCACAGTTAGACTTTTCCCATCATGACGTCCTCTCACCCTCCCGCTTCTGCCTTCCTTGTCACCCATAAAATCTTGCTTTATACTTTGGTGAGGCAAAGTGAAAAACAATAAAATAGAAAGTTCTGTTCATGTATATAGTTTCTACTTGCTTATTTTAACTGTTTTCTTTTCTCAGTATTTTGATGGAATTACTTTTTTTCTAAAAACCATTTTTCTGACCACTTTGTGCAATGACAGCCCTGGGGATGCTGTGGTGAGGCAAGGAGCTAGGATTCTGGAGTTTATTTGAAGGTGAAGGGAGAAAGAACCTCTACCTTCAATTCCCGCCCTCCCTGCTGTGGCTGTTCCCTCCACCCGACTGGAGCAAAAGAAGGGAGGAGAGGTAAGGAGATGGGGAAGAAACCACTTAACCGGCCCCCCTGTGCTTTAGTTTTGGTTCAAGCTGGTGTTTAAAGCCGATTCTATTGTGGGATGCTCTGTGGGTTCTTTGGACAGCATCTCCAAGTTGGGGATCCCTCACCTGCAGTTGCTGTGATGAGGGTGAATTTATCATTTCACGGAAAGTTGAGGATTGCTCCTTCAGCCCACCATCTGGTGCCTCCCTCACCTCCACCCCTTTCTGGTGATGTCTTCTTGCTTCTCCCAGAAGTCCTCAGGGCAAGATCTAAAACAACTCCAAGCTGGTACTCTCACGCGCAGCCTTCACCTGGGCCCAGGTGGCCAGAACCTCTGACTCTCCATAGAGTGTACATCGCCTCCCACACACAGCCCTGTCCTTAGCTGCCACAGGCCAGGCCAGCCAGCCTCTCGCCCATGCAGGCTTTTTTGTAGGTAATAAACTACAGGGTTCGCAGTTCACACTCTGCAAATGAGCCCCTTAAAGCCTCTCTCTTGCCTTGAGAAAGAAAAATCCCTTTCATGTTGGCAGGTGAAAAGGTAGTAGGGGTATAAAACATGGGCAAAAGGTGAAATGCAAAGCCCGGCTTTTCCCAAATAAGTTCTCTCCGAGTTCCTGGTTCTTCTCTCGGACTCCAAGACCTCATTCATAGGCTGGGGTAGGTGGCCAGCTAAAGGCCACGACACGGGATTTTGCCTCCCTCTTTTGCAAGTTCTGATGAGGAAGCCCAGTGTTTCACTTTGGAATATGGGAGAAGTTGAGACTCACTACCTTGGAGTCTCAACCAAAAATGAGACAAGAAAGAGTCCTCGTCCAAAGATATACCATTGGCCTCACACATTTAAATTTACCTGGTAATGTTTTTATTTGAGGACAGATGCGAAAAAACCAAAAAATTGGTTTTCTCATAATGTCTCTAGTTTATCAGCACTTATAATCCTCAATCTGGGAAATAAATTATATAATAACCCACTTAAGCATGTTTTGAAAAAAAAAAAAGCCAACAGAACAAACACCTTTGAAGCGCAGCTAAAATCTGGGGTCATGATGAAATCTTAATCTCATTTTTCTTTTCAGTCTCTAGGCTTCTGGGCTTTTTACTTTGATCTACCCTGCATAAAGCTATGGGCAAATGTATCATGATTTTGATCTTATAAAGTGTATGTAAATTCACACACCCTCATATTTGCCTTGTAATAGAGACAGCAACCTATAAAGGATGACACAACGATGACTCAGCAGTTTGAAGCTCTGCCAACAACTACGTCGTCACCTCTTTATATGGAGCTTCTCCAAAATTCTCCCCTGGGAAGCTTCCTTGATGATTGAGGGGCCACTTAGACAAACAGGCATCCGCCTTCCCCAAATGCTGGCAGACATCACCCAAGGAGAATCTCAAATAGGGGGAGAAAGGAAAATAAAGAGAAGAATGTTTTTAGTGCAGAAATAAATATGGGGCACAATTCAGCAGCATTGGATACCAGAATGAACATAGAAGAGAGAAGTTGACAGAGGACATAGGAAGCTGGGTCACACTGTGCAGGTGTCTGGGCCACCACCAATCATCTCTAAATGCAGGAATGTGAAAAACAAGAATTCCAGAAATGCTGAGATCATAGTTAGTGTCGAAATGTTTATGTCTTCATTCTGTTGGTTTTCTCTGAGCACCAACTCTAACTAGATTCATCAGGGTACATACAAGGAACATTCCATAATGATTCCCTACAACACAGACAGACACATTACTGGCCGCCAGCCAAATCCAGCCTGCTGTGTGTTTTTGAACAACTTGTGGGCCAAGAGTGACTTTGTTTTTAAATGGTTGAAAAAGAACCATGACATGTGAAAGCTATGTGAAATTCAAGTTTCAGTTTTTATAAATGGTCTTATTGGCCACCAGCCATGCTCATTTGTTTACGTATTGTCTATGGCTACTTTCACACTACAACGGCAGGGTGGAGTAGTCGCGAATGGTGCACAAAACCTAGAATATTTTTTCTGTCCCTTGACAGGGGAAGAAAACATCGCTCTATAATTATTAAGAATGCCATGGACAAGGAGGCTGCTTCCTTCCTCTTCGGTAGGAAGAGGTAGTCTGTGTCCCAATTCACTCCCTAAACCATGGTAGATATCTCCAAATTAGCATTGGTGTCTCTGTCTTCTACTCTAAATTAAAACAGCCCAGGGAGTCTGTTTGAGAACTCCAGAAGAATAAAATGGAGTAGGGAGAAAGGATGGAAGAAAAAAAAATCAAAAGATTTGCTTTAGTCGTTTCTCACATACAAATGATTAAAAAAAACTGAAACCCTGGACTCCTGGTAAACCAAAGGGATTGAGTCAGATTACTTGTGCTTTATACTAACCAAACTAGTCAAAGTTGCTCTGATTTCCTCTCTATTTTTATTCTCTTTAGGCCTCAGATTTCCAAAACCTTACTGTTACCCCGTTTAGGAATATAAATGAAAAGTCAGCCATAGAATATCAGTTTCGAGATACAGGGACTTTTGTAGCAGAGACCTGAAACCTTTAAAGGATATTACCTTTCTGTGTCCAAATGCCCACTTCCAAAGATTTGTCAGGAACACGTAAACCGATAAGGAGTTCATACTTGTAGGTTGACTATCAACCCATAATTGCCATGAGAATTAGCTTCCCATTGAAACTGTAAATTCCCTCAGTTAAATAAATACTCCCTCAAGGGTGGGATGCACATTAGCTTCTGCTCAGCTCAAAGAGCCTGGTACCTGGTAAGATACTGTCATAAATATTGGTTGAATAAATGTTTTACTTATTCAGAGAGTTTATTTTTCAATTCCTATTGCAATTGTGTGTTAATTCATAACATAATTCCAGATATTTTCATATATTTTAATATGGTTATATTAATTTAAATGAGGATTTGCATCATTATGCAATACAAAAGGAATTCTACACACACCAATGAAATACAATAGACATACCACCTGTCCCTAAAGACCGATCCAGAGATACTGTGCCACATGGACCAAAATAATACCCATTCACTAAGTGAGATTCTGTCATGTGAAATGAGCACTGTGAAAACGGTTCCCAAAAATGACAAGTAAATATAATCCATTGGTAAATATGCATGAAGCAAACATCAAATTCCTCGGGAAACAACATAGACCGTTTCCAACTGTTGAACCTGGATGAGCATTTGGGAGTGAGACAAACCAGAGAATACATCTCCAAAGCAATGGTGAAGATATTCTTTGGATAACCCATCACTAGAAGTTATTATTTTCCCTCCTAAAGCCAAGAATATTTGTAGAATTTCTCTCATCACAGCACGAATTCAGAGGCGATTGCACAGGGTGAACTACAAGCGGCATTAGCAGAGCCTGTGGCGTTAAGAATCTGGAGGAATTTTGTGCCATCAGCAATGTGTGCAACGTGCAATTAGTCACTGAGAGCATCAAACATTAAAATAATAAAAACACAGTGGCTAAAGGCCTTTCTACTTCAGAGACTTAACTTGGAACACATGTTAGCTGACATGAAGTCTCACTCCCAAGCTCAAACAAAACTTTCTCTTATTGTTACAAAGAGGTGCTGGGCCAGATAGATTCTACTAACCTTGGTAGTCAGTATCCTGAGCCCTGAGCAACAGTGCGATTCAGGATTCTTGGCTCCATAATGGAAGCTAACTCTGATTACTTGAAGGCATAAGGCAATTTATCTGAAGGATGTGGGAGAGATCACAAGATTCACACAAAGGCTCACCAACCAGGCACAGAAAGTGGGCAAAATAGGGAGGCCAGTACCGTAGCCAAAATCATGGCAATGGGAGACTGCGTAGGATCCTGCTGTGGCCCCATTTTACCAGCCCCATGCTGGCCCTGGACAGGGAACGCTGCCAGAGGCATCACTGCCACTAGACACTGGAAGCCACAACCATCCAAGACAAATTCTACAATGCCCCTGTAAGAGGCCAAGCTCAGCTCACCCAAAAATGTACCACTTTGGCATATTGATTATTCTGAATTAAAATTTACTTAAGAAACAGCCAATATAAAAAGAACGCTTTGACCCCAGCTTTGTCTCCAGAGAGCAGGAAATAAATCTCCCTTGTGGAAGGTACCTCCCCTGTACCAGGAGGTAAAGAGACACAGGGATAGAGATAGGGAATTTTAGAGCCGAGAGAGTGTTCAAACAGATCTTGTGACTTTCTACTGATTTACTACCCCACCCCAAATTCTGTCTAGAATGCCTCACTAATTGAAGCTCCCAAACCTAACTTTTATTTTCCCTGTCAATTCCTCACAGATTTATTGTCTTTTCATCTAAAAGGTATAAAACCTGCACACTTTGGTCATTTCTTTAGGTCTCACCCTTATTATTGGGCTTCCGTGTATATGTAATTAAACTTTGGCTCTTGTTAATCTGTCTCATGTCAATTTAATTCTTAGATCAGCTAGAAGAACCTTAAAAGGTAGAAGAAAACTTTCACTCCCAATATCCTCCCCATCCACCCACCCCACCCCACCCCACCCCACCCCCTGCCAGTTTCTTTGCACCACTGCCCCAGAGTCAAAGTTTAAGGTAAGAATACAGTAAGCTTAGCTCTGGTCAAATACCTGTTTCCTAGATGCTAGGGAATGAGAGAAGAGCATCTGGAACAGACTTCAGTGGGAATCAGTGTTCTGCTTCCATTAATCTTAAGCTTTCCCCAAATTAGAGATGGCTTTCAGATGCTAGACTATTGTCCATTTTGGAGATGCCTCCCCTTTCTCAAGGAATTACAAAATAAATACAGATATCACTGTTACACGAGAGAGGAAATGCATAAAGAAATATCATGATTCTAGGAACTATATATCATAAACTGCCCCATGGTCAATCCCATTTCATAGAGGAATAACACTCTACTTCACTTCTTCATGTTTTTTTAGTCCTTCTAGAATGGAAACCGGTGAGGAGGAAATTGAGGTCTGCATCATCTCCTGACATCCCTTCCATGACACTGTGGCTCAGACACTCGGGTCCCACTGAGCTGTGGTAGTTAGGTTTATGTAGGAAAATGGTGGAGGACAGCAAGAGGATTGGGCTTCAGTGAAAGAAGGAAAGGCCTAAATGTTCATGTTCACCTCAATAAGGAAGGGTATGGAGAGAGGTGTGTGGAGCCCTTTTGCTTCAACTCTGCTGCAACAGGAAATTGATCTAGAACCGCAGCATCCCTAACTAACAATGGAAAAGTTACAGGTGTTCATAGCAGCAATATTTCCTTTCCAAAACTCCTCACCAGTCCCCATATGGAAGGCTAATCAATAACACCATTATGTGAGGTCAACACATTGACTTTTGCCTTGGGCTACAAGGTCCCAGACTCACTCAACCTTCACACATGAAGGACCTCACAATCCCAGAGTTTATCAAAATTGAAAGCAGTTCCTAATTGCTTCTGTTTCATAACTGAAAAGAAAGGAATGTTTTGTTTACTCAATTACTCGACTGGGTTATAAAGTCTTGAGAGCTAATACTATAGATAGTAAGACAAGAGGAATGGCTTTTGTTTATTTGGAGGAAAAATGTCCCCTTTTTAGAAAAGATATACATTCATCAACACAATATCATTGTAGTATGCTAAGTACCTCCACTATATTATTAAAAAATACTCTTTAAACTATCCATATGTCTTTGACAGCAGAATTATTTCCTAGTGACTACAACCATGAGTGTTTGTCAGATCCAAGGGAAGGATGTGGTCTTTGCTGCTGAGAGTAGAAGTTGGTAACCTCATACCAAAGTACTGAACACAGCCCAGGATCAGGTCAGGTTTTCCCTGCTTTGTTCTCCGTCTCCTGTCCTCAGGGCACAAACACACAGGGGCTGGTGGTATGCTGTGCTGATGAATTGACCCCGGATGAGCCCACGTTCATTCAACCCAGCAGGGGGGAACGGGCTGGGCACCCCACCCCGGAAGCCAAGCATACCCAGGCAACTCTTCTAAGGCTTGGCCAAGGCATCCTGTAATTAAGCATTAACATCTAATAAATAATAAGTGAATACCAGTGTAAAACACTTTGCAAATGGGGACTATATGAGTACCTATCATTACAAATGGTCCTCCAGGTAGTCACAACATCTGGGAGGGAGTTTACACATACACAGCTTTGGCAGGGAAAACACTAGCGTCCGAAGAGCTAGGCACTGACTGTTTCAAATCCCTATCCTGCCTGGATGGCTGCCCAGAACAGGAGGCAAGCTTACAAAGCTCTTGAGATGATTTCTGGGAGTTCCGCAGAAGACCCAAACATTGCCAAGGAAATCACTGAGCTTCCTTAATGAATATTTGCAGCAGCAATCTCAGGTGTAGATTTACAGAAGTAGTCCCCTTCCGAGCCCCTAGAAGAAGAAACTGAAAAATATTGAAATGATACCAAAAGCTCAGACGCTTGACTAGCCACCTTCATAATCATGATGAATGTGAATAAGACGGACTTCGAGAGGGTCAAATGGTAGGTGTTGTCCACTAGCACGATTTTAAAGGGAATCCCAATTCCTTTATATCTTGGTTTTCTGAATGAATCATTTACCTTGAAGTAATTGTGGCATTTTGCAGAGACTTCGATTTTTATTTTATCTTTCTCTAGTTATGCAAAAATCTGCATTGTCGTGTTCATCCAAATCCAGGAGGCTTCACTCACCTGTCCATTTATTAAATGTCTCCAATGCTGAAAGGAAGCACTGCACGGATAGATTACATTTTGTCTCACTACATTCTCTAATTTTTATCTGTATTTAGTCTTTTCATCTCCATGATAAACCCCCTAGAGATCAAGGGCAATGTTCAGGGCACTGCTTTGGGTTCCCTCTGGGACTAACACAGTTATGCTCATTACGCAGATTCGTGGTGCTATGAAATCACTCTAATATGGGATCATCTAATTAGACATGTCCAACCTCAATATTCAGAACACTTCAAGCAATTTTTTAGATAATTTCGGTGGCGTTTAAGTGAATTTCACCTTTGCTTGAAAGTCCCCACTTCACAATGCAGGTTAACCATTTCGACGAAGAGCATTCCGTACTTGAGGACAAACCAAGTGTACCCAAGAACTTCCTGAGCTCGTGTCTGGGCTTCGTGGTTGATGGCTCACCACGGCTCACTTAAAGGGGAGGGGAAAAAAAAAAAACAGTAGTTTTTCTAACAAATTATTTTGGAACACTTTGAGGCCTCCCTCTCTTGAACGTTTTTTAAAAGAAGTAAGTTATTGAATTTTCCATTTATCTACAAAAGCAATACAGAGTCAGTGCCCCGAGCAAACAACACAGAAACATTTAAAGGAAAAACTGAAGCCTCCTTCTTACCCCTTCCTAGATAACCAGTACCAACATTTTGAAGTATTCTTTTGTGCTTTTTCTGATGCTCAAACATATCAAAACATGTTTATCCACATGTGGTTTTTGTGTTGTTTTATTTTGCAAAGTTGAGATCATACTATACATATTACTTTGCAATTTACTTCATTTCTACTCAAAAATGTGTAAGGGGCATGCCTCCAGGTCACCCTCTTATTCATCTTCCCTCTTTTGTTTTTTTGTTTTTTTAAAGATTTTATTTACTTATTCGACAGAGAGAGAGAGACAGCCAGCGAGAGAGGGAACACAAGCAGGGGGAGTGGGAGAGGAAGAAGCAGGCTCCTAGCAGAAGAGCCTGATGTGGGGCTCGATCCCATAACGCCGGGATCACGCCCTGAGCCGAAGGCAGGCGCTTAACCACTGTGCCACCCAGGCGCCCCCATCTTCCCTCTTTTGAATACGTGTGTTAGATTCCCTCGCACAGGTGCACTATCTTAATTTTCCCCCAACTTTTCCTACCGGTGAGCATTCAAGCTTTTTCCACCTCACTCATCTGGACCTCAGTTTGCAACTGGAATTTCCCTCCAACTCTAAAATTTGGAATTCACCTAAAATAAAGTTCAGTTCTTTAAAAAAAAAACAAAACTAAACTAATTTCTGGGTCGAATTGATAAATATTTACTTAACTGAATTTCTTCAAACTACTTTGGATTGGAACTTTAAAGCATGGTACAATTCCTGAGCGGCGGAATGTTCTAAAATTATTCTTTGAAACAGGGCATGTGCACAGTTCTTTAACTCCTTTCAAATAATTAAAATAATGGCTGAAAAGTGCCAGCATGCTTCCGTTACTATAACACAGAAATTCAGTTGTCATTATGAACATTTACATAAACATTTTCTACAGGGTCTCCTGGGGATGACTGTCCAGGGAAATGCTACTAAGGACCAAAGTAAGCCTGGGAAAATTCTGTTTAAAACTAACTATATCATTTTTTTTTAAATACTGATTTCCTTGTGAAGGTGACTACTGCCTAATCTCTTCCCCTAGTTTCTCCATGAAGACATGGAGATCCTGGGCATTCTGGCCAGCCCCAGAGAGAGCGAACCTCGTATTCCAAGCCCTCTATACCATGCGCATAGCATCATGGGGCAAATACAGGCCATGCTACCAGCTCTCCTGCCCCTTCCTCTCCACACTCCCCTTCATCCCACCCACGTTCTTGATCAACCATTAAGCCATCGCTCAAGATAGAAGTAAAAACTCATCTTCCTTACTTCTCCTGTGTCCTCGATCTTTCTTACTCTTAAAACTGAAAGGAAAGTGATATTTGGATTCACTTTTTAAAGTTTATCATTCATAAGGAACTACCTGAAAGCACAGGACAAAATGGCTTGGTTTTAACTTTGAGATCAGAATGTACCTTAAACACAGGCAAAATGGTGATTTGGTTCTCACCTCAAGCAATAAGAGAGAGATGAGGCATGGCCTTCAGGTGTCTACATCGGGGAAAGTGGAGGCACGCCTGGAAATTCAAAATGGCCTGAGTCTTTTGCACAAAGCCCAGCACTCTGCTCTCCTACCCACCCCACTAGCAATTTAATTCTTACTTACTTACGTCAAAAGAATTCATGGGAATTAATAATCACAAAACTTATGTTTTCTGAGTGAAATCTAAAATATTTGTCCTTAAGTATCTATGCCATGGGAATAATCATGCTAGAGCCTGAGAATAAAAAGAAACCCTTCCCAAGACACAGCTCTAATTGAAACAATAGACCAAACATTCAAAGACGCTGAGTGGTAGAAGTCGAATGGGATCACCACTATTCTCAGAGATGAGAACTCCTGCATTTTCCAGAACAAGACTTCTCGGGCAGATTTGAAAACCACCTGAATCAGAATTATCCTGAGTCTGATTTTAAAACAGATCTGACCCAGTCCAGACCTACCACATCAGGACCATAATGGTGAGTGCCCTGGAATCTACCCTTTTTACCAGCACCCCAGGGATTGCTGATGGACATGAAAATTTTAAAACCACAGGATAGCGGTTCTCTGAGTGTGGTCCCCAGACCGGCAGCATCCAAAGCACCCAGGTATGAGTAGAGATGCCCATTTTCTTTCCCCCACAGACCTACAAAACCAGACATTCTGGCAGCGACTCGGCAATCTCTGTTTAAGAAGCCATCCTGGTGATTCTAATGCATGCCAAAGTTTGAGAACCATTGCCATAGCTTGCTTCTGCAGAGCTCAGTTTGGAAAATATTGGAACAGCCAGTGAGAACACAAGAATTTAAAGAAGGAAGCCATCACCTGAAGCTGGGACAACATGTAGACCCTTAAGAGAGGAACACAGGTTTAGGACAGGGCATTTAAATTATGGGTTACTTAGTGAAAAGAAGAAGAAAAGGCATTCAAGACAGAGGGAAAAATAAGAGAAAATTATAATAGGCTTCTTCCCAGGGTCAGTAATCAATTCAGAGAGCACTAAGATTTCACGCCACTTTTGACTTACAAGAATTACAGTTGGACAGGTGTACTAAGCTGGGCATCTGGGAGAACTTCAAAGTAACTGTGAAGAGTGTGCACCTTCTTGCTCAGGCATTGACGAAGCATTGAAGGTAATGAGCTGAGGCATAACGAGACACAAGATTGTGTTTAGGAAATGCAGTTACGGGGCGCCTGGGTGGCTCAGTCATTAAGCGTCTGCCTTTGGCTCAGGGCGTGATCCCAGGGTCCTGGGATCGAGCCCCGCATCAGGCTCCCTGCTCCACAAGGAGTGCTGGGAGCCTGCTTCTTCCTCCCCCACTCCCCCTGCTTGTGTTCCCTCTCTCGCTGGCTGTCTCTCTCTCTCTGTCGAATAAATAAATAAAATCTTAAAAAACAAAAAAAAGGAAATGCAGTTATGCATTAGTGCACATAGGGAAACATACTGGAAAGTCTAAAAGTGGATAATTAAATTAGAAGTCTTCTAATATTACAGAAATAAAGCGATAAGGGTCAAGATTAGGGTGACGGTGCTGAGGAATAAAATTACCAAACAGGTAGAGGAGACTTAAAGAAGGAAAAATGGCGTGTACTTGGTGTGTGGATGGGGCAGAAGGAGAATGAAGCAGGAGCAGGGAAAGGAAGTGGCCAAAGGTGATAGCCCACGTTCAAGTCTAATAAGCCAGGAGCATTTAGGAACATGGGAAATTCCAAGGGGTGCAGGTTTGGGGGAACGGAGATTGGGCCTTCCCATTACCTCTCAGCACCATCTCCACTCTTGCTATCACTTTCAGTTCTCAGAACAAATCATGTGATTTGTGCTGTGAAGGAGACATTCATAATAATTCTACAAAATGTGTAGCAACTAGATACCAAACCCCTCCAGCCTACAAAGAGAGGAAATCTAAAATTTAAAAAAGGTGGGGGTTTTTTTTCATATTACATCTGGAGAACAACTTCGATCGTAATCCTCAAAATCTGCAAGGAAATTCCTCAGGGAAACTGGGATGCTGGCTTTCATTTAGGCTAGCCAAAGACACCTCAGTTAATGCATATGTGCACCTGAAGTATCTGAAACTTCAAACTTTCTAAAGAAAACTTTTCCTTCCCTTGGCCTTCTCGTGAAAACCTATCAGTTAAAGAGGCCAACTTCGAAGCCAGCCGAAAGCACATTTTTGCTTCTGCCTCCTCTCATTAATGATATGCAAGTAAGATGCTAAAATACATAAAAAATTTTAGGGCAAAGAAAAACCTGCCCATTGCCAGCATTCTTGATTAATTCTTTCCTCCTCTAGCAAACCTCTGGAAAGTGGTGCTTAAACTTCTGGGTGCGCTGATAGGTGGCAGAATGATTAAAGAGTCATAAAGCATTAAGGTCACATTCTGGTTAGGATTTAGAGATGGCCAGTTTCCAGGGAGAACTAACTCAGAGGCTCTGCCAAGCAGGGTCAGTCTCTGGACCTCCGAGGTGGTGCTCAGAGGACCGGCAACAAACACTAGGACAGGAGGTAGGGATGCCCGGGGAAAGCTTCTGCTGCCAATGGAAAGAGCTCTCAATGGCCAAAGCTGAAACAAATGGGAAAATAAAGTGTGGCTGCCATAACAAATGACCCCAAACTCAGTGGTTTCAAGCAACTGGAATTTCTTCTCTCACAGCTCTACAGGTGAGAAGTCGGAAATCAAGATGTCAGTGGGGCCATGCTCCATGTGCGGATCTTTAGGAGGATCTATTCTTGGCTCCTTTTCAGCTTCTGGTGGCTCCAGACAGTCTTTGGCTTGTGGTCGCCTCCCTCCAGCCTCTGCCTCTGTCTTCACATGGCCTTCTCCTCTGTGTCTGTGTCTTCTTCCTTATAAAAACACTTGTTTATCATGGCGATGATTTCGTGTGTATATAAATGTCGGGATCACTACACTGCACACCTGAAATAATATAAAACTGTATGTCAGCTACAGAATACTTGTCACGGGATTTAGGGCCCACCCAAATAATCCAGGATAATCTCACTTTAGATTCTTATTTAATTACATCCACAAAAACCCTTTTTCCAAATAGGTTGCAGGGGTTAAGATGTGGACATATCCTTTTAGGGGCCACCATTCAATCCACTGCACTGATAAATAAATGATTGAATACATAGGTAAATAAGGGGGGGAGGGTAGGCAAATCTTTAGAGCTTAAAATTCCAAATAATGTATATAGATAGGTACTCCCACCGCAAACGGGTGGCGTATAACTCCCCTCTCCTTAAGTGTGGATTGCACATAGTGAACTCCTTCCAAAGAACACAGCATGGAGAGGGCTGCAGAGAGTAACGGCCACAAAGAAACTTGACAAACGCTCTCTCAGCCAGGTGATCGAGTTAACGCAAGCAGCAGCCAGTCATGTGAATAGCAGATACCTCTGATATGATGTGATGAGAATGACATTTAATTCTGTGGTCTTCCTCCACAGAAAGACCCATTCTAGCCATGAGAAAAAGCATCAGACAAACCAAAATTAAAGTCATTTTACAATATACCTAATGAGGACTCCTCGAAGTTGTCACTGTCATCAAAATCAAGAAAACCCTGAAAAACTGCCACAGTCTAAATAAAGGGCCTGAGGAGACATGACAAGTAAATATAACATGAGATCCTGGAACAGAAAAGGAATGTTAGTAAAAACTAAGGAAATACCAAGTATGGACATTAGCAATAATGTATTAATATTGGCTCATTAGTTGTGACAAATGTACCATACTAATATAAGATACGGATCTCGATATAGAGTATAAGGGAACCCCCTGCACTGAATCGGCAACGCTTCTGTTAATCTAAAATTATTCTAAAATTACAAGATTGTTTTAAACACAGCAATATTGCTACATTGCCGTGAATACAGGGTTCCTCAGCCTCAGCACTGCTGACATTTTGTTGAGGGGACTGTCCTGTGCTTTGTCCATGGTGAACAGCATCCTGGCCTCTATCCACCAGATGCTGGTAGAATCCAAGCTCCCTTCCACCCCACAGTGGACAACCAAATATGGCTTCTGATATTGTCCGACATTAGTTCTTATTACAATGTATCGTAATATTTGTTTTCTGTTATCCTACGTTCTCATAATTATTTCGTAATTCTCTTTCTCACTCCAAGAACGATTAGTGATGTCCTAGCAGCAAACGCGAGGAGTCTCTGAATGAAGACGCCGCCCCTCAAATCCTTAACGGGGTACCGCTCGGGAAGGCGATGCAGTGTGGGCTGACAGCTTTGTCCCTAGTGTCTGTTATCTGTGACCGCAGCTGAGTAACCTGATTACTGAACAGCTTAACCTTGATGAGACTCTATCAGGAATAGGCTTTACTTTCCTACGCCCCTTACTTCCAACATGCCTGGGCTGAGTTCTGTTCCCACTTCTTGATGGGGTCCCAGACAAACAAGAGAGCTTTTTGGTTAGTTTCAGTAGTAAGAAGAGCGGTCTTATAAAATGATTCCTGCAGACCTGACTCACTCATCTGACACGAACTTTGCTGGCAAGTGGGTGTCACAGAGCAAATGTGGCCCTTGAGTGAAGCCACGCGTTGTCCACCCATTCCCAAACTGTCTCCTGAACTGGCCCCCTCCCACCACCATGACAACCAGGAGTCAGGCTGGCCCAAATTTGGTGATGTTTGTGCTTGGGGCCTAGCTTCTTCTCCGGAGCCCCCAGGTGTCTCGTATTGCTCGCCTCTATGTCTTGGCATTTGGATTCTTGACGTTCAGCATCAATAGATCAGAAAAGATTTCAAATTACACAAATCCTACATATTTGACAAAGGGAAGAGTGCTCCAAATGTAAGGGACAGCAGGTTATCATGATGTATCATTGCCTAGGTAAGGAACTAACAGATGATGGAGGGTTGTGACATTACCGAGCCAGGAGAAAATTTGGAAGGAGCTGTTACCAGGGCAGCCCTCGTTCCAGGAAGTCCTCCATTCCTTGGCGGGGGGGGGGGGGGGGGGGGGGTTGGGGAGAAGTTTGCAGAGAATCAGAACAGCTCCTGGATGTACCCATACAGATTCCTAGATCACTCAATCCTAAGATGCCATCAACTGTAAGACACAACCAAAGAAATGGGGGGAAATAAAGAAATATCAACACTTTAAATATCTCTATCAATAAGAAGATGCCTCCAGATTTGATAAATATTAAAATGTGAGATGGAGAAAAAATTCGGGGAAGCAGAATAATTAAATGGCTCTTAGACTAGAAAAGAAATCTTTTGAAAAGTCCTTTAGCTGACCCCAAGCGTTCAGACAGGCCACTACAGCCCCACCCAAATCAGAGAAAGTCTGGTTAATTTTAAAGATTAGGTTCTTTTCATTTTCAGTGGCAGTCCTTCAGTGGGAGTGAATTACAATTTGCCACTGGTATAAATAACAGAAAGAAAAAGCGCATACAATTTGCATACTAAAAAGTGGAATACTAATGCGGACAAATCACTCTTCTCAATGGAATGGTCTACTACTAAGATTCCCTCTTTTAGTCTGCTTTTAATTTGGCTTAGAGAGAAAAGTTTTGTTTTTTTTTTAATAGAGGGGAAAAAAGAAGTTCATTTAGGAAGTGCCCTAGCTTTGTGCATTTTAGGCATGAATTTCTGTAGACCCATTTATCTTTTTAAGTAGTCTGTGCACACATACTAAGTTTCTTATGCTTAAAACCAGTTCTTAAAAGTATAGAAATGAGGA
Source organism: Ursus americanus (assembly GCF_024610735.1). Classification (NCBI taxonomy): domain Eukaryota; kingdom Metazoa; phylum Chordata; class Mammalia; order Carnivora; family Ursidae; genus Ursus; species Ursus americanus. Next base: position 86,258,416 of record NC_142130.1, read on the forward strand.
CTTGCCCAGTTAGAGAAGTCTGATTCAGGATTTAATAATCATACATTGAAAATTCTTCATTGTACATATGGGGCAATAGTGAAGCTGTCTTTGGAGTCAGCAAGACCTAGCTTTGAAACTGAACCCCATAACTGACTTGGGTGTGCCACTTCTATTGAGTTTCTTTCTTGAGTTATAAAATGCTGAAAATAATTCTCACATATTAAATTCAGGATTAAATAAAATATTGTCTAGAAAGCACTTTACCCAGTATTAGGCATTCAGCCCATTATTAATCTACTCTATTAATCCTCCCCAGCCCCTAAAATAATGATAGAGTTTCAAAGCAGATGTTAATTTTAAAGTGAACTGCATTAATTAATTAAAGCTGCTTAGTCTCAGCTTTCATGGAAAAAGAGGAATAGCTTTGTTTTTTATGGAAAAGACAAATGGTGCCTACTTTATGCCAGCTACCGTATGGGGCATAAGAATCAAAATAGAGAAGGCTACGGCACAATTCTAGTTCATGAGGGATCTACCATCTAGCGGCAGAGAGGAGCAGAGCAAGCCTTGCCACACATGGCGGCTCTAAGAACAGATGTACGCAGTACCAGGGGTAGCTGAGTATGGCCAGTGCCCTCAGAGTGGTGACTGGCCACCTAGGAACGCTGAGGGAGGCTCTACAGAGATGGAGGGCCTGGAGCATAGGGAGCTGGCAGTGAGGCAGGGGCGGAGTCAATGAGAGTCAACGTGCCATGTTCTTCAGAAGGAAGGGAATCTACTCTCACTATGTTCACCAGCCAAGGGACCCAGGGAGTAGGACATTCTTGGGTATGTCACGTCTACTCTTGAGTCTCTCTTTGATTTATAAAATGGTGCGAATAATTCCCATATATTAAATTCAGGATTAAATGATAAAATGTGCTGGGGAATCCAAGGTCCAGAAACATCTGAACTCCTTCCAGTTCGTTCACCCAAGGATCCCCAGCAAGTCTTCAGATCAACTTCCTGCCCTGCTCAACTTCCTTTTCTTCTGTCTCAGAATTCCATTTCCCGCAGCCCCTGTTCTTTCCATTGTGTTCCATGGCTCTCCTTGATATTGAGATCGGATTCCCAATGCCTCTTCCCAGAAAAGCCTTGGAAACTCTCCTGGGATCCAAGTTCAGAAAAGCAATTTCTTCCTGAAAGGGTTCTCAGAAGGTCATGCTGGACCACGGGTTTACCTTTTGGGACTTGATGACATTTCCACAGAGCCAGAGTGGTCTTCTGATGCCATTGCAAAAGAGGGTCTAGCATCAAAATCAGGGTCCAACGTAGAAAGAATGAGAACATTAAGAGCAAAGGGGCCTGGGATGTGCACCCCCTCAATCACCATGGAAGAGAACAAACCTCTGGCTATATAAGGAGACGAAGCCATTGGCCCCTGAAAAAGGACAGGAATTCCAGAAGTTAACACACCAAAAAGAACATTTGAAGAGTCTTCAGAAGATTTAGGAAGCCCTGCCCTCCCTCCGAGCCACCTTGTTCTTGCTTTGACATTTCTCTGCCTGCTAGGATTTTTCTTTTTAAGCCATGGATTCGTACCTGGCACAGCAATGAGCAGACTCAGTGGCCTGGCACGTTTTCCATCTGATATTCACCCCTAATGGGGCCTGATTTATGTATAAATTGTCTCAGCATAACAGGCGACACCCTGTGAGTTGGCTGTCCTTCGTTGTCAACAGAGGACCCAAGTAAAACCCGAACCATTTCTTTCTTGCCTGCCTGGTGACTCTGCACCTGTGACTCAAGGCACCTGCTGGCTCACCCCTCGACTTGCTGGCGGTGCCTGAGGCCGCTGCTGGTTAGTGCTCGCCTCCCCACCTCTGCGGCTCTCGGGTCTCCTCTCCAAAATGCAGAAGGGGGAAGGCAAGAGGCGAGCACCTCCATCATCACATCTGACTGAAGCAGTCACCAAGTGTTGGATCAGGCAGGGCCCTCGCTGGGGGACTTCTGTTCCAGAACCATCCCCAAGCTGTTATCACCTTTGGATCTCATTTGGCAAATATTCTAAGACCAAATGACTTTGGGATAAACTCTCGCCCAAGGTTGGGTCGGTACGTCTGACTGAATGCTTCTGAATGAGATAATAGCAGGGAATTTTCAGGTCTAAGACCTCCCAGGAAAATAATTCGAAACTAATTAAAAATAATTTAACTTAAATACAGGTGGGGTTCCCCGGGCAAAACACATCTCTTCTGACTGCAAGGATTAGAAAAATTGCATTCAAAAACCAATGCCATCAAGCCCCAGTTTGCAAAACATTTGGCTTTCCTCTGGATTTGTTCAGGGTATGTAAATTGTAACACATTCCAAAGAGCCTCACCCAACAGCACAAGCCAAAGTGCTTACATAGCACAATCCTGATGTTTTCAGCCCACCCTCAATAACTGATACATTGTCATGACATGAATAATTTGTCTTTTCAAGTGCGAGTATGATTAAAAATTTCTCCTCTCAGGTCTAAAAATAATACTGTAAGAGCCTTTTATAAATTGATGCAGTTGCTCTTTGGTTCTTAAAATGCAAGGAAAGAAGTATATGTAAAGTGAAGAGTGTATCCCTGCAATCTTCCTGTTCTTACCTAATTATTTTATTTCATGATCAGTAGCCTGCCAATTGCAGGTGTCTGAAATAAGAGTTAGCACTTAACATGATACTTGCAATGTGCCGGTCACTGTTTTAAGTGCCTGCATAAACTCATTTAATCCCCAGAGCTATCTTTGGATAGACATTACAATTATCATCCCCCCTTTTAAAGATTATGAAACAAGAGCACAGAGAGGTTAAGGGACTTACCCAAGATCACACAGCCTGTCTAGTAAGAGGCTGAGCCTGGATTCCCACATGGATATTTTAGGTGTAGTGTCTGTGCTCTTATCCATTTATACTGTTAAGTGTCTTTTAAAATGTCACACAGGTGAAAAGTGAAGCTTTTCAACATGGCTGGAAACGTATTTTTGTTTGTTTTGCTAATCTGGGGGATGTTCAGAGAACCTCCAAGCAACATTTGATAATTATTTGACCTGAGAGATCCTCTAATCCCACCCCTTCCTGGTTTTTTCAGCAAGGACAGTGAAGCTCGGGATAATAGAGAGATTTCCTTGGAAACTGGAATTTGGGTCTTTTCCTCCCAGTCATCATGGTGAGAGAGTATCAGGAAACAGGTGCTTGGATTCAGGTACCAAATACCACTAATTAGCCTTGGGTTAATCTGAACAATCCCTTTATTTCTAAACTGAAAGTCTTACAATGGGTGTGTTCTAGGGTTTCTTTAGGCTGTACTTCCTGTGACTCTACGTTTTGTGATTTTCCCAGGGTCAAATAGTTCTGCAAAGAGGAAAAGGTGGGAGGAGCTGGAAAGTCAAGACTTAACTTCTAAGCGGAGCCTGGAGGAGTGGGGCACACGGTTCTCCTTATTTCTTCTGTCTCCTTTGGAACCGGTCTGAGACCAAGAAAGGCAGAAGTCAGAAGGTCAAAACCTTCATCTGATCTCTGTGAAAGGTAAACCAGGACTAGAGCGGATGGCCCCCCGAAGAGCCGTGCTCAGCAATGAGTCCCAGGAACGCCCAGGGAGGTCTGGAGCCAAGCTGGACCCGGAACCTGCAATTACTGCTCTCGGTGCTGTACAGGGGAATTGGATTTCACTGGGGAACCTGTGGGTTGAGGGTCTGTAAAACTGCAGAAGGGGATTGTGGAAAAGAAGGAAGATGGTCAAGCAACACGTAGGGATGACTAAAGAAATTTTAATAGTCTGTTCTTTTGTGACTACAAAAAATAAATTACCCCCTCCAAGGTATTACCCCCCACAACACATGCCAAAAAAGAAGAAAGAAAGAAAAGAAAAGAAAAAGTCAGCAAAATCTGTTGCACTAACGCCTTCCATTAGAAGGTTTACGTGAATATAAAAAAGCAGGGAGGTCAACTTCCACATCTGGTTTGGAGGGGGGACCAGAGAGAGACTAACAGTAGGAGCGAAGGGGTGCCTGGCAGGCTCCGTTGGTAGAGTGCTGGACTCTTGATATCTGGGTTGTGAGGGCTGTGAGTTCGAGCCCTATGTTGGGTGTTTACTTAATTTAAAGTTTTTAAAAGAGTTTACTTAATTTAAAACAACAACAGTAGTAGGAGGGAAGATGGGATTAGTGCCATCCATGCATCGTGGGGGATAAAGCAGGCCGCCTCCACCCTCTGGACGCCGGTGGCAGTGTCCGCCCAAAGTGTGACAACCAAAACTGTCTCCAGATATTGTCAAATATTCCCTGGGGGGCGAAACCGCCCCCAGTTGGGAATCTCTGGAAAAGAGCAAAGTGATTAGAAAGTCATCCAAGCTCAGAGGGGAGGAAAAGAAAAAAAAAAAAAAAACCCAAAACTTCATGACTCACTTCCAGACACTTTACTTTTGTTAATCAAGCTAAAAAGAAAAAAAAAAAAATTGGAGGGGATTTGAGATTCAAAGCTTTATCTCACTAGTTATTTTAACAAGTATTTTAACAAGGACCCTCCAGATGCCGATTGTTTTTTCGAATTTTATTTTTTAAATACCCATCATTTCTCCCTCCTAGGGCTGTCAGCTTTCTTCTCCAGTTAAAATTTAGCAGAAGAGTTATTATTTCCTTTTTCTCCCCTTTATGCTTGTCAAAGTTTAATCAGCCTGATTACCAAATTGAAAATGAATGGCTGCAAAATGCTAGTTTCTAAACACAGGAGCTCAATCAACACAATTGTGCACACCTGAGAAAAGTTTCCAGCGACAGGTTCCTGATTCCAGGAAACGGTGGCCTTCAGGACAATTCCACTGCATGATAGATTAACCCCCCTGCTACCAGAAAAGTCTGTCAACTGATGCCTCCCTCCCAGAGAGAATCGTAATAGCTAATTAAGGGAAGTGCTGTGTCATAGATTCTTAACTCTTACTGGCAAGGTGCTTGGAGGCTAGGAGCAGAGTCTGGGAATCTCAAGCCAACACAAGTGTTGTAGCTTGAACGTGTCCCCCCAAAGTTGAATGTTGAAGTCCTAGCCCCCAGTACCTCAAAAATGACAAGAGGTGGGACCAGAGCTTATCTTTGCACGTACAATTAGTTAAGATGAGGTCATACTGGAGTAGGGAGGCTTCTCATCCAGCATGACTGGCATCCTTATAAAAACAGGAAATGTGGACACAAATACGCACACAGGGAGGGAGGACGCATATGAGGATGAAGGCAGAGAGGGAAGCGATGTGTCTACAAGACCAGGAGGACCAAAGATGGCCAGCAAACCAGCAGAAGCTGAGAGGCACGGCACCGATTTTTCTCGAAGCCCTCAGAAGAACAAACTTTGCCTGCACCTAAATCTTAGGCTTCTAGCCTGCAGAACCGTGAGACCATAAATGTCCGTAGGACTCTGTTACAACAGCTCTAGCAAGCTCATGCAAGAAGCCTATTCACACCTCCGCTCTAATTAACCCCTGTCCTGCCTCGCCCAGGACCTGTGGCAAAATGGTCTTCTCTCAGACTAACGTGGCTACGATAAGCTCTCCCGCCAGACTCAAGCAAACAGCATCAGAGCAAATGACCTTCAAAGGGGGAGTGCAGTTCCAAAACTCACTCATCTACCGTCACTTCAAACCCCGGAAGCCTTAGGAACTCCGTTGCTTCCCTGATCGGAAATTTCCAAGTTTCAGCCGAGATTGTTTATGTAGCTAAGCTCAAAACCACTGGTCCTCAGAGCTCAGAAACTGATTTTCCTTTGCTACCATGTGCATTAGTTAAGGTTCTCCAGGGAAACAGATCCAATAGGGGGTATATCTATATTATCTATCTGTCTGTTGTATAATACCATGTAATATACGTAATACAGATATATATCTCCATGTTAAATATCCTTTATATATGTAAGCCTCTTGGGGTGCCTGGGTGGCTCAGTTGGTTAAGTGTCTGACTTGTTTCAGCTCAGGTCACGATCTCAGGGTCGTGAGATGGAGCCCTGAGTCAGGTTCTGCCGTTAGCGGGGAGTCCGCTGGAGAGTCTGTCCCTCTGCCCCTCCCCTGCTAGCCTGCGAGCATCCTCAGTCTCTCTCTCTCAAATTAAATAAATAAATAAATAAATAAATAAATAAATAAATAAAGCCTTACCTGTGTGTGTATATATAATCTCCTTTACATATATCTATATATATTATATATATCCATTTACATATAGAACTTAATATGTATAATGATAGAGATTTATTATGAGAAACTGGCTCCTGCAATGATAGAGGATGAGAAGTCCCATAATGTACCCTCTGCAAGTGGAGACCCAGGGAAGCCTTGGGTGTAATAAGCCTGAAAACCAAAGGAGCCAGCAGTTTATTTTTTTTTTCTTTAAGATTTTATTTATTTATTTGAGAGAGAGAGAATGCACAAGTGGGTGGGAAGGGGGATGGGGGGAGGGGCAGAGGGAGAGAGAGAAGCAGACTCCCCGCTGAGCAAGGACCAGGATGCAGGGGCTCAATCCCAGGACTCCAGGATCCTGACCTGAGCCAAAGGCAGACACTCAACCTACGGAGCCACCCAGGAGCCCAGGAGCCTGTGCTTTAAATCCCAGTCAGGGAGCAGGAGTAGAGGAAATGAAGTGTCCCAACTCAGACAGTGAGGCAGAAAAACAAGGGATGAATTCCTCCTTCCTCCACCTTGTGTTCTACGCAGGCCCTCCGTGGATTGGATGGTGCCCACCAACACTGGGGAGGGCCATCTGCTTTCCTGCGTCCGCTGACTCAGATGCTCAGCTCCTCTGGAAACCCCCTCCCAGACACACCCAGGGATCCTGTTAGGCTAGCCAGTCAAGGTGACACACACAGTTAGCCATCATATTCCAGAACATAGTTTCTGCTTCTCTGTGTGGGATCCAGCAGTTTGTATGAACCAGGATTTTAAAAAGTACTTTTCTTTTTGTTTCACTTATATAGCTGCAGGTAAAAGAAGGCACAAATCATGCCGCGTTTACATGGTTATAAAGAAAATGACTTCAGAAAAGGCACAATTTTCTCTAAAGGGGCCCATTTCCCTTTTCCAAATCTTTAACTTTCTGAATTAACAAAGGCAATCCACACCATCCACATGGATAATATTCTGCAGACTATTTATAAATTAGCTGTATGATGCAGCATTTTCCAGTAGTAATAATATTGTGAATGAAAGCCAGAATCCTAGGCAGGTTCAAACAAACAAAACTATTTCATCCATAACATCACTGAACTGCCGTGCTCAAAAGAGAAAGCTGAATTTGAAGTCCTGGGAACAAGGGTTCACGTACTTCGAAAGGGAAAAGAATTTTTTAAAACTCTTTTAGTTCGCATTCTTCTTTTCATTCCAGGCCAGAAGCGAGTGCTTGTATGTTAAAGTGCAGTAGAGTTTTAGCATGTGGTTTTCCCTCCTCAGTGTTGACATGGACACCATGGAACAGTACTGGCGTGACTGTGACACCCGGACACAACAGAGAAAACTCACAATGAGAGTTGAAGACCGAGTCCAAGACTCTTGACACTCCTCACCAATTCCAAGAATAGAAAAGTGTAAGAGGGGGCAATTTAGCAGGAAGATTTCTTTGCCAAGAGCTGCTGCCATGTTTTAGCGGAGGGCTGCCCCCCAAGGGGAGAGGATTGTGGGATGCTACCTTCCCCATCTCAAGCCTGGTGAGAGGGCTTCTTTGTACTCTTGCGGTGCTTTGAAGTGTGTTTTCTTTCTTTCTTTCTTTCTTTCTTTCTTTCTTTCTTTCTTTCTTTCTTTATTTATTTATTTTTAATGTTTTTTTTATTATATTATGTTAGTCACCATACAGTACATCCCCGGTTTCCGATGTAAAGTTCGATGATTCATTAGTTGCGTATAACACCCAGTGCACCATGCAATACGTGCCCTCCTTACTACCCATCACCGGTCTATCCCATTCCCCCACCCACCCCCCCCGAAGCCCTCAGTTTGTTTCTCATAGTCCATAGTCTCTCACGTTTCATTCCCCCTTCTGATTACCCCCCCTTTCTTTATCCCTTTCTTCCCCTACCGATCTTCCTAGTTCTTATGTTCCATAGATGAGAGAAATCATATGATACTTGTCTTTCTCTATTTGACTTATTTCACTTAGCATTATCTCCTCCAGTGCTGTCCATGTTGCAGCAAATGTTGAGAATTCGTTCTTTCTGATAGCTGAGTAATATTCCATTGTATATATGGACCACATCTTCTTAATCCAGTCATCTGTTGAAGGGCATCTTGGTTCCTTCCACGCTTTGGCTATTGTGAAGTGTGTTTTCTGATGTGGGGCGAGGCTCCCCTCACACAAAGCGAAATAAAATTGTGAAATTTCGAGTCCTGGCAATGATAGCACAGCTTATATCAAATCAATTTCCCCTTGAATAAACTATAAAAGCTGAAATTTTGTTCAAAGTAGCTGTTTGAAACCATGAGAGATCAAGAAGGCAGCCAAGACTTGATGGGTCAGGATCAAGAGAGGAAGGAAATACACTGATGTGATCTTTTCATTCTCTGCCACATTTCTCCTCCAGCTGTTTACCAATTTCTCAGTTGCAAGGAAGAGGGCTAAAAAGCAAGGAAAAACTGGGAGCTGAGGGTCCAAAAAGCTAAGCAGGGCTTTGTCAGGCTTGAAGTGCCTGAAGACAAAAGTTGGTGTTCAAGTCTGTAAGACCCTGACAGGCCACACCCTAAGAGTAAAGGTGACCAGAATGAGACTGGAACTTCCAAAGACTGACTGGATCAAGATGACCTGTTTCTACTGCACCTGCCTTCTGGAAGAAAGCCAAATCCTCTCTGGAGAAAGATAATGTCATCCAAATCTTTCATAGTTTTTTATATGTAATATCTGACATTTAATCCAAAATTCCAGGCATGTCAAGAAATAGAACCAAGCAATTGTAAAAAAAAGGGGGGGGGATTGAGGGGGGGAATAGAAATTGGATAATAGAAACATACCCACAGCTCATAATGTCTTTAAAATAAGTGTGATTGATATGGTCAAGAATATAGATGGTAGTCAAGCAGAGAAAGGCAATTATCATATGGTTTCTCTCATCTATGGAACATAAGAACTAGGAAGATCGGTAGGAGAAGAAAGGGATAAAGAAAGGGGGGGTAATCAGAAGGGGGAATGAAGCATGAGAGACTATGGACTCTGAGAAACAAACTGAGGGCTTCAGAGGGGAGGGGGTAGGGGACTGGGATAGGCTGGTGATGGGTAGTAAGGAGGGCACGTATTGCATGGAACACTGAGTATTATATGCAAATAATGAATCATCGAACTTTACATCAAAAACCAGGGATGTACTGTATGGTGACTAACATAATATAATAAAAAATGTTATTATAAATTTTAAAAAAGAATATAGGTGGCAAGATGATAAATTTCATCAGATACCTGAAATTTATTAAGAAAAAGAAACATAAGACATTTTTAAAATAAAGATGCACTACTGAAATTAATAACTAAAGAAATAGGATTAACACCACATTAGATAAATAGAAGAAAGGATTAATGACCTGAAAAATATTGCTAAGTAGAAAAACAGCCATAATGAAACACGAGAGAGGGAAACAACAAAGCAACAAAGGAAAATGCTTAACAGCAGAATGACTCTCTGGAACAAGGTAAGAAAGGCCTAAACCCTGTATAAGTGGGGTCCCAAAAAGAAAGGGAAGAGAGAATGAACAGCAGAAATATTTGAAGAGATGATGAATGAGAATTTTCTAACACTGATGAAAAACACTAAGCCATGCACTCAAGATACTCTCTATGTCGGACAAACACAAAGAAAACCACTCTTAGGCACATGATGGCAAAAGCTACTAAAAACCAGATAAAGAGGGGGAAAAAATTTTTACATTGAGGTATGGAATCTCCAAAAGACTTTTCCTGCTGTAGGCTGGTCTCTATGAAAAGATGTATATTGGTCCTCCTCTCTTGCTCCCCAGCCCCCCTATTTAGTGGGCAGTAAGGTAACCAGGTCCAGAGAATTTCTCCCTTTAGCAACACAACCAAGCTGCTCACTTCTTGAACTAGAAGATGTGCGCTTAGAGTATTTGCATTAATCAGCAGCAGAGAGTGCTGGCTGCCTTCTAGACAAAAGTTCTGCTGTTCTTCCAAACAGAACCCAATGAACCTAGTTAAATACAAACCAAGACAAAAACTCCCCTTCCCAGCATCTACTGTAACCATGTGACACAGTTGTAGCCAATGACAAGTGGAAATTCTTACTTGGAGCCTCCAGCAAGCACCTCAATGGGGTAGAATCAGTTGGCACAGGGCACATCTGACCTTTGTGCTTCCCTCTTTCTCTCCACCTGAAAAACAGCTATGGTGGTGGGAATGGCAAAGAGTATCTCACAACGGACAGTGAGAGAGAATCTAGGGAGTTACAGAAATTGATCTTAATATTCCTAAACTGCTCCACCAACTACGTTCTACCTACCAAGACTTCATTCATTCAAGAGGGTAATAAAGCACCTATCTTGCACAAGTCACTATTATTTGGGTCGTTTTGATAGATGTATCTGAAGTGAATCCCTGTTAGTGTTTCCCTCTCCTTGGGGCTTGAAAGAATTATGTAAGGAATTCTTCTGTTGGGGTCAGCTTGTTGCTACGTTGAGGTTAAGGGAAGCGTCAGAATATCTGACCTAAGAGGAAACCAATCAGCAACTTATTCTCATGTGATACCCTTTCAACATAAGGAAGAGATAGTTTAACACAGGACACATGATCATCAAATCGGGGCCATTAGAGAGGTAGGAAGACAAGTAGGGAGGCTAGTTAAGTGGTCACTGTATTGGTCCAGACTGAACTAAACTCATGGTAATATGACTGGCCAAGACAAGACTGATTTGAAACTCGCTTAAGAGGCAGAACCAATAGGATTTAGCTATGAGTTGAATGTACTGGAGGAGTAAGAGTAATTCCAATCCATTGCTTATTAGCGCCATGACCCTAGGCACAGTCCCCGGACTTTCCAACCCTCAATTGCCTCATTAGAAATTCATAAGGTTGTTGAGAGCATCGAGAGTGCTCAACATAAAATCACCTATCACAGAGCCTTGTTGCAAAATAGATTTTCCACAAACACTGGTTTTCTTTCCCACTTCCTTTTCTCCTCAGGCCATACTGCAGAAGGGCTCTTCTAAATTATGGAGACTTTGCTCGTAGGATACTCATGCTGGACACTGAGAACATTTGGGTTGGAGGTTGCAGGGCGGGGGCGGGGAGCCAATGCCCTCCCATAATCCATCTCCAGAATTCTCATGATAAAGCAACTTCTAGGCTGGGTAGATCACGTTTGGGCCATGTGTAGCAATTCTTGTATTCTTCTTTTTTTTTTTTAAAGATTTTATTTATTTATATGACAGAGAGACAGCCAGTGAGAGAGGGAACACAGCAGAGGAGTGGGAGAGGAAGAAGCAGGCTCCCAGCAGAGGAGCCCGATGTGGGACTCGATCCCGGAACGCCGGGATCACGCCCTGAGCCAAAGGCAGACACTTAACGACTGTGCAACCCAGGCGCCCCAGCAATTCTTGTATTCTTAAGCTATCTGAGGAAGCAACAAGGAGCTCTTGGTAAGCTCTGACAGTAAGAACCATGTTCTTTGGGCCTACCCTTCAGTGTACATTGTCTTCATTCAAAAAAAAAAAAAAAAGAAAGAAAAATCTGGGCCATTCCTCAATGAGAATCTGAGTGGGGAAGATGGAAGTCAATCTTTCTTTGATTCCTGTGACCTACATCAGTTCAGAGATCAGAGAATTTAATCATCTGTCTTAGATTCGAAACACAGATGAGAAATGAGGGAACTAGTTTCCTTGCAAACATTGTCCCTATGCAGAAGGACCAGATTATTTTTCCAATCCATCACAAAGTGATACTTTTGTCAAATACAGCAGAAATAAATTAGTAGGAAAGTGAAATTTTTCAAAGGAATACGTATCACTTGTCTCAATATTGTACTGTTTGATTCAAGAAACATAAAATTAATCTGTCAAATTGTTTTTTTTTTAAGTTTCTTAAACCTTACTCTCAATTTCAGTACTTAACCTACCATGGTCTATGAACAAACACTTCGTAGACTGGCTCTGGTCCACAGGCCACACTTTCGAGTAGAACACCTCTAGAATGTCTTAGTCTGCTAGGATTACTGTATAAAGTGCCATTCATTGAGCGTCTTAAACAACGGAAATTTATTTTCTCACAGTTCTGGAGGCTAGAAGTCCAAGATCAAGATGTCAGTGGATTTGGTTTCTCCTGAGGCCTCTTGGCTTGGCTTACATATGGCTGCTCTCTTGCTCTGTCCTCACGTGGTCTTTTCTCTGTGTACGAGCATCTCTGATGTCTCTCTCTCTCTCTCTTCTTATAAGGACACCAGTCCTGTTGGATTGGGACCACACTTTGTGACCCCATTTAACTTTAATAACCTTCTTAAAGGCCCTGTCTCCAAATACAGTCACTTTGGGGATTAGGGTTCCAACATATGAATTTGGGACACAGTTCAGTCTGTAACAAAACTGAAGCTCATACAGGTTTCTGCAGTACTTCTCAACCTGAGCCTTGTAAGAGTCTGAAGAAAACAGCCTCTGGATTCTCTCTCATCTTGGAGGGGATGAAAACGTGCCAAGCAAAAGTGTCACTTACACCCAGCGCTCATGTATCTGCCGTTCATCCCTAATCAATGAAGATCACTTAATGACCAAGCCTGAAAGTCTCTCCGTCTTGATTTTCCTCCTTCTTCATCTGCTCTATTTATCTTTAAATAGCTTTTAAGCAAAATTACTCAACAATTCCTCACTGTGACACTGGACTTCTATCTTTTTCAGGGTTTGCGGTTTTTTTTGTTTTTTTGTTTTGTTTTGTTTTGTTTTTCTGTTCACATTTTGCTTCGGTTTCCTTGGGATCTCATTTTGATGAAAAATGAAGTCCCGTGTGTGTTCCCTTAGTTCAGTGATGGGGATTGAGCTAATAGAGAATGTAAATCAGATGGTTTTTATAACCCCTTTGTAAGCGTGTGCCGGACTATTTGTGCTAGAATCTGTTTCTACCTGCCGCCAGCTGCACCCCTTCTCGTGTGTGCCCAGGCAGAGAAAATATTTTCTCAGGAAGCACATGAACCACAACAGTATTGACTTTGTTTTGGAGTAGAGATTTTTCTTTCTCCTTTACCTGCAACAGCATAAATTTCTACTGTCAGATTATATATTTTGTTCCTCAGGATGTGTTCATTTCTTCTTCTATGTCCGCAGCAATCTGCTGTTTAATGCACATGTCTTGAGGAAGTGACTGTTCGAGAAATCTGGCACATTCAACCCAATATTTGTAATCAGTTCTACTTTGGGCATAATGACTGGTTCAGTAAGTCTATGCTTGTTGATAATATTTCCCCCCCAAAATGATGATTGTCAGACTACTTAAAATTGTATTTGTAACCAACAAACAAATGTTTGAAAGCCTTGCTGCATACATCTACATTGAAAAGCCCTATAGAGAAATGCAGCCACTCAGAAAGTGCTTTCTTAAGTATTTACATTTTTTAACAAGATAAATTGAGAATTTTTAAGTAGAGCAAAGACATAAAGACTGCAAAAATACCTTTTTAAATCATTTACATCCTAATTGTCATATTTCATCACACAAACTTTTAGATTTTATTGTATCTACAGATAAAGATCAGAGAATTTTCTTGTGGTACCCACATCACCTATAACTGTTATGAATGTTCACATCACAGTTAACATCTGGTCGTATTTTGAATTGTGTTTCTCATTTTTCGCTTCCATGGAAGCATTTTGCATTATTAAGACTTGCCTATAATAACCTGAGACTTTGTTTCTTGATCTTCAATAATCCGAGAGTTGGGCCAAAAGTTTGGACTCACTTTAATTCCTTTATTCTTTTTACTCACCTGCATGTTTATCATCTTGTGATTTAGTTGTTGCTGTTCCTATTTTAAAATATCATATTATATATCTTCAGCTAGAATGTAAGTCCCCAGGAGAAGTCATATCATGCCTGCTTTCTATCCCCTAGAGCAGTGCTACTCAAAATCCAGGTCTTCAAACTATTTTTTATTTACTGTTTTATTTGCATATTGTTTAGTTCAACCAACATTTTTTCTTAGCAGGACTTTTTTTTATTTAAATTTTAGTTAGTTAACGTACAATGCAATATTGGTTTCTGGTGCAGAATTCAGTGATTCACCACTTACATACGACACCCAGTGATCATCACATCAAGTGCTCTCTTTAATCCCCATCACCCTTCTGGCCCATCCCCTACCCACCTCTCCTTTCATCAACCCTCAGTTTGTTCTCTATTGTTAAGAGTCTCCTATGGCTTGTTTCCCTCTTTCCTTTTCTTCCTTTTCCTCTTTCCCATGTGTTCACATGTTTTCTTTCTTAAATTCCACATGTGAATGAGATCATATAGTATTTGCCTTTCTCTGACTGACTTATTTCATGTAGTGTAATACACTCTAGCTCCATCCATGTCATTGCAAATGGCAAGATTTCATTCTTTTTGATGGCTGAGTAATATTCCATTATATATATAGCACATCTTCTTTACCCATTGATCTGTTGCTGGACCTTTGAGCTCTCTCCATAGTTTGGCTATAATGCTGCTATAAACATCGGGGGGTATGTATCCTTTAAAATCTGTATTTCTGTATCCTTTGGGTAAATACCTAGTGCACTCACTGGATCATAGGGTAGTTCTATTTTTAACTTTCTGAGGAACCTCCAAACTGTTCTCCAGAGTGGCTGCACCAGTTTGCATTCCCACCCACAGTGCAAGAGGGTTCCCCTTTCTCCACATCCCCTCTGACACCTGTTATTTCTTGTGTTGTTAATTGTAGCCAATTTGACAGGTGTGAGGTGGTATCTCACCATGGTATTGATTTGTATTTCCCTGATGAGGATGGATGTTGAACACTTTTTCATGTGTCTGTAAATCTCTGGATGTCTTCTTTGAAGAAGTGTCTATTCATGTCTTCTGGTTTGGGGTGTCTTCTTGGTTTTGGGCTGTTGAGTTTAGTAAGTTCTTTATAGATTTTGGATATTACCCTTTATCTGATACGTCATTTGCAAATATCTTCTCCCATTCTTTAGGCTGCTTTTAGTTTTATTGATTATTTCCTTCACTGTGCAGAAGCTTTTTATCTTGATGAAGTCCCAATAGTTCAATTATGCTTTTGTTTCCCTTGCCTCCAATGACATGTCTAGTAAGAAGTTGCCACAGCCAAGGTCAAAGTGGTTACTGCCTGTGTTCTCCTCTAGGATTTTGATGGTTTTCTGTCTCACATGTAGGTCTTTTGTCTATTTTGAATTTATTTTGTGTCTGATGTAAGAAAGTAGTCCAGTTTCATTCTTCTGCATGTAGCTGCCCAGTTTTCCCAACACCATTTGTTGAAGAGACTGTCTTTTTTCCATTGGATATTCTTTCCTGCTTTGTCAAAGATTAGTTGGCCATATAGTTGTGGGTCCACTTCTGGGTTCTCTATTCTGTTCCAGTGATCTATGTGTCTGTTTTTGTGCCAAGACCATACTGTCTTGATCACTACTGCTTTATAATATAGCTTGAAATCCAGAATCATGATGCTTCCAGTTTTGTTTTTCTTTTTCAGAATTGCTTTGGCTATTCTGAGTCTTTTGTGGTTCCATACAAACTTTAGGATTTTTTGTTCTATCTCTGTGAAAAATACTGGTGGCATTTTGATAGGGCTTGCATTAAATGTGTAGATTGCTTTGAGTGGTATAGACATTTTAACAATATTTGCTCTTCCAATCCATGAGCATGGAATGCTTTTCCATTTCCCTGTGTCCTCTTCAATTTCTTTCATAAGCGTTCTACAGTTTTCAGAGTACAGATCCTTTACCTCTTCAGTTAGGTTTATTACTAGGTGTCTTATTGTTTTTGGTGCAATTGCAACTGGGATCAATTCCTTGATTTTTTTCTGCTGCTTTATTATTAATGTGTAGAAATACAACAGACTTCTGCACACTGACTTTATATCCTTAGCAGGACTTTCTTAATGAAGAAAGCTCTATGTTGATTTGCACTCTGATATAAGCTCCTTACCTCACCATAACACATAGTTTCAGGAAGAGTACCAAACTTCAGGCAGCTTTGGTCTATAAAGCCTTAGAGAAGATTCTCGTAAGTATTTATTATTTGACAAGTGGCTGATTTATTCATTTAATAAGCACGAATTGAGCATCTGTGATAAAACAAAGCACTGAGAGAACCCAGAAATGGACCCACAACTCTATGGTCAACTAATCTTCAACAAAGTGGGAAAGAATATCCAATGGAAAAAGGACAGTCTCTTCAACAAATGGTGTTGGGAAAACTGGAAATGGTGGGGGGCATACAAACCTACAGGTGCTTATGGTCTATTAAATGAGATGACATATTTTAAATCATCAAGTAGAATATAAAATTATAAATTTATAAGCAAGGCACACACAAGACACCATGGGAGTTCAAAGGAGGGAAGGAGTCATTTAGGGACTGAGAAGGAGTAATCTGAGACCATCTTCCTTGAAGGAGGGGCAGAATGTTAAATGATGGTATGGAAGTCAATCACCAGGAGCAAAAATAAGAATGCCATGAAGCTGTAGGCATGTCTAGGAGGCTCCCCAAGTATGAACATTGCCTTTCTCATCGTTCGATGTTGGATATGTATTCAATTCCTGCACATGCCCTTCTTTTTCTGTTAAAAAAAAAATATTCATTTTATAGGATGGACATCAAATGGCTTAATTCAAGTGAAGTGTTTAGAACAGTGATCAATGCTCAATAATTGTCAATTCATGCTGTTACTATTATCATTCATCACATTATTATTATGGAATGTTAACTTTGCTTTAACTTTTTGAGGCTTTTAGTGCTTTTGGTTTAATGCTGTGGAAAATAAAAAGCTACTGGAGCCTTCCAACCACAGTAGGCAAGAGAGCAGAGAAAAATGGGGCAGAGGTCAGAAACATGATGACTACCTACAATTAAGGAGCAGAAAGAGAAAGGAAAAATCAGCAAAGGGCGCAGAAGGTGCCATCTGGGAGGCAGTAATCCAGGTAAAAATGGACACATGAATTCGAGCTGCGAAAAAGGTGTTTTGGCAAAATGAGGCCATGAACAGAGTCAACTACTATAGAAAGATAAAGGAGGGTGGTTATTTAAAAAAAAACAGAGAGAAGAGGTAGTTGCATTGGAGAGTTATGAGGTCACTCACAGTGACCTTTAAGAGAATTTCTTCACGGTGCTCAAAGCAGGAAGAGGACTGCAAGCAAGTGAGGACCTCGAGCAGTAAGGAGGTGGAAACATACAAGTAATACACTCCCATTCCTTTGTGAGTATTTACTTGCTGTGACTGAATGTGCGTGCTCACAGCCCACCTAAATGACAGCCAGTAATTACTAACAGCTTACCTGTCTTCAAGATGGGTCAGGGATGTCTACTGTTCTGTCTGTTCCACCCCTGCCCAGCCCTTTCTGTAAACTATTTCTACCCCCACCTCGAACCTTGCAGCTGACATAAGGAATGTGTGGATTTCTAAATGTGGTACCAAAAAGAAAGCATGAGTCAGTCTTTTCCCCGTAGCAGAAATTTTAACATGAAAAACTTTGGTGGTGTCAGCAATCATATTTCTTCCCTGCTAGAATAAGCCAGTCAGTCCTCAAAGAAAGATGATAATTCCAGTTTTCAGAGAGAAGTGGATGGAAGAAATGGAGAGAAAGAATCCTAAGGGCAACTAGACCCAAGTTCCAATTGTTTCCGAGGGATGGCTGCAGTACTGCCTTTCCAGTGGTTTTCCCATTCAACGTGTCCTTGGGTCCCATGAGCCAAGAGACTCACCTTCTTGTCTTAGGTACTCTGACATCTGTCCCCTGAGAATTAAAATTACCTAATATAAGAAGGGCTATATATTGCAGCAAAGGTTTGGTAGATGTTGGAAAATGTTAAACAATAGTTAGGGATGGTGGCATGGTGTGCTCGCAGTAAAAATGGAACAGAAAGCAATGAAGTGGCTCTGAATCTCAGGGGTTTTTTCCCATTTCATTTTTTTTAATTTAAATTCAATTAATCAACATATAGTATATTATTAGTTTCAGAGGTAGAGGTCAGTGATTCATCAGTTGCATATAACACCCAGTGCTCATTACTCACATGCCCTCCTTAATGCGTATCACTCAGTTACCCCATCCCCCCACCCACCTCCCCTCCAGCGACCCTCAGTTTGTTTCCTAGAGTTAAGAGTCTCTTATGGTTTGTCTCCCTCTCTAGTTTTGTTTTGTTTTATTTTCCCTCCTTTCCCTATGATCTTCTGTTTTATTTCTTAAATTGCACAGATGAGTGAGATCATATGGTAATTGTCTTTCTCTGACTATTTCGCTTAGCATAATACCCTCTGATTCCATCCACATCAT
The DNA here is from genome assembly GCF_024610735.1 of Ursus americanus. Classification (NCBI taxonomy): domain Eukaryota; kingdom Metazoa; phylum Chordata; class Mammalia; order Carnivora; family Ursidae; genus Ursus; species Ursus americanus. The sequence continues at coordinate 86,276,861 of NC_142130.1, forward strand.
TGCAGATGGCGAGATTTCATTTTTGGATGGCTGAGTAGTATTCCCTTGTATATATATACCACATCTTCTTTATCCATTCATCTGTTGATGGACTTCCGGGCTCTTTCCACAGTTTGGCCCTTGTGAACATTGCTGCTATAAACATTGGGGTGCAAGGTGCCCCTTCGGTGAATCTGTCTTTCACTTGAGTGTGCAATAAATATAAATGGTCTATTCTGTAACTCAACTTAATTTGCATTATAAGCCCTCGGCCCACTGGGTTGGTGGAAATTGTATCCTAGTTGATTCTCCCCACCCTCCTTTCTTTGCCAGGGCTCTGTCAAGGTTCCGGGTGCTCAGAGCACTAAAACATGGTCAGGGATTTCCACTGAGACACACCTGTGAGTTCAGTCTGGAGGCTCTCTCTGCCATTTCCACATCATTCCAGTGGCAGGGGACTCTTGCTGTGGCCTCTGTGCCACGCCAGGAGTGCAGCAATCTCTGCCACACTAAGGACCCATCTGCTTAATCGCCATGACTCCATTTTCTCACTGCAATTCTGTTGAGCAAGAACGCAGTGGGTTCCCTCTCTCCAGGCCTCACAGAGTCTCTGTATTCCCCACCATCCCAGAGGAATCTTTTAGTTTGGGGAAGGACTAGGGTGGGCTGGGGATGAGAATCTTCCTTTCTTGTTTCATCCAAACATTGTGTCAAGTCTCAGTTCTCCCTTTCTCTTAAGAGCTCAGGGATTTTCTGCAACCAAAATCTGTAAGACCCACCTGCCCTCCAATCCTAACCCTCTGCTGAGAGCATGAACATGGAGCCAATTCACTGCTTCTATGCATGGAAAGAAAAAAGAAGAAATGCTGGGAGAAATAAAGTTGACATAGGTTAATATCTCAAAAATATCCTCCCCACACTCGGAGAACTTTAGAAGTGATATAAGGGGAATAGAGGGGTCCCTGTTAGACAGATTTGATCATCTGAGCAAAGTAAGAGTGGAGAATTTCCTGGGGGAAGAAGAGAGCTGAGGATTGACAGCTCAGAAGTTCCTCGCCCTCTTCTATCAATTCTTGGGACCTGGGAATAGCAGGAGAAAGTGTCCCTATCCAGAAATGGATGTGACAAGTGGAAATGGAGCGAGGCTATACAGGGTGAGGGGTGCTAAGATGTGAATGAGGAATTTGTACACACTGGGCCCTGGGGTCCAGGTTGAGTAGAGAAACAAAGGAGGTGGAATGGAGCAAAAACTCTGACAACAGAGAGGAACTGTGGGAGCAGGTGTTCCTGTGAGGATGGGGAGCCAGCCCTGCAGGAACAAGAGTACATGGTGTCAGGAAAGGAGAAAGTCCCAAATTCCGGGTCTGGGAAGCCCTGGGAGATGGGAAAGACACTGCTGGAGAGCCCACGTGCCCACATCTGCTAAGAGCTGGATCTGATATTAAACCCAGAGATATCTACTCTGTGCCAGCCCCCCACCCCCAGGACCTAAACTATATGAGCTTCCAGGGGGTCTCTGAAAGTAAGGAGGGCCCAGAATCCCTCAAGGGGCCTGAAACTGCCTCCACCAAATATTTGCTTACTTCACAACTTCCAAAGTCTTATGAAAACCAGGGCTAAGACCATTCCCAGACATGAAGGGCAAACACGGGGAAGTTAGTAATGTGAAAGAGTTACGTCGTTCAGCCTAAGATCTACTGTGTGGGAGCTGGTGGATCTTTCCAGAAAGAGGCATTGTTCTTCTTCTTCTTCTTTTAAGATTTATTTATTTATATTTAGAGAGAGAAAGAGAGAGACAGAGATAGAGTGAGGGCATGGGGCAGGGGTGTGGGCAGGGGGAGAGGGAGAAAGAAACTTAGGCAGACTCCCCTCTGAGTGCGGAGCCTGAGGTGGGGCTCCATCCCATGACCCTGAGATCATGACATGAGCCGAAACCAAGAGTTAAATTCTCAACCGACTGCGCCCCCTGGGCACCCCGAGGCCATGACATTTTCAATCTTCATTTTACAAGTGATTTTTTTCTCCTCGTTAAGCAAGGTAAATCTTATTACTGTTTTTCACATTTTAAGTTTTCCCATTTATTGAGAATAACACCTTCCACTGAGAAACATTATTCCAGAAATGAAAGTTTATAACGTATTTTTAAAGCTTGTGCATTGACAATCACAATTGTTTTACCGTCTGCATTAAACAGCATTCTTTTTTTTTATATAATAATATTTTTTATTATATTCTGTTAGGCACCATACAGTACATCCCTGGTTTTTGATGTAAAGTTCCATGATTCATTAGTTGCGTAAACAGCATTCTTCTGCATTTCCAGAGAAGTTCGAAGCTTCTGGGAGCTTCTGTGTCATCCGCTGATGCCTGTGGCCTTCTTATACAATGAGATGGCTCACCCTACTTCTCAGATAATAAATGGAAACAACAGGTGTCTCAGCAACAGCGCTGGCAATTGCACACGAGTTCCCAGCTTCCTGCCTGTTATTCGGGTAACTCTGATTCTAATCCTTCTCTCTAAACCCACAGGTCTCTCTCTCCTCTCTGCGGATGGTATATTTCAATTGTGTCTTCTTGCTGAGGTCCTCAAAACACGAATGTGATCACCTTTCCTCTGTCTTCTTTATGTTTGCTTCTTGAGAACTGCCATAATCCTACAGGAAGCCTTGCCACCTTGTTTTAAAATCTGGGACACCAAGCAGCTACTAACTAGTATGCACCAGGCATGGAAGGAAATAAACCGAGCTTACAGGCAGGATCCCCAGCGAGTCAAAAGAAAGGCTGTTTTTTTTAACTGGATTGGCAAACAGGAGAATCAAAGCCTCTCTAGGACTTTGTCACAGACATAAAGAAAAACAGGTTTCGTGGAAACTGTTTTGAGGAAACCTGAAATGCTTAAGGGCGTACAGGGAAATTGCCCAAATCTTACTTCAAAAGAAATAGACAAGAGCACGCAGATACTGTGCTGTGATGATTCGATTAAGAATGCCACAGACTTGGCCAACATTTCCACGGTGAGGTAGAGGGTTGCCAAATTCTATAAATTACCTCCACGCGGAGCCAAAACTCTGAATTTAGGAACGCCAAATGGAGCTCGTGCTTACTATGTCAGCTTTACATCAAACTAAAAAAGACAGACTTCGTTGCATTGTTGGTAGTATGTTATGTTACTTCTATTTTAACGTATGCTTCTTTCGAGGTATCTCCGTCTTTTCCCTACCAACTTATCACGAATCATTCTTGTACAGTACAGCACGTTGTGCTTCAAATCCCTCTCATGTCTGTTCCTCTGATTCATTCTCAAGAGATAAGACTGCCCTGTCCATGGTTCCCAGATGAAACTCGGAGAGGCTCAGTGATGTCTTAGTCAAAGTCCGCAGCAGAATCCGCCACCCCAGGGTAGGCATGGGAGGCAGGAAGGGGAACCTTAAGGCAGACACAATGTCCTATCAGTGCATACAGGCTCTCTCAGCAAGGTCATGGGACTACCCAGAGTCCAGTCACTATTAGATAATCGTGCAAAGCCTCGAGAAGTGCCCATGGGAAGGGGGGGCATTTGTCATTGCAGCACCGCAGGAACTATGCCATTCTGATGCTCTGACATCTTGAGGGTTTGCGGACTCTGGGGGCTGTCCCTCCCAGTGCTAGCCAAGTTCTAGAGATAGCAAAGGAACTTCCACCCCTGCCTTTCATATGCAAACCATCCAATCCGAAGATGCCTATACCCCCCCAACCACTTCCTCTATCAGGCTTTTGTATTCTGGGGCCCCTATTCCCTTGCCCTAATTGCCCCAGGGTACCAGACCCCTAAGGGCTGCCATTTGCCCCAGAGCCCACTGAAATCACGCAAAATGGCCCATCCCAAGCCGGCTTACCCTGCCTTACCCATTCCTTCCTGTAGAAACCCCAGCACAGGTTCTTGCCCATGTTTTCCTCTCACTCCCTCTGCCTCCTGACTGGCCCTGGTGCTTCCCTGTGTGGCCCCGTGGGGGGTGGCACCCCCCCCACCCCGGGAAACAGTTCATGAGTAACATACTGTCTTCTCAATGGCAGTCATCTCCTGATCTGTTGGCCTCATCATACCTGAATAATAATAAAATCTACATTTTAAAATCAGCACTTTTGAAAATTAAACATTGAAATGGGTTGGGGCCAGGCAGACCAAAGATGAGAGTGAATGGCAGAACAGTCTCCTTTCCAGGGGGATCCTGTGTCAGGAGGAAATGAGCTGATTTCGCTGCACCCAGCCCGCTCTCCAGCAAGAGCCCAGCGATCCCAGCATCCATCCAAGCTAGCCCTTCTGTACCTCCACAAAGCCATCCCATACGCGATCAATGTGGGTTCTGAATTGGAAGAATGTCTGCTGAGGTTGACTCATCCCTCCAAGCTCAGGAAGCAATAAAAGCAGAGAAGAAATGGCACAGTGGATAAGAAACCACAGGAGTCCTCCCCTAACACACCCTCATGCACACTCCCTTCATGAGATCCATCAGTCAAGGCTTGCTCGGCAGAGGGATTGGTTGGAATCCCTAAAATTCCAGTACTACACAACTGCATCGTAATGGGTTCACAGAGCACCTACTCTCATTCTTTAAGGCCTACATTGGACATAATTTTGGAACTAGAGCTTTTGAGATTTCTTCTGAGGTTGGGAGTGTGAGATCCTGGGAACAGGACCGGCCTTTTTTTTCTCCTTGTTTTCCCAAGGCACTTCTATGCAAGACTGCCAGACAGAAGAAAGAGTTCCTATGTATTTGAAATGCAATCTGCCTACTATAGATGGGTTTTTTGTTATTATATACCTCCTTTTATTTCAAAGAGCAGATGAAAATGGAAAACTGTTAGCTATTCTAAGAATCATATCATCATAATTATCAATTTGAATTCCTATTGCGAATACTTGCAACCACAGTGAAGTGATTTATCATCAGTGCATCTCAGGGTTTTAATTGTGTGCACTTGAATGTATTTGCATATTCTCCACACACTTCATTATTTTCATTCCTGATAAAGCACTTCAAAAGGAACTATGCTCTGTCAAAACTATACTGTTCAAAAATGTATTGTTCTTGCTTATCTCTCAAAATTATGGGTAATTGCTATCATCCTCTGAATATGTTTAAGATTAAAGGTAACTTGGACTTTTTTAAATGGTGCCATGAAACTAAGATCTCAGAAATGCTGGTCTAGGTGTCCAATGTTTAATGTCATTCATATCCACACTCTGTATAATGTTATTTAATGATTTCTTGTGCCACAGTTGAAACTGGGACAGCAGATCTTAAAAGCCCATCTCCTTCCTACCTCCTTGAGGAGCCCAGAAGCTATAAAGGAGAAGAAAGATACTAGGACTCTAGACAGATAGATATCAACTGCCTGGGTTCTTTTCTGCGGCTCCTTCCCTCATCTTTCTTCCTTCACTGACTCATGTTTTTCCTCCCAGGGGACTAATAGACCCAGAGAGTCATGAACAAGTTAATGTATCAGCTATGAAAAGAAGTGATAGCAAACCTATTTAATGAATCCAACAGAAGAAATACAAACACAGCTTCCCCAACACTACCAAAAAAGCAATAATAATTTGCACAAATCCTGCTGGTGTTATTTACACAGTCCACTAATCTAATGCTTTCTTTTATTTGTACATCTAAAATGCATACCGATGTAAATTCTCGGACAGAGGAAAGATCTTCAGCAGAGCTGAGGAATGTTCTTCAAAAATTAACCCTAATCTACCTTGCAACAGCAATCAAACAACGAAAAGGGATAAAAGGTCTCCAAATCGGCAAAGAAGAAGTCAAACTGTCTCTCTTCGCAGATGACGTGATACTCTATATGGAAAACCCAAAAGAATCCACTCCCAAACTATTAGAAGTTATAGAGCAATGCAGTAATGTGGTGGGATACAAAATCAATGCTCAGAAATCAGTTGCATTTCTATACACAAATAATGAGACTGAAGAAAGAGAAATTAGGGAATCCATCCCATTTACAATAGCACCAAAAATCATACATTACCTTGGAATTAACTTAACCAGAGACGTAAAGTATCTATATTCTAGAAACTACAAATCACTCTTGAAAGACATTGAAGAAGACACAAAAAGATGGAAAAATATTCCATGCTCATGGATCGGAAGAATTAACATAGTTAAAATGTCCATGCTACCCAGAGCAATCTACACTTTCAATGCTATCCCAATCAAAATACCAATGATATTTTTCAAAGAACTGGAACAAATAGCCCTTAAATTTGTATGGAAACAGAAAGGGCCCTGAATCGCCAAGGAATTGTTGAAAAGGAAAAACAAAGCCGGGGGCATCACAATGCCGGATTTCGAGCTGTACTACAAAGCTGTGATCACAAAGACAGCATGGTACTGGCACAAAAACAGACACATAGACCAATGGAACAGAATAGAGAGCCCAGAAATGGACCCTCGGCTCTTTGGGCAACTAATTTTTGATAAAGGAGGAAAAAACATCCGTTGGAAAAAAGACAGTCTCTTCAATAAACGGTGCTGGGGAAATTGGACAGCTACATGCAAAAGAATGAAACTTGACCACTCTCTCACACCATACACAAAGATAAACTCCAAATGGATGAAAGACCTCGATGTGAGACAGGAATCCATCAAAATCCTAGAGGAGAACATAGGCAGCAACCTCTATGACATCGGCCAAAGCAACCTTTTTCATGACACATCTCCAAAGGCAAGAGAAACAAAAGATAAAATGAACTTGTGGGACTTCATCAAGATAAAAAGCTTCTGCACAGCCAAGGAAACAGTAAAAAAAACTAAAAGGCAGCCCACGGAATAGGAGAATATATTTGCAAATGATACTACAGATAAAAGACTGGTATCCAAGATCTACAAAGAACTTCTCAAACTCAATACACGAGAAACAAATAAACAAATCATAAAATGGGCAGAAGATATGAACAGACACTTTTCCAATGAAGACATACAAATGGCTAACAGACACATGAAAAAAATGTTCAAAATCATTAGCCATCAGGGAAATTCAAATCAAAACCACACTGAGATACCACCTTACACCAGTTAGAATGGCAAAAATTGACAAGGCAAGAAACAACAATTGTTGGAGAGGATGTGGGAAAAGGGGATCCCTCCTACATTGTTTGTGGGAATGCAAGTTGGTACAGCCACTCTGGAAAACAGTGTGGAGGTCCCTTAAAAAGTTAAAAATTGAGCTACCCTATGATCTAGCCATTGCACTACTGGGTATTTACCTCAAAGATACAGACGTGGTGAAGAGAAGGGCCATATGCACCCCAATGTTCATAGCAGCATTGTCACAATAGCTAAATCGTGGAAGGAGCCGAGACGCCCTTCAACAGATGACTGGATTAAGAAGTTGTGGTCCATATATACAATGGAATATTACTCAGCTATCAAAAAGAACGATTTCTCAACATTTGCTGCAACATGGACGGCACTAGAGGAGATAATGCTAAGTGAAATAAGTCAAGCAGAGAAAGACAATTATCATATGGTTTCTCCCATCTATGGAACATAAGAACTAGGAAGATCAGTAGGGGAAGAAAGGGATAAAGAAAGGGGGGGGGGGGGTAATCAGAAGCGGGAATGAAGCATGAGAGACTATGGACTATGAGAAACAAACTGAGGGCCTCAGAGGGGAGGGGGGTGGGGGAATGGGATAGACCGGTGATGGGTAGTAAGGAGGGCATGTATTGCTTGGTGCACTGGGTGTTATATGCAACTAATGAATCATCGAGCCTTACATTGGAAACCGGGGATGTACTGTATGGTGACTAACATAATATAATAAAAAATCATTAAAAAAAAAAAAAAGAAGAAGTTGTGGTCCATATATACAATGGAATATTACTCAGCTATCAAAAAGAATGATTTCTCAACATTTGCTGCAACATGGACGGCACTAGAGGAGATAATGCTAAGTGAAATAAGTCAAGCAGAGAAAGACAATTATCATATAGTTTCTCCCATCTATGGAACATAAGAACTAGGAAGATCGGTAGGAGAAGAAAGGGATAAAGAAAGGGGGGGTAATCAGAAGGGGAATGAAGCATGAGAGACTATGGACTCTGAGAAACAAACTGAGGGCTTCAGAGGGGAGGGGGGTGGGGGAATGGGATAGACTGGTGATGGGTAGTAAGGAGGGCACGTATTGCATGGTGCACTGGGTGTTATACGCAACTATTGAATCATCGAACTTTACATCAAAAACCAGGGATGTACTGTATGGTGACTAACATAATATAATAAAAAATATATTTAAAAAAAATTAACCCTAATCTAGCCAGATGTGTTTATTCAATCCTCCTAGACATCAGTGTCAAAAGAAGGTATTAGGATGCAACAGACACCACGTAACATAGCTTCAAAATACTTGAGGCAAAATAGACTGAAGTACCCCAAAAAAGGCAATGCCACCATTATAGTGCAAAATTGAAACATATTTTTCCGAGTAATAGGCCAAAAACAAAATAAATTTGTAAGGATAGAGATTTGAATAATAAGCAAAAGCATTATCTAATGCACATATATTGAACACTATATCGTCAGAATATATATTCTTTTCAAGTATGTGAAAAACATTTATAAAAATGAACCACTTCTGAAGTTAAAGTAACTCAAAAATGTCAAAGGATTGGTATCATGTAGATCACATTTTTAACTACAAAGCAGTTATGTGATTATTACTTACAAAAACGAAACTAGAAATGAAAATCCCTGTATGTTTGAAATTTTAAAAACACAAATTTAATAACTCACAGATCAACTCACAGGGAAATTATAAAATATTTAAAATTTGAATAACAAAAAAATTGTACATGTGTCACAAACCCTGTAAAAAAGAAAGGCAAAGTAATGTTTCTAGTGGAACGTATAATGTAATGTGATTATAATAAAAAGTGAAAAGGCCGAAAATTTATTTAACTACCCAGAGAACATTAAAGGATGAAAAAATAAAGATAAGAACATGAAATAAGGGAGAGCAAACACCCAATGGAGGGGAATGGTAATGTGAAAACTAGGTTATTTGAAAGAATAATAAAATTGACAAATGTCTGACAAGTCTGCTCAAGAAAAAAAGACAGACTGAGTGGATAATATTGGAATGAAAACAGAACAAAGTTATGGATGCTACAAATATTAAAAAGATAATAACAACTTTATGACAATAAATGTGAAAAGTTAGATGACATGGGCAGATCCTTGAGAAGTTCCACATATCAAAAAGAAAATAAAAATACACACCACAAACTGGTAAAATGTTTGCCATATGTATTACGAAGGAATACTATCTAGAATATATAAAGAACTTCAATGAATCATTAAGAGAAAAAGCAAACGACAGATAGAAAACTGAAACAACAGATTGAACAGGTCTTCAGAGAAGAGTAAAGCCAAATAGCCAAACAAATTTAAATGAGATTCTCAGCCATATTAATCACCAAGAAAATAAAAATTCAAACCACAATGAGGCATCACATTACAACTACCAAACTGGCAAAAGTTAAAAATTCTAGCAAAATCTAAAGTTGGCAAGGATCTGGAGTTACTTGTCTACGGAATTGTAAATTAAGACAAGTATCTTTGAAAACTGTATCACCCAGCACATAGTTCTAGAAGACAATTGCATATTCATAACAGCACTTTTTGTAATAGAAAGAAAAATGGGAAAAACACAAATGTTCAACTGTAAAAGAGATAAATAAACTGCATGAGAATCATACAAAGAAAAACAGTGTTGTTATGAAAATTAATGAATTACAGATATAGGTAAAAACATGGGTGGGGGCGCCGGGGTGGCTCAGATGGTTAAGCGTCTGCCTTCGGCTCAGGTCATGATGCCAGGGTCCTGGGATCGAGCCCCGCATCAGGCTCCCTGCTCAGCGGGGAGCCTGCTTCTCCCTCTCCCTCTACTGTTCCCCCTGCTTGTGCTCTCTTGCTCTCTCTGTCAAATAACTAAATAAAATCTTAAAAAAAAAAAAAAAAACAAGTGAACCTCAGGCATATAGTGGGGAACTAAAGAAAGCAAGTATCATAAGACATACACTATAATTTTGTCTATATCAAATTCAAAAACACATAACACTGAATAACATATCATTTAGGGAAGTACCATCTGGGAAAAGTGAAAAAAAAAAGTGGGGGGTGGAGAATAATAAACATAAATTTCAAGGGAGTGCTTTCCTCTGAGTAGAGAACTAAAGCCAGAACCCAACCAAAGCTCAAAAGTCCAAGCAAACCAACATCAAAACTGAGTCATTTGAGTTATTGTCCTAGGAATCCCCCCTACCAAGAAAAAGCATAGGTCATAGAGCTGGTGTGCAGGGTTGAATGCAAGAGAGAAGCTTAAGAAAATCCAACTGTGAGAACAGGTCTTTATATCATCTTCAAGAAAAAAGGTTTTCTTATTTCGCAGGTAGGAGCCCTGAAAAAAGTTAACATGACTTCTCTAAAGTCGTTTTAACATCAATTTAAACCCAGAAATAGAATCCATCAGTCTTCACTCCCTTTGTTGATGCCATCACTACCCAGCGCTCCTTCATTCACAAATGACTTAGAGGCTATGCACAGTCTATGGAGGAGACAGGCCATGATTCACCAGCCAACGTGTTTCAGGCAAGGTTTTATTTCCGTGCTTTCACGATTCCCATCTCTTTTATGCTCTGAAAACAGCAGCTGTGCCAGACGGTAGTCAACAGAAAAAGAAAAGAACTCATTTATGAAGCAGAGGACAAAAATAGTTTGCCCAGCATTTATACTGTGCTCTTTGGGGCTCAGGGTCAAAGAGTTCAGTCTGACTTTCCTTTACTAACCTAAACTTAGTTGCTTTCTTTTTCTGCATCAAAATGATTTTCGGTGTCTATTCATATAACAATGGATGTGAGGTGCTATCAAATGCCAAACAGTTGGATCACTAAAGAAATGGAAATGGCATGGTTTAGAACAAATCAAAAGCATAAAATTGAGGTCACTAAAAGACATTTTTCTGGCAAAACCCAAGACCCTATGGTAATGAAATATGCTTAAAAATGAGAATAGAAAAAACAACTATAAAATATTTCCCTATGTAAATGTCACAACTGCATCAGACATTAAACCCACCTTTAGAGGTAATTTTGGCCCAGAGTCAGATTTTGAAATCTTGCTTCCTAAAGGAAAGATTTTTTAAAATAAAGAAAAACACATTTAAACAATCCAGATCCATCACCAATTTTCTATGTGACATTACACAAGTCTTCTAACCTCAGAGATTCTGTTTCCCCACTGGGCAAATGCGTTCAGAGACACCTACCATTTCTGGTTCCTCAAAGAGAAATATATAGGAATGCACCTCACTGAATATAAAGAACCAGTCAAAATATGTATTTGATGTATAGCTGCAATTGGGTTTCATGGAATTTTCTCATGATTTAAGAAAATATTAAGAAGTTCTTATAGAAGATAAGATGCATCTCTTTTGATTCACAGTGGGCTGATCAATTACCCAAAGAAGGTGGACTGATGATTTTTTTTTTAATCTGAGAAGACAGGTTTTTTTTCTATTGCTGTGTAAAAAATCACCCCAAAATTAGTAGCTTAAACAATACGTGATCTCACAATTCTGTGGGTCAGAAATCCAGTAAGCTTAACTGGGTTCTCTACTTAGGGTTTCACAAGACCAAAGTCAAGGGGTCAGGCAGCCTGGGCTATTAACTGGAGGTTCTAAAGATGAGTCTAATCCTAAACTCATTTAGGTTATGGCTGTAGGTCTGAGGCACCCAATCCCTTCCTGGCTGCTAGCTAGTAGGGGCTCTCTGCTCCTAGAGAGCACCCTCATTCATTCACATGTGGCCCCCTTCTTCTTCAGAGCCAGCAACACTATACTGAATGTCCCTCATGCTCTGAATCTCAGACTTCCTCATCTGCTACTGGTTGAGAAAGCTCTCTGCTTTTAAGGAATCATGTGATCAGGCAGGCCCACCCAAATAATCGTAAGGCTAATTCTGCCAGATAACATAATGAGATCATAGGAGAGATATTTCATTATATTCCCAGCTTCTATGCATCAGAGAAGGACATTTTTGTGGAGGGAATTGTAGAAATTCTGCCTACCACCGAGGAAGTAGGGGGATAAAAGTTAAGAACTTGGGTTTTTAATAAAGACTGACTTAGTTTCAAATTCCAGCTCTGTAATTTGACTGGATCTCTGTTTAAATAAGTTGATAAACCCCTCTAAGCTTTACTTTCTTTAGATTGCAATCTACTTAGGAGCAGGAGAACTAATAACTATTTCCCATATGCTTGCACAGTATCTGGAACATGTCAGCTTTTGGTAATATTTGAGAGAACAAATGAATGAATGAATGAATGAATGAATGGGAGTTAACACTGAAAGTTATCTCCAAAACATACCACAAAGCTCTATTTGGCCCTGTTTTGCTAACATTTTTTTCATTGACTTAGTCAATGAATTTGAATTGACCCAAATTGACTTGGATCAAAGACCTCAATCAATGGAGAACATACAAGGAATACATGTTAAAGAAATAAGGGAAACAAAGGTGGGCCAACATTGGATGGCAGAGCCCAAATCAAGAAGAATCATGTCAAACTGACAAAAGAAACTTACCAAATCAAGTAAGATGAAAATTAATGAGTTTCCTTAATGATCTTAGCAGCCAGAAAGCTTGGAGCTAGGTTTCCAAGTTAATCACAATAGTTTTTCCTCAGTCTGGGCTAACTGGCATCATTGTCCCTCTTCATTATTCAAGTCTTGTCCTTTGACTCTCATACTTCATAGTTTTATTGTAACTGGTTTTTACTGTAAATCACCTAAAGTTTTGTTAAGAAATAACAATGTGTAACAAGATGGAGAAAATTTTATGTGTCAAAATCCAGGAGACCTAAAGACAAGCAGATTTTCTTCGGGCTATGAAGAGTAGGAGGGGGACTATTCTCTCAGAGACCCCCTGGAGTGAGACACAGGACTACTCTCTCAGAAATTCCCATGATGAATGGGTCACATATGGAGAGTGTGAGCTTGGGCGGGGGTAGATTGTATGAATGAGCTCCTAGACAAGATGGTAAAGGTATTTATTTACCTTATCTCATATGAACACTTCTCTATGCCTCCCTTCTGCCCTGAAAACTTCAGTTAAGGTTCTAATCTGTGAAAATGCTATTGTGTATGTGGATTTGTGTGTGTGTGTGTGTGTGTGTGTGTGTGTGTGTGTCTGTGTGTGCAGATAATAAAGACCAGGTGGGGAAAGAAGATTATAGAAACGTATTTGAATAGACAGAGATGGAAGTAAGGGGAAAAAAACACACTTTGAACTATTCTAATACTGATGTTTTATCCGAATTGCTGAGGCACAAGGAGACCCAAAATGAGGTCCTGATTAAATAAATTAATAATTATTAGATAAGCTTTAATCCCTTCAAATGCCTATAATCCCTTAAAATCCCTTTTAAAATACTATAAGAAAATATAAACATCTTTCTGTTTAACCTTATAAGAAAACAAATTTAAATATTTTGTAGATTTTATGCCTGTAACATATATAGAGGTAGATAGATACATGAATTTGCATATTAATTTGAGTCTTGGAATGCCAAGAAGACAGTTTATACCATTATTTTTTTTAAGATTTTATTGATTTATTTGACAGAGGGAGAGAGACCACAAGCAAGGGCAGCAGCAGGCAGAGGGAGAAGGAGAAACAGACTCCCTGCTGAGCAGGGAACCCAATGTGGGGCTCAATCCCAGGACCCTGGGATCATGACCTGAGTCAGAAGCAGATGCTTAACCGACTGAGCCACCGAGGTGCCCCTAGCTTGCACCATTTTAAAGTGACAAGGAAGTATGTTAGTCTGGAAAAGAATGTCTTACGTCAAGTGAAGAAAATTCACCCTTGGTCTTTCCATTTCTCCATCATATTTACATTCGGTTAAACCAAAAAAGGAGGGGAAGGAACAAAGAGCCCCTGAGATGTGCGAAACAATACAGTTCTGGTTGAGGAAAGCAGCCATGGGAGAGACCACCAATTCTGCCCTTCCTGGGCACACAGAGACATATGACTGAGTTCTAGCAGATGGGAAAGGGAACAGCGCTGGTGTGTCACATGCCATTCAAAGCCGTTCAGAGCTGGTATTGCTTCTGCATGTTGTCTCCTCTTCCTTCGTCCTTCAGCTTGGCTGGAACAATGAGACAGGGAAGCAGAGAGATTGAGGCAGCTCAGATCCCTGAGCCACAGCCTCCCCAAGTAGAGGTGCCTGACCTGTACGAGACTGAGACAGGGTCAGAAATAAACCTTCCTGGATTAAACCACTGAGATCTGAGAGTGTATTTGTTACCACAGCATAGTCTAGCTATCCTAATACAAAAACACTCTTTCAAGCCATAAATACAAATATTCCTCGGTCTGAAGTCAACTGGGATTCGACTGTTCTACAGCAAATTACACCTATAGAGGAGTTAACAAAAGCTTGCTTCTTTATTTTAGATATCTATCATTTATAGCCCATTTATAATAGATAAGAACATAACCAATAAATCAAGAACATTTATAAAATATACAGAGATTTTTTTTCTTTTTTTAACTCTAGTTGACCCTCAAACAACATGGGTTTGCGCAACACAGGTCCAATGATATGTGAGGGATTTTTTGATAGATACACTGCTGTCAATGTATTTTCTCTGCCCTATGATTCCTTTAATAACATTGACTTTTCTCTAGCTTACTTTATTGTAAGTATACAGGACATAATACATCTAACATACAAAATATGTGTTCGCTGACTGTTTATGTTACAGATAAGGCTTCTGGTCAACCATGGGCTAGTAATAGTTACTTTTTGAGGAGTCAACTGTTACATGTGGAGTTTCGGTAACACGGGTTGGTGCCCCAACCCCCACGTGGTCCAAAGGCAAACTGTATGTCTAAGCAACTTCCAGATAGTACTCACCCAAAGCTTAATGAAAAATTTTAATTCTCAAGCAACACTGAAAAGTGATTCTTTTTTTTTTTTTAAGACTTTATTTATTTATTTGACAGAGATAGAGACAGCCAGCGAGAGAGGGAACACAAGCAGGGGGAGTGGGAGAGGAAGAAGCAGGCTCACAGCGGAGGAGCCTAACGTGGGGCTCGATCCCAGAACGCCGGGATCACGCCCTGAGCTGAAGGCAGACGCTTAACTGCTGTGCCACCCAGGCGCCCCTGAAAAGTGATTCTTAACAGGTGGTCAGAAACTTACTACAGCCCAGATGATTAATGCTAATTTGGGTTTCAGCACAAAGGGGTGCTTTTAAAGCCTCAGACTAAAGATGTTGGGTGGAGACATGGAATGCTATCCCTTTCTGGGGCATCAGAATTATCCTTGAGGCCTTCCTTTCAAGTGTGACATGAGCTTGGCATACTTTTTAGCTGGTGAGTTGGAAACAAATGTACAGTTTTTCCTAAGCCTTGAAAGTTCAATCCATCTTATGTGAGAAAAATCTTAGTGAACATTCAGGAAAAGCTGAATTTAGTGAGAGGCTCGTGTGTGGTATATTATTTCTGTCAAGTAGAAGATACTAGTCAGCAGTGGGGTCATAAAAGCAACTGCCTGGCCAAGATTTGTGCCAATTTCCAAGTTCAACAGCCCTCATGAGTAACTCCTGGTTACCATACCATTGTTTTTCTATATACATTTTTCAGACCTGTTTAATAGCCTAAGGAATGTTTGATATTCACATCAGTTTTGTGAAAGCTCTGGTAGCTATCCCAAACCCATCAGGCAGACTATTGAAATACTGAAGGCTCTACGTGAAAATCACTAATACTGTTGCCCAGCTAAAATACCTTTTAGTAACACAAAGAACATTAGCTTTATGTCTTTACTTTTCCAAACGTCTTTAATAGAGTAAATAAATTAATTCAAGGAATGGCAAACATTTTCCTTAATGTACTTCATGTTCCATAACAGTTTTTCTCACATGATGTCCCAAGGAATAATTGAGCCAGTATCAAATTTTCAAAAATTCTAGAACTTTCAGGCATCAAAATTCCCATTGAAGTTCTGATTAAAGTTTAGCGAGATTATTTTCTCTGCTAACAATACCCATTTCCTACTTATATCACCAGTGGAATACTGATGCCTGCCTTTATATAACGAATGCACTCAATATTCATTGAGCAGAATACATTCGCAGTACAAGATAAAAAGCAAAACCAAGAGGCAAAAAAATTTCTTGATTCAGGTGCCTCACTTAATTTTCTTTGTGGTTACCGTTGAAATTTCTGTCATATTCTTTCAGGTATGATTAGCTCTATGACTAAAGTAAAGACACTAATAATGTATAGATATCCTAAAGTTGGAGCATGGGTGCATTAGGAAAAACTTCCCTGACTCTCTCTTCGATCTTAGAAGAACAGGGACTCGTCAACCCCTCCCCCAAATACTCCCCTGTTATAAATGACTGGATTTTGAGTTTCTTAACACTAAAAGCAAGGTGTTTATTCATTTGAAACCCACATAGGTCCTATCTTGTTAAAGAACACGTGGTAGGTACAATGTTTGGTAAATTCTGTTTTTAGCGGACTCTTTTTAAATCATGGAGTGTTCTCAATTGGAATATAAAAAATATGCAGAAAGTACACACAGAAAAATAAGTTAACAGTTCAATGACTTATCACAGAGAGAGCATTTGACCACCCCCCAAGTCCAAACAAAATGGAAAATTGCCAGCACCCCAGGAGCCCCAGTCTCTGCCTCAGGCCCTCTCCCTAATAGTAGCTCCCCGAAGGGAATCACTATCCTGATTTCTAACCCTCTAATGTAGTTTCTGCTATCTAGGATCTTAAGTAAATCGTTTCATGCTGTATTCTCTTATGCTTGGTTCTGACAACCCAACATTATGATTATGAGGCTGGTTCAGGGTGTCTTGTGAAGCTATAGTTTGGTCCTTATTGTTACTGTATGGTATTATTTTGCAAGAATGTACTACAATTTACTTTTCCATTCTACTGTTGATAGACATTTGGGTTGTTTCTAGTAGTCCCCATGAGCACACATTTGCCAGTTATATATGTTGCAAATATCTTTCCCCACCCCGTGGCTTGCCTTGACAGCAAACAATCTTAACTAATGTTTCTTGGAAAATTGCAAGGTATTATGCCTGACTCTGTAAGAGGGTACATATAGAGTGCTTCTCAGCTATGGGATTGTTGAGGTATTTTTTCAGCTCCTGGGAAAAATAGCAATTGTACCCAGGGGCAGAGATGCTCACCCACAGTGTGTGTGTGTGTGTGTGTGTGTGTCTGTGTCTGTGTTCAAGTCCCTGTGTATAAGTGGGGTGTGTGGGAAAACACCATAATTCCAAAATTAGGAAGAGGTTTCAGATACTTATTAGATAAATTACAAATGACTCTAGGGGCACCTGGGTAGTCCAGTTGGTTAGGTGTTCAACTCTTGATTTCAGCTCAGGTCATCAACACAGTGTCCTGGGATCAAGCCCCGTGCAGGGCTCCCCAGCTCGGAGTCTCCTTGTTACCCTCTCCCTCTAACCACGCCCCCTAGCTCGCATGTGCTCTCTCTCTCTCAAATAAATAAATAAATCTTTTTTTAAATGGCTCTATATTATAAAAAACATGAACGAATTATGAAAGCAGGCTATTTGAAAATGTAAACAAGCAACATTTTTGTGTTTTTGCAAAAACTCTGATATCTCTTTTGCTTTTCTTTCCATTTATGGGCCACACTTCAGTTTTAGGCTGTAAAATCCCAAATACTGGATATTATGTGATCTTTGAGCCGCAGCTGCCAAAGGGCTGGCTCACCATATCACGGAACGTGCCCTGATGTTCGACGGTGGGGAGTGTGTCTTCAGCCTGGACACTGAGGAGAAAGAGCTTCTTCCTTGAAGGGAACTCAAACGCTGCTCTTATTGCCTTTGCAGGAAAAGCGAATACAGCAGGTGAGGGAAGAGCACAGATTCCCAGCACTCAGTGAAACCCAGAGCTGCAACCTCAGGCCAGTGTTTCTTTTAAGGAGACAGCCAATTTGGGGCAGATACTGCAGAGAAATAAATATTTCCTTAGAAATCAGCTGATGGAGATGGAATGGTTGACCAGAACTTCCTTGGAAGACAGAGAATTGAAGTGCCTGAAGCAAAAAAAAAAAAAAAAAAGTCTCAATGCAAGAACCATGCAAAGCACAAAGAAGACAGCCCAAACTGGAAGAGAATTTTCCCTGAGAAGAATGGAGATAATCATTTATTAAAAATGATCATTGCCCTTATAAGGACCCACCGTTGCTTACTGTGGAGGAACTAGGATGTGTAGGTCCTGTACGGTAGCTTAGCAGGGGGTAATAATCTTCAGATATCAAGCCAATGTGCTTTCATCCTTGGGAATCGCTGCTCCCACATTAAAGCAGGTGGGGTTGTGTGGGATGCAGACTTGGGGAAGGGGTGCCGCCAAGTACAGGGCGTTTGTTAAGCAGAGCCCTGGGACCAGCCCTAAGGGAGGGAGCAGCAGGGAGCAGAGCAGGGCAGAAGGAGAAGCAGAGCCATGATACTGTCACAGCACAGCCTGAGCTGACCCAGGCAGCCTCCACGGCTGGAACAGCCCCCTAGCACTGTGCCAAGTAGGGCCAACGTGGCCCCGCCTTTATACTCGCATACAGATCAGTCATTAGACATGAGCATGACCTTGGGCCCGGCTCCGATGCTGAGCTGATCCTAAAGAAAGGACAGCTGAAGGCTGTGTGGGCACCATACTCTCAGTGGCTGGGTCCAAGTCGAGCGCTGAAGGCTTCTGGGTGCACATTCTGTACCCTACTCAGTGCAGGGTGTCCACTCGGCACCCTACTCCAGGTTCCTGTTGCAGATGTTGCCATGCCCTGCCCTTTACTGCCCTGACCTCCAGTGTGGGCAGTTCTTTCCCAGACAGAATCCACATCACTATGCTGCGGGCTTCTTGCTGAGCCACTAAAGGCAACTGTGCCCACAAGCAAGACAGGTTGGATGTGCCAAGGAATGAATAATCACCTTGAGCCTTGACTCCTGGGAGTGAATCAATACCCCAGCTTCCTGACCCCTCCATGATATAATTCCTATGGGCATGTTTGACACTTCTCCAAGTTCCCATGTGAGATTCAGCTCCCGTCACCCACTGCAATAATTGTCTTAATAATTCACCCATTACAGGCCTTTCTCCTTGCTCACTTCTCTATTCCTCCACCAGTGTTCCTTGCCCCTCCCAAATAAGCTACTTGCCCTCAAGTCTTTGTCTAAAGACTTCTGGGGGAATCCAAATGCAAGAGTTTCCATAGCCAAAAACATGCCTGGTAGACTCAGATGACGGAGTTTCTTCCATTAAGCCTGGTCCGTGGAGGTCAGTATTGTGGGGAGAAAAGTATAATATAGGGAAATCCTTTCCAAGAAGGAAAAGAAAGTGGAAAACCCACTGTTTGATGCAATGAAGTATAAGAGGAAAGGCTTGAGGTAGAAATTGAAGCCATAGAGTTGAAGCATGGGGGACACATCCAGGCAGGTACCATTGGGACAATGCAATGAAAGAAATCTCTCCCAACCCAGAAAACCTCTTCACAAAGATGGAAGAGATATAAAACCATTCTGTCATTGAATAACCATCAAATCAGGATGTGGTGTGTATCATAGGCAATCAGCAAAAAGATTGCAAAGGGCGGGGGGCGGGGGGACTTGCCATTTTATAGAGCCAAGCAGATAGAACCTATTACATGCATGTTCTCAAGATAAATAATAACCACTCCTCTATAACAGGACCTGACAGCACCATTTGTCACACACAGATCATCCCAGATTCACCTGGTAACTGAGGTCGCCATCTGTGTTTGTTAATTGGCTTTACCCAAAGGAAAAATAAACCTCTCATATCTTTATGACAGGAGGTGGCTTTGGAGTGAGGCACCTGCCAAAGTGAGGTCCCTACCCTCTCACAGAAATTGGGAGATGGGCACCTGAGAAAGACATTTCTGGGTCATAAAGCTGACAAGAGGCTTATTTAGCTTTTAAAAAGATTTACATGCATTTCAAAGAGAGAAGGAATTTACAATTAGGAGTTTTCTAAAGGAAATGCTTGAAGAAAGGGAGGTCTCTTCCCTTATTCTCAACAGAGAGAATTAAGCATCTTATTTGTATTTGTCTTTGCCTTTCCAGTACAAGGGAACCCCAATATTTGAAGGCCCTTTCCTGACACAGGGGTCCCTAGGTGGTGCTCTGCTGAACAAGAAGGAGAATTGCAGGGACAAGATCAGAGGGGACTGGGGATTAGACTGTGCTACCCCTTGTCAACTATTGTAGGGTTTGGCTTTCACTGTGATTGAGATAAAAAGTCATTAGAGAGTTTTGATCAGAGGAGTGATGCGGTCTGACTTACATTTTAGAGTCACTTATTATAAAACCGATGACTACTTATTTAGCAGGACTTTATTCTCAGGACTCCTGTATGTGCTAATGGAGATATACAAGACCCAAAGCTGTATCTTGAGGTTGTTTACTCTGCCCTCTGCTGATGGGAAAATAGCAGGGAAAAGTCATTAATAACTTGAGTTCCTACAGGTTTATCTTCCCAAATGGCAGCAGTCAGTGTACAGAAGAGGCTAGAAGAAAAGAAAGCAGAGGAAAGGAAAGACATTGAGGACTGAACAGTGTCAAGGAGAAGATGGGACCCAAGCTATGTGTCGAAAGGATGGCGGTAGTCAATGATAGAAAGGCAAACAGCATGAGTTCAGGGTCAGGGGTCACTCTGAATACAGCCTGTTTGGAGTAGGCTGAGAGAAATTAATAAATTAAGATTGCAGAGACCTGTGCTGTGGAGGCCAAATGTTACTGATAAGAAAGTATAGGGGCGCCTGGCTGCTGGCTCAGTCGGAAGAGCGTGCAACTCTCGATCTCAGGGTCCTGAGTTCGGGCCCCACATTGGGTGTAGAGATTACTGAAAAAAATACTGAATAAACTAAAAAAAATTAAAATTAAAAAATTAAAAGGACCAAAGTATAATGAACAGACCCTCAAAAAACTAACCAGTAGAGAGGGACCCATCCTCTGCTGTGATCTCTCTCTGTCCAGCAGAACACAGCAGCCACACATTTGCATAATGACCTCTCCTTGTTACTTCTTGCCAATTAGTTGGGTGTAACAAAAAGCAATTATAACAATTGCTTTTAATTATTCCTGCTCTTCCTTCCTTGTCCCATCCTTCTGTCTCTTGTCTCTGAGATAAAAATTCACCCCCATTGGTGGGCAAAATTTAAATTACTTGGGACCTTTGAGCAAAATGCCTCTTTACTGGCAGGATGAGGGAGGGAGCTTCAAAAGAGATGAGAATGGAAATTATGATGGTTAATTTTTTCTTTTTTCTTTTATTATGTCCAGTTAGCCAACTTATAGTACATCATTAGTTTTTGATGTGATGTTCAACGATTTATTAGTTGCATGTAACACCCAGTGCTCATCACAGCACATGCCCTCCTGAATACCCATCACCCCGTTACCCCATCCCCCCACACCCCTTCCTTCTGTAACCCTCAGTTTGTTTCCTGGAGTCCAGAGTCTCTCATGGTTTGTCTCCCTCTCTGATTTCTTCCCATTCAGTTTTCCCTCCCTTCCCCTGCGGTCCTCTGAGATATTCCTTATGTTCCACACATGAATGAAACCATATGATAATTGTTTTTCTCTGCTTGACTTATTTCACTTTTCGTAATCCCCTCCAGTTCCATCCATGTCAATGCAAATGGTGGGTATTCATCCTTTCTGATGGCTGAGTAATATTCCATTGTGTATATGAACCATATATGATGGTTAATTTTATGTGTCAACTTGACTAGGCCACAGGGTGAAGGATATTTTGTCAAATGTTATTCTGGGTGTTTCTGTTAGGGTGTTTTGGATGAAATTAACATTTTAATGGGTAGATTGAGTGAAGCAGATTGCCCTCCCTAATTGGGGGGGGGGCTGCATCCAATCAGCTGAAGGCCTGAATAGAAGTAAAAGGCTGACTCTCCCTAAAATAAGAGAGAACGTCTCCTACCTGACTGCATTTGAACTGAGACATTGGATTTCCCCGTCTTCAGACTCAAACTGAAACATTGGTTCTTCCTGGGTCTTGAGCCTGCTGGTCTATGGACAAGAACTACACTGTTGGCTCTCCTGGGACTTCAGCTTTTGCTGACTCACCCTGAAGATCTGGGACTTGTCAGGCTCCAAAATTGTGTCAGCCAATTCCTTATAATAAAACTCATTATAATTACATATATATAAAGAGAGAGAAAATATGTACAGACAATATAGATAGATATAGATATATATAGATATATAGATAGATATAGATATATAGATAGATAGATATAGATATAGATATAGATATAGATATAGATATAGATATAGATATAGATATAGATATAGATATAGATATAGATCCTATTGGTCTGTTTCTCTGGAGAACACAGACTTAAACAGAAATGCATCTGAAGCCATTCTTCCTCCTGCTTTTGTGATTATAATACCAGGACTTCTGGAGTTATCTGGGGGCTTCCCTCAAGCACAGACTAGAGTACCACCTAGCTGTGTGCTGTGATAAGTGTCAGGGGGTCAATAAAATCTCCCAGGATTCTTCTAGGTAATGGCCTAAGTCAACTTGGAACCTAGGAGACTGAGCCTGGAGGAGGGAATATACTTTGTAACGATTGACTAAGGCTGAGGAAAATACCTAGTGTGGGAGAATGACAGACACAAGTGAATGAAGGGTGAGCCGGGTCGTGGAAGCCCTTGGACACGAGCCTATGGACATTTCCTTGTAATAGTCACAAGAATGAATACAACTCACAGCGAATGCTTCCTCAGTAACAGACACCATGCCAAAGGCTTTCTGTCCATTGTCCCATATAATGCCCCCATTTTTCAAGTGAGAAACAGAGATCTAATGAGGTTCAGCGGAAATAATAGATGAAGAGATTAAGGGCCTCAGACTAAGAATCACATAAGAATGAAATGGGTCATGCTAGGAAGTGTGTAGAGCTAGGTGTCTGCCATGTAATAAGAGCTCAATAAATGGAAATTATTAGTTTCACATTGTCCTCCTCATCACTATTATTACTGTATTTTTCCTTCATTACAAATACCTGATCAACCAAATTGCCCTAGCTCTAATAAGGCTAAAATGCTAAAGAGATCACTCCACATACGGCTTTCCAGTTCAAAGTTACCTGAACGTGTTACCTGGGGGGCTCAGTTCATTAAGCGTCTGCCTTTGGCTCAGGTCATGATCTCAGGGTCCTGGGTTTGAGCCCCACATTGGGCTTCCCATTCTGCAAGGTGTCTGCTTCTCTCTCTCTCCCTCTCTCAAATAAACAAATGAAATCTTAAAAAAAAAAAAAAAAAACCTGGAAGTCTCTTTCTTACAATGTCTTCCGTCTCAGGTGCAAGAGGGACTTGGGAGTTTTCCTTAGCTTGAGAAAGAAACAAAAATCACTCTCCAGTCAGAAACCTGGTCCAAAACTTCTCACTCATTTCTCCCCGGCCACCATAGCTTTTTCCTGGTTCCCACTTTCAAACATCTCCTGATTGCAGCAACTAAGCTCAGGGGCGCCCAGTCTCTACCTCAGTAGGGTTTTCCCTTCACCTCTTCATATACTATAACCTAGAGGTTATTCGGTTACTCAAAAGGCACACAGCTGGCCCTAAATACTTACGGGCTTTAGGCAAGTTGTTTTCTCTCCAACACCCTCCCTTCCTGCACTAAAGAGAAAAATTTAGAGTTGACCATGTAGCTATCATGTAAAACGACCTACATTGTTTAAACTGTATTTCATCATTGCATAAAAACGAGTAGAGTTGACCATATCGCTACAATAAAAGACATCTTCTATTGTGTTAATTGTATCTTTGGTATCTACTCAGAAGAAATGGAGAAATGCCCTTTGAATTAATTTTTCCAGCCTGTGCATCATGAGCAACCTGATTACTTTGGAATCATTTTCTTGCTGTTGTCTTTAATTATTTTTCCCTTTTTGGATGGCTGTCGTTATCCTGTGGCTGTTGCTCCTCTCCAAGCAGTGGAACTGTACCAAGATACCTTCATTATTGTCACACATACATCTTGCAGTTTGCTTATTCCTGTTCCCACTTCAGTCCTGATTAAATTCAACATGAACTTTGGCCTTGAATGAAAACAGAGGCAAATTTAGTGGTGTTGCTTGAATTTATGAGGCTGCAACATGATTTGTTGTGATTGGAGATGGGACACTACTCTGGAGAGCAGGGCTGCCACCGAAAGGACGAAGCCCATGTGACCTTCCCTCTGACACTGGCAATCACAAGGGGTTCACAGCCAGGAAGGTAATGGCCTGGCTTTGTCTGAGTAAAGTTTATTGGGATCTGGATATTACACCAATGTGCTATCTGCTCTTTGAGTGTTGAGAAGGAAGAAGGACATTCATCGACATTGCTTGTCATTGATGACCGCTCTGGCCACGATACTCATTCAAACTTATAACAGCACAGTAAATAACTTTGATTAAACTCATTTTGGAGGTAAGGAAGCTGAAGCTCAGGGAAGCAAAATACCATGACCAAGAACACACAGCTGTAAGTAAAGGAGCAGAGTGAGGTTTTGAACCCAGGCTGTGATTGCAACGCATGGGTATTTCTCTGCACGTCGCTAAGAAGCCTTAAGAAATGTGTTCAGCAATGAAATCAAGTTTGGGAAAAGGACAGTGGTCCAGCTGGCCAAGATGCCATGGGCGGGAATCTCACAGCTAATCAGCAAAGTTATGAGGTTTTCTTTAATGAGTCTTAGAAACCCATCGAGAGGAAGAAAGCAGATAATCTGCCCAAGATTTGAGGTCTGCATTATGGGTGTGGTAGAAATTCCCTAAGTGAGAAATCTGGGACAGAAAGGAGGGCATTATGTGGGCATGATGAGTCCTGGTTGTGTGCAAAGCTGAACGTCAGGAGGGAGTGGAGACAGACTGGGACAACAGAGAGGGGTCTGCAGTCTGAGGAGAGGTGACCAGGTGGGAGTGGAGAGACAAGGAAAAGAATGTCAGAAATACTCAAGAAAAAGAAGACGTGATGTCATCAAGAAGGAAGGTTTCAGAGTCGGATCCGGTGCAGGCAGAGCCCAGGGCATAGCTCATTCTCCAATAAGCTGCTTCCCTCCAGGTGTCAGACTGTTGAGAGGTTTCATGTGATGTGCTGCCAGGGCTAACTGCCCTTAAACAGGCATCTCTTCCCAAGCAAAGCAAAGGTACTTGAAAGATAGATTCTTTAGTAATAGAATGGCAGACTCTACAAACAGATACTCAGGATTGTGAGAGCTGGAACTTCCGGTGAGGATACCCCCACCACCACCTCAATCCTTCCTGCAAATCTTACTACGCTAGGTCTAATCTGCCTTAGAATGCTCCAGCCCTGCCTGAAGCTCACTTCTTGCATAGGTTTCATAAAAGGGTCATAGTCCCCCATTTGGATTCTCTTGCCAAAGCCAACAGTTTCTGCACACTGTCCTGCTTTCCTCTCCCACCTCACTCTGCTCTAGCCACCCTGGTCTCTTCTTGGTTTCTAGAACATTCTTTTCCTACTGAAGGACTTTGTACCTCCAAAAAGATTTCCTGTCTAGAAACCTCTTCCTTCAACTTTTCATGAGGTCACTTCTTCTCATTGTTCAGGTCTCTGCCTACATATCACCATCACCCACCTGTCTTCAAACACCTCCTGCACTCACCTGTTAACAGTTGCTTCTGCCTACACAATGCCTGTGTATAATTGTTGTGTTCATTACCTTCTGTCTCCCCCACAGGAGGGCAAGTCCCATGCAAACAGGGACAATACTACACTGAAGTGTATCCTTGATGCCTAACGCGGTGCCTCAGCACAGAGGAGGGGACCTGATAAGTAGAGTTGGAATAAATGAATGACTGAGTAATCAATAAGTAAGCATCTCTGAAAGGCAGCAGAGGGGAGAGGAGAAGAGAAAGTGGTTCTATCAGATGACATTTACTCTTCTCTCAATGGACCTTTCAACTCTTCCCTGTTTGTCAATTTTCATCAACTTTCCCAGTGTGAAAAAAGTGTAAGGAAGGGAACAGAGGGAATTTATTATTTTCTTTGGGTTCCACTGTGCCTTCCAAAGTGGGTCTTACACAGCCCACATCCCAACTCTGGCAGTAGGAATATGGTTATGGACTGAATTGTCTCCCTGCTAAATTCATATGTGGAAGCCCTAACCCCCAGTATATCAGAATGTGACTGTATTTAGAGATGGGGCCTTTAAAGAGGTAAGTTCAATGAAGCTGCTCAGGAAGGCTTTCACCCAATCTGACTAATACCCTTATAAGAAGAACAAATTTAGGGGCACCTGGGTGACTCAGTCAGTTAAGTGTCCAACTCTTGGTTTTGGCTCAGGTCGTGATCTCAGGGTCCTGAGACTGAGCCCCACATTAGGCTCTGCACTCAGAGCAGAGTCAGCTTTGGAGTCTCTCTCCCTCTGCCCCTCCTGCTCATGCTGTCTCTCTAAATAAATAAATAAATCTTTTTTTAAAAAAAAGAACAAATTTAGACGTGCAGAAAGATATCAGGATGCATACGCACACAGGAAAGACCATGTGAGAACAGCAAGAAGACAGCCATCTACAAGCCAAGGAGAGAGGCCTCGGGGGAAACCAAACCTGCCAACACCTTGATCCTGGACTTCCAGCCTCCAGACTGTGAGAAAACAAATCTCTTTCCTTTAAGTCTGCGGTTGTTTTATTTTGGCAGCCTGAGCAAACTAACACAAACAGGAATGTAAGAGTCTCGTCAACATCTCGGATCACTGTAACAGACCACACAAGCTGGGCTGAGCTGACCTCACAGTCCAGGGGAGCACTGTGGTGGGCGGAAGGTACATGAGCTATGCAGTCATGTCCCAAGTCCACCACTTGTCATGTTGGGACATTTGCCAACACTCTCCTATCAGAATAGAGAACATTTATGTATATGGTAGTCATTTATGTTTCTTTTCTTCCCCCTCTCCCATTCCCCTATCTACCATCAGATGTTTTAATAGTTGGTTAGCCCTTTATCTCAGTATTTAAGGTATAAGATATCAAAGGAAGAGCATGATGCAGCTTGGAGAAGAATAACATCACCTGGGGATGGATGAAGTAACAAATGAGACTTTGTACACTTTGGAAGAGAAAGTTACCATTTTTAGGCTCTTCGACTGATAGTTGCATTGTGTTAGAAAGTTAAATATGGATAAAGAAGGTGCATATTGATGTCAGGTGAGAAGGAGAGGAACGTCCTAGTTTTATACTATGTCAGGCGGTCTACTGGCACTGAGTCCAGGAATCCCCTTCTGGGGGCCCTTATTCTTTGACAAGCATCATGGCTAGATGCAATGAGGGATAGACACAGATGTGCTGGAAGATTCCATCCTTGCTCTTCCCTCCTCTGTACCCAACTTTCCTTGACTGCCAGCCTTGCTGACTGTGATGGTGAATTTCATGTGTCAACCTAGATGGAGTTTTCTCAATGCAATTAACATTTAAATTGGCAAACACTGGGGAAAGCAGATTGCCCTCCATAATGTAGGCAGGCTTCATCCAATCAGCTGAAGGCTTGAACAGAGAGAAAAAGACTGGCCTCCTGCAGCAAGAGAAAATTCTCCAGCAGACTTGGAACTGGGCCCTCAGCAATTCTGAGTTCAAAGCCTGCTGGCCCAGGCTGCAGATTTCAGACTTCCCAGGCTCCATAATTATGTAAGTCAATTCCACAGATATTAGACAGACAGATGGGCAGAAAGATAGATTAGATCGATTAGATAGATGATAGATAGATAGATGATAGATAGATAGATAGATAGATAGATAGATAGATAGATAGAGAGATAGAGAGATAGAGAGATAGAGAGATAGATGATAGAGAGATAGATGATAGATAGATGATAGATGATAGATAGATAGATAGATAGATAGATAGATAGATAGATAGATGATAGATAGATAGATGATAGATAATAGATAGATAGATAGATATAGATAGATCTCATTGGTTCTGTTTCTTTGGAGAACATTGAGTAATACACTGACCGATAGCCATTCTGAACTGACAACCACGTGCAGAGCCCACAGCCTTCCTTAGACCCCACCGCCACCACCACATTTCCTTCCCAGTCCTACTCCTCAGGTGATGTCTCCGCCTTCCCATATTCCTCGCCCACTAGTCCGCTTACTACTGTTTCACAAGGGCTGGCTAGTGATGCTTTCCGGATCCTGCAACTCCTTTCAAACCCCTACTTTTCCAGTTTCTTCCATAATTGTGAAAGGCTGTGATCCTATAGTAAATCTTATTCTATAAAACCCATAATGATTCTGTGTTCCCTCTTATATAACATATATTATAATTTAACACAGATGAAAACGTGCTAACATTCTCGACATAGACAGTAAAGCATTCATACTGTTAAATGGTTCTCATTCTTGTCCCAGTCGTTCACTCACTCCATCACTCATTTAGGAAGTACTTGGTGAGGGCCCGCTCCAGGCCAGGTGCTCTTCTATGACAGTACCCTTGACATTAACAAAGGGCTGTGATAAGATTGTCAGGATCTGGAACTATGGCCAATGAGGGAAAATTGCCAGGAGGAGGCTTCAGTTCAACATAGAGAACTTTCTGATAGAATTAAAGCTGCCTATACATAGAACGGCCTCTCCATTCTAAGGCAGTGAGGGACTGCTACCACAGAAATTAACCAGCAACTTAATTACCAGGGAGGCTTCAGAAGGCACTGGCACATCAATGACCAATATTGAAACTTCATTCACACCAAGTTCGCTTTCAGGTTTTATATTCTAGGAATGCATTATAATATATACCATTTGTGAGATTGAGATTCTCTATTCTGCCCATATTCTGACGCAACTATGAGGTAGTGTTTGTGGCTTAATACATGTCAGGCACTTTTCACTGGTTGTTTATAAGTCTCCCAAAACTCTAAGAGGAGTATTATCCCCATTGTGTGGATGAAGACACTGAGATTCAGCAAGCCATAGTGACTTGTCCAAACATCTCAGCTCCCCAGCAGAAGAGGCTAAAATCTGTGTAACCCCAGAGTCCATGTTTGCTTTTACACTATATCGCATCATGTTTAAGTCTTAGGACATGAGAATTAAGAAGATTATCACCATAAGTAAAAGCGTAATTTTCAGGCATATTCCTGACAAATACATATTTTAAATATATAGTTTAGAACATGTTTTTTTTTTTATTAAATGTTTTAAACCAGGAGCATGATACCATCTATGGCATGTTTTGTATGTTCCAATCACTCCAAAGTGCTTGTATTATTGTTTTACCCTCACAGTAACCCTGCTGATAGAGTCATTGTTCAGGCTCCTTTTCCATGGGGACAGTGATGAGGACATTAACAATCAGAGAGACTGAGAAAGGATTCCAGAGCCGATCAGCTCCTAGGCATGGGCAGGTCTGGAATTCTAATTCTTTTTTTTTTTTTTTAAGATTTTTTTTATTTATTTATTAGACAGAGACAGAGACAGCCAGCGAGAGAGGGAACACAAGCAGGGGGAGTGGGAGAGGAAGAAGCAGGCTCCCAGCAGAGGAGCCTGATGTGGGACTCGATCCCGGCACACCGGGATCACGCCCTGAGCCGAAGGCAGACGCTTAACCGCTGTGCCACCCAGGCGCCCCTGGAATTCTAATTTTATTCTGGTTGACATCGAAGCCCATTCTCCATGATCTGTGTGGGAATGGCGGATTTTGTCTACTACAGTAAGACCCCCTTATCTGTGAGAAATACGTCCCCAGCCCCCTAGTGGGTGTCTGAAATCCTAGATAGCACCGTATCCTCTATACACCGTGTTTTTCCCCATCCATACACCTCTGATAAAGATAAATTTATAAATGAGGCACAGTGAGAGATGAATAATAATAATAAAATAGAACAATTATCATAATATACTGGAACAAAAGTTGTATGAATGTGTTCTCTCACTCTCCCTCTCAAAACATTTCATTGTACTGTCCTCACCCTTCTTCTTGTGACGATGTGAGATAATAAAATGCCCACGAGATGAAGTGATGTGAGTGACGTAAGCATTGTGACATAGTAGTAGGCTTCTATTGACCTTCTGACAATCAGTCAGAAAAAAAGGTCATCTTTCCTCAGTTACTTGAAGGTAACTGAAACCAGAGAAAGCAAAACTTTTGATAAGGGCGGGGATCCTGGGTATTTTCCAAGATGATTTGTTCCTTCTTCTACATGTTCTGAGATCCATCTTCTCCTGCCTCCAGAGGCCTCTATAAAACAGCTTCTTGTTTATTCCTCTGCCAGTTTCTACTTTCAGCCTCATTTAAAAATTAGGAAGACTCACCCCATTAAAGCATTTCCGTATGAGGAATTGGTTGAGCAGAGAAAAAGAAATATTTTAGAATACTTAAATTGAAATGAATGGCATACTACTACTATCCATTGCAATTTAGGTGCTGTAAAATATTCCTTTTTCTTTGCTCAATGAAGCACTCATAACTAGATGATTTTGCTTCAAGCTATGATTCAGATCCACAGAGGATTTCATTTTGCCTTTAGACTATAGGCGGCTATTGCCGTATGAGATGTTTAAGACAACCAGGTATATAAATTGCCCCATCTGCAATTAAGGGAAAGATGATTATATTTTGGTAAAATGGACCTCAGAATAGAGACAGACCTATCTGCTATTTGCTCTAGTTACCAACATCAGCTCCAAAGCAGAAAAATAAAATTGAAGGAAGGAGAATTGGTTTTCAGCTCATTACACAGAAGGTAAGCTACATTAGAAGTTGATTCATGTAAAAAGCAAAATGTATACACAAACACACAGTGGGAAGAAGGAAACTAACATTTATTAAGGGTTTAATATATATCAAGAGCCTCACATACCTAGCAACTACCCTATGAGATAGATATAACTAGCTCTCTACTTCAAAAAAAAAAAAAAGAAAGAAAGAAAAGAATTGCTAAAAACAAAAAACAAAACTCAAGTTTATAAACCCCTCCAGTTCAGGGTCCAGGCTTTTTCCACCATATTACATTGATGCTATCTACAATATTATGGAAATTTCCTTCAGAAACATGGAAATAGTTATAGGAGATATTACTTACCTTTTTATGCTTCAGAATGAAAATAAAGTCATGAATCTCAAAAGGGAGACTTTAGAGTTATTGCGGCCTCTACCAATTGTCCCTCTGCTCTAGTGTTTATTACCTAGTTTACAAGCACCTTTGTGTCTAAGCCTTGACACACTTATTTGGAAACCCTGAGGTTTATAATGAAAGTGAATAGAGAAAAACTGTCCTCCCATTTTGAAAACATTAGAGAACTCTCTAGCCCTCTGGAGATGATATCTATTGTTGTTTAGGACCCAAAACACAACTCACTTGATTTTGAAAACAACCCCTTGCCTTTCCTGCAAAGAACCACTCTCCTCCTGGTTTATGGTTTCGATAGAGCTGTCATTCAAGATGTCCTCCCCCGGGGAGCCCGGGCGGCTCAGTCGGTTAAGCGTCTGACTTTGATTTCAGCTCAGGTCATGATCTCAGGGTTGTGGGATGGAGCCCATGTCAGGCTCTGGGCTCAGCACAGAGTCTGCTTGAGATTCTCTCCCTCTCTCTCCCCTCCCCCCAGTGAATAAATAAATAAAATACTTTAAAAAAAAACAAGAACAACAGCAATATGCCCTCCCCTCTCCTGACCAAGGGGAGATAAACCAAGGCTGGATGCTCCCCACACCCACCCAAGGTTCAGATTTTGTGCAGGTTGAAAAGGAGAAAATAACTGATATAAATACATCCCAAAGATGTCACACAGACTCTGATCATTACTTCTCCAGCTCTGCCCAGATTCCTGTGCTTCTTATTTCATTTATTCATCTATTCCTTCAGTTCCATATATTTATTTCTTCCCCCTTTATTGACTAGAGTCAGTTTCTGTTGCCAGCCATCCAAATACCTGAAATGATAAACCAAGTTGCCCTTGGCAGATTGTAAAACTGGGCTCCAGGGCTCCTTCTCTCCTGGATGCATTCGCACGATGTGCTCTTACACGATCAGTTTGCTATCAGCAACTAATCCCATCTAAAATAGTCATGACTGATAACAGCTCAAATTGTATCATCGACTGAAAGAAATTTTAATTCAGTGGGAAACCCAAGAAAACCAGAAAACTTTGCAGACACAGAGGAGGCAGACTCTAATGATGAGATCACGCATATGTTAAAGTAAAAAATATGTATTTATGATAGATTGTTCTAGAACAGGTTTCTAGAAATATGTTTTAGTACAGTCTATAACAATTAATGTTATCTAAACAGTGTCGTCCAGGACCCTCTGCCCTAGAATATTTCCATAATTTATGGAATCTTACACTTAGAAAATCTCTCTGAAAGGTTCTTAATTAACCAGTTGTTGAATATTATACCAAAACCATGACAATTTATGCTTGGTTACTTCCACACTCAGATTTATTGGAGTTTAATTTAAAATTTTAAACAGAAAAATCTTTAAAAAAAAAAAAAGATATCATCTACCCTTTTCAGTACGAGGAGCAGGTTTTAGGGCAGATCCCTCGGAGAGTAAATTCATGGGATGGAAACTTATCTGCATCATCTCTGGCTGCTGGCCTGTTCTTCGCAAACCAACAGTGCAGTTGTAGGAAACTACAACAATCCTCACCATCTTGCTGACTGTTCATTACGTTCCTCTCTGAAATAGGCTTTTTAACTAAGGACAAGAGAAATTATCAAGTAATATCTGTTTCATTTAATCTGCAGGTGAATATAGGGCCAGAGACAGCTGTTTCCTCTGGGGCTTCCAATTAAAAATGATTAAGAGCAAATCCATGTCCTAAGCTTCCCTGATTTCTCAGCATAATCACTTTACTCCATCTAAGAACCTCAGCTGTGGCACTATCCTATAAATACCAGCTACATTTTGAGAAAGACTCAAAACAGACAACTAAAATTGCATTTATAAAGGCAGGTCAAAATAGTGTAGCATCTGGACCCTAAACACTAGAGTCCCACTCTTCTGCTTTGCTCACTCCAAGCTCCTGGCTGGACGACACTCCCCACTCTCTGCTCTATTAAATCATCCCCATCCTTTGAGGCACAGATGGTTCCCTTCTCCCCTGAAAAAGTTTGCGACCCACTGGCCTCCTGATGCATTCCTCCCCTGGGGTCCGTTCATGCCCAGAAATTCCAGGAGTCTCTTGAGGCACTTAGTATAGCTAGCCATATGTACTTTGACTTCTGGGAGAGCCCAAGGCCCTTCTCCTCCCATTTAGATCCTGGTCCAAGGATACAATAAAGCAGTGACACAGAATTGGGCCACACTGCTGATAGAGCACAGGAGAGAGATACTTAGCTGGAGGAATAAAAATGAGGTGAATGGTCTGCTTTTAAAAGAACTTCCTTCCCTTGTGTGTGATAAGAAATTATCAGGTCAATATTAGCAACTGGTACAACCTTGACCTGCCCCTAGAGTAAGTCTACATTGAAAGGGACATGGGGAGTTCTGGGTATAGGTCAGATTAGCAAGCAGGGCTGGGATCTCCAAAGAAACTGGGTCCATAGGCAATAGGCGTTCCTCTCCTGCAAGGCCAAGTATAATACGGTAGCTATCTAGTACAGAGTTGCCGACTAAGGGAGAATCAGAGTCTTCATTTCTGCTTCCAGGCCAAATCTCTTCTACCGAAAATCATATACTGCCTTGCACAGTTAGTTGTATATTTTGGACTTTTTCCAGTTTTACAAATGGATTGGAAATTTCTTGAAAAGAATCTTTATCTCCCTAGTATCCATTTACCATGCCTTCTACGTAGTAAATGTGAAATGTTTGATGGTTTAAATTAGAAATGACTTCTTAATGAAAAAGAAAATCACGTGGAGAGAGAGAAACATCCTAGCCAGCAAATACAACATGCACTTTGATAGTTATGAACATAGTGGATGCTAGCACGGCTGCCATACTAGACCGGAAGCTCTAAGAAGAAAGGGGCCATGCCTGTGTTATTGACCAGTGTGCCTAACGCCAAAGAAAAGCTTAAAAATGATTTAAATGATTAGCTATGAGTACCTCAAAAATTAATATTTTATCCCCTATATTAGTTTCCCATGGCTGTTGTAACAAATTCCCACTAACTTCGTGGCTTAAAACAACACAAATTTATTATCTTGCAGTTCTGTTGGTCAAAATGTTACCGAGCTAAAATCATGGTGTCGGGAGGGCTATGTTCATTCTGGAGGCTCAGTGGGAGAATCCATTTCCTTGCCTTTCCTAGTTCCTAAAGGTGTCTTACATTTGTTGGCTCATGGCCCCTTCTCCATCTTCAAAACCCGCAGGGCAGCATCTTCCCATTTCCATGACTCTGACGGCCTGCTTCCCCCTAGTTGTGATTACATTAGGAACCACCTGAGCGATCCAAGAGAATCCGCCCATCACGAGATCCTCAACTTAATCACATGGGCGAAATCCCTTTTGCCGTATCTGCAGGTTTCAGTGACTAGGACATGCGCATTTGGGGAGGCCGTTGTCTACCTACTACCCGCCACCCCCCCAGCACGCACATGGGCGCGCACGCGCGTACACACACCCACACACGCACACGCACACACGCACACGCACACAAACGGCTATGTAGCCGTGTCAGGCATTTATGAAGCACCCCAGTGCTGAGGTGGAGGGTTTTTGGAGTATTTAGCCTTGTTCCCACCACACAGGCAGTGAAAGAGCAAAGGCAAATCTTCCCGGAACGTGCTAAGCAATAGCCAGCCTCCTCATGGCCTCTTACAGTCGGGTTACAACTGTGAAGTTCATTGACAGTTGAAAATGTATTAATCAAATCCTTATTTATGTGTGATGGACGCTTATGTGAAACTCTTTTGTAAAGAAAATAATCACCCTTCCAATTAATCTTTTGAGTAAATAAGAATTTTCTTACAAGGGATTACTTAAAATTGGAGCGTATCCACATTTATTTTACGAAGCTTAGCTTCCTGAATCCCACTCAGAAAGTTACTGCCCCATGATTTCATAAGGCATTAGCCTCACTGATGAAGAAACGTTGGGAATCCTCCACAGAAATCCTACTCTTTATGGTCTTGCTTGGAACAAAATAAAGAGAGGAGAGCAGAGGGAAGGAGAGTCCAGACAGGAGACAGAGATGTAGATTAAGGTTTTCTTGGCAGGTTTCCCTAGGAAACAGAAATGCAGGTGAAACTTGCATGCTGTTTTCTTGGGGGGTGCAATAGATCGAAAGCCAGAGTGAAGGGGAAAGGACAGCGAGTAGAAAACATAGCAAATCACGGGTGGACTAGCACCTGTCGCCCACACCTTCAGCATAAAGTACATTCTCCCACTTGCATGGACCATTTCCAAATGAAACTGAAAGCAAACTGGAGCCTGAGAACCAGAGAGAAGAAAGGAGAGAAACTTATCTGTGGGCTCATTCCTGTCTCCTGGCTCCCACTGGTCCAAGTTCACCCAAGCTGTATTCCCTGGCACCCCCGGGGAAGGCACTGGGAAGTCAGAGCTCACATCTTAGGTGTGGCCCTTTAACTCAATTCTGAAGTAGTAGAAAGGCCAGAGCCCCATGGGTTTTGGCCAGGTCCAAATCCAAATCCAGCTGACCTGTTTGTCTCTAGGGCCACCATTGCAGGAAAGACCCTGGTGGGGGCCTGGGCTCAAACCTTCCTGGCCTCACTCTTTGGTGACTGCATTTAGGGCTTCAGCAAACTAAGACATTTCATCCCCAGGGACGTTAGGCTGTGCCTCCACCTTGTCCCTTCTTGGCCACAGGGCCAAGACTCTGCGTCCCTTAAACACTGGGTCTGCTGTGACTTTTGCTTCCTTGAGCACAATGGTGGTCACAACAGCCACACTGTGTTGTCATAGCCATGATTTCTGATGTGGAGGAAGTAAGCCTGAGGCCATGCGGCTAGTTGGCAGGTGTCCAGAGAGCTCTCGCCACCGAGAAAGAAAAGGTATAACACAGGGGAATCTGAAGATCAGCAAATCAGAAAGGCACATGAAGTTGGACTTGATACAAACTCCAAGTACATAGTAATTTTTATATAACACCAAATTATGATAAGGAGACTGAGTGCTTTGGGATTTCAGGGGAAGAAAAAAATCCCCTAGGCCAAGGACAAGGACATCGGAAAAGAAACAGCTCTCAGGCTAAGCCATGAAGGAAAGATTATAATAATAACGACCACCATTTTGGGATCACATAAATGCTTCAGGCTCTTTCCATGAAATATTTCATTTAACCTCCTGTGCTGTCTGGGAGAGAGAAGTATTATTACTCTTTTACACATCTAAGGAAGCTGACACACCCTTTGGGAAAGGTTGTTCAAAGAGCCTGGACACGTGGAAGAGTAGAGATTTCATTAAGGAGGAAAGAAAAAGGTATTTTTAAGAGGTCAGTAACTCCCAAACCCAGGAAAGTCTTTAGAGCCAGGCTGTAGGGTGGGGCCGTTATTCAGTGGCACTGAGGCCAGCAAGGAAAGATTATCACTGAGGAATGACATGTGTACATGTTTTTAGAAGATAATCCTGTGGGTGGTGTGAAGAAGAGAGGCAGAGACCAATAGAAGGAAAAAGTATCAGACTTCCATCTTCCACATGAAAGAAGTGATGGCACTGGCTTGAAACTGGACAGTATAACTTGATAATTTGCAAGTGGACAACAAGGGGGCAGGAGGAGTGAACAATGACCCAAGGTTCTTCTGGGAGCATATCGCCGATGGACCAGTGCAACTGAGAGGAGGGACCTGATCCCTCCTTCACCTTTCTGAGCAGACTGTGCACACACACAACTCAGCAAAGCCCTCGCCATGGGACCTCACTCACCCCAATGCTCCAGACAAGTGTGAGACTCAGTTCATTGTGTCTAAGGAGCCAATTCCCAAAAAATGGAAGGAGCGTGAGGGATCAGGGTTATTTTCCACCCCTCCTTTCTAGTCACAGAGTAATATCCCTTGGCATTTTGGTTTTCAAGAAGCTCCTAGAACTTTCCACGTGCTCTTGGTAATTACTACAGACCACAGGGTGCTGGGAGAAGCAGCAACAGTAATCACAGCCATAACCGAGTACAGCTGAGCCCAGCACAAGTGCCTGAGTTAAAATAAAATACAGGTGACCTGCTCCTCAACCGTATGGCACTACGCCCCCCCACCCAGTGTAAACATGGGAGCTGGTGGATTATCTTTTCATCCGGTGACATTAGCAACTCTCAGAAATGGGAACCAGCCTGGGATGGGAGAAAATAAAATCTATTATAAATTAAACATGCAATTTGACACTCAAATGTTTATAGGAGTAGATTTATGAGCTTTGCAATGTTTTTTAAAGATTTTTTAAATTTACATATTTATTTCAGAGAGAGAGAGCATGAGTGCAGAGGGAGAGAGACAAGCAGATTCCCCACTGAGCGCAGAGCCTGACATGGGGCTTGATCCCACAACCCTGAGACCAGGACCTGAGCCGAAATCAAGAGTCTGATGCCCAACGAACTAAGCCACCCAGGCGCCCTGAGTTTGCACTTTTACAGGAACCTAAGTTTCCCTGGAGACCCTAAAGAGTTATCACACATGGTTTCTTATTGTCAGTCAGTCTATTTGTGGGACAGGTCATAAGGAATGGTCTAAGGTGGTATCTGAAGGAACTGTCAGTTTCTCAATACCATGAGTGACTAGGCAGGGCTTTTATATATGTATATATATGTATATATATATATATATATATATATATATATACATATAAAGATTTTATTTTTAAATAATCTCTACACCCAATGTGAGGTTTGAACTCACAACCCTGAGATCAATAGGCATGTGCTCTACCAACTGAGCAAGCCAGGCACCCCCAGACAGGCGAAAGTCATCTGGAAGCCATCTTGGGACAACAGAGGGACATCAGGCTGAGACAAAGCAGTGCAGAAAAGAGCAGAACTGAGGGTGAAGAGAATGATGTCAAGTCCTCAAACACCCTTGGAGCCCCTGAATCTAGCTAATCTACACCTGAGCTTTCAGTTAAGTGAGCTAAAGATGTCTTTTTTTTTTTTTTTAAATAATTTGAGTTAACTTTCTTTCACTTACAACTGACAAATTCTGGACTCAAAACACCACAGATCCTAAGAACATAAATAAAAACTGAGATTTTCTGTGAAAATAACCTAAACACCAACATTCATTTGAGAAATAATTCCTATCATTTTGTGATTTTAAAACTAGACAAAGAGAAAAGTGAAAGAACAAATCAAAAAAATATATTCATTTTACTTGGTATAGTTTTCTATGACTTTGTCTCTGTTCTGACTACTAAAGCACTGAGTTATCCTGTCTTTTCAGCTCAGAGTTGGTGATTAAATCTTGCCTCCTACCAGTATCTCTAAACCATTCTTCCAGCCTTCAAGAAAATGCTGTACAAAATAATAGCTTTGTTCATTGGAGCACCTAAATATATAAAGTGAAAACTAACAGAGCTAAAAGGAAAAATAAACAGTAATACAATAATAGTTAGGGACTTTAATACCCCACTTTCAACAATGGATAGATCACCCAGACAGAGAATCAATAAAGACACGGAGGATTTGAACAACACTATAGACCAAATGGACCTAACAAACATAGACAGAACATTCTATCCAACAACACCAGAATACACATTCTTCTGAGGTGCACATGGAACATTTTCTAGGATAGACCATATATGAGGCCACGAAACAGTCTTAGCAAGTTCAAGAGAACTGCAATCATACCGAGCATCTTCTCTGACCATGATGGCATGAAACTAGAAATCAGTAACAAGAGAAAAACTAGGAAATTCACAAACACGTGAAAATTAAACAACACTCTCCTGAGCAACCAGTAGACCAAAGAAAAAATTAAAGGGACAATTAAAAAGTCTCTTGAGGCAAATAAAAATGAAAACATACATACCAGAACTTATGGGATGCAGCAAAAGCAGTTGTAAGAAGAAAGTTCATAGCAATAAATGCCTACACTAAGAAGTAAGAAAGATCTCAAATAAACAACCTTAAGTAACTAGAAAAAAGAAGGCAAACTGAGCCGAAAGTTACCAGAAGAAAGAAAATAATAAAGATTAGAGCAGAAATAAATGAAATAGAGAATAGAAAAACAACAGAAAAGATTAACCAAACAAAGAATTGGTTCTTTGAAAAGATAAATAAAATTGGCAAACCCTTAGCTAGGTGAACCAAGAAAAAAAGTCAAAGGACCCAAAGCAATAAAATTATTAATAAAAAGGAGACATTACAACTAATACCATAAAAATTCAAAGGATCATGAGGCTACTCTGAACAATTATATTCCAACAAACTGGACAAGCTAGAGAGAAATAGAAAAAGTCTTAGAACTTTACTGAGACTGAATGGGGGAAAAAAAAAAGAAAACCTGAACAGATCAATCACTAGTAAGGAGATTGAACCAGTGATCAAAAATTTCACCACAAAGAAAGGCCATGGCTTCACTGGTGAATTTTACCAAACACTTAAAGAAGAATTAACACCAATCCTTCTCAAATTCTTCCAAAAAACTAAAGAGGAGGAAACACTCTCAAACTCTTTACAAGGCCAGCATTATCCTGATGCCAAGACCAGAAAAGTGCACCACGAGAAAAGAAAACTACAGGCCAATATCCCTGATGAACATAGATGAAAAAATTCTCGACAAAATATGAGGGAACTGAATGCAGCAGGACCTTAACAAGATCATTCACCATGACCAAGTGGGGTTATCCCTGGGAAGCAAGGACGGTCCAATGTACACAAATCAATCAATGTGATACATCACATTAATAGAATGAAAGAAAAGAATCCTATGATCATGGACACAGAAAAGGCATTTGACAAAATTCAACATCTGTTCATGATAAAAAAAAAAAAACAACTCTTAACAAATCAGGGATAGAAGGAACATACGATAAAGGCCATAGATGATTAAGTCCACAGCTAACTTCATACTCAATGGTGAAAGGCTGAAAGCTTTGCCTCAACATTGAAAACTATAAAACATTGATAAAGGAAACCAAAGATGACACAAATAAATGGAAAGGTATCATACCCATGTTCATGGATTGGAAGAATTAATACTGTTAAAATGTCAATACTACTAACAGCCATCTATAGATTCAATGCAATGCCTTTCGAGATTCCAAAGGCATTTGTTTACAAAAAGAGAAAAAATACTCCTAAAATTTACATGAAACTACAGAAGACCCTGAATAGCCAAAGAAATCCTAAGAGAGAAAACAAAGCAGGAGGTATTACACTTCCTGATTTCAAACTATACTATAATGCTATAGTCATCAAAAGAGTATAGTACTTGGGACACCTGGGTGGCTCAGTTGGTTCAGCGTCCGACTCTTGATTTCAGCTCAGGTCACGATCTCAGGGTCATGAAACTGAGCCCTCTGCAGGGAGTCGGCTTCTCTCCCTCTCCCTCTGCCCCTCCCTCCACTTGTGCGCATGCTCTCTCTCTCTCTCTCTCGCTCTCTCTCTCTCCCTGTCTCTCTCTCTCTACATACATATACATATACATATATATATATATGTAAATAAATAAATAAATCTTTTTTTAAAAAGTGTATGGTACTGGCGTAAAAACAGACAAATGGACCAGTGGAGCAGATTCAAAAGCCCAGAAATAAACCCATGCATACACAGTAAACTAATATTTGACAAGGGACAGAAAATACTCAATGAAAAGAAGACAGTCTTTTCAACAAATGGTGCTGGAATAATTGGGTATTTACATAAAAAAGAATGAACCCGGATCGCTATCGTACACCACTCACAAAAGTTAACCTGAAATAGATTAAAGACTTAAATATAAGACCTGAAACCATGAAACTCCTTGAAGAAGAGATAGGAACAGTGCTCCTTGACATGGGTCTTGGTAATGATTTCTTTGATATGACATCTAAAGCATAAGCAACAAAATAAAAAAATAAACAAATGTGGCTCCATCAATCTGAAAATCTTCTACACACCAAAAGAAACCATCAACAAAGCGAAAACACAAAATACGAAATGTGAAAAAAAAATATTTGCAAACCATCTACTGATAAAGAGTTAATATCCAAAGCCTATAAAAAACCCATACAACACAAAAGCAAAAAAACAGCCCAATTAAAAAATGGACAAAGAATCTGAATAGACATTTCTCCAAAGAAGATATACAAAAGGCCAATAGTTATGTGAAAAGATGCTCAACATCATTAGTCATTAGGGAAATGCAAATCAAAACCACAGTGAGATATTATCTCACACCTGTTAGAAGGGCCATCATCAAAAAAGAGAAGAGAGAACAAATGTTGGCCCGGATGTAGAGAAAGGGAATTCTTATGCACCGTTGGAGGGATTGTAAATTGGTACTATAGAAAACAGTCCAGAGCATCCTCACAAAATCAAAAATAGAATTACCATATGATCCAGCAATTGCACTTCTAGTAATATACCACAAAAAACACTAACTCAAAAAAAATATCTGTACCTCCATGTTCACACCAGCATTATTTACAATAGCCAAGACATGGAAACAAACTAGGTGTCCAATGACAGATCAATGCATAAAGAAGTTGGGATATATATACACAATGGACTATCACTCAGCCATAAAAAGCAGGGAAATCCTACCATTTGTGATAATGGATAGACTTTGAAGGCATTATGCTGAGTGAAATAAGTCAGACACAGAAATACAAACACTGTATGATCTCATTTATATGGGAAACCTTAAAAAACAACAACAACAGCACCTCATAGAAGAAGAGATCAGACTTGTTACCAGAAGCAGGGGTGGGAGGAGGGAGGATTAGAGGAAGGCGGTCAAAAGATACAAACTTGCAGTTATAAGAAAAACGAGCCCTGGTGATGTAAGGAACACCATGAGGACTATAGTTCACGCTGCTACAGGACCTATAGGAAAGGTGATAAGAGAATAAAGCCTAAGAGTTCTCATCACAAGGAGGTTTTTTTTCCTTTACTCTTTTCTTCTTTTCTTTTTTTGTGTATCTGTATGACAAGATGGATGGGAGCTGCACGTATTGTGGTAATCCTTTTACAAAATATGTAACTCAAACCAGCAAGCCGTGTGCCTTAAAACTTAATAGTGTTGTATGTCAATCATTTCTCAATAAAACCGGGGGGGAAATAACAGCTTTGTTGATATGGAGAAAAAAAAAAAAACAGGAACAGAATGTTCTGAACATCAGGTTAACAAGGATATTGCTTCGTGTCCTGCTGGAAACAATGGCCAATTCACATTCCTCTTACCTGAAGGCAGCATCTGTCCAGGCTGCTGGCAAGGACATTAATGATGTGTGAGACTCGTACAGCCCTTTATGGTTTATAAAGTGTTTTCCCACCTATGCTTACATTTACTACCCCCACTGGTAAGCCGGGACAGAATGATACATTTCCTATTACACATGAGTAAACTGAGGCTCAGGGAAGTCCAGAGACTTGTCCTAAGCCAAACAGCCAGTGGCTCTAAAACGAGGACCCACGCCATTGCAACACTCTGGCGAATCTGCAAATTGCTTCTTTTGCCTCCGCAGAAGAATCATGAAGCTTTGCATCCCCTCCGCTCTCCCCCCGGGGTGCCTAATAAAAGGCCTGGGTGGGCTTTTCTTTTAGGATGTGGTTGACTCCAGGTGTAGGTGAGGAGGGACGTGAGTCTAGGGTATGAATCTAGAGCTGGGAAAGACCTCCGCACCCAGGACCTCCGCCCACCCCAAATCTCACCATTCCAGAAACTGCGGCAAGAGAGCCTTGGATTTCATAACTGAAGATTAACTTAAAAAAAAAAAATGGGAAGGGTTACATTAAGCAGGAATCACTCTTACTGTGAAAAAGCCTGACAACCTTCTTTTCCAAACCCACCTCCCACAATGGTTCCCCAGCAGCCTCGGGCTTCACTCCCCCTTTACCTCTGCTCACCGGCCCTCAAACGAAAACCTTCCTAAAAGCAGGTTTGGATGTGAGTGAGGAACGGGATAAAAGCTGCAGGACACAGGGGCACCCAGGTGGCTCGGTCGGTGGAGCGTCCAACTCTTGATTTCAGCTCAGGTCACGATCTCAGGGTTGTGAGATCAAGCCCCGCATCAGGCTCCCCGCTCATCCCTCTCTTTCTGCCCCTCCCCCCTCTAAAGAAAAAAAAAAGCTGCAGGACACAGAAAATTTGGGGTTGTGTGTGCATATGGGGAAAAGGAGAAAATGAGCCAGGTGCCCAGAACAGCATGAGCTGTCTTACCCATCATCTTATATAATGCTGCCCCGGCTCCTTGATGGCCAGCATCGCTTCCCTCGCTTTGTCGTTGAGGAAATAAATCAAGGCTCCGGGAGGTAAAATAAATTACCCAGGGTCACATAACCAGCTCCAAGACCAGGTCTGACTAACTGCAGAGCCCAAGTTTGGTCTGCCCAGACCACATTGCCCCAAACACACACGCGGCTCCCCCCACTCACCCCAGGAGCTGGGGAGGG
This sequence comes from Ursus americanus, assembly GCF_024610735.1. Taxonomy (NCBI): domain Eukaryota; kingdom Metazoa; phylum Chordata; class Mammalia; order Carnivora; family Ursidae; genus Ursus; species Ursus americanus. The sequence goes on from NC_142130.1 coordinate 86,320,414, forward strand.
AGTCCAGAGGATTCCCAAATACAAATGTCAGTTCTTCAGATTTGCCGCCTCCAGTCAGAAATTCTGTGACTGAGTCGCACCCAATCTCCCAGAAGCTACCATCCCTAAATTATAATAATTCAAGAAACGGACTCCAGTCGGTCTTTGCTGTTTGGTCGGGAGCACAGCTAAGTCTAACCGGATTCCAAGGAAGGGACAGAACAGATTAAGTGATACACTAGAAGTGGGGTGAAAAGGGTTATCTCTGGAAGAAATTAGTGTGTTTCAGCAACATCTTAGAGCTCGTCAGACGTAATTGCCTTTTTCACTTGAAGCAATGTGTGTTCAGTCCCGTCCTCCAGAGCCTCAGGCTTTAAAGGGGAGTCATAAATCTTACCTGGGCAAGTCCGTCAATCGGAGGTCGGCCCGTGGGCATCGCAGAGCCCCCCCCCCCCCCCCCCCCCGGTGAGCGGCCCAGGAAAGGCATCATTTGCTTTCAGAGCAGCTTTGCAAAGGCTGGCTGAGGAGGAGAGGCTGACACTTCAGGTTAATGGAGAATGCCGGGACAATCAACATTTTGGAGCCATCTGCAATGATGTCTCAAGTTCAGGCACGGGGCCACCTGATACCTGGTGTCTCTGCGTGGGACGGAAGAGACAGAGAGACACACCGGGAGACAAAAGAGCCACAAAAGGGCATTCCAGCCTCACCCTCCAGGCGAACCCAGCAAAGGGAAAGGGGCTCTGCCCTGAGAGGCCGTGGAAGTGAGGCAGGGGACAGAATCTTTCCTGAAGGGCACTAGGAAAGGGGCTAAAAGCAAGAAAAAAGTCAGCAGTGCAGCAGCCAAAGACCACAAACCAATGAAAACTGACCCTCGGCTCATAATCCCATGTTGATTTTTAATTTGCATTGTAAAATATTTCCATTATACAGAAATAGAATGAATGACACATCTAGGACCCATCACCAGATCAATCAAACCCTAGTAGCCTTCCATGCTTGCTCCCATCTTTGTTAAGAAACAGGGAGTCAAGTTGGAAACCCCCCCTTTCTCCTCCTTTCTTCCCTCCCCCAAAAATAACCAATAAACTGAATGTTGATGGTCATTCCCACGGTTGCTTCCCACAATTATTACATGTAATCGTAGTATTGCTTTGTTTTCAATTTTTTTTTTAATGGCATCTTCTTGGGGCGCCCGGTAGGTTCAGTCAGGAGAGCATGTGACGTTTGATCTTGGGGTCGCGAGTTCGAGCCCCACATTGGGCATAGAGATTACTTTAAAAAAAAAATAAATACATAAATGGCATGTGACAGTACATATCCTTTGCCATCGCTGTTTCCCTGAACTTAGGTTTCTCCGATTTATCCACTTGGTACATGTGGTTCAATTTCATCCCTTTTCACTGCTGTGTATTATTCTATTGGATAATAAGCCAAAATGTATCTATCCACTTTCTTCTGAAGAGTTAGATTGCTTTGTTATTGCCCTTTTTTTTACAACGTTGCAATAAACATTCTTATACACTTCTCCCAATGCCTACCCAATGTGTGAAGTTTCCAGGGAATATTGCTAGAAGCAGGGCTGATAGCATGTTTTCAGCAACACACATGCACCTGCTAGGGGTGAGAATCCTCCTCTCTGATTGGAGAAGGTGTGGTTTTGATTGGTGGGTGGCTTGCCCCATGGGTTGTTAAATACGTCAAATATCACCCCTGCCTAGAAGTGGAATTACTGGGTCAAAAGCGTGAGGAACTTTAGCTTCACTAAATAGTAACAAATTTCTCTCTGCGGTTACTATACTGGCACAGTCCTCCCAGTCATGACTGATAATTCCCATTTCTCCAGACACTTGCCAATGCCTGGTCTTATCAGTCTTCCTTTTTTGCTCCATCGATGGTGCAAAACATTATCTCTCTGTGGTATTAATTTGTATACCTCTGATTCTTAGAGAGGTTTCATGTTGACTACACGTTTAACTTTCATCCTTTGTGAATTACCTATTGGAAATTTTGTCCTTTTTCTGTTTTGATTTTTTCCTCTTACTGATTTGTAAATCACATATAATAATCCTTTATCATATATGTATTTTATAATATATTTTATAATTATATATTATGTAACATGATATCTATTATAATTATATTATACATATATTGTAATTATCCTTCCCATCTTGGCAGGTGGTTTTCAGCCCAAATACCAGGTGTATTGGATTATCCCAGCCCTTCTTCACATCTGCAGGACAGTTCTTGCTCTCTGAACGGGTGTAGGCAAAACGGCCACCAGGGGGCACCCCAAAATGTGACCCGTGACCTCTGAAGCACCTTCCTCCAACAACCACCTTTCACACTAACCACTTAGATTTTACTGACATGTTGGGTTACCTTTCAACGTGATGGTAAATACTACGAGGGCAGGAACCTGGGCCCAGGACAGTGTTTCTCACAAAACTCTGTGCCCCTCACATTTGTCGGTGGGTCACAAGTAGGAAAGCAATGAAGCTGATCTTCTAGAAAACATAACTGAAACTTGACAGGAACAATAATTACAATGAGAGCTGTCATTTATTAGACACAAACGTACACATTTAAATAATTTACTCTTCTCAATAATCGCGTGAGGCAGGTACTATTTTTTTTTTTTAAGATTTTATTTATTTATTTGACAGAGATAGAGACAGCCAGCGAGAGAGGGAACACAAGCAGGGGGAGTGGGAGAGGAAAAAGCAGGCTCATAGTGGAGGAGCCTGACATGGGGCTTGATCCCATAACGCTGGGATCACGCCCTGAGCTGAAGGCAGACGCTTAACCGCTGTGCCACCCAGGCGCCCCGAGGCAGGTACTATTTTTATCCCAAAACCTGGACAGAGTAAGAGACTGGCTCAAGGTCACACAAGAAACAGAAAATTTAGTTGAAACCAGTTTGGTGCGAGAACCCATATCACCTTCCTCCCACTAGTTCGAATAATCTGCCTGAGAAGGAAAAGCAGGGGTAATATAAATGAGAACAGGACAGGTTATGACTCTCCCTACCCACCCAGGGACATTTCAGGTCCTTAAAAGCCGTCGAGTCCAAGACACAAATACCACGTTCCCTTGAATTTCTCACTAACCAAGTTGTGGAATGAGGCATGCCTGCAGATGGGTGCCATTTCTTTAGGGTTCTAAATCACCCCACACTTAAAGAATTCTATCCACACCAAAGTGATTTAAAATAGAGAAGACATCTGTGTTTGCAACACACCTTTCCCACCCCTCATCACACACGCACACCAGTTTCCCTTGTCTCTCAGGCTACAGAGTTCTTTGCTTTAAAATATTTGATCAGGGACATCTGGGTGGCTCAGTCGGTTAAGCATCTGCCTTCGGCTCAGGTCATGCTTCTCCCTCTGCCTGCCACTCCCCCTGCTTGTGCTCGTGCACGTGCTCTCTCTGACATATAAATAAATAAAATCTTTTTAAAAAGTAAAATGTTTGATCAGTGTTTTTGTAATTGGTGAAATCTGATTTTGATTGTTAACTCTCCCAGTTAAAAGCCTTCCGTGGTTACCTCTCTCAAATAACACAGGTAAAGATATGGAACAGAGAAGGTGAAAACCTGGTTGAAAACACTAAAAAGACTTTTTCTGAAATAATTTATTAGTGACCAGCTAAGAAAATAATAAAACCTAAACTTCCTATTAATGCCTAAATAAGAGAACTTCTGGAAAGGTATATAGTCTCCGTGCAGAAAATGAGTTTTAACTATCAAATGTCAAAATCTCAGTGCTTCCCAGATTTGACAATGGATTTTTCTGAACAACTCCCGTTGCCCTCTCTGGGGCCAGGACAGCTAAGATTTGGAAAATAAATAGCTGGGGAAAGGAACACAGAACTACAGTGACGTGACCATACTTTATCTACACACAAAAACGAAAGTCCATTTCCATCTGGTGGAAGCTGGTAAAGGGGAAGTTTAACTATCTTTGCCCTTTGGTCCGTGTACTCAGGGAGTTTGTCATTACTGGGGAAACGGTGAAAGAATGTTGCCAAAATGTCCTCAGCAAAAACTTCACTCCCCTGTTGTCATATCTTATGCTGACCGATTGGAATAAAGAAGGGAGAAATTTAAAAAAGGAGAAGTGGAGGGAGGAACAGAAGGAACGAAAAGGAGACAGAGAATGAGGGTAAGAACGGTAATTTTGATCTGAACAATATTCTGGAACTTGCTGTAGAGGCTTTGAAAATATTCGTAGTGAAAGAGTGACCTCTACTGGTCATATGCGGGAAATTCAGTGACTTCTCTTTCTCACCAGAGTCTGCTAAACTTCAAAGTTGGATGAATTACTACAAAGAACTGTATTCAAAGTTTAATAAATCCGCCATTGTGCATTACAATGAACCCCGCAGACTAGCAAACTCAACACAGGGGAAGTGCCCCGAGGGTGACGAGTTCCAGCAAATCCAGTGAGAAATTAGGCTTGGATAATGCCTCAGGATCTATCCTTCCCCAGTTAAATTAAGTAGAGCAGCTCAAATATATCCTCTTACGGTGAAGCAACTTCTCCAAAATATTATTCAGGAGCAAAGACTACACTCACTATTCTAAAGTAACAGGAAGCGGCAGGACATGTGAGCTCACCGCGAGGTCACAGTGGCCCCACTTGGGTTCCATTTGGAGCAGGATAGACTTAGATTTGAGAGCTGGGTTTGTATAAATGGGCAACTTTGGGCCGAAACCAAACAGTCTGTTTTTCCAGGGAGTCCACGAGAGAGCGCATGAAGCACTAAGCGGGCTGGGAAAGCTTGGCAACCTCGAGCCCCTGCCCGCGTGGGACGGTCATCACCGAGCACAATACCGCTTCTCATTAGTTAAACTGCACATCCATTCGTGTGTTAGCTCTTCTACTTTTACATGTATATCTTTTAAAAAACTGGAGATAATTTCTTTTACATTTTTTTGTGGTAAAATATGCATAACATAAACCCTTTTAACCGTGTGTAAGTGCGTTAATTACACTCCCAGCTTTGTGAACCATCACCATTATCTATTTCCGAAATATTTTCATCACCTCAAACAGAAACTTCATACCCATTAAACCATAATTCCCTGTTCCCCTTCTCCTCCTCCCGCCAAACCTGATAACCTCCACTCTATCTTCTGTCTTCATGAATTTACCTCTTCTGGATTTTTTATGTACGTGGAATCATACAATATTTGTCCTTTTGCATCTGGCTTATTTCACTTAGCATTCGATTTTCACGGTTCAGCCGTGTTGCTGCATATATCAAAACTTTTCCTTTTCACGGCTGAATAATATTCCGTTGTACGTCCTTGCGTCGTACTCATCCATCCATCTGTTGACGGACACTTGAGTCGCCTCCATTTTGGACTATTGTGACTAATGCTATTGTGAACATTAGGGTGTAAGCATCTGTTTGAGTCCCTGTCTTCAGTTCTTCCTGGGTCATACAGCAATTCTCTGTCTAACTTTCTGAGGACCTGCCAAGTTAGTCCCCATTCTAGTTCCCATCCTCCCCATTCTACATTCCTGTGCTTGACATACAAGTGTTGCAATGTATTTATATCCTCACCAACACCTGTTATTTCCGGGGGGGGGGGGTGTTCTATTATCACCGTCCTGGCAGGTGGGAAGTAGTATCTCCTCACGGCTTTGACTTGCATCGCCCCATGACCAAAGATGTGGAGCATCTTTTCCTGTGCTAATTGGCCATCTGTGTACTTTTTTTGGAGAAATGTCTGTTCAAGCCCTTTGCCCATTTTTTAATTGGGTTGCCTTTTTGCTGTTGAGTTGTTGGTGTTTTCTTATATTCTGGATATTACACACTTCTCAAACATATGATTTGCAAATATTCTCCCCCATTCTGTGGGTTGTCTTTTCACTTTCTCAATGGTGTCTTTTGAAGTATGAAAGTTTTTAATATTGATGAAGCCCAGCTTATCTGTTTCTTCTTGTTCAATTTGTCCATTTTGTCGAATTCGGCGATACCTTGTTTTGGGGTGAAAAAAATAACCGTTTTACCTACTCGATCACTGCTCGCTGCATGTGTCTCTCATGTGAGGATCTGCTTCCAACCAGACTGTTCCTGCCCAGGTCTTCAGCGCCCACATTCCCAAGCTTCGAGGCCAGCCTCACCAGCTCATCAGTTCTCCTTGGAGTCCTAGCACGTTCTACAACAAGGCAACCATGTTTAAAATCAGCAAATGAAAACCTGAGTAATTTATCACTGTGTATCACATCTGGGTCATGCTAGGTCATGACCCCAAATGTAAGCCCCCTCAAAGCATCTCACATCTCCTTTCTCTTCATGTTTCTTCTGGGAACCCTGCTCCCTCTTCCTCCCGAACCCTCCCATCAAGTCCTGCAGGATGCTCAACTTTGCTGAACAGCCAGCTCCAGCCTCGGCCCCCATTGCATCCCTCACTTTCCTGCTGCAACCTGGTGAGTTTGCACTGGGCTGGTGAAATCTGGGACACACGTCTGCATTCCAGTTGGAAGGGAGGTGGGCAAGGGCTGGGGAAGGAAGGGTACCAAATTCGATCTTGAGAAGGCAGAACAAGACCGCCATGGTGAGACACCATCTAGATGCAACAAGAATGTTCAAATGATACTGCGGTCATGATTGGCAGATGTCCACCGCCAAGGCTTTTCCAGTCAAAAGACAAGAGGAAGTGTTGGCAATAGAGAAAGATTCAAGAGAAGGGCTCCATGATGGATTGGATGTAGATGACAGAGATGACAGAGATGACTAGTTGTCCAGCTTGCTCAACCCAGGAGGTGATGCCAGTGACTGAGATGAAACATGCTGGAGGAAGAAAAAGTAGGGGTGGAAATGATGAGTCCAGTGTTGGAAACACTTAGCTGAGGGACTTATAAGTCTATAAGCTCAAAAAGTTTCCAGATTCTCAGCTCAGGTAATGACGCCAACAGTCACCTGGGGGCCTTGCGTGTGGCATCAGCAGCTGTTCTAACTCTGCCTATCATCAGCTGATTCTCATCTCCAAGCTTCGCTCCGGCAGACCTCTGAAGATGTGAGTTGTACTCTCCTATTCCTGAACACCGCCCCCCCAACTAGACCCCAATTACTAACGTGTAGGCGCCTGCGAAATATACTTCCTCACTAACGTGTATGAGCCTGGGAAGTCTACTTCACCGTTCAGGGCCTCAGTTGCTCATCTGTACAATGAGAGGGTTAGAAAAGATGACCTCTAAGGGCCCTTCGTGTGCACTTGGCTCTGATTCTAAATAAGACGCGGCACTTCGCTAATCTACCACCAGGGGGCACCAAAGAAGCGCCCTCTCCGGAGCTGCAGGGGAAGGGCCCGCGGCCAACCCGGGAACCTACGCGGGGCGCCGCACCGGAGAAGATAAAACAGGTGGGACACGATCCTTCCAAGTCCTCCTTACTCAGGCAGAGCCTTAAGTGTGAAAAAAAACATTCAATAAGTAGCACCCAATTTTATGTTCTTCACGACTTTATTAAGTAAAAAGCATCCTAGTGCTTGCTCTTCACTGCCCGAGTTGGAGACAGATGTATGAATTTTCAAAGTAAATTAGATTCAATAATTTTCAGTCCAATTATAAGACAGACAAGGAGAGAAGGATTTTCTTGCCCATGATTGATGCAGACCTACAGTAGTTCATGGCTCATTAAAATCCCCTGCATGCTTTTAAAGACACTGATCCCAGCCCAGAGCCAAATGAGACGCCACAGCTCTCCCTATAGCTAAGAAACGAGCTCCGGACAGATTCTTGCTTCCGCTCACCTCCCCCCACCTCCCGCAAACTCGGCTCCCCCCTGTGTCAACCCTGAGAAAGAAAAGCTTGAGACCATCCGGCAGGTGTCCAGCAGGGGGCACTCGTGTACACGCGGTGCCTTCAAAGCAGCTCTGGAGAAAAGCTGGACAGGGCTGGTTAAAGCAGAGTGGTTCTCTTATCCTTTACCAACGGCATAAACCCGTAAAGAAAATACCATCGGGAACTTTGAGAGGCTAGAATATTACGTTTGTTCTTTTTCAAAGAAGCAAGGACAGATCCTTGTAATTCTAGCACTCTCGTTATTTTGTGAATTTTCCAGCCGGAAATGCTGAGATCCGCCAGTCTGTCTCTCGGTGTGGGGTCTGATGCTGGTCATTAGCACTTAACAGAAAAGCTGCCAAGGTGCGAGTCACCCTTTCTTTGAGCCTTCTTTTCTCACGTTTACTATGGAGATTAGGATAGCAGTGCACCCATCTCGCGGGATCTTGTGAGGGTCAGGGTATGTATCACACGGGTGTAAGGGGCTGGAAATGCCAGGTGAAGCTCATTTAGAGGTGAGGGGTCGCTTCGCAGCATTTTATTTACAGTTAGCCAAAAACGTCAATAATCCAAACATCCAAAATTCTCGAATTTCAGTTGAGACCCTCATCTGTCAGCAAGTGTTTGAGGGTCTGCCATGTGTCCACTCAAATTAAATCTTTGTAACCCTTAGAAACTATTAATGAAGTTAATAAAGATTAATGCTTAATGGCGCGGGGAGCTGTTCATTATGTGTAAGTGAAATTCAGCAGACTACAGTATAGTAAGGTATAATATGACTCCCTTTAAATATGCATATATTTATATTCGTGTATCACTTAGATATGCATATACATATAAAACCAGGGGCAAATGGAAGCCAGTCCCCCCCTAGGAGCAATGGTTAAGTCTGAACAAAGCAGACCCACTGCATGTGACTGTCTTCCCCGAGTCATTTTTCAGAGTGAGGAAAGAGAAATGAGCTAATGGTACAACTCAGTGGGTTTCCCTTTATTTTAGTATTAATTTATTCACATAAATAAAATTGTACACATTTGAACTTACATTTTGTGAATTTAAAAAATAAATACACAAAAATGAATTCAAGTGACCTGTATTTCAGTCGATGCGAGGATTCTTAGATTTCACATCCTTGAACGTCCTCGGGTCCCATGTAGCTTCCCTATTCCCGTTTCAAATACTGAGCTGCTTCTCAGGAAGTGCATGGGATGGAAGAGAAAACTGTTCTCCGTGAACAGAAATTCTACATAAAGTGTAGGTGTATCAGGGGCATTTCATGCATTCATTTTGCCAAACTGTGGGCTTCGTGGGCTGAGAATTACGCTTATCTGCCTCGTTCCCCCAATCTCTTATTATATCATAGGGGCTCAATAAATGTTAATTAGATGTATGGACTTTCAAATTTCCAAGGTAGATTAGATCCAGTAGTTTTCAATCCAATGACAAGACAGAGCCAGAAACGCCTTGCCTGTGATTGATGGAGTTCTGTAGTTCACGGCTCTGTGGGCACATTAGAATCACCTGACTGTTCTAAATAAACTGGAGTCCGTGCAGGTAACACTACCCTATTTTTTTTAACTGCTGGTAAAACTCTTTAGTATGAATCATTTATTGAACGTTTCCACACCTTTCTCTCTCTCATCTGTATATTTGCTGCTATTGTAAATCCCGTAACACGTGCACACAGCTGTGTGCTTAGATGAGACTATCAAACATCTATTTTCTAAAGCAAAGGTTTATGTAAAGAAACAAATCAGAAATAGATGAGATATTATTACGTAGAGCTTTAGTCCATAATGGGGTGATAATCGTTAATATTGGGCCCCTCTTTCATTTTTCCAACTGGATGGGAGGTGGACGCCTGAGATAGTAGCGGTCTACCGAGTGATGCTTACAATTCTCTTTGCCTAAAGGGACCCTCTCTGGCTTCCACATTTGTTGGTCCTGCTTTGAGGGTCTTCCAGTTCTGGGTGTCTCCTCTGCTATTAGGCTTTTAGGAGGGTCTCCCTGGTTGCAGGGGGGCATCCTTTTTATGGAAAACACAGAAACAGAATCCAAACAGCCAGATTCTATGCTTCTTAATTTACTAACCTGTTCCATCGTGTGCCACGGGGTTTAAACGACTGAACGGCATGGATCCAAACTTCTCTCTCACCATTGTCTTTCCTTACTATGGACACCTCAAAGTTGAGGTTTTCTTTGGCCACCAAAGAGCATTTTGTTAATCAAATACATGTGATTTTTTTAAAAGATTTTATTTACTTATTTGACAGAGAGAGAGAGACAGCCAGCGAGAGAGGGAACACAAGCAGGGGGAATGGGAGAGGAAGAAGCAGGCTTCCAGTGGAGGAGCCTGATGTGGGGCTCGATCCTATAACACCGGGATCACGCCCTGAGCCAAAGGCAGACGCTTAACGACTGCGGTACCCAGGCACCCCCAAATACATATGATTTTATAAATATCTGTCTCAGGTAGAGAAATAGACCCATCCTTCTGCCCAGCATGTGTGTAAGTGTGATTGCACTCATTACTGTGTGTCCATTCTAGCATTTGAGCACGTCTCACACCCTATTTGAAGGTGGATCATTTCATTAGGCTATTTTAAAAACTGACAAAAGCTCTGGGCCTCTCCACTTACTCATATAAAGTGAGTAAAAGCCGGGCTCCACATGGTCTAACATTTAAAAAAAAAAAAATACACCGATGCCAACCGGAGATTGTGGTTTTTGGGTGGGAGGTGGGTCCTGGCATCAACATATTTTCAAAGCTTCTCAGGGTTCAGTACTGCTGACGCATTCAGATTTTCTAATTACGTGTCTCCTTGCTCCCGTCACACGTGCTTCCCTTGGAGAAAGGGTAAGTCTCTTCCGGAATTGCAGGAACCCCCAAGTGTCCCACAGAGCACGCGGGGGGCAGGGGGGGCTTCCACCGGCTGAGTCCTGTCACTCTCTGGGCATCAGCACGGGCTCCTTCCTCCCAAGGACCCAGGAATTCTGCCCACCTGACCCTCCTCGTCACAGCGGCCCCGTCCCACGTTCAGCTCTCAGGTGTTAGCCGTGAGAGGCTGAGTATCTGTGAAACTATTCCTTGCTCTCTTGCTGCTCCAGAAATCAAGTGCAAATGAGCTTTTGCTGCTGCTGTTGTTGTTGTTGTTGTTGTTGTTGTTGTTGTTGAAATTTCTATGAGGAAACAGAAAATAAAAATAACAAATAAGGGAGGTTAAAACAAACAAACAAACATGAAGCCTGATTTTCAAAGCCCTGTCTGTGTCTGTTTGGACCTTTGCATCGGTCTGACCTGTGACTCTATCTGATGCGATCCTGGGAATTCCCTCCAGTTCCTGCCCCGGGGGCTAACCTTGTCTGCGCTCAGAACAGAGCAAACTCTCCCCCCTTGATCCAGCTGCCAGGGCTGATGGCAACTCCAGCTCCTTTTCGAGCTGCGCTCCTTTTCGGTCTGCATCTAAGAAAGCAGGAAGAAGGCTCTTGAGAACGTGCTCCCCGTGGAGCTTTAGGCGGATGTCTCCTGACTTTGGGGGGCAGGGTGAGGCTCAGGAAGAGAGAGGGGTGTTTTAAAAGTGACTTTTAAAATTGAGGTATAACATATATATACATGAGACACCTGGGTGGCTCAGTCAGTTTTGCGTCAGCCTTCGGCTCAGGTCATGATCCCGGCGTTCTGGGATCGAGCCCCACATCAGGCTCCCTGCTCAGCGGGAAGCCTGCTTCTCCCTCTCCCGCTCCCCCTGCTTGTGTTCCCTCCCTCTCTGTGTCTCTCTCTGTCAAATAAATAAATAAAATCTTTAAAAAAAGAAAAAAAGAAAACCAGGAAGGGGGCTTTTGCCAGGCACCGATCGGTCACCTTAATCTCGGGCTTCCTAGCCTCCAGAACTGTGAGAAGTAAAAAACAAATATATTTCTATATTTTGTGTCGTGGCTATAGTTAATGAAACTGTATTGTATATTTGAAAGATGCTGAGAGAAAAATGGGAACCGTGTGGAGGATGGATATTGACTAAACTTATCGTAGTAATCCATGAAATATACACGTACCAAATCACTACATTGCACACCTAAACTAAAACAATGTTATATGACAATTATATACCAATAAAGCTAAGGAAAGAAGAATTTTATATCATTTTCACATGTCAGGAGATATTCTCCTTTTAATCTTCTTCATCCATTAAAACAATGTAAAAACAAACAAAAATTTCTCTTGTTTAAACCACCTAAAAAAATAAGCCATCTCATCTATATAAAAAAGTTTTGGCATTTCTGCGGTGCCTGGGTGACTCATTGGGTTAAGGGTCTGCCTTCGGCTCAGGTCACGATCCCAGGGTCCTGGGATGGAGCCCACGTCGGGCTCCCTGCTCAGTGGGGAGGCTGCTTCTCCCTCTGCCTCTACGCCTCCTCCCTGCTCGTGGGCTTGCTCTCTCGCTCTCTCTCAAATAAATAAATAAAATCTTTAAAAAAAAGTTTTGGCATTTCCTACGATCATAAGGCTCCAACTATTTACTTAAAAATCACTTTTGGATTGAGTTAGGATTACAATTGTTATTGGTACAATTAATCAATATGAAAAAATACATAGATAAAAAATTATTAGATGTAAAAAGTAACGTTTCACTAGAAATGATCTCCTAATGACATGGAAGTGTTTGGGTGCTTTTCTCAATTAGTATCCAGAAGGGATCCTTCTTTTAGCTGCATATAGACTTCAGAACCAATTCTATTTGTCATTTTTCCAGATGCAAGCACAGGGAAGCCTGGTTTGCAGACTGGATGCAAGAGAGCATAGTTCTATTAACGTGGTGTCTTGCAACTCCTTGACCTCTTGAATTATATGCCAAAATTCAGCGATAGCCTCGATAATTATTTGCAATGATTTATCACCGGACAACTTGATTCCGTCCTCCTTCAAAGTGATGGAAAGCTCATTTGAAACCTCTGGACTTGCAGAAGGATTAGCTTCGGTCGGTAGAGTCATTTGCTTTCTCAGGACACTATTTTTCTGTGTCTGTTTGAGGTCCCAGGGGTTCATGCTCCCGAGCATGCCCTGCAGTGGATGAGAACAGTCTGTCTCTTCCATAGAAAGGGAGAGCATTCTGCGAAGGGTGAGAGAAAACCTACATTTCCCTCACAAGCGCCTTCCCGGGCAGACGAAGGTGAGGAAAGAAATTGGGAGATGGTTCCCCTTATACCACCTGCCTCTTGAGCCTCCTGCAAAGTCACGTTTTGGCTCAAGGGTCCTTTGTCTGTGCAGTCTGGCTCCTCTTCCTTTCACTACTGGTGAGAAACTCCCTGAGACTTTCGGACTTTACTGAAAATCCACCAGTCATTGTCCCTTTCTCTGCTCTACAAAAACCTTTCTTTTCCCATAACGGCTTTTAAGTAAAAGACATCAAGATTTGTTTCAGACATAAATTTCATCCCACTGACTTATTCCCACCTTGACTTTCTCTGATATTTTTGCGAAAAAATAAAAATAAAAATAAAAGAATCTATAGGGGCGCCTGGGTGGCTCAGTCGTTAAGCATCTGTCTTCGGCTCAGGGCGTGATCCCGGCGTTCTGGGATTGAGCCCCACATCAGGCTCCTCCTCTGGGAGCCTGCTTCTTCCTCTCCCACTCCCCCTGCTTGTGTTCCCTCTCTCGCTGGCTGTCTCTCTATCAAATAAATAAATAAAATCTTAAAAAAATAAAAAATAAAAAAAAATAAAAGAATCTATAAACCCTTATTTTTGTTTCAAAAGGCCGTTTTATTCATTAGGTGTAAGAGGATATTGGGAAGAAAAGTGGATTGTCCAAACATGTCTGTGATTTGAAATTGACTTGATCACCACTGTAAAAGCTCATCCCTCAGTTAAATCTGGGGGGTGAAACCAGGAGTAGCATGTACGGAGTTCTGAGACGGAGACTGTGCAAGGGTGTTCCGCTCGTGGCATGGTAAGTACCCGAATCCTGAGCCTAATGGCCAAACGCTCCAGTAAAACTGAGGCTGGAGTGGAGGACAGGACTGGGACGAGGCCCGGCTCATTAGGCATTTCTGGCCCAAGAATCTAAATACAAATGCAGGTGAAAATGCCAGGCTCCATGGCAAGGCCACACGCATTTCTGTGGCAAAGTGAAGACACCAAGGGGTGTCTGGGTGGCTCCGTTGGTTAAGTGTCCGACTCTCGGTTTTGGCTCAGGTCATGATCTCAGGATCGTGAGATCAAGCCCTGTGTCGGGCTCTGTGCTCAGTTGGGAATCTGCTTGAGATTCTCTCCCTCTCCCTCTGCCCACCCCCCCCCACCATGCTCTCTCTCTCCTAACTAAATACATGTTTAAAAAAAAAGAGAGAGAGAAAAAAAAGAAAGAAGTGAAGGAAAGAAAAAAGAGTGAAGACACCAGGCAGGAAATTGGATCTTGACCACTTACCAAAAGCCAAACAGAACAGGAGTATGTCCCCCTACAAGGTAGAAATGTACATCAGATTCTTTAAAAATGCATATAATACACTCAAAGCTATTTCTATGATTGTACTCTAAGGAAATAAGTGGACTCATGCTCAAAGATTATGCAATACAGATATTCACAGCATTTTTTAAATAATAAAAACCAGAATCCCTAATGACCATCAGCAGGGAATTGGAATATATAAATTATGGTAAATCACAGTCCATCCATTAAAATGGATTACACTGAATTTGCATAAAAATAAAAATATAAATGGATTACTATGTCACAATGACTCAGAGTGATGTAGACCTATATATGTCATGTCTTAGGAAAATGGCCACAATTCGTAGCATTGAGGGTAAAAATCAGTTTAATAAAAAAGTATGTGTCAATAAAAAAGTATGTATCAACAAATTAGTATGAACCCATTTTTTTTGTGTGTGTTTGCACACATGCACACCCATGCATGTATTTGAGGAACGATCGGGAAGGACATGAGCCAAAATGTTACCATCCTGATTGAAAGTGAAGGGTTTATGGGATGCCTGGGTGGCTCAGTCGGTTAAGCATCTGACTCTTGGTTCCAGCTCAGGTCATGATCTTAGGGTCCTAGGATCGAACCCCACGTCTGGCTCTGCATTCAGCAGGGAGTCTGCTTGAGATGCTCTCTCTCCCTCTCCCTGTGCCCCTCCCCTGCTCACATTCTCTCTCTTTCTCAAATAAATAAATCTTTTTTTTAATAAAGTGAAGGGGTTTATAATCCACTGACCATTAATGTCTAAAGCACACAGCAACGACACCAGGCACAAAACACCAGCATGGAGCTGAGCACAGCAGAACACAGGACATCCTGCTGAAGATGAAGGCTCGGAACTCAGAGACAAACAAGTTCTTGGGAAGAGCTCAGGAAGCCCCCAGCTGGCTTCCAGGAAAATGCACTAAGTCCCAAAGCCTAAGACGATGGCGCTGGGGCTCAGACAGACGGCAGCAACGTTGTGAGGGGCCCACTGGTGAAAATACGACTTTGCTTTGACCTGCATGTGGAGTGTGTTGAAAGAACATGGAAAATGGAATTCTATTCTAATGGATTATGTTCCATAGTGGATCCTGATTTTTAAAATATAAAGGACCCTGGATTTAGGTTTTTAAAAAAGTAGCATGCCTCCCCAATCCAAGAGCGGTGGGCTCTCTCGACAGTGCTAGGTGTCCATGGGCGTAATTCCCGGCTCTAGACCACAGCCCAAGCCAGAAACCACCAGCCCCCAATGCATCTGCTCTTAAATGCAGGGACGGAAGGGTTTGCAGACGTGGCAGTCTCACCACCTCACACCGAGCATGTGGTTGAGGCGTGGACATGGGCGACAAGACACTGCCTTAGTGAAAGAGGACAGTTTATTTGCTTCATACGGTAGAAAGTACAGAACAGACCAGAATGATCTATTGTTGATGTAGGAGGTCTAATATGCAATGCGTTCTATGGATATTGGCGGAGGGGGGGGAGGTGATGACAGGGAGGACAACGGAAACAAAGTGATCCCAGGGATATGTTTGGGGGGGCCTCTACCACTGCTTCAGTCAAGCAAAAACAGTCCCTTCCCAACAGCACCAGCCTGTTCACAGAACCCTACACAGTCATAATTTGTGTTTTGAATATTCTTTGTTCTTTCTTCAAACATGGACATCTTTTAGAAAAGCCCATGATGCCACGATTCTGATCCCACTTTATGAATCAGTGGCTGAATATTTTGTGTATTTTAAAATTTTTTTCTCCCTGTATATTTTTTTTTCTCCCTCTTCCCTACCTTCCTAGTTCCGTCTCTTCTGAGGGATTGTTACAGGGATCCCCTACACTAGGACAGGTTTGCGTCAAGATGGAAAGCAGAAATTGCCTGTAAGACTCAGGTAAAAGCTGGGTGTCAACAAAGAGTCTGGAAAAAAACTAAGGCCTTGTCTACACTGCTCCCCCCGCCCTTGCCCACAACCATCTACACAGCCTCCCCACCTACACACACAGCCCCCCCAACAGCCCCTCCCACGCCCCCATCCTCAGTCCCACAGACACAGCCCCACAGCCCCACCCACACCCACTGCCATACGTATAGCCCCCCACAGCACCCCCTACACAGCCCCTCCCACTGCCCATCCTCAGTCCCACACCCTCCCACACACAGACCCACACACGAACTCCCACACGTAGCCCCCCACTCCCCACACCACCTCCCACAGTCTTCCCTACACATAGCACCCCTTATGCATCCCCTCCCACCCCCCATCCTCAGTCCCACACACAGAGCCCCCCACCCCCCACACCCACTGCCATACATATAGCCCCCCCACAGCACCCCCCACAACCCCACACCCAGACACAGCCCCCAACACACCCCACGCACATAACCCTCCACTCCTCACCCCCTCCCACACATCCTCCACTCCTCTCACACCCCTCCACCACCTCCCACACAGCCCCCTCCACACAGCTTCCCCACCCCCACATCCCCAGCCTCCTCCAGTCCCCACTCCCCCCACACACAGCCCTCCCCGACATAGACCCACCCCCACCTCCCACACAGCCCCACACCCCTGCCACGCACACATAGCCTCACCCACACACACACTCACACATAGTCCCCCCCCAGCCCTGCAGCGCCCCTGTAGCCTCAACCCCTCATAACCCCACGCACACACAGAAAGGCACATCCACTACCTTGGGATGGGGGCAGGAGAGAGAGAGGTCTGAGGGATGGAACGGGGAAGAACTTGGGCAAGGCCTCATGGCAACATCCCAGGGGGACACGAAATGCCCAGGGAGCGGGGGCTGCTTGCAGAGGTGCCCTGGGTGGGGAACCAGAGTCGGGCTAACGGCAACACCAGTCTGCCACCAAACGTGAAGGAGCCTGTGGGTAAGGACCGTCGTCACGGCCACGGTCACCTCTGGCCACTGTCACCTCCACGGCTGAAAGACTGGAGAGAGCGGGGTACTGAGGGTGTTTCCTGCCAGCCCGATGGGATACGAGCCTGAGACAGAAACTAGGTTAGGGCGATAAAGGCGTGGTAATTTCTGTGTACTGGACTCGGAGCCTCAACTGCCCCACACTGAGAGCCTCAGATAGGAAAGGAAAGCAGCCCGAACTCCAGTCTCACCAATACAGGTGCGAACTGTTAGAATAATTCCATCAAGTGCCACGCCGGCTTCAGGCATCCCCTAAAAGGAATACAATAGGTACAGAGAGAAATGTTTCTGGGGCACCTGGGTGGCTCAGCCAGCGAAGCGTCTGCCTTCGGCTCAGGGTCATGGTCTCAGGGTCATGGTCTCAGGGTCCTGGGATCGAGCCCCGCGTTGGACGCTCTGCTCAGTGGGGAGTCTGCTTGTCCCTCTCTCTCCCCCTGCCCGTGCTCTTTCTTTCTTTAATAAATATATCAAATCTTAAAAAAAAGTTTCTGTGTCTTAAAATATATATATATAAAATATATATGCAGGTTTCCCCTGCTATCTGAAAGTAGAGCTTTCCTAGGAAAGCTTTCATTCACCAAAATGTCAGAAGGCAAAGAAGCACTTACCATTAATTTACATGGTAAATTGTAAATGTCTGCGTCTCTCGGCTTACCATAGGACACATCTTGCTAACAGATGCACAAGATAAACCAAGATAAAGCACAGTGCTCACACAGTTCAGAGCTCTGGAGCTTGGATGCAGAGACGTTGAGCCTGGATCCTGGGCGAGGCGGCGCCCGGGGCTGTGTCCTGCCTCTGTAAGGGTTCACTGTACATCTTTTGTGAAAGCCATGTGGTGGGGGCACCTGGGTGTCTCAGTCGGTGAAGCGTCTGCCTTGGGCTCAGGTCATGATCCCGGGGTCCTGAGATCGAGTCCCGAGTCGGGTTCCCTGCTCAGCAGGGAGCCTGCTTCTCCTTCTCCCCCTGCCTCTCCCCCCTGCTTGTGCTCTCTCGCTCTCACTCTCTCAAATAAATAAAATCTTAAAAACAAAAAAGGCTATGTGATGTAAGTCGAACTTTCGAAAACTGAGGGATACAGCAGAGCCCGACTACGCTTTAAGAAGTAAGATGTGCTTCAAATCATTGTCAACATCAAATCGTTTGGATGTAGCCAAACCAACACTTCTCCAATTTGAACACGCACAAGATCCCTGGGGATCTTGCTACCATGCAAGTTCTGGTTCAGCAGGTCTGGGTGGGGTAGTTCCCGCTCTTCTCCCAGCTCCCATGGTTCAGCCCGATGCTGCCGGTCCCGAACCACACTGCGGATCAGGCGCTAAGCAGCGGTGCTCACCTGCTGTTGTGGGAAGGAGGTATTCTAGTTTGCACAGGCAGGCAGGAGAGAACGAGTTCACCTGCAGGGCAGGGGTCGGTGGGATACACTTTGACTGGGTAAGGTTCCTAAGGGAGTGAGGAACGGGATCCCAAGACTGTGTTGATCTTTCTTGTGATTCTGTAGAAGACCCAGTCAGCAAGACCCCCAGGGACAAAAATGTGGTGGCAGATCACGGGCTCAAGAGCTCACCCACCCAGGCCAGTCTAAGCTCCACCCCAACGCTTCCCGGGGCACCCCTCCGCCTGCTCCTCCAGGAGGGGGCGGGAGACTGGAAAAGGGCTCAGTGTGGATATAGATACAGAATTGTGTCATTTCCTACAAGATGCTCAGGCGTCTGGGTGGCTCAGCCGGTTAGGTATCCAACTCTTGATTTTGGCTCAGGTCATGAGCTCGGGATTGTGGGATTGAGCCCCATGTTGGGCTCCACACTCAGCAGGGAGTTTGGTTCAGATTCTCTCTCTCCTTCTCCCTCTGCCCCTCCCCCTGCTCTCTCTCTCTAAAAAATAAATAAATATTTTTAAAAAAAGACCAAAATGCTGAGCGATTGCTTTTTTTTTTTTTTTTTTTTGGTTAAAACTTCAAGCTCAGGACACCTGGGTGGCTCAGTCAGTTGAGTGTCTGCTTCCACTCAGGTCATGATCTCAGGGTCCTGGTATCGAGCACCACATCAGGCTCCTTGCTTGGTGGGCAGCCCGATTCTCCTTCTCCCTCTGCCTCCCCCCTCTTTTGCTCTCTCTCACTCTCAAATAAATAAAATCTTTAGAGAGATAAAAAATTCAAGATCTAGGGCAAAAAAAGATAAATACCGTATGACCTCACGTACAGCAGGAATCTAAAAACAACTCCCCCAAACCCAAACCAACAAAACCCAAGCTCGTGGACACAGAGAACAGACTGGGGCTTGCCTGAGATGGGAGATGGGGGGGTGGAGGTTGGGAATGGGACAATATGGGCCAAAGGGGTCAAAAAGTACAAATTTCTAGTTATAAAACGAAAAGTCCCAGGGTGGGACTTTTACATCATGGTGACTACAGTGAAAACGTCATACTGCATACTTGAAAGTAGCTAGCAGAGTGGATTTTGAAGGTTCTCATCACAAGAAAGAAACATTTATAACTCTGTGTGGGGACAGGTGTTCAGTGCACTACCGTGGTGGTCCTTTCGCAACATATACAAATTCCGAATCATTATGTCGTCTGCCTGAAACTAATATCATAGCATAGGTCAGTTATACCTCGATTTTAGAAAAATCAATCAAAAAACCCCACAAAAAACCTTTAACCTCAACCAAGTCAACTTTCCCTTGACGCTCATAATTACGTAGGGAGAGAGAAAAGAACAGGCATTCCCAAGAATTTCCTCTCACAGAACTCCTTCCCGCCAACGGGCCACATCCATCCTCCCGTCCAAAAAGGCACAGGACCGTGTAGATACTTTTCAGTATTTTTATTGTTTGACAGGCATTTACAACGTTCCATTCGTAGACCTAAAAACATAAAAATAGACCTTCTTTCAGCTTATAAAAGAAATATATAAGAACTTTTGACATAGACACGTCATGACCTTATGTACAAGAGACAATGGCACCCTCTCCAAGCACCAGACTTTCCAGCATTTTTTCAGACGGAACTGTTGCACTGGGGTCAGTAAGTGTGACTCATCAGAAGTCTCTGCTTCAGTTTTCCATCCGGACACAATCGAACTGGAGGTGATATGGAACAATGCAGTGGTACAAAGGGTATAGAAACCATTCTAAAGCTTTTTAAGAAAATCAGAAGATATAGCAAAAATTTAATAGAATAAAACTTTCAAAAGATCAAGCTCAAAGCCCTGGAAACCCAAAAAAGGGGAGGGATACAGGGAGGAAAGCAGGTAAAGCAAGCAGGGGCAGAAGAGCGTGATATTCTGAACTCTCTATAGTCTGGAAATATAAAGTCATAACTGATTTTTATAAAATATAATTCCTAAAGCTACTATAAAATTCAGGTCTTTAAAGTACCTACTGATGTGTCAAACATCGAATAGATATTTTCCCCAAAAAGAAAGTTTTCATATTATTTAAACCCTTCTTAGGAAGTGGACATCGTGAAATGGGAAGAAAAAAAAAAAAGCTATAAACCGTTTAAAAAAAAAAAATCGAAAGTGCTTTAACTTGTTTTTGTTCTTCCTGTTTGGAAATCTGTTGAGAACGTTAGATTTTTAGCATGTTTACCCTGTTTCGTTGGCATGGAGAAAGTGTGAAATGCAAGGGATGTTTCTGAAGAGGCTGTTTTGATAAGAGGTTTGGTATGGACGGTCAGGGAAGGGACAGGTCATCTATGGATGAAGATGCAACTTTGATGGGAAAACCAATGATCACCATGGCAACCCCTTGAGAAGGAGTCTCCCCTCCCCCGCCATGTGCAACAGACACACACACGCCCATTCGGGTGTCACGTTTAATCCAGCCAAGCTCCCATCTCAGATAGAGATTCCAACATTAAAAAACAAAACAAAACAAAAAAACAAAAAGAAATCTTCTTGGAAAAAAAGTTTCTCCTAACCATCTCGTTGGCCTTTCATATATAAATATAAATCACCATGCCTCACTCTCTCTGTAAAAGGTAAAATCCTCATTTTTTTTTTAGACTCAGTTACACTAACACTGTAAAATTCTCATCTGTTTGTGCCCCTGCATCTCAGGTAAAATACAAAAAATAGTGTTTTTTTTTTCAAGTGATAAATTTGGATCTCTTCTCAAAGAGTTTGGCATCTTTACAATTCTATGCAAAACTAGAACTTCCGACACTGACATCGAGTAAGACCAGTCATAGACCAAAACAGAAGAGAGAGAGGAAAAAAACACAAAAAACAACGGCTCATCAAAACATACATGTCCACCATCTCCTCACACATTCTTAAAATACACAGATATTCTCAGACACTGAAGAGGGAAAGAAGTAAGAACACTGTTCAGCTGTACAGTTGCTTTGCGGCATTTCATGTTTGAAGGTGGTTCCCCAACTTAGAGATGGCTCCTGGACTGGTTTCAGATAGAATGACTTTTTTATGATGCTGATGATTTATTATTATTTTTTTTTTTTGTGCTATCCCTTCAACTAATCCGTTGTACATACTTTAAACTCGTGGGGGTCATTCGCTTTCCAGTGCTGTAGAATCTTTTTTTTTTTTTTAAATTTTTAAATTCTTCCGGCCCTGATTAGTTGAGAATAAATAAAAGCCCTTAGTAATATACAGAAGATAGGACTCGAGCTTATTGGGGATTCTGAACAATCCTTTCCGATGTCGTTAGAAATGACGAAGTTGGGTGGCTACATGGCTTCGCAACAAAAGTCAGCCGCCAAGACCGTGTGTGCAAGAGTGCGACCTAAGGGAACATTCTCCTCCTCTCGGGGACAGGAGGGGGACAGGAGGGGAGGCAGCGTGAGGGCCGAGTATCTACACACACTCTCTGCGGGGGGAAGGACAGTCAGATCTCAGTGTTCAGCTTGCGGGACGGGGCGAAGTCTTCCCGCCTGACCCAAATGACTTCCTCGGCCGGGCTCTCCAGGCCTCCGTTGATGCCCGAGAGGGCGGCCTGCTTCTTGAGCTGCGTCATGCGGGACGCGTGGCTATCCAGGGCTCTCCGGCCTCGCTCCCGCTGACTGATGGAGGCAGCCTGGAGCTGCTCCCGGAGGTCCGTGTCCACTGCGGCACCCTTCACGGACTCGCAGAACTCATCATCGTCACTGAGGATGTCTGTCTCCTTGATGTCATCCTGCTCCTCGTACTGAGCAAGATCGAACTGTTCCTCCACCCACCGGTCAGTGTCCCCGCCACCGGGGGGCTGCTGGGACTCTTTCTCCGGGCTGCTGGCAGAGATGGCGTCAGAGTCAATGGTAAACCTGTTTCGAGCCAGTCGCCGCCTCCTTCTCCCAAGAGACTTGCTTGGGGCGGACACTGCACACACACACAAAAATATAAAAATAAAACCCCCACATGCTTTACATGCGATGACAATCCAGACAGCAAAGAAAAGAAAAACTACGTGGGATTTATTTCGTGCCTTGATGTCGTTCGGGGCTTACAGTCCAGATTTCATCAGTCTGTCTTACAGTCTTTACTTCACACGGGTGTCTGGACTTGGAGGATGGCATGGCAACTGACCGGGGCGGGGGGGGACAGAGGGACTCGGGGAGGGGTGCTGGTTACGGGGGAGAAAGGGGATTCACCTCCCTCTGAAACAATCCATTTCTCCACCCTGTGCTGCACTCAAGGAGACCGCCGACCTTGGGATTAGTTAGTGCCCTCAACCCTGACAAGGTCCCTTGGCGCAGTGCTCTGGGAAGCCCCAGGGGCTGTCCCAGGGCCACGTGGCAGGAATGGGTCTTTAGTAAGGGTGAGGGATGCTTCTCGAGTTCCACTGTCTTGGCAGACATCGCCACGATGTGTCAAGGAGACAGCAGTTCTACTGCTTTCTGGGAAACCCAAAGTAGCGTTTCTGGAGGACCTACAGTTAGCAAAGGGCGCGGCATCCCTCACGCACAGCCTACGGCGGAGTGGCTCTCGAGATACCAAGTCTCCAGCAACTGCCCTGCCCTCTTTCTGCCAAAGCCCCACATCCACTGTGAAGCTATGCCAATGGGAACTTTCCCCCCGAGTACATTCTGTGTCTCACCGACTGCTCTCCTACAGAGCCATTAAAATATCGGCGCCTGAGTGGCATGAGAAATAAATAAGATATGACACCCACGCCATGAACCTCGAAGTGCTATGTGAAGTGACTAACAATTAAGAAAAAACAAATCTCAGAGTCCGTTCGTTCACCCTACTGCCTTCTGGGAAGCCAGAATTATTCCAGACAAACACACAAGATTCACCAGTCAGGCAAATGAATGTACACGTACACACACACACACACACACACACAAAAGACACACACGCAGGGAAACGCTGCTGCTTCTCCCTCACTAGTCAAGTGGCTGCTGCGTGAGGCCCGAGAAGGTGAAATGCAACATGGGGTTTCCAACGGAGGGGGGGAGCCTAGACACCAGTTAGGAGCAGTGTTCCTAAAACCTAAGCCCTAAAAACCATTAAATTGCTTTACTGCTGTCAGAAGTGAGATGACTATTCTCGATGACCACCAAACCAGGCCGTGACTTCAAACACGGCAGGTCCCAGGGCGGTGAGGGGGCTCCCATTCCAGCTGCCCTCTGCCTCACACCCCTGTGTTCCCATCATGGTTCAGGGGTGCCCTCTTACCATCTTCCAATATGGAACAAATGGATATGCCTCTAGATCAAGGAGGGGAACTGGAAAAAAGTTTCCAGAAAAAATGGAAAAAAGAAAAAAAGAAAAAAACCCACTGTTTCTACTCCACTGGGAAGAAGCAGAAAGTTCCTGGTCAGTTTCATCCCAACACCACCGTAGTAGAGACTGGCTCTCTCCAATCACTATATTAGAACTCCCTCAATTCAAAACTGGGCTCTTGGAAATATTCGCCAAAGATCTGCATGCTAAAGTATTGAAGGGTGAAATGTGTTGATGTCTGTATTTTTGAAATGGGTCAAAAATACGATGAGTTGATGGATGGTAGATGGACAGATATATGATAAGGAAAATACAGAAAAGTATCCATTATAGAATAGATGGTAGGTTCTGTATGTGTAGCATTCTTTTAGCTGTTGTATTGAATCTGAAATTTTTCATAAGAAAATGCTGGAACAAAAAAAATGTTTAATTGGGCTACTGGCAGACGTACAGTACTCTGGGACTGAGTAACAAGGTAGGATATCTGGCTTTACTGTCCTCTTCCAAAAGAACAGAGAAATAAGCTACCTGGGTATTCATGACAATGCATAATGAAGCATGAGTACTGATCCTTTATTAAAAGGATACTTAATAACCAGGCCAGCCTTCTGGGATTCAGGGACACAATCTCTGAATTGAGTATTTCCAGTGCATTGTTAAGACTGACAAACCAGTGCCAGCTGACCCACTCAAACACCATCTTTAAATCATCTAACGTGAAGATCTTGATGATAGGAGTTTCAAAAGCAGAATAGTAAAGACTTTCTTCAGCCAAAAATGAGCCATCAGGCAGAAAATCTTCCAATCTGCCAAAGCCAACAGGCTGACATGGAGGGTTTCTCTTGGTTTTCATGACAGTGTAAGGTGTGGGTTGGTTTTGTTTTCTTTCCAAAGGGGGTCTCAGCAGGAAAACTTCTGAGGGTCCTACAGAGTAAAATGGCTTAGTTTCAAAGTAAATGCAGCTCTGACTTTAGGTCCCTTGAATAACAACTGAAACCTGGTCAATGACAGGCAGGTTTCCTAAGGTTGGGATATGTATTCTCAATCCTAATTTAAGCATCCCCCAGCAAGTAAAAGGATTAGGTGAGACAATTCTAAGGAGAAATGCTCTACTGTAAGCTTATATAGGGATCTGCAAAGCTTTCTTAACATGAGGACTCCATGAGAAATTGTGGATACAGAGGTATGTAAGACTCTTAAGATACCTTGGAGAACCCAAGAGAACACCGGGTATTCACTGCACTAGGTTTTCAGTAAACATTTATCAACTAATTGGAGAAAAGATTCAAGATAACTAACCCCCAACATTAGTTCAACTTAAGTGCTCAAAGAATGTAATATCCCATGTCAAACTCTGTAGGCTATGTCTACAAAAACCTCCAACCATTCACGATTCTATCCATGCCTCTTCAACACAATTGAGAACAGGCGGAAAGGTCATTGAGACAAAGGTCAGAACCTTCTTGGCAAATGCAAAGGAAGCCTCTTTTATTGGAATCTTCCCTGAAAAATTCGGGGCTGCCTCTTAAGAAAGGAGTGATAAAAGTGTTAATATCTTGATGTCATTAATACACCTACATTATGAAAATATCTTTCTTTCTAGATATATTTTACTGCTGTTTATAGATGGTAGTATAGGTCTTCCTTCCTCCCCGTTCCACGGTGACAATTCTAGTCCTCAAAGACCATTTACTCTGGGACCATTTAAACTACATTCCTCTTTACCAATAGCAGCTCAAGGCTTCCCCAAACTAACACTGAAGCTAAAAATAAAGTTGCAGGCTTAAGGCAAGGGTAAAAATCTGATGTGTCATCTGGTCTACCAAACATGGAATCCCTACTGAGAACAGGCATTGCCGTGTTTCCAGATTACAAGGCCACCATGTTATCAGAATGGTGGGCCGTGACCTTGCTGAGACATGACACACTGCTTTTGGCTAGACAAAGCTGGCTGTCATGCAAAGCAGCGACTCTCATTCCACAAGCAGGCTGAGAGCCCCTCCAGAAAGAGAATATGCTCACTTCCTGGCTCGGCGAATGAGAGAGGAGGCCCCAGCCAAAAGGAGGAGGGCGGCAAAGGGAAGCTGGGAAGGAGGGCGAGAGGAGTAAATGAAGGGCGGATCCCCAGGGAGCTGCCGGGAAGGAGGCAAGGGCAAGGAACCTGGGGCCAGGGAAGAGCTGTACTCCAACGTTCGCCCCCACCAGGCCACGTCTAATTCTTGCTCAACAAAAACGTCAAGCTCACTGGAGTTCTACAGTGGAGTGGGGGTGACGGGGATCTTGAACGTCGGGATCCCCACAGTACCTGCCCTGCTCATGGCTGGCCTGGCCCCTTTGAGCGCACACAATCTTTTTCCTCCGAAAGGTACATATTGCTGGGATGAGGGAAGGCTTTCAGTTTTGAGGAGCTGTCTTCTGTGCTTATCACGCAGGATGGAGTGCACAGCCTTCAGGAGATCTTCCCGGCTCTCTGGAGAGCTATGAAAAGAAAGAAGATTTATCCATGTTAGGGGAAAAGTACCTAACACGTGGGGAACTTCTAATATTATCGGGTGCAGCCCCACAAACATCCCTGAGGGCCAAAGGTTATAAAGACTGAGGCCACAACTCCAGTTCCTACGCTGAGCCATGTTTTCATCGCCGGTGACGGAGAACGTGTACCTCTTTCCCTTGATGCTTTGTGATCCGTCCCCTGCGGCTAATGTGGGACAGGCAGCCCATTAATGAACAGACGGGTTCCGCACCCAGACGGTGCCAGATCCTGCTCTTGATACTTACAGCAAAGCCTTTCATTCTAAAATGCTTTTGCAGACAAATGAACCACGGGATTCTCAGCTCTGCAGAGCACCCGAAGTCCGATGTCCCAACCAACATCCTTAGTTCCCTCTTGAGCTGGCTTTCTGTTAAACATCAAGTGCTCCCATGACACATTTCAACAAGCCCGTATTAACGCCACGTTGTAGAGAACCGAACGATCTTCTCAAGTCCTAATTCCCACCATAGAAAAGTACTTCCTGGTTCAGAGTCCTGGTTCTCATTAGGTTCTCAGTATTCGTACCCAGGTAAGTGTCACCTGGTATTCCTTATTAATGACGAATTTAGCACGTCTAGGAGCAGGCTCACCAGACCCCCTGGGCCTTACCGACAAAATCACAAATGGTAAAGACGGTGCTCAAACCACATGTGGCTCATTTGAAAAAAAATGTCAATTCTAGTCCCAGCAGCTTCCCATGTTCTGCCCTTTGTTGATTTGTCACTCAACACAGACAGCTGAGGCAGAGACACAAAACAGGGGCTTGGAAAGCAAATCCACCCGAGTCTGAACTCAGTGTTCATTTGCTATAATATTTTAGGCGAAGTACCCTCCATGAGCCTTGCTCCCCAAGTGTAAAATGGAAGAATGTACCTCAGTCTGACTAAACGAAATAATGCAAAGAAGGGGCTTAGCTAAGTTCATGCTTGGTTAATGTGCTTTCTTATGATGCTAGCAAAAACATGATAAAATATTGCTAAAAATCATAACAACACCGATTCTGTCAGATTTCTTTGTAGGCGACCTATAGCATATTACTACCCGCGCTGTGGGGTACTGGGGAAGTACTGAGTGAGTCACCGAGTACCCATGATTAGCTTAAAGCCTAGCTGAGTATAGATCGTCTGTCAAGCCAAATACACCAGAACACTGGCCGTCAGGACCATTCATTTTGACATTTTTTTAGGAAAAAAAAAAAAAAAACAGAGAGGGAGAATTGGCTGCATTTGAAAAAAGGTCTCAAATTCTCATGGAGGAGGAGAGGGAAGGACAAGGGGGGAAGGAAAAGAACACGAAGAAATCAACAGAGGCCCACATTCTAAGTTTGGCTTCCTTCTGAGACCTGTAGGTGGACCTGGGCAACTTGTGGCTCCCTATCTGTAACTTCCCGACAGGGCCAGGGCCCAGGTAGCGCCTGCCCACCTCTTACCTCGTCCCAGCTGGTTCTCCATCTGCCTCATCTCAGAGATGCCACAGTCAAAACAATGCATCTCAACACCAAAACAAAAAAGTACAAGGCAGCCCGGCCCTTCTAATCTACTTCTAATCAAATGTAACTATGGGGAGAAAGCTCTCATTTGAACATCGCATACATAAGAAAATTCCTATTTCCTTTTAGAAAGATATGAAGTTAACGAGGTTATTGTCTGTGTTCTGATAACATCAGTTTAACCTGTCCAATTTGTGTTATTTATTTATTTATTTGAGAGAGAGAGAGAGAGAGAGAGGGCAAGCATGAGTGGGGGGAGGGGCAGAAGGAGAAGCAGGCTCCCAGCCGAGCAGGCAGACCAACGTGGTGCTCGATCCCAGGACCCCGAGATCATGATCTGAGCCGAAGGCAGACTCCTAACCAACTGAGCCACCCAGCCCCCCCCTTACTGTTATTTAATACGTGTTAACTCACTTCTGAAATGTACAAGAAAAAGCCCGCGTCATCTATGGACACACAGGCTGACATGCAGACCCAGGAGTGCGGGAGGGACATGGAGCCATCACAACCCTCCCACCTGGGCTGCACCATCACCCCCTCCCGGCCCCAGGCTCACCTGCAGCACAGATGGAAGACCCTCTCTGGCCTCCCTTCAGACTCTGATTTGACGTGGACAATTTCACACACAGTGTTTGCTTCTGCATCTAAACAAATTACAACAAGGACGAGTTAGGGCGTCTGTCAAAGAGATTTATCTGCATTCTTACAAAAGCATTTCTACACCTTGGTGTATAAGATTCAAGAGTGCAGAGCCTGCGGAGGCCAAAGGTCCCGTGCCACCTGCTTGTCATCTTCTTTTTCTTTTTTTTTTTAAGATTTTGTTTATTTATTTGAAAGAGAGAGAGAGACAGTCAGCAAGAGAGGGAACACAAGCAGGGGGAGTGGGAGAGGAAGAAGCAGGCTCCCAGCAGAGCAGGGAGCCCTATGTGGGGCTGGATCCCAGGACCCTGGGATCACGCCCTGAGGCGAAGGCAGACGTTTAACGACTGAGCCACCCAGGTGCCCCTACCTCCTTGTCATCTTAAAGAGACAAAGTGAAAGCCTTGATGGGGATGGGCGTGAGGGAAAGGAACACTTGGAAAATCTCCAGTTGCTAAAAATCTCCTGCTCAGTGGTCTAAAAGGGCCAGCAGTCCATCATACTGATTCCAGAACTGCCCCCTTTGGATACACAACCTGTTTGGCTGAACTATTTCAGCTGAGTGAGTAGTTGTAAGGCTGACTCCATCAGGCCAGGGCTAGAGAGACAGGTCCTTATGTCCGTGGCAGGAGCCCTCTCTGCAAGTGACCAGGCCTAGTGCCCTGGACAAGCAGGTCCTGGAAACAAGTGGGGTTCTGCTTTCTCAGCACCGCCAGGGTACCCACTCTGAGAGAAGCAAACATGGGATGCTGAGAAGGTGAGGAACAGTTGGCTTTCATTTCTAAGCCTTACAATGCCTGCATGACCATATTCTTTTAGGTCCTGAATAGAGTGTTTGTGAAAGGAACAATCGCTACAAACATCAAGACTACACATGGTGAGGTCTCGGCCTTCCCCAGTGGGTCAGGGCCCTGGTCACAGACCCTCATTGTACCCGCATTATTTAACTCCAACCAGGGCTCATCTGCTGAAATTTCCAAAAATCTTCCCAAGTCAAGATAAAAATCATGCAACTGCACGTTCTGATTTCTCAGATCCACTGGAATGTATCTCCTAATGAGAAACATGTTGGCTAGTCTTTGTAACTCTGTTAAAACGAGCTTTTATCTTGATTGCTTTAAGCTTGATTTGAACGAAAAGCAGAGTGAGAATAGAATGGCATGTCACAAAGATGGCTTTGTTTTCAAAATTTAAATTCTTTATGTATTTAGTCTTCAATGAAGGGAAAATTTCTGGCTGAGAAGCCTGCAGTTTGCTATAAACATAAGCTTTCCATCTTATAAACCAGGCACAAGGAAACACGAACTAGATAACCCGCAACCCGAGATTGCGAAATAGGACAAGGATAGCGTTGAAGAGCCCAACCCTCCGAATGCTATCACAGCCGCGTTAGACCTGCAGCGTACCAGGTCTCGAAAATCAGACCGTTAAGTAAAAAGACACCAGAGTAAATCTCCTTGCTGTAAGATCAGGAAGAAACCTCCTTAAGGCAAATGATCAAACTGAATATATTTGTCCGATGTGGGTTTTGCGTTTGGCTTTTTCTACTGCAAGGGATCACAACAGCGTAGGAAGCTACATCAAGTGTAATTTGGGTGAGTCATCGAACGTTTCCTAAAGACCACATGACATTGGAGTAGGGGGACGTGGTTTTATGAGGATCGGAGCCAATTTTATCGCTCATGGAGGTGACAAGTAGAAATGAGGAAAAGATGAGCCACGCAGAGTGGACACGTCGGATGCCAGAAGGACATAGAAATATGGATCTATCGCGTATGTGTGGAGGTCCCTTCCATGGCCTCGCTGTCCAGCCAGATGGCTGCACCTGCTATCCAACTGGGACAGGGAACAGGTGTGGCCTGAGAGTTTCTACCTGACCCCCAAGGTGCTCCCTCCGGGGTGCACTCAGGAGAGCCACTGCTGACAGCTCCTCCCTAGAATGGCCTCAAATTAGGCCCTGCATGGGGCCTCCAAGTCACAGAAATATTCCTTTGCTTGGTCAATACCCTGCTGGCATTCATGGCTCTTCTCTTGAGCTTAAAGCATCATCTAATTTATATTAACACATATATTCCTTGCTATCCGACAACTGGCTTCACGGCTATTTGGATCACAGAAAAAGGTCTGACGTTTCAAAGGCCTCCACACGAATAAAAAGATTTGTAATGCTTCACGTGCGTACACACAAATATGTATTTAATGGCTTTTTTAGGCTTTTGGTGGTCTTTTTCAGTCTCCTGGTTAAAAAGCAAGTGAGTTATTTCACATGGGCTTTATCCGCTCATGGTCTCAAGGATTCTGTCCAGAAGTACAAGACTCATGGCTCCTCAGACATCGGTCAGTGTAATACTAATATACACAACAGAATGACTAGAATTCCTTGGGAACGATACTGAAGACATCACATCCATTCACTCATTCAATTCACACATCCATTCATTCATTCAAATAGTTAATAAATGGCTGGGTAAACAAAGGCAGGGGAGAGGCTGGGGGAAAAGAGTTAAATACAGGAGAAAAAAAGGATAATAGGGAGGTTCGACCAAAAGCATGGGTTCAGACCAACAATGCACACACACATCGGGCGTGTTCACCCAGCGCATTTCCGGGTTTACCTGCACTTGCCAAAGCTCGAACCTGCAGAGCTTCGGTAGGGATCATGTGCCGAAACCGGAAGGGGTCCCAGTCCTCATAAATGGAAAGCCTGTGAGATCCTACCTGCAGGAAGAGAAGAAACCAGGTGCCTGAGAACAGTCTGCTCTAGCTTGGACAGGACCTCCCCCCCGCAACCTAGATCAGTGAGGCTGGAATCCCCCCCACCTAGATCAGTGAGGCTGGAACCCTCCCCCCCCGCCCCCGCAAGATCAGTGAGGCTGGAACCCCCGCGCTTGTCTGGACGGACATCAGCCCTATGGGCACTTTGTCATCCAGCAGAAAGTGACCAGCCGTGCGATAAACAGGTATTAGGCGTACAAACGAGTTCGCTGACAAGATCCAGGTAAAAGAGAGACATGGGAAGGAGAAGAAGAGGGCCCCCAGAAGGAGAACAGGAAAACAAGTAAGTGTCAGGAAGGTTCTGGCTACGGCAGGCCTGATAGCTATTCGCTTTCATGCTCTCAACGTGAGCCTGCCAGAGAGAAGGCAGGATGGGCAATTTCCTCCAGTCCTTAGCAACCCTTCAAATGTATTTAAAAAGAAAAAAAAGGCAAGGAAATCCTAAGAGGCTGGTGTCTGACCAAGGGGTGGATTGATAATTATGCAGCTAGAACTGAGAAGCACATAGAAAAGGAGATACTTTCAATCGAGGGGGGGATATAAGATTCTTACAAGTTTCTTCTTCTGTTTGGAGCCATCTTTATATACAAGGACCACAGCAGTTTTGAAGACTGGAAAAAAAAAAATAAGGCACAGACGGTTACAGCACGTAACGCGTGGGGCTTTCGGCTGAACCCCGCTAACTTGGGGTTTTCGACACTCCAGCTCGGAAGAAGGCAGCGAGGTGAGCCAGTGCCGACTCCACCTTCCGCCCGTCACCAAACCTACTGAGACAACACTTTCCAGAGTCCATAAAAACACAGAAAGCCCAAATAAATGGAAATAAACCCTCCCACCCCAGTGGAAACGTTCGGGTTAAACATCGTTTAACTATGGCGTCATCACAAGTCTAAAATTCCAGCGATACACAGGTTAACAAAAGTGCACTAGGTCAGCAGCGAGAGGAGCAAGACAGACATCAACGGAACAGCATTGCTTACGGTGACTTAGACTTAAGCCAACCAACCTAATATTACACATACGCACACACAGTGTCCAGAGTTTGGGAAACCGAATTCATCTCTCTGACCTGAAGAAATGAAAAGGAGTTTACAAAGCAGAATGCATTAGCACTTCCTCCAAACGGGCTGAATCGCACAAAGCATTGAGAAACAGGGAGTGGGCCGGTTTATTCTTACAGGCTTGAGGGGTGGGGCAGACACAATAGTTATTATGCACAGTCTAGAGAATTCCTTAAACAATGCCAAGCACAGTGCCCACTCAGTGACTGACTCCTCCCACAGGACCGGAAGGGGAGGAGCCCATCCTCGGCTCTGGGGTGCAGGGACCACATCCCCTTCATACCCTGGCCCAAGACAGAGCCAGGGCCCAGGCAGCTGGAGGGGACAGGCCTGGTGTACCACACAGAGAATTACAAAAGGAATGAATGTTCAGAAAATTCTCCATTGATGGAAGGGGGCGGGCGCAGGCTCCCAGCCCCTCTGGAGACCAGTCCAAAGGGCCTGGTTCATTTTCCACCCTATTTAGGATGGGTCAGCCTCCGCACCGCCCCTTTGTGCAGGATGGCTCTCACCTCCCTTGCAGAAAAGAACCTGAAGGTGTAAAGAAACCAACCCTAGCCACTGGGTCTGCACTGCCCCTGGCCCTTCACACTCACAGCATCCGACCCCCCTCCAGAATCCCAGAGGATCGACTGAGAGGCTCCCTCTCCAAAGTTCCCACTGACCAAGGAGCTCTGCACAGAGGCTGAGACTAGCACCCGAAGAGGCCCTGTGTGCTCACCGTGAAGCCTCCAGAACTCACAGTGGCCAGGACAACTGGTTCCTTCAAAACGCAGGGAGCTCCACCCCAGGAGAGGGTGTCCAGTGACCTGAAGTCTCAGAAGACCCACCACGTCCCTGGGATCACAGCGCAATGGGGTGGTTGCCATGGTTCTACAAAGGCTACTGTCCTGCCTCAGTTACCTTGACCTCAACCATCTTGGATCACAGTGGTGGGGCCAGAGTGGACCTCAGCCGGGGCTATGACCACCTTCGCCTTAAGCTCTCCCTGATCCCCTCGGCTAGTCTCACTCAACTGACTGCAGTGTTGCCCAATCTCTTAGATGTGACCTCAATCACAACTCCTAGCGACCCCTGCCAGCCCCAAGCACTCCCTCCACACCCCAAAGGTGATCATCTGATACCCAGCAAGGTGGAAGCCTAGACAAACTCACTCTTCCTCTCTCCCTCCCTCTCTGTTTCCTTTTTTTTTGGTGACAAACATCAACATTCAGTACAGATTAGCTGTCCTGTGAGCAAAACATCAAGGTGCCAGGATAACAGTACATCGATTTCAGTTTCAGAGGAAAGCTGCACTGTTTCCTGAGATTAGAGATTTAAATCAAAGCAAGAGACAACCATGTTTTAACTCCAAAGCTGCCGGTTCCGTGGTAATCACTCTGCTTCCCTTATAACAACTCCTGAATTCGAAAGGCACTTCCAAGGCTGTTAGTGCCACCAGAATGGCCCAACATGGCACCTTTACGGACGGGGAATCCATAAATAATCTCATTATGGTGACGACAGTCTGCCTTTACTCACAATCCTCGCTTTAATCCTTCCAGCTTCTCTTCACTATTAGTCTGGAGATAACTTTTTTTTTTTTTAATTAAAGATGTTTATTTGAGAGAGAGAGAGCGCACAAGCAGGGGGGAGGAGCTGAGAGAGAAGCAGGCTCCCAGCTGAGCAGGGAGCCCGACACAGGGCTTGATCCCAGGAGCCATGTTACCATATCCCAATACTTTCTCGTATGTCCTATTTGGTCACACATTGTCCCTGCACGCTTCTACCCATCTCTGTTATTTTTAAGGAAATGGCATCAACAGTTCTAGTGGCTCTTTGAAAATGTCAGGAACGCACTCAGTTGTTCAGTGAAGGCTGAGTGATCTAAGCAGGAAGTTCGGTAGTCTTTATGCTCAACACTCGGATTTTAATATCACTAGGATATTCCATATGGGGATACTCTGTTCACATCATGGGGGAAAGAAGAAAAAAGCGTTCAGTTAAAGAAGCAACAAGCAATCACCCCTTTCCTCTAGAAACACAAGGTAAGAGAATAGGAAATACCAGACTTTCTTTATGTTGTGTGCTCACCCACAAATCTCCCGTGGGGGCTCGGAAGACACAACGTAAAACAAACTCGTGCCTGTTCACAACAGCACTGGATGCCGAACACGAATTTTCCTGCAACCACAAGTCGTAATTCCTGAATTACATGCAATTCCGTAGTTTTCTCTCTCAAAATGCTGATCCCAACACAACCACATGAGAGTTCTGACTGCAGCAACTGCATCCGTCGAAACTAGTTTATTAAAACATAAATCATCCACGAGCATCTCTACTTTTGGTAGCCAGTATTCGTGGCGGTTGAGAAGCATCTCACAACTGATCAAGGCACCCCACTGCCCGAGCAGGTCAGCTGCGAAAGGATGTCCTGAATCCCAGCGGCGGAGTCCGAGAGCCAGGAAAGTGCTCTGATTTTCAGAACAACGCAGTGTTGTCTTCATTTGTCACATGAGTTTTCCTTGGCTTATTATTAACCCGTTACTTTGAAAAGATATTCAGAGCAGTGACGACAACAACAAAATCTTTCCCTGTGTGTTGATACATGGGGCAGCCTTGGTAAGGCCATTCCCTCTCTCCCACGTAGCGGGGTGGTCACACTGGCCATACGGACCTGGCAGGTTTCATTTACTATATGGGACATGTTGGTGGCCGCGGCAGGGAGACCAATTCAGATAACTGTAATGAACTTAACGTTAATTAATTGGGTCTTGAAAAATATTTTGAAAAATATTATTCTTATGTTCTTATTTTGAAGAATAAGCCCAGCTTCCCTCTCTGTGCTACCCCCTACCAACCCTGTTATTATTTTTTTTTTTTAGAGAGAGAGAACAAGCAGGGAGGGGCGGGGGGCGGCGGGTGGGGAGAAAGAATCTTAAGCAGGCTCCATACCCAACGTGGGGCTCGATCTCACAACCCTGAGATCATGACTTCAGCCAAAATCAAGAGTCAGATGCTTAACTGACGAGCCACCCGGGTGCCCCAGCTCTGTTCTGATACATACCAAAGGCTGCCAATTCTGGCTCCTTTTTCCACTTTCCCAGTGAGGCCGGCGGGTTTGGCCATATCACCGTGGTGTGCAAAAGCAGGTCCCCCATGCTCAGATCTGCAACCTGAAAAGCAGGGACAGGGCAAACCTTACTGGGTGGTGTTATAAACATAAAGATTTTCATGTTTTAAAATCTGGCAGGCTGATGTCAACCTTACTTCATGAAAATATTGTCTTTAAAAACATCTGGTCACTTTTTTTTTTCCTTTATCCCATGTTTGTCTATAAGAATTTCAAGAATAAAGTGGCAAGAGGTAGAAACCAGGGCCCCCCCAAAATTCACACACAGTAAATCTGTCAAAACTGATCTCCAAAATTGGCAAAGGTCTGTGTTCAAATGAAGACAGTTTCCCAAGGAGAGACGAATGGGCATCCATCACTGAGATCCACTCCCGAAAACTAGGCCTTTCCACCTGCGAATTCAAATCCCCTTGCAGCCACGGTTTTCCAGGAAGCAATGGAATTAATTATTTTTTCTTCTTCCAGCTCCTTCTAAAGGTTTCATTTCACTTTGGAGGAGGGAGAGAGAAGCCAACTGAGGAGTTTGAGGAGTGCTCTGTAAATGTGTGCAGCCTGAGCTCCAGGATCCACAGAAAGCAGGAGGTCTAGGTGCACGGCTGAGGAGGTCAAATGCCAGCCCGTCCTGGTGAGCTGTTCTGGAAAGCCATCCAGACGGGATTCTGCAGTAATCAGCGCTTGTGCCTCCCGACAGCCACGTCTGCCTTTCTCACCGGAGTCCGGGGCCCAGGTGCAAGCCCACCCACATCTCCTCCTCCTGCC
This sequence comes from Ursus americanus, assembly GCF_024610735.1. Lineage (NCBI taxonomy): Eukaryota > Metazoa > Chordata > Mammalia > Carnivora > Ursidae > Ursus > Ursus americanus. The sequence goes on from NC_142130.1 coordinate 86,356,619, forward strand.
AACTCAGCAGCCCACTCACCGGTGGGAGGATCGTCTGGTGTCTTGACCTGCCCTTGGTGCAACCACATCAGAGAACAACGCTTCGTAACAATCAGAGACCACAGTCCACCCACTGGTAAATACCAACAGCTGCCGGTAGGCTCTGCAGCCGCAGAAATCAAGTTCAAGGCAGCATTTCAGATACGTCAAAATCTGACGCTGAGCTTCTCAAAGACACCTGGGTCCGGTCTGTTTTGCTGCTTATGCTCTGACAGGGTTTCTAGATAAAGCGGCGACCGAGCAGCCCTCTGCTGAACCCAGGGCCATTTGGCATTACTCTTCCTGAGTCACCAAGCCAGATGACGATGCTGGTGATGTGACTCCATGGTACCAAATACAGCAGTGTTGCTGCCGCTGTCGTGACTGGGGGATCGTTATCATAATTACTCTATTATTGACCTGTATTATTGCTAGTATAGCCAAGAGTAAAAAAAAAAAATTCACCCATCGTATTACATTGTTTGTACATATGAAATAACTAGCCAACCAACCTCCCAGGACAGTATCAGCCAAGGAAACTATATAGTCTCTACCACCCAGGCCCCAAGCACCCACACAAGGGGCTTACACACAGAGGTCAAGCTCCCAGCTAGCATTCTGGCCCCCGTCTTAGGGGTATGTCTTTAAAAGTGATTAAAAGGTCACCAGGGCAGATGGTTGTCCAAACTCTACTTCCTCCTTCCAACACGATTCTGGGTCTGCACCCTCTGCCGTGTGATATTTCTAGCACCTCCCACTAGACCAGGCAGGTCCCTCATGACTCTGGGCTTGGCCACATGCCCTGGGCCAAGGATGCGGCATAACAAGTTTTCACTAGCCCTCCTGAGCTCCCCCTTCCAGCTGTGGAAAGGGCACGCAGAAGCCTAGTTGTGTCCGACTAGAACACACCGGACCCTTACGCTCTGGAGCTCGCCAAGAGCGGCCAAAGCTCAGCTGGCCCACACACCCCTGTGTGAAAATAAATGTGGTAGTGAGCACTAAGATGCTGAGTTGTTTGGACTGATCCAGTCCCAGCCCACATGGTTTGCCTCAAGTTTCCACAAGGCAAATGGAATAAGGGGGTCAGGAGTGCCCCTCTGGCCAACAGTGCCTCCAGCCTTCTATTCGTTGACTTCTCAATCTTCTGCCCAAACCGCAAGACTAAGTTCCGCTTAGAGGTCTGGGACGTCCTGCCACCCCGGGTCCTTTGAGCTCTTCTTCTAAGGGGAAATGCCCTCTTTGGCCTTTTCTTCCTCCTACCTGAGCAAAAGGAATGATCCATGTGGTCCAGCCCAGCTCCTTGGGTTTAACATGCAGTAGGAGGTTGAAGGCCCAGATTCATCATACAGTGTTTCCTAACCAGCTTTGCTCTCTGTGAACATATCTGCCTTTGGGAAAGCTGGCTGATGACAGGATCAGGGACCCCGTGTCCCTGGAATGTTACCATTTCAACAGCGGCCTACCTTTCCCAACAGATACTGACAAATGCTCCTCTTCATAACTGCTTACAAACTGCTCATAAATCCATTCTAGGTTTTTACTGGATACTGCCGTTAAAAGGGAACTACAATGACCAGGAATCACCTCTGTGAGAATCAGGACATAACTTGAGTGCCTCCAACCGTCTGCCCCGGGGTTTCCATAAACATTCCAACGTACGTTGTAAGCAGTGTAATAGAATTGTAACTGAGCTGGGCACCATCTCCCCAGGAGCCATTCTGCCCCGGGGTTTGTGTTTGTGAAATCAAGACCGTTCTATCCCTTCCGGTTGCAAGACCATTCTCAAAGAGAGACTGCATGGCAACTGAGTCCTTCTCCCTGAGTGATCCATCATCTTTGGCCACCCTACCTCTGCCCCGTTTTGGGAGCCTACTTCTTTCCTATGCGTCTCACAGTGTTAAAACACAAGCTCTTGTTGCTGTCTTTGCCGTCTTTTCCAAGCCTTGATCTTTCTGGGCTTTGGACATCGGAATACTGAGATAGGATTTTCCTTCTCCTTAACACTGGTGAACAGTCAAATGTCCCTCCTTCCATCCCTTCCATCTTTTGCACGTTTCTTTTTACAAAATCTCAGCTCACAGGAGGCTATTTTGTACAGCACTTTGTCTCTTTGTTCCTCGCTGGAAAGATTTCTCGCTTGATTGTCGGAATTTCATTTCAGAGGACGGGCAGTTTCACCAAAGCCATGGCCCTCTGTACAGTCCCTGACTTTTGAATCATATTCATCTTTTTCTCCTAAATGCTTTGCAATCCACCATGCACGTCATCTTCTAGCCTTTAGCATAATGGTCCTTTGCTCCCAAGGTCATTAACATCCAGAAACTAGTTTGGCAGATAACGAACAATATAATGAAATGTGATGAAAACGTTCATTTCCAAGACTGAATAAAATTCACTTCCGTCAAAATGAAATAAACTAAAATATAGGAGGGAGAAGTGTTATGACAAAAAATGTTTGCAGTATTACTCACAGCAGTCAATAAATGAAGCCAAGAGAATTGTCCAATGATAGGAATTAAGTAAAGCATTGTTCAGCCACACATGAAATATTACACAATAATTTAAATGATTCTGTTGAATAATTTAAAATAACATTAAAAAAGGCATAATATACCTTTCAAAATATAATTATTCAAGCATATGCAGATATATAACTTTTTTAATCAAAATAAACACCCAATGTTATACGCAACTAATGAACTGTCGAACTTTACATCAAAAGCCAGGGATGTACTGTATGGTGACGAACATAATATAATAAAAATAAATAAATAAATAAATAAATAAATAAAACCAAACAAACACCCAAACATTAAGAGGGGTACGTTCTTTGTTTTGAGATGGTGAATGGCTTTCCTTCTTGCCTTTTTCTGTTGTTTTGCCTTTTCATAAGCATACCGTGTTTTCCTTCTTACAAAAGCTTTATTAAAAAATGAGAACTAAATCCAGAGTCGCAGTGCCACCTTTCCTATGCTCTTGACTGATTATCTGCCAGGTGGATTGAGGGCATGCTCATGCTCTGCTTGCCACCCCAGCAGGAAAAATAAATCATGTTTCAGTGGAAAACGACTCTTCCTCCAGAGCACACGCTCCCAGCCCATGAGACTCCAGCCCTCCACGTGGCCTCTGATCTGGAAGGTGCAGACAGCGCATGTCCCGTCTGACCCGACGGGGACTTCCTCCCGCTGTGGGGAAACCAGTGCGCCTCCATTCGCAAATCCTCGCAATACTTCTTCGCTTCATAGACACACCTGTGCTATTCCGACCTTTCCAACAAACCCTTACGACACCTGCCTGGCTCCCTCCTATCACGTGAGTAAAATAAATTTCTTAATATGTGTTTGCTTTTATGTCTATAGGAGATGCCAAGATTTTAGCTCTTTCTGGAAATTATCTTTTAGCAGTCTGAAAACTTGTGTTGTTTCCCTGAGGACATAAAAATGAACCTGGACGGGAACCCTGTACACCTCGAGGATGAGGCTATTTTTCTCCTAGCTAAACAACCAAGCTTCCCCCACCCCCTTGCCTTTAACTCTCCCCTTCACCCCAGCAGGAGTGATTTTCTGCCTGGTTCCCTCCTGGCTTTTCTCCTTTATTTATTTTTTAAGGCAGAAAGCAAAACCAAGGAGAATATTCCAGTTGAATGTCCAGAGGCAGTGATGAATATTATCACGTACCATAGCCCTCTGATTCATCTCCGTATTATCAGAATTTTTAGTCACATAAGCTCTTCTCAATGACTCGGGCACTACTCAGAGTTTGCTCTAAAGTTTTTCTCAGGTGTATCTGTTTCTGTCACTGTTTCTTCTAAGTAGGTTTTTAGGTAGACTTAAAAAAAAAAAAGATTTATTAGAGGCATTTGAAACTTTCATTCATGCAGCAAACGGTACCCAAGCACCTACTACATGCTAAGTGTTATTCCAATTCCGGGGATGTAGCGTTGACCTTCTATGATGCTTACAGAAGCTGCCTAAGCTATGTTTGGAAGTTCACGCTCACGCTTAACGGAACAAAACCAGAGGTCCCGAGGGGTAAGGGCTGAGACTCAGAAACACGGCTCCTAGATAAGAAATAATTCAGCTGAGGAAGAAAACGCACGTGCACCCTTGGATGAAGGATGAAAGTTCCACCAACAGAAACAACAGCTTCGTAACCCTTTTACCGATAAGTAAGCCCTTCAAAAGACAAGGAAACCAACCCCGCTTCGCTGCCGCGTGTCCTGAGAAGTGGGTATCCTTACCTCTTTTTTCTCACCAGTCTGCTCAGCAATGAGCTGGTCAAACACAGCCCCAAATTCTTCATGAATTTTCTGCATTTCATTGATGTGACTTGCAACCTTGTTCATAGTCTTGATGGCCACTGGAAGAAAAGAGGTGGGAAACGGAAAGGCTATTTCGAGGCTCTCGTGGGGACACGCGCGAGGGGATAGATTTTGGGGCCCGGGCTCACCGTCCAGATGGTAGTGCTCCTCGCTCTCTGCGTCCGTCAGGGCAAAGAGCTCCTTCAGCAGAAGCGGGTACTTGAGGACCCTCTGGATGGGCTTGATGAGGTAAGACTCGAGAGTGGCGGAGTGCTGCTGTTTCGGGTTCTGGGCGTCTAAGAACGCCTTGAAAGCCGGGTCCGTCTTGGCTGGAAGAGAGAAACACGGGCTGTCAGGGTGGAACCCCTTAATGCCCCCTTCTCACCATCCCCCTCACTTACTCCAAGGTGCCCTTCCCCAGGACTGAGTGGAAAGTGGGCTGCAGGAAGAAGGAAGGTGGGGGCCTTAGAGAGACAACTGGAAGGGCCTGTCTTATTTATCTGGGGGCAAAAACGGGGTTTGAGTAAAGCAATAATAGGCCTTGTAAATTCTACACACTGGGGTTTTCAGGGGCTGCTGTTCATCCTCCTTGTACTAAGAACGTCTTTGTATTCTGATATTTTGACACCTGGAGCCTTACAGACCCTGGGGACTGCCGCTCCCAGGGCTAGCCAATTCCTAGAGATGGTCAAGGACTCACCTGGGAGCACACCTTTCATAGGCAAACCAACCAACCTGGAGGCCCCCGCCCCATGCCTCTAACTCTTCTATTGGGCTCTCTCACTCTAGGCCACTGTTCCCCTGCCCTACTAGCCTCAGGGCCAGGTACCAGACAGCCCAGGCCAGGCCCAATACCCCAGAATCCACTGAAATGACCCAATCCCAAATCTGCTTACCCTGCCTTCCTCCATCTTTCTCGCAGCAACCACAATAAAGTTGCCCACATCTCCCCCTCGCTCCTTCTGCTTCCTGACTGGCCCTGGCACTTCCCCCGTGGGGCCCCATGGGGCACGTCATGCCCCTTCCTCTTGGGAGCTGCGAGGAACAAGCTATCTTTTCAATGGCAATTGTCTTCCGATCTGTTGGCTTCGCCATATCTGAATCATCAGAAAGCCTGCATTTTAAAACACTCTTTACCCTGGTTTTCCCAGTCTTTTAAGCCTTCCATTGAGGGTGGGGCCTTTTTTTCTGAGAAAAGACAGGGGAAAAAAAAAACAGTACAAGACTGAGGCGGCAGTGCTCTGCAGCTCTGGGAAGTGGGGCAGGGCTGGATCTCCCACAGCGAATGCCTTTTCAGATCTGTTCTATGTTAATTCAGCGCTACCCACTATTAGCATCGTAGGGCAGGCCCTCCTGCCTGCCCGGGACCGCGGAGTCCTCTCCCGGGGAAACTTACATCTGACCTCATATAACTCAGGGAGCTCTTCCCTCACCAGCCTGGTTTTTTTATCTGTGTCCCAGCTGGGCTGAAGAGCAGCCCTGGGGAGTTGTGGGTCCCCAGACAAGCAGAGAGGTACCCACCACTGGGTAATTAGGAAGACAAGGCTAATTAATGCCTTCCAGGTGCAAAGAAATGGTGGACAGGAAGAAGGGAGTGAGCGCAAAAAATGGGGAAAAGAAGGACAATATATCAAAGTAGACTGAACAGTGGGCCCACGTGTTTTAAAAAGCTTCTGATAAAAATGTATTTCCATCTCTGGGGATGAGCAGTGTGAGTGAAGACCAGAACATGTGGTAAAAGGACAGCACGAATTGTAAAATGATTATTCTATCTTTAAAACAGCAATCATGGGAAGGTGGCTTCATAAAGACCACAATCTTTTCATCCCCGTTAAGCCCCATTCAGAGGAATCAGCCTCCAAGGGCTCAGCCACCATTTCTCTTCCTTTCAAAGAAGAAATCTGTGAAGAGAAAGGGCACCGGGAATGAATGGCCTATGTGTCAGGGAAGCGAGGCTCAGCCCAGAGCCGATGCACGAGGATGCTGTGGCTTCCGTGGGGACATCCCAAGTACCGGTCCACGTCTACCAGGGACATTTAACCCATCAGCTGTATTTCACGTCAGAACAAAAGAAGGCATGGTTCTCAATTCCTCGTGAACTAAAGGAGTGTCCCTCCCATCCAGCCTCGCTGTGAGCCTGTTAAGAGTCAGAGACGGGTACTTTCTGTTCTCAAAGAGTTCTTTCTCTTCACCCTCTTGGCACATCTGGCCATTAGAAAAATGTAGGTCATACCTCAGGTTTTAAGGGATCGTTTGGAAAGACAAGTAATATTTTTCAGGTGCAAAAAAATGATGTTATTGAATTAAGAAAAACCTGCAGGGGCAGACTTTAATCTAATTGAGTGATTAGAAATAACACAACTTACTCTAAGGACTGTAACGTGTATGTACTTTTACGGCAGAGCAAAAGGCTCTAAAGTTGTTACATTAATGATCTCGTAACAATCGGCATTCAGTTAAGGTTTAAAAAGAAATGCGAAGGCAGAACGATAGGACCAATACAGCACATGTGAAGACAGAGTCCAGGCCAGACAGCAGGACTAGGAGATTCCCAGGTGCCCTTTACATTTCTGTGCTCACGCAGATTCTGTCGTGTGAACTGTCCCAGCCATTAAGTATGTCATTATCTGGGCCAGGCTCTTCTGTTACCCAGAGACCTGCATTGTACTAATATTTCCTTAATAGGTTTTAAATTAAGTCAAGCTCATTCTCTCTGGCAGGAAAGCAAAACATGTATCAATTATTTACGTATTCAGGGACTAGATCAGCAGCTGTGCACATGACAGCCAGACGGGAGTGTGAAGACTGAGCAGGCTGATTCCCAGAGATTCTCTGCATTCAAACTTTCTACTGCTTATACTGTTTCCCGGGGCCTTTTTTTTTTTTTTTTTAAATCCCTTTACCTATCACCAACATCACATGCAGAACTAGGGAAGCAAAACAGCTTTCTGGAGACTCTCAGAATGAGCCATCATCTTCCCTGAACACTGAGGAAAAGGAGCCTGCCATTTATTTATTTATTTATTTTTTAAAAGATTTTATTTATTTGATGGAGAGAGAGACAGCCAGCGAGAGAGGGAACACAGCAGGGGAGTGGGAGAGGATGAAGCAGGCTCCCAGCAGAGGAGCCTGATGCAGGGCTCGATCCCAGAATGCTGGGATCACGCCCTGAGCCGAAGGCAGACGCTTAACAGCTGAGCCACCCAGGCGCCCCAAGGAGCCTGCCATTTAAAATTCCACTCTGTTCCCTGCAAAATATAACTGCAAGTCGAGTGATTCTCATGAACGGAAACTTTCATAGTGGTGGGGGTGGCTATTATCACACACCTAGGACCAAAAACAGGTGAGGGAAAGATGGAATGCAACCAAAAGGTGTATGAAGTGTGTGAAGCTATAAAGAAATGAGTGAAAATTAGGAATACAGCAGGGAATTTCTAAAGCCCCCCATCACCCTGTTTTTACATAATTGCAAAATGACCCAGTAATTCTGGCCCCAAATAGCTGAGTCAAAACTTGAATTATAAGAAAAGTGACAAGGGGCGCCTGGGTGGCTCAGTCAGTTAAGCATGTGCCTTCCACTCAGGTCATGATCCCAGGGTCCTGGGATCGAGCCCCGCATCGGGCTCCCTGCTCAGCGGGGAGTCTGCTTCTCCCTCTCCCTCTGCACCTACCCCTGCTTATGCTCTCTCTTTCTCTCTCTCAAATAAATAAATAAAACTTTAAAAAGAAATAAATAAGAAAACTGACAAGACAGTTAATTCAAGATATCAGGGTGCCTGGCTGGCCCAGTCAGTAGAGCGTGCAACTCTTGACCCAAGTATTGTGAGTGTGAGCCCCACATTGGGCACAGAGTTTAATTCAAAACAAAAATAAAAGACAGTCACGCATTTCACCCTTACTTAAGGAACGTCTATCTGGCACATCAACGATTCTTGGATTTCTGTCCAAACGCCCCTGACCAGCCACCAGCCACCCCAATGTGAATCTAAAACGGATAAGCCCCCCTGCCCCCCAGTCCTCACCCGCCTACCTTTCACCAGGACCTTGGGGACCTTCGTGTGGCTGGCGCAGAAGGCACTGTAGAGCTTGAAGCGGTCAGCGTAATACAGAAAGGATCCCCCCAGAGAGAACAGCACTTTCTGGATTTAATGAGAAAAACCGCAGTTAGCTCACGCTCACCCTCATTGGGAAATATCAGCAGGCCACAGAGGGAGGTCACATCTGCCTGACCCTCCCCGAAAGTCAGCACCGTTCACACCTGTCACAGCCTCTCTCTGCTCACCGATGGCCTGAAACTGCCTATCGGAATGCGTGAGGGCTCACACATTTGCGTGCTCGGGGTCCGAGCTGGCCTTCTCGCTAATTACACTGGAGATGTCATACTGCTTTTCCGGCCTCGGGTCTTTTTAAGTGCCCCAGCTGGGATGTGCGAATGTTAATGAGAAAATACCGATGGCATTTTGGAAAAGGCAGAAGGCTCCTACGACCTCTCATTAGCTCCAGTTGGGAGTTTGAAGTGACACACCAAGTAGAGGCAGGAAATGCATACGCCCCAAAAATAGAAGACACGTGTCCCCGGTCACTAACTCCACCCTCTCCTAGCGCGGAGGTGAGGATGAGAGAAACAGGCCTGACCCTGGGAGTGAAGGCCTTCCATTAGAATTTAATATGCCTTGGGATGCCTGGGTGGCTCAGTCAGTTGAGCGGCTGACTTGATTTCGGCTCAGGTCATGACTTCAGGGTCATGGAATCCAGCCCCGAGATGGGCTCCCTGCTCAGTGCAAAGTCTGCTTGAGATTCTTTCTCTCCCTCTCCCTCTGCTCCTGCCCGTTTGCACTCGCTCTCTCTCTCTCTAAAATAAAAAAAAATAAATAAATCTTAAAAAAAAACCCAGAATTAAAAAAATTAAAAAAGTAGGGGCGCCTGGGTGGCACAGCGGTTGGGCGTCTGCCTTCAGCTCAGGGCGTGATCCCAGCGTTATGGGATCGAGCCCCACATCAGGCTCCTCCGCTATGAGCCTGCTTCTTCCTCTCCCACTCCCCCTGCTTGTGTTCCCTCTCTCGCTGGCTGTCTCTATCTCTGTCGAATAAATAAATAAAATCTTTAAAAAAAAAAATTTTTAAAGTAAAGAACCCAGAATTTAATATGCCTAAGGATACTCTGCACCCTCTACATTTTACATAATACATTTATGTATATATACCCAAATATATATACAAGTCTCAGAAAAATATCCTCGATATGTTTCACATTGATTTAGTCTTGTTCAGAGAGAGAGTGCGACTGATTAATTCAGGCTTAGAATTAAAAGTGAGGTTCCAGGAAAAAAAAAGTTTTGGATTTCAATGTGTAATTTATCTAATGAACAATGCACAGAATTCTTTTTTTTTTTTTTTTAAGATTTTATTTATTTATTCAACAGAGATAGAGACAGCCAGCGAGAGAGGGAACACAAGCAGGGGGAGTGGGAGAGGAAGAAGCAGGCTCCCAGCAGAGGAGCCTGATGTGGGGCTCGATCCCAAAACGCCGGGATCACGCCCTGAGCTGAAGGCAGACGCTTAACCGCTGTGCCACCCAGGCGCCCCCTTATGCACAGAATTCTGATAGACTGTCTACTAACAACAAAAAGTTTATTTGGAACCACCCAGAATGCGTAACTAGAGACCCACATTAGTTTCCTACCCGTTCCACTCCTCCTCCTCTCCCTTTCAAGCCCCACCCCCTCCCAGCCTCACCACCCTGGCTGAGAGGGTCCCAGCAGGGACAGTCTGACTCTGCTGATACAGTTATCCTTCGAGAAACACTCAATAATTAAACAAGAAAAGATGTGGAAGAAAAAGGTTTAACTGCGACCCCTCGCATTAACCCTATTAGGTCATTTGTCTGTTTAACTTACTACTTACTTAGGGTTCACCATACAGGCAGCCACAGATAAAACATTAATTATAAAGTATTCATTTATTTTTCTGGCCTCAAAAAATGATCTCAGGGCACAACGTGGACACAAGTATGAGGGGTTTACACACAAAGACTGCATTCCCCCAAAGCTGCCCTTCTGGAGGGCGTCACAGAGCCTCTCACTGGCTGACGGACATTGCAAATTCCCAAGGGGATATTTTATCAAAACTTGTTTGACCTCAGAACTGATTTTTTTTCCAAATTCTGAGCCTCTCCGAACAAGACTAGATCAATGTGAAATATACAGAGGATATTTTTCTGAGACTTATTGTATATATATTTGGGTATATATACATATATGTGTGTAAAATATAGAGGATACAGAGTATCCTTATGCATATTAAACTCGGGTTTTTAATTTTTTTTAATTCTGGGTTTTTTTTAAAGATTTCTTTTTTTTTTTCATTTAAGAGAGAGAGAGAGAGAGCAAGCGCAGTGTTCTAGGCAATGCAGTTTGAATATTTTAACGAGTTTTTGTATTTTGGACCAAATATACAAACAGGATTTAAACCAAGTAGCAATAGTGTAACTGACAGCAATAGTTTTGGGAGCAAACGCTGACAATCCAGAAGCCAACTCAGAGGTGCTAGAAACAAGCCCCCGGGCCGTGAATATTCAGTATGCATCAGCTGTCTTGCCTTAGTGACAGAATGGAGATTGTCAGGTGTTGCCATAAACCAGGACACTGAAGGAAGAGAGTCCCACTCGAATGGAATTTAGAAACAGCTCACTGAAAGAATCCATGCACCAGTCCCTTCTAGAATAACACTGCTCTACAATGCAGCCATGTCCACATCACGTTCTGTCCATCTAACTTTCCTCAAGCAATTAACCAGACCTAACCCCACACAACTGGCCTCACAACAAGAGACTGCTAAGTGACTATAATCAACGCTAGATGTCTTAGAGTAAAACCAGGTGTTGTGGGGCACCTGGGTGGCTCAGTCGGTTAAGCATCTGCCTTCAGCTCAGGTCATGTTCTCAGGGTCCTGGGATCGAGCCCCATGTCAGGCTCTCTGCTCAGCGGGGAGTTTGCTTCTTCCTCTCCCTCTGCCCCTCCCCCTGCTCATGCACTCTCCCTCTCTCTATGTCTCTCAAGTAAAATCTTAAAAAAAAAAAAAAACAACCAAGTGTTTTAAGGAATGTCTACATCCATTTTTATTATGATCCTCACTAAGCAATTTTCTGATTAACTAACAAATTACTGGCCCGTCATGAGTTCTAACTGTCCTAATCAATGTAATTTAGAAAATACATGTTATCATTACAAACACAAACAAACCAAGCTGTATTTCAAATGGACCGCGTAACCACCTTGAAGACGAAGAGGGGAGAAAATTAACTCATCCAAGCAGCATTTGAACACACAAAATATGAACTGTAAGCAGTAATTAGGGTTAAAGGGGTATTATGCCTGCAACTAAACTGTTCAGTACTTCAAGAAAAAAAATTATATTACGCGTGTGAGCGCACACACACACACACACACATCAGAGACAGGAAGATAAAGAATAAAGCAAATGTGGTCAAATGTTCATGTTTGGGAAATCTGGGTAAAGGATATCCAGAAATTCTTCAGACTATTCTTGCAACCTTTCCATAAGTCTCAAATTATCTCCAAATAAAAATATCTGAGTATATATAAATATATATTCTTATGCTAAGTGTATGAACGTGGGTGTGTACACTGAATAGCTTCTGTTGCAGAGAAGCAGTGACATACAAAAACATATATAGAAAGAACAGCCTTCACCCCAGTCCCTAAACGTGTATGCCAACAGCACTCAGCCAGATTTCTGCAAGCTCTAGAAGAGGTCGAAGTATATGGGGGCCCTGCATATATAGACAATCGCACCTGACTCCAACACCAGTGCAAAAGTAAAACAGTCCAAGGGGATAGAAGGATAGTCATTTCGGCAAATAGCACTAGAAAGATCATTCGTATGGAAAAAAGATGACTTTGATTCCGACATCACACCCTAACAAATTCAATTCACAACAGATTAGAGACCGAAATGCGTATACCCAACCTACAAAGCTTCTGGGAGAAAAAAGGAGAAAATCCTTAGGACCCAAGTTTAGGCAAAAATTTCACAGACATGATACCAAAAGTATGACCCAAAAAAAGAAAAGATTTGAAAAACTGGACTTCATCAAAATTTAAAATTTCGGATCTTTGAGAGATGCTGTACAAGAAGAAAATATTACAAATCCGAGTTCTGATAAAGGAATTATATTCAGAATATAGAAAGAACTCTCCAGACTCACAGTAAGAAAACAACCAAACAACAGAGTCAATGGGCACATGATTTGAACAGACACTTCACCAAAGAGGATATATAAAAGGCAAATTAGCATATCAGAAGATGCTCATTGTCCTGTCATAAGGGAAATTAAAATGAAAGCTCCAATGAGGTGCCACTATACACCTATTAGAATGGCTAAAATTATTAAAAGGGACCATGACCTCTTCATTAGGAGCCTCTGGTGGGAATGTGCACTGGTATAACCATGTGATCCAACCATCTCAATTCCTAGGTATTTGGCCAAAAGAAAGCAGATATCCATACTAACATTTATATACAAATTTGCATAGCAGCTTTACTTGTAATTGCCTGAAACTGGAAACAGCCCAAATGCCCAGCAAAGGTGAAAGGGCCACAAAGCGTACTACCCCCGTACGATGGGACACCACGGAGCGAGAGATTGATATATGCAGCCACGTGGATGGAAGGCGACATGATCATACCAAGTAAAGTGTGCCACGTTAAAAAAAAAAAGAGTATATGCTGCCTGATCCCCCTTGCATAAAATTCCAGAATGCAAACGAATCTGAAACAAAGAGCTCCTGGTTGCCTGTGGCTGACAGGCTAGTAAGAGGCGGGAGAGAGGAATCACAAAAGAGCAGGGAAACACCTTCAAGGGCTGAATTCGATGCTCATTATCCTGATTGTGATGGTTTCACAGGTGTATACATATGGCAAGACTCAGCACATTGTACAATGTGAATAGATGCGGCGTATCACGTGTCAATTACACCTGAATTAATCTTTTTTTTTTTAAATTATACGAGAAGCCAACACCACTGTGCAAGAATCGAGGAGCTCTGCCGGTTGGAGGCCCGCACAGGAAGTACCCTTAAGAAAGGAGAGCCAGCCAAGGAGGGGGAAATAAGCTGTAAGCATCCTCGCCGAGGTACTAGTCATAAATCCTCATTAAGGCAAGAAGGACACCGTGTGCTGGAAGACTGTCTTCCTCCTGGGTCATGATAAGCGTTTCCATTAAGCAAAGTTTCCCAGAACGTGATAAATTAACTTGTTTCCTGGGAAACATTTGCTAATAGCAAGTGTTAAAGGGCCCCCCGTCAACAGAACAAAAGGTCAAGGTTGGTCTACCTTCCAGAGTAGAAGCCAGCAGGAGCAGCAGTTTCATACAAGTTGATGGCACTAGTGTCACCCTAGCCAGACAAGGTTCCCCTCTCAGTATCAGTCCCCTCAGCAACTGACCCCACTGGAGGTCCAAGGAAGACTCAACACCAAAGACAGCCTACGCCTCTTGCCATGTGTTCTCAGGAGGTTCCACTTGACCTACAGAATAACCCACCCGCGACAGGAGGAGGCCACCTGACATCACTGGACGACTTACCTTGAATTGATCGACTTTCTCAAGCTTTTCCAAATCGGGTACCAGTCTCACTCCATCTTCTAGAGTTTTCAGAAATTCTACTTGAAACTCTACCATTTCGGTTAGATTTCCAAAGAGCACATCAAGCTGGAAAACGGAAAAGAATTTAAGCCACCCCATACTTCACTGGTGTTCAGAAACTTTATCTGCTTCTGATTTCAAAGTTTTTCTATCACTACTTATAAATTAAGATCATGAGCCCACCACCGGGGGAGGGGGGATTGGGGCAGGGGGTGGGGCCGCTCCTTACTCCCTGGGTGCAAGCCAAGAGCAAAACACGCAATCATTTCATCTATTTATTACAATTAAGCGAATTCCAAATGTTTTCAGTACTGTGCGTGTGCCTCACTCCCTCCTCTTCACCAAGTCAAGCTGCAGTGGGACCCTCACAAAGTTTAGACGATTTCCACCATACCTCATCTTGGGTGAGGAAAGTTTCTTTTTGAAGAGGTTTTAGGTATCTCTCCATGAGACAGTTTAAGTCCTAAGGGTTGAAAGGATATCTCATTAGCGCGTCTAAAAGCCTAGAAGGAATCTAAAGGAGAAAAAAACTGACTATGTCCCAAATGCTAACATTACATACAGTCTTTAGGTCATTAAGTTCCCTTAAAGCAGGAGTGAGCCAATCTTTTCAGTAATATTTTTAGACTCTGCAGGCCATGCGGCCTCTGTCACAACTGTCATGGCAGCACAGACAACACATAAATGAATGTGTGTGGCCGTGTTCCAATAAAACTTTGTCAAAACAGGCAGAGTGCTGTTTGGGGCCTAAGGGCCATAATTTGCTGACCCCTGAGTTAAAGACTAAATAGATTAAAAACAGATCACACTGTTGTGACATATAACTAAATTATATAGTTACAGGAATAGATAACCATTATAGTCATAGGAATGTATTACAATGTGTGTATTGTAATGTATGCATAATGTATGCATTATTAGTTATATGTATTATATAGACATTATGAATTATATAGGAATAAATTATATAGTTACAGGAATATAACTAAATATCTGAACACAAATGAGAATACAAAGAAAACAGACACCCTCTGCCTAGACTCAAATTAGATACTGAAAATAATACCTTTAAATCTTTCAAAAACTAAATTCAATTTTAGTAGTAGCCCATCAACAGATTTAGAAAGGTCAGAAGGCTCAATGAATATTCACCATCATCTCCTTTCTGGATTGATCAATTACAAATGTCGATGAACTGCTCTAAGAATTGATGTGCTTGCTTAAGATGCAGGAGATCTGGATGTTCAGAAGAAAGGCCAGATTCCACAGGAGACCAAATCTAGTGTAAGCCCACAAAGTCCCTCATTCAAAACGAGGAGGGAAGGCAGGCCCTGCAGGAAAGGAAGGTAGACCAGCAAGACGTACTTTCACGTAGGTGCGCTCCGTCTCCAGGAGCTCGCAGATCACCTTGCGCAGCTTGTCGGCGTCCGTGAGCTGCCTCATGGTGGCCAGCTGAGGCCCCGTGGTGTCCTGAGGAGATGGGCTCGGGTCAGAGGGGTTCATCTCATGCAGACTGCGGCAAAACGCGGCCACCTGTTCTGTGCTCTTCGGAGCACAGTTTAAAAGGCAAGGCAGATGAAGTTACCTCTCACAAGAGAGACCTGTCTGACATCTGTTCCGCCTAAAGGTGTCCTTCTTGGTTAATGAACTGTCACACGTGAATTACATCTCTCCTTCCCCCAGACTGCTCTACACATATGACAGCTCACTGAACGCTCAAAACACCCATAATGACAATTGCTAACATATTCTGAGTGCTCCCCACATGCCAGGCATTTGTCTGATGTATTTAATCCTCCCACATGGTAAGTAAGGGCTATTAGCATTCCTATGAAACAGCCCAGACAAAAGAGGCCCAGAGAGGTTAAGTAACTCATCTGAGATTGCACAGCTTTGGCACAGCTTGAAAACGGCAGAGCTGGGATTTGAACCAGGCAGTGTGGATCAAAGCCTGTGTTCATAACTACTCTGCAAGAAGCTTACAAATAAGGAGAGGGAGATACAGAAAAATGAAAGGCATTTTGCCCCAAATACAAGGCTAATTATCACAGCCCCCACTTAAGTAAACTATACTTCCTCTGCCATTTCCAGAAGATGATTTTATAAGCTAAGATTCTTTCTGGCTCTGTTAAAAACTGGCCCTAAGGCAACTTTCTAGATAATGATAGATACCCATATATTTTAAGAAAAAAAAAAAAAGTTTCTGTCTCTCCAGCTTCTCCAAGCAGAAAGACACCTCCTCTCTCTCGAAATAAAGGCTGTTGGGCCCTGAACAAGGCTTCAGTGGGGGAGCTCAGCCCCCACCTAATCTCCGTCCAGGATGATTCAGGTAGAAGTTTCGGGTTCTAGGATTCTAAAATTGCAACTTTTCCAGTTATGCAAAAGAGTTCTCCAAAGCATGGGTGGCAGGCGGGCAGCTGCAAACCCGGTCGAATTAGTACTTGAGCTTGAGTACTTGAGCGGCATATAGCAATCCCCTGGGGAGCATGCCCAGAGCACCTTCCAGAGCAATTCAGTCAGGACCTCCGGGGTGGAATGAGCCAGGGTATTGTTTACAGCTCTTGCTGGAATGCCTCCGGAGACTATTGTGTAGCACAAGATCTAGTTTATTAATATTTGCCCAAATGTACCATTCTACAAATGTTCGCTGGATAGCTCCTTGAAGACAGGCTGCCTGCTTACCCTCCTCTCCCTGGCTTCCCCCGTCTCCTTCTCCCCTAGGCACA
The DNA here is from genome assembly GCF_024610735.1 of Ursus americanus. NCBI lineage: Eukaryota > Metazoa > Chordata > Mammalia > Carnivora > Ursidae > Ursus > Ursus americanus. The sequence continues at coordinate 86,373,326 of NC_142130.1, forward strand.
CAGTATTCCCAGCAAACACGGGTGCAAATAAAGAATTCCTCTATCACCCACCCACCCAGGAAGAACATGAGAAGAACATCCTCCCCAAAACAGCAGTTGCTGCCCAGAGCTGAAAGTCAAGGCTGGCATTTGGTGCAGGGCAGAGGAGCTAAACCAAGGGTATTCCATGGGGGCGATCCCTTAAACACAGAGGAAACAGGCAGCCAGCATTAACATGGCTTCCCCTCACTGGCATATCCCAAAGGGAAGGGAGCCCAGAATAAAGGCAGTACAAGGACATGGGAAATCAGAACTGAACAAGGATGCACTCACAACAATGCCATGACAGTGAGGAGGAGAGCCAGGACCCAAATCCACATAATTATTATTGCTTTGGGTTTTGTTTTTTTTTTAAGATTTTTTATTTGGGGGGGAGGGGCAGAGGGAGAGGGAGAGGGAGAGGGACAGGGACAGGGACAGGGAGTCTCAAGTAGCGCGGAGTCCGACACGGGGCTCAATCCCAGGATGCCGAGATCACGACCTGGGCCGAAACCAAGAGTCGGACACTCAACCAATGGCACCACCCAGGCGCCCCTATTTCAATTCTCTTACAATGACCACAGCTTATCTGTTGCCAGCACTAACCCTAGTCTTAGGTGCCAGAAGGTATTAGTCACCTCTCAGGGGCACTGTTCACTGCTGTCCATGGATTCAGTGTTTCAGGCATTGTACATCCCCACAAAGAATTCTCCCTTCAGGGGCTAACAAAAAACTCACCAAGATGGGCTGAACTGTTTGCTATGTGAATTATATCTCAATAAGAAATAGGAAGAAAGAAAGAATTTCATCAAAGCTTGTTTCTGTAGAAATCAACTAAACAGTTTTATTCAGTTATATTAGTATTTTACTAGCTTGTTCTTAAACATCCAGTTAAATATGACTTTGTCTTACAAATTACACAGGAATGAAAGACCCATGACCCATCATACAAAAATGCTTGCACATCTTTTAAATGATCCAGTGATAACTATAGCAGGTCACTGCATTATAACATAGACATGATGGCGGGGGGTAACCTTCAGAATTAAAATCCCATGGACAGCCGATGAGAACGAGTGGCAACTAAGAGCCCTCCAGCTTTGCCCAATTGTCCTTTATTGCTTCAACTCAGCATCCTGCAAAAGGAACCTAACACAACAAACGTATAACTGGCACCTTCCCTCACACAGTGCTTTTCTCATTGGCCCAACAGTAACCAAGCCGTCTGTCACGTATATGCAGATTAACATCAAAGCTACTCCTCATGATAAATAAATCTATTGCTTCATTCCCATCAGTGACGCAATATGACTTTCTACAATTTTATCATTTCGACAAGTTGCCATGGGAAATCCAATGTCCTCATAGGGTACACAAAGGGTGCCCCATACTTCCAGGATGGGCCAAAGTTACAACCTGGGGACTCAGGCAAATAGCAAAGGCAGGAAATTCCAGAAGATGCTTCTCTTTTTGCTTCTAATTCTCATCACACTGACCTGTTGCCATTCTCACCTGTATCTGCATATAATAGTAGAAGACATGGGATGGATTTTCTAGGTTTCCTTTCCCTCTGTTTCACCATCAATGCTCTGAGGTTTCCATTTTTAAGAGTGTGAGTAGAATTTCTGACATTGTGTGAAGTTCACCACTTCTAAGGTCTGGCATCCGTATGTTAAGCACGCCCAAGGGGAGAGCAAAAGGTTAGTGGGCTGTGGGCTAGGGCTTTGGTGCTCTAAACCTATGCCATAAACCTAAAGCCCTGTCCTACCCAACCTCATTCCCAAACATCCAGCCTGCTCATCTTTCTCCCCCTCTGAGCCAAGTTCTGGAGTGCAGGGAAAAGCATCCTATAATTGAGCATCCCAGGGACACCCCCAAATTTCCTGAACTCCTCTTGTGAGAGTTCAAAGCCTTAGGTATCCCTCCCTTTTTAGACACAATCCTGAACTTAAGATAAATTTAACCAGGTGCTCTCTTACATGGCGGTGGGGCAAAGCGGTCCCAACACGGGCAACCCTGTTCAAGGCATTCGAGGTATGAACTCTCACAAGGAATATGCACAGAATCTCAACAGACGTAATCTCTTCACTCTCAACTACAGGTTATTTAAATAAAGAATAAAAAAAAAAAAAACAGAATTCCAAGTTGCAATGCATACCGTCACAGCATGTTTTGCAAGGCTCTTAATGAAATTTTTACTTGGAAACCATTAAAATGATGTCATCAACTTTGAGAATTCTGCTTCACTAAAATATTACCTCCCCCAAAAAACATCCATAGAAGGAAGTATGAAAGGCAGGTCTTTTCTAAAATAACTCCAATGCAGAGATTTTATATGTTGTGGCCCAACTTGTAAGTCCCCCCGGTCCTATACCGTGGCCAGACTTTTTTGCATCAAGATCCATGGAGACCTTCTCTGGGTAGCTTAGCCACAATGTAGGGTTTACGAGGGGCGCAGGGCTCTCCCTGCTCGGTCACTGAGCGTTCTGCACTGTCCTCTTTATCCTACACTGAGCTCTGCAGCCAGAGATGCCTAGAAAGGTGGCTGCCGTGGGAGGTTCCCCACACACTCCTCAAAGCCAAGTTTCCTGGAACTGGGACAGACCGCGAAAGACTGCTAAGGAGACAGTCGAGGTTTCTGTCATGGGAGAAGCGCAAACCTCTCCCCACTGGAGGGCTGCAATCAGTCACCCTGGAAACAGAAAAGCACTTTCGGGGCACTTCAGAGCTGCCAGTTTAAAACTGTCCAAGGTAGCGGAGCTGTTCCACTGTCAGGCCTAAGAATTATCCAACCAACATGCAGAGAAGAGTACATAATTGCAGGAGGAAATGGGCCACTTTACTGAGGCCAGCATGAAGCTCAATGTTTATAATATCACTTTCTTCCTGTGGAAGATGAAAAGAAAGTACAAAAAGAGGGGGGAGGCTTTTAAGTACACACTATTGACTCAAGCTACCCAGCTGTTTAAGCTTTTCCTGTTATGCAACCACTAAAGGCATTTCTATCTGTAGATGAGTTCAGAGTTCTAAAACTGTCCTTTAAGTCTGACCGACTTAACACATCCCACAGATTTAAAAGGGGCCAGAGTGGCCTCAATTCCTAAAACCTTTACTTAAGCTTTTTTGGAGACAAACACCAAAGTCATGTTCTCTGTAATTTCAGAGACCGCTATCTGCAGTGGTCATTTCCCATCACCTTCTCTGTCTCCTTTTGAACACACGTTGAAGAAGAAACATCCGAGAAGGACGAAGGCTTAGTTGGGTCCATCAGGCGTACTCAGGGCCAAATTTCAAGTTTCGTTAAATGACATAAAATCGAATGGTGGACAGACTCCAATATGAATACTGAATGACTAAAAAGTTTAATCGGATTTGGTTAAATTATTCCTTGTCATTAACCCACTAGCTTTTCTTACCAGGGACTCGACATTTACTACAGAGACTGACATGCACAATCTAAGTCAGTGGACATTAAACCACTGTCACGACCCCTGAGCCAACACTTCTATCACCATCGCCTTCTGGTCAGGCAAGCAGAAATAAAGTCAAAAACACTTAAAACTTTACAGGAGGCCAAGGTGAACAGCCTTTTTCCAGAAATGCTTGATGAGGACTCAGACGACTCAGACCGAGGTAGGGATGGGGGAGATTTGCCATACACCTCGTACAAACACACTCACAATCTCAACCACCAAAAGAAAGAAGAATTCGAACGACACCCAGTTTCAAAAATACATAATACATCTTTACGCCACTTAAGAATGAACAAATAGACAAATGTGAAGATTCTGGGCAAATTCAGCTTCGTGCCAACTACCAACGCCCACCCCTCCCCCATGCTAAACTATATATTCTTAATCAACAAGGGGATCTGGAAGGTAAAAAAGGATGCGATCCTGGGGAAAAGTGACAAGCAGAATCACCATCATTTGGACTGCAAAGCATTTCGCTGGAAAGCTGTCACATAAACAAGGTTAGCAAGAGAGAATTCAAACATGCTCACCAGATGAAGTGTCCGATACATAGAGTCACCGGACTTGTCATTGTGTTCGATCCTGGGCTTGCGCTTTATTTTCCACAGTGCAGACATCATCAGGAATATATTCTCATGGTAATTCTACCACCTGACGTGTTCCGCACAGGAACAGAAGTTTCTTAAAATACCCCAAGAGCGCCCAACGCCTTCCAGTTCCCCAGGGAGCACCCTCTCATACAGACAGCCCATGCCGGCTCGCCCAGGAAACCTACTGCCGCATCTCAACGCAGACAGGACGGCAGCTCTGCGGCCCCGCGGCCCCACGGCCCGGCGGCGGCCTCTGGGATGGTGTCAAAGGCTAACTCTTGGACAGGAATTCATGCTTTGATTGCACCTGGCTCACCAACAAAAGTTCCAGAAAGGGAGAACCAAAAGAGACCAGAACACAAAGCAGAAAAAGCCTGCCCAGGATGTGAGCGGCTCTGCTCTGCGGACCAATATCAGCTGATTGGCCAGCGTCATGCACTGCACAGGGATATTACCCCGGCCGGCTCAAACAACTTTGAAGACATCCCTCCCTGAGTCGGGAGCAGGCACTGAGAAAAATAAAATGAAAACACGCTGTTTTGGGGTGGTTTTTTTTTTGGAACAGTGTATGTTTTCCCCTTTTCCGCTAATGCTTTGTTACTAAAGCAGACATTTCCGAGAACAATCCCAATTTGGATTAAAAGGGAAAAAAAGATGGCTTTCGGAATGGAAATGTTCTGAAAATTATTCTAATACATTTGCTAAGTGGAAAACAAAATCACAGCTGCCAGGGGGTCTGGAATGCAGAACAGGACAGCCGGGAGCTCATTAGCATTCACTTCCAGAGACAAGAGTAAGAGTTTTCGATTAGAAGCAGAGAAACAAGTGGGGGGGGCGGGGGGGGCGGCCCCTGGAGGCTGTCACCCACTGTCACAAGAGGAAGGAGGTGGCTCACAAAGAGAAAGGCCGCTAGACTGCCCCTGCAGTGTGGGAGCCCCACCCCCACCCCGCGGATGTCGCTTTCCAGTGCCACCAATGCTCTCGCGGCAAGCCTGCAATTATCTACTTGCGGAACCCCAAAAGGCCATGAGGAGCAAAAACTGCTATTTAAAAAAAATTTGAAAACCATATGACACTCCAACCTGCATTCTCTAAATTCTGCCCATTATTTCATAAAGCAGTTCATTCAGGAAGAACAGCAAAAATATTGAATAAAAAAATCAACAGCCCTCACAGATGCAGCAGGAATAAAAAAAAAAAAAAAGGATTGCTTGTTTCATTTCACTCCTTGATTCGTCTGCTTATTTATTTAGCCTGGCGCACTCCAAGTAAAGCTAAATCATCCTTCCACGGCTAAAGGGAGCTTACGACTTAAAAATTAATGTGCGGTTTATTCTCAAGAAAAATTACTGATCTAGGAGACAAGTCAAAAGAATATTTAATCTTGATCAAGAAACTCAAGATATGTGCTTGCCCTTATTTTAAATCATAAAAAAAATACACCCAGAAAGGTTATGCATTAAGAAAATATGTAAGTGGTTCATGAGTACATATCTAATTGACTGACGTAGTGCACTAATTAATTAATTCCTTCTTTTTCCGAAACTTGGTATTTAACACCAGACTTTAACCAATCTGGCCAGAAGGTCGTTTTAGCATAGCAGGTAACAACACAAGGCCTGGTTTTGCCATCTCAGAGCTGTGTGACCTTCACTGAGTTGCTAACCTCTCTGTTCTAATATCATTACCTAAGAAATAGAGGGAATAATAGTATTTCTCTCTCAGAGGTATTGTGAGGATGAGATAAGTTAATATGAATGGTGCCCAATATATACAAGATAGGAAATAAGTGTTAGCTCTCATTTATTGTTAAGAATACACAGTAGGGGGGCACCTGGGTGGCTCAGTCCATTAAGCATCTGCCTTTAGCTCAGGTCCTAATCCCATGGTCCTGGGATCCAGCTCCCCACTGGGCTTCCTGCTCAGCTCAGCGGGGAGTCTGTTTCTCCCTCTCCCTCCGTCCCTCCCCCACTTCCTCCCCCCCCCACCGCGGGCTCCCCCCCCCACCCCCATGCGCGCGCTCTCTCTCTCTCAAATAAATAAAATCTTAAAAAAAAGAGAAAGAATACACAGTAGGACCCTGACTCCAAGAACCATTTGCTCAATTTAAGTTTTTTGTTCCCAAATATCCAAAGTGAGACATTAACTCATTAAAGGCCTCAATTTAGTTAACTAACTTGGGTTGCATGACAAAGCAGTTCAAATAAAGAAGATAAAATGTGAATCGAACCAAAACTAGGGAGTATTTTTGGGTACAGAATCACACAGTGACCCCCAACCTAGTGAAAAGGAATAAGAACTTAAGGTTTTAGCACAGGTCACTGTACTAGCTTTAAAAATACCGACCATCACCCAAACTCGCCATTGATAATTTTGAAGACATTCTCTTTTACGAGAGCCCACCATGCATTTCTACAGTGAAATCCGGGGACGGGGTGTCCTGTTCCTACATCCAACCCTGTCTATTCCAGGTGAGTTTTAGACCTATTCTCTGGAGAAAGAACCATGAAGTCAGCCAGGCAGCCAGGGAAGTTCAACAAAACCTTGGGGTCCCTTCCTTCCTCTCCACTGCCAAACCGACTATTACAGAGGACCCTGTTTAGGACCTCATGACTCACAAAATTTCAAATGAAAACAATCTCAAAATCCACAAGGAATGAGAACATTGGCCTATTACAGTGAGGTAAAAATGATCCAAGTTAAAAAGTATTCAGAAATAAATGTTTTAGATATAGGAAAAATAGCTGTAATCCTAAATCAAATTAGAAACTGAGAATAAACATTTTTAAGTTCAGTAACAAAGTGATGTAATTAATACCCTTCCAAACATCTTACCTCAATTTGGAAATAATCCACTTTTCTGGAGGGTTACTGTCCCTCCCCCCACCCCCAAGTGCCTAAAAGTAAAGTAAGGGCCACACACCTAAAAGGTAACTATAAGCAAGTTTTTGTTTGTCTTTTTTGGCTTTAAATGAAATACGTCTATTTTCATTCACCTGTGTTTTAATTAATAACCAACAACATAAAGCCTTTTATAAATATCAAAATTACTTTCAAATACTAAGTTTTATACTGTGCTCAACTTAGGACGCGGAGAACGGTGATCCCATCTATGATGGTCAAAGAGACACACATGGGGTAAGGGTGATGTTGAAGATAAAGGCACCCACACGCAGAGAAACGTAGGTTTTTAAAATAATGGTTCATATTTGAATAGCATATTTCCATGACCAACGTGCTCTCCTAAGTTATATTATTTGACACTCCCCCTCCCCCGCCTGCCCCCATCATCCAATCACCGGGCAAAGGCAAGAATCACCCTGACGTTGCAAAAGGGAAAACAAAGGTATAATTTAAAGTTACGTGATTTGATCAGAGCAAGCGACTGGTAGATGTCAAACCAAAGAAAGAAAGGTGGGTGGAGGGATCCACGTACATATGTCAACAACACTATAAAAGGTGAATAAACACAGAAACAGAATCACGTGAGACGCCTGGGTGGCTCAGTCGGTAAAGCCTCTGCCTTGGGCTCAGGTCATGATCTCAGGGTCCTGGGATGGAGCCCCACGTTGGGCTCCCTGCTTCTCCCTCTGCCACTGGCCCCTGCTCATGCTCTCTGTCTCTATCTCGAATAAATACATAAAATCTTTAAAAAAAAAAAAAAAAAGAAAGAAAAAGAAACAGAATCACGTACAATTACTTTTGCTGGGGAAGGGCCTTTGGACAGAGGTAACACCAAGTTTTTAAATTGCTGTATTTTGGAGAGTGCGCTGAGAATAGGCGGACCCACAGAACCCTTTGTGAAGTGGGATAAAAGCATGATGAATTATGGAAAACAGATTCACGGTCTTCCACCAAAGACTCAGAATAAGGGCTTTCTCACAGGCCTCGAACAACTGAGGGGCACGCTGTATAAATAAAGAAAAAGATCGTTTCTTTCTCTTTCACGTAAAAACCACTCACGTTTAACAAGAGCCAAACACAGATCATGCAAAAAGAGTTTGCTGCAGAAACCATGCATGGCAAGAAAGTCTATTTGGCTCAGCCACGCACACTTTGGATGCTATTTCTTCAAACACAGATGGAAATGTGAGAGGGAACCAGGTGAAATGAGATGTGAACTCATTAAAACTGATTTCTGCCCTATATTCGCATGTATAGGTTTGTTATCGAGGCTGTAATTGGGATTTGGTTTCTTAGTGACATCTCAGAGGTAAAAACACTCGGTTCCGTGGAGAGGCCTTCTAACCACCTACAGCTGCAAAGGTGACCTGTCAGCTGTGATTCTTCGGTGGTTCGACACGTGGGACGTGAAAATGAAAATCTCTCACCTTGCTGCTGTGATCAGTTTCATCTGAGGATTCCAAGTCCGGCCCTTCGGTCTCCTCCAGAGCAGTCTCGGCGCTACTGCCCTGCTCGCTGCAGAGGCCGTGTCCTGTGAGATGAAATCAGACGAAAATGTGGGTCAGCATGGAGAGCAATTGCTAAAAGCCAGGCCTCTGCAAGGGGGGCACCGGGTCAGGCCCCCGACATGTACATACATTGTCAGACCCTCCAAGTGGGAGCTCCACTATCTCGGCTCAGTAAGTGTGTTCTGTTGTGTTTATTGTTACTACTATTATTTTTATATGATAATGCGTACATATATATATACTTTTTTAAATTTTATAATACATAATTGTATCGTATGTTGAAGCCCTAACCTCCCGTGTGGTGGTGTTTGGAGGTGGACCCAAGGACGATAAACATTCAGTCCATAGCATGTGTGATGTCTGTTTTTGCAAAAGTCTGGCCATCTATAAACCTAACACCATACTTCCATACTTCCCAACATGTCCTATGCAAAGATGAAGGAAAAGAACATGACAATCACGGTCCTCTGGCGGGCTTCTCAAATTTAAAGAATATCTGAACCCCTAGGGGATCCTGCTTTGCAGATTCAGATTCAACAGGTGTAGGGTTGGACCAAAACTTCTGCATTTCTTACAAGCCCCGAAATGACACCAATCCATGTGGTCCCTGGACTACACCTGGGGTAGCCGGGTTCGAAGACATTTAAAAACCTGGATCAGGGACGACAGCACTGTGACTACAAATGGGCAAGATAGAAAACGAGCGTGAAGGAGCTACTTTCTGACTCTGGATGAACGCCTCTGTTTGCAAAGAGGTTGCTCTATTCAGTGACGCCACCAGACTCAACATTGGCTCGGCATCACTTTCTGTTCGAATTCAAAGTTGGCCGCAAAACAGGGAGGAAGCCGACCTCTAAGCAAACACTTATGCTCCAAGGCTGCATCCTCTGGTCCCCTGTCCTCCTCTGCAGTGAAGCACCGACCAAGTGAACACAACTAGATGGAAGTTTCCGGCCGTGTCCTCCCTTTTGCTCTGGCTCAAGAATTTTCTTTTTCTTTCTCTTTCTTTCCTTCCTCCCTCCTTTTCTTTTCTTTCTTTCTTTTTTAAGATTTACTTATTTACTTGAGAGAGAGAGAGAGAGAGAGTGCGAGCATGCACAGTGGGGAGGGGCAAAGGGAGAGGGAGAGAGAGAATCCCAAGCAGACTGCCACGCTGAGCACAGAGCCTGATCCCACGACCCTGAGATCATGACCTGAGCGGAAACCAAGAGTCGGACGCCCAACCAACTGTGCCACCCAAGCACCCCTGGCTCTAGGATTTTCTGATTACCTGCTCCCTCTCTCATTTGGTGGTAGTGGTCAAAGAAAGAAGCTCAGGTAACTTGGTGGCTATCGACTATGTCATATTGTTACCCCCATGGGAAAAAAGGTGATTGAACACTTTGCATGGGGGCAATAACCCAGATGCTGGAGCCAGGAAAATAGGGCAAGAGTTGATCCCCAATGTGGAGGAGCAGATAAGCTCATTAGGGACACTTTGCTAAGTGCACTAGGCTCTTGGATCACAGGAGCCACAGCTCCCTCAGCACCACCCAGAGCAGCCAGGCTGCACACCATGCAGGGGCACCATTCCTACTGTAGTCTGCAGAACGGCAACCCCCAGACGGCACAGCCAGATGCTCTGAGCCTACGTATCTCACATGTAACAAAGTGCCCGGGTACAGCTCATGCTCACCAAACAGGGGGAAAACAAATGAAGGGATTTTCATTGTTAATGATAGTGTGGGGCTAGGTATCCTGGAGGGAGGGAGAGAGAGAGAGAAAGAGAGAGAGAGAGAGAAAGGAAGGAACGGAGGAAGGAAGGAAGGAACGAAGGAAGGGAGGGGATAGAAAAGAAAAAAGAAAAGAAGAGAAGAAAAAAGAAAATCCTACTTCTACAAAACACTTAGGAATGCTAAATAAAACATAACAAAATCCTTTTAAACAAAGAACTGAGCTCCAAGAAATCCCAGAGCCCAAAATGAAGACAATAAATTAGGAGCTGGTAGGCCAGTCTGAAAGCTGTGGCAATGCTGAGTAAATCCATCAGTCCCCAAACCCTAATGCAGTGTTTCCCAAAGAGAGAGAGAGATCTATTGGTGGTAGGAGATGAACAATTTGGGGGGGGGGGGCAAAATCGCACGCTTGGCAGGGACACTTGAGTCTCTTGGCTCCTGGGCAGTAAATACAATTAGCACTCCCTGGTCTCTGTGCCAATAAAGATGCACCCACACATTTCCCAACAGCAGTACCATCCCAGTTTGGGAACCAATGCCCTGGAGACTCTCGTTTCAACTGTAAAGACATGACACTGAAAACAGGTGTCAGATCCGTACAAGTTGGAGAGTTAGAACTGAATCTCCCACGTTCATATGGTTCCCCTGAAGGGCTATACCCACAGTCTAAAAAGATGTAAAAAGATAAAAGAAAAAAGTATTCACTGGCAAAAGGGAAAGGAAGGGGGGGAGGGGCGAGGGGAGAGGAGGGAAGGGGAGGGGAGGGGAGGGGAGGGGAAGGGAGGGAAGAGAAGAAGGAAGGAAGGAACAAACAAAGGAAAGAAAGCTTGTCTGATTCTGCCTACACTCCAGGACAGAAGACTAGGGAGGAAGCAAGGGGGGGGGCGGTGTTTCTCCAAAGATGATAACCACGGGCTGGCCCCACGGGTGCTTGAGACTCAAATTTACATCATGACTGCACCCAGGAGAGTCCAGGAAGTCCAAGGTCAAGGGGCTCACAGATTCAGTTCTTGGTGAGGACTGGTGGAAGGCCACCATCTCAGTATATGCTTGCATGCCTTTTTCCTTGTGTAAGGGAAGAGTGACTTCTGCTCTCTTTGTCTCCTGACAAGGACACTAATCCCATCATGGGGGCCTACTCTCACAACTTTATCTAAACCTAATTTCTTCCCAAAGGCCCCAACTCCAAAGAACAACCACATCGGGGCTCAAGGCTTCAATAGATGGATTTTGCCAGGACACAAACATTTTGTCCATGATATTCAAGATGAAAAATTGCCTTAAAATTATTGTAGATATGTATTCTAAGGGCTCCAGCAAAGACATAAACGAAATCCCTCTGGAGGAATTCACACTTAATGATGGTATCGTATAATGTCCAGAGATAAAGCTTGATCAAATAAAAACCCATAATCCATTATCATAAAACCCAGAAAGAACCAGATCCCCAGGAGTGAGAAGCAGCAGACACAATAAGCAACAGAATAAGATTCCCAAGGAATAGTACTGCAATCACCAGAGACAGAATGTCAATTATATTTAAAAAAATTTTTTTAAAAAGGAACAAGAGAAAACTTCAAAAAAGGTCAGGTTAATTAATAGGATTTTAAAAATGAGAACTATAACCACTCAAATAAAGCACTCAATAGTGGGGCACCTGGGTGGCTCAGTCAGTTAAGTGTCTGACTCTTGACTTTGGCTCAGGTCATGATCTCAGGGTTATGAGATCGAGTCCTGCATCAGGCTCTGCACTGGGTGTGGAACCTGCTTGAGATTGCCTCTCTCCTTTTCCCTCTGCCCCTCTCCCTGTTCTGTCTCTCTCTCTCTCAAATAAATAAATACATAAATAAAATCTTTTTTTTTAAAAATTTATTTATTTATTTGAGAGAGAGAGAAATAGTGAGAGAGCGAGCAAGACACGGGACTCGATTCCAGTACTCCAGGATCATGACCTGAGCCGAAGGCAGATGCCTAACTGACCGAGCCACCCAGGTGCCCCAAATAAATAAATAAATCTTAAGAAAAAAACAAAAAAACTCAAGGGGCACCTGGGTGGCTCAGTTGGTTAAGTGTCTGCTTTTGACTCCAGTCACAATCTCAGGATCCTGGGATCAAGCCCCATGTCAGGCTCCCTGCTCAGTGGGGAATCTGCTTCTCCCTGTCCCCCTGCCCTTCTGCCCTGCTTATGCTCTCTCTCAAATAAACAAATAAATAAATAAAAACATAAAAAAACACTCAACAGATAAAATAAAAGGTAAAAATAAAAATACAAAAATAAAAAAGATAAAAATAAAAGTTCAAGAAAGAATAAAAGGTCTATCTGAAGACATGACCTCACTAAAGCATAGAAATCTTCAAATGCTCAAACTATCAACACAGAATTGTATTTCCAGCTAAAATATTATTCAATAAGAAGACTATAATGTTCTCTGAGGGAGAAAGTTCACTACCAAGAGAACCTCACTAAAAAAACTCTCTGAAAGGGTGTGCAGGCATACTTAGGAGATACTGGGAGTATGGTTCCAGACCACTGCAGTGCGGTGAATATCACAGCAAAGCAAGTCAAATGAATTTTTTGGTTTCCTAGTGCATGTAATAGTTCTATTTACACTACACTGCAGTCTATTAAACGTGCAACAGCATTAGGTCTAACAAAGGTACTTATCTTTTTTTTTAAAAGATTTTATTTTTTAGTAATCTCTACACCTAACATGGGGCTCTAACATACAACCCTGAGATCAGGAGTTGCACACACTCCCATCGACCTAGCCAGCCAGATGCCCCCAAAAGTACATTATCTTAATTTAAAAATACTTCATTGCTAAAAAATATTAATCACCTGAGCTTCAAGCAAGTCATAATCCCTGATCACTGATCACCAGACAAATAATAATAATGAAAAAGCCTGAAATATTGCAAGAATTCCCAAAATGTAACAGAGAGACACAAAGTGAGCAAATGCTGTTGGAAATGTGGTGCCAACAGACTTGCTCAGTGCAGGGTTGCCACAAATTCTCAGTCTGTAAAACACACAATATCTGCGAAGCGCAATATAGCAAAACACAATAAAATAGGGTAGGCTTGTACTTTGGGTGGGGACACACACACACACACACACACTCATGCACACACACAGACACATACACACTCATGCACACACAGACACACACAGACACACGCACACACTCATGCACACAGACACACACACACTCATGCACACACTCATGCACACACACGCATGCAGACACTCACACACAGACACACGCACACACTCATGCACACAGACACACACTCATGCACAGACACACTCATGCACACACACTCATGCACACACACACACTCATGCACACACACACAATCTGATAAACAGTAAAATAATAAAGAGCTGAAGATACACATGTGCAAGTCTTAGTTTGTAAAACAACACCCCACACACTCCAAAAAAAGGGGGGGCACTTGTAGGTCACAAACATGTAAGACACAACTAAACCAATGGTGTGGGTGATTATATTTAAAGCATTTCGTGGCCCTTACGTGCTTCAAGAGGGAGGTAAAAAGACTAACTTTGGTCTTTGTTATGTTAGAAATTATGCTAACATTTTAAGGGTGGCCACTAAAGAACAGAATTAGATTACATAAAACCAAAAGTGGAATTTAGAAATCCCATCCCAAAGAGGGCAGGAAAGAAAAGAAAAAACAAGCAAAGACAAAGCCAGCAAAATGAGAGGATAGAAAGGAGTCAAAAGACATGGCTCCTCTAAATAAATGCAAAGTGAACTAAACTTGATACTTAAACTTTATGTTTAGGTAAAAACAAAACAAAACAAAAAACAGTCCTACCTACAAGCAATATGTAAGAAACAGACCTAAACACAAAGATACAGGAGACTGAAAGTAAAGGGAGGGGAAAATACAGTTAGCTAACGTAAAGAAAGCTCGACAAATGTCAGACGAAACACGTTGAGTCACAATACGAAAATATATCGATCATTATTAAGCTTGATCCATGAATATATTTCAAACCCTATTCCTAAGAATCTGTGAATGTACATTTTCCCCAAGGATTAGCAATTTCTACAAACAGGCCACACCTCAGACCACAACATAAGTCTCAACAAATACCAAATCATCATCATTCAGCTACAGACCACACTAACAGAACCTTTGGTGAACTCAAGTTGTTACGAGGGAACAAAAGCCAATAACATCAAAGAGTTTTAGAGAAGGAGAACTAGATTGTGATAATTCCCCTACCAGATATTAACATGTATTATATATTATAAAGTTGCAGTAACATAAAGCAATGGAGAATTAGTAAGGAAACAGGCCACTAGCACAGAAAGCCCAGAAACAGGGGCACTTGGGTGGCTCAGTCAGTTAAGCATCTGCCTTCAGCTCAGGTCATGATCCTGGGGTCCTGGCATTGAGCCCCACGTCAGGTTCCTTGCTCGGCAGTGAGCCTGCTTCTCCCTCTTCCTCTGCCTGCAGCTCTTCCTGCTTGTGCTCTCTCTCTCTCTGTCAAATAAATAAATACAATCTTGGGGGAAGGGAAGGGAAGGGGAAGGGGAAGGGGAAGGGGAAGGGGAAGGGGAAGGGGAAGGGGAAGGGGAAGGGGAAGGGAAGGGAGAAAGCAAGCCAGTCCAGAAACAGTCTTCCCACACACGGAGGCATGATATACAGCAGACGTGCCATTGCAGATCCCGGGGAAGGGAATGGCATATCTGATAAACACTATTATGACAGCAGATTACTCAGATGGAAAAATATCCAGTTGCACCCTAACATACACCATTCACAAAAATCAACACCAGGGAGGTATAAATCAGAAGCATGTGAATAGCCCAAAGTATAAAATCTTTTACAAGAAAATACAGAAGACAATGTTTGTTACCTTAGGCAAGAAGAGGGTTTCTTAAAAAAGATATAAAAAGTACAAATCATATGAGACAGAAAACCAGATTTTATTAAAATTAAAAACTCTTCTTTGTCAAAAGCCACAAGACAAATACTGAGAAAAGTTATCTTCAATGCATAACTGGCAAAAATGTTAATACCTAGAATATAAAGGAATTCCTATATATCAGAATCTGTAGGTATATAAGATTCCTTTTTTTTTAAAGATTTTATTTATTCATCTGAGAGAGAAAGAAAGATCATGAGCAGGGGGAGGGGCAGAGGGAGAGGGAGAAGCAGATTCCCCGCTAAGCAGGGAGCCCATGGGGCTCGATCCCAGGACCCTGAGATCATGACCTGAAGGCAGATGCTTAACTGACTGAGCCACCCAGGTGCCCCAGTATATCTGATTCTAAAGCATGTATTCTTTTTTACTCCACCACGTCATGCTTCTGCCCTTAGCTGAAGACAAAAATTAATAAAATAGGGAAGAGAAAAAGCAATGTAGCTTGTGGAAGAGAATCTGCAAGGGTGATATTCTATCAATCCCTTAGGGCACAGATTTGTGTGTTACTTTTTCTCCACCCCATGAATTGTTTCAATAAACAAAATGTGACCTAGATGGTGACACATGAATTCCAAGCTAAGACCTCAAGTGTCCTTGCAATTTCTGGTTTCACCTCCAGGATCTCTGCGCTCACCATACAAAGAAACCACAAGCTAGCCTCTTGAGGATGAGAGGTCTCAGGCAGAGGGGGGTTCAGTCAACTAATCACCAAACATGCAAGGGAGGTCATCTTAATCCAGCCCCGGTCAAGCCACCAGATGATACAGCCACATGAGTGACTCTAGGCAAGGAGAGCAGAACAAGCACACAGGTGAGCCCAGCACAAAAGAATGAGCAAATAAAATGATTGTCTTGGGATAGTTTGATACTTAGCAGAAGATAACCAATGAATGGGTAAGGGGGATTTAGCCATCAGTGAAAGCCAGAGAGGCAGGAATTGATAGCTTCTCTGAAGGGCCTCCTAGCCTAAGAATCATGTGGAACAACACCACTGAGTTTTTTGGCAATCCCAAGGCAGACAAGGCAACATCCTACGGCAGCTCCCCACACCCTTCACTACTAGACACTTTCCTCTAACAACAGACACTGAAGGAATTCTCCTCTTTGTCCGGGAGGTAGCAGGCCCTGTTTACTCACCAGTGTGCACACACACACGCAGATGGCTCTGCTCACCGTCAGAGGGATGGGAAAGCTGAAGATAAGGCTGAGAGGTGGTTGAAGCAGTGGTCAGAGCAAGGAACGGCTACCTCACCTCCACTCCAACCCCACATTTAGCCCAATCTCCAGCATAGAGGAGGTGCCCGGCCGCCATTTTGGCAGCACAGAGAAGTGGGGCCAAATGTGAAGAGACAAAGGATCAAAAGGGGGCTGGGCGGCCCCAGGGGATGAGGAGGCATGGAGCAGGGCTGAGGCTGGGAAGGACAGGACCTACTGGCTACGTCCACAGCCACCATAAATAGCATGCATTGTTGTGAACAGGTCTGATCGTTTCTTCACTTTTTAGAATGGTTTTCATGTCATAATAATGTCCTTGAGACTGAGAAACCTTTGTGACCAGCACGTCCCACTCACCCCTGACAGGACAGACACATCAATCTCAGCTTCCATTTAGATTTCTCTTTAATTTATTCGGTTGAGACACATTCACTCTGACTCCATTCAAGTCTGCTCAGGACTTACATTTAAAGAAAGAAGATAAAACTCTTTCACTTATGCGATGCATTAACAATGGTTATTAAATAAGCGGATTCTCCAATTCAAACGTTTCCAAAGAAGAACCAATTATAACACTGATTTTCTGAACGCTTTGATTAATGTCTGAGTTTAAATCTCTGTGAGAAAAAAATGATTTGAGGGCCAGGGGGTAAGAAAAGGTTAGATACTGCCAATAAAAACGTTCCGCTGAAAGTTAGTCACTAGGCCAGGATTTTATTTTGCTTTTCAGTCCTTTTTACTGTCCTATAAGAATTCCAAGAAACACTCATAACATATATAGTAAGATCAGCGTAAACACCCTCTCCACAACAAAGCTAAGAAACCAAAATAATGAAAAAGAAAAAAAAAGAATTAGGGAGAGCTTAACATAGACTATGAAAAAAACCCTCCAACTTTAACTTAGCAGACAAATAACTTCTTTCCAGCCAAACTTCACAAAATCTCAGCATCTGTTTCTCTATGGAGAGAAATTTCTAAATCCATGAAAACTGTAGATACAGGCATTACTGATTCAGTGAATTGGTTGTGAAAGTCAAATAATATAAGGTTCATTTGTGTTCTTTAAAAATATACAGACGGAAGCTCTTAAATTCTCAAACCCCCCCCCCAAGATTTGACGGGTGTCATCCACCCAATGCAGCTGGAAATCATGACTCTCCCAGCAGGGCCCCAGGAAGCAGGCCAGGTGCTGTGAGACAAAAGCCTAGAACCCAGACAGTTTACAAAACACACATGGCTCCAAATTTTATCAACAAACAAATAGAGGACCATGTGCTCCTGGTATCTACTAGACGTTAGAGCCTCTGATGGACGGAGGGGGCCATATTGGTTTGTAAGGACATAAATGTGTGCGGTTCCTCTTTCTTTGTTGCCTCTCCCTGTGGCCTGATTGTCTTGTTTTCAGAATCAATCTGCAGACAATCTGCACAGAACAGAAGTCTGGAATAGCCTCTTCCATTCCACAGGCACTGTAGGGAAGCACGCTCTGCCCACCCATCGAAACGTTGTCCACGTGGGGCGCCCAACCATTCCTTCTCTAACCAAGGTGTTTCAACTCCCCTGCTGTCACGGAAGCTTTTCCTGTTAGAACAAACGCTGCTTAATCTACTTCCTGCAGGAGAGATATCTGCACTCGAAACAGACTCCAGTCTTCCCCTTGGCATCACACAGATGTGCCTGAAGTCTATCATGGGGCCGGGGCCCGGGCGGGGGCGGGAGGGGGGGGAAGCTGACTCTCCAGACCCAACGATGGCCCCAATTGTCTTGAACTCCTATGGGCCCGAGTTCGCTGCAGACGCCCGGCTCTCCCTGGCTCAGTTTCTGGAATGACCATTTTTCAAACAAGACCCAACTTCAGTTTGCCTAGCCCTGGCATCTTTATTGGAACACTGAGCTAAAGGAGGGCACCTGCTTCACCCCAACGGGTCAGGTGGAATTTTAGGGAAGATAAAGCGGAGCTGCAGTCACCCTAAAAATGGAATGGATGTGAGCCTTGATGGCAAAATTTAAAATGCAAGACACAACAGATATTCTGAAACCTTGGAAAGATACCATCGATGCCACTGGTACCGATTCTTACAACTTGCAGAAGATGTGGGCTTTTGCGTAACGACTGACTGAAATACCTTTGTTTCAGGAGTTAATTTCAGTGATAAATATCTTATGCCAGAACAGTTTTACTCACACTAGGGAGAAAGGCCTCAAAATAAGCATTTATTTGTTTTTTGCTCTTCGCCTTGACTCAAAAGAGGGGGAGGGGGAGGGAGATGTCAGAAAAGGGTATTTGTGGGGCGCCTGGGTGGCACAGCGGTTAAGCGTCTGCCTTCGGCTCAGGGCGTGATCCCGGCGTTATGGGATCGAGCCCCACATCAGGCTCTTCCACTGTGGGCCTGCTCCTTCCTCTCCCACTCCCCCTCCTTGTGTTCCCTCCCTCGCTGGCTGTCTCTGTCTCTGTTGAATAAATAAATAAAAAATCTTAAAAAAAAAAAAAAAGAAAAGGGTATTTGTGTTAGAATTCCCTCAGTAAGTGTTTTATAAAACCTTTAAAAATTATTTTAGATCCAGATTTGCTTTCCTATACTGATGTTCACTTTGAATATTTCCCTAACTGGGTGAGTTAGGTTTACCTTCTGATAAATCAGGCCAGTGGCTCTCAAACAGGGGAGATTTTGCTGCTCAGGGGACATTTGGCAACAATGGAAGATATTTTGATTGGTACCACTTGGGGCAAGGGGCTACTTACTACTTACAGTGGTTTGTAGTAATGCTGGTAAACATCAATGCCCAGGACGCCCCCCCCCCCCAACAAAGTAGTATCTGGCCCAAAACGTTAGTAGCTCCAGATGAGATCAGTATTCAAAATAAATCACACAGGCACATTCAAGAGGCTTTTTGGAAACCTCACACAAACAGTTTTGCAACTTCCTATCCCAGCTTCCCCTTTGCTCCAAGGTTCTTTCTATAATAACAGTCACTCAAGGGACTGTCTTTTTGTCTAGACATCCTTCCTCCATTTTCTTACCAGTATGCCAGTAAACAAATACTAAAAAAAAAAAAGGGGGGGGGGGGTGAAAGTAGCTCAAGAAAGATTTCAACAAGGACCCATGGATGGTCAGTGACTGAGAATGGGAAACAGATTCTTAGAAAGAACACTCAGGGTGAGGCCCCTGGATTTCCAAGCCAACACAGCAACCCATTCACCACCCTTCCTTGCCATACAGGGAGAGCAGGTTAGAGATGCATTCCACATCACCTAACAGATTTTCATTACGAAAATCTCAGGGGTGCCTGGCTGTCTCAGTCGATGAAGAATGTGACTCTTGATTTCCAGGTCCTGAGCTCGAGCCCCATGTTGGGTGTAGAGATTACTTAAATAAATAAGTAAATCTTTAAAAAAACCAAAATCTCAGACCACAATATGATATCAACAAATACCACTACAGATGGTTTGCATGTGACCATAACATTCCAATCACCTTATCATTCCATCGAGACAACAAAAAGGGGATCAACAACCAAAGGACAGTAGGTGACCCGGGATAGTGGATCCCAATCCTAGCTGCACATTATAATCCCCCGAGTTTTAAGCAGCCACTACAACAAATGCACCCCAGGCCCCAGTCCAGACCATGTGAATCATGATGTCTGAAAAGGGGCCCAGATGTCTCAGCATCTAGACTACAGAATGCATTTCCTTCCACCCGGGAGAGGAAAGTACTTAAGGAAGGTATTTATAAACGTAGTTCTGAGACAATTCTGATGGTCTGGATGCAGACAACTGAGGTGGATGGAGTTGCAGATTGAGGTGGGTGGAGTAGAGACTGGTGAGATCAGAAATGAGCAGCCTCTGGTTACAAGCCAAAAGATCTTCCGTCCCCATAAGAAATTGTGCTTCAAATACGTAACATTTAGCAAGCACTTCCTAAGACCCAGTCTAACCACTTTACTTTTATAACTCAATCCAACCCCACAACAACTTAGTGAGACAGTACTGTGGTATTAACCCCGTTTTATGTGTAAGGACACCAGGGCTTGGAGAGATGAAGCCAATAAACACAGAAACAGGACTCAGTCCCGAAAAACCTGGTCCCAGAGCCCATTCTTAGCCACTAGGGTGTGATGCTTTCAGAGAGGAAACAAAGCTTTCCAGGAGAAAAGGGGGCTCGGCAATAATCCAGCCCTGCAAGTTCATTCCATATTTCAATCAGGGTTCTGAGGGCAGGATTGGACCAAGCCTGCCTCCTTGGGCTTGTAGGATGGGGTGCACAGCCAGGCCGGTCTTCTGCGACAGGCACCCAGCAGGGCTCATGTGGACCCCCGGGTCCCTGAGACACTGCCAGGCCCTCCACCAAGGCTGCTAAACACGCACTATGACCACCGTTAAGACGGTCCCTGCATCAGACCTCAAATCTGCCACTCAGGATGCTTATTTTTAGCTACTTCTAAATTTAGACGAAGGCTATAGTCCAGCCTCCCCATTGTACCATTCTGCTAGTTGTTTTCTTTGCTATTTTAGCCGCGGCCGTCAGTAGACACTGCTTTATCTCCGCCTCATTATAGAGCAATCTTCCAGGTTATTTTATCCTGTTTACTTGCCTCTTTTATTTTTCACAGTTACATGGGGACTAGGAAACGGTAGCAACCAGAAGGCAGAGCGGCGGAGACTCAGGCTCCCCCTCCAGCCACCCCAACTGTGCTGCGACTGCCCAGAGCATTTGAGAATTCTTCTGGAACTTATTAACGTTGAAGACAGCTAAGAGACCTGACAAGAAAACTAACACGATGACTTGACTTTCTTGCTTTAGTCTTGAACCAGTTTGATGATCTGACTTATTCTGCAGGATTTTCGATTATTGCAAAATACTGAAAAGTGAACTGATTAAAAAACAGAACATTTGCTAAAATTTAAGTCTGAGAACAGAGTCATGGCCCAGACATCATAAGGACTTTCAGCACCTCACTCAACAAATGTCAGTCCAACGTATCGTTCAACCGGAAAAAAGCAAAAGAATAAATGAATGTTCTAAGAATGATTCCAAAATAGAAATTTTAATGTGTTTTGAACACCGGTAGGTTCAGTGGATTTAGCACTCAGCCTTCAAAGGAGACTGGAGGTAATACACAGTATGTAAAGGTCAGTTGTTAAGTTTAAAACTCTATCATATAAAAGATGGGACATTTACTATATATATGTATGTTCTGTATTCTGTATTCAAGTATTTCTAAAATACTTGTATGCAAATACATTTTAATTAAAACAATTTTAATAAAAATTTTCAAAATGCACACACACATACGTGCACAATTTCTTTTTAAAGAACACCCCTAAAATAGTGACTCTCTTTAAAGGGGCAACTTGTGAGCAGTTCCAGTCACACTCTCTCAGGGAAACTATCTGTAAAGGGCCAGATGGTGAATATTTTCAACTTTATAGACCATAAGTCCCTGTCACTACTACTCAGCTCTGCCTTTGCAATGAGAAAGTAGCCAGAGACAAGACATACATGACAGGCACGACTGTGTTCCAATAAAACTTTATTTACAAAAACAGGCCGTGGGGCGCATGTGGCTGGTGGGTTGTAGTTTACCAACCCCTGCTTTATATCCATAACCCACAGGAAGGGTTCAGACAGAAAAAAAAATTCAAAAACAGTTGTGCACACACTGTTGTACATAGTATGTACATCCAGATCTTGTAAAAATCCTTTAAATAACCTAACCTAACACAAATGCCTCATTCAAAGTCCTATTGCAGAAACCTCCTCTGTGAACTGAGTTTTATGGGATCGATGCTGCCATCTTGTGGTCATGCAAAAGAACAGCCTTCATGGTCTCCATTCCCTGTTAAGAGTACACGGCTCACTGGAGTCCTGTTCTAAAAATCTGATCAGGGTACTGCAATGACATAATGACTCAAGGAAGTTAATGGCATTAGGTGCCATCGATTTTCTGAAGTCTCAACTTGCCAAATTCTTGCGACAGCCACTGAGCAGAAGAATGGACTCTCACAAGGGTTCTGCTGGTGATCTACTCTCATCAAGCCAAACTTCAGAAGGGAATTTGAAAAACAATGGCAGGGCAAGAATACTCAAAGTACCTGCCCTCGGATTTTGAAACCAAAGACGTTATTTTTTTTTTTTTTAATTTAACTCAAGCAACCTCAATTCTAGAATCAGGTTATGGGGAAGTAAGTAATATAAATTGTTGACTGGTATTCTCATTCACGGACTCGCTGAACGAGAATAGGGCACCTGTGTTACCACAGGAAGAAGACAGAAGCTCAGTCCCAAGAAACAAACGCAGGACAAAGAGAGAGAGAAGCGAGTAAGAAGAGTATCAGGATTACGGCCCATGAGAAAGATTTTTAGAGGGTCCTAGGGACCCGGAGGAGGGTGCTAGCTCTGTGGGGTCCCACCCAGGAAGGCTTCAAAGGGAAGGCAGCATTCTGGTTGCTTCTTCCAGGATAAGCACAAGGTTGCAAAGGGATAGGGAGAAAGGCTGTAAGCAGGGAGAGCAGCAGGTGGGGCAGGGCACGGTTCTGCCTCTGGACTCACGCTGACATGCAAGACTGGGGCAGCCCGAGAGAAGCTGACCTTCGGAGCTCTGAGTGCATTTCCACTCTGGGCAACTCACGCCCTCTCTCACACAGAAGGGAAAGCCAGGGCTGGGTGGTTTGGGGGATGATGATGTGGAAGGCAGAGCTAGGCCCCAGAGCCCCAGTGATTCCTGGCACATCTGTGTCTCTATTATCTCTGTCCACAGCCAAGAGACGGTGGCCTCTACCCATTCGACCTTCCCCAAAATGACAAAGAGCAGCACACCGTGCAGCAAGAAGCTCTCGTGCAGGACAGGCTGACCGGTGACCAAACACTTACTCCCCCGAACCTTGGAAATCAACAGGAAGCACTCATCTAGGAACCAGCTCACCTCACTCACACACCTTGTGCCTGCCGGTCCCAGTCTGGTGGAACACACACACACACACACACACACACACACACATACACATGCCCTGCACGGTCCCCGTCGCAGCCATACCTGGGTTGCTGCTGAGAAAGGCCAGGGGGCTCTCGCTGAGGTCCACGGGGCCGTCGGCGCGGTGGGGCGGGCAGTCGAGCAGCTCCACGCCTCCCTCCGGCTCCGGGTAGGTCCGCACCAGGAGGCCCAGGGACGGCTGCGTGAGGAAATCTTTGAGCACGGAGGAGTTCAGGGTGCCTGCAGCACGATTATTGATCTCGAGAATCTCATCTCCCGCTTTCAGGCCTGCCAACGCGAGACGGAAAATGTTTAATTTCACACGCACATAAAAGCAGCAGCGGCGAGTCAGATCACAACAGCACCGAAGCCCTGAGAAAGGGCACGCGGAGCTCACTTGTCACAGGCCCCACGCCCCGGTGCTGGTGCACACGGAGCTTGTCCTCCATCCACGGTGATCACGGGGGCCTGGGTCTTGGGGGGTTCTGGACTCGGATGTGACAGCACGCCCACCTGTTCTGAACAGACCGACTAAACACACTGACTCCTTCCCGAATCTCTATGCTCTGGGCATCAGCCAATTCCCCCTCACAAGTGCTACTTCTGGCTGCCGTCCTCAGTTTTGAGGGGTAAAAGTGGAAATGCTCTGATTACTGTGATCAGTAAATTTTGTACATGCACGTGCTGCACTGCACACGTGTGGCACAGCCAGCTAACATCTCCTGATCACCACTGTGGAACCAGCCACGGAACCAGCACGCGGTGAGCTGCTTTTGGCTACGACCATGGAAAATGACTTGATCTCCAACACAATCTACAGAACCGAATATGATCATTTTTTGCCCTCCTCCCTTTGTTTAACTACATCAGGACCTCGGTGTGAGTGTCTTTTGGAAGGTCCCCAAAGGTTCTGCTGCTTTTGCAAAGCGTGCTGGGGGAGTTGCCAAAGTTGGGGACCCAAAGGAGCAGCCGCAAACTGGCCCCAAAGAACAATGGCTTGTGTTCTGAGGCATTTCAACCTGGTATTTAAAGAACATGCCAGTGGTTTGAGAAAGGGAGAGGTTAGAGCAGAACGTGAAAGGAAATAAAGTATTGTTTCAGCTAAAAAGAGTCCAAGTCTTATTTTATAGACTCGGGTAGAAAAGCAAACTTGACAAAGTGAGTGAAGGGCAAAGGGAAGGAACCAACTGCAGAAATGAGAAGCCGCTCGACTCCTCAGGCATCCACGGATCCCAGCTCTGATGCTGCGGAAAAGTGTCTGCACAGAGACGCTCACTTCCCAGCTTCGCCGAGTCACGCCCCCTTGGCCATCTGTACTCGGGTTTCCAAACTAACTGCCACCAATCTTGTATCATAAAGCACTCCAAGAAACATTTTGAGTGGGAAGGCAATGGCAGAGAAAGGAGAATACTTTTCCATGTATCGGAGTGGGATTCTGAGAAGCTAACCACTCCACTTTTATGTAAAAAATTCTGGCATCACAGCATTCGGGTTGAAAATACAACATTCCTTCCATGCGAAAAGTAGTTAGTTTTTGGTTTTTTGGTTTTCTGAAGTCTTCTCTTGGAGACAACCCCTTTGATTAGATATTAGAGGAGGTTATATAAAGAACAGAAGAAAAGACTTAAACATCTATGAGTTTGGGGGTTTTTTGGTTTTTTTGTTTTTTGAGAGGGAGAGGCATAGGGAGACCGAGAGAGAGAGAATCTCAAGCAGGCTCCACGCTCAGCATACAGGTCGACGTGGGGCTCAATCTTATGAGATCATAACCTGAGCTGAAATCAAGAGTTGGACGCTTAACTGACTGAGCCACCCAGGAACCCCAAGTTTCTTTTTTTAAAAGAACTTCCAGGTTTACTATGAATGGTGGAACCGAAGTGTGTAGCAGGATAAACAGTGACCCCCCCCCCCAAAAGATATGTCCACGTCCCAGAACCTGTGAATGGGACCTTATGTGGAAATAGGATCTTCACAGCTGTAATTAGATACGTGATGTTGAGATAGAACATGCTGGATTGTCCGGTAGGTCCTGAAGCCACTGACAAATGTCCTTCAAAGAGACGCACAGAAAGAGGAGAAGGCCATGTAAAGCCAGGGGCAGCCACTGGGGTGAAGCTGCTGGAGGCCAAGGAAGCCTTGGAACCACCAGAGGCTGGGGGAGGCAAGGACGGGTTCTTTGCTAGAGACTTCAGACGGGGCACAGCCCTGCTGACACCTTCATCTCAGACTTCTGGCCTCCAGAACGGGGAGAAAATACATATCTGTTGTTTTAAACCCCCCAGTTTGTGGTCGTTTGTTACGGCAGCCCTGGAAAACGACTCCAGGCAGTTGCTTGGGTGACTTATTCTTGGTATTAACACGTGAATGTGGGCAGCCTCGCAGGAGTGAGCCCTGAAGTGCCCCACCGGGGTCCTTCTGTCCCAATGTCACCGTGTAACTGCTCTGTGACCGTGGGCACATTATTGAATCCCTCCCAGTCCCAGTTTCTTCCTACGTAAAAGCGACAATGCCCTAAAGGAGATTAAGTACAGCATCTGGGACACTGAGGATCTATTTCAATAGACGTTAACTTCCATTAATACGCGGTAGAAGAAAACAGAAAGCTTTTCTTGCTCACAGAAAACCATAGCCTGCTCAGAAGTGATCCCCATAACTGGCCGTGGCAAAGTGAAGTACCTAGAAGATGCTGTGAACCTGCCTAGAGAAAGAAACACGTGGCTTTCTCAACTGGGCTCTGTGCTGTGTGGCCATCAGAAAAACACTTTGGTGACGGCACATGAGATGTCAGATCCCAGCCTCGGTTGACCCCAAGAGTCAAAGGACAGGCCCAAGCATGCCCGAGCTGAACAGAGAGAAGTGTGAACGAACCCACTGTGGTTCAAAAAGTCCACTCTGTAAGTACAGCCGATGGGAGATCCAACGGCGGGGGGGGGGGGGTACATAGAAAGGGGGATTAACCATTAGCTCAAGACAAGCCAAAAGCCGAAGATGCCTACCAAAAATAAATAAAAGACTTAGTTCGAATGTGATGGGCATCAAAGGCGGTCTATAAAGAATGACGTGAACAGCAAAGGGACACTGAAGGAGGAGAATGGTTCGCGATTAGAGATGTCCCTGAAGACGTCTTACGGTCCACAGCGAACTCTCCATTATCCAGAGGTCTGCACATAGAGGCCAGACTTAAACATTAAAACAACAACAACCACCCAAATCTCTTTCTTGGCACTGCCCTCTACAAGCTGGGTATTAGAATGGTCTTTGTGGCCCAGGTGGACAAATGGGCATCACTCTCAAATCTATAGAGAACAGTGCGATCGGGGGCCTTGGGTTGGAGCAGCCAGCCGTTTGTTTTTATCTAACACCAGGGTTCCTGGATTCACAGAACTAAAACAGGAAGTGACTGAAGCCGAGGCGGCATATTTCCCCACCCCCACACCAACGCCAACGGGCACACTCATCGTGCTGCGAGAGATAACGATCAGTCTTCGGGTTTGAAGGTGAATAAGCCCTGCCACCTCTGCTCTTAGCTGAGCTATAGCTCAGACTCCGGCTTCTAGACCCTGATATAGTGTCAGACCCCGACCTCCAGGCTGCCTTTGGCCTTGAAAAGGAAGGAAGGAAAATCCTCCTCCATGAGAGCAGTGGATAAATGACTTTGACTTTATTTCCCATTTGTCACACTTTTGCCATTTCTGGGCACAGTCAAGTCTGCAGGCTGCTCTTCTCCACAGCTTACAGCATGGGGAGAGGTCACCTGCCTAGGTGGCTTGTAAGTCACGAACAGCCAGAGCTAAGCTGCACCAAGACATGGAAGGACATGGCAAAGCAGGGCACTCCCCCATTTCCTTGGCCCTCTAACAGAGCAGACACGGGGCGTTACATCGAAGTCCAACTGATCCAGATGTTTTCGGTTTTCTCCACTCAACAGGTCTGATTCTGCTGCTGCCGGGATGAAACGAAAAATTCCATAGCAAGGGGAATGAAAGGAAGGTGGGTTTTGAGCCCTACCTAGCTGTCTGATGTGTTTAGGGTAAGCATGTAGGCTGGAAAGGATCCTCCAAAACTCATGTCCAGCCAGAATATCAGAATGTGACCTTATTTGGAAATAGGATCTTTGCAGATGTAATTAAGATAAAATCACTCTGGATCAGGATGGGCCCTAAGGCCAATGACTGGTATTCCTCTAAGAAGGCCAGGTAAAGACAGAGACACACAGGAAAGAAGGCCATGTGATGACAGAGTGGAGACTGGAGGGAGGCAGCCACAAGCCAAGGAGCACCGAGGACCACCAGTCACCACGGGAAGCAAGGACGAGGCATGGGACAGATTCTTTCCTCAGGGGCTCCAGAAGGACAACCCATACTTGATTCTGAACTTCTGGGCCTCCTGAACTATAAAAGCATACATTTCCGTCGTTTTTAATCACTTAGTTTGTGATAATTTGTTACGGTAGCCCTAGGAAGCCAACACAGGAAGCAAAAAACCTAGGTTGAAAAGATTCTGAGTAGAAAGAGGAAAGTGAGTTGGGGTTTCATAAGGAACCCAGACTCCAGTGAGCCCTTGTCGGGCTGCAGGCGGGGTGTGGCAGAGAAGAGCTCTCTACTCGAGGCAAGACCGGATCCTGAACCCCTAGGTTCCCAACTTCTGCAAAGATTCCTCCATGAATGGGAACAAGACAACATCCACTTGGAAGGAGTTTTGCAGGCTCAGGTGAGAGCCAATGGCAGGGGGCCACCGTAGCACAGAGGGGTGTTCCCAAGGCTCTGCTTCGGGAAAACCCCTAAGACTTCCATGCCATCCTAGATGGTAGAGAAGGACAATCACGTCAGATTAGAATGGGATTTCCCACTTGCCCCAAGGACGTGGGCTCAGAATCAGATTTAAAATCCAAGAATGTGACATTGCTTCCACACCTGAGTTTAGAGAATACTACCCATACTCCCTGCAGGGTTTTCAATGAGACAGCGTTTGAATAATCTGCACAGGTGAACTCTTGGGGCATATCTTTCTTATCCACCAACCAGAGACACCCCAAGGGGACTTTAAGAGAAGCGGACAGACAGACAGATAAGACACCCAAGGACTTACCCTTCTTGGAAGCTAAACCAGTTTCCTTGACACTATTCACATAGAGCCTTCGAACACCATCTTCTTCCACAGAGGAAAGTGAAAACCCTAGAAAACACAAAGCCAGAATGGCAGGGCTCACACCTTCTGAATGTTTACCAAACAACAGGAAGTACCTGCTGTGAACGACGTATGTTCGATGTTTTTGCTTACAGTTTGGAGCAATTGTTTTTCCTTGTTCGTATTATTTTATAAAGCAGAAAAATGTATTTTTAAGATGACTCTAAAAAAAAAAGTCACACTTGTAGAAATTAATATTACCAGGTACGTCTATCCTCACCTACCTATCAACTCAAGCGGAAGACATTTTGTTTTACCTTGCTTGTTAGTAAATGCCATCGCTTTCTCTTTTCCCTTGTCCTCAAGGAAACAGAATGATTCCGTCCACAAACAGAATAATTAGCTTATCTCACCTGGGTCCCCTTGACTTGTCTTAGCCAATCCTCGTCCAAGGATGTATTACAACTGAGCAAATGTATGGTGGGTGTTCCGCCATATGTATTGCTGTATAGACACTAGTTGAATAAAATTCTGCAAACGGGGATTAAGCAGCAACTCAGTTGACAAATCTTATTTTATTTGAAATGGAGTGATTTCACATTCTACTAGTGTGTGATCATAAGATCATCTCATTACCTGTCCAGGCTTCCAGAGCCCAAAGGCCATTAGCTAATTAATCTTGGCGTTGTTACACCCTTCAGGAAAAAAAGGGCAGAACGAGGCCCTGAGCTTCCAGGTGGCTTGGAGATAGGATGTGCTCCTGATCCTGTGGCTATAAGCCCTGGTCACCTCTGTTTCTCGACGGTCTCACTAAACTCTTTTCTGATCGGGGCGCCTGGTGGCAAAGCATGTGACTCCTGATCTCAGTGTCATGAGTTTGAGCCCCACGTTGGGTGTAGAGATTACTTTAAAAAAAAAAACAAAAAAAAACCCAAAACTCTTTTCTGATCCATCAGTGGAACGTCCCAACCAATACCTCCTTTCCCTCAAGTAAAAGACTTGGGCAAACACCCCTAAAAGAGCAATGGGAATGAATGCAGTTGTAAAGATCCGACATAATTTCAGGTCTGGGTGAAGAATAATCCCATAATATAGGTACTTACCTTAAGGCCGAAGACAGAAAAAAACACAATGGTTTTAAAGAACAAATAAGCAAGTAACAGCAAAACAGAAGAATTAATTATAAGATGGGGACTCAGGGAGTCATCAAGACTTTTCAGGCCATGTCATAATGAATATGTGTTTTTCTGTTTCGTTCACAGGACCAGGAAATAGATACCCACACACAGGCAAAACTACCAACTGTCCTCGCCCACTCTGGTACCATAACTCCCTCAGATGGGGACAGCACAGGCCACGCCCCGAGGACTTTCCGCTCTGTGTTTTACTCTCCTATTTTGAATTCCATTCTTACAGCAACTTGCAACTTTCCGATTACGTTTCAAGAAGCTTCACTCAAGTAAAAATAAATTTTATATATGAGCTACCAAAGTGGCCATTAGCTTTAACATAGGTCTATCTATCTGCATTTAAGTAGAGAATTTTTTCCCCCTGATCTGTTAGAATAGATGCAGAAGCGGGGGCTAGGTCAAGAGAAAGAATGGATAAGGTTCATTAAAATACAGGCCTCTCCTTCTGAAATGCTGTGATTCTATAAAGCTTTGAGGCCAAATTTCTTTTTCTATTAAAACTAAAGTGAGCAGCAAATGGCAAGGTGCTAGGGGACAAGCCACCTGAATGGAAGATACCAGAACAGGGGATGATGGAGCGCCTGCTCCAAGCCTCCTTATGCCAAAGTCAATGGAGACGGCTGAACTATTTCTTTGAGCCATTCCCTCTTTTCTTGGTCTTCTTTTTTAATAACCAAAAGATAATAACAAAGACTACAGCTGACTATGAAACTGGCAGTGGGCAAGTATGGCTCCGAGAAACAGATCAGACCCCTCAAGTTGGTGGGAAATCTTTGTGATAGGGTTCCTGAAGAAAGCTTTAGCAATTTTTTTCTGGAAGATCAGGCAAATAGAAGCCAACATGCACAAAGGTAAACAGCACTTTAGCTCTGCGCTGGAATTCAAAAGACCCCTGTTTAAGAGTCAAGCAAACAGGAGCCCGTCTCAGCGCTCAGAAAGGCAGCGCGCCCCATACTCGGCTACGCAGCAGACACTCCCTAGGGCTCTCAGAGTCCCCAAGAGAAGGCTCCATTTCAAGATGCCAGCAATTTGCACACTCGGGGAGGGGGGATTATATCCATCTCCTACACCAACAAATATAAAGAAAATATGGTCCATCCTACAGCTGGATTATTTTGAGGTCACTGAAGAACACAATAATTTTAACAGTTAATCAGCAAAGTCGAGATTTTTTTCTTTCCTTTTAAATAGAATAGTAACTATCTTAATTCCTGGCCAACAAATGTAATACAGCCCCAAATGATTGCCGACAGGAGCCAGACGGAGTGCTGAACATAAACCCAGTGTGTCCGCCCCATCCGCTATTAGTTACAAAGATGAGGAGGCACCATGAGTGCCACTAATGCTCTCGAGAAAGAAAGAAGTGATTAAAACTAAGAAAAGAAACCAAGGAGACACAGTCCTGTGATGAACCACCAGAAGGTTCCTCATACGAAAATCTATAGCCAAAGAAAAATCATGACACCAACAGAAACGGCAGGAAAGTACCCAAAATCAGATTCCAGGATACAGTGAAATTCAGAGAATGGGACAAGTGGAGACACCTCTGACAGAAATGGTTCACACGACCGGAAACAACAGTGGAAGTCCCCGAGAAAAGGAACGAAAGTTCCTTAAATGATGCATCCTTCCACTTCAAGGCAGCCGAGGTGATCATGCTTCATCTCGTAACTACCTGAACTAATTTCAACAAGGTCTGCAAAGAACCTACAGGCTCAGGTGGCAGGAAGGGCAACTGGGAGAAATGAAGGAAGTGTTGGATCTTTCCATGGGCTCATCAGTTGGATTATTAAGTCCTATTTCCCTCCCTGAAGTGTTCTCAGATAGAAAGCAGCACGTGGTTCGTAGTTAGCTTTTTGTACGTTGGTGCGTGCTGGTAACTTTGACCTCTACCGCACCCAGTATATACTGAGCTCAACATACAGCAGGAAGCCACACTTCCTGGGTGCTCGTGTTAGACCCGGATGCGCTGAATTTAGAATCCTTGGCAGTTCTGAGGTCAGAGGCAACCAGGTCTCTTAGGAGTGGGGGACTCTTTAACTTCTCAATCAATACGCGGTTGGAACACCTCACACCAACATGAACTGGGCCCTCAGAATAAAGGGTTGAGCTAAGGTTATTAGCCACACATAGCAGGCTCTGGAAGGTGCAACCCAGGATCCCAGAACAGTTGGCCGCTGACAGTCATGTAAGCACAGAAATTGAGGCTAAGCATTGAGAACCCCGCCGTGAGACCCTGCCACACATCCACGCATGAGCTTCCATAGTTTACCAAAGCAGTGGCAGTCCACGGCGGACTGGAAATCAAAACAAAACAAAAACCCCTGCTTCTTTAAAACATCAGATACTCTGAGAGGCACTGCTGACAAGACGATCTGGGTGGATGCCTGACACGCTGTCACACCTTCAGCGTGGAAAGGTAAATGGGTTCCGTCATGTCAATAAAAAACTATAACAAGTATAGCAGTTTTCTGCCCTGTTTTCGAGTGCAAGTACCAGTCAGTCTTAGAGTTCCCTTTCAGGAGCTTGAAATTCAGCCGTCTCCTGCTTCTTGCTGCTTAAAGAGAAGAGTTACATTTCATGGCGCATCTTGCTTTGCAGAACCCAGCCGTGTGTTTAGAGCACTGCTACCCATTACTGCTTTAATTACCAAGGTCGTGCTTCTGATGCATAACAAGCCCTTCACAGACATTTATCCTTTGCCATCAAAAACATCCTCTGGGTTTATGACGTCTTCCGTTTCAGGGTCAAGAAGTAAACAGCGGGAAGGTGTCATTCAAGGGACCAGGGCTCGGAATTAGGTTCTCTTCATTAAGCCAAATCATCTTGGGAACATTCGGAGAAGAGGATCGGGCGCCTGCGGGAGCGAGTGCAGAAGGACTCCGCTCTCCCGCTGCTCAGGAAAGGATCTGAAGATGCTCAAATGCTAAAAAGCCGAATAACTGAATTCAGAGAGAAACTGTAAGTGAGCATATACGGAGGCTCACGTCTTTCCCTCTGGCTTTCCAGGTTCTCTTCCTGCCCACACAGAGCAGGGCTGTGCTTCTCTGCCCCCTGGAGGAAGCCGGGACCGTGTGACCTTCTCTAACAATAAACTGGGGGGGCACCAGCGCCTGGCTTCCCACCTTCTCCCTTCCCCTCTGCCAAGACACGGACAACGCCCCAGGTGGCAGCTGCTGCTGGCCTGTGTCCTGGAGTGAGGACAACATGAAGAGTCCCAGCCAACCCACGGAGGCTGCGTGGTGAATTTAGGAAGCACATTTCCCTGTTTGCAGCTACCTCAGCCAACCCCGCCACGCCTGACTGATCTCACAGGATGGATTTCCCCACGTCTTCGACTCCAGCACCAACTCCGCTGCTATTCAAATCCTAGGCGTGATGCTAAGTAATCTTAGACATATGGAAGGGCTGATTTATTCAACTATGCCAGAACACGGGCAACCGTGTGGAAAAGCGTTAGCATGGCAACCCTGCCTGCCAGTCTCTGAAAGGCCCGCTTATAAGTTTGGTCCCTGGCTGGCATCTGGGAACTTGAACTTCGGGTGGATTCCCAACACCCTCACGAGGCTCACTGGGCCTCGAATGTGTACAAATAATATGGTTTATGCTGAACACCTGTTTCCCGCCTGGGAGTCCGAACCTTTGGTATACGCTAGGCAGAGGGTGTCTGTGTGACCGACGGGGCACAGAGTCTCCAACAAGCTTCCCCGTGGGACAAGAGCTCCCATACACTGTCCGCTTGTTGCTGGGGGAATTAAGGCCGCCCTGCGTGAGTGGGGGAGGACTCCTGGAAGCTTGTACCGGGTTTCCTCAGACTTCCCCCCATGTGCCTTTCCCCTTTATTGATGTTGCTTTGTACAGTTTCCCTGTAATAAGTCATGGTCATGAGCAGGACTATATGCTGAGTCCGTGGGTCCTCGTAGTGAATCACCAAATCTTGGGGTGGTCTTGGGGATCCCCACCCCCACACAACACCAAAATGAGTTCTTTTAACATTATTTGTGGGAGGAAGGGAGAATAACGAGTATATCTGAGGGAGAGAGGTGTGAAAAGATCATTTCTTCATTACAAAGGGCATATCACAAGATAAAGTAATCCATTCCCGATCCAGGCATTTCCTTTTGACGACAGTTGAACCCGCCTGATTAAGATCACGAAATTTAGGCTGAAGTCTTCATCGTACCCACAGTAAACATCTCTTTTTCCTGAGTTCAGCTGCTCCGCACAGCACAGAAGCCAGATGTGCTGTCTGTTTTAAATGGGCCCCCAAGGCATTTTACTGAATTGTAAGTAAGTGCGTGTTTACACAGGAATTGCTTTAACTTGAAAAACACCAAAGATCAAAGAAAAATAAACCTACCGTAATTATCACTGGCTGTATCTGACTTTTCAATCTGGATGTTCTGGGTGACTTTTGGACAGATTTCAATTTCTTTGTACAGCTGAAAAGTGACAAAAAGGATTCTGATGAGGATTTCATTACAAATAACTTATTAGGAATAGACATTGTTTCGTAAATCTATTTTTTCGCAGCTGTTACTTGAAAGTAAAGTCTCATCACATCCCAGTCTTTTTATTGAGCCGAACCCATGAAGAATCACAACAGAAATGTAAAACTCGTATTCCCAAACTTAGCTATGGTTCCAGTTTCTAAATAATCCCTCAACACTACTCTGTATGTCTTTTCCAACCCAGTGTCTCTCACAGACCTGAAAAATAAATTTGCTAAAGTAATTGAAAATCTCCAGTACTCAGGCCGCCTGGGTGGCTCAGTCGGTTAAGCATCCGACCCTTGATGTCGGCTCAGGTCACGATCTCAGGGTTGTGAGATGGAACCCCCGCTCGGCCCCATCCAGCTCTGCACGGGGCGTGGAGCCTGCTTAAGATTCTCTCTCTTCGGGGAGCCTGGGTGGCTCAGTTGTTGAGGGCCTGCCTTCGGCTCAGGGTGTGATCCCGGGGTCCTGGGATCGAGCCTAACATCGGGCTCCATGCTCTGCTGGGAGCCTGCTTCTTCCTCTCCCACTCCCCCTGCTTGTGTTCCCTCTCTCTCTGGCTGTCTCTCTCTCTCTGTCGAATAAATAAATAAAATCTTTAAAAAAAAATATGTTAAAAAAAAAAGATTCTCTCTTCCTCTCCCTCTGCCCCACACCAAAAAAAAAAAAAAAAAAAAAAAAAAAGAAAAAAAATCTCTGGTACTGGGAAACAAGATTATTAAAATCAGGAAGAGGCTATAAAGATCTTGACAAGGGATTCCTAGAAATAGGAGAAATATCTGTGCTTCCATTCTCTTCTGTTGACACACCATTTTTACCCGAAAGCTTCACAGTTAGCACAAACAGGTGGCGGCAAGTTAAAGCACTGAAATGGACAGCAAATTATAGAAATGGAGGGTATTCTCTCCTAGCCACTGGATTATACCAAGTTAGCTAGAAAACTAAAGCACGTAAATTAATCAGTTCTCTAGAAACCCAAGAAAGCCTGGGGAGAAAAAAAGGTGACAGAAAGCTATAGTTCACATACCAGAAAATTTATTTCAATTTCGTTTAATTCATTTTCACTTGGAGGTACCAAACCTTACTTCTTAGCTAAGCGAGTCAAAGGCCATTTCCAAAAATTATGATAAATATTCCAAAACAAATACAGGTGTCAAAGCTCCTACAGAACTTAAAATTTGAAATGAAAATCTATTTGTGCCAAGATCAATAAGAGAAGGTTGTCCTTCAGCACAAAAGGGAAGTCTTGGTGGTTATCTAAACTTGCTCCTATCTCTGACCACACAGTCATTCCTCTGGAAATAACATAATTCAGGCAAGTAGAAAAGAATGGTAGTTTCCTTCTCTTCCCTTTCTTAGGGCAGCGGACAGGTGGGAGAGGTGCACCCGATGCTTGGGACTCAGGAGACTGGAAAAGAGGCTGCTGTAATAGAAAGCCAAGGGGAGCAGAGGCCTGGGACCACTGACCACACAGCCCGGGTCCTCGAGAACACCCTCACTCAATGCAA
Source organism: Ursus americanus (assembly GCF_024610735.1). NCBI lineage: Eukaryota > Metazoa > Chordata > Mammalia > Carnivora > Ursidae > Ursus > Ursus americanus. The sequence goes on from NC_142130.1 coordinate 86,409,002, forward strand.
CTTCCGACAGATGCAATGTATTAGGGCTGTCATTTCGTGTCGGTTTTTTTTTCCTTTTCATACTTCAGAAAAATGTTCATACAAATACACTCTACAAATCAGAAGAAATCAATTATAAAACTGATCTTTAATTCAGAAAATATGGTCACCAAAGTTATAAATACCAAATACACTAATGTTTTATGCCACGTTTTATTTTTATTTTTTTTTTAATTTTATTTATTTATTTGACAGAGAGAGAGACAGCCAGCCAGAGAGGGAACACAAGCAGGGGGAGTGGGAGAGGAAGAAGCAGGCTCCCAGCGGAGGAGGGAGCCCGATGCGGGGCTCGATCCCAGAACGCCGGGATCAGGCCCTGGGCTGCAGGCAGACACTTAACAACTGAGCCACCCAGGCGCCCCTATGCCACGTTTTAGAACACCACGGAATGCTCAGTAAAATGCCATGAATTGTGTTCACTTCGACTTACTTTGAACCTTAGTTTTTTACTTTTTTAAATTTAAATTCAATTAGCCCACATACAGTACATCGTTAGTTTCAGATGTAGTGTTCAATAATTCATCAGTTGCGTGTTAATACCCAGTGCTCATCACATCACGCTTTTTAAAAATTTCCTTGAGAGCCAAATTCTTACTCTAGGTGGCAGCATACCACTGTTTGTTCCGATCACCTCCGGAAAGTTCCAAGTGGTTTCCACAGATCCAGTGGGAACACAGCTTTGTGAATAATCTTTCTATTCTTTCACAATATTGCCTCCTACTTTTCCTACTTTTCTTTGGATTGGTGTAAAAGCCGTCGTGTCTTTGACCAGCCTCAGACAATAGCTTAGAGTAATCTAGGTAAGCCCCTCGGCCGCAGTCCTTTCTTGGGATAGACTAATACCGTGTTTGGTAAAAAGCACTAATTAAATACATAAAAATCTCAAGAAGGGTCTGCACTTTAAAATATACTTTCAGTGCAACAACAATCAATATCTGAAACTAGAAATGCTGAAATTTTGTAGTCTTATACAAACATCTTTAACAGCGAAGTGTCACACGCATTCCCTTAGTTTTATTAAATCAATGATGTTGCATGCTTTCCCTCTTTTCAAACATCAGATTAAAAGGTCATAGGATTTAAGAAAAAACTTGATTACCAGGTATTCGAGTTATCGTGAAATCACAATCATTTCTTACCACATCTCCTTTGGGTGCCCTGGTCCAAGCCAGCATCCCCCACCGCCCCAGCCCCCTCCCTGCTCTCAGCTCCTTCTCTTATGCCCTCCGGTCCACTGGCCACACATCAGCCACAGGGAGCCTACTAAAAACAGAAGGCCACTAATGTCCTTCCTCCCTCCCCTCTCACGTAGGCCCTAGATGGCCCATCCTGCTCCCCTCCCCCCACCTCTCCTGCAGCCTCAACTCTCCCTCCCTGCCCTCACTTACCCTGCCCACTGCCCTCCTCACACACAAGCAAACCACCTCCACGCCTGTCACCTGCCCCCCGACAGGACATCACCCAGCTCTGTTCCCTCAGCCTAGAACACGTTCCTCCAAAATACCTCTACGACTCCTTCTCTCACTTCACTTCCTGTTCACACATCAACCCAAACACAGCTAAAGGAGCGGCACCCCCAGCTTCTGGATGCCCTGTCTCTCTATCCCCTTGGCCTAACCTTTTCTCTCCAAGTTCTTAACATCCTCCGAAATATTGTGCATTTACATGTTTTGATGCAAGAAATTTATGTATTTTTATATCTGTCTCCACAAAATTGAATATAGGTTCCACAAGGAACGGAGATTTTTCCATCTTTTTTTTTTTTTTTTTAAGTAGGCTCTATGCCCAATGTGGGACTTGAACTCACGACCCCAAGATCAGGAATCACGTGCCTTACGGGCTGAGCCAGCCAGGCGCCCCTAAGAGGAGGGATTTTTTGGATTGCGTGTCCCAGTGCCTGGAACGGCTCCAGTTGTTACAGGCACACATAGGTGCCAAGGAACTATGTGCTGGATAAGGAAATCGATTAATCAGTGTTTCTGCAAACTCTTTATTCCCCCCCGTCACTTTAACAAAAACACATTTAATATGGGTTTTGAAAAGCCGGTGCTTCTCATTCATTATCATTCCATCAACCAGGCCTAAGAACCCAATGTAAAAAAGTAGCCAAACAGGTGCCACTTACATTAGAGCACAACCAGCAAAGCGGTTGAGCAGATGACTGACAATCACGGCCAGTCACAAGCGAGGGGATCCCCTAAGCCACCGAGTGAACACACCAGACCCCTCAAGTCTTTAAAATCTAGTACACACTTCTGCTAATAACTATCAGCTTTACTACGAAAGAGCGTTGGGTAAAACGACGTCAGAGAAGAAGACCAATGGGGACAGTCAGCTATAAATGAGTTATTTTTGAGGAAACAACTTCGTACATCCGTGAGCTTCCCTGGTCTGCCAAAAATAAAATGGAGGAGGGGGCGCCTGGGTGGCTCAGTCAGTTCAGTGTCTGCCTTCAACTTGGGTCATGACCTCAGGGTCTTGGGATCGAGTCCCGCGTCGGGCTCCTTGTTCGGAGGGGAGCCTGCTTCTGCCTCTGCCTGCTGCTCCCCCTGCTTGTGTGCACACCCTTTCTCTCCGACAAATAAATAAAATCTTTAAAAAATAATAAAAAAATAAAATGCAGGTGGGCATCGGGAACCCATTAACCGTGTGCAGTCTGATGCTTGTTCAGTAAGGGTCAACACTCTGAAATCTGCAAACTCTCAAAAAGCCCCCAGGAACACTGTGTGTTCAAACACCCCCTGCCTTGGAATGACATTTGAACCAGCTTCATGGCCTGTACCAGGGACTGGAAACCAGGAACCCCTGGGCAGAATTCAAGGGGGGGGGGGGTAAACCTAGATGGTAAAAAAAAAATGACATCTTTATATGCACTAACCTGTAACTGAAACTTAGCATTCGAAGCAACTGAAACCTCCAATCATAAGTAAATGTAGGCAACAAATACAGGAGTATTAGCAGCCGCTGTGACCTTGTCACAAGTAAACATTACTTTCCAGGCACATTCTAGCTGCCACTACTATCTCCAAGTGCCATTCATACTCATCACGACCTCAAAACAGCGGTACCTATCAGATCTACCGCTACCTCTTATTATTTAATGAGCCAATAAATAAGCACCTATATTATCTATAATTTTAAGAATGTCTTTGATAATTATTTCAACATAATTAGGCCATAGGTAATCCTACGTATTTTATTTCATGCAACTGAAAATATTAATCTGAGAAGGGAGCTAGAGGCTTTACCAAGTTGCCCAAGCTATCTTTTTTTTTTTTTTAAGATTTTATTTATTTATTTGACAGAGAGAGAGACAGCCAGAGAGAGAGGGAACACACGCAGGGGGAGTGGGAGAGGAAGAAGTAGGCTCCCAGCGGCGGAGCCTGATGCGGGGCTCGATCCCAGGACCCTGGGATCACGCCCTGAGCCAAAGCAGACACTTAATGACTGAGCCACCCAGGCGCCCCGTGCCTAAACTATCTTAAGAACAAAACAGTTTAGGGGTGCCTGGGTGGCTCAATCGGTTAAGCGTCTGCTTTGGGCTCAGGGCGTGATCCCGGGATCCTGGGATTGAGCCGCTTGTGGTCTCAGGCTCCCTGCTCAGCAGGGAGTCTGCTTCTCCTTCTCCCTCTGCTGTCCCCCTTAATGTGCTCTCTCTCTCTCTCTCAAATAAATAAAATCTTTAAAAAAAAAAAAAAAACAAAAAAATTCAGAATCTGTTAATAAAAAGAGAGGTGAGTAAGCAATACTCACTTGCAATCCAAACAATGAAATTAATGAGTCTACGGCATTTGCTTCCTCGGGGATCTCTGAGCTGGAGACCTTTCGCAATGAGCAAGAAAGAATACCAAGCTCTCTTCACATTTTAGATTCTTTTAAAAAATTATAATTAGGACATCTGTCCAGCAACTGTAGCTACAAACAGACTGAGCTTGGCACATCTCCGTCTCCTACATTAGATGAACCACACAATGGCCAAGACTCAAAAGTAACAAGTGAGTCGATATAATTTCAAAGCCTGTGTCTCAAGCACCTACTATGAGGGACTATGAGGGGCACAGACGTCGGTCAGGTGCAATACATGCAAGTCATGAGCCCCTCAACGCAGATACATGGACGTTCGAGCAGCCATTCCAGTCTTATCGGCAACACGCTTTCCTTTTTTAATAAGGAACAAGGTTTTCTTTCCTCTGCTCAGAGAGAACAAAGTTGAGGCTCTTCCTCATGCCAGAGGGGGAAAAAAATAAATCAGCTACTCTCCGTTAAAAGTTCCCTCTTCTGTTAACACTTAATTATTTAGGCGATGGTTGAAAATAGACCCATCTTGATCTTCTTCCATTGATTGCGCGGCTCGGAAAAGCGCTGAGAACGCGCCGCCTCTCCGATTTCATCAGCAACACTTGAAGGGGCACGAGGGAACATTTCAGGATGATGGAACTGTTCTAAGTTACGGCCGTAGCCCTGGAAGCAGGACGGTATACACTGGTTAAAACGCCTCAAACTGTGCTTTAAAACTCGCCGAGCTTTAGCATATATAAAGGGAACGCCAAAAAAAAAAATTGACTGAAAACAGAGGGAGACCACTGGGGTTTAGGGTTTAAGTTTCCAGTTCTGCTTTCTGTGGTGCAACCACGTCTGAAGTTATCATTCACGTATCCGTGGCAAGCAGCTCGTTGGCCCCCAGAGGAATGACTAAGTGCAGAGAGAGAAGAACGAGTTCCAAGGTAGAGGCGCCTTGCTCCCCGAATGTCTCTTTCCTGGAACTGAAAAACGTATCACTCGGCCAACAAAAAAGGAACTTGTCGCTGCCTTGTTGCTACGACCACTTTTACTGAGCATCTATTAAGTACAACTGCGACCTCTAATCTTGGCAAAATCCTAGAAATGACGCACAGCTGACTCTTGAACAACGTGGGTTTGAACTGTATGGGTCCATTTTTACATACATTTTTCACAGAGCTGCAAATGTATTTTCTCTTCCTTATGACTTTTTCTTTAAGGTTTTATTTATTTATTTGAGAGAGAAAGAGAGAGAGAAGCCAAGCGGAGGGGGGGGGCAGTAGAGGGAGAGGGACAAACAGACTCCCTGCTGAGCAGGAAGCCCCAGTGCAGGGCTCGATCCAAGGACCCTGAGATCATGACCTGAACCGAAGTCAGACACTTAACCAACTGAGTCACCCAGGCGCCCCTCTTCCTTTGACTTTCTTAATAACATTTTCTTTTCTCCAGCTTACTTTATTGTATGAATACGGTACATAATGCGTTATAACATACCAACTGCGTGTTAACGGACTGTTAATGCTGTCGGTGAGACTTCCAGTCAACAGTAGGCTATGCGCAGTTCGGTTTGGGGGGAGTCAAAAATTATACTCGAATTTTTGGCAGTGCAGGCAGTTGACGCCCCTAACCCCTGCACTGTTCAAGGGTCAACTGTATTAGCGCCTCATTTTTTGCTGATACCACAAAGTGAGTAAGCAGTAGGGCTAATGTAAAACTCAGCTCTAGTTTAGAACCCAAGTCCCATAATGAAACTCAAACATACATAAGTGTCCCCAGGAATGGGTACAAGAACAGTTACAAAAGACTGGGACACAGAATCACATGGTGGCTTTTTCACCCCCACAGGATTCGACCCAACGATTTCAATATGCAGGTAGAAGTCACTCAACACTGGAGCTAGTCCTTTTCTTCTGACCACAGCTAGCTGATCTTTGAGTCACCAATTTAAAACAAAGGACTGCCAAAGCTGCAAGGAAAGCTAGGAATAGCAGCTAAAATTCTGAGAGTCGACTCTGGATATCAATTTTTCACGATCGCACGGCCTCGCTCCTTGCATAAATAAAGGTGGCATTTCTGCTCGGCAGACACATTGTGATAAGTAAGGCCGTCTTCACAAACTGTAGAGCTCTGAATGAGGCTCATTTATTTTAGAATTCGTTCCACTTCACCAGCCACAATTAGCACGAGCACACATATAATTTAAAAATAATCTCCCACAGAATGTACTTGGATAACAGTCATAAACATTACCAGCTCATAAATGTCCTCCTCGGGCTTCGGAACGTAGTGTTGCATTTTGTTTTCTATTAGAAATTTCAGACGCAGGTAATGAGCAGAATGATCCAGCTGATGTGTCTGGGACAAAAGAAAGGAAAAAGAAAAGACAATGTCTGTTCAGTAGTAAACAGGAGTAATTAGCACGCCACTGACATAGTACCATGTATCCCCCGGGAATTCTAGAGATTTCTCACTGCGCAGGGGGTAAGGTTTCTATACCTCTTAGAAGGTTTACATCTAACACGTAAACTTTAAAAGCATTTTCATTGACCAGATGAATAATATTCCATGGATAGCTAATGATTAAATGGAAATAACTGAGTCACATCTTCACTTCTGCTTATCTGAGTCATACTCTTTAACACTGGTTTTGCAACAAAACCCATCAGTTCAAAGAGGCCCTTCCACATAATTCCAAACATACAAAGGAGATTAAAGAAGGAAAGTCACAGAAAGGCAAGGAAGTATTCCCAATGACAGAAGAAAGCTGTGCCCTGGCAGAGTTGTTTTTCTAACCACATGGGGACACGGGACAGTTGTTAACAGTTCATTTGCAGGCGAGTCAGTGTGAAGACAAGGCATTTGGATTTCAGTCTTATTTATATACACCCCGAGTGAGACTCCCTCCGGGGGCAGTGTAGACGGGCAAAGATCCAGCTTTGGAAACACACTGAATGACTTGCCCAAAGAAAACAATTCTAAAATAGTTAAGGATTGAAATTTCCAGGCCTTCTCCTTTGGTCCAGAACGGGTCAACTGATTTGTCCCCTCTAGAAAGTCATTCTCGATTTAACGTTGTGGGGGGGAAAAGCTATAGTGGCAACTTGGTTTTATAAATAATCCTGAGTCTACATTCAAGAAGATGCAGAGAAAAAAGTAAGAAAATGCTCCTTGAAAGTTACACGGCAGCCTGAAAATGTATTGTTACAAAAGGTTTAAATCGAGTCATTTTTTTTTTAAAGCATTCATATCTTTTAGAGATTCATCCTAAAGTACTAGGAGATACAGATATGATGTCTGCAATTCGCTTCCAAAATAATCCAGAGCAGGGGGGGTGAAAGGGAGTTAGTAAACAGATGAAACATAATTCGGTAATCACAGAACCTTGGGGATAGATACACAGGAGTTCATGACGTGATTATCTACTCTTACATAAGTTTGAAATTTTTCATAAATATAAAATCTCTTCCCACTAAAAGCTCCACTGGCGAGAATTATTTCAATATAAGTGAAATCGATTTTGCATTGCTTTCATCCTCTTTCTGCTTACCCTACCCACCCCCCAAAAACATTTGAAAGGCCATGGGGCGCCTGGGTAGCACAGCGGTTAAGCGTCTGCCTTCGGCTCAGGGCGTGATCCCGGCGTTATGGGATCGAGCCCCACGTCAGGCTCCTCCGCTGTGAGCCTGCTTCTTCCTCTCCCACTCCCCCTGCTTGTGTTCCCTCTCTCGCTGGCTATCTCTATCTCTGTCGAATAAATAAATAAAAAATCTTAAAAAAAAAAAAAACATTTGAAAGGCCAAACTAAGATCATGCCAACAATTATTCCAATAATAGTCATTCAATCACATCTAACCAACTCTCTAGTGCGCCTGACACTGTGAGAAGCACGGCAGGTACAGAAATTAATAAGACACAAATGCAGCTTCAGGAGTGTGTGTGGCCGTGGGGAAGGGGTGTGCAGGAAATGGAAGGGGGGCGGGGGCGGCTTTGCTTATTACATAAATACACATGCAAGATAGGCATCCTGCGTTATTACAAAAGCACATTTCCAGAGAGTGCAAATGAGTTCGTTCTGAACACCCAGCAGAATGATAAAGAAGTTTTCTACCAGTAACTCTTAGGAACCCCCAACCTGCATCCTCTCCGGAGTCAAGTGATGGTCTGAATCCCCCTGTGTGATCACAGGCACCACTGAGCCAACACATTCCTGTGTACCTGGCTTTCAGCTCCATCTGTATTGGAGATCAAATGCTCAGTGTCTCACAGACCCAGATGGTTGGTGTCTAAGATAATAAGAGTGCCCGGGTAATCCAGAGAAGTGTAAAACAGGCAAGTTTTAAAGTATGCTATCTATTACTTGTGGGAGAGCTGCTGAGACAAACAACAAAATAATAATATTTAGGGTAATAGGATCAGAAAAGTTTCCCTCTAGAGATAGAAGCTACAAATGCTTCCCACCTACCTAGGTCCTCACTGAAATCTTTAAGAAGAAGAAAAAATTGTGGTTCACCATCTGTTTCTGGCTGAGGTGGGAAGGAAAGAGAAATGAAACTCCATAGGGTCTTGGTTAACAGGAACAAATCTACTTGGCAACCTTACTGTCATCTTTAATAAACGCTTTGCGGAGACTCCCAATGAGGCTGCCACTGAAACTGACAGTCTTGTGGAAGTTGGACCCGAACAGCAACCTCACCTAAGAAGCTTCTGGTTCCTGAACCCTTAGTGTGAGAGACAGACGGCCCAGTGTCAGGCACCAGAGATCTTAAGATGGTCCTGGTGAAGACTGGAGATTCTCATCACACCTTAAATGTTACTGTGCTGAAACAATTATACAGATGTACAGAGAATGACAAACGACAGCTGGCGAGGTACCTCACTTAAAGGAACACGGCAAAGACAACCAAAGAGCGATAAATACAACAAAGATAATGAGGCTGATTCTCGCCACCCTCCCCTCCACCACCGTCTTCTTCGTGAAGTTACAATAACGTCTTGATGATTTTGAAAAATAAAAATGGCACGTGCAACGAACAAAATTTTTAATGGTCTTACTTGTAACCTAGGCGCTCTTAGACGGGTGAGTAAACAGTTACCCTAAAAATGGGACATTGGATCCATATACCAGAGTGTCTATCATTTTGGTAAATATGTCTCAATTACAAGCCCTCACTAGTCATGGCTGCTCCAACATAAAGGCAAAATCCTAATGAATTAACTAATGAATTAAATCAGACCGTCAGAACTCTCAAGAAGAATTTTATGCTCCCCAAATATCTGCAAGTCAATACCAAAGCAGGGCGAGCAAATCACCATGTTCACAATACATCTTTGTGCAAAAAGAATTCCAAACATCAATGAATATTTTCACATCACAATTCTAAATATTTGGCCTGCTGTAGACTAGTAAAACATTCAAGAGAAAGCTTCCTAACTCAAGAGAAATTCAGCGAGGGAAAAATTTAAGCGGTACCAATCTGTTTGCCGACATGCATTCACTTAAGTTACTCAGACAGCATTTGATTCATTTTGAGGCCATGTAGCCACAAGTAATACCCGAAGATAAATATTACCATAGAACAAGTATCAGTTCAGCTGGCATATTTTTTTTAATTTGCATCTACGTCAAAGGATGAAAGAGTAAAACACAATGCAGCTTCTTTTTTTTTTTCAGTAAATAGTCTGAGCCAGTTATAACAGATAATGATGTGATCTTTCAATCCACATGGGTGTGCTCTTCCATTTTGGTCCAACCTCTCAGGGAAACGTAAAAGCATGCAGTTACCACATACAGAAATCCATGCACACACACGCACACACACATACACACACACACACACACACACACACACACACACACACGTACGTGCTACTGTGAAATTTCCAAAAATATTTATCCTCCCCTTCAAGGTGACCTTTATTTTTTTTAAAAGCCAATGGTTATTAGAATAATCAAAGTCATAAGCCAACATAGGGATGGCATGAAATAAAATTCGTCCCAGGGCCACACGTGAATTATATCAGTGAGTTATGGACGAATGAATTTTTTTGCAATTATTTTGGTAATTGCAGTGATGAGACTGTATCAAAAACCCATAGGCCACTGTGGTTTACCTGCTATATTTAGCAACAATCTTTTTCGTAACATCCATAACATGAACTGTACATGAAATGTAGATCTTGAAACATTTACTCTACCAGAACTTGACTGGTGCTCGGATGGCAGATGACAAACTGATGGGAAATGATGTGGGTCAGATAGAATAGGAAAGAGAATGAGCTGAATGCAAGAGACAGAAGAAAGAGATTGATTATTAAATATTAGAAAAACCATCCATCACCAACATTGAGAATGACAATAAAGAAATAAAAGACAGACATTCTGACAATCACCTTTTTTTTTCAGTCCCTCCTCCAAGAGGAAAAAAAAAAAAAACCACTCACCATTAATTAGATCATTAATAATATGTGGCACTGTTTCCCCATTATCTCTTTCCCTCTTAAGAATAAAACTGTCTCCGCTAATTACAATAAAGTGTTTTCCAAAGAAGAAGCCAGCTTTAGAAGGCACCTGGCTCTCGGCACACTATATAATTTATCCTGCATGGGTGCTTTTCCAGAGAACATCAATTTCTTAAAGTGCACACAAAAGTTTTCCATTTTTAAACTCGTGACACTTAAGCTTGTCCCACACCATGTTGTTTTTGTCTTTATTTCTACATTCAGGGAAAAAGAGCCGAGCATCCAAGGAAAATTGGGCAGGATGACCTTCTGTGGTTAGAGAAAGGGATCTGTGTCCTCATGATGCCATCAAAAGCCTTTCGAGTGACAGAAATAGACACTTTACATGGGGACAGGTCCAACTATCTATCCAAAGACTGTCTCTAGTTGCCGTGACCATACTATTCTTCATTCCTTGGGTTTCTATCAAGGCAACCACTTGAAAAGTACCTAAAATTGGGCCCATCACTATTTTCCCCACTCACTGTTCAATTTTCCACCAATCAATGGTCACTGCAAAACTGTGACCTACCCTCCCGTCCCTAATTGTGTCTAGGCTGATGGATACAGGAGGCACTAAAGCAATGCCATCCCAAAGAAGGACCCTCCAGAGTTTGGCTTATTAAAAAAAAAAAAAAAAAGCACCAGAGTCCTACTTTTGACACCTTCAGCCGCAGTTCTGAGAATAACTCCCACAGCTCTGCAGAATATTAATGGGTCTCTAAAGAATCGTGCTAATCTATAAATAAAAGAATGCAGAAATCCTCAATAGGCCAATTTTGTTAAGTAATTAAAATGAAAAATGTGAACAGAAATACCATTATCTTCAAAAAGCTAGAATTCACGTCCATGAAGGATTCAAAGCATGTAACAGAGTATCATTTATTTTTAACACCTATGTGGGGGCTGCTTTTAGCTTTGTCCCGAAACAAATGGTCCTTCTACATTTCTTGCACATAAGGCTTATTTGAGCCAGACTGTTTCATTTCTCCCACTCATAGAAAGAGCCATATTTTTTTCTTTACAAAGGCCCTAGTGATTTGTTTTCTTTAACAAATTCAAAAATTGCTGATTGTAGGGTTACATACAGCATTGAGGTAACTTGCCCAAGGAGTGAAAGTTAGGCAGTGTTTATAAACCATTGTGTTGAGTGAGGAGGTCCTCAGAATGTCATTGTCTCCATCCAACTTGTTCCAGGGCAAAATTATGCCAGAAAGGTCTGTGCTTGCCCCTTTCGTGGCCCCGGGGAAAACCATCACACTGTCTAAAGACTATGTTCTAGATTCTTCTGACCCTGATGTACCATCCTTCCTGATCACTGAGCAGGAGGACACACCCAGGCTTTGAGCAGCCAGGTGGATGTGGGTTCAGTCCCTCCTTTGCAACCAACTGCGATGTGAACTCCAGGCCAGGAGCTACAGCTCTCTGGGCCTCACCTTCTCCAACTGTATAATGGGGAGGGCGTCAGTTCTCTCTCACAGTTGATAGGACTACTAAATAGAACTGTTAGTGCTATCAATTGTGTGAAAGTAAAAACAGGCCCATGAGAAAAGCTCTTTTCTTTCTTCTTTTGCTTCCCTCACTCAAGGGACTTCATCTGGCTACCCGTCAGGGGCGAAAAAAATAACACCATGTTGACCTTGAAAAAGATTAGGAAGTTTCTCAGCTTAAAGTGAAAGCAGAGAAAGTGAGCTCAGGCATTTGTCAAACACACACACACACAAAGAGGCGAATGCTGTGTTTTATAGGAAAGGGAGTTTCCCATCATGGAGGTCAAACATATTTCTTCCAGCTTTTCCCTCCCCAGATGCCATGGTGTGGCAGCCACTGTCAAAAAGCAAGTTACACACCCCACACGCAAGATACCATTGAATATGTGTGTGTGTGTGTCTGTGTGTGTGTGTGCAGAAATCCGAAGGGAAGGTAAACGCCAGCCTGTTTCTAGACGCCAGCATTACTTCTAGATCCTGTAAGAGTGGGTTTCACTTGCTTTGTTCTTCACCCAAATTTTCTAAAATGTTTGCAATGCGCACGTGATACACTTATTACCAATCAAATACACATATTGAAAGAAGCTACTTAAAAAGAATCCCCCCTCCTCCCAAAGCCAGAGAATTCACTTGTGCTTATTATGCGTTTACGATCACAAAGGAATCCGAAGCTTCTCTAAGAGGAAATGGAGGTACACTGGGAATGCCCTCCCCTCCCGCACGCCCCTCAATTCCATGTGTGCCCTGGAAGACTCCTCCAGCCCCCTCTGCTCCTCTCAAGGAAACGACCCCAAGTACTCTCCTACCTTGCAGATCAGCTCCAGGGTGTCCCGGGCAGTGTCCCCGGGCCGGACGACTGTGAGGGCTGGCTGATTATTTGGCAGACAGAACCAGGACGGAGTGAAATACTCATGGACCCAAATGTCACAGTCAGGACTGTGCTGGTGGACGCTGGGCAAGACCATTTCTTTTTCCCTCTACGGTAAGAAATAAAGTTAGCGAGGCAATAATAGTCAGGCTTTGCTATCTTAGATCCCCAGATTGTATACAGGGATTAATTGTTCCCATGAACATGGTCCTGGTGAGCAGAAATGGTAGCACTGGTTAAGGAGAGAGGGGAATATTCAGAGACAGGAAGAAACTACTGAGAGAAGAGCTTTAATGGAGGAAGGAGAGAGTCCTTAGACACAGTTTCTTAGACCTGGTCCACAGCATCCACGGGTGGGCAGTGTGTGAGTGAGTGGGCACCGAAATTTGGAAGAAAGAAAGAAAGGGATGACCCACTCAGCTCAGTTTTCTTGCTCTGATTTCTTCCACCAACCCGCCTCTATTTAGAGCAGGGATTTCCCACAGCAAGAATATCTACTGTGTGAGTTCTATGTTTCAAAGACAACAATGAGGCCCCAAGGATATTTTTAAAGAAAAGATGACGCTCCAGCTCTCATATTTACAGGGAGCATCTTCTCTGTGCTTGCATTTGACCAGCACAGTTCCAGGAGGGAGACAGCTCCATTTCCCAGATGAGGTTCAGAGAACCTCGAGGCATGAGCTTTCTGGCCTTTTTAGGCTGTTGCCACACTGCATCCTCTCCACCACTCTGCCTGAGGGCCAGGGAGTAGCAACAAGTTTGTAAGGATGGGAGAAGACATGTCTTATGTACGCATTTAGCAGCTGGGTTAATCTCAGCATGAGCAGCTAAAACACTCCATAGCAATGAAATAGAAGCCCAATCTCTTTGAAATAAGCAAACAAAGAATGATGTCAGATTTCAGCAATGCAGAAAGAATACTGATGGGCAAGATGTGCTTTGATAAAACTTGATTATTGGTTTAAAACCAAGCCACCCATCAGTAAATACATATCTATAGGCTACCAAGAACAAGGCTGGTATTAGCAAATTATAAGAAGAAACAAATTTCCAAACAAAGGCTGAGAGGTGGTAACATAACAACTTCCATTCATAAAAAGAACAAATCCTAGAATGGGGGACATATTTTTGTAAGAAAACAATTTCAGCTCTGGCTTTGAATGATGTCGCTTGTGCAAATAAACTGAACCCCAAGGAAGGATTGGCAAAAAGCAATCAACTTGGCTAAATCCCATTAACTAAAATTGGAATCTTCCTACTGTCCCCACACACCATGTTAAATAAATGCCCCTTAGCACTGGATCGGCCCAAGTTTTGCATCTAAACTGCTCTTTGAGATCAAGGCATTCTAGCCAAGAAGTGGAATAAAGAAGTGTCTCCGAGAAACGGAAAAACAAAAGAGACACAGAAATCCAAAGGAAAAACATTTGCAGGTTCCAGGATCTGTGTGCCTGGAGAGGATATCCCAACATTAAAAGTGAACTAATAATAGTATGCAAGATGAGTTACCTAACTTCAGAAATGGCTTCATTAACATTGAAAACTGTGCTTGGATTGCACGGAGGTACAGTGATTTAATGATACCAGATCTCATCAGAGAGTGAGAGAGTTTTTCAAAGAGAGCGCCGTGGATGGGTATTTCCAAGGACAGCTGCCTCTGCACCCACGATGACATAATCCAGGGGTAGGCCAAGTACAAAAGTGAGAAAAGGCCTGCCTGTGGCCACTCGTCTCTCCTCCCCCTCCAATGGCCCGAACTCCCCATCGCACTCTGGTTTCAGAGGCCCGGCTGCATCTAGAACGCGGGGCTGTGCTGCTGATGACCGCCACTGCTTGGTTGCATGGCAACCGAGGGCTGAACTCTCTGTCATATTGATTCCGAGTCCAAGAACCAGGGGATCATTCCAAGGTCGCATTATCAACATCAGAACCCCCCGAACAAAGAGGTTGCTGGTAGCACTACTAGGGTCTTTAAAACTCGGGATATCCATTCATTTAGAGGCTCAAAAAAGTGGCCCAGGAAAAAAAAAATCAATATTCTTTATGGGCTTTCAATCAGAGCAGTTTGACAACCCCTTTTAAATCCAAGCACAAGGTTGGAACAAGTCTGTGAATCTTTAATTGAATACTTGTCTTCAGGAGGCAAATGCATTTTTTTTTTTAAGAATATACCATCGGAACAGTTCTTTGAAATTAATGGGAACAAAACAGCATGTGTGGGCAGAGAGGGAGGGCAGTAAGAACTCACTTCTTGGGAATGAAAACTGGATATAAAAGGATCGGCAATGACAAAATACTCAGCTCCCCAGAACCCAAATTTTGTCATAAATTGTAAATGGGAAATAACACACCCAAATGATAAGTATTGAGATGTGATGTCAGCAGGAGTATGTTCATAGTGTTAGCAAGTTTTAAACATAAAATGCTTTTCCATCTTTTACTGACCTGTTACATAACTTGGAAGATCTGATCATTTCGGTATTTAACAGTCCACTTAATTTTAGGATCCCAAGAAACCACTGAATTGTGTGAGGCTGATACATTTGCAGTACTTTTAGAAAAGGAATGTGTTTATTTTTACCTTGCCATCCGGAACAGTGTCATCAAATATTCCCTCTAAAGATTTCTTTACAGCGTCAGTTCCCTCACCGAACACCTGCGTGTACAAAAGGGTCATCTTAGAAAGAACCTTGGGTGGGAGGGCAAAGGAAGCATGGGAAGGGGGATGGAAAATGGACACGGCTCTTAGAAAACCTTGCAGAAGCTTCCAGATACTCCTCTATCAGATCCATAAATAGGGAACATAATTCATGGTGGCAGACCATGAAAAACATGTTCCTCTAACTGGATCACTTCCCATATCTTTGACAACTCAAAAAAAAAAAATTAGAAGAAAAGAAAAAGTTAGCTTTTAGATCTGGGTAATTCATTTAGATTTAAAGACAATACGCTTGCAAAAGCAATGAGCCAGTTTGTTCACACTGAAGAGTTTCAGCAATTCCCTCCTAGACACGATCAAGTATTTATCAATAATTAACTTTTCATACTCTGTGGAGTAGAAACTGAAAGCATACATTTCTAGTACTTTCCACAACACCACAGAAAAGTTTTTTTTTTTTTTAATTTAAAAAGCAGAAATTCGTCTGTTCTTTGAAATTAAATGAATTCTACTAAGTAGTCAAAATCTAAACATGTAGACAGGAGAAATTACCTATATTGGCTCTAAACCAATCAGGTACTGTCAGGATAACCCAGACGATTAAGAAAAAGCCTTTCTAGGGGCGCCTGGGTAGCACAGTCGTTAAAGCGTCTGCCTTCAGCTCAGGGCGTGATCCCGGCATACCGGGATAGAGTCCCACATCGGGCTCCTCCGCTATGAGCCTGCTTCTTCCTCTCCCAGTCCCCCTGCTGTGTTCCCTCTCTCGCTGGCTGTCTCTCTGTCACAAAAATAAATAAAATCTTAAAAAAAAAAAAAATTAAAAAAAAAAAAGAAAAAGCCTTTCTCCCGATGCAAATGAGATTGATAGAAACAGACAATTTTGTGTCCGTTTCAAAGTACTGAATTAGTAAGTCAATTCCTGTTGGGTGTGCTTATGGCAAACCAAGAAGCTTTCTTAAACCCTTACTTTAAGAGACAGCAACAAGAATTGCTTATAAGACGTTGCATCACCCTTTGATTTTTGAAATACGTTAAAACATTCTCTTGGCTTCTGTTAACTCGAGTAGCCCACGTCAGCAGCAACCGGACTATAACATAACCTGGCACCGATAAAGGAGAACCACGTGAACCAAGGTTTTTGATAGAAAAGAAGTTCAAATGAACTTGCCAACTGCGAAGTCCTGGCATCTATTTTAGTGGTGGTCTGAGTCACCTACCATTGCACACAAAAACACCACCACCTCCCAAACGGAGAGGGGAGTTCTGACTCTGAATGGCCCCTTCCTGTGAGTTTAAGCAAGAGCCACCAAGTCTCTTGTGTGATTTTGAGGATGAAATAATGACTTACCAGGGCACCTGGGTGGCTCAGTCGGTTAAGCGTCTGCCTTCGGCTCAGGTCATGACCCCAGGGTCCCGGGATCGAGTCCCTCATCCCTGCTCAGTGGGGAGTCTGCTTCTCCCTTTCCCCTCTGCCTCTCCCCCTACTCCTTCTCTCTCGCTCACTCCCTCCCTCAAATAAATAAATAAAATCTTAAAAAAAAAGAATGAAGGGCTTTCCTCTAAACTTCTTCGGATTTACACAGAAGTAAACCCCCTGGTAACAACCTTGATGTTTCGCCTTCTCCAAAGACCACAGAACACACCGCACGATTGCTCGGTCCAAGCTACCTTACCATATGCTCACCTGGTCTCCTGCAAATTCCATCAAGAATACAGACAACCTACATTTGAATGGTGAGCATAGTGGTCAGTTAAGAACGAGGAACATCAGTTTTCAGGATTAATGTCTCTTTTAAATTTCAGTTCTTAAGCAAACTAACGGCTGGAATTGTCAGAAATACTGAGGCCTCTTTTTAGCAAGTCGGTCAACTGGCCTCTCACTTTGCATAACTGCACAGAGCAAACAGGTCAAATTCGGAACCCTAGCCGTGACCTCCAAAATGCTCAGTGCCTCACTTTGCAGCCACCATCATCCATGGATCCAACACTCTCCTTCTCCTGAAAACACCAACACCCGTGTTCCTTCAGTCTCTAAAACCTGAGCCCCGAGACACTCGTTTCACAAAGCCAACGGAGGAGGATGACAATGACAATGGGGACAGGTTCCTAGATGTGACTCTAGCAGGATGGCGTTCTGGGCGAGAAGGGGTAAAAGGGACAAGGCCCCCGCATCTGGCGACACAGGCCCGACCCCACACCGCTCTTGGTGGTGCCATTCACCACGTATTGAGATCCCCTGCGGGCCCCAGCATCTGGGTGGAAGGCAGAGGAGCTGCCCATTTAATGCCAACCCCAAAAAGTCAAGGGCAAAGAAACCATCCAATTTCCCTGGAGGCTGCCTCTGATCCCGCGCCAGAGGCAGCTTAAAAAACTCTTGTGCTCAGGTGCCCACTTGGCTTCATCAACAAGCCCTGCTTTTTTCTGAAGACTCAGGATGAATTGTGCACTTGCGGAGGTCTATAATTAACCAGGGTTTGGAAAGGCTGCCAGTGGGGAGACTGCAGCTTGGTGATGGACTAATGGCAGAGTTCAAAGTCAGGAGTACGCATTATCTACTAAAAGTGTCCAGCGCCACCAACTTCTTCGTGTCAACTCCCTGATTTGAAACAACAACCCGTATCCACAAAGACACACGCACATGCTCGCACAAAAGCCCAACGTGAGCTGGCCGCGGCAGCCTACCTGATTGATGCTGGGGCGCCCCTGCTTCTTTTTGGAGGTAGTGTCCAGACCCCAAAGGGAAGAAAACCTGCTCCTTCGCTTGCTTGCAGATCTGGACATGGCCTGAGTACGACGTCTCACTCCGGTCTCACCAGTGCGAGCTGCCACCTGAGGACATCGACGAGAGACAGGTGTCAGGACCACTCGCCTGCTCCTCGGGGTCCCCACGAATCGCGCCTCCAGGGAGCGGCTCTCCACTTGCTGGGTGCGATGCTGCCCAATTCGTGAATTACTTAATAAAGCCAATTAGATCTTCAAATTCATAGAAATTAAAAAAAAAAAAAAAGCCAACATGGATCCCACTGCCAAAGCATTTCATGTCTAACTCCTACACATTGGGATGTTGAGGGCTCTTCATGGATTTAAAATATAACTGAAAAGTTGGCAAACTCAATCACTGTCTGAAATCACCGGGAAAAAGAGTAATATGTAAAATAGTCACAGAATGTATAGGTTCTGTTTCCAAGAAGTAGGTGCCCTTCTGGTCACAGGATTGAACTCGAGCAGCCAGTTAAACTAACCATGCTATCTTGAGGTTCTCTCCAATAGCTACAGAGCTGTTTCTACATTCTAGAAAAATGGTGCCCAAACAGCGCAAACGATACATGTCGGTTCCTGTGATTCCACGTGAAAAAGCTAAATTCACCAGTTCTTCCACTAATTTTCTCAGAATCACACAATTCCCTTCTTAGGGAAGTGATAGTGGCCCCCCAGTATCATTCTCCCTCTACCTGAGTCAGAGAAACCCCCCGGGTAGCTGAGCTCATGGCCACCCAAAGTTGACTTATTTTCCTTTGCAGCAGGACATGCGCTTGTGGCTAAGTTCTGGTCAATGGGAGATGAGCAGCAGGGCTCTTTGCAACCTCCCAGAACCATCCTCGAGAGGTGGGAGATTTCCCCTTATCCTTCACTTCCCTCTTTCTCGACAAAGGAAGGGCCATATGCTAACTAGCTAGTCTAGGACATTCAGACAGAACCGTTTCCAAGGATGGCAGAACAACCAGATGGAAGGGACCTGGGTCCATGAACATGGTAAAGCCACCTTATTAGACTTATATGTCCTATGTTTAGGCAAAGGGGGAATAAAAATTTTTGTTTTATTAAAAAAATGAACAAACAAACCAAGGGAAGCTAAACTCTGTTGAGATATTTGCAAGATGCCAGCAGCCCGGACAAATATTTCTGAGGGCATCACCCCAAGTTTAAACCCGCCTCTGGGACCAGGGCTCAAGTAGACGCTACATCTCTGTGAGGACTCCACACTTTCCCAGGCACACATTCATGCTTGAGTGCGTCCTACGGGGTATAAGCAAAGTTCCAGGAGCTTCAGGGAACTTCTGCCAGGAGGTCTCACTAGGCCACCCACAGGCTTTCCTTTCAAATAAGGGAGTGCCAGGAGGTACGGCCAGTCAGACTTGAAATGAAACCTCCCCACCCATTCTTTGTTGCTGGAGATGAGTCTTGGAACCTCCTTGTCACGGATTCCCACACGGGCCACTCCCAGCGTGATGGCTGCCAACTGGCAGCAGGTCTTGGGGATCAAACACTGTTGGGTAACATCAGGGGCTCCCCAGCCATCAGCACGGTGCTTAGAAGGATACACCTCTCTGGGCTTTAAAGTACTCTGGAAGCTCTATGAGCAGACTGGCCAAGATACTAAAAACAGGAATCCAAACAGCTTCTCTGCATGGGTATCAGGGGGAAGATCTTGGTCCCAAATGAAAACAGGCAGAGGAGGTCTTGTGTGTTCCCAGCTTGGCAAAGAAGAAAACCCAGGTCCAGGCAGATAAAAATACCACGTCCAAGACCACATCACAGAAAGAGTTTTTTGTTTTTTTAAAGACTTTATTTATTTATTTGACAGAGAGAGAGACAGCCAGCGAGAGAGGGAACACAAGCAGGGGGAGTGGGACAGGAAGAAGCAGGCTCCCAGCGGAGCAGGGAGCCCGATGCGGGGCTCGATCCCAGGACTCTGGGATCACGACCTGAGCCGAAGGGAGATGCTTAACCGACTGAGCCACCCAGGCGCCCCATCACAGAAAGAGTTCTAATTTAGGATTAGGCTCAAGGTGTTGAGACAGGAGACAAAAACCACAAACCAAAAGGCACATTTTTATTTTAAATAGATAACCATTTTTCTCTATTCTCACCACTTTTTCAAAGGTCAACACAAGTTGTAAAAGGAATAGCATAACATGTGAACATACATACACACTCACAGGACTGTGTCAACGATCAGTTAAGCTTATCATCACAAAATGAGGCCAAGAACCACTAAACAAGTGGTGTTCAAGTTAAAAATCCTAGAGGGAGGGGCGCCTGAGTGGCACAGCGGTTAAGCGTCTGCCTTAGGCTCAGGGCGTGATCCTGGCGTTATGGGATCGAGCCCCACATCAGGCTCCTCCACTATGAGCCTGCTTCTTCCTCTCCCACTCCTCCTGCTTGTGTTCCCTCTCTCGCTGGCTGTCTCTATCTCTGTCAAATAAATAAATAAAAAATCTTAAAAAAAAAAATCCTAGAGGGAAAAAAATGCCCATTTGGTCTCGTATTTATGTATCTACTTAAGAGCAGATAAATCCATCCGTAGATACACATACATACAGGCAGCCATATGTAAATATACGGCCATCAATCAACTTGTTTATATATACATATATATACATGTATTATTACTTGTTTCCTTCCTTCGCAGCACACGTCAATACCTGTATCTACCATGTCTATTTAATTGCTTATTTATTATGCATCTGCCCCCCCCCCCGAATATACTCTCCAATAGGAAAAGAACTCTGGGTCGTTTGCTGCAATAACCCTAATCATAAGGAGAATAACTGACATATGCCTGGCCTCACATGTATTTGTTGATTGAATGAATAAAATAAATAAACCAGCATCACAAAGCAAAAGCAGAGCTCCTACATAACGTGGTTATGACAGTAACTCCTTAGTTTACAATTCGAGAAGAACAGAGTCCGGAAGAGAAACTTCTACGACCATAAATAGTCTCCGTTCCCGGCTGACTAGTTGGTTTAGTCTGTTTAACCAATGGGCCCTTCACTGAGGGTTCTCACAGTAACTATTCCAAACTGCTGGGGGCCTTGTAAACTGCTAAAGTTAAGTGCTACCTCCAACACAATAATGACCCAAAATAAGCGAAGGGATCTGGGGGTGGGAGGGGGGAAGCTGGCAAAAGAACTAGTTGACAGGAGCTCAAGAGTTTCTCAATGATCTGTGCCCAGACAATGCCTCCCTTTGTGGCCGGAACCTGATTACTCTATCATTCTGCTCATCTGTGCAAACAAGAACAATGATAACCTTCTTTCAAAGAATACAGCGGGGACCCTTCAGTTAATTACTGAAAATCACTGAGCATTATGGGAAGCCCTCCTGGTGAATGGGACTTAAATTGTAGCCCAAATCTCCCCGCCCGCAACCCCCCCACCCCCAGTCCGGCTGCCCTCACACCTCCTTCTCCCATGCCCCCCACACTTAAAAGAAGAAGAAGAAAAAAAAAACTCTGGACAAAGGCTAAATTGAAGCCTGTTTCAATCCCAAGGAAAAAAAAATTCCCTGGGGTCAAATGACAAGGAGAGGAGGAAAAAATAAGTATCCAATAAATCAGACTGTAAAATTCCGTGCCTGGGATCTCCTACAGGAACCGCAGCAACAAACAGGAACAGATACCTAACAGGCTCGCTGGACTGGTTCTGTCTGAAGCGAATCCCCTCATGGAAAAGAGAAGTTTGCAAGGGCATATAGACGTATGGGCACCCAGATTCACGCTGCACATGCAGCTGGGGGCGGGGGGACCAAAGGAAAGAGAGCTGCACATAAGGAATTAAATCATTTTCTTTAAAATCACTGACCAAAAAGCCTAAGTGACTAACCCTCCCATCTTGAGCTGGCCAGACTGTAACAGCCTGCCCATCAAAAAGAAAAGCATACACAAATCACAGATATTGAGGTAGAGGAAATGAGACGGTCTGAAGATAAATTATGGAAGGGTAGTAATACAGGGACTTACTTCCCCGTTTCAGAGAAGTTAGCTCTGATGGCTTTGAAGAAAATAAGTTGTAGGTAGATAGCGAAATTTTTCTTCCAAAAAATCTCATCAAGCCCAGGAAAAGGAAAAAGCCATCTGGATGCTTGGGGCTTAGAATTAATACGGAATCCGCATCACTGGCATCATGAGCTCCCTTCACACAAATGCCACCTCGGTCTAGGACATTCTTGCGGTGTGGCAAACAAGAATTTGTATCCCGATAATTTTATTTTTTTGGTAGAATAGGCAAACTGAGATTTGGTCAAATTACAAATTGGTGTCCAAGTCTCAGAGAAACAGTCCTAGAGCCTCAAACTGAAAACCATTTGCAAGACTTTTTCCTCACAGTTCGTTGACCCATCACTACAAAAAAAAGGGGGGGGAGGATTTAATAGCTATATGGAGAGGTGGTAGCCAGGGAGACCAAGAGAGACCAAGAGCTGAGCTGTAATTAGCAGAACAAATCAGGATGCCAGTTTTAATAACTCCAGAAATTGGTTTAAGACTTCTTTAAAAATGTAAATCTACCCCTAATTATCTGAATGATGACGCTAATCTATTTATAAAGAATACAAACGCCTTTGACTGAATTACAGCCCTGAATTCAATTGAAGGGTACAGCTGACACGGCAAGCCAAGAGCAGCACAGCTAAGGTTTTCCAAAGCAGTTTCTGGAACCTGAGCCTTAACATTTAATTCCGCAGCAAATGCGCTAAGGTGCGGTACATTCTAAGTGGGTGTTGACTTGGACAGGCTGAAACCATGTTACTCGCACAGCAATTTTTGAGAAGAAAGGAGCCAAAAGTACATAAAGCTGTTCGCAATTTAGCAAGTACATAAAATTACAGATTGCAAACACACAACACAACGACACAATCTGCCTCTCTGGAGGTCAGAGGAAAATTCTCTCTCCCAAGCAAATACGTATGTTGGGCTGGAAAATCATGGAAGATCTTTACCTTCCTCCAGTGCATCCGGTGTTTATGACTGTAAAGAACTGATTTCTGGAATTATAATATTTAAAAACAAAGTGAGAAGGAAGATCTCCCAAGAGATCTATGTTCACTATATGGTGTCTATGTTTTTGTGCATGTGTGTGAAAGAGAGAGAGAGAATGCATTTATGTATGAGAGAGTTCTCCACTTGACATTTCCATGAGGTTAATATAAAAAAATCTGTATTTTGATCAAAACCAGGACACTGCCTAAAGACGACATGAGTTATCAACAAACCCTACATGCAGAGATCTGTTAAGAGAATACCATTCATATCTTTTTTGACAACAATTGAGGGCCCATCAAGAGAGGCTTAAGTAATAAATTTCACAACAGATTCAAATGAAGATCTGTACCCACTGCAGAGGGAGGACATGTCAGAAAACTAGCAAAATACATAGCAGTAAACTAGAAAAACACTTCAGAGACTCTCGTCAAGTCCTGCTCAGTATTAACAGTCAAGATAAATATTTCTTAAACACACCTCGGCTTCTACTCACCAGGGCATGAAAGGATGATACAGAAAAGATCCCAAGACGGCCCATTGCCACCTTCGTTGGTCGGCTTGCAAAAGCAAGTAGCCTTTTGGGGTTTGGCAGTTCCCCACCTTGGAGGCTAGCTAAGTAACAGCGGTAACGAAATAGGTCCATTTGGAACTGTTCAAGATTTTGCTCCCAAACAAAGATCTACAGTGGTGAAAAGGTGAGTAAAAGGAAAACAAACGTTAACAACTTCATCCTACAAAAACGTTACAAATCTGTATGTTCTCAAGGTACTGATTATAATCCTAAAGGGTGAACAACAGGTACGCTAAGTTTCTTAGGAAACAGCAGCTAGAATCTTACTGTTTTCATAATGCGTTTTTGTTTTTTGTTTTTTGTTTTTTTTTTTTTTTGCGGCAAAGATCTACAGTCATACATTCAGTTTGGTAAACAGAAAGTATATGTTAGTTGCTCTGTGTCCTCCCGTTACAGATGTCACGTGTGTGGGCTATTCTAGCCCATCGGCTCCAAGCTCTGGGCCAGAAACTCAAGGACGTCAAATATGTAGGATTTCTACCACTGGAGAATTCCAGAACTTACCAAGAGATGACTTCTTATAGAAAGACAAAGAAAAAAAAAAGAAAGTGAGGTGAATTAAAGACCACAGGCAATGAGACCAGGAGCTTTTGGGAAGAGGTCATGGCAGACAGTACAGTAGGGGAAGCAGAAAACACTAGAAGGTGAAGACTGACGCTCTGGAATGTAATTCCAACCACAGAGTATATCCAACATATGTGTCCTCATTTTTCAAAATGGCAAAGCAATACCTACTTCCTAAGACTGAAGTGATATTTAGACGACATCATGCAAGAAAACGACTTGGTACAGGGTCTGGTATACAGTGAAGGCTCAGTGATGTTAACGGTGATATGGATAATGATTAATGGCGGACATCGACTTTTTACTTGGACTTGAAAGTGTTAGCGTACATGCATGTTCACAGCACTATTCACAACAGCCAAAGTGGAAATAGCCCAAATGTCCATCAATGGACAAATGGATAATCAAACTGTGGTATGTACAAAGATCCACTACAGTGTGGATAATCCCAAAACAGGACGCGAAGTGAAAGAATTCACACACCAAAGGTCACATATTATGTAATTCCGCTTACATAAAATGTCCAAAATGGGTGAGTCTGTTGAGGCAGAATGCCAGGAGCAGAGGGGAGCAATTTGACAGGTACGGGGTTTCCTTCTGGGGTGAATGACATTGTTTGGCAACTAGACAGACGTTGTGGTGGCTCAATATAGTGAATGAACAAAATGCCGCTTGAATTGGACACTTTGAAACGGGTAATTTTACGCTATGTGAATTTCACCTCAGTGACAACAAATACAGTGTCAGGTAACAGAGGGCGAGAACCATGGGAAACCACAGCTGGCCCATTCCATCAACCTTTCCAATGATTTAAATTCACTTCCTCACATAATTATTTCCTAAACATTAAGACAAAGTTTCATAGCATGACTAGACGGCTATCACTGACTTGAAAACAACTGGGAAGGCAAAAATGTCCTCTGTCACCTCCCTCCATCTTTCCTGACACTTATGCTCATACACTTCAACCACACGCACGTTTTTTAAAACACACTCTACCTTTTCTAAATGGACTGCGGAGTCGGGAACGCATCCCACCACAGCCGAGCTCCGCGTCAACCTGAGCAGGTGGGGAAGGCAAACTGCAGACTTTGCCATTTCTCAGCTGCCCTAGAAGGAGCACGCCACTGGTGGGAGCGGGACGCCTCCTCTATTAGACGTCTGTTTCTCCCTCGATGTAATATTGCTCCCTTCCGCTCATAACAATCAGCTGTGAACGATGGGTGAGGGAAACTGACAGTCACAATAAAGAATTTAGCAGCCTGGATGACAGGCTGACAACGACACAACCGATGACGCTCTGTGATTCCAAGGAGCGGAAGGACTTGAAAGACCTCACCCTCCCGCCCCAGTCTAAACACAGAAGAAGGATTACCTGATCTAATATGGTTTTCTTCTTCTTTGAATCAGTGACTGAAGACAGCTGCATTTCGCCCATTTTCTTCATCTTTTCATCCATATCAATCTTCTGTTCCAGTTTTTTGATTTCGGACTTGAGGAGCCGGAGCGTGTCTTCCTTGTGGTGGTGTCTTGCGACGGCGGCTGCGCAGGCGGAGTGGATGGCCGTGATCCAGTTCTCCAGCTCCGTCTGGCTGGTGGTCTGTAAGGGGAGGTGGGGAGAAGGAACAGATGCCGCTTAGGTTATCGGCAGGGAACCAGTGCATTTCTAGAGAAGCCATGGCCTCGGGAGTCAGGGTGCCAGGTCTGTATACGTCGTGGGTCAGGCTACCCATCCTGACCTCCTCTTGCCAAGAAATGTAAGTAAGTTGGTCTTAGGTCAGACACCACACCCACCCCCAGCCTCCAAGAGCTGTCTGGAATGAAGTCTCCGTCTGGCTCCCTCGGTGTGCTTACTGAACTCACTTGTGATGGAATGAATATTTGTGTCTCCCCCAAATTCAAATGTTGAAATCCTAACCCCCAGTGTGATGGTATTAGGGGGTGAGGACTTCGGGGAGTGATTAGGTCATGAGGGTGAGGCCTTGCTGCATCGGATTAGTGCTCCTATAAAAAGAGGCCAGGGAGCTAACTAGTCCCCCTTCTGCCAAGTGAGGACACAGCAAGGAGACACAGTTTATGAATCAGGGGGCTGGCCTGCCCAGAACTCAACCATGCTCCCACCCTGATCTTGGACTTCCAGCCTCCAGAATGTGAGAAATAAATGTCTATCGCTTAGAAGCCACCCGTTTATTTATTTATCCATGTATGTTAACAGCAGTCCAAATAAAGACACTGTACACACGATAATCCTATACAGAGAGCTTAGTTTCTAATGAAGAGGGTTGTTCTGAAGCACAGGTCCGTCTGCAGAGAGGGCTGGTCAGTTCCAAGGTTGAGAATGAGGCCAAGGGACATCACTGGCCAAGGAAGACATCACTGGCCAAGGAAGACATAACAGCCCTGCCCCCAGTGAACTGCTGTGACCCAAATCCAAAGGCTCTATTCCAGAGTCAAGCAGCAATGACACAATTGGGGTTGCGGAAGAAGCTCAAGGCAGCCAGGAGCAGTATTATGTTCAGGGACACATGGGAGCATCTAGCAAGTGGGGCCACCCACCAGCGAGGAACGGCTTTTCACATTCCATTTCCTTTAAAATGGCCACCCCCAGCAACAGACGCACAACCTCAAAGTGACTCAAGGTGCTCGGAAACACAAAAGTGAGAGAAGAGTTTGGGGGAGACAGCTCATTTGCAGTAAGACACCATTATTAATACTTCAGGAACTCAGTCAATGAGTATTTACGAAGACATGCTAGAATTTCCTGGGTATCCCCTTAAGCCCGGAGAGGTTTAATAAACACTCAGAAATTAGCTCACTGAAGAAAAAGGTCTATTCAGCCACTTCAGTACTGAAGTAACAGCCAACATCATTTTCACGCACAAACACTGATTTCTCTCTCTCTCTCTCTCTCTGCATCTTCTTAGTTTCCCAACTCATTGGAGTGATGGCTGGCGAACAAAATTCCAATAACAGGCCCCCACCCACCTGTACTCTGCACCCCCGCAACCAAAGATCACCCCAGTGTCCACGTTATTTCCGATTCTCCTCAGCCTGGTATCCCACAAAGGAAACCGCAACACGGTGTCAGCCAACAGAGCCGCGACCCGCCGGGCAAACCTAAACCATCTGGCAGCTGATATGTTTGTAGCGAGGTTATGTGCCTGCGCCTAGAGAAGACGTCAGGGAGCCGGACGTTCTCACGGAGAAGCAGCAGAGCGAAGCAAATGCAGTAAGCTTGTGAAAACTGAGGGGGAGAAGAGGAGGCAGCAACACTGGAAATTCGAGGTAAATACTTGTGGGGACTCGTGGGTCTATCTAGCTGACTCACCTTTAAGGCTTAGCTTTGCCTCAAGTGGGTAATATGTATCTTCTCTCGAAAGTCACTAGCTTACCTTTTATCTTTATATATCACTTTCAAGTAACTCCAGAGAAAGAGTTTTAGGTCCTCCCACACATGATAAATGCACCAGGCTTGCTCCTGCCTGGCACGGAGCACGGGGTGTGACCGTGGAGTCTCTCAGTACCTCAGCAGTAGTGGGTATGTTACCAAGGGAGTTATTTTTCATCTATCTATCTATCTATCTATCTATCTATCTATCTATCTATCTATCCAGGGAAGGAGCTTGGGAGGGAGGGAGCAATTAGCTCAGATGGAAAAACAGTCTAGTGCGGATTCTTTTCTAAGAGAAAAAAGAAAAAAGAAAAGTTTCCAGCGGGCCCCTGGGTGGCTCAGTTGGTTAAGCATCTGCCTTCAGCTCAGGTCATGATCTCAGGGTCCGAGGATCGAGTCCCACATCAGGCTCTCTGCTCAGCAGGGAGTCTGCTTCTCCCTCTTCCTCTCCCTCTGTGCTCTGTCTCCCTCTCAAATAAATAAAATCTTAAAAAAAAAAAAAAAAAAAAAGCTTCCAGGAAGAAAATACCAAGTGATGGTGAAGATACAGAGCAACCGGAATTCCCAGGCCCTGCTAGACAGAGAATATACTGCTGGTGTAAGTGCTTTGGAAAGCTGCTGGACACTATCTAAGAAAAGCTAAATACACGCACGCCTTGTGACCCCAAAAATGCACTCCTGGTATACACTCAACAAAAATGCATTCATACGCTCACCAAAACGTATACACCAAAATGCTGATAGCAGCATAATCTGCAATGGGCAGATCTGGAAACCATCCAAACACCCATCAACAGCAGAATGGATAAGTAACACGTGGTATAATCACACAATGAAATACTACACAGCAAGGAGAACGAAAGACCGCAACATGAACACATCCCACACACGTAACACAAGCAGCCAGACATGCAAGAATACTGACTAAGATTCTACTTGTATGAAGTACAAACACAGACAAGACGAACGTACAGTCAGAAGTCAGAAGAGGAGCTCTTTGGTGGGAGCGGGGGAGGGAGAAGCAGCTGGAAGGAACCATAAGGGGGGCCTCTGCGGTGCTGGCCATGCTCAGCTCCCCAGTCTGGGTGCTGGTTATACACATGTACGACATGGGGGTAT
Source organism: Ursus americanus (assembly GCF_024610735.1). Classification (NCBI taxonomy): domain Eukaryota; kingdom Metazoa; phylum Chordata; class Mammalia; order Carnivora; family Ursidae; genus Ursus; species Ursus americanus. The sequence continues at coordinate 86,437,746 of NC_142130.1, forward strand.
GAGATTTTGAAACACCATCAAAATGTGTACGTTTCTGTGTAGATATTATACTTTAACAGAAAGTTAAAAAAAAAAAAAACCTTCTAAGATCTAGTACCCTAAATTTACATATAATTTTTCTGTGACTATCCTAAAAATAATATATTTCAGGTTCCATTTTTCCTTAAAGTTGTCCCTAGAAGATTGCAATAGAAGCTCCAAACAGCCTGATCCTTCCCTGGGGCCACGTCTCTGCTGTCCACAGGGGCAGGTGGCATCTGATAAATGGCGGCGTACTTGAGCTGAAACATGCTTTTCCTTTGTACGTGCAGCTCAGTGGACACAAGGAGCGTTTAGACTTTAGGGGAGCTGGTGTTTTCAAAAGGACACTGTTGGGAGTGTCTCAGATGGAATCCATGCTGAGGCGGCATGCACCACTGAGGAGAAGAGGCTCTGTTTGTCTTCTATAGAAATACCAGGCATGTCTTCAACGCTTGGTGTGAGGTCAGCATCCGCTGCCCCCAGCTGCTCCTCGCCCACCTCCGCCTCAATGAGAACCCCCACTCCCAGGCCCCTCCCGCCCCACGGCACGGAGTAAGGAAAGGAAACCCCTACAGGGCTGATATCGCCATCTGCAGAATTCGTGGTTAAGATCTTCAACCCCAGATACAGGCTCTGCTAACTGAAATTACAAATTTAAAAAATAAAAATGTTCATCTAGAAAGGGTCCAGGTGCATTTTACGAATGGAGAAACCAAAGCCCCGAAAAAATTAGGTATAACACAGTAATTTATTATAAACCTTGATCTTTATCAATCCCGTGCTTAAAATCATTTTGTTAGACATGTCACACTGCTCCTGAACCCCTCGTTCTCATCAATTCCTCCAAAGCCTGGGCCCCTGTGGTGTCATTTCTGTAATATTTTGAGCTCTCCCTAGGGATATAGAAGGCTGGAACTTTCCTGCTCCCTTTAAAGTTTGGTGTGGCCATGTCATCTGGCTTTGGCCAATGAATTCGAGGGGAAGCGACATGTGTATTACTCAACAAAAGCCCGATTCACTCCCATTCTGGTCCTCTGCTTACAGTCATGGAAGCATGTGTCAGGATGACCCCTCTGTCAGCCTGGGTCCCGGAGTGTCCAGGACAAATACAGCTTCATAGCCAATGTCTGTCAGACATGTGGCAGGAATGAAAAGGTGTGTTAAGCCATGGAGATATGAGGGCTGCTCCCTCATACAGCATAACCTAACCACTCTGACTGATACATTAGCTAAGTAAGAATCCCATTTCAATGCTTCTAGAAAAGTCTATGTCACACACTTTCAACTGCCAAGAAGAGCCATAATCTGATACGTTCTACACGACAGCCTTTTCCTCTCTTTACGTAATGCAAGCAGGGCCCCTTCTTCTCTCCACCTTTGAGGGTCTCTGCCAATCTCAGCCAAGGGCAACACACTCCATTCTGATGTCGGAGTGTTTGTGTTTGCATCCCAGTTAAGAAGTGCAAAGAAAGCACCTGGACGGAGCACGTGATTCTTGATCTCGGGGTTGTAAGTTTGAGCCCCATGATGGGTGTAGGATCACTTAAAAAAAAAAGAAGAAGGAGAAGGAGAAAAAGTGGAAAGAAAGACTGACACTAGCCGAGGAAGCTTAACAGCCTTTGAAAGATGTGTATTTAATTTCGGCAGAGCAGCTATCCTGAAATTTATTTATTTAAAGAAAGAAGGTGGTTGCCAGGGGTTAGGGGAGGATGGGAGTGGGAACTAGTGCTCCGAGTTTCAGGTCTGCAAGATGAGAAGGGTCTGGAGATGGACGATGGTGACGTATGCACCACGATGTGAACATACTTAATGCCACTGAATGTCAGCTTGCTTATAAACAGGTAAGATGGTACGGCATGTGTACTTTACCGCAATGAAGATTTTAAGAAATAAACAAAAGCACGAAGCCCCGCGGCCTAGAGAAAGATAGAGAGAAAGGTCTGCTTACAGCTTTATGAAAAATGTATCCATCAGTCATTTTAACCATTAAGCGCGCCTCCAGCCTCCAAGCTTCTCCGGAACCTGTCGGTGGCTGAAGGCAGTTCCATTAGACAGAACTTTTGCTCCTGCTGTCCTGTCTAAACAGCACAGCAGTCTCTGCCCTTCTCTATCATTAAGCCAAATCTATTTCTAAGAAGCACAATTCACTAAATGAGCTTTTTGAAAGGGCTTGTCCATTCCCAGGGGCATACCCAGAGCTATGGGTCGATGAGAGGGTGGGCTAGGTCTACCCTGACTGTTGTCAACAGCGAGTTAAGTAGAAAAACTCTTTAACAGTTCATGGCAGTTTACAAGCTTAACAATTCAGAGCTGGTCACAGCAGACCACTAACTTGATAGAATGTTTCCCAGTGTGGACTCTCCAGGATTTCAAATCTGACATGCTAGGAAAACAAAGCTGCTACTTTTGCACTACCTGCTTGAAGCAGGCAAGTTTAATTAGGGACATTACGTTTACTAAAGGTCTCTGTGTCAGAATCCAGTGGTCAAAAGGGCAGGAAGGAGAGACCCCTCCGCCACCATGGTCATGATTTCCTCCACACTCGTCTGCTTCCATTAAACAAACAGCCACAGACAGGTAGCAAAACTGAATTTTGTGATTCTTCTTTTGCCCTCTGGAGATGTTATGAATACTGTATAAAGTTCAGTGACGGGAATAAGCAAAGTTCTTGCCAACAGAGGAATATAATCAGCAAAAAATGCATTTTGCATAAGAGCCCCTTTGAGTGCAGAGTTAAGATGAAGCTCAGGGCTTCATTATGTATTTAAATAGATCTAGCTTCAATTATCCAACTGAATGGAGGATACTCAGTGATTTCAGATAATCAATGGTTTACGTGAGTGGCAGGAAAAGGGAAATTCATTTTAAACGAGAGAAATACTAGGGAATATAAGCCAGATCTAGGAAACTAAAATTTCAGATAATTCGAGTTTACAGAGGCACAAGAATAATTGTCAAGTAGGTTGAACTTCTTTTTTCCATTTTAAAAAGAACAAAAAAAAAGGAGGAATAAAGTTATATGTTTTTAAGAGGTTAGTTGGGAATGAAGTTCCTGTGTGAATTCTTGAAAGTCTTGTTTTTTCCACTGTTTTTTTTTTTCATTTTAGCTATACGAGGCTTAAGTAAGCTGTCATTTTTTAAATTTCCTTAAGTAATCAAAAGGGGCTCAAACTCACGACCCCAAGATCAAGAATCTCATGCTCTACAGACTAAGCCAGCCAGGTGCCCCAGTAAGCTATCATCTTTAACATCTGTAAAAAGAACTTAATATGGGGCTCCCCTGGAATCCACTGCACAAAGTCATACAACTGGGCACCCCCCCACCTCGTACTCCTTTACCTCCCTAACCCCTCACCCACCTACGGTAAATTCTTTAGAGAAGAGAGGGTCCAGACTCCAGAAAGACAGGCACGAAAGGAGGAACCGTTTGCTACCAATGGGAACAAATGGAAGCCTGCCCAGTAAATGGCAATGGCAGGATTCATCTCCGGCAAAGCTAAGTAGCCCCGCAGAAAAGACCAACAAATATTGTCCAGTGGACACCCTCAACAAAAGGTCTTACCATCTGTTCATGCTGTAAAAGCCCCCAGTAGATGGCACAAACAATATCCAAGCATTTTCTTGGTATCTCACATTTAAATATGATCAGATAATCAAGGACCACCAGACATTTGATGAAAGCCTCTAGCATGAAAGGCAGAGACCAAAGCACACAGAATAAAACGCATCACAAAGAAAGAGAAACAATGCCTGAAGCCACGAACATTTCCTGACAACCCTGTAACAACCTCAGAGACAGAGACACAAAGGAATCCAAAGCCATAAGCAAACAAATGCACAGGTTACAATGAAAAAGGAACAGTGAGGTAGAATGGAGGGAGGAAGGAAAGGGGAGAGAAGGATAAAGGAGGAGAAGAAAGGAAAGGAGGAGGAAGGATAGAAGGGAGGGAAGGAAAGAGAAAAATGGAAGGGGAGGGTGGAAGGGACAGGAAGGAAAGAAAGGTAGGAGGGAAGGGGAGGGAGAGAGAAAAGGAGAGGAAGAGAGAGAAAAGGAAAGCTTTCAGGAATAGAAAAAGTAACTAAAATTAAAATCTCAACAGAAGGCAAATCACTTTGAGAAATCATAATCATGGTGATAGAAAATTGTTCTAAAACTTCAGAAGAGAAAAATAAAGCCCACACAAGATAATCTGAAATGAGACTGGTATCAGAATATAAGTGAAGGAAGGGGAAATAATTTTCAAACCAAAATTCCAAATTACTCAAAGATTATTCAAGCAAAAGGTAGAAGGAAGACTTTTTCAAATATGAGCCATTCTATAGGAAGTTACTACAGGTTTGTTTGTTCATTTTCATGAAAATGAAGGAGCAAAAAGGAAGATTTGCAATCCAAGAATCTAACTAGGGTAATAAAGGGAAAACCAGGGTAACTATTATGCCTGAGGCCTAGAGAACAAACAGCTTGGAGCAGGAGGATAAAGGTCCAGGGAAAGGCAGTCTCCAGGGAACAAAACAGTACTGAGTGATAGGTAACAAGCCGGGGATTTAGAAAATACTGCTAAATAAGCATAAAAATAAGTAAATGGAGCAGAAAAAAAGAGGCAGGCATTAACTACAGGAAAAAAAACAAAAAGTTGTTCAAGAAAGGAAATAAAATGATGGTACACTATTTGGCCCCACAGCTAATATTATTTATATGGTCATAGCAGCATAGAACATCCTAACAGTATAATGGAGACTACTGATTTAATCCTAAATATTCATATAATTATACAGGAATATGAGGAAAGGAGAATTCATATATAATACAGCTAAACAGTCATCTATCAACACAGAAAGTCAGTAGTTAATCTCTAAAGTCAATTAAGAAATATTGTAAACATGTTAATGAGAAATGAGGATAAATTTTAAAAAAACAAAAACAGAAAAACCCAACCAAACAAAAAAACCTGCAATTGAGCATAGTTCCTTTGGGGGCCTGAGGCTGGGGGAAGAGGTAGAGGATGAGAAGAGAATTTTACTTTAAGTCTTTTAAGGTTAACTGAATTCCTTAAAACTATGTGCTCATATTGACTTCATACAAATTTAAAATAATATAAAAAGGAAGACAAATAGTATTAGTAACATATTGTTTGGATAATACGTAACAGTATACAGATTATATACTAAAATCTAGCACAGCCACAATTATATCTCTGCACTGTACTTTGAACATGTGAAGAGACCTCTGAATATGCTAATAGTAGGGCATGTGCTGTAAATGATTATCAGCCCTGTGTACTCATTTTGTACTTCAACATCCCCACTCTCCGTCAATACCCTCCTAAGAGCTAAGCAAATGGGGCCCCATATTTTGAAAAGACCCCTCCTGATGCCTGGAAAGGACAGGGTCCAGAAGGAACACCCCTCCCTCCCCCAAGTATACTTTCTCCCTTTCAGGGAGCTCTCTGACCCTGTATCCCATATGTGTTATCAATAAGATATGCTAAGGAGCTTCTGGACATGAGTCTATACCTACTGGGTTGTTCCCATCAGCCTATCTGGTATTTCTTTCACTAGACTGCATGAGATGAGCCACCAGAATGGTGTTGGCGAAGCTGATCTGGAGTGGGTCAAATTCTTTATATAGATAAAGAAAATTTGCCTGGGGCTCCACACATCTTAGGAGTTTACCCATCTTCACAATTAATCCATGTCAAAACCAACGGTAAATATTTCTAAAGTGGCTAGCTAGAGGCAGGGAGATGATCTATGGTGATGGGAAAATAGGATTTAGCTACAGACTAAGGCAACATTTAAGCCAACAGAAAGAACAAAGACCAATATCCAGTTTGTCTTATCTGCAGAGAGCATGAAGTTAAGAGGGAAGATCAAATTAGGATCCAAGAAGATTTCAACAAGTTCATTAGAAGGGCAGAAACCACAAACACAAGATTTCAGAGAAGTACATTTAACTTCTGCATTTAAAGTTCTTGAAACACCTATTAAAATAAGATGGAAGAGACCTTGGGAGGGTTGATGCTGTGGGTATGATAAACCACAAGCTCAGTATGAGTCAACAGTTTGGTGTGGTTTCTAATAAATTAAGGAATTGACACTAGCATTGTGGAAGAAAATGGGAAGAGTAGGAACCAAACTGTAGGCAGGCTGCCCAGGACTGACCTCATGGCGGACAAGGTGTTGGGTTCTAGAACCTTACAAGGAAGAACATCAAAGAACTGAATCGTAGGGAGAATGGCTCAGAAACCTTACACAGGGAAGCCTAAACAGAAGACACGGCAGGAGACAGATGAGAGCTGTTTTCAAGCATTTAAAAGGTTATCAGAAAGAAGACTTGCTTTAGACTTGGAAAACATATGGTAACAGAGAAAAATGACAGAAGTCACCACAAAGAATGTTTTATCTCAACACAACAAAGAACTTGATAAGTCTTGGAGCTAACCAGCAAAGCAGATGGTTGAAAAGCTGAAAGCTTCTCAGGGATGGAGATGGTCATGTAGTGGGCAGGCTGACCAGCTGTAGTGGCTTTGCAGAGATAGTGTCTACCTTGAAAGCGAGGCTAGACTTTAATCTACTCAAGTCCAAGATGCCAAGTCCCCTTTGGAGTTTCTTCTATCAAGTCCACTTGATGCTTCCTTGTGAAAGATGATTTCCAGACTTTTCCCTAATCTGGCTGCCCTGGTTCAGGGCATGTGTGCCAATGACCTTCATCAAGTCCACACAGAACCAGATATGGCACTTGAAAATAACTGTCCAGAGCCTAAGAGCCTAATAACACTCAAAGCCTTAGCGTCTTCACAGGGAAGCCACATTCAACTTCTGTAAAGATACTTATTTAAGAGGAGTACAGGGAACTAGATACTTCTCTTTATAATTAAAATGAGAACCGTAGCATGTAATGAGCATTTGCTATCTATAAGACATCTGACTTGGATTATTACATCTAATCCCCAATTCATCATAATCGTGTAAATGCTATTCTTTTTTCACTAGTCTCTTTTTAATATGCATGCTATACCCTCATACAAGTGACTTTCTAAATGATAAGAAAACTTTCTATGGAAAGGCAGTGACTCCTTAGATTTTCTACCCTTCTTGAGATATATCATTGCATATGATTTTGTTTCCAAGCAGGCATCATTCTTACCATAAAAGCCACTGAGCGTTTTGGAACTGTATGTAACATCCACCAGTAATGGACAAAGGAAGGCCCAATACGAAATTGTACTTTGTAGGTGGTAGGCGCTGGTTCTGACTTCCATTTGGAATGAAGATCTCTAAAACAGTTGAAATGCAGGAGCCATTGCCTCCCTTTGCAGACAGCACAGTAATTCTTCCACGTAAGCTGCTGTAATATTCGTGCCCATTTCCACCCCCATCCTGCACACAAAACCCCTTTTCTGCTTTTGCTGGTAACATGAATCTCCTTACCACGGGCGGATCCGAGTAACAGCATCAAATCAGCAGCATCCAGGCTGCTCTGTAAACTGTGTGCACTGAATTGAGCCCCAGGGCTGGAATAACCTACAAATTATTTCCATAATCGTGGTTGATCTCCCTCGCGTTAACCTCACCCCTTACACACACAGGTTCCTTTCAAACCTAGCCCCTCTAGAGTCATGTGGATTACAATAAGTAGAAGGTAGAAAATGCCCTCATGGATCCTGAACAGCAGTAATTTCTTCTGAAAAGGTTCATTTTGTGCTCTATCCCACGTAAGTAGCATAAAAATTTCACCATAGCAAGAGGACACAGAGGTTTTCATGAATAAGGTCCTATGTCGCCACAAAAGAATTCTATTCAATGTGACCTACTGGATATTTAGATTGTGCCAGCGATTTTATGGCCAGGAAGGTCCTTTCAAAAGGAATTCACATCAGCAGTGTATAAGTAAAAAGGAGAGTATCCTGAAACCCACCAGATTATCATCTAAACTGTGTAGTGAGGCAAGAATGGCCGAAATATTGAAATATTCCACTGAGTGGCTTAATTCTGAGAATGAGAAATAGTGCCTTTTGACTCTGGTCAGCGATTCCTGCCCATGCTCTTCTTAGGGTAAAGAGTAATAGAAGTCAGATAAATAGTATACTTAGACGATAAAAGACTTTAGAGAAAGAGAGGCTTGGTGTGAATCCAGCCAACACTCAGTAACTGTGTCACTTGGCATCTAATTATTAGCCTTTATAAAAGCCTGAGTTTCACCAAATGGGGCACACAGTCCACATTAACTGGTTAAAATATGGATAAACAATCCAACTCACTGATTGCTGTACGAATTAAATGTGACTTATGATTTCACTTATATGTGGAACTGAAGAAATAAAACAAACGAGCAAACAAAACCAGAAACAGACTCATAAATACCAGGAACAAACTGGTGGTTGCCGGGGGATGGGGGGAGGGTGGGCAAAACAGGCGAAGGGGATTAAGAGGTATAAACTTCCAGTTACAAAATAAATAAATCATGGAGATGAAAAGTAGAGGATAGGGAATATAGTCAACAATACTGCAATAATGTTGTCGGGTGACAGATGGTAACTGCACTTACTTGAGCACTGCGTATAGAATTGCTGAATCACTATCGTATGCACCTAACACTAAATAACATGGTATATCAACTATACGTAAATTAAGAAATAATTTTGTAAAGAATTACGTGTGATTCACATTGTAAAACACTTTCAAGGTGGTGGCATACAATAAGGACTCCGTAAAAGACAGCTGCTGATAGCATATATTATTATTGTTATTGTTAGCATAGTTAGGCATTCCTTCATATACAAGATATCCAGATAATTAATAAGAAGCAATGCCAGACGCAAAAAAACAATGGTTAATAAGCTTCACAGAAGAACGTTTTCATGACTCAGAGTATGTAGATTTTTTAAATAGGACACACAATGCACTATCCTTTAAGGAAGACTTGAGAAATGAGATACATTACATTAGAGATATATCTACACTAAATGAGATATGTCAGTATAATGAAGGATATTTTTAACAGAGTAAAAGGCTAGACAGAGTGGAAAAAGATATTTGCAATGCACATAATCAACAAGGATCTGATTCACAAAATATTGTAAGAACTGCCATGAATCATTGAGAGACAACCTAACAGAAAAATAGGCAGGAATAAGCACTTGAAATAAGCACTTCACAAAAATGATACTGAAATGGTCATTAAACCCTCAAAAATGTGCTCAGCTTCACACAAATAGCTTACAAATGAAAAATAAAAAAGATCTGACAATACCAAGTGTGGACAAGGATAAGGAACACCTGGAATTCTCCTAGGCTGCTGATGGGAGCATAAATTATTTCTGTCATTCTGGAAACTGTTTGGCAGTATTTACTAAACATGAATGTGTACACTTATGCCATGAGACAGCAATACCAGTCCTAGGCATACACCAGTAGAAATGTGGACAAACATATCCTGAACACAGATATAAGAGTACTCTAGCAACATTGCTCCTGATCCCCCCCAAATAGGGATCAACCCAAATGCACCTATGGAGAGGTTGCTACACATCCCAGTTAGCCTGAATCTGTTGCAATTTATACCTGTTATCCTGGCATAATTGTTAATGGAGCTGGCATACCTCTCAAAACCATTAAGTCTCTAAAGTGTCCTAATGAGTTCATCAGTGGAATTGGAGGAGTAAGGACCTCAAAAAACTGCTCCTCTGTAAAATCAGTAACACTAGCAAAAATGGTCAAAATCAACTTTTTCAGAGCTCTGGCATTTAATTAGGTCTTGCAACAATCTTAGGTACTTCTATTGGAAAAAGTGATAGCTGAATCTAAGTAAGAATAGCAAGTTTTAAGGACATTTTAGCTTGCCTTATTTTCATTTTCATCTCCCTATCTCCACAATCATGTGAAAAACAGCAGTCTAGCTATCACTAAAGAGGGCAATGAGCTCCCACAAAACACCGTTCTCAGAGAACTGTCATTATTTGACCTGTCTGACAGTTCACAGGAAACCCCCACTCACAGGGTTTGTTGCTATCTGACCTCAGAACTCACTTGTGCAGGTAGTCTTTACTCCAAGGGGAGTTTGTGAAAAATAATGAGTAACAACTGTTTAATATCACAGCTGCCTGAGGCAGTGATGACAGTTGGGGCAAAAGAGGTAGCTGACCAAGAAATGTTTTAAACAGCTGGGGAATAAGATATTCATAAGCGATAGTTCTGGGAATCTGGGAATCATAGTTCTGGGAATCTAGAAAATCACAAACGTGCCTAGGACTGTGCACATGTTCATAAAACCCTGAGAAAGCCCTGTGCTCACACCTCTGGCTGACCTTGGGTCTCTGTGCAAGCAGAGGTGAAGGCTCAGGCAGAGTTGTTAACTAGCTCGCTGAGTGTTGAAGACATGGAGATCCTTGGAAAAGACTGGAAGTCTAATTGGTTCCAGGCATTTTAGGAAATCTCCCCAATCATTAGCTGACTACTAAACTGAGCAGAGGCTTCAGTGGCTACACACGACAAAGAATAAATATTTTATAGATTTCAGCAAAGTCACTTAACAAATAAGCAACAGTGACAAGAATCAACACCAACAAACCCTGGGGGTGAGGGTGGGAGGATCTGGTTTCAAGAGTCACCACATTATATTCTTCAAAATGTAGTTTTCAACCAAGTAAGCATGAAATATGCAAAAACAACAAAGCATGCCCCATACACAAGAAAAGAAGCAGTCAACAGAAACTGTCCCTAAGGAAGTCCAGATGGTAGCTTGCTAGACAAAGACATTAAATCAACTATTTTGAATATATCCAAAGAACTAAAGGAAATCATGTCTAAAGAAGTAAAGTATCAGAATGATATCTCACCAAATAGAAAATATCAATAGAGAAATGTAAAAAGTTTTTTTCAGAGAACCAAATACAAATTCTAGAGTTGAAATGTAGAATAACTGAAGTGAAAAATTTACCAGAGGGGCTGGACAACAGGTTTGAACTGGCAAAAAAAAGAATCCGTGAACTTGAAGTAGGTCAACTGAAATTATCCAGTCCATGAAACAGAACAAAAAAAGAATGAAGAGAGATGAACAGAGTCTCAGAGACTTGTGTCATCAAGTGCAGCTAACATAAAATAATGGAAGTCCCAGAAGGAGAAGAGAGAAATGGACAGGAGGACTATTTGAAGATATGATAGCTGAAAACTTTCCAAATGTGATTTAGACACACACATCCATACATCCAAGAAGCTCAATGAATTCCAGGCAGGATAAGAAAGAAATGAATACTTAGAGACATATCATAAACTATTTAAATACAAAGACAAAAAAATAGCAACACAGAAGCAACTCATCTAATGCATTGGTTTTTAATTTTAAATAGGTTCCATCCCCAACGTGGGGCTTGAACTCACGACACTGAGAGTAAAAGTCACAAGCTCTATGGACAGAGCCAGCCAGGTGCCCCAAGAAGCAACTCATCTATACAAGGGATCCTCCTAAGATTAAAAGTTGATTTCTCATCAGAATCCATGGAGGCCGGATGGCAGTACAATAATATTTTCAAAACATTACAATCAGACTGTCAATCAAGAATTCTATATCCAGCAAAATTATCCCTCAAAAATGAAGGAGAAATGAAGACATTCCCAGATTGACAAAAGTGTCCTGGCTTGGATGATAAAATACATATTCACCCTACCCAGCTAGTAGCCTGCATGTGTGTATATGGGTGGGGAGTGGCTTGTAGGGTGCTAGAAACTTCTGTCTCCTGACTGAGGCAGTGGTTATGTATTTACTCTGTGATACTTCATGGAGCAATACATTTATGTTTTGTACACTCTTCTTTATGTGTTTTATATCACTGATTTAAAGAAAGAAAAAACAGATGCTTTTTGCCTGTTCACAAACAAATGACCACTTTCTTACTTTAATTGCCTAAATGGAAAGAACTTAGGGGCCAAACCCAGAAACTCAGTGAAATCACCTATTACTCTTTTCCATGCCTCTGATCCAGCTCTGTCTTCTGCATGAAATATTTGCACTGTCCGTTTCACCCAATTCATCCCTACTCATCCTTTAACATTAACGGTCAGGCTCTCCTACCCTACAAAGATCTATCCATGTGTCTTTCTCCCACACCACATGTGAACAATTTTAAGAGTGGGAACTGTGTCAAAATCTTCTTGTTCTGAACAGCCCTGTGCAAAGCATGTAGGCAGCTTAGAGTAAAAGCTGGAGGAATTCATGCAACACGGCAACACATGAAGGAGGCTTTCCTAACATGATAGAAAGTTCTGGTAGAGTGCACCACAACCAACCAACCCCAAACAATTCCCTACAAAATTAAATGCTAACCCTGAAGTGATTAACAGGTTAGTATTTTTTAACACAATTAACATGCAAACTTCAAGAACACTGGGTACAAATTTCTGATAAGATGAGAAAGAGAAATTTTCTGGGTATAGCTAGTCATTTCTGGGATGTCATTATTTTACTTTATGAGTAATATTAGAAGAGAACATTATGGTAAAAAATTTTGACAGCTCAAATCATTTCTAAATTAAGGAATTCATCATCTCTTTCTAAGGCTCTACACAAATGGTATTGAGACTACACTGACAAATCCTTCAACTCACAGCAAAGAGGGCAAGTTTCTCAAAGTCCACTCACGTCCTTCCCTGGGCTTCCCTTGGAACACTCTGGGTGAGTTGTTTCATTTCTGAATTCAATGTAAATGTGTATTTTGTCATTAACCGTTCTTGTTTCTACAATGAGCCAAAGATAAAACCCAGCACTAAAAGGAAAACAGGGTGGGTTACATAGGCAGGAGGGGAAGATATCTGGTTCAGAGGTTTGAAATGCCCTGAAAGGTAGTGCCCGACAAACCTGAAAGAGGAAGGCATCACCCAGGGAATTGCTGAGGCAGAAGACGAAGTCCTTCTTGGGGTGCTCGGGCACAGCCTGCACAATGCTGTTCTCCACCCAGACGGCGTGCTTAGGGATGCTGTTGTGGTCTATTCCAGACCTGCCGTCGCTCTCGTAGAAAAAGAGTGTGCACCCTGAGAAAACAAAACAGGAGTCTGCGTTGAATGTTCAGTGCTTGTACAACAAGAGCTCAGTGGTGGAAACTATTGTTTGTCACCTGTCACAAGGAGAGGGCTGGAAATTAAAGAGCGTGGAAACCTAGAGAGCAAAGAGAATAGGGTCTTGCTTATAGTGAAGTCTTGGATGGACTGAGAGAAAGGAAAAGATTCTTTTTTTTTGTTTTAAGATTTTATTTGTTTGAGGGAGAGAGAGAGCATGAGCAGGGGGAGGGGCAGAGCGAGAGGGAGAAGCAGATTCCCCGCTGAGCAGGGAGCCCGATGCAGGGCTCAGTCCCAGGACTCTGGGATCATGACCTGAGCTGAAGGCAGATGCTTAACCAAGTGAGCCACCCAGGCGCCCCAAAAGGCAAAGATTCTTAAATCACAGTTTCTCAACCCACACAAAACTCCCTCCATGCACGCCCTCAAGTTCTTTAAGACCCTCACTTTCTGTTGTAGGGTATTTCGTTACAGGCATATGGGGGTCTTACGGCTCCTTTGGCCAGTGGGGGCTAGAAACCCAGCTCCACAGGTCAGAACTGCGAGTTCCATGGTGTGAGGCCTGCCAGTCAGCAGGGACCACCGGGGTCCCTTCCCAATAGCTCACGGGATATACAACCAGACGACACCATTTATTGGGTTTCTTAGCTATCCCCTTTGGAGCAAACCATTTATAATACCAGCATTAGGTGTTTTAAGAATAAGGAAAGAAATGATAGGTTTTTTTGTCTCAAATATGTTCTACAAAATGTTCTTCTAGAAATAAACCATGTCCCTGTTCCTAGTGAAAGAAGAAATGGCATGGCACATGCCAGATGAAGGCCTGGGGGCTGCGGATCTGCAAGCCTGGTCCACACTTAATTGCACTATGAAACTAATGACAGTCACAGTAAAAACGTCTCAGAGATTTGTGGCAAGGTGGCTGCTTCACGAGACACCCTCCATCGTCGCCTAAATGCAAGGTTCACTGTAATAATAATTACTAGCCGAACGTTTACTGTCAACTAATCGAGACCAATTTCAGGGGAAGCCCGGGCCCAACTTCATGACTCTTTCTTAACTCAGTTCTCCACATCTTAACCACCCGCGAGGGCCACGCGTTACGTGAACAGCAAAGTCCTTGAAAGTACAATCTACTCAGCTACAATACGAGCTTTCATAAAGCAAATTGGCTTCTATGTGATTAGCAAAAGGTAGAACAATGGGGATCAATGGGAAAGTCCCATGAGTTCAAAGGCTGTGCTTCCCAGCCCGTCACATTTCACATCTGTAGGTTAACAGCTGCGGAATGCAAATCCCCAAACTCAGCTGAACGTCACGTCCACTCGCTTCCCAGTGTTTCCCTTGGCAGAGTTTCCCAAAAGCCTGGTGCTCCTGACCTTTATGGTTTCTTCCTCGTTGCCCTGGTCTCAATAATTCAGGCGTTTCAATTCTTTCTACCTATTCAAGTTATAGTTACTTTGTTCTTAAAAGCGAAGTCCCACATTTTCTACAGTATTTATTGTAAAAAGTAAGATGTGAACTATGTGAGTATTTTTAGCAGGGCATTTAGTTATCGATCTATCTATCTCTCTATGTAGTGCTGGGCTACGCAGAAGTTGCATGCATATAATTTAATGACATACCTGTTAAGTAGTCTGCCCCAACCTTATTCTTCCCATAATCCCTGTTATTGTGAAGATCTCAGGTCTTTTCAGAAACACATATATCACACTGAAGAGTGTGTAACTAGTTTCACTTCTTAAGCTAGCATAGATTCAGAGATAAATATAGGAAAGAAAATGGAAAGGGGGGGGCGCCTGGGTGGCACAGCGGTTAAGCGTTTGCCTTCGGCTCAGGGCGTGATCCTGGCGTTATGGGATCGAGCCCCACATCAGGCTCCTCTGCTGTGAGCCTGCTTCTTCCTCTCCCACTCCCCCTGCTTGTGTTCCCTCTCTCGCTGGCTGTCTCTATCTGTCGAATAAATAAATAAAATCTTAAAAAAAAAAAAAAAAAAGAAAGAAAGAAAGAAAATGGAAAGGGGATGCTATTTTCCTCCAAATCAGAGATTCCTGAAGTGAGGCAATTTTGCCCTCGAGGTCAAGGACATCTGGTGGTGTCTGGAGACACTAGGCGTGGGGGGAACGGGGGCAGGTGCCACTGGCATCCCGCAGATAGAGGCCAGGGATGCCGCTAACATCCTGCCACGTCCCGGATAGCATCCCCACAACAAAGAATTATCCGGAAAATGTCAATAGTGCCCCTGTTGAGAAACCCTGCTCTAATCTTTAGGGCTAACGACGCTAATGATTAGCACACTCGGAACAGAAAAGGAGCGACACAGCTGTACTGCAGGTTGAGGACAGAGACTGAAGCCTGCGGATAATGAAGAGGACACATCCACAGACCCGGGCATGTACAACTGTTGTGCATTTTGCAGTCTTCTCCAATTGCTGTTTTTATAATTTTGCAATGCTGGTTTACAATCACCCATGACAGGAGGTGCTTAAAATCGGCTTTTACTCTAATTTTCCACTTGTTTCGGTGTGAAGATCAACAGGAAGCAGCAAACCCAGGAAGCACGTGCCCCCTGAAAGCAGTCCATTCGCCTTCACCTTCCCCTGAAAGTCATCTGTATGCTCAGCGGCGGCCGAGAGAGACGCCCCAGAGATTAATTCTAAATGAAATTTAAAAAAAAATAATTATTCTGTCTAAAGTGGAAGAATCTTTGGAGAAATCTACCCCACAGCTCCCAGGTGTTTTGCTTTTTTATTTCTCGATATCCAAGGCGAAGAAAAAAACAGCAGCACGTTCTGCCTTTGAGTGGCAAGGACCAGCCCCGAGGAGGTCAAGATATAATGGGAACCCGTCAGGATTTGTTTCTTAACAAAGGGCTCAGTGGCTCTGTGTTCTGGGCCTCGATCCTGACAGACTGTGTCATCCAAATCTGGGTCACCAAGAACGTGCAGGCTCCGTCCTCTAACGGGCTCCTGAGCTGTTGCTCGAAGAGGTCACACCCTGCCTTCCAGTACCCTTTATTCTCTAAGGGCAGGGCAGCAACAAAACAATGCCCTCTTCCACGTCCCAAGTAAAAGATCACCTCATTATTGTTAGTCTATGACACTATCACTGGTGTCCTCAAATTTAGTGTGGGAATCACCTGGGAAGCTTGGTTAACACACAAATTCAGGGCCTGTCATGGGCTGAGTTATAGTGCCCCAAATTCCTATAATAAAGTCCTAACCCGGTACCTCAGAATGTGACTGTATTTGGAGTTAGGATCTCTACAAAGGTAATTACAGTAAATTGAGGCCATAGTAGTGGGCCCTAATCCAATCTGACTGCTATCCTTCTAAGAAGGGGGAATCTGGACACAGGCAGAAGGGGAAGGCCACGGGAAGATAGTGGAAGAAGACAGCCATCTAGAAGCCAAGGAGACAGGTGTCACACCAACCCCACTCCCACCTCGATCTCTTCCAGCTTCCAGAACTGTGAGAAGATAAATTTCTTTGGTTAAGCCATTCAGTCTGTGGTACTTGGTTATAACGGTCCTGATACAGGGCAGAGGGATATGCCTTCATATTTCTGCAAGAATATGGGCCTGGTGGTGAGCTACCTTGATCACAGGGCCTGGATCTGGGAATAGCAGAGCAAGGAGACAGAAAGAACCTGGGACCTGGATGACTCATAGGAAACAGTCGCCACAACAACTTCAGATGGTCTACGACGGGAGGGAAATCAGTTCTATCTCGCTTAACGCATCGTCAGCGTGGGTCTCTGTGACGCGCAGTGAAACATACGGTCTAATTAACCAGCTCCCTTCCTGTCTCACTGAAGTACTGAAGCATCAGTTGGAACTAGTAAGAATGGGAACAACCCCACCTTGCTTGTCCTGCAGGGGTTGGCCTGCGCCTCACTGTGCAGACTCTAGGGTATTCTGCGCCCCGAGGATTGGAAGCTCTCACACCAACCACAGTTAGTGAGATTGAGTATCAAATGGTCTAGAGTGTACACCACACCTGGAAAGCCCAGACTTCCTCCTGTGCTTGTCCTTCACGCTTGTCAACCCTCGAACCCGTCCTGCCATATCCTAACCCTGTTTCAAATGTGGCTTCGGACAGAAGGTCTAAGTGGGCGCCAAGTATTCTTTTTAAGACACAGAGCTCACAAATGTGTTACGACTTTTATACGACCGAGACATATGCAGACATATACACATACTTCAAGAGTATAAAATGACAATGAACAGCAACATATAAAAATATTACGCTTTTAATGAAAAGGCAGTGATCTCCCCACGTGTATGTATCTGTACACACACACACTCATACAAAGTGTGACCGTAAAACAATGACTTTTTCACAAACCTATGATGGCTCACTCTATTAAGCACTAGGCTGAACCTTATGGAATTAGTGATAGTCTATCATTTTTGACCTAAAGAAATGGTCATTTCCTAGGATTCCAATGAATAAGTTTGCCTCTGAAACAGTCATTTTAGGAGGTATTTCACTAACTTGATTGATTAAAAAAATTTTTTTCTTTT
Source organism: Ursus americanus (assembly GCF_024610735.1). Lineage (NCBI taxonomy): Eukaryota > Metazoa > Chordata > Mammalia > Carnivora > Ursidae > Ursus > Ursus americanus. Next base: position 86,455,342 of record NC_142130.1, read on the forward strand.
GCACCATATCCCTCAAAACTGTCATCAGAAGCAGCTGTATATACAAGGAAACTCGGTGTGCGACACTCCTCTAGCTTAACTGTGAAAAAGTAAAGAAAACAAAACAGCGCTGGTGGGGATGGGGAAGCGAGGAGTTACTGAATCATCAAGGAGCAGAAAGTTTCAGTTCAGAGAGATGACTACGTTCTGGAGATCTGCTCTACAGTCCACGACAGGGTCACGGACACCCAAAAATTTAAGAAGGGAGATCTCATTCTAAGTATTCTTATCACAATAAAACACAATTCGTTAAAAGTGGTATAAAATACAAACCCCACGTCATCACAAAACAGCCTGTGCGCGCAGGTGCACCACGGCGCAAGGTGCGTCCCGCACCGGGGGAGGGGCGCTCCCTCGCCTTACCTTTCAAGGACACCCAGTAGTGCTTCCACTTCCGCCGGGTGGCCGACTCCACCTTCTTGTTCTTCTTGTGCACCAGGAAGTTCTTGACGGCCAGCGCCCCGGCCTTGCGCACCGTGCCCTGCGCTGCCGTGAGCAGGATGTCGGACTGGCCGGGGGAGCTCAGGGTGCCGCTGCTCTGCTCGTCGCTGTGCGCCGAGCCCGCCTCCTCCAGGCTCTCGCTGTTGGTGGTGCTCATCTCCAGCTCCCGACGGAAATTCTCGTACACCCCCTGGCGGGCCGCATCCCCGGTGGAGCTGCTGCCGCTGTCGCTGCCCACGAAGGCGCGGCCGGTGGGGGGCGAGTAGCTGGAGTTGGTGGCATTGGATCGCCTGGACAGGAGGTCCGTGTCGGTGGTGGCCCCTTCGATCCCACTGTCCGCAAACTCACTGCCCTCGCCGGCATTAACATCCTTGGGCGCAGAAAGGGAAAAAAGCAAGTCATGCATCGCGCAGAGAAGTCAGCCGGGGACTGTGTGGCCGGGAGAGCTGCAGGGGACCCTCAGGGCACTGCAGCTCCCGACCTGTCCCGGACCAATTCCTCCTCAACCCCTGGGCTCGCACAAACCCAACTTGCCCGCAGAGCGGCTCGGGGAAAGCCACCAAGCCGTCCTGGCATGAATGCGAACGATCTGGAACGTTCAAGAAATACATATTAAAAAACAAGGAACGCTTCCAAGAGCTTATCACTTATCTGACTTAGATAATTAACTAGCTGGCAAATCAGCTATAGATTCTCCCACGGCCATGCTGAGAAAGCTCAGCACCCTTACCCTCATCAGCCCGCCCAAAACTCCAGGAAATTCTGCAGGCTGATTAGCTGTTGCAGAGGTAGGGGGTTACAATGGATAACAAGGTCTTTGCAGCTAATACCCTTTTTTCTGTTTTCTAATGTGGCAACTAAAAAGATAAACTAGCGCACTGCCTCACCCACTCACCCAGCAAGGACCCATGTCCCACGAATAGGCAGGAGTCCTCATGCTGTAATCGGCTTCATTTCTTGAAAACAAGCAGCCTCTCACTCTGCATTGAGCTAAATAAGTCTGTGGGGCCCACAGCTCCAACGCAGGCTCTCCAATTACCTTGCCCTTTCAAAGCTGGGATGCTAGGAGCCCGAAGTAAGCTACTCACTGCCCCTGGGCCAAGTGACAGCTTAGGGCAACCGCCAACACGCGGGGGTATCAATTCCCAGTTTAAAAACATTTGGAAGTTCCAAAGCACTGTCCCTGTTCTCAAGTTGTCTCAAGTTGAACATTTCCGGGACACAGACAGGTCTGTTCTTAAATCAGAAGCTTAATTGCTCTAAAGTGCTACAGGCATATCCATAAACAATAATTAAATAATGGTAGTAATCAAGGAGGGATAATGACAGCAATATTGGAGAGGACAGCGCAACGGTCTCATGGATAAGAAATTAGACTGGTTTTTCTCAAAGGAAGAGAACAGGAACACAGGTCTGACACAAAAGAGATGGCCAAGTAATACAGGGTTTGAGGATTTAACCACTTTTTGAGCCTTCAGTCTCATAAGCATCCAATTATGGTTCGAAAATATAAAAACAGACTATTCTGAGTTGGCATAAAAATGAATGCTTTGGGTTCAAATATTTGTTGAGAGGCAATGGGGCAGAATGAACCAGGCCAGGAACGGACGCGGCCCTGCACAAGACCCGGACAGGTGCCGTGCCCCCGTATCTCTAAGCACTTCACTTGGTCAATTCTAAGTGAGGGCCTCAAACTTCACTTCACCTTCGTCATGAAGAGACACTAAGTGAACGACTAAAAGATGGGCACAGACATGACAAGAGGAGACACAGAAAGACAAATGCTGCATGATTTACTTTTATGTGGAATGCAAAAATGTTCAATTCACAGGACAGAGAGTGGAACAGTGGCTGCCAGGGGCGGGGGGGGGGGGAAATGGGGAGATGGTGGTCAAGGGGTACCAACTTTCAGTTATAAAGTTGATAACATCTAGGGGTGCCTGGGTGGCTCAGTCAGTTAAGCGTCTGACGTTGGCTAGGTCATGATCTCAGGGTCCTGGGATCGAGCCCAGCATCAGGCTCCCTGATCAGTGGGGACTCGGCTTCTACCTCTCACCCCACTCATGCTCTCGCTCTCTCTTAGATAAATAAATAAAATCTTTATTAAAAAAGTTAGTAAGTTCTAGGGATCTAATGTGCAGCATGGTGGATATAGTTAATACTGCATTATACACTTGAAATTTGCTAAGGGAATAGATCTTAAGTGTTTTCACCACACACATACAAAAAGGTAATTATGTGAGGCGATGGATGTGTTAATTAACTTGATTGTGGTAATCATTTCACAATGTATACATATATTAAATCATTACATTGTGCACCTTCAAAAAGAAAAAAAAACAACAAAGAGAACTGTATGTAAAGGGAGGAAAATGAACAATTTTACAGTGGCTGGCTCTGGCCAATACAACCTCAGCCAGGTGTCCAAGGTTAACTGAGAGCCCTCTCTACTATCTAAAACTATTCTTTAAAAAAGAAAAAAAAAGAAAAAACAAGGAGGACAGCAGGAAGTGGTTAAGATAGCTTTGGAGGACCAACTGCATTTCCAATGGAGTTCAGACCCCTGGGATTTCGAGGGGCTTAAAGAAACTGTGGGCACTGCTCAGGGGCATACCCCTCTCACTGCTAGTCCCATCACTTTGCTGTCATGACCCACCAGGGTCATGAAGGACCCAGATCCAGTGGGTAAAAATTCTCTATACAAACAGAAAAACACAGTTAAGAACTCCCATTTCTCCCAGCAGGGACAGTGACCATGTCAATAAGACAATAAAGAAATCTGCCATGACTGATGATTCAAGATAACTGTGAGTTGTAGGAGATGAGGAGTTTGTAAATTTCCCAAACATCTGGATTCATTTTCATGTGTCTCAGTCTTTCCCGGGAAGAAATGAAGGCATCAGTTAAAAGCTCCCCTCTAAAATGCAGAGGTGAGAAGCGTCTCTGTAAGACAGGGAGAGATAAGCTATGCTGGTAACTTCCCTGGTCCGTAAGAGAAAGACAAGGGAGAGAATGCACACAAGGTATCTTGTAATTCCTAGAGCTCTAGAATGGGAAGGAACCTTGCAAAGCCATCCCCTTGATGAATGGATGAGGACGCTGGGGCTCAGAAAGTCACAAGCCTGGCTGGTGGCCCACTGGAGTCAGAAACCACATTTCCAACTACCTTTTCCACTATAATATGGCAGCCCCACTGCTCAGTGGCAAGTAGCACCTGGCCACGTTGTGTCTACATAGTCAACTCCATGCCTTACCCTTTTTTGTCAACAAGGCCCTTTCCAGGTTTTCCCAGCAAAAGCTAGGGAACTATCTATTTGCCTTGACTTGCCAGGCAAAGATCTCAAATCTCCCAGTGGGGATAAGGGGAAGGAGAAGATGAAAGAGGAGGGAAACAGGCAGAGACGAGACAGGCCAAACCCTCAAGAGCATGTGTCTTAACAGTCTCTGACTTTCCCACAAACCATTTACCCCTTTACAAAATACCCTGGGGCCTCTAGAAACTAGACACTCACCTCTCTGCCAGACCTGAACATCTGCTCATGCCCACCGATGCTGTAGTCCTGCAGTGGCCCAGGCTCTGTGTGCTCAGCTCTGGGATGGCCACTGACCTGAGCGAAGAAGTACTTGCCCCAGGTAAGAGGCCTGCTGGCCCTAGCTGAGCTTGCACACCCCTCGTGTAACCGCTGGGGAATGCTCGGGATCCAAGCCGACTCCACCTTGTTTCCACAAGTGGCTGAACAGGCTCGGTGGTACACGTCCCGCACTGATATGTGACCCAGCCTGTTGGAAAACATGCGGGTTGCCCAGCCCCAGCCCTGATTTGGTCAAGAAGCTTGGGATGTCCCAAATACCCAAAGGCCCAGACTCTCGCATCACGGGAAATGAGGACTACCTAACCAGAGGCACTATTCAGCACCGGAATGGTCAGTGAGAGGCTCCCGTGTACCAGCAACCTCCAACTTTACTGGGGGAAAGAATCATCTGTAGAACCGTACTACCCAAATGCCTAAGTGCCACACGAGAAATACCAGTTTATAGGGTCTCAGAATCTCTGGTACAAACCCAAGCCGGATACTCTCATAGAGGCTCTGGGTTCCCACTTCAGTTTTTTTTTTTTTTTCATTCCAGTTAGTTAACATACAGTATTGTATTAGTTTCAAGTTCACACTTTGAAAAACACCAGGCATCCATCCCTCTAAGGCTGCATCCCAAATGCCTGTCACTCTCAGATGCCAGGATGCCTATCACTGCAATGCCCCTAAAAGCTCAGAAGAAAGGTGGCACCACTGTCACGCAAATGTTCCTGGTGGTCATCTTGCCACAGGCCCCTCCTCTTCCCTACCTCACTCTCAAGGACATTTGGCGCCTGAGAAAACAGGCGCCTGAGAACTTCCCCCACTCTTCCCAGCAGCAAGGAATCTAAAAACCAACCCTAGGGAAGAATCTCATGGGAGCCTCAGCAGTGTTTGTAGCAAATGCAAGGTATGTTCCTTCATACTGAGTGAGGTATCGTAGCATTGATAGGTCCTAGTAATTAATCAAATACTGAGTTCTAATTCGGAAGTCAAAGGAGATCAACGGAAATGGTAAGACCCTAGCTACACAGAGAAGTGACTCCCAACATGACGCACGATCCAGTTAGAGATTTCCTGGAAATTACTCAAAATACACTGTCCGTGTTAGAAACACTCCACTGAAGAGGCTTCCGATTATACACAACATGCATGGGGTATAGAGGCTCTTAAAGCCTGGTCTCCCCGGACACATCCTCCCAAGCCAGATTTTTGGAGCACTCACCAGTTTCCACGGCAGTTTCCCAGCATGAACGTACGTACTGTCCTGCTGGATGTACAAGTGGCCACAGCTGTAGCCCAAAGCATGCCACAGCTGCTAGGCAAGAGTGATCGCAGTCCTCAGAGCTGGACCACAAATGCTGACATGAACTCCGGTATGAAGCTGGAGAAGGCAGGCGGCAAATTTAAAGCCCATACTCTGGTCACCCAGCATGAATGTGGACTAACGATACATTGTGGCAAGGCTCCGGGTGTTTCCTGGGCAACTTACAAATACTCTGAGGGCCAGGTCTTCTGTGTTAATGACAGGTGAACACAGTTTTCAAAAGGTAATTAGCCACGAAGTTCAAGGGCCCTGGGGCAATTCAAGGACAGTAAGATCAATCAGCCATTTGTAGTTATAAGTCAAATGCAATTAGAAACTATTTCGTTGGTTACTTTGTTTAATTTCCCTGATGAATCCAGCTTTGCTTTTATATACCTACATAGAGAAGTGAAATATAGAGAGTTCACTGACTTTCAGTGGGTTGAGGAAATTTCGACCTGCAGAAGCTTTGAATTAGAACAATTTTTGCCTTGTTAAATTCTAAAATACTCCTCCCCTGGTTTATCATCTTCTTATCCCCAGAACTGTTAAGTACCCCCTCCCACAAACATGCACATGCATGAATACGGTATTTGGTACCCAGTGTTCTCTCCTTGGTATACTTGATATATACTCTTAGGATACTCTCCCTTGGTAATCTCAGTATGGTCAATACCAATCCTAGGTAAGTTACTTTGAACCGCTCTGTGCCTCAGTTTCCCCACTTGTAAAACAACAGTTATCTATGCTTTCGAACACTCTGTAAGATGCTGTGAAACTGAGTTAACCCAAAAAGGTTTCTAGAACTGTGACCAGCACACAGTACCTGCTCAAAAGCATTAACTACGATTATTGTCATTTCCACCTTCAGCCTTATTTTCATCTTGGCCCAGGGAGAGAAGGCACTGCCTGACTGCACTCGCTAGGGCCACTAACATGGAAGGCTGCTGCAGAGGAAACTGGGGAAAACAGACTGACCAAGACTGGTACGAGCTAGTGAAGTTCCTTTTAAGTATTTTCACATTCACAAAACATCATAACCTAAGAAATGGTGATTTTTTTTTCTTTTTTTTAAAGATTTTTATTTATTTATTTGACAGCACAAGCAGAGGGAGTGGCAGGCAGAGGGAGAAGGAGCGGGAGATGGAGAAGCAGGCTCCCCACTGAGAAGGAGCCTGATGCAGGGCTTGATCTCAGGACCCTGAGATCATGACCCAGCCAAAGGCAGATGCTTAACTGCCTGAGCCACCCAGGCGCCCCAAAGCGGTGATGTTTTCTACATCAGTAGTTGATTAATAACTACTGGGCACTGTTACTAATAATTGCCATTCCTGACTTGCTAGAAATATTGCAGTTACTTTTTAATCATTGTAAAGCTTTATTTTCTCTCTCTCTCTCTCCCCAAATGTCCAGTGCCTTTTTGCATTTCAAATTCTGAAGTTTGTAAATTCTCCCCAGTGGGTCTCCCACTATCAGCCCCCTTGTACATGTCCCAACTCCATTTGAGGCATTTCTAAAACCCGGCTCCATTTCCCCCTTCTTCCTGTCCCAAGACAAAATTTCCATGCCTTTTTATGTTTTCAACACATTCTCCCTCCTTCTCTAATGATCCCCAATGGGAGTGACTCAAAATTTCTCTCGACCCAAAGTTCTTACTGTTGCTAAAAAGGGAGTCAGAAGTAAGTTGGCAGATGCTTGAAATGTTGCTTCAGGTAACTCCAGACTGGGGACTGCCAACATCTAAGTTAATGAATCATCTTCTCTCTATTCATATGTTTTTCTAGGTAGCTGCCTCGAACCTTGTAGTCATCCTTCCCCTCCTCACTACCCACGATGTAGCTATCACATTGTCCCAAGGGTTCTTGTCTTCCTTTCTCAGAGCCACGCCTGTGGTTCAGCAACAAGCTCTCTTTCCTCGTCCTTCCTCAACGCACCCTGCACACTGCTCTTAGGCAGACCTCCCAGGAGCCATGCATCTGCCTTGCAAAGCCCCCTGCAGAGGTCCAGCCTTCACACTGGAGCACTGGATCGACCTACCAGTCAGTGCAATGGGAGTGCATACTCTCAACCATTCTTGCTTCCAGGAGTATATTTGTCCTTTAGGGCTCAGCTCACGTCCGTCCTTTACACGGCTTAAAGACTTCTTTCCCTCCTCTGATTGCCAGGCCAGCTTCTCTGCAGCATTTTGTTCCCCCGCCCCGACTCTGGTCCAGGCGTACTGGCCTCTTTGCTTTGCCTCAAACACACAGGGCACACTCCCACCTTCCAAATCAATGGCCGACTCCCAAGTCTGCCTTCTCAAGGGGGCCAGGTCTGATGACCCTATCTCGAATTGCCTCCGGCATCCCCCATTGCCTTATCTGCCTTGCCCTGCTCTTTTTTTCCCATAGCATGTCAAGTGCTTATTATGCTAATTATTTTCTGCATACACACTCCCATTTCACCCCAAACAAGCTCCCCGAGCTCAGGGATCTTTTCCTGTCGACACATCCCAAAGCACTATGAACAGAGTCTGGTGTGGAATAGGCAAGACGCTTCAGAAAAATAAACCCACCTTTTTGCAGGACACCTGGGTGGCTGCATCAGTTAAGGGTCTGCCTTTGGCTCAGGTCATGCCAGGGTCCTGGAATGGAGCCCCAAGTCTGGCTCCCTGCTCTCCCTCTCCCACTGCCCCTCCCCCACTCGTGTGTGTGTGTGTGTGTGTGTGTGTGTGTGTGTGTGTGTGTGTCAAATGAATAAATAAAATCTAAATAAATTAATTAATTAAATAAACCCACCTTTGGGTAAATGAACTGCTGTTCATTGTCCACCATAACTTCAAAACAAGGAGAACAGTTTCTCATGGATTACATCTTAGTTTGATTTAAAGGTTTACTCATTTCCAGGTTCAGCTCACACTCAACTACGGTTGAGCTTACAAATGAGTCCTAACTGTCAAGCCGAACTTTGCAATCTTCAAGCAATCCACTTTCATTATGTCGTTTATGGATATAACCGGAGTTAATTTAAATCATTTTCTTTAACTTTTTTAAAAGGAGAAAAAGTAAGAAAGACATGATGGGCTGTCCGATGGGCCATATTAGATTATCTGTCAACAGTCGTCCAAAACACACTGGATCCATATGACGATGAAAAGCCTGTCGGCTGTTTCCTAAGTTCTACCTGGGGCTCCACGGAGGCCCTCTTACGCCTTCATAGCAGGCTGGCTGGAAGGGCTCTAAGTTCCTAATTCCAGCCCTTATTCCTCCTCAGCGATGCTAGGAAACCAGCATTTTCATCAAGGCACACAGATGTTCCCCTCTTCAAGCACTAAATTAAAAATGTGAATTTCAAAGGCCTAAACTTCCCCCGCCTATATTAGCATAAATGGGCAGCTCAAAGTGTAGACCAAGGAACCTTAGATACTTCCAGGGGGGCCTCAGGCCCTCCCTTTTCCAACTACCTGAATGAGGCCACATTTTCCCCTAGAGTCCAACCAAAACAGCATTTCACAAGAGAGTGAATGCAGAAGCAGATAGGAGACTCTAGGGTCTCCTGTTTGCCAGAAATCATAGAGATTTGCAAAAATATAAAATAACACCTCTCCCCTCATTAATTTTTTAAATTTTAGAAAGTAAAAAAAATTAAATAAAAAGTTGTTTGTGTGAACATATAATGGGTTTATTGGTGCTATTTTAAAATGAATCAACAAGTGGTTTTTTGCTTTCCTGTTTTAATTCCTAGTGTGATAAATATTTATAGCTACATCTCATATATACAGAAGCCCTTTAGAGTCTGCCGTACTTTGTACAGGATAGAGGGGTCTGAAACTACCAACACAGACACCCCTCAACTACCTACTCACCCTCCCACTCCCCAAAAGAAGATCTTGGCAAAGAGGCAAATACTCCTGCTGAAAATGGATGGGCTTGCTTTCAAAACAACTATCTCATTGCCTAACTTAGATGCCAGAAAAAGGAAGATCAATGGGAAAGAAAAAAAGAAGCATCAAACAGTCTCAAGAGAAGGGAAGGAAGAGAGGGCTTTTTTTAAAAAATAAATTTTATATGAAAATATGTTGTTTCATGAAGAATTAACCTGAGGGTATTAACCAGAAGCTTGTAGAAGGACTTTGGAGAACCCATGGAGCCCCTGAAATTGAATGCAGAAGGGTGGTCCATGTGTTTATCTAAGAAAAGGGTCCAAATTTTCATCCAATTCTCAAAGGAGTCTGCGACCAAAGGTTAAGAATCTCTTGGATGCTGATGTCAGTTTTCAGCTCAGGGAACATACTTATCCCTGAGCCATTTAAGCTGAGTGTAAAGCAAAACAAAATTTTCAAACCCAGCGCAATTTTGCTAGGAACTCAAGATCGTCTTCCAACAATGCTGAACCCCCTCATTGCTGGAACCACGGGGCCCATGACTTGCCTTTCCAAACAAGAAAGCAAGGCTTCCTTCTAAAGCTGCCGCGGACCCCTCTCTCAGGGACCACTGTGTTGGCCTATGGTGGTGGACATTCCTATGTTCTTTTCAGCCAATCACCCTTTTCTGCATCTGTACCAGAACTGAGGATTTTGATCTTAGAATCTGAGGGCACATGAGTTGGAATCTGTTCAGGAATGAGGAGGAAGTACGGTGTGGGGGTGTGGGTTTCTGAAGAACGACCCCAGTCAGTGAGTCAGGAGACCTGGATTTGAATCCTGTTGTGACACCTTGTCAAGCCTCATCTCCTTAGATACACTTCCTCCCCTGCGAAGCGAGGGGGCTGGACAGAGAGGTGATCTGTGAGCTGGACATGAGTCCACGGGGGCCAGAAGCTCTCGTGGAGAGCTCTGCCTTACCTTGTTCCGACTCCACACGCTAGGGTGTGAAGGATTTCTGGAAACGCCGAGGGGGTCAGAAACTGCACAAACACACAAACATGTCAACAGCTGTCACATCTCCACAAGGGGCTCTGAGCAGCAGCCCCTCGCTCTCTCAAGGCTGTGGCTCCTCGAGACCTTCTTGGTAAGAGCAGCGCCCATTCTTTCATGTTCTAAGTGGATGAATGAAGCTCTCCCCACACGTCCTGCACAATGGCCCCAAGCCAAAGCTTCCCTTTGAAACACAGAACCTGGCTCCAAGACGCTCCACCAGTTGGCGGTTTTCTCTTTCCACCTCACCCACTGGAAGTCTGAGACGCAGGAGGGCTGAGCTCTAAAATACAAAGCCAAACTACTCCCATCACGACGAATAACCAGCACTGACTGAGCTTCTACTCTGCGCAGGACGGCGTGCCCAGAGCTCCGTACTCACTCCCGTGTGGAACTCACACGAGCCCCGTTAAAGAGGCACCGAGATCCATCCAGGTTACATAACCGACAGAAAACAGGGCTTGGACTGACAAGCTCAGCTCGGCTGGATCTCAGAACATCTTCACGTGCTACCAGGCTGCTCCAGCTCTGTCTGTTAACCATGGGAATACCGAGACAATAAGGTTCGGTCCAAAAGACCAGTGAGGTATCCACGAAATCAAGGGGTGATCTCCTCTGTATCTCTACAGAAATCAATGCAAGGAAACTCTGCTTTAAGGGGTATGGGCAAACCCTCCCAACAAATGAATACAAACCGACTCGCAACACCAATTTTTATGCCACGTACTGAATTAAATAATTCCTCAGCACTCACTGCGTGGCAGGCATATAATATGTACCATTTTCTAAAAACTACATGTGAACTCCAATGCCTCATGTTTCAGTAACATGTCCAACTACTGAACAAATACAAAAACAGGAAAAATGGTCAAAAACTCTTTTTTGATCATTTCCAAATCAAATGAAGTTGTTCACATTATTTCAGATAAAACATATTTTATCCCAGGCTTAGAGGCCATGCTCTGGGGGCCAAATGTCTGCCAGAAACTCTTTTTCTGTGGAGTAAAATTGCTGACAGACAGTTACAGCTCTGACTACGTCACCAGGGCAGATGAGGGAACTTTAACATCTCTGATCCAAACTCGCTGAAGAGATCCCCTGGGTCAGAAACTTTTACCAACAACAACAACAAAAAAAGAACAAAAAAAGAAGTCTTTTCAAGGAAGCTTCCACACCCACTGTCTCTTAAAATACACTGTTTGGAACATAGTGGGTTCTCAAGAAATCGCGTTGGATGAACACGCCAAACTTAGACGAGGAAGCGTGGGTGGATGGATAGTGTTGTGTGCATAATTCTGGGGTTTGTTTCAAGTCATTAAAGATCCTCACTCAACATCTAAAGTCAATACGAAAATAATTCTTCCGTTCATTTTATAGACTCCGCAAAAGCCTTCCATGCATGGTGCCCACTCGGGTCCCCTAATGGCCCCGTCAGAGGCTGGTGTTGCTCGCCCTGAACAGAGAAGGAGCCTGTCGGGCACGCAAGATGGAGTGACTTGCCCAAGGTCACTGGTCAGTGAGGAGCCAGCCAGGACGTAAATGGACTTCTCCGGATTGCGAGTCTGTTGCACTCTGCATTGCATTAAGCTGCCTAGGCAGGGACTTTCTGAGACACCACATTGAGATGATCTCACTTCCATATATTAACAATTTTAGAAGGCGGCAAGCCAAAGATGGAAATTTCATATAACAATGACACGTGAGAGCTTGCAGTGGCACCGGCTCTGCAGGAGAAAACTGCTCTGCCCCTCTCTTCTGGGTGTAGTCAGCCGTGACTCAAAGGCTCAAAGCCCCATCAGTTGGGGGGGGGGATGAAGCAGAGGTCCAGCCGTCCCCGGTGGGGTGGAGGGGAGGGCACAGAGCTGGGGAGCCAGAATACATCCAGGCATCCCTCTTAGATCTCACACAGAATATGTGCTAATGGGGGGTGCCTGGGTGGCTCAGTCGGGTAAGCGTCGGACTCTTGATTTCGGCTCAAGACATGATCTCGGGGTCCTGGGATCGAGCCTTGCATCCGGCTCCGTGCTCACTGTGGAGTCTGCTTAAGATTCTCTCTCTTCCTCTGCCCTTTCCCCAACTCTCTCTTAAAAAAAAAAAAGGAAAGAAGTCCTACTTGGCATTGTTCCAGGTAAGAGGGATGGTTACAGGTGATGCTCATTTCTCAACTGCCTATACCATGCACCCTTCTCTCCCTCCTGAAGGCCAGCAGCCCCTCTCTTCATATCAGCCCCGCAATGCTATTCTGGCCATGCCTTCAAGACAGAGCCTTCAGCCCCTTTCAGGTCCCAGGACAGATCACTTATCTCACCTGTGTCTCCACTTCCCAAACCGACAGTGAGGAATAGCCCCCCCAGGGTGGGCAGAAGGACCATAGTGGGGTTATTCCGTCATTCCTACCGTTAATCTCTCCCCAGAAAAGAGATGGGGAAAAAAATGCAGGTGTGTGTCTAGATGTACCATCACGCTCACCTCCTCAGACTGCAGAGTCGACCTTTCCAACAGCTCTGTTCCTAAGACACAAGACTTGGACAGCAAACACCAAACCACCCTGGGCCCTCAACTCCTATACCACCACTAATAAGGAGCATAGCAAATTCTCCCCTACTGGCTGCTTCCAAAGGACCAGGCACTGTGTTACTGCATTCCATTTTCTCGAAAGGCCTTATTATTATCCCCATCCGACGGGGGTTTTTTTGCCCGAAGTCACCCAGGTGAGAAGGGGTAGAACCACAGTGCCTGGCTTGGACACCATCAGCAGAACTTGCCCTCCAGCAGATGAATGGAAAGAAGAACATTGCAGCCTACACATACGCTGGAATATTATTCAGCCTTAAAAAGGAAGGAAATCGTGGCTACGACATGGATGAATCTTGAGGAAATTCTGCTAAGGGAAGTAAGCCGGTCACAAGAAGACGAATATTATGTGATTCCACTTACAGGAGATCCCTAGAGTAGTCAAATTCATGGAGACAGAAAACACACTGGGGGTTGCCAGGGGCTGGGCGGCAGTGGGGGGAGGGGGATAAGAGGTTGTTGATTCACAGGGACTGAGTTTCAGTTTTTCAAGATGGACAGAGTTCTGGGGACGGACGGTGGTGATGGGTGCACAACAGTATGAATGTACTTCATGCCACTGAACTACCCACTTCACGACGGTCAAGACGGCAAATGTCACGTGTGTTTTTATCACAGGTAGACGTAATTTCGAAAAGAAAAGGAGGGGAGAGGTCAAACACGGGTTCCTTTAACCCATATAAACCTGGAGGAACATACAGTAAGTTTTAGTTATTCTAATACAGAAGTCTAGAGTAGTAGAAGAAACAAGAAACACTCTCCCCTGATGACTTGTACATGAGAACTTAAAATTCCAACATAAAATTAGAAACCTGAGATTTTTGGCAATTTTAAAAATCTGCTCTCCAGCAAGAACACAGGCAGTCTAATGCCAATTTTCTTTGCCCCCTCCTCGGGTTCCCCACCATCTGCCCATTATATTTAGGCCCCCTTCCTGAGAGAACTTAACCTCGACATGCCTGTGTCACTTGTATGGGGCAGCACCATCCCCTCCTGGTCAGGTCGGAGGGCACCTGCTGCTTTCCCACTGACCGCAGGGCTGTTCACGGGTCGCCCTGCTTGCTGACGTGCCTTTCAAGGCAAATGGGCTTGATCTGGATTCCTGATTCTGAAGCCCCGTCATGCAAACCACGAACCCATCCTCAGCACAAGCCAGGACTCCCAGAACTCGGCGACCGGGAGCAGCAGGACCAGAAAAGGACCGAGGCATGCAGGAGTGCATGACGGGCTCCGAGGCTCCCGGGAGTATCATTACCCATTCAGGTGATGAGTTCTCTTTTCATTAGCCATGCACTTGTAAAAAAAAATCTTTGAAAACTGTCTTCACACCCACTGTCTCCTGCCCTGGACCCCGGAGCAAGGCAGATGAGCATTTTCACTCCCATTTTTCAGAGGAGCAACTAGAAGTCAGGGTTTGCCCAAGGTCAGACCACTTGTTGGCTGCAAAGTAGGAACGGGAACCCGCCCATGTTATTCCTTCCGCTACACCTCCCTCCAGAGACAGGGCTGGCCAGCATCGCAAGGAACAGGAAATTGAAATGGCTCCTGGTAAGGCAGGAAGCCTGCCAACCTCCGAGAGAAGCTGACAAATGACCAGAGCCCGCCCTGAATCAAAAATGCCTCCTCCAAGGAGCTTCCGACGAACCTCTCTTCCCACCTGCGGCCCTGGAGAGCTCCTCCAAGAGTCCACAGCCCACCGTGCCCATCGGTCCGGGGAGAGGAAGCAGGCTCAGAATAAGCGAGACGCTGTTCAAGATCTGAGTTGGAGAGGCAGCAGTTCCCTAGTATGAACTTATCAGCTTTATTCTCACTCCTACCACATCACCCCCCACACACACACACACTCGTTCCTTAATCCCACCCCTAGCCACAGAACTGGAAGAGGGGCGAAGCAGAGCCGAGGCGAATCCTCGGGGAAGCAGCCCCAGCTGTGGCAGGCAGCAGGCACACGGGGTAAAACCGACTCAAAGATGGGGAACCTTGGAGGAGCAAAATCATGCACTTCGAGTCATGCACCATTTCCAAAATATTGAAACAGATTTCAATCACTTTACCTGAGTTGTTTTTGCTCTTCTGCCTTGCATGCTGTTGCTATGGCTAATTTGTGGGTTGGTGGCACCTTCAGAGAGACAGTGAGATTTCCTACAGGGAAGTGTGTTATAATTACTATACGGAAGAGACTCTTCGGCAGCAGCTGGTGGCATCTTACGGTTTGCAAGATCGGGAATATCAGACACCAGATTCCGGCAGTAGCCTGCAAATTTGCTCCTGGGCCCCCCGTTTGCTGTCACCCCGGAGTTTTTCTGAGCATACAGGTCACCCAGGGAATTGGCACGCTGACAGGTGCTGAGCTGCCGGGGGCTCACCAGGGGTTCCATCCCCCGAGCCTCCTCGCAGTCTTTCTCTTCGGTGGAACCCAAGATCTCTTCGTTGCTTGTTAAATGTTCTTGGCTCAGATCAGAGAGTGAGAATTCCAGGCTGTCCTCCCGCCAGATGTCTGCAGATTTGGAGCGTTTCTTCTTAAAGCTCGCCGTCTCCATGAACGTGGGCCCATTGGATGTATAGGGACGCTGCCTCCTGCCCCCGTCAGCCAAGTACGTAGCGTCATCCCCGTAAAGCCGGCTCTCCTCCGAGTCGGGCATGCTCTGCACAGAGGCGGCTGTGAGGACGATGCTGCTGTCTACGCTGGGAGGGATGGAAGAATCGGTGTACGACACGGGTCTCAAGCCCATATCCACTCGGTCCACCCAAATGGGGCTCCCGAAGTCCTCTAGGGTGCCTTCCTGGGAGAAGGGCTCCAGGCCATTTTCAGCCAGGGACTGGGGGATGCTGGGCGTGCTGCTGGATCGCGTGCTCACTTCGGAGTTCCTGTGGATCACCTTCCCCGAGGACGCATGCCTCGTCCGCCGTGCCTTGTGCGACAGGCGCAGTGAGCGCGACGTGTGCTTGCGCCCCAGGCTGGCATGCTTTTCTCCATAAAACTCATGCTCTACATTTTGACTTTCTGCGTTTCCCATGGTTTTATGGTCTGCAGCATGGGAGGGGGGGGAGAAAGGACGGGATAAGTGAGTCACCAACGGGTAGTTTAACAGAAAGAGCTCAGGGTGCAGGGTGGGCGAACAGCTTGGCAGGTGAGAGGGCATCACCTCTGCCCACCTGGCAGGTGCATGGACTCTTACACGCTAGCAGGTGAGAAGTAACATCACCCACTGAGACTGGCCCTCCCGAGATGAGAAATAACCCAAGTAAGATATGTAGAGAATTAAACTTGTCTTTGCCCAGAGGGAAGCTGCCCACGGGGCCCACTGCTATGTTGCTTTCATAGGGCTGCTAACCCTTGTGTTCCTTCCTAAACTCTATACTTACAAAGCTCTGCTCCTCTCCAGACACTGAAAACCCTGAAAGCATAAATGGACTTTCTGTTGGAAATTATATGTATTTCAAAACGCAGTAGCAAAACTGAGAGGTGCATTTGATAACCTCCCCCCTTCCTCCCCCCTCCCTCCCTTCCTCCCTCCCTCCCAATGTTTCAAAATCAATCAAAACTGGAAACACTCAAGAGGTTAAGTCCAATCAACTCTTCTTAGTTCATCCAAGTCAAAAAGAAAATGGGCTTTTACCTTAAATTTAATTACATTGCACAGTATTCTGAAAACCTTAACTTTTGGTGTTTCAGAGGGGGCGTGAAGTGGGAGGAGGGGAGAGGGAGATGGGCAAAACAAAATAGAAACCCCGCTCTCTGCTTAGAAGCAGACTAATGGGGTTTATTTCTGGGAGCAAATCCAAACTGAGAACATTAATCTGGTACAGAGTGCCCTGCAAACAGAAATTCACATTATGAAACCACTAAATGTGATTCAGCCTTTTGGGGCTACCCAGGTTAATTCAAGTCCTTCCTTCACATTTTCCAGTCTCTCTCCCTGACCTGGTGACTGTTACACACAGTGGGAAAAAGAAAGACCTTCAAAGCTCAGCAACTGTGACTCTCTTAGCTTATTCTCCTTACTCTGTTCTTTCTCTGTACCATTAAATTGTATGCACTTAAGATACACACATAAAAGTGGCCAGAAAAGAAAGGAGGGAAAATATAGTAGTTGGGCATTTTCCTGAGCTGATGCTTCCAACCACCTACATAGTCATTCATTCAGAAATACATACTGAGCACCTACCATGCTCTAGAAGCCAGAGATACAACAGCGAACGAAAGAGACACATTCCCTACTCTCACGAAACGGATACTGTAGCCAGGGAAGGTAGACAATAGAACAGTGAAAGGCACCAGGGGGACACCGAGAAGGAATGGACTAGGACCAGACAGAGTGTGAAATGCCCTGGACTATAATACATCGATCCAGGATCATTCTGTAATCTCACTCTTCAGCCTAAAACACGCCATCAGCTCTAATGAGCACATCTTCGCTGAAACAAAATTGGCGGCAACAGGAAGGGAAAACCTCCATTTTATGTTCCAGCGAGATTGGAGGGAACTCAGACAGGCACCAGATGTTAAGCTATTCCCATACTGGAATATTCCCTACCAGGTCACACATGATAGGATTCCAAAGGGAACTTTCCAAGAAGGAGAATCTCCTTTTTCCTGGCAGCAAGTATATTTCAAAGCAGTTAATAAGCTCGTGCCTCTCTGGCTGGTGTCGTTAAGAAACAAGGAAAAAACAAAAACAAAACTCAACACACTAGAGGGAAGAGAAGAACATCAACTGTCCATCCACGACCATTTATGTGGTCTATATTCAGAATATCACATGCTACATTTTGAAACTAAAATAAATAAGCGTTTCTTTTTTTTTTCAAGATTTATTTATTTATTTTAGAGAAAGAGAGGGCACCCATGAGTGAGAGGTGCAGAGAGAGAGAGAGAGAGAGAGCCCGAAGCAGGGCTCGATCTCACGACCCTGAGATCATGCCCTGAGCCAAAACCGAGAGTTGGATGCTTAACTGACAGCACCACCCAGGCGCCCCAATAAATAAGCCTTTCAATAACTAAAGGCCATGGCCAATTCCTTAGAGTTCTTGATCTTTTTAAGTACACCTTAAGATACCTGGGTGTATCTATACGTTCTGTCAACAAAGAATAAAAAGCTTAGAACAAGTGTTAGCAATCCACTTTAAGAATCACACAGGTTTAAGTCTAAAAGAAGGAAAGAATGATGGTGGAAGAAAAGCAAAACTGTCCCCTCACGTCCGCGAGGACGTATCCGATAAAATTACCCTCCGTACCCTCTACCCTCCGTATCTGAAGTTTGCAAATGTAAACTGACAGCATATTCCCAACAACACATTTTTGGTGAGGCTTGTTTCTGCCAAGAGAAAAGCAATCAAGTTAAAAGCCTCAGGAGAGGTTTCCTAAAGGAAATGGCCCCAACCTTCAAGAATTACAGCACCCGATGCATCACTCTGACGGGCCTGTTATATTAATAGCATTTTTAGTAGCAGAATTCTCTTCAGCCAGCCAAGGTAGGAAAAAAGCCATTTTTATCTTCAGAACTAGAATTTAGAGACGAGTGCCAAATCTCCTAAATCCTACCAAGAGAAATTCTCAGGGGATGACCTAAACAGCGTCGGCAGGAAGTCTGAAGCAAGTCAAGAAAAATCCGTTTCTAGGGACCTGTTGAAATACCCCTTAATTTGAAAGCTTTTCCTGAAAGGTTGGTGAGAACCATGAGAGCCCATGTGGCGCTGGTGGGGGGACTGAGAAGTAACAGATGCATGAAAAATTAAAATTGCTCGTGGCATCCGACAGACACCATCTCCCCTTTCAGGGACCACCTCTGCTCCACAGGCACCCCCTAGAATGTTGGTGAATTGGAACTTGTAATCCTTTTCCTGTACGAAGGTAAAATAAATGCCCGCTGCTTCCATCATCTAAATACCTCCCTATTCTCTGTTTAACCCCATCATTGATCTTTATTGCAAACAAAAAAACCGAGTTCGTAATTTACATTTGCACCCGCTCCATTCCTGTGAGTCAGGAAGCAACGTCGGGGCAGAAGGCCGCTTTCAATTCCTCGGTAGCCTCTACAGAGGCTGGAAATGTTCTACTCCAGACAAGGAGTCAATGTTCATGCATTTTAGGAACAAAAACAAAAGGTGAGTGATCCGTGGTAGCTCACGAACTGGAACATCAATCACACTGTCGCGAGGGGAGAGCAGAGATTGAGGTCAGACTGAAATGCAAAAACCAGGACAGAAATTAAAAAGAAGAGCGTCAGAATAAGAGTACTCAATCTCCAGCCGGAAAGCGTCACCAGTTTTAAAGTCATTAAGACTATCACTTCCTTATGTAGCATGTTAGTGGTTCCAAATAACTTGCACTTTCGGGGAGCACTTAGTGGGAGGGGGATTAGGCAGGAGGTACGGGGCAAGATTTTATCACAAGAACAACCCTCAGTATTTAGACCTCAAGTCTGGCTTCTCATACTTTCTTTTCCAAGGTCTACGTTCTGGCTACCCGGGCCTGCCCCAGGGCCTTTGCCCATGCTCTTCTTTCTGCCTGCAACCCTCCTTCACTACCTCGCTCGCGTTCCAGATTGTTCTGATTTTGACTCAGATAGTGCCTTCTTAGGGTGACCTTTTCTGGCATCTCTATCCAAAATGACAGCCCCTCCCACAGAGCTCAATCCTTCCCCCTCTTCTTTGTTTTTCTTTTTCTCCTTAGCCTTTATCACAATTGTAACAGACAATGTATTTCACTTACTTCTTAACTTTTTCTCTCCTTCCCCACTAGAACCTAAGCTTCAGGAGGGCTGAAAGTTTTGCTTGTCTTGTTTACTGCTGTATGCTCAGTGCCTAGAACACTGCCTGACAGGTAAAGGTGCTCAGCGGCAAAATAATGAATGAATGAATGACAAAATAAACTTTAATCTAGAATGCAGAAACTCATACGACTGCAATAAAATGGAGATGAGAATGGAACCATAATGCAAATTAGGGAACAATACCACAATGTACACTAGAGAAAACACACACCAGACTTAACCATGCTAGCCCCTTCCATCAGCTGCCTCGAGGCCACACTGGTCTTCAACTTGCCCCTTGCTCTCTGGCTCCCTTCCACCCGAAGACCTGTGTAGGTCCCTCATCCCAGACCATTCGACCCTGCTCCACTGTGCACCCCACCCCCAATTACCTAGCCAAAGAATGAAGGCCTTGCTCCTGCCTCATTTCACTGAATTCTTGCCCTCACTTCTTCCCTGCCTCCTCTTTTGGGAGCAGTCCCTGCAGAGGTTCAGGAAAGCATCCAGAGTTGAGAAGGTACCCTTCCCCATTGCCTAGGTGGAGAGTGCAGGTGTGCTCAGCCTCAGAGGACCCAGGCAAAATGGAGGCAAGGGAGACATGGTGGCACGTTGAGCAGGGGGTCATGTGACAGTAGTACAGGGTCAGAAAATCGAGATTCTTGGGGCCAGAGCTCAAGGACATTAGAGGGAGTGTGAGTTTTTCCAACACCATGATCTTTCTCTTAACGTGATCAATTAAACTTTTCAAGTAATCCTAGTACATTCCTTTAAATCCACCAAGTTAAATCCACAGTGAGCAAGTGAAAAGGTAGCTTAAGGAACTTGATCAATAAGAACAATCGTTAGGTTCATACATTCATCAGAGAAGTGGCCATTTCTCAAGGACAGCTTTTTTCGATGTACCAGCCTGCTAAAACTTGGAACTATACATACACAAAAAAATGTTCTCATACATATAAAAAATGCCAAATTCCTGGCTTTGATAATTTACTATAATTATTTAAGAGGTAACCATTAGGGGAAACTAAGTGAAGGGTACCTACTTCCTCTGTACAATGTCTTGTGAATCTGTAATTATTTCAAAATTTAAAAAGCACAGTCTTAAATAACTGAAATATTCTGGTTAAATGAAATTTTTGTTTAAAAGTGAGACTTTGGGGGCGCCTGGGTGGCACAGCGGTTAAGCGTCTCCCTTCGGCTCAGGGCGTGATCCCGGCGTTATGGGATCGAGCCCCACATCAGGCTCCTCTGCTATGAGCCTGCTTCTTCCTCTCCCACTCCCCCTGCTTGTGTTCCCTCTCTCGCTGGCTGGCTGTCTCTGTCAAATAAATAAATAAAATCTTAAAAAAAATAAAAATAAAAGTGAGACTTTGGGTGTGCCAGGGTGGCTCAGTCAGTTCAGGGTCCGACTCGATTTTGACTCAGGCCATGATCTCAGGGTGGTGAGACTGAGCCCCACATTGGGCCCTCGCTGGGCCTGCTTAAGATTCTCTCTCTCTCTGCCCCCCCACTCATGTGTGTGCTCTCTCTCTCTCCCAAAAAAATAAAATAAAAGTGAGAGTTCCTCAAAATGAAACATTTTAAATCTGCTTTTACAGCTGAAAGCCATCTAAAACTTTCTAATGTAGTCTCAACAAATTAGGCAATAAAAAAATAAGCATGCACTGGGGCGCCTGGGTGGCTCAGTCGGTTCAGCATCCAACTCTTGATTTCAGCTCAGGTCCTGATCTCAGGGTCGTGGGATCAAGCCCCACATCAGGCTCTCTGCTCCACGGGGAGTCTGTTGGAGATTCTCTCTCTCTCCCTCTACCCCACCCCCTATTCTCTCTAATACATAAATACATCTTTAAAAAAAAAAATAAGCATGCACTGAGCATCCTCTAGCATCTCTTATCAGGGAATACAAAGTAAGCACAGACCAGTGGTCCGAAGGGAGGTTAAACAGAGAGAGCTGATTAACTGGGGATACCACCTCTATCTTAATAACGTACTGAACAGAACTGAATTGCCAATATCTGCTGCCAGCCAAGATGGAATTAGGCACTAGGACTGACCTTTCCCTCACTGATAAAAAACTAAAAAAACTTGGAACCAAAGAAAAGAGCAACTACCGCAAAGATTCCAAAGTGTAGGGACAAGTGGCTGAGTGGGAAAGGGCATTAAAACCTGAAGAAGCCTCACAGGCAAGAGTGAGCTTCCTGGCTTTCTCTTCCAGTCTTACGTGGACATACACCTCTGACCTCCCAGGCAAACAAAACTTCCCAAGACACGCCCCGCTGTTCTGGCCAAAGAACCAAGAAGAGTGGCCCCTGCCACCCAAAGAATGAGGGGGATCTCAGAGGAAAAACTTTTAAAGCAGCTATCACATGGTTGAAACCACAGGCCAATGTGTTCTGGGACTCAGATGCTAGGAAATGTATGCAAAGCACACCCAAATTCATCAGTGAAGCAGGAAAAAAATTCTTCTATATTAAAATGTTTTTCTTCGGGTCCCTTGGTAGCTCACTTTTGGTGAAGCATTTTGATTCTTGATTTTGGCTCAGGTCATGATCTCAGAGTCATGCGAGAGACCCCGTGTCCAGCTCCATGTTGGGCATGGAGCCGGCTTAAGATTCTCTCTCTCTTCTCTCTCTCTCCCCTCTGCCCCTTCCCTGCCACTCACACATGTGCTCTCTCTCTGTCTCTCTAAAAAATAATAACAATAAATAAAATGTTTTTCTTTAGAAATTCCCTCTCTAAAAAGCAAAATAAAATAAAGCAGCTACTGTAACTATGCTCCCTGAGTAAAGGTAAGCACTCTTGAAATAAATGAAAAGGTTAACTGCTTGCAATGTCTACGCAAAATCATTATGAACAACAATTATTATACAGGAGTAGAGAAACAGAACACAAATAAAAAAGAAAGGTAAAACCTGTATGATCCAAGATAAATCATGCAAGCTGTGTTTCTAATCACACCAATGTTACATTTTCTCCATATTACATGAGAAAACATTCCAGTTAATAGAAAACCACCCCACGGCCAAGGTCTCTGGGCACAGAGGAACAAAGAAAAATACTCTTGTAACTTCAGATCGTTCAGAAGGAAAAGAGTGAAAGAAAGAAGAAGATACAAAGGAAACTAGAAATAACCTCATCACCTTGAGAACTAAGGAGCCTATATTTTTATGGTCCAGGAAGTTAAATTCCCTAGATGAGACCAGCAGTTCAAGCAGTCCCCCAAACAGACAGCCGAGTGACCCACCCTTTCCCCAGTCTTCCCATTCTTCATGACCTACACCCAGCCTTGTGGGTGAGCCTGCCAAGGCTTGCCCTGTTCAGAAGTAGATAATCAAAAAAGATCATTCTACTATTGGGTCAAACATCACTGGAGCAGAACTCTTCTTATTCTCAGACGTAAAAACTCCCATTTTTAGATGTACATCCAAGAAAATAGTTTTGAGCAGGTTAAAATTTTCTTTAAGACTACTAATAATACGTTCACTTTCTCTCTCTCTCTCTCTCTCTCTCACACACACACACACACACACTAAACCTGTATAATAATTTTAAAAGCAACTATTCTGGATAGAGTGATTGTGGGTAATTTCAATTTTCAAGAATTATACCTTTTTTTTTTTTTTTTTTGTATTTTCTGAAGTTTCTGCACGAAACCTGTAATTCATTTTAAGGAAAGAAAAATAAATAAAACATGTTAACATGTTTTAAGTCCCTGGGTTTTTGGGTAATTGAAGAGAGTGAGGATGTGGGCACTATGCTGACAGCTACAACAAACGACACCAAACCCAAACTCACAACAGATGGCTGCGGAAAATTACCTAAGGGAAAGAAAATACTATCTAGCTTGGATTTAATCACGCTTTCTCTACATTCCAACAGCACTCTGCTTGACCTCTTCACATGGTATCTGCTACGTGGTTATTTGTACCCTGACGCACTTGTCTTGCTTTCTATGGACCCCCTTCCCACCTTATGATAATGGCCCAGTGGCAGGGACCATGCCTTAGCCATGCCTGTCCTGGTTACCTAAATATACTAACGTCTTAACACAGCTCTCCCCAACGGGAGTGCTCTTCATGCTGACCCCCTTATAATACGGGCTCTTCAAATATATAAAACATTAGAGCTCCTTGGTGGGCCCAAGATGACCCAATTCATATCAAATTCAAGTCAAAAGTGAACTACTAAAGCAAGGTTTCTCAGTCATCGGTAAGGACCTTGTGAAATCCAAGCATAAGGCATTTAATGATGCATATAAATTGTAATTATTAATAATATAATTTTTCACTCCCCTGAGGTATTTAAAAACTTATTAAAATAAACATAATGATCACCCTTCTATGACTTGAAAACAGACCTCCAAATTTGCAGGAGAAAGGATGAAATGTATTTATTTCAAAGTTAAATTTGAAGCAAAAATCACAAGACAACAGATTGCAAATTTAAAATTAGCTTCTAGTGGGAGGTCTTGGTTTCAAGCCTGTTTTTTCTCTACTGGAGGCTGAGCTTGAAGACGGGTGGGGTAGGGGGTGGGGGGGGAGCTAAGATTAAACTGAGACAAAGTTCTGAAAGTTTTTGCTAAATCTTTACAAACCCATGAAAAGTGTTTTGCCAAGTCACACGCAAATACCCCTAACACAAGAGACTAAACAGGAAAGTTTTGCAACAAATAAAAGATGATCTTTGATTTAGAAAGATTATTATTTTGACTGTATTTATTTTGCTTTTTAAAGATTATCCAAACCAGAAACAAAATATATCATTGTTTTGAAGTGAAGATTTTGCAGCTAGGTTTGTCTTTTTCAAACATAATCCAATATAAAGATGGTGAAGCTCAGGGATAAATTTAAAAGACCCTGAGGGCAATTCACAGGGGGAGAAAAGATCTCATAGGTACTGGCTTTCTCTTTTTCTTTTTTTTTTTTTTTTAAGTTTTAACGCTAATGCTTTTGAATTCTTAGATGGGTGTAACCCTAATCCAAAGAAGTGGTTCCAAATTCTTTTTCCCACGAGCTACATGCAACCCAGCAATTCCAATTCACTAAAATGTATCTGTCCCACCACTTTGGAAGCATTTCCATTAATTCATGCAGAAGTATACGGACTCAAAACGACATACACGAACCTACCTTACAAGGCAACAGGGGTTCCCAGCCCAACTTGCCCGAAGAGCACTGTGGCATTTAGATACTGAGATTGGAAATGGCGTCAGGATGAACGGTGGCGGGGACTGGGGAGAAGTCTCAGCACCTGCCCCTCGGGGAGGCCATCATGGTCTCACCTGAGTCTCTGAGGATGTGCCAAAAACCCTGCAGAGGACAGAAAAGAGAAGGAAGCGGTCAGCCAGAACACAGAACATGGGCCTTTTCCATGGAGCCCATTCTCCTCAGTTCTCCAACATCCATCTTGTGCGCGACAGCAAGCCCCAAATCCAACAGTGCAACCTTTAGCTACAGGTGTCAAGTACAGGCATAATCAGATACATAAATAAGGACAAACGTATCTATATTCACGGTAAGAACCACTCGTACAGACTAAGTTACCATTTTCCTCTCTTTCTACAGATCAAAAGTAGCAGATAACAGAAACAGGTTACTATGGAATCATTTCCATGGCTCCCTCTTCATCTGCAAAAGGTCTCAAGGAACAGAGCTAATCAATAAAAGGAAACAAGGGAGTTCTCAGTTGGTATCAAAGCAGAGCTACATTTACAACAAAAGTTGAAGAAAACGCTGAAAGACAGGAAAACACACAGAGCTCGTCACATACACGTTTTCAGCTGGCCAAACATCAAATTCAGAGGCAACTCGTGAAGAATATGGACAGAAAAGAATTGAGTGAAATCTCTAAACTGTTATTTAACACAGAGGATAAACGGACAAGGTCAACTCCAGTAACAAGCAGTATGAATGATATATATATATATATATTTTTTTTTTTAAAGGAAAAAAAAAGCCTACCTTCTGAGATGAAATTGCCAATACTAAGGAAGAAAGGAAGAGAGCCTGAGAGTTCCTTGGGGGGTGGGGGGACTGCACCTTATCGCCCTCCTCCCAGACATCCCTCTGTGGGGCTGCCCGCTGCCCCTACCCATTGCCAGTGGGTCCAGCAAGGTGAGAGCCCGGGATGCCCAACGCTTTGAACAGGGACACGGAGAAAACTGGAAGGCAGCCCCACAGGGGCAGTAAATAAATGAATGCACACATCCGCAGAGAACAGAACAGTCAGCGGAGGTGCAGTTTTTCCTTATCTCGGAAAATGTGCTATTTAACCTGAAGTGGGTGACTCACGCTTTGCGAGGAAGGGAGCACGCGTCCTCAGCAATACCCCATTATTACCCTACAATATGTGCCCTTTCCATAATTCCCCCATTGCTAGCTTGTTCTCTCTCTTTTCCTAGGCATCCTTCGGAAGCTGTTCTCTGCACATTTTCAAATTTTCAAAGCAGTTCCTGAATTGCCTAGGAACTGGCAGAAATTAATAAGCAACAGCCCATTTATATTGAAATGGACTCATTACGGTACCAGCTGCCAATAATTTGCAAGGCTGGATTCTTGCTGGCAAATGGGGGCGTGCGGACGGCTGCCCTTCCACCTGCACCACAGAAGCTGATAATGCATTTTCTTATACTTTAAAAGAAGTACGTATTCTAGCTACCAGAACTACAGTTTTTCTCCATCTACACAGCCTTCTAATTCCTGAGTAGAAGAACGCTGTGGGGAAGAAGACGAGCGTTACAGGGCATTATTTATAAAACACTGCAGGAAAACAAAATTGAGTTGTATCTGGTAGAATTTCTGTCTGATCTGGGTGGGGGAAAATTCTTTCCTGTGACTCCGGCTGCAGAATTGACCCATGACGTGGACGAATGAAGAGCCTCACTACGTTCTTTTGCAATCAGCAGATATGCCGTGGTTGCAATGTGCCAAGAAGTACTCATTTTGCCTGGAGTGGTTGGCTGCACCAGGAAACCTAAGAACGGTTAGAGTACTCGGAGTTTTCTTCGAGAACTGCAAAGAATTCAGGTTCAATGGAAGGCAGCTACGCACCAAGCTCCATGCTGGGGGTTTGAGCCTCGGTCCTACTGCATGCTTCAGGGCAAATCCTGACCTCAACAGTCACCTGCAGGGTGGTTTGGGGGCAAACTCTACATATCACCCCTCTCCACACAGAACAGTTCCTAAACCACTGGGTTATTACAAGCACTGAAGAAGATCATCTATGTTACGTGACTAGCTTCGTGCCTACCCCATGGTCAGTGTGCAGTAAATTCGTTAGCTACGATTCCATCGTCACTCAGCATTCGTACACTGTGAGAAGTGCGCTGTAGAGAGCCACGGTTACGGGGGCTTCCTGAAAACAGGATGCCTAACTCACTGAAACTGGGTCCGTGCTGTAAGAAGGATGACATGAGTCACCTTAAATTTGTTGTGGGGCAACAAGGGAATTGACCGATGTAGCTGGAAGACGTGATCTACTCGATGTGTCGCGGCGCACACACCAGCGGCCTGCTTACGTTACACCGACGGGGCATGAACGCTGCGTGTACCTCGTTTTTCAGCCTCATTCTGATTCATCGTCAACTCCTAGAGTCCATTTCTGTGTCAGGTGTCAAGCAGGTTTCACAGGGAAGTATGCGTGCTGGAGGTGGGGAAGGAATTACCAAAACTCATCTCCAGCTTCACATACCTGCCAAAATTGACAAGGTTGAGGGGTCCCATGGCCCCAACCTTCCAGTCTGAGGTGGGCTGACAATATGACAGATGTCAGAAATACTGTGTCCATGAAAGTTGATCCGTAGCTTCTCCTAAAAAGTCTGACAGACCAGAACTTTCTTTTTCACCTTCAAAAAATACTCCTAAGGAGCATCCTTTCATTTTTAACTCCTCGAAAGTTCCAGAAACTGAAGTATATAAAGGGGTATTGCACTTGCCCTCAAAATACCCAAACTCGTGCACCAGGCTCTCTTACTTATGTGACCTTGGGCAAGTAAAGGATCTACTCTGAAACTCAAAAGGAAAAATGAGGATGTAAGATTATCTACCTTACTTACCTACCTAAAAAGATGGTCAAACAGTCTACACAAGTATGTTAACTTTGACTCTGTTCATCGTGACTTCAGTGCCCAAAACTGTTCCATACTTAGTGAATTAATGAGAATCAGGAAGTTTCCCCTTGCCTTAAACCTTAAAAATGAGGAGCAGAGGGAAGGGGGCCATAGAGGTCTTGGGTCAAAATCCTGAACAAGTCAGAATCCTGAATATTTATTTTATATGTAATAAGCACCAAAAAAATTTAGTTTTTAGTACTCATATGTAGTCTAAAAATAAGTATTGGATAGATGGATGGATCTGGGGCATTGAAAAATTTTACATGGTTCAGAAATTAAAGAAAATTCACTGGTCATCTTCTTTACTTATCTTTTAACCATCATTTTATTTAACAAAGGACCCAGTAGTGAGTTACTCTGAAAAATAGATAATCTAGGGGCGCCTGGGTGGCTCAGTCAGTTAAGCGTCATGCTCTTGGTTTCGGCTCAGGTCATAATCTCAGGGTCATGAGATTAAGCCCTACATCGGGCTCCATGCTCAGCACGGAGTCTGCTTGAGATTCTCTCTCCCTCTCCCTCCCCCTCAGTCCTTCCCCCTGCTCATGCATGTGCACCCTTTCTCTCTCGAAAATAAATAAATAAAATCTTTAAAAAAAAAAAAGATACATAATCTAAAATAGAAGAATTACTAACCCAGAAAAACCCCCAAAGAAACCCAAGGGAGTAAGGGTAACCATGCACACCCTATCAAGCTACCCGGCCTGTTCCGTTTATCGTAAGCTTTGTAACAGCCAACGCCAATTGAGAAAACATGGCAGCTGTATAATTCACAATTCCTGATCAATTGTTCAGAAGAAGGATGAATGTTCTTGGTACCAAGATCAGATAGAAATTCCCATGGTGGTCCTCTGAGGTCACTGTGATGTGCTAAGAAATGCTCTGGGCCATACCCTTCCACATGGGCTCAGTGACACATTGCATATGGATGTTTCTTCTTGAGAACTGATTAAAAAAGAAAACCACGACTCGGTAACAGAAGTTCTGAAGAAGTAGGATACTGCTGAGGAGTGGAGAGGCTGCATAACCTTCCAGCAAATTCTCCTTAATCACTGTTTGCTCCCCACGGAGTCTGGAGGGGTGGTAAGGCTCTTTGGCTCAGGCCCAAGTATGGCTGGGTCATGCTACCAGATGACCACCGTCATCTGGCATGAGGGGAGGGAGCCACCAGGGGTGAGCCTGTGCGCCTTGTGTGAAAACTGAGACTCTGGCACAGAGAAGAGGTGCCATACCTTCCCTCCCAGGAAAACCACGTGACAACTCAAGGCAGGACAGGGATTCTCAGCACAGATGCACGGGCTATGATGGGGGTTCCCAGTTCCTACTCCCTAGAGCATGGATGACATGGCTTTGGCTCAAGCATGCTTTTGAGACAGGTAAAAGCAGACACCTATATCAGCTGAACAGAATCCCTGGAAGTTCCCACATCTGAACACTGCGCTAGGTTTGAGCAGCGCTACTTGCTGGTGGATCCAAATGTTTCCCAAGGTAACTGAGGGAACATGTTCATAGAATCAGTATTTTCCAGCCCGCGATAAGTCAAGAAATCTCTCCTAAAATAATAACTTTAATTTTAGAGCAGTGAATCTTTGGCAATACTTAACCAACAGGTTCGGCGGGGACAGACATTACCATATTTCATAGGAGTAAAGTCAGTGTGTTTCAAAGTGAAGTAACATGTTCTACCCCGATTCAGCGCGATCTACCATTTATGGAATGCTTACTATCTGTCTGGCAGGGTGTCAGTGGCTTTAGGCCAAAATACTCTTCTAAGTTTCCCTCAGTTCTTGGTGTTTATTGTCTTGCAGCTACAGTTGGACACTGGCAACTGCCAACGCTTACAACCCCAACATTGCATCACTCACTACGAAGCTCCCTCACAGCTTCATCCAAGAGAGTTTGGAAATAGCCAGTCCCAGAGGGCTGTATTACACAGCTGGCCATCAAATCTCCCCAACACCCCCAGGGCCTGGCCCAACTAGGGCTCAAATGAGGCCCAGCTTCCCGAAATGGATTGAATAGCTTTTTCAGGGCAGGCCACGAGAACCACGTAATTTCTCAAAAATCTAAGTAGCATCATTCCCACTAAGAAGCCGCAAAGCTACTGAACACTTGAGAATTCCACCCAACATTCCAAGAGGAGTGACCATGTGCTGTGAGAGCCCACTTAGCTCCGGGCTCCTAAATTCTCAATTTCAAGTTTGAGTCATGTCAAGAATAGCACGCCCATGTCACTGCAAAAGAGAATGGAACATTTGATCCCCAATGAAAATGGAAGTGGAGCTGACCATGGTTAACTGCTAATGCTGAAATCTGTCCTTCAGCATTCCACCACGCTGTGGCTTAACTTAACGGGGTGTTCCCAGGGAGGGAACGAGGTGCCCGTGAGAGGACAGTGGGAGAGGACAGCGCTCCGTTCAAAGTGCTTCCATACCTCCTGTGAGACCTACCAGAGTGTACGATCCTTAAAGTGCACACCAGAATTATCTTCTCCAAAACACATCAATGCCTTAGTTAGAAGAGATTTCAAATGACATCTTTTCCAAAATCAAGTCACCCAGGTCCCTGTCTTTGGGCAGACCTGCCTCCTAGTCCCTCACTAGCTGTAGAAGGCTCTCCAGGCACAGGAAGAAGCCTCGGATCCCAAACCACTGGGCCGATGGGTGTGGGTTAGGGCAGCTCTTCTTTCACAGTCAGAGACTACACAGCTCCAGAGGGGGAGTTTGGCTCTAGTTCTTTCTGGCTTTTCACACCTGCAGTTTATAGCCTGGAGACTGATTGAAGAAGGGGGTGTCTCCATTCTGAAGGACACGGCCTTGGGTGAGCAGTTGAGTGGAAGGGTACTCTAGGAGCAGGAACTCTCACACTCGGCAGCTGCTGTCTACCTCCAAGACCTTCTCCAGGCACTCCCAGGTGACCGAGCGGTATGAAAGGGCCACCTGCCATTTCCATGCTGGTCTCCAACCCCTACAACATGGCCTCTCCTTTCACCTGTTCTCTCGCTGAGCAGCCAGGAGGCAAGTCTTTCAGCCCAAAATGTAATCAAGCTGTCAAAAGGTCCCCCTTCTTCATCAGGAAGCAAAGCAGGATGTGGTCACCCTGGCGATTTGGTTCCATTTGCTGCCATACAGGTACGACAGTTCTCTGACCTGGAGCCGCCTCTCCCACGCAGCATGGGAGGGCCACCCTGTGAGTCAGGGAAGAGCTCCCTGGGGTGAGGCCGTGCACCCCAGCAGTCGGTATGGCAACTATGCCTGCCAGCAACAGGGGCTGGGACTGCCTTCAACAAAAAGGAGAGAGAAAATACCACAAGCCCCTCTGGAGAGGTTAATGGGCTGGGGAGCCCCTGATTTGCGCTGTTGGTCCCTCATGCTTGAGCCTAAAGGACCCATCAGAAAGAATCACACCCCCCAGCTGGTAGCGTGGCTGCTCCTTGGTTCTGTTCCTACTGCTGGTGGTATTTGTGTTGGCGAAGGCATGCATGAGATGGCAAATTCTCTAAGAGAAAATGACTGAAGAGATTTCAGTAAAGCAGATACTAAGGATGAAGAGGAAAGAAGGGAAACTAAAAAGATAAAGTGTGTATATGTGTATATATTAGGTTAACAACATAATTTAGTAACCAAAACTCAGTTAGCAAATATGATAGCTGGAAACACAGCTGCCCTACATAAAAAGGGACACTGTAACAGCTCCCGTGCAATGCCACTGGTAAGGGGATACTAGGAACATCAATCCTGATACGTGCGTAGGTGGTAACAGAGAATTTTAATCAAAGACTAAGGAAAATATTTTAGTGCAGCAAAGAATCTTCTACTTCAAGATAAGATGCTTTGTGACAAAATTTGTTTTTAAGATTTTACGTATTTATTTGGGAGAGAGTGAGCAAGAGAGAGAACACGAGTCGGGGGGAAAGGGCAGGGAGAGGGGGACAAACAGACTCCCTGCTGAGCAGGGAGCCTAACATGGGGCTCGATCCCAGAACCCTCGGATCATGATCCGAGCTGAAGGCAGATACTTAACCGACTGAGCCACCTAGGCGCCCCAGATTTATGACACATTTTTAAAGGAATTCCTTCCAAGGATTTTCAAAACGGCGTTGATTCTTTACTGGTAAGTCCCCATCTTCTAAAAAGGAAGAAACTGGGGCACCTGGGTGGCTTAGTCGGTTGAGTGTCTGACTCTGGGTTTCGGCTCAGGTTGTGATCTCAGGGTCCTGGGATCAAGCCCCGAGAAGGGCTCCACACTCAGTGGGGAGTCTGCTTCTCTCCCTCTCTTTCCCTCTCCCTCTACCCCTCCCTACTCGATCTCTCTCTCGCAATCAGACAAATAAAGTCTTTTTAAAAAAATCAATAAATAAAAATTAAAAGGAAGAACTTAGGGTTCACTCATTAGACAAGAGTGACAGAACAATGTTCCACAGACCTCATATTCCAAGGTAGTCCCAAAATGCTCTTTTACTCTCTCATTTTAAAGTAAAAAAAAAAACCCAAAAAAACCCAAAAAACAAACAAACAAAAAAAACCCTTTTAATAGCACATATAAAAGTAGATCTTAAATAGTTATGCTTATGGCTATCTAAAAACTGCTTGTGAATTGTTTGGGGAAGAATCTACATAATTTTGCTAACTGCTACCAAGAGTAAACTCAACCAACATTTACATACATACCTACTGTATGTCCAGGATGAAGAAAGAGACCATTTTCCTTATGATGCCCCAAATCTGAGTAAACGATGGTCACCTATCCACGTGGAGACAGGGCTGTCAGGGCTCATCTGGTATTGTTAATAGTGAATGATAAGAAATAGGCTAATTCTGCCAGAAGAAGCTGTCTTTGAACCTGGTCCTGATGGGCTAATACGATTTGGCTTAGCTTGTGAAGATGGGAGGAAATAAACAGAGACAGGAGGGAGTGTGCAAAAAAGCGGGGGGGGGGGGGAAGCGGGGCAGAACTTTCCAGGGAAAGAGCAAAGGCTCTGAGGGCCTAAGGCATCAGTTCAAGGTTGTAGAGAGGTAGATGCATGAGAGGAGCTGGAGGCGGTAGGGCTAAAAAGATGGGTTGCGGCTATGGCTGCTACACAAAGGACTCAGACACTATGTGCAACAGAGAATGGGATGGGATCTTATTAGCAGAGATGTGCAATCCAACCCTTCTTCCCAGCGCGCCCTGGCTAGCACGGAAGAGAAGGTGGAGGCTTGCTGCCACGAGCCAAACAGGCAGTCACTGGCTGGAGATAAGGTGGCCTGAACTGGGACAGTGAGAGCCCTGAAGTAATAAGAAAGACAGGCAGAGTCACCAGGACTCAGTGGCCCCATATTTACTGTCAGAAATGAGGAGGGAAGGAGAAAAAGAAGGGAGAGATGCTTCTGACGTTTCTAGTTTGATAACTGACAAAGAAGGTGACAGTAACACCTTCCACCCTGAGGTCAGAGCACCCGATTCCAACGTTTTATCCTTGAGGGGTGGGAATTCATAGTGATCCTACTAGAAATGTGGTGTCCCTTCCATAAAGGCACAGAGCGACCAGGGTTGGAATACATTAGCGGGGGAAGGAAGGAAGGAAGGAAGGAAGGAAGGAAGGAAGGAAGGAAGGAAGGAAGGGAGGGAGGGAGGGAGGGAGGGAGGGAGGAAGGAAAGGGAAGGAGGGAGGGAGGGAGGGAGGGAGTAGGCATGAGGGAGGGAAAGAAGGAAGATAGGAGGGAGGGAGGGAACACAGGAAGGAAGGAAGAAGGTAGAAACCCTGCCAAAAAGCCTGGATCAGGAAGGATTTATGGAGACACAAATATTGGCTAATTCCATTGTATAATCGAAGAACTTCAAACACACACACACATACACACACACACAACCTCTGATGACCTGTAAGAGGCCAGAAGTTTAAAACTTTATCTCAACTACGCCTTCTATTGACTCAGCCAATGGCTACAATAACAAATGGATGAAATAGCATCAATAACTTAACACAAAAATAAAATGCAGCCTCAGGTTTGGTGCCACGAAGTTAAAATGTAAATCAGATTTGAGTTCAGCCCCCAGAACTCTCTAGGTCCACAGGACACCCACCACGCTCCTGACTCACCCTGAAACTGGGTTTATCATCTAAATAAGATCGTCAGCTACAGTGAAACGCACGTGGGACACACACAGCAGCACGCCAGACACCACTGCCAATGTAGCATTTGAGGACAATCACTGCCCCTTCCACGCATGAGTGAAATGGGATGCTGACGGCAGACCACGGTCTGGTTATGCCAGAGAGCACTGGGGTACGGCATGTGACAGTGGGTTCAGAGCCGTGGCAGGAAAGACATGGACACACTTTACGGCCACATGCAACGCTAGTCAATCCAACCTTCTTGACCATGCATCTCTTTAAAATAAAAGGATGGTCTGGAAGTTTCTGTGCTCCTTATACTTGAAAGGAAGTCCACGTTTCTTTAACCTGCTTAAGTTAAAACCTGTATCATAACTGGAACCATCGTGAGATTCTCTTTCCACTAAATACATGATTCAATTAAGGCAGGAAGTGCCAGTGAACTTGGCCCCGGCAATGCAAGACGGAACCACCAATTCTTACTTTAAAGGCTGGTGCAAGACCTTCTGGCAGAATAACGACCAACATTCATCCTAACTGAATTAAAAATTGGGAGGGAAGGGGCGCCTGGGTGGCACAGCGGTTAAGCGTCTGCCTTCCGCTCAGGGCGTGATCCCAGCGTTATGGGATCGAGCCCCACATCAGGCTCCTCCGCTATGAGCCTGCTTCTTCCTCTCCCACTCCCCCTGCTTGTGTTCCCTCTCTCACTGGCTGTCTCTGTCCTGTCGAATAAATAAATAAAATCTTTAAAAAAAAAAAATTGGGAGGGAAATGAAAAGCACATGAAGTGGTTGCAGACTTGATTTTTGAAAGTAGAAGGGAAAAAAAATTAAATGACTTTTTTATGACTACTCCCTGTAGTCAAAAGAGGATAATCCGCCTCTTTCACATAAAGACAGTTCCTGGGAAACCATGGGAACGTCTCTGCAACAGCGATACATCAAAGTCCCCGTGCAGAAAAACCGATACATAAAATCGCAAAGCAAATCTGTTTCTTGTATGACAGCAACTAGCTTAAAAAGCCTGACATTCATTGCCAAGTAATATCTATGAGACCACACACAAAGCAAGCAAAACAGACACTAAGAACTAATGAGCACACTCCTGTCCGGGGCAGTAGTGTGCAAACGGCTTTATGGGCACCCTCATTCAATAAAATAGTTCTGAGCATGCCCATCTAAAACAGGATGAGTGCACGTCATCGCTCATTTAACTACCGTATAAATTACACACATGAGCTATTGTTCAAATACATGATGCACACTTCA
Organism: Ursus americanus; assembly: GCF_024610735.1. Classification (NCBI taxonomy): domain Eukaryota; kingdom Metazoa; phylum Chordata; class Mammalia; order Carnivora; family Ursidae; genus Ursus; species Ursus americanus. Next base: position 86,490,395 of record NC_142130.1, read on the forward strand.
CCCTTCTGTGTATGTTAATAATGTGCTTAATTTATGTGAACCAAAAAGAAACAGGCAAAAATTTAAATGCACAAGATAGAGAGAAATATACATTCTGAAATTTCCTTCTCACACCCTAAGAAGAGCATCTCATGCATCCGTGTGACATTGAAGACTATTGTTGTTGCACAGAGAAAGCTGGTCCAGAAATGCAGAAAAGACAGCATGTGAAAAGCTCACAGGAATGCCACCTGACCTCGGCATGAACAAAACCACTTGGAGGACCTATTCCTTCTCCCTCTGCCTTCTATCTGTCTTGTTCCACCTTGGTCCAGGCTTACTGTGTCCCCCAGGGGCATGGTGGACAGGTGGGGTCTGCAAGTTGCAAGAGAACTCTCCAGCAGCAGAAACAAATGTCATTGTGGTAAAAAAAAAAAAAAAAAAAAGGTAATAATAAAATAAAATAATAAAAAATAAAAAAAAATTGTTTGTTTTTTTAATACTATTATCATTCAGGTTTTTTGGGTTTTTTTTGGACAGAGAGAGAGAAAGGTAGTGGAGCGAGAGAGGGAACACAAGCAGGGGGAGTGGGAGAGGAAGAAGCAGGCTCCCAGCGGAGGAGCCTGATGTGGGGCTTGATCCCAGGACTCCGGGATCACTCCCTGAGCCGAAGGCAGACACTTAATGACTGAGCCACCCAGGTGCCCCTAAAAAATAAAATTTTTTAAAAAATTTAAAAACAACAACAAAAACTATCCCCAGATCTGTGGCTAATGTTCGTTTCTTAAGCCTATCTGACAAATTCCTCAGTTTCCCCATCTGTACAGTCTAAATTTTTCCCAACACCTTAAGTTTCTTGTGAAGCAACATCAGAGCAGAGTCAAAAGTCAAAATCTCCCAGAATCTTTAGGAAGGTAACATGTCACTGGGTCTGTGAACACATGCGGAGAACTTGAGGCAGCTCTGAAGTTACGTGCTGGTAGGACTAGCTCTCACTGGGGGCCATTACATTGTGTTTTCTGCAATCAAGACGTTAGTCAATATCCCTTCACCGGGGCTTAATAAAACAATGCCAACGTGTAGAAGAAAATGATACAGGAAGGAGGGACTCATTTTTGTAACCTGCTTATCTCCACCCCCCAGAAGACAATACAATGACTGGCCAAGAGGCAATAAGCAAAAACAAGTTTCCAAGCATGGCTGCATTTTTTGGTGTGGGGGATCTCAGACAGAGCCAGGATGAGTAGCCAAGAAATATCAGTTACACAGTCTGGAAGGAAAATAAAGGTCAGCAGCAACAACAACATACAAAGAAAACTCATTTTTGAAATATTTTTGAATGAAACTTTGGTCCTCCTAGGTAGGAAGAAAAGGTTTCATCTTCTGGAAGAAATCCTCATTCTGTCTGGCCAGCTTCCCACCTGGAAAAGCACGGGTAACTAAAGGAGTTCAAATGGCCGTGGCCTCCCATCAGCATCCGCCCCCCACCAAAACACGATTCCTTCTCTTGGATTCCATGTACTTTGCAGATATGCCTCTGACCCCAACTGCCGGTCCTGCCCACAGCCTTCTACAAAATTCTCCATGTGGAAAGCTTTTCTCTTTAATAAATTCACTTCCTTCCACACTCCCTGCTACCTGAATGTCGGTCTTCAGTACACATTCCTCTTTGTAACCCCCGTCCGGACTCCTCCAGGGGACTAACCAGTGATAGTTCAAATCTGACACACTATTTAGGGTCAAAACCTTCCACACTTCCAATTCCTCCCAGAAGGTAGCATGACTTGTCCATGGAACGCAGACTTTGGGTTCAGTCAGATCTCGCCTTCATCTGCCATCAAATGTCCTTGTGACCTTGAGCCGGTCACCTAATATGCCTGTACCCTGCTTTCTCCATCTGCAAAATGGGAAATTTGCCTTGAGGGTTTGTGCTGAGGATAGAGGCAATGTATGTGAAAACACTCTTCCTTGGTATTTCTTTGGGACTTCACGTACGTTCGTTTCTTTCTTTCCATCTTTTCCTTCTTCCCCCCTTCTTCCTCCGAAGTCCCTGAAGCACTCTCTATACCCTGCTCCCGCTATTTCTATCCTTCCGTTTAGGTCTCCCTGCCTTTAATCCCCATTGCTAATATCCCTCTCTGCCGCCCGCTCAGGGCACTCATCACTGCAGACCCAAACTAACGCGCATTCCAGATGCATGTAATATCCTTCCAGAATCCAGTCTCTGGAATCCCTGCTCTGCTACCTGACATACAAACACCCCTGGCAAGGCCAGCAGAGAGAAGATCCATGAGGATTTAAAGGGGCATCTTTCTGAAGAGTCACGCTGACTCAGATTTACTCAGGAGATTAGTGAGGGCAGAGGAGTTGGGGCAGGTTGATAATGGAATAAAGTTTTAAATGTCTATGATTTTTTTAAGGTGAAATACCCATCTTTTCCTCAAAATAAAATGGCACATGGAGTGGCTGGAAGTTAATTCTCTTTTTTATGTTGGAGTGTGTTATCGGAAAACTGCAAAGCTCTGGTCTTCCAAGATGTGCTTCACCACTTTCCTCCTCTGAATCCCCACAGTTATCAGTTATTGGAACACTTGTCTTAATCCGTCTCTTCTAGGGGGATCACCAGCTCCTTGAGGGAAGGGATTACAGTTTATTACTTTTTGACATGGTGTTCCATCGCACACATGTCCTGTGTTAGGGTTCTCTAGAGAAAGGGAACCAACAGGATGCAAATGGATGGATGGATGGATGGATGGATGGATGGATGGATGATGGGCGGATGGATGGAGAGACGGATATTTTAAGGAATTGGTTTATGCAATCATAGGGGTTGGCCAGCTCACAATCTGTGGGGCAGACTGGCAAGGTGGAGACCCAGGGAAGAGACGCTGCTGCTGTCTTGACTCCAAAGGCATCTGGAGGCAGAATTCCTTCCATCCAGAAGACCTCAGTCTTTACTCTTACAGGGCCTTCAAGGGATTGGGTGAAGCCCGTCTACATCGTGGAGGAGAATCCATTTTACTATAATCTCTACTGATTTAAATGCTAATCATATCTAAAAATTACCTCATAGCAATATCTACACGGGTGTTTAACCAAACAACTGGGCACCACAGCCTAGCCAACATATAAAACATAAAATTAACCATACATGCCCACCAGACTTTCTCTCCATCACCTAGTAATGGCATCAATGTCAGGCAAGGAACAGAAAGAATACACATTATTCCCTCACAAATGTTTACAACAGTCTATCCAGCAGGTGCTCCTGACTGATCCACCAGATCTGAGCTCTGAAAGAAGATCTACTTGGGGTGCTCCTGGTAGCCCCAAGCTCCAGGACAAGAAGGGGTCACTGAGGACAGTGGCCTCACTTTCATGATGTCATCTCTGACACATATTTCTAAGAACATTTTTTAAAGATTTTATTCTTTTTTTTTAAAAGATTTTATTTATTTATTTGACAGAGATAGAGACAGCCAGCGAGAGAGGGAACACAAGCAGGGGGAGTGGGAGAGGAAGAAGCAGGCTCCCAGCAGAGGAGCCCGATGTGGGGCTCGATCCCAGAACGCCAGGATCACGCCCTGAGCTGAAGGCAGACACTTAATGACTGCACCACCCAGGCGCCCCTAAAGATTTTAATCTTAAATAATCTCTATACCCAACGTGGGACTTGAACTTACACTCCCGAGATCAAGAGTCACATGCTCTACCAACTGAGCCAGCCAGGGGTCCCTGTCATATATTTCTAGATAACTGCATCCCTCTGAGCTTATGTCTGCTGGTAGCCAACATCATCAAGAGTTATGGCTCTCTTTTACTTCAATATGGAAAACAGTATCAAAACATTATTTGCAAAGTAGAAAACACAAATACACTGGCCCCCACTCCTAATCTTCTCCCACCCTCTACCACATAATACATAAATTATAGAGGTCCTGGGTACACAAGCTTCCCCATGGTGACATTTCTGCTCTAGCCCTGGATCTGAAATCACCACCCTCTCCCACCCCTGAGCCAAGACTTCAAGCACACAGCAGGGTGGGGAGGGGGGTGTCCCCAGCATGTCCTCAATTCTAATGCAGCTGGGCTTGAAGTTGAGCTTGAAAACCCAGTGATGGGGAGGAGGGTCGGAATGATTGTTCCACACCCTCCTACGCCCTGCTCATGACTAATGCATCACGCTGGGAAAGCAAGTCCTCCGAACTAGCTGGAACTGACAGGTCCACATTTAAACCAAACCAACCCTCGGAAGGCTCAGGCGTCACTACAGCTCTCCCAAGCCCTAAGCATGCCCCATTCTGAACATATTCACCTAGAGAGAAAACAAGCTGAGAGAGTTGGTTTGGGAGTCCTAATTCTGCTTTTCCGCAGGGTAGGAAGCTCGAATTTTCCAAGGACCAAACCAAAGAACACGCACAGTAGGAAGGCAATGAATATTCCTCTGTGAGTGCCACGATAACTTGACAACTTGGGGCAAATCACTTAATTTCTCTAAGGCTTCATATTCCTCCTCAGTAAAATTCAGCACCTAGTGGGGCGCCTGGCCAGCTCAGTTGGAGAAGCACAGGACTCTTGATCTCAGGGTTGTAAGTCTGAGCCCCCGAGTTGGGCGTGGAGATTACTCAAATAAATAAAACTTAAAAAAAAAAAATCAGCTCCTAATAAGCACTTTCAAAATGTGAGCTTCACAGAAGAGGGAGCTGTTGGGGGTGGGGGGATGCAATGGGGGGGCGAGGGGGGTGGGGAAAGGTATTGCATCCATAATCAATGTAGGGACTTGCTTTTCCAATAGTGATTTTCCATTCAAAACAGCATCCCTGAGAAGAAGGAGGGGATTAATCAAGTGCATTCATTCACTAGAGCTCGATGACCAAAATAATATCAGCCTTCTGGTTCCACCAATGTCTCACTTGAACAAGCACAGGGAAGTGGGGACTGTGTGTGGCTGGAACTAATGTTGGCACCAGGGCGCCAGCCCTAGAAGCCACCTGCTTTGTTCTGCTTCTCTCCCTCCTTCCCCACACTCACAGGAACAGGCTGCCATCTGCGCTGTACCCACTGAGCTCAGTTTTCCATAAAGGTAAATAAGATCATGACGTTTCTCATCTAAATACAAAAATTCCTCCGATCATTACTTTCAGAGCTCAATCCCAATTCAACTCAACCCAACTCCATGTCAGTGTGTGCTGAGCACCTTCCCTTGGCTGGTTGCAGATCTCACGGGGATGCGAAGATGGGGAAGGCTTCAGGCTCCTGAAACAGCCTTAAGGGCTGAAACAAAACCCAAAAAGCGCAATGTAAGACCCAAAAACTAAGTACCTACAATGAGCTCAGAGTACATGAAAAATGAAGGGGTGACTTAATAAAATTCTTTATACCAAGAAGATGTTCGTGTCACCAACACTCTTTACAACAAAACACATGCTCTTCACAGGGCAAGGTAAAAAAATTACACACAGGTTATGAGCATATACACAATAGGACAGGATGGCAGTTTAATGGGACTGTGATTTTTTTTTAAGCTGAATGTTATGATTCCTCAGGGGGAAAAAAGCTGATGGTCATTTTGGTATTTGAATCTATAATTGGAATACTGCTTAAATCCTTAAAAAAGGAAAGATTTCTAATTGTACGTGACATGTCTATTGTCTAGAGTATGAAACAATAGCCTGACCATGATTAGAAGCCAGGTCTGCCACCTCCAAACCGTGTTGTGCTCATTTCTCAACTCCACACTGTCTCTTCCAATAATTGTACACACTCTGTGGAAACACAGGAAATGTTCATAGGCGCCCTAAGAAAAATGCATTCCACGGTCAAAGGAGGGAACTCGAGCTCTGGCAGTGAAGAAATGGATTTTACCTTTTTTAACCAAGTGTTTCCCAAACTTTCTTAATCACGAAAACTTTCTTTGTGTGGAATATCTGTCAGTGGCCTATGGGACCCTGAGTGTTTTGTGGGTTATTATTGTAGGGAACCATCTAACAATAATGGGCTCTTTCTTATTACTATAGATTCAGTCTTCTTGCCAAATAAAGAGCCAAGTCATCGAGGTGTTTACTTAACTGGCAGCTCCAAGTACCAATGTCGTCACCAGCACAACCCACACCGAGTAGCTTCCCTCTCAATTTTCTATGTTCCTTTATCCAGATTTCTCCATCGACCATAAAATAGACACGAGAAAGACAATAATGACTAAGCAGGCATCATCCTTGGCTCTTAGACTTGTTACTCACTGGGCATGGTCAGATCCATGCCAGGGTTCATGCGTGTGCTGGGGGGGATCGCAGGGGGGTGTGCACACATGCCCACGTGTGTATGGGATAACTGGAGTGTGTGCTTTAAAATAAATCAAAAGAAGGCTAATAGTAGTATGCACCCCCACCCCAAGCCCTTTTTTTTATAAGGCCTGGTATATATGAGTCAGAGAAAGAAACGAATACCTTTCTGGGCATGAAATACCCACTGCAGGAGGGAGGTGCAGATGAACAAGAATACGAGATTTGGAGTCAGCAACTTCTTCCCACTAATTAAAACAAAAACCATCAACGATCAGGACGCAGAATTTCTAATCGTGGGCTTATTTTGTTTTCAACACAGGGGCATCCAAACACCTTTAAGATGTAGCAATGAATTGTTCAAAGATAATTTGTAATACGTTATGCCTATTTAATCCTAGAGAAGACCCCACCATCTCCCTCCAGGGTTCAATCAAATATAAATCTGCTCCACACTTCTCAGAATGAAGGATAACATGGCCCCGGTTTCCCAGGAGTAAGCCTGGCCACGTATCCACGCCACCACCCTCCCCGGCTTCCATGACATTTCTGAGAACGCAATTAACTGCTGACATTGACCCAGCTTCAATGGAGCAAACACTAAGCCTGTTGACTGTTAATTTCTTGTTGGGGCTTGTGCTGTTTGTTTGTGACGTAGGTTCGATTTATAATGGGAGTTTGTCAGCTTCTTTTGTTTGAACTCGACACAATGGGAAAAGCCCTTCAGGGTTAATTATTAATCTCAAAATGAAATCTGAAACAGATAATGAACAGGTCTTGAGCAATTGTGGAAGACACCCAACAGCATCAGTCAAAATAAGGACTGTTCCCAGACCACAGTCCTCTCAAATGCAACCATATTTCATTAGCCATTAAGTGATGGGGACCAAGAGATTAGTGCAGACGGACAGACTCGGGTGGGAATTTTGCTTCTGCTACTGAATACCTACATGGCTATGAAGAGTTCACACCCTTAAGGCTCACTCTCCTCACTGGTAAAATGGAAATATTAAGAGTAAATGGAACGATCCATTGGAAACCACTCGACCTGTCTGAGCCACAGAAGTGATCAACAGATGGTAAATGTGGGATCTTTCATTATATCCAGATATTGATTAGTAATCATACTCTCCAGGCTCCTGTACCATAATGACAAATTTTCAAAAAAATAAGCAAGTATGAAAAAATGATCTGTGAAATTAGTACCCAAATGTATGAAATCTCATTCCTTACTCATTGCAATGAAAACACATGAAGCTTTCACATGGAAGAGTCATGAGGGGGCATCCAATATCCCTCTTTGTTGATCAATAGTAAGGAGGAGAAATGACAACTCAAAAGACCATAGCCTTGTAAAAGAATACACCAAATCTTCAGCTCTTTCATGCTATCGCAAGCTTTTTGAAAAGATTATTGTTACCCAAAATTAAAGACAGAAACTTCCTCTTCTAAATATAACCACTGTTGATTGAAGATAACTACAGACAAAATTTAAGTATCTTGGAAAGAATATTGCCAATGGCAGTACGCGTTACATTATCCAGAACTCGTCAGGAATGCACAAAACAAATCAGATTTACTAAATATAAACATACTAAACTACAGATACGCCAAAATACTAATTCTATAATATTTTGACTTAAAAGGTCACAGTTTTAAGGGATTAAAGCACAAATCCCCGATATCTAACGGTAGGAGGAGGTAATAATAAAATATGTGTTTGCTGCCAAATGGACTCAGACCATCCAGCCCCAAAAGTCTGACTCAGAGTTGATAACTCCCAGGTATGCATGGAAGTGACAAGGATTGATCTGAATTTTAGAGCCGAGTTCATCTAGAAAATGAGATTATATGATGTGATCACTTTTTGTTAACAAGCAAGTATAAGCCACGGCTATTAAGTATGAGATACTATGTGCCCAGTGCTCAGGACCAGGAAGAGGGTGGGGTATTTCACCAAGTCTATGACACAGGGATGATGACCCTCCCCAGTCAGCCAGGAAGAGCCCAGATCAAGAGCCCAAGGCTGGAAACCAATGGCCTATTTCTTTAGGGCTCAGTTTATAAGAGCTAAATGAATACAGTGGAATTTAAAACTGTACAATAAAAACCCTGGGCTCAATTTCTCATTCTTCTCTAGATACTCTTATTATGTAATCCCTAGCTATGGGATACAGACAAGGGCATTAAATGAGGACACCCTTGGGATTGAGAAAAATTAAAAAGGGGCTCGGCTAGGAATTATACTCTAGGTGAGATAAAGTACATTAGACAAATGTAGTTGACCCGCCCCCCCCCAATCCAGGTGGGATATTAGGCTCTGAGAATGGAAACATTGTTATTCAACCTAAAATTGAGATGTCAAATACCTTGCAAAACTGCCCTGCAATGTCATCCCCGGTCGCTACTACATAACTTCCGGGTTTAGATCCGGATTGTACAGCAGCACTGCCTTCACAATCTTTAGCATCGAAATGCCTTATAATTGTTTAAACAACAACAACAGAAAAGGACCTTAAAAAAACATACACACACACTGGCAAAAAATGAGTAAAATAAAGCAGAAAGCAAATGACAGAATGAATACATATGAAACTCTACCCCACGTTCCTGCTCACCAAAAGCAATGAAATGTAAGACATGGGCTTGGTGGGACTCTTAAGAGTTACGGTCTCTAGTTGGCTGTGAAAGCTACAGCTGTATTCGTATACTCTATTCGATCCTAAAGCAAAGAAAAAGCCATTTGTTCAATTTCCTCAGAAACTCCAGACTGACCTATGGGTTCCCTATTTCAGTTAGTACTAAAGGTAGGATAAATGGTAAACAGCACCATCGAAGGGAAAGAACACAAGAGGGGGAAGGGAACAGAAGGGAAAGGGGAAAGGGGAAAGGGGAAAGGGGAAAGGGGAAAGGGGAAAGGGGAAAGGGGAAAGGGGAAAGGAAAGGAAAGGAAAGGAAAGGAAAGGAAAGGAAAGGAAAGGAAAGGAAAGGAAAGGAAAGGAAAGGAAAAATCTTGGAAGCTTAGACTCCGAAAGGAATCGGGATAAGCCATTAGACCCTAGTCTTGAGTTTTCAAATGCTCTGTGTTTCTGGGGGGCCATCAGGTTGAAACAGAATCTTTTTCTAAGAAATCCATCCTACCAGCCTCCAAAATTGGGGACCCAGTTCAATGCAGCCAAGTACTTAGCCCATGTCAAAGGTAAGAGGGACATACTACAATGAGAACATGGTCAAGATCTCTTTACATGTAGGTATGGTTACTTAAAATTTAAGAGGACAAAAAGAACCTTTCCAGTTCTAGCAAATTCTAACAACAGACTGGGAGATTATATCATTGACATGTTTGAATTTCTAAATTTACCCAACTCTTGTCTCAGATAAATATCTTTTGTCACATTGGTCTGTGTGTTCATGTGTGTGTGTGTGTGTGTGTGTGTGTGTGTGTGTGTGTGTATGGGGGGGCAGAGAGGGAAGATATATTTATAAAATAAATGATAAAAATTTAAAATATTTTGCTAAACAGGGACATTGCAACTGGCAGTGGTCATTAAGAGCACCACTTCACTAAAATACTGTCCTTCTAAAAACATGTAACTACAAACAATTTTTTAAAATTAAATTTCGAGCCAAGAATTTTAGTCGATTATTTTTAGAGTGGCAAATCATAATAAACTGTATAGAAAAGAAAGTGGTAATGAATGAGCATTTGGTTCTAAAGCTGAGCAAAAAGGCTCCCAGGGTCAATGGGAGTGCAGCATGGAAGAGAACAGGGCAAAGAAGAGAGGGGGAAGGAGAGGTGAACACACACAGTAAAGAGAAGCTGGCTCCCAGTGTTTGTCCTTCCTTACAGGACCACAGATGACAGCTGGCAGGGTCCTCTGACGCCTCCAGCCAGCAGCTTGCCCTCCTGTCCCTCAGCCTCAGCCAAGGCTCTCCTCGAAAAGCCACCCTTCTAGATCGCCTTAGAAATCTTATCAAGCCCCCATTTTGGACAGAAAAGGTGATGACAACATTTTTTTTTAAATTTATTCAACAGAGAGAGAGAAAGACAGAGCACAAGCTGGTGGAGCAGGAGAGGGAGAAGCAGGCTCCCCACTGAGCAAGGAGCCTGATGCGGGGCTCGATCCCAGGACCCTGGGATCATGACCTGAGCCGAAGGCACACGCTTAACTGACTGAGCCACCCAGGTGCCCCTGATGACAATATTTTTAAACTCGGGATTAACATGATGGCACTTCTCCTAAGTCCTTGAATAATTTGTGTAAGAATGTGTCTGGAGGCACAGCCACCACCCTCCCGTGCCAGCTTATAAATTCCAAGCAGGCTTCATTGTTTTTTCAATGTAACAACAAAACCAATTCTCCCCTAAACCTTCATAAAAATATCTATGGTGTACTGACCCCCAAGAGAAGCATAAAAACCCAGTGACTAGAGTGAGGAGAGTATCCACCCAAGGGACTGGCCTGGCATGGGGGTGGGGAGGTGCCCACAGAGGGGAGCAGCCAGGGTGCTTCAGGATCCAAGCAGAGTGAGGGACGGGGGGGGGGGGGATACAACGGGACAGAGGAGCCACTTGAAGGGGCCACCACAGGTCAAATCAGGAATGACCAGAGTATCAAAATAAACACTACTACTAACAGAGTATAACCCATTGACTAAAAAAGAAGGCCATGAGTCCATACAGATATACATAAATAAATTGAAAGTTCTGTAAGAAATAGGGGATCTAAATAATCTGAAACTATCTCTCTATAAAAAACACTTAGTGGGGCGCCTGGCTGGCTCAGTCAGTAGAGCGTGAAACTCTTGGTCTCAGGGTTGTGAGTTCGAGTGTTGGGTATGGAGATTCTTAAAAATAAAATCTTAAAAAAACAACATCATTTACTAATTACAAAGGTTAAACGAGTAACTTCCTAGCAGAGAAGGCTGATGGACAGCATCTTCTAACCAAGAGACCAAGGTGAGTCGGCACCATGAGAAATGAAACTGGTCAAAATTGGGAGTTCCCAGAGAATACATCATGAGAAGGACACACCATCACCAGCTCAGAGGTGTTTGCCAATGATGCAGAACACAGGTCTGATCTGTAGGAAACACCGAGTAAAGCCAAATGGAAGGACATTGGACCAAAAAACTGCCCCGAGCTCTTCAAAAGTATCAAGATCCTAAGAATCAAGCCTGAGGAGGTATTCCCGACAGAAGGAGTCTAATCTAAAGACACATGACCACCCAATACATGATTCTAACTAGACACACGTGCTATTTAAAAGGACACCATCCTGGGACGCCTGGGTGGCTCAGTGGGTTAAGCCTCCGCCTCCACCTTAGATCATGATCCAAGGGTCCTGGGATCGAGTCCCGCCTCTGGCTCCCTGCTTAGCAGGGAGTCTGCTTCTCCCTCTGCCCCTCCTCCTGCTTATGATCTCTCTCTCTCTCTCTCAAATGAATAAATAAAATCTTTAAAAAAAATAATAAAAGGGTACCATCCTTCCAGCACTCAGGAAAAACGGCAAACCTACAATGGAGTAGCGGGTGGTAACATATCCATTCATTCTGTGATTTTGAGCCCTGGAAGGGGTTGTATAGAAGAGTGTTCTCTTCCACACGGAGGGAAAAAACAGTCACGTCTGGGGTAATAGCAACTTACCCCCAAGTGATTTAGAGAAAATAAAATTCTTTATCCTGTATTGCCAGCTTTTTTCAAAGCTTGTGACATCTCAAAATAAAATATTTTAAGCATGATAGCTTATTTATTCTAAGTCATATACACAGATACAAAACAGTCATGGGTCATTCGTATCATGAAACGATGAAACAATATAACAAGCAACTTACTACATTAAATAGGAGAATGAGCAAGAAAGTATAAAATTGGCTAGTTTCAACTTAGAAATAAAATAAAACCCCTTTAGCCCACTCCAGCGGACCATCCAGAACACTGCCAGGAATGAAGGAACAAAACCCAAATCACTGCCAAGTGTCCTGCTTTTGAAGTCTGCGTTGTCACAGACTCTGAGGATGTGGGTTCCAGGTAGAGATCCACCCCCAGACAGCTCAGTGATGGAACCCCCTTAGGCCTTGGTTTTGTCATCTGGAAAGTGGGACGTTGGGCCTGGTCATCTCTCATGCTGATCGATTCCACTAGTGTTTCATACAAGGCTCCCCAATTCTGAGCGTGTCTTCAAAAAACCTCACATCCAGCAGAGGGAGAGGGGCTTACAAACAGGTGTGGTGAGAAATGGTCCCAGTTATAGGCACAAATTTGACCCCGTTCAGGGAGAACAGAGTATAAGGTAAGGGCAAGTGACAGGAAGATGAAGAGTCTCCACTGAATTTTGAGGATAGAAATTAAGAGTTCCCCCAAGTAGAATAAAAGGACGGGGAGGGAAGTGCAACAAAATGAGTCAGGCAGCATCACATAGCCAGTACGAGCAATGATCGGCTCTGGCGCCCCCTAGCGATGTCACCCGGGCAAGTTATGTAATCTGTACAATTTTCTCATTTGTGAAAGGGACATAATAACATTACCCAGGTCAACCTTTCATGTATTCCACAGACCTATAAATTTACTGTTTAAATCTACACTTAATCATTACATTGTTGATATAGAATATATTAATTACATATAACAAGGCACTGTTGGTTATTTAAAATATTTGATAATGCAATTTATATTTAATATAATCTAAATGTTTTGGCCTCTAGGAGGGTTAAATGTTTTACCATATTCTGTAAGAGGCTCTGGCACGTAGTAAGCACTCACTAAACGTTTGTTGATATTTATTATGAGCATATGGACTATGGTGATTCTAAGCTGGCATGGCTCAGGAAGAGGGTGCTGTGTGCATGTGTGTGTGTGTGTGTGTGTGTGTGTGTATGTGTGTGTGTGTGTGTGTCATGGGGGTGGGGGTCCCTTGGGCAACCCAGCAAGGGCCACCTTAGCTGGCTGCCAAAGAGTACAAATGCCAGCTGAGGAGCTGGAACCTGATTCCATCGATTCTGGGAGTCCCTCTGTTGTAGTCCTCACTTAGAGTTTACTGATTCTCAATTTAACAAGCTTGATTACCTGGTTTGGCAGCCCACGGTAAATTAACGGCAGGGAGAGTGAGAGGGAGCAGGGCTGGTGGGGAGGAGGCAGAAGGGACACGGAACCACACCAGATGTGACAGGAAGGAACGAAGTCCTCACGATGAGCTCCGAAGCCTCACCATTCCTCGCCCTCCCACCTCAATAACCTCTACTTTACCAACCTCAGCACAAGATAATGATCCATTCTCTGGGAAGAAGACCAGTACCTGAGGATGAACTGATGGCCAACATGACTCTGTTGAACATGACTGGAAAGGTATGAAAAGTTTTAAATGATTCTAAAACTTTTAAAAATGAAAAGCTTTGGAATCTGGGGGGGGGGGTCTTTCATCAGGAACAATCACAGAGCTAGAATTCTGCACTCCTAGACTGGAAAATCTGGCTGGAGACGTCTTCCTGAAAAGTCAAGAGCACTGTCTCTCAAACGAAACACGAAGACGTGGCCTTCTCACCCTGAAAAGCCATGGTCAGTGCTAAAGTCTGGGCAGAATGAGATACAAAGACGAGCATCAGGGCGTCTCTAAAATTAGCACAGATCCCCAGAGGAACTGTCTGAAAAACCTGAATTTGATTATACCTAGAATGTATCATGCCTGACCAGTCATTTATCCTGGATCTTTGAGCAGGTAATAAACACATCATCAGGCAAAGAGAAAACTCCCCAATGCAGCACTTGAAAAAGAAAAAATATATATTTCTTTTCCTTTTGTGGGAAGCTCATAAACACCGAAGGTAAAAATGAACCTGGAATTCAGACCCAACACCTAGCTACCAAGTCACGTAATTCCTCTTTTAAGGTCTTCCTAACAAAACACCTCACCTTCAGAAACCCTTAAGATTAAGTTTAAATACTCAGTTGTGGCGGAGACATTAAATCAATTAAATCAATTCCTTTTTCACCTGAGAAGCAAGGAAATGGAGCTTCCCAGTCCAATCACTGCTATGTGGGGGCCGTGTGCCTGCATCGTGGCCCATGGAACATGGGTTCAAAGAACACTGGCCACTTCCAGAATCTACCGGACACCTCTCTGGAGACTCTACAAGCACCTTCTCTTCCTTGCACACCAAATGCAGAAAAGCCAGGAGAAAACTCTAAGAACCAAGGTCCAACCAGATGGAGCAAGCTTGAGTCCCTGAACAACCTTGTGGAGAGAGACAGAAAAAGAGAGAGAGAGAAACTACCACCCCTTCCTGCCACCAATCCACGGAAACTATGACGAGAACAGTAAGTAAACCTTTGAATGTATGAAACCACTGAAATTTGGGATTGTGTATTAATAAGGTCAGACTATCTGCCTTGGGCGAATGAACTTTGGCTGAGAATTTTCTGGATGGACATCAAGCTACCAGCTCCAAAGAAATCTTGGAAATTTACCACCAAAGGGTTAAATTAACTTCACAGACTTAACAGCCTGGACACGCTGAGCTCCTGAAAACCCAGAATTCCCAGCTACCTTTCAGAGTTAGAAGTCAACTACTCCCAAATGGAAATCCCAAGCTGCTGTGTTCTCTTCTACCAACTCAGTGACACCAAGATGACAAGGCAGACTCAGGTGTGCTCACTATATTGTAGCCAATAACCCTAAAGGAAGGGTTACCAACCACACACAGCGCGAGAAGGAGGACAGCACTGATGATACGCACTGAGGAAAGCTGTTTACGGCAGCCTGCCAAAATGTTTATTTCCACAGCAAAGCAGAATTTGCATTTTTTCTATATTTTCATTTAGCTCGGTGACTCGTTCAATGCGTTTCTGTGACCAAGGACCGCATTCCAAATTTTCTTAAGAGAAAGTAGAGTCCACTTGTTTGAACAAGTCAGCCAACACCTGTACTGGTTTGGCAGGACTGTCTCACAACCTGTAAACAATGAACTGCCAATAGGCTTGCTGCAGCACCAGGAGGGAAAACCGTGGTCCTCTTGCCCATTGTCTTCACTGTCAGGAAACGTCTTCTGACACTTCTATGTCCGTGCAGTAAGACGAACAGAGTCAAAAACTGCTAACTCAGGAGGGTGATTAATATGCTACAAAGGAAGAAAGGGGGCCTTGATCTAAGCTGCTAGCTTCTTAAAAAGGGGAGGGACTCCCCCTCCCGAGTCCTTTTACTAAGAAACCGTCTTCTCTTTCATGCCTCCGCCCCCAGCCAAAGACTAACGCTCTAAACATGAGTGAAATCACTCCAAAAATGCCCACTGAGGTTCCTAGGAACTTGGGGTTTAGATTTTGGTCCAAACAGCAATGAGAGGTGGTTTACCACCACCCTCAATAAAATGTAGTGAATCATTTCTTAAGACTCATCCTCTCACTTCCGGGTCAGAGCAAAAATTTCAAAACAGTTCTACTTCCTCCACGTTGGAATAGCTCCTTGCGTGCAGAGCAGCCCACGAATGGGGAGGTCGGGGAGGAAAACCCTGCTCCTCACTCACCAGCCCATTCCTCTCCATAGACCTCTTCATAGAGAGATACATAGGGCCGTGATTGGCCAGGAAGGCTATTGGGCGTCTTAACAGCACTAAACTTGTAAATGACGAGAAATCAGTTCAAATGATTCCTCCTAATAATACCTCACCACGACCACCTCAGCCCCAAGTGAACCAGGCAGGGTAACACATAGCATATAATGCTAGGCTTGAAACGTAAAAGGTGATCCATAAATGTTAGTTGTCATTAGTGTGAATTACACAGCCTGTTATGTCAGAACGCCTACAAACAGGAGAAAAAGTGAGCAGTAATTGAGATTTTCAAGGGTTCTAAAAAGACCCTCCTTAATCACAAAATACATTTTCTAACCCAACTGAATAGCCCCAAATCCACCATTAGATGTTTATTTTTATTTCTCCTCTTAAGAAACGTATACCTTTTAAAGAAATAAACCTGAACCTCACCAGCCTAAAGTATCTCACTGAATCCAGAGATACTAAGCAGCCCATTTGACAGATGAGCAAACTGGGGCAAGGAGAGGGCAACTAAGTCACCCAAGTTCTTGGAAGTGGCTGAGCAGAAATTCCAACCAAGGCCCTTTGGTCCTAGATACATGCCCCTTGCCCACAGAATTCTGCCAGATACAAGCAATTGCATTCCTTCCAAAGGGAAAGCTTTTATAGCCAGAGAGTGAAAGGGAGAAAAGAGAATAGGAAAACATTATATAAATAGGAGGAGCGAAAGGGGCAGGGCATGATACAGAAAGGAGTGTCAGGAGACTCAATTTTAACAAAGGGCAGGCAGCCCTGCGGGAGACAGCTGGGCAATGTTCTCAAACCCACATCACACACAACCCTTAAATTATAGCAGCTACTCACTAGCCTGGTGCAAAGAGCATGTTTATATGCATAGAATATGTCCTATATATTACTTTATAAGATAGAGAAAACTCAAGCTTAAATCTTTTTGCAATACTTTTAAGAGAGGTGGAGGGGCAAGACTTTCATGCATAAACTGTCTTCTCTAAGAATTTGAATACATTTATTTGGGGTAGACATTTGCTTCGAGTATGTTTGATAATCCTGGAAATTCAATAAACTTCTTTCCTTAGAGATTAACACAATGCTACAAAAAGTACTTCTGCGGGATAAAAAAACACCAGGAAAATTACTTAGCTCTCTTTGTGTGTGTGTGTGTGGTGTGTGTTTTTTTGTTTTGTTTTGTTTTGTTTTGTTTTGGGGGGTTTTTTTGTTTTGTTTTAACCACATTTACTTTAATAACAGATCCTGGCAGTTGAGTCTCAATGGTATTCAGAGTTTTCTAGGAGACTCCCATCTGGGTTCCAAATAATCAACATTTGCAACATTTGTAAGTGAACAGAATGTTGGTTCACAATATAGAGAAAAGAAAGACAGATTGTTCTTTTAATGCCACTTACGACAGGGGCAAAATAATTTATACAAGAAATCAGGAGTTAAGTAGACTACATTTAAAAAAAATAAAAGAAGATTAAACAGATGCTTTTAAAAGAAGACACTACCATGGAGGGCTCATCTGCTTGGTTAATGCAGCCAGAATGGACGATTCAACAGATTCCAAGACATTCTAAAGGAAGTCTCAAAAATGTGATTCCTGCATGGTGTGACGGACAGTGCAGCTACTACTAAGGATACTGATTAACGCTTATTGAGGATTTATGTTATGCATTTTATACACATAAGCTCATGTAGTCTCCCCAACAATCCTGAGGGAAAGAGATTATCGTTATCAGGACCACTTTACAGAGAGGACACGGAGGCCAGGAACCATGAAGCCTCTTGTCTGAAGTAGTTAAGTGATGGCGGGGTGGGGATCACACGGATCCTTAGCTGGAGAGGGAAAAAAGAGATGGAAATATTCAAGAAAATCAGGAGAGCCTCCGACAGTAGGATTTAAGCTTACTGACATCAGAAGTATCCCTATTCCCAGAAAGACTGTGGCTAAGCCATCACTTGGAAGAGGATGTTATGATATAAAAATGTTAGTGGGACCACTGGACTCCTGAACATTTTTTTAATAAGGAAGAGAAAGGGCCAATGTCAAATATATCATGAAAAGAAAGCATACATTTCTTTAAATTGCTCCCACTGCCCTAAATATATAGCAAGATAGGCAGAGCAGACATCATTTTTCTCAAACTGGGACCCATATTTTTCATCTCAACCCAGCAGATAGATGTATAGACATGCAACCCGGTTTCTTTTCTAGTCCGTTCTATTATATTGTTTTGGTAATGTTGGCCCCAAACCACTAAAATTACTTCATAAACTCCAAAACGGTTTCAAGCCCCACTTAAAAAAAAAAAAAATACCCAGCTGGAAATTACAAGTTTCCAATGGAGCTATTAGTATTTTTAATAACATTCATGCTTTTAAAGAGTAGGGGTCATGTAGACTTGCTAACTTTAGCAATTTTGCAATAGGCGCTGGGAACTGACCTAATACAAAAGTTTTTAAGGCAGGATCCCTGGAGAACTTTCAAAGGCCTCTGAACCTTCTGGAACTGGATCCAAAATTATGTGCATGGTCATCTCCACACTTGTATAAGGAGTGGGTTCATGGCTTTTACCTGCTTGTCAAATGAGGGGAACCCACAGGAGTTTGATATGTAAATGTATCTGTTTTGTGAGGGTCACCAAACCTGGCAACAAAACCACATAATACTTCTCCTGCATAGAAATAAAGTTAACATGCCAGGAGAGGAGAGCATCCCAACCAAGTTGCCCAGGAAAGTGAGCCACAGAACCAAGAGTAGCAATTCGGCTGAACGCACACAGGACATCCATAGGACATTCATTCGTTTACTCTGCAAAACCAAGTGCCCACCCAGGAGGACTAAGGAGAGGGTCCCTGATATCCCTGATGTTCCAGTGCTAGGACACCATGGTTCTGAAATCTGCAAAATTGAATACTGTCACCTACCTATACTTCCTGCCTCCAACACAGAACCGGCAGAATGTTAAGGTAATTACTTTTAGGGGTATCTGGATGGCTAGGTCGGTTAAGCATCTGACTCTTGGTTTTGGCTCAGGTCACGATCTCATGGGTCACGGCACTGGCCCCGGAGCTGTGTGGGGTTCCATGTTCAGCAGGGAGTCTGCTCGAAGACTCCCTCCCTCTGCCCCTCCCCCACTTGCATGTGCACACATGCATGTGCACTCTCTCTCTAATAAATAAATCTTTAAAAAAATAATTACTTAAAAAAATCATTGCTTTATCATTGCTTTTTCCTAATTGTCAGCCAAAATATGTCAAGAAAAGGTTTACCGCATGTAGACAATCATGAAATGATTGATTGCATCTTCTTTTCATTACAAAATTTTTTTTAACGTGGCCTTCTTCTCACCCTGCGGTTGGGCACAATTAGCCCTCTCACTGAAAACTCATTGAGGCGTCTTATCAGATCAAAGATGGTAAAATAATTGTGTTTCGGGACAAAGACAGCATTCCACTGGATGGAACACGTGTGCCATGTCCTTGGGCCTGAGGTTTTCTCCCACAGGAAATGTCTTCAACTACAGAAAACGTCCGGCCTCTCTGACCCTTTGACTGCTCTGGGGAGGCAGAGTCACATACCTAGTTTAGGGGCATGACCCACACGTGCCTAGCTCAAGCCCCCACGTCCCCCGTCTTTGGAATCTTCCAGGCCCCCAGAGAACCCAAGGTCTGACCTGCTCTAGATTATACAGTAGATAACTCTAGAGGGCCTGCCTCATGGGAAGAGGCCTCCTTGTGCCCAGTGCGTGGTCTGCCTCGAACTCTATTCCTGAATCTTACTGTTGCTACACCTCTTTGTTTCAACCTACATGTATCAGTAATAGAGGGGATCATCTGATCCCCAGCTGCTCACTCCTCTGTCTCTCCCAACTGGTCTAGAACTTGCAGAGGGATAAGCACTTCTCCAGTCCCAACCAGCTCAGTCTTCTCCATTTCTGGACTTCGGGTGGGTTGACACGTCAAAGATGATGCTTGACTCAGAGGTTAACTTCCCCATTTTAGATTACACATGCCTCCTTGATCAGACAACCATATCGCATATCCCCATTCTGACGCAGCTCCCACCCAGCAAAGCAGCTCCTGGAAACCAAAGCCTATAGCCACAGACCCAGCGCAAGAGAGGATTTCAGAAAGAAGATACTTTCCTCTACGTTACTGCCCAGTGACAGAACTGATGGCAGGGTTGGGGAGTGCAGTTAGACAAGAATTTGGGCAGTTAGAGCTCCCAGGTCTTTGCAGAAAGAGTATATTATTCTACTGTTCAGAGTGAATTTCTAGAGTTAACAAATACTCAAGTGTGAGTATTCTGATATGCCCCCTAAGGCTAATAAAGTTCAGGATGAATTATCAATGGTTTAGTAGGTGGTCTACTGACTCTACTCTGCGGAGACAGAGTAACTACCCAAGAACCCCAAACCAATGGTCTGTTTCCTACCAAGATTTGCTCCTTCCAACTCTGATTAGCAACACCTGCCAATTTTGTCATGGTACAGCCAACAACATTTCATACTTAGGAAATAAATCCTTTGGGCTCTGAGGCTAGGAGAAAAGAGTTCCATATATACATCTACTTGTCCTTGTCTTGACAATGTGACTGGAAAGAAAAAAACCTGATTCAGCCTCGTTTCGTATTCAGGATGTTTCCTGTGTGTCTTGGCATGACAAGGTGGCTTCCGGGATTTGAACCAAACTTTGTGTTCCTCAAGTGGCTTTGCCTCATTACATCAGTGTAAACATGGAAAGCTTTTTGGTGGGTTTTTTTTTTTTTCCTGCAGCTCTAATTTCTGCTGCTCTCCAAGCTAAGTGAGCAGGTGGCAACCTAAGTAAACCTTCTTTAAGAAGGGCGGATTGATAAGCAATAATAATGCAACCTCAAGTAGCTCAGCTGACATGGTATCTTGTCAGGTCCCTGTTTGCAGTTTTTCGGGACCCTGCACCTAGGAGTGGAATTGCCGAGTCAAATGGTAATTTCATGTTTAACATTTTGAGGAAGCACTGAACTCTTTTCCACAGCAGCTGCCACATTTTTACATCCCCAACAGCAACGTACAAGGGTTCCAATTTCTTCGCCAACATTTGTTGTTTTCCTTATTTTTTATTATTATTATTATCATAGCTATTCTACTGGGCATGAAGTGGTATCCCGTTGTAGTTTTGATTTGCATTTCCTCAATGACTAATGATGTTAAACATCCTTTCATGTGCTCATCGGCCATTTGTATGGCTTTGCTAGAGAAACGTCTATTTGCCCACTTTTTCAATTGGGTTGTTTTTTGTGGTGGTTGTTGAGTTGTATGACCATTCATAACAGCCAAAAGGTGGGGACATAAATGCGCACTGACAGATGACTGGATAAATAAAGTGTAGTGTGTATATGTAATAAGGTATTATTCGGTCACAAAAAGGAGTGAATGCCCGACCCATGCTACATGAATGAACCTTGATGCTCAGTGAAAGAAGCCAAGCACAAAAAGACAAACGTTGCATGATTCCACTTACATGAGAAATTGTCTATGTGGACGAATGTAGAATAGACATGGGGGTGGGGAGGCTGTTACTGTTTAATAGGCACAGAGTTTCTGTCTGGGAGGATGCAAAAGTTCTGGAAATAGATAGTGGTCATGGCTGCACAACATCACAAATGTCCTCAATGCCACTGAATTGTTCGCTTAAAAATGCTGAAAAGGGTCCATGCTGTGTGATGTCTCTCTTACCACACACCCAAAAAGGGCAGCTCAGTTTTGTTCACTTTATATTTCCAAATATAATTAGCCAAGGAAAAATATCCAGGACATTAAAAAAAAAAAAAAAAAAAAAAGCTTTCAGCAAGGACGGCTGAGTCACTGGGCCCTGAGGCAGGTGTGAGCAGGAAAGGGCACGCAGGTGATGTGGTACTGGGCTCACGTGACAATCCCAGCTCCGCACGGCTATGCATGCGATGGTGGGTGAATCCTTCAACCTCTCAGAGCCTCCTTGGTTACAGAGTTGAAGAAGAGCAAGAATGGCCCAGAAGGTTACTGTGGGGATACAGGAAGTTACCTACCTGAATTGCTCGGTGCAGGACCAGCCAGAGGAAACCCTCAGCAGCTATGCGCTGGCCTGTACCCCCTCCTAAGACTGCAGGCTTCTCCACATAATTGGAGCTCAGTCTAGACGCTGGCTTCTTAGTGTGTGTCATTCACCACATTCCTCTGAGTTTTTTAAATATTTCATGAGAGAATTCTGAAAGCAAGTAAAACTTGCTCCTTACATAACACATAGGAAACCAAATTGGTGGAACTAAGTGTAGGAAAACATTAACTCTCCCTGACATCCTTCAGAAACTAACTCAGCAGAGGGGGAAAAGAGAAGTCTAGAAGGAAATAGGCTGTTAAGAGTGCAAACTTCCAGAAGCAGGCCGAAGGGTAGTTTTCCCTGCCTTCTTTTTGCTTATCTATACGTTCTAGTCTTTCTGTAATGAATGTGCGTGATCGTTTAAAAATACTAGAGAAAGAAAAGGCTCCCTGGCTGCTTCCTCCCGTCCCCCATCACAGTCCATCCCTCCCTGTGTATCCATCTGCCCCCGCCATGATGTACGGATGAGTCCAGCTCCCATGTACGAAAGGTGTGCATGTCCCGGGTATTTCCCCTCAGTCCTTACAAAAGTTAATGTGTTTGCTCCTCACAAGAGCTCTGAGGTGGACACCACCAACCCCCAACACACAGGGGAAGGAACGGAAGCCCCAAAAGGACAGTAACTTGCCCAGACACTCCAGTCATGGTGAATAACACACACACTCACAGACACTCTCCATCATGACAAGGCTGGAGAAGCCCAGGCCATATGGCTCCTACAGCCCCACTCTTAGCCTCAACACTCTGCCCTCTCCTAGATGTGGTCCCATGGTCGTCATTGCCTTGCTCTCTGTCACTAAGCACTGACTCTCCTGTCACCACTGCCACACTGTGAGACAGGAGCTGGGTCCCATGAATCTCCACTGGGAAGATCAACCCCTAGTCAGTCCTCTAGTACATCCACTGAACTGAGTTACTGTTCAATGCGAAATTCCTTGCTCATGCAACATACAGGTCTCCATTTCTATTTCCATAAGGATGATAAGCAAAATCTGATAAATAGAGCGATATTCATGGTTCTCCCGCAGAGCTCAGGCATGATTCCCTCAGCCATGAGGCAGTGAGCCAAATTTCTCTTCAGGGAAATTTGGGTTTGCAGGTGAAGTCCATGGAAAAGGAATGTACACTTTGGGCTTTCACAAAGTCAAGAAAGAATAGAAAAATAGAGAACAGAAAATTCATAGAGTAGCTAGCAATGATTTCAGATCTCATGACGTCGATGTGCTGTAATGGAGACGACACTGCAGGCTCCGTAGGCAGGAAACTGAGGGAACCCAGCCTCAGAACTGGTTAAATCCTCACTGGGGAACAACATCAAAAAGACATGACTGCCCACTGACCTGTGAGCTGGACCCCGGCCCTCGGAGGCTCGTCACCCCCTCCCCTGTCCTTGGAATGTGGGTTCCCCTGGCCTTTCCCGCGCCCAGAGGCTGCTCCAAGGACATGGTCTGGAGATGGTGAGGGCGGTTGGGAACACCTGTGTGACTGAACCTGGGCAGGGCCTCTTTATCCATTTTCAAGATGCGGTGCTGGGGCGGGGGCGGGGATCCGTCCATCTTGCTGCTGCCCCAGACGAGCCTTGAGTCTCGTATGCAAGTTCCCTTGCTTATGAAACCAGCCAGTCTGAAGTGGCCTCTTTCTTTGGTCTCTCCCTGGCCTCTAAGCACAGGGGCAGCTTTCGTATTACATCTGGGAAGCTCCCAGGAGGGTTGTGAGCCAACCGTCTTACAATGGTTTAGTAGAGAAGAGAGAACTCTTTTTAAAACTCCAATATTGGGGCACCTGGGTGGCTCAGTCAGTTAAGCATCTGACTCTTGGTTTCGGCTCAGGTCATGATCTCAGGGTCAAGTGATGGAGCCCGGTGCCTGGCTCCACGCTGAGTGCAGAGTCTGCTACTTGAGATTCTCTCTCCCTCTCCTTCTTGTTCTCTCTCAAAAAATAGATAAATAAATCTTAAAAACAAAACAAAACAAAAAACCTCCAAGATGGACTCCGGCCTAAGGGCAGAGAGACAGTGACCATAATGCAAATGATGACAATAAGAGAAGTTGACACCTGTGAGGACATGCTATAAATCAGACACGAGAGAAAGACATTAGTCTTTTTAACAGTTCTAGAAGGAAAGTACTTATCCCCAATTTATAAACAAAGAATCTAAAGAACAGAGAGTGTAAGTGACTTACCCAAGGTCACCCAGCTAGTAAACAGTAGAGCTATGTTTTATTCTCAGTGTGGAGCTGTTAGACTTCTTTCAGATGACATCAGAGCTAGCTCAGGGACCACCTGGGTGGCACAGTCGGTTGAGCATCCGACTCTTGGTTTCGGCTCAGGTCATGATCTCAGCGGGGTCATGAGACTGAGCCCCGTGTCCATGCTCAGCACAGAGTCGGCTTGAGATTCTCTCTCCCTCTCCCGCTGCCCCTCCCGCTCAAACTCACGTGCGTGCTTTCTCTCTCACTTCTCTCAAATAAATAAATCTTTTTTTTTTTTTAAAGCTACATCAGAATTCCGGGATTCCGTCCACAGGGCCAGGAGCAAAGAGATTTTTGCCATGAGCAAAGGGTGCTCAACTTCAAAGTGTGATGTTCATGGTGAAGACAAAGACTTGGGCTTGTTCCGGCGTCGAAGTAACAAAGCAGATTTCTAAGTCATTTCTTTGCTCCAATTATTTATCTATGTAAGGACCATTCCAGTAACGTCCCTGCCAACTAGCTCTCCCGTAGTACAAGGAAAGACTGAACACCTATCCCACAATCATATATAAGAACAGATGATCTTTCTGCTATATTTGCACCAAGGTAAGCAAAAGCCACATCAACACTGTCAAATTAAAGAAAAAAAAGTACTTTTTTGCAGTTCAATACGATTACATAAGCATCCTGGAAGGATACATTCTTATGGGGTGTGCTTTTAGAATTTTCTCCAAAGGGCCTTCATCTAAAGTAATACATAAACATTTATCTTTTATCTGCAGACATACAGTATCTTTCTACTTTGTAAGTCATAAAGAGAGACCAGGAATCAGTGGGTTCAAGGGGTCACATGGAGGAGGCATTCAAAGAACCCATACTTCTCAAAATTTTTCCATTATACTGTTTATTTCCACATGCAATTCTAAATAAAGGCAATATTTCACTGTAAAATCAATAGCATACTTTATACTGGCATTGGGGAATTTTTTAAAAATAGGCCTAAGGTCTCTATTTAAAGTCAAAAGAACCCATGCTTTTGCAAACCAACTATGTATATCATGCACCATTCTTGTGTCCTCCCAAGGCCTGCCATGCAGTGTCTGCCTGAGGAATGACCCAACCCTCAGTGCAGAAGCACTGTGGCTCTGTCTATAAAACACTCTGACGTCAGCTGGAGCCAGATCCTTGACTCCCTCCCACAGGTTAGCAGGTGAATTCTCTACCTATTAATGACATAACCAGAACACTTTCTCCTTTGGTTTTTTTCTTCTGTTCCATTTTTTACATCAGTGCCCTCATTTACCAGAAATGGACTCGAGCACCTTCTTCTGGGGAGAGACGTGGCTCTCCCCTGCCTTTCTCTTGTTCCAATTCCCCTGAGGGACTTTCTGGAGTGAGACATTTAGGATGAAGGGGATGTCCCAGGGCCCTAAATGAGAATTACCCATTACCAGCTTGGAAGGTGACTGAAATTAACAAAGAAACTCCCTCCCTCGCTGCATACCAAACCAAAAAGACAGGGAAAAAAGCCAACAGCCTTACCCGTCCACTCTTCCATCCTTCCATCCACACCATGACAACCCAGATAATCCACAATAAACCGTAGGAACCCATGACCCAGAAATGAACAAGTCCTCTGCAATGATCATACGGAAAAAACCTAGGTCTCCAGATCCCAGGATATTCCCCACTCCCTGCAGATGTGCATAATAATGCACTTCCCACCAGGTAATACTTGCCAAGTATTTAAGAAGCTAGATGAAAGGCATTGGTGAAATGCAAAATGCCTGTTAGTGCTGGGCCCACAGGCTGTCCCTCTATGTTCTTTGCAGTGGTGATTAAAGCACTGGGCCTTCCACCCCTTCCCTACCTTCCAGTGATGTGAGGTTTAATTCATGTGCACTTGGGGTTTTAAGATCCCTAGATGAAAAGGGGACCAGATGTGAAAGTTATTATTATTCTGTTCAAAGTCCACTGGTAAACTAACATCTGTGGACAAATTTACTGCATGCCACTTAAAACGGGCTAACAAGGGTCAAACGCCAAAAAAACCTCAGGTTTGGATTTTTGAAAGGCTCAGAGACCCGCCAGCTGTGTGCAGGCTGTGATTTAGGTGGCCCGCCTGTTGGGAAGACCGGAACACACCGGACACATGCTTCACCTCTCTTGGAACGGAGACCCCAGATCAGCAGCCGGAACCAGGGGGCGGGGGGGGGGGGGGTGATGTCATGGAAAGAGTCCAATCCGATTACAGGCAAGAAGGGGGCTCCGGAAGGCAAAAGAGGGCCGAATGGAGGGAGGGGGATTTTTCTGTTTTGAAGGTAAACAAAACACGGGGCTGCAGAGAACCCTACCTTATCTTTGAGCATTTTCTTAAAAAGGAATTATTTATTTATTTTCGAGAAAAAGGAGAGAAACTTAAGCAGACTCGCCGCTGAGCGTGGAGCTGGTTGGTTGCAGGGCTCGATCCCAGGACGCTGAGAGCCTGACCGGAGCTAAAATCAACAGCAGGACGCTCAACCAACTGAGCCCCCCAGGCGCCCCTTTGTGAGCATTTCTGAACTCATTACAGAACCCATCGGCTAACGACACTTGCATGAGGAAAGTCCCTTTTCTCACCAACTATAAAGAAAGAGATCTGTGCTTACAGAAGTTAAAAAAAAAGAAAGAAAGAAAGAAAGACTTATTAATAAAGCCCCAACAGCACCAGTGGGATCAGGGCTGTGTGAGCAATACCGCAATCATCACTGCTCAGACTTAGGGGTGACTAGAGGCCACGGGGTCGAAATGAGCTGTGTCACCTACTCTCACAGAGAGCCTCCTGAAACCTCAGTCAGATCCTGTCTGATGGCAACCACACCCACAAGCCTCCAAAGGCGTCCCCTCCCACCAGCAGTCCTCCTGGCCCCACCCCTGCCACCCTCCTCCCGGCCTCACCTCCTGTCTCTCCAGAATGCTCTCACCACCGGAGCCCCAGCAGCCTCCAAGCTACTTCTCCCGCAGGCCAGGCCCCCTGCTTCTATGCAGATCACTCTGGCTGTTAAAAAAAAAACCTCACTTCCTCAACCCCTTAGCATCTTTGCTCCAAAGTCACCCCTCGGCAGGCCTTTCCTCCCCACTCACCACCCCCCAATCAAAAGTGCAAACTCCCGACTCTTCCTGGCCCCTTCCTTGCTTCTTATTTCCCTACCGCAGTGATAACCTGCCAACATAGCCCATGTTTCAACCACCTGCCCACTGTCTGTCTCCTGCCTCCCAAACGCCAGTTACACATACAGATTCTTCTTTCTGGGTCTGTTCACTCCTGTAGCCCTGGAACCTAGAAAGGGCCAGGCATAAAGGGAAGTGCTCAATACATATGTGGTGAAAGCATGAGTAGTGACTTCAGAAAAGTGACAGACAACCTGCAAGGAGAAACACTGGTGTAAACTTCCAGAAAAATCTATGTTCATGTGCCCTGTGCACACGGCTCCCCTGGCAACTCCCCAGGGAAAGGCAACAAGATCAAGGCAGGAAAGGATGATGTCTGCTCTCCAGGCCATAGTATTTTTAAATACTACGAGAGTCAACTCCTCCCCACCATGCCCAGTGCAGGAAAAGCCCCACTACTGTGGAATCTACCAAAAGAGTAAGTTCATCAAAAACTACATCCTTAGGACCAACAACACTGGCACAACACAGGATCAGAGGGAAAAAACAGGAACTTGAAGTCAATGCTTTCCTAGCTACGAAGCCACCAGGGAAGATCCCCAAACTCATCATACCCCAGTTCTCTGAACATCAGAGCCTCCTTCCTGCTCCATAAGGAGTCCTCCATGCTGTCCACCAGCTGCCGCCCAAGCAGAAGGGCTGCAAAGGACTTCGAGAAGGAATCTTGGTCAAGAGACCTTTTACTGAACACCAAGAAGGGAATTCACAGCTCTTTCCTCAATTCCGGCTTGTATGTTGTCGCTGTTGTTACATAGATTTTATCTGATAGAGTAGTTTAAGGTTCACAGCAAAATGAGAATACAGAGTTCTCAGGTCCCTCCTGCCCCCACACCCATACAGCGTCGTCCATTATCAACACCCCCACCCCCGACAGATGGGTACATCTCTGATCCTCGGGGAACCTACATGGACACATCATCACCCCACATCCATAGTTTGCATCAGGGGTCATGCTTGGCGGTGTACATTCTGCAGGTTTTAACAAATGTGTAAGGACATACACCCACCGCTATAACAATCATACAGAGTAGCTGCATTGCCCTTAAAATCCTGTGTTTGGGCTTTTAATCCTGTTCACCCCTGCCTCCCTCCACCAAGTTCCTGGCAACTACGCACTTTTTCCTGTCTCCATAGTTTTGCCTTTTCGAGAATGTCACAGTGTTGAACCGCACAGTGCGCACTTTATAGATCACCTCCCTTCGGGCGCTTCGTGGCTCTCTTGCTAGCTCATACCTGTTGCGTGGTGGATAACATCCATCATCTAGATAACCATAGTTGATTTACTTCTCCCTTCACCTCCTGAAGGGCATCTTGGCTGTTTCCGGGTTGGGGCAATTAGGAGGAAAGGCGCTGTAGACACCTGTGGGTGGGGTTTGGTGCACGTGTTGTATGATTTCACCAGCATTTTAGGAAGCAAAACGATAGAGAGAGAGAAATGGAAAGCACAACCTTCAGGAGGTAAAGACCAAACAGGCTCCATACTCTTCCGGAAAGTCCCTCTCTCTAAGAACCTTTTCGAAAAACGACATCATCAAAGAAGTCTGGTTTTAGTTGGATACGTACATGAACCCATTCCCTACACTCTGGTTTTCTCAAACACTTGGAGTGGATTTATAAACTCGGAAATGTAAAGTGTTTTGAGTATTTTCTTCTGTCCCTATTCACGAAACCTGTCTGTGGGACATCGTTGTCCGTTCCATGACCCTTAGTCCATGTTTCTCAACGGGAGCCACTAGCCTGTGACTTCTGCTGAGCCATCTCCATGCCTGAATTCCACAAGCCTCTCCCCGAGTGCAGCACACGGCAGGTGCCAAACTGTTCACTGGGAAATGCGTGTCGAACATTCACCAAGTATTCAGCCAAGATCGTGACAAATTTTAAAACAAAGGTTCATTAAAGTCCCTGCACAGGTACTGAAATTATTTAGGAAAGTAAGCATCCATTCAACCGATTCTGCCAAAATCCACTTCAGCTTACTGCATAAAAAGCATAAGAAATGTGGGCATCTGAAGTCAGATAGCTCCATGTCTTGGAAAAAGGGGAACTCACCACATCAAAACACAGACTGCGGGTCATCAGGCCGAAACTGCTCAAGGGACTACCAGCCAATCTCTCAGGGGAAACGTGATGAAAGATGATATCTAAGAACCGAAATGTGTTTTAAGATACGCTACACCAGAAGAAACCATTTTCTCAATGATTTCTTCCATCAAAATTCATTGTCAACATTTCTAAAATCGAAATGCATTCCCAGTGTCAAGGACCCCACATTACCATCCTGCTCAGAACTGGGAATCCCCAATGATGCCATGCCAGCTTGAAATTCTCAAATCAAATCACGAGGCATTTTAGCAGGCCTTCCATTTTTCTTTGTACATGTAGACATTTACACAATGTCTACTGCAGGCTGACATTTCGCAGATGAATTCCCCACATCCTGTATTTACCACATTCAAAGTATTCCTGGGCATTCCCACCCACTCCATTTGTGAGTTAAAAAGAGAACCGGAGAAGGCACGATGGATAAAGAGACAGGGGTCACCTGAACTAAGGCTCTCCCTTGCGGGATTGCAATCCGATTTCAAATTACAGAAATAAGAGGCTGGCGATCTGAATTTAAATGCCAACTTGATGTACTCTTGAGAAGATGGAAATATTTAACATTCAGATCTGCTTTTTGCTTTCCTTTAACTATATGGTCCCAATGAAAAAGTCATCCACATACAATGTATCCAATCACCTAGAAAAAGCACGCACGTATACGCTCCTATGTTCCCTTCACCCGGCTAGCAGCAAAATGGTGTGTTTTCTCATTTTGTTTAATTTCTCTGAAAATTACTTCCAGATTCTGCCTCTTCTTTAGTTTCCATTTTCGTCCTACATGAAACCCCCTTTTCCTGGAGTAAAAAGGAAAGAGAGAAAAGAAAACACAACCAGAGGGTGACACAATGTTTTAAGTAGAACACCAAAAATATAAAATGCAGCCACAGCATCTGCGTCTAAAAGAAACACATTTAAATAAATAGTATAGTAACATCAAGTTAAAAGTTGAGTCCTGATATATAATACCCCTATCACAGGCTCTGACTGCCCTACAGGAAGAGATTTCCCGCACATCCCAAGGACCCTGACTGCGTCATCTGCTGCCCGGACAACTAGCGCCCCTGATGTCAGAGAGCACGTCAAAACCACTGGATCCCTGGACCTCTAGCCTGGTGCTCTTCTCTGCTTCCCATTTTATTATATAAACATTGACTGGCCAATAACGATAACCATTTTGCTTAAACACAAATGACTGCACTTACTTACCTCCCTCACCTAATTTAAAAAAAATAAAAACGCAGAAACGGATCATTCACCAAAACAGAAAAATCGCTATGCCCCTAGGCAAGAGACAGCTTCCAGCAGTACCAACATCGACACTGGAACCACCCAGAAAAAAACCTTCAAACCACCACCAAGGAACTGAGTAATAAAACTCCCACACTCATATTCATGCTATTTATATGATAATTAAAATCACCCTCCAAGGACGTCAAAGAGTCCATTGGTTGGTTAGATCTTCTCATGACTAAATGGCCCATCAGGCACCAGCACAAACTGGATTTCTCCAAATGTTGAAAAAAATGGAACAGCCCCAGAATCGCCACACTTGTGGTGAGCACAGCATAACGTATAGATTTGTCGAATTACTATGTTGCACACCCGTAACTAATGTAACATTGTGCATGAGCTATGCCTCAATTTTTAAAAAAATTAAGAAATTAAAATTAAAAACCTTTTAAAAATTAAGATAAAAAAGAAGTACAACAGAAATACATCCACGTTGCATGTTTGCCCCTGGTTTCTTTTTTTTTTTTAAAGATTTATTTATGTATTGGAGGGGCGAGGGGCAGAGGGAGAGAGAAAAGTCCCAAGCAGACTCCCCACTGAGCACAGAGCCCCACAAGGGGCTCGATCTCAGGACCCGGAGACCATGACCTGAGCTGAAATCAAAGAGTCAGACGTTCAACCCACTGAGCCACCTGGGTGCCCCTGTCTCTGGTTTCCTAAAAAGAAAGAAATACCAAAGATCCACTGACAGTTCTAGCAACACAGGAAAATGAGAAATGAGAAGAGTCACAGCGACAAGGGGTCGCTGAGAGTGCCGACTGCCCAGGCGTCTACCTGGGCTGGCCACGAGGGGGCTGTATCCTCTCTACCTCTCTCTGCCTCCATTTCGTCAGCTGTGAGACTGGGA
Source organism: Ursus americanus (assembly GCF_024610735.1). Taxonomy (NCBI): domain Eukaryota; kingdom Metazoa; phylum Chordata; class Mammalia; order Carnivora; family Ursidae; genus Ursus; species Ursus americanus. Next base: position 86,521,957 of record NC_142130.1, read on the forward strand.
TGATTAAACAGCTCCCTGGGTTATGGGGAGGATTAAATGTGGTTAATACATGTTAAGCATTTAAAACCATGTCGGGCAGAGAGTAAGCTCTTAATACGCAACAGAAATTAGTAATATCATTAATGATTTGCCCTATCATTCCACCATTCCACTACTGAATGGCTCACGTCCCAACCCTTCAAATGCACCAAACTTCTAGACGATAGCTCTCATGTGGCCCATTAACTTTCCCATGGCCTTCTCTCTTCTTCCTTCTACACTGAAAGCTCCTTGAGGGAGTACGAGCTGTGTGTCACACCTCATGGAGTCCTCCTCAGACACCTCCAACGATGATACCCAGAGCCACCCGATGAATGGCTCGTTGAAGTAATGAATAAATGAACTCACCATCCTCCCCCTTCCCGTCAATATGAAGCCTAGAACCTAGATATCGCTGTGTTAACTTGAATATATTACCTTACTTTGGTGTGTTGGGACTTCTGTAAAAGCATTAGAAAACTAAATAGCAACAGTTATTATTACCCAGAGGCTAAAATCGGAAAAGCTTTCAATCAGCCCTTGTGGCTTTTGGCTTCTCCACTTTTGACTGAACTCCATGCGTCCTTTGCATGTAGGCAACTGTAATTACCTCCAGTGTTCCCTCTAAAACTAAAACCACCAAAAACCCACTTGATTGTCACATACTGTCATCTCTGGATTTTTCTTTCAGGCACGATTCAGCTGCCTCACACACGCCCCGTCTGGGTGTTCTTCATTACCATGCTTCCTGAAATTTCCATCAAAGCCTTCAGTCCCCCATTGCACAGACTGACGCTGCTTGACCAGACAAGAGTCCCACTGATAAGTGGGACTGCTCTGGCTCGACTCTCCCGGGATTTCAGGTACTTTCATCTCAGCCTCTAGCAAAGCTAACCCAGTCCTCTGGAATGAATTTTCTTTCTAGCTCTGAAAGTAATTAGCTGAAATCCCATCACTTTCTTCATGACCCCCACTCCCTCCCACCCCAGACCATTCACGTTCTCTCACAAGAAAACAGAACTTCACGAAGCATCAATTAGGAGCAGAGAGAAAAGGCTCTGCTCTGAGCCAACTGCCTTCTTTCCAAGCTAAACACACTTAGGTAAACCTGACTCCATTATTGCCCCAGCCTGTGGGCGGACCAGGGCACCCAGGCTTTCTGGAGTTAAGCTTTTGTTTACCTGCTGTCAAGTGGGCATTTCCCAGGCAGCCTCTCCTCCTGTGGAGACTGGCTGCAACCACCCCTACCCCCCACCCAGGCAACCAAATGTGACATCAAAGGAGCCTCCCAAGTGGCCATCTGTCCCTGCCATGCCAGTGTTTATGCAATGTGGGCAGGAGTGGGAAAGAAAAGTCAAAGGACCCAGGCCTCCTGCTGCATCCGACCCGAGCACCAACATCCCTGTATGGGCTACAGAACAAGACAGTGACAAGAAAGTCCTCAGTCCGGCTAAAGAGGCTCTTTTTTTTTTTTTTTTTTTTTTTGAGAGAGAGAGAGAGAATGAGGGGGGGAGAGAGAGAGAGAGAGCATGAGAGGAGGGAGGGTCAGAGGGAGAAGCGGACTCCCTGCTGAGCAGGGAGCCCAATGTGGGACTCCATCCTGGAACTCCAGGATCATGAACTGAGCCGAAGGCGGTCACTTAACCACCCAGGGGCCGAGGCTCGTTCTTCTTAAAAAGAAGGATAAAACTATTTTAACTTTCTTGAGGGTGTTCAAAGAATGGGCTTGATATGTTTCCCCTGCGGATAGGTATCTGTGCGTGCATGTGTGTATGTGTGTGTGTGTAGGTGTCTAAAAATAAAATCAGATCCCTAATCTTGCACTTTTTCTAATATTGGACACCCCATTCACCAAAAGTCCCACCTAAACATGGTATTTCAGGTAATACTGACTTTAACAGATTCACAAGCAGTTAAGTGCTAAGGGGGACTGGCTAAGGTAGAAAAAGAGTAAGTCAGAAGAGAACCCAGGAGTCTCAGAATTCTAGAATAATATGACCATTAGAATCATCATCTAAACACCTGTTTACATCTCGGAAGACTGGTGGGTTCAGAAGTCAATTAAAACACCGCTCAAATCCAGGGTCACCACAATGTCTGATTTCAGTGAAGTCACGTGGGTTCCACCAACTGGACTTGGAGAGGAGAATGGCCATCCCACGGTGGCCGTGGGGATCTGTCATTACTCTGCCAGAGAACACTTAGCGGAATGCCAGGCGCGGTGCATGCGGTCTCTTTCCCTTTGCATCTTCAGTTCTGGATTAACCCTCCTTCCCGGACTTTATGGTGGGGGCACACCCCGGAAGCAAAGTATGTGTGAGCTGGCCAAAGAGGGGAGGTCACCGTGGACAGGTGGCCGGCCACCAGCAAAATTCAACACGCTGACTCTGCTGGGGGGCATCTTTGTTATCCTTCAAATGGGTGGGGAGGCAGGGAGACACTTGACATGTTTCACCCACTATTCACATGAAGGTTGTCAAACTGCATCTCAGGTATTGGAAGAAAACCCACATTATTCATCACATAAATCTGCTTACACTCCCCCCGGGGGGGAGATGGCTAGCCACCGTGCTCAAAGCCAAGAGATGAGACATCCACTCTGTGACTGAACTTGAACAGCTGTGGAGGGAAAATGCACACACGGGCTCACACAGAAACAGGCTAACAATTTTTAGATTCGTCCCTTTTTTTTTTTTTTTTTTCCAATTTTGTCCTTTGACCACATTATTTCCCTTCATTCACAGAACCTGGAAACAACCTTGGCATTTCTTTGGACAGCTCTGACTAGGTTTTGATCGATCCCCAAAGAATCAAGTCACTGAACACTTACTCTGTGGTTCAGGGCACACAGTCGTAGCTCTCCAGGATTTATAATCAAACCAGGGGGAAGAGAAGAGATACAGCAGCCCCCCTCATCTGCGGGGGTATGTTCCAAGACCCCCAGTTGGATGCCTGAAACCGGGGACAGCATCAAACCTTATCTACACTATGTTTTTTCCTATACTTATGTATCTATGATAAAGTTTACCCTATAAATTAGGCATAGTAAGAGATTAACAATAACTAATAAGAAAACAGAACAATTGGGCGCCTGGGTAGCGCAGTCGTTAAGCGTCTGCCTTCGGCTCAGGGCGTGATCCTGGCGTTCCGGGATCGAGTCCCACACCGGGCTCCTCCGCTGGGAGCCTGCTTCTTCCTCTCCCTCTCCCCTGCTGTGTTCCCTCTCTCACTGGCTCTCTGTCACATAAATAAATAAAATCTTAAAAAAAAAAAAAAGAAAACAGAACAATTATAACGCTATACTGTAATAAAAGGTATGTGAATGTGGTCTCTCAAAAGATCTTACTGTACTGTACTTACCCTTCTGCTTGTGCTGACAGCAGATGATAAAATGCTGACGTCATGAGATGAAGTGAGGGGAGTGACGTGGGCACTGTGATGTAGTGATAGGCTACTAGTGACCTTTTATTTATTTTTTATTATTATATTCAATTAGCCAACGTATAGTACATCATTAGTTTTTGATGCAGTGTTCAATGATTCATCAGTTGCATAGAACACCCAGTGCTCATCACAACACCTGCACTCCTTAATGCCCATCCCCCTGTTACCCCATCCCCCCACCCCCTCCCTTCTGTAACCTGTTTGTTTCCCCAAGTCCAGAGTCTCTCGTGGTTTACTAGTGAACTTCTGACAACACGTCAGAAGGAGGATCCCCTCCTTGTGGACCGCGACTGACCATCAACCATGGGTAACTGAAACCGTCGGTAAGGGGAGACCACTGTCCAAGGCAACATCTGACAAATACTACTGGTTCTAAGGGGGGAAAGGACAGTAGGCTGGGACAGACTGGAAAGGAGGCGAGGAGGAAGTGGGCTGGCCTTGACGCTGAAGGAGAGCTGGTAAGAGGTCATCTTAGGAGGGAAAATGAGTGGACAAATGCCCAGAAAGGGAGTCAGAAAGGCTGACTAGGGGAACAGCCTGTGGTCAGCTGCGCAGTCACTCATTACGGTGGGTCATTCTAGAACACCCCATGACAGTCACTCTAATGCATGCTGAGGCAAACATACATTAAAGGACAGGCAGCCCTGCCTTGGAGAAACACAAGGGAGCATTCTGGTTAAGAGCACAGACCGTGGGGGAGCCTGGATGGCTCAGTCGGTTAAGCGTCTGCCTGCGGCTCAGGTCATGATCTCAGGATCCTGGGACTGAGCCCCACGTGAGCCCTCTGCCCCTCCCCCTGCTCATGCTTGCTTGCTCACTCTTGTTCTCTCTCTGTCTCTCTCAAATAAATAAAATCTTTAAAAAAAAAAAAAAAGCACAGACCCTGGAGCCAGGTGATGGGCCTCCAAATGCTAGCTCCCCACTTTCTAACTCTGTTGCTTTAAATGAGTTTCTTAAGACAGCAATTAGAATTCGTTTATAGAGAACACTAATTTAGGGAGAAGGGAAGGAAGCCACAAGGGGTCTCCGGAAAGAGGACAGAGAGGACATCTCAGAATTGTCCTAAAATCCACACGAACAACCCCCCCAGGTTAGTCCTGACTAAGCACTGCCCTGGAGGAACAGGGGTTCCTTGAGGGCAAGGGGGGTCAGGCCCTGAGGGCAGCCCACCTGCACAGAAGGAGTTGCAGGGGAGTGAAAGCAGGGAGGAAGGGAGCAAACGCACAGGAAAGGTGAGTGGAGTGGGTAGGGCAAAGCGCGGACAGCCTGTGCTCCCAGGGGCTCGCTGTGGTTTTATCATTATCGTGCAGTTATCATTTCTATCATTTTTTTGCCCCCTGAAGAAGGCAAATAACCCAATTATGATAATACCAGGTGATGTGAATCCTGAGAGGGAGGTCTCCAGGCTGCCGTGAGCCTGCAGAGAAGGGAGGGGCAGAGGCTGTGGGTCTGGTTCCAGAACAACAGGTAAGACCAGCACCACAAGTCGTGGCAAGACCGGCAATGCAGGGCCTGCAGCGCGGCTGGGAGACCGGCTGGGAGACGGGAGTGCGGGTGTATGGAACACGGCAGGGAGGCTGCTCAGAAAATTAAAAACAGAACCACGGTGTGATCCAGCAAGCCACTGACGGGGATTTCAAAGAAATGAAAGCCTATCTCAAAGAGCTATTAGCACCCCCGTGTTCACTGCAGCACTAGTCACAACAGCCAAAATGCAAAATCCGCCCCCATGTCCGGCACCAGGCGAAGGGGGGAGGACTGCAGGGCAGACACACAAAGGAATATTAGTCAGCCTTTAAAAAGAAGGAAGTCCTGCGACATTGCGACAACGTGGATGAACCCTGAGAACGTTCCACTGCGTGAAATGGTCTAGTCACAGGGGTGCCTGGGTGGCTCAGCCAATGAGGTGTCTGCCTTCAGCTCAGGTCATGGTCCCAGGGTCCCAGGATCGAGCCCTGCATCGGGCTCCCTGCTCAGCGGGGAGCCTGCTTCTCCCTCTCCCTCTGCTCCTCCCCCTGCTCGTGCACTCTTGCTCACTGGCTCTCTCAAAATAAAATCTTTTTTAAAAAGGAAAGAAAAAAAGAAGCTAATCACAGAAAGACAAATGCCACAGGATTCCACTCATATGAGGAATCGAAAACCGTCTAACTTGTGGGAGCAGAATGGGACTTGCCGGGAGCAGGAGGGAGGGGGAATGGGAAGCCACTCATCACTGGGGACAATATTTCAGTTATGCCAGATGACTACATTCTGGAAAGCCACCATAAGACACTGCACCCATAGCGCCTGACGCTGTGCTGTACGTTTAAAAATCTGATAAGAGGGTAGGTCTCAGGCTAAGTGCTGTTCGTACAGTAAAGTCAAAAGAAAACAATGACACGACGAGGGACAGTGCTTCAGGAAGCATCTGTGATTCCTCCTCTCCACCAAGTCAGCAGTCACATATGCAGGGTAGACACACAAAGGAATACTATGTTCAGATATGCATAGTTTGTTCAAATTCTGGAGCGGCCAGCCTACTACCAAACCCTGGTACAGGGTGAAAATAGTGCAGCGTGCTTCCTAATAACAAGGCTCGGGTGGGTTTGTTCATGGGAGGAAGGCGAACCTGAAAAGAATAACTGCAACTCTGCAGAGTTATAAAGGCGCTTTTGGTCTAAATCATTCTCCCCCCAGGAAGTAAATGAGGATTGACATGCCACTGTCCCCACCTGGCAGAAGGGAAATTAAAGTACACACAGCCCTCCTTGCTGACTCACGCCACACCAGGAGGTAGCATTATTTCTTTGCCCTGAGTGCCTGTAATGTTGCACGTTTACCGCTTGATTCTTCCAGTGGGAAGCTCCTTGCCTACCGTGCCTGGAAGATGCCAATCTGAGCACAGCGGTGAGGGCTCCCTGCAATACTCCCCGATAACCAAACCTAGGGCACGGTTTAGACAAAGGTTCTCCTGCCTGTTAGAAGTAGCATGAGCTCAGGGCACCTGGGCGGCTCAGTCGGTCAAGCGTCTGCCTGCAGCTCAGGTCATGATCCCTGGGTCCTGGGATCCAGTCGGACAACCCGCTCCCAGCTCAGCAGGGAGCCGCTTCTTCCTCTCCCCCCTGCTCGTGCTCTCTCTCTCAAATAAATAAATAAAATCTTAAAAAATAAAAAAAAACAGTAACATGATCTCACGTCCGACAGCCGCCAAAAAAGCCCATCCTGATACCAAGTTTCCCTGCCGCAGTCCAAAACAATTCCTTCTTCTCCTTTCCGGGTATCATAAGGGCAGGCAAAAGATGCAAGGAAGACAAAGGTAGGAAGATCATGACCCTGTGAAGTTTCTGAAATAATCTCATCTGAGAATCAATGGGAATCTTCTTCCTCATGAGTCAAGGCACAAGGAATCGAGGCAAACCAGTGGTCATTCACAAGGGGCAGACCCAGTCCACGGTGACCATGACATGGGACGCACCACTACACCCTCTTCGGCAAGCCCGGAGGACTGGCTTGTCCATGGAATGACCCAACAATGGGACCCTACACCACCGAAGGTTCCCAGGAAATCAATTTCAAAGCCTCAAACTGTGAATGGGGCAAATCAGCAACCCATTTCCACGAAACAGCAGTCACAAATAATGAACTTCCTGTTGTCCCCAGAAAGGAGGATTTGAGCAGGGCCCCGAGACAATAAGGACTTTAAAAGTTTGAGTCCTCCTTTCCCAGCGTTCTGCAAATGCCCCACTTACCCCATCCCACGCAGCAGAGCTTCTCTCAAGATCTCCACACGGGCCATCCAGAGGGGCTGCTCACATCCTAGGTAAGAGACTAGGATTCAGAGTTTCACACCCCATGGTACCAACCCTCCTCTCCTCCTGGCTTTCGGGTCTAGAAAGGTGGGCCTCAGTCCACACTGGTTCTACCTACAAGAGCAGACACAGGAAAATAATGGGGTTTGTGCTCACTTTTTTATATACTTCTAGAGGCTGCAAGATCATTCTCTGAAACATTAACAATATAACACAGGAAAAATACTGCGTATGTTGGAGACACTCAATAAATTACCATTCAGTATTAGTATTTTAATAATCAAAGGCCCTCATTCAACCATGGCTTTGTAGAAAGCACTTTGGCCATGGTTACTCTTGCCCACAAAAATCTCTGAATTTACAGAAGTCCAAAATCTCAAACACTGAAGTGCCGAATTCCAAGGTATCACATGAGGCTCTGAGCTTCCATACAAGATCTCACAAATCCCCCCCTAACCGTTACACGAATAAAACTTTCCAAAAGCCACGATCTCTTCCCCCACCACCAGCAAGTTTTACCAATGAAGGCCAGGCTAATACTTGTTTTCAAGCAACAGAATCAAAATAAACTGGAGGAGTGGTGTTGCAAAACACTTACGAAGACTACACCTCCTTGTTCCCCACTCATAAAAACCCTGACCAGTACAAACAGCAGCACAGTTACTCAGCACACCGGGTCAGAGCGGACGGGCCAGACCAAAGGCAGCTAGCTAGTCGACCTGTTGTCTTCGAAAACCACTTCCCAGCTGAGGCCAATTCACTACACAAAATGTAAAGCAAGACTCACTCCTTGGGCAGAGCAGTGAATGATGTTGGCAGAGCCCCGCAAAGCCTTTTCCCGGCTGACAACCCCTTCCCCTCCCCGTCTCCCTGCTTGTACTATTAGACACCTAAAGAAACATTCACTAATGATGCCATATAGTCCCAAGGACCTTTTCAATTGACAGACCCCAGAGAGAACAAATAGCTTAAAGTTGGATGACTTCAATAATGCCACATTCCTCTGTGGAGGAGTATTACCCAGCCAACCTCCTCCACCCCATGCCTCTCATTTCCCTTCCTGGTTATGAGGTCAGCCATAGCATTCAACAATCCACACTTCCCCCGAAGTACCGAGGAACTTTCAGCTCTGCAAAAACATTCTCAGAAAATTCAGTAGTGGGAGTGCCTGTGTGGCTCAGTCGGTTAAGCATCTCCCTTTGGCTCAGGTCATGATCCCGGGGTTCTGGGATGGAGTCCCGTATCGGGCTCCTTGCTCAGCGAGGAGCCTGCTTCTGCTTCTCCCTCTGCCTGCCACTCCCCTTGCTTGTGCTCTCAATTTCTCTCTGACAAATAAATAAAATAAAGAAAGAAAGAAAGAAAGAAAGAAAGAAAGAAAGAAAGAAAGAAAGAAAGAAAGGAAAGAAAGAAAGAAAGAAAGAAAGAAAGAAAGAAAGAAAGAAAGAAAGAAAGAAAGAAAGAAAGAAAGAAAGAAAGAAAAAAGAAAGAAAGAGTGACAGAAAACAGATATGGTTATCACCAACACCATCTGTCTCCCAGGTGACATTCCCACCAACTGTGCATGGGGGTTCCCTTCCTTTTCTCTGCAGCCTAACACTTGTTATTTCTTGTCTTTCGGGTAGTGAGATGGTGGTGTCCCACTGTAGTTTTGATTTGCATTTCCCTGATGATTAGTAATGTTGAGCATCTTTTCTAGAGTACAAGAGTTCTGGAATAACTAAATCCAACAAACTTTGCCTTCATAGGAACAACCCCACTAACTTACATCCCAGTCTCTGCCAAGTTTTGAGCTGCATACTCATTTCATTTCTAGAAAGGAAGAGAGAGGGGAAGGAGAGAGGGAGGGAGGAAAGAAGGAAGGAAGGGAGAAAGGGAGGGGGAGAGGGAGGGAGGGAGGAAGGAAGGAAGGGAGGAAATAATAGAGCAGTGAGACCCTCAAGGAAGTGAGATGAACTGAAGAAAAAAATAATAATCTCAGGAGGGTAAGGTAAAAACTGGAGTGGAAAAATATCCAGCCAGTATACCACCAACCAAGTGGGATACTAAGTGCCCATAATGAAGAGAGAACAAATGGGAGAAGTACCTTTGTTTTATTCTGTTGCAATAACCTTTCACATTTCTGGAAGGAAGGCACTGAGAGAAGTTGCTAGGTTGGGAGTAGAACCAGAAAGGGCAGGACAGGGAAACACGCAAGGCACTACAATGGATTAAGGGCCTGCTTTGTTCCGAATCAGAAGACAGGTGCCTTCCATGAACACTCACGTAGAAATCTCACAACAGGGGCGCCTGGACGGCTGAGTGGGTTAAGAGTCCAACTCTTGATTTCAGCACCGATCATAACCTCAGTCAGGGTCTTGAGATCGAGCCCAGAGCTCAGAGCTCAACAGGGAGTCTGCTTGAGGATTCTCCCTCAGCTCTTGGGCACACACACATTGTCTTTAAATAATAAATAAATCAATCTTAAAAAAAACTCACCAACAGCCCCCTAAGCAATTTTCATTATTTCCACCTCACAAGAAGAATGTAAGCTCAGAGAGGTTAGACAATTTTAGGGCTAAAAGTGGCAGAGCAAGACTTCAGATCCAAGGACACCGGGCTGGCTCAGTCAGTAGTAGAGCAGGCAGCCCTTGATCTCAGGGTCATGAGTTCGATCGAGCCCCACCTTGGATGCAGAGATTGTTTAAAAAAAAAAAAAAAAAACCCTCTAAAAAAGGCAAAAAGAATTCAGATCCAGCTCTTTCTGACTCTAAAGTTCTTGTTCTTATACTGTCACAAACTTAGAAAGATTTTCTGAGAACACGTTAAAATGCCAAGACTCATGTATTAAATATGAACCAAACCGAAACTTTCTTCCTCGGTCATTACAGCAAATTTGCTCTGCCCTAGTACAAAGTAAATCTGTATTGTCAAGTAGGTTTGAAAGCACCTACAATTCACATTAAATTACCAGTAAATCTTATGTAAATTCTAGCTGGATGTTTCCAAAACAATTTCACAGGGTGTGCGCCAGTGAATACCCAAAACCCACCTTAGAACAATTTGATCCCATGTGTATGATACTCAAGAACACAAGATAACGTTTTAATAAAACCGAGAAACATTATTTCAAAGACACATAAAGTAAATACATAATGTCTGCCTCCTTACAGCTAGGAGACTCAGTTACTTAGTTTTAAAGGCTCTTAAAATCTTTTTTGACCATGTTCCACCGCACAGAACTTTTAAAATGCATGTATACTTAGGAAAGGAGGCAGTGTTTTTGTTTCATTTAAAATACAAACAAAAACCAAAGCTGGTTCTTCCAAATGCCAATAAAATTGATGATACATTAGCAAGACTGATCGAGAAGAAGAAAAGCACAAATAACCAATGCCAGGAATGAAAAAGGAAACATTTCTGGGCACCTGGGTGGCTCAGTCAGTTAAGCGTCTGACTGTTGGTTTTGGCTCAGGTCATGATCTCAGGGTCCTGAGATGGAGCCCCGAGTAGGCTGTGGAGCCCCTCCCCACCCTGGGGGGAAAAACGGGGGGGGGGGGGAAGGAAAGGAAACATTTCTACAGTCTTTTAAAATATTATAAGAGGATATTTTGTGCAACTGTATACCGATAAACTTTAAAATTTACATGAAATAGGAAAATTCCTATAAAAAACTACCTACTAAAAGAGGATAATCTTAATGGCCTTATTTCTATTAAACAAACTGTATCTGCAACTTCAGGGGAAAAAAATCAGAGTCGAACCAGGATATTTATGGAAAAGTAAGGAGACCTTAAGAAAAAAATGATACAGAAATTATAATATTCTCTCACACCTACTTGCACCTACCAAATTCATATAACAGAATTAATCCAATTTCCAGTGTCTGCATGAAACAGTCCCATGTGACAATATCTAAATACCTTTATGAATAATATACTCCCTTTCTCTGGCGAAGTATTATTGTTCCATAAAACTCCATGTGAGCAAGGGTCTATTAGTCAGTTTCACCAGCACTATCACGAGATCCAATCTGGTTGTCTTTCCTGTTGAGTGAGTTGCTACAGACTTCTTGGGGGTGGGGGAAGCAGGCCACACACTTCATGTCAGCATCAAGCGCACATCTGCATGCCATGTTCTGTCTTGACCCACAAGGAGCTAGAACACAGGGCTCTGGCTGTTGGGACAACCCAGACCATGCAACCTGTTCTTCCCTGGGACGTGTCTGCTTTGGCTTAAAAGTCATTTCATTTGACTTCTGTCCCACTAACTTCAGGGAAGCTGGAAGGTGAAAACAAACTAAGTAAAACTATGGCCACAGCAACCTATCCCCTGACCCCAAAGTTCAAGTGGAAGGTACACCAAAAAAGCCAGGCTGTGCCATTCTGATATCAGGAAGAGGATAAAACCAGCTCTTCACATCCTCCTAATTGCACTCACCCCAGATCTCGGAGAAACACTTATAAGATGAAATTTGGTTTTCTAGAGACATAGTAACAACCACACATTTCTTTACCTCGGTGAAGTTGTCCTAAAAATAAGACAATTCTCTAAAAATTCATATGAAGGATTATCTTACAACACACACACACACAGAGAGAGAGAGAGAGAGAGAGAGAGAGAGAGAGAGCTCCCACTGCTCTGCACTAACCTGTTGACTGGATATAAAATAGGTGAAACAGGTAAATTAGCCCAAAAGCCTCCATCGGACCCCCATGCAGTGAGCAAACACCATAAAGCTCTAAAAGGGGTTTCAAATAAAATCTAAAGAATGTCTGCAAGAAACTTTACCTTTGGCCAAGTTCATCACTTGCTGGAACATACATTAAGCGTCACTTGCAATGATCCCAGCCCGGGTGCCAGCCTCCACCCAAACTTCCTTTCACCGCCCCACCCAAATCTGACTTAGGCAATAGACCTGGAGATAAAGCAGCTGCCACAGAAAAATGTAATATTTTCAAGAAAGTTCCAGATACACAAATAACACCTCTATAGCTAGGGAGTCTTGAGCTGAACTAAATCGGACGCAAAATTAATGAGAAACCCAAGCCTTCTGATGCCTCCCTATGGAATTCCCACACTGACCCAGGAAGCTGTCCGGGGCCCCAGCTTCGGAACATTTCCTCGGAAATACTGAATCCCAAGCCTTTCAGGGAATTCATTTTCAACAGCAATGACCTGTGATTACAGACTGCGCAGCTAGACAGCGGGAACAGCGGGGACACCTCTGGTGGGTAACCTGATCCCGCAGCCTCCCTTCCGCCCTACCCTTTAGGATCCCGGGATAGGGAAGGCAAAGAGGGAAAGGTAAAGCGCTCGCAAAGCCCCAACCCTTCACCCAGGAGCCTGAAAGCACACGGGCGGCGCCCCCGGGGTGTCCCAGCACAGCGTGGAGACGCGGCTCACGGATTCCGCAGGGCTCCGGGCGCACGGGTGCCGGTCCCCCGCCCCCAGCCGCGGCAGCGCGGAGCTCCGGGGGGCCCCACCAGCCTCTCCTCCGCCACAGCCACCTGGGCTGCGCGCCCTCACCATCCAACACAAAGAAATTCGGCGGTGGAAAGAATGGGCTTGAAATTAACGCTCACCACGGCTCAGCAAGGCGCACATGCTTCCCCGTCTTGCCTCACATCTCCAAACTTCCAGTAACAGAAATGAGGAAGCAGCAGCCTTCCCCGGCTTCTGGCAGAGGGAGTGGGCGTAACTTGTGAAGTTTCGTGCTGTGATGAATCTGGTCATTTGGGTGTGTTGGAGAGGGTTTGTCGCTCCTCCCCACCCACCGGTCGCCTCCCTCCTCTCCACCTCCTTCCCCAATTTAATTCTCCCCTTGGCGTTCCCAAGACCAAGAACTCAGGCCGGCTGTCACTGGGAGTCCCAGCTCTGGGCTCCTCCACCACCTTGGGGAAAATTTATTCCTAACAGACCTGAACCATTTCACAGATGAACCTGGCCTCCCTGCAGAAGGCCTAAGTTCCTATCACATTTTTTTCTCGGCAGCACAGGGCAAGAAGGCAATGCCTCTTTTTTTATTTAAAAAGCTAGAAATCTTAGGGGCGCCTGGGTAGCGCAGTCGTTAAGCGTCTGCCTTTGGCTCAGGGCGTGATCCTGGCGTTCCAGGATCAAGTCCCACATCAGGCTCCTCCGCTGGGAGCCTGCTTCTACCTCTCCCACTCCCCCTGCTGTGTTCCCTCTCTCGCTGGCTGTCTCTCTGTCAAATAAATAAATAAAATCTTTAAAAACTAAATAAAAATAAAATAAAATAAAATAAAAAGCTAGAAATCTTAAATAACTGCATGATGCCCCCTCTGCACAGGCAGGAATGTGGGTAGGATGGCCAGGAGAGACCTAATTCCTAAACATCGACTTACACAGAATGGGGGTCAGAAAAACAAAAAGCAAACTTACAACTGGCTGTATGTCCTTTAAAACTTACTACAAAATACTTCAGACGTGCAAAAATATATTTGAAAATCATATAGTGAACCCTCAAGTATCCATTATGCACCAAAAAAAAATTAAAATTACCAACATAGTTAGAACCAACTGTAAACTCCTCCCTGAAATATATCCTTTTCCCTCCCCCTAGAAAAATAGCTGCCATAAACTTAATTTCCCATGAGCAATATTCATACCACAGTTTCTGAGCATTCTGAAGGACACGAGCTAACTTCAAAGTCCACCCAAAAGCAATCCAGTGATCATCCCTTCGCTAGGCCTGACCTTGGTTCCGAAACAGAAGTTTCATTAAATAACACTAAAAAATGACCACACATGTTAAATGAAGCCTCAGGTGGCTGTTTAAAGAAAATGAAGGAAATCATAATATAAGAGGAGACCTGGAATGACAAGTAGAGGCCATATCTGTAACAGCTGAAGCATTCATGGATGAAATTGATAGATTAATAGACCATTATCATTTTACAAGGTTAATAGCGGTGTCAAAGTCGATGACACTGACCCGCACGGCAAGGGGCTTTCCTCAAAGACCCAGGCTACAGAAATAGAAACACAACATTCACTAAAAAAGTCCTAATTACTCAACTACTGCCTGCCAGAGTTGTAGGTTGGGAGCGACATTCAGAAAAGGGAACTTACAAGATAATAATGATAAAACCCAAAACAGTGGAAACCATGATACATTCAAAATTGACTCATATATATTCTCATATATATATATATATATATATATATGTATATATGAACATGAAGAAGGAGATGCCTAGCTCATCTTTATATTCCTAGTACCTTGCACAGAGGCTGGCATAAGTAGAAAATCCATAGATATTTGTTAAATGAATGAAGCAAGTGACCAAAAGAATGTCCATGGAGAATTCTGAAGGAGCAGAATAAAGAGACGGGATGCATGAAATTGGCAGTCACCTTTAACAGGAAGTGACTTTGCCCAGTGGGAACATTCAACAATAGTGGAAACATTTTTGGTCATCACAACTTGAGGAAGCTATTGGCATCGAGCAGGCAGAAGACATGGATATGCTGCATGGGAAAGCCTCCCACAACAAAAAATTATCCAGCCCCCAAATGCCAATACTGCTGACTGATTAGAAGCCCTGGGAGACAGGCTCCACTATCAACAGTCACTGAATTTATTCATTCCATATATAATCATCAGCATCAGGAAGAGACTCCCGGGGGACTTATAAGGATATAGAATAGCATTTCCCCTCCTTTTCCACCATGCAGCATCCGATGGCTGGACCACCTGTGTGCGATCAGAGTGGGCACTGGGGTCAGAAGCAGGAAAGCATTCAGGCATAGGGGGCACAGCCTCAAGCCTATGCACGCATGAAGCTAAGGACTGCGTCAAATTTAGAGGGCAATCATCAAGAAGGGGGTGGAGAGGAAGATGACATAAGGCAGGGGTATCAGCTCTAGGATCACAGATAGCACGTCTCGGGGAGGAGGCAGGGTAGGCGCTGTGCAAGATACACAGACAAAGCGGGCTTATCACAGGCACCAGATTCATTTCTCCATTGATGGTCTTGAGCTGGAGACGCTCCATTGAGAACAGGAAGGATGTTTCATCTCATTAGAGCTTATCGAAAAGAAAGTTACAAATCACTTACAGGAAAAAAGATGCAAGCCCCACCATGTCTACCCATCAGGCTGAAGGACCTACAAAGTGAAGACAGCTTTTCTACAGGTTTTCGTCTCATCATTACCGAAGAAGTGTTTCTTTGAAACTCTAGAATGCCGGGAGCAGTCTTGTTCTTGTGGCTCAGTGTTTTTCAAAACGGGGCACGGGACAGTGGGTCTGCTCCCCTTGAACTCCCTCAGAGCCTCACGGATGGTCGGTATGTGATAAATGCACGTTGATGGAATGGAATTGGTCCTCACCTCATTACCCATCTCTCAAGCCAGTAAATAAAGACCCTCCTATAGTCACTTCTGGAGGAATCTGCAAGGCACCCTGAGTTCAGAGTCGGAACAACCTGTGAGCCCACAGAAAACCTGCTGGTTTCATTCAGTGGCTGACAGATCGCAAAATACCTGACATGGGTGAAAGCTCACAACCTCAGAACCTGAGAGGTCCTCAGGCAGTGGCCCCCAGCCCCACGGGGAGCTGCTCCTGGCATCAAAGGAAGGAAGGATGCCAGGCTGGCGGGTCCTCTCCACACACCCCTATATAAATGGGCAGGACGGAGAACGCCCTATCCCTCATTATGTCACCAGCTTCTTTACTTGGAGCTCTAACTGCCATTAGTCTTGCTTCTTAAAAGCCATACGAATTTAGGAAAAGAAAATGTGAGCACAGGTATGAGTCCCACCAAAAGCAATGAACTTAATCAAGAATGCATAGTGTTTCTGTTCCAAAGCAATACAACCAGTAGAGGGAGCACAGCTGACTTTTGTGCTTAACAATTTCCCAAGATCAGGCGAAAGCGGGGGACGGTGTTAGTTACAAAAATAATCAAACGCTACCACAAATAAAAAGATTTATGTAAAAATATTTTGAAAAACTCGAAGCCTTGACACCCTTCTAAGGTATTTGTCCTGGTCACGGATATCTACCCAAGAGCTAGCTACACAGATATAAGACCATATACCGAATAAATAAATATATGTTAGAAAACAACATTTGGTATGTGGCGGGAAACTCAGAAAGGGTCAGACAGGGGTGCCTGGGTGGCACAGCGGTTAAGCGTTTGCCTTCGGCTCAGGGTGTGATCCCGGCGTCCCCGCGTTGTGGGATCGAGCCCCACATCAGGCTCCTCCGCTGTGAGCCTGCTTCTTCCTCTCCCACTCCCCCTGCTTGTGTTCCCTCTCTCGCTGGCTGTTCCTATTTCTGTCAAATAAATAAATAAAATCTTTAAAAAAAAAAAAAAAGAAAAAGAAAAAAAAAAAAAGAAAGGGTCAGACAGCTCTCTTTCCCTTTGTCAGTTGAACTGACGCTCAGAAACAAAAAAACTATGGAGAGTTTATTTCCCCAAAGATTTTAATTCCGGCTTTATCTTGCTGTTTTATAAACTTGACCTACAACTGCTGACTAAAATTCCTTTCAGATTGTGTTCTCAATGACACCAATGCCTTCCTTAAGCAAGACTCTTCTGGATTTCTGCTCCAGGGTCTTCAGAACCGACTTGATCAAAGATCAGGACAGCTTAATGGAAAGAGGGCTGCCGTCCGCTGAGCTGACAAGGTCCAAGATTTTGACACCAACTCCTGCAATGGAGTTTACTTCCCCACCTTTCCCAGCTCACATAGACAGCCAAGGTGGGTTCCCAGGCACAAGGCAAACAAGGGCCCACATCAACCTGCTGTCACCTGTGTCACCTCGAAACGGCAAACCAGCAGCAAAGCTAGAGAAAAGAGCATTCTCTTCCTCAGTTAGGTGAAGCCCAACAGGGGTGTTGATGAACACAGACGATCTGAATCCAAAGACAGGACTCCCCAGCATCATTGCAGGTCCAAATCCAGATCCCGTTAATCATATGGTATCGCTACAGAAATTCCACAGCTTTGTCACGAATACATTTTGTGGTTGGCTACCGAATGATTGCCGAAATCAAATTTTCATATTTGAAACGGATCAAAAGTCTAAATATGGATCCATCCCACCCCCCTTGCACTTGGTGGTCTGAGGCTCACCAAGAATGCTGACGTGTTTGAAAACCCATGTCTGAAATCCCCGGATGAAGCCTTCCTTCTCTCTGACAGAAAAACCGAGGTTCGTCCTCTCAGACGACGTCTTCAAGCGCAGGCCCTCATTCAATTTGATTTGATGCAAAAAAGTTTTACAACTTAAAATTAAACCTCACACCAAGCAAACTTAGTGACTTTGAACAGAGTTTTCTCCATCTGAAAACTGAACGCCTAACAAAGAAGCAAAAGTACTCCTGAAAAATACAAAGTCTGTCAAAAAGAGGCCAAGAAAACTTGTATAGCCTTTAAATACCCTGCATCCAGGATACCCAGTAGGGACTAAATGTGCGGCAAGTTCCTCATAATCCAGAAGCCTCGATTTCCTCAACTATTTAAGTGGTAATAGCCCACTTAATATTCTCTGGCTTCCTAGTTCTATCTTCCAATCACATGTTCCCATGATTTTAAAACTCCCGTTGCTTTGAGTGCCCCAAATGACAACTGCTCACACAATGTTTATGGAACATGCCAGAGTCAAGAGTTTCGGGACTCACTGGTGGCTCTCATATTTATAACTGAAGCCATGCTTGTAACTGGAAGGGAAAGAGGAAAGGGCAGGAAGTGCAACCCGAGGATAAAGGTAACAAGAAGCCAAAGGAAAAGTCCATGAACCCTTCACATACTGACTCGCAATCAACCATATGGGGCCAGATGCTGTCCTGCCCACACGCACAGTGAGGCGGTTGGTGCCAAGGGCCCTGTGAGCCTAGCACAAGAGGTACATGTGGTTCGTGGGGGCGAGAGCATCTGGGTTTTCCCTGGTGTGGCCTCTTTTAGACACCTCTCTGCTCAGCAGCAATAAACAATAATAATTATTATTGGCACTAAAAGCGCGGTCGTGCTGAATAACTAATGCAAGAAGATAAGAAGTCAAGTTCTAATTTCAGTCCTGCCTTCTCTCCAAAGAATGTGTGGAGCCAGGATAGCCTTCCGGTCCTCAATATAGCCCCCAGGGAGCATTCCCACTGGGGCTCAGGGAGCAGTCCCATCGAGGAGGCCTCCTTTGGTCAAGGGAGAAGCAAGGGTGTGAAATAAGGCCCTGCTCGAGTCCGCGCTCCACCAACCACCAGAGGAATAACTTAGAGCAAACCACCTGGCTTCCCTTTCAGTAAAATGGGGAGTTGAAATCAACATCTATTGACAATCCAGGGGGTTACATGGGCTAACGGGCCGCATATAGGGCACGTACCCAATACTTCTGCTAAATGCTGAGGGGCCCTAAAATGTGCAAAAACAATTTTCAGTCAGGAAATAAGCAACCATGTTAGTGTTTTAAATGTTTTCAAGGTTTTCGTGTTGATATTGCTATTTTAGTCATGAGAGAAATACAGTTCAGACACTAGTGATGCACCAAATGGGAGAGTGGGAGACCTTCCAAGACCCAGAGGCCACGGAAAGACCTCTTGAGCCCTTCCTCAAGTCCCTATTGTGGGGAAGCAGCAAGCCCCCTCACGAGGACCACCAGAGTGAGACACACAGGCCCAGGGCACCCACTGAGGACAACCATCCTAACTGGTACTTGGTTTTGTTATTGAGGGTTTTAATTTTTATTTTATATTTAAACACTGGAAACTATCATTCCACAATGTAGGGACCAAAACATACTGCAGGAAGGGTAGGTGGGAATAAGGTGAAGCTGAGTGTAAGGACACACCCAGCACCTGGGAGCAACAGTGAAGTGACAAGGACCACGCCCATAGATGCATCTCTAACACCTGACACCTTACACAGTCCTCTGCTAGTGACAGGCACAGAATCATTATTAAGTGACTTCTAATGTCAGAGGAAACATGCAAATGAGAATCCACTGGTGTTTTCCTTTCTAAGAACATAGACGTAGATTTTCTGTACTCTGGGAGCACTTGGTGCCATTTTCCCTAATGTAAACAAAATCCAACAGGCAAAGAGTATTTTCTTTTTCTTTTTTTTGTTTCAGAGGTAGAATTTAGTGGTTCATCAGTTGCATATAACACCCAGTGCTCGTTTCATCAAGTGCCCTCCTTAATGCCCATCACCCAGTTACCCCATCCCCTTATCCCCCTCCCCTCCAGCAACCCTCAGTTTGTTTCCTAGAGTTAAGAGTCTCTTATGATTTGTCTCCCTCTCTGTTTTCATCTTATTTTTCCTTCCCTTCCCCATGTTCATCTGTTTTGCTTCTTAAATCCCACATGAATGAAATTGTATGTCTGTCTTTCTCTGACTTATTTTGCTTAGCATAATACCCTCTA
The DNA here is from genome assembly GCF_024610735.1 of Ursus americanus. Taxonomy (NCBI): domain Eukaryota; kingdom Metazoa; phylum Chordata; class Mammalia; order Carnivora; family Ursidae; genus Ursus; species Ursus americanus. Next base: position 86,541,569 of record NC_142130.1, read on the forward strand.
GGTTCCATCCACGTCATTGTAAATGGGAGGATTTCATTCTTTTGATGGCCGAGTAATATTCCAGTGTATGAGTACATATATTCAATTGTGTGTGTGTATGTGTGTTTGTGTGTTGTGTATACACACCACATCTTCTTTATTCATTCATCTGTCAATGGACATTGGGGCTCTTTCCATACTTTGGACTATTGTGGACATTGCTGCTATCAACAATGGGGTATATGTGCCCCTTCGAATCAGTTTCTATGCTTTGGATAAATACCTAATAATGCAATTGCTGGGTCGTAGGGTAGCTCTACTTTTAACTTTTTGAGGCACCTCCATACTGTTTTCCAGAGTAGCTGCACCAGTTTGCATTCTCACCAACAGTGTAAGAGGGGAAGGGGAAGATATTTGCAAATATCTTATCAGATAAAGGGCTAGTATCCAAAATCTACGAAGAACTTATCAAACTTAATACCCAAAAACCCAAAAAATCCAGTTGAGAAATGGGCAAAGACATGAACAGACATTTCTCCAAAGAAGGCATACCAATGACCAACAGACACACGAAAAAATGCTCAACATCACTCATCATCAGGGAAATACAAATCAAAACCACAATGAGATACCACCTCACACTGGTCAGAATGGCTAAAATCAACAACTCAGGAAACAACAGATGTTGGCGAGGATGTGGAGAAAGGGAAACTCTCTTGGCAATGAGTATTTTCAATCAGAAATACAATAAGCCGATATCTCAAAATATTAAGTGACCTGGGGTAGGCAACAGACACATGCAGAGTCGCAGACCCAGATACATAAGAGTAAGAAGGGGTTCTGATTAATCACTCACCCATTGAGGTCAGAAGGATTAAGTGACTCACTCAAGCTCACATAATAAAATAATGGTAGATTCAGTCTAGAACCCAGATCTACTTAAACAAATCTACTGTATGTCCTGCCAACTCAATTATTCCTCACCAGAAAAAAAAAAAATCCATAAAATAAACATTAAATGCAGTATATGCATATATAATTTTGGGCCCCAACACAGTACAAAAGGCACATATAAATTTAAAAAATTATATAAATTGAGCCCATCGAAAACTAATAAGCAAACCATAATAACTAGGTGTGTGAAAAATGTCTTGGCTCAGCCCCAGATGAGCAAACAAGAGGCTCAGAGACCCGGACAGAAGGACGCAGTCAAGCCGGACGGCTGAAAGCGGTCTGATTCACCAGCAGCCAGCAACCTCCCAAACAAATTGCTAGGCTCGGCAAGACTGCAGGTAAGCCTGGGGGTGATGTGGGACGGATTCATACATGCCCGAGGGGTCATGTGGGCACCCTGGCCAAAGACAAGCCTCCTCCAATTTCTCCCCAAGAAACCAAAACATGTCTCTACAGATGCTGCAAAATAGCATCTTTTCACTTGCACGTAAATATGTACCGCAGCCCTGTGCACAATTGGCAAAAAGGGTCAAGAACCCAGGCGTCCATCAACAGATGGACGGATGGACAAAATGTGGCCCATTCGTACAACGGACAAAAGGAATAAAGCCGATAAAAGGAATAAAGTTCAGAAAAAGGCTACAAATGGATGAACCTTGAAAACAGTATGCCAGATGAAGTCAGACACAAAAGAACAACGACTGCATCATTCCACTTACACGAAATATCTTAGAACAGGCAGGTACAAAGAGTCCGAAAGGAGACTAGAGGTTACCAAATGGTGAAGGACGGGGGGATGGGGAGTCACCATTTAATGGTTACAGCGCTGCTGTGGGAGCGACGAGAGAGTCTGGGACACAGACAGTGGTCATCGTACAACACTGGGAACCTCATTAGCGCCACGGAACTGCAGACTTAACAACGGTCAAAATGGCCAATTCTATCTTACGTAGATTTTTTACTACAACTTTTCTTAAAGATTCAAAACAACGCCTCATTTGCAACCTGTTGGCGGCTCAGGACCACGTAGCTTTTCAAAATACTGCTGCTAAAAACAAAAGTAATCAGAACTTTAATCTAAGCACATTAACCAGCTTTAAAATGTGCCTGTTCTCCCCGTCGCATTGCCACGATCTTAATCACATACCTAAAAGAGCAATTTTCTCTGATTGTAAGAGATAAAATGGGATTGTCTAACCTATGAAATTAAATCTTTTCCAATTATAAAGATAAAACAAGGCACACCTCCTCGCAGACAAAGCTTTCACGGTATGCCAGGTGTCGCACCGGGACGAAATATCCCTCGTTGTACCTCGGCTTCCCCCAATCTGTTCCCATCCCCAACTTCAAAGCAGATCAAGAACCTGAAGGGTGGATGTGAACCCAGCACCGTAAGAGTGAGAGAAATGCACCAAACTCAAGTTGCCAGTTGAGTACGTGAAATGGCACACATTTTAACAACCACTTTTTACACATTTAACGGACCTGAACTGGCCAGGAATTCCTTTGCTAGTCAACAGCCCATCACCTAATCCTTGTAAAACCTCACTGTCTCATCTGGAAAGTGGGTTACAATAGCATTACGCCTGTGACGCTCCCCAAGGATGAATCACATTTCCTGAGCACTTCGTGCAAACCACAGGGCTGAGGGCCACTCATCCATTTTTGTGCCTGGTCCCCATGACAACTCAACAAAGTATGAGAACTAGATCCATTTTACAGATAAAGACACTGAGGCTCCAAAAGGTTACACGAACCACCCAAAGCCACCTGACAAGTGGGAGTTAGGTCTGAAATTCCAAGCTGGTCGCTCTGAGGCTGGGACCGCAGCCCTCCCTCATCCCTTTGCCACACGTGGCCTACAGTCTTGGCAGCTTGTATGTGATTTTATTATTATCACCACCTTTAAAAGGCATGGGTTCTGGGCTCACAAAGTCGGAGAGCCGAACCTGATTCCCAGAGCCTGCGCCTGCTCATGGGGCACGCATCCCCCTCTCAAGGCCAAACATAGCAAGCAAGCAACGTATTTCAGGGTTTGTCATGAAGCTTCTGGCAGGTAATCATCACCCCGTCTGAGAAAAACGATGAACAAGGTACCTAAGAGGAGCAAGTTAAATTGGGCAGCAGTCAAAGAACATGCATAATGTATGTGCTGGAATCTCGTCAATATAGTCACTGGGCCCTTTTGCAGAACCAAGTTCCTGTGCATTCGGCAAGTTCAAGGTCTGGACTGAGATAATTAACCATTAGGTGGGTATTTTGTGCTCAGCTACTTACAGTGGTGGTTCACAATCAAAAGAAACACATAATGAAGAGAATTTTGCACATGCTCCCCCAGACTTCTCTGTAAAACATGGCAGGTGACTCACAGGATGACACACTGCTCTTGGCAAGGTACCAAGAGCTACACATGCCAACCAGTCGGTGTGGGGTAGGCTCTCCCAAGCAGGTTGACAAACTCACTGGATATCTGACACACCAAGGCTCAGTCGTCTGGTTTCTGAGAGAAGGGAGTCCTCAGCATTGGGTCACAACGACGCCAAGCCACCAAACGAAATCCTTGTGGAGGCCTGGCCATGACCGAGACAAGCCAACCCTGACTTTCACTCTTCTTGCTCCAACGAATTCACACACCTTTCTTAGACTTGGGCTTATGATTCAGACTTGTGGCTCCTGCCAAAGCCCTGTATCCTAAGAGCCTTTGTTCTCTTCTCTGGCCACAGATGAACTCAGCCCATTGAAGAACAGCTGTAAACCCTTGCCCACATAACTTTCCATTGGGCAAAAATTAGTCAGGTTGGCTGGGTCTGAGGTCAGCGACCTTCTGAAGGAACACCCCCCAGGGAGCCCATCCCACCCCCCCAGAAAAGAGTCAAATATAGCTGTTAATGAACTGCCCATTTCCACAGTCTCATAGACACATATTGACCCACACACATAGATCCTACTGGCTCATTCAAGTTCATTAACCAAAATCAATATTCTTAGCCGTTGGCATTAGCATGGGTTTGGGTTTTCATAAGGACTTGGCATGCCAACTCATGCTTTTGCTTCCACTGGGGACTTATCTTTATTCTGAGTAAACACGTGACCTTAGACTTGAGGTCTTTGTTCACTGTCCCCTTCTCAGTGAAGTCCTCTTACCCACTCCCACCAACGGTGTACCACCACCTTTTTCTGGGACACATTTCCTTTTTCACTTCCTACTTTACTTTTTTCTCTTTAAAACATACACTAAACATTTTCTTATTTTATGATTTGTCTTATGTATTGTTCCTCTCCCTCACTAGAATCTAAGCCCCACGCAGGCAAGGATTTTGATCCATTCTTCCCCCAACTCTATCTTGAATGCCTGGAAGACAGCTTACTTAGCACATGGTAGACCCTCAAAAATATTTGTTGACTTAGACTGAATACACCCTTGTGATGATAACCAAGACCAGAAAGTATGAGCAAAACCACGCAGGCCTGAGCTCTCTCCTGAAACTACAGAAATAAAGTCCTCTGCCACTTCCTTCTGAACCCCAAACAACAAGAAGAGAAATAGGGAACAAGGAGGGAAATATACGTTTATTCCAATAATACGCAAGTACTGGGCTTTTCAACCTACATTAAGAATTTTCAAGACCCAGCATGCTAAGTCTCCAAAATAGCATTTTGTTTAAGAAAGGGGGAAAGACCAGTAATCTCTCCATACAGTCAACATCATGCATCCCACTCTCAGCTCACCACCTCCCATTTGTCCAGATTAACCCCCTCAGACCTCAAGCCCAACAACCCCCTCCCCCTTCCGGTGGCCCTCACAGCCATGTTGCCTCACAGTCCTCCCTGGTCTATCACTGAGTTCCCTTCCTTAACTCCCTGGCCCCTCTATCACTTAGTCACATCCATTTGGCAAAGATACCAACCTGGTTAGACCCAACAAGCTGCCTGCTTGGCACCTGCCCCCAGACAGCTGAACAGTCCACTGGTCTTACTTTAAACTCATGACCACTAAGGTCAAGTCTGCCCTAAATGAAACTGGCGATTTCATACCAAAATCTCCAGTCCATTCACCCCTTCGTGACGTTCCTATCTACTCTTCCCATTCCAAATGCCCAATAATTTCTCCTCATCTTTTTTCCTCAGGTGATGATCTCTTGTCCTACTTCTCTGAGAAGACTGGAGCAGTCAGATAGGACTACCTCAGCTTCCAAGCCTGTGTATATTCACCAACAAGCCTCTATCTGTACCCATATAGTCTACCTCCTGTCTGTGACCACAGATAACTACCCATATCTCATCTAAAAATCCATCTGTCCTCCTGTGACTAGACCCTAGGCACCCCCTGCACTCGAGGATAATAGTCCAGCAATTCCCCTCTCTCTCCACTACATTATCAAATCCCCTTGCTCTCCTGGAGCATCGGCCACCATAGGAAGAGATGCCTTTTTCCCTCTAAATCTAAATCACCTCTCAACGCCCCACCCCTGGTTGCTACTATATTCTGAGCCACCATCTACTCTTTGCTGGGCTAGAGCAAAACTCCCTGTTTGCACAGTCTGATCTCACCCCAGAAGCCAGAGGGGTTCCTTTGATGTGCAAATCAGATCACACTGCCCTCTGCTCCAATCTAGGGGTAAAAGCCAAACTCCCTGGAGGGACCTACAAAGCTTGTCATCCCTCACCTCCTGCTCCTTCTCCCCTAGCTCCTGCTGCTTCAGCCACACTTGGCCTCTCTGATGTTCCCTGAACTTTCCAGACACACTCCCTCTTTCTGGAACATTCCAGATATGCAATTAGCTGATTCTTTTAAGTCCTCATTCAAATGGTACCTTCTCATGACTGTACCCAAACTGGCCCCACTTCCCCCCCAAAACTGCCCCTCTCCCCAAAGCAGCTCTACTTTTCCTGTTTTTGATGCACTTAAACCACCTTCCAGCACATTACAGCATTCAGTTAACTAACTAAAATGAAGGACTATTAATAACTAATTAAACAATTGTTTATTATTTAATGGTAATTCACAAAGACAAGGATCTGCCTCCTTTGTTCACTGAGGTATCCCAACTGCCTCGGACAGGGCCTAGCACACAGCAGGGCCTAGAAGACCAATTGCTGAGTGAATAAAACGGTATCTCCTTTTCAGACTAGTTGGAAGAATGAAGCACAGAAAGACAAAAAATAGAAAAACAGAGAAGGAGAAAATAAAAGACAGAGAAGACAGTGAGAAAGAAACATGCAGGGAAAAAAAAAAAGAGAATCAGGGAGAAGAGATACAAGCTGGCAATTTTCCAAAATGCACAAAAGACACCAATCCACAGATTCCAGAAGTCCTCCAAAGCCCAAGCAGAAGAAATAAGAAGATACTTACACTGAGACATGTCATAGCAGAACTGGAAAAGCCCAAGAGAAAAATCGTACAAGCAGCAAGAGGCAGACATTATAATGGCCGACAAAGACGCACCCCTTGGGCTGTCAACTGATTTCTCAACAGAAACAGAAGGAACCAGGAGAGGTTGAGCTGTTGTCTCCTAAGTGTTCTGCCATATACTGAGTAGAAATAAAGACACCACCTGAACCAGAGATAAAATAATAGTATTGCAGGAGATTGTAAGTGATAGGAAAGAAAAAAGACACGCCATGACAATATCCTATACACCAGGGGGGCGTAAAAGGAGTTACAGTACTCTAATGCCCAGTGTTATCTGAGAAGGAAAAAGTACCAATTTATACAAGACTTTGTAACCTAAGGTAACAATGGGTCACCTTGGATCAAAAAGAGATTTTAAGGGGCACCTGGCTGGCTCAGTCAGAAGAATGTGTGACTCTTGATCTAGGGCTCGTGAGTTCGAGCCCCACGTTGGGTGTAGAGAGATGACTTAAAAATAAAATCTTTTTCAAAAAAGAGATTTTATTTAAATAGGACAGACATAAAGGCAAATAACTAATTTGATTACATTCAGACTGAAAATGTATTTATTTAGTTAAAAGATAGTTATTTATTTAAAAAATAAATAAGAGAATAAAAGGCAAGCCACACTGGGAGACCCTATTTGCAACTCACAAAACCAACAAAGGCGTATTATCCAGAATATGTTAAACACACACACACACACACACACACACACACACACACACACACACACCCCAAATCAATAAGACCGACTACCAAGTAGAAAATGACAAGTGATTTGAACAGGCAATCCACAAAAAAGGATACTCCAAATGGCCAATAAACCTATGAAAAGGATCTTAACGTTATTGATTTTCAGGAAAATGTAAGTTAAAATCAAGAAATCCACTTATTACCAGAATAGCTAGAATTCAGATGAGTGATAAGGACATTTCCCTGAGGACCTGAAACAAGAGGAACTCCCTTCTACTCCCAGGGAGAGTGTAACTGGTCAGCTACCCATTAAAAATGAAGAATCAGCAATTCCACTCCTAGAGACACCCCAAGAAATGCATGCACACGTGCTCCGGGGAAGATATCCCAAGATATTCTTTGCAGCATTAGGCATAACAGCCAAGCACTAAACTCACCCAAGTGTTCATCAGGCATAGAATGGCTACTGTATCAGTTATGATCTATTCACACGATAAAACTGTGTAATAACAAATATGGATAAATCAGAGGTACACACAAAAGAAATGAATCTCATTTCTTAAAAAGGTGAGGAAATGAAACCGGACCTAGAATACTAAATAAAAATGTTTCCATTCATAGAAGGTTCAAAAACAAGCAAAACTAAATGACAGTGCTCAGAGATACATATTTAAGTCACAAAACTGTAAGAAAAGCAAAAACACAATGGAAAAGTTAAGCCCAGTTGTTACCCTTAGAAGGTGGGAAGAGACTGTGATTGAGGATGGAAAGAGAGGTCTTCTGGGGCGGCTGGCAATGTTCCACTGCTTGAGCTGGTGATGACCGTGCTGCCCATGAGGCCGTACCCTCAAGTTTTGTGTACTATATTCTGGGTGGGTTGGCATATTTCACTAGTTTAAAAAAGTGAATAAAATCACATGAAAACTAACCATCTTAGGGAAAAATATTTCCCACCAAATATTAACTCCCCCTTCCCAAATAAGAAAGCCTCTTAGACTCTAGATATAAAATCCCATATAAATAGCACTACAGTAGATCTCTGTAAAGTTCCATAAGTAAGACAGTTAATGACACATAAGATCAAATACTTGTTCTAAAGGAGACACTTAATTCATGAAGACATTCTCCTCCAACCTTTAAAGATCATATGGTTATAGATTCAGGTGACTCTTCTTTAAGGAATATTGTCAGAGAGATCATTGATTAGATGGATAGGTAAGTAGGTAGGTAAAGTATATATATGTATTTACATAGGTACATACCCACACATTGATGTAGACATGAATATGTATGTGGCCACCATAAGAATATACCCCTTGCTGTGACTTTATTTAAAAATGAAAGCAGCATTTAAGAGTGGGCTCAGTGCACCCCTCCTCTTCCCCACTTCTTTGGTGTCACTGGACTGGACAAGCATTGGGATCTGATGTTTACAAGCCAGGGCTACCAAAAAGCAAATGGGAAAGGTGTGATGGTTGTCCCCACAGTGCGCCCAAAAATTCAAGCCCTCCACCCAATACTGCCTTTCTCCTCACGATAAATCATGGATGTGCTCTGAGTGCTATGAGTGTGCTCTATTTTTATGTTTAAAGAAATGCCCAACTATCACCTCTTGGGGCAATGAGCCCCTGTTTTTCTTACTTGCACCGTGAGACATGAATTGCTTTACTTTCTGATCAGTACGCACCCCCTCTAACAGGAACATCAAGTTCTCGGATATGTCTTTTTTTGCCTAAGATGGTGGTGGCGACCCTTCCTTTCCTCCTTTATTTGTGACTGTTTTTCTATGAGCACCTTCACGCTTTCTTCTCCACCACCCCAGCCACAAAGATGAGCATGAACCAGGCAAGGAAAATCACGGAACCTCAAGACCCTGGACATAGCAATGGGTCCAGACGTGGTTGATGATCAACTGAAGCCAATCAGAGGACTTGTAAAACTGAGAATGTCAGCCTCGAGCTGCTGACAGCCATGCCTCTGCTAGGCTCAAGCCAGACGGAGAAAAACTAATCTGATAGAGGAAAAAAAATATGAAAACCAGAAAGAGAAGCCTGATGTGCTGATTTCTCTAAGTTCGACTGTCCCCTACATCTAGCTTTATCCTGTTCCTTCCAGGGGCCAATGCATTTCCACTTTGGCCTTAAATCAACTCAGTTTCTAACCCTCGCAACAAAAGGTCTACACTAATTAGGGTTAGGGTTTGTTTTTTTTTCCCCTGGGTTTTATTTTGTTTGTTTGTTTGTTTCTGAATGGTCTTGCTGTTGATGTTGCTATTTTGCTGGGGTAAAAAGCAAAAAGCACAACTCCGGATGCCATGTTTGCAAAAAAAAAAAAAAAAAAAAAAAAAAAAACAACTTTGTGAGCCACTAAGCTTCTCCTTTTTATTTCTTTTAAAACTGTACTTGATGTGTTTTCTCCCTGCCTAATTCTCAATGCATTTCTTTATGTTACCCTTGTTTCCCCTCTTCTAAATGCTGAACGACCCCCTGGTGAATGTCTTAGATGCTTCTCTCTTCTGGGAGAATGCTGATCACCCCCAGTTTAAGAAGGGACCAGGGAGCAGTGGCTGAAGATGCTTCAGCAGTATCCGATCATGATTTTCGAGTCCTTCTAAGAGAAAGCTCTCTGGTTTTGAGGAAACTCCAGGCTTGGGGCAACCAAAGGAAGTGCCTCTGAAACCACACAACATGCAGTCCAACCACAGAAAGAAAGAAAAAAAAAAGCCTCTTCCTGTATATTTTCTGAAGCATTTTTCTTAAAGAGAGATCAGTGGTGTTCAATTTCAAGAAAGCAACGTTACAAGGAAAAGCGTACAGCAAAACGGCTTCACGACACGGGCAAACATCCACGGCCACAGACGTCCTTGCACTGACTTCACACATCTCTCCTTTATCTTGATAAGGAAGAACATCATTTCAGCATTTTACAGGAAGGTAAGAATGCATTCTTAGTTACACCAACCAATCACTCTGTTAATTCCATGGTGAGCCTCCCAGTATTGCCAAGATCCTAGAGACAAGATCAGAGGCCCCAGCATGGGCACTGTTTTACATTTCTATGGGCCACAAATAATTAATAGTCTCCCAGGTGGAGTGAATTTGTTAAGCAAAGGGACATTTGAAAATAAAAGTGCTGGTGGAGAGTTCTCTCACAGCTTAATGAATGGGGCTCCAGGCCTCAGTCTGAAATTGCGATTAAATGAGACGTGCTTCAAAGGTTTCTGCTGAATACTCATTCTGGGTGCCTTGCAACCTGTCACTGGAGTGGGTGTTGGGGAGTGGAGGAGGCTATGTTTGAGAGTGAGATAGTGGAATTGAGAAGATACTGGAACATCAGCCGTGGATGGAGAGGAAAGTACAGCTGAACCTACAGGAATGGTTGGTAAGAGTCTGTGTTCTCTCTAAACAAATCTGGAACAGTTGATGCTATCATGGCCAAAAACCATAGATGGATGGATGAATGGATGGACAAGTGATTAGATGGATGGATGGATGGATGGATGGATGGATGGATGGATGGATGGACGGATGGATGGGCAAGTGGTTGGATGAATGGCTGGACAGATGGATGGACTGAGAAGAGAATGGTGATGGTCACAACTAAGTGAGTGTACATTGATAGAGGGGAGAGGAAGGAGGACAAGCAGAGCACACCATAATTAAGTAACTGCATAGTCCAGAGAAGGCAAATTTTTCTGTGAAGAGCCAGATAGTAAATATTTTGGGCATTGTGGGTATTATGGGCTGAAATGGGTCCCCCAAATTCATATGATGAAGTCCTAACTCTGAGTACCTCAGAATGTGACTGTGTATGGAGACGGGGTCTTTAAAGAAGTCATTAAGTTAAAATGAGCCCTAAATCCAATATGGCTGGTGTCCTTATAAAAAGAGAAAATTTGGACACAGACACTTAGAGAGGGTCCACCATGTGTGGACACAGGGAGAAGATGGCCATCTACAAGCCAAGAAAAGCAACCTCAGAAGGAATCAACATCTTGATCTCAAACGTCCAACTTCCAGAATTGTGTGAAAATAAGTTTATATTGTTTAAACCACCCTGTCTGTAGTGTTCTGTTATAACAGCAGAGTAGACTCACACCACGGGTACTAGTCTCTCTGGGGACACTCAATTGAGCCATTGTAAGGTAAAAGCCACATGGACAATATGGAAGCAAACAATATGGCCTTGTTCCAATAATCCCTTATTCTTGGACACTGGCATTTGAATTTCATATAACTTTCACATGTTTTCATTTACTATACCTCTTGTGATTTTTTTTCCCCAACCATTTAAAAAATGTAAAATATACGGGGCTCAGAGAAACTGGAAGCAAGCAGAATTTGGTCATCAGTCTGTAGCTTGAAGTTCCTGGATCCATTCTCCAAGCATTCAACTCAGGACAGTAACCAGTTAGAAGAGAATCTCTCCAGTAGATTCCAACACCGGAGACATTTCTCTACATCTATGTTCTCTATCTACTTCTTTTATCACACACCATTCTCCATGTATGTGATTGAGAGTCTGTTTCATGCACTGGGCTGTGAGCACCTTACGCGCAGGCTCCATGTCTCACGTGTTCCTTTACATCTAGCACTTCTCGCAGTACCTGGAACGTAACAGGTACTTGATACGTATTCCCTGAATCGGGTCATATTCCCTGACACCACAGGCTGTCCAAGCCTGACGTGTCCACGCAATCCAGGAACAGACACCCCACCTACCAAGCCTCTCACTGTCTGGTATCACAGCCATGAATATTATTCCCTTGGGATGCTTGACGAAGATCACAGAAAGTAAACTGATTATCACAGAAAGCAAACCCATTATCCTGAAGCTAGATTTTGCACTTTGTCAAATGCAACTCTAAGTTTATCACACTAAACAAAGCAGAAGTACTTTATATTCTTGCCATGGCCTCATGGATGTTATTTAATTTATGCATGTCCCAAATGAGCAGAAGACCAAAAAAAAAAAAAAAAGTCACCCTTGACTCCTGAGTTTGGAGATCACTGTGCATAACACACGTTCCACATTTTCCTTCCTCTCTCATCCACCCATCCACGAGGAGGGAAGCTGAATGTCATCTTCAAAATGAGCATCTGTGGCTATACCCTGCGTACAGTCTTCGTCTACACGACCTGCATGTTTCTCAGGAAGGTAGCATCTATTAACAGGGTGTTGCTTAGGACTGTTTAAATACGTCATTGGAAATCTTAAATAGAAGTGTGTCAGGAATCAAATCTGTGTACAAAGGGAATACAAAGAACCACAGGAGAATCGGCACGGAAATGATGTACGACTATTCGGATTGAATAGACCCTCAAGAATAGCTCCACAGACGTCACTGGAGGCAGGCAGTCAGGTAAGCAAGAAGGAAGGAAGGACAGAAGACAAGGAAGGGGGCGGGAGGGAAGAAGGGAGAGAGGACACCAACGGTCTAACTCAGGCTGGTTCAGCACTCCCCCTCTACCCCTGCCATCCCGGCCCTTGCAGAGGGACTGGACAATACTCCGGGGTTATAAATACTCAAGTATGAAGAGCAAACGGGGCCCAGAACTTAGACAAGGCTGACTGACACCACTTTTCTATTCGAGGTCCGCCGGTCACCGCTAGATCGGAATCAAATTGCACTGAGACTTAGTTTCCTAGTCAACATAATGGAACTGGAAATTCCTGGCAGGCAGACCAAAAATCACATAATGCATTTCTTAATTCATCAGTTATCCATTTTAAATGGTATGTGTATTCTTTTTCTTTGTGAAGGAATCTCCATGGCAACTGAACCTGAATACCTCGGTATTGAATCCAAGCTTACCCGCCCAATGAATTTGGCAAGACCGGTCCCTCCTTAATAAAGGCACAGCGCGGCTGCGAGGAGCCAGGAGACCTGACAGGCCCCACGCACGCTTCTCAGGCTCGTAGACAACCAGGAGGCATCCGCTTGCTTCTCCACAAAGGCGGCGTCCTCCCATCATGCGTCACATCGCAGCCCTAGATCAGCTCGTCGTTCACGTTATTGACCCATTTGTCCTTGTGTGTTGGTATTTCCGGCATCCTCATGGGCCACTGTATGACAATATTTTACTTCAAAGCACATCTTCACATGAGTCATGTTATCAATACAACTTTACGGATCGTTTGTCTTCTCTAAACCGCTGCACAGATCACAAATGAACGCCCGACGAACAGAAGCGGATGCTGAGCCCAGTGACTCGACGTGTGAGATCCACAAAGAGCCGACCTACATAGACACCTGGACAGCAGGCTCATCTTGCTACACTGCATGCAAAGATTCCTCTAAAATGATTAGTGTTGAAACACTTTACTCGAATTCAAGCTTAAAGCCGTTACATTAAAGGGACTTGAAACAACCTGATGGTAAGTGGACAAAGGAAATTCACCAGTTATTTTAACTTCCTGAAAGATTTTAAGGGAAAACATTTAAGGCTGATATTAGTAACTCTCTACTTTGTTTCTTAGGCTCCGTGCTTAAAAGAACTGTAACATTTCAAAATAACTGATCCTAAGCTTTCCAAATAACCTCACCTAAAATTCCAGGTGAATCATTTCTGCAATGGGTGACTGTTTGGAGTTCCACAAATCCTTCGTTTGAGCTGAGCCACATACACACCATGTTTAATTAGGGTACCACAGCGGGCCTTGATTTCAAGTCCAAAATATCCCAATCCAAAATGATTCGGTAGGCTTTCCTGTTTTCTGCCAAGAGTTTGAAAAGCTAAAAATAGCAACCAGGTTTTCACATCACAAGGCAGCACACAGCACTTTGGGAAAGCATCCAGGCTTCAAAAAGATCCATGAACAGATCCCAAAAGCCACCTATAGGCTGACAAGATCTTAGATCTGGTCATTCCCACTCTATGTTTATTTGTAAAGGCAAAGGGACTAGGCACACATTTAACAGTATCATATTATCAGGAGAAAAGCCCTGTAAAATAGAGGCTTATACACTATGCAGTTTCAGGAGAAGGATAAGAAAAAAGCTGCTAAAATACAAGTATCTAGACTTCTCTATGCTATTAAACTAAAGATATTAAATTAGTATATAAAGTTCAAACAAACCCATAGAGATTCAATCAGCAAAATCCAGACTATGGGAAACTTTATAGGTCAGAGACGTAAGGCTCTTCAACAAAGAAAGTAAAAGGGGGAAAAAAGAGAGGGTAGTGAGGAACCTATTGATTGTGTAACACTTAAAGACACGTATCCATCAGCTGCAACATGTGGGTGCTATTTGGATCAAGATTCAAAAAGATTTGCTGTTTAAAAAACTGTAAGACAAGAGGGAAAATTTGAAAACTGGATGTTTTATAATATTAAGGAGTTATGGTCTGTGTTTCTTTTATAGTCTTACCTTTTCATGACATACACGGATATATTTACAGATGAGATAATACAGTGTCTGGGATTTGCATCTATACAATCTAGGGTGTGTGTGTGTGTGTGCGTGTGTTCATTGTAGATAAAAGCACATTAGCCATGGATTGATTATCACTGAAGCAAGGTAATGGGTACATAAGAGTTTGTATGAAGGTTCACTATATTATTCTTGCCACTTGTAAATATTTGAAATTATCCATAATAAAAAGGTTCTTAAAAACTGGTATGTACAAGAAATACTGTGGTCTGTAGGCCCAGAAAAGGCCTCCGGGTGGCCTGAGGGTGTGTGTGGCCTGCAGACATATTTTGTTTGGATTGTGGGACTGCTTTAAAAAAAAAATGTTTTTTTCCTTTTTGATCCAACATTTAAAAATAAGGAGATTTCACATAAAAATCAGGATTTCCAACTTCTCTTGAAAAGTAGAAAGTTCTGGCAACGCTGGACCACAGCAACAAGCCCCAGAGCATGGCCTGCCACCACCCTTTGTCTCCCTGGCACTCATCCACGGATGCGGCCCCCCCGGTCTGTGGTCATCTCTGTTTGGCCCCCAGCGGACAGGGCTCCTCAGAGCAGTGAGAGAGTGCCAACACGAGAGCCAGAGTCTCCGGAATTAACATGTTCCACTATCAGCCCAAACCACTAGAGCTTTGTTTTCTGAACAGTAACCAAGAGTTCCTCAAGACAAGCACTTGGACAGTTTTAGTTTATATTACACAAGCAGTGATTGGAAACACATGGAGAGTGAAGACGCTGCAAAAGAAAACTCGAGCGTTCTTGTAGCTGATTTGGCTTGGGACCCCTGGCCAGCTCTGCTGCCTTTCCTTATCACTCAGGCAACAGGACTGGCTCCTGTCCTACTCCAAACTCCCAGCATGCAGACAGGAAGAAGCTGAGAGGTCTTTTAGTTCTTCACCTGCCCCCCATCTTACAGCTGAGGGTCAGGCCAATGAAGGTTGAATAACTCATCCACCCATTTTCCAGGGCGTCAACCGAGGAAGGGATGGAGGTGAAAATGTAGTGTGAGACACGCTCCAGATACTGGAAGACAGTCTGATCCTGGGTGTTTTTCATCCCTTTAAAATACTTTTCTGGTACAATGTTTCTCTAGAAAGACAGGCTTGAATCCTGAATAGAAGCGCTTGGGTTCTAACATTCCTGTTTAACCGACCACTCCACATGGAATGACTGTTTCTCCTAACCCCTGACCAACATTCCTCACTCGTACATGCAGTTGTCTTCTCATCAAGCCACAAAACGAGTAAGGTCAGTCCTTCTAACTCTTCAGGTTTTCTGAAGACTTGGACCCTAGGTTCTCTGTAACAGCTCTCAGATTCATTCACTCCTTGGACCCAGCTCCACCAAGCTGAGTCAAAGGAAGCTCTCCGAGGCCCACAGTGACCGCCATATTCTCAAAACCAGCCCTCTGTGACCTTGGGTACTTCGCAAAGTGAACTAACCCAGTTAACACAGACTAGTGCTGAAATTGAATTAATTCAACGCAAACATGTCAAAAGATGAAAAAACAACCCAGGGCAATATATGAGATAGGACTGTGACATACAAGTCATGCCCCCAGCACTCCAGTGGGGAGCTCCTGTCATCCTCTGGTGATGCCTCACGTGCTGGCACACCTCATCCACTTTCTCGTAACTTCTACATACCTAGTTAGCAACATTTTTCTCCCACCCAAGGTCTAGAAGGCAGCACAGCAATCCCTGGCTGGGGTTCCTCAGCTTTCTCAGCATCTGGATTAGAAAAAAGCCTTTAGAACCAATCATCAGTGGTTATATTACATTAGTCTGATGAAGGCATGTGTCAGGACTCATCCTTTGCTCCTCACCATCGTAAGCTGAAAAGGTTTGAAGTGAATCCCCAATATGAACATGGAGGCTTTGAGGACTTAAGGGAACATCTATGGCCAACCCCTGTTCAGCCAGAACCTGAGAACCATTGAGCACTACGGAAACAGCCATGGGAATCATTCTGGCAAGGGAGGACGAAAGTCTAAACCGGGACAGCAGCCACAGAGAAGAAAACCGACAAAGGGGAGGGGCTTGGGAAGCTAGGTAGCTAGAGACACCGCAAACCCAGATGACATAAGGATATAAACCAACCTTTATTTTGTTCATACAGTAAATATTTCTTGGGCACCTAACATGGGACAGGTCTTAGGCAAAACACTGAGGATACAGTACGGAGCAGAAGAGAACAAGGAGAAAACACACGAAGAGAAGCAGGATGGTGTTGGGATTCTGTTGCTGTTGCTTTGAAAGGGAGAAGTGGGGATGAGAAGAGTAACCTCATTCAGAGAGACGTTAGGTTTGAGGTGAAGTCTAATGGGCAGAAGAAACTTGGGATGACTCAAGAAAACGATCGATGTAGATATTCCTCTACACAAATGTGCTTACCACTCTCCTATGTTTTAAAATAAAAGCCCCGGGGCACCTGGGTGGCTCAGTCTGACCTGACTGACTCCTGATTTCCGCTGAGGTTATGATCTCAGGGTCGTGAGATCGAGCCCCATGTCGGGCTCCACTCTGAGTATGAAGTCGGCTTGGGATTCTCTCTCTCCCTCTGCCCCTCCCCCTGCTCACATGCGTGTGTGCTCTCTCCCTAAAATAAATAAATAAATCTTTTTATAAAAACAAAATAAAATAAAATAAAATAGAAGCCCCTTCTTTGGTCCTACAACCCCTCTAGTTATTGCTTGCCCCCTGGCCCCTGAAAGTCACAGTCATAGAAACAACAGCTCCTTCTGGATGCTTTTGCTCTTCTCACTAGTGCATTATCCCAGCCAAAATCACCAGACACCACGCCAATGTTCATTCTGAAAAGTCTTCACCTTCCTTGATATCTGCATGGCACCTGAAACCAATAGCCATGGCCTTCCTTCGGGAAAGCCTCTTCATTGGAATTCTGTGGCAATTACCAAGAATTTCCTGTGAGCTTCAGGCCTGATAGGATCAGTGCTTAGCTCACTGGAAGAACATCAACACTGGTGTAGACTCCATTCCTCCCAAACCACATAGTGAGTGTTCAATCGGCAGGGTTGGCTGCCATAAATCATATGCTGGGTGCTGATAAGAAGATGGGAAATGACTACTGCACAGACAATGAAAATTATGTCCACTACCAGTGCCTGCGTTTTCTCTCCTATAGCTGTGACCATTTCTTCTCAAACTCCCCTTAGCTCCCTTTCTTTGTGCCACCTTGCACACCTTGTGTACAGAATATTCCCTATGCATGCACACAACTGCCCACTGGAGCCCTCCTGTAACCTCACACATACACCCTATTCCTCACTCAGAACCAAGGAGTCTGATATAT
Organism: Ursus americanus; assembly: GCF_024610735.1. Lineage (NCBI taxonomy): Eukaryota > Metazoa > Chordata > Mammalia > Carnivora > Ursidae > Ursus > Ursus americanus. Next base: position 86,559,316 of record NC_142130.1, read on the forward strand.
CCCTTAAACTGACCAGAATTCAGGGTGGAAAAAGGAATGGATCAAAATGGAGAACAAAGGGGTACCTGGCTGGTCTAGTCGGCAGAGCGTGTGACTCTTGATCTCCGGGTCGTGAGTTCAAGCCCCATGTTGAGTGTAGAGATTACTTAAATAAATAAGACTTCTTTTAAAAAATGGAGAGTAGGGAGATAAGCAGTGGAGCCTAATTAAAAGAAGGAGAGGGGAGAGGAGGAGAGGAGGGGAAGGGAGGGGAAGGGAGGGGAAGGGAGGGGAGGGGAGGGGAGGGGAGGGGAGGGGAGAGGAGAGGAGAGGAGAGGAGAGGAGAGGAGAGGAGAGGAGAGGAGAGGAGAGGAGAGGAGACGAGACGAACCACATATTTGGGGTGCCTGGCTGGCTCAGTTGGAAGAGGATGTGATTCTTGATCTCAGGGTCATGAGTTCGAGCCCCACTCATGGGGTGGGGCATTGAGATTACTTACATAAATAAAACTTTTTTAAGAAAAGTGGGAGAGTAGGGAGCTATGCACTGTACCTTGAGACTCCCTAGGACATTCTGCACGTCCCACCCATCCCCTTGCCTCCATTAAGAGAAGCCCATCCTGCCAAAGCACCATTGAGCAGAAAGGAAAACATCAAGTTCTCAGCAGGGAGAAATTTTTTCCCAAAGTAACATGGGACAAGGTTTGATTCCCTGAATTCATTCACTCAACTTCTAGGACCAAAGCTACCACCAGCCAACTAATAATTTTGGAATGTATTTTTCAAGAAAAACAATTACTCATTATTCCTCCGGCCATTAAATTATTTTATGTATTTTATGCTCCCACCCATACCCCCTTAAAAAAAAAAAAGACTAAGATTCTATTTTTAACCATTAAAAATGAAGTTTGGCCTAGGTTTAAGAGGTAAGGAGGAGCAGGGGCCACCTAGCACGAAATGCCAAAGATAAGGCAAAATTTCTGGCCTTTAAAAAACCATGCTCGATACTTTATAATCTGTGCAACAGACGCTTTCACGTTTGATCTTAAATCAAATTCTGTTTTCTACACAAGCAGAGAAATGTGCCCACTTTTGAACTCTTAATTTTGGTTCTTTATTCTTTCTTTACTACCAAGTAATATCTAAGAAGCATATAGTTTGGGGTTGAATTTAACATTTCAGAAAAATAAACTATCAGAAAGTCAATGTTTAATAGAAAAAGTGACTTCAGTTCCCACCAATAGCCTAAAATCACTAACAGACACGATCATCTGCATCCAGGAAATTGAGGTATTTGTGTGCAAAAATGTACATCATTGGTGCGTGTATCTGTACATACCTCCATGTTACCCAACGGTATGTCCAAATAATAAAGAAGAAAGAATGGGAAAAAATACCTAAGTATGAGCGTGACTTTTATTAGTAGATAAATAGGCAATTATATCTCCTCCCTCATATTTTTCTGGTTTTTCTAACTTGCCGCCGCGATCACTTAAGCATAGAAAAGGAAAAATAAATGACTTTCTCTCTTATCAGATATAAGAAGACTTCCGTGTTTACAACGGGCATTCATCTCCGTATATCAAAAACAAAATCAAAACCAAAAACCAAAACCAAAACAAACACACACACACCAGACACTAACTATCTCAAGTTCCACACAATCTCTGATACGAAAATAACCCATACGGTCAAAAAAGAAAAACTCCACTTCATTTCTAAAGTAAATTTGTTTACAAGAGTAAAAAGTTAAGAGGAAGCCCTTTTGTAACGACGTGGCGATCTTTACCTTCAAGTGTCTTTCAGTTTTATAATGGAATTGTAATCATCCGTGTCATAAATTGCAATATCACATCCTTCCCTTTGTTGTCTTTTTTTTAGCTCCCTTGTTCTCTATTTCCCTAATTCTGCTTCCCCCTACAGAGCGAACACGCGCAGCACACATGGATGTGCACACTCTCGCACACCCGCAGACACACACAGGTGCACGCTTGCACACAATTCCCGAGACACGTGTCTGAGTCTCTGTCCCCAAGCCCCCAGTGCTCCTGGAGGGCATCACACCTCCTTGCCTGAAGTCCGGGGGATACAGGGTAACCACGCCTCCTGCACGCTCACATCTTCACTTTTCCACGGGAAAGGCCATGCAGTGTTTAAAGCAAACTCCTGATTATGCACGCTAATGAAGGCAAACACTGGAGCAGATGCGTGTTTGGCACAAGATTTCCCTAATTGCATTTTGCTTAGGCTACCATCAAAATTAGTGTTCCCCCAACACACACACACACACACACACACACAGCATAAGGAGGACTCAACAACTGGAAGGCTTTCTGGGCGGAAATAGAAAATAGGCCTAAATAAGACAGAAAGGACATTTTCCATATTTGCAACTCTGAAAGTTGTTCGTGTAAAAGACGATCTATGCCCCAACACGTACGTGCACCTCTCTCACACAGCTGCCATCTACACACGACACACCAATGCGGCCCAATTACAAAGCCTAATTGCTAACTAACGTCACGATCAAATGGTCTGAAAAGTACGGAGGAAACACCTTCTAAATCCCTAATATCCTGGATGAAGGGGTAAGTAATACAGCCCCAACTAGGAAGCACAAATCATAGGCAACTTCTGTTTCTAAGACTGAAACCGTCTTTTCTTAGATGAATTTAAAAGATGCCTCTCTGTAATTCCCATCTGCTAGAGAAACCAGACCAAATCGCTCCCCTTCTGCACGCTAGCCCTTCAAACAGCAGAAGGAAGCGGTCTGACCTTCCCTTTACTGTTCCTGCCGCCAGGAGAACCTGCTACCTATGGGTAGGTTTCCTATTACCATTTTGGTTCTGTTCCTCTGACTCTCCCACTTTCTCAAAGTCCTCCTTATAGCTGTGGCCAGGGAGATAGACACAGTCCTCAAGTGCCGGCTTGGACATCCACTGGGACCAGGACACACTGCTTCCCTTAGCCCATGAATGGGTTCACTTATTCCTAGTGACCAGCATCATCATGCCTCCTGACATGCATTGCTACAGGTCCACCTTCCCTGTTCCAGCTGTGCACAACACTCTCTCCTACTTTCTTGTTCTCCCCAAACTCAAGCAGGACATTACATTCTGCTTTTTAAGTATTGTGGAACAGGTCTGTCTGCCTGTCGTCCTGGGCTGCTGACGTTACTCAGCAGCTTTATAATGGAATTGTAACCGAAAGCCCCACGGGTCTCCCATCCAGATGTGACCAAGTTCAGAAACTTTGGCCAGCCACATTTTGGGTAGTGTCGATTCAGGAACAAGAAAAATAAAAAATAAAATAAAATAAAATAAAATGTTGCCGGAGAGAGAAGAATGACACAGATTAGCAAAGACAAGAGGAACCAAGCAGACCAGGGAATCCTGAATTGTGATGGCCTTCCCAATAGACGCAATTTCTAGACAGACACATAACTATCAGTGATGTCTAGGAGGCATTCTGTGTCTTTATAAAAATTAACAGCACCCTCTTTTTCTTAAAGATTTATTTATTTATTTGAGAGAGAGCACGAGTAGGAGGGGCAGAGGGAAAGGAAGAGAAAGAATCTCAAGCAGACTCCATGCTGAGCAGGGAGCCCAATGCAGGGCTCGATCCCAGGACCGTGAGATCATGACCTGAGCCAAAATCAAGAGTCGGCCATTTAACCAACTGTGCCACCCAGGGGCCCCAACAGCAACCCCTTTAAAACAAACACACACACACACACACACACACACACAAAAAAAAAAAAAAAAAAAAAAAAAAAACTTCTGTGATCTTGAGTCGGATTCTGTTGCTTACAAACAGGAGTCCTAGAAACACAGAAACCCTATTCTCCTATAAAAAGTGAGTGTGCCATGTAAATCACCACTGCCAGCTATTCTTCAGGTATCAAGCAATTTGTGGGATAAACTATACATCCTCCCAGTTTGGTACTTATTCATTAAGTATTTTTGTATGTTCCAACCAGCCTCAAATCCAACCGACATGTATCTTATACTTTTCCCAAGACATTTTAACTTTTTAACCCTCAAGACTTTTTTTTCAAAATTTCATTTATTGATTTGAGAGACAGCAAGAGAGAGAGAGCTTGAGCAGGGGGAGGGGCAAAGGCAGAGGGAGAGGCAGACTCTCCACTAAGCAGGGAGTCCTACACGGGGCTCAGTCCTGCGACTCTGGATCATGACCTGAGCCGAAGGCAGCTGCTTAACCTACTGAGCCACCCAGGTGCCCCAACCCTCAAGGCTTTCAACTGTTTTACCCTCATCTTTGGTTGGCTCCCCCTAATCCCCAAAGTCTGCCCTTTTCTAACATGTGTGTTCAGCCATACAATCCGGCCAACGCATTACCTAATACATTAATGAAGTAATGAATAATTTCTGCTTCCAAAACATTGTGCCGTGCCCTTAGCCAAAGATTCACAAAGGCTGGACTTTAGGCAAGTTACATCCAACACCAGACTCGACTCCAGGTTGGTAAGAATTAAGGAGTCGAGAAAAATTTGGCCGCCGGCACAGGCGTGCCTTGCTTCAGAAAGCGCACACAGACAAAATCCATATGTAAAAGTCAGTCCCACGTGGAAAGATGCACGCTAACAGCAATAGCCAGCCAGGAAACAAAAATCAAGACCACAACTGGATACCACCTCACACCCACTAGAATGCCTGTCATCAAAAAGAGAGATAACAAGTGTTAGCCAGGACGTGAAGAAACAGGAGGCTTCGTGACACTGGCGGGAATGTAAAAGGTACAGCTGCTTTGGAAAACAGTCTGGTATATGCTAAACACAGTCAGCCTACAGTCACCATAGGACCCGGAGATTTCATTCCTAAGGATATGAGAGCCTACGCCCACGTGACAGCTTGCACATGGATGTATCATGGCAGTATTATTTGTAATAGCCGAGGGGTGGAAATAGCCCAAATGATGAATGGATAAATAAAATACAGTATAGCCATACAGTGAAATACTATTTAACAGTAAAAAGAAATGAAGTGCTGATACATGCTACAACATAGAACTTGAAAATATCATGCTATGTGAAAGAAGTTAGTTACAAAAAATCATATATTGTATAAACCCATTTATATGAGAAGTCCAGCACAAGTGAATCTGGAGGCAAATTAGGTTAATGATTGCTGGGAGCTGGGGATGGGGTAGGGACGGCTGGGGAGAAATGAGAAGACGATGGTGATGGGTACAAAGTTTCATTTGTTCTAAAAATGATTGTGAAGATAGTTGTAAAAATCTGTAAATATACTAAACACTATTGCGGTGTTTACTTTCAATGGATGAACTGTATGATATGTGAATTACAGCTCACTAAATTCGTTTAAAAGAAAAAGTCCATCAGAATATGATCAATCCCATCTCCAATCATGGTATAAAGAAAAGAAATGTACTTGGTACGTTAGTTTTTCGAGTTCATTAACATGTTGGTCAAAATCCTAAATTTGACATACACACAACTTTCATAGAGCAGTCTATATGTTTAATTCAGTACAACCTGCATCGTATCAGATTGGTTAGGAACAGGAGATTGGGGCTCGGGACTAGGTTTGAATACCAACCCCACCATTTTCAAGTTAAATGACCTTGAATGACTCTGCTATACTTCTCCAAGCTTCAGTTTCTTTATATATAATAGAGGAAAATAACCGTGCCGCTCCCAGCGGGTTGTTGTGAAAAATGAACAAAATAACTTCTATAAACTGCGAAGTACCTGGCACAGACCAGCACTCTAATACGAACTTTATGAATATACAAACATACACATACATAAAACTAACAACAAAACCAATAAGCACTTACGTGCAATGAACAAGCTTTTTGAAAGGACACAGATAACGTAGTCCCCTTCTTCAATTATAATGCCGAGCAGATCAGTAAAACACTAGGAGATTTGTGCAGAAGACACTTAAACTGGGTCAACTGGAAATTCCTGAATCAGAGATTGAAAAGGGGAAAGAATGGAACAAAATCATAAGCACATCTCACATGCAATGTTTCGCTACCTCATATACAAACACCAGAGACCCATGAGGCTGGAGGTCTCAGTACTCACTAGCACACCGTGTATCTGTATGCAGAACTACAACCAATTATGAAAACCACTGCCTAAAATCACAGGTGACAAAAAGCATGACTATGGAGGCTCACACCCTGTTTAGTAACAAACTAAGGGGACAAGTAAATGAACAGCCGAGAGTTTAACTGTATATTTTGACAAAGTCACAAGAGCAAATCAAATACATAAAATCTCCAATCTCGACATTTCTGACCACTAGCTATCAGACTCCTCTGTATCTCACTAAAGTCATAAAAGAATAAATTATCTCAGAGCCTGACAACCTCCTGATAACTCTATGCTCTGTTTCTTCCCAAAGATGGAATAATTCCAATGACACTGTTCTCTGAAGAATAGCCAATAAGAAGAATGTAGTCTGTTAAATGAAACAGACTTGAAGTTTCCATGCTCTTTCTTTTTAAACTGTGTAAACAAATTTTTTAAAAAAGGATTGTCAGTCAATTGGTGATATTTAAAATGAGATAATAAAAGTCAAAGCCTTTACACATGGCTTCAGTGGTAAATTCTACTAAACATTTAAAGAATTAATGCCAATCCATCTCAAACTCTTTCAAACACTGAAGAGGAGAAAACACTTCCAAACCCATTTTATGAGGCCGGAATTATCCTGATACCAAAGTCGGACAAAAACACCACAAGAAAAGAAAATTAAAGGTCAATGTCCCTGATGAAAGAGATGTAAAAATCCTCCACAAAATGCTAGCAAACCAAATTCAACAGCACATTAAAAGGATCACTAAACATAAGCAGGTAGGATTTATCCCTGGGATGTTAAGGATGGCTCAACATATGGAAATCAATAAATGTGATATACCGCATCAACAGAATGAAGGGGGGAAAGTACAATCATCTAAAGAGATGCAGAAAAAGCATTTGACAAAATCTGACATCCTTTCACGATAAAAACTCTCAATAATTTAAGCCCACAGATAACGTCATTCTCAATGGTGAAAAGCAGAAAACTTTTCCTCTAAGATCAAAAAAAGGAAAGGATGCCCACTCTCACCACTTCTATTCAACAAATTACTGGAAGTCCTAGCCAGAGCAATTAGGTAAGAAAAAGAAATAAAATGTATCCAAAGGTATCCAATTCAGAAAGGAAGAAGTTAAATTGTCTATGTTCTTCTATATAGGAAACCTTAAAGATTCCACCAAAAAACTGTTCAAACTACAAAGCAAATTCAGTAAAGTTATGGGATATGAAATCAATGCACAAAAATCAGTTGTATTTCTATACCCTAATAATAAACTATCCAAAAAATAAATTAAAAAAAAATCTCATTTATAATAGCATCCAAGAGAATAAAATACTTATGAATAAACTTAACCAGCAATGGGAAAGATCTGTACACTGAAAAGTATAAAACACTGATGGAAGAAACTGAAGACAGGGAGATGGGAGAGAATATTTGCAAACCAAACATCTAATAAAAGGTTAATATCCAAAATACATAAGGAACACAAAACTCAATAGCAAAAAAAGAGATATCCTAATTTTAAAATGGGCAAAGCACCTGAATAGATATTTCTCCAAAGAAGACTTGCACAGGGTCAACAGGTACACGAAAAGGTGCTCAACATCACCAATCATCAGAGAAATGCAAATCAAAACCACAATGAGATATTACCTCACACCTGTTAGAGTGGCTGTTATCAAAAAGACGAGAGGTAACAAGTGTTGGCAAAGATGTGGAGAAAAAAGAACCCTGTATGCTGTTGGTGGGAATTTGCATAGCCACTATGAAAACAATGTGGACGTTTCTCAAAAATTAAAAATAGAACTACCATATGAACCAGAATTACAATTCTGGGGATGTGTCCAAAGGAAATGAAATCTGGATCTTGAAGAGATATCTGTACTCCCACGTTTCTATATCATTATCCAAAATGGGCAAGATATAGAACAACGAGGGGTGCCTGGGTGGCTCAGTCAGTTAAATGTCTGACTCTTCATCTCAGCTCTGGTCTTGATCTCAGGATCATGAGTTCAGGCCCCGTGCTGGGCTCCATGCTGCATATGGAGCCTACTTAAAAAAAAAAAAAAAAAAAAGACATAGGACAACTGAAGTGTCCATCAAAAGATGAATGCATAAAGAAAATGTGGTCTATATCTATACCTACACGTAGATACAAACACAGACACAGACATAAACACAGATAGAGAGATAGAGTGGAATACTATTCAGCCCTGAAAGAAGGGAAAGCTTGCCATTGGCAACAAGGATGAACCTGAAGGGCTATATGCTAAATGTATGAAGCCAGACAGAGAAAGACAAATACTGCATGATCTCACTTATGCAGAATTTTAAAAAGGTGAACTCATAAAAGCAGAGAGTAGAATGATGGTTACCAGGGGTGGGGGGTGGAAAAAACAGGGAGACATCCGTCTGAGCACAAAGTTTCAGCTATGCAATATGACTCAGATCTATAGATCTAATGGTATCATATAGCATGATGACTCGTTATCGTACTGTATTATATACCTGAAATTTGCTAAGAGAGCAGAGATCGTTGGTATTCTTACCACCAAAAAACAATAATAACTATGTGAGGTAATTCACGTTAATTAGCTTGATATGGTAATCATTTCAAAATGTAGACATACATCAAGACATCACGCTGAATGCCTTAAACATATACAATTCTTATTTATCAATTATATTTCAATAAAGCTGGGGAAAATAAAATACAAAGTCAAAATATCTGCTACAAAACACAGCAAATAAACTTAAAAAATAAGTATATGATTCAAAATAATGTAAAATAGCTACCCACGCAACACTCTGGGTTTAAGAATTGTTCTTCTGGGGGGGCGCCTGGGTGGCGCAGTCGTTAAGCGTCTGCCTTCAGCTCAGGGCGTGATCTCGGCGTTCTGGGATCGAGCCCCACATCAGGCTTCTCCACCAGGAGCCTGCTTCTTCCTCTCCCACTCCCCCTGCTTGTGTTCCCTCTCTCACTGGCTGTCGCTCTCTGTCAAATAAATAAATAAAATCTTTAAAAAAAAAAAAAGAATTGTTCTTCTGTATCTTCAATATGGAAAATTAATCATTTTCACCTTGGTGAACTGTTAACACTGTACTACATGTTCAAAGCATATTTCTCATATTCTATGCTCATGGATTGGAAGAACAAATATTATTAAAATGTCTACACTACTCAAAGCAATATACACATTTAAAGCAATCCCTATCAAAACACCAACAGCATTTTTCACAGAACTAGAACAATCCTAAAACTCATATGGAAACACAAAAGATCCTGAATAGCCAAAGCAATCTTGGAAAAGTAAAACAAAGCTAGAGGCATCACAATTCCAGACACCAAGCTACATTACAAAGCTATAGGGGCGCCTGGGTGGCTCAGTCGTTAAGCGTCTGCCTTCAACTCAGGGCGTGATCCCAGCGTTCTGGGATCGAGCCCCACATCAGGCTCCTATGCTGGGAGCCTGCTTCTTCCCCTCCCACTCCCCCTGCTTGTATTCCCTCTCTCGCTGACTGTCTCTCCCTCTCTGTCAAATGGATAAATAGAATCTTCAAAAAAAAATCTTTAAAAACTTAAAAAAAAAAAAAAAGCTATAGTAACCGAAACAGTATGGTTCTGGCACAAAAATAGACACACAGATCAATAGAACAGAATAGAAAATCCAGAAATAAACCCACAGTTATATGGTCAATTAAAATTTGACAAAGCAGGAAAGAATATCCAACGGGAAAAAGACAGTCTCTTCAACAAATGGTATTGGGAAAACTGGATCGCAACATGCAGAAGAATGAAACTGGACCACTTTCTTACACCGTACACAAAAATGAATTCAAAATGGATTAAAGACCTAAACATGAGACCTGAAAGCATAAAAATCCTAGACGATAGCACAGGCAATAATTTCTCTGACATCATTATAGTAACATTTTTCTAGATTTGTCCCCAGAGGCAAGGGAAATAAAAGCAAAATTAAACTATTGGGATGACATCGAAATAAACTTCTGCACTGCAGTGAAGAAAACAATCAACAGAACTAAGAGGGAACCTACTGAATGGGAGAAGATATTTGCAAATGACATCTGATAAAGGGTATCTGAAATACATAAAGAACTTATAAAACTCAACACCCAGAAAACAAATAATCCAGTTAAAAAATGGGCAGAAGACATGCATAGACATTTCTCCGAAGAAGACATACAAATCCCAACAGACACATGAAAAGATGCTCAACATCACTCATCATCAGGGAAATGCAAATCAAAACTACAAAGAGATATCACCTCACATCTGTCAGAATGGCAAAAATCAAAAACCCAACAAACAACAGGTGTTGGTAAGGATGTGGAGAAAAAGGAACCCTCATGCACTGTTGGTGGGAATGCAAACGGGGCAGCCACTGGTGGAAAACAGTATGGCGTTTCCTCAAAAAGTTAAAAATAGAGCTCCTCTACAATCCAGCAATCACATGACTGGGTTTTTACCCAAAGAATACAAAACACTAATTCAGAGGGATACACGCACCCCTATGTTTATAGCAACATTATTTACAATAGCCAAGATATGGAAGCAGCCCACGTGTCCATCAGTTGGTGAATGGATAAAGATGTGGTATTGTATATACGATGGAATATTATTCAGCCATAAAAAAGAATGAAATCTTGCCATTAGCAACAACATGGATGGAGCTAGCATATAATCCTAAGTGAAATAAGTCAGAGAAAGACAAATACCAAATGATTTCACTCATATGTGGAATCTAAGAAACAAAACAAACGAGCAAAGGGGGAAAATAGGGAGAGAGACACGCCAAAAAACGGACTCTTAACTATAGAGAACAAAGTGATGGTTCCCAGGGGAGAGGTAGGTGGGGGATGGGTGAAATAGGTGATGGGGATTAAGGAGAGTACTTGTCTTGATGAGTACTGAATGATTAAAATAAAAACTTACAAAAAGAACACATACACACAAAAATGAATGAAAGTGTATTTCTCAGCATCATAAACACCTTAAAAACTATAAAACATAATCACCATTTTTATAAACTTAGAATACTGAACAGAATAAAATGTTTTAATCCTAGCCCTCTCAGTCTGAAATACGGTGATGCCCTACATGCCAGAGGCCACTGAGCAGTATAAAGACTCTGCAGAATGATCTTTACTGAACACCTATGCTGTGTCTGACCCTGGGCTGTATCTAATTCACCAGGAACTCAAAAATCCGTAGAATGACTCCTTCCCAGAGTCTCTTCACACATCCACAGTTTTATCACTCTGCCTTATAAACAAGTTCCAAAAGTGCTTTTATAGACTCCCCAAACTGCCTCTGCCCTTGTCCACACTGCGTGCCTACCTAGTTCAGGCTAGTCCTCTCCCAGAGCAGTTCCAAGTACCCCTAGGGAAACAACAGTTCTTGTATCCACATCAGATTGCATGTATCAATGTGTCTGCATGTATCTACTTACAAACAGTATCTATACAATAAAGTTATGCACCAACAAACTGTGTCCACATAAACAAGGAAAGCATGAGAAAGACATAAGCAGAGCACATTACATCATTTGGGGCACCAGACCAGCTTAATTTGCTGGTATTTTCCACTTTCCAGAATGAAGATCTGGAATGGAAAATGAAACGATGTTTCCAAGGTTATGCTGCAAATCATCAGAACGATCTGGGCCAATGGACAGGTTTCCTGATCTGACAGCTGCTCTGCTCTCTGTTGGGACCTGCTGTTTCAAAATTATCACACCAGTTGAACACCTAAGGAGCCATACAAATTGCTAAAATCTAAGTAGAGCATGTGAAGACATTTGCTGGCGGATGGCCATATTCTTGCAACTCACTCTGGGCCGTGTATCCTGTTGTGTTCACAGATGCTGTGTGCTCACAGCGCTGGGCACACAGTCAGTCTGAGCTGAATGAATGAATCAAACAGTTACGATGCTCAAGTTAAAACATCATATGTGAAGGGACTCTGAAATAAAAGTAATCAAATAAACATACCATCAAATAGAAAAAAGTCTCAAAGAAGGAAGATGCCTACAATTTTTTAAATGTTCCAACCTCCTTAAATTATTTGAGATTTCATTTTGTAGTTCAGGACTGTACAGTTTGAGTTTGTTTTAAATTTAAAAATCAGAGTCAACAAAGAGTTACCAAAAGTCCATCTCAACTGAGCAGTGTAGTGCCTTGTTTCCTGGGCCTTGATTTCTCTGTCTGTAAAATGGGGATAATAACCGTCCCTGCATAACAGAGTTATGATGTTAAATAAACTGGAAAACGGTGAGCACTATGTAAGTGTTATCTGTCATTATAATTGAGCACCCATTCACCCATCTACCAGAAGAAAGATACAGGGAGGGAATGGAGGGCACAGGCTGTCAGCAGCATCTAACTCTGGTTCCGCTAAGCCAGGGCTCAGCAAAAGTTTCCTGCAAAAGGATAGATAGTAAATGTTTCAGGCTTTCTGGGCCAGATGGTCTCTGCCACTGTAATGTGAAAGCCATAGGCAGTACCTAAATGCATGAACGTGGCCGCATTCCAATAAAACTTTCTTCATGGACACTGAAATTTGAATTTCATATAGTTTTCTCATACCACAGAGTATTATTCTTGTGATTTTTTTTCAGCCATTTAAAAATGAAAAACCCACTCTTAGCATAAGGGACCAAAAAAAAAAAAAAAAAAAAAAGAGGTAGCGACCGGATCTGGTCCTTGGGGTCTCTGGTTGCTTTCCCGCGTGCGAGGCAGCAGGCATATACACACTTGCCCAACGACATTTTATATTCACCTGAACTGACCGGCTGGCTGGACTCTCGAATTCCCCTGCCTTGGACACTGACATTTAAACTCTTGTCAATCATCACAGAGAGATTTTAAGCAATATTTGATGAACTATCTAACCTACTTAGTGAGAACAAGCTTCAATGTATCTATTTTAGCACTGATATCCTTCCTTATAAATCAATTCCTAAGGTACACATTTGTAACTATGAATGTCAGGCCTCCACTGCGAGTTTTGGGCTCTTCATTCTATGCTCTACCACGCATTATGTCCAACATGACAAATTTATTTCATTATATTCCGTAATCAGGAATATTTTCGGCACTGGGAAAAAACTCTGCAACATAACCCTTTTCTGTATGAGCTTCCTCATGTTAAACAGACTTTATAAAAATCTTATTAGACCAAAAAAATTTTTTTAAGATTTTATTTATTTGAGAAAGAGAAAGAGAGCACGCCCAATAGACAAGAGCAGGGTGGGGGAGGGGCGGGGGGAGAGGCAGAAAAGCAGACTCTTGTTTCAGCAAGTCTCTGTACTTTCTAAAAATTTTTTCTGGGGCTCCTGGGTAGTTCAGTCAGTTAGGCATCTGACTCCTGATTTCAGCTCAGGTCATGATCTCAAAGTCCTGGGATCGAGCCCTGAAATTAAAGAGTCCAATGTTTAATCTTCATTAAGGTTCTTGAAAAGTGAAAAGTGAAAAATCTTTAGTATGATTTTTTTTCTGGAAAAAAAAATTTGTATAAATGTACTATATATTTCACTACTAGATCAAGCCTAGAGCTTTCTAAATGAACCTACGCTAGAATACAATATTTTCACCTATTAAAAACAACTACTTTTGGGGCGCCTGGGTGGCACAGTCAGTTAAGTGTCCAATTCTTAGTTTCAGCTCAGGTCATGCTTGGGATGATGAGATCGAGCCCTCACACTGAGCTCTGTGCTCAGTGCAGAGTCTGCTAGGGATTCTCTCTCTTTCCCTCTGCAATCTCCTGCTTGTGCTCTCTCTTTCTCTCTCTCTTTCTAAAAATAAATAATTTTTTAAAGATTAAAAATTTAAAAATAAATAAAAACCTCAAGTTAGGAGCTGTATGCTGCTGAATTCCCATGTATTTAGAGAAGATGCTTCTCACTCTACTTTTGTTATGGTAAAAGTAATGGCTAACTTCTCTAAGATCGAAACCAAAGCTGAAAGATACCTCGTAGCAAAGGACTCTGGATCCCCATTTCCAGAATCAACCCCAAAGCCAGAGAAGAAGGGCCCCTGACCTGGGCACTCACATCAGAGCGCCTTCTCTGACCCTCCAGCAGCCATGCCCTTCATGGAAAACAAGCAGACATAGGCAGAGTCCAGCCCTCCCCCTCTCCAGACTGTACATACCCTGGCCCTAGTGCCTACACCCAAGCCCCTCCATAAGACCTCTTTAGCTCTATCCTCCCAAGAGCGGGGAGGAGACACATGCACTCTTATGCCCAAGGGCAGCCATGTGTGGGGGTTCTAGAGGGAGGTCATGTGTGTAGGTTGTAGGGTCCATGAAGCCTCACATGGTCCAAGATGGAGCCATGGGTAGGAGGATAAAACCAGCCATGGGCTGGGGGCTGGCTGTCCCTCACCTCTATAATTCCTTGTGGTATTTCAAGGAGCCTAATCATTCTACATCCGAATCCAGCTTTCTAGGCCCTTAAGGAAGTTTATTTTACAATTTGTTAACTTCATTTACAACTTTTTTTTTATATTTAGACGTAGGTTCTATGAGCCTTCATTTGTACTTTTGCCCCAGACCCACTTTGTTCCACCAAAAAGAGACCGTGGATAATTACAGCTAAAAAAGAAAAAAAAGGAGGGGGGGCGTTGGGGGCCTCAGCTGGTTGAGCATCTGACTCTTGTTCTCGGCTCAGGTTGTGACGAGGCGTTGGGCTCCGTGCTGGGCGCGGAGCCTACTTAAAATAAAGAAAGAAAAAGAAAAAAAGGAAAAAAAATTGCTAGGCGTATACTCTCATTCACAAAAATCGTGAAAAAAATATTTCTGAGTTGAGTTCGGTTTGGTTTACCTTGTTAAAAATCAACAACGAAAAGCAAAAAGATGCCCAGGTCAACTTAAGTCCACTTCTTGAGTTGCTTTTTGGGCATTACTACTCCGTGGGCACCCTCTCCCCAGCAACCCCCTCCCCCCTCCCCCCCAGAAGATGGCCAAATAAATCTCCTACAACCCAAAGCAGTCACACCAGGCATTATAAAGCATGCGTGCCTCCGAACCACTAGATTCCACAGGAACGGCAGGACTCCCCTCCGCGGGCAAGCACTAAGAGCCATCACTAAAGCAGTTCTGGATTTTTTTAAGGGAAGAATTTCTCCTTGGAGGTCAGTTGTTCAAGAGACTTCTAAGTTAGCTATTTTGTAAAGCTGACACCGCTTGAATGTCGATTATCATAAAAAGTCACTTAAAAAGCACTTTGAATGGAAACAGAACCAGCATTTGGAATGCCCTCAATCTTTCCTGTCTTTACTAGCAACTGTTCTAGTATGTAATAACCGTATGTTCTGCATTCTCCAGGACAGCTCCAATTTCATGTGTTTTAGTATATTAAATTAATGGAGAGACTCGGGCCGAATTTTTAAGTTTTTCCCCTTTTTTTTATATTTTCCAAATGTTACACCACTGAGCACGTGCTTTTTCATAATCGGAAAAAAGCAAAACTTCATTAATACGTACAACAGACGTGAATATATACATATACATTACCCACACAAAATCTGCCCGCGAGCGCTTACAGCCGCTTTTTTCATAACTGCCAAAACTTGGAAGCAACCAAGATGTCCTTCAGGAGGCAAACGGACAGCTACACTAGGGCGCAACACACAGCGGAACATTATTCAGCACGAAAAGCAACGATATGGAAGACACGTAGGTGCAGATATTGCTAAGTGAAGAAGCCAACTTGAAAAGGCTCCAGACTATACGATTCCAACTACACGACATTCTGGAAAAGGGAAAGCTAGAGAAACAGTAAAAAGATCAGTGGCTGCCAGAGGTTAGGCGGCAGGGAGGGATGAACAGGGGACACAGAGAGGAATTTTTAAGGCCGTGAAACTAGTGTGTGTGATACTATAATGAGGGATACATGTCACTGTACATATGTCAGAACTCCCAGAGTGTGCAGCACGAAGAGGGAGCCCTACTCTAAGCTATGGACCCTGAGAGATAAAGATGAGTCAGTGTAGGTTCATGGGTTCTAACAAAAGGGGGGAGGGCTACAGGGGAGGGGGGAGGGAAGGGTGAGGATTGGGGGGGCTGGGGGGCTAAGGGGTATACGGGATCTCCCTGTGCTTATTTTTCAGTTTTGTTGTGGACCTAAAACTACTCTTAAAAATAAAGTCTATCCAGGACGCCTGGGTGGCTCAGTCGGTGAAGCGTCTGCCTTCCGCTCAGGTCATGATCCCAGGGTCCTGGGATCGAGGCCCACACTGTGCTCCCCGCTCCTCGGGGAGCCGGCTTCTCCTCTGCCTCTGCCCCCCCCCTTACGAATAAATAAAAATCTTTATAAAAAAAATAGTCTATCCATTTGTTCACACACACGGGCTTGCAGGGAACACGTGAGCAGACTCTGGGCTCATGTTTATGATGATGACTTGGCTGCCGGCCCTGGGCAACCATTCCCTCCACTTCCTCGCCTGCAAGTCCCTAGTTTCTTCCTCTGTGGTACAGAGTAATTCTAGTGCCTACGCACAAGCTACAGGCTTTATTTCAAAACTAATGAGCCTGAGCTATCTGGAGATGACCCTGAATCTCAAGGGGCCACCTCTAGTGAAGTCTCAAACAGCAGAGAGAGCGCCGCTCGCCTCCGGAGAGAAGCCGTCCAAGGGGACAAGGAGCACCCACTTCTGCAGAGACATGTGAAGGCAAAGACAGCTTTTGCCATCAGAGCAGAGAAAACCAGACTCGGGGAGCCCCCAGAGGCCAAGGTCATCTAAACGCCATAAGTCACCCGCTACGCCAAAGAGGCAGAAGGGGCGATCCCTGTGTTTTTCTATGACAGGAGAACTTACTGTGGAACCCGGCTGAGCAAACAGATGTGGCTGCGTTTCTCTCCATAAATGAACTTACGCGGAGGACATGAGGGTAGTAAAAGGTGCTAGACGTGAGAATAAATATTGACTAAAACATCCATCTAGAGGACGGGACACGTGTTCCCTTGGCTGGCAGCTGAGAATTTTTGTTACACGAATCGGTGAGGTTACCGAAAGGACGTGAGATGCATGGAATTCATTAACAGCTATCTGTGAAAGTATGTCCTAATTAGGAAAACAACATGCTACATGCCTCAGTCCGCACGCCAGAGGAGGGGGGGTGGGAGCCTCAATGCACTGGAAGAAAATAAAGCAGCCGAGCACACTGAAAACCAATAGGCAGATCGTGCTCCCACTAGACTTAACATTTCAACAGGAAATACAGCATTTTTCCCTCTTACTAGCTGTGAAATTGATTGGGATACAGGCTAATAGAGGTCCCAAGGGTGCTAAACTAAATTAGAGGAAGTCCTATAATTACAGCTAGCAGTTAATTATTATATGATGGGAATTGTAATCAAAGGAACAGATACACTATTATTTTCCATCTTCTCTGCAAAACACGTTTAACAAAGTGTCTGAAAAGGAGCAGAGTGGCTGGCTTTGTGGTTTGACTTGTGTCGCTTTCCATCGCACACAAATCCTATCCAAGCGAGGTCCTCAAACAAATCACATCCAGGCAAGAACGTCACATAAATCACATTGAAGCGAGAACCTCCTACAGGTGATGTGGCCCCGGCACTACCCCTTCCTGCCTTTCCCACACAAGCCTCCTGTAGTTCTTCAACACATTCCTAGTTCTCTCTGCCTGCGATGTTCTTTCCCCCAGATTTCTACAGGGTTTGCTCCCTCCCTCTGTGCAGACGTCAAGGTGATATCTGGTCAGAGGATTCCCAGTCCTCCCTGTCTAAAACAGGTGCATACACCACCATTCCTTGATGTCTGGCCTCTAATCCCACGTTCGTCTTCTTCATCCATTCCTGCCACTTGACATTTGTTGTCTACTGTCTGTCTCTCTCTGGACTGTCTGCTCCATGGGAGCAGTGATTCAGTCCACCTGATTCCCACTGTTTCCTTTCGCTCCCAGAACCCAGCCTGGTCCTGACCTGGTCCTCAATAAATATGGTTAAATTGAAAGGTGAGGGGGAAATCACCTTTTCTACCCTACCACTTTCTTACGGTAGGAAAAAACAAAAGGAAGAGATGCTTCGATCATTGTGGTATCACTACATACAAGTGAATAACAATGTAGCCAAACTGATAATAAGACCAGCAGACAAAAGTCTGCTGATTTGGCCAAAGACTGGAGAGGTAACTATCAAAATGGTAATGAAGGGAACCAAGATGGGGGAGGAATCTTTAATGTACTAGGCACTGTGTCTGGCTCTTAAAGAAATATTATCTCTTAAAGGACTATCATGCCCATTTATAAATGTCATTTTGTAAATGACAAAAACAGAGGCAGAGAAGTTGGCTTGGCCAGACCCACACATACAGTCCCAGTGCCTACACAGTGTCAAAAAGCACCGTTAACTGTTCATGCTTCAGTCCGCTTGCTTCTTTCCTTTCTCTCCTCCACATGACGCCTATTTTTTTTCCTTTCTCATGAAAAAAATCCAGAAAAGTAGAGATCCATATACAAATATCTTTATACCTGCCCCCCAAAATAAACACATTACATTTTGTTAGACTGGCTCCAGATCACCTTTTTTTTCCAACTAGAAATTTAAAAACTGCCAAGAAAGCTCCTCTCATGTTCTCTTAAAGGAACCAGAAATCCTATCACCTTCTCTCTTACTCAAAGACAGGACGAAGAGCGCGTTGGCAAGACATCCTGCTACTTGTAAAGCTAGGGCTTTGCAGAAATTAAAAGCATGCCTTAGCATCAATTTGGAATCATTATTCCTACTCTTTAGAACATTGTGTTAACTGCCTGAATACCTTCATCTCATACCGTGGATCTCAATGTGGTGTCTCTGATTTAAAGTATTGCAATCACATTGACCAAAGCAGCTCGTGGTTTAACAGAGGGCCCGATAGTCCCTGCCAGAAAGAAGATGGCAGGACAAAGACGTGATGAAACCTCATTCGAATGACTATTTATGACTGTCCTCTCTGGCCTGGTGCCAACACTTTACGTTCTCAATCAGCGGGCGGGGGGGCTCGACCCATCAAAGGCAGCTCTGTGCCAAACAAACCTCTCTATACAGAAAGAAACTCTTTCATTCCACTCCAGAAGTCAGAATGTGAAGATGCTGGGGCTGTTTTCTGGCAGGGAAAGTGAAAGGGCAGGAGGAGATCAGAGGGACAGAAGCAACAGGTTTCGACACTGACCATTTTCTGAGAACAAAAGGACTGCAGACTTTTCACTGCTAACTTATAGAACGGATGCCCCATAAAGTACCTGATAAATATCTCAGCAAGCTTCAGCCTGCCTCTCTGCAGATCTGCACAAACTCTGAGCACCTCCCGCTGCAACCGAACACCATGCACCAATGGGCTTGCCTTCCCTCTGACCTCCCGGAGCGCCGCGGCAGAATGGGACCCAGGGTCACAGGAAGTGCCTAATCTCTTCAAGCTAATGTCAATCTTCGGGGCAAAGAAAATGTCTTTGTTCTTTAGAACGACGGTTTAAATTGGGTTGAAACGACCACATAAATTCACTAACTTGAACTCACAAAGGAAGCACCTGTTTTCAGAATGGCGTGGAAAATTTTTAAACAATCTTACTTTTTATGCCGTCCTCTTGAATGAATCGCTGTGGATGAGAAGGGCCTGAGGGAGACCTGGCCGGTTTCCCACACAAGGGTAATGGTTTACATTACTGATGGAAATGTGCAGATTTTTAAAATAAACGACCACATAATTTTAATCCACTAAAAATGGAAACTAATACAACTCTTGGAAGTAGCCACATCTTTCTATTCGCCCTCGCGTCCAAATACCCAAGCGTGTAGACAGATGCAGGGACAAGGAGTGGAAGCATCATTGCTAAATTGCTAAATTCCTGCTCCGGGCAGAACTTTGCCATCCTCACAGCAAAGTTCATTGTCCCTGGGTCTGAAGACCGCTGGGTGCTCCTTCAGTGAAGGGGAGGAATTACGACCGATTATAATAACAAGGGCATTGTCCATTTTGAAGAACTATTTAGCGTGATGTGAAAATACGGAGTTGATCACTTGTCCTGTGACATTTATGAAAGAAAATGTAAATACCACCATCTCTTGTCACCAAGCTCTGTCCCTTCTCAATTAAACACACTCTTTGCCACAAATCAAAAATTACAAAGAACTGGTTGCTTTACTAATTAATACTAACAATGTATGATAAAGAGTAGTAACTTTCTATCATTATAGATCTTGCTTTAACATTTTAAATATGACATCGATGACCCCACAGATAGTCATATAATTTGTCTGTAAGGCAATGAAATTATTTTCTATACTGACCTGGATATATTCTCTCTCGAAAGTTTCAACCAGCGTACCCCAAATTCTCTGTGCCATTTTAAGCTGTAATCATTTGGATTTAGGGTATATAACAATCTATAAATGCTACACAAAGAATAAAGTTTAAGTCAATGAAGTTAAATAATTTTATACAATATATTATTGCTTCAAATCCCAAGGCAAAGAAAGGAAATTGCTTCCCTTGGCTGGTAGGATGACTTGTTTGGATCCACTGGGGGAAAATACAGATTTCTTCCCCTCTAAAAGAGCCTGTCCCCCAAAAGTTTCTATTTCACAATAGCAAAGGTTGCAAAACGTGAATTTTTTTTAAAAAATGAAGAATTTTATACCTTGAGTTATATGCTATACCCCAAGAGATGAGTCAACCATAGCAACTATAAAGACGTATTACCTGAAACTGTCCAAATTTAAATTCAACATGACATTTAGGGTTATTAAGATTCATTAAGAATTTTAACTTTGATTTCATAAAAGCAAAATGAGTTACCCCCTGCACAAAGAGGAATGTCTTTCCCTGGGTCATTAAAGCTAAGATATCAGCTCATAAAATGTCTCTGGCAAGTTTTATTTATTCTCTTAACTCAAATAAAGCCCATTTAATTCTTTTTTCAAAGAATGTTGACATCTGCGTTGATTCTGAATGGCTCCTGATCACGTGCACACACGTGCACTCACATACTCTAATTTTCACAAGACAAAGAAGCCCACCTGCCTGCTATGATGCCCTATTTTTTAAGACCTAATTTTTCATCAAGTTGGAAGGAAATACAAAGATACTACTCCTTGATTTATAAGCTAGAGGGGTGGCAGAACACGCTGACACAGAAGCTCTAGGAAGACAAGAGGGTTACGTATTTGGCTCGCTCCTGTATCCCCAGTACCGAAAACAGGCCTTTGGATATTTTCCCATGGACCCCTCCCAACAACATTCTGAGATGGATACTTTTCTTACCGCATTTTACAGGTAAGGAAACTGAGCTGCAAAAAACTAAAGTCACCAAGATGACACAGCTTGCTGGTGGGAAAATGAAGCCTTTAGATCCTCCACACCCCTTCTCTTCTGGACCTTCCATCACTGTACCCTTGTCATCCAATGCCTATGACACACAGTAGAAGTTCTTGGCTATAAAGCCAGAATCCCTGCATGGTGAGTGTGGATGTCTTAAGTCAAAGTTAAGAAGTCAAAAGGTTGGGGTGCCTGGGTGGCTCAGTCGTTAAGCGTCTGCCTTCGGCCTAGGGCGTGATCCCAGCATTCTGAGATCAAGCCCCACATCGAGCTCCCCGCTCTGCTGGGAGCCTGCTTCTTCCTCTCCCACTCCCCCTGCTTGGGTTCCCTCTCTCACTGGCTGTCTCTCTCTGTCAAATAAATAAATAAAATCTTAAAAAAAAAAAAAAGAAGTCAAAAGGTAAAAAAGTTTCTATAAACAAGTTTATATAGAATGAAAAATTCAAATGCATTAATTTAATGCAAAGGTACAAGTTAAAATATCTTTTAAATTAAATATTGATTGGTGATACCATGTATCCAGTCACCCCTGTTGTTTAGTGTTCGAAACCAACTCTTCATTACCAACAAACAGAGTATAGAACTTCTGGACCTCTTCCTCACTCTACAACCTAGACCCGAAATTCCAACTGGGAAAGGCTGGAGGCCAAGACCGGGTCAAAGAGGAATGGGCCCTACTTTCCTAATGCAATCTAGAGCCAAATATAAACAATGGTGAATTGTTCCTTGATTGGGATATCTCAGCCATGCCAATCATAGCCTCCCACCAACTCCACCTTCTTGAGAGCCTGCCTAGACGAGTCTGGGACTACCCGACATACAAATTGACCCCTTCATCCCAGCAACAGCTGGGGGAGACCAGGGGCGGATACATGACTCAACATGGGCCAGACTCCCACTTAAAATTTTGGAATTGAGACACTGAGAGACCAAGATAGTTATCTAAAGGAAAGATCTTGTAGTATTGAACTAGAGGACTTCATACCAAGTCAAAGCCATTTGGTAAGCAGTAAATATGAGAACCTGAGAAGCCAGGGCTCAAGAAAGAAAGCCAGTCTTCAGGCAGAGGCAAGAGAATGGCAGAGCCTCAAAAGAAAAGCCAAAATGACAGACTAGGTGGGCCTCTGAAAAATGGGAGGATGGCATCCCTTCCTGATGCTCCTGCTCTCATCCCCTCAGGGGCACATCCTTGGCTCCCCACCACCTTCCGCCATATTGCTTCAGTAGTGCCATTTTTATGTAGGTTTATTTGAGAACTTCTTTCCACTGCATTGTAGCCAAATGATTCCAAAGACCCAGGATTTCCCCTTCCTGTGACTGCCACATTAGAAAAAGTGACTGGAAAACTTACCTTCCTAAAGTTCTCACGGAAGACAAGGCCCCACGGCACCACTGACAACTTGGAGAGGTCATAATCATAGATGATGGCCAACATCCTTACTGCCCAGCCCCAAAAGGCAGTCATGAGTCAGAAGAATTTTAAATCATTATCCCAGGTGTTAACAGTTAAGTGTAAAAGATGATTAACTTTTTGGAAAAATTCTATACCACCGGGAAAGAAACAAACAAACAAACAAACCCTCCTATTGCTTTATTCAAGGAGAAACTCTACCAAGCTCTGAGGCTGTTTTAATGCTGTTTCAATAACACTAGAGAACAAGGCCAGCCTGTCTCATGATAGCCCCAAATTACACAATAATCTATCATGAATTAAGCTGTATTGATGTTAAATACACGTAAGAGGCAAACAAACACACAGTTAAATACATAAAGAAGTGAAGCCAGGCTAAGGAATAGTCTGGGAATTGCCAGAGGCAGAGGACTAGAGATCTCTTATGCTATAAGCATCCTGCTCGATACTGGAAGAAAGGGAGAAAGAGAAAAGTCAAAAAATGAATTAGTCCCTGCCCTCAAAGAATTCCTAGTCTAGCCAAGAAGACAGGGACCCCCACAAATAGCTTGAATCCAGTGCAGACACTGACAGAGGCTAATTAGAACTTTCAGCAAAGCGTGATAGGACCACAGAGCCAGGAGCAATCAATCACGGTGAGCCAGGCAGCCAACATTTAGCCCACCTCATACAGGGCTGTCATTTTAAAAGTAAATCCACTCTAACAGTTATCATGAAATGGCATTCAGGACCTTCGAGTCCTACCAGTCTATCCATACCTTTTATCTGATTAATCAAAATCTCTCCCTTTTCCAGGGATAACAACATCTGTTTATCATTCTCTGCAAAAGCTCTTAATATGACAGATTGACCTTGAATTATCCTTTATCTCTAGAAAACCTCCTCCCTCTGAAAAGGCAACAAAATGAATATCCCCAAAGAGTTCAAGACCATAAATGAAAATAACCAGTTTGGTTTCTAGTCCATTAACTCAGCTGCTGGACTTCACATTCCACTCCACTGTTTGCCGTGTTAAAAACACTTAGACGTTACACTAAAAATCATGTGTCTGTAAAATATTTATGACAGCCTTAGTTAGAGGTTCTCCCACCCATCAAGAAACACTGGTCAAATTATAATGTACTAAGGACCATCAAAAACATAAAACAGGTAACATGCAAAAACTAGGAAAGCCCGGTGTGCTCTGTAGTTTTGTTAATTGCATCGTGCCAATGATCAATTTCCTAGCTTTGGCACACACTATTTATAGTCAAACAGGATGCCACTACTAGGTGATAGGTACACAAGACCTCTCTGTATTCTTTACTACTTGTGAGTCTGTGATTATTTAGGTCAAAAAGAAAAGGCACTTATCACATGCATAGCTGCTTTGCAAGGCTCGTCCACATCCAACAGTTCCTTTTTCCTCCTAGATTTGCACTTTGACATTGAGCCTCAGAACTTGCAGATACAATTCTGCCAACATGTTACCCCAGGCCTGGGAAGGGCAGCCAGAAAGGGGCATTTCCGCCAGAGTTCACATTCTCATCACAGAGTCCAAGAGAGTTAACTTCCTCTGTCTAATTCCACCATGGACCGATTCCCTACAAAACTCCCTGCTTTGCTCTGCCACTGATATCCCCTCCCCCAACACACACACAACACAGATGAGGGGCATTTAAACACAACATCAAGAAAAGCAAAACCCAGCAGCATCTCTTACCCACAAAATTCACCTCTGTCTTCCCAAGACTTAACATGAATGAACCTCAATCAGTTGGCTAGAAAAGTCTAAAGAACTGAGCTCCTAACGTAATTCAAAACACAAGAAATACTCAAAAAGCCAGTCATCCTCACTCTTCTCGAAGATACATGAACATGCAAAGCCCCCTTGGGGATGGCTCCTTAGCAGTTACGTGTACACTCATTCTCCACCCACCAGCCCACCTGTGTCAGGTAACATGAACTGAGATCCATGTCTTCAGAGTTATAATCTTTAGGGAAAATGTTATCAGCCCTAATGTTGATACTTGCGAGCTGTTTCCAACACAAAAATCCAAGTATCCCTATAATATATTAAATTTGTGAGAACTCTGGTGCTGGGTCTATGACGCAGTGATGAAGAACAAAGAATCTGAGGGTTCAGGGTCAAATTCTGGTAGCATCTACTTGGACACGCAGCCCACCATTTACGACCCGAATAACCTTCGGCAAGTTATGTAAACTCGCAGTGGCTCAGTTTCCAGTTGTGAAATGGACATAATAATAGGATCAGGATCCTGCCACACAAGATTCTCGTGAGGAGGGGTGCCTGGGTGGCTCAGTCGGTGAAGAGTCTGCCTTCAGCTCAGGTCATAACCCCAGGGTCCTAGGATCAAGCCCCGCATCAGGCTTCCTGCTCAGTGGGGAGCCTGCTTCTCCCTCTCCCTCTGCCTGCTGCTCCCCCTGCTTGTGCTGTGTCTCTCTCTCTCTCTCTCAAATAAATAAAATCTTAAAAAAAAGAAAAAAGATTCTCGTGAGGATTAAATAAGCAGATACATGGGGCACCTGGGTGGCCCAGTCAGTTGAGCATCCACCCGACTCTCGGTTCTGGCTCAGGTTGTGGTCTCAGGAGCGTGGGATCTACCCCACATTGGCCCACGCTCAAGGTGGGGTCTGCCTGGGGCTCTCTCTCCCTTGCCTTCTGCCCCTCTCCCTCTCTCTCAAATAAGTAAATCTTGGGGAAAAAAAAAAGTGAATACATGTCAAGGGTTCAGAACAGCCCCATAGCAAGTACCTTAAAGTGTTGTCCATTATAATAATAATAATAGTTATTATTATTAATGCAATAATTTTGTCTACTATTAATATTAGTGCAATAAACTGTTATTATTATGTTTGTTGTTGTCATTATTATTGCAAGAAAGTTTCATTGAGCACCCAGGTCTCAAACTCTACAAATCCAAGGTAAAAAAACAGCATCACTATTATTCTGGAAGAATCCACAAATCACCAAATATAGGAAAGAAGCAGACCAAGTTGGCATCCCCAGCCCAAAGAACCGCTTCTTCAGCTTCTCAACTGAATGCTTAACGCATAACCTGTGAGTCACAGATGGTAAAGCTCTAAGACTGAGAAATCTAAAGACCTGGACAAAACCCCAACAGGGCGAACCTATGAAAGTCACAATGGTATGTATGGCCCTACCCTTCCCTGGTTCACCTTTCACCTTAAAAATCAACAAATTCCTAAAACAGTGCACTGTCTCTCACAAAGCCGGAGCAGTCAGGCAAGTTTTTCGAGTTCCGCAGATAATTCTATTAAAACGCCAGCTACCCCAATAACATGGAAATTACTAGCCACACCATTCTCTCCCCTGCTTGTCCCTCTTCTGCAACAGACACTTTGCAGCTCACTCACCATCGCCACCGACATCCCTGGGATCCAGAGAGCGATTCCCATGAAGAAACGCAGCCTTCGAGGGAGGTAGAATTTCCACCCATACAGACGGGGCTCGCACAAAACAACTCTGAGAAGCAGGGATCCTTGTGGTTTCTGAAATGTTGCCAATCACATAAAGGAAGCCTGATGCATGATTTTCAAGCCAGTTTTATAAAAAACGATTCCAAATCCCTAAACGTGTAAAAGCCAAAACTGTAAATATTGTTAAAATCCCTGGAGTTGTTTAATATTATTTATTATGATTCCTCTTGGCACCCTAAAAGCACTTTATTAATTTATACCCCGTCAATAGGGTTCACAGATGGTGGGATGGATACGTGGAGATGTCAGCGAGCCTTGGCCAAAATCCCAACAACTTGTTAATAAATGTAGCTCTGAAGAACCCAGAGTGTAACTCAGCCCCAAGCCCCGTTGTTACCACTGGTGCTGAAGCAGGACCAAATGCACACCCAGGGTAAACGGCCCGAGCCACTGGGAGCAGCCGCCAATTCCAAGGTCAAGGTTTTGGACACTCTCCTTTTCAAAGTAGTCAGTTGCACTCAAATTAATCCTTTCAAGGATTTTTAAGGACTCCATGAATGACTGACCCGCCTTATGTGAACAGAGAAATAACGAAGCGCTCTTCTGAAATTTGCACATTTGCATTTTAAAAGGCTCTGGCCAATGTGATGTACTTTCCCCTTACAGAAAGTAAACCCTAACTTAAGTCAGAGCCATTAGTTCTCTTAAAGACCTGGCATTTACTCCAGATCATTCCAGAGCACTCGGGATATTTTCGAAGCATATAGATACACTGTTAATGTGTCTGTCTTGCACTCTTTTGTTTGTATTTTAGTTGTTTTTTTGTTTTTGTTGTTTTTTTTTTTTACTGGTGGCCAAAATCCTATATCCATCTTTGTTACATTCAGAAATAAAAAAAGAAAAAATCTGAAAATTTAGGCCCACTGACATCAATTGTTCATCCTGATATTGAGAGGACAAACCCAGACAGTAAAAGAAGGGAGCTGCTCAGGCTCTTGAATTATCTTCTTTTATAAGTAAAAGTTCAAATGAGGGACTCTCTTTACTGAGTCAGCTAAAAGGATTCAAAATTACAAAGAGCCAAAACTCAGTTTTGAAACACTCTTCCTGTTTATAGTGAATAAATTCCCCAAATGCACAAGAATTAGATTTTAATGAAAGTCTCTACTATCATGTTATTGCTCAAGAGCATTCTGCTCAACGAGCTTAAGCCCTTCTAGAACTTAGAAATTATGACACAGTAATCTACTCAATGGGGACCAAATTCTTCTTCTTAATACACAATTAGCATTATATTCCATCTTATAACCATTTCTTAGCTCAGTTTCATTTTGCAGACACAAACAGGCTCATTCACTGTTGTTGTTTTTTTGTTTTTTTTGTTTTTTTTTTTTTGAAGATTTTATTTATTTGAGAGAGAGAGTGTGTGGGGATGGGAAGAGGAGTGAGAAGCAGGCTCTCCTCTGAGCGGCGAGCCCAATGTGGGTCTCGATCCCAGGACCCTGAGATCATGACCTGAGCCAAAAGCAGACGCTTAACCCACTAAGTCACCGAGGCGCCCATTTATCTCGTTTATATGAGGCCAGCAGCTCCCCAAGTGTGGCTCCTAGGACCGCAGCAGCATCCCCTGGGAACCTGTTAGAAACGCAAATTCTCAAGCCCTAATGAAGATCTACTGAGTCAGAAGCCCTAGGGGCAGGCGTTCTTCCAGGTGATTCCAGTGCACGCTAAAGAGTGAGCACTAGCTCTAGGCCACAGAAACCCCACCATCTGTGTCACACACGTGTCCCCTGGGCTTCACCAGGCGGGTAGTCCTAAGGATGTCTCAAACACACTGCCCCCCACCCCACCCATGCCCATCACCCCTCTCCCCCAAGTGGCAGAAACTCAGACTTCCTCCTTCCTTCAGGTCTCTCTGGAAGTCTCAAAAGCAAGCTGTTTGTCACAGGTTGCCTGCCTCTGTCCCAGTGACTCTCCCACATGTCTAGATGCACGGAGGGTCCACCATCCCGGTCACTCTGCACTGGCTTCATGCCCTCCCCCCACGGGCCCCGCCCCTCCCCCAAGCCCCACTCCCCGTGCGACCACTGCTGTCCGGCTCCTTCCTGCACCGCAATCGCAGCCCTGTCCGTTTCTCCACCTCTCAAGGGGGCCTAGCTGCTGTCTCTGGGCTGGAGGAGACAGCCATCTCCCACTGAGCCTCCCTCTTTGGTGGGGAAGCCCAGCTAACTTCCTCTGGGTAAAAGCTATAAGCCTGGTCCCAGAAGCAAAGAGGGCCAGGTGAAGGGGGAAGTGAAGGAGACGTTGATTTATCTGTTTTTTAGGCAGGATTTACAAAGGCTGGTGATTCCTGTGAGATAACAGATCCCAGGTTGCTCCAGCAGCCTGAGAAACGAAAGAAGCATCTGGTCCTGGGATTTGACGAAGCAGAGTCATTACGGTCGACAGAAGGCAGCACTGAAGGTATGTGAGTGAGTGTGAGTGTGTGTGTGTGTGTGTGTGTAATGGACAGAGAAGTTCGAGTGAGTTCTCCATGCTACCGGCAGGCACATAAAGGACCTATGTTTCCAGTGTCAGGTAGCAACTAAAATAAGGTACACAAATGTGGGTGCAAGGCCTCTGGGGTGCAAAGCGCTGCACTCAGGACGATCTCATCACGGGGAGAGACATTAAAAAGATCCCCTGAAACACTTTACAGACAGAAACAAAAACCAGGTGAGAGGTGCTCAAAGTGAGTGTGCTCCTGACGTATGGGGTGAGGCTGTCCTGCAGTCTGGGGGACACCTGGAACCTCTCAATACAGACAGTGGCTCCTGACCATAAACCGCCCCCCACAACTCCAGGAGGGAAACAGCACCCCGCCAAAAATGCAACTCTTAACCCACGTGCGAAGAGGAGAGGAACAAGGGGGAAGCTATGGGTTGGGTGTAAAGCAGCAAAGATGAAAAACTAGAGATTTTAAATAAAGGGGATGGATGTCCAAGATTTTACTGTTT
This sequence comes from Ursus americanus, assembly GCF_024610735.1. Classification (NCBI taxonomy): domain Eukaryota; kingdom Metazoa; phylum Chordata; class Mammalia; order Carnivora; family Ursidae; genus Ursus; species Ursus americanus. The sequence continues at coordinate 86,588,550 of NC_142130.1, forward strand.
GGATAAATGGCGAAGGTTGGCAACCTTTCGGTAAGAAGCCAGGGAGGAAAGATTTCAAGCCCTGGCACTCATTCATTCCATCCACTCTGCCATTTGAAGTGTGAAAGCAGTAGGATGAAGGAACGGGCCTGGCCATCTTCCAATAAAACTTTATTTACAAAAACAGGTGACAGAACAGAGTTAGCCCACAGCCCGCGTTTGCCAACCCCTACCAGGTATGTGCTCGGCGCAGCACTAGAAAGCACAACGCAGCCACTCTTTTCAAGAAACAAGATGATGATGGATAAACTGACGTTCCCTTCCCAGAGACTTCTGTGTCTGGATGGGAAGGTCCGCCTCACACACTAATTTGTCTCTTCCTTGCACATCATGCCGCAGACTATGCCATTCTCCCCCGAAACCAAGCCCCCATCTTTGTGCCCCTGAGAAAGGGATATTATAAAATGGATTATCATCCTGCTTCTTGGAAGGAAAAAAAAAAAAAAGCAAATGAAATGTACCGTCCAGAGCTGGCCAATCCCCTCCAGTACAACACGTGTGTTTATACTTGACACCAGGTCCGGACCTCGGTTTTGGGGGAAGGCCCGGGCGAAGACCATGCAAACAGACAAACCAAGCACCATCTCCTTCTACAGCGTTCCTGCCCCTTACTGCGATGGAGCTTCAATCTCAAAGGCATGAGCGTGACTCAGCCGGCCCCCACTGCAACACCAGCTGGGGTTACGTCACCTGCGCCAGTCCAACATCTGGAAATCCACAGAACGACCCCAGTGGATGGGAGCAGTGCTCAGGGAGCATTTTTCCAAGTTCATGGGAACTGCGCACATGACATTGGGCAGATGGCAAAGGCCTACAAGAGTTATGATTTGGCTCATCTCTGCACTTCATCCCCACATCAGTGGATCTCTCCGGAGCAAGAGTCCCGGGAGCCCATGGATTTGGCCACTCTGAAAGCACCAGAGAGAAAATTCCAGAGCTGCAGAGAAAGAACTCTGACAAGCCTCAAAAATGGCCAGAATTCATTTTCTTTGTAACATGAGGACACACGATCTGAGAGTCCCAAAGCCAAGGTTCCCTTCCTCCTACGGATTTCCTCAATAGCCAGGGGAGTCATTCAGTGCCCATAAGAAAAGCATTAGTCTACAGCATATGGACACATGTCCCGCTCACATGGTTTTCATCAGACTTAAAAGAGAAACTGTCCTTTTTCTTCTCAAATCTAACAGTGAACAATCCCAAAGGACATGAAAAGCTCTCAGAATGAATCAACCACAAACGGGAAACGCGTCCTCACAGGGCCGGGTTGCGGATGGAGGTGGGGGAGACCGGCTCTTCCTCCGTGTCTAGGGTGCAATCCATGAAAGCATCCCAGGTCAGCCGAGGACCCTCCAGCGCCTCCTCCTTGTCCCACGTCCAACTTGATGACTTCCAGAACCAGGAAGTAAGAAAGTCTCTGCGTCGGGAAGGGATACCAACCCGAACAACATGAGCCACTGAAGGACAGGTGTCCGCGCGGCTGGACCTGGACCACAGGAAAGAGAAATTCTCTCTTCTGTTGCCACCAGCGCAGATGGATGGGATCCGGAGATCATTTCCTCAGCAGGCAAAAACCCAGGGAAAGAGGAACTGAGAAAGGTCATGTCCAAACAAATCTATCAACCAAACTGAGAGAGTCCCCGAATGTGCAGGCAGACACGCACCGCCCACAAGAGGAGGGGAAAGCAATCACCGGTTTGAAACAGCCAATTACTCTGAGGAGCCTTGCTGCCAATGGCCCCCGAGACAGCCCTCTGTGGTCAGGTGGTCTGGAAGCCACTAGAAAAGATGCACCCCTGAGAGATGGGGAATGTTCTCTGTGATCCTTCCAAAAATGAGTGTCTCCTTCCACCTGTAAAACTGAAACGAAAGCCCAAAAAAGCACCCTGTATAAAATAAATGGGGGGAAGAAGAATTTTAGAGGGTCTTCTTACCCTGCAGGCTCCCAAAAAAGAGAGAATCCTTACAGAATTCTATATAAGACACACTTATAAAATGTTTAACACAAGACTGGGAATGTGTAGTAAAGTGAGGTCAAACTTACGATAATATTATCTTATTAACAATGCCAATAATAATATCCATGACTGTCACTGAAGCTTGTGTTCCTTCCAGAAGATGAAAACTAAGTTCTAATCTAAGCACATCTACTGAGTTAGTTAACAGGTCACTTTCTAGAAACCACAGCTATCCAGAATATTCTCTCCAAGTCAGTACACCCACATGGAAAAACTTGAAGCAGGTGCCCCTCCTCTCCCTCCCATTTCCAATCCAGGGTCAGGGAGGTGGGTGATCACTTAGTGATGCTGGCAGCCAACGTCCCCAGTGCAACTAACATCAACACACTGCTTTTCTCAGGCACCAAGATTGTCCTCTCCTCCCTCCACACGGTGTGAAGACAGGCTTACTATAGCCTCCTCTGGTTTTAACTCCACTCCATTGGCTGGGGAAGAGAATTTGGTCTTTTTTTTTTTTTAGATTTTTTTTTTTAAGTAATCTCTGCATCCAAAGTGGGGCTTGAACTCACAACCCCAAGATCAAGAGTTGTACACCCCACCAACTGAGCTAGCCGGATGCCCCGAGATTTTGGTCTTCGGAGCTCCTGAGTGGTTTGGGAGAAAATTGGCCTTTCTGTTTGGGGCGAGAAGCCAGACGAACGCCTTCTTCACACAGCCTCTTCCACCCTTCTCCGCCATGACTGATTCTCGGCCACCGCCCAGCTCAAGCACCTCTCTAACCCGGTCATGGAAGCCAGCTCCTAACAAGCCTCCCTGTCACCCAGACGGCCACCAACCAACCAGCCTTCCCGATGCTACCCTACGGTTTCTCTGACAGACGCATCATGGATCTCGTTCTCCCCTCCTGGCAGACTTCCGGTTATGTACCTTCTGCCAGTGAAATTCAAGCTCTTTGGTGCTTCCTTTAAAAAGGTCTCTGCAACATGGCCCCGACTGCACTTTCCCTTTTCCTTCCCACACGGCCCCTCCCAAACCCTACACGCCGGCCCCAGGGGACCCCTCCTCCTCTGCCATGGAGCCCTGCGTTTTCATACTCCGCCATCTCCCGTATTTAGCTCACCCATCCCTGCACACCCTCCCCACCCCCATGGAGTCCTGCCCCTGCCCAATTCTGGCTAAAAGTCCGCTTATGCAGCAGGATGCGCCTCGAGTGCTATGAATCCTGCCAAGTGATCTTTCATGTCTGGACAAAAGTGATCTCCCTGCTCAGGGCTTTCACCCCGCTCTGCTTATACTTTGACGCACATTCAAGTTTTGTATCATCTAAGTATTGATGACTGTGTCTACCTACTCCAGCCAATTATAAGCTCCCTGAAGGCAGGAATCATCCCCAAGAGCCCCAGTACCCAACACAGTAAACAATAAGCAGATACATACTGAAATGGGAAATGAGGACTTTCAATTAAAATGCTGGGAAAGAGTGGGGAGTCCAAGCTGACCCTCCTCTTCACCTTGGAAGCGGATCAGACCCAACTGAAAAGAGCTGCCTGGAGCACAGTAAGGACTTCCCTAACAGTCAACCTGGCCCTGAAATACAACAGAGCTGTTCTCATTCTGTCTGAAATCTAGGCCTCTGAACCGAGGAGTACTAACCTGTCGGTTTGCAAGACCTAATACTTCCCATCAAGCCAAGATACACCTGGGGATTTACTTCGCACAAACGTCTCACAACGCATTACGAATTAGAGAGTCAAATTCCACCAACAGACTTAACAGCCAGACAGCCTCACAGCTGGAGATGCAGAGATCTGCCGACACTATTGCCGTCTGGGGGACTATTGGAGGGCACCTTGTAGTGGCCTCTCAGATGAATCAAATTTATTTTCCATACGAGCCAAGCAGGATCCCACAAGTCACAGGAATGAAACACATGGTGCTACTAGAGATTCTGCAAGAAGAAGGCTCCCGCCATCAAGCAGAGAGCAGATGCATGCGTTCCAGACACCCGCAGGTCCGTTCACACGTACAGTCGCTGGGGACGTGGCCACCACTCAAGGCCACATTTTCTCTACAGAGTCAGGGACGTGGGGGACGTATTCAGGGTGATTTTCAACAGGATGACTGGGGACAGTCTCACTGAAACAGAGACACGATAGAGTCCACACCCAGAGGAGTGGAGGGGCCCACCACGGGGCTCCCCAGAGAAGACTGCTCCAGGTGGAGGACAGCCATCATGAAGGCTGTGGAGCGGGCGTTTGCCCCATGTGTCTGAGCGACAGGCGGAGCACAGTGAGCAAGGGGGAGAGGGGCAGAGCAGAAGGGCCGTGCCTGTCCGCCTGGAAACCACCGTGAGTACCTTGGTCTTTATGGAGGGCGGCTAAAAAGCAAAGGAAGGTTCTGCACAGAGTGACACTGACCTAAAAGGTGCCCTCTGGCTACCAGCTTAAGACAGATGGTAAGAGGGCAAGACAAATGCAGAAGGACCGATGGGGCACCTGGGTGGCTCAGTCGGTGAAGCATCTGCCTTCAGCTCAGGTCATGATCTTGGGGTCCTGGGATCGAGACCCGAATTGGCTCCCTGCTCAGCAGGGAGTCTGCTTCTCCTTGTATCTCTGCCCCTCCCCCTTGTTATGCGCTCTCTCTCTCTTTCTCACAAAATAATGAATGAATGAATGAATGAATGAAGCAAAAGAACTGATGCAGGGGCCGGGGCAGTAGTCCAGAGGAGAAGGCTCTGCAGCTTCCGAACACACACCAAACAGCTGCCATATTGAGTCAGGTGCATACACCAGCCACCAAAATGGATGTGAGGGCACCCCTGGGTGTCCCCCTCTCTCACTCCAGCAGCTCCAGACAAAAGCAAGGCCACAGGGCCCAGTGAGGGAGAGCAGCAGACTCCAGATGAAAGGCGAGGCCTCTGCAGCTTTCAGAACCACCGCACAGAAGCTATGATCAGAACACTGAGCAGCAAGCTTAGCCCAGCTTTAAACAAGTCAGAGGGGTCACCCCAAATGAAAAGGAAACTGAGAAACCACCTTCTCCTGGGAGCCCTGCTGGAAATGCAGAGGAAAACACACCTCCAGAGAAGAAAGGCGGCCCGCTGACACCCACGGCTCAGGCCTTTGCACAGAACTCGGCCTCAAAGACGGCCCTTCAGAGCCAGCTGGGTGGCGAGGCCTCATGGAACTGTCCTTTCTCTAACTGCATCTGATGGGAAGGGAGGAGGGTGAAAGTTACACACTCAGGTGGCTTTGAAGCCTAGCTCTGTCCCAGGCCCCCCAGCTGCCCATGGAGCATTCTATCTTGGTAATCACAGGCTGAAGGTTCGAGCAAACCACTCTCGGCACTCCTCCTTCCCCACATAGGGCCAGGCACGGCCGCACTGGCCAGTCCCCACAGCGTCCTGGGCAACAGCTTTCCGTTCTGGAAAGAGCTCAGCCCCACCGCATGTGAGACCTTGGCCATGTCACGGAACACCTCTAGCCACCTCCCTCCTCTTCTATACAGTGGCAATGAAATTAGACCATGCAAGAAAACTCGCAATACAAGGATGCCACTCAACAGTCGGGCGTTTTTCTTGGGGTTATTACTGTTAATTCTCTTAACCTGTCCGTGAATGCATGAGAAATTTTATTTAAAGCAAAGTAAAATCATTGAAACATTCACTGGTACCAATAAGCAAAAGATGTGTTATCATTAAACAGTCGTGATTAGAAGCAGGATGGTGACACATCTTGCATATATGTATTTTAGAGACAGAGACAGTGTGAGAGCGTGCAGGGTTGGGGAGGGACAGAGGGAGAAGGAGAGAGAGAATCTCAAGCAGTCTCCACACCCAGCTCTCAATCTCACGACCCTGAGATCATGGCCTGAGCCAAAATCAAGAGTCAGATGCTTAACTGACTGAGCCCCCCAGACGCCCCACATCTTGCATATTGACGTACCATCTGAAACATGTATTCAAACAGAAAACCCACCTTGAGCTAAATGTCACCCTCCCCAAGATCTTGACCCTTCATGGATAGAGCTAAAGACAAAATAAAAGATACAAAGGTTTATACCTAAAGATATAATAAAAGATGCGAAGACTTATATGTAATGAGTTCATAAAGCCCCACAACTAGTAAAACAAAAACTGGAAAACTGAATGTCGAGCCAGAAGATTCAGCTATATTAACCACGTTACATCCTTCTAAGAAACTACTATGCAATTTAAGAGAGGGTAACTTCAGGAAAAGTATCTTCAGGAGAGCCTCAGCTCCCTGAGAACCTGGCAAATGGATTAGAACTGCATTAGCAACTGGATTAGAAGCACACTCCGGATTCTGTCACGTAAGAAAATGTCACGGTACAGAAAACAGGATTGGAAAGCAAGAAAACTCCTCAGAGCCAACATGCACAGCCCAGGATGGTCGTATCAGCCACTCGGCCTGTGGAAGGGACCTATGGCCAGAGCCTCCCACCTTCTTGACACCCCTTCTGGATGCCAGTGAATATGGGCTCCAAAAAAATCTCCAGAAATTGAGCATAAAGAATCAGCTGACTATTTCAGGGAAGCTGACTTAAGGGATATCCATGAAAGAATTTTCCAGCAATTCGTAGGCAATCAACTAGTCTCCCTGAAGACTCTGAAGATGAATGAATTCATTATAGGTTCTCAGGAAAGCATGCAAGATTGTCCAAAACAATTCACGAATTTGGAATTGAAATTTGGAATTGAAATGGCCACCTGACTTGCTGCTTTGTTGTTGTTAGTGTTATTGGTGGAGGTCCCTTTGAGCAAGTATGTACTTCTTAAATCTTTATTCGACAAAGTAGAACTGTCTTCAGAACCAAACCTTACAGGTAGTGGGTCAAATACTGTCCCCCTAAAATTCATGTCTACCCAGTTGTACCCATGTAACTTCAGAAGGGACCCTACTTGGAAATAGGGTCTTTGCAGCTATAATTAAGAGGAGTTCACAATGGATTAGGACAAGCCCTGAATCCAATGGCTGGTGCATTAGAAGAAGAAGAGAGGACACACAGAGAAGGTCGTCATGTGAACACAGGCACAAACTGGGTGTTGCATCCACAAGACAAAGAATGCCAGAAATTACCAGGAGCCACTAGCAGCTAAAATCTTCCCTAGAGCCTTCAGAAGGAGTATGAACCTGCCAACACCTTGATTTTGGACTTCGGACCTCCAGAAATGAGAGAGAATAAACTTCGGTTGCTTTAAACCAAGTTGATGGCGATTTGTTACAGGAGCCCTAGAAAACAACTGTAACCTACAAGCAAAAGTCCCAAAGTCAAGACACACGAAGATAAACACACAAAGGATTGCCACAGACTGGATGTGCCCTCGCCTAAAACGCCTATGTTGAAAGCCCTTACACCCAATATGACAGCATTTGGAGACGGGGCTTTAGGAAGGTGATCAGGTCGTGAGGGTGGAGCCCTCAGGAATCGGACCAGTGCTCTTATGAGACAAGACAAGAAAGAGATGATCTCTCTCTCTCTCTCTCTCTCTCTGCCGTATGCACATACACCAGAAGATGTCCCTCTGTGAACTGGGAAGGAGGCTCTCACCGGGAACTAAATCAGCTGTACCTTCGGCTTCCTCCTTGAGCTTCCAGAAACGTGAGGCATAAATGCCTACTGTTTCCACCACCTGCCTGTGGTATCTCCGTTACGGCAGCCCAAGCTAACACAGGAAGAGTGTGAAAGGGTCTATGCTACTTTACAACTCCATTTCGGACTTGGTGCTGGGGTGAGGGCTAGGGGATTATGAAGAAAAACTGAAAGACAAAATTAATTTTAAGATCTTACTAGCAGTTTCCTTGTTTCTCAGAGGAGTGGTTCCCCAGCATTGTTGTGTGGAAGACTCTCCTGGCAAGGGCATTAGAATGCAGATCGCCAGGCCCCCGGCCCCAGACGCTGATGCGATAAATGGTGTATTTTTAACAAGTACCCCCACATTCTGACAAAGCTGGCTTCCCGATCACACTTAGAGGACTCTGCTGGAAGTTCTCCACATAACAGGAACATCTTTTTTGGAGAAGCCCATCTATCTACCTCTCTAGGCTGGTCTCTCTCACTTCCCTCTCCGGCAACCCCAAAGCACGTGATCCCTTTGTGCTTGAGTTCACACCATCCACGAATGTTCCAGAAATGTCCCACACCTCCACTGCAACCCCCGCCCCCTGCACTCATTAGCCCATGCCTCCCTGCCTCAAGGAGCTCTCCCTGACCACTCACTGATCTCTTGCTCATGTGGTCACCATCCTTTGCGAGCCCACTAAAAGCGAAGGTTGTTGGTACTGTCAGACAAGTTGCACAGAGTTGAAATTCTTGTTGACAGAGACAAAATAAACATACACATGGTGGCTGGGAGCTGGCCTCTGGGGCCTGACCGCCCAGCCTCAAAACCCGGGACAAGCTGCTGAGTCAGTAAGTCAACACACATAAGAGTGCAATTAAAAGGTCACCACTACGAAAGAAACAAGATCATTTCAGATGCTAACACGTACTATGAGGAAAACTGATAGGGTACCAACACAGAGTACATGGTGCTCTCTCATGGCATGGGTATCATAGGATAGGGAATGTTACTTAGACTAGCCCTTAAAGGAGCTGTGTCATGAGGCATGGCCAGTCCCAACACTGTCACTTCGGTTCCCAGATGACAACATCTCAGGGGGGCAGACAGCCGTTCTCCAGCACTTCCACGTGCAACTTGCCTCTTGGCACAGACTTGGATGTTCTCATCATAAAGATTTGAGCAAGACAGTCCTTCGAACAGCTCATACAGCATGGGGCTGACAGATGGAGGAATGCCAAGAAAGGAAGGACAAGTTCCTGGTGGCTTGGCTGTGACCAACCGCAACCAGCCTCGGTGACACTTGACCCCATTCTTGGAGAATGTGCAGAAATTCTGAGGGAAACACTGCAGGCGAACACAAGTACCGCCGGCCCACAGAGGAATAAGGACGGGAGCTGTAATTATCAACACCAACGTGACTTCGCGGATTCCACATGCCAGTGAGGTCTGCCGACATTCAGATTCTAAGCCTGCAAACCCCTGCTAGCTCTCTGATTACACACGGAGCTACCTGAGGGCGGGAATGCATCCGACTCTGAATGCACACCGACTCGGGCCAGGGGCAGGCAACAAATGTCACGTTGGACGAATAAAGGTATGAATCTGCAAATGGCCCTGGGCAGTGATGCATCAAAACACAGCACAAGGGTCAGACTGCCTTGAGAGAGGAGCGGCTGGACCTTGCATGCACGACATTCTTGACCATTCTTGACCATCCCATTGAATCCTAGATCTCACGTTGTGTGTTGAAATGGGCCCTAGAGCCATGACGGTCTTGTCCATAGTCTCCCTCCTACTTACCAGGCAATAAGGCATGACAGTGCCTGTCTGCAGAGGGCAGCTCACGGCAGCCCTCTCCACCCAGAAATCTGGGCCCGGGAACACTTTATACCCTGGAGGGGCTGGCACTGTTCAACTCCCTTCTGCCTGTCTCCGAACGTCCTGTTTCTATGTCCCCGTGAACCTGTAGGACCTGCCTGATCATTTACTGCTTAGAAAAGCTCTGAAGCCCTCAACGTTGACACTTCCAAGTCTCCCACCAGAAGAGCCTGGGACCTTCTAGAAGGGACTCTACAGGATCTGCCACCTCCACTCCCACTCACGGTGAGTCAGGGTTAGGAGGGGAGTGCACTGACGGACTCAAATAGGAGCAAGGGTACTCGGAATTAAAGGCTGAAATCCTGAGGGTACAGGATAAAGCTTCGAACGTTTGCTTTAAGATAGTTCACAAACCGGAAGCAGCCTGCCCTTCCAGCCCTTCCGTGCCCATTCACAATGAGGTGGCCACAAGATGCTCCTTGACGCTCCTCCCCCATGAACCCACTGAGTATCTTCACCCTTGTGCTCCAGACCTCTACCTAGACGTTGCTTCCCACCCCTCCGTGCACATGTTGGCTTCCAAAAGAAATTCTACTCATTTTCCAAAACCTTAATCAAACATCATCACCACCACTCCCTAAAGATCCCCTTGAATGCTTCAGGGAGACCAGCCTTATATCATCATATTAATATGAAATGTCCAGAACAGGCAAGTCCAGAAAGAAAAGAGACGGGGGGGGTGGTGTCTGGAGGGAAATGGGGGGTGAATGCTGATGGTACAGGTTTTTGAGGGGTGACAGAAGTGTTTTGAAATTGACTGTGGTAATAATGCCACAGCCCTGAAAATATACTAAAAATCCTCGGATCATACACTTGAAGTGGTGAATTGCACAGTAAGGGAATGATACCTCAATAAAGCTGTTCAAAACAGTTTGAGAAGGTCTGCCGTTACTGATATTTGAAAACGAAGTCTGCTTGGGGGCGCCTCACTGGCTCAGTCAGTGGGGCACGCAACTCTTGATCTTGGGGTCCTGAGTCCGAGCCCCACGTTGGGTGAAGAGATCGCTTTAAAAAAAAATGAAGTCTGCTCAAGAACAGTGAGTGATATCATTAGGAAAAACCATGAAAATCTTTAGAAGACATATAACTTTCTTTTTTACGAACAGATGCAGATTTTATTTTATTTAGTATCCAGTAACTAGAGTTTAAAAGAATGCTTGAGAGGTGCCTGGTGGCTCAGCCGGTTAAGCATCCAACTCATGGTTTCAGCTCAGGTCATGATCTCAGGGTCATGAGATCGAGCCCCTCATCGGGCTCCGTGCTCAGCACAGAGTCTGCTGGATTCTCTCTCCCTCTCCATTTGCCCTTCTCCTCTCTCTCTTTTTCTCACTCTCTCTAAAATAAATAAACAAATCTTTTTTTTAAAAAAATGCTTGAAAGCATCGGGTCTGCGTTTCTTATTTTTAATGTACTAGAAACTCAGGTGCCTAAGTTCGGGGATTTGTCGGAGATCTCCCGTCCAGTTTGTGGCAGCATAACAGCCACACTCCGTCACAGCAGCATGACTCACAACAGCCAGAAGGTGGAGGCAGCCCTCGTGTCCACAGATGGATGACTGGGTAAACAGAATGGGGTTCGTACATACAACGGAATATTATTCAGCCTTAAAAAGGAAGGAAAGTCTGACACGTGCTATCACGTGTATGAACGCTGAGGACATGACGCTAAGGGAAATAAGCCAGACACAAAAGGACGAGTGCTATATGATTCCACTTACGTGAGGGATACAGAGTAGTCAGGTTCATAGAGACAGAAAGTAGAAGGTGGTGGCCAGGGGTTGGGGGAGGGGAAAGCGGGCGTTGCGGTCTTATGTGTTGGGAGTTTCGGTTTTGCAAGATGAAACTCTGCAGGTTGGTTGCACCCCTAGGTAAACTGTTTCTCCTATACTGTACACTTAGAAAAAGTCGAGATGATGAATGTTATGTTTTCTGTATTTTCTAATTTAAAAATAGGAGCTCCAACCTCAAGCCCCCCCCACCGCCCCCACCAAAAACTCCTGCCCTGGCCACACTCTCCAGCAGGACGTCCCCACACCCAGCAAGACAGCCCGGTGAGGACAGAAGGCTCTGCTCCGTCTGATGTCACTAATGGAGAAGTCAGAGGGATTGAAGCCACTGTTTCCAAGGCATTCCAAGAATTTTAACAAATCTCGGTAAGCAGATCAATAAAATGGAGGCCACTCCAGAGGTTTGGGTCTTCCCAGAGCAAAGCCTTGCCAGGAGGTAACTGGGTGGCTGCACAAGGTAGCTGGCGAAGGGTGCAGAGCAGGTCAGGGAGCCTTCGCCAGGACAGAGCTCCCCACCCTGGACCAAGCACAGGAATCAACCTTGGGATCAATGTCTTGGGAAAATGCAGATCTCGGTTCACCTGGGTGAGGCCTGAGAGTCTGCTTTTCTATCAAGTGCCCAGATGGTGCAGGTGTCATGCTGGTCCCAGGGACTCCTCTTTGACCATGCAGGTGGCCCGTGTGGAGGGGAAAGGCCACCCCACCCTCCTGTCCCCACACGAGAAGGGGACCAGCTCTCATGGCCTTGGGGCTCCATGGAAACATTCTATTTTCAGGACAACAAAGCACACAGCCATAAGCCAATAAATCTCAGCTCATTGTGCAAGTTAGAAAACATACACATTCTAATTTTATGATTTATGAAAATGTTACGTTTGATTTATGTTAAAACTGGGTCAGTAGGTTGCCTGCTTGACTGTGGGCAGCTGGGGAAGACACCAACTGCGGTCCATTCTTTAAAGGGAATATTAAATCAGACTTAAAACTCAGAAGTTGGTGGAATGTGGTCTAACATTTGCTTCACAAACTCTATTGTCGGTGAGCCGAGAGCCACAACACAGACAGAGCCTAAACATTCTGCTTGACACGGAACCGTAGACAACAATGGTTTCCATGAAGGTTTGGTTGCATGCCAGTTCCTAGTGAAAATTAACGAGGAAGAAAAGTCATCCGAACAGTAATGACAAGAGGTTTCTAAGGGCCAGAGCTTGTAATTAATAGGACAGAAGATACAGAGGAAAAGACAAACAATGAGAAATGAAAATGACAGACTATGTTTTTAGGGTTAGAGATCACAGACAAAAAATAAAACTATTCTTGTACAGAGAAAACAAAACTTTTTAAAAAGAGAAAGCAAAGAATCGGCTGCTTGCCATCAAAAACCATCCCAAAATACTCTGTAGAAACTAAGTGTGGCTACTTTGCAACTTTGCACCAAATGAGCTCCTAAGGTTCACTGCAAAGTTGCTAATCCCCCTTCCTCCGTGTCAACTAGCTCTTTCATTTTATTGCCATGATGATTAGCAAGTCCCCAAAATAGGACAGGGTGGTTTCCCTATTACTCACAGTATCTATTCAGTGAGTCTCTCAAGGTTCAAAGCACACACCTTCCACCAGTCTTTCCTTGTTGCAATGTCAATTTAATTTAAAAGGGGGGGGGGGCTTTACTTTAATGGATAGGAATAAACAATTCAAATGGAAACCTCAAGCTATTAAAGGAGAGAGAACACAGTGCTCAGGACCAGCCGCTCTGCGGTAAGATGAGACTTCTCACACTCGGCCTGGCATGACTGATACGACCTTCTCTGAGTCAACTGGTAACACATAAAGACTCTTAAAAATATTTGACTCTTCAGGCACCTGGGTGGCTCAGTTGGTTAAGCGACTGCCTTTGGCTCAGGTTATGATCCTGGAGTCCCAGGATCAAGTCCCGCATCAGGATCCATGCTCAGCAGGGAATCTGCTTCTCCCTTTGACCCTTCCCTTCTCGTGCTTTTTCTCTCTCTCAAATAAATAAATAAAATCTTAAAAAAGAAAGAAAGAAAGAAAATATTTAGACTCTTTGATCCAGTAATTCCTCTTCTGCAGATCTGACGGAAATGATCTAAAATTTAGAAAAAGTGCCATCTGGAAGAGCAACAGCCACAGAGGCATCTTGGAAAAATATAGTAAGAATTACAGAGAGGCACCGAGGGGTCTGTCCTGTGTCGCTGTAGCTAAATGGGAGCTGCCTTTTCCAGAATCCCTCTCTTGGAGGGTCCCAGGTTAGAGCCAGCCATGAGGGGAGTGTGCCGGGATCAGGGAGTACAGTGGAGAAGCAGATAGGGTCAGGGCGGTTCCAGCTCCTGGGGTAGGTGCATGAGGAGCTCCAAGGGCAAGGGCGTGGGGTCTTCTGCACGCCATCCCAGGTCATCAAGGTAGAGAGAGGGTGGTGAGACACAGACTGAGCTTCAGCGCCACAGGGCTCTTTAGGCTCCAACTGCATTTTCCTCCTAACGACATGCCCAGCCAGGGGCAGAGACAATAGCCTTCCACAGACTTCTAACACCCACAAGTGCACAGGGTCAGATTCTCCTGGTAAATCCCTCTTCCACATGCCTCACTGTGACGGTGAATCTTCCATGTCAACATGACTAGACCACAGGATGCCTAGACAGTTGGTAAGACATCATTTCTGGGTGCGTCTATGGGGGTACTCCTGGGAAGATTAGCGTTTGAGTCAGTAGACTGAGTTAAGAAGACTGCCCTCATTAATACATATGGGCATCATCCAATCCACTGATGGCTTGAATAGAACAAAGAGGTGGAGGAAGGGCAAAGTCTCTGTTCGAGCTGGGGACACCCACCGCCTGCCCTCAGACACAGGCGCCCCTGGTTCTCAGGCCTTTGGACTCAGACTAAATGATACCACTGGCTATCCTGATTCTCCAGCTTGCGGATGGCAGGCAGATAAAGGGACTTCCTGGCTTCCATAATTGCATGATTATGGATATATAATACATCCTGTTGGCTCTGTCTCTCTGAAGAACCCTGACTAACACGCTCACCAAACCTTATGTGAGGCACAGAATGCATGCAAATGAGCATTCAGTAAACCCCAGGACAGCCCTCCATGGAATGTTAAACGCTTGTCACAACAGATGCTTACAAAGTATTTAAGGACACTTTTCCCATTAAATGGGGGAGAATATCAAGCTAAAATTTGAATTTAGGGGCACCTGGGTGGCTCAGTGAAGCATGTGCCTTCAGCTCAGGTCATGATCCCAGGGTCCTGGGATTGAGCCCCAGAGCAGGCTCTCTGCTCAGCGGGGAATCTGCTTCTCCCTTTTCTCCCCACTTATCCTCTCCGCTCCTGCTCTCTCTCACGATCTCTGTCTCTCTCTCTCAAATAAGTAAAACCTTTTAAAAAAATAAATAAAATTCTTTAGGATTATGCAGAGAAACAAAAGATCCCCCCCAAAAAACAAAATAATACTGATGGAAAAGAAAAAAGTAGGGAATCGACACCACCCAACTTGAAGACTTTCTATAAGACGAGAGTAATCATGACAGTGTGGCAAAAGAACAAATTGGCAAAAAATAAATAAACAGATCAAAGGAACAGAATAGAGGGCCCAGAAACAGATCTGCATAAATAGAGTGAACTGATCTCTGACAAAGGAGCAAAGAAAATGCAGTGGAGAAAATCTGGTCTTTTTGACAAATGGTGCTGGGAACAACTAGACATCCACACACAACAAGAAGAATCTAGACACAGACCTTGCCCAAAAAATTAACTGAAAATGGATCACAGACCTAAATGTACAATGCAAAACTACAATGAAAACTAAAAACAAAACAAAACAAAAAAAAACACTATAAAAGATCACATAGAATATTTCAATGACCTTGGGTACAGCGATGACTTTTCAGATACACAAGAAGCACAATCCGTGAAGGAAATAATTGATAAGCTGGACTTTGTTAAAATGAAAAACTTCTGTGAAAAACAATCTCAAGAGCACAAGAAGACAAGTCACAAACTGGGAGAAAATATTTGCAAAAGACACATCTGGTAAAGGACTGTTATCCAAAATATGCAAAGAACTCCTGAAACTCAACAATCAGAAAACAACTCAATTTAAAAAGGGGGCCAAAGACCTTACTAGACACCTCATGAGATGGGAAATAAACAAATGAAGAGAGGTTACACGTCATATGTCACCAGGGAAATGCTAGTTAAAATAACAATGAGATATACCACTCACTCCTATTTGAACGGCCAAAATCCAGAACACTGACAACACCAAATGTTGACAAGGATGTGGAGCAACAGGAACTCTCATTCATTGTAGAGGGAATGCAAAACGGTTCCACCACTTTGGAAGACAGTTTGTCAGTTTCTTATAAAACAAAACACATTCCAGAGCACCTGGGTGGCTCAGTCGGTTAAGCATCTGCCTTCGGCTCAGTTCATGATCCCAGGGTCCTGCTCTGCATGGAGCCTGCTTCTCCTTCTCCCTCTGTTCCTCCCCCCTGCTCATTCTCTGTCTCTCTCTCTCTCTCAAATAAATAAATAAAATATTTAAAAAAAAAAAAAGCATTCTTACTATACACAATCTAGCAATCACATGCCTAGGTACTTACCTGAAGGAGTTGAAAACTTATGTCTACACAAAAATCTGCACACAGCTGTTTACAGCAGCTTTATTCATAACTCCCAAAACTTAGAAGTAACTGAGATATCCTTCAGTAGGTGAACTGATAGATACACTGTAATACATCCAAACGATGCAATATTATTTAGGGCTAAAAAGATACGAGCTATCAAGCCACAAAACGACACGAGGGAAACGTAAGTACATATATTACTAAGTGGAAGAGGCCAATCTGAAAAGGCTACTGACTCTATGAGTCCAACTATATGATATACCGGAGGCAAACTATGGAAATGGTAAAAATCAGTGCTGCCAGGAGCTTGGGGGAGGCAATGACAAACAGGTGGAAGAGGGGATTTTTAGGGCAGTGACACTATTCTGTATGATAATTAGAACAGTAAATACATATCTTTATAAATTGTCCAAACCCATACAATAGACAAGACCAAGAGTGAACCCTACGTAAATTACAGACTTCGGATGATTAAGTGTTAATGTAGGTTCCTCAGTTGTAACCAAGGTACCACTCTGGTTGTGAGTGTTGATAAAGTGTTGATAAAGAGGCAATGTAAGGCGGGGATGACAAGTGGTAAATGGGGAACTTGTACCCTCTGCTCAATATTGCTGTGAACCCACAACTGCTGTAGAAAATAATCCATGAAAAACTGGGGCGCCTGGGTGGCTCAGATGGTTGAGCATCTGCCTTCAGCTCAAATCATGATCCCAGGGCCCTGGGATTGAGCCCTGAGTCGGGCTCTCTGCTCAGTGGGGAGCCTGCTTCTCCCTCTCCCTCTGTCCAGCACTCTGCCTACTTGTGCTCTCTCTCTCTGTCAAATAAATAAATAAAAATCTTAAAAAAAAAAAAGAAGAATCTATGAAAAAAATTAATTCTTTAAGAATTATTATAAATAGTAAGAATTAAACTCTAAATTCTTGATTTTTTTCCCTCCTTCAGTTAGGTTTTGAATATATCGTAAGAACTTTTTTCTCATTTAAAGAAGGCCTTGTCTTTTGTGTATATCCAACAGAATTGCGTATCTGGTATTACTCCATTTCACTGCTAAAAACAACTATCCAGCTATATTCCAAGAGAAAAGTCAAACTTCTTGGCCTGACCTGGCCACTGATCCTGCCAGCTGACCTCATCTTATGATCCTGACATAAGAATAACAGTAATAATGACATAATGACAATAATCATCATGATCCCTTTGACAGCTCTACACTCTTGCATGTGGTTCTCTTGGCCTAAAAACGCTCATCTTCTCACCATTTTTCATCTGAAGAAGAACCACTCACCAATGAAGGCTTCACTTGAACTTCCTTCATCCGAAGACCCACCTGACTCTCCAGTGGCATCAACTTCATCTTCCCAGGTACCCCCCAGCAGACTCGACTTGCATTCAGCCTCCCTGGCCAGACGGTATTGAATGAGTCCATCTCTCCAGCTGGAGGGCTTGTTAAAATTCACAGTGCTAGGCCCCACCCCTAGAGTGTCTGATTCAGTAGGTCTGGGGTGGGGCCCAAGAATGAGCATTTCTAACAAGTTCCCAGATGATGCTGATGGTGCTGATGCCGCCGGTCTGGGGACCACACTGTGAAAACAGCTGAGACCCTTGAAGGAGGTAGGGGGGACTGGGCTCTATTCATCAGAGCATCCCAAAGGCCCAAGAACAGTGCTTGGCACTCAGGAAGTGCTCAGAATTGGTTAAAGATATTTTTTATTTATTTCACTGTTTAAAATAATATGGCTAACATCACCAGGATGAAATAGAACATGATGAGAAGAGTTATACAAAATCTTACGACTATTTTCTTGTTCATACCTTTGTGAAATCTGGAAACCTTAATAAATGCAAGGTGAAAATGTCAAAAATCCAAGATTCCTTTTATTCATACTCTTTGTGAAAAGCTCTCCACATTTTACGTAACTGTTGTCCTTTCTCTGTTGCTCCGGGCAACAGGAAGTGAAGCCAGAAATAGGAGATGGACAGAGAACACTTGGCCGTTCTTTTGCTCCCAGCTTCTCAATGGTAAAAGCCTAGACCATTTTCCCAAATGCCCTGCTATATTTTGTCTTCTGTCCCTCCTCTCCTACCTGTACAATTACACGGCTGACTGGCAGTGCTGAATCCAGGAGCGGCTCTCAGGTAACCTGACCTTCAGGCTTATAAATTACCTTCCCCTGATAACAGCGACCATCACCTTCCCAGACATACCCTCAAGCCAGTTTGGGAGAAAGTTCTAGGAATCTAGACAAGAGAGAAAGCAATTCTTCTTGTGAAGGCTGAGAAGGTGTCCCGGC
Organism: Ursus americanus; assembly: GCF_024610735.1. NCBI lineage: Eukaryota > Metazoa > Chordata > Mammalia > Carnivora > Ursidae > Ursus > Ursus americanus. Next base: position 86,606,733 of record NC_142130.1, read on the forward strand.
ATGCATGATTTGAGAGAAGGGGGTACAGGGAGAAGGATTTTCCAGGGAAACAATGGAATCAAACACACGGAGGCGTTAAAACATATGGCATGTCCCAGCAACACCAGACATCTGCCCTATAGCTGAAATGTACCACGTGATAAGCGCCAGGACTGGGAAACAATTTGGGGTCAGACGGTGGAAGGTCTAAAATACCATGTCACAAACAGACTCTAGTCTGGATGCGGGAACGCCCGTCATAGAGGAGTGACAATGATCAGACCCACATGGTGCAGAAATGATTCTGGTGGCTGAAGGAGTGAGAAAAAGGTCTGGGGGGAGGTGTGCTCTGCTTTAGTGATAATCAAAGAAATGCCGAAACTGCAGAGGAAACAGGAAACAAACCAAAATTAGGAGAGGTGTGTCTTTATCAACCACCGAAGCAAAGGCCTTTTATTTTCTCTTCTCCTTCTCTCTCAGCTCATGTCAAAAGCAACTTAAGCGAGGTATATAACTAGTTGAAAACCAGACCTCTTCAGAGCAAGGGAGACAGGCAAGTGTTCCAAGATATGAACCTGGCCTTGAAGAGTTAAGAAAGACTTCGCCATGTATAGTTGTTGGTATCATCGGAGACTTGGCAGAAGAGCTCAGTTTACCTTGCTCTTTACTTAAAAGCCAAAGTCTTCAGAAATTCACCTTACCCCATAACAAAATTCAGGTGATTAAATGAGCACACTGGGTATAAAGAGGATGAAAACACACGCATCACATCAGTTATGCCATTTGTGAGGACAACCTTGGAAAATAAATCAATTAATTTCATTTACGCTTCAACTGCAATTATGTTTTATGTCCATACTTCTAGTCCCAAGATAGGGCAAGGCCTGCCGAACTTTGGAAACTCAGGCTTTTCTTTTAGAACAATTTTCTCAAAACATATAAAGAAGAGGCAGCAGATATAAAAAAGGAACTGATCCCTGGATGGCTGAGAAGAGAGGTTTTAATTATGCTTTAAGGTAAAGGTGATAATTGACTTACATTCTGACACATCTTAATGCCAAGCTCATACGCACAAAACAACTTAATTATCTAAGACTGTCAGGGAACGCACTATTCCACATATGTGAACTTACCACGCAACTAAAGCTTAGTATTTCCCAATGTCTACACTTTTTTTTTTTTTATTTCTTAAAATCTAGTTTGAAAGAGAAAGAAAGCACATGGTCAAATATATGACAGAACTTATACATCCAGCCAAGACAAAATAACAGGGTTCGGGTGTATACACCCTCCGGAAATAATTGTAAAAAAAGGTCAAAATAGGGGCGCCTGGGCGGCTCAGTTGGTTGAGTGTCTGACTCCTGATTTTAGCTCGGGTTGCGATCTTAGGGTTGTGAGATTGAGCCCCACATCCGGCTCCACGCCTCCCTCTCCCTCTACTCCCCACTCTCTCTAAGTAAAATAAAATAAATTCTTAAAAAAAAATAAAAAGTCAAAATATATGAAACAATGGTTCTGAGACACTGGAGAACAGGGGTGCAGAACAGTGACCCCCTAACAGACCAGATATAAACGAGAGGAGCCCTCCAGTACCCAGGAGAGGGAATCCGACTGGGGCCGCCCAGAGTGGAGGAGACAACACTCCGAGGGATTACCTGCCACCTTCCCACTGGAAATGAGCTTGCCAAAGAGCCTGCTGGACGCAGAACCACGTGTTTCTTGACGACAAATGGTTACCCGTATGACGTTATGCTCCAGCGCTGTGAAGACCACGGTGAAGAGCTGGAATGTCTTCTTCCCAGCACTGCTAAACTCAAAATCCAGGTGTGCCCTCATAATGACTTCTGATTTCCTCTCTTTCTAACAGGTTGTTGCCCCCCCAACATCAGCCCCCAGGTGATGTACTCTCATCACTGTTAGAGTTCATTGCATCTCCCATTTTTTCTGATTCCCAAACACCATGGCATGAGGGCAAGGGGGCAGACTCAGTGCAGGACCCACAGGCTCCAGAAGGACGCCAAGAGTGCCACTGGGACATGTGTGTTCACAGCTTGGCCTTCCCCACTCTCTGTGCTGTTCTGGGGAATACAGTCTGCCAGACAGGTGACCCCTGGCCCGGCCTCCAGGAGGCACGCAATGAAGAATTACTGGATTCATTCATTCGTTCATTAGTGAATGAATGAAATATGACTGAAAGTCTCAGGCAACAAGTATCTCCTTTTCCAAATTCATAATCGATTCACATTCAGGTCAACCGGGACAGACCAGTTAGACACACTTCGGTTCCGAGCGGGTTAACTGTGTGCTTCCTCACTAACAGCAAAAAACCACGGCTCCATCCAGAACGTCAAGCCACTGGCCTCTATTGAACCTGTTTGTAGAGGAACAGTGGAATCCACATTCCACCACGGGCAGCTTCAGACTTCAAACAGCCTTCATGTCTTTAAAGCCAACATCCAACTTCATTCAAGTTAGCCTTTGAAAGCACTTAGTCCTAGACTTTAAAGCCATAAGATAATGCAAAAGGTAAAAAAAGGGGTTTCTTCTGCAACCCCCTAGGAATGTAAAACTCTACAGATATGTGCCCATAAGGCCACTAAGTGCCTTGTCAATTAATGCAAACAAAACTGTAATTAATTCAGGGGAAATGATTGATTCAGTTGTCATACAGAAAGGACCAGTGGGAAGTTGGGAAGTCAGTCCCGGGTCACTCACACATCTCTACTCTACACTGAGCTAAAAATAAAGTAACTTCCACGCACAGAGCAACTCACAGATCAGTGACACACGTGACCAGGCAACTCCCATCCACAGTCCAGGAAGAGATGAGAAAAGTGGCCTGGGGTCTCTCAGCCCTCCTTCGCCTTGTAAACTCCTCGTCCGCCATCAAGACCCTTCTCACACGCCACCTCCTCCATGAAGCCTTCCTTCATTCTGTAAGGAAGCTTGGCTATACTGTCCTCTGTCATCGCACAGAACTTTATTCCCATCCCCACACCAGCGCTTGGTCCACGGTGGGGAAGTCGTTCCATCCACGTATCCGCATCTGGTCTGTCTAGCTCTGTAGCGGCCACACGCAGTCACTTGATAAACAAATGACCCTTGCCCCCTGTGACAAATTCATTTAAACATAGAAACTTCAGGGGCACCTGGGTGGCTCCCTCGGTTAATAATCCAACCTTTGATTTCGGCTCAGGTCATGATCGCAGGGTCATGGGATCAAGCCCTGCAACAGGCTCCACGCTCAGCGGGGAGTCTGCTTGAGACTCTCTCCCTCTCCCCCTGCCCCTTCTCACTCTCTCTCAAATACATAAATAAATCTTTTCTTAAAAAAAAATAAAATAAACACAGAAACTTCATCACTGCAGCTAACATTAAAATATTTACATTTTTCTCATCTCAAAAGTAACCGGTCTTCATTAAAAATCTAGAAAATACATCAAACTATAGGGAAAACAGTCCTTTACTATTGAAACTGGAAGTCTTTCAAGTCTATTTTTGGTATAAATATAGCCAAGTTAAGATCATATTATGCACATTATTAACATACCCTAAAACTGTCTCCATGTCATTAAAAAATTATTTAAATTATGTTCTATGGCTATTCTATCATTTACTTAACTATTTTGAGATAGAGACACTGAAGGGACTCCATTTTATTTTATTTTATTTTTTATTTATTTTCTTTTTTTGGAAGGGACTCCATTTTAGAAAGACTCCATTTCTGCTATTTCTCCGCTAGGCCCCATCTACTCATGTTCTGTAGTTCACCTTGCATCTGAATAAACCAAAGAAGCTATGTTCCCACTCCAAGGAGGAGGCAAGAAAGTTAATGATTCTCTGAGCTTCATCATAGGCCCCCACACACCAAATAACATCTAAGAAGAACCAGGTCCCGAACACGTTGGGACATTAGCTTCAAACAAACCTTGGTCGACACCAATGTCAGTACCTATTACGTTGATAATTGACAGAGTAACCCCTGACACTCACCCTTGATCAGACCCTCCCCTGGATGCCTGAAGGAATACGTACTCCGGACCCCTTTCCAAATAAACCCCTGCCCCCAAGCGATGGGGAGATTCTCTCTCCTTTCTTTCCCAAGCGTCCCAGACACTCTGTCTGCCACTCTCTATGACTTACACTAGTCAATAAACTCAGCCCTCACCTCCTCCTGCCTTGCGTGTGACTTCTCTCCTGCGGGAAGCCAAGGACCCTCCTGACTGGTCCTGAGGGATCCCCTCTGGGTCCTCAGACCCAGCCTGCCTACCTCATTTTCTTCATGTTTGGACACTTCGATGACTTCTAGTAGCTTGGAATGGGCAGTGTATGGGTAGATCTTTGCCCAAATCTCAGATTGCCTTATTAATTAAAGATCCACCATTTGGAAGTGAAGACACAGGAGCTCATGAATGGGCGGCCATCCTCATTATCTAGTCCTTACGAACCCCCCAAGCACCAGACAACAAAAAGGCCCAAGAGGTGATCATGTCACTAAGCCACACATATGCACTTGTGACCCTCTCCGTGAGCTGACACGCTATGCTGTGTTTCTCAAACAGGGCACTGGGGAGAGTTCGTGCACAGACCTACCTTAAGCTAACATGTGAAGGCATAAACTCCTTCTCTCCTTTTCTTCCAGATATCTCTCTTTCATATCCTCCTCCTGACTCCCTACTAATCGTTCAGAAGCCCTCCAGAGGTCAAATCAGAGTTTCATAACCTTGGCACTATTGGCATTCGGAGCTGGATAATTCCTTGCCCTGGGGAATGCAGGAGGGGTTCAGTGCATGGTGGGACATTTGGCAGCATCCCGGGCCCCCACCCGGTAGGCAACAGTAGCAAATCCCCACGCTGGGACAACCAAACTAATTCCAGACATCGCCAAATGTCTCCCAGAGGCAAGTTTAACTCCAGTTGAGAACCACTGATTAAATTAACCATTTAGTTATTGGATAATAAAGGCAGGGTATGGCCAACCAGGAGTGAGAATTTGGTCTCAACGACTTTGCAAACTATGATTGATAGTGTTCACCTGATGGCATGGCCACGGAAAAGGGCTGCAGTTTTGGGTGATGTCTGCCATGGGTGGGGAATGGGTATTTGCCACCTCCATTAATTTGCTGAAAACAGCCGGACAGGACATGGGGATTGGCTCAATGTTTACAACTTGCCTGTGAAGAGACCCAAGGCCATCTGCCCTTGACTCCATAAGAAAACTAACAAAAGACCTTAAACTCATTCTATTCTTTAAAATGCATTTGACTGCTAACATGCTACAAAATGATCCCTAAAAGGAACATAACCGACTAGTCATTAATTATAAACTTCCTATGCTGTTGGAGCAAGCTTTATGTTATCAAAGGCTGGTAAGAAATAGAGCTGACTCTACCCACACAGCCTCAAGAAGCTGGCAGTCCTGAATGCTAACCCCAAAACCATAATTTTCATGAAAGGAAATGGAACCACTTCTTTCTGCACCATGTCATCTATGTGCAAAGAGAGAGACAGAGAGAAGGCTCTCTCCAAAGCCACTGGTTGTACAAGAATATAAGGGCTAACGCAGACCAAGTCAAACTGACAGAGAAGAAAAGTGTGGGTTCCTTCTACTTCTGATTGTGAGCGGGGTCTCGATTCTCCACAGTGTAACCTTGCATAGTTACTAACCTCCCTGGGCCTCAGCCTCAGTCTCCCTCAGCTGGTAGAACGGGAATAAAATCGCACTAACACATTCTAGTGTTGTTAACCAAGACTATAGGCAGTAAGTCGTCCACCGATGTTAGCCGATGCTGTTGGATGCCAGCGCTATATTCAATCTAGAAAGCATCCACTAGCCTGTGTCATATTTGCCAGTAGCTTAGCAACGGATGGTATTGAGAAATCAGAAACCCAAAAGAGTCTCTCATTCGGAGCCTCCATATTCACAATCTCCTTTCCCCTTAGGACTGCAGTTTTCCCAAACCAAAGCTCATGCAGATCCAAATGGTTTCTTCTCCCTCCGCCAGCTCTCCTTGCTGGAGTTTAGGAAAACTGATCACGACACCCTGTCCCTCCCCGGCCCCCTGTCTGCCCCTACCTGATCGCTGACACAAAAATAAAATAAACTTGGTCCATTTAAAAATCACAACACAAATGACCAAGTCGATAGCAGATCCTGTCAGACTTTTCACGGTCCCAGATCAGTGATTCTAAGCAGAAGAGGTTAAGAAAATCCTTCTGTCTTCGATGGGTTTAAATGACCAAGTCGATAGCAGATCCTGTCAGACTTTTCACGGTCCCAGATCAGTGATTCTAAGCAGAAGAGGTTAAGAAAATCCTTCTGTCTTCGATGGGTTTAAAAGAGACAAATGAGGGGCGCCTGGGTGGCACAGAGGTTAAGCGCCTGCCTTCGGCTCAGGGCGTGATCCTGGCGTTATGGGATCGAGCCCCACATCAGGCTCCTCTGCTATGAGCCTGCTTCTTCCTCTCCCACTCCCCCTGCTTGTGTTCCCTCTCTCGCTGGCTGTCTTTCTGTCAAATAAATAAATAAAATCTTTTAAAAAAAAAAAGAGAGACAAATGAAAGAGAGAACCCATCCACTATAGTTCGTCGCTAAGGGAAACAAGCATACCGCCTGTGCTCCCCATTGCACCCATTATGTAAGGAGGCACCGGAAGGTAACATCCTAGTATGTTCCCGAAACAGAGGAGTGTCAACAAGGCGATCATGGGCCGTGGGGGAGAAGAGATGATAACCCCGACCATTTAATCAGCTGGTCCGAACGGGTCACCACATTTTTCCAAACTTAGAATACGGGCAGGAAAATCAACTGGGATTTTGTTGGCCCGACTTCTCTCTTCACTTTGGAAGGACTCGCTTTTCTTCTGTGTGAATAATCCCGGCAAGACAGGATCACAGAACCTTGGGTCTAGAAGATACTTGGCAATCATTACGTACACCATTTCTCAAGGTGTGGCCCAAGAATTACATGGGCACTTACTGAAAATGAAGATGGATGGGCTGGTGTTCAACAAACTTATTCCCTCTTCCTCTGGCCTATGTTTCTCAACCTCCTTTAAAGAGAAATGTGACCGTGTGACTTAATTCCAGCCGATGAAATGTGAGTGGAAAAAAACAGGTCCTCGTTCATAGAAGCCTTTGTGCTCTTTCTCTCCCCATGACTTGACGCACAGGAATATGGCAACAAGGGAGGGCACATGCTGGAGACGATAGAGCCACGGTGTAAAAGGAGACTGGGTCCTGAATCACATTTGTGTGAGAACTTTATGTGGATAAGAAATAAACTTCTGTTGGGCCAAGCCACTGTAATTTTGGATTTTCTTTCAGAAAGTTAGCCTTCCCTAGCTAATAATGCATAGATAGGGTCGTATCTTGAACATATCACATAAGAATCTAGAGGCTGTTAAAGAAGAAATTATTCTGACAGCTGTTAAAATGGTAAGGAAGACCATATTTAAAATTATCAATAGGAGTAGACTCTTAACTCTAGGGAACAAACTGAGGGTTGCTGGAGGGGAGGTGGGTGAGGGATGGGGTAACCAGGTGATGGGCATTAAGGAGGGCACGTGAGGGAATGAACCCTGGGTATTATAGGCACTAAATTCCACCCCTGAAACTACGAATACATTATATATTAACTAACTTGAATATAAATAAAATCTAAAAAGAGTGAAAAAAAATAGAGTTCCAATAGGGATATTGCAATAGGGGAGAGGGGTCAAACTCAAATACGACAAGGACAAGTGGGGATTTATAGCAAAGGATAAGCATGAGGGGGTCGATGGATAGAAAAATCAGTACAAGGAGACACCAAGAGGGACTCCTGCTAAACCGGCATAACAGGATTCTTGCTAAAGGCAGGCCCAAGATCGAAAAGGTGGGGGATGAGGAATTTGATCAGATACCAAGGGTGGGGATAACTTAGCAGGGTTCTTTGCAAAGACTGGGCTGGGCAGGCCGAAGAGAGAACGAGGGGCCAAGGTCCAGGCCTAGTCAAAACGAGAGCCCAATTAAAGAGAGCTGATTAAAGTCTGGTCCAGAGGGGAGACTTTGTCAAGGTAGGGCCCTGGAATTCTGCAGGTTAACAACCTCCTTGAGATGTGGGAAGGAAAATAAACTGAAGGGTGAGAAGCACCCTACAACAGCAGGCTACACAGGCAGATACTGAGAGAGCCAGGGCTAGAAGCCTCCAGTGATCAGTCGGGGTCAATGCAGTGTTTGAGTGAACAAATACACGAAACACCAAATTCAACTGTGTCTCTCTACATGTATGTTACCCAGGATTGAGAGCAACTTTTAACTACCTTCGAGCAATTTAAGCAGAAAGCATCCCTACCTAAAAGGTGGAAATCCTGGACTCTAACTCTTCGTGTCAGAGCTATACGTCTGAAGAACAAAGGAAAGAGTAGTATGGAAAGGAACGGGTTACACAAGAGACCAATGTGGGGCATGGCCGGGCCTGTCAGATTCCCCAACTGCCTGTAGTCATTGGGAGTAATTAGACCCTCCAATAATGGGCAAGGAATATGAACAGACATTTCAGGGACAGCTCCCCAGATGTTATAAAACCATGGGAAGTGGGGGGAGGCAACATTTTCTCACAAGACCCCCAACTTAGACAGCCACATGCCCCCACAGTCCAAACACTTCAGAACTGGGTTCAGAGTCTACTGACCATTCTTCTATATATATCCTCACCAGTTTACTGCTCTGCCCTTTGAAAAGGGAGTTGATTGCTTTGAAATTGGCTTTTCACAAATAATAATGCAGAGTTAAGCATTAATACCCCTTCAGTGCCCTCTTCTGCTTCCAGCCTCTTCCCCTGCCTTGCCAATTGGCCCGTTGAAGACCTAGTTGACCAGCAAGCCCTGCTTGGCCAGTTTATTTACTTCTAAAGTATATATTTTTATATTTAAGATTTTATTCATTTATTTGACAGAGAGAGAGCACAAGCACAGAGAGCAACAGAGGGAGAGGGAGAAGCAGACTCCCCACTGAGCTAGGAGCCCAATGCAGGGTTCGATCCCAGCACCCTGGGATCATGACCTGAGTCAGAGGCAGATACTTAACCAACTGAGCCACCCAGATGCCCTGCTTGACCAGTTTAAATATCCTCTTGTAAGAAATTCACCTGACCCACCACCACCACCGCTGGAATAAAATCCCCAGAAATTAGACTCTTGTGGTCCAAGTTGTGAATCTCTTTCAGCTCTCAAAGTATAATTTCTGACATGCTTATTTGGGACAAAAAAGGAAAAAAAAAAACTCTATTGCATTGCCATGGTTTCTCCATTGAGCCCTGAATTATTATGGTTTTCCAAGTTTTCATTCTCCAGTAGATTAACAGTATTCCTACCCCTCTTGCAAATCCCTAAAATACTAGGATTTGGAAATCACTGAAGGCCACATAAATCTGACCCGTTATGTAACACAAAACATCAGACAGAGCTGGCTCCCATGCAAGTCATTTACAACGTATTTCAAGACAGCTGACCTCATGCAGTGCCACCTCCCAAAACGCCAAAGAGAAGCCGCGGTCTGTAAGCCATTCATCCCTGGACCCTCCTCGGTCTCAAATTAAAATAGCCGGGAGGAGAGAAATTGATGAGATTTCATTAAGTGAAAAAATTCAGGAAAATCAATCCTAACCCCTTTAGCTCCCAGCAACAGGACCTGTGTTGATACAGACAGTGTTCAAGACACCGCAGCAGAAATTACAACAGCGGCTGTCACACGGCTTTAATACAGTCTCTTAAGCAGAGGCACACAATTAAGAATTTGTGTTGGCTCTTCTTGCTCTGCGAAAGCATAGCGCTGACAGCCTGCAACAGCACAGGAAAACAGTAACTGAGGAATACAGCTGCCTGATTTAAAAGTAATACGTCCAGAAAAGCAGGCTTCTACGGAATTCCTTACTGCATTAAATTCCAAAGGAGGAGTGAAATGTATCTACAATGCCAGAATGGTTTTAAAGCACAGGGGTCACGACGAATGAATTTCATGCTCATGCTCTGGGAATTTACAAGGAAAAAATTCAGGATAGATGACTAATTGCTACAATGTTAATGGCATATTTACATTCCCCACAAGCACCAAGGTGAAATTTATCGGCTTGAGGAAAATGAGACTGGACCGTTTATCGGAACCTCAGATAAATAATGATCCAATATCCGAATTAACTGGAGTCTGCCATTAAATATTTAACAATAAAAAAGTGTATGTCAGCAACCCTTTCTAAAAATAAGAGAACACTTATTCAACTCCTGCTTTTGCTATAGACAATTTTATGATCAGTAACAACTAGGTAATATTTCTGTGGGAAATGTCACCTAGCATATGGAATGCATCAAATGTCACAGGCTAATGTGAGAAACAGTCTATGGTGATGAATGGATCTTGACTTTGAGCAAAACACTTAAACTCCAGGGCCTCAGTTTCTTAATCTGTAAAATAAAGGATCTAAATTCATTTTATCACTATGCCCCTGCTGGCTTGAACATTCTGTAATGCCACAACAGGCCTTACTGTGGTGAGTACAAGTGTCTTCTAGAATGTTCTTTTACCACAGCTCTATTATATTGCATTTTGGTTTTGCGGAAGGAGGGGGCAATGCTTGCTCCAGAAGACTCCTCATGGAAGGGGAAAATTTTGTGGAAAATGGTCTAGTAAATCAAGGATATGTTCTGAATGTTGTCTACAATTCCAGTTACTGGAGACTCAGACCTATAGCAGCTACATAGAATCCTGACTCCTGTCACACGTGATGGCCCCTCACTACCTCCCTGGCAGAGACTTCAGACACTCAAACTCCTGGCGACACCCAAAAGTGTGTTCTCTTCCTAAGAGATCTACCATATCCCAAATCCTTCTAAAAAATCCAAGAGTTGACACCACCATCCATTACTTCCTGAGTTGGCATATATCCACTGAATTTATCAATTAGCCTTACCCGACCCAGGGAAACAAAGGCAGCCAGGGAAAGGAGGGCAACAGAAGAGAGACTGGAGGTTTGCTGGTTGCATTTTTGGTTTGAGTTTTGGGGAGGGTAGCTTCAGGAGGATTTTTTTGTTGCTATTTTGTTTTTTAAACTAACTCTGCACAATTCCTGCCGCTAAAGATTATAAGCAACCTCTTGCGGTTATCTCGTGAAGACTGGGATGTAAGTTCTGGCTAGCCCATGCATCATGACCCAGACACCCACTCCAGGGGCAGAGGCGGCGTGCACCAAGACATCTGTCCCTACCATGCACTGTGCTCACTTGCCTGGAGCTCACTGGGCCAGCAGTGGAAGCTTGCATACGGGCTTTCATGGCAGAACCGCACAGCATGACCAAGTGCAAGACAATGGGTCCTACTGGGTGAAGACCAGGGAGCGCCCAAGTATGACTGAGAAAAATGCAGAGAAGAAACACGGAGCGTCCCCGACATACCAATGAAAGGTATGCATTCACCAAAGTTGGGACGTGGGACAAGGAAGGCCTTCCGCTCCAGTGACGGGCTTCACCACAGCACCTGGCCCGCTCTCAGCCAGACCATCAAAGCCCTTTCCGTCCAGAATGTTACAGACGTGCTGCATATCTTCGACGAAAAATGCTAAAAACAGAAAAGTTGCAAGGCTTGCAGTCAAATTAAAGCAAAACAATAAAGTTCAAAAGGAAATACCTTATTCATTGTAAAAGCTGGTGCTTGAGGAAAAGCAGATTGAATCAGAAGAAAATACAGTGGCCAGAGTCATTCTTGGAAATTCTGGAGTGGGCCTGAGACCTATGGCCTGATTTATTATTAAGAATTTCAGGTGAAGGGGCGTCTGGGTGGCTCAGTCGGTTAAACGTCTGCCTTCGGCTCAGGTCATGATCCCAGGGTCCTGGGATCGAATCCTGCATCTGGCTCCCTGCTCAGCAGGGAGCTTGCTTCTCCCTCTCCTCCCCGCTTGTTCTCTCTGTCACTATCTCTGTCTCTCTCTCAAATAGATAAATTTTTTAAAATCTTAAAAAAAAAAAAAAAAGAATTTCAGGTTAAGAAAATGATACCAATACTGCCCTGAACCTTTATAAACCACGATTTTTAGAGAAATTGTGGATTCTTAATAGGACGCTAAGAAAGAAAGAAAAGCAAGCAGAAGGGGAAAAGAGAAGAGAAAATGAGAAAAGAGCAGAGAAGATGGAGCGAGCAGCGAAAGAGGAAAGAAAAGTTCCTAAAGTCACTGAAAAGGAATTGGACACGGAGAAAGAATGTGAGGATGAGCTGTTAAAAACTGAGCTGTGGGATCAGAGGTAACGGAGAGGGGTAAACCGGATGGAAGTAAAGAGACTCTGGCTCATGCTTCCCTGCAGCAGCCATGGGAACAGCAGTCGGATGACTGTTCACCTGAGAAACGAGGAGATGGGCAGTGGTCCGGCATGAGCACTGTATCAGTCAGGGCTCTCCAGAGATACAGGAAAAATAGCTTTTTAATTTTTAGAAATAAAAAAAAACTTGTGTGTATATGTCGATCTATATATTCAGAACATATACCTAGATATATAGATACACACACAGAGATTTATTAAGGAATTGGTTCACACAGTTACGAAGGCTGATGAGGCCAAGATCTGCCACTGACAAGCTAAAGCCCCAAGACAGCGGAGGGTATAGTTCCAGTCAAGGCCAAAGGCAGGAAAAGTCAAAGTCCCACTTTGAAGGTAGTCAGGGAGGAGGAATTTCCCCAAACAAACGCTTTGGGAGAGGTCTGTTTTTTTGTTCTATTCAGCTCTTTAACTGATTGGACAAGGCCCACCCATATTAGGTAGGCAATCTGCCTTATTCGGCCCATCCATTCATAAACATCCTCAGGGGCACCTGGGAGCTCTGACTGGCTGAGCATCAACTCTTGGTTTCGGCTCCAGTCGTGATCTCGGGCTCCACGCCCAGCACAGAGTCTGCTTCAATGAGTCTCTCTCCCTCTCCCTCTGGTCCGCACCCTGTACTCTCTCTCTCTCTCTCTCTCAAATAAATAAATCTTTAAGAAAAAAAAGTGCTCAGAGAAACACTCAGAAAAACATTTGGATCAAATATCTGGGCACCAGGTAAGCCAGGTAAGTTGATATGTAAAATTAACCATCACGACACTGAAAGCGTAACAGACCCCAGTATAAACACACAAGAAACACTGGTCACTACTAAAACATCCTGGCCAAGGTCAGAGGCTAGAATCGAAGTCAGAAGCACGGTGTAGAGCAGCCCAAGGACAGAGCCAACCATGGCGGTGTTTGGCAACCTTCACTCCCAACTCCACCTCCAGCGTGAGGGTACAACTGCCCCATCACTCAGGACTCCACATTCAGAACTGCGGCAGCTCTCAGAGGGTGCAGACAACTAAGACAAGACGGGCTGGAAAATCCCCAAATTCTGGCCATGAGTTTTTGGGGTCGGAGAGTCCAACTCTATCCAGTTGAGTCCCCGGCCTCCACTCCTGAAGATCCCTATGACCAAGGTACTTGACCACCCCCTGCCTCAGTTTCCCCATTTGCAACAGCGAGTGTGCTCATCGCATCCACCTACGTGGCTTGTTCCGGGGAGTAAATGAAGCAATGGACGGTCAGGATTTGATCCAGCGCCAGGCACACAGTAGATGCTCCAAAAATAAATAAATAAATAAATAAATAGCCGCAGTTTTGATTCTCATTAACCACTAGCTCTCTCCACAAAGTTTCCACTCAGAAAAATACCAGGTACTTCCCACAGAGAAAGCTGCCTGGCGACTGTCACAGCTCCCTCTCTGTCTTGGGCACGGCTGGGTCTGGCATCAGGACGACATACTACATGAAGTACAGGGGGGCTCCCACAGATGGCCAAGAGCAAGCGGGAAGTACTCACACGTGGGCATAACTGGATGAGGCAGAAACACCAACGTCCGGGGGACTACGACGAAGAAGGAAGGTGCGTGGGGCCTGGGGGGGGGGTCTTCCTTTGGGCTACCGGTCTGGTAAGGGGCCCCCCCAACGTCTCTGTCATCAACAAGACGGCCTCTCTCCTACTCCAGAGAACAAGTCCCAGACGCTTGTCCAGGGAAGTTCCCTGATGTTCTGTAGGAAGCAGGTCCTGTGCGACCACGGCAGCTCTCCTTTCCGTCCTGCCATGAGGAAGCGCTGCTCTTTCTCGGGGGTGCCCTGCTTCCCGCCCAGATCCAAGTTCCTTCGAGGCAGAACGCGCACTTTCCACCTCTTGCTTCCAGGGCCTTTCCGAAGTGCAGAGCACACAGCAGGACCCACGCGGAGGCCTCTCCCTCCTTGGGAGCCCAGGAAAACAGTCCTTGGGGGGCTTCAGGCATCATCCGAGGGCACCTCACCAATCCAGAAGTCAATTAAGCTAAGATGCTAAACTGAGAACTTGAGAGGAAGAGGGCGCGTGCAAGACGGACAGGCTGAGGCCCCACGTGCTGGCAGAGCTCATCACCTGCATTACACCAGGCGCTGATCTGCAGCTCCGAGGTGAGCACAGATCAGGCCTCGAGCGCCAGCCACGCCCGTCAAGTGGGCCACAGGCATTCCGCCACCAGCCATCCCACGTGCCGCTGTCCGGGCCGCCCGGCCACGGACACAGCCCGCCGAAGGGACCGGCATGCTAGGCGACTCCAATGGCCAAAGAGCAGGCTGCATTTAGTAAATCATATTGTTCTCATGAATTTTTTAATTCAAATAATTCACTCCACATTACTTTAATAAAAAAAATAGTACTGTGTATAGGGAAGTTAGCCAAGTCTATACATGGTTGAATAATCCAATTCAAGTGACCTTGATAATTTCAACGTGAAGGGGGAAAGTGAGGGGAGCTGGTGAAAAGCACCAGGCGTTAAGTGGAGTTCAGAGAAAGGAATGATCAAGGAGGCTTGGGAGGGGTGGGGGGATGGCTTCTGAGGATTAACCGGAGGGGGCTGCTGAGGACTCTCCTGGAGGAACAGACAAGCTCCAAAATCTCCGGGCAGAAATGGGGGAATGAGGCAACTTGCTCATCGGGAAAAGGTTGGACAATCAGGCTAACGCCAGACTCCAGGAAAGCTCAACGTGTGTGTGTGTGTGTGTGTGGTGTGTCTGTGTGGTGTGTCTGTGTGAGAGAGAGGGAAACAGAGACAGAGAGACAGAGGGATACAAGAGTCAGGGTTTAGGAAGACAGACTTCAAAGGGCATTTCAAGGAAAATTTAAGGACTCAATAAGTGAATAGGTAATAAAAGGACAAAAACAGATGTCAACACTGGATAAAACTCTGGTGGCTGGAAGACTAGTGGTTATGCTAATAGATATCTGGGAGTTGGAAGAGGAGAAATGGTGAGTCTGGTTTCAAGTTGAAGTTCCCAGATCAGTGAGTCGCTCTATGGAGGGCGCATCCTAAGGGGACCCCCAATGACCCTCGCCCCTGTACAACCCCCCGCCTCAATTGCGGGCAGGGCCTATGAGTTGAATTTAAACAATGGAATAGAGCAAGGGCAGTGGGATGTCACCCCCTGATTACCTTTCATTATAGGAGATTCTGTCTTAGCACGCAGGACCTTAAAAAGCAAAGTGCCAGGCTGTGAACGGCCTCTAGCGGGGGCCACGTGGCAGGAAGTGAGGATGGCTGCTAGGAGGTGAGGGTGGCCTCCAGCGAAGAGCCAGCAAGAATCCAGGACCCTCAGTCCCACCACCATAAGGAAAGGAATTCTGCCCACAATGCGAATGAACTTGGAGGCTGGTTCTTCCCTGGGCCAGCCTCCAGATGAGAATGCAGCCAGCCAACACCTTGACTATAGCCTTAAGACCCTCTACACTGTGCCCAGACTCCTGACTCACAGAGCGGTGAGATCGTAAATGTGTGTTAAGACCCTAAGTTTGTGTTTACTTGTTGCACATCTCTCAGAAACTGGAGTGATTGGGCTGAAGTTCAGGACAGAGGTCAGGTGTGGACCTGTGTCCATAACATGGTAGGTGAGGGCCCGCATGCTGGAAGCAAATGCCTGGGATTTACCCCAGCACTTCCTAGCTGGGTGGCTATGGGCACCCATACCCCAATTTCTCCATTCAAAAAATGGAAAAAATAATGGTACCCTTGGCCCAAGGTTGCTACTGATGATTACCTTACCAAGTAACTTCTTAGTAGTTAGAACAATACCTGCTCCAGAGTAAACGCTGTTGGGGGAGAGGGGCTGGGTTAAGTCCTCAAAGGCAGAAAGTGCTGGGGTGCCTGGGTGGCTCAGTGGGTTAAGCATCTAACTTCAGCTCAGGTCATGATCTCGGGGTCCTGAGATCAAGCCCCAGGTCAGGCTCCAAGCTCAGCAGGGAGTCTGCTTCTCCCTCTCCCTCTCTCCCTGCTCATGCTCCCTCTCTCAAATGAATAAATAAAATCTAAAAAAAAAAGGGGGGGGGGAGGAATATGCTAAGAAAGGCAAAGCAAAAGGCAAAGCCATGAGCAAGGGGGAAGGAAAGATGGGCAAGAGCAAAGTCAGAGTCAGACAGAGCGTGGCCAGGAGGGTAAACACAGTCACAGTCCAAAGCCTCACTCATCGAGGCCAAGGCAGAGTGTTGGTAGAAAGAGATCAAGAAGTATCAGGGAAAGGAGCAGCCGTAGAATGAAGGAATTTCCAGAGGTTAAAACAGAAATAGCCCAGGGCACTAGGGTGGCCCAGTCGGCTGAGTGTCCAAATCTTGATTTCCGCTCAGGTCAAGATCTCTGGGTGGTGGAATCAAACCTCGAGTCAGGCTCCACACTCAGGGTGGAGCCTGCTTGAGCTTCTTTCCCTCTGCCCCTCCCCTGACTCGCACATACTCTCTCTCTCAAATAAATAAATAAAATCTTAAAAAAAAAAAATTAGCCCAAAAGGGTGGGGGCGGGCGGGATTAACTGTCCTCTGAGACTGAATGACCTGGCCCACCTTACCTGGCCTCCTCGCTCAGACACACTGGGTTGCTCCCCCTCAGAACCTCCACACCAGCTCCTACCATCTACTCCCAGAATGCCCTTCCTTCAAACCCACACTTCTCCCTGGTGTTTGCCCAGAAGCCCCTTCTCATCAGGGCAGTCCTGACCGACATATTTAAAAGTGCCTTGTGCCCTGCTATCCTTTTATCTACAGCATCCAGCCCCGTTCTGCCACTCGACAAGATTTAGTATTTGTTACGTCACAAGCTTCACAAAGACAGATTTCTGTCCATAGTTTCTGCTGATAAATTCCAAAGGTTTAGAACAGGCCATAGCTCATAACAGATACTTAGAGCCATGACAAGTAAATGCAACATATAATTCGGAACTAGATCCTTTGGCTGATAAAGGACATTATGAGAACAGGCACACTCTGGCTGGGGTCTTGAGGATTAGGGGGTAGTCACGTGTACATGTTGATTTCCTGACGTTGTCGTGGTGGTAGGAAAGATGGCTAAGAATTCCAGGATGGCGGGTAACGTACTCAAGAGGCTCCAGGGAGGGGAGGGAGGAGGGTGGAGGAGAAAGCACTCTTGGACTATACTTCCCAACTTTCTGTGACTGCTTCAATTTTTTTTTTTTTTAGCATTGTTAAAAATTAAAAAAAAACAAAAACCTTGTCTTGAAGGTAATAACCAAAAAAAAAAAAAAAAAAAAAAAAAAAAACCTAAAAAGATACTCATCGCTTTATTATAAACGATTATTTCTGGAGAGGGCAATGAAATTGATGGGGAAACAGAGAAGGAGAGGAACTTTCATTTTTACTCTGTGTGGTTTCTACAAAAAACATGTCATCTTTATATGATATTTAAATAATAATAAAATATTTGGGGGAAAAAAGGTTGGTCCACAGAAATGACACGTACCCTGGACCACAGTCCTCAGTGAAAACCCCAGACCCCAAGCAAAGACGACAGTCGCTCTCCTCTCTTTTCTGAGTCTTCCAGATGCTCTCCAATAAACTCTGTATCTCCAGTAAACTCTGTTCTCACCGCCCCTCACCTCCCATTTGATTTCTATCCTGCATAAATCCAAGGACCCTCTTGGCTGGTCCTGTGGGACCCCCTCTGGGTCCTCGGACTCGGCAGCCTGTGTCACCACCACTTCCCAGGGCCACCGCACACACAGACAGGGCAAGACCTGGTGACAGGTGAGGTGGCGGCAGCCTCCCTGACCATCTGGTGAGGACAAGCTTCCTTCAGCCCCTGTTCCCACGTCCGCCTGTGGCCCCAGACAAAGGGACTTTGCCAGCGAAACTGGCAGCATCTGCTGGGCTTGGAAGATTCTCTTTGAGATAAGATGACAAAATTGACAAATGTTTCACACTGTATTTACCATTTTTTTGACTGCAAAGAACTTTGCAATTTACTGAAGTTGATCAGCCTCCAATTTTTAAAAAATGTTTTACTATGGTGATTTTTATGATGGTTACATAATCCCCATGTACCCATAACACAACTTCAACTATTCAATCCTGTTTCACTACAACCCTCCCATACTAGATTCTTTATGTTGGGGAAAATCTCAGATATCATATTATGCCATCCATAAATACTTAATATATTGCTAAAAGACAGGGACCTTTCTCTTAAACATCAACACAGCACCTTTTTACACCAAAAATTCCTCTCTGCTACATATTATCCATTTAGTTTCTAAACGTCTCTGATATTCTCTCTCTCTTTCTCTCCCTCTCTCTCTCTCTCTCACACACACACACACACACACACAGAGTGGGTCTGTTCAAATCAAAATCTATACAGGATCCATACACTGCATTCTGCTAACTGACTCCTGGGTTCCTTTATTCGGGACTTCCTCCTCTTCCTCTTTTTCTTTCCTTTGCATTTCAGTGGCCCCTGCGGAGTTAAATGTCTCTGCCATGTAAGGTGCTCCTCTGTCCCTCCCTTCCTCTGACTCCCCTAATGTCCTCTCTGGTCATCTTTTTAAAAACTATTTTGTCTGTAACTCCTGGACACACGTAGGACAGTGTTACTCGATGCTCAGGCTCCAGCAGGGGTCCTGACGAGGAGGAGGTAAGAGCTCCCCAACCCCCACCGCCAAGAGCTCTGCCAATCACACCAGCAACCGACACAGAAAGCAAAAGCGCATGGAAAAACACCCCTGAGGGCATCGCTCTGCAATTAGCCATGACTTGGGTGAATCGCTGTCCTTCTTGGGCCTTACTTTCCTCATCTTTAAAATTCGAAGATGAGGGTCACCTGGGTGGCTCAGTTGGTTGAGCGTCCGACTCTTGGTTTCGGCTCAGATCATGAGCTTAGGGTCCTGGGATTGAGCCCTACGTCAGGCTCTGTGCTCAGCGTGGAGTCTGCTGGAGATTCTCTCCATCTCCCTCTCCCTCTGCTCCTCCCCCTGCTCTCTTGTGCTCTTTCTCTCTAAAATAAATAAATAAAATCTTTAAGCTATGAAAATGAACAACATAATGAGGCACTGACTTAACTGGGCATTTAGTGCCCAAAGATCCTTCAAGAGTCCTTCCAGCCAAGTCTGTGATTTTAAGTCTCAAGCTCACACAATGCGTTAGCAAAGAACACCCCCCTCCTTTGTTGAGGGGGGGGAAGATTTCATAAATGGGACAATAACGACAAAGAAACTAAGATCATAAATGCTGATTATAAACAAAACTTCAGTCATCAACATAATCCCAATTTGAATAACACGTTACTGTTTCCAATCTGAGCCACGCTGATGGATAAATGATAAAGGATGGTACAGAAGATTAACGGTAGCATCTTGCAGATGTGGGTGTTTCTAGACCAGTGGTTCCTAACAGGGGAGATGTCACGCCCCTCTCCCCAGGGATATTTGGCGACATCTGGCGACACTCTGGGTGTCACAGCCGGGGCAGTGTGCTGTCACAGAGGCCCCGGAGGCTGCTAACTATCCCACAGGGCAACGTGCTCCACGAAGAGGCATCCAGCTTAAAGTGCCAGCAGCTCTGAGGTTGAGAAACCCTGAGAGAATCTCCTAGTTACCCAAGCGAAACCAAGCCCCGTGCTCGGGGTTTCAGGGGGAGGCTACTAATGTCTAAAACCACAGGATACACACCCTGGGTTACAAGCCTCCGCACCGCAGACAACTCCCATGCAGGAGGTTTGATCAGAGACAGTCTTGGTTTGGTTTGGTTTGGTTTGGTTTGGTTATCAAGATAAACCCGAACACCTATTTCTGAATCGGAACGCTTCCCTCAACCTAGTCCTCTTGGGAAATTACTTAGAAGACATGGCCCAACTGAAGAATTTACCATGTGACGTAGACTTATCTCAGAATGACAGCACATGCGCTGTGGCAGCCTCGTGCCATGAGGCACGAATGACCTGGCGATGCCTTGGCTCGAAAGGAAGTGACAGGCAATGAAGAGGCCAGTGAGTAAGAGAGAGAGTTCCAGTGGCCCCCAGTACCATGATGAGACTAGAGCAGTGTAATGGGAGCAGAGGATGGGCTTGGGAACATTGTGTGCTGAGGGGGGGCTACTTCATATTGGATGCTCTGGGAGGCTTGTCTGGGGAGGGGACATCTGAGCAGAGTCCTGCAGGAAGTAAAGGACTGACTGGGTGAGCTAGAAGAAGAGTATCCCTGGCGTGCAGGAGGAAGGCCTGAGGCTGGCTGTATTCTAGTCCCAGAAAGGTGGTGTGGGAAGGACCCGAAGTTAAGAGGAAATGAGGTGGGGGCAGGAGGAGCGGACAAATCACTTGAGGTCTTGCAGCCATGTGGGGAGTCTGGTTTTCAAACCCGTGGTAGTAGAAAGCCATTGGACGTTCCAAACAAAGGAGTAATGAGATTAGAGTGTTGTTTAGATCCCTCTGACTACACTGTGGAGAGTGGACACCATGCCGACAAGAATGGAAGTAGAAACCAACTGAGAGGGGCGCCTGGGTGACTCAGTCGGTTAAGCGTCTGCCTTCAGCTCAGGTCATGGTCTCAGGGTCCTGGGATCGAGTCCCACGTTGGGCTCCCTGCTCAGCGGGGAGCCTGCTTCTCCCCCTGCCTGCCACTTCCCCTGCTTGTGCTCTCTCTTTCCCTCTCTCTCTGACAAATAAATAAATAAAATCTTAGAAAAAGAAAAAAGAAACCAACTGAGATGTAATTGCATTAAGAATTTTACTGAAAATCAGGGGTACCTGGGTGGCACAGCGGTTAAGCGTCTGCCTTTGGCTCAGGGCGTGATCCCAGCGTTATGGGATCGAGCCCCACATCAGGCTCCTCCGCTATGAGCCTGCTTCTTCCTCTCCCACTCCCCCTGCTTGTGTTCCCTCTCTCTCGCTGGCTGTCTCTGTCTCTGTCGAATAAATAAATAAAATCTTTAAAAAAAAAAAAAAAGAATTTTACTGAAAATCAAAACCACCCAAAAAGAGAGACTTGCCACTGAGGAAGATTTTCCAAAGAACATGCCCCAGACTATAAGTGCTATTTCCAAAGAAGAGGCCCCAAATCCCTGACCAGGGGGTGTCTCTTTCAAATAAGTGCTGGGCAGTGCTGCTTCCCCCTCCCATCACATGACCCCTTTCAAAAGATGTTTCCACATCAGCCTCTTTACCTCACACAGAGCCAATGTCCCCCACCAGGGGGCGTCGAAGAGCACCCACCACCACCAACTCTCTGAGAAGCCTAGACATGGCGCCTGGTAGGCAAGGATCTCCAACACCAAAGGAATAACAAATAAAAGCTCAGATCTGCCTGAAAATGAATCCTCAAGTCAACTGGAGCCAAAGGGGGGAGCAGTAGAGAAAGTGAGGCTCAGGCTCTGAGCCTGGGAAACCATTACCTTCCCCCTCTTTCTCCTGGGGGTGCTTTTCCTCAGACTCATTATTCTTGGCCATATCTGCCATATAATCCACGGGGGCCAGCATGGGGGTGGGTCTACAAAATGAGGAGGTTTCTCAGCCTGTTTTAAGCATAAGCTCCAGGCCAACCTGACACCAGGACAAAAAGGGTCGTGCCCCTGGTCTACTGCAGGGAATCACCGTACGGACTGAGTGAAAAGCACAGTCTGTACTCAGGGGTCTGTCTCCTCCTCTCTCCCCTGACCAACCCCGGGCAGTCATGGGGGGCTAGCCTGTGAAGAGTTGGAGGACCCTCTGTCCTAGTCCTTAGCTTATTATCTCTGTCTCCCACAGAAAGCACCTAACAAGGCAGGAAGGAAGCGAGATGCCACAATCGATGCACAGATTCGGAAGCGCTCTGGCAAGAACTAATTCAGACATCAGCACATCTTGAGAGGTCCCCTGCCTGCCCAGACGTACGCTTCCTACTTCAAAGAAAGACTGTTAATTACACATTATGATACCAATTATATCCAAATGCATTATGAAACAGGATCTTTGCTAAGCAATTTTATTATTTTAATTCTTTTCTTCTATCACTTTTAATAATTACTCTTTGGCTTTTATTATATTAAGATGCAATTAAGAAAGAAAAGTCCTTTATATTTTAAATCTACTGCGTTCTTTCTTTTTTTTTACATAAAGAATTCCATAGCCTTCCACAATAAGGTAGCACACAATATAACAAAAGGAACAACTTAGATAAAACTAGCTGAGTCCCATTTAGGGGAAGAAAATGCAACTCTACTTATTTTGAGAACCCTTGACATTTACCGAAATGATGGAGAATTCTTGATCACATGAAGGCAAAACAAACCACATACCCGTACACTCATATGGAAGAGAAAGTTCTCTACCATCCAAGGAAGAGGGCACAGCAAATCAGGACTCAAATGCTAAACTTTGGGATTACTAAATGTTCAACATTAATATTCAGTACTAATATTAAGATTCAACCACCTGCCCAGTAAAATGACACCGTTATTAAATGTGAACCTACCCACGCTGAATTATACTTCCTTTGCAGCAAAATAATGTCATCTAATCTGTAGAAGAATGAACAAAGAAGAGTA
This sequence comes from Ursus americanus, assembly GCF_024610735.1. Lineage (NCBI taxonomy): Eukaryota > Metazoa > Chordata > Mammalia > Carnivora > Ursidae > Ursus > Ursus americanus. The sequence continues at coordinate 86,629,559 of NC_142130.1, forward strand.
AAATTTTAATAATTTTAAGCCACAATTTGTGAGCCCTAGAACTTCACATGCACTCACACTAAGCCTGAGTGGCATTTCAGTGACTGACAAGGAATATTTTTGTGCAATCCATATGCTGATAGCCTTATTCACCCTTTACTTACTTTCTAGTCCATAGGTCGGTAAACTTTCTTTCTGTGAAGAATCAAATAGTCAATATTTTATGTTTTGTTCAGGTAATTACTCAACTCTGCCCCCAACGTAGCACTAACTCAACCATGGACAATAGTAACAAAGCAGGGTTATTTTGTTCCAATAAAAATTCATTTACTGGGGCACCTGGGTGGCTCAGTCTGTTAAGCAGCTGACTCTTGATTTCGGCTCAGGTCATGATCTCGGGGTCGTGAGATGAAGCCCCACATTGGGCTCTGCTCTCAGTGAGGAGTCTGCTTGAGGATTCTCTCCCTCTCTTTCTCTCTCTCTCTCTCCCTCTGCCCCTCCCCCTGTTTGCACACACGCTCTCTCTCTCTAAAAAATAAATAAATATTTTTTAAAAAGTAAAAGAATGGAGACTTTAAAATTTTATTTACAAAGACCCGTGGACTCATCATCAGGGAAATACAAATCAAAACTACAATGAAATATCATCTCACACCAGTCAGAATGGCGAAAATCAAAAACACAAGAAACAAATACTGGAGAGGATGTGCAAAAAAGGGACTCTCTAATGCTGTTGGTGGGAATGCAGGCTGGTGCAGCCACTCCGGAAAACAGCATGGAGGTTCCTCAAAAAGCTAAAAATAGAGCTACCCTATAATCCAGCAATCGCTCTACTAGGTATTTGCCCAAAAACTACAGAAACACCAATTCAAAGGGATACACACACCCCTATGTTTATAGCAGCATTATTTACAATAGTCCAGACACAGAAGCAGCCCAAGTGTCCATCAACTGAGGAATGGATAAAGAGGAATGATGGAATATTATTCAACCATAAAAAAGAATGAAATCTTGCCACTTGCAACGACATGGATGGAGCTAGAGAGTATTATGCTAAGTGAAATAAGTCAGAGAAAGACAAATACCACATGATTTCACTCCTATGTGGAATTTAAGAAACAAAACAAAGAAGTATAGGGAGAAAGAGAGAGAGAGAAACCAAGAAATAGACTCTTAACTATCGAGACAAACTGATGGTCACCAGAGGGGAGGTGGGGGGGATGGGGGAAATAGGCGATGGTGATAAGGGCTGTACTTACCATGATGAGCACTGACTAATGTACAGAACCGGTGAATCACTATACTGTACACCTAAACTAATGGAACACTGTATGTTAACAACAGTGGAATTAAAATTTAAAACTTAATTTAAAAAACCAAACAAGCAAAACAGGCCCAGGGCTGTAAGTTGCCTCCCCCGGGTCTAGTGCTCAGGGTGCTGGGAAGGAGAAGTGAAACAGCAGACTTCAATGCTCCGGTAAGAAGGTGACAGGAACAAGCAGAGAGAGAGGAGTGACCTGAAACCATCCACCAGGACACTGAGCCCCACAGCATTCTTCCCATTATACCCAGAAGTACTTTTCCAAGACCAAAACCAAGTCTAGACACGCGAGGTAGGAATCGGTCCTCAATAATCTTTGCTCTCAAGATACAAGGGTTTCTCCCTCACAGAAGCAGCTTCTGCTCTGTCATGGGGTTTGTCCTCCTTTCTTTTTTTTTTTTTAAGATTTTATTTATTTATTAGAGAGAGAGAGAGCACAAGCAGGGGGAGCAGCAGAGGGAGAGGGAGAAGTGGGACTCGATCCCAGGATCCTGGGATCATGACCTGAGCCGAAGGTAGACATTTAACGGACTGAGGCATGCAGGAGCCCCCATGACGCTTGTCTTCTGAACTGGACATTCGTTGAAGGTTCAGCACTGACCTCCAACCCCGGCCATTTTTGTGGCTGGCACTAGGCCAGGGCCAGGGACAGGTTGTGGTCACTGAGTTAAAAGAGGTGACTTGTCCACCAGGGAACGAACCCAGCCAGCAATTCACCAACCACTCGAGAATGAAGAACATCGACAGGCAAGCCTTCCCACTGTGGCCTGGAACTCTTCCTGCCTGCTGAATGGCCGGGGAAGGTCCAGGGAGCCTGGAGCGGCCAAGGTCCGCCAATGTCACCTCTCAACCCCCCAATACGTGTGGCTCTTCTCTCTCTGGACACCTCCTCCTCTCTCACACCTCACACCCCATCCATCAGCAAATCCTATCAGCTCTCCCTTCAAAATGTATCCAGAATTTGGCTGCTTTTCACCAATTCCATCACCAGTATACAAGTCAGAGCCACCTGCTAGTTGGTCTTATTAATTCTGCCATTGATCCCACGCACCCCCCCCCCCGCCAAACACTCTTCTCATGTTAAAAAAAATAAGTGAGATCATGTTCATCCATGGTCCCCAAAATCCTTACAGTGGCCTGCAAGGACCTATGTAACCTGGATCCCCATACACACCCGCACTGCCCATCAACTCCCTAATCTACCCCTTAGTCCTCTCCTGCTCGTTCACGCTGTAACAGGTACAACGGTTTTCTTTCATTCCTCAAACACGCCTGATGCGTCTGAACACACCTGAAACTCAGGACCTCTGCACTTTTCTTGCCTCGGCCGGGAACGCTCTCTCCCAAAAAGGCACCTGGCTTCCTCCCTCGCCTCCCTCCTGTCTTTGCTCAAATATGTCCTCAGAGAGATCCTCCCTGATCATTCTATGAAAATCACAGCCCGATCCTCCAACCCCATCTCCAGGATGCTCGACTGCCCTTCCTCACTTGGTTTCTCCCCAAAGCATGAATCACCAGCGGACATGCTGTGCCTTACTTCAGACCTCACACACACTAGAAGGTCAGCTCCATGAGGTCAGGGATGTCGGCCTCAGCGTCTCGAACTGAGACAGGCAGGCAGCAGGGGGTAAAAAAGCATCTCTTGAATAAATTAATCCCTTTCTACTTATCTGCTCTGGAGTATCTCAGATGATTCCTTCTTTTTTCCCCTTCCATTCCTCATTTCTTAGCATCTTCATTTCATATCCTACTTCCATCCTCATTCAATCATGCTTACAGATTCTTGTTTCTTCCTTTTTCACTCCACATCTTCCCTCCCCTTCTTTCTTTTATTACCCACAACTGTTTAGTAAGTAGATTTATACATCTAAAAACAGAGGCTTTTTAAAATTACTGCTTCTACCACATCCTGACTCCAGGGTCAAATACATAAAGAATCCAAGGGTTTGCAATAACATCTTTCTCTAAAAACTCGCTGATCATCTTTGAAGGATAATATGGAATCAATTCATTATTCTGGTAAATAAAAAAATCAAGCCATTATTCTGCCTTTTATGTACAAACAACACCTCGAGGTAATTTTTTTAAAAAATTGAAATAAAGTTCTTGATAAAAATGTGCCAGCTAATAAATGCAGAAGAAATGACAGAAGGAGATTATCACCTTTTTGTAAACACCTTAAATGAAAGATGACATAGGCATCCACTGCGGGCCACCAGTGGCTGCTGGGGCCCCAATAAAGGATGATCCGATTCCCGGCACCTGCCAATATTAACACCTCAGAAAGACACAAAATATGTCACCTGATGAAGTTACATTATCATGCATGAAATACAGTGGCCCCAAAATAGGAACTTGAATCCAATAAAGCCTTTAGTTTATAGGACATTATGGAGACAATAAAACACATTTAATGACAACAGAGGGAGGCCAGCCCCAGAGTCTACATTGTGGACAATGCCACAGGACAAAAGAGCCAGCTTCTTGACCAAAAATATGGCCAGAAAGAACAAAACAGGGACAAGAAACCTACATATTAAAAGAGTCTTAAGAGACACTATCCGGGGGCGCCTGGGTGGCTCAGTCGTTAAGCGTCTGCCTTCAGCTCAGGGGGTGATCCCGGAGTCCTGGGATCGAGCCCCGCATCGGGCTCCTCTGCTGGGAGCCTGCTTCTTCCTCTCCCACTCCCCCCACCTGTGTTCCCTCTCTCGCTGGCTATCTCTATCTCTGTCAAATAAATAAATAAAATCTTTAAAAAAAAAGAGAGAGAGACACTATCCGGCGAATGCCGTGTGTGGACTTTAAGTCTTTTGATTACTCTCAGGGATTTTTAACTAACTGTGAAAATAGATTTTATCAGACAATCAGGGAAATCTGAATGTGAATATTCAGTAATATTAAGAAATGAATTACTATTCTTTTGTACGTGATAACAGTGTGTGGAGGCGTAACTAAAAGAACCCTATCTTTTCAGAGTCATAGGGACATATTTAAAAATAAATCTGAGTTTCTTTTTAAATCCACAAGTTAAAATTCTTCTTCAAGCAAAGGACTTCGGTTGTTTTGATCCTACAGAAGTCACTGCTTTTCAAAGATGCCCACATATGAGGTGGTCCAGGAAGAGACAGTGAAAATCAACACACACCAGGCACAGATCTTGGGCTGTATGATCAACAAATAAATGAACAAACAAATCTATTGACATACCCTTGCTGCACCTAAAAAGTCCTTCAAAGCGTTTAGGAGAGTATAAACTGCTCACCGTGTGGAGGTCAGGCTTCCGATAATGTTAATATCTGGGACGCGGCCATCTGGAAATTAAAAAAAAAAAAAATACTTCTGAGTAACCAACAGCTTTCCCAAAGCCCATGCACTTTACCCCCTGAAAGAAAAACAAGCATGTCATTTATAAAACTGCATCCAAGAAGGCATCATCAAGAACGAACAGCAGGGGGGAAACAGAGCACTCAGAATTGGAAAGCAGACAAGCAGAGCCATCATGGGGTTTCTAACAAAGTCGGAGTGCATACAGACGCAACCCCCAGGGGCATCCCCCTCACACAGCCTCCTACAGCAACAATATCCCCGAGCCCGCAACATGGTTCCACCCGGGCCCAGAATGCTGGTAAAGAAAGCAAGAGGGTCAGTATCGACACCGCTTTAACATTATGTCCATTAAGATGGTTAAAATTTACAAAGCTCTTTTCTTCCTTAAAGGAGGGAGGAAACAGGTTCCAGGGAAAAGCGGAACTGAGATCAAGGAGCAAAAAAGTGAAGGTGAGTTTTGAACTTGAGACCGAGGCAGGGCTTCTTAGCAAGGAGCACTGGCCCACAAGCGGCCGAGCAGGCTCCTCGCAGCGGGCCCACCTGGCTCTCAGTACTGGGTAGGTTGGACTGGAAGTTCTGGAGGATCCCAAATGAACAAACAAAAAAAAGTATTCTAATGTTTGTTAAAAAATGGTAAGGAAGACTTTATTCGGGGCTATTGCAACAGAGGAGAGATGAACTCAACTCGGAATGCAGCAAAGACACCTGGGGATTTATAACGAACACGGAGAGCAAGGGGGTCCCTTCTAAGAGGACACGTCAAGGGCAGGGGGGTTCTTACTAAACCCACAGAAAATAGGATTCGTGCTGAAGGCAGCCCAGCATGACCAGCTATTGCCTCCCAAGGTGATCACAGACCAAGGGCGGGGGAGTCTCTAAACTGACTTAGCAGGAGTCTTGCTACAACTGGGCTGGGCACGCCAAAGACAGGACAGGGACCATGCAAGGTGCAGGTCTAATCAAAAAGAGGGCTCAGAGGACCCTGACCTAAGTTTGCTTAAGGAGAAGGTCATTGTCAGGGATGGTAACCCCGCCTTATAAGAGAGAGGCTGGCACCCAGAGATGGTATCTGAGGTCCCAGGGTGCGAGCGGGCGCCAGGAGCAGAACCCCCACTTCCCAGAGCCACACTGGGTAGTGCTGGTTACACCTGCTGCCTCACCATACTTTACACTGTATAACACTTTTTAATTTCCCAACTGCTTCCACACATATAATTTCTCTGTTTTGCAAAAATCACGAAGTGCCTATTTCTATACATCCGGCTATCATGTAAGAGAAAAGTACCTTTGAACATAACACCATGTGAGTTATATACGTATAATTCCCCGAGATGCTGAGGAAGATGGATTCATCATCATGAGTCGTAATGAAGCCTTTCAAAGTAGCCCTGTAATAACAGGCATACGAATAGAACAGGAAAAAAAGAAAAAGGAAAACCTAAAAGCTGGGATTTAAAAGCATCGAATAAAAACAGGAAGCTTCCAATCATGAACAGGATTACAAAACCTCCAGAGCACAAGCTGAGCAGTTTCCCGTGATGCCCGATCCCCCAAGGAGAGCATTTAAGGATGACAACGCCGCCCCTTCACAGTGTCAAAAGTGCCATCTACTGGATAAAAGGTACTGAAGAATCCGAAGGGTCACACGCTAAATATTGCCTGGTTGTGTCCCCGCTTTTCTCCACTGGAATCTGTGCCCTGGGAGGCTGACCCCCGTGGCCTGCATCAACCAGGCTCCCGTGCCCTCTGGCCCCACGGCAGGTAACGGCAGAAGCCAGGAGAGGAGGAGGAGGGTAAGAAGGAAGGAGCACGCATCTCCCTGCCTCCTCCCTGCAGGGTCACTGGAGGTCCCTCCACCGCAGGTCACAGCTTCGCTCAGGAACCCTCTCCCCTTATCCTTCGTTCTAGGGGCTGGAGAGTGCCATTGACTAAATATGCCCCCCAAATTCATATGTTGAAACCTGACCCCCAATATGATAGCATTAGGAGGTGGGGCTTTGGGGGGTGATTAGGGCAATGAGGGTGGGGCCCCCATGAATGGGATCTGTGCCGTTATAAAAGGGACCCCAGAGGGGTGCCTGGGTGGCTCAGTGGGTTGAGCGTCTGCCTTCAGCTCAGGTCATGATCCCCGGGTCCTGGGATCGAGCCTCATGTCATCATCAAGCCCCCCGAGTCCAGCTCCCTGCTCAGTGGAGAGCCTGCTTCTCCCTCTCTCTCTGCCCCTCACCCCCACTTGTGCCCTCTCTCTCTCATACACACACACACATAAATAAAATCTTTTTTAAAAAAGGAGAGGGGGGAGCCCCAGAGAGCTCCCTCATCCTTTCCACCCCACGAGGACACAGGAAAAGACGGCCATCTTTAAACCCACAAGTGGCCCATCACCGGACACCAAATCTGCAGTGTCTTCACTGAAGTCTGGGACTTCCCAGGCTCCAGAAGAGTGAGAAATAAATTTCTGTCATTTATCAGTATCCCAGTCTGTGGTATTCTGTTATAGCAGCCTGAACAGATGAAGACGGAGGGGCCTCCCCAGGTAGCCCCGGCACCTCGCGCCCCCTCTCTGCTCCCTGACCCTGTGAGACAGACACCTGCATTCAACTCTCTTCTCTCACCTCTCTGAGTGTACCCTATCTTTTCCTGCCAGGCCTCTGACTGACAACAGTGGAAAGAGAAGGGGGGCAGAAAATCAAAATTTTAATGTTCCATACTTGCCTGCAATTGAGTGGTGGGGAGAAAAAAGAAAACCCAGTTTTTAAGCTAGACTTCGTGGTATGAACCGGGAGGGTAGGATATGGCTAAGGAGGCTCTGGGTGTGAGGGTGCCAGTGAAAATCCAGAATTTATATCCAGAATTCTCTATAAAGGCATACATGCATTTTTTCTAAAAAGCAAACTCCAGGAAAGAAAAAGGTCAAAAATTAAGTTGTATTCTCAAAAGTTGACCCCAACATGCGGAGCCAATGCTGTAAGAGAAACAGTGCAGAAACAGCCTCGGTCTGGCCAGGAGAAGAAATGACCAGGCGGACGATGGGTACCTGTGCGGGCTGCACGAGCAAAAACAGGACCTCCTCCCCGCACCAAGGGCCGGACTGGAGGAGGAACCACGCACCCCCACCCGCCACCACCCACTCCTCAAGGCAGCTGGGATGGTGTGTTCCCGCCCATCACTCACAGCTCCCTCCCAACAGCCAAGTGACATTTCTAAAGCTCATCGGCTCAGCAGGTGTTCGGATGCACAAGCAAAAGCAAAAACAGTCACAGGCTGAGAAAAATCTCATCTTTTTGTTCTGTAAAGCTGGGCACACTGAGGCACAGGACAGCAGGAGAGTGTGGGGGTGGCAAAGCAGGAGGGGAAAAGCAGTAGACTGGCAGAGCTGACGCCCCATCCCAGGGGCAGGGGAGAGCCCCCCACGTGGAACCAGCCCTTCCCTTCCCAGACCCCTCCTCTGCTGTGTGAGCCAGGATTCCAGAAGGGTGGCTGGCCCTCCCCGGAGCCACCGTTTCCCCTTCGCAACATTGAGACCACCATTCAGTATGTACCTCATAGGGGTGGGGGGGGTCAATGAGAAAATGTGCATCCAACACTCCAAATGCCTTCCCAGGGATGTTTTATGATTCATATCCGAGCTCTTCTTAATTTTCTTCCCCACTGGGATGGTCGTGGCTACAAATGAACAGAAGCCTACAAAAGACTGAGAAAAATCAACCTCCAATTCCACACCACAGAGGATGCCCCAAAAAACGGACCAGCCACGTGGGTCAGGGCCCCTGAACAGGACCACACAGCCTCTGACCCACACGGAGCCCAGTGACTGCGCCCCTCCCCCGCGCCTCCCCCCTCCCCCCGCTGGACCGGGGCCTTAGCGCAGAGGCAGAGGCGGCTGTGATGAAGGGCCCCGCTCGGGAGCCCAATGGACTCAGCTGACTCCTGGCCTCGTCGTGTACTGACCTGGGCAAGTTAACTACCCTTCTGACTTAGTTTCCTCACGTAGAAATCAGGTAGTAGCTCTCTTTCGATTTAAAAAAAAGTCATGCCAAGTTCTTAAAACAGTGCCTGGCATTCAGTAAGAACTCAATTAATGCTGGCTATGGTATTGCCCTGCACATTTAAGCTGGTTTCCAAGGACCGTCTAATAAGGAGGCATCTGTGCTCCAAAGAGCAGCCAAACACTGCCTCCACCGGCCCACGAGCCAAGCACCATATGTCCGCGACTCGAAGCTGTGTTTTGTATGTTAATGTTCCTAAAATTACAATACACGTGCACATTCAACACTGCAGATTGTCTCCTCTGTAAAATGAGGACTACAGCATCTACCTAATGGGACGGATGGAAAACTCGTGATTAATTGATGCAAAACACTCTGGACAGGGCTTGGCATCAGAAACCGTTCTCGGCGGGTATTATCCTCATCGGGACATTAAGCGATCTGACCTGCTGCGGGCCTTCCCACTCCAACCGACTACGAAGATTCTTCCACGTTCCTCCTTGACACAGGGATCGCTTGATCCCTGGTACCCAAAGATGCTGCGGATTGGGGCTGAGAGGTGAACAGCCAAAGCCCTAGCACACAGCACGGTTGCTGGGTTTTTACCACTCCACTGGCTTCCTCCAACTAGTGACTTGCAGGAATTATTGAAAAGTTGTTAAATTGCATCATATTGGGTCCTGGATTGACATAAGTGTTTTGCCCATAGAATAACTGGCCGGTCATGATGCTGGTTTCTCAGTGGCCTCTAGAGAACAGATGGCCTCCCATCAGTGGAAGAGGACCCCATGGAAGGTGGGCCTTTAGCAGAGGCACCTTTTAAAAGGCAACTCAGGATGGAGAAAAGGTAGCAGGAAGGGCCACCCAGGGCAGCTGAAGATGAAGGAATGAGCCAAGAATCAAGGCAGTGAGCCCATCAATGGCCTCTACTGTCCAAAACCAAGTCCAAAGCAAGTTCCATCAAACCGCGCTACTCTCCTTCGCCTTTCGTCTTAGCTGCTTCCTCCCTGCGCTGGAGGCATGCAGGACGCTGAACAGACCAAGGGTATATCCAGTGGGAGGTGGACCCCAATGAGCCTGGGCGCTGGGTCAGGTGACCTGGCTTCAAATCCCGGTGTCCCCAACGATTAGCCATGTGACCCTGAGGCCATCCCCCAACCACTCTGTGCCTCATCTGTAAGATGAGGGCAGCAGGAGCTAATAGGCGAGTGGGGATCAAATGAATGAGTCCATGTGAAGCTCTCAAAACACTGCTAGACACACAACAAACAGTCACAAACCGTGGCCGCCACCCATGCTGTAGACACCTGCACCCCAGGAGCCCCACCGGGGAAACCCAGGGTCAGTGATACTGGAGCGAGGGGGGTTCTCTGCCAGCTTCCAGCAGCCAGTGAAATGGGAAGACAACTGGAAACAACGCCAGGTGCAGCCGCCCCACATACAAGCTGGTACAGACATCCTGGGACCCTCATCTAAACCTGGGGCCGGAGCTACCACACGGGGACGTTGTTAAGAAAGGGGAACACATCGCGGAGGCATAAAATCAGTGTTGCTTCTTGTCATCCCTCCTTCCCTGGAGGGCAGAGAAGGCAGCAAAAGCAAACCCCGAATTCTTGCCACTCTCAGGGAAGTGTGTCGCTTGCCCCGATCAAAGCCCCCCCACCCCCACCGTGGACCGAGACCCCACAGCCAGCCATGGCTCCCGAGGTCTTCCTGCCCACAAAGCAAGGCAGGGGCCCACCTCCCAGTGGGGGGAAGGTAAACGGGGTCTGTCCTCCAGCACCAAGAAGTCAGCCATTTCCCACCAGAGGCCCAGAGACAGGAGTCAGGAGACAGGAAAACCCAGGAGAAAAGAGCAAAGGCCTCAGTTCTAGAAGAGCTCTCTGCAAAAACCGGGGGTAAGCAAAAATTCTGGAAAGCACCCGACACCTAGTTCAGGAGCTGGAGCCTGAATCATGAGCAAGAAGGACTAGGGAAGGTCGTTTGTGTAGAAACATCTGAGGGATAAAGAGAGTAGATAAATGTCAAAAACAATGCCTAAAACGGCTGCATACTGCTTGCTTACACAGCTTTTTCCTTCTTCAGACAAATGATAAAACATCCCCGCTTCTGAATATAAATCATCTTCAATTAAGACATTTCTGTTGGAAAGCACTTTTGGCAGGACAAATGGAGTATTTGCCACTGTTCTCCGACTTGGAGCTTTCAAGGTTGGCAGGGCGATTTATTTTTGTTGATTAAACAAAATACAAATGGAAAGGGCCTAAAAATTGATTAGCCAATTAAACTCAATGATTCTCAACAAAGAAATGTGCATTATTAGCTTTGCCAGAGTTATAAAAATGCCTCCTAGCTTTACTGCCGTTTTCAGGATTTACACCATCGATATTTGTGCTGACAGAAAGATTAAGTAAGGACTGGATTAGGCAAAATTTGTCTTCTCTTTTGCTGGAACGGAAGGAAGAGAAACGATTAAGGGCTGGGGCCATTTCAGGAAGAACATTTGCACAGCATTCGTAATTCGGGGAAGAGTGGCTCGGGCTGAGTGAGCCGTAGTCAGTCATTTTGTATGTACTTGTTCTTCGGTAAATTACAGATTCACTAATAGGGGCCAAGTTTGTTGAGATGACAACATTCATAAATACCCAAATTCTTCGTTTTCTCTTTTCACTTTCCAAGGAGATGAGCGTCCAAATAGGCAGCCAACCCAATGATGGGTGTCAGATGCTTCTGCAAAATGGATCAATGTACAGAGGGGCACCAACTGCCTCTTTCAGTCCAGAGCAAAGTGTTTCTGGCTTGCAACCATAAGGTCCAGACCACAGTTGCAATAAATTCACATACAATAGCCACACAGCCGGTCCGGCAGAATGCTGAGACTTTCCGGTGGTCAGAGCGTGAATGTTGCAGGCTGCTATGCATTTTTAAACTTGATTGTACATAATTGTTAATCACTGACCCATTCTCCAACCCTCCTGGGCTGGAGCATGTTGCTAGGCAACCAATTTTGCTCTAGATACTTTCTGAAAGCTAGTGAGGCAACAACCAAGTGTCAACTAAGTGAACGCTAACCATGAGAGACAGGTTCAAATAAAAAAAGGATGTCCCGTTTCCTTAAAGCACAGCCGTCCCGTGTCTTTCCTAATGTAAACACTATTTCTGATGTCTAACAACTCAGCAAAGAAGCTCTCTTAGGTTGAACGGGACGAAACTCCCTTGCGGTAGCTCGGTTTGGCAATTCAGACAGTTCAACCTAATAACTTAAAAGACAGAGCGCGAAACAGAGGGATTATTTTCCTCCACTGGCATAATCAACAATTGTGCTTTTGTATCAATAACATAGCATTCACCCAATCCACACGGTTCTGAAAATTATTCTGATAAGAGACAGCAGGCAGAGACAAACTGCATCGTTTTGCAAACACCCAGGTAAGAAGTGCCATTATTTTTCCATTTTAGACTATTTCAAAGTGATCAATTTCTTGTAAATATCCACACCTTCCTGCCTTTTCAAATGCTCTGAGCCACGGGGAGTGGGCCTAAATTTATTTTTCCCAATTTGAGAACAGTAATGGCAAAGGACATTCTAAAGACGAGGAAAGAACTGCCAAGTACAGGAAAGAAGTTCATTTAAGGGGAAAGAGGAGGGAAGGCAGGATCGCTGGTATCACGAACACCATGCTATTCCGGGGAAGCCCGTGAAATCTAACGACTCTCCCCTTCCAAGGCAGCTGAGAGCACCACAGTCAAGGAGTGCTGGAAAAAAAAATAATGACCCTATGTCAGCTCACAGAATGTCTCCAGGAGGTTTTTAGAACCTCTGTTGGAAACCCTGAATAATGACCAGCTTAGGCAGTGCATTCGAGTAGATGATTAACCTCATTAGGAAAGAACTGGTAAAAATTATTAGGTAAAGGGAGAATTCACAGGGAAGCTTAGGTTTAAATTCTGCCCTTATTGAACAGGTTTGAATACCCGTGCAATTACCACTTTCTAGCAACCAAGATTAATTGTACCTAAAATTGTTAGGTTACAATTTATAAACTAGACACTTGTAAACTTTTTATTGGGCAAACGGAAAATTGTGGTAAGAAGGCAACAGAAAGTTTATCGCCCTTGCCCAGATGAGCCTTTTAAAATACAAGCAGGCTGTTTAGTCTGGATTGGCTTTATGTTACATGCTTCTAATTAAACATAAAAATAAATTAAACAATACAGAAACATATGAAGTTAAAAGGTGCAAGTTTTCTCTTCAACTCATTTCTACCTTCCACCACCATCCAGAGGTAACCACCAATCTGTTTGCTTATTACTCTTTTAAAAAAGTGGCGTGCTACGCGCATTTCAGCAACTTGCTCTTCTCACTCAACGTTACAACATAGAAGCTCATTTTAAAGAGTCCTCTGGAGCATTCAATTCACCAGCCGGTCTGTCCGTGATTTCAAAATAAAGCTTCTCAGAGAGGAAGAGTGACCCTTCCTCTCTCAGAGTTAACAACAATTGAAATCAGACCATCAAAAGCAGGGTCAATTATTCATCTCCCGAGAACTCCAGGACACAATGCGAGAAGCCCAAGAAGGAGGAAATACATTTTCGACTCCAGATATGGAGTTGAAAAATGGGGGTCCCAAGAAGCAACTAGCTAAAACCACAAATGGGTGGCTTGAGTTGGGAGCCCCAAAGGAGAGACGTCTATAGCACCAAAAAGAAAAGAGAGAGAGAGAGAGAGGCCAATAAAATCCAGAAACACCAAAGACGGAATAAATGGCAAGAACCAAGTACTAAATTAAATTCTGAAGCTCACTGCTCCAAACTGGGAGAAGAATGCAATTTCAACTGTGACATTCTGAACCCCCTGTGAAGGAAACTGTGGGCCTGCTGGGACCCAGCAACTACAGAGACAACAAAATGACTTCGATGAGCCTTAGGACTATCACAGAAAAGCAGGGCCTGACAGAAATGTGGTGTGTACAACACGGATTCCACATCGTTCCAACTTGGAAATTACCAAGCTATATTTGAGGTTGTGCACTCTTAACTCAAAGGCAGCAGCTGCAGACCTAAATTCTGAAGACCACAGTCCTGATCTCAGTTCTGCAAATAGATTTTTAAGTCACTTCCTTTCTCTCAATATCAGTTTTCTTGCCTATAAAATGAGAAGAGTTGACTAAAGGAACTCTAAAATCTGTAACATGATTTATTTCTAAGATTCTGTTAGTTAAAAACACATTTGTAGATGGATGGATATGATGGATGGACAGATGGACAGATGGATGGGTGGATGATGAATGATGGAAGAATGGAAGAATGGATGAATGGGTGATGGGAGGATGAACGGATGAATGATGGATGGATGGATGAGGGATGGGAAGGATGGACAGATAATGGAAGGACAAATGGACAGATCATGTATGGATGGGTGACGGATAGATGGATGATGGCTGGATGAACGGACAGATGATGGGTGGATGGGAGGCAGTGGCCTACTGAATGGGACCGTACAGGCTGCGACCAACTGTTGTAGTTTTAGAAATTGGGGGCGGGGGGCATTCAACACCATGTTGGTAGCTTGGAATCAGTCATGGAGGGAATCCTTACACCGCAGAAACTGGCAAAGCCTACAAATCAGGTCTTTTTAGTCATCCTGCAGAGGCAGCTTACCAAAACACCACTGAGGAAAGCGAAGGAGGAAAAGAAGGGTAGAAAGACAAAGAGGCAATATGCACACAGTCCTCCAAGTGGGCTGGCCTCCCACATCTCCATGTTGATACTGTTTTCTCTGCCTGACATACCATTATTCAGCTTTGCCTGAAGACCAAGGACTTCTTGCCCCAAACTCAGCTCAAGTCTCACCTCTTTTAGGAAAGCCATCCATGGTGTCTGCCCTCAGTCTGGGTGGGACACCACCGTCCCGCAATATGCTCCCACAGCATGCTGCAACCACGTCCCTCTGCCCCCTCAGGTAACGCCTACAACAGAGCGTGCTCCCTTAAGCCAGCCCCACTGGACCGTCAGCCAATGCAGGACAGCAACTCTACATCTTAGCGCCCGGTGCTTAATGCCTAGCACGAAGCCAGGCACATAATCACCATCCAATAAATATATTTTAAATTAAAGCAACAGTTTTAACTTAAGGCAGAACAAAAGAATTTACTGATACAAGGTTTAGGCTCGAAGAACAGCACTACTCTCTCCTAGACATAAGTGGGTAGCCGGAGATTTTTCGAGGGCTTAAGCTTTTCAAGTCCACTTTCCCTTCGATTGTGGCCTTCCATTAAATCAGTTAACCTACATTTATCACAAAACAGTGCAGTGTGACACTGACCCACTTTGTTTCATTTCTTTGCCACTCAATGAAATCCGCATGTCACTGTGAATTGCATTTTTAAATAAGGAATTAAATATATTTGTCCTGGATTTACCCAAGAGAGCTCTGAGAGCACTGGGATTCATCCTCGGGTTCACTGTCTAATCTGCTAAAGTGGCTTCGAGGAAATGGCTCAAACTTTCTCATCCTGAGCTATCCAATCCATTAAGTGAAGACAGGGGCTGGAAATAACCCAGCCAAGAAGCCCCTGCCCTGCCCTGCCCTGCCCTGGCCCGGAGCAAAGGTAGGCTCCCCGGCCCTGACCCCAACAATGCCCACCTTACTGGAAATGGAGCCGCACACACGGTCGCCTTTGGGAGAAAGGGAAGCGTCTGGGTTGGCCCAGGCCGCCCCACCAAGTACCACACACGCGGGGGGGCGCACACAACGGAAGCGTGTTGTCTCACAGCTCTGGGGACTGGAGGCCCAGGAGCAAGGAGTCAGCAGGGTTGGCTTCTGGGAAGACCTGTCTTCCCCGGCTCGTCGTCAGGGGGCTCCTCGCATGTCCTCACGCAGCCCTGCCTCTGTGCACATGCTTACAGACAGAGGAACTCTGGTGTCTCTTTTTTTTTTTTTTTTTTTTTAAGATTCTATTTGTTTATTTAAGAGAGAGAGAGAGAGAGCATGAGCAGGGGGAGCAGCAGAGGGAGAGGGAAAAGCAGGCTCCCCACTGAGCAGGGATCCCGTGGCGGGGCTCAATCCCGGGACCCTGGGATCATGACCTGAGCCGAAGCCAGATGCTTAACTGACTGAGCCACCCAGGTGCCCCCTTCCTCTTCTTCTAAGGACACTATCCCAATTGAATTAGGCCCCCACACTTTTGACCTCATTTTACCATAATTACCTCCTTAAAGGTCCTATCTCCAAATAGCGTTACATGGGGAGTTAGGGCTTCAACATATGATTGGGGGGGAGGGGGAGGGGGAGGGGGGAGGAATAGGGAGACACAGTTCAGTCCATAAGAGAAGAAAACTACTGAACTACTGAGAACCTACTGGGTACTAATACCTCACAAGGGATAGAATCTCTCTCCCCTCTCCTGGAAGGAAAGAGCTAGACCTCTGTTCTGTTGGGCTGTGTTCCCCGCAAATTCATATGTCAAAGTCCTAGCCCCTAATACCTCATCTGATTTGGATGTGATTTGGAAATAGGGTCACTGTAGATGTTATCAGTTAAGATAAGGCCAATGGCGAATAGAGTCCTTATATAAAAGGAGAAGTTTAAAAGCAGATGGGCACACTGGGAGAACACCCACATGGAGAAAAAGGCAGCGATCAGGATGACAGTTCCACAAGCCAGGGAACACCAGTGAGTACCGAAGACTTCCAGCAAACTGCCAAAAGCCAGAAAAAGGGCACGGAACGGACGGTCCCTCACAGCCTTCACAAGAAACCTTGATCTTGGACTTCCAGCCTCCAGAACTGAGAGACAATAAATTTCCAGTGTGTAAGCCACACACACACACACACACACACACACACACACACACACACCGTGTGTGGTACTTTGTTATGGCGGCCCCGGGGAAACTGAGACAAGCACTCTTTCCACATTCCCTCAGTCATTCCTCCCAAGGAAGAAGCGGACTTTCCTGGTTGGTGGACTGCCTTCTGAACTCTCTCTTCCGGAGCCGATCATCGTCAGGACTCACCTTTCCTTCTCCGCCCTGTTCCCAGCGCTGGTCGGCCCTTCAAGTCGGGAAGAGGGTGAACGAGCCCATCGGCTCCTCACCTCTCAGCCTGCTCTCCAACCGGCTTTATCTGTAGTAATGCTGATGTTCTCATCGCCCAGCTGTCCGGATTCTCTGTTCTACTTGTCACTTGGCTCTAAACTCTGGGAAGAGAAGGGGTGATTACTTATCACCCCCCAAAACTCAACAGTGCCTTCCGTATCGCTCTGTCACTGTGATCTCACGCCACTGCCACCTCACTCCGGGTACCAAGGAGGGAGGCAGCCAAGGCTCGTGAGGGTTTTGCCCCATGGCTATTTTCCCAGGACTCCTGGGACAGGGCAGCCTGGAGTCCAAGCCGGGTTCTCTCACGGCAAATCCTACACTCTTTCAATAAAAATCTCTGTTCTGACTTATAGCAGGTCAAATATACAAGAAGAAAAACAGGGGAAAAGGGGGGTGGGGGGGGCAAGTCTTTGGTAAAGACCTGCAGGGGGAAAGAAGGAAAATCCAGTGAGCTACCAATGAAAACTACTAAAGGTGAGTAGGTCTGGGCTTGGCAAGCCCAATAGGACTCAGCCACCTGTTCAACTACCAGGAGGCACAGCTTCTCTGTGCTGGGGCAACTCCGACTACAAAAGGCTCATTGGTGAGGCCGGTTCAAGTACAGTCCTACAGAAGGACCAGCCCAGAACTCAAGGAGACAGACACTGTCTGTCGGCCTGTAGACACCAAGGAACTGCCACTACTTTAAAAAAAAAAAACAAAAAATGGTGGGAACTCTCCACTTCCCCCAAGAGATCCATATTTCTTCTTCCTCTCTTCTTTCTTCTACCTGCCCATGGTCTAGACGTGCTGGTGGCAGTCCGCATCATTGAACTTCAGGGTTAAAGAGGAGGGGGTACTCTGAAATGAATGGCTTCTTAAGAAACCATCCTATGTCCAAACTATAGAACAAACGAACACCAGGACTGTCGACTCAACAAGCTCTAGACCACTGAAAGCTTCTAGATCCACACAAACTTCTACCTGTAAGTTTAAATGCAACCAACAGCACAGGCCCAGGCAGGGAAGACGGGTTCCAATGGAATTCACACTGTCTGGGTGACTGGAAGCTAAAGGGACAACAGGGTCACATGGCTACAAAAGAAGAAAGAGAAAAATGCAGGCTATGAAAGCTAAGAATGCGGGATGCCCGGGTGGCTCAGTCGGTTAAGCAACTGCCTTCAGCTCAGGTCATGATCCCAGGGTCTTGGGATCGAGTCCTGCACCAGGCTCCTTGCTCAGGGGGGAGTCTGCTTCCTCTGCCTGCTGCTCCCCCTACTTGTGCACTCGCTCTCTCTCTTCTGACAAATAAATAAAATAAAATCTTTTAAAAAAAGAAAAAACCTAAGGATTCATCTAGCGAGGGGCGCCTAGCTAGCTCAGTGGCAGGGCATGCAAATCTTGACCTCGGGGTTGCAAGTCTGAGACCCATGTTGGGTGGAGCAATTACTTAAAAATAAAATCTTTTTAAAAATGCATCTAGAGAATGGAAGGTTAATGGTCGAAACACAGCTGGAGTAATGGGATTAGTTACAGGAAATGAAAGCCATTTCAAGGGGGTCTTTGACAATCTGGAGAGCAACCCCAAAACGAAAGCAGCAAGAATCCTGTGTGGTCTAAAAACAAAGCCCAAGGACTGAGACCTTGAGGAAATAGCAAAATTTCACCTGAGAGAAAGGTATAGGGAAGACGCAGCAATGATCTTCAGATTCTTGACGGCTACGAGGCCGTCGGTGAGCTCACTAGAAGAAGGATTTCAGCTCAGGGCCAGCGAAAATTAGAGATGCCCCCAAAGATGGGAAAGGGGCTGCTTTGTGAGAGAATCTGGTTGTCCAGTGGTATTCAGGGGTACAGATAGAGGCCGACAGGTCAGAGATGTTTTAAAACGGATTCCTGGGGGGAAAAAAGAGGAAGGGGAGGAATTCCTACATTTAAGAAGAAAGTGAGTTTGGATGACCACCATATCCCTCCTCAGCTCAATAATAAAACACAACCCAGAGCCCAAGGGGGGGACCTGTTGTTAATCACGTATCTTGACTGTGAAATTCTGCTCTGCACATACCCCTCAAGAGCCAGCCTTTCCGTCACCTGGGACTGGCATAAGGAAACCAAGAAAGTGTTATTATGGGCTTATTCTTTATTCCCTAGGCTGAGTGACTATGTTTTGTTTGTGTGTGTGATGGCTTTTGCCAGGAGGCGGGTGGGGAGAGTGCAGGGTGGGAGCCGCAGGCGGGACAGAAGGCTGACGGGAGGCACAGGCTGGCATTTAGGGACACGCCCACTTGCCAGCCCCTGTGCATCTGGCGTAGTGAATTTTAGGCCTGCCAGTCCTTAACTAGACCAGAAGCATCCACAGTCAAGGCCACCCTGGTGCTGAAAACACCGTGGGAGACCGTGGCCGTGACCCAGAGCAAGGTAAGAACTGCACTCACCATTAACTTATAATACAAATGGGTACCGTTTGCCCATCGTACTGTGCCAGGCACTGTGCGTATATGATCTAGAAATATCATCGTCAGCCTGGGAAAGAAGGTGTTACACCAATTTCACGATAAGGGTACAGAAGCTCAGAGACCACATGACCCACCCGAGGCCACACAGTTGAGGAAAGAGAAGATGAGCCCAGGGCTGCCTCGAAAAGCCGCGGGCCTCGCATTACACTATTGTCCGCTGCCTTTCAGGGCTCCTGCGTTTATAAAGAAGAGGCATTTTGCACACGTAAGTGAACACAACTAGGCCAACACCGCTGGGTCCCGAAGCAAATGGTACGGCAGACCCCACCACCCGGGGGTAAACACCATCCCCCCCTTCGTTTTATGGCGTCGGAGCTCTCGAAAAGACTCGCACTCAGCTCCACCACACACGCCAACCCAAGAGTCAGTGTGTAAATGGCAGAGTGGGTCTGGTGCCAAGAAGCTGCAGCCAGTTTATTTTCATCTCGATGTTAAGACAAGCCAGCACCAGGTTGAGGCTGAGAAATGCTCCTTCTAATTAAAACTTTTTTATTTTCAAACAGATGTCACAGTTTGAGCATGGTGAGACTCACTCCTTGTTTTGTGGGGGTCTCAGCGGAGAAGCAGCTGCTCTGTGCCAGCCTCCCCCATTCACGCTGGGATCCCAAAGGGCACTGATGCACTGCTCTACCCACGGCGGCGGCAGCACGGGTCCCGCGAGCACTCGAGAACGGCGAAGCCAGCGGCGAGGGGAGACTACGGCAGAGCCGGCTGATACCGTGAGAGTCGGACAAATCCGCACAGAGGCCCACACACCATGTTCCTCGTCCCAGCAGGTGGGAAAGCAGAGTCCAGCACGAGACCTGCAGACCCTTGGAAAGCCTTGGAAAAAGGGAATGAACAAAGCCATTCCCGATGGCTGAGCACTGCTGAACAAGGAGTCAGAAAACCCACCAAGCACACTGTCCCCTCCCGCCCGTTGATCTTCTTCTCCCCTCCGTGGCCTCCAGCAGAAGGCTGCGAGCATGGGGGCTGCGTCTGCTTTGTTCCCTGCTCCATCGGAGGGCACAAACCCAACAGGTACGAGCTCCACACATCAAGACTTCCATACCCGCTTGTCAAGTTCACGGGGGCTGGCAACCGTGGGTGGCCTCCAACCCCAGCTGCCTCCGGAGCAAGGACCTTACTTGGTCATTGGCTCCTCTCCACCAGTGTGAAAATCAGGGAGAGGAACAGAAAGGATCTGGACGTCTGCAGGAGCGGAACACTGTGGGTCTCAAATCCTTCATCCACCACTTTCTACCTGGGTAGACCTGCTCGAGGCCCAGCTATTCAGGCAACCCCTGAAGGCCACAATGCTATGTGTCCTGAAATTTCAGATTCCCAGGAAGGGGAGTCTATATACCATCAAGGATCGTGACCCCAGCCATGTAATCTTCATGTTCCAAGCCCCCCACCCCTGCCAGTGATGGCCAGGTGATGAACTCGCCAGAGATACTCCCTTCTTTTGCCATTCGTGGCCCAGGAACGGAGCCTACAGGTAAAACTGCTTCTATAAGACAGAGAAAAGACTGCAAGTGGTGAGGAAGGCCCAAAGGCCACCCTGGGGATAAAAACCCCCCAGAGGAACAGAGAGCCAAGAGCAAGTCTCGGCTCCAAGCTGCCTTCCCACTCCTCAGTCTGCAGCCGGCCGCATTCCAGCTGGTCCCAGGAGAGCAGCCCCGGGTGGCTCTCGGGTGCGGGCCAGCCTCATCTCTTACGGTAGAGGCCGCACCATGAATCAGATATCAGGAGGCTGCTGGATGAACATCTTATGATTCATGGAGATTTGCTAGGAGCCTATAAAATCCTGATGGTAATCCGGGGCAAAGCAGCTTAATGTTTGAGAAATGTTTAATACTTCCGTTGCCTGAGCATGTGGAGATATGGGAGACAGGGAGAAGCCAAAGGCTAACTCTAGAATTATGAGTCAAAATGGACACCCCGAACCTCAAACCTCGAGTGGCCATCTTCCCTCTGGGGGACTCTACTAGCCGTGACGGCATCAGGACCCTCCATACCGCTCCCACACCCCTAAGGACAGCCTGCGTTCTGCAGACAGCACACTCCTGAAGGGACGGGCCTTGCATGTCTTGTGTCCCAAGGATGCAGTGCACAGCCGACAATTTGGACACCAGTTACTGAGTGCTAACCATGGGTCAGAAAATGGTCGAGGCACACTCAGTCCTCAGAACACTCCTGAGGCAGGGGCTACCATAGCCTCATTTTGCAGCTGAGGACGTAGAGCCAGAGAGGATGCGTGCCCCGTGCGAGGTCGCACAGCTGGTGAGGGCAGGTCACAGCCCTCTCCAGAGCCTGTCCTCTGAGCTCGGCCTGCCACCTAACCATACAGAGGTTCGAGAAGCTCTAACTGGATGATTCCCAGGACGGCGTCAGTCAACATCCTCTAGGAGTCTGTGGGTTCAGGAATAAGCTCTCCATCCATGAGTAGAAATCGACGGCACATCCCATCCCTCTACGACCTGAGTCATGATTCAAAAATGCTTCTCGTCCACCGTAAAACCTAAAACCCGAAGTGTGTGCACAGAGGCATCATTCTGTACTGTTGAGCTGCGTGCCTTCGAGGGGCCGGGGGGCCATCCAGACTGGACCCCCAACCATTTTCCACTTTGGATCATCCTGGGAAAGAATGAAAACGCTTGCCCTCTGACAGCTGGCAGGTGGCCTCGGAACACTCCCCGCTGCCCCTGGGAGGTCTGCTGTGCCACCATGGTTCTGCCACTAAGTCCTCTGGGGGGAAGCACAGGCGGGAGAAAGGGCCATCCAGCTGGGCCGAGCCATCTTTCCAGGTCAGGACAGCTCGGGCAGCCTGCAGAAGCGAGATTTATGAAGCACGTGGTTTACATGTGACAAACGTCCCGTGTCCTGAGGTGCCGCCCTGGGCCCAGCTGTGCACTGGAACCGAGCAGGGTTCCATGTGACTGCTCCTTGTCCCCAAGCTCAGCAGCCCGGCCAGGTGGAGGGAGGGCTCCTGCTGCCGCGCTGGCCTCTGAGAAGAAAACGGGCTGAGCTGCCCTTCCTCATGGGGCATCCAAGGACCATAAGAACCCAGGCGTCTTCATTTGGGGGAGTTTGGGGGTAGAAGCATTTTGTGGGAAGCTGCCTTGCCCTCTGCTTGGGACAAAAGGGGAGTGATGTCACCGCTCAGGACATCCTACGGTGTGGTCCACTCCCCTGATAACTCACTGGGACCACAGGTGTCTCCCCCTGGAGTCAAGCAAGGACAGGCAGTGGTCCTGGCTGAGATGGGGTGACACTACCATGGGGAGATCTTCCCTTGGATTCCTCCTACCTAGGACAGCTGGATCCTGCAGCTTCTATCTTGAGACAAAATGCCTGATATTGAGAGTCTGGGAATGTGGGCAGTCAGAGCCCAGGCTTGACCTTCAAGTGGGCTCATCCTGGCTGCCTATCAGTTTTGTTCAGGGAGGCCATGGGCAGCCCCGGGTGATAAATCCTGACTAGTCTAGCCCAGTGGGTCTCAAGCAAAGGCAATGTCGACAATGTCTGGAGTTGGGGGAAGGGTTACCTGCCATCTAAGGGGCAGAGCCCTACAATGCATAGGACAGCCCCTCACGCGACAAAGCCTGAAGCCCAAAAGGTCAGTAGTGCTAAGGCTGAGAAGCCCTGTCCTAAGCTACCTGGGACATCCTGCTTTCCTCTTCCTGAAAACTAGGGTTTTCAGCCCTACTTTACAGCTGGGTGAGGGGTCACGGGGGAGAGGTCAGTGGGATAGAGTTTGGTCACTGAGATATAAGGGAACACCTGCCAAGAGACATCAATCCTGGACACTGGAATTAGCAACCCACTGGGATCTTTTACAACCAGTCCTCAAACAGCCATTACCCCCTTTCACAGATTAGGAAAACTGAGGCACAGAAATATCACACACTGCTTAGAAGAGGAGCTGGGGTTTGAATTGATCAGTCTCATCCCACACCGTATATTAACTGGGAGAAAAAAATACAGTGTTATACCTATATCACGTGTGGTCCTCACCATGTGCCGACAGAAGAAAGAAAGAGGGAAAGGAAGAAAGAAAGGGAGGGGCGCCTGGGTGGCACAGTCGTTAAGCGTCTGCCTTCGGCTCAGGGCGTGATCCCGGGGTCCTGGGATCGAGCCCCACATCAGGCTCCTCCGCTGGGAGCCTGCTTCTTCCTCTCCCACTCCCCCTGCTTGTGTTCCCTCTCTCGCTGGCTGTCTCTCTCTGTCAAATAAATCAATAAAATATTTAAAAAAAAAAAAGAGGAAGAGAGAAAGGGAGGGAGGGCAGAGATATGCATGATAAGGACAGTAAAAAGATGGACAGAAATGTGAACAGCCACAATCTGCAAGGGGTGGGATTTGGGCATCTTCTGTTTTCTTCTCTGTGCCTTTCCATATTTCACCATTCTCTCCAACAAAAATGACATTTATAGGCAGAAAAGAAATAGTAAGCAAAACAGAAATACCTGCCACGTGTACATTTCAAGACTATCCTCGGCACCAGGCATCTGTAACTGTGCTAGGGGGCGCCTAGGTGGCTCAGTCGGTTAAGCGTCTGCCATCGGCTCAGGTCATGATCCTGGGGTCCCGGGATTGAGCCCCACATGGGGCTCCCTGCTCAGTGGGGAGTCTGCTTCTCCTTCTGCCCCTCACCCCACTCATGTTTTCTCTCTCTCTCTCTCTCAAATAAAAAAAATCTTAAAAAAAAAAAAAAAACTGTGCTAGAAAAGACATGCAGAACACACACACCCCCCCGGCAGACATGAGGGGACACCCTTGGTCACTCGGGCCCATCACCGCCTTGATGACAGCCCGTGTGGGGAAGCCAACCCCAGGAGGCCATGCACACAGCACACCTGCAAGGGATCTGTTCCTAGGAAAGACGCTGCCCTGAATCTGAGACAGCTTGTCAGCTCCTCATCTATCTCCCAGCAGAGAGTACTGGGACAGGGAGAGCCGCAGAGGGGCAAGGTCAAGGCCCCCTGCCACGCCTGACTGTTTCCATGCTCGAAATGCTCAAAGACGACTTCCAGAAAAATAAGGTTTCCAGCTCATTAAAATGTCCTTTCAACAGTTTTATTAACCGGTAGGAGTGACAGGAAAAAGAAGCATGTTTTATCCCAGGCCTAATGTGAAAGTTTGTTTTAGGGAAAAAAGGAAAAGAACTCTAGGATAAGCTGAAACGTCTGCCTTTCCTACTTTTTCCCATAGAACTTGTATTTGCACTATTTTAACGTCAGTTTCCACCATAAAAACCTACACTTTGCAGAGATGCCCATTATCTATTGCACTTTTTTGTTATTCTTAACTTTTAAAAAGGTGTTTATTCTTCCCCTCATAATGATTAGGGTTAATGTGAGGCCCTAACTCCACCTTGTGTAAAATGCTTAAGTATTCCATGGTCATAAAAAATTATGGCAGTTGTCTTAAAGTTGCAGGAAGAATCTCTAAAGTCTAAGATATCACACTCCAGAATGCAGAAATTCAAAATGTCCCAATGTCACCACTGGGTAAGGCAAGGAAAATGTTTGTTAGACCATCAGCAAGCCTAGACATATTTTTAAAAATCATAAATCCCAGGGCACTTGGGTGGCTCAGTGGGTTAAGCATCTGCCTTCAGCTCACGTCATGTTCTTGGGGTCTGGGATCGAGCCCCCCACCGGGGCTCTCTGCTCAGCGGGAAGTCTGCTTCCCCCCTGCCCCTCCACCCTGCTCATGCTCGATCTAGCTTAAATAAATAAATATTTTTTAAATAAGCAAACAAAAATAAATAATAATAATAATAAATCCCTAGCGGCCTTATCAAGAGCCACTGCTGGGGGCCTCCTTCCTTGCCAACAGAACACGGACCACACAAGTTCGCGATCCCCGGCCATAATGGACTGCAGAACCACCTGTCCAAGCCTGAAATAGGCCTGACACGAACCAATCAGGAGCATCCCACTGCTCCTTGCCTGTGATTGGGTTAGGGCCAGCCATGTGACCCGGCTCTAGCCAATAGAAGAAGAGGATGTGCCTTTAAAGCGGTTCTGTGTAGAGTTTTGACTGCAGATGAAAAAAAGCAAGGTGCAGGAAAGGGCTTTGTCTTTCGGCCAGGTTTTGTTGCACCTACACACACAGCTGCAAGTCCAGCTACCACCCGCGCCACTGTGTGGAAATAAGCTTAAGGATCAAGCAAATACCCTGAACACGGCGGAACAAAAAAATGGGAAGAACTCAATTCTGAATTGTTGAATGAACCTTGGCCTCATCATGTGAGATACTAAATGTTTATGATACTGTTAGCTGGGTCTTTTGTTTCTGACATCGAAAATATCTTAACTGACAGAATCCTATACGAAGACCCACTACTAAGAGTCCGGGATCTTACTCACACCTTAATACCAAAAGAGAATGTGTCAGACCGTCAGGACCAGATCCCCAGCAAGTCAGTGAGAGGACAGGTGACTAGAACCTTCATAATGACTTCCTGTCAATCGCCAGTCTGCTTCCAGCTCTGCATCCTCCGCACCCTGACTGTAGCCCACCCCAACAGAGGTTAAGCAGCTGACACCCTGTAAAATATATTCGTGAGGTAGAAATGGGTGCTCCATGCCCACCCAAGAAGAGCAATGCAAGCCAGAATTCCAAAGACCTTACACATTTATCTCTTCTGCTTTAGCAATTCAGAGACTACCAGCTGCTAAAAGTCCTCCCCAAATTTAGACTTTAAATAAACTGACTCATGAATCTATAAGACTTGGGGAAGGAAAATTTTCAAAGCAATTTGTTCGGGAATGGAGATTGGTGAGAGGCATAAGTGGTAGATAATAGGCAGTACATAAATCATCTTGCTAAAGATATGAATTTCATGTAAGGCTCTCTACCCTCAGAAAACGGACATATAAGAAGTGATAACAGCATCTGACTAGAAAGAAAATCTCTCTGCTATATGCCTACAAATTTATGCTTCAATAACTGGTTTCCTGAAACTACCTAAGCATTGAAAATAATTACTTTAATATGCATACATGAAAAGGGTAAGTGAGAAAAAAATATATATATACATATATATATATATATATATATATATATATATATATATATATATATATATACTGGTTCCAAACAAAAATGCACAGGTACCCAATGGAAAGATAAAGGGTGAATCTGGGTACATAAAGATCCTTAAGGTGTGTGTTAATGATGTTGCCTTTTTAATGAAGCTGACAGTTAGTGTATGTGCATCTTTTAATGAAGTTGTTTAAGCTGTTAATACATTTATGAACATTCCCAAACACCTCCAGTACTTGAAACTATAAATTTACCAAAACCACTTCATGACCATTTTAACTTTCATTAAGCTCAATTCTGCAAATATCTGAGGGTCAGCTGCATACCAGGTGCGATGCTGGCCTATCGAGAATTCAACTCTGTTTCAGACACAGCCCAGGTGGCACTGGATTCTTTCTAGAACACAGGAAATAAGGAAGAGTGGGAAGGAGAATGGAAATACCCTTCTAAGAAAGGGTAACGTAATGAGAAAACAAGGGATATGGGAGTCAGGGAAGACTTCATGAGAGAGGTGTCATCGAAAATGGATTCTTTAGCATGGGAATTAGGGGAGTGGCCGTGACCCACTGGAGCTGCGCTTTAGAGAATCGAATCCAGCAGAAGTGGGTGATGAGGGCTGGGGCTGGGGCTGGAGAAGGGGGAGTGGAGGCCACTGCATGAACTCGGGCAGGAGTATGGAGTGTAGACCCAGGGCTGGTAGCATGGCTGTCCCAGACGAGGCAGCTCTACAAGTGTTTGTTAAACTGAGTTAGACTTCTTACGGGAAGGGACTGGGCCTGATTTTTCTCCTGCAGTTCGGACAGGTTCCTAAGGCACGTTAGGCACTTGATAAGGATGCAAAGTGTCCAAGAGGTATACTTCCTGCCTCTACGAGTGATCCGTCAGGAGGCAGAGAGACAAAGCCCCCAGGATCAAGAGCAATCCCTCTTCCCATTCCCGACGAAGAATGCTCTTGCTCCGGGAGGAAGAAGCTCGGGAAAGTACAGGAGCTCACCAAAGATCCAAGAAAAAACACCTCATTGGCTCAATACGAAAAAACATCTTGATTCCTCTATACTCTGACAAAAAAAAAGCCACGGTACTTTGGTCCTAAAAATTAACAAAAAACATGGGGCGCCTGGGTGGCACAGCGGTTAAGCATCTGCCTTCGGCTCAGGGCATGATCCCGGCGTTGTGGAATCAAGCCCCACATCAGGCTCCTCCGCTATGAGCCTGCTTCTTCCTCTCCCACTCCCCCTGCTTGTGTTCCCTCTCTCGCTGGCTGTCTCTATCTCTGTCGAGTAAATAAATAAAAAATCTTTAAAAAAAAAAACTAACAAAAAACATATACCCACATAATGAATAAAAAATAAGACTTGGAGGAAAGTGCAAATAAATTAAGTACAATGGGATTAAAGGCTGAGTCTGTGTGAGGACGCCCTTGCTCTTAGGAACGACACACTTGAAGAAGTCACACAGCAAAGGGACGTAATGCTCCCCACGCACTCTCAAACGGATCAGAAAAAAATGTGTGCGTGTATATATAAATGCGTGTGAGGATAAATGTGTGCAGCTGTAAATGTGCGTGCTATGTATTCACATACATGCAGTAAGAATTATAAAGTAAATGGTGCAAAATGCAGACAATCGGTGAACTTGGGTAAAGGGCATATGGAAGTTTCTTACACTATTATTGCAACGTTTCTGTAAGTCTGAAATAATAGCAAAACAAACAGTTACAAGAATGAGGAGGCAATTAAATGCTGATAAGATCTTTAAAAATAGCTGTTAAGTGAAAAAAAAATCCATGCAGAATGGAACGTATGGAATGTTACCATGTGTGTAAGAGGAAAAGCGGGGAAGACATATATGTGTGTATGTAGATAGATTTAGAGATATACACCCACACATACGCAGTCACTTGTGTGTAATATACCTGTAAATGACTCACAAGAAATTGGAAACATCATATAGCTTCTCTTCGGGGAAGAGAGGGGTAGCTAGTAGTCGGGTGGAAGGGAAGCTTTTCATTATAAACTCTTACATACTTTGAATTTAGAACCATGTTAATATATTACCTAGTCAAATATGTAAATAAAATAAAATGACCTTTAAAAACGTTAGAGGAAAATAATAGCGCAAGCATATGGTTTGGGGTAACTTAGACCAGAGGAACATAGCAAATGGGATTAGAGTCACTTGGCAGGGTGCTGCCCAGATGGGACCCCATGGGCCGCTGTGCTTGGACAGCTGCCTGTTCAGAAAGGGTTCGTTCCAGACAAGTAGAGCTGGGGGCTTGGAAAAGCACGTTCTATCAAGTTTCAACCTAAATTGGATAGAAATTTCCCCTAAAATAAACTACGTAACTTACTTACAACCGACGATTCCCCATAGCCCTGTTCCCCAAGCTCACATTCCTCGCTCTGAGATTTAATCGTCTGACACATGGCACGTCGGTCCTGCCTCTCACGGCCACAACCTGCTAAGCCCTGGTGAACAGCTCTGGGAGCTGGTGGAAACCCATTCCTCAGCAGGGCAGCCCCGAATATAAACAGCATCTATCTGCCTCCATCGGCAGCCACCCTCCCTTGGAAATAACGGCCAGCAAGCCATGCAGGGGTTCTGTCACTCAAAGACAGCCTTGGATCTACGCGATATATTAAGAGTTTCCATGATGATCGTGCATGGATTCCAGTGCCGGCAAGTCAAAATGGGGAAATGGACCTCCTTGCTGGTCCAGACTCCTCTTCTGGTAAACTTCACAGGGGCTGAACAAGTTCAAGGACAACAATAGAAAGACAAGAGGCTATACTGTCCAGAGATGCCAGATTGAGAAGGTGGTGAGCTCATCTAGCTTTCTGGTTGTCGGAACACCAGGCAAGGGACACCACAGTACCTCTCTCTCCCTTCAGGAAACCCATGGTTCCTCTGAGCCACGATCTGGGCTCCAATCTAGTGTTTTGGGGGACTGCACACCCATGTGGTTTGTGCCTGAAACTGGCACACGAACTGCCATTGGAAAATTAATTGATATATGCACTTGAAGAGGAATAGGGGGATAGTCAGAAAGCGGGGTATAGATTCAATAAAAGAGGGTCCTTCTCCCCCAGAAATGTAAGACAACATCTCCCAGTCTAGTAGAGGGAGACAAACCTTAATTACCAATAACGTAAGGATGCACTCGAGCCACTTGCCCTGCGCGTGGCTCCATGCTCGGAGAAGGCACGTACACCTGCAGGGGACATACTCCAGCAAAGAGGGGCAGCAGCAGAGAAGGAAGGACGCCGGAAATGCCCAGAGCACCTGGCCATCAGACACCGCGATTCCAGCCCAGCCCTCCACCGACAGGCTGTATGTTACGGGGCCAGCCACTTAACTGCTGAGACTCAGCTGCCTCATCCGTAAAATGGACATAACAACACCTACCTTCACGACTGTCCTAACAAATTAATTCAAGCAGGAGAAGCTGAAAGTGCCGAGCACAGCGCCTGCCATGCAGCAGACCCTTGGCCAACAAGATTTTTCTCCCCCCATCCATTTACCTCGGGCTCAATACATAAAGCCTCTGTTACGGGTTGGATTGCTGAAGTCGTAACCCCCCAGTAACTTAGCGTGATATGAAAAAGGACCACTGCAGTTTTAATTAGTTAAGATGAGGTCCTACTGGAGTAGGGTGGGCTCCAAATCCTACATGACTGGTGTTCTTACAGAAGGAGAACAGATACAGAGGAAGAAGCCATGGAAAGACGTAGAGACACAGGACTACAGAGCCCAGATTGCAAGAGAAGCAGCAAGCACTCCCAGCACTGCCGCTCTCACTAGAAGCTAGCAAGAGGCAAGGCACAGACCGCCCCATGGAGCTTCCAGAAGGAGCCAACCCGGCTGACACCTTGACTTCTAGTGAGGGAATAAATTGTTGTTCTAAGCCACCTGGTTCATGGTGCTTTGTTAGGGCCGCTCAGGAAATGAATACATCCTCTTCTCCTGCGCTCTTTTAAGGAAAAATGCAGTTCTGAGCCCCCTGAGGGACTAGGACACTTTTACAATACAAATAACGTGCTGGGAAAGGCGATCTTCAGTAATAAGCCTTTGCAAAAGAAAGAGCCATGTGAGAAATAGTGAGTGTTTTCTTGCTTCCTTTTTTTTTTTTCCCTTTTGTCTCCTTTCCCTCCCCGCCCCTCTCCTACTGGGGGCAGCCACCATGTGGGGTTCCTCACGCTTCCCAGAGGAATGAAGACACGGCTAAAGAATGACCACAAACCCCACCCGTGCAAAGGCTCATTTGCATCCCACACACCGCCCACCTCCCAGGAAACCCCAAAACAGGCCCCCTCAGGAAAACTAATGGCCACCTTGGGGCAGGGAAGGCACTGGATTTTTTTTAATAACAATCTGCTAACAGTAAACGACAGGTCAAGCAGGAAGGAAAGAAGAGGGGGTCCGAGTCAATCCAACGCAGGAAATCAATTTCTAGACATCTGTGGGGCTAGCAGGAAGCAAGGTGATGCTTGAGTCTGACTCACCCAACCAAAGTCACCAAGCCCACGCCCTTCCTGACGTCCTTCATCTCTACCTGTGCTCTGCTCTGAATGTTTCTGTCCCTCAAACTTCGTATGTTGACATCCTAAGGCTCAATGTGACAGAACCTGGAGGTGGGGTCTCCGGGAGGTGCTTAGGTCAGGAGGGTGGAGCCCCCAGGAAGGGGATCAGTGCTCTTATAAAAGAGGTTCCATGGAGCTCCCTGCCCCTTCCACCATGTGAGGACTACAGCCCGTGCTGCACACTCTACAAATCTTCATCAGAACCTGATAATGCACCCCCGATCTCAGACTTGCAGCTTCCAGAACTCTGAGAAATAAACGTCTATTGCTTTTAAGCCAACAAGTGTGTGGTATTTCATTATGGCAGCCCAAACGGACTAAGACAAAACTGCTATTCCATCAACACAAAACTGGTATTCTCGCTGGAATCCACAAAGTCCACAAAGCAGTTTTTACCCGTAACAAAGAAGCCATCTGCTTGCATACGTGCATCCAACAGGCTGTATGTCCAGTTACCAGGCGTGGTAAAATTCCACCGGAGGGAGGCTCACTAAGAGTGACCATGATAGGGGCACCTGGGGGGCTCCGTTGAGTAAGCATCTGCCTTCGGCTCAGGTCATGGTCCCAGGGACCTGGGATGGAGCCCAGGGGCAGGCTCCCTGCTCAGCGGGGAGCCTGCTTCTCCCTCTCCTTCTGCCCCTCCCCCTCCTGCTCATGCTCTCTCTCTCTCAAATAAATAAATAAAATCTTCAAA
Source organism: Ursus americanus (assembly GCF_024610735.1). NCBI lineage: Eukaryota > Metazoa > Chordata > Mammalia > Carnivora > Ursidae > Ursus > Ursus americanus. The sequence goes on from NC_142130.1 coordinate 86,661,081, forward strand.
AAAAAAAAATGACCAATATACAAGTGGGCTTCGGACATCATTTTAGCTTCCCCAGATTTTCCAGCTTTCACCCAGATGTTTGGAGGCCTCAGGGGAAATTGCCAGGGTCAGGAACGCACCTGCAGAATTAATGACTCAGCAGTACTGGTTCTAATAAGGTCACCAAACCAGTGCACCAGCCACCTATCCCAGAGAACGGTGAAGGCAGATATACCAGAGGACACTTGAGGACCCACAATCCCTGCCAGGAAGGCAGCAATGTAAGAAGGCACCTGTCTCTACCTCCACCACCAGCAGCATTACCCGCCAGATCCGGGGCAGCACCATGCCTCAGGGCAGAAGACAGAAGGAAGGGTAGGATTTCAGCTGGTGAAAAGAGGAAACTGAGATGCTGAGATAAATGGGGTCAGGTGGGTTCTAGAAGTTTCTGCTCCATTCAGGAAGCTGCCTTAAGATGTTTTTTGCCCAGATCATCTGTCTTCAGTTTCCTGGTTGACCCTGGAGGGCAGCCTTGAATGCATTCCATGGTTTCCCTGTACACTCAGATCCTAATTATTCAAGGATTGCTAATGCAGGTGGTGGAACTCTCCGAGGTGGGCCGCCTGCCATTTCTCGGCTTAGCAGCATCTCCAGCAGAGGGAGGGCAAAGGAAGTTTCAGGAGAGGCAATCAGTCAGGCAAGGAATCCTCCTCACATTCTAACCTCTTAGTGGAGGTAGGATGATGGACTCGCCTTGGCAACGGTCAATTCAAAAAAGGGAGAAAAACTGTGAAAGGACAAAAAATCTCAGAAAGGAGAGCCCTGGAATCTTGGAATCAGAGTATTTCATTACTGGAGATCATCTGGGTTCTCTGCTCGTTTTATAGATAAGAGAACTGGGGCATGGAGAATGGGCCAAAAATCACAAAAATGGCTCCTGTTAATGGGCTGACCAGGCTTTCAGTCCCCGTACTGCCACAGCTGCAACCATGAACACAGGGGTACCCCAGGAGGCCTGTTCAGAGCTCAGCCCCAAACCCATGCCAGGTGAGTCTTCAAAAGACAAAATGAACATTGCAACAGGCTTTGCTAGCTGTGGTCCATTCCAAGTCCAAGAGTCTCGTCCTGATTACGTGCATTCAAGAAGGGAAGCAATTAAATCAATCACACGGAACAGCTGAATACTTCACTTCCCCCCGTTTCCAGCGTTCCCACCAGAAGGGCCTACCCTCGCCCTGTCAGACTGCACAGGTCTGCTCTGCCGAGTTTGGGTAGTGTAAACACACCCTCTAGACCAGCAACTCCACATGTCACACCTCAAAGGACCGATCCCAGGCTCTGTCCAATACATGAAGATTTGCTGAGCATGAAGCAAATGTCACAGGTGACCCAAGGGTCCCTGTATGGGAGGACTGCCTGCTTGGGACTTTCCATGTCATCTGAATCATGAATATATCTCTTGCCTACCCCCCCCGGCCCGCCCCAAGTTTCTGAGAGACTATATTTCCATCTTGGTAGCCCTGGGGCTGAGGACACTTGCCAGTCCAGAACGGGAGTAAAGCTAGCACGTGGTGTAGAACTTTGGGAAGAACATGCAGGAAGAGCTTAACCGGGCCCCTGCATGAAAGAACACACCTGGGGCCAAGGTGCTAAAGCAGTGATGTCTTCTCAAGCATCAAATGTGAGGCCCAACTACAGCCCCTTCCAACACTGAAACTCAAAGGACGATTCCATGTGCTGAATCCTCCAGCTAGTCTAAGGCAGGAGCTGGGACCAGCTCGTCCACTTTCCAGAGCGGATCTTTAATGCTTCTCAGGCATCACTTACAAACGGATAAAAGGTCCACTGTCTCTCCTCTCACACCAGGCGCCATCTGACAGTGAACAAGGGCCTCGAGCTTCCACAGGAAGCATGACCTCTTTGCAAGTGGGACAGGAGTGAGCTGACAGTTGGCCTGCTGTCTGTCTTGACTTGTTAGCAGACTTACAGGTTCCTGCTAGTCTACACATGCATTACAGAGCAACCTACACTACGTTTCCACAGAGCCCTGCTCAGAAAACGACGAGCCCGGCCCCAGTTGCATTTGCAGGTGAACGAGAGGCCTGACTTCATCCTCACGGAGAGGCGAGCAAGACGCATATCCAGAAGCAGTGGGCACGTCAGCTTCGGGCAAAGAATCCAATCCTCGGGGTCACTCCCTCACCTTATACTCTTGGAGGACGGGCTGCCACTCTGTCAGAAAGAAGGTGGCTCCGATGGGTGACTTCTCTACCTGGCCTTTCAGAAGCCCCTCTGAGAACAATGCCCCCATCCCTCCAAGTTCAAAAATGCCCGTTGGAGAAATGAGAGCGATATGAGGGGCGGGGATTTAGGGTTCTCCTCTGCTACTTTTTCGAAGACTACAACAGAAAAACTTCCAAAGTTGGGACACGTCCTACCTCCTAGTTAGCTCAAACCACTGGATCTGAAGCTAGTTCTCCATGGGAGTGTCTCTTGGATTCAAAAGGAGCTGATGAGTTCTACCGGGGAGGGCATATGCAGGAACACATTTTGGCTTCTCTATGCCCAGACCCTGAGTGATCCTTGCTTCTTCAGATGTTAAAGGAGCCCTCCTTAGCCTGTATTTTTTGCTGAATCCGATACTTTGTTAATAACTACTCTTCCGTCCACAGAGGGAACTTCTGAGGACCCTAACTCTTCTCCCCAGAAGCTACGGACTTGTCTGCTCAGCACAACAGATATCCCTTCCCTGACACAGCGAGACAGGAAGGATGCCTCTTAAAAGAAATCAGCAAGTTAGCTTTGAAAAAAAAATGTTATTTGTCTCTGACAGGCCAGGACTGGAAACCTTAGAAGGACCCAGGATACAGAAGGGACAGGGACTGCAGGAGCCTAGGGCAGTATCCACGGTATAGAGCTGGGAACAAACCAGGTGCAGTCACAGCTCAACCACTGACCAGCCGGGTGACGTCAAGGCCAAGCAAGGTACTTAACCACTCAGCTTGTCTATAAAACAGAGATCATGAACCGACCCCCCAGGGCTGCCATAAGGATTCAACATAATTCATGCAAAGAGATACTATTTTTTTTCTTATTTATTTATTTATTTATTTATTTATTTATTTATTTATTTATTTTTCAGCAAGAGAGAGGAAGAGCCCAAGTGGGGGGAGTGGCAGAGGGAGAAGCAGGGAACTAGGCTCCCCGCGGAGCAGAGAGCCCAATGCTAGACTCGAGACTCCATATCAGGACTCTGGGATCATGACCTGAGTGGAAGGCAGACGCTTAACCCACTGAGCTACCCAGGTGCCCAAGAGATACTACTGTCAGCATAATTAGAATACAAGATGAAGATGAACAAATGTTAAAAGAAAAGAAAAAGGACCAAGGTAATTTTGAGAGTAGAAGACCTGGCAAATGGATAGGAGCAAAGAGAGATCAAGGAAAAAAAAAAACTGAATGTATTCTTCTTAAGCCAAACTAACTGGTGCTATTAAAAATACCAGGAATTCCTAACAGAAAGATGATTGCTTCAAACAGACATACTCTAGAGCCAGAATTAGGGGAGCACTCACTGTGCGTAGATACTGCAGAGAACTGTGAAAAACATCAGTGAATCAGCGTTACCTTGTTAGAGGCTTAAAACCTCTGAAGTTTTTGAGCTGGAAAGATCTTCAGAGGTTACTATTCCAGCTCCTTTTAAAAGCTGATGCCCACAATGGGAAACCATTGATTTGTTCAAGATCCCACAGCTGGCTGGAGACAGAGCTCTGATTATAACCCCAGGCACTGATAACCACCCCCATCTTTTCCCTCCAGCCCAGCTACTTCCCCTCCCGGCAGGCACCACCCGCTCCTCCTGCAGCCTCTCCTTTCCCATCTCCCTTCCCTTCCCTTCCTCCAGAGCACGCTCTGGAAACCCACCCTCTCTCTTTCGCGCACACATACACGCATCTTCATGGGTGCGTGCACGTGAGTGTGAGTGTGTGTGTGTGTGTGTGCGTGTACATCCTTCCATTTCTGTTTTTTAACTGTGGTCAACGACACAGAACATAAAACTGATCATCTTAACCATTTGTCAATTTCTCAGTGGCATGAAGTACACTCACGTTGTTGTGCCACCTCGTCTCCCGTCCATCTCCAGAACTCCTTCCATCTTGCAACACTGAAACTCCATTCCCATTAAACACTGACTCCCCATTTCCTCCTCCCCCGCCCGCAGTCCCAGGCAACCTCCATTCTACTTTCTGTGTCTGCGAATTGGACTAGGTGCCTCAGATAAATCGAATCCTACAGTGTTTCTCTGTTTGTGGTTACCTTACTTCCCTTAGCATAATGTCCTCACAGTTCATCCATGCGCCAGAATTTTCCTTCCTTTTTGGGTTGCCTGGGTGGCTCCGTGGGGTAAGCGTCTGCCTCTTGGTTTTGGCTCAGGTCATGATCTCAGGGTCATGAGATTGAGCCCCATGTTGGGCTGCATACTGAGCATGGAACCTCCTTCAGATTCTCTCTCTCCTCCTCCCTCTGTCCTCCCTGTTTGTGTGCTCTCTCTCTCTGTCTGTCCCTAAAAAAAAAAAAAAAAAAAAAAAAAAATCCTTTCCTTTTTAAAGCTGAACAATATTCCATTGCACTTATACACATTTTATGCATTCATCTGTCAATGGACACTTATGTTGCCTCCACCTTTTGGCTGTCGTGAACAATGCTGCTACAAACATGTGGGTACAAATACCTCAAGTCTCTGCTTTCAACTTTTTTGTATATATACCCAGAAGTGGAATTCTTGTATCTTACAGTAATTCTATTTTTAACTTGTTTTGGAGGCACATGTATTTTTTAAAAATCATACCACACTTCTCCCTAACTATAATTAATAGAAAAGCAAGTTTTCTTTTTTATCCACCTAATATTTTATTTTTAAAAATCTTTAAAAAGATCTTATTTCTTTGAGAGAGAGAGACAGAGATAGTGACAGAGAGCACAAGCAGGGAGAAGAAGAAGAAGCAGGCTCCCCACCGACCCCAGGACCCTGGGATCATGACCCAAGCCGAAGGCAGGAGCCCCTATCCAACTAACATTTTAAAACACAAGCTACATGCTCAGCCCTGGGCTACGTACCAGGAGTACAATCAGTCAGGAGCGAAAGTCATGGTCCCTCATCTTGTTAGGGATTAGAGCCTACTATGACAGACAGAGAGACAGGAATCAGAATATAGGCAAATATCTGTTTGGGCTCCATGGTGAGTGCCACACAGGATCCTAGGAGAGTGTGTACCTCCCCCAGAAAGCCACAAAACAGAAATGTCCAGATGGAGGTGTGCTGTCACCCAGACCTGACGGGGGTGCCTGGGTGGCTCAGTCCATTGAACATCCAACTCTTGATTTCGGCTCTGGTCGTGATCCCAGGGTCTTGAGATCAAGCCCCACATCAGGCTCCATGCTCAGTGAGGAGTCGGCTAGAGAGTCTCTCCTCCCTCCCTCTGCCCCTCCCCCACTTGTGCTCAAATTAATAAATAAAATCTTTAAAAAAAAAGAAAAGAAAAAAAGACCTGACAACGCAGAGAATAATGAAAAAAAAGATTTAGCAGGGAATGGGTGGGGGGGACACTTAATCAAAAGGATAACTCTGAGCTTAAACAAAGAGGGGAACAGATAATAAATGATAATTATTAATAATAAATGATAATTAATAATAAATGATGATTATTGAAATGATAATAAAATTGAAAATGATAATAAAATTGATACAGGCAGCAGCGCCTCTAACATCAATCATATTCTGGGAAGCCAAGGCAGGGTGGCAACGCAGTGGCAGCGGTGGTGAGGGGGTGTTAAGGGTTCAAATGTGTCCCCCAAAATATATCTTGAAGTCGTAACCCTGAGGTAGCTATGAATATGACCTGTTTGGAAATAGGCTCTTTGCGCAGACTAATCAAGTAAAGATGCGGTCACATGACATTAGGGCAGGCCCTCATCCAAAGGCTGGTGTCTTTATAAGAAGAGAAAATCTAGAGACAGAGACAGACCCAGGGGAGGGCATGTCAAGATGGAGGCAGCTCTAGGCAGGAGAACGTGGAGAACTCTGGAGCCACCGGATGCCAAGAAGAAGCAAGGAAGGAATCCTTCCTAGAGTCTTTGAGGGAGCATGATTCTGCCAACACCTCCATTTCAGACTCTGGCCTCCTGGGCTGTGAAAGGATAAATCCGCTTTCAAGCCACCCAGCTGGGGCTACTTTGTGACCACAGCCCTAGGAAACCAGTCAGGGTGGAACTTGTGGGGAAAGCCCTGGACTGGGATTCTTGTGGTGGGAGCAAAGAGAGAGAAAAACAGAGGACGAGACTTTCATCTCGAAATTTCTAACCGAATAACCGGGTATGATCCAGGACCGTTGACCTGAATCTCAGTTTCCAAATCTGTTGAATACATAGGTGCCTCAGACACCATCAGGGATCCTAACATGGAAGGGATCTGGGTTTCAACGTCCCCAGGGTCTTTCTCAACTCACCCTGCAGGGGCAGCTCCAGGGCGTCCCTACAGGATGGCAGTAGGGAAACTGCGGGCATTCTGGGTAGGGCATAATACTGCGGGACCCTCGGCTTAGCCAAGTGGGCTAAAGGCTAGTAACTCACTCTGCCCCCTTCCCCCACCCAAGATGATGAACAGGTATTTCCAGTGCAGCCAGTGCTGAGTTGAGAGCCAATGTGCGGTGGGGGAGGTCAGGGTAAGCACAGGATCTATGTTTAAATGCACTAGGAGCATATCTGATGGAGTAATGGGGATGGAGAGCACTGGGCACGACCCTTCAGGACGGCCTCCAAACCCTCCTGCTAAGCTGGAGGTCACCCCAGTGAGAATCACCCAGTTAGCCACCACTGCATCCCTTGGGTGTGTTGGGGGTGGGATCAGGCAGCCCCCCTCTACATGTGACACGGAGGAGGGAATGGGACCCCCAGCGCCGAGGAGCAAACCCAGCTCCCCGGAGTCCCGCAAAGCCCCCCCCCCCCCGGGGCACGTGAGTGCCAAGTCACCTGCCTGGCACAGGCACCACCTCCCACCCGCTCCACGGGCACCCGACTGTTCCAGCGCCCGTCACCGCCTCCCCCGCCACTGTCAACACAAACGCCCACACCCAGGCAGGAAGCAAAAATAACCAGGCGTCTCATAGTGATGGCTCATCCCCTTTCCCAGGGGAGCTATGCCTCTCCCATTCCCCAGGAGGACCTCGGAGGAGAGAGCCAGGAGAAGGGGAGGGGATGAGAAGAGAGGAGGGGATGGGAGGAGGAAGGGGAAGGGGAGAGAAGAGGTAGGGGAAGGGAGGCAGGAAGGGGCAAGGGGAGGAGGGAGAGAGGAGGGGATGGGAGGGGAGAGGCAGGGCGAGGAGAGGGGCGGGGCGAGGAAGGAGAGGAGAGGAAGGGAGGGAGGGGCGAGGAGGAGGCGGGGCCATGAGGGGCGGGGTGAGGCAGGGGACTGGGGAAGCGTGAGCTCCAGTTCCAGATCCGTCCCCAGTGCTTGGTCTGAGCCATCAGAGGATCATCTGTAAAGGGGATAAAAGTCAGAGGCTCTTCCCTTACAGGAGCGCCCCCTGTTCCTCTCCCTCGGGAGGAACTACCTGGAAGGGCAGCTCTTCCGGTCGGCAAGTTTCCACGTGCCTCTAAACCCTGCTAACTTGGAGGGTGACCTAGCGGACAATCTCTGCCTAATCGCCCTACACGCTGGCCTCCAGGCCCCTCCCCATCCCGCAGGACGTGTGTGCGTTTATTTCCGGCAGGTGCATCAGCGCCGTGGCAGGAAAGAAGGGCAAAGCCACGCTTCCATGTAACCCCAGACCGGAATCAGCATCCAAGGAGGCAGGGTCATCACGGCATCTCCTCAGCTGCGAGGTGGAATCAAGCCCTGGTACTACGGGTTCAGCTGTGTCCCCCCGAAATGCTGGCGTCCTAACCCCTCCTACCTGCGAACGTGACTCCGTTTGCTAGCGCTGCCTCACGAAGTACCACGGACCGGAGCTTAAACAACAGAAACTCCGTTTCTCACGGCGTGGAGGCTGGAAGTCCAGGACCACGGTGTTGGCAGGACCGCTTTGTCCTGAGGCCTGTGTGTGTGAGAGCGCATCCATGATATGTGTGTGTGTGTGTGTGTGTGTGTATGTGTGTGTGTGTGTGTGTGTGTGTGTGTAGTGTGTGTGTCCCCAAATTTCCTCGACTTCTAAGAACACCAATCAGACTGGATTAGGACCTACCCTAAGGGCCACCCTTTTAACTTACTTACCTCCTTAAAGGCCCCATCTCTAAACGCAGTCCCATTCTGAAGTACTAGGGGGTTAAGGCTTCAACACATGAATCTGAGGGGGACACAATTAGCCTGTGACAGTGACCGTGTGTGGAAACTGTTTACATTTTATGATCTGGCCACTGCAGATGCAATAAGCTAAGGACTACTGGAGGGAAGGGGGCTCCCAAGGGCTCCCAAGGGCACACGACTAGTTTCCTTGTAAGAAGGCACAGAGACAAGGCCATGTGGCTAGGGAGGCAGAAACTGGAGGGATGTGCCTCCAGGCCACAGGACACGGAGGATGGCCAGCAGCCTTGAATCTAGGAGAGAGGCCTGAACATACTGACCCTACAGTCTTCCGAAGGAACAAGGCAAGGCCCAACAGCACCTGGGTCGTGGAGCTCTCGTCTCCACAATGGTCAGGGAATACAGGTGTGTTGTTAACTCCCCCAGCGTGCGGTACCTTATTAACACAACTCTAGGGAACTAAAACCTAGGAGCCCCGGGTTGAGCAGTTTGGTGGCACGGAAGGTCAGGGTCCCTGAAGGCACTGAGCAATAGACAGAAAGGCTCAATCAAAATTATTAGCTTCTAATAAAATTCAGAAACTGATTTACAAGACAGCGAGGCAGACTACGCGTCAGCACTATCTCTACAGCCAGAATGCCTGGGCTCGGGTCCCTACTCTCTCACTTCCCAGCCAGCCACCCTGGCCAAGTCATGCCCTCGGGGCCTGGGTTTTCCTCATCTGTAAAAAAGAGGGTAATAATAATAATATCTAGCGACTACTATTATGACAATCAAATGAGGCACTATTATAAAGCACCATGTGCCCGGCACATAGGGTCCAAGCTATAAAGGGATTTCATCAATCCTAACAACGAGTTATGTCGCCAAGGCATGCTTCTCCCAGTTGTATGTAACATCCCTAAATATCCTTCCTCGGGACTCTCCCATCCTGGACTGATCATGTGCAACCCCCAAAGTTACCAAATTTTCCAGGCAGAGAAGAGCAAAAAGAAAAATTTAATGGTACTAACAATATTCCAAAATTATTAAAATCTCAAGAGTAGGGGCGCCTGGGTGGCTTATGCCTTTGGCTGAGGTCATGATCTTGGGGTCCTGGGATTGAGCCCCGGCATGTGGGGGAGGGTCTGCTTCTCCCTCTCCCGCTGCCCCTCCCCCTCCGCTCATGCTCGCTCACTCTCTCTCAAATAAATAAAAATATTTTTAAAAAAATAAAAAATAAAAAATAAAATCCCAAGCCTACACATCTGGCTGCTAGGGCAAGGGGAAAATATTTTTAAGAAAATATAAGGGGCGCCTGCGTTGTTCAGTCAGTTAATTGTCCAACTCTTGACTTTGGCTCAGGTCATGATCAGAGTCGTGAGATTGAGCCCAGCATCAGGCCCTGCACTGGGTGTGGAGCCTGCTTAAGATTCTCTCTCTCCCTCAGCTCCCCCCCCACCCCGCTTTCACCCCAGCTCATGCATGCACACACACTCTCTCTCTCACAAAAAAAAAAAAAGAGAAAGAAAAATCTAACCCGGGAATCCATCTGAAAGTGATGAGCAGTTGGCACTGACTGGCAGAAGCGGACAAGAGGCACCAGTCCGGCCCCGCGGATACAGAGGAGGGTAGCCAGTCAGGTCCGACACTAAGAAATATCACACGGCGACCTCCTACAGACACCCAGGTATGTAACAGACAGATGTCTCACAAGACACCTGCCTTCCTTATGTGGGATGCACTGAAATTGCCTAATCTACTGCAGTTTTTTAAATGTTATCACAACAGCCCTAAATAAACCAACAAATGCCTTACGACCCAGTTTGAAAACCATGGACATGACCTTCTGCAGGATTCTTCCTGCTCTTTTTTCCCCCAAATATTGAACTTAAGAAACTAAATTCTAAAGGAAACTCTTAGAGCTTCCTTTTCTTATCCAAAGTCTAAGATAATCTTCTCTAAACTCAGAGAACCTTGAATGTTCTAGAACAAACCACAAAAACCACATAAGCTTGGACAATTAAAGAGTATGCAGGGTTTCCAGAGGGCTAACAGCTCTGTTCTAAAAAGTTAGTGGGGCGCCTGGGTGGCACAGCGGTTAAGCGTCTGCCTTCGGCTCAGGGCGTGATCCCGGCGTTATGGGATCGAGCCCCACATCAGGCTCCTCTGCTGTGAGCCTGCATCTTCCTCTCCCACTCCCCCTGCTTGTGTTCCCTCTCTCGCTGGCTGTCTCTATCTCTGTCAAATAAATAAATAAAATCTTTTAAAAAAATAAATAAATAAATAAATAAAAAATAAAAAAATAAAAAGTTAGTAAAATCTAACATTTACTTTTTCATCATTCTTACCCTCTAGAAATTGATTTGTTTAACAGACATTTATACACGTGTGCCATACATACACAAATGCCACGCATCACAAATATGAACTCAATCTTCACAACAAGCCTATGAGATAGATGAACTATATTATGCCCATTTTACAGATGAGGAAATGAAGACCCTGAGAAGCCACTAACCCAAAGTGAAGAGCCACCGTTCATGCCTAGGAACTGAAACTGAGCTCCATGCTCTTATCCACTAGACCATGCTGTTTTACGGTTTGTCTGTGTGGGGTTTTTTTGTTTGTTTTTTTAGACGGAGAGCATGAGCGCAAGCAGGGGAGAGGGGCAGAGGGAGAAGAAGAGAAAATCTTCAGCAGGCTTCACATCCAGCAAGGAGCCGACATTGGGCTCGATCTCACCACCCTGAGATCACGATGTGAGCCAAAATCAAGAGTCAGATGCTGAACTGACTGAGCCACCCAGATGCCCCTAGACTATGCTGCTTTAATTGATCTCTCAATGTTCTGTCTCAGGTGCCCATGTTCATTACTAAGCAGAGCTCCTATTGAGTTTCGATGCTATCTAGCATCTCGAAAAATGCAAACTTTTTTTAAGTAATTCATTTTTTAATGGAGATGTAACTGACATTTACAACAGTTTCAGGCGGACAACATAACGATTCAATATACGCATACGCTGCAAAATGATCGACACGCTAAGTCTAGTTAACATCCATGACAATGCAAACTCTTTTTTTTTTTTAAGATTTTTTATTTATTTATGCGACAGAGAGACAGCCAGCGAGAGAGGGAACACAGCAGGGGGAGTGGGAGAGGAAGAAGCAGGCTCCCAGCGGAGGAGCCCGATGTGGGACTCGATCCCGGAACTCCAGGATCACGCCCTGAGCCGAAGGCAGACGCTTAACGACTGAGCCACCCAGGCGCCCCCACAATGCAAACTCTTAACCAGGATAGCACAGCCACGCCAGCTCTCGCCCTCTCCGTCCTAGCCGTTTCTTCCATGTTCTTTAGCAGCGGAATCAAACCGCCAAAATCAGCTCCTTAGAAGCCAGATCGTACCTTTATTACACGAGTGAAATTCTGAATTTATTTTAAAGGAGTCTCTTGTATGGGAATCATGCCTGTTGGCTGTTTTCTTTACATCAAACCAGATCTGCCTGCAAAAACAAGGTTCTGGCACATTCCCTCAAAGGACTGCAACAGAGGGACATTTCTGGAGGGAAAAAAATCCCCTTGTATCTCAAAAGCTGCTCTGATCCCACCCTTCCCCCCCCCACCCCCAATTCCTTCCACCCCATGACCTGAGAGTTGAAATTAAGAACAGACTACAGAGGGGCCCTTGGGCAGCTCAGTCAGTTAAGCGTCTGACTCTTGATTTTGGCTCAGGTCATGATGGGGTCCTGGGATGAAGCCCCATGTCAGGCTCTCTGCTCAGCAGGGAATCTGCTTCTCCCTCTCCCTCTCCCCCTCCACCTACTCGTGCTCTCTCTCTGATAAATAAAATCTTAAAAAAAAAAAAAAGAACAGACTATAGAGTCAAAGTTATTTGCCCCAAAATGTAATGCAAACCCAGGACTAAAGAAAGTAGAAACCTTTTTCAACTGAAAAGGCAATTATCTAACCAAACTGATTGAACGGGAGAATTTGCAAATTCGAGGCTCTTGCTGCCCGGGTTCTCAAGGTGAGCCACCAACTGCTCAGGGCCAGGCATGCAGCTGCTGAAAATGCAAAGTGACCACGCAGAAAGAAAATAAAAACTCGGGGCGCCTGGGTGGCTCAGTCGTTAAGCGTCTGCCTTCGGCTCAGGGCGTGATCCCAGGGTCCTGGGATCAAGCCCCACATCAGGCTCCTCCACTGGGAGCCTGCTTCTTCCTCTCCCACTCCCCCTGCCTGTGTTCCTCTCTTGCCGGCTGTCTCTCTCTCTGTCAAATAAATAAATAAAATCTTAAAAAAAAAAAAAGAAGAAATGAAAAACTTGTTTTGATTCCAAGCTTGAAACCACTACAGTCCTTAAATCCTTCAGGATCTGAACAGCAGAGCCTGTGGCTCTAGGTCGGGGTGTGGTCCCTGCCAGCATCGCTGAGCGGCCTTCTCTCAGCAAGAAAACATGCCTCCTGGAGCCTGACGGTGGGAGGGACGACAGGACAAAGCCAACTCTGTTCAGGTAGAAAGTCTGTACTGGAAGATGGCAGAGATGGGAAGGGAGATAGAGCCGCATTCCTTCCTGCTTCCAGCTCTCCTCGTTTCCATCACGGGCATCCATGGAGCTTCCAAACTCACCTCGGGGTTCCTTCCAACCCAAGATGCGGGCAGAGGGGCCTCCTCACCTGGTCGGGCAACTCTTCGCCAAAGGGCACTCTTTCTTAGTTTTCCAGAGACGTGACTACACTTCTACAGAAACCCAAGATTCCTGTGCCCTCGACCAAAAAAAAAAAAAAACTCTCTTACACTTTGTTCTCTGCTTTTCCCCATTTCTTCACAATCTAGCCACAGGCAACCCCTCCAAAATCATGACCCGCCACTCCATTCCCTACCTCGCCACACACACACACACACACACACACACACACACACACACACCCTGTTGGCCTGAAATGCCCCATCCTCTTTCATCCATCTAGGAAAATCAGGCTCATCCTAAGCCCAGCTGGAAAACACCCACCTCTGTAAAGCCTTCCTGACCTCCCCACTGAGTTAGATACTCTGTCCTCCATGACCCCACTGCATGGCGGTTCTCAAAGTGTGGTCCCTGAGCCAGTAGCAGCGATCTCAAAATCCTTGCACTCCACCCCGGAAACTGTGAGCCAGCAGACTGTGCTCTGACGAGCTCTCCAGCGGGTTCGGACGCCCGCTCAAGCATGGTGCCCCCTGCTATAGTCATAATCGATACTCTATTCCACTTCCACCTGCTTGGTTAGGAGCCTCACAAGCCCCTCAGCGCCTGGCACAAGCTAGACACCGAAAAAACACATGCTTGTTGAGTTAACCTAATGAACCTCTTCTAGAACCGGAAGGGGCAGTGTGAAATCAGCAACTTTACAGGCTAGGAAATCTCCAGTCCATGTTCAGGCACGCAAAGGCAGCAACGCCCAGCGAATCCTATAGAATAAAACCGGGGTCGGTCAGGACTCGCATGGAACAAGCGATTTAAGAAAAATGAATGCAAGGCTCCCAGTCAAGGCCATTGTACAAGGTTAGCTTCCTTGGGCAGGTCAAAATGCACCCAGGAAATGCTGGGAACAACCCCAGCTTATGTCCTAGAAGGGGTCTTCGCTGGCTCCACGGGGACAGCAGAGCTGACTCATCCACGTGGGCTCCCCAAGGGAGGGAATTACCTAAGTGCTCAACCTGCAATCTCTGATCTTCTTGCCTCATCACAGCTACTGACCCCAAGTCCCAACACTTGCTATGGGCAAAACCCAACATGCTATGGGTGCCCACATAGGATCTGAAAGAAAAAAAGGAGGAGGAAGAGGAGGAGGAAAAGAAGAAGATGGACAAAAGGAAGTTAGAATGAAAATGAGTGAGAGTCAAGGCAGCAGAACAGAACATTCTCAGAATCGTTAGTGTGTATGGGCTTCTGTCTCTGCCCGGCCCTATGCCAAGGGCTTAAATACGCACAGGGAGAGGGGTAAAGCCACATCAACTCCCTGCTCCATCACCTGATCTCAGGTATCCATGTAAAAAACTTAAGACAAGGGGCGTCTGGGTGGCTCAGTTGGTTGAGTGTCCAGCTCTTGGTTTTGGCTCAGGTCATGATCTCAGGGTCATGGGATCGAGCCCCACAACAGTCTCCATGGTCAGCGCAGAGTCTGCTTGAAGGATTCTCTCCCTCTACCCCTCCCCCACTCTTTCTCTCTCTCTCTCTCTCTCTCTCTCTCTCAAGTAAATAAGTAAATCTTAAAAAAAAAAAAAAAAAAGTCAATCCCATCACATAAAAACATTGGTGGAGAACACTATTACTTTTCTCCCTCATCCTGTAAGGAATGTCCCCCAGAGCTATCCCCTGACCCTAATCCCCCTGGGACCTGTGAATATTACCTCACATGAGAAAAGATACGATTGAGTTAAAGGATCTTAACCAAAACGCAATCACATGCATCCCAACGAAACAGAGGCAGAGGGAGATTTCACAGATGCGAGAAGAGAAGGACACCAGACAAAGGAACGGGAGCACAGAGGCCAAGCCTGAGTGACGCTGCCACCAGCCAAGGAATGCTGGCAGCCCCTGGAGCTGGACAAGGCAAGGGACAGGTTCTCCTGAGAGCCTCGGAGGGAGTGTGGCTTTGCCCACAGGGTTGATTTTGAGCCAGTGATACTGACTGTAGACTTCCAGCCTGCAGAACTGGGAGGGCACAGATGAGTGTTGTTTTAAGCTCCCAGGTGTGTGACTTAGGAAACGAACAGACTCATTAATCACTTCGCTGCTTCTTCTCACGCTAGCCGGTGTTATCTCCATCCTACGGACATGGAAACTTGGACTCAGCAGGACGGCACAGCGGGCTCCCAGTGGCGGGGTCAGGACAAGCCAGGTGCCAGCTCCGTCCATCTGACCCTCCCAGCATGCCGTGCTGGCACCGGCAAATCGACATGTGGGTTCCCGTGGCCTTCAGAAGTAACCTGGGAAACAGTCACCCCGGTAACATTGTTTCTACGAAAAACAGTCTCCAGATTCCAAATAAAAGACAAGAGGAAGTGGAAAACACCACCATGGGGAAGAAGAGGGTGCTCAGCCGCTTAGAAACGGAAGCAAGGCAATTAACCCATTCACTGAAGGGTCCAGGTGGCCCGGCCATACACGTCACAGACAGACAAGATGCCCCCTACTCTCTGGGCATCAGCAGCGGTTAAAGAAAAGTTGTAACTCACCCTCAAGCTCCCGACACTCAATTTGAAATCCCGAAGAGTATTCACAACAGTACATGGCCCTGTGGTATCACCAACGGAGGGCTGCTAAAACCAGTGATCATAGGTTTCCTAAGGGAAAGGATTTGGGTGCTGGGAATTATCACCAAATTAAATTATCAATCAGGTGAGTTTGAAATATACCTTCACACTCCACTACAACACGAAACCTGGTGATGATGATGGTCGGCGGGAAATACAGAATACACTGAGCATTGTTTTGTGTAGACGACAATTACACACATGAAATAAAAACAGATGCCAAAGTAAACACTGGAAGGTATACTAGTTGGTTCAATACTAATAATAAGCACAGGAAAAGGTGCTCAACAGCACTCATCCTTAGGGAAATGCAAACCAAAACCACAAAGAGATAACCACCTCACACCCGGAAAAGAAATGGTGAGGATGTGGAGAAATCGGAACCCCTGCCACTGCTGGTGGGAATAAAAAATGATGCCGCCACCGTGGAAAACAGTATGGAGGTTCCTCAAAAAATGAAACATAGAATTCTCATCTGATCCAGCATTTCCACTTCCGGGTATATACACAAAAGCCATGAAAGCAAGGACTCGAAGTACTCGTACACCCATGTTCGGAGCAGCACAGCCAAGACACGGAAACAACGCAAGTGCCCATCATCAGATGACCAGATAAACAAAATGTGGTCTCTCCATACAATGGAATTTTATCAATCTCGATAAGGAAAGAAATTCTGACACCTGCTACAACGTGGATGAACCCTGATGACATGATGCTAAGGGAAATAAGCCAGCCGCAGAAGGACAGATACTGCGTGATTCCACCTACGTGAGATCTCTACAGCAGTCAACTCACAGAGACAGAAAGTAGAGTGGAGGCAGCCAGGGACTCTGGGAGTGGGGCATGGGGAGTTAGTGTTTGATGGATATGGAAATTCGTCTGCAAAATCTCACAGCAATGTGAGAGTACGTAATGCCACTGAACTGGACACTTACAAATGGTTAAAATGGTCAGTTTTATGTTATATATATTTTACCACGATAAAAGACTAGAAACACTATGATAGCTATTTAAGATTGCTAAGTTTATGGGTGAGGTTCCATCTTTCTTTCCAGTTCTAAATTTTCATTCATGAAATTTCTCTTAAAAAAAAAAGGCATATGTGGTATTAAATATCAAAATGGAAAAAAATGTGACTGTCCTAGGGCGGGCAAACTCATTTAAGACCCACAGCTTCAGGGATGAAGGGAATTCCCGTGGTAATGACCTTTCCCGCTTCTGTAATATGAATTATCACAAAGTAAAAATCCAATTCCCTCTCCATGTTTATGAAAGCCATTCCTTCCAGACAGCTGAAGCAACAAAGCCGGCCAAAGGCACTTCCCAGCCGTCCGATTAGAGATTTATACCGCATATACACATAAAGAAACATTATGTAACATGAGCTGTGGAGCAGGAGAAGAAGTCTGGTCTTGGACTCGGAAGCTGAATTCAAGATCTGCTTCACCCCTTGCTGGACCAATTAAAAACTCTCCAGGCGTCTGCCACCTTTTTCATAGGCGAAGCAACACCTGCTTCGTATGGTGACAATAAATCCTGAAAAGGACCCACGGCTTACAAATGTCAGGGGTTTATACACAGCACGAGGGAAAGAACACAGCCTGCCACAGAACAGGTGCTTAATAAATGATCCATGCTTGCTTCCTTTCATTCCACAAGTTATGAACTCACACATCAAGTGGCTCTATGCTTGCTTATTCCTGAACTTAAGAAGGGACAGATTGCTTGGCTTACTCGCAATTACCTCAACTCCACCACCTTCTCTAAAAAGTACCCTCATCCTAAAATTCTTAACGAGGCTGGCTTTCTACTCTACGGTCTGGAAGGGACAAAAAGTTGGCAAAAACAAAAGAAAAAAAAAAATCAAGCTGGAAGTCTTAATTTAAATTAGGAAATAGTTTTTAGAGTTTTTCTTTAAGATCATATTCTAAAATTCCAGAAAGCCTAAGGCTCCAGCACTCACTGTGTATGTGACCTTGGGCAAATTATTTCATGTCTGTGAGCCTTGGTTTTCACATCACAAATGATGACATAAAACCCTCGTATATACAATTGAGCCTCTTGAAGAAGTAAAGGTGAGCAAGGACTCTAACTGTTAAGAAATGATTTGTCATGTCCCTCCTACAAAATTATTAAATATTCTCATTTGTGCTCTAGGGGAGCCTTTGTTTCTGGGCCTTAGGCTCCCACTTTTCTCAGGTGAAGCAGTCCTTTACCAACAGTTTTATCGTAAAGGGATCACTGGCAATAACATATCAAAAATTGAAAATGGGTGGTAGGGGTGGGCAGAAAACAAACAAAAGAATTGAAAACAGTGATGACTAGGAAGTATCTTTTGATTTGACCCATTTCTTTCTTTCTTTTTAGATTTCGTGTTTTTATGTGATGTCTACACCCAACATGGGGCTTGAACTTACACTCAGGGATCAGGAGTCGCGTGCTCCACTGACTGAGCCAGCCAGGCGCCCCTTGATTTGACCAATTTAAATAACAAATTAAACGTCTGTTTCTCCATTGTGTAACTAATATTACCCGGTATCTCAACATGACAAGTGTTCCAGCAACAACCGCGAAGTCTGTAACTCACTGACTATCCGTCAAAGCCATCTCAGCAAATTCTCAAGCATTCCCCACAGACCGTCACCAGTCAGGGCTAGAGAGAGCTTTGTCGTGGCTCAAGGGCAGGAACTCCTCTGCAAGAGAAGACTTCTCTTTCCAACCTTTCACGCCCTACAAAAGGACCTGCAGAGAAGGAAATCAAACAGAACGTCTTGTTGCATTTCATTCTCTCTTTACGAATGTTAGGAAGGAACAGAGCCACACCAAGACATAAAAAGGGCTCCCTGAAACTTTATGAGGTGCAGGGTTTGCTAAATAGAGCTTAATGAACTGAACAGCTAAATACTTAAATGCTTTTACAGAAAAAAAATCCCAAATTGTGCCATTAAAAGGGGTCTGAAAGAACACAATGCATTGATAGAAGCAGCAGAACTTCTCTGCGGAGAACGAGTCAGAGGAAGCACCCAATTAAGACTCCTTGAAGGAAGGTGTCTAGACTTTGAAATTAAGAACAAAAAGAACACGATTTCAGAGCAGCAGCCTGATGATGTAACAGGACTCCTGGACGATCCCGGACAGTCTGACGACCTTTTAGCTTCAGTCAGCTCTTTACGAACCGTGGGACTGTGGGCCAACTTCTGAACCTCAGTCGGCTCCTCAGCCAAGTAGAGACAAGAATACACACCCAGCTCACCCTGCAGGCATCATAATGCCCATCGCTCAGATGCAAAAACAAAGCCAAGACAGGATCGAATTCCACGGCTGGTGGATGCCAGACCCAGAATTCAACAGTCCATCCTAACTCCAAGGCCAACGCTCTTCCTTGCTAGGTGCAAGGAGCACCAAGGTTTCCCTTCATGTGCTGGGGGACGGTTTTGATCCTGAAAGCTTTGAAACAGGAAAACAGAAGATCTAATTAGAAATCAGAAGGAATCATCGGTTTACTGTCTGCCAAGAAGAAGAGTGAAGGCGCACTGAGCCCGTACTATGCCCACGTGGTTTTTTTATGTTCATTTTACGATGTAATGTCCCTTTAGGTAGTTCATTAAACCAAAAAGTTAACACAGTACTTGGTGGCTGCCTTGCCCCTAATCTAAACTTTTATCATCTGTGAGCCAGTGACCACTCCCAACATCCCCGGGAGACAGATACCATTCGTATCCCATTTTGCAGATGTGCCAACTGAGGCTGAGTCAAGAGACTTTCTCAGAGTCACACAGCAGCAGCCGTGGGGCCAGAGTTCAAACCCAGGCAGTCTGATGCCAGTCGGGGCTATGAACCCCTACGTGAGGGACTCTTATTATCTGCCATCTTGCATGAAGCAGATAATAAGAGGGGGGCGGATATTAAATACCTCACCCAAGTGAACACACCTGCTTCCAACCTGGTCTGCCTGGCCTCATCCCCTGGGCACTGCTGACCATGCTATCCTGTTAGGCCTGGCTGGCTCCCACACGGCACCCCTGGTTTTGGACAGAGGGGTAACCAAACAGGATCAGGGACCCACAGCAGCGGACTGAGGAGGGAAGGATGAGAAGCAAGTAGAGACAGTAAAGAACAGGGAACACCAGCAAAAGAAGCTGAAGGCCCGATCACCTGTTTCTATTGACTCCGATGAACCCAGACTGCATGGTGGAAACTTCTAGTCCAGCTTATATGGAACTATTTGTCTGTGGCCAGGGGCTCTAACAGCTGAGTTCATTTGGAAAATTAATGGCCTTTTCAATCCTTTATATCGATGTGAATAGGAAAAGAATCATTCAGCAGATCACTTAGAGAGGAAGTCCCATGAGGAAGGCCCCAGGTCTCCCCTTCACTCTAAAACAATACGGGGGGCACCCTGGCTGGCTCAGGCGGTAGAGCATGGGACTCTTGATCTCGGGGTTGTGAGTTCAAGCCCTACATCAGGTGTAGAGGTTACTTAAATAAACAAAACTAACTAACTAACTAAATAATTGAACGAATGAATGAATGGAAACAATATGTGAATGCTTCCCAATCTTACACAGACCTCCAATCCCATATGAAGGAGTCCTTCAGTAAGTTTAGGGGTCACACAGATCATCACATACTTTACCTTCATAGATTATCTGTGGGATTCTCAAAAGCCTGTGGTCTCTGTTTCCTGGTCTTCTGTCAAACTCCCGAGAACGCCTAAAGATGCCTGGGCCACCCACGTAGGAGCGGACCTCTGAGAAGTGGGTTCTAGCACAGAGAATCGATTTAACACACTCTTGCCCAAATACAGTCACCCTGGCAACAGCTGGAGCCGGAAGCTCTACGCACCAATGAAGACCCCCCTTCCCCAAAACTCATCACACCTCCTGCCTCTGCCAACCCAGCAGCCGGGGCTTCCTTGCACTGACTGCACCCCGAACTGCAACCCATCATCACAGCCACCGGAACTTATTCATGCTGACACACAGGCATGTTCTGGAAAGGGAGAGGGGGTGGGAGAGACTCGGGTTATTAGGCTCTTTGGGAAGGGCCAACACTAAAGGACGCTTATCCACCTCCACTTTGCAGGAAGCCGGGGCCATAGTTTCAGTGCCTCGTCGAAAGCACTAAAAATAAAGAGTCCTACAGACTTCAGGAAGAGGCAATTTATTTTTTAAATTTTTTTAAAAGATTTTATTATCTATCAGAGAGAGCGAAAGAGAGCACAAGCAGGGGGAGCAGCAGGCAGAGGGAGAAGCAGGCTCCCCAAGGAGCAGGGAGCACAATGCAGGCCTCGATCCCAGGACCCTGGGATCATGACCTGAGCGGAAGGCAACTGAGCCACCCAGGCATCCCTAGGCAGATGCAATTTAAACTGCAAACAATTTATTATTTAAATAACAAACACTTACTGAGTATCTACATGGATGGAGACAGGCACGAATTAGACAAAGAGCAAGAAATGAAAAAAGCAGCAAAAAGCAGACATTTTTTTGCCAGTTGCTCGTTTGCCCTAAAACATCACTGAATTCAGAGCTGACTCTCCCCATGTTAACCATTTACTCCCAGGCAAGTGCAGAGACTCCCAGAGGGAAGGGATTGGGCTAAAATCCCCCATGTGTCAGCCACCTCCCTCCAACACACCCCACCCTGCCACTTATCACAAAACCTTAAGATACAGAAAGGGCGTTACAGGTCACCAGCTCCAATGCAATGCTGGAATCACCTTCCCAGCTCCCACCTGCCAGCCCCCATGCTCCTAAACCTACTCGTGGCCCCCAGTCTCCCTGAGGTCAAGGGTCTGACCAAACCCACCATTACCCTTCAGATACAAACTCTCCCCCCAAGGAAGTGTCTCCCTGGCTCCACACAAACAGAAACAGAGTGGGTGCTCCATGTCTGTTCGTGCCGCAAGTCTGGTAGGCTGGTGTTGATACACGCGTTAATACATCTGAGATGGGAAGCCCCGAACAGTGGTGACTCTAAGCTTCCCAGCGTACAAGGCGGTGGAGCAAACCACAGTATTTAAACACCAAGTCATTCATTCACAGAGAGAGACAGTAACAAGAGAGACTAGGGACTGACTAGGTGACGATCAACAAAGACATTTCTTCCAGAGCAGGAGGGGGCATCAGTGCACTAAGCATATGACCTTCATTTTAAAAAAATAAAAAATTGGGGCGCCTGGGTGGCACAGCGGTTAAGCGTCTGCCTTCGGCTCAGGGCGTGATCCTGGCGTTATGGGATCGAGCCCCACATCAGGCTCCTCCGCTATGAGCCTGCTTCTTCCTCTCCCACTCCCCCTGCTTGTGTTCCCTCTCTCGCTGGCTGTCTCTATCTCTGTCAAATAAATAAATAAAATCTTTTAAAAAAAAAATAAATAAATAAATAAAAATAAAAAAATAAAAAATAAATAAAATATTTCTCGAGATAGGGGTGCCTGGGTGGGCTCAGTCGTTAAATATCAGGATTTCATGGATCATGGGATCAAGCCCCAAGTCACGTGGCTCCGTGCTGGGGGGGGTGTCTGGTTAAAGCTTCTCTCCCTCTGCCCCACCCCCATTCGCACATGCTCTCCTCTTGCTCTCTAAAATAAATAAATAAATCTTTTAAAATAGTAGTAATAATGATAAAATATTTCTCAAGATAAAAACAAAAAATATTTCTCAAGGTAAAAATTCACATTTTCATCTGATCCTTTTAGGAGACCGGAAGGCTATAAATTACAGAAATGAAATCCCTCTTTAATCCTTCAGCCAGGTATTTAGAGAGTCCTATCATGGTGGAAAATAGAGAGAGGTCAGGAAATCTGTCCTCAGAGGGTCGTTGGTCCCACTGGGTTGGGGAGACAACACGAAGGCAGATAAAACAATTAGGAGACAATTACCAGAGTAATTATGGTCTGATTTGAGTTCCAAGGGTAAGATTTCAGGAACCCAAAAAGAATGGTCCAGTCACCAGCTCTTTGATACCTGGAGCCGGGCAGAGGAGGAAACGGTAAACCAAATATTCTCTCCTTTATCTCTAAGTGTATCTTCTCTATCAGCAAATGGATTTCCTTTCAGGCAGTTTAAGACCTTGTGGGTCAGGGCTACCTGCCCAGTCTTGGCCAGAAGAGAACAAAGGAAACAAACCAGGTCACCCATTACCCCGCCCTTCTCCCCAAAAGAGTCCCTCCTCAAACACAGAGAGTGACAGTCTCTGCAAAGCAGCTGCCTGTAGACATGTGTTTATAAACATAAAGTCCAAAACCTCCAACCCAGACAGCTTTCCTTCTTCAGCTCCAGAGAAAGGTTGGGTCGTGCCCCTTCCTGCTCAGGGCAATGTCCACAAGAGACAAGATGCTCTCACAGGGAAGATTCGACCCTCCTGACCCTCCTGGTCAGTTTCTTTTCTTTTTTTTTTTTTTTAAGATTTTATTTATTTGACACAGAGAGAGAGCACAAGCAGGGGAGCAGGGGGAGCAGCAGGCAGAAGGAGAGGGAGAAGCAGACTCCCCGCTGAGCAGGGAGCCCAACGTGAGGATCGATCCCAGGACCCTGAGATCATGACCTGCGCCGAAGGCAGACGCTTCACCAACAGCCAGCTACCCAGGCGCCCTGTCCCCTGGTCAGTTTCCATCAGGACCATCACATCATTTACTGGTCTCGATCACTGCTTTTATAAATTCCCTATAAACGTTTATTTACTCTAGCATGTCGGAAGGCAAGAGGATAACCTGGCATTCCAACAACCACATCAGGAAACTCACCTGTGAACTTAGGTCCTGCCTTCAGGCTGCAGGACGGGACGTGATCCTTCTTCTCCCAGCTCTGTCTAGTGTCCATGCCATCGCCCCGGGCAACCTCACCTGGGAGGGTCTCCTCTGAACTCATACTGAAAAGGTCTTGAATATGACCTGCTTGCACTTGACTCAAGGATGGCTAACGTCTATCCAGCTGAACTTCACGGGTGAGCAACGTTCTCCATCTAGAACATCTCTTTAACCCAATGGTGGCCATTCGACAGATAAGGAAATGGAGGCTGAGAAACCAAGCAAGGTGGCCAAGATTGCCCAAGACACCTGAACAGAGATCGAACACCAAAAAACCCTGCTCCTCCCGCTCGAGGCAATCATGTCTCCCATCACTAGCATATGGCTTCTCAAACTGGCCAGTGGAAGCCTGCTCGGGGCACTGAAGCAGACTTGTAGGATTATGAAGGTCCTGGGAAGAACCAAGGCCACAAAGGCTTTGGAGACCTAGAAACCTGTAAACCAGGGGGTGCCCCACCAACTGCGTGTACCCTCCTGGCGGGCAAGGTGCCTTCTGATCTATACCGAGCAGGCACCTGCCCCCACCAGCTGGCCAGCCGCACTTCCAGCACTCAGAACCAACCTCCAAGATCCTGGACCCCCTGACCACCCTAGGGGTGCACAGCCAATGGAAATGTAAGCAGAGGGACAAATGATTTGAGGAACACTCTCTTATCTGCTCACCCTTCAAGGCCAAGACTTATACACACAGTGTACCGTAGGACTGGCTTGATTCCTAAGTAATAAACTTCGGGGTTAAAAAAAATAAACGATTACTACTAACTATCAAGAACCAGAAATAGGACTTAACAGTTCTGGCTCGAAGTCAATCACAGCGCCACTGACTTACGCCCCACAGAGCACACTACCATGGCTAATTGCTCTCCAGATGGTGGCTTGTACTTTTCCAGGCAGAATCGAATCTCCCCGAGCCTTGCCTCACCTTTCTACAGCTCTCTGTGTTTTCCCAACGTCCTCTCTGTGTGCAGAGGGCTTTGCAACACCTCCAAATTTACGGCCACCTACAGATTTAATTAGCGGACTGTTTACTTCCCCCTTCAGTCTTTGGAATATCTTAAGTAAAACCAGGCCTCCATTGAGCCCATGGGTACTCCACCCTGGGCCTCCGTCCAATCAGCTCCCCCAGCAGAACAGTGTTTGCCCAGCTCCAACCCTGGCTCTGGCCCTTGTCCAAGGCAAGTCTGTGCTGAGCCAGCCATCAGGTACCACGTGAGCGCCTTCCACCCCTGGGGCTGCCTGCACGAGGAGGGTATGCCGAAGGAAGGGCAGAGGTGGGCAAAGAAATAAAGCAACACTCAGTCAAGGCAAGGCTTTATTAGAAAAAGAAAGGGTACAGACAAGCCAGGGGAACACACGTTTTTCAGGACTTCTCCATGTAACCCATACCTTAGAAGAAGAAGAAAAAGAAAGAAAGAAAGCAGTATGGAAAGAAAGAGCACGAAAGAAATGGAAACAGTGGGACCAGAAGGGGAAAGAGGGCAGGAGGGAGAAAAAGAGAAGGATCTGCTTTTTTTTTATTAACCACTATCATTTAACAAACACAAACTAAAGGTGCATTTTATGTGCAACAATACAGGAGTTTTGTTTGCTTGTTTTTTTAAGTAATCTCTACACCTAACATGGGGTTCCAACACACAACCCCAAGATCAAGAGTCGCATGCTCTGCCGACCGAGCCAGCTGGGCACCCCAACAATACAGGAGTTTAGAAAAATAAAACAAGATCTCTCATCCCAAGAATTTTGGCATCCACAGGGAGAAACAAATCAGCAACCAACAGCAAGGGAAACTAATATGAAACCAACATGCAAACAGGCCTATCATCCATTCTCCTGCAGAGCCATTTAATGATGCCGAAACTAACAAGCTACTCTGGCTAAGGAGCAGGAGTAGAGATTCCACAGAAACCTCTCCCAACTAAACAGGCAGGTCTCCAAGGCCCACCCGCGAACAAGCCCAGCCCTGGCACATGATTACGGATACAACAAACCAGCGTATGAAATCTCACCTTGATATGCTGTGCCCCCTTCCTTCGCGACACTACCGCTTGTACGCGCTGTGATTAATTTTTCCTAAACTATTCTGGGGTTTTATGACTACTCATTTCTTTATTCTTAAACTGTGAAAGGGGAGTCAAACAATTAAATATGTGGCACTATTATTATTCATAATAGGTGCTGATCATCGTGTCTACCTGATCGTCCGAACCTGTCTCGCTTAATTTTGCTGCCGTGAAAATTCCTCCATCTTTCCCATGAGCTAGATATGAAAACTCATTGTTTTGGGAGTCGCTCCCCCTTCCGCTTGTCATTCTCTCCATGCTCTGGCTTCAAACATGCTTTGCAAGGCCCGTCAGAACTAAGAGATTCCTCAAGTAAGAGATAACTCACCCAGTCTGGCAGGTTATCCCAGGAAAATAAGTGGGCAGTCATCCTCTAGGGCAAGGCTAGCCAATAAAACCACAACTTCCAATTTTCTGGTAGCTACGTTAAAAAAAAGTAAAAAGGACAGGGCGCCTGGGGGGCTCAGTCAGTTAAGCGTTCGACTCTCAATTTCAGCTCAGGTCATGATCTCAGAGTTGTGAGATCAAGCCCCGCGTGTAATCTGTTTCAGATTCTCTCTCCCCTTCTTCCTCTGCCTCTCCCCTGCTCACATGTAAGCTCTCTGAATAAATAAAAACAAAATATTTTTTTAAAAAAGTAAAAAGGTCACACTAAATTTAATGACCTATTGTATTCAATCTAATACATCATAAATAGTATTTCAACATATAATCAATACAAAAGTTATTGAGGGACGCCTGGCGGGCTCAGTCAGTGGACCATGTGACTCTTGCTCTAGGGGTCGTGAGTTTGAGCCCCACGTTGGGTGTAGAGATTACTTAAGTATATAAATAAATAAATAAACAAACAACTAAACTAAAAAAAAAAATGAATACTTTCTACTTTAAAAAATTTGGGGGGGCACCTGGGTGGCTCAGTCGGTTGAGCACCTGCTTTTGGCTCAGGCATGATCCCAGGGTCCTGGGATCAAGCCCCACATCAGGCTCCTTGCTCAGTGGGGAGCCTGCTTCTCCCTCTCCCCCCAATTGTATTCTCACTCTCTCTCTATCTCTGTGTGTCAAATAAATAAAATTTTTTTTAATTTTTTTAATTAAAATAAAGTTATTGAAGAAAAATTTACTAAGATAACTTATATTGATCTGTTTCTTCCTAAGTCTTTGAAGTCCGGTCTATAGTTCACACTTACAGCACATCCTAATTCAGACATTTCAAGGGCTCAGTAGCCACATGTGGCTAGTGGTCACCACCGTGGGCAGTACAGCTAGAGACCCTCTGACTGTAACGTGTGACCAGGAGGAAATGAAGTTCGACAAAGAATTCCCCAAGTGTGAGGGATTCCTGATCTCATATACACCCAATTCCAAGACATGGTGAGCTTTCCTCTCTCAGTCATTTCAAGGGACAAAGATGCCCTTTGGTCTGTGGGAAAGAGCTGCCTGGAATTAGGAGAACCTCACCACAGTCCTGAGTTTCAGATCCAAAAACCTAACACCCTCAACATAATGGAAAACACAGAATATTTATTGAGTAGCTCCTAAGGAAGAAAAACCATGCTCGGGGCTGGAAGAAAAATGTGTCCAAACTCACTATTAACATCTAAGCCCCCAACATGCTGGCCAGGGGATGTTTTCTTTTGCGGAGCCCCGTGCCTTATTAAAAAGTCATTAAATCTCAGTGCCTGCATTGGGAAGGCAAACAGCTTTACCTACAGGAAACGGAGTCCCTGGGTTCCTGGCCGGCCCTGTTCTAAGTTCCAGGATAAACCAAAGAATCCCAAATTAGCACGTAAGAAGCTTCATTTCTGCCTGCCCATGACTTGAGTCTTCACCACCCCAAAAACCCTACAGGAATAATCACTGTTAGGGTATTTGCAGGGCTTGGCATTTTCTTCTCAGCATCTCTGCTGCTCTAAGTTGACCCGGAAAGTTCTCACTAACCCCATTTTTTTCTCCTTTCACCTTAAAACAAAAGCTATTTCAATATTCTGATTAAGATTCATGAAAGGTGTGGACACCCAGCTTTGTAGAGCTTGGTGGGGAAACGACTCCATGTGAGGCACTGTGGGGTGGAGAATAAACTTGCCCGTCCACCCCAAGATCCCATGGGAGCTCTGGGATAGCGGCAGGTCCCTTTAACTGTCAAGTCAGCCCGAAGGCTGCTTCTCCACCCGTCTTGCTCTCCTTCCTACTGCTCTGATCACTCGTGGGGCTCAGACTCTCCACACCTCCCCATGGGATCAGAACAGCCACCAGACCCTCATTTGCAGCTGACACGTGAGTTTGAGGTCCAGCCCAGGCACATCCCCACACTCGGATCGTTATTTCTTCTTTTCCTGAGCAAGCAGCAAACTGAAGGCCTCCAGGGTGCCAGCCCCCACGCCAGGAAAGGGGAGGACAGGATCTAGAACGGACCTGCCCTCAAAGACTTCAGGGCCCCCGAGGAAGAGAGGCACACAAACAGATTAAAAGGAGACATTGGGTGATTATGCCAGCGGAGAAGAGCCCGGAAAGCTTTCTAGAGATAATGGTGCCCGCCCGGAGCCTTAAAAAGTGAGCAAGAACGGACCAGAAGGGGAGAAAACACTACTAAAAAAGGGTTTGGGGCTGACATTTCTGAGCTTCTTACCCAGGTGCCAAGCCCGTTGGAAACATCTACAGGAATTAACTCGCTTCCTCCTCACAACAGCCCTACGAGGAAGGTACTCCTAGTGTCCCCATTTGACAGATAGGAAAACTGAGATATGGAACAAGGTTATGCAGTTAGTAAGTGGCCAAGCAGACGATGTAAACCAAACAGTGTGACCGCCACACCCCTGTACCAGCACGTGCGGGACCATGTTGTGTTTGTAGACGTGAGTGAAGCTTGTAATCTGGACCCCCCAGGAGGCCACGAAAGGAGTTGAAATGCAAGAACGTTTGAACAGAGTGATGAGGACAGTAGGGGACCACTGGAGCCCAGAAGAGGCCCCTACATGCATCAAATTCAGAGTCACATCTGATGCTCTTCAGTGCGGATACAGCCTTCCCCAACCTCCTCCCCCGCCACTGGCAGCTGCAAACCTGTGTCCCCTTCGGGGTTGAGCGGGCAAGGCCGGGGCGAGCAAGAGTGAGGCAGAAGGGGCAGAGCAGGGCACATACACCATGTCAAGACGCTTGGGCTTCAGTCGACGAACAATGGGGCAACTCGGACAAGTTCGAATCCAGGACTGACGTGATCAGACATGCATTAGATGGACGGCTGACCTCCAGGGGGAAGATGAAAAACCCAAAGGAAAACACGATGGCGGGCGGGGGGAGGGGGGGGCAGCGGCGTGCGGCCAGGACAGAGGGGAAGGAGAGCTATCGGTCAGCAGGAGCTGCGGTAACAAACCACCACAGACGGATGTAAACCGATGGAAATGCAGCTCAGGAGGCAAGTCTGAAATGAAGATGCGGGCAGGGCTGTGCTCCATCCGGGGGCCCTGGGGAAGACGCCTTCCCATCTCGTCACCCGGGAAGGTTCTGGGGTCTCAGCACGTCCTGGGTTCTGGATCTGAGTGCTGGTTACAGGAGTACGCATCAAATTAGACACTTCCAGTAAGGTGCGCTTTTCCGTACGCGTGTTGTTTTCCATTCCAATAAATGAGCTCTTACACACACCAATGTTGGTAAGTAACTTCCTGTCTGCACAACGCGGGTGAGAGCGCCCCGTCCACAAAGCTCTCCTGCCCGATGAGGTCTATCATTCTAAGGGCGATGACACAGGACTCTGCGGCCATGCAAATTCAATGTCAAGGAATTTCATGGAACAAGGTCCATGTAACATGCTTTAAAAGACCACCTTGTCTCCGAAAAGAAATGTGCAGACAACGACGTTCTGATCAGTGCTGCCTTTTTTCGAGAGAGATTGGGCCTACATGGTCAAAGGCTGCCACCTTAGCTGCAAGCAGCAAAGGGGGGAGGGGTCCTGGAAAATATTTTTATGCCTTTCTCACTGAAACAGAACACCAAAAACGGATTTTCCACCAGAAGTGGCGGGAGGAGGAGCAGCCTGTCTGAGCCCAGTGGCCTGTCCACGTTGAGCCCTCGCGGCCGCTCAAGGCAGCCACCTAGCACGCCTCCCGTAATGGAAACACCAGATTTAAGCAGGTGTCATAACAGTAAAAGGGCCCGTAAATGGGAAACCCAGAAGGCCTCGCAGAGCTGGCCAGCTGGTTTGAGAGGGAGGGTTACAGACCTACGCGGTCCCCAGACTTCCGGAGTCTGCTGTACTTCGCCTCACACACACTTAAACACCCGTTGGCCTTCAGAAGCACACACGCACCACATATATAAAACCTCTCAACAGGAAATTTCTTCCATTCTTAAATGGCCGGGCCTAAATAAAATACCTTTGACAGAGTACTCGGAGCTATCGGATTGCCTTAAATGAGAGGAGAAAAGTTGGCTCGGTGGAACAGGGTCACGTGGGCACACCGGGCTGCTCGTGGAGGGACAGAAACAAGAAGGGGGTGGGGAAGGTAGTGGCCTTGGACGGGGAGGTGAGGGGACTCGGCCAACCCCAGCCCCCCAGGTGCTGTCATCAGCCGAGGAGTGTGGTTTTCGGGGATCCACAAAATCCACATTGCGTGGCCTTGCTCACACCATCTGCTCGCTCCGCTTCCCAGCTTTCTCATCTGTGCAATGGGATGGCAACACGCGCCTGCAGGGACTGTTTGATGATAACCAGCGAGGCAGCACAAAGGCCCAGCACAAAGGAGAGGATCTCTTAGAGGAAGCCAGGATAATGGTCAGTCATAAAGGCCATTTGTAAAAGTAAAAAAAAAAAAAAAGACTACTTATTCTTTGCCCGAAGAGAGTATAAAATGCAGGACAGTGGTTGATCTCCATGTCTCATGAACTCCCCAGAAAAGTTCAGTAAGAAAAGCGCAGAAGGGGCCGTGCTGAGACCCCGAAAATGAGAAGAGGCGGGGAAGCGAGGATAAAATCGCAGTCTCTTCCCACGTTCGTTTTCAAGGGCTGCCGTGCAAACCGCGCGGCCTCGACAACAGAATCTATGTTCTCGCAGCTCTGGAGGCCACAAGTCGGAGATCGAGGTGCAGGCAGCTTGGTTCCTTCCGAGGCTGGCAGATGGCGGCCTTGTCACTGTGTCTCTCCTCTATGCTCAAGCAGCCGGGGCTCCTCGTGGGTCCACACTCCCTCTTCTGCATGAGGACACATCAGTCAGCTTGGATTAGGGCCCCGTAACTGCCTCGTTCTGACTCAGCCACCCCCTCAAGGGCCTCATCGCCAAATACGGTCACATGCTGAGGCCCTGGGGGCTGGGGCCTCCACACGAATGGAGGGGAGGATACAATTCAGCCCACTTCACTTCTCTGCACCCAGATTTGCCACGTCGAATGGGGCGTTCACAGAACTGAAGAATCCACGTGCCACGAAGGGCAGATAAAGGGGCGGAGAAGTTTTGCTTGAAAAGAGCTATCGGAGCAAGATGGGGAAGCACGACGACCGTAAACGGTTACTGGTGGAGGGGTTCACTTATCTCCCCCCCCACACACACACACACACCCGCCCAGGGCAGAGTCGCTGTCGGTGGGAGACTCAGGGAGGCAGATCTCCATTTCCTGCAGGGAGCAACTTTCTAACAATTCACTTGCTCAGCCAAGAGCAAGGCTGTCCAGGCTCTTCTGATTGACTTTTGTCCCTTCCTTTGGGGTTAACAAAGGCCAGTCAACCTTGTATCCATGTCACCCCTAGAACCTGGGAGTGGGCACTGCTCTGGCATCACGCCACCAAGGGACCAGACAGGGTCAGCCTCAGGAAGGGAAGTGGCTTCACCAAGGTCAACCTGCTCAACGGAGTCGTCATGAGGGCTGGAACCCAGGCTCTCGGACGCCGGGCACCTGTCCTTCCCTTGGCTTCACGATGGGAATGACAACAAGGGCTCAGGTGCCATTCCTCAGCCGAGGTATGACAGAGAAGACTCCTGGGTTGCAGGGTCTTATCAATCCTCTGACTCTAAAATCCCAGTCTAGAGGCAACCACATTAGAAGGGCAGGAAACAGTGGGGAGAAACTCCCAAGGAATGACTCTCAAAGAGTGACGTCAACCGCAATTCAACTGCATGGCATTCTAGAAAAGGCAAAACTATGGAGACAGTAAAAGATCAGTGGTGGCCAGAGGGAAAGGGGTTAAGGAGAAAGATACAGGCTGAGCATGGAGGATTTTTAGGGCAGTGGAACTATTCTGTACAATACTTTAATGACGGACACACATCATTATGTGCTTGTCCAAGCCCAGAATGTGCAACACCAAGAGTGAACTGAAATGTAACTACGGACTCTGGGTGACAATGAGGCATCAATGCAGGTTCCTCAAGGGTAACAAACATAACGTACTACTCTATGGGGGATGCTGATGACAGGGCGGGCTGTGCACGTGTGGGGACAGGAGGGCTATAGAAACGCTCAATTTGGACGTGAACCTAAAATGGCTCTAAAAAAGACAAAGTCTATAAACAAAACTAACAAAAACCAGCCCTCAGCAGGTCACCTGCCACCCTGTCACCAGCCTGTGCCTCAGAACCCTTAAGGGTGCATCCCATTCACCTTCTATGCTTTGGGTTCACAGAGTCAAACTCAGGATGCCAGAAGCTAGGAAGACCTTCAACCTCACCGTCTCACAGGGGAGGAATAAAAGGAAGTTGTTGCTTGTTTTATTTTATTTGCTTGGTGCCAGGATATGTTAAGGATTTAAAGATAAGCCAATGACAGTGTTTTCTAAAAGTTTAAAACAATGTTCAAAATAATAAACACAAAAAGTTCAGCCTTCCTGAAAGCAAAGAAAGAGATTCAATTAACAGTAACAAATTAATGATTAAGACCCCATGCTGGCTCAGCTGTGGTGAGTCCAATATACGCATATATATGAACAGATCAAGACTTCTGGAAGGCAATTTGACAATTCAAATGAACAGCCATTTTTTTTAATTAATTTATTTATTTGACAGGGGGAGTGGCAGGCAGAGGGAGAGGGAGAAGCAGGCGCCCCGCCGGGCAGAAACAGTCATTCTTTTTTAAATGTTGTGTTTAATACAAATACATATCCTGGGAATGTATTGAGAAAAATTAGTTTGAAAAAAGAAAGAAAAAAAGCAATATATACATAAAGAACTTCAAAAAATTTTTTGAAATAGTGATAAAAAGCTACAACGTGAATATTCAATTAAAGGAAAATGGTTAAGCAAATGATCAGCTCGCCAGAATGTGTGATCATCATAAATGACAAGTTGGGGACGAAGCCACCAAACTGCCCATGGTGACAATGCAGTGTTATCCGAAAAGAAACAAAATACAAAGCTGTATCTAAGCAAGAGTTACAAATATATAAAAAGGACATGACAATTATGGATAAGAAGGAACAGAGAAAACCAAAAGCAACCAATATGTTCCCACAGTAGGAATGTGGGAGAATGTTCTCCTTTTAAATGTACTTGATTGCTCTTACAATCATCGTGCAGTAAATAAAAATACATTTTTTATTCAATTTTTTTGAGGAGGGAGGGGTACAGGGGGAAGGGAGAGAGAGAGAGAGAGAATGCCAAGCAGGCTCCATATCCAATGCAGAGCCCAATGCGGGGCTCCAACTCACAACCCTGAGATCAGGACCTGAGCAGAAATCAAGAGTCTGACACGTAACTGACTGAGCCACCCAGGCGCCCCAATAAAAATATATTTTATTTATTTTTTTAATATTTATTTATTTGACAGAGAGAGAGACAGCCAGCGAGAGAGGGAACACAAGCAGGGGGAGCGGGGAGAGGAAGAAGCAGGCTCCCAGGGAAGGAGCCTGATGCGGGGCTGGATCTCAGAAGGCCGGGATCACGCCCTGAGCCGAAGGCAGACGCTTAACGACTAAGCCACCCAGGCGCCCCAATAAAAATACATTTTAAAGAACGATCTGATCCCGTTTGCAATGCGAAGTCCCTTTCGAAGCCCCATGTTTGCTCAGGTC
The DNA here is from genome assembly GCF_024610735.1 of Ursus americanus. Lineage (NCBI taxonomy): Eukaryota > Metazoa > Chordata > Mammalia > Carnivora > Ursidae > Ursus > Ursus americanus. The sequence goes on from NC_142130.1 coordinate 86,694,493, forward strand.
TACATGTGGCCCCAGCCCAGAAAAATAGTTTGAGAATGCCAAACCAGAGGCCTGGACCCTTATCAGATCCCAACCAGCAACGTGTTCACTTTCCCTGGAACCAGTTGCCTTCATCTGTCCCTCTGTGGTCACGTACAATGAACACTGTGCCCTCAACCCTACACCCACCACAAGCCGCGAACCACGCTCTAAGGCACCCCCTCCATGAAGATCCCCTTCCCACTGTCTCCCTCTCTGCTTGTACTCCAGAGTAATCCTACCTCCCAGCCAAAGTGCATTCTCCTAAAACCACACAGCTGCACCCCTCACTGTTTCCCCGCCCCCACCCCTCACTACCACCCTTAGATCTTCCATGATTTTCTATGAATACTTTTTTTTAAAAGATTTTATTTATTTATTTGACAGAGAGAGACAGTGAGAGAGGGAACACAAGCAAGGGGAGTGGGAGAGGGAGAAGCAGGCTTCCCGCCGAGCAGGGAACCTGATGCGGGGCTCGATCCCAGGATCCTGGGATCATGACCCAAGCCGAGGGCAGACGCTTAATGGCTGAGCCACCCAGGTGCCCCTGAATACTTTCAGTACCTACACACAAATTCTTCCCCATCCACCTGCGGGCTAGGTCCTGGGCTGCCCAGCTCCAAGCCCCAGTAAGCCTTAACGAAGCCCAGGTCCCCAAGAGCTCACCTTGGAATCAAAGGTGTATCGGCACAAGGCTCTTAGATTTGGGCTTTTCTGGTTTCTCTTTCTCTCCTGGTTCCAAACTGCTTACACCTGGTTGTGTGCTCACTGCTATGCACTGAATATATGCATCCTCCAAAAATTCATGCCGTGAAGACCTAATCCCCAGTGGGATGGTATTTGGAGGCTGGGTCTTTGGTTTTGATAATTAGGTTTTGATGAGGTCAGGAGGGTAGAGGCCCTTTGATGGAACTGATACAAAAGAAAATGAAATGTGGGATCTCTCTGAGCGTGCATGCACCAAGGAAAGGCCGTAAGTACAAGATGAAGACATAGCCAGGAGAAGAGCTCTCATCAAGAATCCAACCATGACAGCACCCTGATCTCAGGACTTCCAGCCTCTAGACCAAGAAAAATAAATCTCTGCTGTTTAATCCACCCAGTCTATGACAGTTCACTATATAGCGGCCTGAACTAAGACACCAACCCACCCACCTTTCCGCTCAGAATGCAGGCTGCCTAATTCTGGCTCCCGCCATAGCGTCAGACTCATCCTGGCGGAGGACCGCTTACCAGCAACTAAGAGACACCTTCCTCCTGCCAGTGGGTCCTCACAGAATCTGTCTGTCTGTCACTAGTCTCTCCTGAGTACAGGCCTTTTTTGCTTTGGGCTTATCTCTAAGCTGTCACCCTCCACGGCCGGCTGTCTTGGCAACGACCCATGCACCGTGCCTATATACTGACTGCTGATGGTGTAAATTGGGTACATTGGGGGCTAGTTTATCTAAACATCTATCAAGCTCCTTCACAGCGGTGCTGTGATCAAAGCCACAGTCAATTTGGTTGAGACCCTACCATCAAAGAGTTTGCAGTCCAAGGAGAGTTCACTGAGACACAAGGTAGACTATGAGAAGACATCTAAAAGAGCCATTAGGCATTAGGACACCAAGGAAGCTGCATGAAGACAGCTGATTTCAACCAGACCTGGAAGAAGAGAGGCAGATCTGACCAGCAAAAATGGGGAACAGTCCAGATGTGGAGACCGTGTGAGCAACAACAGGAAGGAAGGAAGGAAGGAAGAAAGGAAGGAAGGAAGGAAGGAAGGAAGGAAGGAAGGAAGGAAGGAAGGAAGGAAGGAAGGAAAGGGAGGGAAGGATAGGCTAGGATATAACCCAGAGCAAAAGGGACTTTTGTTTCACTGGCTCAAACTTTTTGAGAAAAGAGTCCTGAGAGACGAAATGGGGAAAGCAGGGCTGGAGCCAAAGGGCCTTTGAAAGTTTGAACTCGGGATGCCTGGGTGGCTCCAAGGAGCCTGCTTCTCCCTCTGCCTGCTGCTCCCCCTGCTTGTGCTCTCTCCCTCTCTCTCTCTCTTGCTCTCTCTGACAAATAAATAAAATCTTTAAAAAAAAAAAAAGTTTGAACTCATGTTGACATACGGGCACCGGGCTGGCTCTGTCCGTACAGCATGCGACTCTTGATTTTGGGATCTTGAGTTCAAGTCCCACATTGGGCGTAGAGCCTACTTTGGGCGTAGAGCCTACTTTGCTAAGAAAGTAAGTAAATAAGTAAATAAATAAATAGTAATAGACTCATGGTGACATATCAGCTTTTGGAAAATTTAATCTCTTAGCAGTAAGGACACATCCATGTTGCGTGTCCTTCACTGCTTTAAACAGTCGAATGGAATACTGCCTGGACACTCTTGTGGGTTAAACTGTGTCGTCCCCCTAACCCCCCCCCCCCCCGGCCCAAAAAAAAGACATGTTCAAGTCCTAACCTCCAGCACCTATGAATAGGGCCCTATTTGGAAAGTGGGTCTTTGCAGATAAAATCAAGTAAGGATGAGGTCATATGGGATTAGGGTGGGCCCCACATCCAATAGCTGGTGGCTTTATAAGAGACAGAAGGAGATCTAGACACAGACACAGGCTGTATGTGAAGAAGCAGGCTGAGACTGGTAGTGATACTGTCACAAGCCCAGGAATACCTGGGGCCAGCAGAGGCTAGAAGAAGCAAGACAAGACCCTTCCCTAACAGCCTCTGGATGGAGCGTGGCCCTGGCAACACCTGGCTTTTGGACTTCTAGCAACCAGACTATGAATACATTTCCACGGTCTTAAGACATCCAGTTTGAAGCACCTTTTGCAGCGGCCCTAAAATACAAACACAGACATGAATTAAACTTGACCTGAAAGTCATCCATGCTTTAGGACCTTCAGAGAAGATGGGACAGTTCATGAACAAGGAGGCAATCCTAGGGGAAAAAAACCCGAGGTCAAGAGGCACAATCATGTTTGGGACTGTGGATGTAAGACCACTCTCTCTGGAGAAGGATTCTGAAGAAAGGGACGCAGTCAACACTAGAAAGTCAACAACTTTCTAATGATTGAGGGTCTGGGTTCAATCCTAGCCTGAAAGGATCCATCAACAATGGAGCTAATCCTTCCATTGATATTTAATCACCGGGCTTCTTGGCGGCCCTATAGGCTTTCTCATCTTGGCTCACTCGGGCCAGAATCCACAAACTCTTTATTCTTCCCATTGTCCTCATTGTTGAGAGGAGCACTCTGCTATTAATCCCCATGTGTAAATGGATTACGGGACAAGAAAATATGATTTGGGAGATTAAGTTCCCACTGGCCACCACCAACCCAAAGCTGAATGTGGATTTAATTAGTGCAATTTTTCTGATTATCAAAGGAACCCCACTCACTGCAAAAGCTTTCATAAAAAAGCAAGAATCCCCCTTAATCTTAATAGTGAAAGATACTTATTGTCGGTATTTTGGCTATACGGTTTTCACTATAAGTACCTGATGTAATTAAAGGAAATACTTTGTAATTAAAGGGGGAAAAGCATTGATGAGATATTTGGGAAGAATCACAGAGACAGACCAAAAACAAAAGGGGGTGGGGGAAAAACCCACGGACTGTCTGCGAAAAATGAGAAAGGATGAACCCAGGTAATCAAAAGCCATTAACCATTTCAACACTTCTAGATGTCAGAGCTTTTGTTCAAATTAAAGGAGGAAATTCAAAGATCTGACTCACAGAGGCTGTTGCAATACTCAGGGTATGAAACTATCCAACCTGACTCATGTCCTAATTAAGCTCTCCATCTCTGGATTCCAGAAAGTAACTTCTCCAAATGTTAAAACTGTACCTTAATATTTCCTTGAGAGATTTCCATTTTCCCCCAAATCATGTACGGTTTTCTAGCAACCATAACATAGCAACCAAGACCGTATCTTATGCTCCTGGAACCCGTCTCTCCGAACCCCTGTGACTCTTAGCGGTCGTGGCTGTGGGCTGAGCCCCCGAATGTTGGGGGAGCTGGCTCCATGCGCCCCTAATAAAGTCCAGGCATTCTACACTGCTAGACACTGGTTGCTAGGACGCCCATAAATTCACTTTTCCTGACGTGGATGGGACCCAGAACTGCTGTATCACAGGCTGAGAAGACATGGATTACCGCAATTAAAATTCAGAGGCTGTCCGTCAGGGGTAATTTTAGCCTTTCTCACTCTAATAAGCTGTTAACTAGTCCTGGTGTAAAGAATGGGCCGTTGACTTCGATCTCTAATGCCTTTGGCAAGAAGACTCCAAGTTCCTAATGCTAACTAGCAATACTTATAAATACGTCCATTTGGTTTTAACCCCATTTCCTCAAAGAGAGAGGACATCTGGGTGTTCTTACTCCAAGCAAGCTGAAGCCCTGCGAGGACAGGCTCCCACAAATCTTTTTCTTTAAGGCAATTTGAATGGTATGCTACAATGGGTGAGGATTCCCAGGGCCAAGGCTGCAGGCATACTCAATCCCCACATTAAGCATTAACTGTCAGAAGGGGGAGGCGGGAGGGAGAGGGAAAAAGAAAACCCACAGGATGAATTTTTTAAATCTACTCAAAAACAATAGATTGTTGGGGTGCCTGGGTGGCTCAGTCATCTTCCTTCAACTTGGGTAGTGATCTTGGGGTCCTGGGATCGAGCCCTGCATCCAGCTCCCTGCTCAGCGGGGCGTCTGCTTGTGTCTCTCACTCTGCCCCTACCTGGCCCTCCCTACCCCTGCTCAGGCGCACGTGCACTCTCTCTTTCTCTCTCTCTCACATAAATAAATAAAATCTTTAAAAAGAAAAAACAATAGATTGTTGAATTATTAGTTAAATGAAAACCAGCTATGAGGTTTTAATTTTTTAATTACAAGGCAATGTTAAAGTTCAACTGATATTTACAGATTGAAATGATAATTTCTAATCAGAGATCTCAAGATGAGATAATTATTCTAACATTCAAAAAATTTTTCTAAAATGTCACAGCGGATCATGCACAGGACATTTTTCCCGAAAATGTTTTTAATGCTCCATGAACTGCTTAAGAGGAGTAACAATGTAATGATCAGACTGCAAATGCTTTTCCTCCCGTAACATTAACCACGGCAGAGTGAAGGGCTAAGGATGGGCTGTTATAAGCACTATTCTGCACTCATTAAGTGGGTGAATTTGCTCAAGCACTGAGAAGCCCAAAGCCCCTGAAATTATTATCCAATTTTTCTTCTTGGGTTGCGGTGTTAATCCGTTTATTATCCAATTTCTAAAAACCTTCTGTCCCAGGAGTGCCTGGGTGGCTCAGTCAGCTAAGCGTCCAACTCCCGATTTCGGCTCAGGTCATGATCTCGGGGTTGTGAGACTGAGCACTGACCGTGGAGCCTGCTTAAGATTCTCGCTCCCTGGGACTCCTGGGTGGCTCAGTCGTTAGGCGTCTGCCTTCAGCTCGGGTCATGGTCCTTGAGTCCTGGAATCGAGTCCTGCATCAGGCTCCTTGCTCAGCGGGGAGCCTGCCTCTCCCTCTGCCTGCCGCTCCCCCTGCTTGAGCTCTCTCTGTCTAACAAATAAATAAATACAATCTTTAAAAAAAAAAAAAAAAGATTCTCACTCCCTCTGCCTCTGTCCCTTGCCTCCCCCTCTCTAAAAAAAAAAAGAAAAAAAAGAAAAACAACAACAAAAAAACTTTTTATCCTAAAAAGGATACCTAATTCATTTATTCCAGCTAAAATAATAACCAAAATAATCTGATGCTGAGGCATTATTCATTATTAATCTGACAGCTCATTTCCAAATATCTAGGAAACAAAAGCTCCTTTGCCAAGTGAAGAAATTTAAATACGTGCTAATAGTATTTGTGTCTTTTGAATGCAGGGTCTCTCAAGCTCAGCACTACGGACTCTGGACCAGATCATTCTTTCTTCTGGGGGACTGTCTTATGCATCACAGGACGTCCACAACATCCCTGGCCTCTAGATGCCTAATATATCTCCTTATATCTAGATAGAAACCAGCAGAACCTCCCCAAGGTGACAACCAAAAATACCTCCAGACATTGCCAAAGGTCGCCTGGCGAGCAAAACTGCCCTCAGTTAAGGACCTCTGTCCTAACATAACACAACAAGAAATATCACCCAGCAGAAATGTAATGCCCAAAAGCGGATACCCAAAGACAGCTCACTTTCAAATTACTTTGCAAATATTTCCTTCATGTAGCTTTGGTAAATAAATAACTGAATCAGACATACTGAGTTTTTGAAGTAAACACTATTGCTCTTTTTTTTTTTTTATTTGACAGAGATAGAGACAGCCAGCGAGAGAGGGAACACAAGCAGGGGGAATGGGAGAGGAAGAAGCAGGCTCATAGCGGAGGAGCCTGATGTGGGGCTCGATCCCATAACGCCAGGATAACGCCCTGAGCCGAAGGCAGACGCTCAATGACTGCGGCACCCAGGCGCCCCTTCTTTTTTTTTAAATGTGAAATCAAAGGGAGCCAAGAATATTCAAGAAAGAAAAGACAAGTCTCTTCAATAAATGGTGCTGGGAAAATTGGATATTTACATGTTAAAGAATGAAACTTGATCCTTATCTTAAAGCACTCTCAAAAATTAACTTGAACTGCTTTAAAGACTTAAATGTAAGACCGAAACCATGACACTCCCCTAGAAGAGAATATAGGAAGAAAGCTCCTTGACATGGGTCTTGGTAATGATTTTCTGGAAATCATATCTAAAAGCACAAGAAGCAAAAACAAAAATAAAGCGGGTCTATATCAGACTTAAAAGCTTCTGCATACCAAAAGAAACCACCAACAAAGGGAAAGGGCAACCTACAAAATAGGAAAAAGTATCTGCAAACCATCTATCCAATAAGAGGTAAATACCCAAAACATATAAAGAACTCCTACAACTTGGGGCACCTGGCTGGCTCAGTCGGTTAAGCATCTGCCTTTGGCTCAAGTTGTGATCTCAGGGTCCTGGGATCAAGCTCCCTGTCGGGCTCTCCGCTCTGTGGGGAGTCTTCCTCGCCCTCTCACTCTCCGTGTGCTCTCTGTGTCTCTCTCAAATAAATAAATGGTAAAAAATAATAATAATAATAGCTCCTACAACTCAACAGCAAAAAACCAAATAACCCAATTAAAAAACAGGCAAAAGGGGCGCCTGGGTGGCTCAGTCGTTAAGCATCTGCCTTTGGCTCAGGGCGTGATCCCAGGGTTCTGGGGTCGAGCCCCACATCAGGCTCCTCCGCTAGGAGCCTGCTTCTTCCTCTCCCGCTCCCCCTGCTTGTGTTCCCTCTCTCGCTGGCTGTCTGTCTCTCTGTCAAATAAATAAAATCTTAAAAAAAAAAAAAAAAAACAGGCAAAAGACCGGAATAGACATTTCTCCAAAGAAGATACACAAATGGCCATCAGGCACATGGAAAGATGTTCAGCATCTCTCATCGTCAGAGACATTCAAATCAAAACCGCAGTGAGATGTCACCTCATCAATGGCCATCATCAAAAAGACAAGAGAGGATAAATGCTGGGCAGGATGTGCGGACACTGGAGTCTTCATACATTGCTGGTGGAAATGTGAAATGGTGCAGCCACTTTGAAGACAATCTGGCAGTTTCTCAGAAAATTAAACATGGAATTACCATGCGAACCAGTAATTCCACTCCTAGGTGTTTACCAAAAAAAAACATTTTAAGTATTCAAACAAATATTTGTAGACTGATGTTCACAGCAGTAACTACTCACAAGAGCTAAAAGGTAGAACCAACCCAAAAGTCCATCAATGGATGAATGAATAAATAAAATGGGGTATATCCATACAGTGAAATATTACTGAGCCGTAAAAAGGAATTCTGACACATGCTACGACATGGATAGCCCTGAAAAAGTGATGCTAAGTGAAAGAACACAGACACAAAAGGCCACATATTATACAATTCCATTTATATGTAATATCCAGAACAGGTAAATATATAGAGACAGATAAATTCGTGGTTACCAGAGGCAAGGGGGACGTGTGGGGAAGGGAAGCGAATAATAATCGGTACAGGGTTTCTTTTGGGGGTGATGAAAATGTTCTAGAATTGATTATGGTGAGGGCGGCACAACTCTGTAAATATATCAAAAACTATTGAATTGCACACTTCAAGGAACTAAATTGTATGGTATGTAAGTTATATATGCATAAAGCTGTTACAAAAACAAAAGCAACCCAGGGGCTCTTGGCTGACTCAGCTGGTAGAGCATGTAACTCTTGATCTTAGCGTTATAAATTCAAGCCCTACATCAGGTGTAGAGATTAAAAATGAAATCTTGAAAAAAAAAAAAAGCAAGCTATAGACAAGGCATGGAAGACGTAATCATGCGTACAGAACACAATCTTACAATCCTGATGGTGACGGAAGCTGGGGGTGTTAGGGAAGCGGGGGGAGTCGAGAGAAAAGACAGATCAGGGCACCAATATTCTCACTTTACAAAGGGGAGGTTAAAAGTCAGTCTTCGGTTGACGAAGCTAAATTAGAGATCCATACAAGTAACAAAGACTGAAGAATAATCAATATAAGAACTATAAATATAACCATCAAAAATCTGGAGAAAGAAGGAAGGAGGTAAGAAGCGATAGATTAGCTAAATGGTCCTGCATCCTCGCAGGAAGTAGATAAATAAAAGTGGTATAAGCACGTTATTTAGAGATACAAAGACAACCACTAGAAGAACAAAAAAACAAAAATGCACAAAAGTGATCATTTCTGGAGAGTACAGGAGTGGGCGGGAGCAGAGAGGGCTGGGAACAAAACTCTTGTCGCGTAGGCTTGCCTGTTCCAGGAGTCCGTTAATGCTATACAGAATTATTTACACACTGTTTTTAGAAAGAAATCAAACTTGGCATTTCTGGAATTTAAGAATATGGATGAAAAAAGAATACACTCGATGGCAGGGGAAAGTAGTACAACTGGATCATTACCGCCGAGTAAAAATTGCAATTTAAATATATTTGAGCCTTATCGACTGAAGTTTTATAGCCGGAGACTGCATCCTGATTAGGGCAAACTTGGAAATGTCTGTCAGATCCTTAAGAGAACAAGAAACACGTCGGAAGCCCCAGCCGTCCGAAAGGCGGAGGGTAAGACCCATCCTGCGGTCAGAGCTTCACCAAGGCAGGAATATTCAAAAGACAACAGAGGGATCCGAAGGACATTTCAGATGAAAGAAAGTGCATATGGCATTCTCCCCACCCCCCACCCCCGACAACGGGCCCCTGTCTAAACACACATTAAACACGAGAGGGTGAAGGTCAACACACGGCAAACCGCCAGAAGGCAGCAGAATCTGCCCCCCCCCCAGCGAAGTACTGCCCTCGGTTATCTCAAACACCATCAGAGTCACAACTCGGACACCTGGGACTTGATTCTGGACAGCTCAAGTAGGCGCTTCAGAGGGTGTCAGAGGGTAAATCTGATCAGGACACCAGGTAAAAGGCATGACAGGAGCGTCCTCGGTACTGGGGAGCTCAGGGCCTCGCTGGCACGTCAAGGGCCCCCATGGCCCACAGGGATCAGAACCCAGGGGCCTACGCCCTGCTTATTGTCCTCACTTTCCAAGGACATCCTTGTGTCATGGGAAGAGATGGAGATGCACATTTTGAAAAAAAAAAAAAAAAAAGGAGGGGGGGAACTAACACATTACCTCAGTTGGGTCAGGCTCCTTTTAAGTCCAAAAAACCCAAAATCCACATAAGAAGTTCCCGGCAAGAATAAAGTCACAGGTCTGGGTCTCTAAAATACCGCCCAAAACTGGCTCATGAGTTCCAGAGGCTCCCAGACCTTCCTGCTGGAAATCTTCACTTGCCCGCAATTCAGCCAGTGCTCTCCACCCAGCCCAGGTGACAAGGTGGGTTCAAAAGAGATCTTATCCCCAGGATCAGATGGTCAGGCTCTGGGCTGGAATCCTAAAGACGCAGGAGACCTCCAATGTGGCTGGGGGAAAGGGGAGGCAAGGCACACCTCCCTCCTCAGGGCCCCTCAGACTCAACCTGCAGACACCAGGCCCACCATCACCCCCTCTTCTGAAGAGCAAAGCGTAGAAAACTCCATGGACTCCATGTCCATGGTCCCAACAATTCCACAGGGAAATTCCCAGACCCATTCTCGGACCCTAGCCTTCCCCCTCCCCCAGGGCTGACCTGGTGGCCTTGCAGGGCCATTATCACCTCTGCAGAGGACAGAGGAATCCAGGAAAGGAACCAGAATTGATCTCTATTTACAAGGTTAGCAGCTCCCAGCCAAGGAGGAGGGAGGGCGAGGGCGGTGGCAGGCAGGAGAACTCTGGGCTGGAGGCAGCCATCGCAAAGCCAGGCTCCTTCTGCAGGATATCCTGTCTCCTCCGTGGACACAGAGAACAGTGTTTGGGGTTTTTAAGGAAAAGCAACTGAACCTCCATAGCCTAATCTCTCATCCCCTCCTGCTGCCCATCCCAAAGCAAAGCAGGGGGGAGTGGTGGGGGGGCACCCAGGTCCACTGTCTTCCAACCGCTTAATTCCTCACACATCTGTATACTTTAATAAAATCACGTGCTGTGGGGGCAGATACTGAGGTTAAATAATACGGGTGGGTTTTTTGTTAAAACCTTCCTCCTTCGTAAATTCAAAGTGACGCTGGGCAGAAAAGCATGCGATGCCCTTCATATCACACTCTGGTTTTGCTAGAGGGCTGCAAAATGCGAGGACCCCCGGCTCCCCAACTGCACCCAAGCCTCCTTTTATGGAAAGAAACTCTGTAACAGCACCAAAACTCAAAGGGCCTTGGCCCATTCTGTAACTGAGGATGTACTCAGCTCAAAGAACCTCCCCCCCCCACCGAGCTCTTCCCTGCATCATCACTCTGTTCCACATCCTCTGGAGACACTCAGTTGTCTGCCTCCTATATCACGGCAGTATGGTGCACTTCCCCCCTTCTGCTACCGTTTCATTGAACTAAGACCCCACTTGCTGGGGAATGCAAACCTCTGAGCTCAGCCTCAGCCCACTAGGGAGGAACCTCTTCACCGAGCAAAAGAGCTCCAAGGTCTTCTAGAAGAATCTCCCACAAGCACAGGAGGAATCTTTCCATAACCACAGTCTAGACCTTAATGAATTTCTTAACGAGGTCCCTGGAGACCCCAGAAACAGTGAAAGTCTTATGCTGGAGGGGATGGGAAGGAAGGGACAGGAGGTGGGGAAGGGGCTGGAAGGGGAAAACCCACCTAACTACTGATATCCCAGACCTTTTACAGTGGAGCATTGTTTTATTTCCTGGCTGAGTACTGCTTTATCTTTCAGTGCCGCCTTTATTTATTGTTCTTTAAAAAAAAATTTTTAATAAGTGATTTGACCTACCATGATGAGAACTTTTCTTTTTAAACACAGGAGTGATTACCTTTATAAAACTGAATATTTAGGGATGCAATGACCTGAAGTTTGGAATTGTAAAAAACTGGAAAATTTTGCCGGGGCCTGTTCTTTCTGGTCCTATACTGAGAAAAACAGAAACAAAAAGACACACTCAGAAATATACACTCTACCCATCTGCTTAATTTAGAAAGGAAAATGTGTATGTATCTAGGCACACATGTCAAGTAGACACAAAGACGCACACACGATCCCCGTGGAACAGTGTTTTCGATACAGGAGTCCAACGGCTGGAGACGGTGAAAAGAAGGCTCTTTCTCACTGTAAGCCTGCGTCCGTGGTGTTCAGGAATCTGGACATTGCTCAGAAGAACCAAATTCTCTTTCTGCCTTCCCACCTTCACCCCTCCTGCACCCTCAGACAGAACGCCCTGCTGTCCCTGACTTCTAGTTGAGGTTTCAATGTGATCCCTATATTCGCACCTGCCTTCCTCACGTGGGAAAACGCAGGCTTGACCTTCCGTCCACTAAAGCACAGCCTCACAAATGTTTCTCCTGCAGATCACAAGCTCCTTGTGGAGAGACCCAGTGCGCCATGGGCAAAGCTCTGCGGAAGGGATTTCCGCCCGGCACTGCAGAAAGCCTGGGGTCTGGGAGGCCGCCGAACTGCAGGAATTTTGGCAGGGAGGAGAGTGGACCAGGGCTGCCTTTCCTTTCAGGTTTGTTGGGAGGGGAGGAAAGGGAAGCTGGGAGGGAGAACTTGCAGAGGGAAAGGAGAGCAAGTCTTTGTCCCAGCTCTTTGGATGAGCATTACAGAGGAGTTAAATTGTCAGCTAATGAGATTTCCTAACCACGTGCTCCCTTTTAAGTCTAGGCCCCCAATTGATTTGATCCCCTGACGGCAGCAGGGGGCACAGCTGCCTTTCAGCATCCCTCAGGGCCAGAGAATTCCCAGAACAAGTGCAAGAAGGCTCAGAATCATCTCTAGGAGAACATTAAATAGGTTATTTCGTGTATTAATTGGTATCTAGCAATGAGGCTACTGGCTCTTTCTGTTTGCGGGAGTCCGCCTCCTTGGGGTGATCGGGGCAGGCCCAGGGAGCAGAATGGTATCGGGAGCATTCCCTGTGGGCTCTTGTGCCCCACGGACAGACTGCAAGTCCCTCACCTGGTTTCTGTCTGTATGCTCTTCTGAGCCGGTTAAGACCCCTGAAGTCGATGTGCAAAGGACATGTTACTGGACCTCGTTCAATAACTTGCCCCAACCAGCAAACGGGTGTTGAAACTGGAAACATCTTTTTCAACAATATCTTACTTTGTGGCCAAGCCTGAGATTGTCTCTTTTCGACTCTCTCATTTGGGGTTGTAGGGGAGTTTTTCTTCTTTTTGTTTTTCCTGTATCAAACTGGCTTCTCTCTTTGCCTTACAAAAATTTGCAATGCCGGGCTGGTGGGGCAGAGGAAAAACAAGTCAAAACACATTGACGGCATTTAGAAGACACTGGATGAAACCAATTCTCCCCTTCTACCTTCCCTGGCTAGTCCACAGCCTCCTCCTTGGGTTTCTCTCTTCTCTATTCAAAGATAATTACTTAGCAACCTTGGTGTTTTCCACGCAAAGACAACCTCCCTGGCCGGGGCTCTTTACAGCCCAGGTACAAAAGAGCATATTCTAGAAACCAAAGATTTACTAAACTTCTACCACAAGACCCTGCTCAAATTTCACTTCTACCAGGAAGTGTCCCTTTCCTGCCTCCAGGTATCTCTGTTCAAACCTCCCTCCATCTGGGCGTTAATCACTTTGCAGGGTGGCCATTGGTTCCCAGGCAACAGCTTCCCACCTGGACAAGTTTTCCTCCTCCAAACCCAGGCCTGGGCCTCAGCATTGCCTTCAGGAAGAAGGAGGGAAGAAGAAACAACTGAAACCTAATGGAAACTCAAACACATAAAAAGGAGCTGAAAGTGATTAGATAAGTACAATTAAACCTAAGGCCAAGCAAAACAAGGGCTGTTTGAGACTGAAAACAGTCCTTCGAGCTTTCTAAAATAAAATAGAAGCCAGGAGAACAGCAGAAAGGGGAAAGACAGTGGTCTATCTTCTAGAATAGATTCCCTCTAGCTGTGAAACATTCCACTGTTTCGTTAGTGGCAGTCACGGTGCTAACCTGATGATTTTTATTGTCCTTCAAACCCCCACCACCCCCACCCTCCGACAAATGGGAATACACATTATCCCCACTTTACAGACTCGGTCACTGAGACGCAGGGAGATTAAGTAGCTCGGCCTGGGTGACTCAGTTTGTGAGTGACACTGAGCAGATACTGGAACCCGAGTTTGTCTGACCTCAGCGCCCAGACTCTCTTCTCCAGCTAAAAGTGTGCACCAAGTCAGCACGCATGGGTAAGCTGATCGCTACCGCCGGGACTCAAGGATGCCCCACAGCAGCTCGGCGGGGCCGCGTGGGTACCAGAAAAGCCGGCATGGACTGGCCAGCGTCCCCAAGGGCTCGCGCGCGTCCTTCAAGACTTGCCAGCACGCAGGAAAAGGCAGGCTCGGAATCAACCTGGGCTGATCCGGAGGCAAGGCCAGAGGATGCTACTGGGAGGGAGGTGAGCTTGGCTCGGTCAGCGCCCCGACGGCCGTCAATCTGAGAGAGCCCCTGGCCGGGACAAGGCGCCTCTGGGTGCACGGAGCCTGGGGGGCGCCGTGCGCGGCGGGGACTGGGCGCGAAGGCGCCGTCTAGCCGTCTTTTCCCTGCAGCATCTCTCCAGGAGGCCGGGGGAGGGGGCGTCACCTGACAGCACGCACCAACTTCTCCCAGCTCGGAGGGGGCGCGCGGCAGCAGCCTCGGCCGGGGGAGCGCAGCGCGCGGCTCTCGCCCAATGGCGAGGTCCGTAAACAAAAGCGGGCCCCACGCGGCTCCCTCACCCGGCGGTGGGCCGCGCGGCGCAGCAGTACCCGAGCGGCAGAGCCCGCGAGAGGGCGAGGCAGGGTCGGGATCCGGCTCCGGGACTCCACGCACAGCCCTGGGGACCCCGCACCCGGACCAGTCATTGTCTGCGCGCGCGCAGAATGCCGCTTTAAATGCCTCCTCCCAGGTCAGCCATGGGTCCCCGGCCCTGTGTGGCGGCCCCCAGGCTCTCCGCCCCGTGTGTCCGGCCCCGAAGGCGGCGCGGATCGCCAAGGTGAGCGCCGGCAACGTCGCCGAAAACCCAGGCCTGGAGGTGCCCAAGTCATGGACGAAGACACACACACATACACACACGCGCGCGCACGCACACGCACGCCCTCCCCGAAGTTGATAAAAATCAGCCGACAAATACAAAGTGCTGCCGCCGCCTCAGGTCAGCGCCGACCTCCTGCTGCCGAGAAGAGCGAATGCCAACGCCTGGACACTGTCACTTTCATTCGGCACCTGGGCGCCGCTGGCTCGTCTCCCTCCCGACAGCTCCCTTGCGCGAGGGATGTCCCCTCTAGCTTCTCCTCACAGGCTCCTCACCTTCCAAGTGTGTGAACACGAAAACAATACGAGTAAAGCCCAATCGGGCGGAGCTAGGACCCGCCGGGAGCCCGAGTGTGCGGGAGACGGGGGTCAGGACGTGCCCGCCACGGGCAGAGCGGCTCAGGGCATCCGCACCACGGTCCCTCGGGGCGGCTTCGGACAGCCGGCGCGCGCCCTCCAGGCCCGCGGTACTCACCCGCGACGCTCGTCCCGGATCTCCGCGACGGGGCCGGGGACAATGCGGGGACGCCGGGCTCCTGGGGCTGCGGGCGCCGAGGCGTTCGAGGCGCTGCAGAGCTGCGCGCCCGACGGCGGCGGCGCTCCTCGGCCCGGCCGCGCTCCGGCCCGCTCGCCGTCTGCCAATGGGAGCTGTCAGGGCGCCTCTGCCGGCGGCCTCGGGGGCGGGGCCACGGGAGCCCGTGGGAAACCGAGCTCCGATTGGGCCGCCTGACAATCGCTCCGCCTCCAGGCGGCCAATCAGAGGCGGCGGATACAGGAGCGGGGCGTTCGGAGTTGGGCTGGAGAGTGACAACAGGAGCACGCTGGGTACCCGCACTGCATCCCGGCCCGTGGCGCCCGGCTGGAAGGATGCGGGCGCCGCGCGCTCCGGCGCTGCCACCATGCGAAGCGCAGGCGATGCGGCCTGGGGAGAGCAGGGGAAGGCAGCGGAGGCGCGGCGGGCTGGGGAACGGCGAGGGAGCCCCTAACAAAGCAGCTTTGGGAGGGCCGAGCGGCCTCCGCCTCCTCCGGCTATAGGTCGGCGAAGCTGCCTGTCACTCTGCATAGGTGGAGGTGGCCAATGACGTACAGAGAAGGAGCTCGAGTTGGCGCGCGCGCGCGGCTCGGCATCAGTGGGATTGGTCGGAGGTAAAGGATTTTCCTGCCACCTAAGGCTGAGAGGAATGGGGAACGGAACGGGGGAGGGGAAAAGCCAAAAAACGTACCTGCGACACGTGGTCTGGCTCGGGAGGCGTGTGCCTGGCTCTAGGGGGAGACAGGAACTTTTTCACTAGAGGCAGAAAAACCCTAACGTAATTCCTCCCTGTGGATGCTGGGGGATGTTAGCGCCCACCGGGCTCCAGGTGGGGCACGGTGGCCATAAACGAATCCTGGGGAGTCCTGGACTCCCCGAGGTGTCTCACCTTGCCCAGCGAGTGAACTTAAAATCACAGCGTGGGGCTTGGGCCTTACTGGGCAGAGTACGTGACTCGGGCAAGCTTCACACGGACCTCCTGGTCCCTTCTGTAAAATCCGGAAACGGTGCTTGCCCTTTACCGTTCGCGAGCTTGTGAGGGACACTGAAGCCGGGACGTGGACGGTAGAGACTAACGAAGCTTTCCCCACACTGGGCCGGTTCTCCCTCCACACTTTAAGAGCCTTGGACTTCACCATTAAGAACAAAGAGTGGGGCGAATATTCCTTAACAACCTGAGGGGTGGGAAGGCCTGGGCTCCCGGGGTTATCTGGTTGAAAACAAAAGGAACCGCGAAAGGCATTGCCTGTGTCCTAGAGGGTAAACCTGAACGGGAAAACTAAAAATCATCCTTGACTTCTCCCTCCTCCTTCTTCCCTCTGCCCTCGCCTACTTCCCAAATCCATGCCCTCCTCCGGATTTCTCTCACCCGACCACATCAAAGGACTCCTGTGTCTTTCTACCGCTGCCCGCCTGAAATTTATTCTCCCTTCTGCAGAATCGTCCTTCTAAAAACCTCATTTTTGCTCCCTCACCACTGGGTTCTTCCCTTTTTGTCCAGAATACCTCCCCCCGCCCCCCGCCCCGCTCCTCTGCTTTACCCTCACTTAACTAGCTCCTACGGATTCTTCAGAACCCAGTTTTGCAGGCAATACTTTCATGCAGTAGACATTTGCTGGATTCCAGCTGTGCAGCAGTCTTGTAGACACTGGGAACCTCCTGTATCCAGTCAAAGTTAGAGACCCACATCCCCCACCCCCAGTGCTCCCACTTTCCCCTGTATTATGTGGGCTGAAATTGCCAGTTAAGTATGTCCTCTGTCACCAGCACAGCACTCCAGTCCACCCAGAATTTCATCTGTCTTGTTCTCTGCTGTTTCCCAGTGCCTAGCACAGTACTCGGCATATTTGGGGCCCTCAAAAATATTTAACCAACAAATGAAGAGGAGCTATGATTAGAGGCAAGAGCTTTGAAGATTTGAAGTGCTTCTAAGACATCAGTTTTGTGAAGAATGGTTAGGATAGTAGATCAAGAGTGATATGTCCACGAGGTGCCATGATGAGTGTTGCAGGGAGCTTTCTGAGAGGAGTTTGTGAGATTTTCCAAAAGACAATCTTTCAAAAAACTACCTTCGTCTCAGCCAGTATCTTGCCCAAGCTTCTCAGTGGAGAATCATTCCTTGGCTAAGCTTTCATCCCAGGAGAAAGAGCAATTTCTTAAGTGGTTACAAGTCATCATATTGTTAGAATATATGCATATATATTCCTATATATATATAGGAATTTATATATATATAAATATATAAATGAATATTTTGGATTTTTCCCAAAGTATGTTCAGAAGTGCATTTGGCTGTCCTCTGGAGCCAGGCTGCCTACTCTCAAATCACAGTCCATCATTTTCTAGCTATGATCTGGGCAAGTTACTTCACACCTCTGTGCCTCAGTTTCCCCATCTTTATAATTGAGATGACAGTAGTGCCCACTATACAGGGTGGTATGAGGATGAATGAGTTAATATTAGTCATGAGCTTAGAAGAGTGCCTGGCATGTAGTAACATTAAACACTGTTTATTAAATAAACATCTCCCAGGGTGCCAGGGTGGCTCAGTCGGTTAAGCATCCCACTCTTGATTTCAGCTCAGGTCATGATCTCAGAGTCCTGAGTTCCAGACCGGAGTCCAGCTCCACACTCAACAGGAAGTCCGCTTGAGATTCTGTCCTTCTCCCACTGCCCCTCCCCTCCATGCTCTCTCTCTCTCTCTAAAATAAATAAACAAAATCTTTAAAAATAAATAAATAAACATCTTTCACTGGAGACGCATGGGTGGAACCTGCTTAGGCCTCCTGTGTCAGTGGCAGGTAACTAAAGGCTTTCCTGGAAGTGAGCAGTTGGAGCTCTCCTCTGCCCTGCTCAGGGCTGCCGCCATGTTGGCCCTGTTGTTACAGTGGCGCCATTGCTGCAAGGTGAACTTCAGAGGAATCCTGGGTGGCCCTCTGATAGCCTTCAGCATAGCTCCTGCTGCTCCAAGAAATCTGAAAAGCAGTTAAGAGCACTCAGGAGTTAGACTGGCTGGTTTAGATCCAAGCTCCATCATTTTCCAGCTCTGAAGCCTTGAACAGCCTCTTAATCTTTTGTAAGCCTCACTTTCTCATTCTATAAAATAGGAGTAACCACCTAACCCCCCTAAGGATGTTGAGGGGGTTAAAAAAAGGTCACGCACAGCACACGGTATGCACTCGTAAAAGTTAGCTCTGGGTTTTAGCAAAGTTAAAGACTGAGTCACAGTGTCCTGATCTTTAAAATGGAATGAGAGGCGCCTGGCTGGCTCAGTCCATAGAGCGTGCAAATCTGGATCTCAGGGTCATGAATTGAAGCCCCATGTTGGGCATAGAGAAGAGAAGAGAAGAGAAGAGGAGAGAAGAGAAGAGAAGAGAAGAGAAGAGAAGAGAAGAGAAGAGAAGAGAAGAGAAGGGAAGGGAAGAGAAGAGAAGGAAAGGAAAGGAAAGGAAAGGAAAGGAAAGGAAAGGAAAGGAAAGAAAAAAGAAAAGAAAAAAGAAAAAGGGAGGGGAAGGGAAGGGAAAAGAAAAAAGAAAGAAGGAAGGAAGGGAGAGGGAGGGAGGGAAAAAGGGAGGAAGGAAAGAAGGAAAAGAAATCAAAAATAGAATAATGACATTTCATTAACTGCTTGAAAACCCTGAATGAGATGATATGAGAAGGGCTTAGCCCTGTCCATAAAGGCGAGGTGACTAGAGAGGAAACCACTATTTGGGCTCTTCCCATCATTCACTCTCCCCCCCCCACCTCCTTCAACACGTCAGGACTCTCACCTCTCAGAATCGGCTCAGGACCGACCACGGGAGCCTTTCCCACAGTCACGGTGCTGCCATGGAGTTTAACAGAATGAAGCGCATCCGGCCTTTGGCTACATTTCTTGACCTCAAAAGCTACTGCAGGTTTGTGTGCTGTTTCTTGTCCGCTTCACACAGTAGCTGGTTGCTTCACACTGTGGCAAAGAGAAGGGGGCATTTTGATTACAACACAGACAAATGCCATCTGGCAGAGTCTTCTGGCATCCCATCTCCTGAGGGCACTGTTGACATCTGAAGAAAACAGCGTTGGCATGAAGGGAGAAAATGGAGTGGTCAAAGGCAGAATGAAGGGTTTAGGACAAGAGAACGGGCAGAAATCACATTTCTAGTACATGACCTCCACTCCAGCCACAAGTCAACATTTTCTTCCCCACTGGTGACTGAAAGCCTCACAAAATACAAAGGTAGGTAAGTCACAACAAGTGGCCCTCCCTAGTAAGGCTACACCACAGAGGTGAGCCCATGTCCTTACTCCCAGCAGCCTCGTGTCACCTCTGTTCCTGACTGGGCCTTCCATTTGAACAGGGCTCCCTAGGGGCACCGCTGGGGTCTGTGCGGGTCACTGCTGTAGCCCTCCTGTCTAGAACAGACCCTGGCCCACAGAAAGCGATCAGTGTGCATGGAATGAATGGAGGTTATAGCCTCTTGAATTCCCTGCTACAAGGAGTTCAGTATTTTCTTTTTTGTTATTTAGTTGTGGATGCCCTCTTTAAGAAAGAACGGGAGGCAGCCCATAGAACACCTCTCTAGCAAGGCTCCCCTCGTGGTAAAGAGGGCGGTTCTAATGTAGTATTGTCTTCAACAAATGCAAGCTCCTTGGGGTACGCTCTACTCTCCTGGAGCTTGAACACTATGTGTTCAATACAATTTGCTACAAAAGCACTTCCTGGTTCTCATTTACTTGAAACGTACCAGGAGAGAGGTGAGAATTTGGTTTGCCAAAGCAACTGTTGAATTCGTCGGTCTCTTACCAAGACCCCTTTAGCCCATGAATCCCCCCACCCCCCGAGTTAGAGGGATTAGCAGATAGGGTCAAAATCTAAAATGGAAAAGTTCAGGGCACCTGGGTGGCTCAGTCGGTTAAGCATTCGACTCTTGATTTCAGCTCAGGTCATGATCTCAGGGTCCTGGGGTTGAGCTCCAGGTGGTTCCACGCTCAGCAGGGAGTCTGCTTGAAATTCTCTCTCTCGCTCTCAAATAAAATAAAATAAAATAAAATCTTTTAAAAAATAAATGGAAAAATTTTGTTTAGTCCTATCTTACTGGCCTCTTTTTTTTCTTTTCTTTTCTTTTTTTTTTTTTTTTTTAACGTTTCTGAGATTTTCTCTAACCAACCAGTCAGGTCACTAATGAATTCCAAGTTCCTGACAATAGGTTCGGAGAGGTAAAGCTCTGCCTTCTGGATCAGGTTAGCCATTGCTGGGGTGGTTCTGAGGTACACTCCCCTAGAACCTTGCTGTGTATTCTGACATACAGCTGGCAGACCCCTTGAAAACCTGGCCTGAGTATTTCCAGGAGCCCCACCTTTCGGACTGCCATACCCCCACACCCATCCAGAGAGCACAGACTTAGCAGATAGGCCTCTAACTCCAGCCACTGCTGCAACGGGATTTACAAGTGCCTTAAAAGTGACACAAACTTGTTTAATTTATAAATATCTGGAATGACAAGTATAATGGATGATGAACACACTATTTCATTGAAAGTGATAAGGCTTTTGAAACTACCCTGTAGGAAGGAGGGAAGGAGGAAAAGAAGAAATGAAAGAAGGAAAGAAAACAAAAAGAGGCACAAATCAATACCCCAGAATTTCCACCAGGACACTTAACCCCATCTGGCTCCTGAACGGACTCTACACATGAAAGGCCTAAGGGACAGGTGACCTGTGCCCTCCCGCAGGATCGGGCGCTCAGAAGGGCTCCACACTTGGTTTAATGCTCTGCTGTTGCTGTCTTGAAAAACAATCCTAATTGTTTTTCATCCCAATTTTTTAACAAAGAGCCATGCATTTTCATTTTACTTTGGGCCCCACAAATTACATAGCCCGTCCTTCCCCAACCTTTTCCACTAGAGGAGGTCTCATTCCTGGTCCTCCTTGACCTCCAGTCTGGACCTTTCACACAGCAGGCACCCAGGACAACCGTATTAAAGGGTTCAACCTAAGTGTAAGGTACTGTCTGTTGTTTCTATGCCAGAATTCGTGGGTCGAGCCCAGGTGTTAGGTAGCGAGTCGCCCTTGAGAGCATGGAGATCTGGTGCAGTAATGAAGATCCAGCTGACAAGGGGACACATCTGGATCTTCTGACCGAAGGATTCCAAGAAGATAAGCAAAGACCACCCAGGAGCCATGAAGACCCCCAAGGGAGGCTGCACCCTCCCATCTTACAGTGCTTCGTCTTATGAGTCAACCTGACTGGGCCACAGAGTGCCCAGACATTACGGCAAACATTATTCTGAGTGTATCTAGGAGGGTGTTTTGCCTGGGATTGGTATCTGAATCAGCAGACGGAGTAAAGCAGACTGCTCCTCTCCATGTGGGTGGGCCTCATCCAATCAGTTGAAGAACCACAGGCTGACCCTCCTGTAAGGAGGCGTCCCTCTTGCCTGACCGTATAAGCTAGGACATTGGTCTTTCCCTGCTTTCAGACTCAAACAGAAACTTCAGCTCCTCCTGGGCCTGGGGCTGCCAGCCTTCAGACGGAAACCTACACCGTCAGCTCCCCCCGGGCCTCCAGCCTGCAGACGCCAGAGCTGGTGACTCGTTAGTCTCTGTAATCATATGAGCCAACTCCTATCATAACCTCCCCCCCATACACCTTTCTCTCTCTTTCTCTCTTGCCGTATATGTAAAGATCTCCTGTTGATTTGTTTCTCCTAGAGAACCTTGCCTAATGCACATCCCATAGTGTTCCCTACAACCACTCAACCGTTCAGTGTTTCTCTCCGTCCGCGACTCAAAGCGTGCGGCAGCATTCTCGGCTGGTGTCAGAAATGCACGGTCCTGGGCCCCACGGCGGACACACCGAATCCGGATCTCCAGCTTCCTAAGACCCTCAAGTAAAAATTTGGGAAACACATCAGCCTTCTTTGAAAATGAGAGCCACCTGAGAGGAACGACGATATTAAAAATGACTGCCTGGGGCGCCTGGGTGGCTCAGTCAGTTAAGCATCCGACTTTTAATTTCGGCTCTGGTCGTGATCTCAGGGACGTGAGATCGAGCCCCACATTGGGCTTTGCTCTCAGCTCCGCGTCTGCTTCTCTCTCTGCCCCTCCCCCTGCTCATGCTCGCTCTCTCTCTCAAATAAATAAATAAAATCTTGAAAGAAAAAAAAAAAGCTTCCTAGTAAAAGAATTAGTTGAACTGGGCTTTCTTACCTGAGGACAGGTGGGAGCAGGGGGAAGGAGGATCCAGCAAAGGCTTAGGGAGCCAGGACACTTTCCCAGCCCTGACGAGCCTCCTTCCATCGTGGAGAAAAGATGCGGAAGCCTCAACCTATGGACTCCTATGTGCAACCAAGGCAAAGAAACTCAAGGGCAAGGAGGCAGGGCCAGACACGGCCGGCCAGGCCGCATCCCAGTCAGGGAACTTCGCATTCCCTCCTCTGTGTAATGGGCTCGGTTGCGTTTTATTTTCTGTGTTTTCACTGAAATGGCAGTTTGTGGAGAAACTCTCCCACTTGGCTGTGAACACACTCTGAGCAACAGCAGAATTGGCAAGGACAGCGCTGTGGAATATTTCAGAAACTTCAAGGCAAAGGGACAAACAAACAACCACACAAAAAAATTTTTTTTTCCTTTCCTCAAAATGCATTTTAAGGGGAAAGAGCTGGAAATCAGACACAATGATGGGGAAGGCCTCCACGGGTCTCCAGAAGATAACGAATTTGATTTGATTTTTCTCTGCCTCGGCCCACCCTCGCCCGATTATTAATTCATCGATGGGGGAAAGAACCAAAGCTCCCCGGCACCCTGTAGCTAAGGCAGGCTCCTGGGGCTCCGAGATGCTTTACCAGGTCTCAGCCTCCCGCCCCCCCCACCTCTCTTTTTATTAAAGTACGGTTGACACGCGTCCTATGTTCGTTTCAGGTGGGCAACGTCTGCGCGCTATGCGGTGCTCACCGCCCGCGTGGCTCCCACCTGCCCTCATACGGGGCTCTGACACCTCCACAGACCATGTCCTTCCCTGTGCCGTGGCCCTGCCACTTGCCTTGACTCCCACACCCGGGGAACGCGAGGGGAGGTCGGGCTGCCTCTTTCCCACTCCCCCGGCACCTGGCCCGAACATGCCAGAGCACGTGCTCTCGGCTCCTGTACCATCCGTTGATTCTCGATTCCACGCAAGTGCTGTCCTCCCCCCACCTCCAGTCTCACAGAAGGGTATGGAAAAGGCTGGAACGGAGCCATGCTGCCTCAGCAGAAACAATCACTAGACTTAAAAGAAGCTTCTCTCCCCAGGAAGCAGGCTGGCGCAGCCGAGCCGCGGAAATCCACCTTTCTTCTTGGAAGAAGGGGGCAGCCCCTTTGCTGTCCCTCCATCCGTATGGGGATACTGCCCCTCCACACTCAGACACGCACGCATGCACACACGTTTTCTAGAGAAGCATTAAAGGCAGAGAGGCTAGTGGTTAAAAGCAAGGATTCTGCCCTAAGTCAGATCTTGCCTCTCTTCCTTCCCAGCTGTGTGACTTTGAGGAAGTTTAGTTAACGTCTCTGCTTAATTGCCTTTGTATTAGCTCAGGTTGCTAGGACAAGATACTACACACTGGGTAGGTTAAACATTTATTGTAATTTAGAATAGATTAAAGACATTTGTTTTCTTACAGTACTGGAGACTAGAAGTTCAAGATCAAGGTGCCATCAGGGAACTCTCTTCCTGGCTTGCAGACGGTTGTCTTCTTGCTGTGACCTCGGCTGGCCTTTCCTCTGCGCAATGCTAAGAGAGAACTCTGGTGTCTCTTCCTTTTTTCATAAGGACGCTAGCCCTGTTGGATTGGCCCCTTGCCCTTATGACTCCGTTTAACCCTAATTACCTCCTAAGTGCCCCATCTCCAAACACAGGTGCATTGGGGGCTGAGAGCTTCAACCCATGAACTAGGGGAGGGCGGCACAATCCAGTCCATCACAATCCTCATCGGTAAAACTAGGCTCATAATACTGTCCATCTCGTGGGGCGTTATGAGGATGGGATGACTCCATACAGTAAAGAACTTAGACCAGCACTTGACCGATGTTAGAGACACCTACAGATCCCTGACTCACCTCCAGAAGGCTCGACTCGTTTTTGACAAGCTTGCTACACCTCTCTCCCCAGATGCCCAAAGAGCTCCATGAAATTAACATGTCCATAATCTCATTGCATCTGCTCCACCACCTTCCCCAAACAACAATCAACAAATTCCAATAACTTCTTTTTTTTTTAATTAAGATTTTATTTTTAGGTAACCTCTCTATCCAACGTGGGGCTCGAACTCATGACCCCGAGATCAAGTGTCGCTTGCTCTAACGACCGAGCCAGCCAGGCACCCCCACCCAATTACCTCTTTTGTTGCCCAGGTCACTTTCTGGCCTTCCCACCTACAGAGACAGTGCTCAGGCTAGAAAAATGGGAGGCAGCTTGGACTTACCCCGCCCTTTACTCCTCATCAAATAAATGCCCAAGCCGTTTATCTGTGGGTAGATTCAACCTTGGAAACGACTCTAGAACCCTCCCTTCTGCAGGCCCTGGCTCCTGCCCCTGCCCCAGCTCACACCCCCACCTTCTGATGATGGCAATAGCTTTCTCACTGGTCCTTCCACCTCCGGTTTCCATCCCTCTGTCACTCACTCTTTGGAAAAGTCTCTCCCCTAAATAGAAGATAAAGAGCACTGATTTCACCTGGCACTGAAGATCCATCCTGCCTGTCTGATTTCCCCCAATGCTCCCGAACTTGTCCTGCTCCCCATCTACACGAGATGACCCAGGGCTCCCCCTGCCAGCCTTTTCTCTCCCCGACCCTCTGCCTGGAATACCTTCTTGGGTCCCAGTTCTCTCTGTACAGTGCGATCCTGCTCCCCATTCAAAGTCAGGGACCCTCTTCTTCCTCATGGCTACTCATCACCTGTGGTGTGTGAGGCTTTACATTATGCGGTCTCTGATCCGACTTTTCATTTCATATTCGCATCAACTTTCCAAAATATGTTCTATAACCTCCGTTTAAAAGATAAAGAGACTGAGTAACTTGCCCCAGGTCAAAGCACTAACGAGTGATTCTCCCAGAGGGAGACCTCTGATGATTTCCCTAGCCCTTGCTTCCCCACCTCCCAAACAGAACCTGTCACTCCATTTTTCAGAGCTGACACATGCAGCCCGTGCCTATGACACTTACCACATTGTATCTGAGGCAGAAGATCAATCCATTTTGGAGGCGTTCGCAAGAATCTCTGTTGGAAGTTCTCGTTTCTTTTCTGGACCCAGCGTCCTCCCTTCCCAGAGGGTCTGTTGGCCCCATCCCCCTTCGTGTGTCCAGGACAGTCTTCTTTTCCACTTTTTTTGGAAGGTAAGGAATGTGCACTGATTAGGGACATGCCCGGATTTAGCAGGCATTTAAAACTGTCTGCTCTGTGCTGTGTAACATGCCAGGGCTGAAGGCAAGGGGCAATGCAAAGACGGAAGCCATGATTTCTCCCGGCTTCCAGACGTGCACAGTGAGGAGCAAGGCAAGCAGGGAAAGCGGGAATGGAAATGGCAATGGGGCGGGGGGTGCAGGGCTGGAAGGGACGTGCCGAGCATGTGGTGCGGCAGGATCAGACTTCCACACTGGAACCCCAGAGTTTTGGGTTTCTTAAGGTTATCTGAGATAAAGAATGAGCTGGGGGAGGGACAGAGGGAGAAGGAGAAGCAGACTCCCTGCTGAGCAGGGAGCCTGATGCGGGACTCGATCCCAGGATGCTTGGATCATGACCTGAGCCAAAGGCAGATGCTTAACCCATGAGCCACCCAGGTGCCCCCGAACCCCAGAGTTTTGGCATGGGCTGCTGTTGGGGCAGAACCGTGTGTCTCAGAAGAAGTGTAACAGTCTGACTTTTTAAGGACTGTATTAGTCTGTTGGGGCCACAGATTGGGGGCTTAAACAACAGAAATGTATTCCCTCGCTGTTCTGGAGGCTGGAAGTTCAACATCAAGTCATCAGGGCTGGTTTCTTCTGAGGCGGCTGCACTTGGCTTATAGATGTCTGTCCCCTCCCGGCGTCCTCCTATGGTCTTTCCTCTCTGCACAAGGGTCCCTGGTGTCTCCCTCTCTGTCCTGATCTCCTCTTCTCATAAGGGACAGCAGTCCTATTGGATTCAGGCTCAAGCGAAGGACCCCGTTTTAACATAACCGTCTAAGTCCCCATCTGCAAACGCAGTCCCGTTCTGAGGTGCTGGACGGCAGGTCTCCAGCATAGGAATTTGGAGGGGAGGCCCCATTCGGCCCCTAGCAAGTCCCACCGCCGCACATACCACTGCTGAGCATCAGGGGGTCAGCGCAGATACCCTTTTCCCATCGTGTTTGGGTCCATTTTCCTGGTTGAGTAACCGTGTGTTGAATTCAATCGGATTCTTTGGTTAGTTAGCAAAGGGTCACTGAAAAAGTGTCCTCCGTCCTCAGAAGCGTTTCTTCTCTCCTTTTCAAAAAGGAGAGGAAAAAATGCATTGTTGCGATTTCTAAGTGCTTCTTTTAAAGTCCAGGAGTGAGGGGGAATTGCGGTCATGGGGCTCTCGGGGCGGAGGGTGCAGGCGCGGTGGCCAGGGCCCGAGGGGGAGCGGCTGGGCTGGGGACAGGGGCCCTTTCTCACGGCGGACCACATACGCCGCCTTATCCCGCAGGCTGTCCATAGGTGCCTCTCAGGAGCTGCATTAATCCCTCCTCTGAGGATTTAAGTGAATTTTTTCCCCTCTAGAACAAGTGTTGCTTTTATCGTTTCAAAACTTGTGCTATGTAAGCAGCAGCATTCCAGGGCCTCGGAGTCCCTGTTACTGCAATCAGTTCCTCGGATTGGCCAAACCCCGACTTCCCAACTTACAAACTGGGAACTGGAAACCGCGGCCCAGTGCAGCCACCCTGGCATCTTCCCCCATGTGTTTAGCTAGGACTCCTGTCCTCTTTCTTCAGCCAACTGATGGAAATACAAAAGGTGCACTCTTTCCCCGCTCTTCACCACTCTAATTCCTGATGGGAAATAAAGAGCTTGGATATTATTGCAAGCCACCTTATTTTATTTTATTTTATTTTATTTTATTTTATTTTATTTTATCTTATCTTATTAATTTATTTGAGAGAGAAAGAGAGCAGGAGCGGGTAGGAGGGGCAGGGGGAGAAGCAGATTCCCCGAAGAGCAGGGAGTCCTCCACAGGGCTCTCTCCCAGGACCCTGAGATCATGACCTGAGCGAAGGCAGCCTCCCAACAGACTTTTGGGGCACCCAACCCAGGGGCCCTGCAAGTCATTTTAAATAGCCAGCTCCAAAAGGACAAAATAATCCCTCCTGCTAAAAACAAAAACAAAAAACAAAAAAAGTTTGTTTTGTGTAATAAACACTGGCTCTAATCCAAAGAGAAGATGTGCAAAACAGGACCGACAGGTGCTTTCGCTGAAGTGGGTCGTAGAACGAAATATCGGGGCACGGAACAGTATGTTCATATCGATCATCTGATAAATAGCGCTTTAAGGAAGAGGTTATCTCCCGAGTGAACTTCGTTTTTTCCTTGACTGACCTGCTACATGCGTTTCCTATTGCTACTGTAACAAGTGATCTCAAATTTAGGGAAACCACACACATTTCCTGTCTTATATTTCCGGAAGTCAGAAGTCTGAAATGGGGGTCTCACTGGGCTAAAATCAGGGTGTTGGCAGGGCTGCAGTGCTCTCTGGAAGCTTGCAGGGAGCATTTGTTTTCTCTCCTTTTCTAGCTTCCAGAGGCCGTCCACACGCCTTGGCCCGTGGAGCCCTTCCGTCTTCAAAGCCAGCAATGGCCAGTGGAGCCCTTCTCACGCTGCACCCTTCGGACCTGGACTCTGCTCTACCCCGAAGGACTCTTGGGATTATGTGTGCCCACCGGATAATCCAGGATAATCTGCCCATGTCAGCGTTGGTTAATTAGCAACTTTAATTCCATCTGCAATCTTAATTCCTCCCTGTTGTGAAATGTAAGGTAGTCACATACTCTAGGGATTAGACCCTGGGCATCTTTAGAGGCCATTATTCTTCTACTATACCCACTTTATGGCAAACAATGAAAATACAGTGTATTTCAGGAGTTGTAGTTGTGTGTGTTTATTGTATCTATTTAGAATGATTAGATTACCCCCATTACTTTTTGCTTTATTTAAGTATAACTTGACATATAATATTATATTAGTTACAGGTGTATAACATAGTGATTTGACAATTGTAAATATTACAAAATGCTCTTTCCCTATTACTCCTGTTTTTTAAAAATTTTAAGTAATCTCTGTACCCAACATGTGGCTCAAATTCACAACCCCAAAATTTAAGAGTCTCGCATTCTACGGACTGAGCCAGTGAAGCAGTCCTTCTTAGGTCTTAACTGGAATCAAGCAATCTACACATACGTAACATAACCGAAATAGTAGATGCCATTCCTTTCCTTGCTAAATGCACTTCCCTCTTTTTCCCCAAAGGGCTTGTTACGAAGAGATGCTTGAGTAGCGTCGTTTCTAAGAAACCTACCAGTTCTAATTGTTGGCTCAGAGTACGGATCCCTTATTCAAGGAACGATTCAATACATTTGTCCACAGTTAGTCGTTTTCATTTTTTTTTTTTAAGATTTTATTTATGTGACAGAGAGACAGCCAGCGAGAGAGGGAATACAAGCAGGGGAGTGAGAGAGGAAGAAGCAGGCTCCCAGCGGAAGAGCCCGATGTGGGACTCGATCCCGGAACGCCGAGATCACGCCCTGAGCCCAAGGCAGACGCTTTAACGACTGCGCTACCCAGGCGCCCCACACAGTTAGTCGTTTTCAGCCCCGGACGAATCTAATTTGTTTTGCTCCACACCTGATTTAACGTCGCATTCGTCAATACTTCCTATTTGAAAACCCCATCTTTTAAAACTCCTTACAATTTCCACTGACTTTGGAGATGAGGGAGGCCTGGGGAAGAGAGCTGGCTTTGTACTAGGTCTGCTGGTTTTGTAGTAGGAGATACTGGAAAGGGCCGATACTTTTGAAGTCATTAAGCAGAAGAGTGGCAAATGCGCCTCTTCTTGTTCGCGTCATAGAAACACGTGTAGGCCAAGATGAGAAAATTCTGGTCCTGAAATGATAATCTGTTACAACATTAACTACATTCCGAATCTGTACTAATCTTTAATTTTTTCCCCTGCGTGTGGGCTGACAGTTTGGTAGAGATACTTCAAAGAAGGAGGAGTGAGTGGGGGTGGGGAGGAAACAATGTTTATGTCTAGCAGCACCTGGGAGAGTGTGTAACATCTGTCATTTGGATCTCAGCTCACATCTTTCCCACTGGCATCTGCAAATGTAATAGAGGGAGATAATCATTTCCCTTTTTATTCTTATCGGTTTGGATCGTCTCTCCTATTATGCCTGCTCCAGTATTATCACCACTATTCATAGAAATGAATGGCCCTTCCAAATACGTGCTATAAAATAAACCCTTCAATGTGGGGTCGCAGATTTAGAAAAGAAAGGCTTAACTGAGTAACTTTTATTTTTACAATCATTGGGGAAAACAAACAAAACTTCCAGCATCCCCAACCACTGCTTTTTCTTTCTGAACCTGTTTTATTTAAATAGCTCATACTGAGGGGGCCTGGGTCGGCTTAGCCAGTCGGCTAAGCATCCGACTCCTGATTTTGGCTCAGGTCATGATCTCAGGGGCGTGAGATCGAGCCCCTTGTCATGTTCCATGCTGGGCGGGGAGCCTGCTTAAGATTCTCTCTCTTCCTCTCCCTCTGCCTCTGCCCCTCCTCCCTCCCTCTCTAAAAAACAATAATAAATTATAGATGGAGAGATAGATGATAGATAGATAGATAGATAGATAGATAGATAGATAGATAGCTCATAACAACTCGAATTGATTCTAGGGATGGGGCCCTATGGGATCCTGACATCTAACCCACATAAACACATTTTGGTCTGGGTCTTGGCCAGAAGACTGGAGTCTTCTGATGGGCTGATGGAATATGTTTCATCAGATACTTGTCACAGAGGTTGCAAGCTCCCTCAGGTTTGATACTTGATGGAAGAAGCAGTTCATTTGCTGACAGGCATTCCAGAAAGTTCCTCTGCAGTTCTTACGTACATTTTTTTGTTAGGTGTGTCTTTTTTTTTTTTCAAGTAAGTTCTATGCCCAATGTGGGACTTGAACTCACAACCCTGAGAGCAAGAATTGCATGCTTTACCTACTCAACCAGCCAGGTGCCCCCAGGTGTGTATTTTTAATAAATGTGTGTGAAGGGGGAGCTCTTTTCAAATTACATCACTTGAAGAAAATCTTTGAATTGATGAGGACAATCTCTCCGTCAAAGATTACTACTATTAGGCTGCCTGGGTGGCTTAGTGGTTGAGTATCTGACTCTAGATTTCGGCTCAGGTCACGATCTCAGGGTCGTGGGATGGAGCCCTGCATCGGGCTCCACACTCAGTGCAGAGTCTGCTTGTCTGTCCCTCTCTGCTCCTCTCCCACCCCCCGCCTTCTCTCTCTCTTTAAAAAAAATAAATACTATATGTTGGCTAATTGAAGTTAACTTTAAAAAAGAAAAAAAAAGAAAGAAAAGACGTAATAGAAAAAAATACTAAAATAAATAAGATAAAATTTAAAGAAAAGGATTGCTACTATCTTATGTTGGCCTGGCTCACTAAAATACACTGACCTGGGACACAGGAAGGAGACAGAGAGAGGAGCCAAGTGTCACAGATCATGTTCCAGGGGAGGCAGGAGCTGAGCTGGAGATAAGCCTGCAGGAAGTGTCCTTGGGATCAAGAGCACTTGGGAAGGGAAGGGCCAGATGGAGCAGAGGGAGAAGTCTCGCTACAATACAGTTTCAATGAAGACCTCAGGCAACCCTGTGGGGAGATCAGAGCTGAGCTGGTCTATCGGGACAAGAGGGCTCACGGGACGCTGGGGGCCCTGAGACAGGGCTGGGTCTTTGGGCGAGGCAGCTTTCTTGAGGGAGACCAGTTTCCAAAGAAGGCTGGTGGCTGAAAGCTGTCAGTAGACAACCTTCCCAGCAGCTGAGGGAAAAGTTCTCCAGTCCTGAAGGGGAAGTCAGGATCCACATGACCTTCTGCTCCCTGGGGACGCCACCTACCACTCGGTGAAGGGGAGCCCCTGCCTGGCCTGGAGACGGCCCCCAGGAAATGTCTGTCTTTCTGGACTTGCTCCCTTTTTATGTTGGACTTCCATGATTTTATCTCTCAAACGAGGGGCTTATATCAAGGTTGAAAGTGGCAGCCCGTCCACTCAATCAGGCCCATAAATCTGGTTTGTTTTGGCCTACAGTGTTTTAAAATCTTGAAACTCCATTGCCAATATTCATAAAATTGGGATTTCCCCCAAATTCCAGATTTCTGTTTTTTCTTGAAAAAGCAGAAGATAATAAAGAAAAGATAAAGCAGAAGATCTGAACCCCTTCAAGGCACAGTCATTGGACATGTCACAAGCCCACCAGCGTGCAGAGACGCCCACCAGCGTGCAGAGACCCCCACCAGGCCTCCAGCTCCTGTGAGCATCTGTTTAGACAACTGCTAGATTTTGAATAATATTTAATTATTTGAACATGGCTTCTAAGTTAACTTTCTTTTGTTTATAATGTCGACAAATCAGATAACCTTTTATTAAACCCAAAATAAATGAATCTCTCAATTACACATACTTTGCTATGTACTGAATATGAATTTATCTATTTTTATTTTTATTTTATTTTAATCCTACTAGTGAATACGAATTTTAAAATGAGAAGAGGGGTGCCTAGGTGGCCCCATCTGTTAAGCATTGGCCTCTTGGTTTCGACTCAGGTCATAATCTCTTGGGTCCTGGGATCGAGCCTGACATCAGGTCCCAGGCTCAGGGGGGAGTCTGCTTGAAGATACTCTCCCTCTGCCCCTCCCCGCCACTCTTGTGCATGTGTGTGCACTCTCTCTCTCTCTAAAATAAATAAATCTTTATAAATAAAAAAATAAATAAATAAAATGAGAAGAAAAGAAATCAAGCCCAGTACAACACTCCCACATCCAGGAGAATCACCAAGTAATTGGTGTTCCTGGATATGGGTAACACTCATTCTTATGAAACCAACGGTGGTGACATTGTGACGTGTTATACAAGTAATTACACATTTGTAACAGATGGAGCTCTTTCATATAAATGAAGCATAAGAAATATCATTTAAAAAAATTGCTCCTTCACTGGGACGACTGGGTGGCTCAATTGGTTGGGCGTTGGACTCCTGATTTCAGCTCAGGACATGATCTCAGGATCGTGGGATCACCCCGTGACAGTCTCCATGCTCAGTGGGGTGTCTGCTGGAGATTCTCTCCCTCTCCCTCTGCCCCTCCCCCCACTCCCGCATACTCTCTCTCTAAAAATAAATGAGTACATCTTTATTTAAAAATAAAAATAAAATTACTCCTTCACTAAAGAGCACTGTATCTGCAAACCCAAGCTACTTAAGTGGCAAGTAGGAGTTTTGAGGTATTCCCTGGTAATTTCTGCTGAAACGTATCTTATTCCAAATACTGGAGCCATTTTGATTTAGGCACACACTCCATCACTGACACAAAGGCTTCAGCATGATTCATCTTCATGGTGAGGACGCTCACTATGAAAACGGTATCCCTAGTAGAGGTTAGTGCTTGTAAAAGATACTCTGGGTGTCCTTCACTCTTTCCTCCTTGTTTTTCTTTTTTTGTTTTTTTGTTTTTTTTAAAGATTTTATTTATTTATGTGACAGAGAGACAGCCAGCGAGAGAGGGAACACAGCAGGGGAGAGGGAGAGGAAGCAGCAGGCTCCCAGCCGAGGAGCCCGATGTGGGACTCCATCCCAGAACGCCGGGATCATGCCCTGAGCCGAAGGCAGACGCTTAATGACTGCGCTACCCAGGCGCCCCCTCTTTCCTCCTTGTTGATGGAACATGGATTTTACTCAGGTGTAACAGGTCCAACCCTGGCATAGCCCCAGGGGATGGATCATGATTGAGCCGAGTATGTCAAGGATATCTTTTTCTTTTTTTAAAGATTTTATTTATTTATTTGAGAGAGAGAAAGCACAAGCAGGGGGAGTAGCAAAGGGAGAGAGAGAAGCAGGCTTCCCACTGAGCAGGGAGACCGGTGCAGGACTCAATCCTAGGACTCTGAGTTCATGACCTGAGCCAAAGGCAGATGCTTAACCAACTGAGCCACCCAGGCACCCCCCATGTCAAGGATATCGATCACATTCCATTTTGATGGATAGTTACATTTCCAGCTTCCCTTGCAGCTAACCTGTGGGGTACTTCTGAAAAAGATAATTTGTTTCCTGATAAAAAGGGACAAGTGCAAGAAGGTGGCTTGTTGGTGCCACTCTTTCCCTTTCTTCCAGAGTCATCTTGAAAGCATGAAGTAACAAGTTAAAGGAATGAAAAATCAGGTGAAATGAAAAACATAGTCTGGGGGCACCTGGGTGGTTCAGTTGGTTAAGTGTCTGTGTTTGGCTCAGGTCATAATCCCAGGGTTCTGGGATTGAGTTCCGCATTGGGCTCCCTGCTCAGTGAGGAGTCTGCTTCTTCTCCCTCTGACCCTCCGCCCCGCTCTCTCTCTCTCTCTCACTTGCATACTCTCTTTCTCTCTCAAGTAAATAAATAAAATCTTAAAAAAAAGAAAAGAAAAATACAGTCTGGATCCTGGATAATATGGTTGATACCTGAGCCATCCCTGGAAATGCCTACTTCTAGCCTTTTTGCTAAAACAGATTGTATAACCTAAACTGGTTTTAGTTAGATTTCCTATTATGAGCAGCTAAGAACATTTCCTTTTTTTTAAAAAGATTATTTATTTATTTATTTATTTTTTTTAAAGATGTTATTTATTTATTCGACAGAGAGAGAGAGACAGCCAGCGAGAGAGGGAACACAAGCAGGGGGAGTGGGAGAGGAAGAAGCAGGCTCCCAGCAGAGGAGCCCGATGTGGGGCTCGATCCCAGAACACCGGGATCACACCCTGAGCTGAAGGCAGACACTTAACTGCTGTGCCACCCAGGCGCCCCTAAAGATTATTTATTTATTTAATTGAGAGAGAGAGAGAGAGAGAGAGTGAGTGAGAGAGAGAGCACAAGTGGGGGGAGGGACAGAGGCAGAAGCAGACTCCCCGCTAAGCAGGGCTCGGGATGCAGGGCTCGATCCCAGGACCCCGGGATCATGACCTGAGCTGAAGGCAGACGCCAAATCAACTAAGCCACCCAGGTGCCCCAAGAACATTCCTAATTGATGAAGAGTTCCAGAGGGCAAAAAGCATTTAATACAACAAGAAATAAGATATTTCCCTGTAATTTGGAAAAAGGCCTTGCCCGTATTAACGATAATCCCTCAATAGAGCTGTCTGCTTGAACTTTATTCTATTAAGTGCACCTTTTCAACCCAGATCCTATTTAGCACACACTTCCTAGTTTCTCTGAAGTGTACTAGCGTCTGAGAACCTCATGTTTATCTAAGTAGCAAGTCCTTCCACTCGTTTTAACTTAACCGCTGGACCATGCGCTATTCCCGAATTTCTTATAACTCGGTGGAGCAGAGGGCACGGTCCATGGTGCCACAGCATGGACCAAGATTCCACCATTTGTTATTTCTGATAATCCATTCCTCCCTTTTATTCTGCTTATTTCCATCCCTTCTTCACCTCACCCTTAACTCCAGCATCAGTTTCTAGCATCCCCAAACCTGCTTCCCTGAAGGCCACCAAGGCCATTCTAGTCAAATCTGAGGGTCTTACTCTGTTCCTCTCCACGTGGGCACCTACGTTCAGTGCTTTCTGTGGGATTTGCCAAAGTCCGACCTCCTTCCTAGGATCCTTTCCCACAGCCTTGCTCCTTCAGAGAACGAATCCATGCTTAGGGCTTTGGGCAGCCCCTCTTCCTTAGAGGGGTGAAAAAGTAGCACCTGGGGTGGACACCTGGGTCTCAGGCCATCCTTGACGTCTCCCTGGCTGGGAGGCCTTGCATGCATCACTGAACTTCTCTTCCCTTTAGCTGATTAACCTATGAAACAGCTGCTCTATGTATCTGCAAGAGGCATGTTTTGGGGTGCTTGCCCAGGCCACAGCCTCTCCTTGGAGACCTGCTCCCACTGATGACCTAGGCAACAGTACATGTGCTATAAAACCCTATATGAACAGTTTACTGGACAGATGGGGAATGCCCAAGGAGAGCCAATACACTTGCTGGTCAGTGACCAAATGTATTCTCTCTTTCTCAGAAAGCTGAACAAAGAGACCCAGAGAATGTATTCCAAAAGCTGATGATACCAGGCTGGGGCGGTCATCTTTCCCACAGAGCGCAGCGATGAGTCATCAGACAATAGCAGGCTGCTGAGGAAAGCCAGACAGCCATGCAGACAGACAGATACTGGGGCTGGAGACCATGTCTCTCTCCAGAGCACTAGGAGGACTGAGTCTCCTCCTGTCACCTGATGGCGTCCAGATTCCCGAGGCTCAGCTGTTCTTTGTTTCTACGAGGTGTCTTCAGCTCCTTCTAGTCTACCCCCTTTCCTTCATTCTAACTCATTTGTCTATCTGATCCTTTTAGCTAAAAAGCCTTGACCAGTATAGAGTCTCACACAAAAGGGAGGAAAATAAGTAGCTAGAGTAGAACCAACTCATTTCAATGCCACAAAACATCTGCCTCCTTCATGAAACCACTTCGATGTTCCAACCGCTCCCAAGAGTCCGTTAAGTACTTTCTGAGCACTCGCTGTAGGTTTAGCCTTGAAGGTCTGATCAGATTTGGGAAAGTGGAGGAAGGGAGGTAAGCAAAGTATGGGAGGAGGGGAGAAGTCAAGGAACAAAACAGAGAAGGGGATGTTACCTAGAGTTGTCATTTTCTGTCTGCTTGACACATCTTCCTCTCCTTCTTCTAGCATGAGGAACCCTCTTTCTAAAGAGAACCCACTCTCTGCGATTGGACAAGAGCCCATTCTTCCTTCCAGGACCATCCCATGGGTGGGCTCATGACCCTCACCAGTGCATTCCAATCTCCTCGTCACTGAATTAACTGAGGGGTGGGCTCATCAGATAGGATCATAGCCTTTGGCCAATCTGACTCTCCCCTTCAGTTATGCTATGGAACCCTTGGGGGAATGACATTCTCTATAGATCATGAGCCACAAAGAGAGTGTAAGCTGAGGGCTGTTTGGGGGATGGTCCTGGCCTCCACATGGAGAGATCAAGACCCAGAATGTGCCCTCAAGGAAAGCAGAGATCACAGATAAAGACAGAGCACAAAAGAGGTCTAGATGATAAGCTTTGGGCGCCTGAATCCAGCTATACCTGAAGCCGTACCACACCCTTTAATTGCTTTATTGCTCAGCTTAAGCAATATTGCTCAGTTATAAGGTAACAATGCATCTTTTTTCCTTACAGTGGTTTGAGTTGAGATTACATTACTCGCCACAGAAGGAGGCTTGACAAGAATGGAAGGTAAGGGGGGGAAAGTGGCAGCAGGGTCGGGTGGATGCGTGCTCTTCGAGGGCTCTGCAAGCCAGGCAGGGAGTTTGCCTTTCTGGTTGTTGGTCAGAAAAGCTATTGTCATCTTCAGTTCTGATTTCCTCCCTCTGGGAGCTGAGGGGCACCACACGGATCCCTCCCTTCAGTAAGAAGAAGCTAACAGACCATTTCACTCCAAACCATTGATTTTATAAGTTTAGACAAAAGAGGCTATTAGTCCCAGAAAGCGCTGCTTTAATTATGGTGGCAGTGTGTTCCCTTCCTGCTCTTGACTCTGTTCTGTGCTGGCCTCCCTGAATGCTCGATGTCAACGAGAAGTTGCAGCGGTAGCCAGAGCAGGGCTGGCATGCCAGCCTTATTTCTTTTTTCTTAAGATTTATTTCTTTATTTTGGCGGGAGAGTGTGTATGCAGGCCGGGGGTGGGGGGGGGTAGAGTGGAGGAAGCAGGGGGAAGTGGTGAGGGCAGAGGAGGGGAATCTCAAGCAGACTCCCCACTGAGCACGGAGCCCAGGGGGCTTGATCTCAGGATCCCGAGATCATAACCTGAGCCAAAATCAAGAGTCGGGCGCTCAACCCACCGAGCCACCCAGGCAGCCCAGTCTTGTTTCAACAGCACAGCTCGGTGTCACTCTGACCGGCCTCCCAGCCACCAACACTTGCTAAAGTATATGGCACTTCCCATAATTACAAGCGCAAAGGGAACTAAGGAAATGGAGAACCTTACTCCAGTGATTGCTCAACCTGGGCTGGAGAAAGGATCTTCTGTCCTCCGGTAGAAGAGAAAGGGTAAAAAGGAAGGGAGGAGAAGAGGAGGTACAAGAAGGGAAGCAGCAGGGATACGGGAGGAGAGTGCCAGCACAGGCGGGAAGAGGACAGAGGAAAACACAGGGATAAAAACGCGGAAAGCATCTGGAACATTGAGGCCAACACCCAGCAACTCCTGGAACCCCCCCCCCCGCCCCGGGGCATTCACAGGCAGGACCAGCTACACATCTGTGGGGCTCAATGCAAAACCAAAATGCAAAGGCTTTGTTTGACACTTACTAAGAATCTCAAGACAGTAACAGCCGAGCATTAAACCACATGTGGGGCCCGGGTCGCTGTGCAGCTGTCCCCATGAAGCTGGCCCAGCCTGTATGGGAAGATAAAGGGAATCGGGATTTTCAGCCAGTGTTCCGTAAACTTCAGATGTTCCGGGAACAAACACGTCCTTCAGCTCCTACCTGGGAAGCCGGGAGCACGCCCCATTCTGGATTCACCAGGCACAAGAACACCTCCATCGAAGCCCTGCTGAGAAAGAAATGTGCGTAACTCCATTTAAACAAGCATTGCTCAGGGCACCTGGCTGGCTGGACGGAGCGTGTGACTCTTGCTCTCAGGGTTGTGAGTTCGAGCCCCATGTTGGGTGTAGAGATTACTGAAAAATAATACCTTTAAATTTCTTTTTAATTTAAATTTTAAAAAGATTTTCTTTCTTTATTTGACAGAGAAAGAGAGCACAAGCAGGGGAAGCGGCAGGCAGAGGCAGAGGGAGAAGCAGTCTCTTCACTGAGCAAGGAGCCTGATGTGGGGCTCGATCCCAGGACCCTGGGATCATGACCTGAGCTGAAGGCTTAACTGACTGAGCCTCTCAGGTGTCCCAAAAATAAAATCTTTAGGAAAAAAACCCAAACAAGCGTTGCTCAAATTTGCTTGACCACGGAAGCATTTTTCTTCCTAATTTTCCATATTA
Organism: Ursus americanus; assembly: GCF_024610735.1. Classification (NCBI taxonomy): domain Eukaryota; kingdom Metazoa; phylum Chordata; class Mammalia; order Carnivora; family Ursidae; genus Ursus; species Ursus americanus. The sequence continues at coordinate 86,732,861 of NC_142130.1, forward strand.
ACATCCCATAGGAACCATTTTGCAAAATGCTTGAAGTAGTCGGTGATCTTGAGGTTCCTGGAGTCGGGGGCTTCGGCCATCACCCATAGGAGCGCCTCCTCCCCTGAGATTCGGTGCTCAAGAATCTGCTCCCGTGGCCAGCCCGGTGACAGCAATGGCTTTGTGCCAGATTGGGGGCACTGGGGGGCGGGGGGGGGGGTTGCTGAGGGTGGAGCCCGAGCCGGAAGGGGGAGGATCAGAGTAGCCCTCTGAGTTTACTGTGGCTGCAAAACCCGTAGGAGGTTCTCCAAGATGAGAGACAGCAACTCCTTTCACCTCACCCTCAGGGGCAAAAAAGCCTTTTCTTTAATTTAAACATACTCAAAATGTTACCTCTTCACTACTGTCTAATCTCCCCACAAATTTTTCAAAAGGAGCTCTGATACATATGTGGGCCAGGGACTTCTTGGTTATGGTGAATAAACACAATGTTTATAGAAAGCTTGCAATCTCAGATAATTGTATCCAAAGTGCATCATTGTATTTGGGGAGAATTTATGCCCAGAACAATGGGTTCTGATTCCTGATAAAGATTAGTTAACTTTCAATCTTGTTGAGAAGAATGAGGTTTAATGCAGAAGACACCCCTGGTCGTCTTTTTGCCTCTCCATCTGCATGCAGAAGGGTAAAGTGAGGGATAGAGAAGCTCAAGGTTGGATCTCATTTCTGTCCCTCGTTTTCTTTGTTGCACTGGACAAGTCACTAAATTCTCCCCTCTGCACCTTTGTTTTCCCATCTGTGAATTGGGAATAACAGTAGTAAAGATCCTTCTAGCAATACAATAATGCATGAGAAAGCCCTCTAAAAAATCAAACTGCTTCAAGCTTTACTAAACTACCTCTAACTTCCCAATTACAAAATGTAGAGAGCCGAATTTCCACAGTGTGGCATGGACAGATGATTTGAAAATCAAAAAGAAATTTCAATGGTTATAAAAACACTTATCCAGGATTCCCCTCATTGGCCATTTTGCTTGGAGGTTCAAACCATCACCAAATGCTATGGAATATGCTTCCTTTGGCTATTGTTAAAGTTACTTTGTGTGAATCCTTTGGAACCTATCAACTGGTCCCTAGCTAGGAATCTGTCCAGTGGGGACTCTCAGAGTGCATTGGTGACACCTGCTGGCTAGGGGTGGCATGACAAGCATGTTCTACGAAGACAAAGGGGAGGGGGGTGGTCTGGGACCCCTAGGTTGGGAATCTGGGAAAGCTGGGCTGGAAAGGAATCTTCTAACCTGGATCCTTGATGCCCAAAGTGTGGTCCTTGGGCCAGCATCACTGGCATCACTGGGAGCTTGTTGGAAATGTAGAATCAGACTGCATTTTTATGAGATACTCCAGGTGATCATACGTGCATTCGAGTGCAAGAAACATGTTCTGGAAGACTTAATTTAGTGATTAAGGGTCAAAGGGCAATCCTAGAAGTAGAAAGCTACTTTAATTTCTTTAAGCTTAGTGCTACTGCTGTACCGGGTTCAAGCCCTTTGCCACATCAGTGAGTAAACTGAGGCCGTCCCTGCCCCCACCAGCCCTGCTTTTCTTAATTCCATTTTTATCGTATTTCCTACTTATTCTCTCAAAGGCTTTTTTCCTTCCACAGGATCATTTTTACAATTTTAAAATAAAATGACCCAGGGAAACAGGATTCCATGGCAGAAAATTTGTTTTAATGTCTTATTTTCTGAATTCCTGTCTTAGAGTTCCTTGGTGGTAAGCAAGAGAAATGAATTCTGGGGCATGTAAGCAATAAACAAAAAAGTACTTAAGTAAATAATACAATTCATTGGATGGATATGGTGGTAGCTTAGAAAACAAAGAAAAAGCCAAACAAGGAGGTCTTAGAAAGGACAGGAAGCAGAGCACTCCACAAGCTGGCATTCTCAGGCAACCTTCGGGACCCATCTGTGCCAAATGCTTTCTGTGTCATTGATCACTATGCAAATTCTCGGGACAGAGAGTCTGTTTGGCCTAGTTTGGTTCATGCTTGGCCCTTGGAGAAGGGCAGGGCATCTTGATTTCAGGACTCATCAAAAGAGTAGCTGATGAGTGCCTCTGGGTTCAGCAGCTGCCACAGTCCGAGCCCATTGTGAGTGCTTGGGTGTGGGAATATCCATGCCATCCCAGTCGCTATACACTTTGACTATCAGCCCTGGAGAGGGGTGGATCCCCCAACGAAATCTGAGGTGTTTTAGCTGAAAAAGAAGGGGCAGATGATAGGCAGGCAAATCCGATGGGTGTTCTCTACACACATAGGTATATTGTGAAACAGAAGGGCACCAAGGTACTGACTGGGGAGGATATAGGGAATGTATTTACTCTAAAACCCATGGACCTATTATTCCAGGACGTATATGTTTGTAACCACACGATCGGAATGTTCAGCAAAATCTTGATGATCTTTGGTTCTTTTTTTTTTTTTTTCAAGATTTTATTTATTTGAGAGAAAGAGAGAGAGCACAAGCAGTGGGAAGGGCAGAGGGAGAGAGCCCGATGCAGGACTTGATCCCAGGACCCTGGGATCATGACCTGAGCCGAAGGCAGACGTTCAACCGACTGATGCCCTGGCGCCCCTAATGTTTGGTTCTTCAAGACAAATCTACTTTCTCCTGCATCATCAGATTAACACAGAAATTACACAGTCCGAAGGGGCCTCTATCCTGCCAAGACTTTCGGCATCGATCTCCCTTCCGACATTCTAACGTATTCACAGGAAATATTATACAGATGGTGAGGGTCTTTCTTTTCTCTCTTTTTTTTTATAATAATTTTTTATTATGTTATGTTAGTCACCATACAGCATATCCCTAGTTTTTTATGTAGTGTTCCATGATTCATTACTTGCGTATAACACCCAGTGCACCATGCAATATGTGCCCTCCTTAATACCCATCACCAGCCTATCCCAATTCCCCACCCCCTCCCCTCTGAAGCCCTCAGTTTGTTTCCCAGAGTCCATAGTCTCTCATGATTCATTTCCCCTTCTTTAATCCCCCTTCATTCTTCTCTTTCTTCTCCTACCGATCTTCCTATTTCTTATGTTCCATAAATAAGTGAAACCATATGATAATTGTCTTTCTCTGCTTGACTTATTTCACTTAGCATTATCTCCTCCAGTCCTGTCCATGTTGCTGTGAATGTTGGGTAATCGTTCTTTTTGATGGCTGAGTAATATTCCATTGTATATATGGACCACATCTTCTTAATCCAGTCATCTGTTGAAGGGCATCTCAGCTCCTTCCACAATTTAGCTATTGTGGACAATGCTGCTATGAACATTGGGGTGCATATGGCTCTTCTCTTCACTACGTCTGTATCTTTGGGGTAAATACCCAGTAGTGCAATGGCTGGCTCATAGGGTAGCTCAATTTTTAACTTTTTAAGGGACCCCACACTGTTTTCCAAAGTGGCTGTACCAACTTGCATTCCCACCAACAGTGTAAGAGGGATCCCCTTTCTCCACATCCTCTCCAACATTTGTCGTTTCCTGCCTTGTCAATTTTTGCCATTCTAACTGGAGTAAGGTGGTATTTCAATGTGGTTTTGATTTGAATTTCCCTGATGGCTAATGATTTTGAACATTTTTTCATGTGTCTGTTAGCCATTTGTATGTCTTCATTGGAAAAGTGTCTGTTCATATCTTCTGCCCATTTTTTGATTTGATTATTTGTTTCTCATGTATTGAGTTTGAGAAGTTCTTTGTAGATCTTGGATACTAATCTTTTATCTGGAGTGTCATTTGCAAATATCTTCACCCATTCCATGGGCTGCCTCTTAGTTTTTTTGACTGTTTCCTTGGCTGTGCAGAAGCTTTTTATCTTGACGAAGTCCCGCAAGTTCATTTTTTCTTTAGTTTCTCTTGCCTTTGGAGATAGGTCATGAAAATGTTGCTGTGGCTGATGTCAAAGAGGTTGCAGCCTATGTCCTCCTCTAGGATTTTGATGGATTCCTGTCTCACATCAAGGTCTTTCATCCATTTGCAGTTTATCTTTGTGTATGGTGTGAGAGAGTGGTCAAGTATCATTCTTTTGTATGTAGCTGTCCAATTTTCCCAGCACCATTTATTGAAGAGACTGTCTTTTTCCCACTGGATGTTTTTTCCTGCTTTATCAAAGATTAGTTGCCCAAAGAGCCGAGGGTCCATTTCTGGGTTCTCTATTCTGTTCCCTTGGTCTATGTGTCTGTTTTTGTGCCAGTACCATGCTGTCTTTGTGATCACAGCTTTGCAGTATAGCTTGAAATAAGGTAACATGATGTCCCCAGCTTTGTTTTTCCTTTTCAACAATTCCTTGGCAATTCGGGGCCTTTTCTGGTTCCACACAAATTTAAGGGCTGTTTGTTTCCTGATTAAAACACTTCAAAGTATAGGGATAAGGGGGACATTCTACAATTTCATAAAAACCATCTATGAAAAGCCTGCAGCGAATATCATTCTCAATGGGGAAAACCTGAAAGCCTTTCCCTTAAGATCAGGAACACGACAAGGATGCCCACTCTCGCCACTATTATTCAACATAGTACTAGAAGTCCTTGCAACAGCAATCAGGCAACAAAAAGGTATAAAAGGTATCCAAATTGGCAAAGAAGAAGTCAAACTGTCTCTCTTCGCAGATGACATGATACTCTATTTGGAAAACCCAAAAGACTCCACCCCCAAACTACTAGAAGTTATAGAGCAATTCAGTAATGTGGCGGGATACAAAATCAATGCTCAGGAATCAGTTGCATTTCTATACATGAACATGAACAAAGAGAAATTAGGGAATCCATTCCATTTACAATAGCACCAAAAATCATATGTTATCTTGGAATTAACTTAACCAGAGACGTAAAGGATCTATATTCTAGAAACTACAAATCACTCTTGAAAGACATTGAAAAAGACACAAAAGGATGGAAAAATATTCCATGCTCATGGATCGGAAGAATAAATAGTTAAAATGTCTATGCTACCCAGAGCAATCTACACTTTCAATGCCATCCTGATCAAAATACCAATGACATTTTTCTTTTCTCTTTTTTAAATAAGAGAAAATAAGAAAAGATGGTGTAGCTATGAAAAATCCCCTCTGTCATCAGAGCCACGTCACAGTTCTCTGGGAAAATGTCACGGGGAATAAACAGCTGCAGTCCCATGGCAACATTCAACTGAACAATGCTCGGGGCTGAAAGATGTTCCTTGGTTAGAAAGTCGTGCCTACAAAGGGATACCATCCACCGAGTTACTCACTGTTAATTATGGATAATAAAGTCAGTCCACAGCCAGGGGAAATGAGTCTGAATCACATTAGCCTTTCTGCTTCCTTGGAGTTTTGCAAGGACTGACCAATGTCCTCACAGAGTGAAATGAATGAGCCCGTGTGTCACAGAGAGGACTCAGGGGCATACTAGTCACCTTACGAAGCTTTTAACCTGGAAGAAAGCGTTTTCTTCTTTTTAAAGATTTATTTATTTATTTGAGAGAGTGAGAAAGAGCGTGCAAGTGGGGGGAGGGGCAGAAGGAGAGGGAGAAGCAGACTCCCCACTGAGCAGGGAGCCCCCATGTGGGGCTCGATCCCAGGACCCTGGGATCATGACCTGAGTCGAAGGCAGATGCTTCACCGACTGAGCCACTCAGGATATGCATCCTTGCATATTTTAAAAAGAAATCAATGTTTTCTCCCAGATTCTGGATGCACATTTGTTCTCTAGGAAGTGGTGGCAGGCACATATGATCACAGTCACCTGACTGAGATGGCTCAGTGTGGAGCAAAGGGCTGGGGTTCCCATCCTGGCTGTCTCGCCCTGTACCAGGGTGGACAAGGCCAGGAACTTGTCCCTCAGTTTCCCTGCTTGGACAATTAGGTGGCTGATTTCTGGGACACTCTCTAACGCAGCTCGAACAAAGAGGACCAGGATGTTGTGGTCAGTTGTGGACTCCAGGGGGCAGAAAAGGAAGTCAGAAAGAGTGACCAAAGTCACCGCTTCTTTGCGTAATATATCTGGGCCTTCTCAGAAACTTCCATTTGGAACTTTCCTTTGGAAGTCCCATCTCTAGTCCATAGCGTCTGGGGAGCAGGTCCAGAAACCGAGTCCTAGGATTGAAAGCCAGAAACAAGAAAAAAGGATCCAAGAGTTCATCCTTTAAATACCAAATCCTTGATTAGGCCTCCTTCCACCACCTGTTCTTTCTTTATCTGAACAGAGAGGCGGTAGTGAGGGCCCAAGCGCCCGCCGCAGTGCTTGTCCGGCCTGTCTGGCGGTGTCCATGCTGCGCGCTGAGAGGGCAGCTTATCAGGAGCTCAGAGGGACAAACGCTATCCCAGGCGATTGAATTAAGATTGGAAAATATCTTGACAGGCTGGAATAATGGATGAAATCTAACATTTGAAATTTAATCAGGGTAAATGTAACGTCTGGCCCACAGGTTCAGAATACCAAGTGCACAAAAACAGCTGATCTCATGAAAAAGGCCTAGAATGTTCAGTTCACTACAAGCTCAGTCTGCACCCAAACCGTCAACAGGATGATTCCCCGCATCCCCCGCCCCTCTCCTTCCCCTCACGGAAGCTGTCTCAGTGTGGGCTTTGCTGAAGGGGCGCCTGGGGAGCAGGGGAGGGGGGCTCAGGCAGTTAAGGTTCTGACTCTTGATCCCAGCTCGGGTCATGGTCTCAGGATCATGAGTTCAAGCCCCATGTTGGGCTCCATGCTGGGCGTGGAGCCTACTTAAAATAAACAAATAAATAAAGTTCATCAAAGCAAGAGAAGAAAACTCTGCACCATCCTCGGCTCTGTGCTGTTAACCACATCTGTGTCATCAGTGTGACTCAGTGATAGGAAGAGAAGCAGACGAGGCCGAGAGGGAAAGACAGACTCCAGGCAGGCCAGCTGTGACTATACGCTCACGAAGAAATGAGAACAGGGGAAATAATGTCTTAGTATTATTATTAACAGAGTTTTGACCCCATAACTCCCCTCCCCCAAAAGTTCCTGAGGATCGTTGCAGGTCCCCGGACCACAGTTCTGAAAACTACCACATTTTGGCTTCTCTGGCTTCAGGCATCTCATCTAAACAAAAGCAGGAAGCTGAGATGAGGTGAGCAGGCCACACTGTCTTCTTACCCAGAGAGGAAAAGCTTCCCTAGCAGGGTTGAGCGGCCTTCCTCTGTGGCTCACTGGCCAGTCCTGTCGCAGGATCTCAACCAGCTGTGGTCCAATATGAAAGCAAAGACCAAAACCCAACAGAGGTGTTTTGAAGTTTGGAAGGAAACAAAGACAATCCAGAGAACGGAGTAACAAATTTTAAATGCATAATTACTTTCTCCAGAGAAGTAAGAGGGCAATATTGGGTCCCTAAAATAAGAACAATATACTATTAAAAATATTTTGCAGCTGAAATAAAAATTCAACCAATGGATTGAGAGATAAAATAGAGGAAATCTCCCAGAAAAAAAAATACAAAGCAAGTAAACAGAAGAGATAAGATAAAAAAAAAAAAAATAGAGGGTCCATACACAAGGTGTAATCAGCCGGATCAGATAAATTGCACAAAGAAGTGAGAAAACAGAAAATTACCATGGAAATAATTCAAGAAAATGCTCAAGAATTCGAGCATTCCAAGAATGGTTCAGCAATCGAGAGAACTGAGTTTCTGGGTTACAAGAGCCTACACTTGGCCAGCAGGAGGAAAACCTCGCAAGGCAGGTCCCAATGACACTTGGGGATTGTACAGATAGAGCAGAGAGAGAGAGGGACAGGGAGACAGGCAGAGAGAGACAGAGACAAATTCTGAGAGAGAGAGAAGTCATACACACAAAAAATTGGAGAGTTAAGTTGACTATGTGTAGAATGTTGGCTTGACAATAATTTGCCTTCAGAATTTTGAAGGGACTGTTTCGTTGTCTTCTTGCATCCCAATTTCTGTATGTGAGCTCTCTCTCTCTCTCAAATCACTCTCAAAAATCACTCTCAGTCTTTCTGTCTCTGTCTCTCAATCTCTCTCTCCATATATATAGCCTATTGGTTCGTATTGGTTCTGTGTCTCCGAGTGCCACGTAATAAATTGGGTGGGCGGATTTCCATTACGACAGAGGAGAAGGGGAGGATAAAAAACTTCAGGAAGAGCAAAAACTTGTATAAGAAAGGAAACATAGCCGTGGTGGACTACTTGGCTTAGCAATGACTGATATTTTGGATAATCATAACAAGTAAACTCTGAAACATTGATTTAACCCCAAATCGTCATGTAACTATTGGAACGAGAAGAATACGAGGAGCAGTAAATGCTTTCAAGGTGCTAAATGGTCTTCTTGTACATTAGGACCCTGCTATAGACGGAATATTTGTGTTGCCCCGGTCGGTTTCTATCTATTTAAACGATTTCTCCCAGTACAAAAGGACAAGAGAAATAAGGCCCAAATTCATACGTCAAAATCCTAACCTTCAATGTGACAGATAGTATTAGGTGAGGCCTTCGAAAGACTCTGCCCTGGGGTGTCTGGGTGGCTCAGTCAGTTAAACATCTCACTTCAGCTCAGGTCATGATCTCGGGGACCTGGGGTCGAACCCTGGGTGGAGCTCTCTGCTCAGTGGGGAGTCTGTTTCTCCCTCTGACCTCCCCTCTGCTCATGCTCTCTCTCTCTCAAATAAATATAAAATCTTTTTTAAAAAAATTAAAAAAAAAAAGGAAGACTCTGCCGTCATGAAATGGAGTGAATGCTCTTATAAAAGAGACCCCAGTGAGCTCCCCTTCCCTTCTGTCATGTGAGGTTAGAGGGAGCTGTCCGTGAACCAAGAAGCAGGTCCTCACCAGACACTGAACCTCTTGAATTTCCCAGCTTCCAGAACCCTCTGAGTGCTTTAAGCCACCCAGTCTGTGGTATTCTGTTACAGCAACCCTCATGGACTAAGACAGGCCCAATAGACAACACACATACACTGAGAACTGGAGTACGCTAGAGCTTGAAGAATCCCTTGCAGTCCAAATCGCTTGATTGAATCATTCTGTACAATGAGAAATGGCCTCAGAGACAAGCCACAAAACGAGTCAATAGTGGAGTTGGGATCAAAACCAGGTCTCTCGACTCCCTTCCCAAACTGCCTCCTCAAACCGGGATGCCAGGTTGTACCCCTGGGGGTGGGGGCAACTTCTCATTGTATTTCATGAAGATACACAGTCGAGGGGACACCAATCGCTAAGGAATACAATGCGGTTGGCGCCTCCTGGAGTTGTGCAGTGGTCCTGTGCCCAAAGAGAGCATTCAAGCCATGTCCGGGCATAATCATAAGAGCTCTTTTTAAAAAAATTTTTACTTACTTATTATTTATGTATTTATTCATTTAAGTAATCACTATACCCAACGTGGGGCTCGAATGTATGACCCCCAAGATTAAGAGTCACGTGCCATTCCTACTGAGCCACCCAGGCACCCCATCAAGAGCTCATTTTTTGAGAGACTGACCCAAGTGGGTGATTTAGGCTGTGTCTGTGGAAACACGGTTTCTCCATTTGCAGCTACGGGACTCATGTGGACTCGACCCCCAGATTCTGGCCTCAGCTTAACTCTGCTCTCAGGACTTCATTCCACTCAGAAGGGTCTGAAAAGGAGCCTCACGCCCCTGGGAGGTTGTGTGGCCAAGGATGCCACCAGGTTCCCCGAAGCAGCGTCTCCCTGTCCTGCTGCCATCTTCCTTGCTGCGACCAACTGCTTTTCTCAGACTCGTAATTCGGTGCTGTAGGAAGTGAACACAGCAGTCAGCTCAGGAGCCTCGCTGTTGCCATGGGTTACATGAATTCAAAACTAAGGATGGAACCAAAACAGGCCCTTAAATATCAGCCCTTGAGTGGGAAGCTAAAAGAAGCGCTCCGACACCTTGAAAGAAATCAGGCGACGTCACGACAAGGGGCAGATGCCGACGAGGAACACGGCAGCAGCCCGCTGGATGGTTGCTGCCCAGAGCTGCAATTTGTTAACAGCTGCTAAAAATATTCGCCCTCTGTGGTGTTTGCAAGTCGTGGCAAGACAAATTCCCAGAGAAAGAGCGTGAATGTCCGAGCTTCGGTCTTGCGCCGTCCAATATGGTAGCCGCTGGCCACACGTGGCGACTGAGCTCTGGAAACGTGGCTGGGCTGCACGGAGATGTGCTGGAAGTAAGAGGATGGCCACAGTGGGGGGGGGGGGGAATCAATGCCACTCCTTCATCTCACGTATTAAAATAAACTCCTGAGGGATTTAAAAAGATAAAAAGCCAAAGCGTATGTAGAACACCTAGGTGACTTTTGGATGGCGCAGGAGTGTGTAAGAATATGAGCAACAGGAGAAATCACAAAGAGAATGACAGATTTGACTATAAAAAAATGAAAGCTTTAGCTTTTTTTTTTTTGACAAACATTAATTTTAAAAAGGATAAGAAGGGGCACCTGGGTGGCACAGTCAATTAAGCATCCGACTCTTGGTTTTTGGCTCAGGTCATGATCTCAGGGTGGTGAGATCGAACCCTGCGTCAGGCTCTGTGCTCAGTGTGGAGTCTGCTTGAGGTTCTCTCTCCCTCTCCCTGCCCCTCCCACTTGTACGCTCTCTCACTCTCAAATAAATAAATAAATCTTAAAAAATAAATAAATAAATAAGCAAAAGAAATGACCTTCGGGCTAGGTAGTTTCTTTTAGAAACATTCTCTCTTAAAAATATTCTTTTAAATTGAAATATAATCGACATAGAACATTGTATAAGTTTAAGGTACACAACCTGTTGATTTAACACATTTATTATACGTCTTGCAATATGATTACCACCATAGTGTTACCTAACACCTGTATCCCATCACATAATTATTTCTTTTTTGTGGTGGGAACAATTAAGATCAAGTCTCTTAGCCACGTCGCAGTTTATAATATAATATTGTTTATGATCAGCATGCTCTGCATTCGATCTCCAGGACTTATTTATCTAGGAGTTGCAAATTTGTAAAAAGCTTCAGCTTTTATAACATTATAGGTATAAATATGATTTAAAACCATATAAAAATGGGAACTTATTTTCCATAAAGATCACATATGAAGTACAGAAAAAAACTGGTGATGTTCTAATACCGCAGGAATGGAATGAACAAGTCCCAGAGGAAATACAGATGGCTAATAAACATTTAAGGGTTTATTCCTACAAGTAATCAAAGGAAAGCAAATTAAAACTGCCATTAAAAGTTTAAAAAGTTAAATTAAGGCGAGTTGAAACACTGTTTATTATGATTCAAGTTAACAAAATTTTGTTTTTGATGGAAGTCATACATAGCTGATGGGAATGTAAACAGGGAAAAATTTCTAGAAAGCAACTTGCAAAATGCATCAAGAGACTAAAACTCTTCTACTCTTTGACCTGGAAATTTCATTTCTAAAGAAATTAACAGACCGATTTATGTGCAAGGATGTCCATATGTTCACTGTTCATAATGGCAAAATAACTGAAGCAGCTGAAAATATGCAAATAAATGATGATGCCACCATAAAAAAAAAAAGATGCGCTGTAAGCACAAATGCACATTGGGTTTCAAAGACTTAGGTTGGTATCCCCTGCGTGGCTCAGTCGGTTGAGTGACCAACTCTTGATTTCGGTTCAGGTCATGATCTCAGGGTCAGGAGATCCTCTCCAGGCTGGGCGTGGAGTTTGCTTAAGATTCTCTCCTTGTCCCTCTGTGCCCCCCCCCCCCCCGCTTCTGATTGCATTCTCTCTCTCTCAAAAAACAAAACAAAAAAACCCAAAGGCTTAGTATGAAAAAATAATGTAAAAAGATGACATTAATATTTCTAGATCGATTCTCTACAGTGGCCAATATACTGGGTTAAATATTGAGTTGTATAAAATATATCACTATATATTTGGTTATAATATCAGGTGAAATAAATTGGGTTAAATAACATGATTAAAACTGATTTCACCTCTTTTTTAGTGTGGCTACTAGAAAAGTTAAAATTCCACATGCAGCTGGCATTTGTGGCTCACGTTTGTGGGTTGCACTACATTTCTATGGGGTAGAGCTGCTTTAGGACTGTGGGTAAATCCTCGTCTTAACCCCGTGTCCTCCCCAGTTGTCTCTCCCACCCCGGGCTTTCCCTTTCTCTTTCCTTCTCTACATTTTATACTTTTTCAACAGGAAACCAACTCCCTTCTACCATTAAACGGGAAAAATAATAGCTAACATTTTAAAAAAAGATTTATTTGAGAGAGAGAGAGAGAGAAAGAGAGAGAGAGAGAGAGCAAGCGCATGCAGGGAAGGGAGGGACAGGGGAACAGAAACTCAGGCAGACTTCCCGAGGAGCACAGAGCCCGAGGCTTGATCTCTCCACCTGGAGATCACGACCTGAGCCAAAACTAAGAGTCAGAAGCTTAACCAACTGAGCCACCCAGGCGCCCCGCTCACGTTTTTAAAAAAGCTCTACGTGCTAAGTGCTTTACCTGTCTTGTGTCATATAATCCCCCCAGCGATCCTCTAAGGTAGGTAACATTACTGACACCGAGAGGTTAAGCCAATAAGATCATACAGCCAATAAGGAGAGGAGCTAGGATCCAAACCCCAGGTAGCCTGTCTCCCAAAACTGTCTGCTCTATACTGCATAAGAGAAATGGGAAATTGGGAAATGTTGAGAGAAACCTCTTTGGAACAATTGATCGTGTTTTCCCATTTGCACGGCCAGGATGCCCTGCGGAAGACATTGAGGCTTAAAAGCTAATGGCGGGTTCCTGAAATGTGCCCATCAGTGCTGCGGATGGCATGGTGACTCCCGAGCTGGGTCCCTGCAGCTGGGACAGCACATTACTGACAATTTCTTACACACTAGGAGCCTACTAAGGAGGCTTTTAGCTTTGGAAGATGTGAACAAGTGGGTTAGAATCAATAAAAGAGGATGTAGGGGCTTCAAGTGGCATAGGACAAAGGAATCACCCAGTTGGGAGGGGCTGGGAATGCTGGGCTGAAAATTGGTGAACAGAAGGAGGTTAGAGGCATATTGTGTATGATAAAAGATCCTCAGGTTTTCAGGAGGAAAATATGTAAGATGTGTGAACAATAAAACAACCAATATGGGGACGGTTGCATAAATTGAAATTCTAGAAAGAAAATTTAGCTGTTGATCTGGTGGACTGACACATCCAAGTGCCTTAAGCTGTGACCTCAAACCACGGTGCCTCGTCCAGTGGCAAAGTTGGCTGCTTGTCGATTATTAGGAAAAATATTTAAGGGCCCAACATGGCAGACGATTTACTTTGTATGTGTTTGAAAGTGGACGGCAGTGTTTTCCCGATAATTAGCTCCCACTCCGGGCTGTCTCCCATGCTTTAGAGAGCAGAGAGGAAGGGTGGGGTCAGTGTTAGCTCCGTGGCTGGTCCCCAGGGCTCCCTCACCTGTCTGTAGCCTGGGACCCCGAAGGAATACATCTGTCCCTTGTTTCCGGGCAGAAATGAAGTTTGAGAACAAATGGTTTAACGGATGATACAAGAGAATCAAAGAGATCGTGGTAGGTCAGATGATGGTCAGACAGCAGGAGGGGGAGAAGACGATACACTCTTTCCAAATCCTGACCCAGAGGATTTCCAAGTACAATCAAATGAGCACAGTTTCATATCACTTTTGGGGGGTTGGTTTTTAATGCAGTCATAGATAAATGGACCCAGGTGGTCCACCGGCAGAGTTGTAAGGATCAGAGAGAACATATGGAGATCACCTAATTTGGGACCTGACCTACAGCAAACCTCACAAATGGTAACTCTTATCTTCATTGTTGAAAATGAAAGGATCATAACCCGCTAGCTGTATTTGGTCCATCCACCTCCTTTGCCCCACTCCCCCCTGCCCCCACACTTCCAGGAAATCTGAGAGTCAACTCAGAGTAGCAAAGACCCTCCTCAAGTTCCAACCACTTTCTTCCACCCAGAGGTGGTGAGGGTCTTTATAGGTCTTTCTAGCTATCTGAAGCCAGCTTTATGTTAAACCAAGCCCCTCTGCCCACCTGTCTTTATTCTCTTGCTTTGTGGAAGCCCAAATCCACTTGGACCTGGAGCTGACCCGAAAATTATTCTGCAGGCTCTCTGACAACCCAGGTCCATCCGATCCTGCGAGGTGGGGGAGCCCAGGTATGGCACCCGCACAGCCTCGGCTGGGAATGGAAATAGCTTTCCCTGCTCCCTCCCTCGGCCCTCAGTTTGCCCCAGCCCGTGGAATCCTGCCCCAGAGTCCCTACATTTCTCTGTGCTCCAATCTGCCGAGGGTGCAAGGAACAAAGGTTCTCCACCCTCTCTTTGGGGCTAATAAGGCAGACAAGACGCCACCCACTCACCCTGTGGGGTGTCTCAAATGAGGTGTGTCTCCTGCCAAGTGGCTCTTCCTCTGTTTTTTTTTCTCCTCTCCAGGTCAGGTTGTGAAACACTTGGTTCTAACACAGACCGGGAGTCCAAGATCAAACGAACCAAAGCCAAGTTCGTAACCATGGAAATGAACTATTGCATCAGAGGACTGCTGCGTTCAGGTGAGGAAAGCCCCGGAGCCCTTGTTGCGGATGGCCACATGGGGCTAGACAAGGACCCGGCAAAGCAAAATTCAGGCACTGCCCCACACCCTACCACCCACATGGAACTGCTGAAAGCCAGATTCATTTCGGGAGTGGGGACATTGTGATTCTACACAGTTCGAGTCCCTATATGTTCATGTGTGCTCAATGGCAGTTAACACTTGTTAAGCACTTGTCACAAGCCAGCCACTGTCCTGAACGTTACATCTGCACTAAATCATTTTATCCTCATCGCCAACACGTGGGGTAAAGACGCTTATGGTTCCCCTTGTATGGACGAGCAGACAGAACCTTAGAGGGTTAATCCAGGGGCACAGAGCCAAAACAAGACAAAGCTGGGATTTGAACCCAATCTGTCCAATTGGAAGTCCAGCCTCCCAATTCCCAGCCCGTACCACATCCTCCGCTATAAACACCGGCTCTGCTGCTGGGGGTACACAGAAAAACCCCAGTGAGCTCCACGGATCTTTACCGGAACCCTATTCCGTATGATGTGCTGTGTCAGGAGCTGTGCAGAATAAAACATGACCGAGACAGAGGAAGAGAGCAGATAGTAGAGAAAGAAGCAACAAATCTTTCTAAAGATCGTTGTATAAAATATCATGAAAAGCTCCCACCCTTTCCGTCCCAGAGCTCTCAACGCCTTCAACTACAACCATTCAGGACATGCCCTTAGCAGGAAGGAACACTCCAAAGAACTGTCCAGGGTTGAACTGTGTCCCACAAAAGGACGTATTGAATCCTAGCATGAACGGAGGGCAGACAACGTGAGAAGGCACAAAGCAAAGGTGGCCATCTCCCAGCCAAGGAATGTCAGCGATTTCTGGCAACCACCAGAAACTAAAACAGAGGCAGGGACTAAATTCTTTCCTGAGTCTCCAAAAAGAACCAACTCTGCCAACTGACACATTGATTTTGGACTTCTGGCCTCCAGAGCAGCAAGCGAATACATTTTTGCTGTTTTAAGCCGGCCGGTTCGTGGATCTTTGTTAGGGCAGCCCCAGCAGCGAATACACCTACCTTCCATTTCACCGTGGTTCCTGTGTTGTGGGAGGAAAGTAGTCTCTCCTTAACCTTGCGATCTCTCATTCTTCCCGTGTCTCCTCAAAGACCTCCAAATCCTTCACCTAAGCTTGTGTCCTTGCAACCAGCCTGTCTGCTCGGAGCGCGCCCTCCTACTCCAGGGCTGTGGCTCCTCTGTGCCAGTCACACCGCCCTCTGCCTCCCCAAGCCCCTGAAATGCACATTCGGCCCTTTGCTTTCTCTGCATCCCTCTTGATTAACTACTCTCGGCAAAGACTGACTCTGCCCAAGGCGTGGATGGAGAAAGTGAAGCTGGAGACGTAGGATAGAGCAGATGCCAAGCAGGAAGAAAGTCCTATAGGATCTGCTAAGGTGTTTCAGTTCCATAACCTAGGGGAAGGGGAGCTACTGAAGGAGGAGAGTTCCTTTATTTACATATACTTATTTTTTCTTTTTTTAACTGGGGGGGGGGGGTGGGCCGTTGGGAGAGGGAGAGAGAGAATCTTAAGCAGACTCCATGCTGAGCGCACAGCCCAACACGGGGCTCCATCTCCTGACCCTGAGATCATGACCTGAGCCAAAACCAAAAGTCGGTGGCCTAACCGACTGAGCCACCCAGGCGCCCCTATTTACATACACTTATCGAGTGCCTGTTGCATGCTAGGCATGACGCTAAATGCTGGAGAAGAGCTTCAGGTAGGAATGCTTTCTGTGGTAAATGACAGGACATGTAATGGACCTAAACCATAAGTACATTTATTCATTTAACAAGCATTCTGGGGGGAGATGGGACAATGATGTCTTCAAGGACCCAGGTTTTCCAACCTTCTTGTCCACTGTCCTCGACATGTTGACTTTGAGTCCTGGGTTTGTTGCCTCATGAGCTTGAATGGTGACAGCACTGACTAAGATGGATGTTATAAGCTGATGTGTGTCCCCCCAACATTCCTGTTTTGGAGTCCTGACCCCCACTACCTCAGAATGTGACTCTATTTGGAGATGGGGCCTTTAAAGAGGTGGCTAAGGTAAAATGAGGTTTTAGGGATGGGCTCTGATCCAACATGACTGTGTCCTTATAAGAGGAGATTAGGACCCAGAAAGGCACAGAGACATCTGGAATGCACATGCATGGAGGAAAGACCTTGTGAGGGCAGTGAGAGACAGCCGTCTGCAAGCCAAGCAGAGGGGCCTCAGGAGAAACCAAACCTGCCAACACTTTCATCTTGGACTTCCAGATCTGCTATCTGATTAAGTTCCTCATCCCCAACCTTTGAGGTACAAGGCCTTGGCCTGTCTTTAGTAGGAATCCTGTTAGGTCAGTTTGACAAGAATCCCCCTACCCTTGATGTCTCCTCTACCTAATTTTCCACCCCTTGGCCCCCTCACGCTGACCCTCGACTAAAAATTCCCACTTATTCTCAGAGTTGAACTGGGTATCTCCCCTATTGCACTAGTCTTGACACCTACAGTGATCGTCTTGAATAAAGTCTTCCTTGCCATTTTAACAAGTATCAGAATAATTTTTCCTTGACAGCCTCTTAAATCCATTTATGGTACATGATCTCTGGTTCATTTCTTTCCATAGTCCAAGCACCTAAATCCCAATGTTTCTTCTTCGGGTGCCTCAAAAACCACTGTTTAAATTTGGTGTCTTTTTTCGGCTTTTTTTATCCTAATGTTTCTCAGCCCATTTTAGCCAGTCTCATACCTGGAAACTTGTGAGGGCTCAGAAGGGGGGGAGAGACACCAGCCTCCCACCCCAGGCAGCCATCTGTCCACAGCGTCCCTGTTCACAGCTTCATTAGACACACATGGGTGCGCGCTTGCACACGCACGCGTGCACGCACACACACACCCATTCTGACACAGACTGCACGGGACTCGAGGAATGTGGGCTACCCCAGCGCTCTCAGGACTACCACTGAGACTGAGCCTCTACTTCATCATGAAGGATTTGGAGAACCTATAACATCTTCGGGCACTTTACTAAGGTTCTCCAAGTCATGATCCCCTTTTTTTTTTTTAAATTCTGTTAAACTGCAGACCTTAACACATGAAGGTGCCTGGAGAAGGAACATGACTCCGATACACGGAGACAGCTCGTCATGCGGTACACAAAGGAACAACATGCCTTTCTCCCTTCAAGACACCCTTGTGAAATGTTCAACACAGAACAAGCAGTTCACAGTCTAGTGCGGGCAGTGGATCCTTCCGCACTGACGCGAGTCCCAGGGTGAGTGAGGTCCCTAAGACGTGCAATGTGAGTTGGGGGCATGATGGGGCCTGGCTGAGCCTGATTGATGGGGGAGGGAAGAGCTTAAATCAGTGCACAGAAGCTGGCTTCCTTCCCCTGCCTCCCACCCATCCCCAGGCTGGTCTTCCCTGTAGTCCCCATCGTGTTCATTTTCTGGGGCTGCCATCACAAAATGCACAGACTGGGGGGCTTAAACAACAAATTTATTGGGGCACTTGGGTGGCTCAGTTGGTTAAGCATCTGCCTTCGGCTCAGGTCATGATCTCAGGGTCTAGATCCCCGCATCAGGCTCCCTGCTCTTCTGGGAGCCTGCTTCTCCCTCTCCCTCTGCCTGCTGCTCCCCCTGCTTGCGCGCTCTCTCTCTCACTCTCTGTTAAATAAATAAATAAAATCTTTTTAAAAAAAATTCTATACCCAACATGGGGCTTGAACTCACAACCTTGAGATCCCAAGTCACATGCTCTACTGACTGAGCCAGCCAGGTGCCCCAGATAGGGGATCCTCTTTAAAGTGATATAGCAGGACTCTTGCTAAAACTGGGGGTGGGGGTCAAGGTCAATGCTCAGAAGAAGACCCAGATGAACCTGAAGTTTGATCTAGGAGACAGTCTTGTCAAGGCAGCTCCACTGAGAAGCACATAAATACAGGGTGGTGGTCAGGGCTAAACAAGTGCTAGAATGTAGATCTAAACTATGTTGTATAATATCTGTAACTACGTATAATATTTTATATATTCTTTGTTTTATACATATTATAATATTTGTAACTATTTTTTTCTCAAAGTAGATTTGATAAATGATTAAGAAAATCTAGACCCAGCTCGGCAAAAGCCATATTTAAATTTTCACTCTCCCATTTCCTGAGAAGCTAACATTTTGATGAATACTGAGGAAATCTCATGCCAGCACATCAAAGATTTAGGAGGTTTTGGCCTAAAATTGTCTCAAAGATTTTTCAACTATGCCTGTGAAATCAGTCTCGTTAATCTTTGAGAAACTATGGAGAAAGAAAGAGGACCTAGAAGGTCAGTGTTGGACAAAGTCTGTCTCAATTATATACAGAGTCTGGATCCATTCAAAGAATATTCACTAGATCAACTCTGCGTCTTAGGAATGTGCAGGAACTTGCTGCAACCAGGAAGAAAAGCGGTGGAGAGAATGCCACTCAAGTCAGGAAAGTGGTTCCCTGCGGGGAAGGAGACAATTCCTCCTTAGCTTTTGGAGTTCTCCCAACATTCAACTTACTGATTGTGGATAGCTCCAGGGATGTTTGACTTATAGTTATTTATCAATTAGTACATACTTATATTTTATGTACCTTTATGTAATGTGTTGTATTACATAATCAAAAGCTTTAAAAAATAGTTTGTTCGAACTTCCAATAAACAAACAAATGGAGGCTTCTGGAAATTACAAACCAAAATAATCCTTGAAAAAAAATTCTAGGATAAGTGACGCAACTGACAGTGTGAGTACTTGGAAAAGAAAGTAGTGATGCTAGATGCCAGCATGGGTTTATTTAGAATAAGTTGGGCTAAAAGCATCTGAATTTTGTTTTGGGTAGAGTTACTAAGCTAGTGGGTTGTGATTGCAGAAAGCATGTGGAAAGAGCTCTCAAGATATCCTTGTGGACCAAACAGAAATGTGGTTTGGCCTAAAGAACGTTTGTCTGGAGGCAAGAAACAACAATTGTTGGAGAGGATGTGGAGAAAGGGGATCCCTCCTACATTGTTGGTGGGAATGCAAGTTGGTACAGCCACTCTGGAAAACAGTGTGGAGGTCCCTTAAAAAGTTAAAAATTGAGCTACCCTATGATCCAGCCATTGCACTACTGGGTATTTACCCCAAAGATACAGACGTAGTGAAGAGAAGGGCCATATGCACCTCAATGTTCATAGCAGCAATGTCCACAATAGTTAAATTGTGGAAGGAGCCGAGATGCCCTTCAACAGATGACTGGATTAAGAAGTTGTGGTCCATATATACAATGGAATATTACTCAGCTATCAGAAAGAACGAGTTCTCAACATTTGCTACAACATGGACAGCACTGGAGGAGATAATGCTAAGTGAAATAAGTCAAGCAGAGAAAGACAACTATCATATGATTTCTCTCATCTATGGAACATAAGAACTAGGATGATCGGTAGGGGAAGAAAGGGATAAAGAAAGGGGGGGTAATCAGAAGGGGGAATGAAACATGAGAGACTATGGACTATGAGAAACAAACTGAGGACTTCAGAGGGGAGGGGGGTGGGGGAATGGGATAGACCGGTGATGGGTAGTAAGGAGGGCACGTATCGCATGGTGCACTGGGTGTTATACACAACTAATGAATCATCGAGCCTTACATCGGAAACCGGGGATATACTGTATGGTGACTAACATAATATAATAAAAAATCATTAAAAATAAATAAATAAATAAATAAAAAAAAAGAAAGTTTGTCTGGAGGATGTGAGGTTGGTTTGCTGTGGATGATCTAAAGTATGGTGCAAAGGTTTTGATACCCTTCCTATAGAGAGGTGAGGTCTATGCAGTGTCATGTTGCTACATGTCTAATAGCCTCCTCTCTGAGGAAAAAAGCCCTGATTTGTAGTATCTATCTGACAATTTCTGTGGGATACATTTTTTTTTTAAAGATTTTATTTTTAAGTAATCTCTAAATCCAACATGGGGCTTGAACTTGCAACCCCAAGATCAAGAGTTGCATGCTCTACTGATTGAGCCGGCTGAGCACCCCTGTGGTGTAAATATTCCCACCATGATCGATGTCAAAGATGGCTGTGTTTAACAACTGACTCACACAATTTTTGAAAATTTTGCTGGCTCCACTACCCCACTGGGTCTACGTCTCCTCTTTTGGATCTAGGCAGGCTTGTGATGGCTTTAATCAAGAGTCCAGTGGAAGTGATTCCAAAAGGCCAGTGATAAAGGTGTGTAACTCCCACTCTGATGCTGGAGCGCTCTGGGAAAGCCTCCTGGGAGCCCCAGGATGCCATGTAAGTTTCACCACTGAGAGAATGTGCCAGATATGTGAAGGAAGCTGCTTTGGACTGCACAGACTCAGCTACCCAGGGACCCCCACCAATGCCACGAGAAACAAAAATATCACTCATTGAGCCTTTCCCCAATGTCTGACTTTGAAAGTCATGGGATATAATAAAATGCTTCTGTTAAACCATTTAGTTTTGGGGCAGTTTGTCCTGCAGTAGGTCATTGAAATACTTCCCACACCCTCTCATCTCCTTTTTGATTTGTCTTTCTCTATACCAGAGGCTTCAAAAGGGGGACACTCAAATTCAGAGACTCCCTTACAGCTAGGTGTGGTCATGTGACAGTGAGATATACGCAGATATCCCTCGGGAGATTTTCTCTTTCTGAATTAGGAAGGCAAATATTTAAGAGGAGAGGATTTTTGCTCTTTGTACTTTGTCATGCCTCATTTTTCCTGTCTGGAATGTAGATATGATGGCCTGAGTTTCTGCAGCTATCCTGGGCCAAGAAGAGAAAGTTGGTTCTAAAAGTAGAGAATGGCAGAAATCCTGGGTTAGCTGTCTCTGGATCTCTAGTGACATGGAAAAAGTAAAATCTTACTTGCTTAAGCCCTTGTTTGTTGGGATAGCTGTTACTCAGAGCTGGAAGCAATTCCAGCTTACTTTAGAGAAGCCAATTGTAGCAAGTTGGATGAAGGAACCAAAGAAGTTAAATCAGGGCTGGTTTCTTGGGTGTGTGACCTGTGCAATCATATAAAGGCCTACGCAGAGAAGGGCCCACACTTAGTTTAATGCTTTCCTAGCTTTACCTTGAAATTCTGAGTAATTTTTGAACAAGAGGCCTTGCATTTTATTTTTTTTTAAATATTTTATTTATTTGTCAGAAAGAGTGAGAGAGCACAAGCAGGGGGAGCAGCAGAGGGAGAAGCAGAGGGAGAAGCAGGACCCTGGGATCATGACCTGAGCCGAAGGCAGACAGTTAACTGACTGAGCCACCCAGGCACCGAAGGCCCTGCATTTTAATTTTGTTTGTTTATTTATCTTTAAAGTAATCTCTACACCCATCATGGGGCTTGAACTCACAACCCTGAGATCAAGGGTCACGTGCTCCGACTGAGCCAGCCAGGCACCCCTGCATTTTCATTTTATGCGGATGCCCACAAATTAATCAGTTCTGGGTTTTCTGGGTTTTCTGGGTTTATTGAATCAGTGTGATCCTAAATGGAATTTGTATGTAAGTTATATCATCAAACTTGGTCACTCAACATTTTTCTTAAAGTCGCAGAAAAGAACATAGAAAACATTATGAAATTCGTAAAAAGCCCAAAATTTGATATATTGTCAATTAGATGACAGATTAAATTTTTAAAAAAGAAACCTAAATAGTCATGAAGCCCAGAAAAAGATGACATTTAAGAAGAGATAAATGAGAAGCCCTGTCTTTGGGATTTTAAAAAAAGATTTTATTTATTTATTTGAGAGACAGAAAGTGTGTGAGTGGGTGGGGGAAGGGGCAGAGGGGGAGGGAGAAGGACAAACGGACTCTGCACTGAGTGCAGAGCCCTACCTGGGGCTTGATCTCATGACCCTGCGATCATGACCTGAGCCAAAACCAAGAGTTGGATGCTTAACTGACTGAGCCACTCAGGTGCCCCTGGGAATTTTTTTTAAACACACAAGGTCAGAACTATCCACGTGGAAGGAACTCTGTGGTAGGGTCAGAGTTTTGCCACCACCACCACTGTGTGTCCAAAGTAAATCACCACTTCTTTGGAGCATGATATCATCATATGCATGGTAAGGGGTTTAGCTGGGTAATTCCAGGTCAATCTAATGATTCTAAGTGAGCTACTGACTTGGGTTTGGAAATCTTTTTGTCATATAGTGAAATTCAGTAATAGTATTTCATCTGGGAAGGAGACACGCACATATTTCCTTAAAGCTTGGAGCTGATGTGATACCAGGTGAGTGGGTGAGAACTGGGACCCATAGACCTTGCCCAGTCTTCTTTACCCCAGTGATACACACACATGTACATATATTTATATAGTAAATATAAATACGTGTACACATAATGGTTATAAGCGAAAATATCAAACGAAATACGAACCACTTGATCATCCTCACATTTTATTACAGTCACCCAGAATAGACCACTTTATCCAATAAAAGTTTATAAATGATAGATCTGCCATGAGAAAAATTGATGTAATATTTTATTAACATTTCCAAAAACATGTTGGTTAGTTAGTGAAGAGTAAAACAATGAAACAGAATCTAGGTGCCCCAGGCTTGAAAGACTGTTATCAAAACAGCTCTTGCCTCCTTGTCTTTTGTAAGGATTATATGAGGCAATCCAAGCAAAGCGCTGGGTACACAGTGAGCACTCAGAAAGTGAGTTCTTACAATAATACAATAATGTATTTGTTCTTCGCCTAATCATGGCCCAAACTACCAGCTAACATCTTTGGCATTGAAGAAGTGAAATTCAGGGAAACCCAATCAATGAGAGCCAGATAATGAGGTTACCCATCTTTGAGGGGGAAAATGGGAGTGAGTGGGAGAGAAGACTAGGGCTGCAAACTTTGTTCCCTTTTCACCGTTATGTCTAGCTGACTGTAAAACAGAATGTTCCCCAAATCAATGAGTCAGCAAGCAGTGCGGTCACCAAGACAACTATGAGGTGCTGGCGCCACCTGCTGGTCACAAGGCAACAATTCTGTGAGGAGGGAAGTGGGCTTTGGTAACTAGGGAAACACAGACATTTTGTTTTCAGAGGACAGTGTGGCTGAAAGAAAACAGATTTTGGAATTAGTCACCGGAGTTCCGATCCCAGCTCAGCCACTCGCTGGTGGTCTTGGTGAATTACTTAACTGTTCTTAGCTTCCTTTCCTCTGCTGTAAAAATAGAGCTACTAATAGGGTCTTTGAATGGAGTCTTGGCTATGCCGGCCTGGAGTGGTGGGGACTCTTTGGATAACTTTGCAAAGGGAGAAACAGTTTCCAGATCCTCAACTTCCACCTGCCCTCGTTCCCAGATTGATCTGTCTGACAACGAGTGTGGATGAAGTGTCAAACTCATTTTCAGTCTCCCTCCCACTTCCAAAGGCTCTTCTCTCCCACCTCACAGAAGGAAATCATCGCTGTCATCTCCCCTCAGTCTAACTGAAGTGCCCTGTCCCCAGGAAGGGGTGGGGGTGATCCTGGGGGCACCAAACAAGGGACAGATGGAGATATCCGTGCCTGCAGTGAGAACGTGAATGATTAATGACAGAGTAGCCAGTCCTGATAAATCAGGTCATTTCCCATGCATTGTCTTAAGCAAAATTAGAGGACCTAATTGAATTGCTCATTACTAGATCATTAAAATTAATTTAATGAAAGATCGCTAAATGATTTCTGACATATTATGCTGAAGGAATTAAAAGAATTGAATGATATTGGTGTGATAAAATTCCTTCCAGACCACCGCCTGATCTAAGTGAAGCTGGTCTCTCAGCTTCTCTCATTATTATTATTAAATAATTAGATTCCCAGGCAGTTGCAAAGACAATACAGAGAGATCTGATGTACCCTTCACCCAGTTTTGCCCAGTGATTAATCATATGGAGCTATAGGAGAGTATCAAAACAGGAAACTACACCAGCGTGTGTGTGTAGTTCTATGTCATTTTCATACACGAGGTCCAGCGCTATTCCCTCTGCATGAAGATCTTCCTTATGCTGTCCCCTCACTGTCACATCCACCCCCCTCCCACCATCGTTAACCCCTGGCAACCACTAATCTGTTCTCCATCTCTATAATTCTGTCATTTCAAGAATGTTATATAAATGGAACGATACAGTATCTGACTTTTCCAGATTGGCTTTTTTCTTAGTCTTCGTAATGCCCTTGAGATCCATCCAAGTTGTCGCATGAATCAATTTTTTTTGTTTGCTGATGCATACATCTTTCTATATGAAGAATAGAGCTAGAACTGATGCCAAAGCCTGATTCATTGCAGCAGTAATTTTTATTACCAATAAGATAAACTCAGTGTCACCAAAAAATCATCCATTTCATGAAGAAATGTACTTCTAATAAAATTACTGTTTACATTTAATAGTGTCAATATTTTTGTTCTTTTAATCAATTCTATTACTAATCATTGTAAATTAATCCAAATTAAAGAAAATTTAAACCTTACAACCTATGATCACAGGAAATGGAAAATATTTCAATTTACAAAATTTAGTTGGACAGGAATGCTGGATGATCAACAAAAGCTCTTCAGGCTTGTATTGTAATAGGAAGAATTCTGTAGGGGATATGGAATAGCAGTGGAAGTTGAAGGGAAATGATGCCAATTTCTGACCGGTAAAGAGTTTGTTCAGTGCTTTGCAAGTGGATAAAGATGGGTATTAAATCTCCGGGGTATTTAGGTTCCATCAGAGGCATTTGCAAGTCATCCTAGAGGCTTATTTTGTGGTAAGAACACTTAACATGAGATCTACCCTCTAAACACACTCTGTGTGTACTACAGAACTCTTAGCTATAAGCACAACGCTGTCCTGCAAATCTCTAGAACTTACACCTCTTGCATAACTGAAACCTTACACCCCAAAAAAGTGATCTAAGAGTTGTACTTTAAAATGTCAGTATCTCCAATATGGGAGAAATTACATTCTTTGCGACAACTTAAACTTAACATGAAAAATGGTTTTTAAAATGTTAAAACTTTAGAAAGCATATGCGGGGGGCACAGTTTTTTTTCAAAGTTCTTCTAGAATGTATGTGAATAAAAATGGTGAATCACCGTCACCAAATGGTTTTGACAAGTGGTTTTGAAAATATGAGGTAATGCCTGTGACATGAACAGGGTAGCCCTGTTACATAATAGTATTCCAATAAATGTCCCTGGCATCCTGGTAAGAAACCGATCTGTACTGGGATAGTTTGTGTGACTAACCAAAATCTGACTCATACTGCATTAAACTGAAGAGAATTTACTGGCCTAAAAACTAGGAGGCTGGGGTAGCGGATCCCTGCGCTTAGTGGTAACTTTGGAAATCCATCTCTCCAGCTGTTCTGGCTCTAGTTTCCTCTCTGATGGTCTCACTTAGGGAAAGACGTTCACTTGCAGGGGCAAGATGGCTGCAGTTCCATGTTGTCTTGGACTCCCATCCTCCCAATTTGGCAATCCTAGCGCAACAAAAACTTCTTTCCCAATAGGTTCAGTGGAATTGCAGGAATTGGGTTTTATTGGCCTGGCTCAGATCATGTGCCCATCCCCGAGCCAATGACTGTGGCCATAGAAATGGAATGTTCTGATTGGCTAGCTCTGGGTCATGTGCCCACCCCTGAACCCGGGGGAAGGGTCAGCCCAGCTCAAACCACCGGAACTGACTTGAAGGAGTAGAGGAAGATCAAGAATTTTGCCGGAAGGGAGAACGGATAATGGATGTACCAACATAATGGAGGCTTCAGTCATCATCAGTCAGCAGGAGTTGTAGGGGTTAGAAAGACACAGGAGTCGTGGATCTTGTTCATTATTAATGTACGTGTTCTGAATGAATGCATGTAGGTAAAGTGCTTAGAACAGAATGGTGTCTAGTACAAAGCAAGCGCCAGATCCCTAGTGTCTTAAGCCAGGTCCCCTCGAAGCAGGGTTCTAGGGATTTGCTGAGGGGCGGCTGTCACGGGAAGGGGAGTGAGGGAAGCAGGATGGGGTAGGGAGGCGGTTAACTAAGCAAAGGCGTACTTTCAGCAGGAGACCGACTTCAGACTGCTCCCACAGGGAGCTCTGGGGCATGAAGTGCTCCACAGGGCTGGGTCCACTTACAGCAGGGGTTGGCCTTTTGTCTGCCTCTGTCGGACAGTCACCAGCTGTGGGCTGCTGTGGGTGGGCTGGGGGAGCATAACCTCCTGGGTCCTGTGCTCCTGCCCCCAGAGGGTAATTCTCTAGAGAAGGGGTAGGTGTGAGGGGGAGCAAACACTCCGAGCACTGTGGGTCTAATCGAGGGAATCAGGTTGGGCATCAACAGCATCTTCTATAGCTCCTATTATTATTTTTATTGAGGGTATGGAGACAAAGATAAATAAGGAAGAGTTCCTGTATTCCATGTAGGAATTTCATCTCCGCCGGGGTAAAAGACAAGGAGCCCCCCTCCATGTCTCTCATGGAGTACTGACCCTCAAGGCAGAGGGGCCTCAGGGAGAGGAGGGCTTAGCAGGCCAGTAGGAGCCAGGAGAAAGTTCTGGAAAAAATGGAACTCGAGCTGGCACTCCAAGGGTTGAGGAAGCTCTGGATGATTGGGAAGAGGGAGGAAGTGAGGGAGTCAGTGCTTTCTCACAGCTTGTAGTTAATTGGTGTTAATCTCTGGCAGGAGATGGATGGGGGCAGGGGAGCCACACACGAGGGACCGCAGATAGAAAAGCCAACCTCCTGATCGCCAGAGAGCAACATGTGACACAATCACCCTCAAAGTCCTGACAATGATCCTCTGAGTGACATGTGTCATCACTGTGTCAAAGTGAGAACACTGAGGCACAGAGAGGTTAAACTATTGTTGAAAGTCACACAGCTGGGAAGCAGTGGAGCAGGGTATGGGCCAAGTCATCTGGCTTGAGTTGGCACTTGGATCCTCTGTGCTGTCCTGCCACCCCCTTGATGACTGCAGGGGCCCAGGAAGGGCAGCGTGGCCCAGGCTTGGTGGCCACTGAGCTTTGGATCGACAGTGAGCTGCAAGGGAGCTAGCTGAGCTGGGCCAAGGAGGCCTGATGCACAAACCTCGCCCAGCGGGGCAGAGGCATCAACAAAACTTCAGCTAGGCCTTCTGCAGCCCTACGCCAGCCTGAAGGATGAAAAGCCAATTGGGCAACCGATTGGCACAGTGGGGACCCGAGAGCGAGGAGCGAAGCCTGGGAGGATAGAGCCTGGGAGGTAGGAAAAGCTGGGGCCAGGGTTGTAAGACGGGAAAGGGCACCAAGGGGGTGGTGGCCAAATGACTTCCCAGCAGACTCAGCCTCCCTGACGTTCAGTGAGTAGGCCTGGAGGTCCTAAGTGCAAGGCAGGCCCACCCTGGGCCAGCTCCTGCCCTGAAGACAGGATCCTGGCTGCACAGCCACTTTGGAAACAGCTGGGATTTGGTTTTCTTTTCTCTTTTTTCCTGTGGTAAAACATACTCAACATAATATTTACCATTTTAACTACCCATAAGTGTACAATTCGGGACATTAAGTACATTCACCCTATTTCACAACCGTTGGCAACATCCATCTCTAGAACTTTCCATCATCCCAAACCAAAACTCCATACACCTTAAACAACTCCTCTTCAATCTCCTGTACCCCAGCCCCCCGTAATCTCTATTCTACTTTCTGGGTCTCCGAATTGGCCCATTCTGGGTACCTCATATAAGTGGAGTCATGAAGTATTTGTCCTTTTGTGACTGGCTTACTCCATCTAGCCTCATGTCCTCATGGTTCATTCATGTTGTAGCGTATAGTGTAAATACCTGACATGAAGCTTTTGATGCTGAGGTGTTCATTTTAAAAGACATTCCTTTTGAATACACATATCACCAGCTGTGTGACACGGCCATGAGCAAAATGACCAGATAAGGAGCGAGGCCTCTCCTACCCATGAAGTTCCTTTTACGGAAACCCTGGACAGCCTAGATACCTGACCCCTTGAGTGACCCTGCCTCACTCTCCCATGCCCTAATTCCTGCTCTGATGTTTCAAATTAGCCACTAGACACCCCACCCTCTGACCCTAATAAACGCAGAGCCCCAGGTCCATGCTCCTCTCTCAGCACAACCAACAGAACGTAACACGTATCAGAACTTCGTTTTTCTTACGGCCAAATAATATTCTATTGTAGGGGTATATCCTCTTCTGCTTCCCCATTCATCTGTTGATGGACATTTGGGTTGTTTCTACCTTTAGCTATTGCAAATAACACTGCTATAAATGGCACGCGAGTATCTGTTTGAGTCTCTGTTTTCAGTTCTGTTGGCCCCACTCCCAGCAGTGGAATTGCTGGATCATATGGTAACTCGAAGTGAAACCGTTTTCCACAATGGCTGTTCCATTTCACATGCCCACCAGCAAGGCACAGGGGTTCCAGTTTCTCCACATCCTTGCCAATACTCGTAATTTTCCATGCAGAGGTTTTTTGTTTTTTTTAGATTTTAAGTAATTGCTCCACCCAATGTGGGGCTGGAACTCACAACCCTGAGATCAAGAGTTGCATGCTCTACTAACTGAGCCAGCCAGGTGCCCCTCCATGGGGAGGTTTTGGGGCTCTCCACGCCAGCCCGCACTTGAAGGGGTTGGAATCAGAAACAGCAGTGGTGAGGTTCTGGCTTAGTTAACTATCTCCCGGTCCTCATCAGCTTCCCTCCCTTCGCTGCTCCCGAGAGCCTCCCCTGTTAAAGCCTGTGTGATGACTCTGGTGTGGGGCCAGACTGAAGAAGCATCACCACATTTCCCCGGGGACATTGAGCCCCGAGGCACAACCCTACGGCCCCCAACCCCGCCCGGCCTACCCTTTAAGGACACATCTTTGGAAATGAACACCTCCTTAGGTGTAGGAGTTTCTAGGTTAACAAACCCACTTTTACCAGAATTTGAAGCTGTGTCTCTTTTAAAAAAACTTCCTATTTTTTAAGTCATCTCTACACCCAACATCGGGCTCAAACTCACAATCCCAAGATCAAGAGTCACATGCTCTTCCAACTGAGCCAGTCAGGGACCCAAAATTTTTAAAATTTGTTTATTCAAGTTTAATTAACATCATGTATTAGTTTCAGGTATGCAATACTGTGATTCAACAATTCTGTACATTACTTAGTGCTAGTATCAGTAACAGTACTCTTAATCCCCTCATCTATTTCACCCATCCTCCTACCCACCTCCCCTCGGGTGACCATCAGTTTGTTCTCTATTTTTTTCAGTCTGTTCTGTATTTTTGTCTCTTTTTTCTTTGTTCATTTGCTTTGTTTCATATGAGTGAACTCATATGGTATTTGTCTTTCTCTGACTGAATTATCTCACTTAGCATTATACCTTTTATATCCATTCATACGGTTGCAAATGGCAAGATTTTGTTTCTTATGGCTGAGTAATATTCCATTGTGTGTATATGTGTGTACGCACACACACACACACACACACACACACACACACATCACATCTTCTTTACCCATTCTCAGTCAATGGACACCTGGGTTGCTTCCGTATCTTGGCTATTGTAAATAATGCTGCAATAAACACAGGGTGTATATATCTTTTTGAATTAGTGTTTTCTTTTTTCTTTGGGTAAATACCCAGTAGTGGAATTACTGAATCATATGGTAATTCTATTTTTAGTTTTTTGACAAAATGCCATACTGTCTTCCACAGTGGCTGCACCAGCTTGCATCCCTAACAACAGAGCACGAGTGTTCCTTTTTCTCCACATCCTCGCCAATACTTGTTTCTTGTGTTTTTGATATTAGCCATTCTGACAGGTGTGAGGTGATATCTCATTGTGGTTTTGATTTGTATTTCCCTGATGATGAGTGAGGTTGAGCATCTTTTCATGTGTCTGTGGCCATCTATGTGTCTTCTTTGGAAAAAATATGTCTATCCATGTCCCATGCTCATTTTTTAATTGGATTATTTGGGGTTTTTTAGTGTTGAGTTTTATAAGTTCTTTATATATTTTGTATGTTAACCCTTATTAGGTGTGTGTTCTGCAAATAACTCCTTCCATTTACTAGGTTGTCTTTTTGTTTCATTGATGGCATCAGCCGCAGAAACATTTTTTTAGATATGTCTCCTTTGGCAAGGGAAACAAAAGCAAAATATAACTATTGAGACTACACTCAAATAAAAAACGCTTTTGCACAGCGAAGGAAACCATCAACAAAACAAAAGGACAACCTACTGAATGGAATCAACCTTTTTATTTGTTGGTGAGAGTCCCTGGCTTGGTGTGGAATCTTTGAGATCTAGCAAATTCCACCATGAGATTAGCAAATTTAATAAAATAAATATACTTCTATAAATCATTAATACATCAAATTAATGAAATAAATCAGATTTAGTTAATGTCCGTTCTACCCCACATTCTGCTGAGCTCTACTTAATAATTCACAAATAGACCATCGGTTTACCCCTACATTGTTGGTTCTTACAAAGATAAACTCTGTTTAATAAGGTTGATTACGGGGTTTCTCAGCAGCTCCTAAAGCCAGATGGCTCCATGCAAGACGGCATCCAGGGTCCATCATCAGGAAGTTCCCTGGGCCTGGCGGAAGCTCCTTCCCTGGGGCTTTCTGCCTCCGCATCCCTGAAGCTATAGCTTCTGAAAGGAGTCTCGGCAGACCTCATGTCCTTTGATTCCATCTGTTTATTTTTTTAAGTTTTTTTTTTTTTTGAGGTTTATTTATTTATTTGGGGGGCGAGGGGTAGAGGCAGAGAGAATTCCAAGCAGAGTCTGTGCTGAGCATGGAGCCCAATGCAGGGCTTGATCTCACGAATCTGATATCATGACCTGAGCCAAAATGAAGAATTGGACACGCAACTCACTGTGTCACCCAGGTGCCCCAATTATTTCAACTTTTTAAAAATCTGGAGATTTCACATAAAATCTGACTTTCCAGATTCACTAGCAAAAATGCATAATGTGGCAACACTAGATGCCACATTCCCACAAGGCAAAAGTTGACTGGAACAGATTATCTCTACTGTGTGTTTATTTTTTTGTTTTTATTTAAATTCAATTAACATACAGTGTATTATTAGTTTCAGAGGTAGAGTTCAGTGATTTATCAGTATTATAGAACACAGTGCTCATTACGATTACATCACGTGCCCTCCTTAATGTCTATCACCGTTACCCCATCTCCCCATTCCCCTCCCCTCCAGCAACCCTCAGTTTGTTTCCTACGATTAAGAGTCTCTTATGGTTTGTCTCCCTCTCTGATTTCATCTTGTTTTATTTTTCCTCTCTTCCCCTATGATCCTCGGTTTTGTTTCTTAAATTCCACATATGAGTGAGATCATATGACAATTGTCTATCTCTGACTGACTTATTTCACTTAGCATAATACCTTCTAGTTCCATCCACGTCGTTGCAAATGGCAAGATTCCATTCTTTTTGATGGCTGACTAAATTCTGTTGTAAATATATACCACATCTTCTTTTCCATGAATTTGTTGAGAGACATCTGGGCTCTTTCCATAGTTTGGCTATTGTGGACATTGCTGCTGTAAACACTGAGGTGCAGGTGCCCGTTGGATCACCACATTTGTATCTCTGGGGTAGATACCTAGGAGTGCAAATTGCTGGGTCATAGGGTAGCTCTATTTTCAACTTCTTGAGGAACCTTAAGAGTTTTCCAGAGTGGCTGCACCAGTTTGCATTCCCCCCAACAGTATAAGAGAGTTCCCCTTTCTCCGCATCCTTGCCAACATCTGTCATTTCCTGACTTGTTAATTTTAGCCATTCTGATGGGTATGAGGTGGTATCTCATTGTGGTTTTGATTTGTAGTTCCCTGATGATGAGTGTTGTTCAGCATCTTTTCATGTGTCTGTTGGTCATTTGTATGTCTTCTTTGGAAAAAGTCTCTTCATGTCTTTTGCCCATTTCTCGACTGGATTATCTGTTCTTTGCGTGTTGAGTTTGGTAAGTTCTTTATAGATCTTGGTGATTGCATCTGTTTGGATTCTCCTTGGGAACCTGGTCTTCAAACTCTCAAACTCCTCTTCTACTCTCACTTCTCAGGAACAGTTACTGTCCGTGCAGATTTCCAAGGGTGATGTCTTGATGATTCTAAGGGAAAGCAGTTGGTGTTTTCCTTCATCATTTAGATTTCAGTTTGTCAAACAGATATTACTGCTTTTGGTGACAAAGAAAAGGAATGAAGTCAATGAAGGAATTAATTGGGCATTTATTCATTCAGTGGATTCCCACTGTAGCCATTGTGATGGTTAATTTTATGGGTCAGCTTGGTTAGGCTGTGGTCCCAGTTGTTTGGTCAAACACCAGTCTTGATGTGGCTGTGAAGGTATCTTTAGACTTGGAGTAAAGCCAGTTACCCTGCACAAAGTGAGTGGACCTTATCCAATCAGTTGAGACCTTAGGAGAAAAGATGAGGCCCATAGAAGAGGAAGCAATTCTGCCTCCAGTCTGACTGAAGACTCAAGACTGCAGCTCTTCCCTGGGTCTCCAGCCTGCCCTGCATGTTTCAGACTTGCCAGCCCACAGAATGATATGAGCCAATTCCCTAACATCAATCTCCTAAAATCAATCAATCAATCAATCAATTTAAAGAGACTTCTTAAAATCAATCTCTTAAAATACATGCATGCACACGTGTGTGTGTGTGTGTGTGTGTGTGTGTGTGTGCGTGCGCGTGTACATACATACTATTGGTTCTGTTTCCCTGGAGAACCCTGACTGATACAGCCATTCTGCAGGATAAAAACAGCAGACTCTGCTTTCTTAGGAACTTAATTTTAAAGACTACATAAAAGGCTAGAATTTATTGCTGGCAGAATTACCTTCATGAATCTTAAGTTCTCAGTAACGGACCATCTTTACACAATATGCTGATGAGTGACATATTAGCTGTCCAAAATAGTCCTCTTCCCTGACACCAGAGATGAGCAGATTGCTGTTTCTATGTTTATTCTCAATTGAGCATCAGTTGAAATAATTGCTTGAGGATACATGGCCTTGTTATATCAAAAGTAAGCACCTAAACTACATCAAACTAAAAAGCTTCGGCACAGCCAAGGAAATAATCAACAAAGTGAAAAGACAACCTACTGAATCAGAGAAAATATGTGTCAATCATTTATCTGGTAAGAGGTTAATATCCAAAATATATAAAGAACTCACACAACTCAACAGCAATAAATCAAGCAATCTGATTTAAAAATGGGTGGAGGATCTGAATAGACATTTTCCCCAAGAAGATATACAGATGGCCAACAGACACATGAAAAGATGCTCAACATCACTGACCATCGGGGAAGCACAAATCAAAACCACAATGAGCTATCACCTCACACCTGTCAGAATGGCTAGTATCAATAAGACAAGAAATAATAAGTGTTGGTGAGGATGTACAGAAAAGGGTACACTTGTATACTCTTGGTA
This sequence comes from Ursus americanus, assembly GCF_024610735.1. NCBI lineage: Eukaryota > Metazoa > Chordata > Mammalia > Carnivora > Ursidae > Ursus > Ursus americanus. The sequence continues at coordinate 86,766,842 of NC_142130.1, forward strand.
GGAATGTAAATTGGTACAGCCACTGTAGAAAACAGAATGGTAGCAGTTCCTCAGAAAAAAATTGAGGGGTGCCAGGCTGGCTCAGTTGGGAGAATATGCTACTCTTAACCTTGGGGTTATGAGTTCAAGCCCCACGTTGGTGATACAACTCACTTTAAAAAACAGGTTTATTAAGGGGCGCCTGGCTGGCTCAGTAGGAGGAGCATCTGACTCTTGATCTCAGTGTCGTGAGTTCAAGCCCTACGTTGGACATACAGCTTACTTTAAAAAAAATTAAAAACAGCACTACTATATCATGCAGCAATTCCACTTCTGGGTATTTACTCTAAGAAAATGAAAACACTAATTTGAAAAGATATCTGCACCCCCATGTTCCCTGCAGCATTACTTACAAAGGCCAAGACACGGAAACAACCTAAGTGTCCATCGATGGATGACCGGATAAAGATGTGGTATACAACAAAATCCTGCTATTTCTAACACATGGGTGGACCTTCAGGGCACTAAGCCAAGTGAAATAAGTCAGAGAGAAAGGCAAATAACACATAATCTCACTTATATGTGGAATCTAAAAAACAAAATAGGGGGCCTGGGTGGCTTAGTCGTTTAGCGTCCGCCTTCGGCTCAGGGAGTGATCCCAGGGTCCTAGGATCGAGCCCTGCATCGGGCTCCCTGCTCCACTGGGAGCCTGCTTCTTCCTCTCCCACTCCCCCTGCTTGTGTTCCCTCTCTTGCTGGCTGTCTCTCTCTCTGTCAAGTAAATAAATAAAATCTTAAAAAAACAAAAACAAAAACAACCAACCAAACAAAAAAGCCCATAGATACAGAGAACAGATTGGTGGTTGCTGGGGCGACAAGCAGGCCAGGAGAGGAATGCGTGAAGAACAAAAAGTACAGTTTTTCAGCTATAAAATAAGTAAGTCCTGGGGATGTACGGTACAGCATGGTGACTATAGTTAATAATAGTGTTTGATATTTCAAAGTTGTTAAAAGAGTAGATTCTTCAAAGTTCTCATCACAAGAAAAAAAATTTATAACTACATTTGCTGACAGATGTTAACTAGAAATGTAGTGATCATTTCACAATGTATAGGAATATGGAATCATTATGTTGTACGCCTGAAACAAATATGTCAGTTAAATACATCAGTAAAACTTTTTTTTTTCCAGAGAGAGAGAGAGAGCATGTATGTGGGGGGGCAGGAGAGGAGGAGAGGGAGAGAGAGAATCTTAAGTAGGCTCCACGCCCAACATGGAGCCCGACACGGGGCTTGACCTCATGACCCTGAGATCACGACCTGAGCCAAAACCAAAAGTCCAATGTTTAACTGACTGAGCTACCCAGAAGCCCTAAAAGTGGAGATATTTTTTGAATCTAAAGGAACAAAAATTGATTCCACACCTGCTGTGGGTAAAGTACTGAGATAAAACCAAGGTGAATAAGATGTAGCAGCTCTCTTCATGCAACAGAGTCTAGTAGGAAAGTTATGACACGTGTAGTACACAGGCCCACATTTTGATGTCTAAATGTCATTACCAACTAAGAGGAACCTGGGATTCTTTGAGAAAGACCAAACCTCAGGTCTTTGGCAGGGAATGTAGGAGAGGAGTGACATTTCTACCGCAGAAAGCAAGATCAAAGACCAGTGGTGTCCTGTCATGAAAACTCATAACCAACTTGAAGGAATTCCCAAAGCCCCAAGGTGAGAAAATCTGAGCATCAAAACCAATAACGTACAACCTAAATGTCCACTGATGGGTGAATGGATAAACAAAATGTGCTACATACATACAACGGAATAGTATTTAGCCTTTAAAAGGAAGGAAATTCTGATACATACTACAACATGGATGAACCTTACGCTAAATGAAATAAGTCAGTCACAAAGACAAATACTGTGCAATTCCACTTATAGGAGATACACTAGTAGCCAGATTCGCGAGACAGAGAGTAGAATGGTGGGTACCGGGGGTAGGGGGAGGGCAATAGGGAATTCTTGTGTAATGGGTACAGAGTTGTAGTTTGGAGTGATGAGAAAGTTCTGGAGATGGGTGGTGGCCATGGTTACATAACAATGTGAATGTACTGAATGCCACAGTGGCATTTCACTGTGGTGTATTTTACCACAATTAAAAAAAAAAAGTGGCACCTGGCTGGCTCAGTGGATAGAGCATGTGACTCTTGATCTCAGGATTGTAAGTTCGAGCCCCACGCTGGGTGTAGAGATGACAAAAAAAAAATAAATAAATATATAAATGGAGGGATGAATGAATGAATGAATAAAAAGAAATGATCACACCCAGTAAAGATGTATCTGGAGATGGATGGCGGTGATGATTACATAACAATGTGAATGTACTTTAACGCCACTGAAGTGTACACTTAGAAACAGTAAATTTATGTATATTTTACTGCAATTAAAAGGAAAAGAATACTTAGAAATGATTATCACCAGGAAAGATGTTCTCTTAATCTAATAAATATACTCTAAGGGTAAAAAAAAAAAAGACTAATAACCATAACTGATTGAAACAAGGGGATTATATAAAAAAGACGCAAGCAGAAGGAAAACGTGCGTGAATGGAAGTCACATGAACTTATGCTCACTTCCACCAGAGGCGAAGATAAGGGAATGAAATTCCAATATGTGTTTTCTCCACAGCCATGCGCAGTTGGCTCCATTCTGACACTATCTACCTGCAGAAAGCGTCGGATCCCACAGGGTCAGGGCTCGGTGCCACTAGGCTCCCTCTCCCTCCCCCGTCACCCTTCAGATGCCAGTTGCAAGTCCAAGCTGTTCCCTGTGCTTCTGGTGACAGGCTATTAATTGGAGGATCCCACCCCACAACTCCCTCCTTGGGTTGAATTAACTTGCTAGCGAGGCTCACAGAACTGAGAGGAACATTTTACTTACTAGATTATCTGTTTATTCTTTTTTTTTTTTTAAAGATTTTTATTTATTTATTTGACGGAGAGAGAGAGACAGCCAGAGAGAGGGAACACAAGCAGGGGGAGTGGGAGAGGAAGAAGCAGGCTCATAGCAGAGGAGCCCGATGTGGGGCTCGATCCCATAACGCCGGGATCACGCCCTGAGCCGAAGGCAGACGCCCAACCGCTGTGCCACCCAGGCGCCCCTAGATTATCTGTTTATTCTAGAAGAGTATAATGCAGGAACCATTGGATGGAAGAGATGCAGAGGGCAAGGTATGCGGGAAGGGGTGTGGGGCTTCCACGATCTCTCCGAGTGCACTGCTGTCCTAGCACCCCCACCTACTCACCAACCTGGATGCTCTCTGAACCCCATCCTTTTGGGTTTTTATGGAGGCTTCATTACATAGGCATGATTGATGAAACACTGGCCATTGGCAATTGATTCAACCTCTAGCCTCTCTCCCTTCTCCAAAGGTCAGGGGATGGGACTGAAAGTTTCAACCTCCAATCACACGTCTGTTTCCCTGGCAACCAGCCATCAACCTTAGGGGCGTTTCAAAAATCACCACATTGACAAAAACTCATGTGTGGCTGAGGGGGGCTTGTTATAAATATCAAGATACCTTATTACTATTGTCACGAGCTTCCAAGGGTTTTAGAAGCTCTGAGCCAGGGGTGGGGACAAAGACCAAATATGTATTTTTTTTAAAGATTTTATTTATTTATCTGACAGGGAAGGGGTAGAGGGAGAGGGAGAAGCAGACTCCCTGCTGAGCAGGGGGCCCAGTGTGGGGCTCTATATCAGAACCCTGAGATCATGACCTGAGCAGGAGGCAGATACTCAACCGAGCCACCCAGGCACCCCCAAAATATGTATTTCTTATTATAAATCACAACATCACAGACATCTTCAAGGAGAAGTCGTAGAGTGAGTGTGTCTATGGGAGGGGCTGTCCGGGCAGAGCACGCAGCCAAGGGAAGGGCTTGAGGTGGGACAAAAATGGTGTGGCTCAGGGGTAGCACAAGACCCACCTGGCTAGAAGCAGGAGAGGGTAGTTTGAGAGTAAGAGACGGGGCAAAGAGCTGGCCGGTGGCAAGGGAGGAGGTGGGACATGAGTTCCTGTGGGCTCTTTGATTCGTGTGGACTTCCTGCTGAATGAAGCCAGGAAGGCTGTTGAGCAGAAAGGAGATGCTATAAACTTTAAAAAAATGTGAATAAAGTGTCAATGAAAATGTGAGGCATCACAAACTCTCACACACAGCTGCAGCTGTTTAACCAAGTTCATCCAGTCTGGAGGGAAGTGCCTCGGAACACAGAGCAGTTAAGTGTGTGCCTGCCCATCACGTGGCAAATTCATGCTTGCACAGGGACACAAAGAAATATGTATGAGAAGCTACGTCTCGGGAGCAAAGTGTAGGAGTCAGGGAAGGAATCGGCTCACGTGATGACGGAGGCTGAGAAGTCCCCGGATCTGCAGTCGGCAAGCTGGACAACCAGGAGAGCGGATGTAAGCGCAGTCGGAGGGCAGGAGAAGGTGGATATTCTGACTCAAAGAGGCAGGCAGGAGAAGTTCCGTCTTACTCAGTCTTTTTGTTCTATTCAGGTCTTCAGTGGATGGCATGAGGCCCACCTATATCAGGGAGGACATCTGTTTTACTCAGTCTACCCATTCAAGTGTTATTCTCATTTGAAAAAAAAAAAAAAAACCAACACCCTTACAGACACAGAGTAATATTTGACTAAATGTCTGGGTAGCCCATAGCCTGCTCAAGCTGACACATAAAGTTTACTATCATATGAAGTATGGGTAGCAACACAGGTGCCCAACCCAAGGGGATTTATAATTAAAGTGTAGCAAATGGAAAGCGTAAAGTGTACTGGTGACCAGTTGAGAGCAATGAAATTGTCTCATATCACAATATGGATAAGATGGGGAACTATAATTATGAGTTAACAAGGTAAAAAACAAAATAAACTAGTTTTTACGGAGATTCTAGAATGAGACCTAAAAAATACCCCCCCCCCAGGAAAACCCTAAATCATTAACTCATTACGATATTTAACAAAAGAGCATTTTCCCCTACAAAATGCTTTTGTCACCACTGATGGTAGCTATTGCTCCAACTCCTTACTTGGAATATGGATCATTAAAGGGAAATATGTGGACATTTATCTTGCCTTTCCCACAGAAACCGTATTTCAGGGTGACCAAATAGACCTTACAGAGGAGGCCAGCTGATAAAGGTAGAAAAATCGTAATATAAAATCACTGTTGTGTAAACTTTAATGAAATAATTGATTTAAACAACATTCATCAACAGATGAGAAACCTTTAGGTGAAAGACAGATGGCAAACAGGGTGCCAAGTGTCATGTCAGAGATGACTTGCTGGTTGAAAGGGAGAAACACAATTCTACCACAAGGTCTTAGGCTGTCATAACCAGAACTCACCAGATCTTAGCATTATTAGTAATGGGGCTGCCAGATTGTCTATGCAACCTGGTGTTTTGAAATACAAAGCACAACACATCACTTTTAAATATTCTTACTAAAAATATTTAATATTTTTGTTAAGTCTAAGTAGGATTTGATTTGATTTTAAAGAGAGAGTGAGGTGGGGAGGGGGAAGGTGTAGCGGGGGGGAGGGGCAGAGGGAAAGGGAGAGAGAGGATCTTAGCAGCTTCATACCCAGGGCGGAGCTGGGAGCCCAACTCGGGGCCTGAGCTCATGACCCTGAAATCATGACCCTGAGATCAGGACCTGAGCTGAAATCAAGAGCTGGATGGTTAACTGACTGAGCCACCCAGGCGCCCCGTCCAAAGCAAGATTTTAGATGTGAATACCAGGTGACAGGAAGAATAGAGGACAATTTAAATCACCACATGAGGAAGAAACCAGCCAGATCCAGAATGAGGGCCCTTCTGCAGAATAACTGATTTGGTTTTCTTTTTTTTTTTTTTTAAAGATTTTATTTATTTATTTGACAGAGAGAGAGACAGCCAGCGAGAGAGGGAACACAGCAGGGGGAGTGGGGGAGGAAGAAGCAGGCTCCCAGCGGAGGAGCCCGATGTGGGGCTCGATCCCACAACGCCGGGATCACGCCCTGAGCCGAAGGCAGACGCTCAACAACTGCGCCAACAAGGCGCCCCTGATTTGGTTTTCTTAATATGACAATGACATGAGGAGCGCCCGGTGGCTCAGTCAGCTAAGCTCTTGATTTTAGTTTAGATCACGATCGCAGGGTTGTGAGATGAAGCCCTCCATTGGGCTCTGCACTGGGCATGGAGCCTGCTTAAGATTCTCCGTCACCCTCTCCCCCTCCCCGCCCTCCCTCTCTCTAAAAAAGAAAAAAAAAAAGACAATGATATGAAACAGAGGAAAAGTTGGGTGCTGTTCTTCCTTTTTTTTTTTTTTAAGATTTTATTTATTTATTTGACAGACAGAGACAGCGAGAGAGGGGACACAAGCAAGGGGAGCGTGAGAGGGAGAAGCAGGCTTCCCGCTGAGCAGGGAGCTCAATGCGGGGCTCAATCCCAGGACCCTGGGATCATGACCTAAGTCAAAGGCAGATGCTTAATGACTGAGCCACCCAGGCACCCCAAATTTGGGTGTCGTTCTACACTAACTGAAACAAACCAACTATAATAAAGTTTTGTTTTGTTTTTTAAGGACAACTGGAGAAATTTATGGGCTATGTATAAGAAGACACTAAGGGATTAATTTTCTTATGTGCGACTAAGGAATTATGATTCTGGAAGATACTGTCCTTTATTTAAGGTTGAGCTGCTATGATGTTTGTAATTGACTTTAAAATGCTTCAGGAAAGCATGAAGCAAAAAAAGGCAAAATGGTAATTGTTGAATGTAGGTGATGAGTTCATTAAATCATTCTCTGTACTTTTCTGACTATTTGGCATTTTTTCATATATGGAAATTAGAGCCAGTGGGGCTCTTGGGAGGAAGAAATTCAGGGGTTCTGGGAATCATTTCATGTGCAAATGTCACATCCAACAGAAATTGGTGGGTATAATTCTTGCTCACATATTTATCTTTGCATTAAGCCTGTCTCAGAAAGATTGTTTCCTCAATCCAGTAAGACCACAGAAGTCATGGTAGTTTGAGAGAAATTCGGGGTCATAAAATGGTGAAACTGGCCATGCCCTTGGTGCTCTGTAGTGGATCGGGGACTCCAGGCCAGGGACCAGAAGCCTTAGGTTCCAACCCTGGGGCTTCTCACCTGGGCCTGCTTGTTCTTACTCCAAAGTGGGGATCTGCATCTATTCAACCCCACAAACCTAACTTATAACCATGTGCAGTGTTCCAGCATGTGGTTAGGAGCTGCTTGGATGAAGGATGTCCCTAAGGGGCTTCCCATCCAGTGGGAAAGACAGAGAGACAGGTAAAGTCCACACACCTGCAAGTGCTGATCAGGGCTATGGAAGCAAACAAAGCATTGAGTAAACACAAAGGGAAGGAATGATTTGGTCTGGGGTCTTGGAAGAGCAACAGGTTTTCTTTTTTAAGCAGTAGAGAAGACATCCCTCCCTCCCCCGCTGGTCACTTCCTGAGCAACAGAACAAAGTGGTGTTTGGGTGAGGCCAGATTAGTGGGAGTGGCAGATGAGAAACCTAAGACCTGATTGTGGCAAATTTCCAAGCAGTTTTTTTTATGCTGGTGCCCAAACCAGCAAATGTTCCAGAGCCACGGAGGAAAGCTGGAAAACCCGGAAGGCTGGTGTTTTCAAAAGGTGATCCTGGACAAGTAAGGTGTACCAGCTGGAGAGGAGAGAGGACGGAGGCAAGGGTTGTTAACCTTTTCTGTGCCATGGACTCCTGCTCAGGATAATGTTCCTAAGTGCTGCTATGGTCTGGTTGGTTGTGTCCCTAAGAAATTCGTCTGTTGAATTCCTAACGCCCAATGTGATGGTAATTAGGAAGCAAGGCCTCTGGGAGGTGCTTAGGTCAGGAGGGTGGAGCCCCCATGCACCGGATTAGCGCTCTTATAAAAGAGACTAGGCAGAGCTCCCTGACTCTGATGCCATGTGAGGACGCAGCCAGCAGGAGACAGCATTCGTCAGAACCTGACCTTGCTGGCCCCTGATCTCAGACTTGCAGCCTCCAGAACTGTGATAAATAAACATCTGCTGCTTATAAAGTACCCAGCCTCTGGTATTTTGTTGCAGCAGCCCAAGAGCATTAAGACAAGTGCAGAAAATAAAATACACAGGTTTACAAAGGAAATATTGTTGAAATCCTAACAGCAAAATGTATTTAAAATCTGATATGTAGTGTAGGTGCTTTCCTTATTAATACCCTGAATAACAAGATCTATTGGTGAGTCTAATAACTGTTAGGATTTCAAAGGAATGACGAGTGTAAATAATATTCTGTGTCAGTTGTAATGTGATATAAAAACATCTGGAATTTCCATGGGTGACATAGCCATTGGTACTGCTATGCTTTGTTGTTTCATTCATAATTAAAAAGAATAACGATTTTTATGAAGAGGTTGGTGAAAATATCACCCTAACTGCTTTCCCAGACAAGTTTAAGACCCCCCTGAATTCTATCCAAGGACCCCTTGGGGAGAACGGGTAAAGACTCCTGAGCTTGAGGTTGTCCTGTTCACCCTGAAAATAGATACCACACTGATGGGTATATTTTTGGGATCTTGCCAAAGTCGGGGAAGACTCCATTTTCTCTACAAAGTCTGAGTTCATTAACTGATTCTTTGGAGTGAAACAGTTTGGAGTAGGATATTAATGAAGGCTCTAAGTATCTCCCCACAAGTGATTTACTAATTACACAGAGGAAAGAGTACCTGTATGGTGGAGAACTATTCCCGGCATCATAATGTTGACCACCACAGCAAGTGTCCAACATTCAAACACTAGTAACAGGACATCTGAAATCACATTACTCTAGACCAAAATGTGGAACCAGAATAATCTCCAGGAAGCAATCAGATAAGCCCCAGTTGAGAGGCCCTCTACAAAACAAGGCTCTTGTCCTCTTCAGAAACGTAACCGGCATGACAAAGTAAGGTGGGGGAGTGCTTCTAGATTATGGAAGATTAAAGAGATTTGACAATTAAATGTCTTGCTTAATCCATGACTGGAGCCAAGCTTGAAGACAAAGGTTTATAAAGGATATTATTGGAACAATTGGCAATATGTAAACATGAAAAATAGATTAAACAATAATATTAATTTTTTGAATTTGATGATTTTTCTGGGATTATATAAGAGAATGTCTTTGTTCTTAAGAGATATACTCTGAATTATTTAGGTGTGAAGGGTACATATTAGTCTTAATGATTCAGCAAAAATGTCTCTATATTAGCTAGATAAATACATAGGTACATATACATACATGTATATCTAGACATATACAAACATGAACATATATGGAGTGTTCATGAGCAAATGTGACAAAAATGTTAACTGGTGAATCTAGATGAAAGATATAAAGAAGATATGTATGGGGGGGTTGACTCAGGAGAGTACCCAGAAGTGATATTTCTAGGTCAAAGGTAAATACTATATACTTTTGTTAGATATTGCTCGATTCCCTTCATCAGAGGATATACTATTTTGTATTCCCACCAGTCACATGTGAGTGCCCACTTCCTCACAGCCTCGCCACAGAGTAGTTTGTCAAGATTTTGAGTTTTTGTCCTGATGACAGGTGCATTGTGGCTTCAATTCTTGTCTTGTGGTGGGCAGAGAACTTGCATTCTTCCACCAGATAAGTGGCTCCTAAGACCTTATTTCAGAGAAATGGCTTCCACTCAGGCTCCAGGGATTTATTCAACCCCAACCCCTCTTTCCTCCCTGTCTAGACAGGTACGGTTAGTTGGATTATAAGAATGGGGTCCTCATGGTCATCATCAACATCATTATCAAATTTGCCTAGAGAAAGAAGGCACTCAATGTATTTGTGCCAGTGGTGCCTTTGCATGGACCTGGACAACTTGCCCAGCCATTCTGCTTCCATCTTAACCCACACAGCAGTCTTCTCCAGAGGGCACACAGACAACACCCTCCCCATTGAGTGGGAAAAAGGAGGTTCAAGGAGATGAAGTGGCTTATTCAGCCAGTAAGTGGAGAATCCAGGACTGGAGATCACATGTTCAGATTCCAAGTAAGAGCCTGGAAAGTTACAGAACAGGTCCCAAGACGACCCTCACTTCTGACACCCATGGCAAGTCCAGGGATCCCCACAACCACCCTAAGTTCAAGAATTCACAAGAAGGACTCTCAGAACTTGCTGGAACATATCGTACTCACTGTTATGTATTACAGTGGAAGGATACAGATTAAAATCAGCCAAGGGAAGAGACACATAGGGTGGGGCCCAGGAGAGTTCCATACATACACAAAGCTCCCAGCTGTCCTCTCCCAGTGAAGTCATGGATAGTGTCAACTCCTAGAGACAATGCGTAACAATATGCATGGAGTACTGCCAACCAGGAAAGTTTACTCAAGCCATGGTGTGCGGAGTTTTTATCGGGGCTTGATCTCGAGGACGTGGTCGGCTGTCCACATGGCTAACCTCAGGCTCCAGTCTATCCAAGGGTTGAGCTGATACTGCATGACCAAAGCCCTCACCACAAATCGCATTGTTAGACTATCTGGCATGGCACAAGGCATCCAAGTAAACAAAATCACTCTTATCAGGCAGGACATTCTAAGGGTTTAGAGATCACCTCCTGGGGGTTGAGGGCAAAGACCAGATCTCTCTTTGGGCAAGGTTAAATCTTTATTGCCCAATGCCCTTTCTTTGGAGTCCATTACAACAAGTGAGGGTACCTGCTCACCATCAGAGAAGCGCTCAGCCTCTGCACCCGCACAAAAGTGATGGAGAAATCCCACCTGGCTGGACAGCAGGACTGGTAATGGAAACTGAGCATAACAGAAGGGAGCAGTGGCACAAGGGAACACAGAAGTGACTCTAATAACGGCCCTCTGCAAGAAAAGTACAGTCGATTCTGGTGGTTGGGAATTTGCGTCCCATACTTTGCTTGTCAAGGGTGGAAGAAAAGTGCTAGTTTGAGCCCACTTGTCTCTGGGGTCAGGCCCAGCTGGCCTTGGTACATTCTCAGTGCATCCAGGACCCCTAGGAGGCACACCTTTTCAGTTTAGGCAGCAAAAAGAAAGAAAGAAAAAAAAAAAAGGAATCCAAAAGATTAACAAACCTCATTCTTCTATCAAATTACATTTGTCGGCGAGGTACTGTTACAATGAAAATTGGCTTGCAATTTGTGCAAAAGGTGTAAATTCACCTCTTCACTCGCTTTTTAAATCTTCGCTGTGGGTATGTTGTTGAGGCTTGGAAAAATATTCTATCCCCAAACAGCACAAAGTTCAATAGAGATGAGGCCAAGTCTTACAACAGAGGGGAGGAGAGGAAGGAGGAGCAGAGAGGGAGCTGGGAGTGCAGAGAAAAGTCTCGTTCACTTTACCTCAGAGCTTTCTCTAAGGGCACTGGTGTGTCCTGAAGGAGGACAGGTTTCCCAAGCCCATCCCAGCTGTCTTCAGGATTTCCATTCTCTTCAGCCTTCCTTGGATAGGAAGCCACCGCCATAGGCAACCAGTTTTTTTTCCTTCATAATACAGACTAAATCTTGGAAAGACCCAAACCTAACACCTGGGTCACCAAAGCCTTGGTGGGTGCTTATTTTGGGCACAAGACTGAAATAATGAGAAGCCTTGTCATTAATGATTTTGCTCCTCTCCCTCCCCCCAACCCCCTTCCTCTTCCCTGTCTCATTCCTGTAAAGGAACCAGAAGGTTCCTCCCAGGGATACTTTACTTATTGATTGACAAATATTTACTGAGCGTCTATTAATGCCAAGCATTGGTGGGAGTGATGATGGGCAGACACAACAAAAATAAACAAACCAGAAAAATACCAGCAGGTGGCCACTGTTTACAGGGGAGTAAAATAGTGTTTGGGTGGTTTTCCTGTGGTCAGAAATGGTCTCTTTAAGAAGGTGACCTTGAGGGGCGCCTGCCTGGCTCAGTTGGAAGAGCATGTAACTCTTGATCTTGGGGCTGTGAGTTCAGGCCCCACACTGGGTGTAGAGATTACTTAAAAAAAAAAAAAAAAAAAAGGTGACATTGAAACAAAGACTTGAAAGACAAGAATGAGTCAGCAATGTTAAGAACTTCTGTGGGAAAAGAAAAGGGAAACAACCTTGACTTGATGAAGAAACCCTGACTCGCCCCAGAAAATGTGGAATTAACTAAGGTGAACTGAACTGGTAGAGACATGACTTCCGAGTGTTTGAAACAGAAATTAATCTCCTTTATAGAAAATTAAGAAAGCTACAGTCCTCTCCATGAGGAGGAAAGGCAGGCTACAGAACAGGGCCTTGGGCTGCTCTACTGAAACCTATCAAAAAGGCTCCAGGGTCTTCCTCCAAGACTTGCCCCAATGCGGACCCGTATGATTTTTGGCAGAGTGAAGTGGTAATGAGCAGGGACTCCAGCATCAGAGGGACAAAGCTTTGAGTTCTGGGTGTGTGACCTTAGCCAAAAACTTAATGAGCTGGAGCCTCCGTTTCCTCATCTCAAAAAGGGGTATAATGAACCCTCCCACTGAGGGAGCCCAGAAGGGCCCAATGCAATGGCCCAGCACACAGGACCCCACAGGGTGATGCCCAGCTACACATCACGGGTCCTTGGAATGGCCCGGGAGGACTGCTCAGTGGGATAAGCAGGGTTCCCTTTGGTGGCCCAAAGGTAGGGTTGGGAAAGGGGGTAAGGAACACCTTTACTGACTGGTGGGCTCTTTTCTAGCAAACTCTTAGCAAAGGACAAAGGGCACTATTTCAAGCTGCTGGTTATATAACTGGTTACATAACTGCCTAAGGGGAAACATAACTCTATGGAAGGCTGTGATTTAACAGAATCACTTGTAATTGTTGTAAAAGAAACCATTTCCCCACACCAGCATGGAAACAGCTGGTATAACAGGCAATGCAGGGGGCTTGCGACCATCTATAACATTCTGATTTTCAGGGGTTGTCAAGATAAACTGAAAGAAAAGGGTGAGAGTAAGCCCATCTTTTTTTTTTTTTTTTAGTAAATAGGTAGATATATTTTATTTGTCAAAAGTAAATGTTAATTTTATTTAGGGTTTTGGGATACAATAGATCAGAATTCCAGTGCTGGTTGGGTAGCCTTGGGCAAGCTGCTTAACCCTTGCTACTCAAAGTGTGGTCCCCACGTCAGCAGTAAAGGGTCACCTGGGAGCTAGATGGAAATGTACAACTTCAGGCCCCACCCCAGATTTGCTGAATCAGAGCCTGTATTAACCAGATCTCCAGGTGATTTTATGCATGTGAGAGCTGGGGAAGCATTCATTTTATTGCATACCTGAAACTAATTTAACACTGTATTTTAACTAACTGGAATTACTGTTACTATTATTGTTATATTTTTTAAGTAAGCTCTGTGCCCAACGTGGGGCTTGAACTCATAACCCCAAGATCAAGAGTGTAGGCTCTCCCTAATAACCCAGCCCCTTAACTAACTGGAATTATATGAAAACTTAAAAAGCCAAAAAAGAAAAAAAACAAAAAAGAGACTGGGGAAGCATTGATTTAACATCTCTGAGTGTTGCTGTCCTAAGAGAGGGGCCAAAGTGGCTTTTAAACAAATTAAATATAAATATAACCAGCTTTTTTTTTTTAATTTGCTAAGTCATTCTCACCAATTTATTCTTCCAAACAAGCTTTCAAATCCTTCGTCAGTACTCCACACACACACACACACACACACACACACACACACACAACCAAAAAACCCACTGGAATTCTCGTTAGAACTGCATTAAAAATATAAAATAATTTGAGAATTGATATCTTTATAATATTTGCTCTTCCTATTCAAGAACATGGGCTATCTCTACATTTATTCAGTCTTTTTATTTTTTATTCAAGTATAATTAATATGCAGTGCTATATTAATTTCAGGTGTACAATACAATGATTCAACAATTCTATACATTATTCAGTGCTCATCATAATAAAAATATGGAACACCACAAATTTGTGTGTCATCCTTGTATAGGGGTCATACTAATCTTCTCTGTATAGTTCCAATTTTAGTATATGTGCTGCCAAAGCAAGCAATAAATATAATCAGCTTTTTAACAATTAAAAATTAAGCAGGGGGCACCTGCCTGGCTCAGTGTTGGAGCATGTGACTCTTGATCTCAGGGTTGTAAGTTTGAACCCCATGTTGGGTATAGAGATTACTTAATAAAATCTCATTTTTTAAAGATTTTATTTATTTATTTGAAAGAGAGAGAGAGAAAGTGTGCACAAGCGAGGGGGAGGGGCAGAGGGAGAGGGAGAAGCAGACTCAACGCTGGGCAAGGGAGCCCGACGTGGGGCTTGATCCCAGGACCCCGGGATCATCACCTGAGCTGAAGGCAGGCACTTAACAGACTGAGCCACCCAGGTGCCCCAAACGTAACAAAAACTTAAAAAAAAAATTAAGCAGAACAGAAAGTAAAATGAAAAGCAAAATCCTCCTCTGTCCCCCAATACCCTACAATTCCTGCCCCCTACTAGCCACTCTCTGAACCTCCTCCAGCTTGGCCCAGTACTGTGTCTTCCTCCTTTGCAGGCAGGCAACCCCCACACTCTAGGCATTATTTGCCTTGAGTTTGGGGGGTAGCAGTGGAAAATCACCCTTCCCTCCTACAAGCCAACATGCTCTTCAAAGAAATGCTCACTTTGATCAGCCTGATAGATCCCTCCCTTTCTCCTATCGAGCCCACGGGAGGGCATGGTTCCAGGTCAAAAACTGGTCCAGCCATCTATTAGCAAGTTATGAGGGGAGATCCCTACACCTCTCTTAAGAATGTTAGGGTCTTGGGGCACCTCGGTGGCTCAGTCAGTTAAGCATCTGCCTTCAGCTCAAGTCATGATCTCAGGGTCCTGGGATGGAGCCCTGTGTTGGGCTCCCTGGTCAGCAGGGAGTCTGCTTCTCCCTCTCCCTCTGCCCCTTCCCCATTACTTGTGCTCTCTCTCTGTCTCTTTCAAATAAATAAATAAAATCTTAAAAAAAAAAAAAAAAAGAATGTTAAGATCTTGTCACATGTAACTGCTATTCTTGGTTTGGGGCTTCATCTGATATTCCCAGACAGGAGTCTGTTACAGTCTTCCAAATCTGGCAGTCCATGGATTGACCCCAGAGACTTGATCTGTCTCAATGATCATTTCATGGTCAGCTCCTTCGGTATGAATGTGACATGACTGAAATAGGCCTTCCCTTCATGTGGGCCATCCCAGCTGCTCTAACGGGAATCAACCAGCATCTTGGGATTCCATTACTAGTCAGACAGCTTCTGTCTTTCTCTAGTTTTAAGAGTCTGGGCATCTTGGCCCAATCTAAAATTTGAGGTTCTCACCCATCATTTCAATTAATGAACAACAAATATTATATACTCGGCTAATTTCTATGTAAAATGATTCTAGTACCAATCCCAATGGGTGTGTGTTGGGGGTGGGTGCTCCCCACGCTGTTCAACAAGTATCTGGACATCAGCTAGCTGTCCTACAGTTTGACTCAATTCTGCCACTATCTACCCAGAGAGAGCATCAGATTCCACGGGTGAAGGCCTCAGCCCTATATGTCTGTCTCCCCACCCCCCAAACTCAGAAGCCCATCCTAAGCCCAGTTTATCACCTGGGCTTCTGACTGACCAGCTATAGATTGGAGGTTCCAATGACCCCCTCCTTGGGCTTGATTAATTTGTTAGAGCAGCTCACAGAACTTACGAGGAACACGTTACTTACTAGATTTCTGGTTCATTATAAGAGGATATAACTCAGGAACAGCCAGGTGGAAGAGATGCCCAGGGCAAAGCTTGGGGAAAGGGTGTGGAGCTTCCATGCCCTCGCCAGGCATGCCACTCTTCCTAAATCTCCATGTGTTTACCAACCCACAAGCTCTCTCAACAAGTCCTTTTAGGTTTTTATGGAGACATCATCAGATAGGCTTGATTGATTAAGCCACTGTCCACTGGTAACTGATCCAATGTCCAGGCCTTCCCTAGTCTTGGTCAGGGACTTCCAGTTCTAACCCCCTAATCCCATCGCTGGTTCTCAGGCAAACAGTTCCCATCCTCAGGTGCTTCCAAAAGTCACCTCATTAATGTTCTTATCACTTAGGGAATTCCAAGGGCTTAAGGAGCTCTGGGCCAGACATGGAAGGAGACCAAATATATATTTCCTCACAATATCATACTTGACACAAATATCCTTTCCTTGGCAAAATGCAGAATTGAGGAACATAAGCAGCTTGAATTTTCTTTTGATACCAATTAATTTATTCATCAAATATTTATTAAGGGTTTACTCTGTGGCAACGCTCTGCTGGTACTAGAGAGAGATTTAATGATGAACAAGACAAGCAAAGTCAAAGTCGAAGAAAGACACCCCTATGAGATGGCTTTCAGTTATTTTCAATGCCGGAGGGAAAAACTCTGAGAACTAAAAAGTTTACCTCAGTCTTGTTGAAAGTAAATGGAGGCATATTAAACATTTTAAGACTGTCAGCAAAAATCGACTGGAATCAGACAGCAACCAATCTAGCAGATAGGAGCCCTGAGGAGCTATACAAAATGAAAGGCTTTTATAGTCAGAAGGGAGCAGGAAGAAGAAAGTTAGACTAGACAAAAAAGCAGGTTGGTTACTGCAAGGTTACTTTCCTTCAGGAGATGGCAGGGGGTCTATTAGGCGGAATACCTAACTAGTGCTGGTTCCTGACTGACTGGTTTACAACTCCCTTTCTGAGAGAGCCAAAACTGTCACTCAGTTAAGTCTCGGTGTGGTGATGTGGGGCTTAACATAAGCACCCCAGTTTTGGGCTGGTTGCCTTGTTTTTAAGTCCTTTAGGCACCAAAGGTCAACCTTATCTCTCATAAAAATTTGCTTAGTAGTATTTTTAATAGTTAAGCATTTTTAAAACTATAATAATTTTGGAAAAGTTAACGTAGTACATGAGCATGGCAAAGTTAAATGGCCCTAAAGGGTACATGGGTAAGAGTCACCCGCCCTCCTCTCCCAACCCTATCTCCAGCTCCCTACCCCAGGGTTGGTAGGTGAAGTTTGGGCTTAATGCCCAAGTGGGGCCTCCTAGCCAGCTCTCCTTCATCCTCAGTCCTATCTGAGATCTTTGGACCAGAGGGTCTTGGCTTGCTGGACAAAGGGGGCAGGGGTGAGGACAAGTCCCCAACCCCGTGTGAGGCCTTGAGTTCTCATATCCAACCACCTGTTTGGAGTAGACACAGAAGTCACTCATTTCCAAATGCTTATTGATTGCCAGTCACTGATCCAGACATTTGGAATACACCAGCCAGTAAAACAGACAGAAGTCTCTGCACTCATGAGAGCTTACATTCTACCATAGGAGAACAGAGTGAAGAATAAGCATAATAAGTAAATTACGGTAATTAGCCACCCCTCCTTGTTGGAGGTGGAGAGCTAGGGAGGGGTGGGACAATGAGGGCCTGGTGTGAGAACTAGAGCAAAAACATCCCCCTTCCCACTACCCTAACCTTAAACTAAAGAGCTTTAAGCTGGGAAGTGGAAGTACCCTCCTTCCTAAATCATCTACAGTGCAAGGGATTTGTGGCCACCACCGACGCCTCTAATATAAACAAGCGATCCTGAACAATGTTCTACTGTGCTTTCCTTCAACAACAAAAATGAAACAGACCTCACAACACAGGGGTCCAGTGAGTCACCCATTTTTTGTCTCCAAGCAGTGCTCTGCACTGCCACTTCTGGACAAGGAGCCTCTCTGGTTTCCAGTAAGACTTCTTGCAGCCAGTGGGTTGGAGCAGAGGGAGAGGGACAAGCAGAGTCCCCAGTGAGTGCAGAGCCAGATGTGGGGGCTCAATGTGGGGACTTGACCCTAGGACCCTGAGATCATGACCTGAGCCAAAGTCCGAGCCACCTGCGCACCCCGTACCTGAGCCATTTTTAAGTACACTGTTCAGTGGTGCCAAGCGCATTCATATTTGTGTAACCATAACCACCACCCATCTCCAGATATGTTTTCATCTTGCAAAACTGAAACTCTGTACCCATTTAACAACAGCTCCCCATTCCCCCAACCCCTGGCACCCACCATTCTACTTTCTGTGTCTACAACTTGACTATCCTAGGTCCCTCATATAGGTGGAATCATACTGTATTTGTCCTTTTGTGTCTGGCCTGTATCACTCAGCGTAATGAAAGGTACCTTCATGGTTCATTCATGTTGTAGCAAGTGTAAGGGTTTCCTTTCTTCCTTTTTAAGACTGAATAATATTCCACTGTATCTTATACCATGTTGTGTTTACCCACTCATCTGTCCATGGAGACTTGGGCTGATTCTCCCTTTTGGCTATTGCACATAAGACTGTGAAAACTATGGGTGTACAGATAGCTGTTCAGGTCCTGCTTTCAATTCCTTTGTGTATATGCCCAGAAGTGGAGTTGCCCTCCCTGCTTTTCTTAATTACAGACTAAATGACCCTGTTGCAAGAGAAAGTCAGGATGTACAGGTTGTCTGTTGGATGTTTACCACCAGTCTGATAACCCAGCTGAAACCCTCTCATTTAAAGAGAGGGGGATTTTTGCCTTCTTACAGATTCACAGAAAGTCCCACTCACTGACATACTTTCAAACACACCTCGTTTCCGGTGTAACTGTTTACGCTCTGCGTGCGTGTGTCCAGAAACTGCACCCAGCACAGATCCATAATCTTACTAGGTGCTTTGCAGACCCACATCACAGCTGCATCAAACAATTTCAACACCGAGAAGCTAATACGCCTTCACGGCAGATACATTCTTTCACACAATCTCTTGCCTTAGGTTTATGTAAAAGATCAAGTTCCATTCAAGCGACAGAACAAAGAAAGGATGGTGACCTAAAAAAATAACCACTTAAAGTGTCTGAAGTGGAGTAAATAAAAAGCAGACTAGCGGCTCAAAGGGGTATAGGAAACACCTAGCAATTCACGGACTTATGGAGACAATGAACATGGGAGGGTGTGCTCATCTGTGTGAATAATCAAAGAAATGGAAATTAAAGATGAGATTTTATTTTTAAGCTCTCAGCTGGCAGATGAAGAGACTGGTCCTATGAAGATCTGGTGAGGCTGCAGGGAAACAAACACTGAGGGTGGGAATGAAAATAAGTGCAACATTTTTTTTTCTTTTTAGAGATTTATTTATAGGGCACCTTGGTGGCTCAGTTAGTTAAGTGACTGCCTTCAGCTCAGGTCATGATCTCAGGGTCCTGGGGTCAAGCCCTGTGTCAGGCTCCCTGCTCAGCAGGGAGTCTGCTTCTCCCTGTCCTTCTGCCCCTCCCCCTGCTCATGCTCACACTCTCACTCTTTCTCATAAATAAAATAAAAAATCTTTTTTAAATGATTTAAAAAATGATTTATTCATTTGAGAGAGAGAGAGTGTGGGAACAGGTGGAGGGACAGAGGGAGAGGGAGAGAGAGAATCCCAAGCAGACTCCCCGCTGAGTGTGGAGCCAAACATGGGGCTCGATCTCATGACCGTGAGATGGTGACCTGAGCCAAAATCAAGAGTCGACCGTTCAACTGACTGAGCCACCCAGGCCCTCTAATGCAACCTTTTGCAAGTACAATTTGGCAAAAACCTATGACTCAGGATGTACACTTGCAGGAATTCGTATTTCAGAGACATTTTGCAAGTTCACAAGAATATGCATGCCAAATCCATAAGAAAATACGCAAGATCTGTTCCAACAGCAAATCATGGGAAACATCCATAAGTCCACCCGTAGGTGTAATGGGTTCAAATATGTCCCCAAAAGATAAGGTAAGTCCAAACCCTTAGTACCTGTGAACATGATCTTATTTGGAAATAGGGTCTTTGCTGATGTAATGAGTTAAGATATTGTCATACTGGATCAGAGTGGGACCTAAATCCAGTGACTGGTGTCCTTATAAGAAGAGAGGACACACACAGGGAAGAAAGCCATGTGACCACACAGGCAGAGACTGGAGGGACGTAGCCGCAAGCCAAGAAATGCCTGAAGCCACCAGAAGATGGAAGAGACAAGGAAGGGTTCTCTCCTAGAGCCTTTGAAGGGATCACAACTCTGTTGACACCTTGATGTTAGACCTCTGTCCTCCAGAACTGTAGAAGCATAAATTTCAGTTATTTTGACACACCAGTTTGTGGTGATTTGTTATGGCAGACGTAGGAAACTGACACAAAAGGGATCAGTTCAATAAATGATGATAATATACAGATGACTGGGGATGGGAGTGAGACCCTTGAGCTATTCCTTACTATGTTCTGGTTTTCAAACTACGTGAATATAGTTCCTTTAAAAAAAATAAAATTCACACAATAAATAAAATATGATTCTATTTCTTTCTCTATAACCTAGTTGAGTTTTACTTATTGCACTTTATTTTTCAAAAAGATTTATTTATTTGAGAGAGAGAGAGATCGAGAGAATATGTGTGTACATGTGCGCACAAGTAGGTCAAGGGGCAGAGGGAAAGGGAGAGAGAATCCCAAGCAGACTCCCTGCTGAGCATGGAACCCGATGTGGGGCTTGAACTTATAACCCTGAGATATGATCTGAGCCACAATCAAGAGTTGGACACTTAACTGACTGAGCCACGCAGGCACCCCTATTTGTCTGCCCTTTAAAGCCAAAATAATAGAAGACAATTATATTGATTCTTTTTTATAAAATTTTGAGCTGGAAAGAGCTGAGATTGCCTAGTGTAGCAAGCAGAATAAGGGCTCCCAAAGATGTCCACATCTTAATCCCTAGAACCTATGAATACATTAGGTTATGTGGCAAAGGGGAGTTAACATTGCAGATGGAATTTACGTTGCCTACCAGCTGACCCTAAGATAAAAATGACTCTGGATGAGCCAGATCAATATAATCATAAAAGTAGGCTCAATGCTATCCCTTTTAAAATCAGAGAGGGAGGCAGGAAAGTCAGTGACAGAATGATGTGATGTGAGAAAGATTCAACTGGCCATTGCTGCCTTTGGCTCTGAAGATGGAGGAAGTGGCCAGGAGCCAAGGAAGGCAGGCAGCCTCTAGATAACTGGAAAAGACAAGGAAATGGATTCACTCTAAGAGACTCCAAAAAAGAACATGGATCTGCTGACACCTTGATTTTAGCCCAGTGAGATCCCTATCAGACTTCTGACCTCCGGAAATGTAAGAGAGTAAAAGTGTGTTGTTTTAAACCAGTAAGTCTGTGGTAACTTGGATAGCAGCCTTAGGAAACAGACATCTTGTCAACTCCTCCTTTTCCAGCGGAAGAAACTGAGATCCAGGAACACCAGAGAGAAGAATCAACACTCAACCCCAGATCTCCTGGTTAATAAGGGTGTTTTCACTATAAAATGTGTACACAAATAATAAATTAGAAGACAAACATCCTTTCAAGTCAAATATGTTTTGTTATAATCGAATTCTCTGGAACATTTAAAATATGAATTGTTCTTTGAAAAAATCAGCTTATTAATATTTCTGGAACATTTCTCATCTTAAGAAGAAAAATTAACAATAAGGATGTTCCATACTCACTCTCAAACCAATTTATTAAGAACCATTTTTTCACCCAGCTGAACTTGCTTGACTTACCTTCTTCCTTGGTAAAACTAGACTAGATTTCTCACTTTAAGCCAGTTCAGGGTTTTCAGTCCCATGCACACGAAGAGCTTCACAAGAAGAAACACCTATCATACCATCCATGTACAGTTAATGCATGCACAACAGGATTGCTATAAATTTAAATCCCTGTTCACTGTCAAGAGTAATAAAAAGATCGCTTCTAGAATTAATGTGATTCTGAGCTCTGTTCTCTAAGGCACTGAAAGGTTAACAGAAAGCACATGTTGTAAGAAAACTGTAAGGGGGAAAAGGAGTCCTGATCAAGTGGCATATGAAGGAAGATTATTTTGGGGAAGGGGGGCACCTGGCTAGCTCAGTCAGTAGAGCGTGCAACTCTTGATCTCAGGGTTGTGGGTTCAAACCCCACTTTGGGTATAGAGATTAATTAAAAATAAAATCTTAAAAAAAAGATTACTGTTATTTTTGGACAGTTTGGTAAAACCAAACACATCCTATGTTTTGTTTGAATCAAGACTCATGAGAATCTTATGGTGTTTAGTTACTTTAATCATACTTAATATGCAAAATTAGAGTAATCAAGCAAGGACAATGATAAGATGTTATTTTAGACTTTAAAATAAATTCCATGGTATCGTTGAAGGCTGCTGGCCTAGAATTCAGAAAATCTGGGTTCAAGTCTGGGTTTTACCCTTTCAAGGCTATGACCACCTCCCTGAGTCTTAATCCTCAATTTATAAAATGGGAATTATGATACCATCCTGGCCTTCTAACAGGTGCTTGTGAATTCAGCATGCAATAAGGAGCATGAGAACAATTCACAGACTACTCTGGGTGCTGAGGAAAAGCCCTGTGCATGAGGGGTGAGCTAGGAGTAGATGGGAGGCCGCATCCCACAAGGGCCACTGGTGCAGATACACGCACATGTGGAACTCCTGCCCTCGCTGGCAAAAGAAAAGTACAGATCTGTGACCAAACGAGGAGTTTCTTCTGGAAGTTCATGAGCAAGTCAGGTCCTTGCCCTGGAAATCCTCCTGCTGCTGCACTGGCCTGACCTTGCCAGTAATTAACTGGGCCTCTTAATCTACTGCCTGGAACTTTCTGTGGTTTCCTCCTTAGAATGATCTTCCCCTCGTATGTTGTGTTAGGATGCTTTAACAAGTGAGGAAAACTCATCTAGAAATGGGTTAACTGATGAAGAAGAGGTATATGATCTTGAAGAAGAGTTCTGGAGATGGGTGGTTCCAGCTAGTTAATCATCAGGCTAGAAGATGCCCTCGGTTTGTTTTACTCAGTTTAGCACCAGTCACATTTGCAAGATGGTGGCCCCAGGACATCCAGAAGAAGCCGACCAATTCTTCATTTTGCATATCTTTTTTAAAGAATGGGAACAGTTCCCAGAAGGCTCCAAATGCATGCCCCTCATGTCTCACTGACCAGGATTAGGTAGGTGTCAGGCTTACCCCTAAACTCATCACTGACCTACAGAATGGGGTGTCCCTGGCTGGTGCACCTGGCTCCAGTCACAGGAGAGGGCAGACTCTGAAACAAAATCTGGGTGGTTGGGCTGGTGATTAACAGTACCTGCTGGAACTGGAAAATAATCTTTTTTTTTTTTTTTCCTGAGAGGAGGGGTAGGGGCAGAGGAAGAGGGAAAGAGACTCTCAAGCACAGGGCTTGATCTCATGACCTTGACATGATGACCTCAGTTGAAATCAAGAGTCAGACACTTAACCCACTGAGCAACTCCAGGTACCCCCGGAAAATAATCTTTACAGTTCAGTTGAACTCTGTCTATGGTAATTGCATAGATGTTAAAAAAGAAGGTCCATTATTACCTTTCTTGTCTTAGATAACTAAAGGACATCATCAATTTAACTATATCCAAAATGAAACCACTGACATTTTCCTTCAAACCTGCTCCACTTACAGTCTTCCTAACCATCTTAATTAATAACAACCTCATTCATTGGGCCAAAACTCTGGAATCATGCTGGACCTCTCTCCTCTTGCACCGAACATCCTAACCATCAGCAAATCCTATTGATGTTGCCTTCAAAATATATCCAACTTGGGACCCAGGAAACAGGGATTTTGGGGGAAGGCTTGCATAAAACCTAGCTATACTCTAGCATTAGACTAAGCAGCATCTGGAGGCAGTAACCTTGGCACGGAACGGGGGGTTCTCAGGACAGGCAGTAGCAGGGATGAAACTTCTCCAGGTAGCTCTGTGGACTATGGCTGGGGACAAGGAGCCAGAGCATGTGAAATCTGTAGCTGATACTCTGATTTGTGGACACATGTGAGCTGCTACTTTGGATATGCCCAGAAATAAGTAAGGACACCTGGGGATGAGGAGAAGGGCTAATAACCAATCAAGCTGGTGGGGACTTGTGCCAGGAGGTAAATGCAAACTGCCTTTATTTGTGGCTACAGGCTACTCAGGCTCTTTGGGACTACAGGTTGATGACTACAAATATTTACAATGGAGATGGTGTTGTGAAAATATAAAACTACTGTGTTTTTGTTTCTCTCTGAAATCCCATTCCCTGGTAGCCTCCCACCTGCAAGTTTGAGTCATGAAAAGGAGGGGTTGTTCACCCCTGGAACAAGGAAGTAATTGCTTTGAGTTCCAAAGCTGATTTTCCTAAGGCTGTAGCATGGGGTGACCAGCCATCCTGGTTTGTCTAGCACAGTCCCATCTATACTTACGGTCTTAGCATTATTTTAAGTATCAATACATTTTACCATCAAAGGTATTCCAGTTTGGACGGTAAACTACAGAAATCAGCCCACCTTAGAAGATAATAGTTTGAAAACTTTTTCTAGAAAGAAAAGGATTTTCTAAGTTCCTTAGCATCCATTAACAAATCAAAAGTCAACCCTTACAAAAAGATTACAGAATTTTACTATAAGTCAGGGGTAGCAAGAAATCAGTGGTTCTTACAGTGCGGTTAGCGGACGAGCAGCAGAGGCATCTCCTGGGAACTTGCTGGAAATGCACATTCTCAGGCCCTATCTCAGACCAGCTGAATCAGAAACTCTGGAGGGTGGGGCTGAGTCATCTGTGCTTCAACAAGCTCTCCAGGGGGTTCTGATTCAGAGAAAGCTTGAGATCCTCTGAGGTGGAGCAAGTGGAACACTTTTTCTTCAATAGTGTGGGAAGAGAGGGAAAAGGAGAGTGATAGAGGAGACAAGTGGTATGAGCCACACAGGTCCTTACTTCCTCTTTCCCTGTGAGTTTTTTTTTTCTTTTTAGGATTTTATTATTTATTTGAGAGAGAGTGCACAGGAGCAGGAGCAGAGGGAGAGGGAGACGGAGAAGCAGACTCCCCTAGGCAGGGAGCCAGATGCGGGTCTCAATCCCAGGACCCTGGGATCATGACCTGAGCCAAAGGCAGACGTTTGACTGAGCCACCCAGGCACCCCTCCCTGTTCTGAGGGCTGAGGTGGAAACACCTAGATAGAAATGGAAGATCTTGAGAACTTTAGGCGTGTTAGTGGCATGCATACAAAGTGAGTGGAAGAAGATCAAAGGTCTTGGAGAGGGTCCACAGGGAAACATTTCAACATGGCTTCAGGTCAGCCCAGCTGGGTGTGGAGGGAGACGTCAGGAGAGGGAAGTCTGAAGAGCTTCACATTGCCTGTGCCTAGCATCTACAGCACCCGGAAGTTTCTGTGGGCCCAAGTGCTGGATTACAAAAAGACCGAGTTAACTGGTGGACCAGCAGAAGATTGGGAGCAGTGCAAAGAAGTGGGCACTTGGTGAAAGGCAAACAATCTGAAACTCAGATGACAGTGGGGGGACCAGTCACACCATGGCTGTCACCAGTCCAGAACCAGACTGGACCAGCTGCTCTGCAGCAGAAACCAACAAGGACATCACATGGATAGGAGGTGCTCTCCTCTAACACTGCCAGTGAGATGCCCAGAGTCCATCCTGGAGCGTGGTCAAAGGAATGGGAGGAAACTCAGCATCTACCAGTGAGACAGGAAACTGTCCACAGTCTAAGGAAGGCAGTCTGGAGAACTGTGTTATTTGGGATAATTACAACCTCCTCTGGACAGTGACTGGCATTTATGAGAAAATAATTGAGCAATCTTCTCATAGACTCTGATGAGATTAAGAGCTTCTGTGGGCCGGGGCGCCTGGGTGGCACAGCGGTTAAAGCGTCTGCCTCCGGCTCAGGGCGTGATCCTGGCGTTCCAGGATCGAGCCCCACATCAGGCTCCTCCGCTATGAGCCTGCTTCTTCCTCTCCCACTCCCCCTGCTTGTGTTCCCTCTCTCGCTGGCTGTCTCTATCTCTGTCAAATAAAAAAAAAAAAAAAAAAAAGAGCTTCTGTGGGCAGTTAGATTTTCCTGTACTATCTTGTTATGAATCACCTGAACTGCTAACCATCAGGCTGGCATTGAATAGACAATCGTTCACCTTGCAGGCCTTTTTGAACCTAATGTTAACAATATATTTAGTCACCTTTACTTCTATCAAAAGTTTCTTACTCTGAACTGGCTTTATTCTATGCCTTGTTCCCCTGCAGCAATTTTTTTTTTTAAGGGCTCCATGCCCAACGTGCGTCTTGAACTCACAACCCTGAGATCAAGTCACATACTCTACCGACTGAGCCAGCCAGGTGCCCTACCCTGCAGCAATTTTAAATAAAATTTTATGTGTGCTCAAGGGAGGGGGGTGGGGGGATGGGGTAACTGGGTGATGGGTATTAAGGAGGGCACGTGTGGTGATTAGCACTGCCTGTTATATGCAACTAATGAATCACTGAACACCGCATCAAAAACTAATGATGTACTATATGCTGGCTAACTGAACATAATAAAAAAAAATTTTATGTGTGCTCATAA
Organism: Ursus americanus; assembly: GCF_024610735.1. NCBI lineage: Eukaryota > Metazoa > Chordata > Mammalia > Carnivora > Ursidae > Ursus > Ursus americanus. The sequence continues at coordinate 86,793,286 of NC_142130.1, forward strand.
ATTCATGAGAAAGTTGTTTTAGTATCTAAAAGACTGAGTTAATGTAAAGCAGTGGTTTTCAAATGGGGTCTCTGGGCCAGCAGCATTATCTGAGCACTCACTAAAATGTAAATTCTCCACTACGCCCAGGTCTAATGAATCAGAAACATGGGGGGAGAAAGCTGACTTCTGGCTATGGTCAAGTGAAAAGGTCAGCAAATCCTCTTCCCAGAATGCAACCATAATATAAAGCTAGACAAAATTGACAAGAATGACCATTTCAGTGCTCTGGAAACCAACCAAAGGCATATGACAATTTGAGAGGTGTTTAAGCTTCAAAACTCCTGAACTGTAAGAATAGTAGATGTCTGAGGCATTCTGGCCTAGTACTGCTTCCATCTCCTCCAGCCCAGTGGGTGTAAAGGTTCTGTCAGGGCAGGACAGGTCATGAGGGATGGCAGCTATGCCACTGTTGTTAAGAGGGTCTCACAGGATTTGGTGTAGTGGGTGATGCCCATGGCCAGTGGCAATGTCAGTGGAAGTAATGACAGCCTTGCCTTTCAGAAAATACTACAGGAAGTGCTTCAGACTGAAAGGAAGTGACATCAGATGGCAATTGGATGCACAGGGGGGAATGAAAAGCCCTGGAAATGGTAAATATGTGGGTTAATATAAAAGACTCTAAATATATTTGCCTCATTTCTCCTCTTAATTTCTTTACAAGACATAAGATTGTGTACAGTGATACTCATAACACTGTATTGTTGGGTTTATAGCACATATAAATGTAATATGTATAACAATAATAATGCGAAGGAGAGGGGAGAAAACTGAGCTTTACTGCAGTAAAGTTTCTATATTTTACCAGAATTAAATTAGTATTAGTCTCAACTAGATTTTGGCAAATTAAGATGCTGTAATCTAGGGAGCAACCATTAAGGAAATACATTTTAAGATAGTAAGAAAAGTTAACAGAGGAATTTAAATGATATACCAAAAAATACTTATTTAACACAAAAGAAAGCAATAAAAGAGATACAGAGAAACAAAGAAGAGAGGAGACATATAGGAGACAAATAGCAAAATGACAAATGTAAATCCAAACATATTATGAATTACATTAAATATGAATGGCCTAAACATCCCAATCAAAGAATGGAGATATTCAGATTGTATACAAAAAGCAAGATCCAAATATGTACTATATGCAAGAGACACACTTAGATTCAGAGACACAAATAGGCTGAAAGTAAAAAGATGAAAAAAGATATACCATGAAAACAGCAACCATAAGAAAGCTGAAGTGGCTTATGTGGATATTAGCTAAAATAGAAGCAAGGACAAGAAATATTACCAGAGACAAAAACAGATGTTTCATGGTGATAAAAGAGTCAACAGATCAGGAATCTACAAAACCCTATTTCCAAATAAGGTCACATGGGGTTAGACTTCAAGTACGAATTTTGGAGGGGTCACAATTCAAACCACAACAAATCCAAACGTCCAGCAACTTGTGAGTAGAAAAACAATTTGTGGTATATCCATATAATAAAATACTATTTAGACATAAAAAGGAATGAACTACTGATCCATGCTACAACACAGATTAAGCTCTAAAACATTATACTTAATGAAAGAAGCCAGATGCAAAGACTATATATTGTATGGTTCCATTTAAAGAAATGTACAAAAAAAGGCAAATTTATAGAGAAAAAGGCAGATCGGTGGTTGCCAAGGGCTTGGGATGGGAGAAGGGATTAAGCAAAAACCAGCAGGAGGAAACTTATTGGGCTGATGGAAATGTTCTAAAACTGCATTTTGGTAATGATGGCCAACTACAGAAATTTACTAAAAACAAAAAAAAAATCACTTAAGTGTACAATGAGTGAATTTTTTATAGTATATAAACTATATATTAATAAAGCTATTTCTTTTTAAAAAATTTCTGGGGGTAGGAACCAGCAATCTGGGTTTTAGTAAGCCTTCCAGCTAATTCTTTACTAATGCATGCAAATCACTGCTTTAAAGAGACTGTTTAAACCAAATGAACTTGACATAACATCATTGGCACATCCAAGTCTTACCTGATTCTTACCCATCTAAAGTGGTAAAGGATCATGAAGACAATTACATCCCCTAGATGGAATAAATAACTACATTCTCTTTACAAATCTGAGTAGCGTGTGCGTTAAATTTTATACAGAGCCCAGACTTAGAAATGACCCTGAGATTCACACCCGTATCCAAGTGGACAATTCCAGCTTGGCACATCTAGGTTCCTCAGGCAACCCAGATGCACCCTTTCCTGAATGAGGATCTTTATTCCTCCACTTGCTTTCCTTGGTAAATGGCAGCACCATACACCCAGTGGCCCAAGCCTGAGACCGGGGAACTACATTTGCCTTCCCCCTCCCTCATCCTGCAGTTTAGATAGTCACTGAAGCTTATGTTCTATTTCCATTATCTCTCCCCTTTTTTTCCAGTAATGGCCTTAGGCCAGGACCTTATCATGGCTCCCAAATGGACTCACTGCCTTCAGTCTCACCCCACCCCCTGTCAGTCCACATACTCAGATATCCTAGGGATCATTTTTTAAAAAAAGATTTTATTTATTTATTTATTTATTTATTTATTTATTTATTTGAGAGAGAGGGAGAGAGATAGAGGGAGAGAAAGGGCATGCTAGGGGTGGGGGGGACAGAGCAGAGGGAGAGGGATAAACAGACACTGTGCAGAATGTGGAGCCTCACGTGGGGCTCGATCCAATGACCCCAAGATCATCACCTAAGCTGAAATCAAGAGTCTGACACTCAACCCTCGACTGACTGAGCCACCCAGGTGCCTTCCCCAGGGGTCATTCTTACACATGAACATACTCATACTGCTTCCTGCTAAAACTTCTTGGGTGGCTTCTCATCTTTATCAGTTAGAAATTGCTTTTGGCTGCACGTAACAGAAACCTGGTTATGCTTGTTTAATCAAATAAAGGTGTATTTTTCTCACATGATGAAGTGCCAAGGTAAGTGGCCCATTCCCAATGCAAACCACTGTTAGTTTCTTTTTTTTTTTTTTTTTAAGATTATTTATTTATTTGAGAGACAGTACACAGGCACAAGTGGAGGGGGAGAGGAAGAGGGTAAAGCAGACTCCCTGCTGAGCAGGGAGCCCCAATTGGGCTCAATCCCAGGATCCCTTGATCATGACCTGAGCCGAAGGTTGTCACATAACCAAGTGAGCTACCCAGGCACCTCAAACCATTCTTAGTTTCTTACATCTTACAGTAACATAATGTGCATTTACAGTTTGTATACATATATACAATTTGAAGATTTGAATGTAATCGGGCCCAAACCCAGTGTTTTCAAAAAAGCTCCCAGGTAATTCTTTCTAATGTATAGCCCAGGTACCTTCAATTTACAGCTGAGGTCTAGAGAGAATTATCCAAGAAGATACAGTGGGCCAGACTGAGCCACAGTCCAGGCTGGAACTGCTGAAAATATAGCATATGACATAGCTTATTGACAAGATTATTAAATATACAGCTAACTCCTAATTACAGTTTGCAAACTTCTAATCACAGACTGTTCACTCCTGCTTACTAACAATCTACATTAATTTTTACACTTTTCACTTTCCAACTTTTAAGAATGCCTCAGATACTTCATGATTCTGTGATAAAATCTTCCTTCAGGGTTCACTGGTAATAGGTTTCAGTTTTGTGGATTTGCTAACATCTGCATTTTAATATCTGCAGGCAAAACTAGCTAATGCCACTTCTGTTTCTCATTTGCTTCCTAGTTGTTAGTGCATTTATTTCTTAGCATTAAAAAACCTCTCTCTGTACTTTGCTTCTTTTGGATTTTCCCTAGCTCTGGCATTTTCCTACAATTCACATAAAAATATGTCTTTTGGGGGGGCGCCTACGTGGCTCAGTCAGTTGAGCATCCAACTCTTGATTTCCACTCAGGTAATGATCTCAGGGTCCTGAGACAGAGCCCCATGTCGGCTCCACACTCAGTAGGGAGTCTGCCTGAGATACTCTCTCTCCCCTTCCCACTACCCATCCCTCCTGTTCTCTCTCTAAAATAAATAAATAAATCTTTAAAAGAAAATATGTCGGGATATCTGGGTGGCTCGGTCGTTAAGTGGCTGCCTTTGGCTTGGGTCATGATCCCAGTGTTCTGGGATCAAGCCCTGTATCAGGCTCCTTGCTCAATGGGAAGCCTGCGTCTCTCTCTTCTTCTCTCTGCCACTCTGCTTGCCTGTGCTCTCTCTCTGACAAATAAATTAAATCTTTTAAAAAAATACGTCTTTCATAAGCAAAGGCCTTGGTGATAATACCTCTGTGATGTGTGATGTGAAGGAGATTAACAGAAAACTATGTATTTACTGAGAATGATGAAGGTATAAAGGGGAAATCGCCTTGAATCACAGAAATAAAAATGATTTAGGGAAAGAGAAAGATGAGATAAAGGAGAAAAATAGAAAAATGAGCCCTAGGAAAAGGAAGAGGAGGAAGAGGAAAATAATGGAAATGCAAGACTGAACTTCGGTCTATCCTCTCGCTCACCTTCTAACTATAGAGGTCCCCAAACATTGACTTTCATTCTCACGAATGCCAGAAAGACACCCCATAAGCCACTCAGTTATCCATGCAGGCTGCAGCGATATCTGAGACATCTATCCCTCCTCACCATTTGCTATAAAATCAAAGTCTCTCTGGATTACCCGTGCCCCGTTCTGACCACGTTCTGGGGCTCAAGACCGCCCAAGCTGCTTTTGGATTTTTTTGACTTCTTGGAGATAATGACGCTCAACAGGATTGGCCTGGTACAAAAGTGAACTTTTCAAAATTACCTGAGTACTCTGGTCACACTGCAGTTTGAAACACATGAACCCTGAGGCATGAAATTTTGGGGCAGGAGCACTCCAAAGCCACCATGGAATCTCAAGGTTAAAATGAATAGGTCTGCCCTGACATTTACTAGACTGGGGCGAGAGCACAAATGGAGGCCCTCACACCCACACTAGATATTTAAAGGATATAAATCAAGATAACAGCCAAAGAAAATATATCCTATCTTCTGCTTTAACAAATATATCTTAATACAGACCTGGAAGGCAGGTTCAAATATGACATTCTTGGACTTCTTTGAGTTCTTATGTAGGAAGGTGGCAATAGAAAGAGAGCCAGCCCCCTGTCCCGGGTCTTTCCTTCTTTCCCCACTGCAGGTTCCATTTGCACTGAGGGAGCCTATGGTCAAACTTAGGTGTATACCCACGGTGGCACAGTTCATCTTTAGCCGGTCTAGGCCCTGGAAACAGACCGGGGATACCAAGAAATTCCAATGTCTTAAGTATTCAATGAGTGTTCTAGAAGAATAGTTCTCAACTGGGGGCAATTTTGCCCCTCAGGGAACATTTGGCAACTTCTGGAGATATTTTGTCACAGCTTGAGGAGGGGGCTGTTAAGAGCATCTAGTGGGTAGAGGCCAGGGGTGCTACTAAACATCTACAAACTAAAGGACGGCTACCACAACAAGTAGTTATCTGACCCAAAATGTTAACAGTGCCAAGACTGAGATACCCCGCTGTAGGTGGACACAAATACTGTTCAAGATACCTTGGAGATATTGTGAGTTTGATTCCAGGCCACTGCAATAAAGCGAATATTGCAATAAAGCAAGTTGGATGAAATTCTTGGTTTCCCAGTGCATGTAAAAGTTATGTTTACATTACACAATAGTCTGGTAAGTGTGCAATAGCATTATGTCTAAAAATATATATAGACTTTATTTAAAAATACCTTATTGCTAAAAAATGCTAACCAACATCTGAGCTTTCAGCCAGTCCTAATCACTGATCCCAGATCATCGTAACAAATATAATGAATAATAAAGTTTGAAATATTGCACGAATTACCAAAAATGTGACACAGAGACATGAAGTGAGCAAAGGCTGCTGGAAAAATGGTGCCAAAGGGTGCCTGGCTGGCTTAGTCGGTGGAGTGTGTGATTCTTGATCTCAGGGTTGTGAGTTTGAGGCCCACGTTGGGTATAGAGATTACTTAAAAATAAAATCTTTGGGAAAAAAAAAAAGAAAGAAAAGAAAAATGGTGCCCACAGACTTACTCCATTAGGGTTGCCACAAACCTTCGGTTTGTTAAAAATACAACATCTGCAAAGTGCAATAAAGCGAAGTGCAATAAAACGAGGTACACACGTATTTATATTCCTTAACCCTGTTCTAGAAGGAGGGGTAAGGTTCTGGGCAGGAACACCCTCTTGGCTCCACAGGCTCTGCCCCACAGATCTGGCTTGGGGAGGGACAGAACAGGGCCTTCTAAAGTACGGAGCTCAGGGCCAGGGACTCCCTTGCCCAGTGGGAGGGCAGTACTGGGAATGAATTTAGAGTACCTCAGGGTCCTCTAAACCTGTAGAAGACAAAGCCCTTCCACTGACCAAAACTGGGGGCTGTCCTGGCTTCATCTGAATATCTCAAAAGAGAACCAACTCCCTGTCCCAGGGCTGCTCTTTGTATCCAGGGATTGGTCCCTGGTCTGGTCCCCTGGCAAGTTCATACAATGAACTGAAACCCGACTCTCTAACTTCCTGGAACCCAAAGAAACTTAGACCTTGGGCAAAGGCCTTTTGGCTAGCATTTGCACATTTATGCAACTTACTAGCATATGCCAATTACTTAGAGAATACTAGTAAGTACAATCAGGAAAATTACAAATAATGTGCACTTTCTAGAGGCTGATAAAAAATGTGGATTGTGTATCTTTGATCAGAACACCTTTAGAATCCAAGGGTCTAAATAAGCAAATAAGAAAAGGTGTAGCCCAGATGCGGCTGAAGCAGCCCCTGTCCTGGTTTCACTCTGGCCTTGAATTAGGCCTCAGTATTTTGTCATCCTTATAACTGAATCTTCCCGACGGAGCATTAGAGGGAAATAGGGATTGTGGTGAGTTCTCAGGAAATGGGGAAGATTTAAAAATCCCACAAAGCAAACAGAACAGAAATCCCCAGCAGGCAGAGCTGTTCTCCTTTAGGTCTGTCCCTTCTTGGCCCCTGTCCTCGTCTCCTTGTTTCCACTTTTCTTTTCAGGACACTTTCCCATCTCTTCTTTGGAGTCCAGTAGGTCTGGCTCTTGGCCCCAATTTGCCTGCTTCACTGGGCAAGAACACCTGCAAGTCACAGGTTCTCAAAGCGAGGTCCGAGACCAGCAGCATCAGTGTTACCTGGGAACAAGTTAGGAATGCAAGTTCTGTGTTCCCATCCCAGACCCACCGAGTCAAACGCAGCAACCTGCAGTTTAACAAGCCCTTTGGGTGAGTCTACTGCACACTTCCACGTGAAGGTAAGCTCACCACCTACTCCAAAAACAGTTCGGCCACCTTTGCCGGCATTCCGTCAGGCATGCCCTGTGGGGATGGAAGATGAAGACTCTACTCCCCTCCATGCACCCCCCCCCCCGTGGCTTATCAAACTATTCTCCTAACAAAAGTGTGTCGGGGGAGGGCGGGTAGGATTCTCAAAGCCCTATCGTTACAAACCAATTCACGGCTGTTGTGAAAAACATTCTAAGAGAACTTAGTAAAAAGTGCCACAGTCTCCTGTACATCTTTCTAGACATTTCTGAGCACACAGTGAACATGTTTATCCTTAAAATACACAAAAACAGTTTGAACTGTTTGCTCATTTCATAACACGTTTTTGAACGATCTCCCTTGAAGGCTAAGTAAGATTCCCGCGTCTGGAGGTATAAATCGTGCACCCACTCTGCCCTTCTGCCTGACGGTTGGGGCAGTGGAGCCAGAGAACACACGAGAGATGTGCAGAAGTCAGTGTGCTGACGATTTGGTGATTTTACGGTTGTGGGCCTTGCCAAACAGAATTCCAACTGGTAACGCTGTGTGCTAAGGACTAAAAAAACTGCAGGGAAGAAAAGGCGAGGGCAGGGATAGAGATGCGCCGACTTAACACACACTCGGAAACCCAAAAAACAAGGCAAGAAATGAAACGACAAAAAGCACTCAGCTCGACGCATCCCAATTTCTAAGGAACAGATGAGACGACGTTCTTGAAACCAATGACATTTCCACACAAAGTGACTTAAAATATTAAAAGCGTGCCACGTATACCTCATTTTCCCAATTTCGCGTACTGCAATCTACGGCTTGGAAGAGAAAGGCCGAATTTTTCCACAGTTTCACGTTTCTGGGCGTTTCAGAGCCGCTGGGCGGAGGGAGCCGGCGGCGCGGGACGCCAGGTTCCCCACGCGGCCCCTTGGTCCCGCCCCCCGGTCGGTCACTCCTGGCCACTCGCGTGCCGACGCCCCGTGGGGAGCGGGCTGAGCGCGCGGGCGGCGATTGGTTCCCGGCCAGGGTGGGCGGGGCGCGGAGCTCCGGCCTATAAGAGCACGCGGCGCGCCCGACTCGGTTTGCGTCGGCGTCTTCTGCGGCGTCCTCCGCTGCCCTCGGAGTCCTCGCAGCCCTCGCAGCCCTCGCAGCCCTCGCAGCCCTCGGAGCCCGGACCGGAGCGCGCCCTCGCGAGTCATGGAGATGAAGGCTGTGTGCGTGCTGAAGGGCCAGGGCCCGGTGGAAGGCACCATCCACTTCGTGCAGAAGGTAAGGGCTGGGGGGGGAGGCCGACGGCCAGCGGCGAGGCCGAGTCCGCACACCTGTGCCCAGCCGCGGCGGCCGGCCGGGCCTCGGGCCGCCTTCGTCACGCCCCCGCCGTGCCGGGTCTGAGGATTCGCGCCGCCCGAGGCCTCTGCCCCGCGGCGGTGCGGCGGCTGAGTGCTGAGTCACCGGGCGGGCCCGGCGGGGGCGGTGGTGCGTGGCGAGGCCTGGGCGGGGATGCAGGGAAGGATCCTTGGCCGACCCTGGGGCGTGCTCGGAGCGCGGGCCCGGGAGGGAGGGCGGAGGCCGGCTGGCCCGAGGGCCTGGGCCGCGGCGTCTGTAGGCCGGGGCGGAGACGTGACGTTTTTGAAGAGGCTGTGGCCCTTCCTTGCGGGGTTGTTTTCTGGGTCCTGAGGCTCCTGCGGACTCGGAGTTGCGCAGTCCCGGGCCTGGCCCGCCCTTGAGGTCCGGGGCGGGTTTGGGGAGTGCGGCAGGGCCACCTGGGTACGGTCGCATCCGTTACCCCACTTTGGGGCTTCCTTTCCGCTCAGGGGTCTGCAGCTTTCAGCCTGTGGGCACAGCCGGTCCCGGGGCGGGTGTTGGACAGCCCCGGAACTAAGAGGGTGGCTGGTACATTGTTAGTTCAAAGGGTCCTGAAAAACAATCATGTGACTGTCAAGTCAGAAATGAAACCATTGAGTCCCTGAAGTAGTAATTAGTAAAAGCGTATTGTGCACACACCTGGAGATAATCGTGAACCGGGAGCACGCAGACCAAACCATAGAATGTGGATGAGGGGTATATTGTCATAAAGGAGCTTATATAGTGAGAAGGCAGGGACTGTTATTTTTCACAGTGATGGGTCACGATAGTTTTCTTAAATGGTAAGAAATTGGTTAGTGGTTACCACATACCAGACTTGGAGACAGTTTTAGCTTTTGCTTAGGATTCCCAGAGGTGTAAGAAAGAAATGACCGAGGTCAAGTTAGTCTTGCAAAAATAAGCCAATTAAGCTATGCTTGTATGATTAAATTGGTTTTGTCTGATCAGGGAATTTTCAAGGCTGGTCTCCGTTTGTTTTTGACTTTAACAGAGACCTTATGTGGCACCTTAGAGAGTAATTTGCTGATCCTTGCTCTGGGTCATGGTCAGGCTGTAAAGGCAGAGAAGATGGCCTTGGACGAAGCTCCTTTTCCACCTCCAAAGCCCCAGAAGCCAGAGATCTAATCGCTCCCTTGGTTGTTTTCCGGACTTGTGAATTTTTTATTTATCTTTAAATTATTATTATTTTTTTTACCCTGGGTGCACAGTAGGCTCATTTGGGGCACTTTTTAAAAATGGTGATTCCAGGGCCCAACTCCAGATCAGTTATATCAAAATCTGTCAGGGTGCAGTCTGAGCTTTGCTGTTTTTAAAGTTTCCACAGTAGTACTAATTTGCACCAAGAATTGAGAACTATTGGTAGAGGGTAGTGGATGGGGTTTGGGAGTTGGAAGTCAGGAGATGTGGAGAGTTTCACTTAGCTCTATTGTTGGGGGCATTCATTGAACCAAATTCTTTGTAAAGTGGTTTTGAAATTGCTCTACCAGTAGGCCCATTACTGAGATACTCATTAATAATATTGCAAAACACATGTTTTACAAGGAAGGTGCTTGTGATAAGACTTGTCCCCCAAATCTTAGTGAGGTTAGGAACTGATGGAAAATTGCTTGTTGTACTTGGCTTGATGATCATAACAGAATATTTAATAGACGAATGAGATTTAAAGTGGCTTACAGAAATGTGAGACAACAGGAAAAATAATCTTTGAAATTTATGCAAGGGAGCTTAATTTTTTCTTTTAAGTGGTTCCCGAATTTTCTGGAAAAGGCTTTGTCATTTGACTAAATTTTGCTTTTTTCATTTGCCAGATTTGGTTTTGCTCCTCTTCTTTCTTATGTAATTTCGCCAATACTAGAGAATCTAAGAAGTATCTGAGGGAAACCTTTCCTCTGGCTTGGGTGTTACCTTCAGAAGCCAAGCTGTGAATCCATACATAACTGAGTTTTTCTACCTTCCCTGAGTCATGTGTGTGGCTCCCTCTTAAACTTCATTTTGGTGGTGCTGTTTGTACCTGATAAAAGCCTTCTGTAGTTAAGCATTATAGCTCCACGGATATGCAGGAATGTTAAATTGGAAATAAACTGTATTTGTTTGGCCTATAGTGTCTAAAAATTTTGGATTAATTTCCAATTTTTAAAAATCAGAAATTTTCACTTATAAGTCCAAATTACTAGCTTCTCTTGAAAATTTTGGAGATCTGCCCACACTGAGCCCTCATTAGCTCAGGGCAGCACCCTGCAGGACGAGTTTGTGTTCCTTTTTGCTTTCCTGACCTGTTTCAGTCATTTAAGGTAACAGCCTGGCCCCTAAAGGGTTGTACCCAGGCAGCTTACTGTTGAAATGCTCATATGTGCTTTGTGCTTTACCCATTACCCATTAATGGAGGCTTGGAAGAACCTGCCCTTTTGTCTCTGTGCTGTTGATAACACGGTGCGTTTTGGGGAATAACATTCATGTTTTAGTTTTTCCAGAATTAAAGCTTAGAAGAGTCCTAGTCTGTCTATATTCTCAGAAAGAAAAGCAAAGAAGGGCAGGAGTTGACATACTACTTCCTTTGAGCAGTGGTGTTCAGTGGAAAGTCAAATACTCAAAGCTAACACCTCTTGCAACTGTTGGCCCTGGCTATTAAAAACCAAACCAAGCTAAAAACAAAGACACCAGCACGTGTAGACTGTGTGGTATGGATGCTGTGTGCATTTTATTTTCCTTCCTAAGATCTTTTAGCTGTAAAACTTAACTTCCTTTATTTCTTTATGCAGCCCTGCAGCACTGTTACCTATCACCATTGCCTGCATGGTGCTACCTCTGTGTTTTTCTGCTTTCGTGTTTTTATTGCCCTTTCTTTTTGGTCTTGAGTGGAAAGGTTATCTAAACCTAAAATGGGCCTAAAATGACTTTAGAAAACAATTACCTTTGTTTAGACCAGAATCAGTCCCCCAAGGAGAGCGGGATAGGATATTTTCTGGCTACTAATAAAAAATACCTATGCTGGAGACTGATAAATATCCCCCTAGTGGGAGAGTGGAGAACAGGAATCCTAGGGTAACCAGTTGGACATTTCCAGGGTGTCTTTTTCTTTGCTTTTTTTTTTTTTTTTTTTTTTTTGATGGCAATTCTGTATGTTTGTTCTGTGGGAGAGTGTCTGCATGAAGGAAACAAGGTGCTATGATGTCCTAACATTTGGGTTAAAAAGTTTGATATATACTCATATGCATTTACAAAATAAATAAAAATTTATTCCTGTTACATATCCATCTAAGGGAGTCAAACCCTACAAAGTCTGTAAATCCACCATTTTAGCGCTCACTCTACTTGTCACTCTGCTAGGTGCGTTTTCTGTGCTATTAATTGTGATGCGGGCTGCAGGGCTCCTGGCCTGTGAGTGTTAGAACAAGGTCACAGCTCCCTTGTGTTGGTCCCTGGCCTAGAACAGTTAAATAGCTTGCTAGAAAGTGATGGGCCTGGGATTTGGACACAGATCTTTCGACTCCCACGTCTGTGTTCCTTCCACTTTCCTGTGATTGGTAAAGATAATCCAACTGTTTTGTTTGTTCGGAAGCACTTGCTCTCTTAAACTTTTTGCACTTTTCTTTGACTGAAGGGAGGTGGGCCTGTTGTGGTGTCAGGAACCATTACAGGATTGACTGAAGGCGAGCATGGATTCCACGTCCATCAATTTGGAGATAATACACAAGGTGGGTGTTCTGTTGGTCTAGTGACTCCTACTTGTTTCAGCTAGTAGGATAAATAGGACTGAGTAGAGCTACCCCTAAACATTAAAAACCCTCAACATGCAGGGAAAAGAAAAGTCAATAGGATTACTAAGGTCAGCCTTAGGGAAATGAGCCAGAAAACCAGTTTGTGACACTTAACTGTGGAAAGGAAGGGGCAAAATGGATGTTGTTGTTGTTGTTTTTAATCATGATTATACCTTGATTATAAAAGAATCTCAAATATTTTTTAAGAAAACAATAAAAAAAATTAAGCTTTCTTACCCTTCATGGTGATCTCAGGTGTTTGTGAGCTGGGGTTGAGAGTGGGTGCTTGAAGCCCAGGGTCTGCATTTATATGCGTTGCCCTGTAAGGGTAGCTCCATAACTCCCAACACAAGGGCCTTAGTGGGACAGAAGTAAGGTAAAATCTGAAAAAAGAATGTAAACTATCGGTGCTTTCAACTGAGTTTCGTTTTCTCAGTTTGGGATTAGAAGCAAGTTAAAAGCTTTGGATTAAAATGCATTTAGTCATTTACCATATTCAAGTAACCTGAACTCGGTGTTGGCTTTTTATGATGAGAACTTGATTCATTCGTCTTCTGTAATTTGGTTTCTGTAAAAATTGTGATTTAATGACCAGCTTTGATCCGTTTGGACAATTGAAATTCCTCAGGTTCTTTTTTATTGCCTCTGCTTTGGGAGGCATTTGCCCTGTGTCTTTGATTTACTCTTCTATTTCCTGTAACCTGTGTGTCTTCTCCCTGGGGAAGCTGGGTGTAGAAGCTGTAAACAATGGAAACTTTCCGTTACCTGCTGAGTGAAGAAAGCCTGTCACTAAAGAGCCTCCTGCATTGTTGTGTTCTGTGAGAATGGCTTTCCCTGAAGGACGGGAGCACCATTTTTACAGAATATATTCTGAATGCCACCCCTTGGAATTCTGTGAGGAACAGCCTTGGTTCTTAGATATAAGGTGCCATTTGTATTATGCTTGCACCAAGTAAAAGCCACCAACAGTAGTTGCTGGTAGTATGTTGCTGGGGAGGTAAGTTTCTTGTAGTTAAGGTACGCTACCTTATAAAACAGGATCATAATCGTGGAGTTTTAATAATAGAACAACCATGCAGATCTAGTCCGGCCCTCATTGTACAGGGCAGTGAAGAAACCAAAGCCCAGAGAAGGGTATTACCTTTACTGGTGTTACACACTAGTTAGTATTTGTCTCTACTGCTTTTCTATTTTGTGATGGTAAGGTGTTGCTTCCTGTTTTTACCTAGAAGTCATGATGTAGGTATTTTCTGTATTTGAGGTTTTAGCAATGACCAGTTTCTTTTTAGAATTTATTTTGAAATTGATTCATAATTTGGGTACCTTTGTTTTTGTTTTTGGCAAATAGGCTGTACCAGTGCAGGTCCTCACTTTAATCCTCTATCCAAAAAACACGGTGGGCCAAAAGATGAAGAGAGGTGAGTGAGAAAGTGCTTTAACTCTTACTAAAATTATGGTGATGGCTTGTTGGGGTCAGTGTGGCTATACCACTTGCACATTGCACGCTGACATAACTGAGTAGGCCTCCCCACCTTTGCTCTTGAATTTGTTGCCCCCCAGGTAACCCCTAGGCCTCAAGTGCTGGAGCGGCTTACTCTCTGGGCTGAGGAATTGACAAATGGGGACACTTAAGACGATTTGGTTTTGTAGCATTTATTGAATATAGAACTAATACAAGTGCCAAAGGGAACTAATACAGGAAATGTCATGAATAACAGTACTGTCAACCACTAGCAACATAAACCATCATTGTGAAACATAGGAAGCCTTGTAGATAAAAATTTGATATTGAAAATTCAGTGAGTCCATTCGTATGTGTGTTTCCTAAGAGCCTTTCAGGAAAATATTAAATTTAAGGACAGGGATTAATTTATTTTTATAACAGAGGCCTGGGGCATAGCATTCTTAGCCATGCCAAGAATTAACAGGCATAACTCAGTAACTCAGAGTTTACCCTTTGGTACTTTACCTCTGAAATTAGAGATGTGCCCCCATCCCATGATTCTTCCCAGAGCATTACTTTGTAGATTTGAAGGTTTGTTTGAAGAGCAATGTGTCTAGAATGTCAGATTGTTTCTTGTATGTTCCAAAATTCTGTCAGTCTGGAAAAGTGGGTCCTATTTGATGCCATAGCCACCTCTTAGTATCCACCCTTATGTATCTCAGTTTTTAATTTAACTCACCAACTATCCTGATGTTAAATGGAAATCAGTCCTAATTCCTGATGCTTTTTCACTTGTTAGGCATGTTGGAGACCTGGGCAATGTGATTGCTGGCAAGGATGGCGTGGCCACCGTGTCCTTGGAAGATTCTCTGATCGCACTCTCAGGAGACCATTCCATCATTGGCCGCACAATGGTGGTGAGTTTTCATATGATAGGATCTGCGTACCATTTCTTCTAATACACAGACATATATCTTTTCATGAGCTCATGATTATTAATCCTGGTTTCTAAGGATCCATGTACATTGTACCTTTAGTTCAGATTAGGAAAAGCAATTACTTTATTTGATGATTACAGTGAGGGTGAATTAATGATGTAGGTTGATTATGACACTGTTCTGTGAAGATGTGGTGGTTAAGTAGGTTACATTTGGTCATATTAGGTATTGTGGAAACAGAAGTAGTCTTTGTGTAGTTTTAAAATGGCCAGATTTTCCTGCCATGATTGAATGTTCCCCTTGTAGTTAAACAAAATGTTTCATTAAGTCTAAAATCTGAGATGGACCTCAGTATTAGTATTTACTCATGTCTGCAGGTCACCATCACTTGTTTAACGTGTGGGAAGCAGTTGCCCTGAGTTACCCACAGGAGTTGCATCTGGTTCTCGCAGACACCAAGTAGCGTAGGTTCTGTGCTGCCTGCCCCAGAGGACAGTTAACGTTCTGTAGTCCTTTCCTTCCGGGTGACCCTAGAGTTTTCTTCAGCTATAGTTGCG
Source organism: Ursus americanus (assembly GCF_024610735.1). Lineage (NCBI taxonomy): Eukaryota > Metazoa > Chordata > Mammalia > Carnivora > Ursidae > Ursus > Ursus americanus. The sequence goes on from NC_142130.1 coordinate 86,808,690, forward strand.
AAGCAGAAAAATCATTGATCAATGTTTGAGGAGCCAAATTTAAAATACTATTGTTTAAATAGTTGAAGATATTTTTAGGATTATTTATTTACAGACTCATAGTTCATTAGGCACATTTTCGAGTTTTTTAAATTCACTCTTCTCCCCCCCCCCCCCAAAGTGTTTATTATAAAAGGCGGCTACAACTCAGGCTACTAAAATTTCTCCTAGAGGATTCAAACTGGCACATGGCAGCCTGTAACACTTGTCTCGGGTTTTTAGTATTTCATTTGGAGATAGCAACACTTACCTAGTGTTTACAACGAACTTAGTCTGTATCATCAAGAAAAAGCTTTGAGTAGTAGTTTCTGTTGTTTACCACTAGATTAAATATTAGTATATCTCCTTGCTAGGATTATTTTAACTTGGTCTTTTCTAATATTAAGTGGTTTTTAAAAGTCTTTTGGGTATTGCTGGAAATAGGTGGTAATTACTTGATAGTGCTAAGTTAACATTCTTAAAACTTTTTAAAGGTCCACGAGAAACGAGATGACTTGGGCAAAGGTGGCAACGAAGAAAGTACACAGACGGGAAACGCCGGGAGTCGTTTGGCTTGTGGTGTCATTGGGATCGCCAAGTAAATATTCCCTAGGATGCGATCTGAGTCCTAGTAGCTCCTATGTTATCTTGCTAGTTGTAGAAATTTAACTTGAGAAACATTAAACACTGTAACCTTAAAAGTGTAATTTGTGTGACTTTTTAATTGCTTTAAGTACCTGTAATGAGAACTGATTTATGATCACTTGGAAGATTTGTATAATTTTATAAAACTGCTATTCAGTTAAAATGTCTGTTTCAACGATCTCTGTATTTTGCCAGGCTTAATAATCATATATGGGTATTAAACTTAATTGTCTGAATTTCTTCAATGCTCATTCAAGCCCACAATAAACAAATACACCATTTGGCACTGAATTTTGAACCTGTTAAAGTATCCAAATTGAAACTCTATGAATTAGCTCTTGATATGCATACATAGAGCTTGAATGGAACAGATTTAGTAATAATGTTGACAGATAATACCTGTTTCATAGAGGTCGCTTTTCAAAGTATTTTAAATAAGATGTTTAAATTTTTAGCAGCTGGTCTTTTAGCTAACACTAACCTCAACTTGAATCTTGGTTGGAGAGATACCCTTTGTCAGCTTCAGGAAGTTAAGGTGGTTTCCCTGATTATCTACTTAGCATTTTGATTGAAAAAGTACTTAAGTTTATTTATCGTTTGAGAGAACCCTTTGTGAACAGCAAGTTATAGCCTCAGCTAAGAATAAATTTACCTACCTGTCAAAATGGTACATATTCCACGTTTTATACACCTATGAACATTTACTTAGTTTATAGTAAAGGTAGAGGTGGGCACAGTCTGCTTTCAGATTAGCCATTTAAAGAAAGATACCACAGCATTTGAAGATGGAACCAAGGAAATGTTTGAATGTGGATTATGGCTAGTTAAGAATTTACACATCCAGTTAGTAAATTTAAGTCTAGTTCTCTTATTGTAAATACTTAACTATGTACCTATGAGAAACTGCTTTTAAATGAAATGTTAACCTAATTCAGGTTTGACTCTGGATTACAGTTATTAACTGAAATTGTAGAATACTTCTGATAGAGAAATCAGAAATCTACAATTCTGATTGATCATAATATAGGATATACTTTTATCAAATGTAGGATATTGGGTAGGAGAGGAAAAGCCAATTTGGGAAAGGACAATTTGTAGTGTTCTCAAAGTTTTAAAATTGGTGATAAAAGAACAACATGCTCAGAAGTGGTTAAAATCACTCAGAATTTAAAAACGGTAACGGATTTCATTAATGTACAGTTTGGTGTATGTATGTGAGATTAAGACTCAAACATAGGGCCTCGCTTGTGACCTTTAAAGCCTCAAGTGTAATCATTACCACTCAGTACTTTGGGGTTGGGGGGGGTTTGTCATGTGCAAATAGGATGTTTCCAGTACTTGGAAATATGGATTTTAAGTCCTTGAAATCTTAACACTAAATAATCAGATGTATATTTCTTTCCAGAAGCAGTTTCAGTTAGGACTTTTAAGCGTCTCAGGTGGGCCAACATCAAACGAAGGACAAGTTTTAGAATTCAAGTGCAGATATCAACCTGGATTTTCTCTCATTTTCTAAAGCCAGGAACACAAGAACATTGTCCTAGATACATTCTCCCCGTCAAAACAAAGATCTTGCTGCAGAGTACTATTTAAAAAACCAAAGTAATAAAGCAGCTTCACCTGGGGATGAGGGCAAAAAAAAAAAAAGTTACCTGTTCACACTAAAACTAGGACAGTTTAAAAAGGTAGTTTAAGGAAAAAAAGCTTCAACAAGGCCGTAAATACTTGGACAGTGTAACAAGTCTTTTCCTTGGCACTGGGGAAAGAAAGCAGTTTTATGGAACTGCTTTTCTGTACTATTTTAGATACAGGTTTGATTCGGCTTCGGACGTCTTCATGTAATAGTTCTTGGATAACTACATCTCTTTTTTCTAGTTAACCCAACAACTTTAAGCAAAAGAGAAAATACTTTATATGTTCTTATATGTGACAAAAAGTTCGGTCAACCTCTGCCCAGCAGGGGAGTTTAAAAAATGGTAAAGAAAGGCAACAGTCAAGGCTTATAAGGAAACAACAGGTTGCATTTAAGTCCTTAAGCATATAAAATAAGACAAAAAGCTTTTAGGTTGCAAATGTGTTAACCTTGATTTCCTTCACCCTTCTGAAAAATTTAATGGGATGGTAAGAAAACACTCAACCTTATTTCTAATAGGTAATACCCAGGCAACCAGATAATTCTATAGTACAATCGGGTCACTTTGGGATCCAGTTTTCCCCCAGCAAAATTTCTCTTTACAAATTAATTAGGGCAACATTTACCACAAAGCCAATGGTAAAAAAGAAAACCTTGATTGAACTGCAAAACTAACAAGCTTTTCAATTAACATTAAAACAACTAAACTTTACACCTTATGATTGAAATGCTAAAATTCAAAAGTAGTACAAATAAAAGTGTTGAGAATAACTACATAAAGATGTCTATTTCCATCAAATAAACAAGTCTAATTTAGACTCCAATACAGTATTAACAGCTCAAACTTTGATGGTGAACAATCCTTTTCCACCTTAATGCAGTGTAGGAAGAATAGCACACATTAAAGTTTGTTATGAAAATAGAGTTTATTAAAAACATCCCTATTGTTTTGAGGAGCTTTCACCGTTACCTTGTCTTAAATTAAAAAAAAAAAAAATAGAGAGCACTTCTAATTACGATTTGTAAACTTTTTAAAGTCAAAACTTTTAAAAAGTTACAGCAAAAAGGGTAATATTTATTCATATTTTCAGTATTTTTTGTTATTTTGTGGCTATTTTTAAATAGAAGGGAAGCAATCAAATTGCTTACAATTCCCCACCCACTACTGCGGGGCTGTGATATAGCAAGAGCAAATATAATACAGCATCTGTACACCTCAAGCTCTACACTCCAGAAGTGTCACTGTCACATTTTGACAAATTCCAGTCTCTAACGAGGAGCCTCTGCTGCTGAGCCAGAATCCTTTTCAGGTTCAACGGATGAGGTAGCCTCAGCAGGTAACTCTTCAGAAGATTTTACAACTGCAGACTCAGACTCCCCCTTATCAAGTTCTGAAACAGTGTCTACATTTCCCACTTGGCTAATGGGAGGTTCAACGGTTTTGTTACCACCTGCCCTGTCTGTCACCTCAGGCTTCTCCTTTCCTCGGTTCTCTTCCTTATCTCTACGAGACTCTCTATCTCTAGAATCTCTCTCTCTGTCTCGATGCCCGCTAGAGCGTCTATTTCTCTCTTCCAAGTCTCTGTGCCTGTCCCGGTCAGGGCTCCTTCTTCCCCACTCTCTCCTTTCACGATTACTATTATCTCTATCATCATTACGGTTCCCATACCGTTCCCGGTCATTTTCCACCCTATTTCCAAAAGATCTTCTTCCAAACCTCTCTTGGTCTCTACCTGAATTGAACTGCTGCCTGTTATCATTTCTAAACGGCTGTGCTTGCTGCTGCGCTGGTGGCGGCTGCTGCGCTGGTGGCGGCTGCTGCGGCTGTGGCTGCGACGGGGGCGGCTGCTGCGGCTGCGGTTGTTGCTGCCTTCCGTCTCTGTCTTCGGGACCCCCTGGGCCTGGCCCTGGGCCCCCAAGCCCTGGCATTCCGCCAGGCCTAACAAAGGGGCCATGCGGTGGAAAGGGGCCTTTCATTCCGTGAGGTGGAGGCATTCCAAAGCCCCCCGGTCCTGGAGGTGGACCTCTATGCATCATATGCGGTGGCATGGGACGAGGTGGCATCAAAGGAAATCGCTGTAAGTGAGGCGGAGGCATTCCCGGAGGGCGCTGAAGTGGGATCAGGCCAGGTCGGGCACCAAGAAGACCAGTGGATGGTGCCTGGAGCCCAATTACAGGACCAGGTGCAACTCCTTGAGTACCTAAGAGAAAGTAAAAACAAAAATGTATATAAAGTAACATGGAAGATGGCATTCCATTTTCACCTGTTTCCTGTGGAGCTCCAGTCAAAATGAAGTTCAATCCAGAATCTTCAAATTTTGTGGTGTTTGCCAGTCTACCTGTGAGAAATTCAATGTGACGGCCCAATAACAACCCTGGCATGCAGTCTTACAGATATGATACTATACATATTCCATGAAGATATATGTATATATAATTAGTGTATAGATAATTAGTATCTAATATTGATAGAGGTCAAAATAAGGTGGAAAAGGAATTTGAAATATACCAATTTTGGAAAGTCTCCTATAGCCTTCACTAGCAGCTGTTTGGTAAAAATACTTAAAACACTCAAAATACTTAAAACATCTAAGAAATACAATGTACTAGGCCTAATGAGAAAGGGCTGAACTGAGTCACCTGAAGGCCAGCTCAGGTGTACTCTTAGGAAATTTTACACTTTAAAGTCTTAATACTAGAAACAAATGGGGTGACTGACCCAGAAAATCCACCGAAGAGGGGAGGTCTCTTTGATTCATTAAAATGTCTTACTATACAGTAAGCATCACTGGAACAGTAATGCTTATAAAATAAGACTGATACACCAGTGAAAAGTTTATTTTTACAGGTTCTTTTTCAAAGCACAGCATAAGGTGCTAACTGGCTGGGCCACAGTGACGAAAGTAAGCTCACAGTTCAGCCATTCATTCTTCCTAAGGCGACAAGACTGACGAAGTTGGTGCTGTTGACAGTGACAAGGACTTACTGGTTTTATTTCCCATTAACATGAGAGTTTGCTCACATTTTGGTGTAAGTCCTACAAATCCAACAACCCATCATTAAAATGTTAGGGCAAACAGTACGGACTTCTGTTTTGGTTCACCACTTAAGTAACACGAAGGCATCATCTCTCTATTTCTTTGAAATATCAACATCACAAGGCAAAATGTTCCAGATGTTGTTAGAATACGTACTATTTACCCATGTACTGCAGAAAGGCCTCTGAGCAAGTTATTGGTTATGACTCTTGACCAACAATGGTAAGAGAAACGGTAAGAGAAAAGCAAACCCAATACTTTAATACTAAGTATTGCCCCCCACCCCAACATCAGCTTGAACCACTTCCCCCCACGTACTTCAGCAAACATTTAACAAGTTCTGCTCTCTCCAAAATTTTTTGTATAAGCAATACTAAACAAGAGTTTCTAACTTCAGTTTCTGCTCCTCACAACGTGTGGTCCAATACTATTCTGTCAGACTTAAGGACTAAATAGAGTGGACCTGAAAATGTACGTACAGCAGTTTATAACTTTTAACGTGAAGACTCAACAGCTTTGGTATTTACTTACACACAACACCTTCTTTCAAATGCTTAAAAAGAAGTACATTATGTTTGGTGGAATAAAATCTCACTTAGGAATGACCTTGGACATGTGCCTCAGAAACGAGAATACTACCTGCTTCTTGCTGAGAATAAACGGGATAAAATACCTAAGAGCGAGCTGAGAGACTTGTCCATAGTTAAATGCTGAAATTATTACATCTACTTTGGCGGGTGATAAATATCCTAACATTAAATATCTGACTTGACTAAAATGAATGCATTTTTCATTTCTGATTCGGATCTTATTAACCTTTTGTGGTCCCCCAATACCACCAGAATTTAAAGTCAAGCATTTTAGTAGCTGGGAAAAATGTGAACGCACTGAGCTTCCACATGTCAGTAAAAAGCTAGAAATTATGAAACAGACAAAGGAGGCAAAGACCTTGTCTCCTCATTCTTCAGACTCTCCTTGAAAATCCCAAAACCACATTCAGAACCTATCCCATATTTCAGATCGAAAGGAACTCACAATGGCAAACGTTATTCCTATCATTTAGTAAACACTGACCATATACCATACAGCAGGGCAACAAAAGCACCTAAGATACGTCCCTTCTCTCACTTCTAAACGAGTCCCAACATCTGTGGACTGTAACTCGAACATAAAATACATGCACCCAAGTTACTGCCCTTTTACTAGAGATGCCACACATAGATAACACTTGAATTGAGCTATACTTTCCCACCAGCCTTTAAAATGACCACTGTAGTTATCTGTAGGCTCAAAAGGCCAATGCCGAATTTTTAAATAACACTAGAAAAATGGGAACAAGGTTCAAAGCATCTTATTATAACAAAAGAATTAGGTTCAGATGAATCTTTAAGAGGAAACAGTGACTCTTGCGGACAATGGAAAGGTCCTATTTCCTGATTTACCGAACACTGGCTTCTTCAACCACCAATCTGACAATGGCCAAAGGATGCAAGGCCACCTCGCCCTCGTACAGAACAGATAAATTGGCAATGATACTCTTTAAAATATAAACCTGTCTCTAGGAACACATCTCTTAAGTCCTTTATAACATGTATTTGAGAGTGCACAGAGATTGACAAAATTGTGATTATTATTTTTGTAGTCAACATGTGTTGCATTTACAATGAAAGTTATATTTAAATAAAAATACACCAGGTGGCATAAGCCCTTGATAGGCATGCTAGCTGAATTTCATTTTTAATTAGGAAAGCTGACATTATACATACATCAATGGACTAAACATACAGTGAGTTACTCAGGTCTAAAGGGTATTCAAGCAATTATTCATTTGATCTGGAAGTATGACCTGCAATGCCACTGATAGGTTTTCTAGAGCTACAAATTAAAAAAAATTAATTCACACATATGGAACACCTGAGCTTTACATTATTAACTCATTCCATGTGCTAGAGATACAAAGCTAAACAAAACACAGTCCTTTCCCTCGAACACGATAGAGCCTAAGTACAAAGAAACATGCCAACTGCTTCAATGGCACAAGCTCTATGGCGGCAAAGGCGGAACTGACGAAGCCGGTGTGCATGAATCGGAGTGCGAGGCGCAGGGTGTCTGAACGGGGTCTCAACAGAAAGGGGGGAGAACATCACTGGTCAAGAGAACTGCAACAGAATGTCCTTCTGACTAGAGAGAGAAGACAAATACAGAACATGAGGTTTATTACTGAAGCAGCAAGAAAGGATTTGCATGCATACAAACTACTATCACTTATGCGGAAAGGCTGAGGCCGAGCAGGCGGGCTAGGGCAATTCAGAGGTGTGCTACGCCACAAGAGGAAAGCTGGACTTTGACTTCGAGTCGGGGGGCAATGACCAAGGCATTATTTGCAGGGATGATCCTGTGTTCATTTTTGAAAGACCTTTCTAGCAAGCAGTGTACAGGAGAGCCAGGAGGGGAAAGACAGCAGAGAGCGGGTGGACTCTTACCCCTGGGATCCAGGGGACAGAAATGAGACTGAATCGAGACAGAGGGGCCAGAGATGAGGAGCACAGCTTTCTGCTCTGAATGAGTAGATGGAAGCCATCAATGAAGTGCAGGAATTTGAGAAAATAAGCTATTTTTGGGGAGACAGGACAAATTTCTACTGAGAGCTAGAGGAGACTGGGTTAGATCCAGTGGAAATGTGCAGAAGCAGCTGGTATGTGTACCTAGAGCTCGTAAGGGAAGTCCCGGTGTTACCCACAGTTCAGGTGAGAAAAGGGAAGAGTTCAGACCCGAGGAAACACCACCCTAAAGTCTCCGAAATTTTAATAAAGCAGAATTTAATGCAGGAAAAGGGACAGCCCCAAATTTGAGAAGTATAATAAATACCCTGGAGTTTAACTCAAAATAACCAAGACTTAACTATGAATATTCCTATGATGAGTAAAAAACTAGACATTTCAGAATTAAAAAATAAGATTAAAGAGGAGGTACCATTGCTATCTAGAGCAAAGCTGTCCAGAATTATGTGACATTAAGAACAGGTATGTTAAAAGGCTGTAAGGGCAGCAAGGAAGGGGAAGTTGGTATCATGGCTGGAGACCAATGTGGGCCTTGAAATCTCAGAACATAAATAAGAGACACAGTGTCTTTCCACCCAACATGTAGCTTTCTGCTAAGGACTGGGGGGGGGGGGGAGGACAGGGAGACACATAACAAAGTTACTAAAGGTTTGAATTAAATACTGTGGGAGTGACCCAAATGCATCAGTTAGTTGGATGCTTTAAAGAGGATGTAAATTTAAGTGGGATCCTTTAAGGGAAGCAAGGACTTGCTAGGTGAAAAGGGGAGGGAGGAAAAGTACACGAAAACATCCAGGCAAGGCAGTTCTAGCTCTTCACCAATGATCTTGTCCTCTGTCCTACCAAAACCACCACCTCTCAAATCCTGGCCCTTTCGTTGCCAACACCTAAATCCCCTCCAAACCCTCATCCGCAAGCACGCTTCCCGGAATAATTTTTGATCTCATGAGGGTCAGGCCCCCACAATGCCCTCCATTGTCTTTACTTCCCTCTCCTTATCTGCCTCAGAGTACAGGGTTGCCCCCTCACCACAGTTCCCTGGAAAAACCTCAATGGTTTTGAATGCAACTCTTCTACCTCACCTGTACAGACAGGTCTGGGGGCCACCCCACCCTCAACATGCCGACTGGTTTAAGTTTATAACTACAACCACAAGTGCTTCCTTAATTCTGGTTAGCGATCCTAACTTTCCTAGTCTGTTCGAATTCTTATTTCCCTAGATATCTAAATCACCTGTTCCTGTTTCTCCTTAATCCTGTCTACTCTTGGGGGGGGGGTGTTTTATAACAAATTCAGTGAGATAAAACTCACAGTTTACAATTCACCCACATAAAAGTGTAAAATCAATGGTTTTTAGTATATTCAGAGCTGGGAAAACATCACAATCAACTTTAGGATATTTTCATCGCTTCAAAAAAAAACAAACTCTACCACCCCCATTTCTGGGCAACTGCCCCCCCAACCCCCCTACCCCAGGCAACCACATACTCCAGTTTCTGTCTCTACAGATTTGCCTATTCTGAACATTTTATATAAATGGAATCATACAATATGTGATCCTCTGTAACTGGCTTCTTTCACTTGGTCTATCTTTTCAAGACTCAGCCATCTTGTAGCATGTTTAAATGTTTCATTTTTTCAAATTACCAAGTACTATTCCATTATATGGTTTATAATGGAAACCATTTATTATATATACATATTGGGGTTTATCATGAAAAAAAATAAAGGTCGTTGGAAGATGGCTTTTTCATTCACTTACCTACATCTATCAATTTACCTGTATCCATATTACTCCTTCTGAAAACATTATGCTCCAAGGGCTAAGCCCTTTATTCAAACCCTGAACCCAAGCATGCCCTCTTACCTATGTAAGGATATCAACTTAGCAAACATCTCTTCTTTCTTGCACCAAAAACTTCCCCTCTGCTGAATTTTCCAAAAAAGATGCTTCAGTTTTTCATCCATCTTTTAGAAGTAAAAAAAACAAAAACCACCCTGCCTTACCTTGTATCTCCTTTCAACTATCACCCCATTTCACTGTTCCTCTATAAAACAAATATCCTCAAAGATGTCCAAAATCACCATACCCATTTCTTCAGCTCTCATTCTCTCCTGACCCTACATAATTGGGCTTTTGGATCCATCATCTGAGGAAACCACATTTCTAAGGTTATCCAGGAGACTTCATTCTGCTAAATCCAGGCAGCAAGCTTCAGTGTCCTTCTTTGACCGGTCAATACAACTGATAGTTGACCCCTCCCGCCTTCCTGAACTGTACTTTGCTTCCTAGCCCTAGTACTGGCTGCACCTTCCAGTATCCTCTGCTGAATAGAACAGTATAGAAGAGCAGTTAAAACCACAGGTGTTGGAGCAATGCTAGCTTTAGTTCTGGACCTATCACTTGTAGCTGCTGACTTGGCCAGGATACTTTCTCTCTTCATGCTTATGCCTCCTTATCTATAAAATGGGGAAACTGTACCTACCTCTTAGGACTGTAAGGCTCAAATGACTGATACATACACACTCTTCAGGAGAGTTCCTGGCATAGGGAACTATGCCTGCCTTAGTTCTCAGTATTGTATTCTCAAGTGCTAGGTGTTGAAGTATTCCTGGGCTCATCCCTCTATGTCTCTACATTCCCTCCTTAGGTACTCTCACAGGCTCCTGTGGCTTTGCTGATGTGTTTGTGGATGACATCTGAAATCACATCTCTAGACTTTACTCACCACGTTGTTTACTTACCATCTGCACCTAAATTTCAAAGTTAAAATATCCAACATTTTAACTTGATATCCTCTCTGCAAACCCACTCCTCCTTAACATTTGCCCATCTCAGGAATGGGCACCCCATTGATTGCTCAGGTCAAATACTCATTCTTGACTCCCTTCTCTAATATCCCATATTAAAAAGGCAACAGGGAGGCCCTATCCTCAAAATAAATTCAGTGTCCAATTCATTTCCTCCACTGTACCACCCCCAACCCAAGCGGTTAGCCTGCATCTCAACGACTGCAACAGCATCTAGTGTCTGCTTTCTACTCCTACCAATTCCTATAGTCTGTTTTCTATGTAATAGCCATAATCCTTTATAAAATATACATCGGATTAGAACTACAACATTCCCCATTGCGCTCATAACCAGGCCCTTAACAACCTTCTCTAAACTAATAGCCTGCCACTCTTTTCTTTGTTCACCCTGCTCCAGCCACACTAGCTCACTGTGGTCCCTCAAATAAACCAAGTTCATTCTCAATCCTGGCCTCCTTTTGTCTTCTACCTGAAATGTCTTCTATTTCTATGGCTCTTCCCCATCATTTCTCTCCGTATCTCCTCCTTAGATGCCCTCCTGAGCCATCCTACTTAAAATAGCACATCCCATGTGACACTCCTCCAATTCTTAAGTGTTTTCTGCTTCACTCTTCATAGGGTTATCTCCATGTGAAATTATCAGTTTATTTATTATCTAAGTCCCTACTAGAATATAAGCTCTACAAAGATAGGCTTTTGTTTTGTTCATTCCGGTATCTCTAGTATCCAGAAGGGTGCCTGGCATACAGTAGGTACTGAATAAACACATGCTGAATGTACGAATCAATGGTGGTGGCAGAGGTGACGACCAAACTCATCAAGGAGAAAATCTCTCTCAGGGTCCAAGAGCAGAGGCTCTAAGTCCAGGTTTCTCCCCCAGGGCGCGGAGTGTCTTTCCGCTGTTAACCTACAAAGATCTGAAATTTATTTTGAGAAAGGCTGCAATTTTCTTTCACAACCTCCTCTTCTCTTCCTAGTTGCAGTTCCACCTTTTTTAATCTGATCCCAAAAAATGAAGGTCACTGTGGCATTTGCATGAATCCAGAATGAAATTTTCCCACACAAGGAAAAAAATTTATCAACCACTTATCTATCCCACCAATACCCTGAAATCCCTAGGCATGCACATATATATATATATATATAATTTTAAAAAATCACTAAATGTCTTTTTTTCATTCCAGACCTTCAGAAAATGGAAATACTAGTACGACCCATACATGTCTTTCCTTTGCCTAGATTTACCATTTAGTAACATTTAGAGCATAACTATTTTGAAGACTCCCAGGCAATTCTTATAGCAGGTACCATGTTGGGAGTTGGAGAGAACAAAAGAGTAAGGAGCTAGAGTTTTCAAAGAATGAGAAAGCACATTTTAGACCGTATTATACATTAAGATTATATCAAAAACAAATAGTGCCTAGAATGTTAACGAGAGATCTTCAAGAGAAATTTCAGTTTTCAATTAATACATAATGCGGGTATACTGAGAGGTGGATCTATTTTTAGCACAGGGGTACATTATATTTTGATAAAATCCAAATACATGAAAACCAGAATTTCAAATGAAGAGAAATCAGACACAGATTATTTTAAAATGACTCCTTGGCTTTTTGGAAAATAATGCACAATAGGCTCTGTCTGGTCAATTTCCTATAGTTCATTTATAGTCACTTTTTACAATTTGCACACAAATTGCTCTTTTACTATAAGCGGCAAAGTATAACAGCTCTGACTTAGAGTTAAGAGTTGCACTATTAGAGTCAAGAAGTGTGGAATAAACAACTCACCTATCACTGAATGAGATTTCCCTAGGGAATTTTACTTTCAACGTTAGCTGGAAAAAAATCTTACCTGAAATTCTTCACAGCAACACCACTGCCTACCAAAATCAATCTAGAGCCCAGGGTGTCTGCCCCTCCACCTTCCTCAAGCCCAAAGTGATATAGGTCAGAAAGATTTAAATTTAAGAGAGACTCTTTAGGTTGGAGTTCTATAGCCTAGGAAGCACAGAGGGACATGGAGACAATGTGATAAGCAGCTTTCAAGTTTTTGTACAAGACCTTCCCCCTGTGTGTTTCATTTGAAGTACTTCACCTTCTGAGAAAATATAGTGTATTCATGCATCAATTCATATCCAAGGCAAGTACTGTTGTGGATTAATAGCTATTAGTTATCTACTGTATCCACCGAACAATGTTATATACTAAATTGAAGGTACTGTGATGAGTATGTGGGAACCATTTCTACTATGTAACACTAGTGGAATAATTACCAATGTAATATTTAGAGTACCAATTAGCTTTCAAAGAGAACACTTTATAGGACAAAGGTCAACAGCCTTTTTGGGGTACCAAATCAAACACCTAGTAGATCCATCTAGCTTTTAATTTAAAATAACCAAACATTATAGCAAAGTCCACAGTAAGAAAAAAAATATTAAAAGATGAAAGTTTTATTAAAAATCAAATATTACCATCAAAAAAACTACTTTCTAGAATTTTCTTCAGGTTTTCTTTGAATGTTATTCACACTAGATTGGTGCTCTAATGTTCTATTTAAATGTTAAAAATTACTAACTATAAAAAAATAAAATTCTAGACAGAGAAATCCAAGCTAAGTGAAATCACCAAAATCAAATTATCAATTTTAAGGTAATTATTGAATGTGATGGTAAAACTATTCATCTTCTGGGCAGTTTTAAGGATCATAACTATTGCATAAAAGCAAACACACCCATTTAAGTATACAATAATTCACAAACCAATTCTGTACACATAATTTCTTGAAGTGTCCAAATTTGGAAACATCAACTCAAATGCTTATTGAGTTCATGCAGGGATGTGTGGAAATCAAGTCTGAAGGGCATCACACCACTGTCTAGCAATTCAGCCTGAAGGCCACCAATTTGTGACTTCTGCTTTAGATCTTTGGTAACCAAAATTATCAGTAAGTTGGAAGCAATCTTAGAAATACCCAATTCTTATTTATAAATTTCACCATCATCTATAGCAATGTGACAAAACTAGAGAGAATTTGCACATTAACAATTAATGAATAAATGTATCCGACAAGAGAAAAGGCTTTAATTTTCCACAAAAGGAAGGCGTCCAAGTTAGCATAATTTTTCCTTGAAATGGTATTTTGGATATACTGGTAACACAGCAGAGATATGTAACACAAACAAACATTTTTTTGTGTATTTTTTTTATTGTCTGCAACACCAAAGTAGCCCAAATTTCACATTTACAATGAACTTTTTAATCAAAAATATGCTATACATATTAGAGATACATGTTATACAAGTTTTTGAAAAGTAAACACATACACTTAATACAGTAAAGAGAATAAACTGAATTGCTATTATCATTAATATTCCTTCTCTCCTAAATGATCAACAACTGTTACCAATAGATTTTATGAAACCACCACTGTCCTGACTAGCTATTTTGGAGTGTGAGGTACAAAGAATGGATTTCTTCAAAATCAAGTGATAATGAATTATTACTGTGTATCATATAACTTCCTATTTTCAGATTACCAGTTATTAAAATAATCAGAATTTCTACAAGATGGAGGTTTAGTTCTCTACAAATTTGGTAGTGTGCGGTATCTCAGCCCAACTTCAGAAATAGGTAGTTACCACTTCCAAACTAACACCCACACTTACACCTGATCATTCAGAAAATTCTTAAAATTCTTTAAGCCAATCCTTGCAGCACTGCATTGCCTCCTCTCCGTATAATCAGGCCTTACTACTGAATTTTGGGAGATGTGATGAATAGTTGTTTGGCCCCTGCTACTTTAAAAATATTATTGCCATGTTTCAGAAATTAAGATCCAAGATAGGTTCACCTTCCCTTGTAAGAAAATTACCTGAGTATCATTAATGGGAAGAATACAAATATCATATTATGCTATTTCAATGAAATACCACTATGACTAATGCATTTCCTCAGCAGGCCAAGTGACGGAACTTGAAAATGTGCGAACTTATGACCTGGTCTATTCTACCACGAAAATATCTGAGGACTATGTCAAGATACATTTTTTTTTCCCTAAAAAACTTGTTTCCTTTGCCAACAAATAAAACAGTTTAAAACGAATCACAGCTGAAGTAATATAATCTTAGCATTACAAAGTAGAGCTCTTGTCTAGGTATTCTAAATATTGCCTAGGACACTCCTTCCCTGTAATAAGCACCCACCATTCATGGGTGGCCTACCCTGTGGAAGGCCCCATGAGTTGTATTATATACATAAGCTCACCGAATCACAACACCTGTTGTGTCATTTTTATTCCTTTTTTTTTTGTAACAGATGAAGAACCTGGAGTTTCATATCACCTTCTAGGCTTAAAGTTTCCTGGTACAGCATAGCACTTCTTTTTATTATCATAAGAAAAAACATTAGAGCACCAAGAATAAAGTTGAAAGTATCTTAGTTCTAATATTCTATTACTTGATCAACATCAACAATATCCCAACCTAATTAGCAGTCCTTCAGTGCTGCAGTATTACATGTGATTACTGCATTTCTTTATCAGAATGATGGAACTGCGATCCCTCTTTTGGATAAATCCTCCTTTATTTGCACACACAGTAAAAAGTTTCCTTTCTCTAAAGGCCAAAATTTATAGGATATTCTTCTCAAGATTTCTAATTGAAGGAATATGAAAGGCTTTCTCGTGACTGGAACTAAACTGCATTTCTTAGTTAAAAGTACTTATTTTAACAAAAACAGTTTTCATTTTTATGTCACATTTTGATCGGTCCAGATTTGGAACAGCCTCCAATTTCTAAATTTTGCTTTGAAAGTTACAAAGATCACCAGCAGAGGTAAAGTATAAGCAGCTCTGCACTATCTATCCATCTATCGATCCACTTACTCAAGTAACAAATGTCCCTCTCTCATGGAGTTTCTATTCTAGTATGTATTTATTTGGGAGGGAGAAGGAGGGAAAGACATACAAAGAGGTATGTCAGGTAATGATAAATGCTAAGAAATGTAATTATTTTTCTAGCAGTACTTAACTTACTAAGTTTGCTTTTCAAGTTCACCAACTTTTCATCTGTGCTTTATTTTGTTTCACATGTTGGATGCGGAGTTTAAATTATGCACCTCAGTAGTGATAAGAAATAAAGGGCGGAGTCTTCAAGACCTAAATGTTAAATCAGAGGCAGGCTACTTAGTCTTCAAGGTTGTTTGAAAGTAGTGGTTATTAAACTCTTGGGGATGAAGAAAGATTTCATTCAGTGGATTTACTAACACCAGAAAAAAGCACAAATGAATGCCACTTTGTAAATAATCTCAGGTGACCTAATACCCATGAATGCTACACTAGGAAATTTCATTAAAAAGAGAATTCACAATCAGGGGTGTCAGTGTGAGGTGGAGGAAAGGGGTTGATCAGAAAATACTATCCAACTCAGATTCTGTGATTCTTATGCAACCATCTTATTATAGATATGAAAAACAAAATGCATAACAAAACTGAGATCCAAAGATTTTAAGGTTTCCTGGCTCCTAGAACAATGTTCCTTCTACTACATGATTTCCATTATGGTGCAGACCTCTTAAGCAAATTCCTCACAAACTATTTCCAGTCATTATGATGACTACCGCTACATTACTGGTGACAAATTTTAATCCCAAATCCTCTTTTACCATTACCCAGTCTGTGTACTAAAGGAAATAAAAGTCAAGTTTATTATCAGACTATGCTCAGTCTTAGAGAGGGCAGAAGACAGCATGCTATTTGGAAACAAACTGGTTTTTATTATAAATGTAGTATGTGCACAAAGTAAAAATTTCCAACAACACTGAAAGGTGTAGGTGAAAAGTAAAAGTCCTGCATCACAAACTAATGTTCCACAGTCCTACATCTCAGAGGCAACGAATGTGCTCTCTCCTTAAAAAACATCTAAGATTATGAAAGCACGTATGTGCACATACATATACCTCTGAAAAATACAATGGGCTTACAGGACTACAATGTTATAATACTAAGGATGAATTAACTACCCACTAGGGAGAATCAAGTGTTAATTATACTCGGCAAAACCACTTCAAAATACAACATTTTATTAATGTAAAAGATGGTCACCATAACAAGTATATGAAATAACCATTTATAATTCAAGCAAGCAAGGGTAAAGACCCTTAAAGATGTAAACAATATAAATCACACTTTCCTTGATCGTAAAATTGTGGGTAAAGAAAACTGAGGGGTGAGAAAGCACTGCCCCAGGCTGTGCAACTGTCACTGAGGCAATAAAGCCATTTTATTACAATGTATCAAAGATAATTTCTTTACTAGCCAACAGAGAGGGTTACCACAGCCCAGGGTTTTATAAAAATTGGTCCAGATAGGAAAAAATTCTAGGTGATCAAAGAAATGCTATCTCTTATAAAGCTGGATGTCTGGGGTTATATCAATCATGGACTCTGTACCAATTCCTTCTCACAGAGATTAATCACTTTCCTATACCAAATTAAGATGTACAAATCCACACTTTTCTTCAGGATAACAAACACAATTTCATCTCTGAGGCTGTCTCTTGGCTACTCTCGGTAAAGACCAAGTGCACATATTTAAGAGGAAGACCTTCCTCAAAGAAAAATATCAGTCTCAGAGAACATTTTACCAAAATTAGCATTGTTTAAAACACACACACACACACACACACACACACACACACACACACCCCTCTAACTGGGGTGGGGGGAAAAAAAGACTAATGATAAAAAAAATTAACTTACCAAGAAGTGAAACAGGCTGGGTTACAGGAGGGGTGGGCAGATTCGTGGGTGCAGCAGGTGGCACAGCAGAGCCATACATTTTCACACTGTCACCAGACTCGGCGTTTCCTCTAGCCCCAGACACCACTGTTGGAATGGGATTTCCAATAGATAAGTCTTTTGTAGTGTCTTCATTTATACCAGCGATAGTAGCTAAGGAATATAATTACATCAACATGTGAAGCTGAATAATTATCTCCCCAGTCAACATTCTTTTGCCATACTATAGACCCTATTACTGGTCCATTCTCCCTCTTACTCCCAACTCCAAGAGGACGAGTGAACACAAAGGAAAAACATGCTTACAGTTTGGGATGCTTATTGGTGGAGTGTGAGGAGGAGGAATGGATACTGGTGGAGTTATAGGAGGTGGGGGTCCAGGAGGAAGAAAACCTAGAATAAGAAAAATAAATGTCAACTTATGTTGCGTCACCTTATTTTGGGCTCTAAAAAAGAATGTCTTCTTGAATAAACTCAGTATACCTGGTGGTAAATGCATCGGATTAAATCCTGGGCGCAAAAATGGTGGAGGAGGAGGTGGAGGAGGAACACCAGGACCAAAACCTGGAGGGGGAATGCCCAAGGGAGGCGTGAAAGTGGGTGGCTGGAGAGCACCAACTACAGGAGGACCCGGCTGATGTGGTGGGACCTGAAAACAAAGAAAGAATAATGAAGCCACATGCAGCCGCCTTCCCAACTATATGGTAAGTAGAGATGAAGAAAAGATCTTGTTGAAAAAGCTATTTCTAAACTTGTACTTATTGTGTGAATAAATTTATCTAATAACAGATGGTAATTAGTACCTACTATAAATGACAGAATTCAAATTTTTGTTCACTACTCTATGATAGCAAATTTACTTTTTAACCTCACGAGTATCTATTGGTGATCTGACAGAATATGATATGTTAAAAAATGATCCATGGTCAGGTAAGTGTGAGAAATACAACTCTAAGAAAAGCTACCTGGCAATTTACAGTGATTAAGATCCCAGGTTCTGGGGTCAAACTGCCTGACCCCTCTTCCTTTTAACCAGCTTTGTGACCCCGAGTAAGCTATTTACAATCTCTAGACCTCGGTTTACTCATCTGTAAAATGAAAAAGTGCCAACCTCACATAATTATGGGGATTAAAGTAGTAATACACGTTAAGTTCTAAGGCCTGTCATTTAATACACACCCAACAAATGTTAGCTATTATTTAAAAAAAAATAAGTATGATCAATTTTAACGGATTAGTCAGGTTTCTTTAAATGAGTGGTGATATACACTGAACCTTATTTAGAACCCGTGCTGAATGGGCATGTCCAAAAGATCAACTAAAGAGATTGCCAATTTAGGAAATCCATTTATAAAATATCACAGCTAAATACATGCAAGGCTAGGTGACACTTTTGTGATAGCTCAGATTTATCTGATTCAGATTTAATGTGAGAAATTGAAAAAGGTACAGGAAACATGCTGAGTATTTAACATACATTATCGCATTTAATCCTCAAAACAACTCTGACCTAGGAAGAACACCAGAGCCAAAGCCAAGAAAGGGAATTTGCACATTTACAGATAGGAAATTAAAGCTTAGATCAGGTGACTTGCCCAAAGTCATGTTGTAAAGAATAAACAACAGAGCTGGGATTCAAACTATGTTCTGTTAGAATCCAGATTCTCTCCTCTGAAGTAATGCACTGACCAGATAGCAGACGTTTAAGAATATACCTTCGTGTTAAGTGGCACTCAATTTATTAAATGGCTCATCCATTAAAAAAGTTCATGATAGCACCACACAAACTGAAAATGAAGAAACCCTCTTTACCTCAAAACAGCTGCTTGTTGGGATATATATTTTAAGTTCCCTCAGAACATAAAGTCCCCAAAGAACAAAGATCCAATAAAAGAAAACGAGAGGAAGCCGAATATAAAATGCTATCAGGTTTGCATCTCAAGTCTGAAACATTATAAAGACACTGAAAAATCTAGACAGATGTAAGGCTATATGAATTTAATTTGATTTTTACTGATGTTTATGAAAATATGTGTTGGAATTTATAAAAATTAGGTTCGACATACCAAAATATTAACAATTAATATGCACATTTATGTATTCATGTCTTTGAACATTAATCTAGACATACATCTAAATAAATAAGATTTAGAAAGGTTTTTCTTTCACACACAAGTTTAAATAGTGCCCCCAATATTCTTACCTGTGGAGGTGGCACTGTTATAGGTGCAGGGACAGGAATAGGAGGGACAGGCACTGGTAAAGGTTTAGGTATGGGTGATACTGGTTCTGTATGTGAGGTGTCAGCCCCTCCATTTTGAGCAACTTCATTTTCATGCTTCTTGGGGATTCCCTTCCAATCTATGAGAGTTAAAGAAATTTAACAACACAAGTCTACCATTTTCAGTTTGTAACTTTAAATCTAGAAATTATTTTAAAAATGCTGATTATATTAAAAAACTCAGCAGTATGATTATTAAAGAAATGCCTGTGCTAATCTTGTAAGTATTAATTAGGTGAACGAACAACAATAACAAACATGCAAGAGAATGCCTATTGTGTCCCAGGCACAATTCTAAGTGTTTTCTATATATGTATTAATTCAGTGAATTCTCATAACCATCTGTAAGTAGGTCCCATTATTATTCCCATTTTATAAATGAGGAAAACAATTTGGAAATTAAGGAAAACAAGGTCACATACCAATAAGTGGCAGAGACGGGACTCAACATACACACCTCCGGCTCTAGGGTCTATGTTCTTGTCTGGATTAAAAATCCCAGGAGGGAGAAGCAAGATTCTTTTTACTCTGACCAGAATGCCTGGCACACGGTAGAGCCCTGATACGTATTTGCCTGAACAAAAACCCAGCTCTACCCTTAAGTGAAGGCATCACGGACTATGGGGAAAGAGGTCAAGGTATGGGAATGGCCCAGCACCATTTCACTTCTTTTTGGCTCTCAAACCAACTCTGCTTGCTTGAAACTCCTTTAATCACTTACTTCTATTTTGCCATACCACCCTGCAGTCCTCCTTGTCCAGCTATCTATCAATCTCCAGGTCATGCCCGCACCTGCTGCTCTTTTCCCCACTGTAATCCTACTGTCAATGTGCCATTTTTAATATTCATGGCACAGGTAACTTCCTCGTCTTACATGTTTACTTTTGACTGCTTCTCTGGGCATTTAAATGCTTTCAAAGAAATTATTATCATGCACTGGTTTAAAACGCAATACTAGTAAGGTCAGTTTAAGACTCATTTGATCCATTAGGTTTTCGCAGTGAAAAATTCTACTTACAATCTACTTACACTGTAATTACTGATAAACCCCACAATCAGCATTCTTTCAGTTATGTCTGAATCTGTCTCACTAAAAAGTTGCCTTAAGGGCAAAGACCACATCTGTCTTATTTAGCATTGTTTCCTCAGTTTATAATGAAGAGATTGGCACATAGTGGGTACTTGAAAAATCTCAAAAATCACTTCCTACTGCGAAGAAACATTTTTCATACGTACAATCAAGAAAACAGATGAATTTTAGATGAAATTAAATACTGCTTTACCTGGATTAAGTGTATCACTGTCCAACATTCCTCCTTCACAAAAACTCTCCAGTTCTTCAGGCTTGACTTTGTCCCATGGAATATAAGTAACACCCAGTTCTACATCCCAATACTGCTTATAATCTGCCTTTATTCCTTTGTTTAAAGCCCAGGCAATCTATATCACCATTAATCAAAATATAAAAAGAAAGGAAGGGAGAAGAATGTCAGTTTTGAGAGTTAACTGTTTCTCGAATTTCTAATCACTCAAACTTGGAGGCAAGAGGGGAGCGATCTGGCCTTGCTATCCCCGGATTTCACTTTGATGCCAGGAAACTGGTTAACCTTTTCTCCCACTTTGTGCCAATCTAACTGGCATTAATTCCTTATCCATTCCTCCAACCCCTTACTTCTCAATTTAGCCAACATAAAACTTAGAGAAAAGGAAAATATTTATCAGGGAAAGGCTGAACAGTCCAGCATACTGGGGACCACTTTCCAAAGTCTTGGACACCTTGGAATTATTCAACATTAGACAAAATCCTCTTGCAGTGCAATCAAAGGGTAAAGTGTTACGACACTGAGAAAATGCTGACTCTAGCCCCTTATGGGAAGAATACCCATGTATCTACATCTTTTTCTCTATCTCTGTTAAGTATTTTTAATAGTTTATTCTAAGAATGAGATGGCAAACTTAAATAATGTGCAAAATCAAGGGGCACGTGGCTGGCTCAGTTGGAAGAGCATGTGATTCTTGATCTCGGGGTCGTAAGTCTGAGCCCCACACTGGGTGCAGAAATTACTTAAATAAAACTTAAAAAAAATTTTTTTTTAATGTGTAAGATCAAAAAAATCTTGAATGACAAAATCTTTTACTAAACATGATATTTAAAGCACCAATTATACCTTGATGAACCTATCTACATTTTTTGTTAAAAAATGAAATTCTACATGAAGCTAGCATTTAAAATTTTATGTTAATGTTTAGGAGATAACCTTTTTAAAAAAGATATATACGAAATACCTCAGTGTCCAAATTTAGTTTTTAAAGAGCCAAGTAATATTATGTGTTAAATTTTTTAAAAAATGAATTACAAGGTATAAAACTGTACCTTTATGGATTTCTGGTTCACTTTATAGTTTCCTCGGCTCAGTTTCTGCAGGGCACGATAAGCATCTTGCCTATGAACCATAACAATATAGGCACAACCTCTGGGAGGAATCATCTGCTCCAAAACATTTTAATAAAAATATAATCAAATCAAAGAGCAACAAAATAAAATAAATAATAACCAATTCCAACGATCCCAACTCCCCTGCCCCCTACCCATCCCACCAAGCCAGGTTCTATAATCGGGGATTAAGATATCATAAACTGGCAATTCAAGTTTGGTTTCAATTGCCAGTTTTTAATAAACCTACAGTTCTCCAAGCTTTGTTAATATAGATTTTTTTTTAGAAAAGGGTTTCACATTAGACTTGGTTATCTATGAAATGTGGTTAAATGCAGAAAGTGCTAAACATGGACTCAACCCCTACACTAGCCACATCTTCTACAAAGCTGGGCAAATTTTAACTTGGGTCTCTAGTCCTTAATTTCATAAAATGACATTAATCACACCTGTCCACTGTCATTACATAATTTAATAAACACTCACATTAATTGATTCAATTGGACCAAACTCTTCTAAAAGACTGGCAACATCCTGTTGAGTAGTCCTTTTGTCCAGCTGTCCCACCCAGAGTGTAGTACTACAAACTTAAAATAAAATTAAAATGATAGAAATATACACATTTGATAATGAGCAGCACTGTACTTTTCTACAATTAAAAAGAAAATCATTATAGAAAAAATGCACAGGTCATATGATAACGTAAGGTTAAGTAGCAAATCCCATATACACCTAAAAAATTCTAGAAAATTGTGGTAATACTTCCGGAAATGGAACGATAGTGAACAACATAAGAGTTGAAAAAATCTGGCCCTTTTGTGGTCAGATCTAAACTGGGGCCAGAGATGCAATAACCTGCCCAAGGCCACCCTTGGCAAGTGAGCAGCAGAAGACCCGATCCCAACTCTCTCGATCAAAAACCAGTCCAGCGTTTTTGTCCACTAATACAGCTGTCCCTCTCCAACTGCTGAGTGTTACGGACAGTTTTTCTCTTATTTGTGTCCTAGGTAATAAGTCTCCCAGAATCAGAAGCGCTACATATGCCCTACTTGTATTATAAATTAAAATTTTAATAGTATCTACAAACTTGTATCATGAATGAATGGGTCTAGCACACCTTATTAAACATATTATATTCTAAATACATGATGAGATTCAGGAGATAATGCAAGCTAATAGATATTGTAAACTGTAAATCTTTAAAACAGTTAATCTGGAAAAAAAATAAAACCTTTCCATGTATAGGAGAGCTAGTTAATTGCTTTCCATTTCATACATTAAATTCAAGACACGCTGTCACTTTATTCCTCATCACTATTAACTAGGTTCACTCCTTTTTGCGGCTTTACAGCTAGCTTAACATATCAAAGCAAACTCAAGGGTTGTATGCCAAAGCACAAACAAACAAGAGACAATAAAGCAGTATTTTGCTAACAGTTGTAAAACATTTTATACCCAGAACACAGAAAAAAATAATTCAAGAAGTCTGAACATAAGGTTAATTTACCACTCGCAGTTTCTGGTTTGATTTGAGGAAGGCCTTTTTGTCGGCGTTCTCTTTCTTTTTCTCGATCTCGCCTTTCTTGGGACCGAGATCTAGGAGAATGTCGGCGTCTATCTCTGGACCGAGATCGAGAACGTCGATGACGGGACCTTCGAGATCTAGAGCCAGATCGAGATCGCCTTCTTTTTGGTGACCTAACATTTTCACAAGGGGAAGAATGGATAGAACAGAGAAAAAACTGAAAATGTAAGCGGGTATTAATCTGAAAAAGAAAAAATATAACTAGGTAGTTTAATGACAGGACATGTAATAATTCAATAGCAGGGAATTCATTTAAAAATCTTAATATGTTGCAAGTTAGAAAGCATGCACATATTCTAAATGAGATAAATAAGGTTGTTAAGCTTATAAAAGTATCTCTCATCTTTGATAACTCGGTACTATACTCAATTATGTACTCAGGAGTGTAAGAAGCTGTCGCCATTGAGATAGCCTGCTACTACTGGTATCTTCTCAGTTAACTTCTTTTCTGCAGCAATTAAAAATGTTATCTGATTATAGTTTTACTTGTTATCTTTCTACTTTTGTTGGCTGATAAACTTGTAAAGGAACTGTGAATACATAATTCCTATCATTCTATGCATATATGCATGCAGGCATTGAAGCAACTCAAGGGGAAAAGCATGGGTTAAGATGACTGACCTTAGTTTTTTAAATTACTACTTCTGCTCCCACTCTACATGTACAGACATACAAATATACTAAATGCTATTTTATTAATACTGCATATCTAAAAATAATCCAGTTTGATTTTAATCTGTCTCCTAAAACATACAGGATTGGAAAAACATTTTCTATCAATTACCTGGATGCTGACCTAGATCTTGACTTTCTGTTATCAGACAAATGCCGCTTAACCTCTTGAATACAAGGTTGTTCTACTTCCATTTCCTTTAAAAATCAATAAAAAACAAAAACAACCACCCATCATTAAATGAGAGAACTTGAAATTATAAAGGCAAGATGACAAAATCTAAAAAATGCTAAATTACAAATCTCTTGCCTTGAAAGTTTTATTCTGGTTACTTGACACCACATTACGAGTTTAATAATGACTGTCCATCAGTGAAAAGAAAAAAATTTTATGTGGTCTACAAGATTAGAGGAAACACTTCTCTACTTCTGGAAATTCGTATTAAGTTACATACGATTTTATTAAACCATTGATTACAGTGGTAAACTAGACATTAGTTAAGCATTCTATACTCTATCTCAATCCTCACAGAATCCTATGGAAATTGGTGTTATTACTACGTCCACTTTCCAGATGAAAAGCTGTAGACACATAAAGGGTGAATATGTGCCCAACAAATAGTCTTTCTTCACATTCAAAAATGAAGATAACAAGCAAACAGGCAGGAATCTGCACATAAGTCAAAGCAACCAAAAAGATAACCAATCTGAGAATAAAGTTTTACCTGATGTGCCTTCTGTGTAAGTGGTTCATTCTGTGCCTGAAAAGAAGCTTGGAAAGGCTGCTGGACGGGTGGAGTTGGAGGAATCACAGACTGAGCCATGGGAGGAAATGGAGGTGTAGGAAGAAGGCCAAATCCTGGCATCTGTCCATTAGGAGGAAGTGGAACCTTTTGTTTTTAAAGAAAGCATGTTAGTAGATTTTAAGTAACAGCTACCAAAATAATTCAGAAAGCCCTTAGTTACTTGATATAAAACTAAAATATCTTCAACAAATTTCGATCACAGAAAAACTGTGTATTGACACACAACGATTAACAATTTCCACAGGTATAATGCTTATCTGAAGAACTGTTACATATCCAAGTATATAGGTTAAAAATTCTAGAACTCATTTTAAAAATTATATATACATAGGCTTGACCTTATATATTTAAAGACATAATTTCATTTATATGAGGAACAATGTGACAGAATAAACTTAAAAGTCAGAGAGGTA
The DNA here is from genome assembly GCF_024610735.1 of Ursus americanus. Taxonomy (NCBI): domain Eukaryota; kingdom Metazoa; phylum Chordata; class Mammalia; order Carnivora; family Ursidae; genus Ursus; species Ursus americanus. The sequence goes on from NC_142130.1 coordinate 86,834,387, forward strand.
CTGTACTGAAAACTGTCTCCCTTCAACTTCAAAGGCAATTAAACCTTTTGGAAGGGAGAGTGACTATAGCACTGACGTATAGGTTCACTTTTTAAAAATTTACTCCAAGGGGAATTTCAACTAATATCCCTACTTTTAGGGTTTAAATATCATAATAATAATGAGAGTAAACCACAATGTAACCTATTTCTGCATGTGCCAATCCAATACCAACAATATTAAAAACATAATCATAGGGACGCCTGGGTGGCTTAGTTGCTTAAGTAACTGCCTATGGCTCAGGCCAGGATCCCAGGGTTCTGGGATCAAGCTCCACATCAGGCTTCCTGCTCAGCAGGGAGCCTGCTTCTCCTTCTCCCTATCCCTCCCCTCGTGCTCTTTCATTTTCTCAAATAAATTAAATCTTTAAAAAAAAAAAGTGTAATTATAACATCACAAAGAAGTATTCCTTCTAATTTATTTATAAAATTTCAGTAACTGTTAAACATTTGGAAATAAGTCCACAGGTTTTCTTCATATTTTAAACAAGCTTATAAAATACTTCTCTAACTTCATTCATCAATAAATCACTAAAATCACAGTATCAATTTCATATTAGCAACTTACAGAATGGATCAAAGATGATACACGTAAGAACATGAACATACTCTAAAGAGATTTCTTAGAACCCTTTCTAAACCAAGAATATGAAGTAGTTCTTTCCCAAAGCTGGTTATAAAACAGAAACTATACAATTAAAAAAAAACAGGAAACCAGATTCTTTAGATTTGGCTTTAGCATTAGATCCCTACCTCTGTAATTTAGCTGTGCAGTCAAATTTAGGAAACTCTGAATAAAGGATTTGCTAAAATAAACCCAATAAACAAATCCCTACTAACTTCTTGCAATTTTCCAGAGTACTATGTTCCTTTCACTGCAGATTTCAAACTATACTCTGAATTCTGAGAGCTAAAAACCCTCTAAAACATCTCAACAACATTTACCCCAATAAAGCTCCTCACAAGGGAAAGAGATGCACCATTAAGCAGGCCAGGTCCCTGAAACAGAACTATAATCTCTCTCTAAACGATTGTAAAAAAAATACTTATTATTAAATTATAAGCATGTAATATTTAGTATGCTTGTTTTAATTAAAGCTTTTTAAAAAAACAAGTCAATTATATGCTCAACAGCTTTGACTGCAGCTGCAGTACTACTTAGCCAAACACACAGCTAAATAAGAGTGGTCTGTGAAGTGCAATCCATATGCTCTAATGAATAGATCTTCACATTTTAAAACTCAGCGGCAAGAAAAATGTGTATACCTGATGGTGCACTGGATCCTGCTGTATTGTCATCATTCGAGGCTGAAACTGATCCATATTTTGATGTTGTGTATATGCTGGCTGCTGCATGCCATCTCCAGGAAACCCACTAAAAAAAGATGAGCAATCTTCATTTTATCCATTCAAAAACACGTAAGATTCTAAACCACATTTATACTACAAAGACATTAAGAATGTTGTTCAGGAGTCATTATTAACATCTTACTGAATCATGTACTTGCCTACACCAATTGACACATTCAGCATTATTCCCAACATAAAAGCCATTTTTAACTGTAAATCTGACAGGATCCCCTCCCCATTCAAAAGACAACCCAAAATACCATAATTTTAAAAAATAATGATTATGAAAAATGATTTTGTTACTTTAAAGTTATAGCTGACCCTTGAACAACATGGGTTTCAACTGTGTGAGTCCCACTCACAGTTTTTTGGCTACAGTGTAATACAGTAAACATATTTTCTCTTCCTTGTGATTTTAACATTGTTCTTTCTCTAGCTTACTTTTATTTGAAGAACAGTTTGCAATACATAGAACATACAAACTAGGTGTACAGGTTTGGCTTCCGGTGAAGAGTAGGCTATGTAAGTTTTGGGGGAGGCGAGTTATAATGCAGATTTTGGACTCTGGGCAGGTTGGCAACCCTACCTCATCACCACGCTGTGCCAAGGGTCAACTGTACTTGTCTTATCCCTTATAATGATTCCCAACTCTGTATCCACCGAGGAGCATAGAAAGAAACTTACAAGGGTGCCTGCGGAGGGGAAGCAGCAGGTGCGGTGGTGGGTGCAGTGGCGGAGGGCGCTGGAGGCGCAACAGCCACAGCAGGTGCGGTGGCGGTGGCAGCAGCAGCAGCATCTTCCTTCTTTGATTCTTCCACAGCTTCTGGCTCATCATCATAATCAAATCTATCAAGTAGCTTCTGGAATAGTTACGTCAATATCCCATTTCAAAATTGGGATTGGGAAACACTACACAAAAGTCTTGATAAAAACAACAGATGCTTCCTATCATCTATGATCCCAACACAGTCATGTACCATCTCACGTTCCCACTCGCCCCTTAGGACCTTGGTTCACAGACAAACCACTACTACACAAATGCCATCTGAAAAAGAATTTTTTACTCTGCTTTTCTTCACCAACTATAAATGCAGTGTTTTCTTTGATTATTTTCTATATGCTTATTTTATAGTTAATTTAGCAATATAAATATTAAAATACTCTCTTTAACACACTAAAAACTTCTGGAACTTTGCACATATGAAAATGGGTGTACATTTTCAGTTAACTGTAAAATGTACCAAGACTCATCCAATCACTATAAATGCCTGAAGAAAAATGTCTGTATGCTTCTTGCACAAAAACATACTAATATGACAAAAAAGAGAATGGTATAGACAGGGCTATGAAGAACTTACTACGTGGGCACTAGTTTCTTCCTTAAAACTTCACAGCTCATGCCAGATTATCAGAAACAAGGAAGGAAGGAAGGAACCTCAACACGTCACAAGATCACATGTTTAGAAGAGCCATTTTTAAAACTAAGATGACATCTGTTCAGAAAGGATGGAAGGTAACACCACAAACACCTACTACGACGACTACTACTACTACTACTACTACTACTACTACTACTACTACTATATACTCTGTTTAAGTATCTACATATGATACTTCATCACAAGAAGCCTACAATGTAGACATAGTTTAGATAGAGTTTCTTCTTTTTACAGACAAGGAATCTAAGGCCCAGGTGATGAAGAAACATTACTAAGACTGCACAGCCAGCAAATGACAGAACTGGGATGCGGACACTGTTCTTTTTTTCAAATCTCTCAGTCTGGCATTCAACAAGCAGTTTTTTCCCTCAAGCTGTATCCATTCTGGTAATGGATTTTCAACTTCAAATTCCTAAACTTGTGTTGTTTTGTGGTAGTTCTGCCTAGAAATTCTGGTTCTACTTTACTGGGCAATGAAAAAAAAATTTTTTTTAAAGATTTTATTTATTTATTTGACAGAGAGACAGTCAGTGAGAGAGGGAACACAGCAGGGGGAGTGGGAGAGGAAGAAGCAGGCTCCCAGTGGAGGAGCCTGATGTGGGGCTCGATCCCTGAACGCTGGGATCACGCCCTGAGCCGAAGGCAGACGCTTAACGACTGCGCCACCCAGGCGCCCCTGGACAATGAGATTTCTAAATTAGGAAGGGAAATCCCCTTCTTAGACAACACCGTTTCTTTCTTTGTAATTCTAGGCCATGTCATTAAAAGTTCTTGTAGTAACTAAGCGCTCTAATTATGACCCAGACACCTTGTTGTCTTCCACACATTAGCATATCTAACCCTCACAGCAACAGTAAAGCCTAGGCACTGCCATCACTATTTTACAGTGCTGCACACTGAATATTTAAGTGACTCAGCATCAAGACAGAGTCAGAGATGGGAGTCAAAATTAACACTCAGTCTAGACTGCCTACAAAAACAAAACGTCTTGTTTTTGCTGTTTTTTCACCTATAGATATGTTGTTTAAAGTTTTAAGTTTTATACCTATTGCTTTGGAAAATGATTTGAAGAAATTAAAAAATTAAACTGAGATCCCAAAAGACATTTTTGTTGGTTTTCAGGAAACTGAAGATCTATGAAGCAGCTGAAATGAACTGTTCCCAGTCAAGCTATTCTAGCTTAAAACAGACCTTTTAGTCAAAGGAAAAGCACAGAATTTCCTTTTCTAAACTTCATGTAACTGACAAACAATGACCAACCAACCCACTTGAGGTAAAACACTAGAGGAAATACAATTCAAATTAACAACAACAACAACAACAACAACAACAAGGGATTCCATTAGCATTACTGTTACTCAACATTTTTTGAAGTCTTAGCCACCAGTACAATAAGAAAAAGAAACAGGTATAGATATTGAAGAGGAAAAGTCAACTGTAGTAGCTACCCAGAAATCTGAGAGAACCAATTAGAAAACTATGTTTAGTATCATGACCATTTAAAAGATAAACAGGGAATATGACTATCTTAGGAATAAATGATGTAATAAATGTACGAGACTTGTATGAAAAGGAATTTTATTTTAATAAATAGAGAACCTGTGTAAAGTTCTTGGTACTTCTTAAATTAACCTATAAATTCTAAAATTTATGCTAAAAGTTCATCTTGAAAAGTACCCTGTGATGGTTAATTGTATCAATTTGGCTAGGTTACAGTACCCAGTTGTTTGGTCAAATATTCACCTAGATGTTTCTGTGAAGGTCTTTTAAAAAATGTGATTAATGTTTAAATTAATAGAATTTGAATAAAGAAATCCCTCCATAATATGGGTGGGCCTCAACCACTCAGCCAAGGCCTCAAGAGTTAAGAACTTAGGTTTCCCGAAGAAGGAATTCTCAAGACAGCAACATAGAAACTTTGCCCTGTAGAATTCAGATTCAGAACTGCAACATTAACTCTTACCTAAATTTCCAGCCTGCCTTCTGCCCTACAAATTTCAAATTTGCCAGCCTCCACAACTCTGTCAATTTTAATTCCTTAAAAAAAAAAAAAATCAACCCATCTCTCCCTCTCCCCTTTCCGTCTGTGCACATGTAATACTTGGAAATGAAATACGGGATATAGTACGTAAGCTGCAAGTATTTAAATTGTTATGATGCAGAAAGAATTATATTAGTGGGACACAACAGAGTCCAAATGTCCACAAACAGACACAGAAAAAATGAGAATTCAGAATCCAATGTATGACAAAAATAGGGAGAATTGGCTATTTCCAAAAAGTTCAAGATTCAACTATCCTGAACCATATTCTAAAACAGGTTCCAGATGGAATGAAGAGACAAACATAAAAAACAAAAATATAAAACTACCAAAAAAAAATATAAAATTAAGGAAATATATACGCAGGGAGAGTTTTCCTCAACTCTGAAGGAACATACACAAAATCTGTTCCAAGCAGATAATTGCTTCCCTTTTTACTTTAGAACTTCCTGTACTGTGTTTTCCCCCCCCATAAGCATGTACCCCTTTCCGACTCAAAATTTTATCCAAACTTCTTTTAATCAGTTGTTCATAAATCACTAAGATATAATGACTATTATTTACCAAATGGATTCCTAATTTGGACTACCAGCAATAAAATTTTATCTTAAAATTAAAATCTGGAAAGAAAAAAAACATTTTAGAGACGATTAAACAAAAAATTTCACTTAGTTCTAGGGTTTTCAAACTTTTGTATTTTTGGCAATGAGACCAATAAAATAAAATTGTATATAGTCATAAACCCAATAAATAAACAAGACATAAAACAGGTAAGACAGAGTTGTCTGGGTTAACATTTCTACAGGAAGCTCTGCAAATCCAGCATACATATATCCTAAATTGCAGCTCCTTAAACATGCCTACAACAGAGCAGTTGGAAGACACTGAACCAACAAAACCCTCAAGTTATACATATGGTAACTAAGTTCTAAGAGCAAAAAGTAAAAGGTAACTTAAAAGTCTATCAATAGGGGAATGGCTAAACTGTGATATGTATTTGTAATGGACTATTACTCATAATAAGCACTCAGTAAAAATGTAGATCTAAATCTACTAATCTTAACAATGACAACAGACAAGAGGATTAAGATCAAAACAAGCAAGTTAAAAACCCTGTGTATATATATATTTACATATTATGTATAATACACATACATTATGTATTATAATATACATACATTTTAAGACCAAATAAAAAACTATATCCACAGGAAATGAGTTCAGAAGAATATACAGCAAAAATTTACAGTAGTTATCTCCAAGTATGGAGGTTAATGGTGAAAGTTCTGTTTACTTTTCTACTTCCTATTTACTGAAAATTTTTGCAGTGAGTATATATTACACACTTATAACCAGGAAAAATAACCAATGTTTTGTTATCAAGGGGGAAAATCCCTTAAACTAAAAAACAACAAAATGAACAATCCAGAGAGAAAGTAAGGAAGTAACTTCCATATCCCAACTTGAGTGGTAGAAACAGTTAAGGTGGGTTATGTAAGAGAAGCCTACCTTGTCAAATGCAGTTTTTTGCTCAGGCGGGGGGAAAGCAGCTTTTTGTTCCGGTGGCTGTGCAGGAGCTGTCTTTAACTGAGCTGTGATAGCCTGGACCTGAGCCATCACAGCATTGTCAATGGCCGGAGACTGTGGTTTTGGAGGCTGTTGAAAAGTCTGAAGGATCTGCTGAAGCTTAAAGAATGGGAAAACTGATAAACCATATAACAAAGTATAACCATAGTATCAAAGATTGATTTACTGGAAAAAAAAAAAATCTTAAAGGTGACTCAAAATAGCATAGACACAAAGTAAACTGGAAAAAGAATACACCTTTTAGTAAAGGTTAAGTCTGTTATAAATACCAGGGATACAATGTGTGTCATTTAAGGTTAAATATGTATGCTGATACCCCACTGGGCAGAAAATGACAGTCAAAAAGAGAAAATAAACTGAACTGTGAACAAGGTAAAGAAATGTTTTCTAGAAAAATGTAAAAATCATCTCCAATCCAAATAATTTTGAAGTTAATCCAAAATGCTAGAATCATGAGCAACAATACCAACCAGCCAGCAGTTCTGAAGTTCTCTTCACAGGGGTATTGCTATTGCTCAGTGTATGGCTCCCTTATTTCTTACCTTTCCCACATTTCCCCTGTTATCCCTATGCCATTACCTGCCTAGTAAAGGCTTTTCTAGGTGAAAAGTAGAAATATTTCTTCCCTTGAATGTGCCCATTAGTTAGGAATGGAAAATAAAAACTGACAATAGTACCTAACTGCAAGGAATTTAATATTGAGATAGGTTGTTTACCTGTTGCCCTTGAGTTGTCTGAAACAGCTGGGCCACAGCAGCAAAAGCATCAGAGCTGGGCAACTGTGGTACAGTTGGTACAGAGTTTGTAGTGGCTTGGGGCGGTTCAGAAGAAACTTTAACTGGAGGTGGAGGTGAACCTAAAAAAGAAAAGGTCATTAAGACCTACAAAAACTTTAATCTTCACATTTTCCGTTTTATTTTTTACTAAAATAACATTCCATTAACATACAGGAAAAATAAAGATCATGGTACTAGAATCTGTACTATAGCAAATACATGAAAGAGCATATTTTTATTAGAAATAAGAATTGTGAAAAGAAAACCATACCTTCCAAGGTGTAAATTCAAATGTCTTTCTTATTGAAAAATTCCACCAATATAAACAGACTCCAAACTTCTCATATACAAAAGTTATACCATTTTCTAAGTTCAAAGATATACTTGGCCATACCTTCATTATTAGTAACACTTTCTGCTACTGGGGCAGCATTACTGGTTCCTGCAGCCATGTCCAAAAGAGGTTGAATAATTTCAATTTTGAATACTCCATTTTTTTGCCAAAGGTTCAGCACACGAACTATTTTACTCTGTTATATGTAACAAAACATGAATATGCAATAAATATTAGCATAAATAATGTCTTACACCTCTAACTAAAAAAGAAATAAATCTCTAAGCTAATATTTCCATCCTAAGTCTGTTTCATAAACAGAAAAAAATTTTTATCTTTAAAATTACAACTTGGTTAAAACTACTCTAATCAGCCTTTCTTCAGTAGTATAAACTAGAGTAAAAAACAAAGAAGGGGGAAATAAGGGGGAAGGAACAGAAAATAAATATAACGTAGCTAATCAAAACAAATATAATAAACAATGTATTTCAAGTGTTCATTGTATTTTATTTGTGATTACAAAGAAATACCATCACTGACAAAAAAAAGTAATTATCTTAGAAAAGTAAATGAAGTGAAGAATTTCTTCAGGATGATTTTAACAGTTAAAATACTTAAGAAACTGGTCTGTAACTGATAGGTAAGTCATTTCATGGCCCAGTAAATATGATGAAGGAGATCCAGAAAAGATGTTATTCATGGGAATAATGCTATGTCCTACTCAAGAAATGATCTTTTCTCTTGTGTATTTTTCCCACAAGAACCACTCCTCCAAGAAATACATTGTTTGCTGTAAATTTCTTCATTCTTCTGAGTAGATTTAGCAGTGCATTTCTCCCACCTACTGGAGTCCAGTTATTATGTCTGTAATGTTCTTCTACTTTTTTATAGTACATAGTAAAATCAGCTATAAATATGAGGAATTAAATACTGTAGTCTGATTGCTAATGAATACCATCTATGCTCCAGCCTCTCCAAATGCTGGAGAAAGGCATCAATTACTGGTCCCTTCCTTCTGGAATAACCAACAATATGAGATGAGTACTGCGCCTTTTTCTATGGCAGAATTTATCACTCACCTACAAGTAAATCTTTCCAACTCCTTTTTCAACAGTACAACATTCCAGAAGAATTTCACAAGAAAATACATAAACATGAGATGGCCACAACAGAAAACACTGGGTTTTGTTTCAAATTCACAGAGATCACCCTATAATTCTCTTTCAAATATATGATATACATTTAAAATAGATTTAAATAAATATAGAAATACAAGTTTTAATTTAAAAATTATTAGCTATACCTTATCTTCAGATGGACAAAGATATAAATATTGGAATGTGGCAGTTATGTTTTTAGAGAATCTTGGCCCAAAAACATCTTTATCAGTTCCAAACTGATGACGAGACTGTCGCACAATTGAGTCGATTACATATAATCCCGGAACCTTATACTCCGGTTTACACTACAAAGATCAAGATGCAAAGTTAATACAAGAAAAGCAAAATCACAATTTGACACCCATTAATTTCCCTTTTACAAAACTCTGTATATCCAGTGACTGTTTCTATTTAGAAATTGCTTGAATGTTTAGCTCTCTTATTGGCTAGGCTGTCAAATTTCCCACAGGTCTGTACCAAACTACCAATTCTCTTGATACTTCAGATCCCCAATATTTTACTTTTCCTCTGATCCCTCTACCTCCCCACAATTTCCCAGAATCAACATTACTTTACCAATCCCTAAGCCACTTCCACACAAATCCACTTATTATGATACTCTCTACTTCAATTCATTCTGCTTAAAAAAATAATTTCTACCTTTTAAAGTTATCAAAAAGATAATTTTAACAACATCAATTTTAATTCTACTGAAGTACCAGAAAAAAGAAAAACTTAACAGAGAGATCACATTTTTGGCCTACCAAATTAACAAAAAGAAAAGAGAAACAGACACCTATATATATTTCTGATGGTACAACCTTTATGGATGATGATTTAGCAATAAAAGCAAAGCCTTATTTGATCCAACAATCCTACATCTAGAAATTTGTCATAAGGAAAACCATTAAGACGCATCTAATTTTTTCCTTAAGGCCAGCCACTGAAGCGAAAATGTCCAAAAGGAATTAGATGAGTAAACTGTGGAAACAATCATGCAATGGAATACTTTTTGCAGACGTTTTATGATAAATTCAGAGGGAAAAACAGGTTATCAATGTCACCAGTTTTTCTTTTATGAATGTATGTGTACATAATTAAAAAAATGAGCAGATCCAAATATAAATATCATAGTAATTTGGGGCGGTGGCATGTAGGTAATTTTAATTTTTTTCCATTTTACTTATTTGTACTTTGATTTGCTACTATAACAACTTCTACTGATCATTTTTTTGGTCTGTTGGGACTCTAACTCCTCTCTCTCAGCTAGTATTCAAAGGCCATGGATCAAGGACAATGCCACCACACACATTTGTTGGTATGTACTACAAGGCACAGCTCCAGGTTGGGGGAGAAGACAGAGATGTCTACATCTCTGTTCTCAGTCCTCTGGTGAGACAGATGTGTGCTAATCACATGGTTATAAAACCAGATACAACTGTAAAACTGAAAAATGATTTAATTGTGATAGGAGCAGGGAAAAGCCGGAAAAACCTTACAAAGTTATTTCACTTGAAATACTGCAAGTTAAATATCAACAAAGTAGACAGGACAAATGGCAGAGGAGGCACATCAGACTCAGGGAAGAGTCATGCTGAGTACATGGGAAACTTGTTGAGTACCTACCTCATACTAAGTGCTCAATCAAAATTGCTATACATTCTTGTTTTGTTAAAAAAAAAAAAAACAAGCTCAATCAATTAACCAGAACACCTAGTGACAACTTTTTTTGTAGAGTGGCTTTAGAAGCAAGCATCCAAGTTACAATTTACAAAGTAAATTATAAATACCGATCATAACTAAAATGAGGTAATAATGAAACGGATAGTTACCTTCTTGATGAACTTTTCTACGATTTGAACTACATGCTTATAAAGCTGAAAAGAATTAAAAGAAAATTACTGTACAGTTTACATATTTCTACATATTCAGTAATGTAATTAGAAAATACTTAAAACCTTAAAATTTGCATAATCTGAATAATTCTCAAAATAATACTGAATGAACCATGACAAATAATCCCTAGTCAACAAGTGAACAATCATAAATCAGAAGGGAATTAACTAAAACAGAAACTACAAAAATCCCCCTGAAAAGAAGGTCCTTTTCTTAGATTTTTAATCAATAAACCTTAATAAAGCAGTATATTCAGGCAACTTTATGAAACAGGTAAGAACAGTGAACTGGAATTAAATAATGCAGTTTCTAAAGTAAGTCAGCTTTTTAGGTGTGATCTTGAGGAAAAAAATTGAACTTCATGGAGCCTGAGCTGTTTTTTCTTTTTAATAGAAATATGAAGCTCATACTCAGCTGATTTATGACAAGAATTAACTTAAAGAAAAATTCCCTTTCATTCTACTCTCTACTTCTGTTAATTCAACTTTCTGACACACACACACAAATCAGCAACTATGTGAGGCAACAGGAGTGCTAATTAGCTTGACCGTGTAAATCACTTCATAACGTGTATGTGTATCAAAGCATCATGCTCTATTATATTTTTAAATCTATTTGATTTTGTCAATTATACCTCAACAAAGCTGGAAAAAATATAAAGGGGGAGATACTAAACAACACCAAAAAATGAAAAAAGCAGGTTTTGAAATACTATGTTACAGTACAAATATACTGTACTGTATTATCGCATCTTCAGCAAAAGCTAGTTAGTACTCTTTGATTCAGGCCTAGGCTAACAGGATGAATTCTCACATTTAACAATATTTTCAAAATTCCAAAAACATTTTTTCGAATTTATTTTCTTACCTTAATAGCTTTAATAGCAGCTTTAGTGATAAGAATCATTTTGGCTCGAGAGATGGGTGGTTTCATATCCATAAGTGAAAAGAGCTTAAAAAACAAAAATAATTTAAAAATTAAAAGCTGGAGGTCAATTCCCCCCAGGTCTGCAAAGATAATGCAATTTATCAACTAAAAGAATAACAAACTTTTGGAATGAAGTTGAACAATTTAGCTAGTAAAGAAAATCCAAGCACTTTCCTATATACCTGCAACACTACCACGAAAATACCAGGGGAAAAGATATTAAAAATAGCAAAAAGGAAAAGAAAGAAAAAACATTAAAAAATATACAAAATCTGTAACTGAAAAACCTATAAAATTTTACTTAAGAACTCAAAAATAATTTGAATGGAAACATACCAGGGGTTTCTGGACTGAAAGTGGCAACAGTATGACTCAATATTTAATGCAAACCTGAGATTTTGGAGAACTTCAAATAATTCTAAGGGTCATTTGGAGAAAGATGTATTAAATTAGGCAAGAAATTTAAAATGCTGGAATTCACAATTTCTTGATTTAGTCAAGCATAAAAATGGCACCATATTTAACAAATCTCATGACAGTAAATCTAACAATCAGGTGCTCCCCATGAGATTTAACCACACACGCATACTGCTTCCCTCAAAGTTTAAATCCAACCAAGACATAATGAGAGCCCATAGAGAGTTACAAAGATAAAATCCTGACATTAAGAAGCTTACATCTAGCTTCTTAAATTCTTCTCTGTTTGCTTTTGTTTTGGTTTAAAAAAAAAAATTTATTTATTTAAGAGAGCGTGCACGTTCATCTGCTCATGGGGGAGGTAGGGGGGCAGAGAGACAGGGAGACCAGCAGACTTCCCACTGAGCGGGAAGCCCATGTGGGGGCGCCATCCCAGAACCTTGAGATCATGACCTGAGACTAAACCAGGAGTCAGAAGCTCAACCAACTGAGCCACCCAGGCACCAGCTTGCTTTTGTTTAATCATGGGCACATACTCACCCTAGGACTTCTCAAAAGATAATTTGTAGTTTGTCTGGTTTTTTAAGTAGGCTCCACCCCCAGTGTGGAGCCCAACACAGTGTGGCTTGAACCCACTACCCTGAGATCCAGACCTAGTTGAGATCAAGAGTCAGATGCTTAACCAACTGAGCCACCCACGCACCCCTAAAAAGATATTGTGAAGTAATTAAGTTTCAGGGCTTTATATGAATCATATTTCCATTTCTTTCCAAATAATGCTGATATTCCAAATACGTAATCTTTAAGACACAGATCTTCACTAGATCACTAAGATGTTAACCTGAAGTATAAAAGTCTCTTTTCATAGGGTAAATAATGCTATTTGGCAACATATCCTAAAAAATTCAGAGAATTTTCACAGTTTTTCAGACAACTACAGACACAATGAGACTATAGCTAACAGTAACAGTAATATTAGAAAAGGCATGGAATGTCAGAGATAATACAAGAACCGGATACTCTGGTTTAAGCAGAGAAAGGTAGAATTCTTCCATAGGTATACTAAGATAAGAAAAAATGGGAGAAACACAAAGATATTAACAAAGGAATTTATTTTAAAAAATGTGATTCTCTAAAGAAGGTCACGATTCTTTATTATTTCTTTACCAATGTAATAATTATCCTTGAGAATAAATGCTCATTAACAGAAAACAATTAGAAAGGAGACAGTAATCTTTGAGACTATATAAACCGATGGGAACTGAAAAAAGTTTAAAATATTAAAGTTTAAATACAAATTCTAAAAATGTAAACACTGCATAAAATATATGGCATGTATTTATAAAGGATATATTCTTACCATTTATAAATTGTAAAATTTATTAAGACAACTGTTTATAGCTGTTATTCTATTTCCTTCTCTGTACCTTAATGTAGAGAAAGGGGATGCAAAAAAGTTGATACACGATCTTTAAGAATGAACAACAGTAAGAACTACTTCTCTGGTCATTAAAAGCTTAGAGAATCATATTTTCATGCAGCCTAAGTGAAAAGCACTTCCTGATTACTTCAGCAGTAAGCAACCTGCCATATTAAAAAACCTCAGCCAACTGAGCACACAAGACAGACCAATGTACCATCAGATAAAATACTCCATAGTCTATATTTAAATTACACCTTGTTAAAAAAATTAAAATACAGACTATATCATATAGCAGTATAACCATTCATGCAAAATACCAGCAAGAGAACCCTCAAGTGCTATTACCTAAGAGACAGTAAAAAGGGTGTTAAACATTTCATGAAAAAAGGATGACTTGGGAAAAGAAGAGGGAACCAACATCTGAGTGTCTACAATGTATAAGGAGGAATTAAATTTAGTGGTATATAATTTTATTTAATCATATAACAACTGGAGGGAGGTGGGTGGGGAATGGGCTAAATGCGTGATGGGTATTACTTGCTGTGATGAGCACTGGGTGTTATATGGAAGTGTGGAATCACTAAATTCTACACCTGAAAACAATTTCACCACATGTGTTAATAACTAACTAGAATTTAAATAAAAACTTGGGAGAAAAAAATCATACTAACTAACACAGATTCTCTTCCACCCGTTTTGAGATGATACTAAAAAGTTACTTGTATCTGTTTTGGATGATGCCCAAGGAATGGGTTTGAACTATAATGTGTAGATTTTATAGCTCACAATTCCTTTTTTTTTTTTTTTTAAAGATTTTATTTATTTATTTGACAGAGAGTGAGCACAAGCAGGGGGAGAGGCAGGCAGAGGGAGAGGAGAAGCATGCTCCCCTTGGACCAGGGAGCCCAACACGGGGCTAGATCTCAATCTGAGCCAAAGGCAGCCGCTGAATAACTAAGCCTCCCCAGGAGCCCCTACAGCTCCCAGTAACAGCACATTCATACCCTTAATACAATACTGCTTAAGGATTAAATACATACAAGACTATTAACTATGATGGGGAATAAAGACAAAATATCAAGCAGTCATCTGTGCCTGTCTATATATTGTATTGACTCAGGGATAATGACTAAACATACTAAATTTAATTTGGGATAGCTACTGAAATTCAGGCAGACATGAGAATATGGATCTTGAACACAGAAAAGGTCCAGGCTAGAAAATGAAAAGTCACAGAGTCAAAGCCATGAGTATGGGTGAGGTAAAGTTTGTAGTAAGAAGAAAGCCAAGAGCATATAAGCTAGAGTATATAAAAAATGCCACTGTGGAATAGAGAAAGGGGGTTGCACAAATGAATAAAACCAGGCCAAATACCAGAAATTAAAGGCATTTGGCATGGTCAATGGTTAAGAGTGCAAACCAAACCTTGTTCGGTTTGACTATTAGGTGGCTGAACAGATACCAGTTTTTGAAAGTGATTTCAAAATCCAACTGGTAAAGAAGTGGCAGGTGAGGAGGTAGAAATGCAGTTTTGGATCATTTTTCATTAATTTAACAAATTTCTGAGTGCCTAGGAAGTGTGAAGCTCGGTGACTGGTACGTAGAGGAGGCAAAGGCATGTTTCAGTGCTTTACAGATGACCACCGCTAAAATACCTCTTACTTGTGAGCACTGCAATGCCTTTATCACATTTAAGTTTCTTTTTAGATGTTCTTTACCTTTCCTTTACAAATGCCTTTCTTAAATATTAAAGCTGAAAATTTGTATTTGGTATAATTTGTAAGAAAAACAACACTACAGGCAGAGGAGTTTCAAAACTGGAGGTTTAAAAAATTACCTTTTAAAAGCTCAATGAATGTTTATTTTATTGAGTTCTTCAAAGCACAAATTCATCAGTCTTTACCTTTCAGAAGGCAAAAAGGTTCCCTGATATCTAGATCAATACCTTCACTGGTCACATAGACCCAGAAATTATGCTGAAATTGATATACCTTACTCTAACTATGTGCACTGACACTACCTATTTAAATAGAAACACTAATAGCTGTTGTGGTAGTTAAGACAATATAATTCCATTTTACAGATGAGAACACTGAAGCACAAAAGTTCAAGAATCTGCTCAAAATCATAAAGCTAATTAGGTGGTAAATTTAAGCTGTGGTCCACCACTACCCAAAGCTCAAGTTCTTTCCAATAACTACCTAACAATAAAGAAATCATTTCATTAATACTATAATACATTATCCTGGATGAATGAATAACACACAGACATTAAAGATGATAGACTCTACAAATAAGTTTAAAAAATTATACACACACACACGCATGTAGATCCAAGTAAGAAAGTATACCAATATGTAACTGTTATGGAGGGACTGGAACCAAAGACTTAAAGAAAACAGGAACAAAAACAAAAAATAAGTGACATAAGAGGTAAACTGCTATGTCCAGCCAAGCAGTAAGTCAGAGGTACTAAGTCCTTAACTGGATATAGAGCAAAGTTGAAATTTAATATTCTTAGATAAGAAAGAGTTAATTGACACGATGGCTGAGGAATCTCTCAGAAGTATACAACCTTGTGGTGACCTAAGACTCAGATTATAGTTCCTGAATTTTTAAAAACAATAAATTTCTGTTAAAGTAATGTTAAGAACACAAGATCAATAATCAACTCTCTGGCAAATCCTGACACCTGCTAGCTATGAGAAGTTGTTTCTTTATTTGTACGATGAAAATAATAGCCCCTACTTACTAAGGGGAGTTTAAAACAAACAACACATATAAAAAGCACTTAATGCAGCACCTAGCACAGAGTAAGTACACAACAGACATTACCTATTATTACCACCACACATAATTTTGTTGAAAGGAGAAAGAATCCAGAAATAATCCAGGAGTGTTTTTCAAACTGTGGGCTGAGATACATTAGAATATAAAAATGAGCTTAATGGATGTGACAGAATTTTTTTAGTGGAATAGAATAAAAAATAAACAGCATTGTACACAGTGAGGGTAAGTACTATTTGGTGAAATTTCTCAGTTTTGTGTGTGGGTATGTATGCAAAAACACCTCTCTATGTAAAATTATAAATCTTACTGTAGGGGTGACAGTCAAAGGCAATGACTCAGAGAAAAATTCTTTTGTTTTAGAAATGAGGGAAATAAAGCCTAAACTAACTGCTGTCAACTTTCAATACTGAATAGATTCTTCAAGCCATTAACATATTTCTTATGAACAAACTGTGGGGAAAAAAAGCAGACCGTCAAGTTAGAAAAAAATTTCATATTTTTCAATCAAGTTTAGAATAGATAGTATATATAGAGTAGAAAGAGGGGTAAAGATAATTTGGGCTCTAGTTATTTCTGACCAACATCCAATCTCAGCCAACAAACCTCAAGAAAAAAGCCTATTGGCTTTATATAAAAGCGTGAGAACCATAAAATTTACTATAATTCCAACAAACTCTACTAGTGAAAAAAAAATCAGGTATTTGGGTATTCTGGGAAAGTCAGAAAGACCTGGTTTTGATTCTGGGTCCAGCCATGTACACAATTCTGGGCAAATTACATAACTCTGTAGGATGCAGTGTCCTCACGTGTAAAAAAGATGGTAGTTATCTACTTCAGAGGTTTCAAGGAGAACTGAATTGGTTTTTCTGCAAATGAAATGACTACTGTATCACCTGCAAGTGCTCAATAAATATCACCAGGAGCAGCACTCTCCCTACTATTACAGCCTCTATTCACAATTAGTGTAATCTGTCAATGAAAACAAATATGTCAAAGCAGCCAGAGAAACCCAGGCAATTCTCATACAAAATAGCAAAAGCAGTAGGCCGAAAAAGGTACAAGACCCCTGTGGAAGGCAGGAGTAGAAAAAACACACTTTGCCAGCAACAGATGTATTTGGCTTTTTGCTGTCACTAGCTGAATGACTACAAAAAGTATAAATGTGAACAGTCTTGCTACATGACATACAGAGAAGCCTGATACACAAAGTAGTCTAAAAATTATGAAGAATCATTCATCACGATCCCTTGTATCAGTAAGGAATAGTTTCAAGAGAAGGTAAAGTATGAGAATATTTGGCCTGTAACACCTGTTGAATTCATAGTCTGAGGTAGTCAAGTTACATGATACTCTGCTATTTAACAGTATAAACGTTGACAAGTTTAATTAACCTCTCTAAACCTCGAGGATCTTTTAAATATGAAAAGGGGGATTAACAGTATACATTTCATCTCATAAGGCTATTAAGATTAAATGAGATAATATACATAAATCTCAGCCTAGTACCTGACATATAAGTGACTCACTAAATAAAGCTATACACTGCCCGGGGAATCTTTACACACACACCAAGTTTAAATTTTTTGTTATGGCTTACCGTAATATCTTTTTTGTATTATATCTACTATTCAAACACTGCATTTATTTTTTTAAAAGATTTTATTTATTTATTTGACAGAGAGAGAGAGAGAGAGAGAGAGACAGCCATTGAGAGAGGAAACACAGGCAGGGGGAGTGGGAGAGGAAGAAGCAGGCTCCCAGCGGAGGAATCTGATGTGGGGCTCGATCCCAGGACTCTGGGATCACGCCCTGAGCCCAAGGCAGACGCTTAACGACTGAGCCACCCAGGCACCCCTCAAACACTGCATTTAGAGAAATCTTCTCTACAGTGACAATAACATATATCAGAGACTCTTAAAGCTGTATAGCACCTTAGTACCTCATCTGGTACTTAAACCTAATTTAGAACTACTTTTATATCTGCAGCTCCCGCCAAGTGACATAAGGCTTAATACTCATAACTAATCAGCTCCAGTGGTTACAGAGGCCTCCTGTGCACTAACCTCCAATCTCCCTTCTGAAACCTTCCTTCTCCTGTTCCAATTCTGAATAGTGATCTCTCTTGCATGATAAAATATTTAAAGATAACTAAACTTGTCTCCCACTCAACTATCTTCTTCAACTATTAGTGAACTGATATTTCTAGATCTATCCTGGCTAATTCCTTTTAAGTATGATATCCCCAAATGGACATCATCCAGATGTATTACCATGTTAATGGAATCCAGTGGATTGCTTTTTTTTTTTTTTTTTTAAGTTTCCTATTTCTGCAACAACACATTACCACAAACTTAGCAGCTTAAAAACAACACAAATTTATCTTACAGTTTTGGAGATCAGAATCTCCTAGTCTGAATTCAAGGAGTTGACAGGGCTACTATATTCCTTCTGGAGGCTCTAAGGCAGGATCTGTTCCTTGGCTTTTCCAGCTTCTACAGGATGCTTACATTCCTTTGGCTCATGGTCTGTCTCTTCCTCCATCTTCAAAGCCAACAGGGCAGCATGTTCTCCTCCCTGACCTCTGTGCTTCTGTTGTCACATCACTTTCTGACTTTCCTCCCTTTCTTGTATAAGGACTCTTAGGATTACATTGTGCTCATCTAGATAATTCAAGATAATTAACACATTCCAAGATCCTTAACCCAATCGGATCTGCAAAGTAAGACAAGATATAATAGGTTCTAGGATTCTGAAGTGGATGAGGGAGGAACTTCCTCTTTCTTTCCTTCTTTCTTAAAAAGATTTATTTATTTATTTGAGAGAGAGAAAGAGCACATGCAGGCAGGAAGGGGCGGATGAAAAGGGAGAGAGAAACTTTAGTAGACTTTGCTGAGCTTAGAGCCCAGACACAGGGCTCTATCTCACAACCCTGAGATCATGACCTGAGCTGAAACAAAGGGTTGGGGGCTTAATCGGCTGAGCCACTCAGGGGGCCCAGAACATTAAAACAAAAACAAAAACAAACAAAAACACCAAAACAAAACAACAGTGCTTAATTCACTGTTAACTCACATCTATATGAACTAAAACCCTCAAACTGTTTTCAATGGAATCTCTATCAAAACTGGATCTTCATGTTGACTTTATGCTGTTTTCTGACAGTCTTTTCAATCTACTTAGATCATCTGGAAATAATTTTCTACTACTTGATGTAGCAGCTACTCTGATCAGCTTATAAATTTCATGAACTTTCATGAATGTGCTTTTATATGCCTTCTTCCAACTCAATGGTTTTTTTTAAATTAGTAAGAAAAGGACCTACCTGTGGGACAACCCTGATATTCCTTGGACACTGCCTGTCAGCTAAAATTCACTTAAAAATACACTCATCCTGCCTGTATTTTTCTAACTTATTCATGATGAAATCATGACAAATATCTTTCTGAAATATTTGGTTTAGATAAAACACTTCACAAAAGAAAAAAAGCTTAATTTGGTCTGCTATGAATTGTATCTGTTCTGGTTCCTAGATTAGAAATTTCTAGAAGTTCATAAAACAAACTAACAGAACTAGCAAAGATAAAAGTTATTGGCATTGAGTCTTTGATTTCTGGAATGTGCCTTCTCCTGATCTTTAAAATAGAGCTACCAAAGCAGTGAAAAGAATCAGAAGACCATATTAGTCTAAATAATTCTTCTAACCCCCAATCCCTCAATGTTTCCTTTAGGAATCTTTCAATGGAATACTTACCTCTACCTTTTTCCCCCTAACTTTAAAAAATTTGCTTTCCTGAAATTTATTTTATAACGAATTATACTGATTATATATGCAGTGTTCCTTCCTTGCCATTACCACCTCCAAGATGACAAATTCTGCCTTAAGCTGGTGTTTTTAATACTTACTTTCAAACTTTAAAGAAAAAATACGAATGCTTCAAAAAGGAAATACGTACATTTACAGTGACAGGCTGGTATTCAAATCTCCCTCCTGACAGATGCAGATATCAAAGCATTTAATTCTAGTTTATCTTCCTTTCATTCATTTGACTCAATATACCAGACACATAGGCTTCAACCAAATCAAGAGTTAAATCCAACATAACTTTAATGTTTATTAACATATAAACAATTTATAAAAGTACACATTGCATTTCTTAACAAAAGGAAACAACTATGAAAAAAAAACTTTTTAAAATCATCTTTTCTGCAAAGATGCTTTGTCCATCTAATTACAGCCTGAAGACAACTCTATAAAATATTGCTGGAACAATTAGGAAAGGGATAGTTAACAGCTCTTTTTACATGGCTTTCACTTTATGCATTCTATACACTTTACCAAAGGTTTGTTCAAACTAATAATTCCTTAATACTGGGCAATTCAACATGATGTGGGATGGGTTGGGACGTACAGAGAGTTGCAAACCAATCACATGAACAATGCCTTTCTCCCAACCATGTCCTTTTACCTGAAAGTAGAACATGAACAAACAGTAAGAGACAGTGAAATTGAAAAATATGCAGAGGAAAGTAACTCAATTAACAAAGGAAACCCCAACAGCCAATTAATAAACATAGGAAAAAAGTTCAACCTTACCAATAATCAAAGAAGTATAAACTAAAACAATGAGGTAGAATTCTTCAATTGTCTACCTGGCATGAATGTAGATTGGCATAGAGCAAAGACAGCCCTCTGCTGATGAGACCTAATTGGGGAGTTTTAGTTTCAGAAGGAAATTTAAAGCTATGTATCAAGAACTAAAAAACAAACAAACAAAAAACAACCCCACAACCTCGTCTTTTAAGCCAACATTCCACTTCTAGAAGTTTATCTAAAACAATAGTCATATGTGCTCACATCTTCCATGATGACTATTTTAAAATTAGAAAATAATTTGTTATTAAAAAGATCCAGCAACCATACAAAAATTTCCAAACACAAGTGGGAGGGAAAAAAGACTAATAAAACACTCTAAAATGTTAATGGTATTCAGTGGGATGGTATTTTCTTTTATTTCCTAATTTAAGTTTACATAACTTGCATTAATTTTAAAAGGAAAAAAATTAAAATCCATTGATTTTAAAAATGAAAAACTTTGGGAGACAAATGCATTTCTCAACTTTTGATTATAAATATAATAAATACAATAAATATATAGATCCATCATTATCAGATATAAGTTATTCATGATTAAACCTTGTCTTTGAAGTTAACAGCCATCAAAAATTTTCAAAATTATTATAACATATTTTAAAAAATAAATTCAAAATTCTGCTCCTTTAAATCTTTATAATAACTGATGCCCCAGTGGATATAAAACCCAGATTTGAGAAGTCACTATCTTTGTACTTTGTTGACCTCTGAGAATTAAAGAAAGTATCCCTTTAACTACTGACATACTTCATTGCCAAGCAAATTCTATATACTTTCCATAGAGTCAAAAGTCCTTTGAAACCCAAACGTTTAACCAATTTTCAACTTGCTTAGAGGAAGGTACAGAGAGACAAGACAGTCTGGCATTAATATGAAATATCCTAAAATGGAGCAAATTTACAAGGCCTTTTAAAACAAAGAGTCGGGAAAAAGAAACCATTGTCTCCCGGCTCCTACTGAGCAGTCTTTCATTTGACTTAAACACTAGAAAATAGTTCCATTTATTTCCCCACAAAATTCAGTTTTCAGATTTCTAAAGATTCCCTAATCAGATATTTTTACAAGCAACAGAGCTGCACATAATATTCTCAAGTTCAAAAAAATTTTTCATACTTTTCCTACATTGTTTTACCTTATTACATCCTCCTACAAACACTCCAACTTTTCTCCTAGTTCCAGAATTTGGAGTAATGCTTTATAAAATAGACATCTATAAGTGCAAATAAAAAACGTTAATATTAAATACGAAACTATTTTTGAGTTAACTACTTATATTTCTATGTGCATTAAGAAAATAGAACATGGCAGGGGCACCTGGGTGGCAAAGCTGGTTGTGCGCCCAACTCTCGGTTTTGTCTCAGGTAGTGATCTCAGGGTCTTGAGATCAGGCCCTGAGTCTGCTCTGCACTCAGCAGGGAGTCCACCTGGGACTGTCCCCCTCCCCCTCCGCTCTGGAGCTCTCTGGAAAAGAAAGAAAGAAAGAAAGAAAGAAAGAAAGAAAGAAAGAAAGAAAGAAAGAAAGAAAGAAAGAAAGAAAGAAAGAGAGAGAGAGAGAGAGAGAGAGAGAGAGAGAGAGAGAGGGAGGGAGGGAGGGAGGGAGGGAGGGAGGGAAAAGAGAAGGAAGGAAAGAAAGAAGAAAGAAAGAAAGAAAGAAAGAAAGAAAGAAAGAGAGAGAAAGAAAATGGAATATGGCAAACAACAGTTTAAACATCATCTGCATTATTCCCCGCTTTTAAATTATATCATCAAGTCCTATTTGTCACCATTTGCTGCTGGCAGAACTAATTTTCTAAGCAGTTAATTTCTCACAACTTACTTTGTAAAGTATGCCCTTATTCTTCACTTAAGACTAACTCTCCTATAATTTCCAAGAATCTACCTTTTACGCAAAAAAATTTTTTAAAGTAGCCTCTACACCCAACCTGGGGCTCAAACTCACAACCCCAAGATCCAGAGTCCCACGCTCTACTACCCCAGTCAACCAGGCACCCCTCACTCAAACTTTTCACTTTAGAACCAAAGCTGCCTCTCTTTAGCAGGGCTTTTAACCCATTCAGTTCCAGCTTAGGACAATTAGGTCCTTAGGACAAGGTCATTTTTCTATTCCTTAGCTACGTTTTGGTTCACCTCACCGAACTGTAATCAATCCTCCACTTCTTTCTTTTCATTTGATTTTAAGAAATGGCAAGTATTTTATCTATGCCATTGCTCTACTAGCAGATGCCAGACTGTAAAATTACTTTTACTGTTCACTAGTGAACTTTATGTCCCCCCCAAACTGACTACAAAACATTTTTGTGAGGGGCACCTGGGTGGCTCAGTGTCTGCCTTCAGCTTGGGTCATGATCCCAGGGTCCTGGGATGGAGCCCTACACTGGGCTCCCTGCTCAGCGGGGCCTGCTTCTCCCTCTCCCTCTGCTCATGCTCTCTCTCACTCTCAAGTAAATAAATAAAATCTTAAAAAACACATTTTTGTGAATTAAATATTTCCTCCTAAACTTCAATAGAATAAATAAAAATTAGTTCCTGGACATAAAATCGCTTGATTAGAAGAAAAAGAAAAATCATCCCATACTTAATGCATTTCATTTATAATCAGTTATTTCCACAAAGTTGTCATGAATGGATTTATGCACAAGTATGGGACTAAAACTGAAAATGTTAGCACTTACAAAATCCTTAATTTAAAATTTTAATTGTGAATATAAATTAGTAAAAGAAATATAAATGCCTAAAAGTGCATTTAAGTTTTAAATATGGATTATTTATGCATGATTTAAAAACTTACCAAACTTCATTATTCTTACACTTCTACAAATCCTTCCAAAAGTATACATTATAGTGCACTTGCTACCATGCTTCAGATGTACAAAAGTTGTTACATCTGAAAAAAGTTAGTGAGCCCTCTCCCCTCATAAACACTCCAGCAGACAAAGACCCACTGCTCAAAAACCTTCAGCGCAACCACGTGGGCCTATGGACCGGGGTCAGATGGGTACTTAAGAGTACTCAGTGGTATTTCAGAACTGCCATTTCTACATGGTGTGACCTTGGTCAATTCACACCACCTCTTGGGTTTCCTTACCTTTAAAAGGAAAAGAATGGAAAGACACACCTATATAAAACTCTTAGTCCATTAGCTGACATCTGGCTGGTAGTTAAGGAGCAAATGCAGGATTCCTTTTCTGTCCTTCCCCTGGACTGGCCCCACTGGATTACTTCTTAAAATAACATGTAAAAACTAAAGATACCCTATAAAACAAACTTAGGATTCAGGATCAGCAAAATAATTTACAGATTCACTCGGTAGCTCCTAGATACTGTTTTCAATTGAAAGAAAATCAGATCAAGCAACAAAACAATGGAAACGATGTGCTAAAAACTAACATTTTCCTATTTTTTAAAACAGGTTTGAGATATAATTCATACACCATAAAACTCACCCCTTTAAAGTATACAATTCAGCGGGGTTTTTTTGTTTGTTTTACCACATTCAGAGTTGGGCAGCCATCAGCACTGTTTTGTCTTAGAATACTTTGATCCCCTCCAAAAAATTCCATACCCATTCCTCCCTGCCACCAACCAATAATCTACTGTCTCTATGGATTTGCCTATTTTTTACATTAAACAATAATTAAAGCCTTTACAAAGATTTGAACATATCTCCAATGAACCCCAAACTTGGCTGTCCTTTCCAAAGTGATTTATCACTCAGCATCTCTTAATTAAGGTGAACGAGGTGATATACGCCCATTAAAGTCTAAAGAATATTTTATGTTTCCTAAAGGCTTAAAAGGCATATTACTGTAAATTTCCATATTACAGGCTTCCTTTCAGCAGGGTGTAATTTTACTTCAGCTAAAACTCAGCTCTGACAAAGTCAAAAGGAGGAAAAAAGTAGAATACTCATGATAAAATGCTTAAAGATATATTAAAAATATTGCAGAGGGAGATTTACAGACTGTAGAGTTTGTCAACTAGTTGCTCTCTAAGGTAACAGCATACCGACAGTGGGACAATGTGAGAGGCAAATACAGGTCAGGCAATCAGTGGGTAAATTGTCTCTAAAGACTCTAAATACAGTAATAAAACTGACTGAAATCATTTTATCATACTAAGCACTGGCAATTCTAAATAATATCAGATATAAAATATTCCTTCCCCTAAAGTATGTTGTTGACGGAGATGCTTAAGTTTTAATCTACTGCTGTGGTTACTGTTAAGTTTTAACAATACATAAGCATCAAATCTGTACATTTTTTTACTACATATCCTTTAATAAGCAATCTATTCTAAGTGAAAATTCATTAGGAAATCCTCCAGTTCTGTGGTCAGTGCCTAAACACGCCAATTCGCCATACCTGTTCATCTGGAGAGTCACCACAAAGAGATTTAGTATAGCCTGCACTCACGCTCTGTTTCTCCAATCCTGTGGTTCCTATATACGTGTGTATGTGTTTAAAGAACACATTCAAAATATGATAGCTGAGTGCAATTCTTTTTTCTGACATCTTTTTTTCTGGTATAAGTACTTATGAACAGCCAGAATCAGCCTTGAACAAAGGTAGAGTGGAACACAGAGCAGGAAGATCCATGAACAAAAATCATGGAGAATGTCATTACTACTCAAGAAAATGTAAGGAAGTAGATATTTACACATAATTTAAAGAATGTTTAACTAATAGAAATCTATACTGAATTTTTTGGTGGAAACATTTCAGTGAATTTTTTTTTGACTGAGGAAACATTTGAAAGTCACTACAATCAATGTGGAAAAAAAGATGTTCTAGATTTCTAGAATTTATTGTGAAGTGGTTTTTTGCTAAATTTCTAACCAAAGGTAACTTATGTTTAAGACTCCCTAACTAGTGTTTGTCTGTTGCTTTTATGTACAACTTTCCATAATTAAAACTAACAAAGTGTTCTTCAATTGATTATGGGTGAAGATTGATCAAGCAGGATATAACTGTCTATGGAACACAAATATGTGAAGATCACCTTGACAGTCACTGACAAATATGCGGAAGGCAAAGCTTGAAAAGAAACTGGAATATTATAGTGAAGTCATTATGACAGACCAGTATGTAAGTTTTTCTATTTTTTCCCCAAAAAAAGTATCAACGCAATTTTAAAATATTAACTTTTTTCCACTGTAATACATATTTGCAACTGGCATAAAGTTCAGGTTTCTTTCTTGGCCATTCTCATGATTATTTCTGGAATTAATTTTGTTGTAGAAGAATGATGTATTAAAAAGAAAAATTGTGCTCTGGATGTCAAATATGCAAGGCGTGCCACTGCTCTATAGTCTCTTCCAACTAGGATTACTGACCCACATGGGTTTCTACCAAAATCACCAATTATCTAAACACAAATGATAACTTTCGGAGGAACTTGGATGGCCCTCTACTTTTCACTGAGCCCTTCCATCTCCCTCACTACCCCCCTCCACTGCCCTGTGACTCCATCAAAACCTTAGCTTCTAATTCTTAACTTTACTCCAGAGTTATATTGGATTTCTTGGAGAATTCACTACTAATCAATACAATGTGCTTCACTGGAATATCAGTTTCTATATTTATGCCTTCACAAGCACCAATAAGGAGCTCTAGCTATAAAGCAATGAAATGTAATCATAAACCATGCAAATATTTAATA
This sequence comes from Ursus americanus, assembly GCF_024610735.1. Classification (NCBI taxonomy): domain Eukaryota; kingdom Metazoa; phylum Chordata; class Mammalia; order Carnivora; family Ursidae; genus Ursus; species Ursus americanus. The sequence goes on from NC_142130.1 coordinate 86,860,874, forward strand.
GGATGAAGGTGACCAGGGTATAATAAATTATAATACTGTCTGTGAAATCTTAATAGTTTTCAAAAATAAAAAATCGTGATAGTACACTGTTAATCACACGTAATATTAACACAGAAATGTAGACATCTCTCTTCAAGTCTAAGCTTTCAACAGATCTTTTTAAGGCCTAGTCCTAAGGCAAGCTGAACTACTACCAAACTCTTTTTCCTGTTCCATAGGAACAGAATATTAATCAACTAATGTTACCAAAAATCTGAACCAATAATGGGTGAACTGATTATTCTATATAGCTGATAACGTAGTATAGCTTGTTTTTAGCTCATCATTAAAGCTGTATGCTGTTGCTCTGAAGTATGCTTAAAAAAAATCTGGCATATTATATCAAAAAATATTGTGAATAATATTAAGGTTCATCATTTATGTAACAACTTTTTTCCTACCATGTTACCAAAATATATTTAAAACAAGATTTCAATGTGTGCAGATATCTACGGAAGTTACTTGGAATGCTGTATTATATTCACTTGGCTTCCATGGCAGAGAACATACAATTTATATCTGGCAAAAAATACCCTTCCCCAATACCAACTACCATTTTGTCAACTTTCTGCCTGGTAGTTTTATGTCCTGAATTCTGTTTCACAAGATTTATAAGCCAACTTTTCCATTATTCCAATTCCTTATCATGTGTCCATCTAATTTTTTTCTGAAACAAAATACTAAATGAAACGCCAGTAGGGGATATTTTCAACAAGAACATCAGTGATAACGCAAGAGAAAGCTCTGATGAGCCAGTGTTATTACACTCACCATAAGGCCAGACCTCTACTGTTGTTGGAGATAAGCAATTCTCTGAGAGTCAAGAAAGAGCAGAGGAATATCACGATAACTTTTAATAATCTAAAACTCCTGTGGTAACAGCATAACATGGTCAAATGAGGCAAGAAATAACCTCCAATTTTACTTCACCTGTGGCCTGGTCCTCTACATCTCTTCCACACAATAAGAATCTTGTGTCAACTCTTTGTCCACTGCTTTAGATAGACCTCTCCAAGAAGGGAATGATCAAATCAACTAAAACGAACATTAACAGGTTAAGAAAAAAATACTTAATATAAGTATCTTCATCATATGATTTAAAGCCTGGAAGATAACCATACTTAGTAATGAAAAGGTAAAACATACAACAGTCCATACACAAAAATTTCCAGTGGAAAAAAGAAAGGCGTGGCAAGCCCCCTACTGAGATATGGAACACAACTCTTCCCTCAGGATAACATGGTGGTCCAAGACTGACAGCCCAGTGGATAAGTGTACCAACATAAATTCATACATAAAGTATTCATAAAGCTTAATTTGTCTGATTTTAAAGAAAAAAAGGAATGTTAAAGTTCTCGTACTTTCTTCCTGCACTTCAACACAGCATTATATGTACACCACCTCAGTATCTCAGCACTGTAGTTCTCTTAAAATAATCTGAGGATCCCTGGGGGTCTGAGTTCTTTTCAGTGGTCTGTGAGGTAAAAAAATGTTTTCATTTTAATACCAAAACATTTCTTGCCCCTTTCACTCATATTCTCACAAGTGTACAACAAAGTTTTCCAGAGGCTACCTCACGTGTCTAAATGCAAGAAAATGAATAAAGAAGTAAATATCAGAACGCAGGTTTATAAATCAAAGTTTACATGAGATTTTCAAAAATGTAAAACAATGTCACTCTTCTCACTTTTTGGGGGGAAACATTATTTTTCATTTAAAATGTTATTTATGGTAAAATATAATGGATTTGTCATTTTCAATAAATGCAGTTCTCAGATTAAATTTCTAAGACGATAAATATCCCAAAGATATATGATATGTGTATATATATGTCTGATATCATCCATAGATACAAAAGCTCTCTGTAGTCCTTAACCTTTAAGGGTTAAAGGAGTCAAAATCAAAGTTTGAGAGCCCCAGAGAAACTCTTATACAATGGAGACATGTTTGAGAAAGTTCACTGCAGTGTTTGTCAGCAATAATTGAGAAGCAACTTAAATGTTCATCAACTGGGGAACCAGATAAATAAAATATGGTTTATTCAAATGATGGCATACTACCCAGCATTAGAATGAAATCTTAATATTAGCAACACTTGAGTGAAAAAACTCCACAAATATGTACAACATACCACTTACGCATATCAAAATAGATTATATATTGCTTAGATACCACAGAGATTGATACTAAATTCATTCTGATTGCCTCTGTGGGAGGAAAGGACTTTAACTTGCGATATTTCAAGTTTAAATTAAAAACACTTATAATAGTAACAACTGTCCATTCTTGTTATATCTTCTCTGTATTTTTATACTTTAATTAAAAGTCTTTAAAAAAAAGATTTTATTTTAAAGAAAGACTGTGCTCACAGGTGCCCTGTGCCAGTGGGGGGAGGGGCAGAGGGAAAGAGAGAATTTCAAGCAGACTCCACGTTGAGCCCGGAGCCCAACTACCTTGAACTCAGGACCCTGAGCCAAAATCAAGAGTCTGATGCTTAACCGACTGAGCCACCCAGCTGCCCCTAGTTAGAAGTCTTAAAATCAGAGATGTTTCTTCCCCCCCCCCCCAAGTGTGATACGCTCTTTTGGAATCAGAGAAGACTGATTAAAGGCTAAAAACGAAATCAATGGATTAAAAAAAAACCCAATCTACAACTTCAACAAACTTAACAAAATACCAAACTCTTCACATCAAGGAGTATATAAATATAGCAGAAAACAATTAAGTATTAGTTGTAATTGGTCACCCATTTTTTTCACTCATCTTTTTACAACACTTAACAAAGTGTCTTACCATGAAAGTACTGTTTAATGGGTGTCTTTAATAACTTCATTCTTTTTATTATCTTCCTTCCTGTATCTCTCATACAGGAGAGATACCTATGCTACCTGTACCCTTCCTTTTATCTACAATTTTGTTCTAAGCAAGCCTTCTTATTTTTAAACTGTGCTTCTCTACACTTTCCCTCCCGCAACATGCTCAAACTTCTACTCCCATCTGAGACCAGGGCTTCAACATCACTTACTAAGGCTAAGACCACATACATGCTATATAAATATACAAATGGCCTACCACCATTGCATACTACACTGTTAATTGCTCTTCTTTGCCTTCATTCTTTAAGCAACTTTAAATCCCTCAGAACCGAACTTCCAAAAAAGACATTTGTGACCTTTATTTCCTTATGTCCTTCATTACCATTCAACCTTAAACTTCAGATCCCATTACTCTCAAATTTTAGTAGTTTTTTTCTTAAGTCTTAACCTGTAACTGCTCCCCGGGTATTATACAAAATATTATCTTTAGGCAGCAATTAAGACGGGGAGATGTGCATTCAAATACCAGCTCTACCATTAGCTAACAGTATGCCCCTGAGCCAATCATTATTTAACTTCTTTGAAAATCAGTTTCCTCATCTATAAATGGATGTCTGTGCAAGGCTGTGGGAATATTAGATATGTATTTATAAAATGCCTGATACGCCATAGATGCTTATTAAACATTAATTCCTTTTCTCACCCCCTCTCAATTTTCTCCAGGGCACATCTGAGAGTGACTCCCAGATGTCTCCCTCTATTTCCTGGTTGCTTCCAATTTTGAGTCCTACCCCACCCAACTGCTTGCCAAAAATTGCCACATGACTCTTCCACTCAAACTCAACCTGTTCAAACCAAACATATTTCCCCTTCCACTAAACATGCTTTTGATGACTGCTGACTTGTGTTAATAGCATTACCACTTTCCCAGCACCTAGACTGTGGGGGCAAAAGGTGCTTATAAGCCTATTAGATGGCAAGGTCCATGGATTCCTCTGGCCCATATCCTTCCCCTCCTCTCCCTGCCACTAGACACGCCAAGTTCAGATTTTACTCAGTTCTACCTCAGTCCTCAAAATGCCAATCTTCCTCAAATCTCTGCCTTCTACAATATATACAAACCAAGCAGTTTTCTTGATTCTATCACCCCACTACTTAAAATCTCAGTTTATCCAGAGCCTAAAAGTGAAATTTAAACACATTAGACAGGCATGAAACTTGTCAGGCCCCAAATTACTTTGCCATCTTACTTTCCAGTAGCCTTTGGAATCAAACGACTGTTCACTCCTCTGCACTACTGCCCTTCAATCACTACTTCCTACACCTTCTGAAATCCTAAAACTGACTCCACCTTCTCTTCCCAAGTCTTCGCTGATCCCCCATAGCCATCCCAGGGCTCTTTTTAAGAGCCCCAAAGGAAGCTGTTCTATCACACGGTATTTGCCTAAGTCTTATGTCCTCTATTAGATCAGGCTCTAGGGGACAGAGCTCCTTGGTAGTACCAGTACTCAGGACACAGCTTTACAGCACTTAAAAGTTTATAAAATTAAGTTTGGAGGATTTGAGGTTACAGGAAACTAACCAATAACATTTCATGAATAGGGAGAAATAACTGAGAAGCACTACAAATCAAATAGCACAAGAGGATGAATTTTAAAGTCAGACTAATTTCTCTAGAAGGAAGTTTCTTCAGAAGAAAGTTAAAACTGGCAACACACACCTAACATAATGTAATTTGCAGTTCATAAAGAGTAGGAATGGAAATAAAAATTATTTGAGCAGAAAGATGAACAATGACAGGAAAATTCTCATTTTGTACATTTTAAAAAGGTTAAAATACCATTTCCCTTTTTTGAGAAGTCAGTAGCATACCTTATTTTGGTTTTTCAAAGTAAAAACTAATGATCACGCTTTTCCAGAACATAAGATATTTTGCTTAATGTGCTTAATGTCAACTTCCACAATGCTTACCTCAGAATTCAATACTTCTGATCTTAAGAATATTCTAAAAAATCCCCTTCTTCGTTCATTGAAAGCTGACATTAAAAAAAGTAAGTTTTTATCTTGGGAAAGAAATGCACTTATAATCTTTAAAAAACTGTTGTACCATTTGTAAAATTCTTAAGCATTCAACAAGTATTTGCTTCCTATAGTGAGGGAAGGAGAAAAGAACAGAAACTCCCTGCCCTCACAAAGCCAACATTCCAGTGAATTTTGCCTTCAGGAAACCAAGTCAAAATTCCAAACCTGAAATCTTTGGAGCATTATCACAAATTCTCTTGCCATCAAATATGAAATATTATTTCGTTATTTTGAAAATCATCACTGCCGAACGCTAGTTGCTACTCCAGTTAAGACATTTTATGCACCCATCGGTTGAAGACAAATCATTTCTAGGATAATCTGTAAGGCAATAAAACGTCCTAACTGTAGTGTTACTGGAAGATCCCATATTACAGAACTGCAAATCTAAAGGAAAGTTATTGCACGTTAATTCTGTTACAAGTGAAATTACAAAATCTCATTATGAGATGCAGCAAGTTTTTAACGCCGTATCAAGACATCTAGAGCTACAGCACTACATCTGACTTTTTCAATGTTGGGTTTATCTTTAGTGTTTGGAAAAGGAAAAGAATCCAACTCAACACATGACAACAGTTTCCATTCTGTAACCGTATTTTAAATCACCAGTGGTCAAGTCCCCTCCCCCAAATAGATTCTGATGAAGAGGATGTGTGGACTCTACACTCCAAAAACAGCACCTGGATGACTAGAGATAAAACTATGGAGCTTTAAGGCGGCAGGCAGCTTTGTTCCCGGTTTGGGGAGGTTTTCACATGTAAATGCTCCCCTAGAAGGGGAGCGCGGATTAACTACCGCGGGAGGAGGGGCGAGGGTGGGGGACTGGAGGCCAAAGCCGGCTTTCTATCGGACTGAGGCGGAGCAAGTACTCCTCTCCCATTCAACTTTTTAGGTGTCACTTTGGGGCCACGGAGCCCATTAAGAGGATTGTGTTCATGACTGGAAATGATAAGGAGCCACCCCTCTTCATTTGGGAACCCCATTTCCCTAGAGGGTGAATCCCGGGAGAAGGGGATGAACACCCTCTCCAACTCCTCCCCGACCCGGGATCAGAGTCCAGCCGCCGCCGCGCCGCGGCCTGAGCAACAGGAGAGCCGAGGCAGCCGCTCCGCCAGCCCAGCGACCGGCAGATGCTCCCGCTCCCCCGCCCCCAACCCCACACGCCCGCCCGCGCTTCTTTCTTAGCCCCTTGCGGGCTCCCGGCACTGCGAAGCCAGTAACGGGGCTGGGAGCAGAGAGCGAGAGCGCCGGGACCTGAAAGAAGGCGAAGTTAGAGTAACCGGCGCCGAGGCGGTCTGGGGGAGGCCGGAAGGGGCCAAGGGGGGCAGCCCGAGGTCGCCGCCCGGGGGTGGGCGATGGGGGAGGGGTGTGGGGTCGGTTCCCGTAGCCGCCGCGACCTCTCCCGGACCACAGGCCGCTCCGCGCAGGCCCCGCCGCCCCGGAACCCGGGCAGGAAGCGTCCCCACCCCGACCAAAGCTTTAAACCTCCGGCGGCGGGAGAAACGGAGTCCCGGCTCCCGCGGAAGGCCCGGCACCCCCTAGCCCCGAGCACTCCTCACCTCCTGGTTGAAGGCGTTGACGGCGTCCATGTTCGCGCTGCGGCGGCGGCTGCTCCGGGCCCGCCGGTCACATAGACCTCGCGCCGCGGCGGAGCGGGGCCGGGGAACCGGCCAGGCCCGAGGGGCGGGGGGAAGCGACGAGCGGAGGAGCCAGAGGACGGGCAGGAAGAGGCTGCGGCCGAGGCGGCGGGGCGGGCGGCAGAGGCGGAGGGTGGCGGGCCCCCTCTCAGTCCCGTTCGGAGGATGAGGAAAAGGAGGCGGCGGCGGCGCTGGGCTCCAACATGTCCGTTTGGTGGTGGCGGCTGCGCTCTGCGTCTCGCTGACACGGCCCCCCGCGCCCTCACGCACTGCCCCACACTGGCCCGACCGGCGAGCGGGCGGGCCTCTCTCCCCCTCTAGCCAGCGGGATGGCGGCAGCGGCCCGAGTCCACGCCGCGCGGGGCACCCTGGGATGGCTCGGGCCTCCCAGCGCTTCCTGTGCCCGGCTCCCGCCCCGCCCCGCCTTGGGCGCGCTGGCCCCGCCCCCGTCCCGCCCCCGTCCCGCGCGCCGCGCGCCCGGCTGCTGGCGCGTGACGCCGGGACGCCCGGCCCTTTCCCGCCGGCGGTGGCGGCGAGCCCGGGAGATTCCTGGCATTAAGGCTGGGCCCCGGCGAGGGCGCCGGAGAGCGCGGGACCCCGGAGTCGGGAGGCTGGCACGGAGAGGGCCCGCGCACACGCGCGCCCCTGCCCGACGCGGCGTTCTTCGGTGCGTTTTTGTGCCATTCTGCCCAAGCAGGCCCTGCACCCGGCCGAGGCGGGTGGGCACGACCCGCTCGCTCTCAGCTGCCTGGAACAAAGGGCGCAGGATTTAACCTCAGCCCGCTGAGCGTGCATTTGCAGGCGCCCGTGCAGCCTCTGCCTGTGCAGCCCTGCGTCTGCTCTAACTGCGAGAGTGAAGCACTGAGAACGACGTGCAGGCAGCGGATACCCACGCAGGCCTGAAGGAACCCCTGTGAAGCCCTGTGCCGCGGGATTCGCTAAACCTTGATACAGATTCCCCCCAAACGTTTCCTTTTTGGCGGAAACACTTTGCCCTGGTTCACGTACCTTGAGTACCAACTGTTTGCAGGCCGCTGTGCTAGGTTGGGGGATATGGAAATAAAAGGCAATTTTGGGGCCGGCAGGCAGCTCAGTGTAGTGGGGAGGACAGACAAATGAGCAGATAAGAACTAAAGCATGATAAATGTTAGGGCAGAGACCCAGGGGGAACAAAGAAGAAAGATACGCATCCGACTAGAAGTCCAGGAATGCCTCTCAGAGGAAGTGGCACCTAAGCTACATCTGGAAGAAGCAGCGCCTTTAGAGAAGTTTTGGACTGACAGCCTGATGACTGCTTTGGCATCACCTACCCCCAAGAAGGACCGGCTGGAGCTTAGGGAATAGGGTGGACTGAGAGGGAGTGACTGAGACCAGGTCCTGAAGAGCCTCTGTGCCCTTCCAAGGAGTTTGGATTTTGTCCCCCAGGCAGTGGGGAGACATTGAAAGATTTTAAGAGCAGGGTGGTGTCATGTAATGTGCTCTTTCAGAACAAAGGTGTAGCAGTAAAAGTGAGGTCAGGTAAAGAATGGCTCTAAGTCCCAGGGGATGCGAGGACTTAAGGCAATAGAGTGGAGAAGGAAAGACAAGGTCAGATACTACAAAGTGGAATGTACTGGCTGGGACAGAATGACTGAGGTGAAGGAACAGGGAGGTGTCAAGGAGAATGCTCAAGGTTCTGGTTTGATGAGAGTTGTGGGTGGTGGGTTTGTAAGTCAATTCCGGGGCTATATAGGGAGGAAGGAATAGGTTCCAGTGAAGGTAGAATAATGGTAAACACTTGTAGATTCTTTACCATGTGCTAGAGTTGACACAATATACAATTCTGTGTTATTTCATTTAATCTCCATAACAGGCTTCTGTATGAGGTGGCTGTCAGTAATGCCCAGTTTTATAGTTGAGGAAGTGAGGCCCAATTCCGTTAACTAACATGCCCAGAGCCAGATGATTTCCTTCTGGGGCCCATGGAGTTCGAGGCGCCCTTGGGGCAAGTAAGTGAAGACATCTAAGAGGCAGTTGGGTAAACACCTGTGGAGCCAGGAGAGCTGGCTGTGAGGAAGCAGAGACCTGGGAGTCATCAGTGCACAGCCAGTGATGGGAGGAGCTGAAATAGGGAAAGCGGATGGAGAACAGAGGTATGGAAAGGGTAAGAAATTGGAAGAAGAGGCCGAGAAAGAGTCCAGGAGACCAGCTCAGCCCTGTCTGGTGCTGAAGGTAGAAGGCAGCAAGTTACGGACTGGAAAGTACCTGACAGCATCTAGGATCCCAGCAGAGAATGCTGGCAGGAGTGGGGTGAGGACAGGAGCCAAACTGACATGCACCCAAGAGAGGAAGGCAGCAGGAGATATTTCACAGACACTTGGCTGTGAAGGCAGGTAGTAAGGGCATCAAGAAAAAACTGCAGGGGCGTGCCTGGGTGGCTCAGTGGGTTAAGCATCTGCCTTTGGCTCAGGTCATGATCTCAGGGTCCTGGGATTGAGCCCCACGTTAGGCTCTCTCCTCAGCAGGGAGTCTGCTGCTCCGTCTCCCTCTCCCTCTGTGCTTTCCCTCCCTCTCTTTCTCAAATAGTCTTTCAAAAAATTTTTTAAAGAGAGAAAGCTGCAGGATGAAGGAAGGGTATGCCTGTGTCTTTTAAAATGAGATGAAACGTACTCTTAATTATTTGCTGCAGGAACAAACAAAATTGATCCCAAATATTCTTTTCAGACCCACCTGTCATCTACTTCATATTACTACCTGTTTATCTCTCACCTTAACTACTATTACCATTTCTTTAAACCCATTTTGCTTCCATAAGAGTTGTCATCTGTAGGACCACTGACATTGCATTGGAAAATGAAGTTCTTGAGGTGCCTGGGTTGCTCAGTTAAGCGTCTGCCTTCGGCTCAGGTCATGATCCCAGGGTCTTGGGATTGAGTCCAGTATTGGGCTCCCTGCTCTCTTCTCCTTCTGCAGCTCCCCATGCTTGTGCCCTCGCTGTCCATGTGTGTGTGTGTGTGTCAAATAAATAAAATCTTTAAAAAAAAAAAAGGCATGTTGTTTTAGGATCCAACGCATTGTGGTGATTAGGCCCTAGAATGACTGTTGGATTGAGGGCCTGAAGAACGTTTTCTGTGTACCATCCTACTGAGATCTGAATGTGTAAGGGAGAAGATTTGGCTTCTATGATTCTTGTGTTTGAGGTAGAGAATTTAGATTTAGAAGGTTCTTTTCTGGATAGGGTTGTTTGTGTTTATGTTGCTCGTGTTCAGGAAGTCTTTTAAACAAGTTGTTTGGGAACATGTGTTATCAGCTTGATCGTGGGTGCCTTGGTGGTATTTTCTCCCATTTTTCTGTTCGGAAGATGGAGCTTCTCTGCTCGGGGACATGTGGCAGACATTCGGACAGCTACGGCTGGACTTCTGTCTCTATCTGTCTGGGCAGACAAGTCCAATGTTCCAATAGGAACTTTTGGGCAAATGACAAAAACTCAGGAGGACTGTGTCCTTTGTGAGCAGACCTTGAAGCAGTAGAAATGAAGCCTGTTAGGAAGATGGCTGGAGGATGATAAGTACATGCAACTGATAAAACTCAGCAAGACATTTTATTGACTTGCAAACTTGCCTTCTCTCAGAGAACATAGATTTAAGCAGATTCATGTGCTTTTAATGTGAGTGTGAAAGTAGACAGTTCTGAAAAGCCATTCCAAACAAGCTCGTGTTTTTAGAGAGTAGGTGAAATCAATATTCAGAGAAAGGAAAAGATGACATTCAGGAAGTAATATTCTGGTTAATTCTGTGTCCTTCACATGTCAGCTTGTTCTCTTGAAAGGAATGCTGGCCACAATCCACAGGTGTAGAGAATACAGAAAGCATCTCACTTCGGAAGAGCCCAGAAAAACATTTATAGATAAGAATTCAAGAGAAAATTCATTCTTTTTAATGCTTTGTTCTATATATTTTCCGGAACAAGTATAAACTAATTATATTGTAAGAGACTCTTCCTTTCTCCTTGGAGCCACCTCCCCTTCTGAGAATTCATCTGACACCTATGGGATCCCTCTCCCTCCCCACAAAGGGACTGGAAATCTCTCTTGGTTTATGACTCCATTTCCTGCTGGAAAATTCCACATGGATGTCCCCCTCTGTCCTCAAGGTACCCACTTGATTCCTTTTCATGTCAACCTCTATCTCAATGCCTGTAGGCTGTTGGTCCCAAATTCGTGGAACAGATTATGAGGAAAACAGGAACTGGAAGGAGGAAGAGCTCAGTGGCAGTTGGGGCAATGGGATTTTAGGGAATTTTCATTTCCTTCTTAATTTTTCAGCATTTTTTAGACTCCCAACAGAAGGCATATATTACTTTTGTAATCAGAAGGAGTGAGCTCCTTAAAAGAGGAAATATAGATAAGTGTGCAGCAAACCTATGATGTTTTGGATTGATAATCTTAGCTATGATAATAAGCATAGGAGCATATGAGTGAGTGTAAAAGTAATGCATTAATCAGGGATCTCCAGAGAAACAGAACTACTAGACTAAACACACACACACAGAATGTATATATATATATATATATATATATATATATATATATATATACACACACACACACGTATATTCTAATATATCTAATATAATTTTAATATAGCTTACAATTATATATAAATATAATATATAATTGTTATACTTAATAATATATAAGATATAATTATGTATAGTTATATAATTATAATAATATATAATTTATAATAATCTAATTATCATATTCTAATATATATATTCTCTCTCTCCCTCTCTCTCCTCTCTTTCTCCGTCCCTCTCTCTCTCTCTCTCTCTCTCTATATATATATATATATACCCTTAGTGTGTGTGTGTGTGTGTGTGTGTGTGTGTGTTAGAATTTGCCATCTGCAAGATGGAGAATCAAGTAGGCTAGCAGTCAGTCCCAGACCAGAAGCCTGAAAACCAGGGAAGCCAGTGGTATAAATTCCAATCCAAGGGCAGGAGAAAATGAGATGAGATGTCCCAGCTCCAGCACTAAGGCAGGAGAAAAAGAGCTAATTCCTCCTTTTTGCACCTTCTGTTCTATTCAGGCCAACAACAGATCCAGATGATGCCTACCAGTACTGGAGAGGCCAATCCACTCTACTGATTCCATCAATTCAAATGCTGATCTCATCGAGGAACACCTTCACAGGCACACCCAGAAGTGACATTTAACATGGGTCTTCTGTGTCCCAGTCAAGTTGACACATAAAATTAACCATCACAAGTAACTGATAAAGGAAGACCGTTTCTTTTAGGCGATTTCCTATTTGACTTAAGATTGGGATCTAAAATACCTTTTCCAAAATTGAAAGTTATTAAAATCAAGTCTGGGGTGAAGTGAAAAGTCATCTTCCAGGACTGAACCACCCCAGTCTCTTACTTGCCCATTCATTCACCCACTCACTCATTCATTCATTCATTCATTCATTCATTCATTCACAAAAGATATATGACCACTTCTATGAATGGGCACTGTGCTAGGTGTTTAGGATACTACGGTAAACAAAAACGGAAGTTCCTTTCTCCTGGAACTACTCCCCCAGAGTCTAACACCTGGCCCTGAGGTTGAGCTTTTTTTTTCATACGCATGTTGGTCATTTGCTCATGATCGTGTCTTGTGAAAATAAAGACAGTTTATTTATTTTTTCCTAACCACTGTGTATGTCTTTTATGTGTTTTTCTTGCCTGCACTCACTAGTCCTCCAGCACAATGTTGAATAAAAGTAGTGAGAGTACCTTGTGTCTGATCTCAGAGGCAAACATTCTTTCCCCATTACCTAGGTTGTTGTCTATAGGTTTTCCACAGATGCCCTATAACAGGTGGAGGAAGTTCCTATTAGTTTCTTGAGAGGTTGTTTTGTTTTTAATTTTTATTATTTACTTATTTATTTTTAAAGATTCATATATTTAGTTTAGAGAGAGAGAGAGAACGTGCTCGAGCCGGGAGAGGGGCAGAAGAAGAGAGAAAGAATCCTGGAGAGTCTGCTGACTGTGGAGCCTGACACAAGGCTTGATCCTGGGACCCCGAGATCATGCCCTGAGCCAAAATCAAGAGCCTGCTGCTTAACCAACTGAGCCACTCAGGTGCCCCAGTTTTGTTTTGTTTTTAAATCATGGATTGCTGTTGAATTTGGTCAAATGATGTTTCCATCTACTGAGATATTTCTTCCTTTTTTTTTTTTTAAGATTTTATTTATTTATTTGAGAGAGAGAGTGAGAGTGAGAGCACAAACAGGGGAGAGGGAGAAGCGGCCTCCCTGCTGATATGGGACTTGATCCCAGGACCCTGGGATCATGACCTGAGCCGAAGGCAGACGTTTAACCGACGAGCCACCCAGGCCCCCCTCATGGTTTTTCTATTTTACTGTTAATATGAATTCTATTGATTGGTTTCTGAATGTGAAACCAACTTGGGATTCTTGAATAACCCCCACCCCCTGGTCATGGAGTATTGCCCTGTATATGTTTTGCTGAATTCAATTTGCAGAGATTCTGTCAAGAATATTTCCTTCTATGTTTATGAGTGGTACTGGTCTGTAGTTTCCTTTCTTGTGCTGGTTCTGGTGTCTGAGCAGCCTGTCTTCATCAACTGAGTTGAGAGCAGTTTCCTTCCTTCTCTATTTTCTGAGTTTGTGTAGAATCTGTATTATTTCCTCATTAAGAATTTGTTAGAATCCACCAGTGAAGCCATCTGGCCCTAATGCTTTCTTTTGAGAAGGTTTTATATTCATAATTCAATTTTTAAAATTGATACAAGGCTCTTTAGACATTCTATTTCTTGGGTCAGTTTTGATAATTGCTATCTTTTTGAGAAATCTGTCTACTTAAAGGTTGACAGCTTACTGCCATACAGGTTTTTATAATGGTCTGTTATTGCCCTTTTAATGCCTGTAGTGATGTCTCCTTTTTCATTCCTGATGTTGGTAATTTGTATGTTCTTTTAATTTTGTTGATCTTTTCAAAGAAACAGCTTTTGATGTAATTGATTAATCCTATTGCTTGTGTGCTTTCTGGTTCATTAATTTTCACTATTTTATTATTTTCTTCCTTCTGCTTGCTTTGTATTTAATTTGCTTTTCTAGTTTCTTAAAGTGGAGGCCTTGATCATTGATTCGAGGCATTTTTTTTTCTTTTATAATATAAGTATTTAAAACTTTAAATTTCCCTCTCAAAACTTTGATATGTTGTCCTTTCATTTCCATTTACCTCAAAATATCTTGTAATTTCCTTTATGATTTCTTCTTTTATCCCATATTTATTTAGAAATGTATTGTTTACATTTCAAATATTTGGGAATTTAAAAAATATCTTTCTGTTATTGATTTATAATTTAATTCCACTGTGGCCAGAGATCAGACTTTGTGTGATTTCAGTCCTTTTGACTTTATTGAGACTTGTTTTATTCCTCAGCCTATGGTCTATCTGGATGATTGTTCTATGTGCACTTGAAAATAATGTTTATTCTTCTGTTGTTGGGTGGAATGTTCTATTAATGTCAATTAGGTCAGGATGGTTGATAGTATTGTTTAAGTATTTATCTCTTCATTTTCTGTCTACTTATTCCCAGTTACTTAGAGAGGAGATCTGATATCTTTTGCTGTGATTATGGATTTAGTCTATTTCTCTTTTCTTTTTTTAAAAAATATTTTTTATTTTTATTTATTTATTTTTTTGAGAGACAGAGAGAGCACAAGTGAGTGCCAGTGGGATGGGAGGAAGGGCAGAGGGAAAGGGAGAGAGAGAATCTTAAGCAGGCCCTGATCTGATGCTGGGCTCCATCTCAGGACCCTGAGATCATGACCTGAGCCAAAATCAAGAGTTGGTCGCTCAACCAACTGAGCCACCCAGGAGCCCCTTCTATTTCTCTTTTCAGTTCTGTCAATAGTTTCTTCATGTATTTTGGATTTTTGTTATTCAGTTTGTACAAATTTAGGATTATTATTTTTCCTTGATGAATTGACCTGTTTTCATTAGGAAAATTTCCTTTTTTGTCTAGTAATAGTCCTTACCCTGAAATCTGTTTTGTCTGATATTGATATAACCACTCTGGTCTTATGATTTGTATTAGCTTGACATATGTTTTCCATCCTTTTACTTTTAACCTGTCTGTGTCCTCTCCAATCCTTGTGCTTATTGTTGTTTTGTATTTTACTTCTTCATATGTTTTATAAACCCACAATGTATTAGTATTAGTATTGTTTTTGTTTTGTTTCCTCTATGTTTTCCAGTTTTCTGGTTTTTTTGTTTGTTTGTTTGTTTTATGGTGGAAGGGTAATTCTGGACCTTGTTACTACACTACCTCATGATGAGAAGTTTCCAGAAGTTTTAAATTATTATGGAGCAAACTTTGTTAATTTTTTCTTTTATAGTTCTTTGTATTCTGCCTGAGAAATCTTTGCCTGCCTTGAAATCATGAAGATGTCCTTCATGTTTCCTTTTAGAAGCTTTGTTGGAAGTTTTAGTGCTCATATTGGGTCTATAGTCCATTTTAAATTAATTTTTGTATATATGTAAGATAGGGTTCAAGTTTCATTTTTTAAAAAACTTCGGTCCCCATTTACTGTAAAGCTTGCTTTCCCCCATTAAGTTGCATTGGCACCTTTGTCAAAAATGAAATGGCTGCATATGTAGGGTTGTATTTCTGCAATCATTATTCTGTTCCTTTGATCACTAATACCACACTTGATTACTTGATTACTAATACTTTAAAGTTGTGAAATCTGGAAGTGTAAGTCCTCCAATTTTTTTATTCAAGATTATCTTGGCTATTCTAATTCCATTGCTTTGCCATATATATTTTAGCTTACACTTGTTAATTTGGGAGAAAAAACCAAACCACTGGTATTTTAATGGACCTATCTGATGATTCTCAATTAATATTCATGACCATGAATCTCAAGTGGGCCCATTGTGAAATCCAGCAGTCACACTACATTTCCTTACGTAAAGAAAGGAAGCTATTCCAGAGTTCTCCTTACTTCTTATAGACCAGAACTGAGCCACGTGCCCATCCCTAAACAAATGAAAAGAAGAATGGAATTGTCTATTTAAAACCAAACCAGGATTTGTCGGCTAAAATATGAGTGCCTCTCCTTCAGACCAAGAGATATTTGCCTACATGTGAACAAATAAATTCCGTTAGCAAGGAAGGAGGGGGAGGAAGTGAGCAAAAGTATGGCTGTTGAGTGGTCAAGATTGACTCCCATATAAACAAAGACATTCTATGTGTGTGAGGGTGTGTTTATGATTGTATAAGCATGCAGAAAATATGAAAGGGTAGATACCCAGTTCTTGGCACATACTACATCACAGTGGGGAAAGGGTTGCCTTAATGTAGGTGAAAGCAGGAGGGGAGACAAACAAAAAATGGAAAAAAAAGTGCCTTAAATATATATAGATCACGTGTATGCATTTATATCAAATTCCATACATATGTGAATACATACATCAATTAGAAGATTAGAAAGGGGGACGCCTGGGTGGCTCAGTCGGTTAAGCCTCTGCCTTCAACTCAGGTCATGATCCCAGGGTCCTGGGATCGAGTCCCGCATGGGGCTCCTTGCTTCTTGGGGAGCCTGTTTCTCCCTCTGCCTGCCACTCCCCCTGCCTGTGCTTCAGTGCGCTCTCTCTAAATAAAATCTTAACTAAAAAAGAAGAAGAAGAAGATTAGAAAGGGGATCCCAATCCCCTCCAACACAGAGGTCCTTAGGTCCTTTTTGGGGCAACATATCGGCAACATGGCTGGGTACCTGAATTCAAGCAAAAATAAATTACAAGAATGATGAGGGAATGAATAAACCAATAAGTCTGTAAGCAGCCATAGTACATGTTCCATCTAAACAAACAAAAAATGAAAACAAGTCTGTAAACCGCCAAAATAGATATCTCATCGTCCGTATATTAAGGTCACACATGCCACCCACTGGACACTCAGCACTCACTCCTAGAATAATTATCTAACTATTCGAACCCCTTGAGTCTTTGGTTTTTAAGTACAAGCACATTAAAAGTAGCAAAACAGGGAAGGAGGCTGCTGGAGAGAGGCAAACTGCGACATCCAGAAGTGGCTGCTGACAGGCTGACAGCCAGAGAGGAGACAGAAAAGTCTGCGCAAAGGCAAAGCTGTGGGGCCATTGGGTTTGGGGCCACTGGGTTTAAAGGCAACTCGTTCTAGGAACTTCCACACCCCTAGATGGCATGTGGCTTTTTTGTTTGTTTGGTTGGTTTTTAAAAATTGCCTATTTATTTATTTGAGAGAGCAAGCACACCAGCAGGGGTAGGGACAGAGGGAGAAGCTGACTCCCCGTCGAGTAGGGAGCCTGACGCGGGACAGGATTCCAGGACCCTGGGATCATGACCCAAACTGAAGGCAGATGCTTAACTGACTGGGCCACCCAGGCGCCCTGACATGTGTTTTACACCAAGTCACAGCAAGGCTGCTGTGATGTCAGATCCCAGGTAACAAAGAAGTTGAGAGTATGCACTGCATTCTCGGTTGAAGACAGCAAGGCAGCCTATGATAGAACGGAGTCACGTGATGGCTACGCCTTTTCCAAGAAAGGAACTAAGCCCCGGTCACCCTTGTGACTTTGAAGGCAGAGATTCCAGCTCTCTACCAGATGCCCCAGCGCGGGTCCGTGGCTACCTTCAGGCTCAACACGTTTGAAACTCTTCCCGCCTCATTTTCAATCCAGGTGTCCATTTGTTCTCAGTTATAAAAGGGATTTTGAGGGAAATCCATATAAGAAGATTTTCCAGGGAAAGGTCTGAGGAAGTGTTTCGCAACTCTTTTTTTTTTTTTTTTTTTTGATTTTATTTATTTATTTGACAGAGATAGAGACAGCCAGCGAGAGAGGGAACACAAGCAGGGGGAGTGGGAGAGGAAGAAGCAGGCTCATAGCAGAGGAGCCTGATGTGGGGCTCGATCCCAGAACGCCGGGATCACGCCCTGAGCGGAAGGCAGACGCTTAACCGCTGCGCCACCCAGGCGCCCCGTGTTTCGCAACTCTTAAACAGCCTTCCCCACTTTCAGATAATAAAATGGCCAGAGCACAGAGGGAGAGGAATTGGTGTAAGGTCATGAGAAAGTGGTTGGTTGGCTGTCTCAGGCTCCCATCCCTCCCCCGTCTGGGACATGAAATGAAAGGGTGGAGGAACGCTACCTCTAACCCAGGGGCCGGTAAACGTTTGGCCTGCAGGCCAAATCTGGTCACTGCCTGTTTTCATAAATAAAGTTTTATTGAGACACAGCCATGTTGATTAGTTTGTGTGTTGTCTATGGCTGTTTTCAAGCTATAAGGCAGAGTTGAGTAGTTATGACAGAGTCAGCCCACAAAGCCAAAAATATTTATGACCAGGCTGTCTCGAGAAAAAAAGTTTTCTGACCTCTATTCTAACCTCACAACTCATGAGGAAGACTTCAGGTGTCATCAGGAGGGATTTGAAATGTGTTCTCTGTGGTGGGAGAGAGAGAGAGGACTGGTGCCTAAGCCATGTTTAAGGCAGCTAAGGCAGCCTGTGGGCTGGAGTCCGACTCCTAGGAAATCCAGAGGGTGAGCAATGGGCTAAATACCTACTTTGGTGGCAGGTGCTATGCCAGTGGCATCCAGGATAAGTAGGGGAAGTGACGGACTGTTTCCTGAGGTCCGTTCAGAATTGACTGGGAGACAGAGAGCCGTGATATGGTACATCTTGGGTCTTATTGGATAAGCCACCTGGAGACCTGAGTAGGAAGAGCCTGGAACTGACCAGGGATTGCATGTACAGGGATTAAAGAAAGACTTACAAGAGACTACACAGAATTGGTGTGGTCAAAGGAAGTGCCGGAGAAAAGGATCCAGAAAAGAATCTCTGAAGAGCCCACCAAAGCTTCCTTGAGAAGTAACCATCTTGCCAGCCCCAAGACTCAGCACGAAGCCACCAGCCAAGGTAGAGCTGGTCTACACCCTTCCCTCTCCATCTTCTACACACATGCTTCACTGGGGTGGGCCTGTACCAACAACTGGCAAGTGGAGGAGAACGTGAGCATGGGGTGAGAAGGGGCAGAGGGCTACCACTCTTCCCCATTGCAAAAAGTCAGGGAAGGAAGTTTTAACACTGTCACGTTCAGTGTTCTGAAATTCTAATGACTGAATCAGAATTGTTTATGACTCATTTATTGCCCAGAAATGAGTAGATAAGCTACGGGACGGACTAGAGTTTCATCCAGGCTCAGAAAAGACTACCTCTGCAGAAGAAAGCTTGAAGGGTGAGGGGAAAACACGGAACTAAGGTTTTGTTTGTGGCACGATTCATGCTTGTTCAACATACTGGGTACAATCATATTTATTGAGCATTCACATGTGCTGGACACCATGCCAAGCCCTTTTCGTGTGTTAGCATGTTTAATCTTCCCATCAAGTCTCTAGTATTAAGCCAATTTTACAGATGGGGAGACAAGAAAAAGGAAAGATAAGCTATGGCCCACAGACTCAGAGCTAGTGAATAGCAGAGAAGAGGAGATTCAAACTCAGGCAGCTCAGAGCCAGTCAAACACTCAGTCACTATGTGAGGCTGCCCAGCACAGCACCCCAAGAGCTGGTTCTCTAAAGGTTTGTTACTTGCTGAGGGGTCTTGACTTTCCCTGGAACCACAGAGTCTTCTATCTGGGTTCTCCTATCAGCACCTGCCATAGGTTCTGCTGAATCCCAGCGGGCCGGAGACACTCAGGCTTTATTGGATTCACTGAATCACAAGTGTTAAACAGCAGAGTGTTGCTTGCCCTGCAGCTTGGACCAGCCCTGGACCTTCTCGTTCTCAAAGCCTAGAGTCAGTTGAGTCCCCCATGAACTCAGACGGCGCACCCAAATGGATTATGCAGGTCTAGAATCCTGTAGAAGCCCACAGACATTGCACCTGTTTCCTAGTGATAGGACATGCAAGGTATAGCAGCCTCCTGTTCACTTGGGAGATAGAGAGCCCTACATGCCCTGGGTTATTGGAAATCTTCCCCCATTTCTGCCCCAAATCCACTGCCTCAGATCTGCTGTAACTTTGTGGGAGTTATTTTCTACCCTTTGATGTGAATTTTCTTACCCAGGGAAACTGCATGTCTGCTACTTCAGCTCCTTGGGGTCTATCAGCTTGATGTCCTGTGAGATGACCCAGTGCCCACAGACCAAACTGTGGCAGAGCACCAGAGAGGGGACAATACTCAGGTAAGACAATAAAGGCCTACTATGGTCTTTGCCAGGTCAAAAAACAAACAAAAACAAACAACTTGCTTTTGGTATTCTTTGTGTTGGGACAGAGAAAACATGCCTTTGGTAAATCCACAGATGCATACCATGTGCCAGGGGCTTTGCATATTTGTGTTTGTCAACTGAAGCCAGCTGGAACAGCAGATGTAACTGATTACGTTTATGATAATCCATTGTCACTCTCCGAGACCCATCTGGTTTTCTTCACCGACTGAACTAGAGAGGTAAATGGGAATATGATATCAGTCATCACCTCTGGATCTTTCAGTCTTCTAATGTTTGAAATTCTATGAGGGATGTGGTATCGCTTGTGATGTGCTGTTTTACATAAGGAGAGCTCCATGAGCTTACATGGGGCCATTCCTATCATTATGGCCCTTACTCCATGGGGTAGAGAGCCAATGTGGGGATTTGCTGTTTGTTCTGTGTATCTCTTCTACTTATACTTTCATGAACTGAAGACATAAACACACAGATTTGGGGGCTCCTTAAGTCTATTCAAGATAAACTTAAGTCAAAACTCAATGTACTACCTTATTCCTTATAAATTTTCTCTCTGACTAGAGGACAACAGTGGCATTCTGGGTCTACAGGAAATAGCATTTGTAATAGACCCAGTTTCCATTAATCCTCCAAAGATCTAGGTATTTCCTTTTCTGTAGCACACATTTATCCTGATTAATGATGGTATCTGTTTGGAGGAAGATCAGGATGAAGATTTATAATACACACACACACACACACACACACACACACACATTCATTCATTCATTTATTTACTTACGTATTTATGATCTTACTGTAGTCGTCTTCAGCAAGAGTTTCTGGTCCTTCCCTCATTCAAGAGGTTCTGCAGTCTGTGAACTCATTCAAGCCTAGGACTTGAGAATCTACTGCAGTGCTCAGATCATGCCTCTCTTTATCCGACCTGAGAGAGCTCCTTATGATTTTGGTTCTAGAGGGTCTATGGTCAATGAGCCATGGTGAAAGATCCCTGCATGGCAGACCGTTCTGATTCTATTTTGGCCTGCTTCTTTGGGTCACTTGCTCCTGATTCTCTATGTGTGGCTTTTGGTGGAGGGAGGTATCAAGTTGGTCAAGCCTGGGTCACTTGCCCACATCCTAGCTGCAAAAGCAACTCGGAGTCACAAATCTGTTTTTCGGTTTCAGTTGTAGGAAGTAGAGTCTGCTCTCCACCAGGCTTTATAATTTGGGGAAATAAATCCAGATTTTTATCTCAAACATAAGAAGGAGGTTCAGAGCTTGCTTAGCCAAAAAGAATGACAAATGCTTTCTCTAATCTATTTCACCCCTCTATTGTTTAACAACAATGAGCCTTAGAAGATTAATCCCAGCTCCAAATATACCCCATGCTTTACCCAAGCCAAGTGTAATAATGTAATCTTCCTTGATTTGTTCAGAAACTCAGACCTAAGCCAGATAGCACAGGGCATTCCTCTGACCTCAAAGGTTGGTTTATATATAGGCATATGACACATTTTGATCTAATCAGATGCAAAATGATGTGTTCTGGGGGATTCCGAGGGAAAAATTTCTTGTGCTTCAAAGAGCTAGAAGGGACAGTATCTTCTTTATGGGGTGCCTGCAACCATCTTGATAGCTGCCTGAGTATGAAGCTGCCGTAGGCTGTTAAGCAGAACCAAGATTGTCCAAGAGAAACTGAACCAGATCTGCTGGATTAAACCAACCCTGAAGTCTGCACTACTCCTGGTCTTGGGGTTTTGGAAGCTAATCCATTTCCTTATTCTTTGAGCCAGTTTGGTTGGGTTTTCTGTTCTCAGCGATTGAAAATATCCGAGTAGATTCAATATAGAATCTTCTGTGTTTATAACTCCTAATGGCATGCTCCAGAATTGGTATCTTTTATAATAATCACTACTGTCCTGCAAGATGGGAGTGGCTGAAATTGGGACCAAGAGGGCACTATAACAAATGTGAATATTGACATGAAAGGAAGTAAATATTGATTGAAGGAAGATTGAGATGTATAATTTTTATAATGAAAGAGATATGCTTTAGTTACCCAAAATTTGAAGAGTATTGACAATTCAGTTCCAAGGGATATAAATAAATGAGGCACACTTACGCGTTTAGAAAACACTTATGAAAGTAAAATAAGAAATCTACTTATGCCTTACCATACCCTTTCTCTCCCACTGAGCTACTTTATTATTATGAGTCATTGGAAAGAGTTTGGGGAACTGGTTTGTAATATGACCGTAGGCAGGTGAATTTGGTCCTTTGAATCTTGGATTTCTAGGCTGCAAAAACAATTGTTAGTATCAAATTAATTCATGTAGGTGAAAAATTGTGATAGAGCCCAGGGCAGTGAAAAGGCAGGTTTTATGGTTGTCTGGATCCTGGAGGGCTGATAGGTCACACCGATCATCCATGAATGTTAGTTCTAGTATACATACGTCATTTCCTATTTTGGTTGCTAGTTCGTATATTTGAAAAAGGTAGCAAGTCTATTGGTGTGTGCTTCCTAATTGATATTCTCTATTTTTGTTAGATAATGGAAGATTGATAATAACTAACATTTTGTGAGGGTAAACAGAAGGAATGAAACACTTTAAAATGCATAATCACATTTGAGTGGGGCAGGAACTCTGCAGTCGGGAGGGAGAGCAGTGTTATGATCAAAACTTTCTGAGGAGAAAACTGGTACTTGGAGAAGTGTGCAGACCAGTTTGGCTGGTTACTGGGGAAAGGAGAATTTTAATCCTGTCTTCTGATAATATTTCTATGATGATTAGCTGTGTGACCTTGGGCAAGGGACTTAGCTTTTTCATGCCTTAGTTTCCTTATCTGGAACAGGCCCGCTGAAGGTTTTTATAAATAAAGTTTTATTGGAACACAACCGGACCAGTTCATTTGCATATCACCTATGGCAGCTTTCAAGCTACAGTGACAGAGTTGGGTCGTTCAGCAGACACAGTATGGCTCAGAAAGCCTAAAATATTTATTATCTGACCTTTCACATAAAACATTTACCGACCCTTGTTTTAGATACATATTTTTTTTAGAGACACACTTAAAGCATTAAAGTCTTCGAGAGAGGAAATCTCACACATTTTAAATTTTAAAAAAAGTAAATATTTCCTTTTTGTTCCAATTGAATTACAAATATAAATCATTCCCACAAAACTTCACCTTTCCTATATCACAGATAAGGGGCAATTATTATTATTATCATTATCATCAATCTGTTATTATTGTATCAAGTACAGGGTGTCATCGCCCAGCTCATGCCTGCCAAGAAGCTTGTGGATTTAGCTCGTCTATATTTGGGGAGGCTCATTTCCCTCCTTAAACATGTCTTATGATCAGAGGCTCTCCCTTGAGATCAAAGGAGTGATTCATCTCCCCCTGAGATCAGATCAAAGCCAGAGTGGGGGCCTAGGTCTCGTGCCCTCCCCGCCCCTCACCTCACTGATACTTCCTGGAGCAGAGCGGTTCCCAAGTTTGATCCTGGGTTATACCAGTCAGCTCTCTGCTCTCTCATGATCACAACCACCCTCTTCATCTTGGGTATTGGTCTTCTAAATCCGTGCTTATAAGAGCTTCAAGAAGAATTGGGATGGATCGGGTCAAATCCCTTCTGATTTTTCCCCTGGGAAAATAGTTTGGGGCAAGTGACACACGTCTCCTGCATAAACGGACCCACTAGCAGTGCCTGGCAGGTGGCTGTATCATTGTGTATTTTTAATGTTCCAATGTTTCATGGTCTAAAAGGGTCTATTAGACAGTGGCTGCGGGAATAATCGTCCCACACTGGTTCTTTTAGTCGAATTGCTTTTCACAGATGATTTTCAGCAATCTGTCTTTCGAGCTTCTTAAAATTATCTTGGTATTCTGCAGTACCTGCCTCTCTGAGAATCTGTCTCCCCTAGACGTAATTCCTATCATTCTGTAACGCAATGACATCGCTTCATAAATCTTTAATGTATGTTACTAACCAGATTGACAGATTTTGTGCTTATTATCTGTGACATTTTCATTGACTTCTTTTGCAAAGTGACATTATTGCCATCCCAGCCTGGGTAAGATTTAATACCTGATCTTTCCTCCATCCATCTATCAGAATCATTCATAACCCCCTCTTTTGCAAAGTTTAAATTCAAGGATTTTTCTTTTTAACCTATTTCCTTCGGTATTTTTCTCTAATCACTGCTTTGGTAAAGAAATATTAGTGCCTAAAGGACAGTGGCTGTCCCAATCCCTGTCTGCATTCTGATTTATTGAGATAGTTGAGGGGCTTTTATACCAAACTTTTAAGGAAGTGTCCAAATAGACTGCTGATGATAAAGGACCATTGTTTTATTATTTTCTTATAATCATTATTTATAATGTCCCTATTAGAAGCATTATAAATAGTTTCCAAGGTGCCTGTATCTAAAGTTTAATATTTATGGAAATTTAAAACTTTAAAGCCCATTTGTAAAGAAGACAATAATGTATTTTTCTTTTCTTTTCTTTTTAAATTTTTTTTTATTTATTTGACAGAGAGCGAGGGAGCCCAAGCAGGGGGAGCAGCAGGCTGAGCAGAGAGCCTGATGTGGGATTCAATCCCAGGACCCTGGTATCATGACCTGAGCCGAAGTCAGCCACTTAATGGACTAAGCCACCCAGGCCCTCCTATAATGTATTTTTCATTTCTTGAAAGCACTGATCTCCAATTTTCACAACAAATTGTTAAGCTTGAAATACTAATATATTTCTTAATCCAAAGGCAGTGGAGACCCAGATCTGAATAGAGCAGAATCCCTACCCTCATGGAGTTCATAATTTCATGTGAGAGTCTGACAAGTTAAAAAAAAAAATGGGGAGTGCTAAAGAAGCTACCATTCTGGGTGAGTACTATAGGTTTTAATGGAGCACGTGTGATGGCATCATCAGGGAGGGCTTCCTGGAAGAGATGAACTAGGTCCTAAAGGAAGCATAGGATGTTGCTGGGTTGGGACAAGTATCCCAGGATAAAGGAACAGGCTGTGCAAAGTGTAGTAATTCTGTTTGGGTAATCTCCAGTGGGTCCATGAACGCAGAGTATCTAACCTGGCACTCATAAACATATGTGCTTCAGGAAAAGCTGGACCAAACCAAAGTGTTAACATGCTTTCTCTGGGGGCTGTAGCAAGGTCTAGAGCAGGTTGCAGGGCCAAGAAGAACAAGGACCTCTGACATTAAAAAAAAAAAATGTAGTGGCAGGTAAAAGAAATTAAGAGCAATGAATTATAATTATGTAGGTAATTCTTTAGAATAACACTTCTTTATGGTCCTTATCTTGATTCTTAACTGGGCAGTCATATTTTTTTCCCTGATTTTCTTTTACAGTTCTATTGAGTAAGACTCTTAGCGTACAGGTCTACAGACTGAAGGGAACAAGCCAAGGAGAACATTTCTTCCTTTCTATTTTGGGTTAAGCCTAATTTTAGGAAGCAGCGAAACAGATATTTAATAAAAACGGATGTTTCCAAGCAGATCGTGTGTGTGTGTGTGTGTGTGTGTGTGTGTGTGTGTGTGTGTGAACCCTTTTTCTCCTCCTGGTCTCATGCAATATCGAAAAAATTGAATGAGCAAATTGAGGCTTTTTTTCTTTCAGTGATATTGTTTTTATATCTAAAACACACCTGTGAAAGCTTGGTTTCTACCCTCACTCCCATAACCAGGGTACTGACTTGAAGACGCTGTCGTGTAGCAATCACAAGTGATCACAAGACCACTCCGGAGCCAGGCCGCCTGGGTTCAAATCCTAACACCACCACTTATTAAATCTATAAACTGGGGGACCTTACTAATGTCATCTGTAAAATGAGGGTGACAAGAATAGTGCCAATCTCATGAGAGCTTTTTTTTAAGATTTATTTATTTGACAGAGAGAGAGAGGGTGAGAGAGTGCGCACACGCACCCACATGCACAAGCAGGGGAGGGGCGGAGGGAGAGGGACAAGCAGACTCCCCGCTGGGCTCGCTTCCAGAATCCTGGGATCATGACCCGAGCCGAGGACAGACGCTTCACCAACGGAGCCACCCAGGCGCCCCTCATGAGAGTTTTTGAGGATATGTGAGTTGACGTAGATAGATACTCAGAAGAGTAACTGGACCATCACGGGCACAAACCCGAGCGTTGGCCAGCCCCGTCTCTCAGATGGCATCCAGGGACACATGTCCTGGCACCAAGAAGTTTGTCTTCAGTGCTCTCTGTCTTCCTTCGTCTTACTCACTGTGCAGTGTCCCCCCCGCCACATCCTCACCCCGGTCAGCTCCCGGGGCTCTGACTCAGCTTGCTCAGAGGGACAGTGACCTGCTCAGGGTCGGTCACTGTAGCATTGAGATATACCGTTGACCCCACAACAACACGGGGGCTAGGGGTGCTGACCCCCCCACAGTCGAAAATCCATATATAGCTTTTGACTCCCCCCAAACTTAACTGCTAATAGCCTACTGTTGACCAGAAGCCTTGCTAATAACATACACAGGGGGGTAACACATAGTTTGTATGTTATATGTACTATATACTGCATCCTTACAGTAAAGTAAGCGCAGAAAATCCTAAGAAAGAGAAAATACACTTAAAGAACTGTATGTACTGTGTTTATCGAAAAAAACCCGCGTAGAAGTGGACCCACACAGTTCCAACCCATGTCGTTCAAGGGTCAACTGTATTGTTTTTAAAAGTTTGATCCCTTATTCCTTTTTTTTTTTTAAAGATTTTATTTATTTACTTGACACAGAGAGAGAGACAGCCAGCGAGAGAGGGAACACAAGCAGGGGGAGTGGGAGAGGAAGAAGCAGGCTCCCAGCGGAGCAGGGAGCCCAATGCGGGGCTCGATCCCAGGACCCTGGGATCATGCCCTGAGCTGAAGGCAGATGCTTAATGACTGAGCCACCCAGGCGCCCCTTGAGTCCTTATTCCTAATTGAACTTGATTAAGAATAAGAAAACCTGGGGTCTGTTCCCCATCACTGCTTACCAGCTGTGTGTCTTTAGGGAAATCTAAAAATTCTATGATCCTCGGGTTCCTCATTCTCAAAGTTGGGATGACAATGCTTGACTTGATCGCACCTGGTCATTGTGAGGGTCACCGAAGATAGGGCTTATGGAACTCTTTTGTAAACTGTAAAGTGCAAACAGGATTGCTTCCATTAATCCAAAGAAAAGAAAAAAGATGGATAGTATTAGCTTTTCCTGCCCTTAATGTAGTATCTAGTAACTGCAGTACAATGATGAATAGGAACCTCATCTTATCTCTGACTTTTATGGGAGGGATTGATGATATTTGACACATAAAATGGTGTTTTTTTAGGCTACTAACACACTTTATCAGGCTGAAGGCATTTCTTTTCCTGGGTTGTTACCATGAATAGGTGTTGAATTTCAGCAAATACCTTTAAAGCATCTGTTCATACAATCATACTGTTTTTCCACTTTCATCTCTTTAATGGATCCTTAACACTGAAACATCTTTACATTCCTAGAATGACCGTTTTGTGTCATCCCTTAAATACACTGCCGAATATGGAAATTTGCATCTTTGTTTTTAAGTGAATGTACATATATGTGTTTGGATAGAGAGAGAGAAAGATAGAGATAAAGATAGATAGCAGGGATCTGTATTATATTGAAACTGTAAAATGATTGAGATGGGCTTTCTGTTTTTTCCTAGGCTCTGAGATAGTTTATATAGAATTAGCTCTTCACTAAAGGTCTGGTAGAATCTACCTTCCGAAAAGCCCTCTGGACTCAATGTTTATTTATTTATTTTTTTAAGTAGACTCCACACCCGGCTTGGAGCCCAACGTGGGGCTTGAACTCACAACCCTGAGATCCAGACCTGAGCTGAGATCAAGAGTCGAATACTTACCTTACTGAGCCACCCAGGTGCCCCTCTTAAGGTTAAGATTCTATTCAGATTTCCTACTTTTCCTTGAATGAATCTTTCTAACAAATATTTTCCTAGGAAATTAGTCACTTCATCTAGTGATTTTCAAATGCTTACCATAAAGGTTCTTACGATTTTTATAATTTTGTAATTTATATTCTTACAATTTTTGACTTGTGATTTTGTCCTTTTTCTTTCTTTTGACAGGTATGGCAAAGATTTGTCTTTCCATCAGTTCTTTCAAAGAACCAGTTTAACCCATCGATTCTACTGCCTTTTTGTTGTTCTATTTTTATTAATTTCTACTTTATCTTGATTTCTCCCTTCAACTTTCTTTCGATTTATTTTCTGTCTCCCCCTCTCCATCTCTGCCTTTAGCTTCTTGAGTTGAAAGCTTGGTTGATTCATTTATTTTTAACCCTTCTGGTTTTCCACCCTAAGCATTTAAGGTTCTCTATTTTTCTCCTGCATGCTGTCTCAGCATAGCCCATGGGCTTTGATATGTATGCAGTGCTCTTAATGTGATTCTAAATAGCTTGTGTTTTCTGGTTTTATTTTCTTTCAAGCCTATGACTCACGAGTCATGTAAAATACCCAAGAGAATAGATATTTGTTTGTTATCCTTTTGCTATTATTTTCCAATGTTATTCCATTATAGCTCGTGAGTGTATACTGTCAGAGTTTTCCTTCTGGGGATTTGTTCTGAGTGCCTTTGTGACCTAATACATCAGGAGAATGTCTCATGAGAGTTTGAAAACAATGTGTAATCTCTGTTGAATGCAAAGTTATTTCTCTCCACATATCTATTAGGTCATAATTGTTCATTTCATTAGCCAGGCTTTCTGGAGCCTTATTTTTTTTTTCTGTAATTCTTGATCAGCCAATTTCTGAGAGGCTTGTTTAAAGTCACAACTTATCAAGGCTTATTTCACTTGGCGTTATACTCTCTAGCTCCATCCATGTTGTTGCCAGTGACAAGATTTCATTCCTTTTCATGGCTGAATAGTATTCCATTCTACCTCATATAATCAACATTTATATATATCAATATTATATATATAACATTATTATTATATAGAATATAGATATAACATTGTAATATATAATATAGATATAACATTATTATATATAATCAACATTATATACATATCACCTCTTCTTTGTCTGTATATAATCAATATTATATATTACATATTAATATTACATAATATGTAAATATATTTTAAAATATATTAATATTATATATCTATATATAATTAACATGGATAAAGAAGAGGTGATATCTATCTATCTATCTATCTATCTATCTATACACTTGGGCTGCTTCCATAGTTTGGCTATGGTAAATAATGTTGCTATAAACATAGGGGTGCATATATCCTTTTGAATTAGTGCTTTCATATTCTTTGGGTAAATACCCAGCAGTGTGATTACTGGATCATGGGGTAGTTCTATTTTTAACTTTTTGAGGGCTCTTCATGCTGTTTTTTTAAAGATTTTTAAAAATTTACTTATTTTTATTTTTTTGTAGTTTCAAGTTTTTGTTTAAATTCCATTTAGTTGAATTATAGCATATTAGTTTCTCTCCATACTGTTTTCCACCATGGCTACGAAATAAGTCAGTCAGAAAAAGACAAATACCATATGATTTCACTCACATGTGGAGTTTAAGAAACAATGAGCAAAGGAAAAATAAAGAGAGACACAGACCAAGAAACGGACTCTTAACTCCAGAGAACAAACTGATGGTCACCAGAGGGGAGGTGGGGGGGATGGGTGAAATAGGTGATGGGGAGTAAGGCGTGCACTTGTCCTGATGAGCACTGGGTGACGTACGGAATTGTTGAATCACTATATTGTACACCTGAAACTAATATAACACTGTGTGTTAAACTATATTGGAATTAAAATAAAAACTTAATTAAAAAAATAGTCACCATTGTGAGAACTCATTGGTGTCTGCTGGCATTTCTATCAGGGTTTGCTTTATACATTTTGAGGCTAAGATTTTAGGTACATAAAGATTTGTGACATATTTGGTAGGTTGTACTTTTGTAATTATGATATATTCCTTTTAGTGCTTTTCATTTTGAATTTTACTTTGTGTGAAATGAATAGTGTTAATATGTATCTGGCTT
Source organism: Ursus americanus (assembly GCF_024610735.1). NCBI lineage: Eukaryota > Metazoa > Chordata > Mammalia > Carnivora > Ursidae > Ursus > Ursus americanus. Next base: position 86,890,751 of record NC_142130.1, read on the forward strand.
ACTTTTTTCAATCTCTTTCCATGGCTTTATATTCAGCTTCCCTGGGTTTTTTCATTAGATGTTATGATTACTGATATAATCAGCCTCCTTTCTGGATGCTACAGAGGTGGCCAGTCGGCCACCAAAAATTCATGCTCCCCCCTCCCTAGTGTGGAAAGTGACCACCCAGTCAAGGACCACGTCTGGGTACGGTCATGTGATTAGTTCTCAGCCATGGATTGTGAGCAGCAGTGATAAAAATCACCAAGGACTATTATTTTCTCTGCTTTGATTAGATGCCCATTTAACAGGAGATGATTTTGCAAATAAATGGAGGAAACAGAGGGGAGGAAGGTGCTTCTCTTTGTTGATTAATTCTGAGCCCTCAAAGAGCCAGGGGAAACCAGAGGTATCTAAGTCATTGCTATAGTCTGAATGGTTGTGTCCCCTAAAATTCATACATTGAAGTCGTAATCCTCAAGGTGGTGGTATTAGGAGATGCAGCTGGGGGGGGGGGTTAGATCATGGAATTACTGCCCTTATAAAAGAGGCCCCAGAGAGCTGCCTCACCCCTTCTGCCACGTGAGGACACAGCAAGATGATGGCTGTCTATGAACCAGGAAGTGGGTTCTCACCAGACACTGAATCGGCCAGCACCTTGATCTTGGACCTCCCAGCCTCTCCAAATACAAGAAATACATTTCTATTGTTTATGAGACACTCAGTAGATTGTATTTTGCTACAGCAGCTTAAACAGACTAAGACAGCCGTGTTGGTGATGCAAATGACCTGTGTGATGTTTGTCATATGTGACTCAAGTTTGTCATCTATGATTTAAGTTATAGCTTCAGTTCCCTGAGGCCCAGGGCTATCCCCACCTAGGTTATCATGGTCTCCCTAAAGCTCAGTTTTGGTAGACACTTCATTAATATGTATTGTATGAAGGAATGAAGTTCCGGACATCTTCTCCTGCTCATTTGCTTTCTGGTGACCCCTCAACAGTTTATTTTGATATGTGAATCTCTGCTGAAACTAGGCCAACATCTTTCTCAATAAGAAACCAGGCCAAAGAATGCAGGAGTGACACCATAGGAAAAGAGTCTCCCGTCTGTGTCTGCCAGTCCTGTGTTGAGCAGAGGGTAGCTGGGATGTCTGCAAAATGAGATTAATAAAAAAAAGTTGTGTATATTAATAACAACGAAGATCTACTTTGTGTCAGGCACTGAGCTGGATGCTTCTCAGACAGTCCCCCGTTTCATCCTCACAGTGGCTGCCATGAAGGTATTATGTATTCTCCCTATTTTTCAGATAAGCCAACTGAGGCTGGGTGTGGTAAGTACATAGCCAAGTTGGAATTCCAATCCGTGGCTTCCTAACTTCCTTCTCTCTCCTTTCCTTTCCTTTCCTTTCCTTTCCTTTCCTTTCCTTTCCTTTCCTTTCCTTTCCTTTCCTTCTTTCCTTTCCTCCCTCCCTTCCTTCCTTCCTTCCTTCCTTCCTTCCTTCCTTCCTTCCTTCCTTCCATCTTTCCTTCCTTCTACTGTCCCTCATTGAAACAATTCAGAAGCCTAAGGTTCAAGGTACTTTTGCTTGATTTTGGGAAGTCATTTAATTGTGCTGAGCCTTAGTCCCCTCATTTGTAGAACAGGGATATGACGACACCGACTTTCAGCTCCTCTCAGGGTTGTTGCAAAGAGCAAATGAGAGGATGATGCTGATGTCAGGGTTTTGCAAACCACCGAATTCTACAAATATTGGTGATTTTATGGTAACTTGGAGAGGCTTGCATCAGACTTTGAACATTCTCGGTTTGAGGATATGACTTCTCACAGGCAATCTCTCCGTTATTCAGAGTAGAAATAATGCTCTCAGTCACGTGAGAGGCTATTTTCTTCTTGTATTTCCTTCTATTTTCGGCATTCAACTTTCTCCTCAGCATTGTTTGTAGGTGGGCAAATCTTAACCGGGTTTCTGTTCCTCAAATCAGTTTCTTCGTTTGCATTAGGGGGAAGTGTGGCACAAGCTGGTTTTATTACTGCCCAGCCTTTCATAAATCTTTGCCAAGAGCACCCTTGGTTGGTTGTCACGAGCCCAGGATGGAGCTAAGCCCTGACGATTGGCAGCCGTGTGACCTTGGGTGAGTTTTTCACCTCCCTGCTTCCCCAGCTCCCCACCTACAAGGTGAAGGGCGGGACTCTTTCCCTAAGGACCCCTGTGCTGTATGGCTTCAGAATGATTGCAGAGTCCTAAACGGAAGTGAACACCTGCTGTGAATGTCTGCACCTCAGAAACGGGGCTGCAGTGGAATCTTTATTTAGTTGCGTTTGGATAATTTTCCTTTCTCTTTCTGCTTGAGTGCTTCCTACTCCAAATATTTGTTTATTACAGTTACCCCCTCCCCTTTTTGCTCTACTGCTGCAGGTGAGATGCAAATGGGCTTTTTGTGACTTTCGCTGTGTCGCCTGGGCCCCACATTGACAGATAGGAAGCAGAACAGTCGTGGAAGCTGGAGCTGGCAGGGTTCGGGGGCAGGAAGTGTGAGTCGACACAGGAGGAAACCAGGGCAAACAGCTGGAAGGCAGGGGTAGAAAATCTGAATCCAGCAAGAGGACTGCGAAGCATCTTACGTTCGGAGATCTCAGGCTCTGGGACTCCAGAGTGGGGACAGTTGACCTGAGTGTGGCTGGGCTAGTGGTACATTAAAAAAAAAATCGGATCATGTTATTCCACTGCTTAAAACTGTTCAATGGATTATCACCTCACTTCAAAACAAAAGAATCTGAAAAGTCCTTCCTTTGCCTGACAAAGGCTCCGTGGCCTAAGCTTTGCCGTTTCTTCTTCTCATTTTTTTAGCACTCTTTTCCTTGCTCCCTGTGGGCCACAACACTATTTTCTTAGCATCCCTTAGCATGGTTCTGCCTCAGGACTTTTGTACTTGCTGTTTCCTCTGCCTGAAACATCTTCCTCCTTCATCTAAGCAGCCATGTCACCTTCTCGGAGGCCTTCCCCGACCACCCAAACTGAAGGAGCCAGCCTCACTCCAGGCTTTCTTCATCCCCCTTGTTCAGATGTATTTGTCTTTGTAGCCCGTACCACCACTTGACCTTATCTCACCAAAGGGGCTGTTTGATGCCCGTCCCCTCCACTGGCATATGAGCACCTCAAGGACTAGGGACGTTGCGAAGTTCTCCATAGTGTCCCCAGCACCCAGTTCAGCGCCTGATATGACTGTGGAAGGAATGCGGGCAGGAGGGAATGAGTGAATGAATGGAGAGATGGATGGGTGAAGGCTTATTGGAATTGCAAGCTTTGGGACCTGCTTCTGGGTCTTCAGACTGCCCTTCCGTCATCTTGGGCCACAGCTGTCTAAGTTCTACTCTCTTCTGTTTTTGTTTGTTTGTTTGGTTTGGTTTGGTTTTGTATTTTTTGCTTAGCCATAGTTTCAGTGAGAAATATCCCCGCCCTATCCCGGTTCCATGGCCCCTGCCTAGTTAGGCAGAGGCTTGGAGGGGGAAGTAGAGCAGTGCAAGAGGAGACCGAGGCTCAGGACCCAGGAGCAGAATTTCTTCCAGCAGAGAAGATGCCGTAGCTAAAGGCCAGCCACACCCCTGCAGGAGAGCACCCGCCACCAGCAGGTGTTCCTGGGGCCTTGCTGGTGTGGTTCTGCACATCGGAGGCAGAACATTCACCGAGGAACTCTTCAACAAGCCCACTGCCCTGGGACTGGGTGGAGGCCGCGTGCATAGTGGACCAGGCCCCCAGGACCAGTGGAAAGGATTCGGGGCCAGAGCTGAGAGGCCTCAGGCCGGATTGTGGCCCTCGCTTTTTACTACAGAGCTCATAAAGGTGTGACCCTCATGAATCAGGGGTGATCCGCTGTTGCCTTCAGACAAGACAGTCTAAATAACCAAAAAATAATTTCAGAGGCACCTGGGTGGCTCAGTCGTTAAGCATCTGCCTTCGGCTCAGGGCATGATCCTGGAGTTCTGGGATCGAGCCCCACATCAGGCTCCTCTGCTGGGAGCCTGCTTCTTCCTCTCCCACTCCCCCTGCCTGTGTTCCCTCTCTCGCTGGCTGTCTCTCTCTGTGTCAAATAAATAAATAAAATCTTAAAAAAAATAATTTCAAATGACTCAGACTTGTTTCCATCTGTTTCTTGAACACCTGAAAACCCATTACCACCTACCAGGAGCTCTTGAAATCCGTTTGTCTCTCTCCCATTCACCACAAAGTTATCCCACAGGTGCTGCTCTCAAAGACCTCACCCAAAAGACTTGCCCGTCCCCGCCCCGTCCCCTGCATACCTCTCATTTTTCTTCTGCTCTCTTTACATCCTCCCAAGTCTCTATCCCAACAGACCCTCCTTGCAGGGAGGAGGAAGGAAAGAGATGGGAATTTTCCTCGGAGATTACAAGAGTCAAAGCCCTGGTTCCCTCGCCTTCCAAGTAGGAGTAATAGCAAAATCCACTCCCCAAAGTGTGGAAGCATCATCCCAGCTAATGGGCAGGGAGGAGGGTTTTCTATCAGAGCAGAGAAACAGTTGGTTTTCTGTGCATTTTCCTTCCTCTCTGCTGGGGTTGTCCCCAGGTCACCCAGGAGCACAGATTTGTGGATATCACTAAACTCGATGACAGAAAGGTCTGGAGGCTTACTCCCAGAGACAGACTTGCTCCAATGAGGAGCCACAGCCGGGGGCTGGGAGGGAGCAAGGGACAGGAGGACATGGCAGCAGAGAGCTTGTGGGATGCAAGGGGCAGGTGTGGAGGGAGCAGAGTCCCCAGAGCAGAGGGGACACGCTAGGATCGACCTGGGGGCTCCCCAAAGTCTAACAATGGTGGACAACCGTGGACACTCCCTGTGTGAGAAGAAATGGGTGAGGCAGAAAGAAAACCTTGCTCTTGACCAAGGTCAAGCTGAACTGAGGAACTGATCTCTGAGCTGGGGTGACTAGACACAGCCCCAGTGACCCTCCTGTGTGTTGTAAAGGCTGTGATTTACCTTCGGCCTGAGGAACAATGCTGCTTGTTTCTCTTTTCTGTTGGTAAACTTTAGCTTTATCGTTGTATGTGCTCCCAGGAAGGGGCAGGCATGGGCTTATAAGACCCTTCTGAGGTTTTCTGGAGAGGTCACCCCTAGGCTGACATCACAGGTGTTCCTGATTCAAGGTTGTCATCTGTGACCTTGAGGAGGGTGATGGGAACAGCAAGGCTTTCAGCCTGATGGGAGAATCCTCTTGAGCCTCTGCCAAAATGGGGTGGGAACTGTGTTAAGCATCCCACCTGGGCACAGGTGCGGGGAACAGGTGCATCTCCCTTCACAGGGCAGGGAAGGACAAGAAGGGCTCCTTCCGGATTGGAAGCCCTGTCAACCAAATAAAGGCAGTAGGCTCTTGGTCTTAGCTTTCCTTCTCCTGCCCTCTTCTCTCACCATCAGGATGGACAATGGCTAACCATCCGTATTTGCTTCCCCACCCTCATTTTTTGATATAAGAAATAAAACACTGCGGATAGAAAGGAAATCCCCCTGGTTCTTCCTCAGTCCCTACATCCTCTCTTTCTTCTAAGATTATCTCTGCTGTAACTTTGATGAGTGTGCTCTGACCCATTAACAAATATATAGTACACATCTTTAAGTGTATCTACCTTTAAATAGATTTTCATGAACAAAATATAACGTGAGTTTATGTGTTTATAAAAGAGATGATACTCTACTAAATATTTATTTAGAAACTTATTTTTAAGTCAGTCAGAGAAAGACAATTTTCATATGGTTTCACTCATATACGGAACATAAGGAATAGCTCAGAGGATTGTAGGGGAAGGGAAGGAAAACTGAATGGGAAGAAATCAGAGACGGAGACAAACCATGAGAGACTCCGGACTTGCGGAAGCAAACTGAGGGTTGTGGAAAGGGAGGTGGGTGGGGGGATGGGGTAACTGGGTGATGGGTATTAAGGAGGGCACGTGATGTGATGAGCACTGGGTGTTATATGCAACTAATGAGTCACCGAACACTACAGGAAAAACTAATGATGGGACGCCTGGGTCGCTCAGTTGGTTAAGCATCTGCCTTCAGCTCAGGTCATGATCCCAGGGTCCAGGGATTGAGTCTCACATCGGGCTCCTTGCTCGGCGGGGAGTCTGCTTCTCCCTCTGCCTGCTGCTCCCCCTGCTTGTGCTCTCTCTCTCTGGCAAATAAATAAATAAAATCTTTTTAAAAAATTTTAAAAAGCTCTATGTACTATATGTTGGCTAATTGAATTTAAATTAAATTTAAATTTAAAAAAAGTTGCATTCTCCACAGGGAAAAAACACCTTATTTTTCCCCCCCGTTCTACATTATATTTCTGAGAGCTGGTCACCCCCCTCCCCGATCTAATTAATAATGTCTTTCCATGGATGTAGGGAATTTTATCCTATGGTTATATCACATGTTATTTATCTATTCCTCTACTGATGTTTTGATGTTTAGATTGGTCCTGGGGGTTTGGGGATAGACAAACACACTGCAGCGAGCCTCTTGGTCCAGCCATCCTCGTGCTTGTGGGGGAGAGGGTCCTGTCATCACATCCCTCGGTACTCATTTTTGCTCTGCAGTTGTTCACAAATTAGAGGCTCACTGCCGCTCCAAGCATCCCCATTCAGCTGTGTGAGAACACCTACTCGCATCAGCCGTCTCTGTTTGGACCCCCAGTGATGAAGATGAGGCCATGGCTTTTGTGCGGGGGAAGCCGGCCAGGCTTGAACGGAAACGGGCGACCTCTCAGGAAACCTGCCAACCTCCCCAGGGCTGGCTTGTTTAGTTATGCAAGAGGCAAAGGAAACCGGTGGTTTGGGAAAAGTCCTGTTGATGCAAAACCAACCAGTTTCAAATTTAGTTAAGACTCATGTGTAGCTGGGAAGCATCGTTTGAGCCAATCATGTTCCACCTGCTTCCATCCTCATGCGCGCGTAACCTGTTCTTAAGAACACCACTCAACATTTATGTCTGGTTTTATAGGTGCCAAGGGCCCTTTGCCATTAATTAATTATGCCACATAATCATTCTGTCGTGCAGATAATGATGCCTGATTTATACTTGAGGAGGATGAGGTTTGAAGATGCAAGGGACCTTGCCTGGGGCCAGATTCCTTAGCAGAGCCAGGGACATATGTTAGAATTCCAGTTTTTAACTATGTATTTGATTTTCTAAGAGCCATGTAGACCTCTAGGTCCATTCTAAGGGTCATGAACATATTGGTGGATATGAACTCATACATAAAAGAGAGACTATAGGGGTTCTGTCCTCAAAGAAGCCTGTTCCTTGCTGGGTCCACAGGTATTTGCAAGGATGTGCCTGTTGATGTCCTCTGCTCTCTCTCTCTCTTTTTTTTAAAGTAGTCTTCATGCCCAGGGTGGAGCCCAATGCAGGGCTTGAACTCACGACCCTGAGATCAAGCCCTGAGCTGAGATCAGGAGTTGGACACAACCAACTGAGCCACCCAGATGCCCTGATGTCCTCTGCCCTCTTATCCTTCTTAGCTGGCGAAGGGTTTCTCTGTCACTGTTGAACAGATCTTCCTTAACATAGCCTTTGCCTGGTCAGTACTTATCGCTCAAAAGTTTCCAGGGTAAGAGGTAAGAAGAAAGGAACTTGAATATGTAATTAGGGGGCCAGTGAGTTTGATCATTTCAGAAAACGATTTGGGAGGTCCTTGAAAAGCTGGAGGTATACTGCCATCTAGAATCTCTTGCACGGGTGTGACAGGTGACACGCCCTTGGCAGCATTTTTGTTAGAGCAAAAAAAAAAAAAAAAAAAAGGAATCATTCCAAATGTTCACTAACCAGAGAATGGACAGAGAAGTATGGGATGTGTTCAAGGGAATACGACACTAAAGATCAGTGAAGACCAGGGCATCATCATGGGTGAATCTCTGGAACGTGAAGGTGAACAAGAAAAGAAAGTCACAGAAAGATGAGCACAGTATGATCGCGTGTAGATATTGTTCAGAGAGCAGCAAATTACATGGCGTAGGTAGAGGAACATAGAAAGGTAGTTAAACTGGGAAGGTAAATGCGAGAAACACAAGTGTCCAAATCAGACCGGTAGTTCCCTCTGGTGGGGAGGGAAGGAGACAGACTGGGGAGGGGACTACGAGGATTTGCACTGCATTGGTGATAGTCCATTTCTTTAGCTGGGTAATGGGTCCATAACCCTGAATCTACTACGCACACATACACACGCCTACATATATATATATATATATATATATATATATATATATATATATATATCCTTTATTTTGTAGGAAATATTTAGTAATAGAAAAATATACAGTCTATCTTTAAAAAAAAGATTTATTTATATTTGAGAGAGAGGAAGAGAGAGAGGGAACATGAGCAAGAGGGGTAGAAGGAGATGGAGAGAAGTAGACCCTGTTAAGTGCGGGAGCCCAATGTGGGGCTCGATCACACGACGCTGAGATCATGACCTGAGCTGAAATCAAGAGTCCGATGCTTACCTGAATGAGCCACCCAGGCGCCCCTATAGTTGACCTTTGAACAATGCTGGGGTTAGGGGCACTGATCCCCTACACAATCGAAAATCCAGTATAACTTTCTTTTTGGTAAAGATTTATTTATTTATTTGAGAGAGAGAGAGAGAGAGAGTGAATGGGGGGAAGGGCAGAGGGAGAGAATCTCAAGGTGACTTCCCTCTGAGCGGGGAGCCTGAAGTGGGCCTTGACACGGGGCTACATCTCATGACCCTGAGATCATGGCCTTAGCTAAAACCAAGAGTCGGGCGCCCAACCGAGTGAGCCACCCAGGCGTCCCAATCCAGTATAACTTTTAACTCCCCTGAGACATAACACACAGCCTACTGTTGACCAAAAGACTCATTGATAACATAAGCCATTGATTAACACATATTGTAGGTGTTTTATGTATTGTATGCTGTTTTCCTCCAATAAAGTAAGCTAGAGGAAAGAGAATGTCATTAAGAAAATCCCAAGGGAGGGGCGCCTGGGTGGCTCAGTTGTTAAGGGTCTGCCTTTGGCTCAGGGTGTGATCCTGAGGTCCTGGGATGGAGCCCCGCATCGGTCTCCTCTGCTGGGAGCCTGCTTCTTCCTCTCCCACTCCCTCTGCTTGTGTTCCCTCTCTCACTGGCTGTCTCTCTGTCAAATAAATACATAAATAAAATCTTAAAGAAAAGAAAAGAAAAGAAAATCCTAAGGGAAAAAAACACATTTATGGTATCATTTTGTTATTTATATAAAAAAAATAATCTGCGTATAAGTGGACCCATGCAGTTAAATGTGTGCTGTTCACGGGTCAGCTGTACAAATTAAAGAACTTCTTGGGACTCTATCGTTCCCATAGCACTTATATTGCTCTGTTCAACTTAAAGACTGTTCAGCGTCGGGTCTCCAGCTCTGTAATGTTAGTGGACAATAACATCACTTTGTGCCAGGAATTGCTCTAAGTGCTTTATATCGTATTACTGCATCTGATCCTAACAGCAGCTTATCTACATGTTATGTGTGAGCACACAGGCTCTGCTCAAGTTCACGTGGCGAGTAGACAGCAGAGGTAGCACTTGAACCTAGATGGCCTGATGTAAGAGTCTAAATACTCCTCGTTTCCCGCCTAGCTTTCCCCTCCCCTCTGGCTGTGCCATTCATCTCACTATTTCATGCACATTCCCACCTTTCCTGCGTTTGCCTTCCTGTGGCTGGTACTCTGATTACAAGGCTCTTTCCCAAGTACATGCCATACAACCCCAGGACCAGGAAACTCACTGTTTGAAAAGAGACAGAGAGAGCGCGAGAGCTGTGGTCAAATAAACCAAGCAAATTTTGAAGAGTAAAACCCACACTCAGAGAATTGCAACGGTGCTCAGCTATTACACAATCGAAGATGTCCTGGAGTAAAGAAACCTGATTAATTTTGCTTAGCCCAGGAATTCCCAAACTTATTTGACCACAGAAACTCCCACCCCCGCCCCCCAGTCACTATTTGCTATTTCACTGAACCAGTGTTCCATGGAACCCACTTTGGGAAATACTAAAGAGTATTTATCTATTCTTCCCCCCTCTTTACCCGTCTTCATTCATTCCCTTCTCTGAAACTCCACAGTCTTTCTGGTTTGTATGGAGCCTCTTAGCTCTGATTTATAAGCTGATATATGCAAATCCAATCTAGTTTAAGGATTTCTTTAAGGATTGCCTTTTATTTCTCAGTGGAGTGTTAAATTCTTTACGCGGGGGTGGGGGGGGATGAAATCTTGGGCTCTTTCTCTGCCTCTCTTGACTACCAACTGTGATTACAGTGCTGGGCACTTGGTAAATTCTCGAAACACAGAGACAGGAGGTGGTGATCCGAGCATCTAAGGAATACCAAAGGCTTTACTGCAGGAATTCGGCGTTCGGAGCCTCGTGTTCAAGGGTATGTGGATATAACCAGTCTTGTCAGAGACAGTACAGAGAACACAGCAGATGCCTGCTTATCAAACTGGGACCTGGGGACAGATTGCAGCAATGTTCCTCAATGATGGGTCTACTGGATTACGGGTGGTTCGATTCTGCACTGTGTGGAACTTTCCTGAATATTGCAGGATGCTTAGCATCCCTGGTTCCCGACCCTAAATGTCAGTACCCACCATCAGTCATTGTACCCCAGTCAAAAATGCTGTCATGCATTTTCAGATACCGCCCCCGTAGGGGGGTACTGTTCTCAGTTGCTACTCTGATATCACCTGTCAAAGGTTAGCGTGAGGTCTAGGCTGAGGGGCAGCTGTGAGCCCGGGTCTGTAAGCCAGTCGGCATTAGGAGTAAGGAGGTAGGCCTGAGAAGTACAAAATAGTTGTTGTTGTTTTGTTATTAATAAAAATGGACCTTCTTTTCTGAGTCTTTGGTGTAATAATTTAAACAGCGGCTCCTCCTTTCTCCCAGGCATCTCTTCTCTTTTTTTCCTTCCTTCCTCTCAATTTTATTCTGTTTTGTCTTTTCCATTATCACCACCCTAGACGAAGCCCTGGTGATTTTCTTTCCTGGTGCTCGTAAGAGCCGCCTAAATGACCATTCTTTGCCTTGCCCCTTCCCTCCTCCGACCACCCTGTGCACACCTTCCAAAGCCTCCTTTAAAGCTCACACCTGCTCATGTAGGTCACTGGCCGCTTAACGAGCCTTCTGGGGTCCCCACTGACAGTCAAACTCGGCAGGTGCTGAAGACCCACAGCCCACCCTACTGGGATATTCCTCCAGCTTTATGTCCCAGCTCTGGAGTCTAGGATTCTCTCGGTTTGGGGGTATTCTCTCTGCCTGGCAAACTCCTCACACTTGTTTCTGCCACTTCTATGTCATTAAGGACCAATTCATTCCCTTCCCTTCTACGCGTCTACATCCTTTTAGGATCCGTTCAGCTGCTCTTCTCTCCACGAATGGGTGTGGCACACTGGCATATATGACAAGATGTCACAACAATTTTTTGAAATAGCCAGTTACTGAAGGTCGGTCTCAAAAGTAAAAGCGCTTTGTTTCTCATTCAACGTTGCTTTTCTTGAACAATAAACTGTCGGGTTCTCCAATATGGAGCTATTATCAGTTTTGACAAATTAAGCCATTCTAAGAAGTATTGATGGTCAGCAAATGGGCTTTCTATCCCAAGAGAATTTTACAAAAATTAAAGAGAAGTCCGATGCAATCCTTTTATACCAAGAATCCCGGTGGATGGATAAACCCAGTCTGAACAGCAGAGGGCTCTTATGTACAGAACAAAAATTTGAACTGCTTTTGAAGAGCATCATAAGCCCAGGTGTACAAAGCCTATGTCGTCATCTGTGGGCCTCTGCAGGTATCCGTTTCAACAGGTGTAATTCCTGTGCTCCTGGCCGCCACCACCCGTGCCTTCCTGTTCCCTAGTGGTGTTGAAAGGAGCAAAATGGGGCAGAGACAGCGTGTGAGGGAATGCTGTAGCAGCTCTAAGGCGAGATACACATGCGAAATATGGTTATTAATCAGTCAAACTAGAAGCAATAACGACCTCATGAGATTGCTGTGAGCTGGAAGAGTTCGGGCGCACAGAAGGTGCCCTGTGAGCCGTAAGATGCTGCACGCATGCGTGTTGATGCCCCCTTGCATTGCGGGCGGGGGAGGGGGGTGCTCCGCCTTTCCTCCAGGCCTGGCCCCTCTCTAGAATTTCAGCAGGTCTGCATCTCTAATGTCCCGCGTGAAGTTCCTCCCCAGTGTGGAACAGGCATTTCATAATTAACGAAACTGAAACGGAATGCTCGAGCTGCTCCCTCCCCCACTTGCAACAACACAAAAGGGAGACAAACCCCATCACGCCCGCCCTGGTCTCCCTTACTTCCATAAGGGGCCCCGGGATTCACCCAGCAGCTCAGGCCAAAAATCAAATCCTTGATTCTGCTTTTTCCTATTCCTCTAAACCAAAGAAGGTCCTGCCTACGCTCCTTCTCAGACTCTGCCCTTCTCTCCCCTGCTTCCAGTCTAGCAGCAGTGCCCGTGATTGCTGACCTGGACTCCGGCCAGTAGCCGCCTTCGTGGTCTGGGTGCTCCCTCTATTGTCCTTTTCAGCCAATTCCTCAAACACAGCCTGTGTTCTTTTAAAACAAATCACATCCGTGCCACTCCCTTGCTTAACCCCCTGCTTTCCCTTACAGGCTTCTTCACTGCACTTAACACAAAAGCCTGGACCCCCCACCTGGTCACACCCTTCCTGCATCCACAGCCTCATCTTTCACAGGCTCCTTCCTACGCTCCCTGCCGCCGCCTCCATTCCCATGCTGTGGACACTGCACACGTGAGCTCCCCATCTTCTCGTGGCTGGCTCCTTCGATGCATCTGATTCTCAGCTTAAATACCATCTCCTCCAGGAAGCCACCCCTGATCCCCTAATCAAAAATAGTGAGCCCATCACTCTTTTTCACCCACCTTACATCCACTCTGTGAAATACTCACCATGAGCTGGTATTACCTACAAAGCACAGCACGTCAGTAATAAAAGCATGTACATTCAAATTCCAACTACTGACAATTCCATTAACCGCATCCAAGCAGAAGCATATGCTGTTTTGTAACAGAGATGTCATCTACAACCCCTTCGTATTGTCATCCACTCAGAGATGCAGTGACTTTAGAATCTGGGGGTAAATCTAGGCAAAACACGGCTACAAATGAGTTACTTAGGGAAGCTGAGGGATACTGACAGCGACGTCACCAATATTGAACAGCAATATCCCGTGTATTCACATCGTTCGTGTATTCACCCCTTTAGTTATTTATCAGCCAACATTTACTGAGGAAGTCATGATAATAAAATTAGGGCGAGTCTCCTGCATCAGCTTCTCTCCCCTCCCAACCCTGCCCCCTCTTCCTTTTGTTAAAACCCAGGACGTGAAAACATAAAATCCTCTAAGCCTATTCTTAAATGCATGTTTGGTTTTGGGGGAGGCTGCTACAAATACCAGGCAGGTGAAATGAACATGGTAATGATCTCCAGGGACAATTTAACCAATACGTGCTCTTGGGGAAGTGCTATAACCAGCCGTTTATGGAGGAAATCCAAGTTGGTCTGAGAATCGACCAAGGCCATACAGGCCACTGGCAGTCTCTTGGGAACTTCGCAGTGTCTGCAACCCTCCCACCTTCAGACGTCCTATTCCTGACTCAAGTGTGTCTGCCTTCTGGCTTCTAGAGACAAGCCTCCCCAGCTACAGCGACTTCCACCCCCAGACCTCTTCTCCAATGCCACCCCTCTGTTCCCACCTTCAGTGAGAACTCCCAAGTAGTTGGAGTAAAGTTTGATTCACACGTATGAATGACCGATAGCCTTCATTTACCAGGTCGTACTTTTCCTTTGAAAGAGAACCTTAATGAAACTCTAAATAGAACTCTTTTTCCTATTTAGGAAAATTTGTTTAATCAATACTTTAGAGCAGGGTGTCAGTGTCCTCTCCATTTCTTTCTTGGCTGTGTTACTTTCGGCAAATGGTATAACCTCTCTGTGCTTCGGTTTCCTCACATTCAGATGGGGATCATAAAAGTACCTGCCCCATAGATTAAATTAATGAATGCATGTAAAGCATTTTTAGGAAAGCCAGGCACAGGGAAATACATATGTATCAGATATAATTGCCGCCAACACCGTCACCACCACCATCATCATCACCACCACCTCCACCATCACCACCATAACCACCACCATCACAGTCACCATTGCCACCATCATCATCATCACTACCACCATCACCATCACCATCATCCCCCCACCGCCACTGCCACCGTTACCACCATCACTCCACCATCACCATCACCTCCACCACCACCACTGCCACCACCACCATCATCATCACTACCACCATCACCATCACCATCATCCCCCCACCGCCACTGCCACCATTACCACCATCACCTCCACCACCACCACTGCCACCACCACCATCATCACTGTCATCACCAGTAGCAAACCCAGCATTGTTGCTTTTCCTCCATTATCAGCAGATCTCACAGCAGCAACCTGACTCTGCTCCTTTTCCCTCAGTAAATTCAATCCCAGACAAGTTTGCCGCTTTTTTTTTTTTATTAATAATGATTTTTTATTATATTATGTTAGTCACCATACAGTACATCCCCGGTTTTCGATGTAAGGCTCGATGATTCATTAGTTGTGTATAACACCCAGTGCACCATGCAATATGTGCCCTCCTTACTACCCATCACCGGTCTATCCCATTCCCCCACCCCCCTCCCCTCTGTAGCCCTCAGTTTGTTTCTCGTAGTCCATAGTCTCTCATGTTTCATTCCCCCTTCTGATTACCCCCCCTTTCTTTATCCCTTTCTTCCCCTACTGATCATTCTAGTTCTTATGTTCCATAGATGAGAGAAATCATGATAGTTGTCTTTCTCTGCTTGACTTATTTCACTAAGCATTATCTCCTCCAGTGCCGTCCATGTTGTAGCAAATGTTGAGAACTCATTCTTTCTGATTGCTGAGTAATATTCCATTGTATATATGGACCACAACTTCTTAATCCAGTCATCTGTTGCAGGGCATCTCGAAGTTTGCCGCTTGTTAATGTCACCAGAGGGCAGACTATGCATAGAAGGAAAATGTGGTCAAAGTTAATAAATATAAGATTTTTATCCAATTCTTGAATTTGGGAGCTGCCTGTGTGTCAATTCCTCCAGACTGCTCCTTAAATCATGCTCTGTGTATCCCCCAAGGGGCTCTATATTTTCTATTTCTTTGTCACAGGAAGTTTCTCTTGTTCAGTGAAGTACATATGGCTTTGAATATTTGAACCCAATGTTTTCCTCTTTGCTCTAAACTCTGAAATGTTTTGTGAAATGTGGGAAAATAGAGCATGGTATGTCCATTGCATTTTTTTTTTTTTTTTTTTTTACTGCTAGAAAACTATTTTGATTTTAGGTTCCACTCATAGGCAAAAGATGTCCAGGATAAGAGGGTTTACGTATCTAGGCCTGTCCACATGTGGCATATGGGGCATCGTTCCCTCTTCTCTTGCCATGGAAGGCACTGCTGATGGCTTGTTCTGTTTTTCCTTGCTGAGGTCAAAGACCGCTTTAGATGCTTTCTCAACACAGCCCTTCGGCCACCTTCCAGGGGCCAGCGGCACTTGAGATGAAACCAATTTGGCATCTCTGAGATGTTCTACTTTACACTTCTCCCATCACTCCCCATTCCAAGTAGAGGGTTGGGGCCTCTTATTTTAAGGAACATATTTACGCAGCGATACTTAATCGGGTGGTTCCACTGGAGCGTTTTGGAAATCTGTGAAGTGTGTTTTTTGGTGTTATTTTATTTTTTTCTGTTGTCAATTCCTCCAGTTTTTTGTTTTTTTGGTGGTAAAATATACAGGACATGCAATTTATTATTTTCACCATTGTTAAGTGACAGTTCAGTGGCATGTGCTTTGTTGAGCTTTTCCCAGAGCTTTTCATCATCTCCAACTGAAGCTCTATATCCGTCACACATTAACCCCCGCTCTACTTCCACAGCCCTTGGTAATCACCGTTCGACTTTACATGTCTATGAATGTGACTACTGTAGACAGCTCACATAGGTGGAATCATACAGCATTTGCCATTTTGTGAATGGCTAACTTCCCTTAGCATAATCTCTTTAAGGTTTACCCATTTTGTAGCAGGTGTCAGCATTTCCTTCCTTTTTAAGCCTGAATAATATTCCATTGTATGTATGCACCGTATTTTGTTTATCCATTCATCCGTTGTTGGACACTTGGGTTGTTTCCACTTGCTGGTTATTATCAATGACGCTGCTATGACCATAACTGTACAAGGATCTAAGACTCTAATTTCAATTCTTTCGGGTGTGTACTCAGAAGTAGAATTGCTGGAAATATGGTACTTCTATGTTTTGTATTTTGTTTGTTTGTTTGTTTTAGAGAGCGACAGTGTGCACGTACGTGCAGGGTGGTGGGGGGGGGAAGGGGCAGGGGAGAGGGAGAGAGAGAATCTTAAGTAGGCTCCATACTCAGCGCAGAGCTTAACACAGGCTCAATCTCATGACCTGGAGATCATGACCTGAGCCAAAAGCAAGAGTGGGATGCTTAATCAACGGAGCCCCCCAGGTGTCCCACTACGTTTAGTTTCTTAAGGAACCGCCCTACTGCTTTCCATAGCGGCTATACCATTCTGCATGCCCACCGGCAAAGCACAAGGGTTCCAATTTCTGCAAATCTTTGTGGGACGGTTTTTGGAGTCGCAATAATTGCAGTTGGGAGCCTGGATTGCTAGTTATCCTGCAGCGTGTGGAGTTTTCTCTCACAATGAAGAATTGGCCCCTAGCCTGCATTACTTTGGAATGTCTTGCTGGTCATTCATGTAAGTGAAACATGTGCTGATAGTGATCTAATCCTAGACCCCGACTCCACTCTACATTTTATTATATTTATGCACTTTTAATATGTAATGAACCCAGTTGGGTAAGAACCACATACACTGAAACAACATTGTATTCTGTTTTGTGGGAACATTGCTAATGGCAACACTGCTCATGGGATTTGAGTTGCCAATGCAACACCCCCATTTCAGTCTGCAGTTGCGATCGTCCTGTTCCCAGAGTTTTACATGGAAGGCGAGTACCTGAATACCTACTGATGTCTTCTATTATAGTCACACACAAGCATTCAGATACACGTGGGTTACAGAACAGTAAAGTAGGTGATTCAAATATTTGGTGTAAGGATGGTTCACTGCTATAAAGGGTTGCTTTTCTTATCTTCGTTGAAAAGGAGGTTAGAGGCTGCAGTGGACTGAATGTTTGTGTCCTCCCAAAATTCATATGCTGAAACCTAACCCCGATGTAAAGACATTAGGATGTGGGGCCTTTGGGAGGTGATTAGGGTCCCAAGGGTGAAGCCCTCGTGAGTCAAATTAGTGCCCTTATAAAAGAGACCCCTGAGATCTTTCTCTTTCTCTCTCTCTCTTAGCCATACGAGGTTATAACAAAAAGACAGCTGTCTAGGAGGCAGACATTAAATTGGCTGTCACTTTCATCTTGGACTTCCAGCCTCCGGAACAGTGAGAAATGAATTTCTGTTGTTGATAAGCCGCCTAGTTTATGGTATGTTGTCATAGCAGCCTGCATGGGCCGAGCCAAGGCACGCTCTGGCATTCTTGTGTAAAAAGTTGAGCTGGGGTGGGGTACGTATGGGTGAGTGTGTGTGTTTAGTGTTCAAATTTTTTACGAATAGTGGCAACTGATTTAGTCTGACCCACTAACACTCTTTTCAAGTGTGTTACTGCCAAAAATACAGATTTTTTTAAAAAATATTTTTATTTATTTGAGGGAGGGAGGGTGAGAGAGAACACGAGCAGGGGGAGGGGTAGAGGGAGAGGGAGAAGCAGATTCCCCACTGAGCGGGGAACCCGACACAGGACTTGATTCCAGGACCCTGGGATCATGAGCTGAGCCAAAGGCAGACGCCTAATCACTAAGCCACCCAGGCACCCCAAAAAAGCACAGAGTTTTGAGAACGATGCCACCTGGGAGAGGCGTCACTCTGGTTTAGGTACCAGGTAGGAGCCACTGGTGTCCATGAGCTTGGAGGCACCTGTGGGACCTCACTTTTTGCCATTATCTGGCTAACCAAGAATTTCAAGTCTTCAAATCACTTTTAACTTTATGGCATCTGAAAACAAATTTAGAAAATGACATGTTGTGAGTACATCTACCTTGTTTGGCAATATTGATTAATTCAACAAATATCAATTGGCCTCTGTTTTGTGTCAGACCTTGCTTGAGGGGTGAGGGATGTGGTGGAGAACAAAATGAATCCCTTAAAAACGGTATTTAGGGGCGCCTGGGTGGCTCAGTCGGTTGGGCATCCAACTCTTGGTTTCGGTTTGGGCTGTGGTCTCAGGGTCGTGAGATCGAGCCCTGTGTTGGGCTTCGCACTCAGCATGGAGTTTGCTTGAGACTCTCTCTCTCCCTCTGCCCCTCTCGCCACCACTCACAAGTGCATATGTGGTCGCTCTCTCACTCTCTCTCTCTAAAAGAAAAATAGAAAGGTGTTTAAACCACATTCCTTTTTGACACAGTGATCTCCTAGGTACATACCCTAAAGCAATTACTGGATAAATGGGCAAAGATGGGTGAACGAGTGTGCACTGTTCATCAGATGAGAGTAAAAACCAGAAAAAAGTCTAGCTGTTAATCAATAGAGGACTGACTAAGTGAGTTTTATACGTTTACATAATGGAGAACGAGACAGCCATTAAAATTAAATTTCTATTTGTTAAAATGGAAGAATAAAACTGACATATGTAGTAAAAAAGTTGATTACAGACTGTATTATTCATTTAAAAATTTAATCAATTTATATGCAGGGGTGCTTGGGTGGCACAGTTGGTTAAGCATCCGACTCTTGGTTTCAGCTCCAGTCGTGATGTCGGGGTTGTGAAATCAAGCCCCACGTCAGGCTCTGCACTCAGTGCAGAGTCTGCTTGGAGTTTCTATCTCCCTCTTCCTCTGCCCCTCCCCACTGTGCTCCTGCGTTCTTTCTCTCTTTCAAATAAATAAATATTGACAAAAATAAAAATAAAATAAAATGAAATAATCTACTTATATGCATGTATTTTTGTTTGGAAAACGTTTTGGAAGGATACACACCAGCAGTGAGGGTAGGGAAAATTTAAATTTCATCAAGTTTTTATTTTCTGTTCTGTTTTCAAAAATTTGGGGGGGGCACCTGGGTGGTTCAGTCCGTTAAGCATCCAACTCCTGGTTTCACGGTGGCAGGTGTTCAGTCCATAGCACTTTCCTTCTCCATAAAATAAGGACGTCTAAATGGTTTTCACACGGAACACTTTCTGCCTTAAAAACATAATTATAGTATAAAGATAAGATGATGCTGGGGTGCCTGGGTGGCACAGCGGTTAAGCGTCTGCCTTCGGCTCAGGGCGTGATCCCAGCGATCTGGGATCGAGCCCCACATCAGGCTTTTCTGCTATGAGCCTGCTTCTTCCTCTCCCACTCCCTCTGCTTGTGTTCCCTCTCTCGCTGGCTGTCTCTATGTCTGTCGAATAAATAAATAAAATCTTTAAAAAAAAGATAAGATGATGCTAATAATTATTTTATAGCATGCCAAAATTTATTCTATAAATTTACGCAGATTCCCACAATGTCACTGGTGAAAGGAAGAAGACCCAAACACACGCCTACAGAGCAGATTCTCTTCCCCAGTAGTTCAGGACCTGCAAAGTTTGAACTGAGCCATGCTTTCTTCATTTGAAGCTAGCCGTCAGCTAATCCACGTTTACTGGACGCCCACAGGGTATGGCACATTTTACTAGGTGTGGGGGTGAATTAAAAATAAATAGAAGCTCAACTCATGCCTTAAAGGAGCTTTTTAATTTCTGGGGGACACGGAACATTCCCTGTGAATGAAAACACACTAATAATGAGGAAGCATTTCATGCGGGGTTTAGAGGCCAGCAGCCTAACTTACTTTGTGGAGAGTGACATATTTTGTAATTAAGTGACCACAAAATAACAGGATAAGCCAGGACTTGCCCATAAGCCTCTTGACTCCCTGCCCAGCACTTTTCCCATCAGATAACTGCCACCGACCCCAGTGAGAGCCGCCGACTGCCGTACAAAATCGTGCACTAAATGCCTCAAGGAGTTTTCAGCCAAGAAAACAAAATCAGATCTTGGTATCAGGAAGAGTATCTCCAGTGTATCTTGGAGGAGGGGAGAGACACTGATTGAAAGGAAAGGAACAGAGGGACGCCTGGGTGGCTCAGCTGGTGAAGCATCTGCCTTCGGCTCGGGTCATCTCAGGGTCCTGGGATCGAGTCCACATCGGGCTCCCTGCTCAGCGGGAAGCCTGCTTCTCCCTCTCCCACTCCCCCTGCTTGTGCGTGCGCTCTCTCTCTCTCTCTCTGACAAATAAATAAATAAAACCTTAAAAAAAAAAGAAAGAAAGGAAAGGAACAGGGAGAGTGGTTTTCCGGCCTGGTTATCCTCATGGTCTGGAAGTTCTCTACGTCCAGTGGGTGGGAGATCGGCAAGGCCTGGGAAGGACAGATTCTCCTGTGGGAGAGGGCAGGCTGCGTGGAGTCACCACAGGACTGTGACCAGGGAGGCCGCGGGGGAGCCTGGCTGAAGTTGGGGTTGTCAGAACTCCCCCTCACATTCCGTGGCTTGTTTCATTGACAATTATTTCTTGGTACAGTTAGAAGAGAGTTAAAGTTTTCTCTTGGGAACACTGAAAAGTCCATAGATATTCCAGACAATCTTGGACAGTTGAATGGATTAGTTCTTGAAGGCACGTGGGTATGTACGTGGGTCTGAGTGTGTGTGTGTTTGGAGAGTGAGTGTGCCCGTGTGTGAGTGTGTGAATGTGTGAGAGAGTGTGGCTCAGTGTATGTGAATGTGTGTGAGGGTCTACATGAGTGTGTGTTTTGGGGGATTGAGGGTACGTGTGTGTGTGAGTATGTGAGTGTGTATATTGGGAAGTGAGTGTATGTGTGTGAGGGTGTGCATTTGGGCTGTGAGTGTGTCTGTGTGTGAGTATGTGAATGTGTGAGAGAGTGTGTGTCAGTGTATGTGAGTGTGTGAGAGAGTGTACTGAGTGTGTGTGTTAGAGAATATGGCTGAGCGGGGATGTGTGTGGCAGTGTGACCACAGGAGTATGTGAGGATGTGTGTGAGAGAGTGTAAGGGATTGTATGTGGGAGTGAGCAGATGTGTTCCACGTTGGCCCCAGAGGTCACTGCGTTGGTTTCCTGTTGCAGTTGTTGCAAAATTACCACACGTTTAGTGGCTTGAAACAATATAAATCGTTATCTTCTATTTCTGAAGGTCAGAGATCCAAAATGGGTTTCATTGGATTCAAATCACGGTGTCAGCAGGACTGTGTTCCTTCTGGAGGCTCTAGGGGAAAATCTGTTCCTTCCTTCTTCCAGTTTCTAGAGGCTGCCCGCGTTCTTGGCTTGTGGCTCCTTCTGGCGTCTCCAAAGCCAGCAATGGCAGGTGGATCCTCACCTGAAACACCCTGCCCTCCTCCCCTGTCACCCCCTTCCACTTTTAAGAATCCCTGTGATTACACTGCATTATTTGCCCGGTTAATCCGGTATCTTTATCTTCAGGGCAGCTGATTAGGAATCTTAATTCTAAATGCAACCTCAGTTCCTCTTTTCCCTGAAACCTAACATATTCACAGGTTCTGGGGATTAAAAGGGGGACAATTTCCCACCACAGTCCCCATCATAACCAGTAGACGAGCTTTCACAAGGTCTCCAAACGTCAAGGCGCCCTGGAGGGTCAGCGGGAGGCTAGTTGGGGAAGCAGGTGTTTGTCGCAAAAGTGCTGCAGGTGATTCGGATTCAGCCCCACCCCCACTGAGATCCCCTGGGTGAGGTGTTACCCTGAAGCAATCTTTGTCTTTCCCCAAATAGCAATGATGGAAAAGGACTTTTGTGATGACCTGTCTAACCCCCTCATTTTTGTTCATGAGGAAACGGAGAACCAGGCTGGTGGAACGACTTCTCCAAAGGGTCCAAGCTGGTGGGAGCAGAGCTAGATTGCTAGCAAGATCTTTGGAGCTCCATCCACTGCCCTCCCTACTCCTATGCTCATCATTTTTCCAAGATTATGGCCCTGCATTTTCTAACCCAAAGAGATATGGCTTTTTGACCTTCTGAAGGTGTTTAATTCTCTTGACTAACAGAGTATATCTGTCTCTGTGTGCGTGTGTCTTGAAAGCAATTACAATAATTGGATAAGATGCTTACATGGTTTTGCTGCATTTGCTGCCTGGGGCACATGATGAGACGAGGAGGTGAAAGCCTACATAAAGGCGCCTGGTGTTCAATCCGGAGTGCCATGGAATCAAGAAGATGCAGATAAATTGGCAGAGGTTCAGAAGAGATCAGCTAAAATGATGAAAAGAGGGAAGACTGAAGCAGCTAAGCAAGGAATGCTTCACTAAGTAGGCAGTCGGCTGGAAGAAAGCAGGCTCCAGGACTTCTGTGAATATTTTCAAGCTACGGCAAAGAGGGAACATAATTACTTTAGAATTTTGGCAGGTCTAAAAAGATGCTCTGTGTGTAGATACAAAGAAAGAAAACTGTTTTGTGCCAACATTAAGGGCATCAAGTCATTTTGCCTTAACCTCTGGTCGACCTCAGCTTGTAGACATTCTTTATTTCACTTGGACTGATTGCTAGGGTGACCAGTTGCCCCGGTTTTCCTGAGCCTAAGGTTTTCCTAGGATGCTGGACTGTCAGTACTAAGACATGGTCCCGGGTGCTACAAAGAGGACAATTTGCCTCCTCACTGACCGTACTGATTGTCTCAGTGCATGTGAGAGTCATAATCTAGGCTAACCTGTCTGGCCTCCTGAAGACACTGGGATTCTAGAAGGTTACCACAAGTCCTGTTTGCACGAGGACTCCAAGTCTTCTTGGAGAAATGGAAAGGAGATCCCTGGGACTCATGGTTAAGCCTCAGGATACCTAATTGAGCAATTCTGCTCAAATCAGGGAGGTAAATCCTGACCACCGTGGATGT
Source organism: Ursus americanus (assembly GCF_024610735.1). Classification (NCBI taxonomy): domain Eukaryota; kingdom Metazoa; phylum Chordata; class Mammalia; order Carnivora; family Ursidae; genus Ursus; species Ursus americanus. Next base: position 86,913,787 of record NC_142130.1, read on the forward strand.
GGTCAAGGGGCATCTGGGTGTTTCATAAAGGTAGGGAACATGGCCTGGGGTTGCCTGGGTTGTTCGGGGGTTCCTGCTCGGGTGCAGTGACCAATGTGTTTGACGTAGCACTAGTTGGTGACCTTTGAATAACCTCTGGCCTAGTAGGAAAGACTGAGGCTACCTTTTGGGACCCTAGAAATGTATAGCCACTGAGGAAGGACAGCACCAGTGTGGAAGGCCCTGGGGAGGCTATAGGGGAAGCATTTGGATGCCAGCATGGATGACAGGAGGATGCCTAGGCACTTTTCAGTAGCAAAAACTGTAGGCATGAAGCCAGGCCATCAGCTAATGGAGGAAAACAAGAATGAAAACAAGAACAAAAATAGCAAATACCAGAAACAGAGGACATTTGGTGGAAACTTAGAAGCACCATCATAAGACTTTGTGAACCTTTGTTCAAGCCAAATACAATCCCTATTTTTACCCAAGTTGTCAGAGTCTAAAAGTCCTGTTCTTCCAGGTGCCCTGGGGCCCTGGAGTTGGATGAACCCCTAGAAGGATAAGGCAAAAGGGGCATAGCAGAAGCAACGGTCAGGATAGAGACAGTTTGCTGAAATGGGAAAACAGAAAGAAGGGAGAAAGTTTAATTCAAGCAGTCTAGTCATGGGCCTCGGGTCAGGTGATAGAATGAGCATGTGATTATCAATCTCACACATGCTGAATCAGTATTCTTAGTTGTATGCAAGACTGGCGGATTTAAGCAGAAAAGGAATTTGCTGCAAGTAAAGCAGGTATCTATCTCATGGAAAATTCTGGAGGCCTGAAGAACTAGGCTTGGAGGCAGAAAGCAAAGTGTGTGTGGGGGGATGCCTACAACACCACCACACAGGGGAGAGTGTGGAACCACAGCCCCTCCCCCCCCCCCCCGGATGCATGACTCTTGTGGCTGACCCAAGACCTTGATGCCTTCAGTCATCGCTCCTCTGGCATTTCCGGGGCTGCACCCATCTCAGTCTTCCTGCTAGGGCAACACACACGTGCAGAGCTCGCTGCCATTCTGGCCTCAGGGAAGCACTTACTCCCCACTGGAGGCATCCAAGCTGCCCATGCAGCACCAGGATCGGCACAAGGCAGTCTGACTCTGTGGTACCAGTCCAGATATGGTTTCGATGGACTTTATTCAAATGTCTTCTCAGCCAAGAAGGGCATGAACAAAGAACATAAGCAGCAGATGGATATTTGGCTCTTAGAACAGTGGTAGGATGTCTACTCGCAGCTGGGAACCACAGCAGCCCCCAGTTACTTCAAACTGGTTGGAAGACTTTGATTTTTTTTGGGAAAGAAGAGCTCCTTGGCAACCAAAAATCGTTGAAATTCTATGGGATTCCTTCCTTTGACCCTCTCTCAGCCCTCAGTTGACCTAGGCTTCTTATCTTTTCAGAAGAGAGAGGGGTCTCATTACAAACCTTCACCCAATGGACTCGCCCGTTTAATGGACACTCCCATCACCTCCAAAACACACACGAATCCATGCCCGTGGCAAGTTGCCTGCTCATAGCTGGTTGACTACTCTCTCACCCACTTGCTGATTTTTCTGCTGTGCCTACTGCGTCTCTTGTGTTAGCTGTCAAATGTTTTTATGCTGGTCGTACTATTACTGTAGGTAATTAATTAAATGTTATGTGAACCCTCTTTTTAAAAAAAGATTTATTTATTTGAGAGAAAGAGAGAAAATGACTGGGGAGAGGGGCAGAGGGAGGGGGAGGGAATCTCAAGAATTCTCCACACTGAGCACGATCACAAAGCTCGATCTCACGACCCTGAGATCATGACCTGAGCTGAAACCAAGAGTCAGACGCCCAACCGACTGAGCCAGGTGCCTTGCGAAGCATCTTTTTTTTTTTAATATATATTTTTAGGATTTTATTTATTTATTTGTCAGAGAGAGAGAGAGAGAGAGCACACAAGCAGTGGGAGTGGCAGGCAGAGGGAGAAACAGTTTCCCTAGCGAGCAGGGAGCCCAATACGGGGCTTGATCCCAGGACCCCAGGATCATGACCTGAGCCAAAGGCAGACACTTCACTGACTGAGCCACCCAGGTGCCCCATGAAGCATCTTTTTAAAAACAAATTGAATACCTGCAATGTGCCAGCCTCATTCTTCATGCCCGGGGTAAATTGGTGAACAACGCAACTAAGATTTCTTTCTTTCATGTAACTTATGCTCTGTGCAAAAAGATTTAATCTACCTCGTCCAGTTGTGACTCTGGGAACTGAGTTGCATGCTGCCATGAGGCTCAACAAATGCGAGTTGCTCAGAAGTTTTGCTTAATTCAGTACAGTTGCGACAACCGTAAAGAGATTTGAAAAAACACTGCAAGGATCTGGAAGGATTCCACACTCAGAACACTTCACAAGTATCTTTAAATTCTTGTTCTATTTTAAAGAAGTCAAAACTAGGAATATATGGATGCGATTTATACAAGAAAAATAACGAAGCCATCCAATCAGCAAACCCATACCCAAGACAGGCTTTGGGCATTCATCAAAAAATAGGGGAAGGAATGGACATTTACATATTTTAAGATAAACTGAAGTGTTTAAGACAAGAATGTTTGGTTTTTTTTTTTACTCTGGATCTTCACTGTAAGTGGACTTTTCTGATCAGCAACCCACAGCTAGTCCCACCTGGGTTAGACTAAAGAGTTTCGACTCTGTTTTTCAAGGCCTGGTGGAATCAAGAACCACCAGGGGAGCTGTCGTCCTGAATCCAAAGTTCTGGGAGTGGGCTCTGGAAATCTGTATGAAATAAAACTTCTAGTGACTGACTGAGAAAGGTTGGCCACCGAGGGCTGTCCTACTAATCAGGGCAAGACCCCAGGTCCTTCTTGATCTGGACCTTCAGCCTTGAGAATCAGGGCTCAAGACACCATCTGATGGGAAAGCTCATCCTGTCTTTAGAGGCAAAACCTGTTAGGGGTCCTAGTTTGAGCTGCGTCAAAGCAGAGACCTGGTATTAAAAGAAATGAAGTCAACGTGCAATGCTTGGTGCGTAAATTAGGCGCACCAAGGAGATTCATAAAAGACCTTTGACTTGAGCAGTTTATTATCTTGGGACAGACTCAGTCTATGTCAGTGGGTGGTATGACTAGACAGCGTATGGTATGATTCATAGCAAAATCACATGCTACCGATCCTGGAGGGCCAAGAGAGGCTCAGGGCGGCCGACAGTCTCCGTTTGCCCAGGATTAAGGGGCTTCCTTAGCTGTGGCATTTTCAGCGCTGAAATGGAGACGGTTTCGGACCAACGAGGAGAGCTGGTCACTATAGAGAAGGATCTGAAGGACTGCTTTGCTGGCAAGCACTGCAGGGGAAGGCTTGCCGAGGAGGAAGACAGCTGAGCGGTGTTGGAGTCTAGAAGAATGCACGGCCGCCCAGAGCTGGGGTGGAAGACGGAGAATGCTGACGCAGATACATGCATGGGCTCGGAGGTCCCCAGCGGTGTTAGTTTAAATCAGGGTATTTTAAACGCAGCGTGTGCTTAGCAATTACCTGGTGTGTTGCTACGAGAAGTGTGACATGTTGCTACAAGAAGTGACTCTGCTAGCTCAAGAGCTAACAGTTCCTACATGCACCCACCTTTGAGTTCTGGTTAATTAGCTCATGTCTGCAGAAGCGTCGAGTGTGTGCACTACACCCCGAAAACCCAGATATTGTTAGCCGGTTAGCACCACCTTAAAAAAAAATCGCATTTGTGCAGTTCCATCATCCCTTATTTCATCTCAGTTCTTTGGAAATAGCTGGAAAAACCTGCAGGTTGCAGCGTGAGCCTCTCACTAGAACAACAGAGGCTGTGGTGCCCGACGCTGGTGTGAATGGGACTACACACCAGCCCGGGGTCCAGGCCTGTGACTGGTCGGCTGGTGGGCCAGTTTCGGAAGTAGGTTGTTGCCCTCCTCTTAGAGGGCTTTGCATTCATTCCTCCCTGCCTCTTCTCTGGTTGTTGGCCTGTTCACAGATCTCCTCTCTGTTTGTGTCATCATCACGCTTGTATATATCCTAGCTGTAACATCACAGACCAGAAGACATTCTAGATCTTTTAATGGGGCAGGGACAGCTGCAAACACTGAAACACAGCCCTCTCTCTACCCTGAGCTCCGGCCAGTGGCTACGGCCTCCTGGGTGTCCTGGCAAAAGGGCTCTGATGAGGACTGAACTCTCAGAAGCATGTATGTGTGTGTATGTGTGTGTGGTAGGCACGTGAGCGTGCATGCTGTCTGTGTCTGTGTGTATGTCGCATATGGTACATGCGTGGGGTGAGTGTATATGTGTGTATGTACGTACACATGTGAGTGGGTGTATATGTGTATGGGTGTGTATGTGTGTCTGTGGGGAGTGGTGTATGTTGTATGGGTGAGTGCGAATGCGTGTGTGAGCAGGTTGTGTGCTATATCCGTGTCTGTGTATGTGTGCGCACACATAGGTATGCACACAGCGCTTTTGAGGGATCCCTGAGAGTCGCTGGTCATGCTCTGGCATCAGCTGGTCAACAAGCTTGCCGGTCCCCGGATGTGGGCGCAGAGACGCTTCCCCGCTCCTTGTTCTGGTGAGAGGGTGAGGAACGGCTCTGGGGGAGGCGAGCAGGGGAAGTCAGCAGGAGCAGAACCAGGCTGGGTGGGAGGCCTATTTCCAAGCCTGCTCGAGTCCCGTCATCGTCCCTCTCCTGGGCGGAGTTCGGGGCAGACGGAATTACAGGTGTCGGGGCAGAGGGAATTACAGATGGGCTTCACCGCAAACAATAGCCAGCCTCAGACATCCCGCCGGTCTGTGAATCTGCTGGATGCAGGTTGCCAGGCCGTTGTTGCTAAGCAGTAGATGCGATTCCTGCCTTCGTGGTAAGCACCCTCGGCTAGGATTTCATGAATAAGAACACACGGAGAGGGGGCGCCTGGGTAGCGCAGTGGTTAAGTCTGCCTTCGGCTCAGGGCGTGATCCCGGCGTTCTGGGATCGAGTCCCACATCGGGCTCCTCTGCTATGAGCCTGCTTCTTCCTCTCCCACTGCCCCTGCTTGTGTTCCCTCTCTTGCTGGCTGTCTCTCTGTGTCAAATAAATAAAATCTTAAAAAAAACCAAAAACACACGGAGAGTGGCAAGCCAGCCTTGGTTGGGTCTCTCTCCCATGAGTGGTCCCGCTCGCTTCCAGACCTTCGCTGGATAATTCCATAGTTAGGTCAGCCCACCACACAGGGCAGCTGGAGTGAGGCATCCACCAAAGCTGATTTGATTTGCTTCAAATGTTTTCTAAAGCCCAGAGGTCAAGGCTACTCCTGCAGGATTGCTGTTAAGAGGTCTCGAAGACTCTACGTGGCCCTAGAAAACACACTGGGCACTTACTTTGTGACAGTGGAGGAAGGAATGAAGTCTTACTGAACAGAGCGATGGTTTAACAACCTGGAGAGACAGGCTGGGAAGTAGAGAAGCCAAGAACACGGGCTTGCGTTCACTGTCATGAGCCCCAGAATCCAAATACCAGAGCCTCCTTGGGGTGGCGGAATCTGGAGCTTTCTCTCCCGACAGGCTCAGGCAAATGCAGCCAGTTCCTTAGCGCATGAGGGTTTCTTCCCCAGCAATGGCACCCATGGAATTTAGGCACAAGTGGCCAGTCATCGAATGTGGCCTTAAGTAAAGGAAGCGCTGTGGGGCGCCTGGGTGGCTCAGCTGGTGAAGTGTCTGCCTTCGGCTCAGGTCATGATCCTGGGGTCCTGGGATCGAGCCCCGCATCAGGCTCCCTGCTCAGCGGGGAGTCCGCTTCTCCCTCTGCCTCTGCCTCTCCCTCTCTCCCTGTTCCTGAGCGCACCCTCTCTCTCTCTCATAAATAAATAAAATCTTAAAGAAGAGAAGAAAAGGAATTGCTGTGTGAATAGGGGTTAGGAGCTGTTTAAAGGTGACATCATTCTCCTCTTTCATATTTGGTCTTTAAATTGGCACATCAAACACCTGCGTGACCCGTGACCCGTGTCCGCACGATCACACAGAGACATTCGAAGCCACCTCTTCGGGTGGGAGAGAGCGGGCCACCTGCTGACAGGACTTCAGACAAGCTGGCATCTGGCCACTGGCCTTCTTTTGGCTGGAAAGGCGGTGGGATCTCTTGATGTGCACTGAGACTCCTTAGCGCGGAGAACCATCTGACCGCGCTTCCTTTCTTCTCTCTGCCTTTCATTCTTTTGTCTCGCTAGTGTTGACGGAGAACCCGTGAGTGATGAATACAAAAACTCATGCTCTGGCAGTCCCCAGAGTTCACTCCCTGCTTTCCCACCACTCACCTCAACAGGAGGAACTTCGCGTTTTGGTATTCCCGGTACCTATTACTGACCATGGATGTCAGGCCTGCCCCAAAGAACTTTCTGCAATGATGGAAACATTCTGTTATCTGCGCTGCCCCATACGGTAGCCACTACACGTGGCCCTTGAGCACTTCAAATGTGATTCGTGTGACAGGAGAACCACATTGAAAATTTTATGTAATTGTAATCGATTTAAATTTGCCTCGCTGCCCGCGGCTGTGGGCTACAGGATGGAGCAGTGCCCTTACAGAGCTGATATGCACCTCCTAGGCTTTCCTCTCCTGCGCCCTCCAAAGCCAAGTTCAGCTTTTTTCCCCCATAAGTGATCCAGGCACACTTCAGCACCCCTCTCTAGGCTCCTTGACATGAGAGGAAGTAAGCAGATACTCAGCTCCTTGCCCTGCAATTTCTGCAGCTCTCAGACTCCTTCGCACGGAGGGTGGGAGGGTGCACTGGGCGAAGGCTTACTGAAATGTCAGGAGTATGGTGAGAAAATTTCAGTTCTTCGCCAAGCATTTTGTTTGTTGACACGACAGTTTTTTTCTGCATCCATGGAAGGAGAGCAACGGCTAACCCCGAAATGGGGTACCTCAAGTCTCAGGTGGGTGATATTTCCACCTCAGCTTACGTATGGTCGAACTAATCTACGTGACTCGAGTCAGGTACGCCTGAAGGTACGACATTAGGAACGTTTGAGGAGAAAGCCTGTGGAAATTGCAATTACATAACCAGAGAAGAATCTGGAGAGTCCTAGGTTTGCACCAAGGAACGCAGCTCGGGCTGGAGCTAAGCCTCCAGCCAAAGACACCACGTCTCCAGGACAGGACTGATCGGACTGTGATCGGGGTGATGCTGGCGAGGAGCCGGGACGAGGAAGATGATTGGCAAAGGTGAATTTACTCAAAGAGGCTCCTGGGAAAAGAAAGGGACGAGGAATTTCCAGGGTGGAAAAAGTACCTTTCATACTTTTTAGTGAAAGTCAAAGGCAATTACTGAACCCTGAAGGGAGAAGGTGGATGGACAGAGGCTATAGCACAGATGAGGTTGTGCGCCCGGAAAAGGTCTGAGGCCCGGACGCAGCTCGTCAGTGTCAGAGCAAGACAGATGGAGCCTGCCCACAATCGGGTGTCACGCAGAGACACCACGTAAGGGAACAGTGGCCAGGTCTCTGGAAGAGTCCTTAGTTAAAACGGTAGAACGTGTCCCCTTCATCTACTCAGCCATCCAGCCGTTCAAATCTGCTCAGGCTGCTGTAACCAGATACCACAGGCTCGGTGGCTAACACAAGAGCAATTTCTTTTTCTCACAGTTCTGGAAGCTGGGTGCTGGCTGATTTGGTTGCTAGTGACAGCTCTCTTCTGGCTTGTAGGTAGCTCCCTTCTTGCGGTGCCCTCACATGGCAGGGTGGGGTCAGGGAACGAGGAAGAGGGAGAGATGGAGAGGGCAGGGGAGGGGCAGAGAGGAAAGGAAGAGAAAGGGGAGGGAGAGAGGGAGGAAGAGAGGAAGAGAGGAAGAGAGCTCTCTGTCATCTCTTCTTCTAAGGGAAGACCAGAGCCCCATTCTCATGACCTCATTGGACCCTCATTACCTCCCAAAGGCCTCATCTCCTAATACGGGGGGTTAGCACTTCAACATATGAATTTGGAGGGGAAGACAAATAATAAGTACATAACATCAGCCATTCAACAAATATTTACTGAGCGCCTCCTAAGTGCTACAGTTGTATCGAATGAAACACTGTCTCTGCCTCAAGGAACTCGATGCAAACAATCACCACCCGAAGGCCTAAGTGTTCTAACAGCGACGGTGCTGGGGGTGCGAGAAGGAGGGACAGGCTCCGCCTGGGGGTGTGCGGGTTAGGGGTATGGGACTTTTGAGTGGCTCTTTTTTCTTTTCTTTTCTATTCCCTTCTTTTTCTTTTCTTTCCTTTCTTCTCTCCTTACTTCCTTCCTCTTCTTTCCTTTCCTCTTTCTTTCTTTCTTTCTTTCTTTCTTTCTTTCTTTCTTTCTTTCTTTCTTTCTTTCTTTCTTTCTTTCTTTCTTTCTTTCTTTCTTTCATGCCTCATTCATCCAATCAAAAAAATTTATTGAGTGTTTATTAAGTACAAAGTCCTATTCTGCCCAAGGTTATGGGGCTCAATGAGTCAGACAAAAGTACTTGACTTTTGGTGATTACGTTTTAGAGGAATAAGATAATAAATAATAAGCAACTAGGTAGACTATTATCCAGTTTATCATGTTATTATTTCTTTGCCTCAGGTTTATTTTTTTTATTTTATTTATTTATTTATTTATTTATTTATTTATTTATTTATTTATTTTTAAAGATTTTATTTATTTATTTGAGAGAGAGAGACAGCCAGCGAGAGAGGGAACACAAGCAGGGGGAGTGGGAGAGGAAGAAGCAGGCTCCCAGCGGAAGAGCCTGACGTGGGGCTCGATCCCAGAACGCCGGGATCATGCCCTGAGCTGAAGGCAGACGCTTAATGACTGCGCCACCCAGGCGCCTCTGCCTCAGGTTTATTTTTAAAAATTTTTATGACTGAAGTAGAGTTAACATATGATGTTCAGGTGCCCGACATAGAATTCAACAATTGCACACATTACAAGCATCCCTGGAAGGACGGAGGAGGCTCAGAGAGAGGGATTCCCAGCCAGCTGATAGATGTGCCGAGTCAGGGAGGTGGTCGAGGCCCAGCGTGTCCTAACGTTTGCGCTGATATTCTGCGTCATGGGATTAGGAGTGATGGCGTGGGCTAGGACAGGTCAGCAGGCGATGACATCAGAGAGGCGGTTGGGCTTGGAAGAAGATCCAGATGTCCTGTGCTAAGGACTTTGAACCTGATCCCAAAGGAAACGGGGAGTCTGAGAGCTGGAGCAGAGTTGTAAACAGGAGAATGTGCACATCCGTGTGTAGGACGCTGACGGGCATTGCATTAGGCTGCTAGCATTGCCAAAACAAAATACTACAGGCTGGGTGGCTGAAACAACACACATTTCTTTTCTTACAGGCCTGGAGGCTGCAAGTCTGAGATCAAGATGTGGCAGGTTTAGTCTCTTCTGAGGCTCCCCTTCTTAGTTTGTAGATGGCCGTCTTCTCCCGATGTCTTCACATGGTCTGCCCTCTATGGTGTGTGCCTGTCTGTGTCCGAATTTCCTCTTCTTGTGAGGACACCAGTCCTATAGGATTAGGCATCATCCTAATGACCTCATTTTACCTTGTGACCTCTTTAAAAGCCCTGTCTCCACACTCGGTTACATTCTGAGGTACTTGGAGGTTAGGGCTTCAACATATGAATTTGGGCGGGAGGCACGACTCAGCCCGTAAGAGGCATTCACGCTGAAGGTAGCCTGGATAACAAAGACTGGTAAGCGGCGAACCAGTTTAAACTCACACAAATCCACTTGAGTGATGGTGGAGGCCTGATTGAGGGCCGGGGTAGGGACAGGGAAGAGGTGGTAGACTGGGGAGGCATTTGAGAGGAGGCTGATGGCCAAAAGTAAGGCGTGGAATTTACTAGAAGGGAGAAGTTTGGAGTCCTTAACTTAGAATTCTGACCTTGTTTCAGTAAATATTTGACAAACAAATGGCTGCGAGTGGAAGCCGGTGAGTTCCGGACGTAACAGAGACCCAACCTCAGAGCTCCTGAGGTAGAAGTCTGACACTTTCCGTCATAATTTGTTATCCCAGACTCTTCATCCTGCTAAGACATTCTGCGTCTCTACGTGCCCAGGAGCTGGAGCCTACACCTGCATCAGGTCCAAACCAAGGGACCACTAATATTTCCTCATGTCCCAAAGAAGTGGTTGGTGACAGATCTGATTTTCGGGAACAGAGTTATCTAGAAAAAATCATCGGAAGGACCTCCGTGCAATGAGAGCAATCCTTTGTTCCCTCCTAAACCTCATCACTCTATGTTGTACATTCTCAGCATTACTGAGGCTGTTACTTTATGACATTACTTACGTGACCTACTTGCTTCGGACCCAACGCCAGGGGCAACTGGACCAGAGAGGTCCCTGACTTTGTTGACAAATAGCTTCCAAGCCTGAGCAGCTTCTAAAATGGAACTTCTAAAGGCTTCCCTTTGAGCCATTGCCCTAGAATTGAACTCCTCTGCCTCTTCCTCCCCAGAGCTCCTTCATGCCGCTGGGCCACTGCCACGGCTGTCTTCCTCCAGACCACCGCCTGGCTCCTCAAGCAGGGTGCCGCTAAGCCCCAGGTGAGAGGGGAGAGGGCAGTGATGGTGAGTAGGACAGGCCTCCCGCTTCCAGGAGCGCACGGTCAGGAGAGAGAAGACGAGCACAGGATGTTGCAATGGGACTCTTGTCTCTGTTTTGGCTGAGACGCCAAGTCAATGGAGGCAAGAACAATGCCATTGCAAAGCGAGGCATGTGGTTTCCCAGGCAGAACAGCAAAGGGGGTCGTTGGAAGCCAGCTTTGAGGTCCCCACCGACCACCAGCGACAGCCAATATAAAACACTGGGCAGGGGCGCCTAGGTGGCTCAGTGGGTTAAGTGTCTGACTCTGGATCTCAGCTCAGGTCTTGATCTCAGGGTTATGGGTTCAAGCCACACATGGGTTCAAGCCACAGGGTTCAAACAAAACAGAGCAAAACAAAACAAAACTAAAAAACTGGCGATGCCAAGAGAGGGCTTGGAGGTTAGATAGAAGACTCCTTTGAAGAGAAACAGGCAGCGTGCGCTGAGTTTTATCCCTCCATGGAGGGTGGGGGTGGGGAGCTACCTTCTTTCCTCCGTCTGCGAGGGTGACTTCAAAACACCTTTTGGAGAGCCTGTCCCAAGAGCTTGGGGACCTCAGGGGAGCAGAGTGGGATTCTCATGGGCAAGAGGCTGGCTGAGGCCACAGAGAAGAGGGCTGCGTGTCTGCGCTTGCCCTGACCACAGGCCAAAGACGCAGGTTCCCAGTGGACCCGAGGTGAGCGTGAGAGAGAGAGAGCTCGGCGGATTATCCTAGAGAAGAGCAAGATCACAGAGAAGCTAGACGTATTGCTAGGTGACCCGGGGCCAAGGGAGGGCCCAGCCAGATGGGACTCTTCTGCCGGAGTCACAGGCATGACGGGTGGGAAATATCCCCAATTTGGGTGAGGCAGGAGGGAGGCTCAGAGGCTTCACATGTGAGCCATGGTCAATGGCTGTTTACTCTGCCCCCTCCCAGATTCTTTTTTTTTTTTTTTTAAGATTTTATTTATTTATTTGACAGAGAGACAGCCAGCGAGAGAGGGAACACAAGCAGGGGGAGTGGGAGAGGAAGAAGCAGGCTCCCAGCAGAGGAGCCTGATGCGGGGCTTGATCCCAGAACGCTGGGATCACGCCCTGAGCCGAAGGCAGACGCTTAACGACTGTGCCACCCAGGCGCCCCTCCCTTCCCAGATTCTAACCTTGGCAAGGTCAACAGTGCAGCCCACAAGGTGAGGGAAAGAGAGAAGAAAGCAACCGAATGGTTCCAGGGGCCTGCCAGAATAAGGCCTAACTGATACAGAGGATCTTACCATTAAATGGAGATTTGGGGGCACCTGGGTGGCTCAGTTGTTAAGCGTCTGCCTTCGGCTCAGGGCATGATCCCAGGGTCCTGGGATCGAGCCCCACATCGGGCTCCTTCGCTGGGAACCTGCTTCTTCCTCTCCCATCCCCCTGCTTGTGTTCCCTCTCTCACTGGCTGTCTCTCTCTCTGTCAAATAAATAAATAAAATCTTAAAAAAAAAATAAGTGGAGATTTGACTCTGAAGTGGGCTGGATGTTGTGAAGATTATTACCTGAGGGAAGCAGGAAGCCACAGGGCCTGCCTGAGACTTTGTATGGGGGTAGGGAAAGAGCCAACCCCTCCAGCGGGTTGAACCCATTCTTTTAGGGAAAGGAAGCACTGTGTTCTGACTGTACCTAGTGAGTTCCCCTCTTTCCAGTACTGGTTATACGCTCCCATCATGGTGATCTCAGCCAGAATAACATGCATGTCTCTTGTTCCCTCGGCGCACACCCACGGGACACCTGCTATGTGCGGGACTCAGATGACTCTGGGGAAAAACCGGGAGCAAACCAGGCGAGGCCTTGACCCTTCACAGAACTGACAGCCCAGTGGGGGAGGCCCTAGACCCTATGAAATGAACACACAGCATGTTTTGAGAATTTGGCAAGGGGAGAATCACACGGGAGTGGAGTAGAAAAGAGGAAAGGCTTCCTGGAAGAGAGAGGATGATGGCGTTGGGTCCTGCAGAAGTCACCAACCCTGCGTGGGCAGCAGTGGCCAGCGAGGCTCTCCAGACAGAGTGACCGGTGCTCGGGCACATCATGGGAGAAGAGTGGCCCAATTTTGTGACAGCACAGGGCAAGCAAAAGGTCAAATGGGTGTGGGTCCATTATATGAAATAGAATATACAGTCGGCAAATCCGTAGGCACGGAAGGTAGATTGGTGATTGCCTAGGGTTGGGGTGGTGTTAATGAGCACAGGGGCTCTTGATGCGGGGATAAAACTTTTGAACATTTGATTGAGATGATGGTTACCTTAAATACAGGAAATATACGGAAACCATTGAATTAGACACTTGAAATAGGTGAATTGCATGGTATGTGAATTCTATCTCAAAAAAGCTGTTAATAAAAGAATCTAGGCACAGCACAATAAATACAGATGATACAATCCAGAGAATTCAGAATCTGGCAACACTAGACAGCATGTCATTTAATAATAGGTGACAAAACTATAAAGAAATCAGAGGAATACAGTCAGTGATATTGTAATAATGTATGTGACAGATGATAACACGACTTATGGTGGGGATATTATAGGGTATGCTAAGTCAGTTGTACGTCAGTAATAAAAATAAAGAAATCAAGGGAATGATCCTGCAAATGGCAGGGGAGTATTTGTTCTTGGAGGCAGGAGGGAAACAGGTGAATGGGGGGCACGGAAGTCAGTGGCCATCTAACAAACTCAAAACCGAGTCTTACTGCAACTGGTGTTTCCGCAGGCACGATCTTTATAAAAATAATTGTGCATCTCTTAGGAACATACATTTCTGAATGTATGACATGTCTTAAAATAAAGAAAGAGAAAAGGGGAGGAGGAGGCCAAATGAGAGACAGCACCAAAAGTTACCTTGCACTCATGGTGCAGGGTCCAGAGGACCAGGGGAGACGTTGAGCTTAACAAAAGAGACAATGGGGAGCCAGTGAAGGTAGTTGAGGAGGGGCAGTAGTTTAGGAAGGGATCCAGGCTCTGTGAGCGGGATGTGGCCTGAGGTGGGGAGAACCCCCAGGGGAGTGAGAACAGGGTCTGAGCGTGTGCAGTGGGCCAGTGGAGGGGCGGGGCCGTGGGACTAGTGTGAGGACCACCGTGCAGAAACCGGTGATGTGAGCGTCAGGGATGAAAGATGCGTGGGAGGGTGAATGGCAGCATCACGGGCAGAGACAGGGAGTCAGGGAGGAGGAGCTGGGAGGAAAAGGAAGATGAACAGTTCAGCTTTGGACATGCATGGAGTAGAAGCCACTACTTTATTATAAAATGAGGGATCTCAGGAGATTGCAACTCTAACTCTTGGCAAATGGTAGGTTCCCTGGTAATTACCAGGTCTTTCCAAGTTCTATTTGGGCCTGGTCCCTTGAGGAACTTGCCTGTCCTTTGTAGTTTCAACCCTCTCTCTATCTCAGTCTCATCTGCAGTCCTGCCTCCTACTTCGCAAGACACAGAACAGGATGAATCCTGTTGGTCTAGCCTGGGGCCTTGCCAGTTCAGATTTGAGACGATGATTTTTTGCTTCCCAGCTCTGAAAACTCTCCCTGAATAAATTCATCTTAGATGTCCCAACTTCCTGCTGCGCTGAGAACCTTATCTGGCAGAGCTTGGGAGAGGAGCACAAATGAAGATCCCTAGAGGAAAAGTCTCCTGAGGCTAGGACCTGAAGAAGAACGGGCTCATCCAGCTCCCGGCAGGTGCACAGGTGCTGATGACAGGCAGTGAGTGAGGCGGACAGGGAGGGTCCCAAGAGGAAGCCAAAGGCCAGATTGCACAAGCAGTTTGGACTTGATCATTTACCCTAAGGGTAACTGAAGCTATTGAAGGTTTTGAAGTAGGGAAGTGATATGATCGCTTTCTACTTGTGTCTAATGAGCATTTACTATGTGCCAGGAATCCCTCAGTCTTTTCATATACACTATCTAATTTAATCTTTCTGGGGGCTCTGTGAGGCTGGGTATGATCCATCCATCCATCCATCCATCCATCCATCCATCCATCCAACAATTTTTTAAAAATTGAAGACAGCTTTGTGCTATCCATGGTACTCATGTTCTTTGGACAGATGAGGAAATTGAGAGGTCCTCACTCTTAGAAGGTCAAATCAATTCCTAAAAGACTATAACTAGAAAGAGGCTTGGCCAGAATTCACATCCAAGAAAACAGACTCCAGGGCCTGGGCTTTTCTTTTTTTTTCCTTTTCTTTCTTTTCTTTCTTTCTTTCTTTCTTTCTTTCTTTCTTTCTTTCTTTCTTTCTTTCTTTCTTCTTTCTTCTTTCTTCTTTCTTCCTTTCTTTTTCTTTCGAAAATTTTATTTATTTATTTGACAGAGACCACTAGCAAGAGAGGGAACACAGGCAGGGGGAGTGGGAGAGGAAGAAGCAGGCTCCCAGAGGAGGAGCCCGATATGGCGCTCTATCCCAGGACCCTGGGATCACGCCCTGAGAAAAAGGCAGATGCTTAACAGCTGAGCCACCCAGGCGCCCCAGGACCAGAGATGGAACTGCAGGTCATGGGCGAGTCTTGAAATATGAATTGATCTTTAGCAAGAGGAGGGGGAAGGTGAGGCCACTATAGGTGAGATGAGTAGGATAAAAGACACATGTGTGAATGACTTTGGCAGACCTGGGGCTGTTTCTCTGCTTTCTTTCTTGCTAACAGAACTCTGATTTTGGGGGTAGGGGAAGCAAAGTGTGGGGGAACCACATTGTATCCAGTTTGTAGGGAACACTTGTGATTGGTTTTAAGCCAGTCATGGCTAAGATAATACTGTTTGCCAGGTACTCACTTTTGTTACCCCCTTTGCAGCTAGTTGGGAGCCATGTGACCAAGTTTTGGTCAGTGAAACAAGGGAGAGATCTGTTGCGGGCTTGTAAAAAAAATAGTCTTGATTACCGTGATAGAAAGTAAGAACATCAGCCCTCTATTTGGCTGACTTACTGCATCCTGACTTTGAATGCATCCATGATTCCTGGAGCTGTGGCAGCCATTTTGTGACCATGAAGCAACAGACACAAAGACAAAAAGCCAACAAACAGAGGGTGGCAGGATGGAAAGAGCTGGGTTCTTAATATGCTTGAGCAGCTAACCTAATGGCAGCAAGGGCTTCCCTCCAGACTTCTTAATAAGTGAAAAAAAAAAAATCCCTAGGAGTTAGTATTTTTCCATTACTTCTGGTTGACCATGTGCTGACTGATATACTAAGCACAGTGAGGCGAAGGCAGGAAGGAGAGAATTTATTTGGTGTGTAGGGTGACATAAGGGCACCAGTGGGAATGTGGTTTTGTTTTCCAATTATTTTATGTGTTGTAAATCTTGAAGACAGACTCACTTTTTCTTTTCTGCTTTTATTTTTTCCCACATGAACTCACCTAACTCCCCCCCCCCCCCCACCTTCCTTTAGCCCACATCAAGCCCACATGCGCCACGAGTTACTGGCTTGGAATGAAGAAATTTCCCCCTTGTTGATTCTCACTGTACCTTTGTCAAGCTATCAAAAAATTTCCAGGGCACAAGGCAGAGACCTAAACTCTTTCATTGTACTCATGAAAACTTTTGCAGATGCTTTTCTTATTATTTTGTTTGGTGCCCAGAAGGGAAGTGGATAATTTAGAAACTTACATGGTCATTTGAGAAGAAAAAAGACCTCAGGCAAAAAAATGTCATAAAAGAATTTGGAGGGGAGAGAAGGGCAGTTGTAAAACTAAAATGACAGAGACAATGGAAGAAAAGGAAAGAAAAGATACAAGGGAGTCTTTTGTATCACTGGCATTTCAATGCACCCACAAGCATTATCCTCAGCAAAACCTCCATGACCCCCCACCCCCACCCCCACCCAACACACACTTTCTGCCTAAATCCCAGCGGTGGACTGATGTCCCTTCTATCACTGAAGACATATATCTGAGACATCTAATTCCGATAGCCTTCCACGGCAGCACTGTGAACTACCTTGCATGCAGCCCTTACCCCAACTTCCCTTATTCCAAGTGAACAGAATCCCATTTTAGTTACCCTCCAAAGTGTGGCAGTGCTATTCAGGTAAGGATGGCCTTGCAATGGCCTCAGACCCAGAGTAGGGACTCTTGTTTTCCCTTCCCAGGGATTGGTTTATGAATGAGCCTATGGTATAGGTTTGGACATTAAGATGAGAGGGATCTTATGGGGAATTTTCCTTTGCTTTTAGAAGAGGTGGGCATGCTCCCCCCACCCCCCAGCTTCTGGTGTGGATGTGTGGAGAAGGGGTGATGCCTGGAACTATAGCAGCCTTTTTGGGACCATTGGAGGAGCCCACGCAAAGGATAAGCGGGAATGGTAAAAAGAAAAAAGAGTCTGGGTTCTTGGTTTTGTTTAGCTTCCATATTAACTGAATCTCGAAATATTCCCCTTTTGAGTTTAACTTATTATTATTAGACAGACTGATCAGAAGAAAGACTGAGGTAAGATGAGTCTGGAGCGTCTTGTGGTGCCAGAGAATAAGGAAGTGCTTAACTGCCGTCCCCATTGGGATGTGTCAAAGGGACACAGCTGAAAGACCTTCCAGTGGCCAAAACTGGGATAATTTGAGCAATGAAATAATTGAAATGTACTGGATTATAACCCGGAGTATAAAATAAATATCCATGAGTCCATACTCATATAAAAAAGTGAGTAAATCAATGAGTAAGAATAGAAGAATCTCCTGTGCAGAAAAATTCCAAGTAATTCATGTAGATACTACATCCTCAAGGAGGTGGAGCCTAAACTGGCCCCTCCCGAAGTGTGGAATGCACATGGCGCCTTCCTTCTAAGGGAAGGGCTTTAGCGCTTCCTTCTGAAGAGTGTACTCTGGGAAGTGGGGAGAAAAGGATCACTCACAGTGGAGAATCCTGACGAACATGACCCTAGCCAGGGATCAAGGTCAATATCAACAGTGGTAAGTCATCCTGTTCTGAATGTACTCCTGATATAACGTGGTGAGAACGGCGTTCTCCCTCTCCGGCCTTCCTTCCCCAAACCCATAACCCCTTCCTAATCATGAGACAAACATCAGACAAACACAAATTGAGGTATGTTCTAAAAAATTCTTCCTTAGCCCTCCTCAAAACTACTACAATCATCAAAAACAAGGAAAATCTGAGAAACTGTCGCAGCAGGAGGAGCCCAAGGAGAAACGGTGACTAAACATAACGTGGGATCCTGGATGGGATCCTGGAACAGGAAAAGGATATGAGGTAAAAACAAAGAAAATCTGAATAAAGTATGGACTTTAGTTAATAATAATGTATCAACATTGGTTCATAAATCGTGACAAATTTACCATATTAATGTGAGATGTTAATAATAGGGGAAAGTGGGTGGAGGTACTTAGGAATTCTCTGTACTATCTTCACAAATTTTCTGTAAACCTGGAACTATTTTAAGATGCAAAGTTGATTTAAAAAAAGAAGAATGAGAAAGATCCCAATCACTACAAGGATAACATCATGAATAACTTTATGCCAATTTATTTGATAACTTAGATGAAAAGGACACAATTGTTAAAGACACAAACCACTATAGCTCACCCAGGAGGAAACGTAGTATAACTTAGATAACTTAAATAGCCCAGTGGCTATTAAGGAAATTTAATATTTAGTTTAAAACTTTTCCACAGAGAAAACTTCAGGCTCATTTAGCTTCACTGGGAAATTCTATCAAACATTTAAGGATAAACTATTGCCAGTTCTACGCAAAAGTCTTCCAGAGAACTGAAGAGAGAGGAACACTTCCCAATTCATTCTATAAGTCCAGCATTACTCTGATATCAAAACCAGTAAAGGATATTATAAGGAAACTATTCCCCCCCCACCTCATGAACATGAATGCAAAAATGCTGAACAAAATTTTAGAAAATTGAATTCAACAATATGTGAAAGGGATAATATATCATGACTAAATGGGGTTTGTCCCAGGAACTCAAGTTTGATTTAACATTTGAATATCAATCCGTGTAATTTGTATTAACAAAATTAGCAAAATAACAATAAAATAAAACAAAGTGAGTAATAATAATACACATTAACAGAATAAAAAAAGAAAAACCATACGATCATCTCAATAAATGCAGAAAAAGCACTTGATAAAATTCGACATCCATTCCTGATAAGACTCTCAGCACCTAGAAATAAAAGGGAATTCCTTCAACCTGTTGAAGGCATCTATGAAAATCTACAGCTGACATAATATGAATGGGAGAGAGAATGCTTCTCTCCTAAGATCAGGAATGAGACTATGATGTCCACCACCCTATCCAACGTTGTGCTGGAGGTTCTATGGAGTGCAATAAAACAAGAAAAAGAAATAAACATTTAGATTGTTAAGGAAGAAATAAATCTGGCTTTATGTATGATGACATGATCATCTATGTGTAAAATTATATGAAATCTATAGCAAAGCTATCAGAACTAATAAGCAAGTTTAGCAAGATTGCAGGATCAATATACAAGACCGATATAGAAACTCAATAGAGTTTCTATATATTAGTGATAAAAAAATCAGAAATTGATAACTTTGAAATATACCAATGACAAAATCATAACAAATATGAAATACTTGGAAGTCTAAAGACATGAAAGACACATCACTGAAAACTATGTAACAGTGTTGAAATAAATGAAAGAAGACCTAAGTAGGTGGGAAATATACCATGTCGATGAATTGGAAGACTCACTATTGTTAGAATGTAAACGATCTCCAAAGTAATCTACAGATTCAATATAATACAATCAAAATCCCACCAGGCTATTTTGAGAGTAGAAATTGATTAAACTACTTCTAAAAATCCATATGGAAATGCAAAGAACCCAAAATAACAGCTTCAAAAAATATGCACAGTTGGAGAACTTACACCACCTCAATTCAAACTAATTATAAAGTTGCAGTAACCAAGAGGCAGTCTGTTATTAGCTAAAAGCTAGACAAATGTAGAAACAGAGTAGACTGGAAAGTTCATAAATAGAGCATTTATATATGCTCTTTCTATATATAGACAACTGATTTTGGACAAAGTTACACAGGCAATTCAGTGGAGGAAAAAGCATCATCTTTTCAACAGGTGGTGCTGGAATAATTAATTATACATCCACCTGCAAAATAATTAATTTTAATCAGTACCTCCTATTATGTACAAAAACAACCCAAAATGGGTCATAGACCTAATTGTAATACAACTTTTAGAATAAAACATAAAAGAAAATCTTTGTGACCCTGAGTTAGGTGGAAATTTGTTAGATACAACACAAAAAGCATGATCCATAAGGGGAAAAAATTGGTAAGTTATGCTTCATCAAAATTAAGCACTTTTTAGTCTCTTCACCAAATGGTGTTGGGAAAACTGGATATCCATATGCAAATGCAAGAAACTGAGCTCTTTTATACCACACACAAAAATCAACTCAAAATGGATTAAAGAATTAACAATGAGATCCAAAATTGTAAAACTCCCAGATGAAGACAGGGGAGAATCTTCATGACGCAGGTATTGGCAATGATTTCATGACTATGGCACCAAGAGCCCAGGCAATAAAAACAAGGGAGACTGCATCAGGCTAAAACGTTTCTGTGCAGCAAAAGGAACAATCAACAGGAGGAAAAGACAACCTATGGAGTGGGAGCAAATATTTGCAAACCATGTGTCTGACAAGTGGTTAATCTCCACGCATAAGGAACTGCTAGAACTCAACAGTAAAACACCTAATAACTCGACTGAAAAATGGGCTGACGACTTGAATAGATGAGATGCTTTTCCGAAGAAGACATACTAATGTCCAACAGGTGTATGAAAAAATACTCAACGTCATTAATTATCAGGGAAAAACAAATTAAAACCACAGGAGATATCACCTCATTCCTGTTGGTGTGTAATAGGATGGTTATATATATATATATTTACCCAAAACCAAAAGGTGACAAATTGGAATCCTTGCACACTGGCAGAGGAATGCACAATAGGGCAACCGCTATGGAAAACACCATGGAGTTTCCTCAAAAAATTAAAAATAGAAGTACCATATGATCTAACAGTCCCACTTCTGGTTTTTTCCTAAAAGAATTAAAATCAGGATCTCCAGGAGATATTAGCATGCCTATGTTCACTGCAGCGCTATTCACAATAGTCAAGATGTGGAAACTACCAAAAAGCCCAACAGACGAATGGATACAGAAAATGTGGTATATACATACAAAGGAATACTATTCAGCATTTAAAAAGGACATTCTGTAAAATGTGGCAACATGGATGATCGAGGACATTATGTTAAGTGAAAGAAGCCAGTCACAGAAAGATAAATAACACATGATTCCACTTATATGAGGTGTCTGAAATAGTCGAACTCCTAAAATCAGAGAGTAGAATGGTGCTTACCAGGGGCTGGGGAGAAGGAAAAATGCCGAGTTATTAATCAATGGGCAGAAAGTTTCGGTCAGGCGAGATGAATAAATTCTAGAGATCTGCTGTATAACACTGTATTTATGGTCAACAACTATGTATTATACACTTACAAATTTGTTAAGAGGGTAGATCTCATGTTAAGTGTTCTTACCACATTAAATTTAAAAAAATTATGAGATTTTGCTCTTTATAAGCCCCTGTAAGAGAATGAAAAGACAAGGGATACAATGTTTTCAATCACATCGCATTAAAGGGTCTTGTATACAAAATATATATGGAATGTCAAAATTCAATAGTAATAAAATAATCTCATTTTTTAAATGGGCAAAAAATTTGAACAGATACCGCACCCCAAAAGATACATGGATGGCAAATAAACACATTAAAAGATGCTCAATATCATTAGTCATCAGGGAAATCCAAATTAAAACCACGCTGAGATACTGAGATACATATTTATCACAATGGCAACATGCATGAATTGCTAAATAATTATGAAAGTGATAGAAACCAGACAAAAAAGTACATACTGTATGATTCTAATTTCTATAAAATTTTAGAAAAAGCAGATTTATCTGCAGTGGCAGGAACCTTTTTAATAGGTTGAGTAGGGCAGGGAGAAGTAAGAGGGAAGGATTACAAAGACGCAGAAGGAAACTTTGGGAGGTGATGGACATGTTCGTTGTCCATTATGGCCCATGGTGATGGTCTCATTCATGTATACATATGTCAACACTAATCAAATGGCACACTTTATTTATTTTTTAAAGATTTTATTTATTTTTTTGACAGAGAGAGAGACAGTCAGCAAGAGAGGGAACACAAGCAGGGGGAGTGGGAGAGGAAGAAGCAGGCTCCCAGTGAAGGAGCCCGATGCGGGGCTCGATCCCAGGACTTTGGGATCACTCCCTGAGCCAAAGGCAGGCACTTAACGACTGAGCCACCCAGGTGCCCCCAAATGGCACACTTTATATGTAGCTTACTGCTATACCACAATTATAACTCAGTAGATCTTCTCTTTAGGAAATAATCAGATGTTTAGGATATAATCTTTAGGAAATAATCAGCCATAAAAATGTATTTATAAGGATGTTCATTGCAGAAATATTTACAGTAGCATGAAAATTCAGAGGCAGTTTCGATGTCCAATAATAGGAAGATGTAAATTGTTCTTCTACATTATAAAAATAAGTATTACACATTTATATAATGTGAGTTTTGTGATGGAATTTTACTGACAAGGGGAAAGGCATGCAATATGTTAATGAAGAAAAGCAGGATACAAAGCCTTGAAATATAATCACAATTTAAATACCCTCTCCTCCTCACACCCACTTGTAGATTAAATTCCTGAAGGAGCTGTACCAAAATTGTCTCTGGGTAGTGATATTATGGATGGTTTTTTCTCTTTTACTTTTATTTTGCCTCCATATTTTCCAAACTTTTTATAATAACCACAATTAATTTTTTTACCCAGAAAATAACATCTTTTTTTAAAGACAAAGAGTTACCCAGATTGGTGGAAAGATTGACGCATTAATCATCAGCTACAAGATGCCGGCTTCGGTGTGCTGCTGGTCGCCTGCCTGTGCCCACACATTTGTTTGTTGTCGGTTTATTTTTGGTTACAACTATTTATTCCCTCCCTGTAGGTGGAGTATATCCACAGACTCAGCCAGGCGATTCGCTTTGGCCAATGGAATGTGAGCGAACATAATAATGGAGGTCGTATCAGAGCAGAAGCTTTAAATGCTGTTCTGTGGTTTGCCTTGGTCACCCGAGCTCCTGCTCTCTGCCAGAGAACAGCGTGAGGCATAGGGGCTGTTCCTTCATTCTGGGTTCCAGAGTGGAGGGTTCCATGGGGAGCGGACCTGAAGTCATCCTGTCACCTGGAGCAAAGCCTCAGCTGACAGGCAGCCCTCATGTAACGAGCAAGGTTCAATGCTGGAAGCGCCTCTGAGATTTGGGGATTGTTTGTTACCTAGCAAAAGCCGACCACTACCTGTTGTCTGTTACAGATTCTAAGCTCTCAGATGGCAAGGACCAAAGTGTAGCATAGCACAGTGGCGTGTGTACCACCAAATCTAGAATCGAGGTCAATAGCCTTGCATGCCCTAAATTCCACATTGTGGGGTGGAGGTGTGTGGAAGGTGGGGGGAGCTTAGGCGTAGTGTCAGGGAATGCCTGACGATGTCACCAAAGGGGGAGAAGAAAAAGAGAAGAGAGAAGAAAAAGGAAACCTTTGGAAACAGGGTGGTGGGATGAGAAAATGGAGTGAGACTACGGAGGCAGAAAGAAGCCTGTGAGAAAGATGGAGAGGGAGGAATACGTGCAATCAAGAAGGGGCACAGATGAGATTGTAACCGCGCTGTAGGGGGGCAGCCGGGAGCCAGGCTTGCGGTGAGCACCGTAATGAATCGCTATGTTGTACACCTGAAACTAATGCAACACTGTGTGTTCACTACACTTCAAAAAAAAAAAAAAAAGTGGTGGAGAAATGCTTTTCATCTCAGTCACCATGGGTGGTATCCTTCCTGTTCTTAAAAACGGTGCTGGTGTGATCTCTCCCTCAAATGCACCTTTCACCTAATTTCCTTAGCCAGAAAGTGGAAAGTGGCCCATGTCAGTTTTGATAGAAGTGCCTGCTGTCCTCGCTGCTTGGGGGCACCAAGGAACCCACGTTCTTTTTGTATCCAAATGAGGGCATCCTTTTAGGTGTTCTTGTGTACGTGATTTTTCCTGAGCACTTGCCTCTGAATTTTCCTTTTTCTCTTAACCTGCAGGTCTCCAACCCCCAGGTCAACTCTTTCCCCTTCTGGGTGCTTAATTTCTCCCAGGGAATGTTCTAGCATCATCAACTTTGTACACAGCATCTTTCTTCCTGCATTGGAAAGCAGGATTATTCGATGCCCTTGGCCCAAGAAACTTCACTGAACATTGAGATGTAGGTGGAGAGAATTTAAATTCATATTTAATAACCAGCTTGCCTTTTTTATACTTAAAGACTTTTTTTTCAAAAGAAAAAAATCTAATTATGCATAAGAGAAATTCACTTAGAATTAATTCACTAGGAATTAAATTGAAAAAAGGTAAGGATGTTAACAATCTCTTTTAAAAAATAATTCAAATTAGAAACACTAATTATAGGAACTCCTTTATATAACATGAAACACAGTTCTCTGAGGCATGGGGAAGAGGGCTGGCTGTAAAGCAGACTCTCAGAGAACTGATTTCTGATTTATGGGAGGGTTTGTGTGCGTGAGGCATAAAATTTCCCTTGAGAAAGGACTGCCCAGTTCCGTGGATACACTGTGTGATCGTTTCTGGGGAGACCAAAGGACATAACATGTCCAACGTTTAATTTTGATATCAGGACCCACGGGTTTAGCGTCTTGGACTTACAAAAGTCAGGAAGGAAGGAAGCCAGAATGCTTGACCGGCCCCTCTGATCCGGGCCTTCTCACAGATCGGGAACACACAGCGAGTGAGTGGTAAAGCTGGGATTTCTATCTGGGCGTGGCCTGCCCAGAGTTTTGCTCTTTGGACTTCCCCAGATCTCCCTGAGGACAGGCGGGGGTCTCATCAGGATCTGAAGGCCCTAGCTCCCTCGCACCTTATCAAGGTTATCTGGGCCAGTCACCAGAGAGAAGGGTAAAGACAAGGTACTGACCACTGTTTTTCAAACCATGTGTCGTGTCCCACTCTCAGACCGTGAAATCAAATTTTAGAGAATCTCAATATGAATTTTTAAAAGAACAGAAGAGAAAATACCAGACTGCATTGGATGCACGCAGACGGAGTGTTCTGGGCTGAATTGTGGCCCCCCTCCCCCACAAATTCATACACTGAAGTTCTCACCGCCAGGACCTCAGAACATGACTGTATTTGGAGATAGGGTCTAGAAAGACGTAATTAAGGTCCTATGTCATCATTGGAATGTGCTCTAACCCAAGATGACTGCTGTCCCTATAAGGAGGGATTAGGACACAGACACACACAGAAGGAAGACCGTGTGAGAACGCAGGGAGAAACAGCCATCTACACACCAAGGAGGGAGGCTTCAGAAGAAACCAAACTTGCCTACACCTTGATCTGAACTTCTAGCTTCTAGAACTGTGAGAAAATAGATTTCTGTTGTTTAAAGCACCCAGTCTGTGAATTTTGTTACAGCGGCCCTAGCAAGTTAATACGAGGGTTAAGTATTATTCTGTGGACTTTTAATCAATTATACACACACGCACACACACACACACACACACACACACACACACACACACACACACACTTTAGATTTATAGCTTAAAATTATTGATGACTGAGTTACAATGAGACCACTACATTTCCATCTTCAGAAAGCGAGCCTCAGACACCATCTGTAGCCATCGAGGCTAGGACAGTGGTGACAGGACACTGACCTTCTCAAGCAGAGCAAGCAAAGCCTGCCTGTGGCATCCTTAGTGGCACGAAAGAGAAGCCCTTGGCTTGGCAGAGGGAAACTCTTATTCTGTATGTGAAATCCAGTGTCTCTCTTTTATCAGGGCAAAAAGAATGTGTTAGAACAAAGCAACACTCTCTAAGTGCAAATTTTATTTATTTATTTATTTATTTATTTATTTATTTATTTATTTATTTATTTATTGTAGAGCAAACAGCTCATTACCCAGTGAGCTCAGCCATTTGGAATTTACCCAGGAGCACAGAAGAAAGCCAGAAAGTTTACAAGTCAGTAAGCCTCAATGTCATAAATTCCATGACCTGAAGTTTACCAGCTGTATTCACAGGAAAGCTCCTCTGGCCCTCATACAATTTCCTCATTCTCATTTTAGACCTTAGTACTTTAAAAAGAAGTGTTACATTAACTTTAAAATGTTTTATATGATACCGTATTTATTGGCCAACCTCAGGAGTGGATTTTCTCCTTTGGTCAAGCCTAACTCTTGGTGATGCGGTCAATGTGTTAAGGACATCTAGAAACCTTGAATCCTCAAAAAGTCATTTTGCTTTCTCCTTATTTTCTATCTAAAAAATATAATACAACTTTTAGATATAATCATGCAGATTTCTGTTCTGTTGGCGAGATGATTTACTTCTCACATGTGTCTCAGCAGACCAGATCAAGCTCCCAACTTGTAAGGAGGCAGCCACTGGGGTCGCTCAGAAGGAGGACAAAGTGCCTGACCTTTTACGACCTCTAGCTTGGGGAAAATTTGACTGACAGCAACAGGGTCCAGTCACATTCCCATTTCCCGATTGGGGCAGGTGTAAGAGGCCTGCCCCTTTCTGTTTTTTTGGAACAGATTTCTCTCAAGAGCTTTGCAAGCATACATGTGTTTCATGTGTTGCAATGCTGTGAAATTTACATTTCTGCAGGAAGTACACCAGCTTTCATTTCTTGACTACAACACCTACTGGTATTAATTTAATTTGACTTTTTTTTCTCCCCAGAAGGAGAGAGAAAAATTATAAATGGTGAGGATGAGTAGTGCCAGGCTTTTAAAGGGGAATTCAACCAAGGGCCTCCCAAGACTAATCAACCAGCATTCTAGCATCCTAGTTAATACCATACTAATTAGGCATATTTCACACAAGCCAATCAGTCTGGTTCCTAGTTCATGGCAAACTGGAGATGGCAAATTGGAAAGACAAGTGTGCTGACAAGAGCAAAGATGACAATGAACAGAATAATAAGAATCATGAGAACCAAAACATTAGAGCCGGGCTTGGGAATTTGGGTAGACTTTTGGTGAAGGAACAGCTGACCCAGCATACTTAGCAGCCCTTGAAGGCTTGGCGGATTCAGACCAGAAAGCCACCATTGAGTGATCAAGAAGACAAACTCTGATGTCATTGGTTAATGACAAAGAGTCCCTCCCCGACCAAACTTGAGCCAGGCTCCTCTGAACCCCTTTCTTGACGACACCTCCACATGGGTCCTGTCCTTGCCAGATCTGCAAAGCCAAATTGTAGCGAGAATCCTGGTAAATTGGTTAGAGAGAATCCCTCCACTCTTGATATCTGGTCATCCTCAATACCTGATCAAATTCCTCATCCCCCACCCTTGATAACTGATCGCTCTGGCCGGCCTTCAACAGGAATTCTCCTACCCTTGATATCTCTTCTTGATAACTTTCCACCCACTGGCCCCTCACCCTGCCCCTTGGCTATCAATTCCAACCCATCCTTGTATTAGGAGTTAAACCCCAACTTTCTCCCCTATTGGGATGGTCTTGACACCTATTCCAAGAGTCCTAAATAAAGTCTTCCTTAGCGTTTTAGCAAGTGTCAGAATACTTGCTTCTTTCTTCTTCTTTGAGAAGATGAACCTGTCTCAGAGGCTTGATTGTAGATGTATCGGCTGTTGCCACACTGGTTCCAGGAAGTTTAGGCACTAGCTCCGACCCCACTTCTGGGGAGCACAAATCTGAGAGAGGGGGCTAAGACGATTACTATTTTGAGTTGGTTTATACCAAAGGCAGGGATGTGTAAGTTGTTTATTGACAAGACTTCCCAGCTGAACCCGAGCCCACGACCACTTGGCAAGGGTCTTGACATGGAGTGGGGCTGTATCCCCAGAGTAAGGCATGCCTTTTTCTAATTTTTACTGAGGTACCATCAGTTCCCTAAACTGTGTGTCTATGGGGCTCATCTTCCCGAAGGGTCACATTTAAACACTTGTCAAAGTTGTGGTTTGGAGATGTCTGAACAAAGATGTGGGTTGGGTAGTGGAGCAAAAGATAAATTTGCCCAAACACTTGGCTGTAATGGAAACAAAAAGAAATATCTGCAGGTTGAGTCACCTCCTTGTAATGCCAGTGGTTCTCAAACAT
The DNA here is from genome assembly GCF_024610735.1 of Ursus americanus. Classification (NCBI taxonomy): domain Eukaryota; kingdom Metazoa; phylum Chordata; class Mammalia; order Carnivora; family Ursidae; genus Ursus; species Ursus americanus. The sequence goes on from NC_142130.1 coordinate 86,941,604, forward strand.
TAGTGTGCACCCGCATCACTGGGGGGAGCAGATTCCCAGGCACCCCCCGCCAGTGATTGGACTCAAAAGTGCTGGGATGGGACCTGGGAATCTGTGTTTTAAATGCGTGCTTATATGATTCAGATGCTTGGGGCTCTTGACCCCCCACTTTGAGAATCATCATTTGGGAAGCCTGCAGAATCTGCTAAAGGAAGGAACAGATTTTTGGTTTATAGAAGCACCTCACTTCGGATTTTGGTTGTCAAAGGCAAAGCCTTTGAATAGAGTCTGGAAGAAGACGTGAGCAAAGACAGCACAGTGCTTGTCATTACGCATAATCAAGTAGCAGGAATCTAGAAATTGTTGGAAGCCTGTGAAGGAGGAGATGCTAGGAAGATGAAGAGAGGTGAGACCTAGCAACTTCGTAGGCAGCCAGGGCTGGAGGAGAAGATGGGCTCAGCAAAGTTCCTGGGGATGGGAATAAACAAGGAACTTTCTAGAATAGTCATGTTGAGTATTTGAAGTTGCTTACTATTATGGGTTAGAATCTCTTTCTATTGCCCTGGAACTCTCAGTAAGTCTGTCTTACAGACTGGTCTTGCACCCTTAGTTATTTGTGGATAAAGAACAGGCCCAGCCTAGGAACCAGGGTGGGAAGGGCCCTGAGGGCTTCAGTTAGGAGGCAGGAACCAGCAGAGAACCTGGCCATAGTAAGCCCTAATTCAGAAGGGGTGAGCCATGAATCCTGTTTCTCCCCAAAGCTCCTAAAACAATGGTGTCCTACCTTTTATGATTAAATACCTCGATCAGTAAAGAAAAGTTTTAGGTGTAGAGCCCCCCGTATATGTAGGAGCATTTATTTTTGTCGATTATATACTCTTATACTACGGACATTACAGAACAGATGTCAAAATGGAGGTTAAAAAAAGAAGAGATGGGACATCAACATGGGAGTTCTAACTGTTTATATTGCGTCCCAGGGGATTGTGCTCAGAAGCCACCGGAGCGTGTTGGAATGCCCGACCCAAAGAAAGGTGACCCTTTACGTAGGGGAAGGATGACCTTGCTGCTCCGTGGACGGGGCCTGTTTAGTTAGCAGACACCAGGACTACGCAGCCACCCAAATGACAGATGAAGAGTATGGAAGGAGATAAGGTCTTTGCTCAGGCCAAAGGATGGTGCCGGATGCGTCTCTCAGACTTTGTTCCATAAATCTTCCCTCAGAAAAAACCCCATGGGAAGAATACTTCCTTCATACCACTTGTAATCACTAAGTAAAAGGGAGGACAAACCCCTGAGTTCCTCAGGGCAGCAACCTCAAGACAGTCAATTCTTGGTGGCTGAGTGTGTGCTTTGGGGCTTTTGATCAGAAATGTCTGGGTTCTCACAGAGATCCCCTTCACCAGGGCTCTGGGCCCTAGATTTGCTTTTTTTTATTTTAATTTTTTTATGGTGGCAAAATATGTATAACCTAAAACGTGCCATTTATAACCCTTTTAAGGTGGCATTGAGCGCGTTCGCAATGTTGTACAACCATCACTACTATCTGGTTCCTAAACTTTGCATCACCCCAAACAGACACTTCATACCTATTAGCAATAAGTCCCCTTTCTCTCCTCTCTCCAGCCCTTAGGACCCCTGAATCTACTTTCTGTCTCTCTGGAGTTGCCTATTCTAGGTACCTCATCCAAGTGGAATCATATGGTATTTGTCCACTGGTGTCTGGCCTATTTCACTAAGAACGATGTTTTCAAGGTTCAAGTATGTTGTAGCATGTTCTAGAATTTCCTTCCTTTTTATGACTCAATAATATCCCATTGTATGGATAGACAAAATATGGTCTATCTGTTGATGAACACTTGGGTTATTTCCACCTTTTGGGCTATTGTGAATAATTCCGCAATGAATATGAGTGTACATGTATCTGTGTGAATGTCTGTTTTAAATTCTTCTAGGTGTAAGAGTAGAATTGCTGGGTCAAATAGCAATTCTATGTTTAGCTTTTTGAGGAACTACTAACCTGTGTTCCACAATGGCCACACCATTGTACATTCCCAACAGCAGTGTAGGAGGCTTGCAATTTCTCCACATCTTTGCCTATGTATTTATTTCTTTTAAAAAAATTATTATAGCCATTCTATTAGATATGAAGTGGTATCTCATTGTAATTTTAACTTGCATTTCCTAATGACTAATGATGTTGAGCTTCTTTTCATCTGCAGCTTTGCCATTTGTAGATCTTCTTCAGGAAACTGTCTGTTCAGGTCCTTTGCCCATTTTAATTGGGTTGTTTGTTGTTGAGTATAGGAGTTCTTTATATATTCTGGATATTAAATCTTTATCAGATAATTTGCAAATAGTTTCTCTCATTCTATAGGTTGTCTTTTTGCCTTTTGATGGACAAAACCTTTTCATTTTAATCAAGTCCAGTTTTTCTTTGTGTTTTTTAATGGCTTGTGCACTGGCATCATAACTAAGAATCCATTGCAAATCCAAGGTCAGGAAGATTGGGCCCCATGGTTTCTTCCAAGGATTTTATGGTTTTAGCTCTTATATTTAGGTCAGTGATTCATTTTGAGTTAATTTTGTATATGACGAAAGGTAAGGATCCAACTTTATTTCTTTGCATGCGGGAATCCAGTTGTCCTAGCACCATGTGTTGAAGAGACGGGTTTTTTTCTCATTGAATGGCTTTGGAGCCTTTGTCAAAAATCAATGGCTTCTATATATATGTATATTTTTCTGGACTCTCAGTTCTATTCCATTAGTCTCTATGTCTATCTTTATGCCAATCCCACACTGTTGGATTACTTTAGCTTTGTAGTTTTAAGTTTTGGAATTGGGAAGTCTGAGTCCTCTGACTTTGTTCTTTTTCAAGATTGTTGGGCTATTCAGAGCCCCTAATAATTCCATATAAATTTGAGGATTGGCTTTTCCACATTTTTTTTAAAGGTTGTTGGAGTTGTGATGGACTTGTGTTGAATTTGTACATCACTGTGGGTCTAGCTCTTGCTTTTTTCCTGGACTATTAGGACCATCAAGAAGCCTTCTCACCTCATTCCAGAGGGACTAACCTTGAAACTTCTTAGCCAGGAGGCTTAGCAACTGCCCAGCACACTGTCCATGGGGAGTTTGCCAGTCAGAACATTCAGTGCCTATCTTTTCTCCCAATACTGGCTGAGTGCATCATTCAAAACACCAACACATCTCTCTATCGCATTTGTTCCAGCCTGGAGACTACACTTTAGAACCCACTGTCTTAGTGGGTTGATGAATCACCACCCATTTGTGGAACTGAAATTGAACCAGCTGGATGTTTTGAGGCTAATTGGGAAGCACTGAACTAACTTTTAGCTTTCCAGTAACTCTTCCCCTTTTGTGAATGTATTTTCGTACTTTTGGAGTTAAATATATTTTGCAATTCATATATGTATTGCCTAGGAATGCATTCAGTTGCACGTAACAGAGAGGTATTTTTCTCATATAATAAGAAGTCCGAATGTAGGTGTTTCTTGGCATGAGTTCAGGCACTCAAAGATTTCAGGGCTGGCATCTTTACAGTTCTTTTTGCCTTTCCCTTATGATCTCAAGATGGCTTCACCACTCCAAATATCACGCCCACATTCATAACAGGAAAGGGCGGGAGGGGTGGCACCCCCAAAGCTTGTATTAAGGCAGAAGCTTTCCTAGAAGCTCACAGAAGTCTCCCCTATATATTTTGAGTTAGAATTGTGTCCCATGGCTATGCGTATTTGCAAAGGAGCTGGAATTTAGGGGGCAGGGTTGTCATGATTGTCAACCAATCCTGATCCATTGCTTGGAGCTGGGCCCGTTACTTTCCTAAACAAAATTGGGATTCTGTGGCCAAGGACTAAGAAGAAATAGGATGCCACTGTATGCCAGTGGATGCATATACATATTATCTTCTTATACGTTTTCTTAACACTTTCTACGTCTTGTGGGCTTGTTCTCATCCCTGATAGTCTAAGACTACCAGAAGTCATCTTGTCCTCTTTACTTCCCTATTGGGTCTACATGGTGGTTTGGACACATAGTGAGTACCCAATCAATATGGGGTGATCTCACCTACAGACAAACCAGAAAGTCGACTTCTTCAAGAGAGTATGTGCCAGAGAGTACTGGAAGGTGGTGCTCCTCTTCTGTTGATAAAAGTCTGATTTGGTTCGTGTAGAGACAGTAGGGCCTGGCCATCCTGTTTGGCTGTAAGCAAATTTGAGCAGGGTTACAGGCTCTGTGTCTTTAAAGCCTCAGTTCACACTATCCATGATATATTTCCTAATTGTATCCTTTAAATGTTAAAACACTCTCTTTTCTTGCCCTTTAGGGAAAAAACGCCATGTTTCAAAAAGCATCTCATCAATGATTCAATCAAAGAAATGTCTTAATGAGAACATAAATAGAAAAAAATTCCCCAACATTGTATTTAGGTAGATTTCAACAGCTGATTTATATCTCAAAATATGAATATAAATCAAAAGGCTAAATACTGGAAAGTCAAAAATAGTCCACATTTGACATTAAAGTCAGGGAATTGATCACATTTGCTGAGTGTAGCTTATAAAAAGTGCTAATTTATGGCTAAGTAATTAAACAGGGAGACAGATGGAGAATCAAATGAGTTTTCCCCACATCCAAATTTGCATACTGTTTCTCTCATTTGTCTATACGGTGGGCTCCAGTGTTGGAAGGACATGAAGAGCTATTTATGTCAGTTTTGTTCAAACATCCCCAAAGAAAGAAAAGGGGAATTATACAGAACCTCAGACAAAGATAAAACACAGAGCTCGGTTAGATGTCCTCTCCTCTTCCTTACTCATTCATTCCTTTCCTTCCATTTCATGATGAAAAGAACAGGCAACTATGTAATGCTCTCCATTCTCCATTGTGTACTGGAAAATGCACTGGCCCAGGAATTGGAAGATTATTTAATTTCAGTTTTGTCAGTAACCAACTGTGTGACATTGGGCAACTCTCTTGTCTCTGGTTCTTCGTTGCCTCATTAGACATTGAGTGCTGTGTTGGCCAGATTATTGTATGGTGGAGGAAACAGGGGCTCTTTTGATCTTGGATCAACCACATACTAGCTGAGGAATCTTAGACAAATTACTTTAACCACCACTGTGTGCTCCAGTCTCTTATCTGACTAGATTATCTCTAAGCAGTATAGAATGGTGGAGAAAGCAAGGGTTCTTTTGATCTTGGATTAACCACACACTACTTGAGGGATCTTCAACAAATTGCTTTAACCACCACTGTGTGCTCTAGTTTGCTATCAGCAAAATGGGGCTGTTGGGTGATTTCATGCAAAACCCTTCAAGAGTGTCTGACACATAATAACTACCTCTCAAATGTTAGGTGGTTAGTATCTTTGAGACTGTCTCCTGCACTCAGATTCTGTGAGTCTACGTTTCTGTCTATTCTCTGAGTCTGTGAAGGAAGGTAACTTAATGATAGCCAAGCCAGCCTGCTCCCACCCTGTCCCAGGCTTGCAATTTCTGGAAATCACTAGCAGGGCTTATTTAACCATTTGAACCTTATTTACACTGCCTGCCCCTGATGACACAGTGCCACCAGAAAGATTGCAAACGCCCCAGCCAGGCCAGCGCTCATACCCACCAGAACACACGGTTCATTAACTAGTGCTGTCTCAGAGTTGTGCTCAGGGTTATCAGAGGAGCCTGCAGAAGGAAGCCTCAACTGTCTTCTCCATCTTCCCTGCCTTTCCCCCAACACTTGGCAGAAGGGATCTGGGCGTCTATGTCCCTGGGATGGTGTGAAGTGCAACTCTGTGATCTAGACTTGGGCTCTCAGACACCTCCCCTCAACCCACGCATCCTCCGACACAGAGGGTGCTGAGGAGAGAAGCAATCCCTTCCTCGTGCTTGCAGAGATCACTTTGCAGACGGTGATGGTCAGGGCGATGAGGAGCTAGTTGGCTTTACAATCCATTTCATTTTCATTTTTTGTGTCGTCGTCAGTTGTTAGGGATGACAAAAGTACTGAAGTCTTTAAAACAAAGTTCTAGAAGATGCCCATGGTTGACATCGCTGTCTGGCAACCAGTCCCTGGTTTTCCTAAAGTTATCTTCACTTACTTCTTCATGTCTTACTGAGATAGCAAATCAAAATGCTTTACCCATCCCTGCCCAAGAGGGAACCACCGGTCCCATCCAGGCAACTGGGTTCTCCTCTGACTTTTTTTTTTTTTAAAGATTTTATGTATTTATTTGACAGAACGAGACAGCCAGCCAGCGAGAGAGGGAACACAAGCATGGGGAGCAGGAGAGGAAGAAGCAGGCTCCCAGCGGAGAAGCCTGATGTGGGGCTCGATCCCAGAACGCTGGGATCACGCCCTGAGCCGAAGGCAGACGCTTAAAGACTGTGCCACCCAGGCTCCCCTCTCCTCTGACTTTAAATCCTATGTGAAATGATAGGAATGGGTGCTGGGCATTCTTCATTCTTCTCTTCAGTTCTACTCTCCAACCATCCATCCTGCTCAGTGTCTCAGAAAGTTGATCTTCACAGCCTACATCAATGGACTTCCTTGACCTCCGGATTCCATTTGGGTTTGGCCGGTGGAACACACTGGCAGGAGGTCAGCGGGTGGAAGAGTGAACTTGGGTTTCTTTTTCACCTTCCTCCCTCCCTGCCAGGCACTGTAGTTTGGCTCTTTCTCTCTCCGAATGCCTCAGCTCCATAGAGCAGCCCCAAAGATCAGTCATTGCCTTCTAGTTTGGTACCAGCACTGAGTGGCAGTCCTGGGGGATCACTCTTTAAAAATCAAGACTAGTGTGAGTTGAAAACTGTGGTCTGGAAGCTCTGTAATTATTGTTGTTTTGTTTTTTATTGCTGTTTTCTTTTCTTTGTTTTATAGTCAAAGCATTATTGTATTTAGGGTTGTCTATTTCCCCACTTATACCTTAAAGTCTTTTTAAAAATTGAGATATAATTATCATAAAATTCACCCTTTTAAAGCATGCAATTCAGGGGATTTAGGCATATTTCCAAAATTGCACAATGATCGCCACTATCTAATTTCAGAACATTGTCATTCCAACAAAGAAACCTCATACCTCTTAAGCAGCCCCTCCCCATTCCTTCCTTTCCACCAGCCACTGGCAACCGTGAATCAAGTTTCTTTTCCTTCCTTCCTTCCTTCCTTCCTTCCTTCCTTCCTTCCCTCCTTTCTTGATTTTATTTATTTATTTGAAAGAGAGAGAGATAGCGAGAGAGAGAGAGCATGAGCAGGGGGGAGAGGGAGAAGCAGGCTTCCTGCTGAGCAGGGGCTCAATCCCAGGACCCTGGAATCATGACCTGAGTTGAAGGCAGATGCTTAGCTGACTGAGTCACCCAGGTGCTCCATAAATCAATTTTCTGTCTTTATCAATGTGTCTATTTTGGACATTTCATGTAAACTGAATTATACAATATGTGGTATTTTGTGGCTGGCTTCATTCATGTGACACAATGTTTTCAGTGTTCATCTATGTTGGTAACAAGTATCAGTATGTCTTTCCTTTTTTATGGCCAAATAATATTCCATTGTATGGATATACTGCATTTTTCTAACCCATTCTTTGGTTGATGGACATTTTGCTTGTTTCCACTTTTTGGCTACTATGAATAAATAGTGTACTAATATTTGTCTGAACATCTGTTTTCATTTCTTTTGGGTGTATACTTAGGAATGGAATGACAAGATCGTATGGTAATTCTGTGCTTGGCTTTTTGAGGAATCATCAAACTGTTTTCCAAAATGGCTGCACCATTTTACATTCCCACCAGCAGCATATGGGGGTTCCAGTGTCTCCACATCCTCATCAAGACTTGTTATTGTCTATCTTTTGATTATAGTCGTCCTAGCAGGTGTATCTCATTGCAGTTTTTTTTTTTTTAAGATTTTATTTATTTATTTGACAGAGATAGTGACAGCCAGCGAGAGAGGGAACACAAGCAGGGGGAGTGGGAGAGGAAGAATCAGGCTCCCAGCGGAGGAGCCTGATGTGGGGCTTGATCCCATAACGCCGGGATCACGCCCTGAGCTGAAGGCAGACGCTTAATGACTGCGCCACCCAGGCGCCCCTCTCATTGCGGTTTTGATTTGCATTTTTCTAATGACTACTGTTGTTGAACATTTTTTATTTGCATATTAGTCATTTGTATATCTATATGTTTATGTTTTCATTTGGAGACACATCTATTCAAAACGTTTGCCCATATTTTAACTGGGTTTTTTTTTTATTGTTGAGTTATAAGAGCTTTATATATGGTAGGTGTAAACCCCTTATTAGATCTATGAATCGCAAATATTTTCTCCCATCCTGTGGATTGTCTTTTCACTTTCTTGAATGGTGTTCTTTGAGGCACAAAAGCTTTTAATTTTGATGAATTCCAAATTATCCATTTTTTTTCTTGGGTTGCTTGTGATTTAGTGTCATATCTAAGATACCAAGATCCTAGGAAATTCTTACACACTTTATATTCCAATATTTCCACTCTCCCATGAAATTCTGAGGACCTATATTAGATATTCTGACTTTATTTTCCAAATCTCTTTCTTTTTAAGATTTATTTATTTATTTATTTATTTGAGAGAAAGAGAGAGAGAGCATGAATGAGAGGCTGAGGGAGAAGCTGACTTCCCGCTGAGCAGGGAGACCAATGTGCGGCTTGATCCCAGGACCCTGAGATCATGACCTGAGCCAAAGGCAGGCACTTAACCAACTGAGCCACCCAGGTGCCCCTATTTTCCAAATATCTTAACCACCCTTCTATCAGTTTCTCTTTCTGTATAACATTCTGAGCAATTCCTTCACATCTATCTTCTGCTTCCCCAAGTCTTTTTTCAGCAGTGTCTAATCTGCTACTTTTTCTATTGAGATTTAATGTCATTGAATATATTTTACATTTCTAGAATCTCTACTTGGCTTCTTTTCAAATCTACTTGTTTTCTTTTATAATTATTTGTTTGCTTCTTAGGGTTTCATATCTCCTATTTAATTCTTTACTTATTTAGCTTGTATTATTTTCCAGATTGTTGATTTTTTTAAATCTTAAAGTTTTAGTGTCTCTGATCCTCTTGTTTCTTTTGTCTTATGATACCCCGGGGTTGTATATGTGTATGCATGTGTGCATAAAGTATATATTTGCAAGTCCATCTTTATTTATGTATTTATTGGTAAGTTCGTCTGTAGTCAGGCTTCTGTTTTGTGGAAGTCTACAGTGGTTACCATGCAGAGAATCGGAGAGAGCATGTTGCATTTTTTCTGCTGTGTTTTCTTCTTCTAGCCGAGAACCAATTTTTATATTAATTTCCAACATTGATGTTTCCTGGCCTCTACAATTAGCATAAATTAAAATCTCAGATGCATGAGGCAATGGCTTAAGGTTTTCATTTCTCTTAATTTTTTATCCAGAGACCAAGAAGAAAACAGACGAGCTTTCTCTGTTAACTATTGGCTAGACTGATGAACGAAGTTTTTCTGGCCCACCCTTTGGCTGGCATTACAGCTATCTAACAATTCTGTTCCATAGAGGGCTTTGGGCCCCCCACTCTTCATTTCATCCGGGGCCTCAGCACCTATCCCCACATGAACACTGAAACCCGAGTCCCTTGGTCATTTGGACCAACAACTACTTTCCATTCTGCTACAGTGTCAGTTCCCTGGGCAGTTTTCAGCTCTGTCTTCTATGTGGCCTACTGGGATTTCTACTTTCTGGTGAGTACAACTATAAATTTTTTAAAGAGTTTTAAAAAACCTGTGTTTTAAAAAGGCAGCGTACCTAGGATTTTACTGAGGGAGGTTTGTGTTATTTTAGCTTGCCATCTTGCCCCTCCTCATAATTGTTTCTAGAAACTTTTTGCTAACAGAACACTGTTACTGGAATAAAATGAGCATTAGGCTCACTGTGTCTAACAGACAACATTTATGGGGAGAGAGAGAGAGGGAGAGAGAGAGGTAAGGAGGAGAATTCTTGTTATGCTGAGGGTATAATTTGAGCTGGTCCACTAGGGCTTGTTGGTTTTGTAGTCTTCCCAAACATACAGTCCAAACACGGGGTGTTGAATTATTGTTTTAGGACTAATTACTTGGTGGGTGAATTATTAGATCTTCTGTCTTCATTCCTCTTCTCTATTTATTAGCGTCTCTACTGTTAGCTGGAGCATGGAAAAAGGTGTCATCGGAAACATTTAACAAAACTATTTAATAACAATCATTATCATTAACTATTTAATAACAATCATTACCATTAAAACATTATTTTAGTTTAGTTTAGTTCTGGTGTAGTTAACATACAGCACTGTTATTAGTTTCAGGTCAATCATTAAGATCTGTTTTTGTTTGTTTGTTTTTAAAGATTTATTTATTTATTTGAGAGAGAGAGAGAGCAAGTACACAAGCAGGGGGAGGGGCAGAGGGAGAGGGAGACATTCTCAAGCAGGCTCCAAATCCCCACTGAGGGCAGAGCCTGATGCGGGGCTCGATCTCACCACCCTGAGATTGTGACCTGAGCCGAACTTGCGGGAGCCCAGTCATGAAGATCTTTGAGGAAACTGTAATTGGAAAGACACGGGAACAATGGGCTAAAATAGGATCTGAATCTTCACCATCTCTGCTCTTGTCCTTTTAGTCTATATATGTGAATTTGATAACTGAACTCGAAACCTCCTACAGGACCATACTATTACTATAGGAATTTTAAACTCCGTTCTATAGATCTATGGAGTTCTCCAGAGAGTCCTTAAAGAATCCTGCGGAAATAATCTATCTGTTTATTTATTCAACAAATATTCACTGAGTGCTGGCCAGATGTCTGGCACTGGGTTGAGTATGGTCTTTGGGGAGATAGCACAGCCAAGTTTCTGGCCCTCGCTCTTTCCGTCAGAGCGGCCCTGCTGGTATCTGTTTTATAGCAGGCATTCTGGGTAAGGGGGTTCTGCTTTTCAAAGAAAGTTCGAAATCTTCTGTGACACAGTACACTTATTTAAAAGAAATTTCTATTAAGCAAAGCTGTTTTGGGACCACGGCCTAATAGTTGTATGTATGAATAAATTGTACATCCAGCACAATGATGGATGTGGGTGTGAGTGTTATTCGGGGTGTCTCTCTTCAGCTGCTATAAAAGTGACCCCAAACACAAAAGGTTTATTTCTTGTTGATAGTCTATGTCCCTTGCACACGTGTGGCTCTGCTTCTCATGTCATCCTACTTTGGGACTCTGGCTGACAGAGCAGCCTCTGTCTGGCACTTTGCTGGCCTGCGGCAGGGGGGAAAGAACACAGGCGAACTTACATTGGCTCTTCCAGCTCCTGCCTGGAAACCACACATGATACTGCTATGGGCTCTTCATTGGCTAAAGCAAGTTATATGGCTTAGCCTGATATCATTGGTACAAGGAGATATAACCTTCCCATAGGGAGGGACAGCAAATATTTGAGAGTGAAAATGCAAAGTGCCATAGAACTCAGTAAATATTTGATGATTAAACAACTCTATGCGATAAATAATCACGTACCAATGCTTTCTCAAACCCCAGCCATAGAAGGCAGTCTCTCTGAGTAGAAGTCCATGATTGTGTGCTTTTATGAATTGTTGAAAAAAGCTGAAATTGGGTTAAAAATCATCTCAAGATTTTCACAACCACAACACAGTAACAACTACTCTCCCACACCGGGTAACAAAACCGTAACATCCATTCCCCCAACCCCACATCCCTTCTGCCTTTTCAAAATGTGTTCTAAATATTAGGAGGAAAAAGGTCTGGAACTCCTAAGGATCAAGAAGAAATTTGCATCAGCAGAAGGTTAGCCTGTAAGCCCCACGGAGTTGAAGAGCTTAGTTCGAGGGCCAGATTGTATAAAACAGGGCTTAAAAAGTAATCTGGAGCCATCCTATGTAAAACAAATTGTCCGCCAAGAGGAAGCCTCAAAGGGTTGCAAAGTATGAAGGAATGAAATGATTTCCAGACTACCATGAGGATTTTCTTGATTGAACCAAGACCAATTTCTGAAATGATGTTCTCTGTGAATCTGTGATTTTCCCCTTTTGTGCAAAAACATGAAGGAAAGCATCCAAAAAATTTTGGTGTAGCCCGGACTGCACAGAGGAAACATGCTTCTCTGTGCGAAGAGATACATGAAGGAAAGCTGTGGTTGGACTCAGTAGGGCAGGTGATCGAAGTTTGACTCACGCTATCTTTAGCAAAAGGGACTACTACCGGTTCTCAAAGCTGACAAGTGCAGAAGTGGATTTGGCCTTAGGTATGGCTGGCCGGTGTCTGTCCTTCCTTCGCAGCTGAAATGGGCCTCTCTGTGAGCTCCCACCAGAGCCCTCTGGCTCTTGCCATCCGCCATTTGCTGCTGATGACCAGCTACCCATTTCCTATTCTCCTTCTGGGGGGCATCAGCCCGACTTAACGTCACCCAGCCAACGCTGCTCTCTCTGTAGGTTTTGTCCCCCTGATTTTTTAAAAAGATTTTTATTTATTTATTTGTTTATTTATTTGGGCAGGGGGAGGGGCAGAGGGAGAGAGAATCTTAAGCAAAGGACACTCTCAGCACGAAGCCCTAGGCAGTGTTCCAGAGATTATGACCTGAGCCGAAACCAAGAGTCAGAGGCTTAACCAACTGAGCCGCCCAGGCACCCCTGCCCCCCAGATTTTTAAAATGCCCACATCATGGCACCTGCCACAGCGCTCCCTTCCGCTGGGACATCTTCCCAGGCCACCACTGGTGAAATCTAGCAATTGAGCTGCTACCTGGTGACAGGGCTGTCCTTCCCCCACCTGCCAACCCAGAGGGCATCCTATGCCCACCAGGGGGCAGGCGAGGGAGTCACAGATTCCCACTTTCCATCTCCATTGTCTGACCTCTCTGGGCACCACGGAAGCTAGTCTCAGTCCTCCAAGAAGCACACATTGAAATGGGCTTAAGCATGCAAGGATTTTATTAGGGCAAGTGCCTGTGAGAAAACGGGGAGAGAGATCAGGGAAGATTTGGGAGAGCTTGCAGACTTTGAGAGAAGGGAGGAAAGGTTGGGTGGAAGTGCCCCAGACGGATTTGCTGCTTAAGGAATGTTCTGCAAGGATGCCTGGTAGTCCTCAAGCCTATTTGGCAGTTGTCTGTCTCCCAGGCAGGAACAGTTACGTGATTTGTGGGACCCAGTGTGAAATGAATACACAGGGCCCATTGTTAAAAGTTGTTAACAGTGGGACACTTAACCAAGCACAGGGCCCTTCTGAGTGTGGTGTCCCCGGGGGTGGCATGGGGCTTGTGTCCATGAAGCCAGCCTTGCTCCCGGGAATCGGCTGCCTTAGTGTGTACCCTGTGCCGTCGCTGCCCTGGAGCAGCCCTTGGGAAGGACGGCATCAGCCCCGTGCATGATGGATTTTCAGAGCCCAGCAAATGCGGCCCTGGGTCAGTCATGCTCTCCAGAATTGGAGGTCTATGAGGCATATTCTCACAGGTTCCACAGATATGGTCAAATTAATCTTTGTGTGTGTGTGTGTGCTTTTTGCTTTTTGTCTCTTAAGAGTGCTGAGGATGAACAAATTATCCTCCATTTCCAGCTAATACTTTAAAAATAGGGCTTTAATCCTGACACAATTTATTTGTATTAATGGTGTGAAGTGGGGATTTAATTTTTTCCCTTAGGTGATAACTGTGTGTCCCATTATCATTTCTTCAATGGCTGCTCTTTCCCCTTGTGATTTAAATACCCATTGTGTCAAATATTAAATTCCCATCTATACATAGGTGACAGGAAGTGATAATGGAGCTATTTTGTCTTATTTTAGCTGGGTCCTCAAGAGAGCAGATGACACGTCTCCTGTATCACGTGGGAATGCCATGAAGGGTCAGCAGAAGGGTCGCTCAAGATAGGTTGGTGACCCTTAGCCTCTCAACAATATAGGTCGGGTAAAGAAGTAAGATCGAAGCTAGAGGAGGATTTTCCTAGAGAAGGTTGGGAAATTTGGAGTCTTTCCAGCCTACGAGGGTGACGGGGTGCTTGCTTTTCTTGCTCAGACTAGGGAAAGGGGCTCCCATGGGACCGCTCAGAGAGCTTGCTCTGTATATCCCACCGCTGGAGAGACACAGCAGGCTGGTACTTCACTCAGGCCAGGAAGGCCTGAAGCCCAAGAGTGGTGTGGAGAGGGACCCCTGGGGGGCTCAGTCAGGCAAGCATCTGCCTTTGGCTCAGGTCATGATCTCAGGGTCCTGGGATCGAGTCCCGCATGGGGCTCTTTGCTCAGCAGGGAGTCTGCTTCTCCCTCCGGCTGCCACTCCTCCTGCTTATGTTCGCGAGTGCTCTCGCTCTCTCTCACAAATAAATTTAAAAAGAAAGAAAAAGAAAGAAAGAAGAAGAAAGAAAGAAAGAAAGAAAGAAAGAAAGAAAGAAAGAAAGAAAGAAAGAAAGAAAGAAAGAAAGAAAGAAAGAAAGAAAGAAAGAAAAAAGAAAAGAAAGCAAGCCGTGAAGGCAAGGCGGGTAGGTGGCTTCCCCTCCAGGGCTGCCCTCCGAATTCTCTACCCTCCTTGGGGTTTCTCAAAGGGCTCTGCCTGGCTCCTTGCCCTCTGGATTCGCATTGAGTTTGGGCATCAGGAGGCCCAGCCAGAGTTGAGAGTGGAGAGGAGGGAAGCATTTGCCCCCATTCCCCGGTGGGGTCTGTTGGCAGAAGGATTGCTGGTCTCTGCCTGCGGCCACAAGTGATGACGCCCTTCCCTCTTCTTGCTCCTCCAAGCCCAGGGCCGAGAGCTGCCCCCACCTTTCCGAGCCCGGTGGGCTTCCCTTCGTCGCCGCTTTCCCTGCCCACACTTCTTGTATTGACGGTCCTCCCTTCGTGGACTTATCTTCCATTTTCCCCTCCCAGTATGCCAACCGTTTCTAATGGGAAGGAACCTCGCTGTGATGCACTTTAATATTTTAGAAGATGACATTTATTCCTTTCCCCCCCCAATTCAAACTGTAATTTATGCTGAGGGCACAAAACTTGGAAATGGGAGCACAGCGCAGAAACGCAGGAAGGCTTGTCCTGGCTGTTCTTCCTTCCCGGGCGCTACCCCCAGTTCCTAGGGGATCCCATCTTGGCCTGGAGCTCCAAATGCATCTCCATGCTGACCCCCTAATTTACAACCTCTTCCAGTTCTTCTCTTCTGAGCTCCGGGTTTGTATGTCCAAAAGCCTATTTATGTCCATCGGGTGTCTGATGGGGCTCCTGATCTCTGTGCCCCACTATCTAGGCTGCCTTCTACCTGGCTCTCTGCTCCTCACCAGGCTGGCCTGTGCTTGTCAGGCACCTTCGCCCCGGGCTGCCAGAACCCCACATGTGCAGTCACTGCTCACCAAATTCCTTTACTTCCCCTTCCCCCCTCCCTGTCTACACTGAATCCCATCAGCCCAACTTTCAGAGTCGATTTCAAATCTGTCCCCGTCTCTCCCCGCTCTGTGGCCACACCCCTCCCCCAAGGGGTCTTTATCACTCACCTGCACAGGTCTTTTTATGTTCTCCCAGCTTCTGTCCTTTTCCAAAAAGGCAGACTTGCGTTTATGGGCTTTAATCCTGACTTAATTTATTTGCATTAATGGTGTGCAGTGGGGATTTAATTTTTTTCCCTTAGGTGATAACCATATGTCCCATGGCCATTTCTTGAATGACTGGTCTCCTGGGTCCTGGCACAAAAATCGTCACCATCACTGCTCCTAGGACAAAGTGCAAACTCCTTACTGTGAACTGTAAGCAGAGCCGATGGGCACAGCTGGGGGGGGGGGGGTGGCTGTTTGTGGTCCAGCTTTTGCTGCATGACCAACATGGCCAACGGGCTGACGTCCAGCCTGGTCTCAGCCCTGCGCCCTGCCACAGGGTGAACCTCCCCGCTGAGGACAGGGTGCCTTTCCCTAACTTGTGCCCGGTGCCCTGGCTGCCATGCCTTAATGGCCTCATCTCTCAATGCTCTGCCCCTTGTTTCCAGGGCTCCCGCCCCAGTGCTCATTCCCACCTCTGTGCTAGGGCAGCTGTGGGTCTCTTCGTCTTGAAGGCTCTTCACACGACTTACTCATTCTCAGTCTTTGGGTCTTGGTCCAGATAGTGCCTCCTCTGAGAGGTCCCCCCTAAGCACTGTAATAAAGCGACTGTCTAGTGTGCACACTTACTTACACCACATGCTGACTGCGTGATTCCAGCGATATTTAATAAATGCCCACCATGTGCTGGGCATGTTCCATGTGTCAAAACAGTGAATCCGACAAACAGGAACTGCTGCTCACATGCATGTTCCTTTCTAGCGGTAAGAGTCAAACAACAGATGTGACAGTTAATTTTGGGTCACCTTGGTTAGGCCGTGGTGCCCAGATTTTTGATCAAACACCAGTCTAGATGTTGTTGGAATAGTATTTTTCAGATGTGATTGGCGTGGATATCTGTAGGCTTTGAGTAAAGCAGATGACCCCCCACTGTGTTGGTGGGCCTCATCCAATCAGTTGAAGACTTTAAGAGAAAAGACTGACTTCTGCCACAGAAGTAGGAATTCTGCCTCCAGCCTGCCTTAAGACTTGAGACTGGAACACCAACTCTTCCCTGGGTCTCTAGCCCCTGCAGATATTGGTATGCCTCCCCAGTCATGTGAGTTAATTCTTTTTTTTTTTTCTTTTTTAAGATTTATTTATTTATTTGAGAGATAGAGGGAGAGAGAAAAAACGAGCAGAGGGAGAGGGAGAGAGAATCCTCAAGTGGACTCCCTATCAAGCATGGAGCCTGCTTTAGGGCTCGATCCCAGGCCTTGAGATCATGACCTGAGCCAAAATCGAGTTGGACGCCCAACCCACTGAGCCACTCAGGTGCCCCATGTGAGCCAATTCCTTAAAATAAACCTCTTTCTTACACACACACACACACACACACACACACACACACACACACACCATATTTGTTCTGTTTTTCTGGAGAATACTGATGAATACAATAGACAAGATAAACCAGTAAAATAAACTGATCTAGGACACAGATCGTGATAAATGCAATCGAGAAAACCCCCTAACCTTCTCTGTTTTCTTCCCTTCAAGCGTAACTGTCTTGCTTGATGTCTTATCTGTTGCCTACTTTGTCTCCCAAGGTATCATTCACGGGTACGTGCTGTTCTGATTATTGTCACAGTGTAACGAACAAAGTGGATTAAACAGCAATCATTTTATTGTGCTCATGCATTTTGTGGGTGAGGAATTTGGAAAAAAAACACTGTGGCGATGAGTGTTCTCTACTCCATCAAGTGTTGGCCTCGGTTGGCAAGACTCAAGGCTGGGGGCTGAAAGGGCGGAGGCTGCAGGAGACACTTCTCAGGAGGCTTCTTCACTCATCCGCCTGGCTCCTGGGCTGGGATGACTGAAGAATGGGTCCAACTGGGACTTTGCCAGCAGCATCTACATATGGTCTCCCATATGATGTGGGTGTCTCCTAGCACGGTACCTGGGAGGGAGTTTTCTTTTTTCTTTCTTTTTCCCTTTCTCATCCAGAGAGAGTAGATTGGTGACCGTTGCCAGGGGTTTAGGGTTGGGAGAAATGGGTGGTGGTGGTCAAAGCATACAACCTTCTAGTTCTAAGAGAACTGAAAAGAAATATCAGGAGACTTTCTAAAGAAGACACGTTCTGGGGACCTCATGTACAGCATGATGACTAGAGTTAATAATACTGTACTGTATACCTGAACGCTGCTAAAAGAATCCATCTGAAGTGTTCTCACCACACACACACACACGCACGCACACACACACACATGGGAACAATGTGAGATGATAGAGGTGTTAACCAACCTTATTGGGGTTAATTATTTCACTATTATACATACATCATATCATCATGTGTATGCCTTAAACTCGCACAATGTTATGCATCCCGTCTATCAACAAAGCTGGAGAAAACGTTTCAGGTGATGTTTTCAGACTGTCTCACGTGCTCGGCACCTAACCCAGTTCCTAGCACATAGAAGATACTCAACAAATGGTTGTTGATTGCACGCACAGAAAAGCCCAAGCAAAATAAATGTTACTTATTCTGCTCCCTAGAGATAGCCACTATTAAAATATGAGTCTATTATGTTTTCAACGTATGGACTGTATCTGCCTATATTCTTTTTGCTCAACGATTGCTTCTATAAATACCATTGACACTATAATATTTTCCACTTAAATTATGACTTTCCCATGGCCACAGATTTTCTTCTACCCCACAATAGGGCTGTGTAGTTAGTTGCACGTTTTTTGGAGGTACCGTATTTTATTTATTTGATCTGCTGGTGTGAGGCACTTGGATTTTCCCAGTATTTCGATATTAGTAAATACGCCATGAACATATTTGTTGCATGGCTTTGAATACTTTTCTAGATAATCTTTTAAGGATAAATCCCTAGAAGTAAAATTCCTGGGTCAAAAGGCATGTATGTTTCCAAGCTGTCTGACATATATTCATACAATATGATTTTCTGATTTTTGAGGAATCAAAACTGAACATTCAACAAAAGTCAGGTTGCATGTTTTGCAATAGATTTATTTTCTTTAAAACAATAAAGCATAAATGTATTTTCACCTATTCTAAATGTTTATCTTCATGGCTTTGCTTTTTTTAATCGTTGGTATTGCAATAAAATCAAAAGTGCTTCCGAAAAGAAATATCAGGAGGCTTTCTAAAAATATCACATCTTTGCAGAAATGTTCAAATTTAAAATGGAGTGTGTCCCGAGCAATTGAATCCTACTGCAAACCGATTCATCTCAGTTCTAAGGAGCAAGGAAAATTGCGTGGTGAGAGGCGTGACTGTAGCACATTATCCATAACTTGCAAACTTGTTGGAACAAGACCCCAGAGTTTAGATATACACGAAGAGAAAATTCAAGTTTTTAGTTTCATGACAGTGGTATGACACGTTATCCCTTAGAACATGATAGGAGTACGTGACTTTTAATCCTGCCAGCGACCATCCAGCTTCTTCCTTCCTCCTTCCTTCCTTCCTTCCTTCCTTCCTTCCTTCCTTCCTTCCTCCTTCCTTCCTTCCTTCTTCCTTCCTTCCTTCTTCCTTCCTTCCTTCCTTCCTTCCTTCCTTCCTTCCTTCCTTCTTTCTTTCTTTCTTTCTTTCTTTCTTTCTTTCTTTCTTTCTTTCTTTCTTTCTTTCTTTCTTTCTTCTTTCTTCTTTCTTTCTTTCTTCTTTCTTTTAAAGATTTTATTTATTTATTTGACAGAGAGACAGCCAGCGAGAGAGGGAACACAAGCAGGGGGAGTGGGAGAGGAAGAAGCAGGCTCATAGCGGAAGAGCCTGATGTGGGGCTCAATCCCAGAACACCGGGATCATGCCCTGAGCTGAAGGCAGACGCTTAACAACTGTGCCACCCAGGCGCCCCCAGTTTCTTTCATTTGTGCACCCCTTTAGTTATATTGATCGCGGGTGTTATAATGATGCATAATCTAATTTTTATGGTCTTACTAAAGTTGCAGAGTAAAGAAGCATGCAATCTCGGGGCGCCTGGGTGGCACAGCGGTTAAGCGTCTGCCTTTGGCTCAGGGCGTGATCCCGGCGTTATGGGATCGAGCCCCACATCAGGCTCTTCTGCTATGAGCCTGCTTCTTCCTCTCCCACTCCCCCTGCTTGTGTTCCCTCTCTTGCTGGCTGTCTCTATCTCTGTCGAATAAATAAATAAAATCTTTAAAAAAAAAATAAGCGTGTAATCCCATATTGTATCATATCCTATGTCACATATCATATCACGCGGCTATACCTGCATTTACAATTTGTGATCGATGTGTAATCAGGCTCTCCTTAAACTTATATTTTAAATTCTACATGCTTAAAATTTGCACATTCTATGAATCAGTTGGTTTCATGGTATGTCATATTTAGCTTAGCTAGTGTGATGTCTAACTTCTTTAATGTCTCAGGGAGACAGCCTCTAAAACATACATCTATCTGTTTCTATGTCTATCTGTCTCCTTTAGAGCAAATGATATTAGTGGAATAAAATAAAAGGCTCCAAGTTTTTATATTAAAAATAAAATGGTTTTTAGTTATTTTCTTTTTCCCAAGTTCTTGTGAAAGGTAATTGACATATAACGTTGTATTAGTTTAAGGTGTACAACATAATGATTTGACATATGTATATATTGTGAAATGCTGACTGCCATAAGTTTAGTAATATCCAGTACTTTATATACATATAGTGACTTTTTTTTCTAGTGACGAGAATTGTTTTTTTAAGATTTTATTTATTTATTTAACAGAGGTAGAGACAGCCAGCGAGAGAGGGAACACAAGCAGGGGTAAGGGGAGAGGAAGAAGCAGACTCCTAGCGGAGGAGCCTGATGTGGGGCTCGATCCCAGATTGCCGGGATCACGCCCTGAGCTGAAGGCAGACGCTTAACGCTTAACGACTGCACCACCCAGGCTCCCCTAGTGATGAGAATTTTTAAGAGCTACTGTCTTAGCAACTTTCAAATGTAGAATATAGTAGTGTTAACTGTAGTCAATGTGGTACATTACATCCCCAGGACTTGTTTATCTTATAACTGGAAGTCTGTACTTCTGATCACCTTCAGCCAATCTCCTGCCAACAGTCCCTCCCCCTGCCTCTGGCAACCACTAACCTCTTTGTTTCTACAAGTTTGGTGCTTTTTTTTTTTTTTTAGATTTCAAACAAGTGAAGTCATATTGTATTTGTTTTTTTCTGTCTGACTTATTTCACTTAGCATACTGCTTCAAGGTCCATCCATGTTGTCCTAAATGGCAGGATTTCCTTCTTTTTATGGTGAATAATATTATATATTATTACGTAATGTATTATATAATACATAACCTCATTTTTTATTCATTCATCTGTTGGTGGACACTTAGGCTGTTTCCATGTCTTAGGGCTTATAGATAATGCTGCGGTGAACATGGGAGTACAGATCTCTCTTAAGATGGTCATTTCATTTCGCTCAGCTATAAAGCCTGAGGGGGAATTCCTGGATCATAGGGTCGTTCTAGTTTTCATTTTTTGAGGAGCCCCCATACAGTTTTCCAGAGTGGTGATAACCATTTCTAATAGGTGTGAGGTGATATCTCATGGTGGTTTTGATTTGCATTTCCTGATGAGGACGGATGCTGAGTGTCGTTTCCTGTACCTGTTGGCTGTTTGTACGTCTTCTTTGGAAAAATGTCTGTCCAGTTCCTCTGCCCATTTTCAAGTCAGTTGTGTTTTTTTGTTTTGTTTTGCTATTCCGTTGTATGAGTTCTTTCCATATTTTGTATATTAGCCCCTTATCAGTTAAATTGTTTGCAAATATTTTCTCCCATTCTTTAGGTTGCCTTTTCATTTTGTTGATGGTTTCCTTTGCTGTACAAAAGCTTGTTTTAGTTTGACGTAGTCCTATTTATCGGTTTTTGCTTTTGTTGCCTTTGCTTTTGCTATCAAATCCAAAAAAATCATCGCCAAGACAGTTGTCAAGGAGCTTTACCGCCTATCTTTTCTTCCAGGATTTTTATGGTTTCTTATCTTCAAGTCTTTAATCCATCTGAGGTTGATTTTTGTGTATGGAGTAAGATAGTGGTCCAGTTGCATTCTTTGTGTGTGGTTATACAGATTACCCAACACCGTTTATTGAAGAGGCTATCCATCCTTTCCCCATTGTATATTCTCTCCTTTGTCATAAATTAATTGATCATATATGTGTGGGGTTATGTCTGGGCTCTATTTTGTTCTACTGACCTATGTGTTTGTTTTTATGCCAATACCACACTGTTTTGATTGCTATAGTTATGCAATATACTTTGAAATCGGAGAGTGTGATTCTTCTAAGTTTGTTCTTCTTTGTCAAGATTACTTTAGCTATTCAGGGTCTTTTTGTGGTTCCATACAAATTTTAGAATTGTTTTTTTCTATTTTTGTGAAAATTACCCTTGGAATTTTGAAAGGGCTTGTATTGAATCCATAGATTGTGTGGGGTATATGAACATTTTTGCAATATTAATTTTTCCAATTCATGAGCATGGGATATCTTTCCATTTATTTATGTCTTCTTCAATTTCTTTTGTCAATACCTTTTTTTTAAAAACGAACTTTGTGATTCTTATTGATGGGCAACAACTTCTGCACTCCTAGAGATCACTAAACTGTGTACAATTAGAGACGCAGCATTATAGAGAGCAGACAGCAGAATTAAACAGAGCGATTTAGGGAAATATCAATCTTCATTATTTTCCCCATTTTTCATTACATGTACACTGAAGCATGAAGGTAATTTGAAATCTTTTAATGGCAATAAAGTTTATAATCACCCATCTGTGTGGATCTTTCATCAATAGCTTAAGGTTCCCAGTGTACAAATCTTTCACCTCTGCTTAAATTTATTCCTAGGTATTTTTTTTAATGCAATTGTAAATGGGCTTGTTTTCCTAATTCCTCTTTCTGACCATTTGTTGTTAGTGTATAAAAACACAACTGATTTTTAGATATTAATTTTGCATCCTATGACTTTGTTGAAGTTTTATTAGTTCTAAAGTTTTTGGTGGAGCCTTTAGGGTTTTCTATATATGATGTATCATCTATATATAGTCATCTGCAAATAAAGGCAGTTTCACTTCTTCCTTTCTGGTTTGGATGTCTTTTATTCCTTTTTTTTTTCTTTCTTTTTTTTCTTTCTTTCTTTCTTTCTTTTTTTTTTTTTTTGCTTATTGCTCTGTCTAGTACTATAGTGTGGAGACTTGTGTCTTGTTCCTGATCTTAAAGGAAAGCTTTTAGTTTCTCATTGTTAGGTATGAGGGCAGCTGGGGGCTTGTCATACATGTTCTTTATCACGTGGAGGTACGGTCCCTCCATACCCAGTTTGTTGGACGCTTTTACCATGAACGGATGTTGAATTGTGTCGAATGCTTTTCTGCATTCATTGAGATGATCTGTAGTCATTGTCTTCGGCAGGATTATTGCAGCAGCAGATGACTCTCCCGTAGCTGGGTTCCTTTTCAATGATATTGTCACTATTCCTGATGCCAGCCTCTAATGAGCAGAATTGAGAGCTTTGTTCAGTAGGGGTTTCCTGCCATGTCTTTCTAAGTTCTTGCCCTTTTAACGCGTCCTCCTTCTGTGTCGGTTATGTGATTTTTGGCATCATGAGGAATCCTTTGACATAGTTTGAATGTTGGTTCAGCTACAGCTTTCCATGACTGAGTTTGTGACTAGGGGTTCAAATCTGGCTTTCTCATTTTCCTCACCAGTACCTGAGGGAAATCGACACTTTCTTCCAGTTACTTCTCTGGGCTCTGGGAAGAAGGTGAAAATCTGTGTACGAAGAGGGTATAAATTGAGTTTTAAAAAAGTAAAATAACTAACGGTTGAAGATTTTTTTTGAATCCCTAAATTCTACCCCTGAAACTAATAAAAATATATTATTTAACTAGCATAAACACATAGATAAGACTAATAAAAAAGATTTGAAAGCATAAGAATAGAGATGAAAATTGATATGTTCTTTTTGTAAGTTAGTAAAGTCATTAATAAGTCAATGAGAGAAAAAAGAAATAAAAAATTAAAAAATAAACAACTTTTTTTTCAGATTAGTTCAGATTAGTTCACTTATGTTCATTCAACAGATTCAGGCAACATTTTTTTTTTAACTCAGACCAAGCAAATTTCTGTTATACCAAGGTATTTGTACTTTGTATCAGCAAGGACTTTGGGACTAGAATAATTCAAGGAGTACACATTGAAACAAGGTGTCCTAGCTGGGTGAGGTCCACAGGGTTTCTGGGATGTTGGGGCTCTGAAGGACAACCTTGGACACTTAGGAGTGTTTGTCTTATCTCCTGTCATTTTTATAAGATCCAGAAGTCCCTTGGCAAAGAAGTTTCCCTGTGTAATGATAATGGCTTATATCCATAACTCATGATGCCATGGGAAATTGCAACTGAGTTTGTCTCCTGCCACCTGTGAAGAGTTCCACTGGTTTCCAGGGTCCCCACACCAAGTTTCAGGCCCACGTCATAGTTGTCTGATTCCATTTAGAGTTTGCAAAAATTATGAAAAATATTTCCAAAATATCTTTATTCTTTTTTTTTTTTTTTAAGATTTTATGTATTTATTTGACAGAGATAGAGACAGCCAGTGAGAGAGGGAACACAAGCAGGGGGAGTGGGAGAGGAAGAAGCAGGCTCATAGCAGAGGAGCCTGATGTGGGGCTCGATCCCAGAACGCCAGGATCACGCCCTGAGCCGAAGGCAGACGCTTAACCGCTGTGCCACCCAGGCGCCCCCAAAATATCTTTATTCTTAATTAAAATTCCAGGAAACCCAGAAACTCGTGGAGGGCATAAGTACCTTGAAATAAAAATACTCCACTGTCTGAACTCATGAATGACGGCTTCTTCTCACATTTCTTTTTCCTGAGGATTAGATGGGAGAAAAATGCCCAGCATTTCCTCTCAGCAGATTTCCATTGAGTTTTTGCTTTAACCTTGTTTCTAGGGTATTTCTTCCTTGGTAATCTTCAGCATTCTCTTAGAGGCAAATGCATGCCATTGGTAAGTCACCAAAGTTTTATTTTATGCCTATTTTCATTCGTACTGTGTACTGAATCACCAAAAGCTATAATTTTGATTTTAAGCAAGGTAGATGTTATTGAAATCTTTAATACATTTTTTTTTGCTACAAGCCTGGACTCTGAACTGGCTATTGTGCATATAGATTTGTTTGCAGAAGCATCAGTGTGTCTATTTTTATTGCTTTTCTTTTGAGATTGGTTGTTACGTTGAATTTTATGCTTTTCATCTAAAACCAGCATGTAGTTCCCAGATTTCTTTTACTTTTCATGTCCATCTTGGCACTGGAGAACTCATTTATCTTTACTGTTGTAGTCTCATCTCCCTGTAAGGGCTCGCACCTTCCTCTTGCTTGAGGATGACGCAGAGCCTTGGTCCAATCTCCCCTCCTGGCCAAGAGGCCAATAGCTAGGGTTAAGTCACAGCACAACACAGCCGGTGAAGTGCTGGTCTGAATAAGGGAGCAATGGAACCATATGTTGAAGAAGCTGTAGGACCTAGCCAACATGTGCTGGAGGAAGCCAAAAAAGAATGGAAGGGACTGGATTTGCAGGTGCTGGATCAAGGGGAGAGGAATAGAAAGTTGGATAAGGAAGAGCTCATCAATCTGGGAGCACTCTGCTGGGATATTGGGTCTAACAAGCTGGGCAATGGTTTTTTTTTTTTTTGGATCTGACATCAAAGGCATAGGCAACAAAAGTACAAATAGGCAGATGGGACTGCATCAAACTAAAAAGCTTCTGCACAGGAAAGAAACAATCAACAAAATGAAAAGACAACCTACAGAATGGGAGAAAATACGGTTTGTATATCTAATAAGGGGTGAATCTTCAAGATATAAGGAACCATGCCATCCAATAGCAAAGAAACAGATAATCCGATTTAAAAATGAGCAAAGGAAGGGGTGCCTGCATGGCTCAGTCGGTTGAGCATCTGACTGTCAGTTTCAGCTCAGGTCATGATCGCAGGGTGATGAGATCAGGCCCCTCATTGGGCTCTGGGCTCAGCACACAATCTACTCAAGATTCTCTCTCTCTCTCTCTCTCTCTCCACTTGTGCGGGAGCTCTCTCTCTTTTGGATAAATAAACAAATCTTTTAAAAAATGAGCAAAGGACCTGAATAGACATTTCTCAAAAGAAGATATGCAAATGGCCAACAGGCACATGAAACAGTGCTCAGTTTCACTCATCATCATGGAAATACAACTTGAAATCACGGTGAGATACCATCTCACACTTGTCAGAATGGCTATTTTCAGAAAGACAAAAGATAACAAATATCGGGGAGGACGTGGAGAAAAGGGAACCTGGTGCGTTGTTGGTGGGAATGTAAATTGGTGCAGCCACTGTGGAAAACAGTATGGAGGCTCCTCAAAAAATGAAAAAATAGAACTACCTTATGATCCAGCAATAACACTTCGGGTTATATATCTGAAGGAAATGAAATGACTATCTTGAAGAGATATCTGCACGCCCATGTTCATTTCAACAATACTCACAATAGGCAAGATACGGAAACAACCTAAATGTCCATGGATGAATAAAGAAAGTGAAGTGCATACATGCAATGAAATGTTTTTCAGCCATAAACAAAAAGGAAATCCTGGCATTTGCAACAATATAGGTGAGCCTGGAAGACATTGTGCTAAGTAAAATAAGCTAGATGCAGAAAGACAAATATTGCATGTTGTCATTTATAATGTGAAATCTAAAACTGCCAATCTCATAGAAACAGAGAGTGGAATGGTAGTTACCAGGGGCTGAGGGAGGGGAATACGGGGGAGAAGTTGGTCAAGGGGTACAAAATTTAGGTTATACGAGATAAATAAGTTCTGGAAATCTAATGGACTGCAAAGTGATGATAGTTAACAACGTTGTATCGTAGACTTGAAATTGGCTAAAAGGGAAGATCTTAACCACACACCCACAAGAGGCAAGTGTGTTCATGATGATGAGTGTGTTCATTAACTTGATTGTGGTGAACATTTCAGTGTTTAATATATAAAACCATCAAGTTGTATTCCTTAAATAGATGCAATTTTAAATTGTTAATTAAAACAACAAAATAGGAAGAAAAGATATTAAGGCTTCCACCTTGCCTTTCCTTAAATATCACTGCATTTGGGGAAAGCCTACTGCCTTGGAGAGGTCCTATGTGACCAGGAACCGAAGTCTCCTGCCAACAGCCAGCATGAACTTCCCAGCCATGCATCTTGGAATTGGGTCTTCCAGCCCCAGTCAAGCCTTCAGCTGACTGCAGCCCCAGCCCACATCATGCCTGCAACCTAAAGAGAAACCCTGAGCCACAGTCTCCCAGGTAAGTCACTCCCAAATTCCTTATCCGCAAAAATTCTGTAAGATAAGGAATATTTATTGCTGTTTTAAGCCACTCAGTTTGGGGGCAGTTTGTTACACAGTAAATAGATACTGAATATAGGGAAATGCCCAAATATTTCAATGATTCTTTAGGTCTGAATTGCTATCCAGACACCTAGAGCCTCATCGTGAGTCCTCTGTTAGAGTGGAGGTGTATGAGAGGGAGTAAGATAATAATGAAACCTGCCAGGTCCAGGGGGAAGGCTCTGAGGAGATCCAGAATGTAGTGTAAGTGGGCCTGCTTGCTTGGGCCATACGAGCCAGCAGACACTAAGTGACTAGAAACATCGGTGGTGGGAAAAGACCGCCATGAGCAGTTCACAGTAAGTCCCAGTGGGAGAATCCTAAAGTAGACCCCTAGGATTCTGGAGTGAGGCCAGGCCATCGCAGTGGGGAATTTCACATTCTTTAGAAACGAGCTCGTGGTGCATTGCGCCTGGACCCTGACAGACACGGAGCATCTGGACATGGGACACCCAGTGATAGTACCCCCAGAGCTGCTCATCACAGGCCGGATTCTGTCAGAGCCATCAGGTTAGAAGACGGCCTGTGCTCTGCAATCCCCACGGCAAGATAGAAGTGCTGCCTCCGGAAGTGACCATGAGCAGGGGGAGGGCCGACGCAAGCTACGTAAGCACGCAGCTCAGACCTCCATAACCCGCACCAGTGTCCCTACCAGCCCCTCTCCACCAGCTCACACCTGCGGCTACACTGGGACAGGAGATCCCCTCATGACACACTGACGGAGGAGGAAAAAGCAGGAGCTCGGTTCTTGGATGGTGTGTGTGTGTGGGTACACGCCAAAAATAGACGGTGACCGCGCTCTGGCTGCCCACGGATTGGCCTTAAAGACGACGGGGAAGGGAATTCCTTCTAATGGGTGGAGCTTCCCTGGTGCACCTCGTTCTCTCCCGGATCTGGATGGAGAATATCTACCATCCGTCCATCTCTCTGCACGCACGGACCCCTCGGCAGTAACAAATGACTTGGCCAGTCGATCAGACGCCTGGAAGGAGAAAAACTGGAAGATCAGGGTTAAGGGTGGTCTGAGGTAGGGGCATGTGGATGGATCTGAGACAGCGGGCACAAAGTGTAAAGATAATTATAGCCATGCTAGTGATCGCCAGCAAACTACCCCCCTTGCAAGGAAGAGGCGCTAAACAACTCCATCTTTTCAACTGTTCACATTTACTTACTTATTTTTAAATTCATTGCTTTCTAATCTAAAGTGTCCCAGACACTTTCCATGTTGACTTAAGACAACAATAACCAAGATCGTCTCTATTTTTGTGACCCCTTCACTTCTGTTTGCCTTGTTTTATCCCTGCATCTGTCCTGTGAGCTAGGAATGACAGAGGGAAACTATTCCCTTTGCAGATGGAGAAAAGCTGATGATCACAGGTCGTAAGTACCCTGCTCAGGGTCACAGAGCCAGCTGGTGAGGAAGGTTCTGGTTTCCACACTAGTGCTCTGTCTGCTTGCTTTGGGCCTCTTCTCCGGCCCCGGAGCGAAAGCAGAGCTGAGTCAACCAGCAGGGGGCGCCTGCTTCTTCTCGGCTGGCTGCGGGCAGCCACCTGACTTCTGCAATCAGCCTGCCAGATATGCCCCCACTGGGGACTGGGGATCCGCTCAGTTCCGGACAGCCCTTCCTCTCACCGCCTCCCCACCCGCTGGTCACATTTTAGAGTTGTCCCATTGTGTGTGCTCCCTCTCCAGGTCCCGCTGCAGACCCGCTGATGCTGCCGGGTTCTGCCGCCGGGTTCTGTCCCGTCCCCAGCAAGAAATGGACAGGCGATCACACCTTTACATTTCAAGCCTTTAGTGCTAATAATAGCCTCTCCCTTCCTGCCATAATACAAATGTGGAGCTTGGTATGGAGGTTTATCTTTGTGGCATGAATATTGATTTTTTTTTCAAATATGTCTTTATGACGCATGCTTTCTCCAGCAGAACTCTGTGTGTGTGTATGTGTGTTTAATTTTTCTACATTCTCATGTATTGTGGTCCCCTCTTCTGCTGCGGGAGACCCTGTGAATTACCAATTCATTCAACCACAACAAACTTGTATTGAGTTCTTTCTAAGTGCATACAGCACTTCTCAAAAAGCCCAGCCCTGATGGAGCCCCCGTCCTATAGGAAGGAAGGCAGAGAGCAAACTAAATAAATAAGGGAGACATAGGTTTTGTCACGTGGTGTTAAGGGGCCATGGAGAAAAATTAAGCAGAGAAGGGAAAATAGGGAGTTGGGGGAAATTTGCATTGTGAATGAGCAGGTCAGACATAGGTTTGCAGAGTAGGTGACAGTTGGGCAAAGACCCAAAGATGGTGAGGGAGCCAGCTCTGCTGGTATTTGCGAGAATGATATTCCAGGGAGCCGATGAGGGAAAGGGCCCACTGTGGCAGTGGGCCCACACGCGTGGGGAGCAGTGTGCAGGCCAGTGTGGCTGGGGTCGTGGGAACGATGCTGCCATTGACTTGACATAAGCTGGGAAGCCGCTTCCTAATGAGCAACTCATGCAAGGAGAAACGGTCCAGAGGATTCTGTGTGAGGGCCTCTTCCTATAGAATATTTTAACTGCCATTCCTTCTCGATAGCCTCTATCTGGAATTTGGAGGAAGGAGGCAGACCTCAAAATGTAGAGTCCTGAAGCCTTGGGCTCCCCTAGGGCTGGGAGGTGGGGGATACCATTTTCTTACCGAAATAGCCATGACATTTGGCTCTTGAGCACTGATGGAAATCCATCATGGGAACAGCCCGGCTCTCACAGGGGCAGCCATCAGCATTTGGCTCCACCAATGGACTTTTCTGGTCCCGAACATCAGCTCAGTGCCACTGGGGAGCTGTCGCAGGAGGGCGGGCTTGGTGCCACCGTCCACGCTCCATCACCCTCCAGGTACCATGCCAGCCGGAACCCGGGGCTCTCGCTTTGCTTGCAGGCAGATCAGGAGCTGCAGGAGTTCACCAGGTGTTGCTGGGCAGGTGTGCACGGGGGTTGGGAGACAGCAAAGTCTTTGCTTCGTGGACCTTAAATTCTAGAGGGACTGAGAGACAGTAATCACATAAGCTAATGCACCCTCTTCTGTCAGCTGCTGAGGAATGGCATGAGGGAATACTGAGCAGGGTGGGGTGGGTAGAGGTTGGCTCTCTGATTGAGACAGCAGAGCCCTGAGTGAAGTGAGGGACAGACCATTCAAAGTTCTAGAAGCAAAGTGCTGCTGGTGCAGGGAGCAGCGAGGGCAAAGGCTCTGCGTGGACGAGAGCTCGGTGGCTTGAAGGAAGAGTGAGAGGGAGGAACAGCTGGTCTCGGGAGACCAGGCGCTGAAGAGGGAGGCACCACCAGGATGAGTCACTTGGGGTATCTTTTTGTGGTGGTGGCCCGTTAAAGGGTATGGAGTGGGGAAGTGATATGAGCTGATTCCCATTTTTAAGAGATGGTTTTGGCTTGGGCGTGGACGCTACACGACTCTGGATTCAGGGAAGAGATCCAACCTGGAGAAAATGCTTTGAGTTCCTCAGTTAACAGGGACAACTGTGTTGGTGGAATTCTGGGGCATTCTCGAATGACTTCCCTCAGTGTTGTGATGAGGGTAGGTAGCATTGGTGTAAGTATCGAAAGAAGTCTTGCTAAAGGTCACCTTATGCTGATAAGTGTCAGGCACCAGGCTGAATGCCTTGTATGCATTATCTCATTTAATCTTTGTGCTTCCTTAATATCCCAGCTTTACAGATGAAGGAAACCGAGGCACGGAGAGGTGGTGAGTCACGATTCATCTTCAGAGGAGTACTTCATTGCGGGGTGCTGCCGGCAGCCTGCTCACCAGCACCACACCAGGCTGCTTCCACGCACGCCTTTCCTTCCGAGGAATCCTTCCTTCCTCAGCCTTGCACTGTGACATTCAACAGCTGGGTGTCGTGCAAGAGGAGTGGCGGACGTGAGCTCTGGGGACACGGGTGCAGGTCCTGGCTCGGCCATATGTTGGAAGCTTTGTTTGGGGAGAATTAACGGGAGCAGAGTTCACAAAATGTCTTCCAGGCAGCGTGCATTCACGCCTGCTGTCTTCGCTTTGCTTCTCGTCCCTTCCCCAAGTCACCAGCCAGCTTCTGCCTGCCTAACCCCCTCCAGCCAACTTTCATTTCCTGCCCGTGCCAGCCTGATTACTTCTAATTGTCTTTGACTGCTTCCAGCTGGGTCTGCGAGCTGGCTGTTCTGTGGGAGCACAGAGACAGTCGCCAGCCATCTGGAGGGAGGAGATGGGGAAGGAAGATGGGAAGGAAGGAAGCGGCTGGTACAAGTCAAGGGACGAAGCTTGCTGTGGCTTCCCAGCCCGCTGCAGTTGCTCGTGTTTTTTAAAGGGTAAACTCATCCAAGGCACACAATGGCTCATCTCTGGCAAGACAGAAAGTTTGATCTGTTGACCCCCAAAGGCAACCACCAATATAACTGCAAAGGCTTTTAGACACTATTAGGAATGTTCTTCCCCAGGACAGATGGAGTCTTACAGTCAGGAGCCATGAAACTCTACTCACTGGAGAATCAGCGAAAGCTTACAGCCATTCATGTATTCAACAAATATTTATTGGACAATGACCATGTCTTGGGCACTGTATTAGGTGCCCAGGGGCAAAGAAAATGTAAAATAAGACACAGTTCCTGTTCTCAGTGAGTTTAACAGAAGAAAGACCCTCATGGTAAGTAATGCAAGACATGAGGAGAGTTCACAAGTAAGGAGTAAGAGCGCGGAGCAGTGATGGGCCTCTTGGGGCTCCCTGACTCGGGAGGGCATCGTGGAAAAGGGGACATCTGCACTGGGGAGGGATGGGGGGGAGGCAGTGGACCGGGGGAGGCTGTGGCATAAGCAGAGGTGCAGAGGCGAGGAAGCCTGAGCCTGGACGAAGACAACTGAAATGTAGCGCCAGGGAGATCCCACAGGAGGATGAGAAACCTAGTTTAGGATAATTCATAGCCAGTCTTGAATGCTGGACTACTGCTTTTCAACCAGATGTTTCCTGCGTATCTATTATGTGGGCAATAGATTGTTTTGCATACTCACTTGACTCACATAAAGGAATTTCTGGGGTTATTCCTTCTTAAACAAGACCGTTTCAGAGAACAGGACCTGTAGTTCAAACACCAGTTCCTAAGCCCAGGCCAGCGTCCGATTTGGACTTCTCTTTGGCATCCATCCCAGCTGATGGAATTAGCAGTGAACTTGAATCAAACCCAGGCATCAGGCTTGAAAAAGATTTAATGGGCTTGGATTTTCTCTCTTCTTCACCCCTTTTCTGACCTCGACCCTGAGAGGATAATTAAAAGGAAAGAAAAATCTCTATTTTATTGTAAACATCTTCTACCATTTTTGTGCCTGAAGCTAACTTTTTTTTTTTTTAGGCCGTGAAGAGACTTTGATGAACCGACTCAGAAATTTGCCTTATACCGTAAAAAAGGAACTTGCAAATTTTCATATAAAGTCAGTGTCCTGAAATTAAAAAAAAAAATCATACTCTATTAAGACAACATTGGTGAAACTCCAAAATCTTTTCTGAAAGAATTCAGAATGGTTATGACCCCAAAGTGAGTTCCATATTCTTCCTTCACCAGACATTTTAGACCATTTTACTTAT
Organism: Ursus americanus; assembly: GCF_024610735.1. Classification (NCBI taxonomy): domain Eukaryota; kingdom Metazoa; phylum Chordata; class Mammalia; order Carnivora; family Ursidae; genus Ursus; species Ursus americanus. Next base: position 86,974,146 of record NC_142130.1, read on the forward strand.
TTGTTGACCATTTTACTTTGCAGGCTGTCCTCAAATTTGAATGTTGAATCAGACACATTAAAGCGATTGGACTGGCCTTGCAGAAATTGGGGGGGGTGGGGTGTCTGCACAGCAAGAAAAACATTTGAAAAACATGTACTGTTGGGGGGCGCCTGGGGGTCTCAGTGGGTTAAAGTGTTCTACTCTTAGTTTCGGCTCAGTATGATCTCAGGTTGTGGGATCGAGCCCCTGGTCAGCTCACCTCTCAGCCAGGAGCCTGCTTAAGATTCTCTCCCCCTCTCCCTTGCCCTTCCCCTCTGTGCTCTCTCTCTCTAAAAATAAATTAATAATTAAAAAAAAACATGTAATATTGGAAAATGGGGACAATAAGACTGACAGAAAACACAAGCTTAGAAATGACGAGGCTGCTGACTCCTAACTTGTGAGTAGTTGATTATAGCATATTTAACATTTGATCTATTTAAGAGAGGTGTTTCTCTGGGTCGCTTTTCAGATGGGTCAGAGAGCCCCCAGCTGGATTCTTGACAGCTGTGCCCCCCTCCCCCCCCCCCCATCTCAGAGCATTGACGGGGATCATGCCACACTTGTGCATCGAGGAGTCAATAAAGAAAGGAACTCGGTTAGGACCAAATCCTCCTTTCAACTCTGATGTAATAACGGGGGTTAAGTATGCATTAAACGCTGGCGCCTTTTATCTTGAGGCTCAACAGGTAGTATTTTGTAAATGCTTCCCCTTACCTCCTCCCCTCTCCTCCCCCCAAGCTTCCGCCTCACGAGATTCCTCATTTGGGGTTCGGGAAGATGTGGGGGAGCCTGGAGCGAATCCGAGTCGTCAGGGCAGCCGCACTGGTTATGAGATGAGCACAGTCACGGCGCGCTCAGAACAAAAGCCTTGCGGAGCAGGGAGCGCGGATCCACCCCCTCCTGCAGCCGCCGGCCGCGTTTCCGCGGAGAGCAAAGGTGTAAACCTACAAGCAGAGGCACAGGCGCCCTGGTTCCTACGCCGCGGCCGCCACTACTATTGTTGCGGCTGCTCCTCCTCCAACCCAGCAACCCGGTCTGCGTGCTAGCCCGGACGGCCGCCCCGCCACCTCCCCATCCTTCCTTCCACCCAGGGTCTCTCCGCCTAGCCGGGGTCCGCAGGGCCCTACTGTGTGCCGGGCCCTGGCCTGGACACCCGGCACCTAGCCCCCGTCCGCGGGGTTCGAGAGCTCTCCCTCCTCCCTCCCTTCCTCCTGCCCCTGGTGGGTGCGGCCGGCGGGGGGGTGGATTTCATCGCCGAAAGGTCCAGAAAGCCCAAGCCCAGAATCCGGGCGAGAGGCGCAGCCGGAGGCAGCCCGACTTGGGCGGCCCGGGAGCGCGCGCCTCCGAGGCCGCGCGGGGTCCCCCGTCTGGCGCTCAGGTGACTCCGCCGCCTACTCCGCCGCTCCCCTCCCCGGGCCCTCCCCTCTCCGGCGAGGGTCGAGTTTGGCTGTTGCGCGCGGCGAAGGAGGGGCTACGAGGGATTTGAAAGTGCACAGGCTGCGGAGTGGAGCTCGCATCTGTTCCCGCCGCCCGCGACCGGATTGAATTTCTGCAAATTCAAACTGAATGGGGCTTTCTTCTGCTGCCTTCCAGAGGGCGCCTGCAGCCCGACGCGCGCTGCTCTCCGGCGGGAGCCTTCCCCCGGCGCACAGCTAGAACGAGCGAGCGAGCCGGCCCCGAGCCCGTGCGGGCCAGCCGGCGGCGGCCAGGCGGAGGCTGCGGAGGCGCCGGGGCTCCGGGACCCGGGACCCGGCACCCGGCACCCGACCGCGCCCCCCGCCACCCCGGCTCCCCGCGCCCGCGAGCGGGGCGACTGTCATCGGCCGCCGGACGGGACCCGGCCGGGATCCCGGGGTGCTGGCAGGGGCCCGGGCGACCCTCTGAAGAAGAACTTCTTGGGGGCGGGTCCCCAGTCCCCGGTCGCCCGCTATTGTCTGCGCGCGGCGCTCGGCGGCGGCCCCGGGGCGCGGGAGACGCGGGCCGGGCGGGGCAGGGCCCAGGGCGGCGGCGGGAGGAGCCCGGACAGCCGGAGGCGGCGGCGGCGGAGCTGCGAGCGCGGGAGCCGAGCGGAGTCGGCGGGCCGCGGTCGAGCGCGATGCCAGCGGCGGCCGGGGACGGGCTGCTGGGCGAGCCGGCGGCGCCCGGGGGCGGCGGCGGCGCCGAGGACGCGGCCAGGCCGGCGGCGGCCTGCGAGGGAAGTTTCCTGCCGGCCTGGGTGAGCGGCGTGCCCCGCGAGCGGCTCCGCGACTTCCAGCACCACAAGCGAGTGGGCAACTACCTCATCGGCAGCAGGAAGCTGGGCGAGGGCTCCTTCGCCAAGGTGCGCGAGGGGCTGCACGTGCTGACCGGAGAGAAGGTGAGTCCCCCGGGGCGCGGGGCCCCGGCCCTCGGGACGGGAGGAACGGCGGGGACCCTGCCGGGAGCACTGCACCGGGAGTCCGGCTGCGTAGTCCCGGCCGGGCACCTCCCCTCCGCCTGCCTTTCCTTGCGTTTGAAAGAGGGGACGAGTCCAGCGCGCGCGCACGCCGCCGCGGCCGGGTTACCGGCCTTTTCCGAGGGGCGGTCTGGGGTCGGCTTCCCTGGGGGGCGGCTGGTTTACCCACCAAGCCACCCGCAGCCTTTTTGCTCCTCGAAGGGCGCCGCCTGGTGGACACCAGCGCGGGGGATGGTGGAGGTGCTCTGTTCTTGGGTCCCATAGGGGCCCCACATCAGTGGAGGGGCAGGAGCCAGGCCACTGTGTTGCGTGGGCCATTACGTTGAGGGTGGGGAAGCCGGTTAGCCAGCCCTTGGGGAAGCTTAGAATCTGATTCCCTTCCTGGGCTTAGGAGGTGGGAGAAGGCTGTGACCCCAGGGACGTTTTCCACCTGTAGGCTGGGGCAGCTAGGGAAGTTTTTCGTGCTCAGATGAGGGTTTTCTACCCTCCCCCATTCCCTCCCACCTCTGCTTTCCGATCTCACCCACCCCTCCATTCCCCAACCGTTCCCATCTCCTTCCCTCCATCCCTCCTCCATTCTCTTCAGCCACTGGGTGGGAGCTGCAGTAAGGACCTTGTTCTGGCAGGTACAGAACTACACACTGATATCCCCAGGGTCGGGGGGTTGGGAAGTGCCTTCATATCTTTCTGGAAGAAAGGAAAGCAAAGGAAGAGCCCCAGAGCCCCGAAGGGGCACCCACTGCAGACTGGTGGGAAGTTAGATGGTTGTGAACCTTTGCCAGGGGTTGCCGAAGGTGGGTCTAAGCTGTAACTTGGATCTGTGAGAAAACCCCCGACATAGGATGACTTATTTTGGAGTGGAGTGGCCCAGACGCAGGGTCGTCCCAAGTGGTAAGGCTGCCTGGCAGCTGCCCAAGTTTGGGGCAAGCTCATGGTCATCTCAGACTCAAGGCTCCCCCCCCCTCTTTCCCCGCCCCCCCCCCCAAGGCTTGGAGTCTCTCAGCACTGGTCTGGGAGTAACCCTTTTTGGTGGCTCATTGATCAGGGAGGCGTCAGCATATCTGGGGAGAGGGAAGCTGTAGGCTTCCTACCTACCCTCTGCCCACTGACCTGGGGTCCTCTCCCCAGCCTGGGAGTTCCTGGAATGCCATACTGTGGAGCTCTGATTCTAGGGCGAGCTGCCCTGCCTTCCTGTCCCCAGTCTCACCTACCTTTGGTTTCCCTCCTCCTTTCCCCACTGTGTCCTGAAGCCTCTTGCATTTGAGTACAGGTCTCTATCACCCTTGTCATTTGTCCTCTATTCCTACGCTGCTCCTGTTCCAGTGGGGTACCTTTGTTTTGGGTAGGTGAGGTTAGAGTGAGTATTTTAAAAAGTGCCTCTTGTTTGAATTTCCATGTAAAAAGGGAGTGTGCAGAATGAACTCACTGAATTGAGCAACTAACTCTTCAAAGAAGAAGAAAAAAACACTCCTAACCTCATTCTAGTCCAAAGGGAGCACAGCATACTTTCCTCCTTTGGTTTGCAGTGGGCTGGCCAACTTACATATCCGGCCTGGGTGCACGGCCGAGGCCCCCCTCGCTAGCTACAGCGGGCCCACTTCCCCATGCCTGGGTAAATGCCTGTTGGCCTGGGTAGTAGAACTTTGTTTTCCTGTGAAACGTAATAGGATTCAGTCTGGTTGTGCGTGTTGCCGCTTGAAACTTAAGCAAAAAGAGACAAGACTTCATACTGACAACATATGGCCAACATTACAAGCACTTCCATCTCGCCTGCCCTGCCGCTCAGCCTCTCCTGGCTTCTCTCCACTTTCCCATGTCCTGTTGCGCCCCCGGCTCCTCACCGGTGCATTTTTGCTCCATAACATAAGGCTCTTGGCCTTGGCTGAACTGGGCGAGGATGCACTCTGAGCTCGGGCCCTACTCCGGGCTTCTGGAATTCTGCTGGGCCCACAGGACAACCTGTGCAGGGAGTTCTTGCCCAGATGGGGTCCAAAGGAGGAGCCCTCTGCACCCCTAGGTGACCATGTCCTTTCTCTCTCATCTTTATTTTTTTTTTTAAGATTTTATTTATTTTAGAGAGAGAGGGTGCATGTGAGCTGGGGAGGGAGGGGCAGAGGGAGAAGGAGAGAGACTCTCAAGCCGATTCTCTCCTAAGCAGAGCAGCCTGGAGGCTCGAACCCGTGACCCTGATCACGAGCTGAGCTGAAATTAAGGGTTGGTCACTCAACCGACTAAGCCACCCAGCCATCCCTTGTCTTATCTTTTTAAATGAATCTCACCTCGTCTCAGCAAGGGGAGGGGACCGTGAATTGGCTGTGAAATTGTCAATCTCGACTGTTTGATTGGCTCTAGTTGCTGAGTGGCCCTAGGGTTCCTAGATTTTTCGGATTTGCTGTTCTCCAACCACGAGAATCAGTGCTTCGGGGAGTACAAGCATCATGAGAAATTTGGATTTTAGTTCACTTAATTGCCAGCTTTAAGGAAACAATGGGTGTCATTCATAGCTTTTATCTCCCAAATCCAACACTTTTAGTGCTTAACGAATAGATTAGGGTTTTGGCAGATCGTAGAGATTGAAACGTGTGCGTGCGTGCGCGCGCGTGCACGTACATGCATGACTTTGGGAAGGATTACTGCGTTCACGAGCCTCCATCCATACTCGCGTTCTGGATATTGTCTTACTAAACAAAGATGAAGTCAGCCTCCTGCTCTGTGCAGCCTTGCCCTCCTTTTACAAGCTAGTAAGAGGGTTTTCAGGCTGGCGAAGGGGTACTTATGCGAACCTAGCAAGGGGAAACCTTGAGGTGACAGTACCCTGGGGGAAGGGAAGTGAGGTGTCCCTCCCAGTGGGTGATGTGAATGGCTCTGGAAAGCCTCTCCCCCCAATACTGCCCCCCTTTTTGGGGTGCATACTCTGGATAGAGTACTTCACTTTTATCCCACAGTGGGAGGGAAATTAAGTCATGAACACTGTAGTAAGAAATGGATGCATGGGGGCGCCTGGGTGGCTCAATCGTTAAGCGCCTGCCTTCGGCTCAAGGCGTGATCCCGGCGTTCTGGGATCGAGCCCCATATCGGGCCCCTCCGTTGGGAGCCTGCTTCTTCCTCTCCCACTCCACCTGCTTCTTCCTCTCCCACTCCGCCTGCTGTGTTCCCTCTCTCGCTGGCTGTCTCTCTGTGTCAAATAAATAAATAAAATCTTAAAAAAGAAAGAAAGAAAGAAATGGATGCATGGCCCCACGCCATCCCCCGAGTGGTGGGATCCGGGGCAGCTTGTGGTAGGGTCCGGGGCAGCTTGTGGTAGGGTCCGGGGCAGCTTGTGGTAGGGTATCAGTTCATGCAAAAGGCTAAAGGTGGGATGGAGAAAGGGAAGAAGAGGGGGTACCCATGTATAGCTTGCCTCACAGGTACAGTCTCAAACTATGCACTGTGTTTTGGATGATTTGTACCAAAATCTAGAGTGCTGCTGGTTTAGGACCCGTGGGGGTGTGTGTGTGTGTGTTACATTTCGACTCGGTGCACATTTCCAAAAAGATTTGGGCCGTATTCTCCACGGCTTGCTGGGAATTACAGTCCAAGATGACAGAAAACCACTTTCCCCTGACTTTCATCTCAGGCTTCAGTCCTGCCTCATCAAGAAGCTTCCTTCAGCCGCCACTGTCTGCCAGGCAGTAGTTTGCCTGCCTTTCCTCTGAGCTGTTTGTTTGAAAGCCATCTGGATCTAGACGGCCCTGTTGCTGCTTGAAAAGAAAGAATGGGTTTGGGTGACACCTACTTCTGTCCTTCTCTAGCTTTGAGTGGACGTCATCTCTGTTAATACGGCTTTAAAAATAAATAATCCACTTGGTCCTGTGAGACTCTTTGCTGGTACGTTCTTAGGGCAGAGTGTCTGTGACTACAGGAAGCTGATGATTGGAGGAGGAAAAGGGACCACAAAATCAGATTTTGAATAGTATTCTCTGTGGCTTTGAGACAAAGATCAGAGTTGCCGAACGGGGGTATTGAGTGATGACTTAGAAAGACCCAGAGAGGTTGTGCTTGCTGCCCCTGAAATTGGTCCCTGATACCTAAGAAATGCATCGTTTTGGCACATAATAGGTCGTTATCACATTTTTTAAAAGACTTGCTAAAAGAAAGTTGGAAAGGCTGACAGAGAAAAGCAGGGCATATCTCAGGTATATCTCAGGGCATATCTCAGAGGCAAGGCTGCAAAAAGGGGCCAGGGGTTGATGCCACAAAGGATCTCCTTTTGTGATTAAGTCTTTCTAAGATCCAAAGTTGGGTACATAAATGATTGGTTAAGATGTTTAAATATCTTGTTCTAACCCTTGGTTTAAAAAAAAATCCTATTTGGGGCGCCTGGGTAGCGCAGTCGTTAAAGCGTCTGCCTTCGGCTCAGGGCGTGATCCTGGCGATCCGGGATCGAGTCCCACATCAGGCTCTTCCGCTGTGAGCCTGCTTCTTCCTCTCCCACTCCCCCTGCTGTGTTCCCTCTCTCGCTGGCTGTCTCTCTGTCACATAAATAAATAAAATCTTTAAAAAAAAATAAAAAATAAAAAAATAAAAAAAAATCCTATTTATCACTTTGGTTGGAGCTATTTTGGGGCTAAAAATAAGGGTTGCCTGCTTAGTAAGTTGCCAATAATTATGCTTGGAGCATGACAGTGCCAGATACCTGGAGTGAAGGAGTTACTAAAAATACAATTTACTATGTTTTGCAGAACAGGAAATATGACTAATTTTAGAGATGGCCTTTGGCAGATCTGTTTTTAGCAAGTATTTCTGAAACAAACAGGTGCTAAAGCCTGTACTTTTTTTTTTTTTTTGGAAGTGCTAGAAATTTAGGGGTAATAGCTCCGAGGAGCAAGAAATGCTTAGAGAACTGGAAATTCCTCTTAATCCGCAGCAGGGATTTCTTGGCAAGAAGGAGGCGTTTGGCAAGAGCACCTGTCAGCGTGGCGTGCGTGACAAGGCAGTGCCTATAATTTCCGAGATTGCATGTCGCAGTTGCAGGCGCAGTCTTTTTGAACTTCCTGCCCCGTCTCATCTTTTTGAAGTACGTGTGAATGGTGGAAATTGGCACGTAGGGCTCAGTTCTTAGTGTTCATTGATGCGCAGGTCCCGTGGACTTCAAAGGGAGCTTAGGAATGGGCACAACAGCGCTGCACGGAGCCCACGAAGAGCCGTACAACCCTACATTTTCTCTGCAGGTGTTGAGTCACCATATGGGCTGGGTTTGACGACAGCGTTCCACAGGCTGCCGGCCGCTCCAGTGAGGCAGGCAGTCAGCCATCGTGGTGGTGATCTTCCAGAAGGCGGGGGGGTGGGGGGGTGGGTGGGGGTGGGCGGCAGCTGTATCTGCCCGGTGAGATGGACAGGCTGGGTGTCCTCTGGGACTGGGTGGTTTGGGCATGAATTATCGTTTCCCTTGGGACATACCCCCCTCTCGGTTATTCGTGGTGACCCAATGACCTGCTCTCTTGGCTAATGGAAACGCATAGACAAATCCACAAGCCTTATTTTTAGCAAACTGGTGAGAGCGCTTCCTCTGCTCAGCCTGGGCCCCGGCCACTTCCAGGTGCCGACCTGAATTGAACGTCACGCGCTCTGATGGGGTGCTGTTGGCTGGTAAAATGACCAGTAGGAGGGGGGTGAGCCACGGGGCCTGCATAGGACCAAAGGAGGCTGATAACCTGACAGAGGGAGGGAGGGCAACCGCCGCTCCTTGATCACAAGGACCAGCTCTCAGGGGTGTGGTCTAGTGTGTTTTGTGGTTTATCTGGGGGTCGTCTGTGCGTTTTCTCACTACATGCTTGCAGTGGCCCTGGGCCGGTGAGAGCCCACTTGCTGGGGTAGAGGAATGCCCGGAGTAGATTTTTTTCCCCTCTGACCTTCACTTCTGTCCTGTTAGAGCTGCGTAACAAGTAACCAGTTCTGAGGGCCAGGAGTCCCAAATCCAGGTGTCAGCAGGGCCGTGCCCCCTCTGGAGAGTCTAGGGGAGGATCCTTCCTGGCCGCTTGCGGTTTCTGGTGCTTATGGCCAGTCCTTGGCGAATGTCCTGGGCTTGGGTCCGCGCTGCCCGTCTCTCCCTCCATCTTCACGGGGCCTTCCTCCTTCTGTGTGTCACCTCTGGCTCCACATCTGCCTCTCCTTATAGGAACACCAGTCATTGGATTTAGGGTTGACCCTAATCCCGTAGGACCTCGTCCTCCCTTGATTACATATGCAGAGATGCCATCTTCAGTAAGGCGCCAGTGACAAGTGCCAGGGTAGGACTCGAGCATGTCTTTTTGTGGGACACAGTTCCACTCACAGCACCTCCGAGGAGTCTTAGGCTTGTGTTGCAGGGGGTTTCCTGGGAAGCCGGCCTTGAGCGGGAGAAGAATGTGGTCTCGGAGTATACTCACACCGTTACTTGGGAGGGGAGGGGTGGGGAGGGGCAGGGCAGCATCAGACAGGGGGAGGAGTTGGCCTCCAGTGCAGTCTCAGCAAAGCCTCTGCCCCATGCCATGGTGCTGAGATGGTCCTACGCAGGTGCCTGAGCTGGAGGAGTGAGGGGACCCGTCATTGGCTGGGCTGCCCTGGGAAGGGGGCATGGCCTTGGGCACTTGCCAAGGGCAGTTCCTGGGGGGGGGGCTCGTAGGGGGGCGCCAGCAAGAGCAGGGAGGAAGTTCCTTAGCCCTGAAGGGGAAGGGGGGCGGCACCCCTGTCCGTGGCTTACTGGCTCCCTGGGGGAGACAGGGCCGTGCTGGGAGGGAGTCTTCATCTGAGTCCAGGCTGTTTCCATAAAGAAAGTGGGCAGCTTCCCCGCCCCACCTTGCTGACCCAGTTGTGATCCCTCTGAACCTGAAATGAGGGCGCATCGGTGGGGTCTACACTCCAGACACTCTCAGTGTCCTGGGGAATACTCTCGCCTCATGTTTCTCTTCGGTTGGAATTCTTGGGGGCTCTGATGTGTGTGGGGTACTTTTAGGAGACTTTCATGTGCTGTTTTCTCTGGAGAACTTTGTGTCAGTGGAGTTTGACTAACTTGTGGACCGGTCGGTGCGCCTAGTTTAGAGACAGTAGGAGGGACCCTCCCGCCCCGATCCCTCCTGGGGGTTGTGGGAAAAGTTGTTGAAGCAGTTGTGGGAACCTGGGTTATTGTCGATTAGAGTTAATGATTCGGGACATTCCGGTGGACAAAGGACTACTTGGGTCTGAGCTGTTTCTTAACGTCTTCTTACCATCTCGCCTTCTTACCACCCGGCTCTGTCCTCCTTAGCTGGGCACTTCCTTAGTACTGGGTTCTTTTTGGTTCTTAATCATTTTTGTGTGTTTTAAGATTCGTTTGGTTAAGTTTTGGTGTTGTTCATACAGACACATGTTCTTAAATTCAGAGGTTTCTTTTTTTTTTTTTTTTTAAAGATTTTATTTATTTATTTCACAGAGAGAGACAGCGAGAGAGGGAACACAAGCAGGGGGAGTGAGAGAGGAAGCAGCAGGCTCCCGGCAGAGAAGCCTGATGTGGGGCTCGATCCCAGAATGCTGGGATCATGACCCTGAGCCAAAGGCAGATGCTTAACCAACTGAGCCACCCAGGCGTCCCAATACAAGGCCCTCTTTAAACTTTTTGATCTTGGCCGGTCTTGTAGATTAAACATGGGTATCCAGTTTTATTTATAGCTCCTCCTGTTTACAAGTGAGTTGAGTGTATTTCCGTGTTTAATAATATGCATATGATTTCTGTTCATTGTTTCAGTCTGTTCACCATTTTCCTCTGGGCTTCGGGTCTTTTTCTTACTGATTTCTAGGTACATTTTATGTATTTCCTTAATATATAAGGACTTTCAATGATATATTTTGCGGCCTTTCCTATCTTCTCCTGCTCCCTGTTTATTCTTTGTCTTTGTTTCTGGGGGATTCTTGCCACTGCAGAAGTTATTTCCCTGGATATCCCACTAACTAGAGAGGGACCATAGCTGAACTTTATAGGCCCATGAACCCTTATAAATTGTATATGGATAATTATATAAATATAAATACATATATATATATATTTGTATATATATAAATATATATGCAAATATATATTTATACACACACACACACACACACACACACACACATATATTTCACTGGATTCTAAAAGGAGTTATTTCCCCCCAGAATGTTATGAGCCACTGCTTTGTTGCCCAGCCCTGTCTGCTCTGTGTTGTTGGGGTGAGGATTTGGGTCACCTTGGTTTGCCAGCACCTGTGCTGATTGGGCTAAAATTGCTGCTTACGCTCAGATCAGGCAGTCTGGTTCTACAACCGTGACCTTGGACTGGGCACGGTATCCTGACCCCCTGCTCCTGATATGCTTGGGTCACGGGTGTCGGGCAGCATAGGGTGTGGACGGATCTTTGGAAAACCTTGACTCTCGCCGGAACAACTCTGAATCCATGTGCCATGACCTCCTCATGGGAAACGCAATAGATGGAATTTATGGTGGGTGCTTGAGAAGAAAGAAAAAGGGGAACATCAAGGGAAATGAACACCTTGAAAGGAGCAATAGCTGCCACTTGACTTGGACATAAAATGCACTAAGTGTAAGCACCTGTGTGAAAATATGCCTTGGACCCTTGGGATCTTCTGTCTACCCGAGAAGCCCCCTGGGGAGTGGTGCTAGTGGCGTGAACGACTGGGCCCTGGTGTTTGGAATCGTAGAGGTCAACATGGCGCTTGTCACTCTTTGCCCCTGCTTCCCCTTCCCTCCAAGGGCTTCTCATCACCTCGATTAGTTCGCTGGGGCTGTTTTAACAAAGTACCACCAACTGGGAGCCTTAAACAGAAATTTATTGTCACACAGCTCTGGAGGCTCGAAGTCCAAGATTGCGGTGTCGGCAGGATGGGTTCTTCCTGAGGGCCGTGAGGGAGAATCTGCTTTGGGCCCCTGTCCTTGGCTCGCAGATGGCTGTCTTCTCCCTGTGACTCTCCTGTCCTCTTCCTTGGATGTGTGTCTGTCTCTGTGTCTGCATTTCCCCTTTTTATAAGGACACCGGCCATATTAGATTAGGGCCCATCCTAACGACCTTACTTTAACTTGATTACTTCTGTAAAGACTGTCCAAATAAGGTCACATTCTGAGGTACTGGGGCTTGGCACTTGCTATGGTCTGAATGCTTGTATCCCCCTAGAATTCATATGTTGGCACCTAAGCCCCAATGTGATAGTATTTGGGGGTGCGGCCCCTGGGGGGCGATTAGGCATGAGGGCAGAGCGCCATGAATAAGACCAGTGGTCTTGTAAAAGAGACCCCAGAAAGCTCCCGTGACCCTCGCAAGAACACAGCAAGTAGACACAGCACCAGACGCAGCACCTGACCCCAAATGTGCCAGTGCCTCCAAAACCATGAGAAATAAATTTCCGTTGTTTAGAAGCCTCCCAGTCGATGGTGTTTTGTTACAGCAGCTTGGATGGATGAGGACAAGACTTAGACATATGAACTGGGGGGGGGGATGACATTCACCCGGACCCCATGGTATATATTTCTGTGTTGTTGGGTTTATTGTTTGTCTCCCCACTGGACTGTAAGCCCCATGAGGTGGGCTCACTGCTCTCTTCCCTGGTGTCTAGAACCTGGAACAGAGAAGGTGCTCAGTCGATATTTTTTGAGTGCATTAAAGAATGCTTTGAAGTTCCCGGGACGGGAGGGCAGCTCGGGACCACAGTGTCGAAGTTAGCAGGGACTGGTTCTGCGGGCACCGTGTCTCTGCTCCTTGCAGCTCGTGGTATGCCCGTGTGAGTGATGTGTAGACGGAACAGGCTGTCCAGGTGGCGTTCCTTGGGAAAAATCCCAGCCCCGAGCAGCTGTGCCTTCTGCAGGGATTTGTTAAGGAAGGCTCCTAGGTCTCAGAGTGACAGGTGACCGGCCAGAAGCAGGCAAGTATTGTGCAATGTCATGGGACTGTTAATGGACCCTCAGCTCTTTCCTGAGAAATGTACCAACACTGCAACAGATGGGCGAAGTTGCTGTTTGCAAACATACGTTTTTTTGGATGTTTCCCATGGAGATATATGGAGGTTTGGATCTGTCTCTTTGACTATAATTTTTTAATAAGTTTATCAGTCTCCTAAGCCAAATGGCTGCCAAAACATTTGGCAATCCTGCCTGCTTCTCTCGCCTGTTCTCTGAGCCATTTGATTCTTTCTCGACTCCGTGTTTGCGTTACTTCTGCCATTTTTATCCCCCCGTAGTGAGTTCTCGTTGTCTTACATCCCATCCCGTGGCTTTCTGGTAAAGCGTCTGGCTTTCTTTCTGCCTCTGATAAGCTCCTCTTGTTTCATGACGCTCCTCTGTTGGTCACTCCCTGCCCTTTGCTGGAGCTCTGTGACTAGAACACGGGAGAATGGGCCGCAGTGATGGGCACCCACGGAGCACAGAGACAGAAACACCTGCCGTCGGGGAGTCTTGCTATTTCTGCGGAGGGTGGGTAGGATGAAATTACTACTCCCAGCAAGCCTTTGTCCACCTAGAACAACACAGGGATTGCTTGCGCTCCTGAATCACCAAAACCCTACAGGAAAGAAATGAGTGCTTGCTCTTTGCTTTCCCCACACGGATGTAATACTGATAACAGTAATCATCGCGAACATTTACGGATCTCATACGGTCTCCCAGGCTGTTTCCTGCGTGCTTTGCTGCATAATATAATTTCTTCCTTACCATGGCCTCTTGTGGTAGGTACTGTTGTGTTAATTTTTCAGAGTGACCAGCCAGCCATGCCCTTGTGCCCAGGACTCTCTCAAGGTTAACCATGAAAATCCCCCGTTTTGGGAAACCCCTCAGATAATGGCAAAACCAGATTCACTCAAGAGAACATGTCATCAGAGCGTTTGGAATCATACCGAGGGTTTTCAAATAAAAGTTTTAGTGAGCAGCTAATCAGGTCATGAATCAGCAATGAATAAACCAAAGCCCAAAGTCCTGGGCATGGCTGGGGTGCTTGTTGTGATGACAGTCTCCGCGTGTGGTCCCGGGGAGTGAAGGGCGCCTTTCCCACCTGTTTGCTGCACTGTGCTAGGTTCGCCGCGCGCTCCGAGTCTCAAAAGTGCAGGCAGCGGTTGTGGGCTGCCACCTTTTATGAGTTCACTATGAGATAAGGACCTTGAGCCTTGTGTGAGCCTGCGCGTGTGTGCGTATGTATGTATGCCACACAAACATGAATATATGTATGTACATACAGACACACCAACGTGTGTGTATCTATATTAAATAGAAATCATATCATACTGTGCTAAATATAAATGCATCACTTTTTGGCAGCAGATTTTCTTTTAAGATTTTATTTATTTTATTTTTTTGAGAGAGAGAGTGAGCACACCTGTGCATGAGCAGGAGGGAGGGAGGGAAGGGGAGGGAGGGGGAGAGGAAGACACAGATTCCCCACTGAGCAGGGAGCCTGATGCAGGACTCAATCCTGGGATCATGACCCGAGCAAAGGCAGACCTTTAACCGACTGAGCCACCCAAGCGCCCAGCAGCAAATTTTCTTAGGGAAGGAAGTGGTGGGGACTGGTAGCTACGTTGAGTAGGTCTGGTAGCATCAGTCTTAGTTTTTTTTTTGTCTTTAAGATTTTATTTATTTGAGAGAAAGAGAATGAGAGAGAGAGAGAGCGAGCATGAGGGGGGAGGGTCAGAGGACTTGAAGTTTGAATCAAATGTGAAGCTGCATGAAGTCCATGTCTTCTGTAGCCCACCCACCAGTCCCTTAGAGTCTTGTCAAACCGTCTCCTGCAGGAACGAACACAGATTATTTATTAAAAACAAAGCCAAACACCCAGTGCTTTCCCCTTACGTAGGATGCAGACTAGCCGGAGCTTGACCAGTTTTTCCAAGCTCCGTTTGGGCTGAGAAGGGGCATCGGAGGCAAATGGAATGAGGAAGTTCTCAGGTGAAGAGAGGCGTCAGGGAAAGCCGGCCGTGGAGACCGGGATGAGAATATTCTAGCATTTTATCTGAGCCTTACTTCAGTGAAACCAAATGGATATAGATAAGTGTTATCGCTGATGGAATCTGGTTTTCAGCTGGAATTACTGCGGCTCCCATTAGAAGTCTAGCTTTCTAAGTATATTCTTTATTCCGGGGTAAAAATTTAATTAGAGAACGTAGTCTGTGACTCAGTTCTCAGTTGAACATTTATATTTAGCAATACTAATAAAAAACCTTGTTTTGAAAACACTTCTTCAGGTTTGTAAAGTGTCATTCCCACAGGATGACATTTTATTCTATTAAAAACTAACATTTGTGAGCAGTAGTTGCAATTTCAAGCCCAATTTGATGTAATGAAACTTGAATTTCCCTCTGGAGGGAATGGCTATATGACTGTTGTACTCTCACCTAATTCGTTACTCTGAGATGCCTTTTTTCCAGATCAAGAATGAGCTTTTTTTCTTTCTTTTTTTGTCATAGAAGGCCATTAAATTAAAGCACCTGAGAGTGTGTGGCGTAAAAGAGAGTTTCTTTCCAATAATCAGACTTAGAATAATGTCTTCCAGATTTCAAAGGGGCATATTTATTTATGGGGACGCCTGGGTGGCTCAGTCGGTTAAGCGTCTGCCTTCGGCTCTGGTCATGATCCCTGGGGCCTGGGATCGAGTCCCCCATTGGGCTCCTTGCTCAGCGGGGAGCCTGCTTCTCCCTCTGCCTGCTGTTCCCACTGCTTGTGCTCTGTCTCTCTCTCTCTGACAAATAAATAAAATCTTGGACAAAAGGGGGCATATTCATTTAAAAATAAATACAAACCATTTAATATAAACCAGTTTCTTCATATGACCAACTATAAATATTTTAAAAATAATTTTTAAAAAACATTTTTGGGGGCGCCTGGGTGGTACAGTTGGTTAGGTGTCCGACTCTTGGTTTCGGCTTGGGTTATGATCTTAGGGTTGTGAGACGAAGCCCAGAGTTGGACTTCAATGCTCAGAGTGGAGTCAGCTTGGGATTCTCTCTCTCTGCCTCTCGCTCTGCGCCTCCCTCAGCTTGCACGCACATGCACACTCCCTCTCTCTCCATAAACAAACAAACAAAATAAATAAATAAATAAAATCTTTAAAAATAAATAAATGAAACCATTTTTGACCAGATATTTAAGTGTTTTAAAATTCTTTAAACCAGGCCACTTAGAGGTGCGTTCCAGAATATTCAAGGTTATTCACCAATTGGGATAAGTCCCGGGCTAATGTTTGTTCGTTGCCACGCCTTTTTTCTTGCAATAGCTACTTACATACACTCTCTTCATCATTAACTCAGCCACTTGCCACCACACTTCACTAATCACACTTCATTGTTTACTTCCATTTTGTTTTAGAGACCTTAAAATAATTGTCCTTTTTTTTTTTTTAAATAATTATCTGTGCTTCCTTGTGGAAACAAAGAGGAAAATAAAAATCACCTGTCATCACACAACCCAGCAATAATCACCGTGAACATTTTTAGGTGTTTGGGCTGGTTGGGCTGCGTACACGTGATTCAGAGATATGTACACAGAATCATAGACACACACTTGATTTTTCCCCTTTGAACCCATTTGCTACAAAATTGAGATTCCAATGTTCTTATTACTTTTCCCCCCACCTTAATATCTTAGAGAACATTTCCCCATGTTGTTAAATATTCTTTTAAAATTTGATTTTTGGTGATAAATAGCATTCCATTATTTATAGTTACTGTAATTTTACAAACCAGTTCCCAACTGTTGGCCATTGAGATTTTTTTTTAACATTTCCCTACAGTCAATGATACTGCTGTTACTATCCTTGTATGTACATCAGGAAGCCATTCCTTAGGATAAATACTTAGAAGGCTTTTGACATATTGCGAAATTGCACTTCGGAAAGATTATGCCGAGTGACGGAATGTATGGAAGTGACTTAAAAAGTGCATTTGGTAATTACTAGGGGTAAGCATAATTTGTGTACTTGATTGAAAATTTGTATTTCTTCTTCTACTAGCTATTGTTAATGATTTTTCCCCATTTTTCTCCTGTTCGTCTTATTGATCTGTGCAGACTTTTTACATGTTAAGGATATTAGTTGTTTATTTTTGATACATTGCAAATATTTTCTCCCAGTTGGTCATTGGTCTTTTGAGTCATTTTCTGCCTCCTTCTTTTTTGAGTGGGGCAGATAGACTATTCATTTTTGTCTAGTCAAACCCATTAGTCTTTTCTCCCCCTAGTTTTCTCTTATTTTTTATGCTTAAGTAAACTAGAGGGTTGGTTACTAGTTTTACTTTGGAAGTTTATTATTGCTAAAGAAAGTATGAGTCTTGCCTGTTTCGCTGTTGTCTGCAGAAAACTCTTTGTGTTGTTGGGTGGGAATTTTTGACTGTGTTTTTTACTCGGTTGCAGTCGAACCTAATGGTATCTGTACTAAAGCACAGACTTTAGGGGACGACAGTCTTGGGTTCCTGTCATCTTTCTGCTACTAGTAGCTGTGTGATCTTGGGCAAGGTATTCAAACCCTCCAAACTTTCGTTTCTGTGTCTATAAAAATTCATGGTTATTCAGTGGGGATTTGATATCTTATTTGATATATCTAATTGGCTGCCAATATATCTTATTTATATGTATATGTGCATTAAAAAGTATATATACATACATACATACAGGTAATGTACATATGTATACATGTATGTGATGGACATGCATGTAATGTATGTATATATAATATACATATATACAATGGGCACATATATTTTGTATATGTATATCTGTGTAAAGCACATATATATCCTGAAAATATATTCAATATTGTGTTAGTGAGCAAGTGGCAGTTGGTTATTCTCTTCTGTTAAACTTTCATGTTTATATTTAACCTTTAAAGGTAGGTGTGAATGAGGCTTTTTCAGATGGTGAGAAACAGATACTCAGAGTTTATCATGAGTGATAGAGTTTTATTTTAGGCATAAAGGGAAGTGAGGGACATTAAGACTGCACCTCTTAGCCCTGCAGTCAACACCTCTCTGAGGACCTGATGGGCCACTCGGGCCACTCGGCACCCCAGGGGGCCTAGATGCCTGCATTCCTGGAATCCCACTTCCTTCCTCTGTCCTCTGCTGGAGTTCCAGCAGCTTCTATGGCTCATGGGGAGTATTCCTTTGTCCACCCTTCTCTCTGCCTCACAGCTTCCTACTATTGATGGCTTCTCTGCTGACTGGTTTTTACTTTCAGCTCTTTCTAAGTATTAGTGGCTCCCTTACATTTCTTAGATTGGTGACAGAGTGCGAGGAGGGTATGATCGTTGAATCCTTACTGGCCTTATCTTCTGGTCACCTTCTCAGCACGAGGCATCCTTTAACGGTAGAAAGTCATTTTAACGGCGAAAGAAAGAGGAAATCTAGCGATAATTCCCCACCGAGTTACCAGGTCAGAATGATGTGGAAACATTTATTGGACAGCTTAATTCCCCATGTTTTGGTTTGGTAGCCAACTCTTTACTCAACACTCAACAAAACGTTTTACTGTCTTTAGGGTTGTGATTTCTTCTGCATTTGTGGTTTGGAGATGCGGTGCTGCCTTTGCTCGCTTGCCCTCTGCTAGAAGTCCCCGTCATTTCCACCGTCATCTGAGACCTCTGTAGATTCCCCGACTGGGTTGCGGTTTTTGTCTTGGACTTTTATCGCTGAAATGTCTGTGTTTCCGGCTCTTACAGTGTCCCCCAAGCCACCCCCACCCAGAGGCTGCTTTATTCATGTACCTTCTCCGCTGCTTTTGGTTGCCAGTTTTGTCCCAGGATGTGAGAATAGACTACTGATTGTTTCCTGCTGCCTCTGGGACAGGAATACTTCTTGAATTAGGGCTAATTTTGGAGCTTAAGTATTAAATGTCAAATTTTGAAGAAAACATGTCTAAGATCTCTTTGTTGTGGAAGAGAAGGTCATGTAAGGCTTAGGGGAAGGGAGAGGAAAACGGAAAAAAGCTGATGACTTCTTGTTTTTCGAAATCATTCCCTCTACTCCCAAGGAAAACCCTTCCCATTTTCAGAATATCCTTTTTAAGACTGATTTCCTAATCCAAAGCCATTTGCTAGGTGTACTGTGAGGTCAGAATGGTCACTGCTGGAGAAATTTTCCATTTGTAACCATTTTTTTTTTTTTAAAGCGTTATCTTGGGGCTCCCAGGTGGCTCAGTCAGTTGAGCATGCAACTATTGGTTTCGGTTCAGGTCACGATCTCAGGGTCCTAGGATCAAACCCCACGTCAGGCTCTATGCTCATCGGGGAATCTGCTTGAGATGCTCTCTCTCCCTCTCCCTCTACCCCTCCCCCCACTTCTGTGCGTGCTCTCTCAGATAAATAAATACATCTTTAAAAAAATTAAAAGACCATTATCTTGGGATGTCTGGGTGGCTCAGTCGGTTGAGCAACCAACTCTTGATTTTGGCTGGGGTCATGATCTCAGAGTCATGAGATCGAGCCCCATGTGGGGCTCTGGGCTGGGTGTGGGGCCTGCTTAAGATTCTCCCTCTCCCTCTCCTTCTGCACCCACCCCACTCGAGCTCTCTTGCGTGCTCAGATAGATAAATAAATTAATTAATTAAATCTTCTTTAAAGAAAGCATTATCTTTACTTGGCCATTGGAGATGATCATGTGTCTTTTCGTTCAAACATTTATTGATTGGCTTCTTTATGCAGAGCTGCTGGTAACCTGTATGGGCTTTTGTATGAATTAAGAAAAGGTATGACTAGGCAGACCATTTAGAAAAAGACATCCCGTCGGGGTGGACCAGTTGGAAACAGGGGCTCCCTCTGAGTGGTTGTAGCTCCGTGATGCGTGATTTGGTGAGCAGAGCATGTCAGGGGAAAAAAATATAAATATAAATATAAATAAGTAAATAAATATATATATATATATCCCCTTTCCTCCAGAGCCCATAGGATGGCAAGCCAAGTGAGGCCCGGGTTTCTGTCCCAAACGGCCCCCTCCAGTGGGTGTTTCTGGGTAAGGCACCACATGTGCTGTGAACATGCACAAAAATCAGATCTGCCCTCAAAGAAAGCTGGATCCCGGAGTCAGAATCGAGCTGTGAACCGCAAACAGAACTTACAGCGTTACAGTGAACATTTTTCCTTCAAGAGTGATGGATTAAGTGTCCTAGGGTTTTGGAGGATCTCAAGTAAAACTCTGCAAACTCAGTCCTGGTTCCTGTCTGGAAAAGTCCACTTTGTTGCTTTTGCTGGAGAAGAGAGAGATAAGCAAGATGAGAAATAAATTCAGGTCTGTTTGTGTCACTCACTGCCCAGGAGACACAAGACATACTCCAGCATATGTAACAATTAAGATCTTGGGGGAAATGCCCTTCACTGGGGCCTCCAGACCTGTGACCCCTCTGTCTCCTGAGTCATCATTCAGCCTGATGGAGGGGCCCAGGGCTGAGACTTCCTGTGTGTTGAGAGCTACAGCAGCTGTTTGACTGGGGTCTGAGAGCCCCCCTCTGTGAGTTCCAAGAGAAAGATCCCCCAATGTGCTGATCACTCATCAGTATGCTCTGTGCAATTCCTTCCTTGGATGGGTAAATAGTGTGACAGTTTAATAAGGGCTAGGTGACCATTCCTTGCAAGTGGAGAGAATCAAAAGCAGGGGTCTTTGAAAAGACGTGTTTCTCCCCCCCCCCCCCCGGGAAAGGAATGTGATGGTTTTGGGTTTCTCTGTGTGTAATCTAAGAGGCTCATCCATCTCAGTGTGACAGAGGAAAATTTCAGCATTAGGAAAGTAACTTCTGATTTATCGTGAACAGCTGGGTGGGCCATGCCTCATTGGTGCACAGGCATAAGCAACCTTTTAAATATCGTTGCTCAGTGTGGCTTCTGCCTCTGAAAGGGCTCGTGAGCTGGTGCCTGGTGTTTTGTGGTGCTTGTCGAGCCGCTGTTGTCCTGAGCATCCTCGTGTGGAGGTTCACGGCTTGCGTCTGTGTAGGTGTGTGTTTAGGCTGAATTGGATCCTCCCAGATTCCTGTGTTGGGGTCCTAACCCCCTGTCGCTCAGAATGTGACTGTATTTGGAGATGGGACCTTTAAAGAGGTGATTATGGTAAAATGAGGTCAATCCAACTGGTGTCCGTGGAAGAAGAAGGGATTAGGACACTGACACACACAGAAGGAAGACTGTGTGAGGATGCAGGGAGAAGACGGCCATCCACAAGCCAGGGAGAGAGACCTCAGAAGAAACCAGCCCTGCCGACACCTTGATCTTGGACTTCCAGCCTCCACAACTGTGAGAACATAAGTTCTGTTGTTGAAGCCCCCAGTCCGTGGCATTTTGTCACAGCAGCCCCGGCAAACAAACACGGTGTTTATATATCCGTATATGCTAGGTGTCCTGCGAGCTAGGGCCAGCCTCAGGAATCACGTCGGGCAACTTCACTGTAGTGAATTGCGTTATAACCAGATAGTATAATACCTAGAAACAACCCCCTCTCTCAGTAAGGAGATTAATATTGCTGATTGAACTCCTGATTTGTTTTTGTTGAGCAATGCTGCGTGCTGTCTGATTCCAGGTAGAAATAGTTTCATCGATCAGTCAGCCAACCAACCAACCAACCAGCTAACCAACCCTCTGAAACTATTCATTGCCAATAGAATTTCTGCTTTCCTGGTATATTTACTTTCTATAGCCTTCAGAAGAATAAAGTGTTTTAAATTTCTACTGGAATGTCTTTTTTTTTTGAGTGAGAGAGAGCGTGAGTACGGGGGGGGAGGGGCAGAGGGAGAGAGAGACCGACAACATGGAGGTAGAGCTCACAGGAGCTGCAAAGGACCCGAGAGGGGCTTAGGAAGACAGAGGACACAAGTCAGTGCTAAGACTGGACAGGAACAGGGAAGGACGGAGAGGGCAGTCAGGGAGCACGGTGGTCATTGGCTCCAGACTGAGCACGGAGCCTGCTCAGATGCTTGGGATTCTCTCTCTCTGTCTCAAACAAACCAAATTTAT
Organism: Ursus americanus; assembly: GCF_024610735.1. Taxonomy (NCBI): domain Eukaryota; kingdom Metazoa; phylum Chordata; class Mammalia; order Carnivora; family Ursidae; genus Ursus; species Ursus americanus. Next base: position 86,995,556 of record NC_142130.1, read on the forward strand.
TTGATTCTGGAGGCTGAAGTCTAAAATCAAGATGCAATAGGTTCAGTTCCCTCTGAGGGCTATGAGGGAGAATCTCTTCTAGGCCTTTCTCCTAGCCTCTGGTAGTCTCAGGTGTCCCTTGGCTTGTAGATGGCATTTTCCCTGCATCTTCCCTCTGTGTGTGTGCCTGTCTCTGTGTCCAGATGTCCCTTTTATAAGGACACAGTCATATTGGGTTAGGGCCCACCCTAATGACCTCCTCTTAACTTCGTCATCTGCAAAGACCCTCGTCCCAAATAAGGTCACATATCCGTAGGTACTGGGGGTTAGGACCTCAACATGTTTTGGGGAGACACAATTCGATCCATAACATCGTGCTAGGGTTTTTTTCCTTATCCTCTCTTATTCATTCACTAGCCCCAAATGGCCTTTGGACCCTCCAAGCAAAGAGCAAGAGACAGGCAAAGTCAAGGGGACAGTGAAGGAGGTGGCGTGGTCAGGACCAAAAGACACACTGCCCGGGCATTGGTGTTCCTTGGGCTTTGGGTGGAGAGCACTGCCTGGACTTTCCATGGGGCTTCATCACCTTTGCTCCCCACGTTCTAGCTTTGTGGAGCGCTGAACTTGGCTAGGGTTGCTTGGGGCTCATCCGGGAGTGACAGTTGACTCGGGGAGAGAAACGTGGGAGGCCAGGTGGATTAGAGAGAGTACAGAAATGCAGATGGGGTTGCTGATGCTCCATCGAGAAAACACTGGACCCTGGACGCAGTCTGGAGCCTTGAGCCCTCCAGGGGGGCCTGGCTTCCATGGGAAGGCAAAGAAGTGCGTGACACAGGGCAGTATTTCTCAGCCTTATTGTTTACCTGCCTGGCCGTGGTAACACCTGGCACACTTGTTTTATGTGTTGTGGTTATTATATTTCATAGTATTATTAGGGCAAAGGTAGGTGTGTTGAATATGCGTTTTGTGAGCTCTCTTTTCTTCAGGACTCCCGAGGCCTGTCTTGGTCACCCCCACGGAGAAGTCCAGCATTGAACTTTGCTGCGGGGTGAGATAGAGGCTTCCAGAAGTGTGAAGAGAGGCTGATTGACAGACTAGCTTGGTGTGAGGCAATGGATTTGGGAAGGCTGAGAGCAAGGGCGGTGTCTTGTCCGTCTTGAAAGAGGCTGGTTTGAAAGCGAAGCCCTTCATATCCTCACAGCATTCAATCAGTATGCCTCGTTAGCTTGTCAGGAGCCTCGTGAGGAATCCCATTTGTGAACTGACTCTCTTTTGTGGCTTAATGTTGCACACATTTATAATGTATGTTATAGTGGAGATAGTTTTAATGATTGTAAATTGCTCTGAAGTTATCACCCCCTCCCACTGCTGTCTGTAGGTATGTGAGCATAAGGGGGGAAGCTTTTTCTGCACTTGATGCCATGGGGAAGTGATTTTAAAACTGGCAGCCCTTTCCTGGCGAGCTAAACGTACTTCTGTTCTCACACTCTCTGTTACTTTCCTGGCCTTGCCGTAACAAAGTGCCACAAACCAGGTGGGTTAGAGCAATAGAAATTCGTGGTCTCACAGCTCTGGAGGCTAGAGGTCTCAATGGGCCACGCTTCCCCCGAAACATGTGGTGGAATCTTCCTTGCCCCTCGCCTAGCTTCTGCTGATTTGCCAGTAATCCAGGGTGTTCCTTTCCTTGCAACGGCCTCACTCAGGCTCCTGCCATCTTCCCAAGGCCTTCTGCTTCTTCTAAGGACACTGGCCATCTTGGGTTAGGGACCCTTCCTACTGCTGTCTGACCTCACCTTGCTGGAAATAACGACACCAGCAATGAGCCTGTTTCTAAATCAGGTCCCATTTGGAGGGCCGGAGACTTAGGACGTTCACGTATCTTTTTGCAGGGACCGAATTCGACCCCTCATGCATGGCGCACCTGATTCACTGTCTGCCGTCACTGACCACGGTGCCCTCCGGCCCCCCCCTCCGTCCTCCCCTGCTGCTCCTGTCCAGCCTCAGCACCGCCTTGTGTCCTCCGTCTCCCTCAGCCCCTCTCGGGTCTTCTGCGGCTCCTCTGAGCTCTACCTCCACGTGGCTTTTTGATTTCGCCTCCTGCTGACCCGTCCCTTGGCCACATTCAGGTTGAGTCCTTGTTAATCCTCCACAATGCCAGTTTTCACGGCCATAATCCACCTTAACCACACTGAAATGAGCTCTAATCATGCTACAGCCCTGCTTAAAAAAAAAAAAAAAAGCCCCGGACTGGTCGGTTCCCTCCTTGCCACGGAGTGAATTCCCCCTTCCAGCCCCGCGATCAGAGCCCTCTGTTCAGTCCTCGGACGGTGTTCTCATTTCTCGCCCATGACCATTCGTGTTGGGCCAGGCAAAGTGGGTTCTCTGTCCTCTGAGTGTCCTTCAAGGGGGCCCCCTAGCCTTCTGCTCCCCACCAGCCCCCTCCATCCCCCCCTTCAAGCCCCGCCGGAATGCCCCCTTCTTCCAAGGGGCCAGCCCTGCTCTGCCCAGCCTGAAGCCTTTCCTCCCGCCCTCTGTCTCACCTGCCTCACGTCCCCCCGCTGTTCCCTGTGACACTGAGGACGTTAGGTGAACGGGGGCGTTTGCCGCCTCGACGATTTGTCCTGTTATTTAGGTAGAACCAGGTTTGAGGCATGAAAAAGGAACGGTTCTCATGGGTGCCTGTCCCGATGTTTCACAAAGGGTGGTCCTTGGGCAGCTGAGTAGAACAGAGGTCTTTCCGTGGCGTTCTGGCTGCATTTCTAGGGCTCCGTCGCAGTCCAAAGGTCTCCTCTGGACACCATCCTTCTGTCCAGCCCCTGCGTGATACCTAAGTTAATCAGTGCTCCGGAAATAAGCCTTTATCCAAAGTCAGCCGCCAGTTTATTGTGGTTTATGTTTAACTTCCCGATGGGTTGGATGCAGAGTGGCTGGAAATAATTTCCCAGGTGTCAGGACCGATGCGATCCAGGTAACCTCAGGGTCCTGTGTTTGTTTCTCGGGGCTGTCCTAACAAAGGACCGCCCAGAAATGTATTCTCGCACAGCCCTGGAGGCCAGAAGTCTGAGGTCAGGGTGTCAATGGTGGGGGGCGGGTGCGCTCTCTCTGAAGGCTCTAGGAAGGATCTGGGGGTCCCAGCTGTTCTGCTCCGTGGAGGCCTCAGGCTGCCGGCAAGAGTGACCGGCCTGGCCCGGGGAGACAGGCAGTGGTTAGGCCTGCTCGCCTGGTCAGGACGGATTGTTAGGACCTCTTGGGGAGAGCTTTTGAGATCTCAGAGATAAGGACCTAACATCAGTTACATCTGTGTTTAACTAACGTTTAAACTTGTAACTCACTCTTCTCTGTTTACACTGTCCCACCTGGACTGTTTCTTCCTCTGTTAACCACGTTCTGGTAATCGGTGTGATTGAACTACGTCCTTGACGCCAAGCAGGTCTCACGAGGCAGTGGAAGGATGTAGAGATTTGGGAATTATACTTTTATAGAGATCAATGTTGATAGTAAGATAAATTTTTGTTTTTCTTGGTTACATAGAATTTCCTGATTGAGCTATTTACATGAATCAGCCTGCTGGGTTAGCCCCGCTTGGGCCCCAACCCTGATCACACGGCCCCTGTGCACGGGGAGAAACCCCTTTGCTGGGGGCTGGAAGTCAAAACCAGACTGTACCATGGCCCAGCTGGGCGACCTGTGTGCGGGTTTCTTAACCTGTGTAAACCAAGAGTTTTCCCTCCCGTAAAAAGGGAAAACAAGAGGATCTTCTTCATAAGGCGGTGGGAGTTTCAAGGGACAATGAACCTAGTATGTCTTGCAGTCTTGCTTGTCAAGTGCTTACTAAATGAGACTAGTCCCAAGTTGAGATTTATATGGCTTGGTTACTGTGGCCCATACGTGTACCTTTTTATTTGTTTTCACACTATGCAGTTGACAGAGAAATGGCAATTGTCCAAACAGCTCATTAATTTTATGCTTATAGGTAACTAAACTATGTAATTTAGATCACTAAAGGAATCCCCAGTTGGCGTGATTATTTATGTAGCTTAAGTTATTTAGACAGTTATCTACCCTGATTGTTTGATTGATCTGAACCATGGAGACTCGTGCCTAATTACAACATGAATTTTTAATACCGTTTCTACTATTAGTTAATCTTTTCTTTATGTAATGAGAAAAATGTGTTCAAGAGAATGAGATTATCACTTTCGATCTACTTTAAAAAGCTATGGTAATGATCGAAGTGACTAGCTTTTTGTTTGGTTGTTTGTTTTTTTGGTGGAGGGGGAGAGGTGAGCTTTGCAACCAGTATATCTTTTCTCCTATAAAAGACACTATTAAAATCTTTGCAGCCTGATTTTGACATAACAAAGCTGGATTAATTTTAATGGGAGAAGTAGGTAACTGGCACTTGACCCAAATTCGTGGTAGGGACCCAGGAGCACAGGAAATCACAAACCGAGAATAATACCCCAACCCCAGGAATCCGTCTATGAAAAATAAAAAAAGATACCTCGAATTTAAAATGTATTTTGAGACTTAGTAATCACATACTTTTAAGTGGGAAACATCCTTTTGAAGTCGGTGATTGTCTGCTATCGTGAAATGATTCTTTTATTGGACTTGACTATATAAATATTCATGTTGCTGTATGTGTATATTTAATATTGTTTCATTAGTTACTTTTTTGCCATTGGAATAGGAAAAAAATATTTGGGAGGTACTGAAAATAGTGTTAAATTGAAAATAATTTTAATTCGTGGCTGAACAGATTAACTTACTCTTGCCAAAAAAATAACCTTTTGTAGCAGGCAGTTGACTAAATGGTGAATAAAATGTCTATATGTTACAAGAATTTTGAACATTGATGTCGTGGATAGAATCAGAACGATTGTCCCAGTCCTGGAATTGCTGCACTGTGTCACCCCAGGCAAGTTCCCAAACCGCTATTAAATACAGTTAACCCCCTCTCATTAATGGAAACAAAATGGAACTCCCGATCCTTTCTTAAACAGTCACATTTTCAGAGGGATTGGCTAAGAAAAATGCACTTTCACAAATGCATTTGAGAAAATAAGAGAAAGGCTTTGAGTAAACTTTTTCTAAAACACACTCGCATTTAAGGAAACTGGACAATAGCAACAGAAAATACAGCCCCTTTGGGGATGGGTGTGACTTCTCAGCTGATACGTGCAGTCACTACAAGAGGCTCGAAGACCTCTTTTAAGGAGGATGGAGCCAAAAACCAGTTGTTTCTTCCTAAAACCATCTCGAGTCCCCCATTCCAGTCAGCTAAGCAATTCATCGCAGCTCTCTAGTCGCGTATTCAAGTCGTGACTATTCACTACAGAGGACTTTTTTTTTTTTTTTTAATGGTCAAAGATTGAAATTCTGGCAGATTTTTGACAGGGATCTGCTTCAGGAAACTTTCTGGTTTTGCTTTTGCCGCCCCTTTCTGTCTCTGATTGCTTTTTTTTTTCTTTTTTTTTTTTTTGGCTAAACCTTAAATGGACAAATGGTAAAGAGTAGAAAGCATTTTTATCTGACGTTTCCAAAACTTCATGTATCACTAAAAGCAGCCAAAAAAGAAAAGAAAAAAAAAAACCCACTCATGACAAATGCAGATAAAAAGATGGCGGCCTCCTTTTCCAAAGATAAGCAGGAAGTGATGTCCAAAGTTAAGACGTAAAAGATATGCTTATTTGTAGAGAAGGTAGTGACTTAGAGTAGTAAAGTATTTTGAAACTCATAAGCAGGGAAAACAGGTGACAGAGATAAAAAGAGTTTCTTTTTTACATTGCCTCCCACTTGGGAGCGTTGGTGAGTCTCCCTTGGATTCGTTGCTTCCTTTCTTAACACTACAATTTGTGAGAAGTTTTGGTGGGGGATATGGGCTGAGTTGTCTCCCCGGCAGAATTCATATATTGAAGTCCTAACCCCCAGTAGCTCAGAATGTGACTATATTTGGATTTGGATCTTTAAAGAGGTAATTACTTTTAAACGAGGTCATTAGGGTGGGCCCCAATCCAATCTGACTGATGTCCTTATAAGAGGAAATTAGGACACACAGAGGCGCAGGAGGAAAACCACGTGAAGAGGCAGGTAGAAGGCAGCCGCCATCTCTAAGCTGAGGAGCAAGGCCTCAGGGGAGACCATCCCTGTTGACACTTCATCTCAGACTTCTAGCCTCCAGGACTGTGAGAAAATAAATTTCTGTTGCTTAAGCAGTTACACTATGGCAGCCTTTGCACACGGATACACTGGGAGAGATTTATTAAAATGATCGAAAGAACAATCTGTACTTAAAGAAAGAAAAAAGAATCAAGTGCTCGAGGGCTCGGGTTTCACCCAGGCCTTCTCCCCGCAGCCCCCACCCTGTGCACACATGCGTGCAAACACGCACACACCTCCCGCCGAGTTCCCTTGTTATCTGCTTGTGAATTCCTTGCCCTTCCTAAGAGCCATTATCTGCTGTCAGTGGAAGCAGAGCGCTCAGTATTCCCAGTGAGTGGAAGGGAGGCCAGGAGGATTTATGGTGTCATTGCAGGAACACAAATTCTGCTTTTATACAGACTGACACCATAAATGTACATGTATAAATCAGAGCAGAGTGGAAAAAAGACCTAGCTTTCTCTTTCTGATGAACACAGGCACTGGGGCTGGCCCTGACATTTAGCGTGTGATGGAAGTGGAGGGGAAGGACGCCGTGTGTGCACGTGGCATGGGGAAGCCGTCTGCAGCTGTTTAGCGAGGACCTCATGTGAAAGGGTCACCAGCAGTCCCGGGGGCAGGAGATGGGAGGGCTGATAAGGATTCCTGTGCTCAGTTAATGGACAATGAGTATTTCAACTCCCTTTCCTGGAGCCGCTGCATCTCTCCCTCCCCCGGGGCCTTTGCCCTCCCCCAGCTCCCCAGTGCGGGGCTGGTGAAAGGCTTTTCCACCTGGAGCAGCCCATCCCTCCAGGTTTCCATGAGATAGCCCCTCTCCCCGGGCAGTACTGACTTTCGTTTTCTCCCCCATTAGCGCTATCTGCAGAGATCAATCATACCCTATCCCACTGTGTTGTCACTGTGTTTGCTCCGTTGTAACTACAGCTAATGAATGGTTACTGTGTACCAAGCTCTTTGCGTGATGTACCTTGGCCGCCATTATTACCCCCTCAGATGAATAACCTGACATTTATTGTGGTTAGGTTTGTTTGTCCAGGATTTCTCAGTTCTGCGACTCCTCCCTTGGTTTTGTTCTAATAGAGGTGTGAACGTAATAGAGAAGGAGACAAGGGGCGCCTGGGTGGCACAGCGGTTAAGCGTCTGCCTTCGGCTCAGGGCATGATCCCGGCGTTATGGGATCGAGCCCCACATCAGGCTCCTCTGCTATGAGCCTGCTTCTTCCTCCCCCACTCCCCCTGCTTGTGTTCCCTCTCTCGCTGGGTGTCTCTATCTCTGTCGAATAAATAAATAAAATATTAAAAAAAAAATAGAGAAGGAGACAAACCATGAGAGACTCTTAACTGTAGGAAACAAACTGAGGGTTGCTAGAGGAGAGGTGGGTAGGGGAACAGGGTAGTCGGGTGATGGGCATTAAGGAGGGCACATGATGTGGTGAGCACTGGGTGTTACACGCAATTGATGAATTATTAAACTCTACATCTGAACCTAATGGTGTGCTGTATGTTGGCTAGTTGAATTTAAATAAAAAAAATAGAAGGTGTGATTTCATTCTCACTACAAATACAAAGTGTGATGGGTAATCTACGCAGCTTGTAGATGAGACAGAGGAGCATTTCTTCAAAACATTCATTCATTCAGACTTTTTCGCTGAGTGCTTTGTCTCAGGCAGGCAGTGCGCTGTGTCCGGGGCTCAGAGGGTAAGTGACTTGGCCAGAGCCATCGAGCCCAGACAGCGCTCTCCAACACCCTGACCACTCGCCACATGTGGCTGTTGAACCTTAGAAACATACCTGAGCCAAACTGACATGTGCTCTAAGTGTAAAAAATACATGTCAGACGTTGCAAAGTACGAGAAAAAAATGTACCATATCTCATCAACGCTCGCGGTAATAGCCAAGATCAGTGCATTCTCTATAGTAAAGAGTCTGTTTTTTGGTTTGTCTCTTTTTTTTCTTTGTTCATTTGTTTTGTTTCTTAAATTCCACATGTAAGATCATAAGGTATTTGTCTTTTGCTGACTGACTAATCTTGAAGATTATACCCTCTACATCCATCCATGTCTTTGCGAATGGCAAGATTTCATTCTTTTTTATGGCTGAGTAATATTCCATTGTATACATATACCACATCTTCTGTATCCGTTCATCTATCAAGGGACACTTAGATTGCTTCCATAATTTGGCTATTGTAAATAATAGTACAGTAAACATTCGGGTGCATATATGCTTTTGAATTGGTGTTTTTGCATTCTGTGGGTCAACACTCAGTAGTGGAATTATTGGATCATATGGTAGTTCTATTTTTAACTTTCTGAGGAACCTCCATACTGTTTTCTATAGTGGCTCCTACCAGTTTGCATTCCCACCAGCAGTGCGCAAAGATTCCTTTTTCTCCACATCCTCACCAGCACTTGTTGTTTCTTGCATTTTTGATTTTGGCCATTCTGATAGGTGTGTGGTGATCTCTCATTGTGGTTTTGACTTGCATTTCCGTGATGATGAGTGGTGTGTCTGCTGGCCATCCAGATGTCTTTTTTGGAGAAGTGTCTGTTCATGTCTTCTGCCCATATTTTAATTGGATTATTTGTTTTTTCTGGCACTGAGTTTTATCAGTTTTTTATATATTTGGGACACTAACCCTTTATCGGGTATGTCATTTGCAAATATCTTCTCTCATGCAGTAGGTTATCTTTTAGTGTTGTTGATTTTTCCTTTGCTGTGCAGAAGATTTATTTTGACGTTGTCCTAAGAGTTTCCTTTTGCTTTTGTTTCTCTTGCCTCAGGAGACATATCCAGAAAAATGTTGCTATGGCTGATATCAGAGAAATTACTGCCTGGGCTCTCTTCAAGGGCTCTTATGGTTTTAGGTCGCACATTTAGGTCCTTAATCCATTTTGAGTTTATTTTTGTGTACGGTGTAGAAAAGTGGTCCAGTTTCATTCTTTTGCTTGTAGCTGTCCAGTTCTCCAACACCGTTTGTTGAAGAGACTGACAGAGCTTCAGTTTTGCAAGATGAAAACTGTTCTGGAGACAGAGGGTGGTGATGGCCGCACAACAAAAATGAACATACTTAATAATGGTTTATTTTATGGTAGGTGTGTTACCAAAAGAAATAATACAAAAGAACAACCAAGACCTCAAGGACCCTATGTCTTAACTCTGACTATTATGTGGAAATATTTGATCAAAAGCAGCTGGGTCAATGAAAGTTGAGAGGATGGAAAATAGAATAAAATGTTCAAAAAAAAAAAAAAAAAGCAGCGAGGGAGGTCAGGGGGCTGGTGCCAGATCAAGAAGCATTTTTTCATTTCTCATGAAGGAATCAAGTTTATTTTAAAGGACAATCATAACTATCCTTAGAAGGAAAACTCTAATGTCTCAGACTCTAATGTCTTAGAAGGCTGACCAGAGCAATAGTCATGGCAAGGAAGGAAACTTCTGGAGGAGACTTGGTGACTGGTTGCCAGGAGGGGAGAGAGGAAAGAGCTGCTCCGGCAACAGGCAGGGTTGGTGATGGCCTCCAGGACAGGAGCGCAGAGAACTGTGGTAATTACGGTTTTTGGCGAGGCTGGCTGGGGAGGGTTGGGGTGCAGGCTGTCCATATGGGCAGTGGGGAGGCTGCTCTTCTTAGCATGTTGATAGTGATGGATGGCCAGGGGTCGTCGTGCCTACCCAACCCATGTTGTTTTGGATTCACCCACCTATTTGCTTTCAGATGATGTCATTTGAGGCTTCCTCTCCATTGTCACCAAGTGATATTCTGGGTAATTAAAAACGGGGCCAAACTGGAGGAAAAATGGAGCAGGAAGGGGTTGCTGAGAGATCAGAGTTGAAGGGTGTTGGAGACAACTGGGTATTCAGGTTTTTAACCTCGGTATTTATGGACTCAGCGTATTTGGCACTTCAGGAGCCAAGCACAGTGGGGAATACCAAGATTGATTCTACGCAGTGTAAAAAAAACCTTGTCATCTGTTGCCAAGTGGGGCAACTTTTGACTCTTTTCCAAAACCAAAGAGGAATGATTTCAGCACTACCTGTTTTTAATTCATACTTCCTCTCCCCTTTAGAGAACTCTGGGCACCAGAATCTGGGGTTACTTTTCATCCTGCAGATAATAAATACGTTTTGACGACGAAGAGACGTGCATACTCTGTCTATGTAGATAGGGTTTTCATAAGAATTCCAGTTTGCATAGCTACTGCCCTTGATATGCACCTTGCCATGTGAAAATTCTCCAGTTTGCATTTTTCCTTCCTTGCAGGAACCAGTTTCTGGTTTCCCACCAGCAGAATGTTTCTAGGGTGTCAGGACGTGATTTGCTTTCTGAACTGGAGCTGGGGTCTGGGCACAGAGAATCCCAGCGACTGCGGTTTCAGAACTCCACAGGGTAGGCGTGCTGTGAGCTGGCTTTTTTTTTTTTTTTTTTTTTTTCTTCCACCAGAGTTGAGCTCTTTGCCTTTACCCAGCGCTGGGTTCTGTTATCGTTGCCAAATCATGTCCTAATGAGCTCTCTTGTTTAAATTGGGGAGGGAAACTTTTCTCCCTCATTTACGAGAAGACAGGTTGGAGTGCACAGCAGCGGGAGGGTGGCCGGCGGGGAGCCCGGGGTCAGAAGCTGTCACGCTGGCTGCATAAATAACAGCAATTAATGGACCCCTATAAAAGACAGCGATGTGTTTGCTGTCTAGCATCGTCTCTCTGTGAATCAGAGCAACCTTGAAATTCATTATAAAGCCAGCAAAGGATATTTTCTGCTTTCTGTGAAATAAGTACCGTGCACACAGGCGCACGTTCCACTCGGATGCATTTACACATATCATTTTTGGGGAAGAAGGCGTGAAACCAGTTGATATTCAGAATTCCCCGCTGGGTCATGCTAATCACCACAGTTTTCAGCCCTTGTACATCAGCTCAGGCTTGGGCTGGAGCCCAGAGCCTCAGAGCCCTCGGCCCGTTGTCATTTTCTTCTGGCTTTAGGGACAGTCCCTCCAGCTCACCCCCTGCCTGATTCGTTTCGTCCAGCATCGTTGGTGCAGACTTTATTGTTAGAATGCGATGTAGAGAGGAAGCCATTCTGTTATGACTAATAACTTTTGTAAAGGTTCTGTGTTAGGCTGGGAGAGCTGCCATCACACTGTGCCACGGCCAGGTGGCTTAAACCACAGACAATTTATTTTCTTACTGCTCTGGAGGCTGGAAGTCCAAGATCAAGGTGTCAGCAGGTTTGGTTTCTCCTGAGGCCCCTCTGCTGGCCTTGCAGATGGCTGCCTTCTTCTCTCTGTGCTCGTGAACCCCTGGCGTCTCTTCCTGTCCTTATAAGGAGACCTTATAAGGATGAGAGGACCCCCCCTCCCATTTTCTTGTTTACTTGTAATTACCTCTTTAAAGGCCCTGTCTCCATATAGTCACATGAGGGTTTAGGTTTCAACATATGAACTGGACGGGGAGACACAATTCAGTCTATAAGATCCTGATGTAGTTAATAGGATCTTTTTCTTCCAACTACACTTGTAGTCATTCATTCATTCCTTCAAGAAATACTGGAGTGTTGTCTATGTGCCGGGGACTGTTCTGGATGCCAAGAGCATGTCAGTGAAGGAGACAAGAGGACTGTGCCTTCCCTTCTGGAGCATTTGAGGGTCAGGAAGATTCCACACTCAGTCAATGAGCTGTGTAGGATTTAAGAAGTAACCAGTGCAAAGGGGGGAGAACAGGCTGGAGTAAGGGGATTGTACTGAGTGTCGGGTCGTTATAGCTATAAACAGGTGAATCAGGGAAGCCTCTCTGAGAGCTGACATCTCAGCAGCCTCTTGGAGGTGAGGGAGTAAACGTGCGGCCCCAGCCCCCAGGTGGGGTACACCTGTCACATCTGAGGAACGGTAAGGCGGCAGTGGGTGAGCTGAGGGAATGGGAGGGGGACCGGGGGGTGATGGAGTCAGGGAGCGAGCTGGCAGCATGTTGGGGAGCCGTGGGCACCGTCAGCACTTTGGCTCTTCCTCTGGGAGAAATGGGGGTTGCTCCTTGCTTATGGAGAGCTTTCCTGTTCCCCCCGATTAGTTGCTCTCGAGAAGGTGACAGATGGGTCAGACAAGTTTGGGAGGGAGAAAGGCTCCCCAGCAGATGCTCAGTCCAGGGTTAGATGTTGCGATGAGAGGGACTTAGGGTGGCACCAGGGGGTGGCTGGTGACGAGGGACAATCTTCTGCACTGGAATGAATGCCAGGGTCCCAGACATGCGCTTTAACGCTGGTCATGGCACCTCCCTCCTTAGTGACTGCTCCCATACTCAGCCAGACACTTAGGAAGCACGAAACGGCTTTATGCAGGGGGATGGCAGGGCGGTGAGCAGAGGACATCAGCCCACTGCCTTTAGCTTGGCAGTGATCCTACATTTCTTTCTCTCTCTGACTCACCCAGAGAGGGCCACCAGGGATACTCTTTGTTCAGTGTCCTCTGATCTGCTTCCACTAGCATTTAGTCTAAGTTGTATGGCTTCTGTCCACAGGCATCCACAAGGCACACTGGTTGTGTCTGTAGGCACCCGTCCTCTCTCCTTTTCTCCTGTTTTCCTTAATTTGCACATCCTTTGCCTCTAGTCCATGTGTATTGAGCTCCTCTGTTCCTGACACTGTGCCAGGCACTGGGGATGTAAGGGCAGGTCACCATTTGAAGTGACAGTGGGACTAATGCCAAGAAGAGGGTTCGAGAAGAGGGTTCTAGGAAAGGGATGAGGCTTGAAAAAAGCTGCGAGGGGTCCAGCAGGGCCGATCCCAGAGTCTGGGGAGGGGGTGTGGAGGTGGGCGAATGTCATGCTGTGAAGGAGGGACAGCCCGTTACAGCCCAGTGGAAACGCACAATAGAGTAAGAGATGGCGAGTGCCACGGTGGGGGTAGAGGGCACGGGTGCAGCTGGAAGTGGGCGGGTCTGGGAAGCCTCTCCCGGAAGGTGACATTTCTCAAAGAGGGACCGTCTGTGTCTCTGCCTCGTAATCACGCACAAGCTGAAACACGTCCACAGGAGGCACCACATTTTATAATTTTAATGGTGGAAGGGAAGGATTTTGGTCTGCCTGTCTTGTAGCTGAGGATGGGGAGGGCTTGAGTGGTCAGACCTACCCACGGCAGTAGAGGTGACCAAGAAGCCACCATACTGACCACCTGTGGCCGACTGGTGGGACCATCGCCCTCCCTTCTTTCCTTCCTTCTCTCCTTCCCTTCCTTTCTCTCCCCAGTAGCTCTCCAAGAGCCAAGCACTGAGCTAGAAGCTGGGAACACAAAAGAGAGGAGGCCGGACAGCAGAGATATCAGTGAAGGCGTCCCAAACTGTTAAGTGTGTGTGCTGGGCATGAGAGCTGAGGAAGTGTCGGTGGCCTGAGACAGTCTGGGGTGGAGAAGAAAGCTGTCATCTGAGGTCAGAAGGGAGTGGGGCCTGGCCAAGGAAGAGGGCCCTGGGGGAGGGAATTCCAGGCCGGGGTTGGGGGTAGGACTGGGGAGGCCCCCCAGAGGGGATGGTGGAGACAGAGCTCAGAAAAGAGGTGTGAACACGACGAGGTAGGTGTTGGGTCTCACCAGTATACGGGTCATGGAAGCGGAGAAGCTGGAAGTAGAGGTGGGAGGGTGGCACATGGGCCATCATCGTGTAAGGAGGGAGGAGGCGGAGGGCCTCCTGACGGGGACAGGGGGTGGGGGCATGTGAGGACGTCAGGGGGCGGTGAGGACGGGAGCCTTGGGGCGGGGCTTCCTGGCTCTGTGTGGACTCCTCTTGCACCAGACGTGCAGCTCCCAGCAGTGAACATTCATGGAGGGCTTCCATGAATGCTCCCAGCGCTGAACAGCCTTTCTGGGTGGCCTCCTTCACTTCTCCAGCATCCCTATGAGGTATGCACTATTTTCCTTCCTTGCATTTTTTTTTTTTTAAAGTAAAGAATCTAAGGCTTAGAGAGGTCCAGGCTAGCAGTGGCAGAAATAGGTTCTGTAGTCGAGGCTCTGGGCCTTGGAGCCCACAGGCCCAGCTACCATGCTGTGGCATCCTGTCATCCGCCAGAGTGTGGAAAGCAGGTGAGATCAGGAAAGAAACAGGTCTGGCCCCAGCCCTCAGTGAAGGGACATGAGCCCTTGGCTCTTACTTACATTTTCATTCTTCTGCAGGATAAGGGAATCCCATAGAATTATAGGATGCTTGGATGATCTCTTGGTCCGCTTGGGCGGCCATAACCACAGACCACAGACTGGGGGTGTGAGCAGCAGACACTATTTTCTTAGAGTTCTGGGGGCTGGACGTCCAAGATCAAGGTGTCAGTAGGGTTGGTTTCTGGTGAGGCCTCCTTCCTTGTTTGTAGATGGCCGGCCTCTTGCCGTGTCCTCGCATGACCTTTCCTCTATGTGTACACAGAGAGACAGAGACATCTGTGGTGTCCCTTCCTCCTTTCATACGGACACCGTTCTATCAGATTAGGGCCCCACCCTTATCATCTCATTTAATCTTAATTACCTCCTAAAGGCCCTTTTCTCCAAATACAGTCACCTTGGGGGTTGGGCTTCAACATACAAATTTTGTGGCAGGAGGACATACTTTAGTCCGTAACAGATGGTAATCTTGAACCACGACAAAGAATCCGTTCTCCCCGTGAGAGAGCCTGAAGATCCATGTCTATTCCATAGTGTACATTTGGCATGTGGAACGGTATTAGGTGTATTTTAGGTGCTTAGTAAATGTTTGCTGAAGAAGAAAAGAGTCATTTGAGTTTAACATACATTATTCATTAAGAAACCAAAGCATTCTGGGGGCACCTGAGTGGCTCAGTCCATTAAGTGCCCAACTCTTGGTTTTGGCTGAGGTCATGATCTCAGAGGCCTGGGATCGAGCCCCAGGTAGGGCTCTGTGCTCAGCAGGGAGTCTGCTTGAAGATTCTCTCCCTCTCCCTCCTTCTGCCCCTCCCCCCTGCTCACGTGCGTGTGTACTCGAGTGTGCGCACTCTCTCAAGTAAGTCTTAAAAAAAAAACGAAAGAAAAGAAACCAAAGCATTCTGGAAGAACGCTCCTTTTTTGGCTAATTTCCATGTAAAAAGAAAATTCAGTTGGTCATGGCCTCTTACTCCCTGTGCCTTCTGATTATTTAAAACATGGTATAAAAGCACTTTGATTAAAGAAAGACTCTGAACTTTCAAAAACACAGCACACGTTGTAGAAAGGGTGAAACATACATTTATGTTTTTGTGATATTAAAGAGTCGGTCTTAGGTAGCGTTCTTTTTCTTAGTCATATGGAAGATTCATTTTGCATCTGTCTTTCCATTTTAGAGATTGGACACATCTACAATTCTCAATGTGTTTGAGAGTAATGAATTTTAAAGGCAGTGGAGGGTGATCGAGGATGAAGGGATGAATTTTAAATCCTGTTAACTCTGATCCTATGTAGACAGTCTCAACTAAGTCAATATTTAAAGAAGATGAGAGACTAGGCTGATATTAAACCACTGCCTTGGGATTTAAAAGCAACTCTATTCCAGAGAGTTCAGGACGCCGATACGTGGTCCAGGTTTCTTTTTTAATCTGCTGGGGAAGGAAATGCACTTTTTTTTTTTCTTAGCTGAACTAAGCTGGAGTGCTTTTTCACCCTCTCTGTCGTGCTTCAGTGAAGGTAACATGGTAATGATAGTAAGAGCATCAATTTAAGGAGCACTCACTACGTGCCCCACATCGTACTCAGTGCTTCATGCACATTATCTTAGGTACGCGTGTGTGCCGTGTTGGGGTCAGATGATTTTGTGCATCCCTCATTGTGAGGACAATTCAGCGTTGGAATTTTCCCTCCTCATACAGGCCATGAAACAGGACTTCTTTTCTGCAACTCGTCTTTCTCTGTGGGATTGGGGTCCCAGCGCCTGAGCTCCTCCCCCTTTCCTGTGTTGCTCCTCCTCTTCCATGGGGAGCAGACCCCCTCCACCTTTTCCTTTCCATTCTCAGAATCTTCTTACCTGCAGTTACCCCTTCTCTCCTGCATCTTTTTTTCCCCCCTAAATACTTATTTATTTATTTTAGAGAGAGAGAACATGAGCGGAAGGGCAGAGGGAGAGGGAGAGAGAATCTCAAGCAGACCCCATGCTGCGCGGAGCCTGACTCTGGGCTTGATCTCACAACCCTGTGATCGGGACCTGAGCCAGGCACCCCTCTCCTGTATCTTGTATTCCCCACCCCATAGCTGCCACCCAGTTATCTTAGATATACTCATTATTTTGGCCTTGGGGGGGATTTCCTTTCCTTTCTTAGGAGCTTAGCTATTTAAATTTGCTGATCTTATCCATCATCGGTAGACTTTTTTTTTTTTTTTTTTTTTTTGGTGGGAGCAGGGTCGGGTGGAGAGGTAGGAGTGACCAGGTTGTGAGAAATGCAGTTTCTTACTTGACGAGAGAAGTTGGTGAATAATCTGTTTCATCTGTGGTCCTCCGGAGCCGTATTACTCTCTCGCTGCTAATTTTCCACCACCACGTCAAGACTCGGTGACTCGTCTTGGGACCATGGGGGCAACCTTTGAAAACGGATTCCTTTTGTAAGATTTCGGGAGACTTTGCAACTTGAGTCTGTTGAAGAGCTGGAGTCGTCGGATTCACCTTCCACAGCAAAATTGGTTCTCTTGATGGGCTCAGGATGACAGCGAGGCTTCCGTCCTCCCTCCACACCCCCCACCCACCCTCCCCAAACACACGTTTCCAGTTGGGTCCTTGCCCTGGTCTTCAGCGAGTCTGCACCCATTTAATTCTTACTTTGTAAAACTCTCCTAACTCAAGCAGTTTCTCTTTTCAGCTAGAGCCCCATCAGCATGTCGCGCTTCAACCTGCTAGAATCAGTGTTAGATCTATTCTGCCTGCAAATCTCTGATTACTGTCAAATTAAATTAGATGCCTCCCTTTGCTGATCACTGACTGCCTTTTTCTTAATTTCCTGCTCAGTGTTTCCCATTTCAGTTGTTACAGATGACGCTGATGTAATCAAGAACGGCATTCCATTTTCAGTATTATCAAGGCAGAGGTGATAAGTGTCGGGGGTGAATTAAAAGTGGGGGGACGGGGTGGTGCGTGAACATGGAGGGGGGTTAATGGGGTGACTTGGGAGCTTGGGGTCTTCACGGGGGGGCTCTCAGAACCAGTAGAATGTGGGAACCAAGGTACCCAATGACAGGGGGGCACAGCTGGTGCGCGAGTTTCCCGGGGCTGCGTGACAGAATCCCACGCACTTGGTGGCTTAAAGCAACAGAAATGTATTCTCTCGCAGGTCTGGGGGCCAGAAGTCCAAAATCAATGTCATTGGACCCAAATCAGGGTGTTGACAGGGCCGTGCTCCCTCCGATGGCTCTGGTGGCCACGGCGTGCCGTGGCTTGTGGGCCATCGCCGCCGTCTCTCTCCTCCTTCCCACAGCCTGCTCCTCTGTGTATTTGTGCGAAATCCCCCCGCTCCCCGGCCTCTATTTCATAAAACACTTGAGCTGACATTCAGGGCCCACTCAGATGGTCCCAGTTAATCTCATCTCCAGATTCTTCTCTTTTTCCGAATAAGGCCACGTTCACCCGTTCCAGGGAGTAAGACTGAAAGTCTTTGGGTGGCCGTTATATAACCTACGACAGGCAATTGAAGAGCTAAATAAATTATCCTAATAATTATTGTGTGCTCTGTTGAAAAAGGCTGATCATATTACTGCCGGGCTTTCAGACTATTGTTTGTTCATAGGACTTTTAAGAATTTCCTTGCCAGAGGGTGTAATTTTTAAACCATTGCAACACAGACTCAAGCAGAGACAGAATCTAATGGTACTTTTCAGCATCCCTCTCTCTCCACCCCCGCGAGACAATGGATGTATACATACGGGTACATGCACGCACACGCCCCGATATGCGTGTATATGTGGGTATGGGTGTCAGTGCGTGTGTAGACGTGTGCATGTGTGTCTGTAGATATGTATATATATATTTTTTCTTTTTTTTTCTTTTTTTTGGTCCTGAATGAGTACAGTTTTTAAAGCTTTTAGTCTAGCATTTCCTGACCTTGTTGGGGCCAAACTACAGCCAAAGTGTAACTTTAACTTCTGTGGGGGGACACCATTGGCCTCAGGCTGACCTGGGCTACAGCAGACCCCCAGCTTTTCTGGTCCCTTGGCTGATTGTCCCCTCTCAGTGGTATCTTTGGAATAAGGACCTGAAAATCCCCCATTAAAATGGGTGAAAGGGTTCAAAAGGCACAAGCTTTTCCAGTTACGAGATAATAAGTCCTAGTGTTATGACATAAGGCATGATGACTGTAGTTAACAATACCGGCTTGTATATTTGAAAGTTGCTGAGACGGAACATCTTAGAAGTTCGTGTCACACACGCACGCAAGTTGTAACTATGGGTAGTGATGGATGTTAACTAAATTTATTGTGGTAATCCATTTGTAGGACCTACAAGTCTCCAATCCCTAAAACTACTGTACCGTTATATGTCAATTTAAAATTTTTTAAAAAATATATGAGACTGCTCTCCAGAAAAGATAATAAATTAAGCTGTTTACAGCTATTTTGGCTTCAATGGTTAAAAATAAAAAGGTTCAATGATTTGCTCAGGTAGTGACCTTTGGTCCCTTACAGTTTATGCAGAGCTTTGGGTGTTGAAGAGGGGCGTGGTCCCCGCTTCAAGGGATGAGTGCTTTCAGTGGGACCACAGCTGATGGCTGTCGTGGGCTCTGGGGAAGAGGAGTGAAAGCACCCGCTGGCAGGGAGGTGGGACCTGAGTTAGTGGCTCAAGGACTGGGATGTTTGGATGGGGGGGAGGGTGGCATGAACACAAGCTTGGAGGGTAACCTGGCATGTATTCAGGAGAGAGAGGAGACCGGCCCCCGGGGCAGGAGCTTGAGAGCTGGGCCAGACAGTGTGGACCTTGTCTTGTAGGCAGCAGTGAGTCCTGAATAGCTTTAAGCAAGAAATCAGAGTTCCAGACCCACAGATTTCGAGGCAGAGCATAGAGTGACTTCAAGGGGAGTCGGGACAAGCACCAGGGAAAAGAGGTAGGACATTGACGTCATTGTCCAGGCTAGTGGTGGCCAGACTTTATTATTATCTTAAAAGATTTTATTTATTTATGTGAAAGAGAGCGAGAGTGAGAGAGAGAGAGAGAGAGAGAAAGAGAGCACAGGCAGGGGGGAGGGGCAGAGGGAAAAGTAGACTCCCCACTGAGCAGGGAGCCCGATGCGGGACTCGATTCCAGGATCCCGAGATCCTGAGATCATGACCTGAGCCAAAGGCAGACGCTTAACCGACTGAGCCACCCAGGTGCCCCCAAGACTTAATTATGTTTTAATCACAAGCCTATGTCAGGAAAGTAACGTGTGAGCTCCTCACTGCAAATGTCATCTGTCAGTCATCTACCAATCATTTATTTTTGATCTATAGCATAACTCTGTACTAATATATTGAGTATATTATGGAAGTTATATAATCACACAAAAGGAGCTAAGTAGAAGTGGAAGAACCACTCTTTGGGCTCCGCACCCTGCTCAGTAGCCTTCCAGGAGAATGTCCCTTGGGTTGTTCAAGTCCCAGGGACCGTGCATCTGCACGCTGGAGGCATAGCCCTAAATAAACCGACCGGTGGCGTGGAAACAGAGAGGAAGGAAGCGTGAGGAGGCATCAGCACAAGGAATCCACATGATGTCGGCGGCTGATCTCACAGTAAGAGGAGCGAGGTCATAAAGCGCAAAAACGGCGGTGTGTTTTAGGGCCCAGTGAGCCGGGAGGTGAACGCCACCGAAGGGAGGGGTGCAGATTTGGCTGGAAAAGACAGTCTTCCCTCCCCTCCCTCTTTCCCTGCCTTTCTGCAAGGCTGGAGGGTCTGTGCGTGTGACATGTTAATTGGGGGGGCAGTGACCCAGGGGGCATGTCCTGTGGGTAGCTGGGGTACAGCCCTGGGGCAGCAGCCGCCGGGATCCTAAGGTAGGGCCAAGAGCGAACCCGCGCCATAGCTCACCGAGGGAAAGAGGAGAACACGAGGCCAGAGGGCCTGGCGCAGGGCAGGAAAGGGCGGGAGGAAGGAGAGGGCATTGCGTCCCCCAGGTCCCCCACCACACCCTAGAGCTGAAGATGGGGGCAGATTTAGCTCTTTCAGAAGTGGAGGCCGCGGGAAACCCAGCCCCGGGACAGATGGTGGCTCGGCCGAGAAGGAGCCAGGAGAGGCCCCTGGCTGGAGTAGAACCCGGCATTTCTGGCCGCGGACAACCAAGTTCGACACTGACTCTTCACGGCGCCTTGCAGATGACCATTCAAGTCTGCCTAATTTCACTCTCTCCCTTAATAATTGGATCTGGTTCCTGACGTTACATTTTTCTTCTCCTGGGTTCTTGTGCGTGGTGAGGGGGTAGCCTTTGCTTGCAGTGTCTGACCATAGCCACGTTCTCGGTGTCTCCTCAGGTGGCCATAAAAGTCATTGACAAGAAGAGAGCCAAAAAGGACACTTACGTCACCAAGAACCTGCGGCGAGAGGGGCAGATTCAGCAAATGATCCGCCACCCCAACATCACCCAGCTCCTTGACATCTTGGAGACGGAGAACAGCTATTACCTGGTCATGGAGCTGTGTCCCGGGGGCAACCTGATGCACAAGATCTATGAGAAGAAGCGGCTGGAGGAGCCCGAAGCCCGCAGATACATCCGGCAGCTCATCTCGGCCGTGGAGCACCTGCACCGGGCTGGGGTGGTGCACAGGTAAGGGCCGTGCCCCGCGATGATCACCGACTCTGCGCCGAATGGCCGGCCGGCGCTTCCGTGTGCTCTGTGCACGGCTGAATGGTGGCAGCGGGCTTTACGGTTCCTCTGCATGGGTCACGGAATTATTTTGGGAGCTGGGTTCATGCCCTCGGGGGGTGAAGAGAGTGACATCAGAAGCCAGGCTGCCTGGCTTTGCATCCTGGCTCTACCCTTTCACAGTTGTGTGACCCCGGGCAAGTTACTGAGCCACTCTGAACCTCAGTGTCTTCTTCTGTAAAATGGGAATAGTAATGATACTTATCTTGTGGTTGGTGTAAGGGTTCATAGATAGAATGCCATGAGTGAATATATGAAAGTGCTCGGAACTGGGCTTGGTACGTAATAAGGGCCATGTTGAGTGTTGGCTGCTCTTTTTATTTTCAAAGTATGATGAGACCAGTTGCTCAGGAGCCTGAAAGAAGAATCAATGTTAAGATGGCATGAGGTTGTTTTTCAGCTAGTGTTAGGGATGGGGCTCTCATTGCATTTGCTTTACTTGTGGTTGTTGCTGTGTAGCTATTTTATTCAACTGAATTGAATCACCATTGAAATTATGAACTTGCTCTTGCAAAGGAGGGGTGTTTCCCACAAGCCAGGCTCACCTTGCAAATGCTTATGAAAATCAGACTTTTTCTTGAACAGTCTGTTCCCTCCTGAGGAGGAGCTCCACGAGGAGAAGGGAATGGAAATAGCATTCTTGGCAACATTACCATTTTTAGTTCTGTATCAAAAGAAAATGGGGAAAAAAAAGAAAAATATTTAAAAAGTGGCCCTCTTTTCCTCCCAGGGAAATGTGGACTTCACCAATAAATGCATATAGTTCTTCCTCCTTGAAATTAGGATCAATAATTACTCTGGGTTGTTGAGAAAAATTAGGGGTCATGTTTCGTTGATTATCATTTTAAAAAGCAAGGTCAAGTCATGAAATGTGTGTGCTTGCGTGTGTGTGTGTGTGTATACATGCACACGTATGTTTAATATTTTTGGTATTGAGTACAATTCACATACCATGAAATTCAGCATTTTAAAGTGTACAGTCCAGCCGTTTTAACATATTGACAGAGTTGTGCAACTCTTACCACTATCTAATTATAGAATATTTTCCTCTCTCCAAAAAAGAAGCCCTGTACCGATCAGCAGTCACTCTCCATTCCCCTACTCCTCCCAGCCCTGGCAGCCGCTGGTCTGCTTTCTGTCTGTGGATTTGCCTGTTTTGGACATTCCGTATAAAAGGAAACAAACAGTATGGGGTCTTTTAGGATTGGCTTCTTTTATGTAGTGGCATGTTTTCAAGACTCATCCCTGGTGTGCGTCTACAGTCCTTCACTCCCTTTAGGGCTGAGTACTAGTCCGTTGTAGGGAGAGACCACGTGCTTGTCCATTCCTCAGCTGGTGGACCTTTGGGCTGCTTACACTCTGGCTGCTATGAACGGTGCTGCTGTGAACCTTCGTATACAGCTCATAGTGTGAGCCTGTGTTTTCACTGCTTTTGCAGAATTCTGCCTTTGGGAGTGGAACTCCTATAGGTCATATGGCAGCTCTGTGTTTGACCTTTGGACCAGAACCATATTTTTAAAAATTCGGCTTCTCATGGTGCGTGTCATGTGTTTGAAAGCCTCTCATGTTCCGATGAGTGAAGAAGGCAGTTCTAGGCCTTTCGTTAGCAGAACCCGTAGGCTTTCCAGGTGAAGAGGGCCTTGCCCTCCTCATGGGATTCGAGGCTCTGCCCCACTGTGCCTACACCTAGGGACACCGCAGGGGAGGTCCCCTGGCTCGGGGCCACTCCGGGGCCAGCCCTGCCAGGGACCCTGCAGGGAGATCGTTTGCTCACTGAGGTGAGAGAGTCTCTTCGTGAACATATTTTTAGTCACCCGTGTCGTCACGAAATCACGATTCATTAGAACTCTTTGAGTTTAGATCAGCAAGGAAGGGAACATTCAGAAATTTTGAGTGAATAACACTATTTTTGGCTCTTTCCCACAATACCCCTGTGAAGCCTGCCGTGTCCCGGCTGTGCCACGACTAGGAGCACGACGGCGGTGAGTGTGCCTGGTCTGTCTTTGTTTACAGTGATGACATATCGCCGGGAATGAATCAGCCGGGGTAAGGGACTCCGCTGGTGACGGGGGGCAGAGCTTTCTGCGGGACCCGGGGTGTTATGACGAGGGCTTCGTGCTGTCGGACACCAGGGGAGCGCCCAGCGTCGCAGGCCTCCGAGGACAGCAGGGGAAAGTGGTGGAGGGCTGTGCATGGCTCCCCGGCCTCTCCTGCAGGAAATTCTCAACAACCCTTTTAAAGTAATTTTAACAAATTCCAATGCCTCTCAGCGCAATTACTGTCAGAATGTCAAAGGAATGAATTTAATCATGTTTTGATAGCAAAGACGGTGCGCTTTTCTTCTCTGATTCCTCTCCTCTTGGAAAGAGATTCGTCAGGCCGGAATGGCAGAGGCTCAGATCTCTTCAAGTTGGGGAAGCCTGGAAGCCTGGTTGTGGTTTCGGAGGAGTGCTTCGTGTTTCTCTCTAGAAATCATGTTAGTGAGGGCCCGGCGCGCGCAGACGTCGGGGGTTAAGTGTTGGAGACATCACATGAGAATGTTGGTTCGGAAGAGACTCACGGGTGACTTTAGCTGAATGTCTTGTCTTTTCCAGATTCTATACCATCAATTTTTAGCATATTTGGCCCAGCTTACCGCTGGTCTACCCTTTACTGTAGCCCCTCTCCATGGTGGAAGTTTCTCTCCCATATACTGCAGAGAGGGAATGAATTTCGTAATGATTTTGAAGTTCGATTTTGCAAATGAGTAAGAGTAGAGTATTTCAGGGGCGGCCTGGAGTCGCTGGTGGGATGATTTCTGAGCACATAGATTGGACCATCCAAAAGGATTTAGGATGAATTTTGGTGGCTGTGCATAGACAGTGACTTAAAGGGCTTTCGGTGCTGTGTGTCCGAGGATGCTCTGAATGTGAAGTTCCAGAATAGGCTGGTGCTACATCCTGTGCTCTCATCAGCTTAATGCTTGGCAAAGCCCTCGTTTCCGGTGATACAAAATCTAAATATTTAATCGTCTACTCTGAACTACTGAAATATCATTTAAAGAAACAAATCTCAGAAAGTCACGTAAATACTGTAAAGGGAAAAAGAAAAAAAGAAGGCCAAGTTCTATCTAGCAGATTCCCCGAGCTGGCAGAGAAATTCATTTGAAACTGGACCTGCGCGTACCGTTGTGTCGTCTGCTGTAACAGGACCGTGGCTGACCTTTACAAAGTAGAGCACGGTCTCGTTTCTTCATGAGCCCCTGTTAGGATTGCCTGAGATACTCCACGTCTAAGATAGGAGTTTTGTGGGTTTTTTTTTTTTCTTTCTCTCAAACGTGCTCACCGAGCACGATGCCAAAACCTGACGATTTGCCCGTTGTCACGGAGCGTGGACTCTTAACATCAGTCAATGAAAAGTGTGATTATATGGAGAGGCTAATTTGAGATTCATCTGTTCATTCAAAATAACGAAGTCCAATCAAACTGTACAGACAAAACATAACAGGGTAACACAATACCACCATCCCCAAGCAGGAAGAGACAAGCCGTGGGGCCCCGCGGGACCAGGACAGACAGACACATGATCAAAGGGAGTGCGAGCCTGTGTTTGGACGCACGTCAGCGCTGCCGCTCCTGAGGCCATGACCCTACTCATTCATCAATATTGGGAAACGGGCCTCTGTGCTCAAGAGGAATGCAGTGGAAAAGAAGGGACGCTTCTTTGTTCTCTTGGGCCTGACAAGGAGCGCTGGTAGGGTCTCATGTTCTTGTAACTTTTAGGTTTTCTTGGAGAGCAGAGGGAGGGGAAGGCGGGTAAGAAGGGGGTAGCGTCTGCGTGCGGTCAGGAACTGTTTGGGATCCGAGGGCCTTCTGCTGAGAGAGGGAGCGCCTATCTGGAGGCGCCGGTGATCTGTATCAAAGGTCGTGTGTTTCAGTTGGGTTTAGAAAATATGATTGGAAATACGAGATTTCACAAAGCTTTACGCAGCGGCTTGGAGTGGGGAAGTCCCTCGGTCAGCGGTGTTGATTTGGAAGCTAGACCGCCCGCACCCACATGCTGGCTCTGCCACTTAAAAGGTGCATCGGGCAAACCACTCAGGCTTTCGTGCCTCCCTACACAATAGGGATAATGGATTCTCCACTTCACGTGGCTGTTGGGAGGATTGAATGAGTCAATTTGTGTGAAGTGTCACAACGGAGACGGTAAGGACTGAGCACATGTTTGCTCTCGTTAGTCCTGAGCCCCCCTCGTTCATTCTGTGCGTGGAAAACCGAAGCTCAGCGTTCTATGTGCTCAAGGCCTCTCGGATTTCGTGCGCTGACACGCATCCCACTCAGCCTTCAGGTCTTTGCTTTAAGCTCACCTCCTCCAGGCAGCTCTCCAGGCTAGGCCCGCCTGGTCATAGACTCACACAGCATTTCTACTTTGCTTTCCAAACACTTTCTGAACGATAACTGACTTCGTTTGAGATCTGTTTTCTGCACAGGCCACAAGTGAGCTCAGCGTTGAGCTCAGGAGGCACACAGCAGACTTTGGTGAATGCATGAAGGGGAAGTTGAATGAGCAGAGCTAGTGTCAGAGTTGGCCCTGGGATGGAAGCTTTCTGGTAGCCAGCTCCGTGTTCATTCTGGAATATTCCATCCTGTCCCTGGAATTTCAAGGGACTTTCTTCATTGACTTAGTACCAATTTGTTTATTTTTCAGGTCACAATCTGTAGAGTGGCATCTTTTTCATGACTGAACAGCTCTTTCATTTTTTTATAAACAGTTCATTTCTGGAGCACCGTAGGAATTCAATAAAAGGTTTCATTTTGAATAAATGAGTCAGGTACATGCTTAAGAAATTACTCTTGTGTTTTATCAGAATGCCCATATTGTAAGTAAATCAGTGATTAAAAAATCATTTGCTTTTAATACAGTGCTTTTGAAGATAAACCTAACCCAAAAAAACCCTCTTGCTTCCTGCAAAATGCTGATGGCCTTGGGGAGTTATGTGCTTTTCTTGGACACTTTATTCTTAGCTTATTGCTGAAATCCGTCTCCACAGGCACAAATTTCTCCTCCAGACGTAATCCTGTCTGAGTTTGCTCTGGCCACCCCCTGGGCTCCTGCTCCCTGACCTTTCATTTGAGGGCTAATGGCCCCCAATGCTGTTTGCTTATCACCCAATTAATCACCCTTTCAAGTCCTTCCTGGGCTCTCCAGTGCCCTAGTCTTAGCTCCTTTATTATCCTCAGCTCCAGCCTCTCACCTCTGTTCTGCTAGCCTTGGTTAGCCGCCCGGTTGGCCTCCGAGTGGCCACCAAACACTTGGGCACATTTTCCTACTTCCTTCTGCTCAGGACCTGCCAGGCAGCCACTCTGGGGACGCGGTTTTTCAGTCCAGAATCAGGCACTCGATGTTTAAATGACTTGCCTAGGGCCACAGGCCGGTGTGTCAAAGAGCCTTGTCCCTGGCCACCGGGTCTTGCCTCGAGACTGTGCTCAGCGCCTCTGCCCCCAGTCTTCCCCGATCCTTCGCGGCTCACACCACCTGCTCTCCATGGCCTTGAACCCTGGCGGCGTCTTGGCGCTCATTTCTTCACTCCCATCTTCCATCTCCACCCTAGTGGCACCCAGTCCAGGGTCCCTCCATCTAGGCCTGAGGTTTGTTAGGGCCCGACCTTTGATCTTCCCTGCGGGACTGGGCAGGGCCCGGGGAGGCCGGGGACAGCCTCTTCCTTCAGTCCCATTCCAGTGTTCTGGGTGTGTGTGCATGCTCATGTGGTTATGCATGCACACGCACACATGCATGCATGCACTCATGCACATTCACACGCGCCTACCCACATACACACATGCACACGTGCATGCATGCACTCATGCACACTCACATGCGCCTACCCACATACACACATGCACACGTGCATGCATGCACTCATGCACACTGACATGCACTTACCCACATACACACGTGCACACGTGCATGCATGCACTCATGCACACTCACATGCACCTACCCACATACACACGTGCACACGTGCATGCATGCACTCATGCACACTCACATGCACCTACACACCTACACGCACACACGCACGCATGCACACATGCACTCATGCACACTGACATGCGCCTACCCACCTACACGCACACATGCACGCATGCACACATGCACTCATGCACACTGACACGCGCCTACCCACCTACACGCACACACGCACGCATGCACACATGCACTCATGCACACTGACACGCGCCTACCCACCTACACGCACACACGCACGCATGCACACATGCACTCATGCACACTGACATGCGCCTACCCACCTACACGCACACATGCACTCATGCACACATGCACTCATGCACACTGACACGCGCCTACCCACATACACACATGCACACACACACTCATGCACTCACACACGCCCGCGCACATACACATGCATGCACACACATGCGCACGTGCATATGCGCACACCCACACCCATCCATATACACACATGCATGCACACCCACGTACGCACATGCATGCACGACACACATGCAAGCACACACTCTTGCACACGTGCACACGCACGCTCGCACACACACACTTCTGCTCCACACCTCCCCAGTACTGCTCCTGGCTGCCTCTGCTCTGAAGGGGCCCAGAGCTGCTTCCCCTCCCCTCACCCACTGAGCACCAGGGCCCTGTATGTTTGTTATGGCAACGGGGTCCTCCCCGACACACACCCCTGTGTCTGGGAGGGCTGTGACTGGAGTTCTTGGTGGCTAGCCTCCAAACCTGAGAGATTACATCGTTCAAGAAACGCAAGGAGAGTGTGGGTGAATGTGTAGGTGCAGGGGGAGCGTGGGGGGTGTGCTTGGTAGCCTGTGGGTGAACCCTTAATTGTTAGTCCTGTTGGAGCTTGCTCTTTTGAAATAAACTAGAACAAAGGGCTGGTGATTAGGGCTCTCCCCCTGGGCCCTCTCAGTCTCTGGGGAAACAGCCACCAGCCTCTCCCACTCTCCCCCTTCTTGAAGCACGATATACCCGGAGACCCAAGGTCAGGTCTGCAGAGCTGTGATGAGAGACCCTCGGGCATTTCTCCCAGAACTGCCCAGTTGCCAGAGAAGGGTCTGCCTGCAGCCAGCCCGGGAGGGCTTTTCTGGGCTGGACTCCCTCCTTTGTTCCCAAGACACATAGTGATTTCCTTTAGTAAATTCCCAAGACACATGCACCCCCCACCCCAACATTGTCCTCTGGTGCCCCCTTATATTAGGGCACACCCCATCCCCTCTCTTGCTTGTCCTGACTCCTCTTTGAAGCTCTTTTGGCCAAGGAAAAAGCTGTTTCCCCCATCCAGGAGCCTTTTTCTTTCCTTCCCTCCCTTTTTTTTTTCTTTTCTGAGTTTTAAGTTTACTCTGAACTTCCAGTTTGCCTGTCCAAGGAGAAACTCCTCTCACTTCAGGACCGTGGGAAGAGCCTCCTACTTCTCTCTCCCCTCCGTAAAGTGATTAATCTGATCAAGGAGCATTACTATGAAATTGAGCATTGCCTCCATCATCAAGTGCAAACCAGTCAGCTGTCCAGAACCTTCCTTCCCCTATGGCAAATCTGACACTTACCAGAGCCAAGTATTTTGCTCTCGGGGGTGGAGCTCGTGTGAGCACCGTGCTTTTCACATAGACCACGGGGAGGTTTTCTGGATAACAGAGGCCTACCAGTATTTTCTTTTAAAGATACAATGTAATACGCTAACACTAAAACCTTATGAATAAATTCATCCCTCTTTTACTTATTTTTTATTTTTTTTTTAAGATTTTATTTATTTATTTGACAGAGAGAGAGAGACAGCCATCAAGAGAGGGAACACAAGGAGGGGGAGTGGGAGAGGGAGAAGCAGGCTTCCCGCTGAGCAGGGAGCCCGATGCATGGCTCCATCCCAGGACCCTGGGATCACCCCTGAGCCGAAGGCAGAGAAGGCAGATGCTTAACGACTGAGCCACCCAGGCGCCCCATC
Source organism: Ursus americanus (assembly GCF_024610735.1). NCBI lineage: Eukaryota > Metazoa > Chordata > Mammalia > Carnivora > Ursidae > Ursus > Ursus americanus. The sequence goes on from NC_142130.1 coordinate 87,024,488, forward strand.
CCTCTTTTTATTATTCAGAGAGGTGTGTCTCAGTTTTGTGGTCTCTTTGGAGTATTTGTGGCCTCTTTGGTCACTGTCGATTAGCTGGGCAGAGGGTCTGAGTGGCCCACGTGCTGAAAGGGACTCATAATTAATTTCAGGGGTAAGGATACTCCCCTCCACAGTGAACAACGTGGGTGAGGCGCTTGATTGTAACCATAACAGTCCTAGGACTGATCTCCTAGGCAGGGGAAAATATCCAAAAGTTACTTTTTAAGAATTAACAGACTTTATTTTTTAGAGCAGTTTTAGGGGTACAGAAAAATGTGCCGAAACTGTCGAGTTCCCACATGCCTTCCCACCCCCCCACACACACTGTTTTCCCTATTAATATCTTAGAATAGCGCGGTACATTGGTTAGAATTGATGAACCAATACTGATACATCATTATTACCTAAGATCCGGAGTTCACATTAGGGCTCACTCTGTGGTGTACAGGTCCCCGGATTCTGACAAACGTATGATGTCAGTTTCATAAAGAAGAATTTCACCACCTATAAAAAAATAAAATATGCCCCACCTCTTCCTCCTCCTCCTCCTCCTTCAAGCTGTCAGGGGTCTTGTTACTATCTCCATGGTTTTGCTTTTTCCGGAGGATCTGTGGTTGGAATCGCTCAGTCTGTAGCCTTTTCACACTGCCTTCTTTCACTCAGAAACATGCATCTGGCTTCCTCCTTGGCTTTTCATGACTCGATAGCTCATTTCTTCTGAATGCTGAATAACATCCCGTTGTCTGGGTGGACCACAGTTTGTCCCTCCATCCACCTCCTGGACAGCTTGGGCGCTTCCAGGTGTTGGTAATGATGAATAAAGCTGCTGGGAACATTTATGTCACACGTTTTTGACTCTTTCGAGTAAAATACCCAAGCAGAAAGTACTTTTTTTTTTTTTTTAAGATTTTATTTATTTATTTGACGGAGATAGAGACAGCCAGCGAGAGAGGGAACACAAGCAGGGGGAGTGGGAAAGGAAGAAGCAGACTCATAGCGGAGGAGCCTGATGTGGGGCTCGATCCTGGAACGCCGGGATCACGCCCTGAGCCGAAGGCAGACGCTTTAACCGCTGTGCCACCCAGGCGCCCCCCAAGCAGAAAGTACTTTTAAAAATATGATGTTAAAGCCTTTTTTCCTAACGAGTCAGAAGGAAAATATTCTCCCCCTCCTCCTAGCTATCTTTCAAAAGACAAGGCAGGAGGTAGAAGGAGATGAAGCCAAAAGTGGTCGAATGTTCCTTTCGTTTGGGTGGGTCAGGTTCGCTCACCTAGACGGAGGCTCATGGAGCTCACCTTTAACTAGTCATGGAATCTTTAGGCGGTTAGATTGGTTATTGCCAAAATCTTTTAGAAGCATTGACAAAAGGGCAATGCAGGGACAAAAGTGCCCTGGAAAAGGTTTGTTCTGAGCATTTGCCCGGGGGGCTGGGGTAGGTTACTGTGGGATGTGGTGGGTGAAAATGAAAACCGATTTCATTTTTTTTTTTCCACTTTACCTAATAATTACATTTTATACGTCCTCCCCTGGTTTTATGACATTTTCCCCATTTCCAAAGTGGGCCTTTTTTTTTCTTTTGCATTTTTTCTTATTTTTAGTCTTCCATTTATATCAGTCTTCTAATCATTGTGGTTGTTCTCTAGGCTTTTGTGGTCCCAGAATTATCCAGCTTAGCTTTATAATTCTTGGCAATTGCTTTCTTATACCTCACCTCTTTAAATTGTTTTTCTCCATAGTGTATGTTCTGAACCAAATTTCTCCTTCAGTGACTTAGTGTGGCTTCCATTCTTTCCAGGGAAGGAGGTTTAATTTCGCTAGAAACAAACTGTGGCCTTCCTTGAGATTTAAATAGCACTGCTGCTTTATAATCAGTTTTCACAGGATCACAGTTTGGGCTATTGCTGGCCCACTGTTCTGGGTGCGCATGCAGGTTTTTTTGGAATTACCGTATATGCTTGAATATAAGGTCAAATGAGAGCACGTCCTGGTTGTCCTCCAAAAAGAGGACATGTCTCATTCCCAACAACAAAGTACTAGCTGGAAAAGCTACATGCACCTGGACTCACTTAGGACTTTGGAAGCTCTAGAAATCTCCTGAGGAAATGGATAGAGAGGGAGGCCAGGATGTTTTACATGGCTTTCATAATAACTTTTAGTGATAGGACCTCAGCATTGTGAGGGTTTGGGAGACGACTCCAAAAACAATTCACTGAGTGGTTAATTTATAGGGATTTTATATGGGCACGTATTATTTAAATGGCTTGTGATAAGATGACCAGCAAGTGATTCAAAAAGTGCTGTATGACCAACATCCGGTCAACTGAAGATCGTGCTACCCTGGTAATTCGGCACGAAATCTCTGTTATGCTGGTCCGGGCCGTGAAGAGTTTCATGGAATGTGAGGGTGTGGGAATAATATTTCTAAAGTTGACGTGATGGTACGTGCTCTTAAACATGATAGTGCAGCTCCGTAGATAGTTGATAATTCCATTGCATTTTAAAAAATTACCTATTTGTGTTTTCCAAAAACCCTTTACTGAGGGACAGTCTTCCCATTGGAAAAATGAGGCAGAGATTATCATATATTTGGGGTCACCCTGCATTTGGGCATACATGATACCCTTTAAAGGCTGACATAGTTTTTATATAGTCTGTGTATTGTTTCAACTGGATTCAAGTGAAAGGATCCAGTTCTCGCCCCCCCCCCCCCCCGTTGGTGGGTGCATGTGGACTGGGGGATATCGATATTCCTTAGCTGCAGGTTTCAACTCAGACCTACCTTCTCGTCCAAGTGTCCAGCACTAAGGCTACCAGCCACCTTCCAGTTTTGAAAGACATTGGACTTTTTTCTGCACTTGACTTTTTCCCATCTTGAAGTGCTTCCCAGTGCCTCCCTTCCTTGTCCCCGACTCCCTCCTCTCCTCCCCACCCTCTCCCTAGGCAATCTCCTGTCCTTTCAAGACTCAGCTTCCCCTTCCCACTGAGGTCGAAAATTGGTAGTTTGCAGGCCATGTCTTGCCTGCAAGGTTGGCCCATGCCCCCCCGTGACCCCCGTGAAATGGGATACTGCTCTCCCATTTGCTAAAAGTCCTAACAACTTCTCCCTTTTGTCCCACGACTTTGATGTAGTGTTGTCTGTTGTCATTTTTGCTTATGGTTATGCTGTTCTGTTCCTTTCAGTAGAGATATGAGGAAAAAAGATTTCTTTTGCCTGTGCCTCTATTCAAAAGTGGGAAAAATAAAAAAACGGGACCAAGAATGCTTTGTGTTTCAAAACCATGGAAGAGAACATGGTGTGTGTGTGTGTGTGTGTGTGTGTGTGTAAGAGAAGAACGTTCTCATATATTTAATACTAAAGATGTGTCTGAGTTGACAGCTTAAAGATGCTTATACTGTAATTATTGACTTAGATTGTTTTGATGACCAAATGTATACTTTTGCCCACATTTTTTTCTTCTGACGTCCAAAATGATCTCTTTGGTAATGTAGATGCATTAGTATTTACTGAGTACCAAGGATGTGCAAAGGTCCTGGGGTGCGGTGGTGAGCAAGGCCGCCATATTTCCTGCCATCTAGGAACTTACAGTTGGCTCGCGGAGATCCCACAGGCACCTCACATTCAGCATGAGCCTGGGCGCGTTTCTCCCTTCCACTCTTCAAGTGCCCTCTGTGTCAATGATCAGAGTCACCCACAGATTGATTAACAATCTTCATTCCATCTGCAAACTTAATTCCTTTCGGGTATGTAACATTAACATTCGCTGAGGCATAATACCAGGCATCAGGACCTGACATTTTTGGAGTGTTTTTCTGCCCACCATGATACCTGCTTGCTCAAATAGATGATCACCTGCCAGTTTGTGGGTGACACTTGGGCTCCATGCCTGGAGCTTGAAGGACTGATAAATTATGTCAGCCTTCAATTTTTTTTTTTTTTTTTTTTTTTAGCTGCTTCCTCGAATCTGTTCCTTCCCCTGGCTGGTGTTGCTCACCAGCTCACAAACATGTGGCCACATTTGTATTTCCTCACCTGTTCAGGCAGCGCCTGTCTCGAAGGATCCTTCCACTCTCTCCCAACCCCGTTTATTGAAATTCCAAGTTTCACCTTTGATCCCACTCCTTCCGGAAACTTCTCGTGATGTGTTCTGCCCTCAGTGCTCTCTGCTTTTCTGAAATCCTTCGGCTTGTTCAGTCTGCAGCAATTAATTGTATCGTGTTTATAAATATTTACTTATCGATTGTGTGAGTTTTGGCAGAAAGCTTTCTGGGCTGGTTCAAAGTGGTTCTCAAACGGTTTGTTTGCCTTCAGAAGCAAAATGTTATTCCACGATTTCAAATGCCTATCTGAAATCTTCTGTGGTTTTGTTTATTTCAGGGACTTGAAGATAGAAAATTTGCTACTAGATGAAGACAATAATATCAAGCTGATTGGTATGACTTTTTTTTTTTTAAGCAAGATTATCCTTACGTGTTGCGTTGTCAATTCTCAGTTACTTATTGCTGGATTATTGACTTTAGAAAATTATTCATGGTCTATTTCTCATCCCAGACAATACTCTAGGTCACCTCCTTTTACCGCCAATGTTTAATAATGGTTTTGAAAATGAAAATTAATTTTAATAATAGACATAATAGGAGGGTAGAAATACTGTAAAGTGACCATAAAATGAATTTCACAGCTACGAATAATTATTGGTTGGTGATGTGTTCTGTGGATGATTCAAACTTCAGCTTTTCATAAACTCAGGTGGATCTAAATTTTTATAGGGGTTATTTTTATTTCGATTAACCATAAGACTTCTTAAAAATAGTGGAAAATAGTTTAGTTTAGAGGTCTTTCAGCTTAGCCATGCTTTAATTCCCTTTCCATGAATATCGGGGCACCAAAGTAAAAGGGAACCCAACTAACCTTCCGTTTTATTATAATCTTTATCGAAGCCCCATTGTACAATGGTGGTTGTGCAGAGAGAAATCCCCACAGAGGGATAATCTAGAAGGAGGGTAATCAGAAGGAAGTTCCAGGATAGAGTGAGTCATAATTGGTTCATAATTCAGGGTCTATAAGCTAGTTCACTCCATGACTCATTTTCTAGAAGAATTCCATTTTTGTTTGCCTGTATGATTGCTCTTGGCAAAAGTCTCATGGCATAATTTTTACACCCAGATGTGAGTGCCATCACTGGTGCCTCTCTTTTCTTTCTTTTTCCCACCTCAGGTGTAAGTCATTTTTTCCATCTCAATGGCTTGAAAAAGGCTTTCTATCAGGAGAAAAGAGAAGGACCAATAGAACGTTGTGAATTTAACTCTCGTACCCAAGGAGGAAATTTTGTTTGGCAAATACTAAAAACCATCTCTAGACTCTCTGAAACATGTCATTCCAATAACCAATTAGATTCTTGGCTCCCGAAACCGAATTCCTTGGCTGGCCGATGAAGAGCCACCAACAGGTGTTAATGAATGAACATACCGGTCCTTAGAAAACTAACAAGAGGAAACCATTTTTTTTTTTTTAATTTCCCCCAAAAGTTTTTCAAGATCAGATGGTCTAAAAAGGACAGTTCAAAGAATTTTCTTTTTATCCTGTCGTTTCCCTATCGCATTTCAGTTGTCCCGAGGGCCAAATACAGAAGCATTAAACAGACAGAAGTTGAAATGCCTGCAGGATGCCTTTCTGGCCCTGATTTCCCGGATCTGTGTTATTAAACAAAGGCCCGTCCCAGAGGGGGGTGAGGAATGGAGGAAAGGAGATTGCTGGGTTCTCTGGCAGGCTGACGTGTAACTTGTCTTCAGAAAATGTGCAGGTGACAGAGACAGAGTTGGCCTAACGGCAACAGATCGTAAGAAAACAGGCCACGTGAAGGCCGGATGTCCGTTATAGTAAAAGTTAAAATAATTCACATCCCCTGTGCACCGTCCAGACTGAGGCCGAGGCAGGTCACCAGGGGGTGGTTTCCGTCTCCTAACCTGGCTCTGCTCCTACTGCCCCTTTTCTTCCCTCTTGCCTTCCTTCCCCTCTGGGCTTGCTCTCTCTGTCTCCCCAGGCGATAGCCCTAAACGATCACGTACAACTCTAGAAATGTACTGTGGAATGAACAGTGTTGAAAAGCACAGCTCTTTTTATTGGTTAGAAGTTTGGTCAGAAGTTTCTGGAAGAACCAATCTCTGTAAACAGTGGATACGTTTATAAGTAGCTCACAGATTGGCTGCCTGACAAACCCTCTTAGAGCGGACCTGTGCAGATAAGAGGAGGACATGCTCTCTGCACGTGAGAGCCCACTGTTCCCCTTGAGGAGAGCTGGATGCTGGCTCTTTGGGTTCACATGCCTCAGAGTCATCTCCGCTCAACATGGCAGCCGCTGGATTGGCACCCAGGCCAGGACACAAGTGGGTTCCGTCAGAAACTAGGTGTCAGAGACCACAGTTTCCAAGACTGCTGGCAAGGAGGCTCTGATCATTGGATTTCCCATTATTTGAACTTTTTATGTGGCTCCCAGGTCCCTCGTGACCAACATAACCCAAAAGTCCTACCTCCCACCTGTAATCCAAAGAGCCGTTAGAGTACCAGAGAGGACAACTGGGAACTGCCTTGTGTTTACCAATATCTGCTTTTCCGCATTTTTTCCAACAGGTCCATCACAAAGCTAGTGGTGGAAGCTGGAGGGAGGGAAGGCCCAGGGTCTTAGTGCGTTTTCTTGCCCCTGGGTCGGGCCGTTCGGATCCAGTGTTTCTATGACTGTCTTTTGCAACTTGAAAGCTCTTTGAACCTTTCCTTCAAAGGAATTACCTAGTTATTTTTCAAAGATGGATTACAGCCCTTTCCATTTCCTCATAAAATAGTTTTCCTTCTTTGAAATAATTTGATTTAAATAAATTTACTTAAGCCAGGTCTGCCATGTTTCAAAGAAACTAGAGCTAACTGGGGGTAAGATCTGATTTCATCAAGGTTTGTTTTCCCCTTGCGGAAAAAGCAGTCTGATGTTCCCTTAGAACAGGTTTGCACTTCAGTTTTCCACAGCAGCGTTCCCTGGGCGTTTTGTGAGATTCATTTTGCGGCTCGGAAAACTGAGGGTAGTGGGCTTCTCTATTTACCAGCTCTAATTGGGGCAGGCCTGGGTGACACCCGGGAGGGGGACTTCTCTCTAGTTTCACTGTTCTAATTATAGGCATGTGTCTAATGTTTTAATAATTACCCTTAAGGGTGTGAAAAGGACCGGTTATTTCTCCACAATATATTTTAAATGAAACCCTTCTGGCGGTGAGGTCAACACTAAGTCATTTAAAATGCAGATTTTCTCTCCTCCCCTCACCAGATCATTTGCTAATTTATCTTCTTGAAACTGTGTTTAAGACAAGGCAAGGCACTGTGTTCTCCAGCTTGCCTGGGAGCGGAGCGGGGGTGCAGGGGTGGGGGGGTCAGGAGGGGTGTGTGGGCGGTGACCTGGTCTCTTATCTTGCCCTGCCCTCTTGGTGTCCAGCAGTTCTTTACAGACCCCAGTCCAGGAGTGGAGGGACCGACCAGAATGAGGCAGTCCTTGGCTGTGACTGGCACCCCACTGAGATGAGACAGGAGTCTTTTGATTTAATGTCAGAAATCTAGAGAGAAGCTTTATGGGACTCCTAGGAGATCGGGCCTCTAACGTGGCTATTTGCGGAACTTCCCTTAAAATGTTGCCCCCCAAACAATGTAATCTTTATTCCATGGTGCTCTTTTTTGCATTTGTTGTTTTATTAAAATTTCTTTAGGATGATTTGCAGATTCAAAGCATTTAAGCCACCATCCAATTTCAAGCACGCTATGATTTTTCCCTTCTACAAAAATATTCGCCCTCTCCCCTTTTCTTCCCTGTGTCAGCGAGATACTCCAGGGGTCTGAGAGGTCTGAGAACAGGGGCCCTCAGATCCTTTGGCACAGAGATCTCCCCTTAAGATGGGAAGCGGGGGCCCCTGTGGCTCCCGTAGGGGCCTTCTTGGGGCAGGTTATGTGGGACCTACTGGTGTGGACTGGGCTGGCAGGGGGAAGAGGGGTAGGAAATGGGGGCTGGGTGGAGGTGAGGGTGGGAGAGTAGGGAGCAAAGGGAAGCTACGAGAAAAAAGCGTGGAATTATAAGAAACAAAAGCAAAGGAAGAGTTAGATGTGTCCCCATGCAGTATCCCCGGGTGGTTTGCCAATCCCTGGGGTAGGTTCTCGTTCTTCATCTCCAAGCCTGGAGCCCTGAAGAATTTCCAGAGCTCTGCCTGGCAGGGGTTCTGTCTGGGGACACTCCTTCATGACACAGCCTCAGCCAGCGACTGTGGGGAGAAATTTCTAGTGGTGCATCTTGACTTCATGGACTTAGAGTCACTTCAGGCCCATCCCGTGTTCCTCTTTTCCTGAGCTTTCCCAAACCGTTACAGCAGTCATGCGCTTGCATGGGGAGGCACATTAGTCAAGGAGAAAACACAGTAGTGAAAGTCGGTATAAGTCCTGCCGGTTGAGAAAGGACAGAGTTTTGTTCAAGTCATGGAGCCAGTCTCTGGCCACTGAGCCCTGTGGGCAGAGTCTCCTATTTGGGGGACAAGAACCGTCATACTCAAGTTGAAGTTCAAAGGAGAAGCCATGATCTGAATTCTGGGGATCAGCAAAGACGGAGGAAAGATATCAGATGAGGACAGAACGCTGACAACTCTGATCACCCGTCCAGTGCAGTTCTGTGAGGATCAAACGAGTATACACGAAGCAAAAGGTGTCCCGGGCCCAGCGAGCTTTGGACGCTTCGGGCTCTCCTTTGCTTTCCCATTGGCTTTCATCATCCCAGAACAAGGTGACGCGAGGAGGTCCCTTAGTCTTCCTGGCGTTAGCGTTCCCGCCGTTGTCTAAATCATCACGGGTGTAGTTTTCCCTCTTCCAGTCCCCACATACCGCTACATGCATCGAGAGCATTTTCAGAAGACTTGAATGAAATTGAAACATTGAGCCGAAAAAGTCGAGTCTAAATGGGGGGGGATCGCATGTCACCCAGGGTGACGCTGACCCCAGCTGGAGAAAACAGATCTTCCGTCAGCGTTTTCCCACATGGCCCCTTGAAAGCCAGCTCGCTGACTCCGAGGCCGCTGCTCGGTCTCGCTTCCTGCCTTTAGTCCTAGAAAGCGAAGGCTCTCTTTTTCCTGGATGACTCATTTGCAAGGTTTGATGAGAATATGTTTTGGTTCAACATACTTTTAGCTCTAGCTGGATTTTACAGGGAGGCCTGATATAAAATGTTTCCAGGCTTGAGACCCACAGCCAGAGGTTACGGTCCGCAGCTGCCAGTGTTCCTCTGGGATGCTAAATGATGTGTTGGCCTCAGAGAACGTTTCCTTTCCTGCTGCCCCAGGTTGGGTTGTTTTTGGTTTTTATTTTTTTTCCCCTCTTCCATTTCGCAGTTTTCTAATTCAGAGCTGCTTTCATCTTCCCCTCTTTGCAGACTTTGGTTTGAGCAACTGCGCGGGGATCCTGGGCCACTCGGACCCGTTCAGCACGCAGTGTGGCAGCCCGGCCTACGCCGCGCCCGAACTTCTCGCCAGGAAGAAATATGGCCCCAAAATCGATGTCTGGTCCATGTGAGTTATGGAGCTTATGAAAGGGAATGCTCCCTCCCCTTGTGTCTGCTCTCCCTTTCTTAGGAACTAACCTTTGAGTATTTGATGAGAAGGGTGTTGTATTACAGGCTCTGGGATAGATATCCGGCGTTTCTCTGGGGCCCGGCTTTCCAGCTCTGTTCCTTCTGGTCGGTTCTCCACAGACCACCAGAGAGACTTTTGCCAAAAGTCATTCTGTTGCTGGGGAGACCAGAAAACAAAGTCCTGAGCTCACAGAACTCATGTTCTGGTTTTATGAGTCACTCCTGTGGTTCCCCGGCTTAAAATCGTCCCGCAGCTTTCCATCGGCTCCAGAAGAAAGCCCCCCGTGCCTCGCCCACGCTCCCGCCTCTACCCCTCCTACCCTACCCTCTGCTCACCACTCCTCAGGCACGTTGGCCTCTGTTTCATCTTTCCCACCTCTGGGCTTTGCACCTGCTATTTCCTGGGTCTGGAATGCCATTCCCCAGCTCTTCGGGTGCCCTGTCCACTCCCACATTCCAGTTTTAATCCAGTGTCACCACTGCAGAATCCATCTGGGAGTTCCCTGTTGGAAAGGCCTCACAACGCTGTCTCCTCACCCTTGCAAATCCCTCTCCAGCACGGGAAGGATGCTGCATGAGGTTGGGGACCTTACGGGTCCGCTTCACCAGTGTCCCGTGCAGTGTGGGCCACCAGGGGCAAGCTCAGTCACCGCTGAAGCGATGAGTCATGGGTCGCCACAGCGTTGCTGAGTCCAGAATCCCATGGTCCCCATGCCGAGTGAGCCCCTCAGCGTCAGGCATGAATGGTAGAGGGAGCCGTGCAGGGTCCTGGATCCTGGGGTAGGGACCAGGTTCCTCACCGAGGGGAAATGGGCTGTAGCCAGAGAGTGGACTCCTGATGAAGACGGAAGCTGGCGATGAGGGCGGCTCATTTGAACCCAGAGTGTGTAGATCCGGTACATTTCTGGAATTCCCCTGCTTCCCTCCCTCCTCGCTCCATGTCCCTTGTCCAGATTGGAGAAAAGCTGACGTTTGCCGCATGCTTGGTGTATGGCACCCAGCGTGGCACTTAATTTTTGCAGTAACCCAGTGAAACTGTTACTCTCCGTTATCCCCATTTTATGGGAGAAGACACCCATCACAAGAGACATTAAGAAAATTTCTTAAGGTCACGGGGCTACTAAGTGGTGGAGCTGAGGTTTGAACCAGGCAGACTCTGGGGTCTCAAGATAAAGGACTGAATCATGAACCTAGCCCCATCGCCTCATGAGAAGCCATCCTCCCTCTCTGTCTCTCCCCATCTGTTCTCTAGTGGACTCCGCATTGTTTCCTGTCCCTCGCGTGCACTGTTCCTTCACCCAGGGATTCTTGTCCCTGCTCCTGGACTGCTTCTCTTTCCCTCTTCTTTTCTGGGATGGCACCTCCCTTGGGCAGCCCTCCCTGCCTCCTACAGCTGGCTTTGAGCCCCTGGTGTCTCATTTGTTTCCTGCGCCCTACTCCCCTGGCGCTCACCCCATGGTCACGGCTACCCTGCCCGTGGCCCTGCTCTGCAGGCCGATGGGGCAGGACACCAGGCACGGAGCTGGGGCTAGAGAAAGGAGGGAAGGGAGGGAGGGACAGAAGCTACAGGGTCAGGGGCTACAGTTGGCAGAGGAAGCGAACAGAGCCACGGGACCTCTCGCAAGGGTCTCGTAAGGGTCTGGAAGTGAAGGGAGCTCTGGAGGTTCCAGTGGGAGGTGAGGGGAACCGGAGCCCAGCATGAGATGCTGGGGACAACAGCATTCCCTGCACTTGGGTGCAGCTCGTCACAGGGTAGCGGGGAGTCAGCGTCCGTTCCTGGGTGGGCTGAGGGCTCCGCGCTAATCATCCCTGTTGATCCTCAGGACAGCAGCGAGTGTGTAAGCGGTGGAGATGCACTTTCCACTCCCGGCTCTTCACCCAGAAGCCTGCGCTCCCAGTTACTTTCCTGACCTGTCAAGAGGTGGTGTGGTCAGGGCTGTAGCTGGAGAGTGTGTGGTGTGCTTATGGCCCCCTGGGAAGGGTGTGGGGGGCCGCCGGAGTCGGTGGGAATGGTAGCAGGAAGCCCCGGCGGAGGAAGCCTTCTCCTTGAGGGACCCTGGGTTGTTGGGCCGGCACTGCTGATTCACAGGCTCTTTATTCTGTGCCCAGAAGGGCCTCAGAATCCTTCTTAACATAACCATGGATCAGAATCGATACTTGAGGGTGAAATCCATTCTTGGTCTCTTTCAGTGCGTAAGAATTCTTGCATGTGTCTGGCACATGTAAATATTTATTAAGGGATGAATATAAATGTTAGAGTCTGTAATCACCTTCTCTCCTTAACAGTTCAGGAACTCACTTATGCTAAATGGAGAGCTCTGCAAGGGACCATTTGTGCACACAAAGAATAAGTAAATAAAAAGGCTGTGGAGCGTAGGGAGCCTGAAAGGCCAAGAGGTCCAGAGGTGTGGTATAACTGCTGGGGTGGGAGCCATAATGACCACAGGGACGAGAAGCTGGAGAGCAGGTGACAGTGTCCTCCTTGGGCCCTGCTCTCCCAGGGACCGAAGGATAGGTGTCATCACGAGTTGTCATGGTGACGAGGCTCCGCCTATGAAGGGGGACCTTTCCACTCCATGACTGGCAGAGCAGGCAGCTCCTCACCGTCTAGAAGCGTTGGTAGAAGGAAGGAGCCTTGGGGATTGTCAGAGCTGCAGGGGAGCTCCTGGGCACGTTTCACCTGCATGGAGCCTCTCGTCCCCTCGTGCTGACTGGAGGATGGGAGGAAATCATTTCTCCTGTCTGGGGAAAATCCAGGGGGCATGAAAGGCGTCTGAGGGTCAGGTGTAAGCTCAGACTTTGTTCCTGCCCCTCCTGCCAAGTGCCTGGACTTGGGGAAGAAATCCACAGTTAGGGACCACAGGTGCTCTATTTCTCAGTTTTCGGGACCCATGATTCAAATAAAGGGGCCTGGTCTCCAGCCACCTCTTGTGTCCCCATCCATCAGCCAGAAGCAGGGACTCCAGTCGGAAGGTGGAATCAGAGGAGGGAAGGTGGAGGGGAAGCTGCGGGAGGGATGGAGGTGACCCAGAACACTCGCTTCTCCCCTCCACCCTGGTTTCTGTTGCCGTTGGGCTGTCTGGAGCTGCTGGACATTTCTTTGCTCACCTCCCACTTAGTTGCCTTTTTTTCCCCCCAAGAAGGTGATATGCTGCTTAAGGTCTTCTGAAAAGCTCTCATCAGGCCTCATTCTTGGTCCTGGTGCCAGAGACTAATGTCTGGTCACGTCTTTGACAAATAGTAACACACCGTCCACACCTTGGTCTTTCGGTGGATGGTGCGATCGCCCTGAAGGCTGATGGGGGATCTCTAGGTAGACCAGAAACTCCGTGTGCTAGTCCCCTGTGGTGGGGAGTCGTGGTAGGGATTCTCACCCTGTTTAGCCACGAAGGACCCTGTTTTATTCTAATAAACGAGGTTTCCCTGGAGCAAGATGGGTTTAGCTGACCCTGGAACATTCTCTAGGGGATGAGGCCACAGGACCCATGCCTAATTCACAGGGATGGCATCAATTAGGCCCCTTCTCGAAGCCGTTGATAAATCTTAAAAAACAAAAAAAAGCCACATGAGCAACAGATATAGCTTACCAGCAGTTTGTTCACTCGGCAACCATGTGTTGAGCCAGGCGCTGTGCCGAACTCTGAGTGCACAACAGGGGTTGAAACAGCCGAACAGCCTTGGTCAGTCCCTGCTCCTGCAAAGATCGTTATTAATGCTCGCGTCCCTCGGACTGAGTGACACGCAGTGTTCCAGGGGCTTTGCAAGTATTAACTCATCTCCTCTGCTTAGCAGCCCTTCAGGGGAGTGCTCTGTGATCCCACTTTACCGATAAGGAAACTGAGGCCCAAAGAGTCTTGGGCCCTTGCCCAAGTGGCACTGAGGTGTAGAGCCAGGATTTGACCAAGCTGGCTTGACTCTAGAGTTTGCCTTAAATCGTCACTCTTTACTGCTTCTCCTTCTACTATGTTGTGCTTCGTCTCGTGGGGTTTACATTCTACTGGGGCAAACAGTTTTTAAACAAGCTATAGCTGGGTGTGGGAACAGCTGTGGAGGAAGTGGGTGGATACAGCAAACGAGGATGGGGGTGGCCTCCAGAGGAGGGAACCTTAAAGCCAAATCCTTAGGGTGAGTAGAACTGAACTCTGGAGAGAGACATGTCAGGGAGGAAGGCCGGAGACACAAGGAACAGGATGTGGCAAGGCCGGGGTGGGGGTGGGGTGGGGTGGGGAGGTGTGGGAAGGGGTTTGGGTTCCGCCCTAAAGGTGGTGAGAAGCCACTGGAACACTATAAGCAGGTGGGTGACAACATGTTATGGATCGAATTGGGTTCTCTTCCCGAAAGACATATCGGAGTCCTAACCCCCAGTGTCTCAGAATGTGATGTTATTTGGAGAGAAGGTCTTTATAGGGGTAATCCAGTGAAAACGAGGTCATAAAATCCAGTACGACAGACGTCTTTATAAAGGGGGGAAATTTGGACACAGAGAGACACAGGGAGAACGCCGTGTGGGGCTGAAGGCAGATCTCATAGTGCTGTATCTCCGAGCTCAGAAACACCAGATTTCCAGAAACCCCCAGAAGGTCTGGGAGCAGCATGGAACAGGTTCTCCCTCCCAGCCTTCAGAAAGCACCAACCCTGGCTGACTCCTGGGCTTGGACTTCGAGACTCCAGAACCATGAGAAAATCAATTTCTGTTGTGTAAGCTCTGGAATCTCAGGAGAGGCCAGAAGTAAACTGATGAGGGAAAACTCTCCAATCCAGATCCCAAGAGCCATTCTCCCTCCCAGGAAGTATGAAATGAGTCCTGTCCTGAATCAAGTTCACCAACAGACGAATGAAGTAGACTCCCAGAATTCTTGGTCATCTCTTACCCAGTGGAGCGAAAGCCTCCATCAGCCACCCAGCAGAGAGCCCCACACGGTTCGATTGTAAATCCAGATTCTCCAGCATTGCTGCTATTTGTAGGTAAGAAGTTACTGGCTGTATGAAAACCAAAAAGCAAAGAAAACCACAAAACATGCAGAATTTCGTTCACGCAATGGTGGAAGAGTCCCCGGGAGTAAGAGAGGACAAGGCCTAGTGCATAGACACTTTTCGAGAAATGTCTGTGTCATGTTACTAACTTTTCAGTGGGCAAAGCCGGCTGCATGGCCAACCTGGAATCACAGGGAGAGAGAGAAGATTCCACCGTGTGATGGGGGCGGGGGGGTGGTAAGGAATGTGTGGGCTTTGTGTGTTTGTTTTGTTTTGCAATCGAACATACTTATCTACTGCTGTGAACTGGACTGTAGCCCCCCAAAATCCATACATTGAAGCCCTAATTCCCCAGCTTGATGGAATTGGAAGTGGAGCCTTTGAGAGGTCATGAGGGTGGAGTGCCCGTGATGGGACAAGTGTCCTTACAAGGAGAGAGTCCGAGAGCTTGCTTGCTCTCCAGCAGTGAGGACAAAGCAAGGAGGTGACTACCTGCAAAGCCCGGAAGAGAGCTCACCGCAGCCCGGCCATGGTGGCTCCCTGCTCTCAGACTCCGGGCTCCAGAACTGTGAGAAAATCAATGTCTGTTGGTTGAGCTCCCCCATCTGTGGTATTTTGTCATGGTGGCCTGAGCTGACGAAGACACCTACTTACCTACATGTGTTACCTGTAAACAATTCCGGCATGTCGGGAGGCACAGGCATAGCTGGGTCAGTTCCAGAAGCCATCAGAAGAGAATTTAATCTGCTTCTGAGGCAAAAAGTGGAGTTTGCCAGGTGGAGGAGAGGAGAGGAAGATTTCCAGGCAGAAGGAACAGCATATGCAGAGGCTTGAACGTATGAAAACCTGATTACTATCATTCTTGATCCTGGAGAAAATGAAAAACTTCAGAACCTTCTTTAAGAGATTAATTTTCCACTGCTTTGGGGTGTTGTGTCTGAGATACTGGTTAGGTTTCTGTTTGGTCCCCATGACTTTGCTGGCAGAATTGGAAATGGAAAACCCAAAGAGAATTTAATTTAAAAGGCCTTTTAAGAAAGAGAGCGAAAATGGAACCAATTTTCTTTTTGGGTCAGACACTGTTATTATAAAACATCCCTTTTTATCGTTCTGAAACAACAGAATGAAGAATTCACTTCTCAAATCAAAAGCAAACTTCTGCCTCCAGAGATTTGGACCTTGAGGGATGGAGGAGGCTTTTCTCCAAGACTTCTGGGACTGACTTGGAACGAAAACCAGCTTGTCACTCACGGAAGCCTTTGGAAGGCGAGCTCTTTCCACAAATGAGGCCCCCAGGACCCCCCTCCTCTAGTGAATCAGGCATTAGCAATGTCAGTGGAAAATGGTGTATGCTGTCTTGGGGCTTTTCCACTATTTTCAATGGTCTTCATTTTCATGTATGAATATCTTTCAAATCATTTGTGTCTTACCTGTAATCGAGATGACTGGAATATCTCGATCTCCAGTGAACTTTGAGATGTCAGACCCGAAAGCAAAAATGTTCGTTCCGTGGTAGTGAACCGTTTTTATGGTTAACTGACTTTTCCTCAGAGTGGCATATATGCTAGTTAAAAAACACTAATGCAGATGTACTCTTTAAATGAAAAGAATAAAAGTTAACTTTATTTTCAGAATATGACAGTGCTCTTTTGAGAACTTTGGTGAATCTCTAAGAATAAGGAAAATAGGGATTGAGAGTCCTATTCCCAAAACATTGGAAATGCTATATTGTTTCACGCAAAGCTGCTCTCTGTTCTCCTGGGAGTGCCTGGGGTGGGTGAAGAATGTATGTGAAGACCTGGTGCCTAGTGGAGGGTCACGTACAACACACCCAGACCAGCATCCCAGTCTCACTGCATCTCTTTTCACTTAGTGGAAAAAGTCTCTCTCCAGTGCTGTCCCTTTGGGTAGACAGGTTGGCTGAAGGGAGCCATCTTGTTTCCAGCCCTGCTCAGGCCTTTAGGCCTTAGATTCTGTGTAAGTTCTGCCAGATACCAACAGCTACTGCCATTGGTCATATGGGGAAGAATAGCATTTTCTTTCCATTTATATGCCCTCAAAATGGCAGGAGAAGGAGGCAGAAACAGGAGACCTATGACTTCCTTTGGGTAGCTTAGGGCTTTTGACTTTTACCAGAGAAATTTCCTTTTTTTTTTCTTTCTTTTTTTGGTAGCTAGCCTGTGCATTTAAAATAGAAGAGGGGAAGGAGGAAGGGAAAATGAGGAAAAAGTGTTAAATCCACAAGAAGGTAATTTCTTTTTTTTTTTTTTTTAAAGATTTTATTTATTTATTTGACAGAGATAGAGACAGCCAGCGAGAGAGGGAACACAAGCAGGGGGAGTGGGAGAGGAAGAAGCAGGCTCACAGCAGAGGAGCCTGATGTGGGGCTCGATCCCATAACGCCGGGATCACGCCCTGAGCCGAAGGCAGGCGCTTAACCGCTGTGCCACCCAGGCGCCCCAAGAAGGTAATTTCTTGTGGAACATAGTCCATTTTAAGGAGCAGTCATGAAGTTTGAGATTTTCTAAATGGACACATCTGTTCCCACTCTACTTTCAAGGTTTTATTTATTTTATTTTTTAAAGATTTTATTTATTTGACACAGAGAGAGAGGGAGAGAGAGAGCACAAGCAGGGAGACCAGCAGGCAGAGGGAGAGGGAGAAGCAGGCTCCCTGCTGAGCAGAGAGACCCATGCGGGACCGATCCTAGAACCGTGGGTTCATGATCTGAGCTGAAGGCAGATGCTTAACCGACTGAGCCACCCAGGCGCCCCTCCTTTCAAGACTTTAAATCAGAAGTTGTATTGAAAGTCGGTGCTGAAAGATGGAAAGATGTTTCTTTTAGGCAGAGAGTTATTTTTAATTTTTCGGAGGCAATTCCTTTCTTGAAGAATCACACAGAAGCCCGGTGTGTCAGCTGAGGGTCTCTCAGCTTCATTCTGGTATAAACTGGGCAGTTCCCAAGGATGTTGCCCACCGGCCCTGTGCGAACAGTAGCCAGACACCCCCAGGGGCAGCACAGCTCTGTCCATTACTTTGTTCCTTGTGTCCTGCTAAAGGTGCTGTCCAACTTCTCCAGGACGGTCCAACTCTCTGTCTTTCCTCTCTTGGATGATAGGTGACACTCCAGCTTTTTCTCCAGGGAGTATCTCATTATCTGAGTAAACATGAGGACCACCATTGGGCTTCCCGACTTAATCCCAAAGATTCGGCATTTATATTTCATGGGGCCCCATCCCTTCATCTTCCTGCTTTTCTTCGTTTTCACCTTATCTTTCCCTTTTGATGCCAGCATATTCCACATTGGCCAGTACCTTTGGGTTTTCTATTATCCAGCCATTGACTCAGCCTTATTTCTTCCTGTTTGGAAAAACCCACATCGTGGTTGTTTGGTGTGTCCTTCATCCCAGTCTCTCATCCCTTTTTTTCTCTATTTGTGATTTGGGGCGCCTGGGTGACTCAGTTGGTTAAGCGTCCAACTCTTGGTTTTGGCTCAGGTCATGATCTCGAGGTCATGGGATCGAGCCCTGTGTCGGCTTCTGCCCTCAGCAGGAGTCTGCTTGAGATTCTCTCTCCCTCCCCCTCTACCCCTCCCCACTCGTGCTGTCTAATAAATAAATTAAAAAATCTTGAACGAAAGAACGATTTGTGATTCCTGGGGGCCCCGTGTCTGCCATGGAGAAGTTAGAAAGCCCCTGGGCCACATTTCAAAAGACACATCAGGAAATTCTGAACATGTCTTGAGACTCCTACTAATTCTATGGGATTACAGAGGTTTATAAGCTGCATTCCACACTTTCCCCTTGGTATTCTCACATACTTCTGAAATGTCAGAGCGATGAGATCTTTCTATCCCGGTATTAAACATGCATGAAAAGCCTAGGGGAGAGGAATGAAGATGCTCGATCTGGCTTCTTCATAAAATCTCCTGGGGGAGGATGACTCTTCACGTAGATTTCCGTTATTCTTTGGGAGCAGGATACAACTATAATTGTAGCTTTGCATCTGTGGTTTTTAAAAGTTTGGCGATGAAGCAGGTCACATTTATCAGGCACTGAGTCTGTACCAGGCCCAGCATCCGGTACTTTCTGTGGCTTCGTTCATTTGACCCTCATGCAACCTGAGAGGCGGCTACTATTATTACCCATGGTTTGTAGAGGAGAGACCCTGGATGAGACAGCATGGTCCTCTTTAAGGACTTGTGGCTGGTTTTGCTGATGGTGAACCTCTCCAAACAGAATGAGATTCTGGAGTCAGTTTGGTAAAATACTCAGTTTTTATAAGAACCACTCGCTCCATCCTGGTTGGAGTACTCAGCACAGGGTCACCAGCACTGTCTTTAAAAGAGGCACCTGTTGCCTTTTTCTGTGGTCCCAGCCAGATAATGGAGAAGGGCAGGGACCAGAATGCCATCTTTAGAAGCCAGTTGGTGGCAAGGAGATGTCTCAAAGACGCCCTGAAGAAGAAACGTTCATAAAGGTTTTAGAATTGGTCCTATGGCCTCATGTTACATATTCCGTTCATATTACCTGTTATGTCCTTCAGCTGGACTTCCCTCCACGACCGTAATATCCTACCTCCTTTAGCACGCCACGCGATTTTATGCACCCCACCGGTGACAGGAAGCTCTGTGTCCCCAAAAGGCAAAGGGAAATACAGAAGGTCATAGGGCAGTATTCTTCGAACTGGAGTATTATATACTCTTCTTGAAAAGGAAGAACATTCTTGGTAACCCCTGGTGTTGACTTCAGTTATTTTTATTTAAGTTTTGCTTAACGTGCATGAATGTAAAATTAAACTCCTTTTATTTATGGCCCTGTACAAACAAAAACCCAAAACCAATTTACAAGTTAAATATAACCAAGACTTAAAGAATCCCCAAATATTCAAATTAGCAGCATGAGTTGGGTGCTGTGGCTCCTGCTTCCTGCGCTTTGGGCATGCTTCTCCTTGCTGGGCACAGGTTCTCTGAGCTGGTCGACCCACTGCCGTGCGATCACATAATTCTTCCCCCATTTTCACCCTTCCAGTGGTTTTCAAACCAGATTTTCAAACAAATGTGAAGCTTGTGAAAACCCCAGTTATGGAGCCCTACCCCCAGAGATTCTGATTCCGTGGGTCTGGGGTATGGCCCCAGAATTTGCAGATCCAACATTTCCAGGCTGCCCGATGGAGCACCACACACTGGAAACTACCCCCAAAGTCCACTTCTGTTCCTTTCTCATTAGCCTGTGACAATAAGAGTGTTATATTTTGGCAAAGGTTGTGTGTGGGTAAACACAACTGCAAAAGCACCGAAATCCAGTGTGTACTTGGTTATACGGTGACCCTCCAATGGCCCTGGTTGCCATGTGTAGGATGTGTTAGGGTATCGCCGAAAGAAAACTCAAAATAGAACTGCTGAACCCCTAAAGATGTGACCTGTGGACTTCAGGTTGCGAAACGGTGTATGGTTGGGTATTATAAAACATTTACCTGCGGGGGAAATGATATGGTGTAAGTACAAGGCTCTTGAGCTGTAGGTGTGAACGTTCAGACCAGGACAAAGGTGCCCAGAAGCAAGCAGGGACACAGAAGACTGGTCTTGTTCCACAACCAAAGGGGAGAAGAGAGAGAGACCGTGGCTTAGTGCTGGGGTGCCTTCCTCGTGCCTAGAGTTGCTCTGAGTGGGCTGAGCTGCACTGGGGAGCTTGGAAACAGTTGTCTTGAAGGTGGTTCGGGGGCCCCCAACAAGAACTCTGTGCATGTTCTGGGGAGGGATTCCTATTATAAAAGCCATGTGTCCAACACCCTTTTGAATGCAGAAAGTCTACAATCGGGTGGGTGTGGGGGTGCTTCTGAGTTTTCTCTCTTGTTGGTCTCCAAGAATCCTCCCAGCCGGCATGTTTCTCTCTGGCTCAAACGTATCCACGGGGCAGCATCGCTGGTGGGTTCCCAGACGTGTTACCAGCCCCAGTGCTCCGTCCTGTCCCCCCTCCTGGCTTCTTCAGTCCTGTGACCATTCTCACCATCCGTCCCACTTTCCAGGTTTGTGGACAGCTTGGCACATCGCCTTCCCACGTCTATTACTGAGTAGCCTTTCTCTCTGTGGCCTGCCGTCCCTCTCACTCAGACCTCAGTGGCAGCGGGCCGATTGACCGCCCCAGGCTCCTGCTCCCCGTTCTGAGCCCCTTAAAGCCACTTAATACCAGATGACTGCTCCCCAAGGTGTTTGCCCGTGGAACTTGGATTCGCCCAACATCTATTCTTGTCCTGGAGAATGCGTTCCACCAAACACACAGGGAAATGCTGCTATAAATGGCTCTGCGTATGCCTGGTTCCTTCTTGTCTCCGGATCTTGTCTGCCCAGCTTATCCTCCCCATCCCAAAGATGGAAAAGCTCACACTCAGATACTCCCCGCCCCCCCAGAGGCCACCTGTCTTCAAGGACTTATTATAGACTTCTTTCTCCCTTAATTGAACGCCTCTGTGGTCGGAAGCAGCAAAGTTCATTTCTTAAACCCCCTGCATTCATCGCTCCTTGAAAAGACTGTGCTTAGTCATCTGTTGACTTGTTGACTGTCCCCACAATCCAAGATGGCCAGGCTCTGTCTGCTTCACCCCTGCCCAGCATCTATACCACTGCCCGGGGTGGAGAGCGAGCCAGCAAGTGTCTGTGGCCTGGATGTTTATGTATCTGTCTCCGTAACTCCGCTGTGAGTTACCAAGGAGGCAGCGGGTCTTAGAGTTATGTCTGCAATTTGAGGATGATTTCTGGCTGGAGCCCGTGGGCTCTGTACCTGTCGTGATCTGGGGCACTGTAATTCAGAGGCGCCTCAGTGGAATTGGGCCCCAAGGGTCTCAATTTCAATCCGTCTCATTGGATTTGTTTTGACTGGAAGTCCTATTGCCTGTTTTTAAAACATAGTCCCTCGGGCACTTTTAAACACTTGAGACCTCTTGGCACGCAGGCATTTCATCCCCATCAGGAAATCTCATCAAAATGATATTAGGTTTGCACATCAGGAAAATAAGAGTCCTCCAAGAAGATGTTGCGTTCGGTAGGTTGGCTTTGGATATAAGCAGTTAAGCCCATTCAGAAGGCATTCCGACCACATCTGAGATACGGGGCCAGGGCTGCGGGGCGGAATCTCACAGTGAACAATAATATAAAAAATAAGAGCAGGAAGGAGACACCCCCCCCCCACCGCCCCCCGGGGAATTCTCTGGTTACAGGCACAAACAGAATTCAAGGGAAGAGCAACAGGCCAGTTTTGGGGATAAGACTTTTATTGCAAAGGACTGACAGGTAACCAGGCCTGCCAGCTAGGCTGTGGCTTGCCTCCTTGTGCAGGGTCTTGCCCTATATTTTTTCGTCTGGCTTCCTCCAGGCTCCACCATGTAAGCCATACTTGGAAAACCACATAATGGCAAGACTACTTTTACTCAAGTTTCCTAGCATGCTCCTGGTATTTTCCACAGAATCTGGTCTGGACTTCCTTCCAGAAGGAAGGACATGGTTTCCCTTCCTTAGGGGGTAGCTCTTGAAGTTCCTCAGACTCCTTTGATCTCCACAGTCCATTGTCCAAGTCTTCACAGGCAAGCTTTGACCCATGCTTTTCACTTTGGCTCTTTCAGTGTCGCGCTGAGTTTTCTAGAAAGAAGGCCTCTTGAGGTCAGCCTGAAAGTGATACAGCTGAAGTGTCGCCAAGCCCGTGCCCTATTTGTCTTCCCCTCCCCAGGGGCCTCATTCTGGTCTCATGCTTTGGTGTCTGTCTTTTCAGAGGCGTGAACATGTACGCCATGTTGACTGGCACCCTGCCTTTCACGGTGGAGCCTTTTAGCCTGAGGGCTTTGTACCAGAAGATGGTGGACAAGGAAATGAACCCCCTCCCCACCCAGCTTTCCACAGGTAAGGTGCCTGCTGCCCTGGATTCTGGATTCCAAGACTTGTGTGCCTACCAGGTTTGGTCCATCCATGACGCAGTACTTGCTTTGCAGAAATTGTATTAGGCCTTTTCCTGGGGTTAAACCATGACTCAAGGGCGGTTGAGTTTCCCATGGCTAAGCAGCCATTCATCTCACCTTGGTCCTTTTCCTCTCCATTATAACTCTGAACCCCTCACTTCCTCCTTCCTCCTCCTGCACAAAACCCATGGCATCAGAAGGATCTTGGGAAAATAACTGCAGTCTCGATTGTTTGAAAGCTCACCATATTATAATGTTGACTTTGAAAAAAGCATTTATAATCACATTTCTATTGTGCTTTCCTTCGTCAATTCACCGTCAAGAACTATGACGTTCATTCAAGTTTGGTCTGTGATTTGTTTTGCTATTTGAGGTTTTGAGCCTGTTCGAAAGCTTTTAAATATATGTAGTTTCAGTTACTTGCTGAGGCTGAATCTTCAGTGTGTTCAGCCGGTGTTCTCAAACTTGAGGTGGTTCACATTTCAGTAAACAGGTCGCATTAAGATTTGGTTTCAGATCCAGTAAATTAGCACAATTTGTTCTTTTGTTTGGGTCACAGTTCACTTCGAGTTCCTGGCTTCAGGTTGGCCCTGGCGATCATTTAATTGGCTCCTTAGAGTAAACTCAGCTTCACTGAGATAAGGCATGTGACCACAACAAAAAAAAAGAATTATTTAATTTAATTATTTAATTTCAACATGATTTAAAATAGAGCATTTTTATTTTACTACTGTTATGTATTTTTTCTCTTGAGTTCATAAAGCATCCATGAAGCTTGCCAACTGGAATTCAAATTGAAATGTATTTCTGTATATAATGATCTAATTTGGTCTGTACTTCCACCTTTGCTAGGGAGGGTAGACTCTTGTGTACCCTCATGCCTGGAAAAGGCAGGCAGGGCTCACTTTGAATCCCAGTGAGACGCTGAGGTGCTGGAGAAATGCTTCTCACTATTTAATCATGATAGGCCAGGCTATGCTACAGTTACAGACAGCCCCCAAACCTCAGTGGCTTAAGACAACAAAGACTTAGGGAGGAGGAGCCAGTGGTTCGGCCCGTGGTAGGCCCTAGGGTGGGTTACGCAACAGGGCAAATCCAGATAGATTAGCAGCCCAAGAAGTCAGTCTCGTTACTTCAGAACTGACTTTGTTTTGGGGCGTCTGGGTGGTGCAGTCAGGTAAGCGTCCAACTCTTGGCTTTGGCTCAGGTCATGATCTCAGGGTCCTAAGATTGAGCTTTGCATCGGGCCCTATGCATGCTCAGCGTGGAGTCTGTTTGAGATTCTCTCTCCCTCTCCTCTTGCCCCTCCCACTCGTGCTTTCTCTCTCAAAAAAATAAACCTTTAAAAAGAAAAGAACCAACATTGTTTTAACTCCAGTAATATTACCCAGATTTAGCAGGCTGGGCTCTAAGTATTTTCTGATCATGCAAATTAAATTTACTTTAAAGAAGTGAAAGCTTCACCCCAAAGATGTTTAAAAAATAGTCCAGAAGAAATTCCAAAGAAGATGTATTAGAAATGTTCTGAGCGATTTTAGCATCACTGGGGTCGGCTCCTGCTCTGAGCAGACAGCTTTGACTTTGGCCTTAAGCTCTGTGTGCTTTTTAAAGATCTTCACATTCCTCAGGGACTTTGTTGTCTTGACTTGTCAAGTGTGAACAAGCAAGAATTGCATTTCTTTCTTTCTTTTTTTTTTTTTTCAAGATTTTATTTATTTAAGGGCACCTGGGTGACTTAGTCAGTTAAGCGTCTGCCTTTGACTCAGGTCGTGATCTCAGGGTCCTGGGATCGAGCCCCACATTGGGCTCCCTGCTCAGTGGGGAGTCTGCTTCTCTGCCTCTCTCTCTCTCTCCCTTTCTCTTTGCCCCTCCCCACCACTCGTGCTCTCTCTCTCTTGATTTTAGAAAGAGAGATAGAGAGAGCACGAGTGGTAGGGAGGGGCAGAGAGAGAAGGACAAGCAGACTTCCTGCTGAGTGCGGAGCCCCATACGGTGCTCAATCTCACGACCCCAAGATCATGGGCCTACATAAACCAAGAGTCGATTGCTCAACCGACTGAGCCACGCAGGTGCCCCAAGAATTGCATTTCTTTTTTTTTTTTTTTTAAGATTTTATTTATTTATTTGACAGAGATAGAGACAGCCAGTGAGAGAGGAAACACAAGCAGGGGGAGTGGGAGAGGAAGAAGCAGGCTCATAGCGGAGGAGCCTGATGTGGGGCTCGATCCCGTAACGCCAGGATCACGCCCTGAGCCAAAGGCAGATGCTTGCCACCCAGGCACCCCAAGAATTGCATTTCTATATTTGATTTTCCAATTAAGGAGTCTGGACTCCTCCCTTAACCTTTTTTTTTTTTTAAACTATTGGGATGTATATAAGTATTTCTCCTATTTCTCCTCAACCAGGGCTTCGTGCCAGGTAGCAAGCGTGGTGCTTGCACAGAATAGATGCTCAGGGAATCCAGGTTGCTGACTTGGGTTGGCCAAGCGTGTAGCTCCGAAGGCAGCCCTCAGCTCCGCCCACCTGCTCAGGGACCAGACTTGACCGGGTGCACTGGGGCCCCGAGCTGGGTGCTGGCTGCCAGTGCACGTCATTTTATCTTGTTCACACAGTGAATGACCTCGGTTTTAGAGATGCGCCCCTGGCCTTCTGACAGCCCCCCGTCTCCCCAACCCTTTGCCCTTTACTCTTTGCCAGGTTTACCTCTTCTTTCCAACGAGCCTGGCCCACCATCATTTATGGTACCGTGCAGTACCATCTTGTTTATATCCAAAAATACTCCCTCACCAGCAATGAGAGTAGCTGAATGGCCATATGTAAGTGCTTTTCACATTAGCATTTGTTCTCACAACCACCCTGCAAGGTAAGTACTCTTAGTCCCAATTTATCAATGAGGAAACTGTCTCTGCGAACTTATGTCGCTTCTCTATTTGTGAATTTATGTCTGCTCGACTCCCAAACCTGGATTTTCCTACTATACTGGGCTGCCTCTCTCCCTTTTCTTATTTTGTCGGGTATAAGATGCTTCCCCTCCCTGCAGATTTGGGGGAATTATCTATTGCTTTTATGTTCTGAGTTGTCCAAATTGAAATGTCCAAATTGAAAATATGCCAGTTTCATTAAGTGTCTCACTAACACATCTTTATTTTTCTTTAAAGATTTTATTTATTTATTTGAGAGAGAGTGCGCACGTGCACGCGCACGAACAGGGGGAGGAGCAGAGGGAGAGGGAGAAGCAGACTCCCCACTGAGCACAGAACCCAATGTGGGTCTTGACCCCAGGACCCTGAGATGACGACCTGAGCCAAAGGCAGACACTTAACCGACTGAGCCACCCAGGTGCCCCTCACCAACACATCTTTAATTTAATGATTCTAACACTCGTATTTGCAATGATCTCTATACATCTATCGTATAATAGTACTCTTTTTTAGATTAAGGTGGGAGAATTTTTGCCGAGTTGAAAGAAAAAGACAGCGTTACCGCCCTTGTGAGTCCCTTGTGCATGCTCTCAAAGAATTGCCCCTCATCTCTACCATGTGGTTTGAAAACTTAAGCTTCTGGGACCTTTCCAATTCTTGCTTCTAGACAGTCTCTTTCTGCTTGTTGGCACTTGGCGTATCGCAGAGTCGGGAATGCCGTTCATGGCTTGCACATGTTTCAGCCAGCTTATCTTTACATCTCTACATCTCAGTGATGGTGCTTACACATTTCCAATAGTCCCTTCCGCGCAAGAGGGTTTTGTACCATGAAGTCATGGAAGTGAAGCCAAAGGTGAGGTGTTCGCAGTTGCAAGGGTAGAGCTAGCGCCAACCGAGATCTCTGAGAAGGTTCCACTGTCAAATCATTGTTGCTGCTGCTTTTGCCTCGGGGGTGATAAGGAAGGAGCCTCGGGTGGGGGGGGCGGGTACTCCACTTGCATCTCCTGGGCTGCACGACTGCAAAACGTCCGATGGCTGTGTCTGTGTCCTCTAGCCCTTTCCCTAGGGACGATGTCAAGGTGCCCCCACAAACCAGTCCAGACTATGGAAGGCAGACCCGTCATGGAGGAAAGTAGGTTTTGCACTGGAGTGGTGTGGGTTGCGTGTGATGTGGAGCACAGAGAGGGAGCTCTCTGTGTGGGTCCTCCCTACCCTGGGGCCTGAATGGAGACCCCAATTAACTTCCTTAGAAGAGTGGAGAGCAATGAGAGGCCATGCTCGCCATGGCTTTCCAGAACAATGGAGAATTTTAATCCCTTGTGTCCATGAAACATAGGGATTTTCAAGATCCTAAGACAAACTTCAGAGAACTCTCCCGATATTTTCAAAGTCCTTTTTGGATAGTAATGCAATGTTGGTGATGTCCAAAGAAATAAAATTCATCAGTAGAGATTAGAACTAAAATTACTTGTGCTCATCAGCAATTTGTGAAGATGCCGAGCGCGTGGTTCTGAAAATAGAACAGAAATGCACATCCAGTCTGTTCTTAGCTCTTCTGGGTCATCATACTCTGCAAAACCCTTGCCGTAGTCTCGGCTGTACGGGTCCTTTGAGGGTAAGCGACCGAGAAGTCTCAGAACCATCACGAACTCATAGCCTCCACATGTCAATTGAGGAAGCCACATCTTTGTTGTTTGACCAACAGATGGCCCTGATTAGGCGTCCAGATGACTCTTGCAATATAGGGGAGTCGAGTGAAGGGAGATAGAGATTCCAGAAAGAGGAGCTTCTTTTTTTGGAGATCAGTTTGCTTTTCAGACCATGGAAGAATATTTTAGGAAAAGTTTTATTTGGAGACCCAGCTATAAAACGTAGAGTATTAAATGTACCTAATGGCTGAGTGAGCGTCTGCATGTATATTTTTACCCACTCCATTCTTAATGAGAAATGACCTTCTGGTGACCGCACCAACTGGATGGGAACCCACTGGAGGAGTTACCCGGTGGCATGACTAAGTAAAAGTTGTTTCTTTTGGGTGGATTCGGGCATCACCATCAGCCCCTCTCTTGATGGCTTGATTTCTACCCTGCAGAAAATGGGTCGACAGAAGACACCCACCATTCTGTAAGAACAGTATTAGAATGAGAACAAAAGCCTATGAGAAAGTGACTTTTTTTCGAGAGGTTAGATTATGTTAGAAAACTGAAAGATACCTTTGGAGGGAAGGGTAGGAAAGTTTGGAAACCAAGCAAATTAGGACTGTGTTCTGGAGTCTCTTACTTGGTATATTGGAAATTGGGTATCATGGGCAAAGCTACCTAAAAGGATATTATTTATAGTGCCAAGATGATATGACCGTTCTCCATAAGAGAAGGAGCAGAGAATGAAAAGAAAATCATAGTCCCACAACTCCAGCAAGACAGACCATCTTTATTTCGAAGTAATCCTTGGCATTCTTTGTCCATATGTGTTCATGCGTGTTCTCCTGCTGGCAGTCTGGGGCTGTGACCTTCCATGTTTCCCATGTCGTGCAGTTGTCTTACATTGTTAGACTCTTCAAGAACGTAAATATCTACTTGGAGACGAACCAGCTTCCTATCCTTAGTGCCTGGACGGACAGCAGGCGCTTCGTTAAATATTCGTTTAACGAAAGGAGATCCAGGGCATTTGGAAACAATCATTTTTGCCTGGGATGGAAAGGAAAGGGGGCTGGAGGGATTTTATAGTTTGTCAGTTGCTTCTCATATTCTTTGCTTACGTACCATGCTCAGCATAACCGATGTGACCACAGCATGCTTCGGTCGGCTGCAAAATAAGGACGGATTTGATTGGCGTACATTCTGCCCAAGCAGCCCCTTGGTTTTGAGGGAGAGCACAAAAGGAAAGGGCCCATCAAGCAGACATGGGTTTATGAGTGTGGCGCTTACTGGAAGTTTGTATACAAGCTAGGCATTTAAAACTCGGGTGGCTATTACAGGGTTTACTTACACTTTCACTGAAACTGGCTCTCTGATTGGCTTGGCTGCGTGGGCGTGGGCTCTGGCTGGTCGGGGTGCTATGTTGTCCGTTCAGAGTCTGGGGACGAAGTGGACGGCCATGCGAAATGGCTTTAAAAGAGAACCAGCGGTTCCTGGGTAGCTCAGTCGGTTAAGCGTCTGACTCTTGATTTCAGCTCAGGTCATGATCTCAGGGTTGTGAGATGGAGCCCCACGTCGGGCTCCATGCTGGGTGTGGAGCCTGCTTAGGATTCTTTCTCTTTCTTTCCCTCTGCCCCTCCTCCACACTCTCCCCCACTCTAAAAAAAAAAAAAAAGACCAGAAAGAAAGCAGGACCTCCCTTAGTCTCTTGAGACGCTCTGTGTGTCACATGGTGGTGGGCAAGTTAGAGGGTATAATACTGAACGCCTTTACCCTCTGGTTCCTTCCTCAAAAACCCATCTGAAGAACAAGCATTTTCTCTTTACTTTCTTTTATCCCTTCAAGCCTGGAAATAGAACAGCTCTTGGGCTCGCCTTTAGAGATGGGCTGTGAGATCAGACCACAGGTTGTCCTGGGAGGTGCGGGGCATGGGGAGACCCGAACTGGTTCTTGCTTCACCGTGTACCAGTTTCATCCCTCAGACAGATATCTTAAACTCTTTGGACTTGAGGCACCTGGAGATCCAGAGAGTAGACCCGTGCTGGCAATGACTCTGGAGAGGGGGTGGGCCACCTGCCTTGAGTCTCGGCGGCATCTGCATTCAGCCTATAACATGGGTTTGTTTGCCGAATGTCTTCCCAGGCGCCATCAACTTCCTGCGCTCTCTCCTGGAACCAGATCCTGTGAAGAGGCCCAATATTCAGCAAGCACTGGCGAATCGCTGGCTTAATGAGAATTACACGGGCAAAGTGCCATGTAATGTCACCTATCCCAACAGGTAATGAAGTACACACAGATGGACCCCTTCTCAGGCCAGGTGGGGCTGCCTTATGAGCCCTGAACACTTCTGGACAGGAAGCGGTACACGATCCAAGGAGAAGCTGTGTTTTCTCCTGGCTACCCATCATCCACGCCCATACATCCAGGGACAGGCCCACCTCAGTGCACGGGAGGAAGTGTAGATGGGGCCACCCCATGTGGTTGTGCGGAGTGTGCCCTGCATGGGGCCCCCAGCGGAGGGTGGATGGAGGCTGGACTCCACGACACATTCCCCTTGTCATACTTGCCCCGGGGGGCTTGCATCTTCACAGAGTGGCGCCTCTTTCTAATTCACACAAAGGGACCGTTCAGCCTAGCTGTGGCCTGAGTGAGTGAGTGTGTGTGTGTCTGAGTTTGAGTGTGTCTGTGACAGTATCTGATTGTGTTTGAGTGTGTGTGAGATTTAGCCTCAGGCAGAGTCCAGGGGGATTGGCCTTCTCCCCTTTCAAACCGCCCCTTGGGCCCCTCTGCTGCTGCTTTGCTCCGATGGTTAGTTGAGCCCATAGTCCCCTGCTTAGAGTGGTGGGGGCAGGAAGAAAAGGCGGTAGAAGGAGGCACTTGCTTCAGACCATCTTTCCCTGCAGACTTCCTGTGAAGGCTTCACCTTAGCAGCTCCCAAGAGGAGAATGCTTCAAGCAAGGCTCGAGGGTGGGGATCCACAGCGTGGAAACCCTGAGGGGCACCTCGTGGTGGCTCACACGTCTCCATTGCTGCTGTCTGACTGCAGATTTGAAAACAAGTGCAAGAAAACGTTTCCTTGTACTTTTTCCTACTCATCTGACCTGTTGTTAACTGCCGGGATTGAAGGCATGAGGCCCCTCACCTTGGTTCCTTTACAGCAAACATGAAGACCACATGGGTCACATACCTTCCAGGACTGGGACCCACACCCTAGGGCCTGGGACTGCTCACTCTAGTCTGAAGCCCAGATGAGAACAAGGACCACTGATGAAGGGGGACAGGTATTTTCAAAATGTCAAGGAAGGTCTGGAAACATCCACCAAGCCATAGGAAAGCTGTCGCACTGAGTTCTCCAAATAGGATGGGCAGGCAGGGCTCTGTCTTGGGGAGAAAGTTCTAGAAGAACTTAAGAGGCCACGGGTAGAGTCTGCATCCATGCTACTGAGCCAAACTTACACTCACTGTAGATGAGGTGGTTTCATTCTGTTGCCATCTAGAATTCTAGCATTTGAGTCTTGAGAGGTAATTGAAACAAAGTCTAGGTTACTTAGGTTACCGAGGGAACCTGGAAATAGACTGCTGGTTTCCAACACTGGCTCCACTTGGCCCGTATCTGAAACAGACACCAGAAATATTACCTCCACGTGAGATGGAAAGCAAAGCCGAGGAGCCATGGCTCCTTACCAGTGCTCGCAAAGGACGGCAGCACGCAGGTATGCTTTCTGTCAGAGGAGGGGGCGCTGGTGACAGCCGCGTGAGTCATTACACTAATGTAATCACCGCCTAAATGAACATGATCAATCCACTCAACGTGGCAGCCGTTCAAAGGCAGGGGAGCTGGTATTAGAAGTACAGTCTCCCCCTCTTGTCGGCCGCAGCCTCATCCACGAAGAGGTGCCTCGTTCTGCAGCTTTTCCACACGTGGTGGCCAGGCATTTGTAGATTCAAACTTAAACTCAAGGATCCTCAACTGGTTTTTGCCAGATGAGCAGTTTTTTGCCTTTGGACTTGGTCAGAAGCATAAAGGCTGCACATGAACGAATTGGGTTGTGAAAACGGTTAAGATCATGTATATTAAACAGCCGCTTACTGTCTTCTGTTTATACAAGTCCCATTGGTCATTTCGCACCAGAGGTAAATTAATGTTCCGTTTTGAAGTACCGAAACCAGCAATCTGAACTCTTACAGGAGGTAGGCTTTTTACAGTCTTGATTTTGAAAAATATGTAAAGCAAAAAGAAGGAGGGGAAGGGGAAGGAGAAGAAAGAAAGAAACAGTGCTTTTAATACTTATTTTTCAGGGTTGACCAGAGCAGGGATAAATGGAGTAAGAACATGTGATTGGGGGGCGCCTGGGTGGCTCAGTTGTTGAGCACCTGCCTTGGCTCAGAGCGTGATCCCAGAGTCCTGGGATCGAGCCCCATGTCGGGCTCCCTGCTCCACTGGGAGCCTGCTTCTTCCTCTCCCACTCCCCCTGCTTGTGTTCCCTCTCTCATTGGCTGTCTCTCTCTTTGTCAAATAAGTGAATAAAATCTTTAAAAAAAAAAAAAAACCATGTGATCAGGGAAAGGAATATAGACCGCATTATATGGTATATTTTATAGCTTCCCAACAAGCCTAGCCTCAGATTTCATTATTTTAGATGTTGTTGAAAATGTTTTACTTTTGGGAAAGAGCGAAAATACAGGGCTTATGTTTTATATCACTCTTCTGTAAAGCCTTCTGTTAAGTCATTTGGGCTTCCAAGTTGATCTCCAAAAGGCAAGAGGAAAATAGCTTTAAAAGTCAACTTTTTATAATAAATATTCATGCCACTCAGTCAACAGTTTGCTGTGCACCCGGCCAGCCTCCCTATGCTAGGAGCAGATATTTTTAGGGAGGTGACCTTGGCTGCCTGCCTCCATCTCCCTGCTCGAGCCTGGACAGTTTCCCAGCGTCGTCCAGTTAGCGCCAGAGGTGGGCGGGAGGGAAAGGAGGTCATTGGCAACAGGGTGGCATTAGGCCGAAGTTGGTATAACAAGGTATTTAATGCAGATTTACTTAGAATTACACCTGGTGTTCTGGAACGTTTTACTAGTGTCCATATCGTCCAAACATAGGGAGATCGTAAAAATCAAATAACTGATATTGCAGACTTCCAAATGTCCACGTTGCTTATTGAAAATGTTTAGTACTGTCGGTCAACAGAGTGGACAGTGTCTTTCAGCAGACCTCTCCTATTTCTGAAGACAATGGATATGAAGGGCAGAGAAGGGCGCTTACTGCACCCTTCTCCCCTCCACCACCCAGCCCCACCCTGTTGGCACTCCTCTTCCGGAGGGCTCTCTCTTCCGGGGCCTGCTCCAGGGGTAGGGGGCGGGCTGCCGAGGGTGGCGGTGGTTTGATTGGCCAGCGGCGGCTCATGCAGCCGTGATCTGATTGGCCCCGGGTGAGGCCATGCAGCCGTGGTCTGATTGGCCAAAGACGAGGCACAGGGCAATGGTCTGATTGGCCAGGGGCAGGGTCACGCCCACACACATTACTGGGTAGTTTCAAAAATCGAGCCTTCTGCTTTAGTAAGTGCTTTGGCAAGCTTCAAGTCATTGTATTCTTTTTAGACAAACATTATTTTTTATCACTAGTCATTCCTACCCCCTCCTATCCATTATCTAGAATTAGTGATTTTGTGGCCAACAGGGAGGGGAGGGCAGATTTTGTGGTTCCGTGGGTGCCTTTTCTTTGGGTGGCACTTACCCATATCTAGGGAGGGACTGCAGCCACAGGTTATGCCGATGGTTGATGGGAGATGGTCCGCAGACCTAGGTCTGCTCTTGCTGCCCTTTTCAGCTGGCCCGTGAATTTGGCAAGTCTGTTTCCTCTTCTGTATCATGATGGAGTTGTCCTGTGTGGTTTGGCAAGGCATTATGGGTTGGGGGTCCCATAAAAAATGTCCTCGGACCCTTGGTGGAGGGTTGGTGGGCTACAGAGCTCTCCCACCGGATGTGCTTGCTTCTCAGGGTGCCCTATTTCTATCTCTCTTAAGGGATTTAGAAGGTTCTATTTGATGGTGTACCCCTTGCTACCATCACACACACACACTCTATACTCCTCCGCTTGCTGTCTTGTTCTCCATAGCCCTTCCTCGTGTCTATTTATTTGAGAGCTGCTGAGTGTAGAGGTTTAGCATCTAGACTCTGAGCCAGGCTGCCAGCGTTTGAATTCTGGGGCTGCTACTTCCTGCCTGTGTGACCCCGAGGTCACAAGTCACTTCACAGCTGCGGGCCTCAGTTTCTTCCATCTGTAACATGGGGATAATAATAGTACCTACTCACAAGATTTTCATGAAGACTGAATGAATTTATTTTGTCTGTTCCCCACTGGAACGTTGACTCCATGAGACAGGGACTTGTTGAAGGAATGAATAAATGAATGAATGGATGAGTAGATAAATGAATAACAGGCATTCATTTCTAACCAAGGAGTTTATCTTCATAATACTCCCGTGAAACAGCTTTAATCTGTCTTCTGGGAGCACCCTACTTTGCAGCTGAGCCCCCAGTTCCCTCTTGGTGAACGCGGGATTTCACACTGTTCCTTTAAACACAGTCTGGGTTGACTTCTGAATGTGCTCCTTTCCCAGCCCCACTTACACCCAACTCAACTGTGGGCTCTACCCATGTCCAATAAACACATTTTTAGAAAAGAGTGCCAGATTGTAAAGAAATTTGGGGATAATTGGGGAAATCTGAATATGGTGTAGATATTAGAGAATACTGGGCAATTATTACAAATTATTAAATTATTGGGTGTGTGGATGGAATTGTGATTCTGCAGTAGGTATCCTTGGATCTTGAAGGTACACACTGGGGTGTGTACGAATGAAAGGTCATGATGTCTGTGATGTAAAATACTTGAGCACTAAATAAACAGATAAATAAATAAATGAAGAAAATAGGGCAAAGTGTTAACAGTGGTGTCTTCTGGTGTTGGGTGCACAAAGGGTATTTATACTCTTCTCACTAGTTTTCTGTCTGTGTGACATTATTCATAATAAAAAAAGTCAAGTGGATGGACGGACGGACGGACGGACCCGGCTGTCCATAGGGCCCTGGTTGGTGGGGGCGGTGGGTGCTTTGTGCCACCATGTTTGTGATCATCACTAAGGAGACCCCGAAGCCTCTCAGTGGAGGCGGAGAGTGACCGGTGCTCTCTCTGCTGGGCAGGATTTCCCTGGAGGACCTGAGCCCGAGTGTGGTGCTGCACATGACGGAGAAGCTGGGCTACAAGAACAGCGACGTGATCAACACCGTGCTCTCCAACCGCGCCTGCCACATCCTCGCCATCTACTTCCTCTTAAACAAGAAACTCGAGCGCTATTTGTCAGGGGTGAGTGGGGCCCTAGTGGCAGTTTTCTCTGCTCTCCCTGGAAAAAGGAGCTCTTACACCTAGAGTGTTTCTCAGTTGCTGACACTTGATCTGAGCTGTTAATTGAAACTAATGGGAGGCAGGGTTTCTGAACGTGGGATAAAATAGTAGCAGAACCGGCTTCTTTTTTGTCTGAGGTGTTTTTCAGATACCCTCCCACGGAGTTAAGCCTTGGGCAGCACTGGGAGAGATTCAAGCCACTTTTCCCTTCAGTTTCTCTGTTGCCTTTTCTGTCTACCTCTGAGCTCCTTGGGTTCCCATGTGAAAGGCACCGGCCACTTCTGTGGTCATAAAAGTTGGGGAGCAGTGCCTTTCGGGCATTCATCTCTACTGCATGATTTCATGAGGAGGCCATTCTTTATATTTACTTCTCTGGAAAGTAAAAATGAACTTGAGCTTTCCTAGCTTGACCCTGGTGCCTTCAGCCCGGGCGCCAGAGTGCAGGTGTCCTGTGCCACCGGGGAGGTACAGCTGGGAGTCCCGCAGCCTGGTGGCGGGCGGGGGGACCGTGGTACCCTCATGCCTCGGTCACCTTCGTCCTTCTCCCACAAGCAGGTCATGTATGCCTGGGGTAGGCATGTACATGCCTCGGTATCTAGTTTTGACTAAATCGTCTCTCTCCGCTTAAAAATAATTCTGCATAGGAAACTCAATCAAAGGCAATATGGTTCCGCATACCACTCCTGTTTCTCCTACTCGGAAGAGGGGAGACTGACCAGTTCTGACAGGAAGTCAGCCTATTAGAGAAATCCAGAATTATCAGGAAGCCCGTTGGAAATTTGGTTGGAAATCCACGGTCACGAAGGGCGACCCTCACCCTGTGTGTATGGCGCCTTGGGATCTGATGGTGTGGGGCTGTCACTGTTAGGAAGACATTTAGAAAACAGAACATGAAGAACTTCTAGAGTTTTTTCAATGCGCTGTTTTTTTTTTGTTGTTGTTGTTTTCAGTGCTATTTAAAGTCATGTGATTTCACAGTATTCAGTATTTCACAAAATTCCGCTGAACAACAGGCTTAGAAATCTTTTGTGAGGTTTCCATATTAGCGCTAAAGATGACTGTCCACCTACAATTGGGGAAATGATATCCTCTCTGCTGTGGCAGAAAGGACCACGCAATAATGCCCAGAAGACAAGCTGGTCAGAGTGTGTCTCTCTAGCAAATAGATTTGGGAGATGTCTAGAAAACGTTGCTGAATAGACGAAGAAGCTCATTGGAAGGCTTGTTAAACAGTTGGACGAGAGTGCAGATGTTTCTAAGCTGACTCAGGAAATGTGGTAGATTTTGCTCCAACGGGAAATTATCCACAGAAACACTTTTTGGGTGAACCACCAAAGGAAAGATCTACACGAGGAGAAGCATTCTTAACAGTAAAAGGCTTTTAAAAATAAGAACAGTGTTTTATGGGGGGAAAAAAACATGCCCTGCGTAAGCAGTGATGGGATGACACTTCTGATGGGGACGAATGCGCAGCTTTGAGACTAGATGTTCGAGATGGTGTCGCAGCTGCAGGAAAGCAATTGTAGAAGAGAAGTTGAGGCCAGAAGACAGGATTTTTGATACCATATTTTTTTAAAGATTTTTTTATTTATTTGGGAGAAAGACAGAGTGTGTGTGTGCGAGGGCGCGTGCCAGTGCTGTGGGGGAGGGGTAGAAGGAGAGAGTCTTAAGCAGGTTCCACACTGAGCTCAGACCCTGATGCAGGGCTTGACCTCACGGCTCTGAGATCAGGACCCCGAGATCAGGACCTGAGCCAAAACCAAGAGTTGAACGCTGAACCGACGGCTCTACCCAGGTGCTCTGACACAGTATATTTTTTATATCATTTTATTAGGTGACAAGGAGTAAGAGAATCTCTTGTACCATGCCCCCATTCTCTGTTCTCCCGTGATGATGAACTTAGAAGATATTGGACTTGAAGCTGCTTCCCATTTCCTTTTTATAAGAACACCACATGCCCCACGTTTCTTTCTCTTTTTTTTTATTTTTAAAAAAATTTTTTTTAAAGATTTTTTTATTTATTTGACAGAGAGATAGAGACAGCCAGCGAGAGAGGGAACACAAGCAGGGGGAGTGGGAGAGGAAGAAGCAGGCTCCCAGCAGAGAAGCCTGATGTGGGGCTCGATCCCAGAACGCTGAGATCACGCCCTGAGCTGAAGGCAGACGCTTAACGGCTGAGCCACCCAGGCGCCCCCCATGTTTCTTTCTTATCTTATCCTTTTAAGTTCCTATTTGATATTTTTTTAATCATGTATGTGATCTATTAGTACAGTGGTTCCTGCTTATAGTTATAAATAAATATGCATATATTGTAGGTGCCTTCCTAGACTGTGTTCACGCATATGGGTTCAAGGTCACACCATTTGGGGACCACTGTGGTAGAAGATCGTAGTTAAGAATTTAAATAGCTGTCAAGGAGAAGGAAGAAAAGACGATCAACACACTGATTTTTTTTTCAAATGATGACTGTTGTTCAAAAATTCGTTTTTAGAAAGTGTCTCCATGAAGCTGACTATAAAATTCACAATTCCATATTTAAAGGATGAAATTTTTGCTTTCCTAAATAAGCTAGCCGATTCAAACATTCTTTTGGCAGAACTTCTTTGGATGCGAATCGATAAGAAGGAGGGACTTTTGGGGTTTTTTATTTTGTTGTTTTTTTTTTTTTTTTTTTTTAAAGATTTTATTTATTTATGTGACAGAGAGACAGCCAGCGAGAGAGGGAACACAGCAGGGGGAGTGGGAGAGGAAGAAGCAGGCTCATAGCGGAAGAGCCTGATGTGGGACTCGATCCCGGATCGCCAGGATCACGCCCTGAGCCGAAGGCAGACGCTTTAACGACTGCGCTACCCAGGCGCCCCTATTTTGTTGTTTTTTAAAGATTTTATTTTTAAGTAACCTCTACACTCAACGTGGGGCTTGAACTCACAGCCCTGAGATCAAGAGTCGCACACTTTACTGACTGAGCCAGCGAGGCACCCCAAGGGGCCTTATTTTTTTTTTAAGGATTCATTATTTATTTTTAGGCAGAGAGAGCGAGTGAGCGAGCACACACATGAGCAGGGGGGGGGGCAGAGGGAGAAGGAGAGAGAGAATCCCACGCAGACCCCACACCAAGCGCGGAGCCCGACATGGGGCTCGATGTCATGACCCTGAGATCACGACCTGAGCCAAAACCAAGAGCCTGACACTCAACCGACTGAGCCACCCAGGCACCCCAGGATTTTAGTTTTTAAACTATTTTCTTTCTTTCCTCTGTCCGCCTCCACATGTACAGATACAAACTTGGGTTACTCATACTCTTCTAACAGTCACTGAAGCTCTTCGGCTGTGTCTTGATTTGTCTTTGTTTCTTGCCATCTGTTTGTTTCTGCTTCTCCGCTCTGCCCAACATCGGGGTGGCACGCAAGTGTTGCAAAGCTGAGCCTGGCTTTGTCTACTGAGAACATTCCCTAGAAACGCAGCTAATGTTCTCGCTGGAGAAGGTTTTTATTGTATTGTGTCTGTTTTGCACTTCACCCTTCAACCATAGGACATACCCGTTCTGAGAACCGGCGTCTAGGCAAGGGGCTGCTTTTAACTCGAGCGAAGTAATCCCCACAGACAGCTACAGCTGGTCCGCTCCATAATTTCCACACACAGCTAATTTAATTGCACGGGGTATGCACTGTCCCAGCTATTAATCTCATCAACCAATTACTAACAACCCATGTATAATTTTGAAACCGAAACTAGTGAACTAAAAAGTAAAATACATACCTTAATTATTCCTTAATTATTTGTCGTTTCTCTCTTTCTCTCTCGGTTCTCAGTTCTTCTTCCTAAAACCAAGAAGCGTAGACTTTATGTTGGAGCCTGTAAGGCCATTCCATGAATATTTGTTGGTTGGTAAACTAATTAGTCATTTAATTCACCCGTCTCCAGACAGGATTACCCCTCAGTCATGCACCTAGACCATCTCAGATACAGTTTGCCATCATCTTTAAGCTGTATTATGAATTGCTGTGACTCACGGCGGGGGGGGGCGGGGGGCAGACAAGGCTTATGTTTTTCAATAAGCTGATAAGCAAGGTCCATATCCTGTTTAATAGTTCAATAAAATAAGTTATTCTTTCCAGCTCACAGATTTGTGAGTTCTGCTTTCACACCTTAGAGTAGCCTTCATTGCACCGATGAAAAAATCCGAGACCAGCAAGGAGAGGTGACGTGCCCAGGGTCAACAGTAGGAGGTTGCCCCACTCTGGGTCTGGGGCTCCCCCACCTCGCCTCATCCCACCTGTGGGCCATCCTCGGATAAGGCTTTGCATCGCAAGTAACTGGCTTGCCAACCGCTTTTGACACTTTCTCCACCAAGCTGGCTTAAAAATTAATGACTGTGTAATGGACATTTCTCT
Organism: Ursus americanus; assembly: GCF_024610735.1. NCBI lineage: Eukaryota > Metazoa > Chordata > Mammalia > Carnivora > Ursidae > Ursus > Ursus americanus. Next base: position 87,063,434 of record NC_142130.1, read on the forward strand.
TCCCTGTGAGTTAAGCCATGCTTTCTCCCTCCTTCTCCTCTGATAGAAATCTGACATCCAAGACAGCATTTGCTACAAGACCCAGCTCTACCAGATAGAAAAGTGCAGGCCCACCAAGGAACCGTACGAGGTGAGTGACCCCCAAAACAAAACCCAGGATCACTTAGGAAGAGTGGATTTCCATTTTGAGAGCAGAGAGGAAAGGAAACCAGTGACGGTGGGACATAGAAGCAGCAAAAGACAAAAATACTGGCTTAACTGAGCCCCCAAAATGGTTTCCAGTCAAGCCACGATCTCTCAGTCGTCAGACTGTGGTTCACAGCTGTGGCCACACATTAGAATCACCCGGGAGCATTTAAACATCTGGGTGAGCAGACTGTCCTCAGACCATCTCCACTGAATCTCACGGGGCGGGAATTGGGGGGCGGGAGGGATCAGTATTTTTTAAAGCTCCCTGGCTGTTTCCATTGAGTGGCCAAGGTTGGAAACCATTGTCAGGTCTTCAAAGGGTAAGAAGGAGATGCTGAAAAATATGCATGAGTGTAATGCTTGGCATCAGGAGGAGACAGTAAAGTGAGGGACAGGAGAAAGTGTTGGATGACAGCAAGCTGTTCCTGGCAACTTGATGCTACCTAGTACGTACCTAAGCGAAAATACCAAGATTCTTTGATTTCAGAGTAAAAACTAGACTCATATGGCAAGTCGTACCAATTTTGGACCCCAAATACATGCTTGTGAAGAGACTAGGGCCCGGGTCACAGGGTGAGGGTGCCCCCACCCACCCATCCCGGACCCCGCCTTCGGCACTTTGTCAAATATGGCGTCTCTGCCTTCTCACCGATTTTCCTGGGAATCTGCTTGATTTCCCCTCCGGAGCCTCTGCCATGTGCCCCTGGAATGTTTTCATTTGAAGAGACATCCAAAGGGGAGCCTTCCTCCTGCCCTGCTTGAAGCCGACGGGCCTGCCTGCTTCCCTCTTCCTTTACGGACTCGATTTTCATCCTGGTTATTGCATGAGCCGGGCCTGTCACTGGGGAGGGCAGTTCTCCCGGGTTTTTCTTGAGCGAAGGCTGCAGTGAAGGGGGGCGGTGACTGAACATCATGCCAGGCACCACGTGTAAATGTGACAAGCCCCGGGAAGGCCACCCCTGAGCGTCAGGGCAGGACAGAATGGCACAGCTGTCCCATCTAGGCACTGCCTAGGGGACGGCGAGATTGAAGGAGGCGGGGATGAGGAGGCGCCCGTGGCAGAGAAGCCAGCAAGGACGACAGGGGTGGCCAGGGAGCCATGGGAGGTGCGGGAGACGCTGCAGGGGATGGGCCAGGAAGACCATGGGAGAGGCCAAGTGTGACATGGTCAGTGGTGTTGGCTGAACAGTTAGTTAGGCCCTGGAGAGTCTTCCAGAGCCCAGCTTGTGGAAGTGGCAAGGGCAGAAAGAGATTGCATGGGTTTCAGAAGAGGAAGAAGGGAAGTGAAGACAGTGACCATGACCTCTCCGTCTGTGGCAGTGAGGAGGAGAGGCTGTGCCCTCCCCACCCACCCCCACTGCTTGAGGCTTACCTGGCTTGGGAGGAGTGAGGGTGGGGGAGGTTGGGAGGAGCTCCAGGGATGGCTGGGGGTGGGCAGGCTTAGCAGGCTGGAGGCCTCCTTCCTCGGAGACAGGCTGCAGCACCGGCAAGATGAGGGTGCAGGTCAGCTTTTGAGGGGCGGGGGGCGCGCCAGGGCTGAGCCACAAGCCCCTGCATGGCTTTCAGGCTGAGGGCAGGAGGGGGGAGGTGGTGTAGGGGCCAGCCTCCCCTGAGCGCCAGACCCCCCCGAGCCGATGGCTTACTAAACCTTCTCCTGAGCAAAGGTGTCCCCAACCCAGCGCCCTGGAACCGCCCCACCCCCAGTGTCTGTCTGCAAATGGCAGCCCCAACGTCAGCACAGGGCAGAAACGCAGGAGTTCCTTTTCCTCACCCCCAGAGTCAGTCTGTCACCAGGCTCTGCCCGCTTGACTCCTAAACCTCTCAGCCCCGTCCGCGCCCTGCGTCTCTACCCTCGCACCCCAGGCCAGACACCACCGCCTCTGGCCTGGCTGTTGGCCGTGGCCCTGACTGGTCGCCCCCCTTCCCCGTGAACGCCTGGCTCTCGCTTCTCTGCCCGCCAGCCAGAGCCAAGCCATCCACACTCGGATGGGATCACGTCACTTCCCTGCTCCAAGCCTTCGAAAGCTTCCTTAACTTGGAAGGCAGGGTCGGTGACAAGCCCACGCGTCACGGATTAGACTGGCGTCTGCTCGCCTCTCCAGCCTTGTCCCCCAGACCCACACACGCAGCCCTGCTTCTTGCTGTGGGCTCAGACCCACGGGGCCTTCAGACTTCTGTGCTCTCTTGGCTCCCAGCGCTGTGCACACCCTGTTCCTTCTTCCAGAATGTTCCCCTCACCTCTCTTTGCTGATTGGGATCTTCTGTCTTCAGATTCCAAGGCAGCCTCAGTTCCTCCTGGACCCCTGCCATTCTCTGACCTCTGCCATGGCATCCCATCTCTCCACAGGCTGTCACACCCCATTCTGTGTCCTGGAGCTTGTCCCATTTGCACGTTCTGTTTGCCCAGGGAGTGTGTGACTCACGTCTCTCACCCACTCTGGACTGTGAGTTCTGTAAGAGCAGGGAGTGTGCCCCTTTTGCTCCTCACCATATCCCTAGAGTCTACACAATGCGTGGCATGCAGTAGGCGCTCAGCAAATATTTGCTAAATGAAAAAATGGAAGAATCAAGTGGACCTTGACCAGGGTAGAATTGGGACCACAGGGGAGAAGGTAGAATGATCCAGGTGGACACCCAGCTTGACTGAAGTGGGGGACACACCTGCAGCCTAGCACTCAAGTCCCATGGTCGTTACCAGGTACCCATGGCCTAGGGCAGGGAGGAACATGTCCTGGTCACTTGCTCTGAGGATTGTCACCTCCGCTGGGGTGCAGAAGATGCAGAATTCACCATGAGGCTCCCTTGCCTCTTGGTCTGCATTTGACTCTCGAGGGACTCAAGTAACAATGCACCCCGTGCCCAACGTGTGTGCCCTAAGTGTCCTCGGAGCCACCTTGCTGACGCCCATGTCCTTGGTTGCCCTCGAACCTGACCCCTGCGATTGTTTGTTTGAAAGCGGCCTTTTTTTCCCACCCAGATTATTTTTCTCGGATGATTATCTCATTTGGCCTGAAAACACATGGCGAGTGTTTTAAACATTTGTTGAAATATTTAACGGTTAGGGTTTAAATAGGAACGCTAATGGGAAAAGAGCATTTCAATTTTCTATGATCCATTTGTTTTCTCCAAACGGCAGCGATACTTGTACTAATTAAATTACAGGCCGTTGCTAGATTATCCAACCCGCCTCTGTTGGAGCCCGGAGAGTGGAATGGGGCCAGTTAGAAAACGTGTTTAGAGGAGCTGAAAGGGCCCAGGGTTTCTAGGTAAAGCCCCCTCGGAGCCTCCGTGCACCTCCTTCCAGTCACCATCGGCTGGTCCAGGAGAAGCCGTGGGGAGGGGGATGGGTTTCAGGTCGCCCACAAGCTGGCTGGGGGCGGGGGGGGGGGGCTCAGGGCCGTGTCCCTGCCCCCCCACAGACCGTGGCCTCTTTGTTCTTCTCAGTCCCAGTTCTTTTTCTCCTAGAAGACAAAGGAGCTGAATTCAGTTGACAAAATATCCCCCTTGGGACTACAGGGCTGTTCTTGTACGACTTCACCTCTTTCTCCTCCTCCTCTTCCTTTAAAAGGTGGCAAATATGTCTATAAAAGTGGGACACATGTCTCATCTACGAACGCTCGAGCACGTGCCGCAGGGACTTTTCTTCCTAAAAAAAAAGAAAGAAAAAAAGAGGCGCTGGAGGACGGAGGAGGTCGAGGAGGGGCAGTCATCATTTTGAAACTGGCTTCTTACAGCCGCGCAGAGCCAGAGGCCGTGTATGTTAAAACGTGCTAACGTACAGAGCAGTGTAAACTTGAGCTCGGAGGGCTTCTCTGTAGTGCAGAGCCACCGGGCAGCCTGGGAAGGACGCTGTGCAGGGGGTGACAGAGGGCCTGGAGCGGCGTGCGGGGGCTGCCGTGACAAGGCGTCACAAAGCATCACACACGGGGTGTTATACAGCAGGGATTCACTGTACCCCGGTTCCCGAGGCCAGAAGTGCGAGCTCAAGGTTGGGGTCCCTTTGAGAGCTGTGAGGGGAGAACCTGTCCCGTGCCTCCTGACTACTGGGGGGTACTGGGATCTTTGGGTTCCTCGGCTTTGGGGTTCCTTGGGTTATAGCACCACTGATCTCTGCCAGCCTCTTCACCTGCTCTTCTCTGTGTGTGCGTCTCTGTGTCCAGTTTCCCCCCTTTTATGAGAATACCAGTCCTGTTGCATGGGGGCTGGATGACCTCTGTAAAAGTGACCTCCCCAGCAGGCCCCCTCCTCAAAGGCAAAGGAGAGTGTGCTTTCACACGCCCCTCTCCCCCAAGCATCAAATATGACACGATCGGCTGGTCCTGACCCTGTCTTCCAAGAAGGTCACATTCTGAGGTCCTGGGGGTTAGGACTCCAACATTTGAACTTGGGGAGAATGCAATTCATCCCATCACAGGGGCTGTAAGTTTAAAGGGAAAATACTAAAATGTTGCCTTGGCGTCTTGTTTCAAATCTATGCAACTTGTAAAAATAAAGTCTGGAATCAGATCAGACGATCTGTGCTGTTGGAAATCAGAATGGTGGTTACCTTTGGGGACTGGGAAAGGACACAGATGGGGGTGCCAGCTGGGTTCTGTATCTTGATCTGGGTGCTGTCTCTGTGTGTGTTTTTGCTCTTGGAGAAAACGCATTGGCGGCACCGCTTCCTCGCCGTTAGAGCACTCCTCCGTCATTTGTCTTAGACTTTAATAAAAACTCACCTAGAAAATCTCTCCAGTGCATGAATTAGAGCATCTGTGCCTACTTGCGTGATGGTTTACGAGGTTGGCTGCTTCTGTGTAAACATTGAAACGAATACTTCTCAGCCAGAGCTGCAAGTGGTAGGGGATAGACTTTAGGGAATAAACAGCAGGTACAACTTCTTAAATTGTTGAAAATATTGCTTTTCATAGGCCTCCCTGGACACCTGGACAAGAGACCTTGAATTCCATGCTGTGCAGGTAAGAACTTGGGGGTTATGATGGATTAGAGTAAGTTCTCTAGGGAAAACCAACAGAGAGTGTGTGTGTGTGTGTGTGTGTGTGTGTGTGTGTGTGTGTGTGTGATGCTTGGATACCCAGGGAAAAGTGCATGTTTCAGCTCAGTCCCAAGGCCTTCTGGAAGCAGAATTCCTTCTTCCTCAGGATACTTCAGCCTTTTTCCTCTTACTGCCTTCAACTGATTGCATGAGGCCCACCCACATTGTTTAGGGTCATCTGCTTTACTCAAAGCCTACTGATTTAATCACATTTAAAACATACCTTCACAACAACATCTAGACTGCTGTTTGACCAAACACTGGGTACCATGGCCTACCCAAGTCGACACTTGAAATTAACCATCACATGAGACCCTGAGGTTGGTGGGTCTTTGCTCAGGGCTCTCTGTATTCTACGTACCCCCATCCCGGTCCTGAATGAAAATGCAGAATCCGAGTGAGTGGGTTTATCAGTATCCCCTCAGATCAGACTGGTGCTTTCTATGTTAACCATTTTTTGTTGTCTTGTTGTAATTATGCACTTGGCTCTGTATTCCTGTTTCTACCTATATGAGAAGTGGGCTTTGCAACAGTCCAGAGCTTCCATGGCCTAATTTATGAACCAAGCCCCCTTTTTCTCAACTCTGTTGTGTTTTTCCTATGGCAAAATCAGATCTCTGTGGCTTTCCCAAAGCAACCAGCAAGCAACAGCTGGGCCCCTGGGCCATCCCAGAGGAAGGTCACCCTGTTACACCCACAGGAGCAAAGCTGGGGAGGAAAGGGGAGGGGGTCCTGCTCTTTGGAACACAGGAGGCTGGAGTCACAGGGACAAGTCTCAAGGGACCAGTCCTGGGGCTCAGATCTCAGAGGCCAAGGACTGCTCTTCCTCCTTCCACTGGCTGTCAGGCCTGCAGGCCGCTCCTTCCAGAAGCACAGGGCACCATCACTCACTAGCTACTCCCTCTCTTCTCTCAGTCACGACACTAGAAGAGTCTTGGGTAGGCAGTCCTTTATGAGGTCACATTTTCAAAGTGTCCAGTTTTGTAAATGTCCACGCACTTGTGCAGTGGGTAGAAAGTGGTTTAAAGAAAACCAGCAGCTGTTTTGTGGGGGGCTTGTTTCTGGGGCTTCATGGGGTCCCCTCTCTGATCTGCCTTGGGGAGTTCAGTTGGGGGGGGTGCGGGTGTGGGGAGCATGTGAGAATCAGAAGAAAGCCAATGAGGCCGCGCAGGCAGCAGCATCGCCGGGAGGGGAGCGCGGGAGTGGGTGTGGGCATGTCGAAGGGGGAACATAATGAGTCCTTCTGAAGATCTGTTTCTGTTACATAAGGCAGTTTCGCATCTTGTTCCCTAGATCTCTTGTGGAGAAAATAGGGCATGCAAATGAAAAGGTATAATTGGATGATCAGTTGCATTTGGTCACCTGTGCCTGGGGGGTGGGGGGGGGAGATTGGCTGGTGGTACACAAAGGCGGTTCTCGTGTGGGCTGTCCACCCCTCCACACGGACTGACCCAGCGGTTTATCCCCGGCAGGGGATGTTGGGTGGTGAAATCTTGGTATCCCCCTAAGAAACTGGTCACCGTGAAATCACCCATTCTTTTGGGCTGGAGTAGGGTGTCCTGGGGGCTTTGGGAGAAAACACCGGGGTGCAGGATCCTGGGGTTAAGTTCAACAGGGCGGCCCGAGCAGGTGTCCTCATTCCATCCTTCAGCACCCCAAAGCAGCTTTCTGTTTGGTGCCAAATATCCCTTTGTCAGGTACCAGAGAGATCCTAGAGCCAACGTTGGGCTCTTTCTGCAAAAAATTCATGCCTGGTACACCTCTCAGTGCTAATGGATTTAGTTAGGGGGTTTTGCTGGCCTCCAGAAACTCTGCATCTTGACCCTTTGGCTCTTGAGAAGCCAGAGAGTGTTGGGGAGGAGCCAAGATGAAGCCATGAAGCCCGGCAGCCCTCGAAAGAGTAGGGATCCCCGAGCAGCCCAAAGGAAGCTGTACGCATTATTCTAGAACAGTCCTGAACAGGAGGGGACTGCAATCTTGTCTTTCCTTCCAAATACTGTTTTACAGTGTTTCATCGAAGTGCATTTGATTGCCTTTTTGCTGTTTATCGTGTAAACAGTGAAACTGGTGACTTTTCTCGTGAAAACAGAGGTAGAAAGAAAGGCCCCCGAGGAGGAAATTTTGCCAGACTTTTCAGGACAAGCCTGTCATGGGCCCTTTGATGCTTGGGGCATGTAGGGCGTGTGAAAGCTCTCTCCCCTTTGCATTAGAGAAGGGGGCTGTTGGTGTTTCACAGAAACAGGGAGAGGGAAGTAGTGGAGGACCGTGGCCTTGACCGAGATGGGCTGGAGCAGGGCCCCCCCTTTTCCCCTCGGGAACATCCTGCATCATGACTTGGAGCTCAAGCCTTCCTCTGTAGCATCCCCGGTGCCCCCCTGGGGCCCGGGAACCACAGCCTGGTCCCCATCCCTCGCCAGCCCCTGTGTGCACCTTTCTCCCGCTTGGCCCTGCCCCCGGCTTCCCGAGGGCGTGCAGCAGCAAGAACACCGCTTTCCGGGCTTCACTTCTCCTTTCTTCCCGCCCCAACCCTCCCCCGGGGACAGCCAACGCCGCCCGGGCTTGCGTCCCTCAGGCACCGTGGCCCTCACGGTGACCCTCGGGCTCAGTGTGGCGCCCCCACTTCCAGTTCCTTCCCTCCCGTTTTCTCCCAGCCGCCAGTTGGCCGGCGTAAGGAACCCCACTCTGGAAAGGCTTTGAAAATCCTCATTGGAGAAGGGGCCCTATAAGCACAAGGAGAGAAGAGGCTTTTCAACAACAGCCATGAAAAATGGATGAGCTCTCTTGAATTGCAAATGCCCTTAACGTTCCAGGCAAAAATGTGAAAGTGTCTTTTTTTCCCCGTCACTGGTGGCGAGGTCAGGGACTCGGTTGCCTCTGTGAGACAGTAAACATCAAACACTCTTTAGGGCCAGAGAAGGAACTTCGGAGCGGTATCACCCTTCCCAGAAGCTTGCACTCGATTTTCATTCAGTTCGGTTTTCACTGGCTTTTTTTTTTTTAAACATTTCAATAACTATTTATTAAGCCTTCTCTGTGTGCCTGGCTTTATGCCAGAGGCTATGGGGTGGAGGATACATAAAATAGTAAAATTCACTCCTGTCAGAGGGATTATAAATAGAGTTCAGGAAGGGCAAGCCTTAGAGCAGAAATGGCTAAGTAGTGTAGGTGTTTAGCGCACACGCGAGGGCGTGCGGGCCCAAGGGTGCGCAAGGGTCAGGAAAGCCCAGGATGATGGCACAGGGCTTCCTCCTCCTTGGCTTGACTGAACACAGACAAGTAGACATGGAGATGGAAGGGGTGTGTTTCATCTGCCCGTGGGCAGAATCTGTGGACCCTGCTTTAGATAAGACTACAGATTTCCAGAAGTCCTCATATGCTTTGCCTTCATTCCTATGGTGTGTTCTGGAACAACTGACCTCCTTGGGGTGACCTTGCCCTTGCTGGAACACCTCGAAACAGTGCCGTGCAGGGAGCAGGGAGTGGTGGGAGCTGGCCTGTGGCCGCAGGAGGGGAAGGGGGGCCTCCCCGGAGCATCCGCGGGGGCCCCTGGCTCTTCCACTGTTCCACGTGCAGCGGAGAGCAGAGTTTTGAGGGGCTGGAGTTTCTCACATCTCCTTGGATAACTCTTCAAAACGCAGTCACATTGTGTATTTGTGTGTGTGTCTGAGAACATGTGTTTACTTCCAACTCGAAGGATGAAAAGCCCAAAGAACAAGAAAAAAGAGGAGATTTTCTCCATCGGCCGTTTTCCAAGAAGCTGGACAAGAACGTGCCTTCGCACAAACAGCCCTCCGCCTCCCTCATCACGCAGATTCAAAACACGAAAGCTCTGCTGAAGGACCGCAAGGCCCCCAAGTCGGGCTTCCCCGACAAAGGTGGGTCAGCTCGGGCTACCGGCTGCGCCCCTGGTTTAAGCTGCCAGGCCACCGCGTCCCCCTCATGGCTGGCTGTGTGGGCCCCTGGGACACACACGATTCTTGTGCCCGCGGGAGAGCTGTGAGCACACCCAAGGGAAACTGAGAACCGTCAAGGTCCAGCCCGTGTGGTATTGGCCCCCCGTGCAGGCAGGCTTCAAGACAGCCGGGGTGGGATGCAGGGTACTGTGGGAGCAGAGACGGGGTCCATGGTATTGTGGGAGGGAGCAGAGAGCAGGATACCAAATATTTCAGGAGTGGCAATCGGAATGCAGGAGTAGAGACAGGGTGCCCAGTGTTGTGGAACAGGGACAGGTGTTCAGTATTGGAGGAACAGAGATTGGGGTGCAGGGACCGGGATCGGGGGCGTGGTGTTGTGAGAGCCTGCCCAGAAGAGGGAGCCCCTAGAGGCACTGGAGCATCGTCCATAGAGTCTGGGCTGGGGGTGGGGGCTCAGACCCCGCTCTGTTGCTTGTTGTGAGCTAAGTTCCTGACCCTCAGAGGATCCAAATTCATTCCCTTCCTGGTGCAAGGAAACCCACCTGTCGGAGCCACTGTGTGGACTAAATGAGGTGCACACGTGGGCTCGTCCACCTCTTTCAGAGTCCGACGCATCGGGCAACTGATAAATACGAGGCTCCCTCCTCCAGGGCCGCACTGAGCGGTGTGGAAAGCAAGCAGGGAAGCAGGAAAGTGTTGGGGAGACCCGAACAGCACTGAGCAGAGCAGTGTGGGCCTGTTCCCCTAAGAGAGACCTGGTTCTCAGCCAGAGAGGAAAATTCCATTCGATTCACTTTCATTCTTGAGCTTCCCCAAAGGCAGGGGGTCTCACAGGAGGAGCTCTGCTTGTCCCCCCTTTGTGCTTCTGCATTCTGGCTTTGTCGCCAGCAGCGAATCCGGGCCCTTGACGGTACTGTCCCCTGGTTGTCCCCAACAAAGTCTAGGTCCGTGCTGATACTTTGGATAGCTTTGCTACCCTCGAGGGGCATTCCGTGCCTGGGCCGGTTCTCCTTTGTTTCTTTGCGTGGTTTCCTTACCCCTGGCGTCTGAGAGCATGTTAGGTGAGAACTTAGGCAGTTGCTAGCATGGAGCACTCCCTGTGTGGCAGACCCTGTTTTAAGCTCTTAGCTCAGCCCCATTTCTAGAGCAGAGGAACTAGGCACAGGGAACCGTGCAGAGTCAGGGAGCTGGTGAGTGGCAGAGTCCAGATTTCCAGTTGGGCCGCCTGGCTCTAGAGCGTTCTCTCCTGACCGGTGTAGCCTCCTGCCTCCTGAGAAGGATGCTCACGGGGTGGGGGGCTGGTGAGCAGGCCCTTTCTGCCGGGGGTGATGCGGTGTGACGGCAGAAAAGGGAAGCTGAGGCAGAACTTGTTCCGCAAGAACTTGGCTTTATTTCCCTCCGCTTCAGATTGGTGGGGCTTTTCCCTTTCTTTTCTGGCACCGGCTGCAAACCTGGATTCCAGGCTGAGCCAGCTTGAGGTGGAAACCACGGGGACTGGCTCATTGCCGTCAATAGATAGATGAGGAGTATGCCCCCCGCCCCCGTCAGAACCGGCTGAGGCTCCGGTACGATCAGGCGTCGTGAGGGAGCCTTAGAAAGGGAGGAATTCGGACACTTGCTACAACACGGATGCGCCTTGAGGACGTTCTGCTCAGTGAAACAAGCCGGTCACAGAAGGACAAATACCAGAGGTGCCACTCAGGAGGCACCTAGCGTAGTCAGCGTCACAGACCGCAAGTGGGATGGGGGCGCCAGGGGCTGGGAACGGGGGATGCTGTTGAGTGGGTAGAGTTTTAGACTTCCACCTGAAGAGTTCTGTTTCATAGTAACACGGATGTGCTTAACACTACTGAGCTGTACGCCGAAAACCGGTGAAGATGAGAAATTTATGGGGTTTTTTTTTTTTTTTGGCCACAATTTAAAAAAAAAAAGTCACGAGGGAAACACTCCTCCCGACGTCGGTTGTCTGAGGACCAATGTCACGGTCTGCGGCAAGCCGGGCCGGGTGTGTACGCTTCTGACCATTGGGTGGTGGTCCTGCTGGGCCACGTAGCTTTCTTCTTCGAAGACTCATTGGCAGGGTCCAGAATTTTAAGCAACCAGGAGAGCAGCTGTTGAGGTGGTGCCGTGGGCAAATCAGACCACGGGAGGCCTCCTGTCGCTGGCCTGCTGTCCCCTCCGTCCTGGGAAGAGCATCTGGTTCCCTGTGGGGAGCGCCGCACGCTGGGGCCCTTTGCTTCTTGGTTCCTTCTGGTCTCCCCGGGAAGGGTCTGTCCTGGTCGGGAGGCCGCAGCAGGCAGGGGAGGGCCGCTTGCCCTGATGGTGTGCCTGTCCTCATGATGTCCTTTGCTTTCTTGGGTGCAGACTCCTTCGGCTGCCGCAATATTTTCCGCAAAACGTCAGACTCCAATTGCGTGGCTTCTTCTTCCATGGAATTCATCCCCGTCCCACCCCCCAGGACCCCCAGGATTGTCAAGAGACCGGAGCCCCCTCAGCAGGGCCCCGGCGCCCCTGGCATCCCCCCCAAGGAAGACCCCCTGGTGCTGGATATGGTACGCTCCTTCGAGTCCGTGGATCGTGAGGACCACCCCGAACCGCTGTCCCCGTCTCATCACTATAGGATTCTAGGCTCGCCTGGGGGCTTGGCCCGCGGGAATCCCGGTGAGCGGACGCTCTCCCCGGCCCTGCTGCCCGGAAGCCTGTCCCCTCTGCAAACTCCTTTGCATCCCACTCTGGTCTCCTTTGCTCACGAAGAAAAGAACAGCCCCCCAAAGGAAGAGGGCATGTGTGCCCCATCTCCGGCTGCCGGGAACGGCACCACGCAGCCGCTGGGGAGCCCGAACTGCGTGAAGAGCCGCGGCAGGTTCCCCATGATGGGCATCGGACAGATGCTTCGGAAGCGCCAGCAGAGCCTGCAGCCCTCCACAGACAGGCCCCTGGAGGCCAGCATGCCCCCGCTGCAGCCCATGGCCCCCGTGAGCCTCTCCTTCGACGTGCCCGATGGGGTCAAAGGCCAGTGCTAACCTGGGCCAGGGGCAGGATGCTAGGTATTTCTGAGGAAAGTAGCAGAATAGAGCCCCCCACACGCATCAGGGTGTGAAGAATCGGCCTCGTGGGAGCCTCCTTCAGGGTCTCCTCTCCCCCTGCCGCGTCCCAGCTGTGAACCGCAGACACCCACAGACCCAACCCGGGCTTGCGGAGGGACCCCGAGGTGCTGGAATGGACTCGGAGGGGTGGCTAGAGGTGCAGTCCCCACCATTCGTGTCCTCCTTCCGCCCGCCCAGCCACCCACCCTCTCTGCCCGCCTCCCTCTGCTGGGCCGCTGAGGGCATCGGCCTCTGGGCCACTCACCTTGCAGCCTGTTACGGGATCTTTGCTCACTCGGTGTGCGCCTCTCACGACTGGGACTTCTCAGCAGGCGGCCAGTCACATGGGGACTGGTGGTGTCACAGGGCGGTTCCCCTTCCTCTCGTAGGCGTGAATCCCTGCAGCCTGGGGAGCCGCTGACTCAACTGCCAGGCCTCAGGGGCCTCTGAGGAAGACGGGCCACAGCCTCTGCCGACAGCAGCACCCCCTCCAGTGGGAAGGGGCAGCCAGGCAAAGACGGAGCCAAACAGCGGGCACCCCAGTGAAAGGAAAGGGCCAAAGGGGACACACATTTGCCATCTTCATTTTTGGTTGAAACTTGCTAAGCATCGGCTTCTCTTTTCCAAAGATGATTTTTCTTTCGGTGATGTCAAATTGCAGTAACATGATTTTAAAAACCTGGGTAGGGAGATGAGAAGCGATCCCACCAAACTCACGTTTTCACGAGAGGCTATGCGTGGAGGGCATCGGCGCTCTCCCACGTGATGTTTTCAGTGGCTGGTGGCCTCCCGTGGCCTGCAGGAGGGCATGATCGCGGTGGGCGCTGTGTTCTTCCCGCCGTACCAACACAACCTGATCCTTCTGGAAGGCATGGGACATAGTTACAGTTGGGTATTGAGAAAGAGAGAAGATGTTAAGGTTGAATGTGGATGCATTTGGAAGGCACCGTTCATTACCTCTGCTCAGTGCGGTTTTCGAGCTGCCAAGAAACCAAGTGTGGTTTCGGTGGGACGAGTTCGCTGTAAGCTGTGAGTAGCTTCACGTGGCGGGATCCTGTTCAGAACGCAGCACCACGTCTTCTCTGAGGACAGCAGCATTCCTCAGACATGCTTTGAGTCCACGTTCTGTGTTCACACCTTTTGCCAAGGCTTGAACCAAAGATGCGTCTCCGGTTTTGTGTCCGTGCCATCCCTGCGTGCGCGTTTTGTGGGTCTCCGTGTTGTCTGACCGTGTCCCGCAGGAGCCTGCTGGGGCCCATCTCCACATGGGGCCTGGGCCCTGGCGCTTGGCTGGGGCCGCGGTGTCATGAGCAAAAGTGGAATAGAAGAAGAATCCGCACGGGTCGGATAGCGGTTAGCTCAGGAGACAGGTCACACGGTGGCTTGGGGTCTTCAGCTCTTGGCTGGTCAGGCATGAGCAGAACCCACAGCTGTGGCCACCCCAGGGCTAGTCCGCTCAGCCCACGGAGTCGGAACCAGGCGACAGCCCTGGAGAAGTCCGAAGCCTGCCTTCCTTTCCACTGGCAGCTAGCCCGTGCCAGAGAGCCGTGTGGTGGTTCTTCATCTTTTCTCATTTAGCCGCCATGACCTCCTTCTGCTCGACACGTTTCCAGCTGAGCCAGGAAAGAGTGGGTATTTGGCTGACTCTGGAAGCCACTGAGATCTGCCCAGTCTCGGCTGACCTTGACAAGACCCTGGAGCCGCTGCCTCCCGCCTCGATGGGATCCTCCAGGCTCTAGGGCTTGTTAGGAAGGAGTCAGGCTCCTGGCTGTTGGTGTTATTCCTCTGTATGGCTCCAGACCGGGTTCCAGAACTTTCCATTGAAAATGGAGCTTTTTTAAGGAGAGAGAAGAAAAGCATCTGAAAAAGACCTCCCTCCATTTGACATGAAGTGTCTGACCAGCGAAGGAACCTTTTTTTGGACGTGATTGCTGGCTGCAAGTGTCCCGCTCTTACAGGTTTGCAGGCTCTGTCCCTGTGCCTTGTGAACTCCTCTCCCTTTATGTCTCGTTCTTGTATTGTACTTCCCTTGAGAACACGAGCGTTTCTCTATTGCTGTTAGCTCATTGGGACATGTGTTCTGTTCCTCCATCCAGGAGCAGCTGCAGACGTCATACAACTGACTGACCGTGTCACCATTGGTAACTTGAACTGTGAACTCAGGTTTATTCCAGACCCAGTGAGAGGTGAGGGGGGAGTGAAGAAAGGGGGGGCCAACTTAATTTTTTGTATGTGAGCACCTGACAAATCTATGAAACCGAGTGAAAGAAGAAATGTTAAATTCTTTATTATTTTATTATATTTATATGGGAAACTTGACTGTCCCTTTGGTAAGTACAAAGTATGTTGTCTGTGCGACCCATGACTGTCTCTCATTAGTCTGTGCCCATGACCTCGGTCAGCCTGTAGTGACGATGGAAATGACTGACCTATCGCCGTGTGAAGTCCAGGAGGAAGAGTCAACTGTAATTGTATGGTTTGGTCGTAAGTAAGGACTGTATTTATGTCACCATTATTAAATATATGTACTTTTATAATGACTGTGAAATACACTTTTCCCTCACTCTGACTGCTTCATTTATTTGCATTTGGTCAATCTTGACACACTGAGTACGTTGCAACAGGCGGGCTGTTTTCTACATGAAGTCTGTGGCCCCCCTCTGACCGGATACAGGTGGGCATCTTCTGGTCCCGTATCACTGCTTCAGTTTGCTCGTGGCAGGTGTGCGATCGACATAATTCTTATCTGACCGATGTACAGCAGTACGCGGTTCAAGACAAATCTTTTTTTTTTTTCTTTTTGAGCGGGTTCAGGATATCCCTTGGAGATTCTGCAAATGGCACATGAAGAATAACATCTGTGAACACTACCTCCATGACCCAGGGCTGGGGGACGAAGGCTGATGAGGTGGAATGGTGGGCTGGATTGTCCCAGTTCTGACTTCCCACATCACTGTTCGCAGAAAGCTTTTCATACATAGATAGATAGATAGATAGATACATAGATAGATAGATAGATAGATGATAGATAGATAGATGATAGATAGATAGATAGATGATAGATAGATAGATAGATAGATAGATAGATGATAGATAGATATGCCACCTTGCTTAGAGCCTCGTGTCCCCCTGGACGGTGTGGCTCCGAGGATGTGGTGGGAATAAGCTTCCACCATGCAAAGCTCCCTGAAGTTTGATGGGCTTGGGGGGCCACAAGGAGTATCTGGTTTTGGTGATGCTGTTTCCTTCTAGGAGGTCAGAACATTTCAGAACAGAAAGGGACCTGAGATGATGTGCTTCAACCCCAACCTTTTTGAAGAAGAGAAAACTGGGGCCTTGAATGGTTTAAGGATGCCCCAGAGTCCCTCAGTGAGCTGGTCCCAGAGCGGGTCTGGGAGGCAGGTCTCCTCCCTCCAAGAACACACAGAAATCACAGCGTGGCTGCCGTGGACAGAGTGGAAAGTCCACAGCAGATCAAGTCGTTACAATGGGTATCTCTGAGGTCCTTCCATAGCCTGGGTCTTTGCAGTTTCAGGTCATTGTCAAAATCATGCAGCTTCTTACGATTCTACACATCACGCTCTTTCCACCATCCAACCACCAGAGAAAGACTTTTTCTTTCTCGACAGATCTTCCAAGTGAGCTGAGCAACCCCTGGAACTCTTGGTTATCTGCCGAAGCTCTTAGAAGGCTGTTGGGTTTTACTAGATTAAATCGATAAAACATTTTCTAAACAGCCATGTCACAAAACGAAACGAATTCAGAAAGAGTGCAAGACTGGTATTTTTAGGGGGGCCTGGAAGCCTCTCGGTTATTATACTTGTTTTCTTTGTGGGACCCTCCGCGAACTCCAGGCACGGAATAATTCAGAGCAGTACTGGGAGCTGGTTCAATTTAATGTCATCACTTCTCAATGAAAGGAGCGTATTTCCTGAGTAGTAAATGACTGTATTATTTGTGGCGGCTTTTTCGTCAGGGGAGCTTTTCAGACATCTGGTTCCAAAGACGAATGGGGTATATATTTGAACTTCTTTTCTGCAGACCTGTTTTCGCGACGCACAGTTCTCTCTGAGGTCTGATGACTGTGGCACCAACAGACTGGGGTGGGGGAAGGGTGGGGAGTATTTCAACCTTTGCAATCCCCTTCCATGGGTGTGTGTACGTCTGAGCGGGTGTGTGGATAAGGAGGCATTTGGGGCAACCAGCTCTGGCAGTAGCTCGGCGTGGAGCAAACCCAGGGGTCAGCTGGAGCTTAGCGGTATAAAACCAAAAATGGCGCATTGCAGAGAAGACAATGCCAGGAAACGGCATTATTCTCAGGTGGAAGAAAGAAATGGGTCCTACTTCAGGGCCTGAGCTAGTTACACATGTTCGTGGCTCAGAAGATGACCCATTACCTATTTTGAAAGGAAAGTCTTTAGCTGGTATAATACACCCTCAGGAATAACAAAAATGTATTCTTCACAGGCCTCGTTACCGGAACCAGCTAGAAAGGGCAAGCTGCGAGACTTTGTCATGAGCAAGGCTTCTCGCCCAAAGTTGGGCCGTGAATTCGTGGCAGGTGTGAGAGGAGAGTGCCTTCCATGACCCCTTTGTCAGTGTTCACTTCCTCTCTGGCACCCCAGTGTGTTAGATAGATGAGGCTTTGCTCTGGTAACAAACCCCAAATCTCTGTGGCTTGCCCAATAAAGGTTTATTTCTCACACAATTTTTTATGCAGTTTGGTGGACTCCAGAGCAGCCATCTTTTTTTTTTTTTTTTTTGCATTAGATTGGTTGATCTTCACTGTTTTTTTTTCTTAATAATTTTTATTTTGTTTTATTAGTCACCATACAGTACATCCCCAGTTTTTGATGTAGTGTTCCATGATTCATTATTTGCATATAACACCCAGTGCACCATGCAATATGTGCCCTCCTTAATACCCATCACCGGCCTATCCCAGTCCCCCACCCCCCTCCCCTAGAGCAGCCATCTTCCATGCGGTGACTCAGGGGTCCAGGCTGCTTCCCGCCCGGAGCTCCAGTCTCTCAACATGGTTCTGTGGCTGCTGCAGCTGAGGAAGTGTGAGCTGGAGGTCCTTGAACACTCTGCCCTTGAGGGCTGAAACTCATGCCACGGCCGTCCCGTGAGGGAGAGGCTGAGAAATGTGGGGGCACATGTAGATATGTGGGGTACTGTTACTGTTTCTGCCACAGGGAAGGTGAAGATGCCTGCCACGTAAAGGGCCCCTAAAATCAGACTGGCCTTTCCCATAGTTCCCAGCATCTCTTAGTATGTACGGATTATTTGTTTTAAATAAAGGGATAAGCATTATTAATTATTAATGTTTCATTTAATTTAAGGGGGGGTGTTATGGGCTGAACTGTACCCACTCCCCCAAATCCATATATTAGAGCCTTAACTCCCAGGACTTCAGTCTGTGGTTGCCTTTGGAGATAAGCCTTTAAAGAGGTGAGTTAAAATAAGGCCACCGTGAGGGTGAGACCTAGCCCAGTCCGACTGGTGTCCTTACAAGAAGAAGAAATCTGGACCCGTACAGGGACACCAGACAGAGGAAAGACCATGAGAGACGCAGGGAGAAGGCAACCATCCACAAGCCAAGGAGAGAGTCCTCAGGAGACACCAAACCCTCCGACACCTTGATCCTGGACTTCCAGCTTCTAGAACTAAAGAGAAATAAGGTTCAGTTAAGCTGCTCAGTCTGTGGCCCTTTGTTACGGCAGCCCTAGAGGACCAACATAGCGGGCAGGCCAGATAGGAATAGATACATGCCCCACAATTGGACACATTTTCTCTCATATGCTGCATCCCAGTTACATTTTCTTACAACTAAATCGTTCCCAGAATGTCCTTTTTTTTTTTCAATATTTTATTTATTTATTTGACAGAGATAGAGACCGCCAGCGAGAAAGGGAACACAAGCAGGGGGAGTGGGAGAGGAAGAAGCAGGCTCCCAGCGGAGGAGCCTGACGTGGGGCTCGATCCCACAATGCTGGGATCACGCCCTGAGCCGAAGGCAGACGCTTAACCGCTGTGCCACCCAGGCGCCCCCCCCTTTTTTTTGCAGTGAAATCCCACCTTTCCAAGTGTCCCCGTGTGCCAGGCCCTGTGCTAGTTAGTTCAAGTACATTTCTTCCTTTAGTCCAGAGATGCACAAACCTTTTCTGTAAAGGGCCAGGGAGTCAAGATCTTACACTTAGCAGCCGACCGTGCAGTCTGTTGTATACTCTTCCTTGTGTTTGCAGTTTTGTGTTTGTATTTTTACGACCCTTGAAACATGTGAAAACAACTCTTACCTGGTGGGCACATAAGAACAGGCCACCGCAGACTTGGGCCCTTAGGCCTCCTGCCGTTCCCTTCCCGAGAGCCCTGTAAATGGTCGTGTTCTCTCTGATGCGGAAATTCAGTAGTTTGCCCAGTTCCCACGATCAGGATTTCAGTCGCACACTGCACGCGTTCATTTTAGGAACGAGCCACCAGTAAAAAAGGAAAGAGCTCCTTTTGTGCTGTCTGGGCTCGTAGGTGCTCAGAAGGAGTCCTCATTCGTGGTCACAAACCGGCGGAGGGTCAGGGCCAAGGATTCAACCTCAGGGAATTTGGACCTGGGGAGAGACTCTGGCCTTGCTCTTTGCTGTCCCTCCCTGAATGGCTTTTAGTGGATTTCCAGGGTTGGCGGTTACATCCGCAGGCCTGGCGGTGCTTCGGGAGAGCTGTCCCTGTCACGAGTGTGCCCTGCCATGGAGCCCCCCGCTCAGATTCATCCCCTGCCATGGAGCCCCCCCCTCAGATTCATCCCCTGCCATGGAGCCCCCCCCCCTCAGATTCATCCCCTGCCATGGAGCCCCCCCCCCCAGATTGATCCCTGACTTCATCTGCACAGAAGGGAGCATAGCTCCCGTATGCAAATCGCTTTCCATTCAAGCCATGTCCTCTTTCTCTCTGTGAATGGCCTCTCAAAGATGGGTTCTTACGGCTTATAAAGAAAGAGCTTGCTGAAAGTCTTAGGGAGCAAGTCTAAATCTGGAGCAGACGTGAAGCTGGGTGATGCCTCAGAGACGAATCATCGCCATTACTCACGCCTGAATGATGCCGTGTCACCGCAGGTTGGATAAGTGTCCCCTTTCCTGAAAGATGAACCGTGTCATCTGAATCAGCTCCAAAGAGCCCATTCAGAGTCCTTCCCACCATGACCACTTCAATTACATGAACCAGTCTCACTTTCAGAACGTTCGGGCCCAAGCCACAGAATCACGGGGACCTGGGGGGGGGGGTCACCCAGCCCTAGGCTCAGTCCCCTGGAATTTGACGCAAGAACGCAAAGAGCACCAAGAAATGTGGGTTCTTAGAATAAGCACAAAGCAACTTCGTGGAGCAGAGTTTTTATAACTCATTGCTAGTTCAAATCTTTTTATTATTATTATTTTTTACTCACAACTAACGTCATGTATTCAGACGCAAAATCAGTGTGAGCCTTGTGAGTCCAACTCTCCTTGTCCTCTCTGCTGTGGATACCTGGGAATAATTTTGAAAGGTAGAAGTCAGAGCCCACCTCCCTCATTTACATTGATTTACATGATGTATTTGACACCAAAATGGAGAAGTGATGCATTGAAGAACTCCTGATTTGTCAGTGGCAAAGTCTGCCTCCATGGTCAGTTTTCTCCCCACTATTCCTGGCAAAGAGCCCAGAGTTAAAAGGATGGCTGGGGATGCTTAGGGATGTCATGTTGTTGGGTCTACTTGCTCCCCTTTCAGATTTTTTGTCCACAGAGTGGATATGCTGATGATCATAATAGAAAGAAGGAAATTGATTTGTGAAGTGTTTGAAGGGAGAGGCTACATACAAGTGCTCTGTCCACCTTCCCAAGCTTAATTTGTCTTGCCTTCCTTTGAGTACTCCTAGGTATACATGTTGTAGCACTGACTGTAATAATTGTTAACACATTGCTCTGTCCTCCAGGGCTCTAGGACACTGTCTCACTCATCTTTGTATGTATACCCAGTGCCCTAAACACATAGATGAATGGATTAATGGATGAATAGGTGGGTGGATGGGTGGGTAGATGATGGATGGATGGATGATAGATGGATAGTGGTGGATGGGTGGGTGGGTGGGTGGGTGGATGGGGAGATGAATGGATGAGTGGGTGGATGACATATGGATACTGGTAGATGGATGGTGGTTGGATGGATAGTAAATAGATGGGTGTGTGGATGGTAGATAGTAGATGGATGGATGGGTGGGTGGTAGGCAGTGGATGGATAGGTGGGTGGATGGGGAGACGAATGGATGAATGGATGGATGACGGATGGTGGTAGATGGATGGGTGGTTGGAAGGATAGTAAATAGATGGGTGTGTGGATGGTAGATAGTAGATGGATGGATAGGTGGGTGGATGGGGAGACGAATGGATGAATGGATGGATGACGGATGGTGGTAGATGGATGGGTGGTTGGAAGGATAGTAAATAGATGGGTGGGTGAATGTTAGATAGTGGATGGATGGGTGGTGGGTGGTGGATGGTAGGTGGATAGTGGTGAATGGGTGGATGGAATGATGAATGAATAGGATTGAAAATAATGCCAAGAGGAGTCACATGACTTAGATGAGTGGGTGGCTGAAAGGCACTTACGGAAAAGGGAGATACTCTTCTAACTCAGGGTATAAGCCCTCAAATACTTTCTAAACATAAAAATGAAGGACAGGGAAAATAAATCAGGCACGCACTTTGGGTACCAACATCCTTCACACATGGCGGCCAGTGAACCGCCTCCTCCTTCTCTGAGTCCATTCACCACCCTGGAAACGAGTAATCATGGACCTTGGTTGTGTGGCAAAGCCATGTCCTCATCTGTCAAATGCACGTACATCCACTGGATTGCTTCCCTTTGGTGACCTTAGAGAGAGATGGCAAGAATGTGAGGCAACTATGTGAGAAGTGGGACCAGTTCTGTGGCCCAGCTCTTCGGCTCACACAGTTATTTACTGGGCCAGTACACAGAGGCCCAGACTCCTTTCTGTATCCTAATGCCAACTCTGAACTCCTGGTATCCTCACTCGTGTCTTGTCGCCCAAGCTTCCAGCCTCATGGTGCACAGGCCACCTAAAATCTACACACAGACGATGCATTCTTACAAAGCAGGCATCCTGCTGATGGGATGGCATTCGCACACCTCTGTCACACTCCAGCTGACCTTCTCCACTCTTGTGGGCTCAACTGTGTTCTCCCGAAGTCCATATATTGAGGCCCAAACCTCCAGTACTGCAGGATATGAATGTATTCGGAGATAGGGCCTTTGAAAATGTGATTAAGTTAAAAACGAGGTGCCTGGGAGGGTGGACCCCAACTCAATGTGATGGTATCCTTGTAAAAAGGGGAGATTTGATGACACAGAGAGATCCCAGGGACGCAAGAACACGGAGGAAAGACCAGGTGAGGACAGCAAGAAGGCTGCCATCTGCCAGCCCATGAGTGAGCCCCACATCTGCCAGCACTTTGATCCTCAGCCTCCAGAACAGGGAGAAAATAAATTTCTGTGGTCTAAACCACCAAGGCTGTGATATTTTGTTATGGCCTGACACAGCAAACGAGCACACCCACAAATGGCAGGTGTGGCAATAACAAAGACCGTCCGAGGAGAACAAACAGAGGCAGTTTATCAGAGCCTGCTGGAGTGAACGGGTTAGAACCATCACTCGTGTTCCACGGAGACTCAGCGGTGGGCCGAGGAGTGGGAGAGCTTTAGAGTGGCAGAAAAGGACGGTTTCAGGTGGGCCCTGCTGCGTGGCTGTTGTCATGGGGAAGCCCGAAGCAGGCTAACTAGAAGGGGGGGGGCATCCTGCGGGATTGGTTCAGGGAGCATATTTGGCTTTTTCTGATTGGTCCTGAGTTGGAAGGAGGGGCAAACCTGGGGAAGTCCAGAGTCACTGAGAAGCCCTAACCATTTGGGCTGATTGTGGCTGAGGCTGCGGTTTGGCTCCAGGTGCTGGTGACTGCGGAGGTGGTGGGTCAGAGTTCCGCTGTCCTATACATTCCAGCCACCGTCCATTTGTACGCTCTGTATCGCACAGGGTGGTAGGATGTCTTCTCACCCCATTTTTAAAAATTTTTTTATGATATGTTAGCCACCCTATCCTTAGTTTTTGCTGTAGTGTTCCATGATTCATTAGTTGCGTATAACACCCAGTGCACCATGCAATACGTGCCCTCCTTAATACCCATCACCGGCCTATCCCAGTCCCCCACGCCCCTCCCCTCTGAAGCCCTCAGTTTGTTTCCCAGAGTCCACAGTCTCTCATGGTTCATTCCCCCTTCTGTTTACCCCCCTTCATTCTTCCCTTCCTTCTCCTACCGATTTTCCTGCTATTTCTTATGTTCCATAAATGAGTGAAACTATATGATTATTGTCTTTCTCTGCTTGACTTATTTCACTTAGCATAATCTCCTCCAGTCCCGTCCATGTTGCTGCAAATGGTGGGTAATTGTTCTTTCTGATGGCTGAGTAATATTCCATTGTATATATGGACCACATCTTCTTAATCCAGTCATCTGTTGAAGGGCATCTCGGCTCCTTCCACAATTTAGCTATTGTGGACAATGCTGCTATGAACATTGGGGTGCATATGGCCCTTCTCTTCACTACGTCTGTATCTTTGGGGTAAATACCCAGTAGTACAATGGCTGGATCATAGGGTAGCTCAATTTTTAACTTTTTAAGGGACCTCCACACTGTTTTCCAGAGTGGCTGTACCAACTTGCATTCCCACCAACAATGTAGGAGGGATCCCCTTTCTCCACATCCTCTCCAACATTTGTTGTTTCCTGTCTTGTCAATTTTTGCCATTCTAACTGGTGTAAGGTGGTATCTCAATGTGGTTTTGATTTGAATTTCCCTGATGGCTAATGATTTTGAACATTTTTTCATGTGTCTGTTAGCCTTTTGTATGTCTTCATTGAAAAAGTGTCTGTTCATATCTTCTGCCCATTTTTTTATTTGATTATTTGTTTCCCGTGTATTGTCCTCTCACCCCTTTGATCTGGTTGCACTTGTTTCTCAGGACTGCTGTAAAAAGTCACCGCAGACTTGGTGCCTGCAAACAGAAGTTAATTCCCTCACGGTTCTGGAGAAGGGAAGTTTGAAATCAAGGTGTACCAGGGCCACACTCTCCCTGAAGGTTCTAGGGGGAGGATCTTTCCTTACCTCTTCCAGCTTGCTGGTTCCAGGCAGGGCTCGGCATTCTTCGGCTCCAGTGTCCAATTCTCATTTGAGGTCTGCTCCAGCTTTGCGTGGCCTTCTTCCCTGTGTGTCTTCACGTGGCCTGCCAATATTAAGATACCAGTCATTGAATTTAGAGCCATCTTAAATTAATTATATCTACAAAACTCCTATTTCCACATCAGGTCACATTCTGAGGTTCCAGGGGGATGTGAATTTTGGAGGAGATACTATTCAACACCCGACTGGTGAAGGGCCCTACTCTGTGGGCAAATCTGGTCTTGACATGAGGCCTTGGGCACAACAGGGGAGTCAACTCTGTGAAGTCTTACGATGTCCAGAATAGAGCATGTTAGGAAGTGACATCTTAGAGTCAGAGAGGAGAGGAATCCACTTCTGACCACATGAAGTCACTGGCATGCCCACCCCAAGGAAGGCAGACACAGAAGCAGGTAGAAGTTCTGGTCTCCTCCTGACGTAGATTTTCACAGAGGGACAGCTGAGGGTGGGGTGCTCAATTTGGGAACGCTGTGCTCAGGAGTTGATAGAATCTTGACGTGACCGGTGATTCCCCACAAAATCCAGATCAACTCTGTCTTTGGAACAGAATATTCTCTGGAGTTTTGGGTATGTTTATCAAGCTCCATGGAAGGCCCACATTAACCCAGTGTATTCAAAACCAAAAATCTCACGCCCCAGACCAGTTTCTCCTATGCTCCCTCTCCTAGTAAGGGGCATCTCAGACTCTACCCTGATGCCCCAACCTGAACATCATCCTGGACCACACTCTCTCCTCACCTCCCACATCTGGGCCATTCACAAGGTACCTGTGAGTTCCATCCTCCAAAGATGAAGGGCTAGCCAGGGCCATCGGTACAAGCCCCACATGGGCGGCATGAACGCCGCTCTTTTCCCACTCCTGCCATTTAGCACGGTGCAACGGAAGATGCATCAAATCCAGAACCATCGGCAAAATTGGAATTTGGGGGTAATAGGGTAAATGAGGTTACTTAGTTAACATATACAATATAAGACACCGCGTACACCCTGGTACAAAGTACGTGCCTGGAAAAGCATTAACTATCGCGGGTGGCTTTTGCATACAAAAAATCTGGTCAAGTCTCTTACGAGCATGAGCAATGTCACTGATGTTAAAGAAACAAATGAGTACTTTCTTCACTTTTGCTTTTGAAATGGGTGTTTCTTCTAAGTCTTAGGGATGTCGAAGTTTTCGACCACAAACATTGAGGCTTTGCTTCTGAATCATAATAGAAACACCATGTTCAGTGATAAGTTACTAGTTTTCTCAACAACGTGTGCTTTTTTTATTTTTTCAAGCTCCCCCACCCCCGCCTTGAACAATCAGAGCAAACGCCAAGGCTTTTTAGTTTTAAGTTCATCATTCAGAATCCTTGGCAAGTTTTCACAGAAATTCCTCTGGTGGTCAAGTTCTCTTCCAAGTGAATGTAACACGTCAGCCAGCACTGCTCACGATTAATTGTCCCACATGCTGACCTTTCAGCGTTTCCACTGCTCTTGTGAGTGACAAGGCCACTCCTTTGTGCTCCATCGCTGAACCGGCCCTTGCCTTCCTTAAACCTCCCATGACAACCACAAACCTCTCTTCTTCGTCATCTGTTCTTGGCTGCTTCCCCGAATGCTTCTTTTTAATATGTCAAATGTCTAGCTTGCCCATTGTTTTACTTTATACAAACTTTGAGATCCTTTGCTCTTAAAACTGCAACCATTTTCACCCAAGCATGAAGCAACACGCACATCTTCTTCAACCTTCTGGCCCAGACCTGTCTGCCAGGTGTGGGGGGTCCTGCCGCCGCCAGGCACAGACAGGTTGGAGCAAATTCCTTTTAAGATTAGTCATTGACTTCTATCGGCCTCCAGGCCACCTCTTTAGGCACACAGAAATCCACTTCAGTGGACAGATATTCACGGTGCAGAGTTAAAGTGTTAAAATGTTTATTCTGTCCGTCATGATGAGTTTCACCCATCACCTTGACTGGCCATGGAGTGCTAGTCAATTACACGTTATATCCGCCTGTGTCTGAGCACCTTCTCAGATGAGATTAGCGTTTCCGTATTGGAGGACACAGTACGTAGATTGCCCTCCCCAGGGTAGAGGGCATCACCCAATTCCTTGAGGGCCTGAATAGAACAAAATGCAGAGAAAGGAGAGATGCTCCCCTTTTTTCCTGCCTCCCTGATTGAGCTGAGACATCTTATCTCATGCTCTGTGGCCTTTGAACTGGGATTTACGCCAGATGCTCCCCTGGTTCTCGTGTCTTTGAACTTGGACGAAACTATAACCCCAGCTTTCCCGAGCCTCCAGCTTGCAAAGGGCAGATTGTGGGGCCTTTCAGCCCGCTTCATCCCATGAGCCAATTCCTCATAATAAATCTGTCTCCCATAGACATACATATTGCATACATACACACATATAGGTGTGATGTGTACAGATATTCTATGGGCTCTGTTTCTCTAGAGAACCCCAACTAACATCTTGACCTTAGAAGAGCCACGTGCCATTTGGCTAGGAGGCACCCCTCCAAATTCCCCACAAAGCTTTATTCTGTAGAGCCCCATAAACGACAATAAGCCACCAGTAATACCCTGTCTTGGCCCAACACAATTCCAACTTAAATCTGTTCTCCCTTCTCCCCTTCTCATCCCAACATATCCACGCTCATTAAAGAAGTCCTCATGGGGCACCTGGGTAGCTTAGTCCGTTAAGTGTCTACTCTTGATTTTGGCTCAGGTTATGAGCTCAGGGTCGTGAGACTGAGCCCCATGGAGGAGCCCACTTAAGAGTCTCTCTTTCCTGCCCCCTCTGCCCCTCTCCCCTTCCCTCTCTCTCTAAAAAAATAAATTAAAGATGTCCTCACATTTGCTGCCTCTGTCTCTTCCTGTTGTTCCATTCATCTTGCTGGACCCCTGCATTCTGGCATTTTCTCCCACTGCCTCGCTGAAATTGTTCTCCATTATCATTAGGACTTTTCCCGTTGTCAAATATATTAGACATTTTTGGGTTTTTTTTTTGGTCCCCTGCGTCCCCAGGACCTGACACTGAGAGCCACAAGTCAGTCATGTTAAAACCCTAACCCCCAGTGTGACTATATTTGGAAAGAGGGCCTTGGACGAGGTAATTAAGGCTAAATAAGGTCATAAAGGTGTTCCCCAATGAGAAAGAACTCGTGGCCCTCTAAGAAGAAGGGGACACATGAGGAATGCTCACACACAGAGAAAAGGCCATGTGAACATACAGCGAGACGACAGCCACCTGCCAGGAGACACCGACGCCTTGATCTGGAACTTCCAGCCTCTGGAACTGGGAGAAAAGAAACGTTTGTTGTTTAAACCCATCCGTGGTGTTTTGTTACGGCAGCCCAGGCGAAGACCCTTTCCTTCCAGAAACTCTGTCTTGCCTCAGTTCCATGACTCTCCTCTTCTCTGACTCTTCCTTCTTGGTCTCCCTCTGGATTTCTTCTCTCCTCACCTGCTTTCTAAACGATGGTGTCCCCCTCTCCCGTCCCCAGCTTCCCGCTCCCCCTCATTGTCTCAGCTTCTACCTGCCAGCCAGAGTTGTCACATCTGTGTCTCCCTGAACTTCAAATGTGAGTGTCCATGTCTGGTGGGACGTCTGTCAGATACTCCACGGGCACCTCAACGTCAACACGTGCAAAGCCAGACTTACCAGTTTCCCCCTCTCAATCTGCTCTCATTCCTCTGCTCTGTTGTCTTTGGCCCCCAGGCCAGAATCCTGGCCATCAGGCCTGATCCCCGTCCAGAAGCTCCCCCGTTCAGCCAGCTTCAGGATCTTGCCTTTCCCACCCTTCACGGAAGCCACTTCACTTCAGTCGCTTACACACCGACCCTGATCACCTCTGATCAAGCCCCTGCAGCAAGCATCTAGTTAACTGTCTCCCAAAATCCATCCTGCGTCCACCCGGCCCCTGCTCTTCCTAATACCAAACCCTGACCATGTGACTCCCCAGCTTAGGGCCCTTGCCTGGCTTCCCGATGACCATCATCCAAAATCCCCCCACTCCTTAGCAAGAAGGCAGGGCTCTGTGCAGTCTGGTCCTTGCCCATCGCCCAGCCCACTTCTCACTGTTTCTTGCCTACAGCTTTGTGCTTTGGCCGTGCTCAACTGCTCAGATTTCCCCCTGCGCGTTGGCCGTCTTCTCTGCTGGGCCCCTTTTCCTGCCTGTTTTGTAAGATGGCGTCAGATGTGCTCCTACGAGAAGAAATCATTATCCGTAACCTCCGGCCCTGGGTTAGCTGCCTATGGTTGCCGTCACAGATCACAGCACACTTACTGGCTTAACAACACAATGTATCCTCTCACGTCCGTGGAGATCAGACGTTGGAAATGGATCTTATGGGGTTAACATCAAGGTGTTGTCGGGGCTGGTCTTTTCTGGAGGCTCTGAAGGGCAAATCTGTCTCGCTGCTTTTCCAGCTTCTAGAGGCGGCCTGTATTCCTGGGCTTGTGGCCCCTTCAGAACACATCGCAGAAGGCCCTTTGCAATTAGATGGGGCCCATCTGGATAATCCGGGAGAATCTCCCCCCGTAGCAAGACCCTTTTAATCAATCACATCCGTGATCGAAAGTTCCTTTTGTCATAAAAAAAACATTTACAGGTTCTGGGCATTAGGATGTGGCTATCTTTCGCAGGGACGTGATTCAGTCAACCACAATGATCCTGATTCCCCCATACCTGCTTATGTATGTCCTGGTCACTTATTATCTTGGTTGACAGTTGTCTATTTCTGCATCTGTCGCCCCCCTTCTCCCTCCAGCTGCATAGTCTTCAAGCACAGGAACCCTGTCTTTCCCGTCTTGTATCCCCAGTACCAGCTGTGCCCGGAGCAGAGGAGGTGGTCAGCAAACATTTGTTGAGTGATCAAATAAATAGAGACATTATTGTGGTTTTCAGATCTAACCTCTGGCTGGACCTGACGTGCGCTGAGATCGCCCAAGAATGTAGCTAGTTCAGAGAAGAAAGGGCCCAGCAAGTTGTTGGCTCCCTTTGAACCCCTGCCCCCCTTTCTAAGCCGAGAGGAGCCACAGTCCGCACTTTCAGGGAGCTGCAGGTCAGGGGCACGCAGACCGGGAGGCACTGCA
This sequence comes from Ursus americanus, assembly GCF_024610735.1. NCBI lineage: Eukaryota > Metazoa > Chordata > Mammalia > Carnivora > Ursidae > Ursus > Ursus americanus. The sequence goes on from NC_142130.1 coordinate 87,092,018, forward strand.
GAATCGGGGTGGGGAAGGCTCTCTGAGGGTCCCTCCTCCCCACGCAGTGGAGGTTTGAGGTTTGAAGAGGTTAGTACTGCTGAGTTTTCATGTTGCCAAACCACACAGAGTTGGAGCCGGTGACTCTGTTTGAACTCACCACCCACCCTCCCCACTGCGTTGTGGGGGCCGTGCGGCCACAAGCTGGGGGTTTGGAACCACCATCCACTCCTCGCAGGGTGGGAAACGCACCCCGACCTGGGGCTGTGCCCACTTGCTTTGTCCGCCCGGGACATGCAAGGCTGTATAACGGGCTGTTTGGAACCCGTCGTCCCTCTGCCCTGCGGGCTCCCAGGATAGCTGGTGTCTTGTGTCCCGAAGGTCATTAGGTCCTATGTCCCTGTTACGGGATGCGGTGAGGCAGAACTGAGAGAGGGGGTCTTCTGGATGGCTTGGGAGCCAGTTTGTCAAGCAGCCTACCAGACTTGAAAATAACAGGGCCAAGGATGACGAGCTCGGACCTTTCAGGTACAAATGGGAAAGCAGCCGCTTCAGATGCGGTGGGTCTGGAAAGGAGGGCTTGAACCAGCGACGACTGAATCCAGATGCAGAGCCTCCCCGTCGGAGAGAGAACGGGCTTGTCCGGAAAGCGGCAGGCTTGGAAGCGCAGTGAAGACCTGTGTTTGCGAGAGCTGTCATAGCAAGGCCACAGGCGGGAGGCTTAAGCATCAGAAACATATGGTCTCACAGTTCTGGAGGCTCCAAGTCCAAGATCAAGGCTTTGGCAGGTTTGGGTCCTTCCAAAGGCTGCGAAGGAGACTCTGGTCTAGGCCTCTCTCTAGTTTCTATGGGCCTCGCTTGTTCCCTGGCTTGGACGCAGCTGTCTTCTCTGCGTGTCTACACGTTTTCCTCCCTCTGTGCGTGTCTGCCTCTGTATCCCCCCTTCTTATAAGGACACCGGTTATATTGATTTAGGGCTGCCCTCATGACCTCCTCTTAACTTCATTATCTCTACAGACACCTTGTCTCCAAAGAGGGTCACATTCTAGGTACTGGGAGTTAGGATTCCAATGTCTCTTTTTGGGGGGGAGGAGGAGGACACACAATTTAACCTACAGCCTGTCAGCTAGGAGGGGAGAATTTTTGCTCACATTTTCCCAAGAAAACTTTTCTCCACCCTTTCTGTGGTGGTTTGCAATGGAGGAGAGGGTGGGAAGGGACAGAGGAGCCTGAGGAAAGGCACTGGGGCCCCTATGTCCCTGTGTCGTCATGGAGCTTCATAGAAAAGCTTCCTGATTGCCACTGACAAGACCATTAGCCTGTTGGTGGCAATGACATTCCTTCCCATTCAGAATACAGAAGCGGGCCACTAGCCTCAGCTGTGGCTGATGCCTGTTTTCTTTATTTAGCAGCTGGTCTGTCTTATTTTCATCTCACTGCTGATTAGAGGGATGGTGGTCGTAATCCCATCAACAAAACTTTACTTGCTACTATAAATACAGATTTACACATCTATAAATATTTGTTTATAAATAAATTTTGCGAGTGGCTGGAGATCTTAAAATAAGACTCTATTTTGGCCCTCGGATGTCAAAAGAGACATTTTTATGTTTAACTAGGAAAGTATCAGAGGACTTTTTTTTTAATAATAATTTTTTTATTATGTTATGTTAGTCACCATACGTGATGTCACCATGATTCATTGTTTGCGTATAACACCCAGTGCTCCATGCAGTATGTGCCCTCCTTAATACCCATCACCGGCCTATCCCAGTCCCCTCTCCCCTCTGAAGCCCTCAGTTTGTTTCCCAGAGTCCGTAGTCTCTCGTGGTTCATTCCCCCTTCTGTTTACCCCCCCTTCATTCTTCCCTTCCTTCTCCTACTGATCTCCCTGCTATTTCTTATGTTCCATAAATGAGTGAAACCATATGATTATTGTCTTTCTCTGCTTGACTTATTTCACTTAGCTTAATCTCCTCCAGTGCCGTCCATGTTGCTGCGAATGTTGGATAATCGTTCTTTCTGATGGCTGAGTAATATTCCATTGTATATATGGACCACATCTTCTTAATCCATTCGTCTGTTGAAGGGCATCTAGGCTCCTTCCAGAGTTTAGCTATTGTGGACAATGCTGCTATGAACATTGGGGTGCATATGGCCCTTCTCTTTCGCTATGTCTGTATCTTTGGGGTAAATACCCAGTAGTGCAATTGCTGGATCATAGGGTAGCTCAATTTTTAACTTTTTAAGGGACCTCCACACTGTTTTCCAGAGTGGCTGTACCAACTTGCATTCCCACCAACAATGTAGGAGGGATCCCCTTTCTCCACATCCTCTCCAACATTTGTTGTTTCCTGCCTTGTCCATTTTTGCCATTCTAACTGGTGTAAAGTGGTATCTCAGGGTGGTTTTGATTTGAATTTCCCTGATGGCTAATGATTTTGAACATTTTTTCATGTGTCTGTTAGCCATTTGTATGTCTTCATTGGAAAAGTGTCTGTTCATATCTTCTGCCCATTTTTTGATTGGATTATTTGTTTCTCGTGTATTGAGTTTGAGAAGTTCTTTGTAGATCTTGGATACCAGTCTTTTATCTGTAGTGTTATTTGCAAATATCTTCTCCCATTCCGTGGGCTGCCTCTTAGTTTTTCTGACTGTTTCCTTGGCTGTGCAGAAGCTTTTTATCTTGATGAAGTCCCACAAGTTCATTTTTTCTTTTGTTTCTCTTGCCTTTGGAGATGTGTCATGAAAAAAGTTACTGTGGCCGATGTCAAAGAGGTTGCATCCTATGTTTTCCTCTATGATTTTGATGGATTCCTGTCTCACATCGAGGTCTTTCATCCATTTGGACCATGAAACAGAATAGAGACCCAGAAATGGACCCTTGGCTCTTTGGGCAGCTAATCTTTGACAAAGCAGGAAAAAACATCCAGTGGAAAAAAGCCAGTTTCTTCAATAAATGGTGCTGGGAAAATTGGACAACTATATGCAAAAGAATGAAACTTGACCACTCTCTCACACCATACACAAAGATAAACTCAGAGGACTTTTTAAAAAGTAGGGTTTCTTCTCACCTCTAATTGTAATAATACCATTGCATTTAGCAAGTCTAGAAAATTTTAAAAAGGTAAAAAAATGTTTCCCCCAAATCCCATGACCTAAAAGCAACACTCAGTATGTACTCAGATTTTTTTCCTGTGCATTTATAAAGACACTTTTACCCTTTAAATGGTTTAATTTTTTTTTAACTTTTTACTTTGAAATAGTTTTAGGTTCATGTAAGTTGCAAAACTAGCATAGAGAGTTCCTGCTCCCCATTTGCCCGGTTTCCCCAAAGATACTATCTTTTTCATTTTTTTAAATTGTGGAGAAATACACATCACATAAAATTTACTATTTCGACTGCTTTTAAGTGTGCAGTGCTGTGGCATAAGTCCATTCACGCTGTTGTGCACCCTTCACCATCATCCGCCTCCAGAACTTTTTTCATTTTGCAAAACTAAAGCTCTGTCCCCATTACACCCTAGCTCCCCATTCCCCCTCATTAACCCACCATTCTACCTTCTGTCTCTGCATCTGACTCCTCTAAGTGCCTCCTATAAGTGGTAGCAGACGGTATTTCTCCTCTTGGAAATCTTCTCCTTTCTCCAGTCTTTGACATAAGAGTGGCTTATTTCACTTCACATGCTGCCCATGTCATAGCAGGTGTCAGAATCCCCTTCCTTTTTAAAGCTGAATCATCATCCTCCGTATGAATAGACCCCGTTTGCTTCACCCATTCATTCGATGCGTACATGGGCTGCTTCCGTCTCTTGGCTATCGTGAATGCAGCCTCAGTGACCACGGGTGTACTACAAAATGGGTCCAAGACCGTCCTGTCACTTTTTCTAGATACACACCCAGAAGTGGAATTCCTGGATCATATGATAACTTTGTGCTTTGTGCTTTGAGACATCGCCGAGCCCTTTTGCAAGGTGGTGGCACCATTTTACATCCCCGGCTGCAAAGCACAGAGGTTCTGAGTTCTCTGCATCGTCGCCAACACTTGCTCTCTGTTTTCTTTTTGAGGAGAGCCATCCTAGGGACGGTGCCCAGGGATAAGATCTTCTGCACCCCCGAACCCTTATCAAGAATACAGGAGTCTTTAAAACTTTTTGTCTTTTTAAGTGCATATGCAGTCTTGGCTGCCACCGGTTTTGTTTACTTAACAAAATGCAAATACATAACAAACGCAATTGGTCTACTAAGGAAAACCTCTCCGTAAATGCCATTTTGCTTGGCAGCTTCCTCGCCTGCCTGAGGGCCACGGCTTTCCTGCCTGGAGAGGACTGGCCAGGAGCGGAGAGGAGTGCTCGCCTGGTGGTGCTCCCCGCTCCCAGGCTGTGAGGCCGGCGGGTCACTGGGGGGCCCCCTGCGTCCCGGGTGACTCCCTGAGCCTGAGGACCCACAGGGGGTATGCCGAGTGGGAGAACGGACACCCCCCCATGTGCGCTTGGCTCCTTTTCAGCTCTTCGGCGCAGTAAAGCGCCAGCCTTGGAAATATCACGGTAGGAGGTCCGCAGGGAACTCTTGATTCCTAACATGTGTTCTTGAGGCTCTGAAAAGCAAACAGCAGTTTGGGGTTGGCTTCGGTTTGCACGAGGAGGTTTGAGCGGATGATGGCTGATGGCAGAGGGCGAGTTGCTGCGGCGGCGATGGACCAGGCGCTCAGAAAGCCGGGGTCGCTGGACCTCGGGGTCTCAGTCGCTGTCCTTGCTGTCCCCACTCACTAAAACACCCCTCGGCTGCCCAGGGTCCTTACAGCCATGCCCCTGAATCCATGATCACAGATCCCGCCTCCCCACCCCCCTGCCGGCCGCCCTCCCCCACTCAGTTTCCTGCAGCTGCCATAAAAAGTGCCACAAACTGAGAGACTGAGCACAACCAATATTTGTTCTCCTAAGTTCCGGAGGCCAGGAGTCTAAAATCGAGGTGCCCCAAACCAAAGCTCTCTAGTCTTGGGCAAATCACTTAATCTCCCATACCTCACTTTGTTCATCTATAAAATGGGTGATAGGAGCACCCGGGGACAGTCCTGGTGCTCTTTCCAGCTCTCCAGGGGTCCCTTTTATCCGTCCTGTGCGTGCATCCCCCAGCTTCTGTGTGTTTTGTTTCTGCCCGCTTGTCCCTGTGACCTTTAGAGCCCCGCTGCTGGAGCCACAACGGCCTGGAGCAGAAGTGCGCTGGAGTTCATGTCCCCTGGCGCGGCCCATAGCCCAGGGCCGACTGGTGCTCCTTGGAGATGATGCTAGGAGTGCGGGCCTTCCCGAGCAGTGTATAACGTGCAGCTTTCCGGGAAGGGTCATGGGGGGTATACGGTGACAACCATGTCCTGGTTTGCCCTGGACTTCCCTAGGTTTTGCTCTGGAAATCTATCGCAGTCGTCTGGTTGTCCTGCCATGACAAAAACGCCACAGAGTGGGTGGCTTGTATAGATACTCTTTTTCTTGTGGCTCTGGAGGCTGGAAGTCCAAGATCAAGGTGCCGTCAGGGGTGTTTCTGGTGAGACCTCTCGTGCTGGCTTGTAGACAGGCGACTTCGCGCTGTGTCCTCATCTGGGCTTTACGCTCTGCAAGTGCACAGAGAGGTCTCTGGAGTCTCTTCCTATAAGGACACTTAATTCTTCTTATATTGGGCCTCACTCTTACGATCTCAGTTAACTTTATTTGCCCGTGCGTAGGCCTCCAAATACAGTCACCGTGGGGGCTGGGGCTCCAACAGAAGTATTTGGAAAAGACAATTCAGTCCGTAACATGCCCCGTGAAGGCTGGTTACAGAGACACCAGCAAAACACACAAGCCTCAAAGAGCCCTTCTGGGCAAGAATCCTGGCTCTGGCCTCCAGCTCATGCCTCTGTACTTGCGTGGATGATGTGGGACCCTTGCCTTGGCTGCCACAGAGGCACGTGGCATGCTTGCAGAGAGGACGGGGTTTTCCAGGGCCCCCCGTGCTTTCCCCCCAGGGTGATCTCTCCCTTTGGCTGCTGACTGCAACCGCACTGAGTCTGAGCCAGGAGCGTGAGTGGCAGGGGCGCGCTGGGCATTGCCCCCTTCCACGTGACTGGTGGGGAGGCTCCCGGAGGACTTCACGTTGGCAGAGGGCAGGCAAACTGTGAATGAAGCAGCCTCTCAGACATCCTAATTTGCTGATGGAACAGCCATGCTGCTCTGGCATCCAGCCTGTTCCCAGCCATGTGGTGCCAAGCAGCTCCTGGGTGGATACAAACGAGAATTTAAAAAAACAAAACACCCCCCCCCCCCCCCCACACACACACACACACACACCCCAACCAGGAATTTCAAAGCCTGTGTCTGTGATCCTCCCTGCTGCGCACGTGTTAGTTTCAAAGGTTGAGGCAAAAGGTAGAACCACTGCAAGTTGAAACAGTTAATAAAAGAAGCCCCCAGGAGGTTTTGCCAGCATTTCTGTTTTGCACAGTCCTGCTATTTGATTTAAATATTTTGGTGAACTTTTCCAAGGGTCACGACCGCGGCGGTCAGTGAAATCCTACTAGATCGTCCTGTGCTCATCCTGTAAAGTGGTTCCAGAATCCTTAAGTGATCACGACACAAGACTTCCCCCCTGTTCATATCGTTGGGAATGTGGCAGAACTTCCCAAGGGATCGGCCAGGTTCCCTGAAGGGGGGGGCCTTCACATCCTGCATCCCTGACATTTGGTAGCGCCACCCCTTTGGGAGGTAGGGTGTGGATAGACCAGAGCCCAAGGGAAATGCCTTATGGCAATTCGGCCGTATTGGAAGCCTCAGGTTTGCTTCTCAAATGATAACCTCTTTCCTAGCGGATAGGAGGAGACAGAGGAAGAGAAGAGGAAAGTCCTTCTGGGGTACGGAATAAAAATCTCTTTCAACAAGTGAAAGGTGGAAGAAACATGTGGACATCCCATCTTGTATATTTCTGTTCCGTTTCAGCTTTATTTCAGAGAGGAGCCAGCCAGAAAGCTCTTTAGCTGGGCCTCCATCCCTCAGTTTTTTCTGGACACAGAAGGAGGAGGAGCTGCTAACCAAGAAAGTTACTGGGTCTCGATAGCTTCTTAGTTCTACCGCCCAGGCTTCAGTGGATAGGTGAAGGAGCAGGACGGGGTTGCGGGTGGGGTGAGAGTCCAAGGCAGAAAGAAAGAGAAGGCTCTGGGCATCCTGCAGGCGGGACAGTTTCCTCTTGCAAAACTCAATGCTGCTTGTCGGATCTGATTTCTCCAAATGAAATCTCCACATGAACAATGGCAAAGAAAAAAAGACTGTCATCTCACAAGACTGCCTCGAGTTACGATTTCAATAAATCCTGGATCCCATGCTTTTATTAAATCCCCAAATACCTGCAGCTTTTGTTGATATAATAGCATTATTTCCCTATCATGGGGGAAAAAACCCACCTCTAAAATCAGAATCATTTACATCTTGAGTCATACCCAAGGAGTTATTAAAGGTCTCCAGACTTGGAGAGAGTTGAGACTATCTCCCTCAGTTGTTTTAAACTCTCCAAAGGAATTGTATTGTTTTAAATTCCCATTTCTGGAGTTACTAGGGCTGTTGAGTGTCTTATATTTTTTAGTCATTTACATTTCTCCCAGAGCCTTTGGCCACATCTATTTCCCTAACTCTCTCCTAGAACAAATTTTAGAATTATTGGGAATTATTAAGGAAAAGTTGTGTGGTGGGGGACAGCGTGGGGAGGAGCAGAAGGGGGGAGCGGGGGAAGAAGGTTCTCGAATCCAATTCCCAGCCCTAGCAAGCAATCCCCTCCCTTTCCCCAGGGCTAGATTCCCTCTACTTCATTCCCACTGTTTCCCCCAAGGCCAAATGCAGTCTCTATAGGGGAGCTCTCGCTTCTCCTAAGATCATTTATTTGCCTCAGGCCCTTCTTCTCAATCATTTCACCTGGACAGAGAGGAACTTTAGTCCTGGATCCTGAACCCTCTCCAGCGGAACTCCTCTGAGGACAAGTCATAGACGTTCAAGGTGACATTAAAGTAAAAAGCAAAATACTCGTATTTTAATTGGTATGAAGCAAAATAAATACCCAAATCCTGGCTTCATGATTTTTCCCTCCTGTGTGGGAATCACAAGGCAGAGAGTTGCCTGAATCACCATTCCCATGACCATCCAGGCTCGTCCCCTGGGCTGTGAGGTAGCGGATGTTGCCGCCAGGGCCTTCAGAGCCCTTCCCACGTCTTCCTCTTTCCTTCTTTAAAGCTCGGTGAAATGCTGGGTCCATCCCTGAGCTCTATGCCGAATTTTCTCTTGTAATAGTTTGTAACACTTAATCCCTGCTGTCAAGCAGGGAAATTACCTTGGTCTTGTGGAAACTGCCCTGAAAACAGTTCCAGTGGTCCCCGAACAGGGAATGCACAGCTCAGATTAGGATGCTTGCCTCTCATGGCTTGTCGGCTTGTTACATCAACCTAAAACAAGCAGAAAGAAGCAGGGGGAAAAGGAGGGGGCCATGACCACAGTTGGGATGGTGGGCAGGTGAAGTGGAAAGACCATCCACCCGAAACCTGGTTACATGATGTGTACATGTCCTGTCTCTCTGCGGCCTGCGTCAACCTTCCGCCACGATGGTTTGGTGCCCAGGTTGAAGAGGGGCTCAGCAGGAGGAAGGTGCCCGCAGTCCATGTATGCTTGTTCTGTTGGAGAGATGCGGGGGCTGTTACGCCTGGCCATAATTTGCCAACTAGCTTACTGACGAGCAGTGGGTTTTATCTGCATTTCTTGGACAGAACACAAGGGATTTGGACTGGAACATGCTGAGTGTCACAGATGGGTAGCCGATACAGGAATGACAAACCCATCAGCTTAGAGGTGACATGACCCATACCTGTTGACTTGGTCTTTCCAAGACCAAGTAGCACTCTTGCTATCCTCCTCCTCCTTCTCCTTCCCCTTTTCTTTCTTTCTTTCTTTCTTTCTTCTTTCTTTCTTTCTTTCTTTCTTTCTTTCTTTCTTTCTTTCTTTCTTTCTTTTTTTCTCTTTCTTTCTTTCTTTTTCTTTTTTAAGATTTTATTTATTTATTTGACAGAGAGACAGGCAGCGAGAGAGGGAACACAAGCAGGGGGAGTGGGAGAGGGAGAAGCAGGCTTCCTGCTGAGCAGGGAGCCTGATGAAGGGTTCATCCCCGAATGCTGGGATCATGACCTGAACGGAAGACAGATGCTTAACGACTGAGCCACCCAGGCGCCTCTCCTTCCCCTTTTCTAAATCACATAACATCTCTTACTAACTTCTTATTATACTTAACATTTCTGATGAATTCTGCTTATGTCTCACAAGGTACTTGCTTCCTCATTCTCCGTCTTTCACCTTATTAATTTCATCCCATCCATTTGTTTTCCTGTCCTCTAGGGCAGAGTATAATATCCTCAAATAATATTACAAATTCATGTTCTATCTGCTCATGACCTATACCTTGGATGACACACTCCCAAGATTACAAAAAGAAAAAAGTGAATCCGATTTGTCTCATACTTAAGGCATCTAGGTATCATCTACAAGGAGTTTTTAGAGGGGTACACAAAACTCCAGTTCTCACCAGCCCCCACCAGCGTCATTGGCAGAGCCCAGGGATTAATTTGGATGAGGGTGTGGAGGTCCCATCTGATCCAGAAAAGACAAATGGGCTGGGAATCGAGTCTGTCCAGACTGGTGAGGCCCACTGAAGAGATGTGGATGGGATGTGAGATGTGGTTCCTTTGAGGGGAGAGAGAAATCTCCTCTTCTGTGTGCTGAAGAATTCCACTTTTCCCAAGAGAGAGGTCTGGTCTTTGTCCGCAGCTTCCGGGAGGGGATCTCTAAGCCCTGGGGATGTCTTGCCTGGCAGGAGAGTGTGTGTTGGCCTGGAGGTGTTGAGGTTTTGAGCTACAACAACAACGTGATTTGGGGGGGAGGGGCTTCAGGTCACTTGGTATCAGCTGACTTCCCGAGGGGCTGGATACTGAGGTCAACCTTGTAGGTGGTCAACCAGGGTGAAGTGAGGCAGTTCTGATAGACCTCAGACTCCAGGGTTTGGAGAACTTTCCTGGTTGGTAGGGCTCTTGGAAGATCATTGAACATCTCTGCTAGGAGAGTGAAGCTGCCCCGACTCTACTGGGAGAGGGCAAGTATAAGCTCATGTTGGGAACTTTCCTGAACTCCACACTATGCTCCTCTTCTCGTGGCTGATTTTAATCTGTACCCTTTCCCTGCAGTAAACTGTAACCATAGGTATAAAGCTTTCAGGGAGCTCTCTGAGTCCTTCTAGTGAGTTATTGAGCCTCAAGGTGGGGACTGTGGCCCCTGCCCCGAACTTTGCATTGCCATTGAAACCCAAGACGGTGCCTAACTCAAAGTGTTTATTTGCCAGACTGAGGATAGACAGGTTGGCTGTGGGTCACCGTGGCTCGTGTTTCCAGGATCCCATAAAATACAGTCTGGAAACGTGTTCACATGAATTGGAAGATTTACAGACGCTGAGGGAGCCTCTTCTTTCTCTGATTTAGAACTTCTTGACATAGTTTGGTGTGTGTATGTATCATTGTGTGTGGGTGTGCACACACGCGTGCAAAGGATGGGAAGTGCCCTCTCCAACGCTGGAGGAACCCAGTGGCCCTAAAGCCACATGCGTGTGTTAGGAGCACCAGCTGCGTGGACATGTATCATAGTCAAACTGCAGGGAATCAGAGACACAGAGAAAATCTTGAAAGAATTTCAAGGGGGCTGGGGAACACTGTCTCTATAGAGGAAAAAGGATAAAGATCACATTGGATTTTGTTTCAGAAACCAGGCAAACAAGAAGAGAGTGGAGTGAAATATTTGAAAAGAAAGAAAAAAAAACAAACAACCAAACCCACCAACCAAGAATTCTGTACCCTGCCAAATTATTCTTTGAAGGCAAAGGGGAAACGAAGACTTCTCAAACAAAAACTGAGGGAACTTGTCATTGCTAGACCTGCCTTGCAAGAATTATTAAAAGAATTTTTTCGGAGGGAAGGAAAATGATAGAGGTTAGGAACCCAGATTTACATGAAAAAGGAGGAGCATTAGAGGAGGACTAAACGAAGGTAAAATAAAATATTTTATTTTTCTTCTTCTTGATTGAGCTGACAGAGAATAGTTTGTTCCAAATCATCATAGCAACAATGTATTATGTGAGTATAGCTTATGGAAAAGTGACGTGACCACAGCAGTGTGAAGACATGGGAAGGAGGCAAGGGGAATGCCCTGCTAGAGGGGTCTGTACCGCCCATCAGGAGGTAGAATGTGGTTGGAAGGTGGAAACCTGGATCACTGGTGAACGTATGTTGCAAAGTCAAAGACAAATACTAAAAAAACATTCTTTTAAGGCATTTGAGTGATACGCTAAGAGAGGGGACACAATGGAATCATATAAAATGTTCAACTAAAACCAGAGAAGGCAAGGGCCCCTGGGTGGCTCAGTAGGTTAAGCGTCTGCCTTCAGCTCAGGTCATGACCCCAGGGTCCTGGGATCGAGCCCCACGTCTGGCTCGTGGGATCGAGCTCGCTTCTCCCTCTCCCGCCCGCTTGTGCTTTCTCTCGCTATCTCTTCACTATCTGTCTCTCGAACAAATAGTCTTTTTTTTTTTTTAAGATTTTATTTATTTATTTGACAGATATAGAGGCAGCCAGCGAGAGAGGGAACACAAGCAGGGGAAGTGGGAGAGGAAGAAGCAGGCTCATAGCGGAGGAGCCTGATGTGGGGCTCGATCCCACAACGCCGGGATCACGCCCTGAGCCGAAGGCAGACGCCTAACCGCTGTGCCACCCAGGCGCCCCATCGAACAAATAGTCTTTAAAAAATTAAAATAAAACCAGAGAAGGCAAAAAAAGAGTGAAAGACAAAAAAAGAAACCAAAGACAATGAACGGAAAACAGTAACAGACAGGGCAGATATTAGTGCAAATGTATCACTGATCACTTGATCACTTTAAACGTCCATGGTACAAGAACTCAAAGACAGAGACCGTTGGAGTGGATCAGAATGCAACACCCAGCTATATGCTGTCGACGACAGACTACTTTAAACACACAGATGGATGAAAAGTGAAGGGATGGAGAAAGATTCGTCAGGCTAACACCGATGGAAAGAAAGCGAGGGCAGCTATATGGATATCGAGGCCGACTTCAGAACAAGGAAAATCGCCAGTGGTTTCCAGCAGCTCCAGAGGAGGGAAGGAGGGAAGGTAGGTGGGCACAGGGGACTTACAGGACCGTGACGTGATTCTGTGCGATACCGTGATGGTGGATACATGACACTGTGCATTTGTCAAAACTCTCAGAATTGCACAACGCAAGGAGTGAACCCTCTTGTGCACTCTGGCCTTCAGTTGGTAATAATGTATCAATATTGGTTCGCCAGTTGTAACAAATGCACCACATGCCTCCGAGGCGTTAACAGTAGGGGACCCTTGCTGGGGAAGGCTAAGGTGTAAATGTGAACTCTGTCCTTCTGCTCAATTTTCCCTTAAACCTAAAACTGCTCTTTAAAAAAAATAGTCTCAGGGCGCTTGGGTGGCTCGATCAGTTCAGTGTCTGACTCTTATTCATTTCGGCTCAGGTCGTGATCTCAGGGTCGTGGGAATGAGCCCTGCAGGCTCCGTGCTCAGTGGGCAGTCGGCTTGAGATTCTCTCCCTCGGCTCACCACCCCCCTTGTGCTCTAAATCTCTCTCTCAAAATAAATAAATCAATCTTTTAAAAAATCTTTTAAAAAATCAATCTTCTAAAAAATCTTTTAAAAAATCAATCTTTTAAAAATTAAAAAAAACTTAAAAAAACTTAAAAACAAAAAAATGCAACAACTCTCACTGCGGGCAGTTGGCCCCCTTCTCCCCACACCAGCAGCCCGGTCGGAGCCTCTGTTCTCTCCATCCATGCGGCCTCCACACCTTGAGCCCTGGCACCACTCCGGAGCCCCAGACGGCTTCGGCTGACAGTTCCTTTGCTTCCCTCTTGGGTAAAGGGACTGGGGACAAGTCGCTCGTGACAGAGTCCCAAGGGATATCACGGAGGCTCTGAGCCTGGGTCTGCCAGGCAGATGCTAGAGGAGGAAGATGTGGTCTAACGAAGGGAAAGGTGGTCTTTGGGCCAGATGGAAGACCGATCTCCTCCGCAGGGGCCCACTTCTGAAGGCAACACTCTCTGGGGCGACCTTGGGAAGATGGAGGGCTGCAGGAGGGAAGGAGGGAAGGAGGGAAGGAGGCTGGGTTGCCCTGTCACTGCGGGTGCAGCATCACCGCCTTCCAGGGACCCCGGGATTGCACAGGGACATGCTGGCTTCCTAGGACACCCATGAACTTGTAAGATGCTGCCAGAGTCCGTTGATTTCTCCTGAGTTGCTAGGATTGGAATTCTGGTGTCTGAGGTAAGGGTCTCTAAGCTGAGGACACCTTTCAGTCCTGGGTCCCTGCTGCCCACAGAGACCACACGCAAGGACAGAGGGAGCCTCGGAGGAGGAAGATCCTGGGACCTTTGCGGATAGCGCCCGAGTTCCTAAAGCAGAAGGAAACCTCAAACCGGGAGAAGGAGCCTCCTCCGGGGACAGGGGTGCTACCATTCTGCCCTGACTCCTCTTGCCCACAGAAAGGGACATGGCCTGGCCCTGCCTTGAAGCCCTAGGTTTGCTGTGGGGCCAGGTGGGCCTAGAATGGCCGAGCTGCAGGCTGGGATCAGTCCTTCCCAGCTCCCCCAGGGCTTGTGTGATTGAGATCGCTTTCTACTTCAGGGCAAAGTTAGGGACAACTGTTTTCTAGAACCTCGCTGGCCTCCCCTCCCCCAGCCCAGCTGATCTGCCCTGGTTGCCGGGCACCTGTTTACCTCACAGATGGAGCTCTCCTCAGGGTTCTGAGCAGTCAGTTGTGGCCACAGGATGCTGGCACTTGCAGGCATTGCTGTGGAGCCCGACGCAGCCATGGAGAGCCCGCCTTCGGCCAGCGGGTCCACTTTCCAGCTGGTCCTGGAGCACCTGTGGGGTGCAGTGCTGGTGATTTCTGGAAGCTGGAGACCCAGCCCAAGTCTCCCCTCTGTGTTGCCCTGGGCGATGCTGGTATGCACCGGGCTGCTGGTTTTCCTCGTGAAGAGATGACTCACTCTAAGAAGCGCGAAGGCGCTGGGCCAGAGGTGTTCTGCCCGCCACGACGTCTGTGCCGCTGGCAGTGAGGACATTGGCCCAACCACACAAGCCGATGACGCCCTCAAGCCACCTGGGGTGGTGGCCAGTTCTCCCACGTTACAAGCCTTGTGCTTGTCCACGATGAACACAAACCTGAATGGGTTGTTACGTTGGGACACTGTCGACTTTCTGAAAAAGGCACAGAAGGGCCAGCCTCCTAAACTTTCCCAAGTCACTGGTGAAAAACCCATCTTAAGAATATCAGAGAAGGATGGAGAGCAACTTTGGAAGAAAATAATAGATCATTTGAGTGAAAACACTCATTTCCCAGAAAGTCCAGAACTGCTCAACCAAGAAATTTCGAGATGGAGGCAACAGGGCAGGAAAAGGAGGGGGAAGAAAGCCTGGAGCCGTTGAAGGCACACAGGGAGCCCGTCCCGAAAGATCAAGTTTGCCAGTCACAGTCCAGGGCAAGACCTGGGCTGCCGGCCGTCCCCCCGCCCCCCCAGCCTGCCTGACCTCCCCAAAGATCACATCACTCCGGTGCCGGGACCTGGGGAGTCCAGCAAAAGTGCGGAGCAGGAAATGGTGATCACCGTGCCCATCGGGCTGCAGTTGATCTGAAGGGTGTCACTGATGATGCTGGCTTCCCTGTGTCCCTCCAGGGCTCTGACCAGGAACATCAAGAAATAGCCAGACAAGTGTGGGAGGAAAAGCAAAGGAACGAAGAGCTTACGAGACAAAGAACAAACCTCCAAACCGAGGAAGCATCTTTGCAGCATGAAAATTCACAGCTTGAAAGTGAGATTCAGTGGCTGAAGCTTCGAATTCTGCCTGAATTATGTCAAGAACACATCTCGCAACTTCAAAGAAAATTGTCTGAGGAGGAAATGCGCTGCTTGGCAATCGAGAAGACACTGGCCAGACCGTGCAGAAACACGAGCTCCACGTGTCCGATTTGCAACCTCTCCGGGAAGACGGCCAAAGACCTGGACAAGGAGTTGGAGAGAAGCACCTGTCACGGTCACCAGGAGGTCCTCTTCAGGAGAAGAGAGCTCCAGAAGGCCGGGCGGCAGCTGTGCTGACCGAGGGAAAGCTCGAGGAGCTAAGAAGTGATCACCACGGGCACCTGCCGGCCAACATCAAATCCAACGGCCCGCCTTTCCCAAGCGGCCGTTTTGCTCCCACTGCTCCACTAGGAGCCAAAGGAGGCTTGAAAGCGTCAGCGGGTCCCCGGGGTCCTCGGGCCCCCCCAGGAAGGAAGAAGATCACACCATGAGGGCTCCAGGATCCAGGGTCACCTGCAGGTGTGACTCGGCTCACGGCAGCGGGGTCCCCAACATTCACGACCATCTGCATGTGTTCCGTGTCTCCACATCACCCGATCTTCTAGAATTAAACGCTATAATTCTTGTATTTTGACCTCAATCAGAGGGCCCCATGACTGGAACCGTCACTGAAATCTGGCGTCGATGCAGTCACAGCAGTAAAGACCATTTCTGTTGGCAAGAGCGTTTCCATGTGTCACTGTGAAACACACGAGCCTGTGGGAAAAGTCTGCAGGAGTAATTTAATATTTACCTGAATAAATTTTCACTTGTTCTTAAAAAAAAATTTTTAAACCCTAAATAACAGCACCCCATTCCAACTTTATGATATTTGTATTAGATTATCCCTAAACTCATAGATTAGTTTAGGAAAGTTTACATTTTGCCACCAATGTTTAGATTTTGGTATTTTAAAAAACTTTTTAAAGATATTGTGTGTTGTTTAGATGTTTCTAAATGTTATCCAGTTCAACCTCTTTCCCTTGCGGCAAACACACACAGGCACGCAAATGACAGAGCAGACACAAGGCACTCGCACTTCGTTGGTACGTCAGTAACAGAGGACAGCATAAAATAAAGCTGCAAATTTTTTTAAAATTTGAGTACAGAAAAATCCTGCTGACACAGAAGGTACCTAACTCACACGCAAAAGGAGAGGCGCTGACACATCGGACAAGATTCCGGCGAGCAGCCTCACCCACGTGGGGCGGAGGAACAGTGTGCAGAACGCGTGGTCTGGAGCGGGGGGGCAGGGGTGGGGGGAGGAGCGAGTCTGGGGAGACCCCGTCGCTAGCCACCCACCCGAGAAACCGTTCCCAGTCCTGGGTCTGGAGGCCGGAGGGGGACGTGGTGTCATCTGGGCCCAGGGAGGAGCTGTCATCCAGGAGACACAGGTGGGAGGGAACCCGAAACCGGCCCCCACCCTCTCCGCTCCTGCGCCCCCATTTACCGCCGGAGGACCCCACCACGCACGCGCCGGGGATCCCCCCGGCAGGCCAGAGAAGGGCCGTCGTGAATCTGGAGAAAGACCAGCACGATGAGTCTGTTCAGCGCACAGTGTCTGTGTAGTGAGGCCTGTGGGCGCCCTGAGCTCACATCCTCGCTGGGGCAGGTCAGGGCAGCAAAAGGAAGCGATGGGGGGAGAGGAGGAGGAGGGGGAGGACTCGGATGGCGAGAGCCCGGGACAGCGGCTTTAGAGCCCAGCACGGCCAGCGGCTCTGGGGCCGAGGCTGCTGTCCTCCTCGGCTGCTGGTCCTGGAGCCCCCGCCGGGACTGGGAGGCTGCGCTCGGTGGGCTGGCAGGGCTGCAGAGGGGAAGCTTCGCACCTGCTGCCCCTTTGGAAGCTTCTTGCCTGTTCGCTGCGCGTGGTCACTGCCGGCGGCGGGTCTCCCGCAGTGGCTGGACCAGCATCCTCACTGCTGAGCCCGCACAGCCCGGTGATGAAGAGTCCGACCCCCACTACCGAGCGGTGCTAGCTGTGTGCCCTCGGCAAGGTCACCTAACCTCTCTGTGCCTCCACTTCTCTATGCAGAATACGATTGCTCATTGGTGGTACCTGCCTTGCACAGGGGGCCGGAGGTGTTGCTGGGACACTGGGTTAGTGCTTAGGACAGTGCCCGCGCCCAGCCGATCCCATGTGCCTGTTTGCCAGCAGCCGCGGTTTTCCTCTTGACCCAGTGGAGCTCCCGGGGGGGGGTGAGAGGAGCCATCCAAGGCGAGGCAAGTGTGCCGGGCTCCAGCCAGCTGGTGGGGGGACTGGAGTGCAGCAAGGCTGGCGTGGGTGGGGGAGCAGAGTGAGATGGGGGTGCCTCGGCTGGGTGCTCAGGGAGCTGGGGCAGGTCTGCTGGAGGTAATGGCAGCCACAGGGCAGCTGGTGTGGGCCCCCAGGTCACCATGATTCCCTGATGGGTGGGATCCAGGCTTCTCCATTTGTCCTCCCTCAGGCCCTCAAGAGTGGGGCGGGGTTGAGCCTGCGGGTTTGACAGCTTTCCAGGGGCAGAGCTGGGCTGGGCATCCCGTTGGTCACGGGCAGAGGCCGACACCAGCAGCTCAGGTGAGACTGTGAATGAGCCAGATCTCTGATTACCTCCAATGGGGGGCATGGTCAGCAAGAATAGAAACACTCATTGCTGGGGTGGACACTTGGCATTCCTGGGAAACTGTGCATTCTATTTTCTGGGCTCTTGAATACCCTTTTTCCCTTGTCCCTATATGTGCCTGGGACTTCCCTGCTGTCCCTTGGGTGGCCTGTAACAATTACCCATCGAAGTCTGACCTTTCCCTACTGAGCTGATTTAAATATAGAACTGTCTTCTCTCCATTCCGCTCAAATGGGCCCATTCCTGAACACTGATCAGGGCAGTGGGCACGGGAGGAAGGTAAACCTATAGCTCCAGACTATACTGCAAGTGGCTATCAACCCTCGGGAACATCTGTGGTTTTAAAAATGCTGCCCGGTAGCCAAATGAATGTGGAATTTGAAAAGGTTTCAAGCAGTGTTTTTTCTTTTTTTCTTTTTTTTTTTAATAATTTTTTATTATGTTATGTGACCATACAGTACATCCTTAGTTTTTGATGCAATGTTCCATGATTCATTATTTGCGTATAACACCCAGTGCACCATGCAATACGTGCCCTCCTTAATACCCATCACCAGCCTATCCCAGTCCCCCCCTCCCCTCTGAAGCCCTCAGTTTGTTTCCCAGAGTCCATAGTCTCTCATGGTTCATTCCCCCTTCTGATTACCCCCCCCTTCTTTCTTCCCTTTCTTCTCCTACCGATCTTCCTAGTTCTTATGTTCCATAAATGAGTGAAACCATATGATAATTGTCTTTCTCTGCTTGACTTATTTCACTTAGCATTATCTCCTCCAGTGCTGTCCATGTTGATGCAAATGGTGGGTAATCATTCTTTCGGATAGCTGAGTAATATTCCATTGTATATATGGACCACATCTTCTTAATCCATTCGTCTGTTGAAGGGCATCTCGGCTCCTTCCACAATTTAGCTATTGTGGACAATGCTGCTATGAACATTGGGGTGCATATGGCCCTTCTCTTTACTACGTCTGTATCTTTGGGGTAAACACCCAGTAGTGCAATGGCTGGATCATAGGGTAGCTCAATTTTAACTTTTTAAGGGACCTCCACACTGTTTTCCAGAGTGGCTGTACCAACTTGCATTCCCACCAACAGTGTAGGAGGGATCCCCTTTCTCCACATCCTCTCCAACAATTGTTGTTTCCTGCCTTGTCAATTTTTGCCATTCTAACTGGCATAAGGTGGTATCTCAATGTGGTTTTGATTTGAATTTCCCTGATGGCTAATGATTTTGAACATTTTTTCATGTGTCTGTTAGCCATTTGTATGTCTTCACTGGAAAAGTGTCTGTTCATATCTTCTGCCCATTTTTTGATTGGATTATTTGTTTCTCGTGTATTGAGTTTGAGAAGTTCTTTGTAGATCTTGGATACCAGTCTTTTATCTGTAGTGTCATTTGCAAATATATTCTCCCATTCCATGGGCTGCCTCTTAGTTTTCTTGACTGTTACCTTGGCTGTGCAGAAGCTTTTCATCTTGATGAAGTCCCACAAGTTCATTTTTTCTTTTGTTTCTCTTGCCTTTGGAGATGTGTCATGAAAAAAGTTGCTGTGGCCGATGTCAAAGAGGTTGTAGCCTATGTTCTCTTCTATGATTTTGATGGATCACAAAGACAGCATGGTACTGGCACAAAAACAGACACATAGACCAATGGAACAGAATAGAGAACCCAGAAATGGACCCTCGGCTCTATGGGCAACTAATCTTTGACAAAGCAGGAAAAAACATCCAGTGGAAAAAAGCCAGTCTCTTCAATAAATGGTGCTGGGAAAATTGGACAGCTGTATGCAAAAGAATGGAACTTGACCACTCTCTCACACCATACACAAAGATAAACTCCAAATGGATGTGAGACAGGAATCCAACAGTGTTTTTTTCTGATGCCAATACCCCTGCTCATCTCGCCCCATCTTCCCCTCTACCACCCTCCTCCCACCCCTGCTGTCTCCCTGTGGGAGCTGTTTCTACTACCCAGAGGTATGCAGCAAGAGGAACAAGGGGAAGAAAAATGTGTAATTAGAATTTCTTTTTAAACATTGTATTGCCCTGGCGGGTCTGGGTGGTTCAGTTGGTTAAGTGCCTGCCTTCCGCTGGGGTCATGGTCTCAGGATGCTGGGATCGAGCTCTGCATGGGGCTCCCTGCTCAGTGGGGAGCCTGCTTCTCCCTCTCCTGCTCCTCTTGCTTGTGCTTGCTCTCTCTCTCTCTCAAATAAATAAATAAATAAATAAATAAATAAATAATTGTACACCCTTTAATTTCTACCTCCTCAGCAATTAATATTGTTTTTAGACCTTTGAGGGTTTTTTTTCCGGGGGGCGGTGGCGGATGTCTGAGCTTTTCTGGTCTTCCCTCAAGGTTTTTAGAAGAAAATTTTCATTGGTGTCTAACACACATACGTGACAGTTTAAATCACACACAGGAACGTCATAAACAGACAATTCAAGGAATCATCACAAACCAACACACTAGCGTAACCACAACCCACGTCAAGAAATGGAATTTTATCAGGATGGGAGACATCCTCCCAATTGCTGGGTCCTTTCTTCTACCCTGAGTTCTTTTTTTTTTTTTTTAAAGATTTTTTACTTATTTATTCGACAGAGATAGATACAGCCAGCGAGAGAGGGAACACAAGCAGGGGTAAGGGGAGAGGAAGAAGCAGGCTCATAGCGGAGGAGCCTGATGTGGGGCTCGATCCCATAACGCTGGGATCACGCCCTGAGCCGAAGGCAGACGCTTAACCGCTGTGCCACCCAGGCGCCCCTCTACCCTGAGTTCTAACCTTGTAGGTTACTGCTTACACATAACAGATTTGTCTTATTTTGAGGCTGGCTTCTGACCCTTACGTTGTGTTTCTGCTTGTAGCTGTGATGCATGCATTCATTGTTACTTAGTATTCCATTGTGTGAGTGTATCCGGCTTCCTGTGGCATTCTCTTGCTGATGGGTGTTCGGGCTCTCTCACTTCTGAGTCATTACTAATAATGCGGCTACAAGCACCCTGGTTCACGTCTTTGGATAAACGTACAGACAGATACATTTTTGGGGGATGCTGCCAAGATTTTCTTTCCAAAGCGGTGTTATACCTTCTGTTCCAGCTGCTCCCAAGTGGTATCGTCAGTCTTCTTTGTTTTGGTTGTTCTGATGGGTGTGTATGGGTTTTCTTATGGCTTTAATTTGCATTTCTCTGATGACCAATGAGACCGAGCGCCTTTTTATTTTCACTGAATTTATTTTTTGAGATAATTAAAAATCTCCTGGCTGGGGACTCAGCAAGGCCTGATCCATGGCAGATGCGTGATCTAAGGCAATGTAAGACCCAAATTCATTTCCAAAAATGTTCCAGGCATCTGTGTTATTTGCCATATCAAATTATCACAAGCTTTCATCTATCTATCTATCTATCTATCTATCTATCTATCTATCTATCTATCATCATCTAATCTGCTCATTAGGAGAGCCTTTTTTATGAGGTGCCTGTTCAAACTTCTTAACCATTATTTTCCTTTGGGCTGTCTTTTTGCTGTTGTTTAATTAGAGAATTTGTTTATATAGTCTGGATACGCCTTTTGTCAGGTGGGTAGAATGCAGATGTCTTATCCCTTTCTATGGCTTCCCATTCCACTCTTTTTTAATTTTTTAAAGATTTTATCCATTCCCTTGAGAGAGAGAGAGAGAGAACTCACGCGCACGGGGTGAGAGGCAGAGGGAGAAGGAGAAGCAGACTCCCTGCTGAGCAAGGAACCCGACTAGGACTTGATCCCATGACCCTGAGATCATGACCTGAGCCCAAGGCAGAAACCTAACCAACTGAGCCACCCAGGCCCCCCCCGCCCCCCCCCCTTTTAATAGTGTCTTTTGATGAATACAAGTTCTTGATTTGGGTGAAATCCAGTAAATCAATGTTTTCCACCATGGTAGTTGTTTTATGTGTCTTTAAGAAATCTTGGCTTACGCCTATGTCATTTAGACGTTCCTCTGTTGTATTTCCAGAACGTTACGGTTTTGTTGTTCCCATGTAGAGCTACAGTTGATCTGGAATTGATTTCTGTGTACGATGCGAGGTGGCTGGCGAGAGACCTAGATTTCCTTATAGTCAACTGGCTTAGAGCCATTTACCAAAAAGCCCCTCCTTCCCCTGCCCTACAGCACGAATCTTGCGTTGGGTAACAAAAGCAAAGGGGTGCAGGCACGTGCGGCACGGTTCCTGGATGTCCTGTCCTCTTCCAGGGGTCTGTTCCTCTCGTCTTTTTGCCAATAACGCACTACCTTCGTGACGGCAGCTCTGTGATTAAGTCTTGGTATCCAGGTACGGTAAGAGCTTCAGCTCTGTCGTCTGCCAGGACTGCCTTGGCTCTTCTTGAACTTTTGAACTTCCAGACACATTTTCGAGTCAACTTCTCAATTTTCACAAATACCTACCTAGATTTTGACTGTGGTCACATCTATACATAGCGATTGGATCAATCCACTTGGGAAAGAACTGGTATCTTTACATTACTGAACCTTCCAATCCATAAACAAAACGTATACCTTCATGTATTTAAACCTCCTTTAATTTTTCTTAACATTTAAAACTTTTTGGGTAGAAGTCTTGCATATCTTTTGTTGCATTTATTCCTACGAATTTAATAGATTTGACCCTGTTATAAATGGGATAGCTTAAATTTTTTTATTTTCTAATAATGAATGACCAGTATATAGAAATTCTATGGTTATTGTTTTTTTTTATATTGATCTCGTAGTCAATAAACTCTAAATTCTTTTCCAAAATATTCTTATCAGTTAGCATCTGTATTCGGTTCTGCAGCTGCCATAGCAAACGGCCACAAACTGGGCAGCTTAAAATAACACAGATTTACTCTCTCCTTGTTTCGGAGGCCAGAAGTCCAAAACCAAGGTGTCAGCGGGCCGTGCTCCCTCTGAAGGCTCTGGGGAAGGTCCTTCCTGGCCTCTTCCAGGCTCTGGCAGCCCCAGGTGTCCTTGGGCTCATGGCAGCATAATTCCAACCTCTGCCTCCATTTCCAAGTGGCCTTTTTTCTGTGAATCAAATAGGCTTCTCCTTTCTCTTACCTTATGATTGGATTCAAGGCCCACCTTAAGTACAGGATGATCTCATCTCAAAATCCTCACCCTGTTTACATCTGCAAAGGCCCTATTTCTAAGTAAGGTCTCAGCCACCAGTACTGAGGGTTGGGACGGAGACCTATCTTTCTGGGAGATACAATTCAGCCAGTGACAGCAAATACATATATTTAATCT
The DNA here is from genome assembly GCF_024610735.1 of Ursus americanus. NCBI lineage: Eukaryota > Metazoa > Chordata > Mammalia > Carnivora > Ursidae > Ursus > Ursus americanus. Next base: position 87,114,844 of record NC_142130.1, read on the forward strand.
CTACTTCGCCCAAGTGAAGTTCGACACCTTGCTCTTTTTCACCTTGTGATGTATCGTGAAGATTGTTCCATAGGAACCCTTCAAGAGTGCCCTCACTCTCTCGAAGCCTGCATAGGTCTCTGCTGGGGAAATGCCACCATTTAGGGGACCCATCCTGTACTGCCGGACATTTGGAGAGACCAGAGCTTTAGAGCCCATTCAATCTCATCCTAGCAAGTGACCCCCCCTCCCCCCCCCCGCGGCCCCCGGCAGGTGATTGCCATCCATGGCCTCGGGCTTCTCCTCTGTAAGATGCACAGTTGGAGACACGGTCACGGCCCACCTTCCAGCTGTCAAGTGTCAAGGTCTATAACTCCCCAGTGCCTCCTTCTGTGTGCTCTCAAGTGGGGGGTCTGGGGGAAAGGAGAGGGCAGTCCTATATTCCCGGCTTCCTTCCCTGGGCACAGAGTGATGGTGGTTTACATGTGTGGGAGGGAAGTGTGGGAGGAGAAGGGTCCTGACTCAGGCAGAGGAAACTTTCTCAATGAAGTCCAGAGGGCTGAGCGCTCAAGCCCCATACTCCATGTCCAAACCAGGGGCTTGGGCTGTTGGATGGGTAAGGTTGCCAGCACTAGGTGGCCTTTGCGGGTGGCACTGCCTCCTCTTAGCACCAGCAGGACTGTCCCAGCCTTCAGAAGGTCCTGGCCATTTCTCAATGTCTTGCCTTTGTTTCCGAATCCTCTTGGTGACCTCCATGACTTATTAAGGTTTGGGTTTCCAAAACAGAAAACAGGTGCTTGATGTTCAGTCCTGTGAGTGTTTTTCTAAAACCCCTCCCGAGTCACTTGTCTCCCACTGTGCCCGGCTGCCGCGAGCCGTGGGGCGCTGGTGGCTCCGAGGTGCTCGGAAGCCCTGTTGCAAAAATCATGTGTCATAATATTATGCTTTAGTATGAATTAATTATAGTAATTTTTCTCAGCTCACAGCAGCTAGCAAATTCCCTGTGACATGCGAGGATCCAGGTTGCCGGGACCCGGGCGCATCTTGTGTTTATTGGCTTTGCACTCACCTCGGATGACCCAGCCCCTGGTGAGAGGCTGCTGTCTTGATTCCTTTCCGTCACCGTGGTCTGTGTTTGAGCAGGGGCCTGTCACCACGCTGTAAGCCAGTCTGCCCTCACCCACGGCACAGCTAGCGAATCCCAGAGCTTTAATAGGGGGTCTGCGGGCATAGGAGGTGGTAACACATGTCCCAGAGGTCTTCTCCCACTTAGCCTTCTCACCCGGCAACGATCCCTGTGTATTTGCAAGAGCAACGTCTTCAGATACCAAAACCAACAGCTGAGGCTTGGGGGTCTTTGTGGCAGAGTGGAGGTGGAGGACTTGGGGTTAGGGGAGACTGGTCTTCTGGCTTGGCTGTACTGCACAAGTTCTTGATCTTGGGCTCTACCTTCACAGACACCGAGCCTCAGTTTACCCATTTGCGTATTCAACCCGGCACTGGGGTGACAGAGACAAATAAGGCACAACCCAGGCTTTCAAGGAGTTTACGATCTAAGATGAGAGACAAATATGAAAACAAGGGCTTAAAGGGATCTTAGGGGCTTTGATGGAAGTTAGTAGGGTTGACCATGAGGAGGACACAGTGGAGGAAAAACTCACATGTCCCCATGGGGAAGAGAGGCACGAGACAGGCTACGCTGCTTGTTGAAAGGTGAGGGGGCACTTGCCCAGTGGGCAGGAGAGAAGGGGGTTCCTGGTGGGAACAGAGATGGGGAACGCCTGCCAAACTTGGGAAACCAAAAGTGGCTTAACGTGGTAGAGCACAGGGAGCACAAGGTGCCGTGGGGAGGAAGGAGGGCTGAGGCAAGGAGGACCTTGTGTGCTCTTCCAGGGAGTTTGTGCTTTCCTCCCAGATCACGGGTTCCCAACCAGGGGCGGGTGTGCGGTATCTGAACACATTTCTGATTGTCACCACCAGGGAGGTAGGGAGGCTACTGGCATTTAACAGGTAGAGGCCGGGGATGCTGTTGAACACCCTGTAGGTACAGGACAGCTCCTCCGCAACAGAGACTCATCCAGCCTCAAGTGTCACTAGTCTGACGCTGACAAATCCTACTCCCGCGGTCATTGGAGCTGTTGGAGGGTTTTAAGCTGGAGAGTGGCTCCCATAGCTTCTTTCTTAGGAAGATGAAGCACCGTGGCAGGCAGAGCTAAGTGGGGGGAAACTGGAGGAAGGAAGACTGTTCTGGGCAAGAGATGTGATGTCCTAAAGCTAGGAGTAGACAAACTATGGCCCATGGTCCAAATGTGGCTTGCTATCTGTTTGTGTAAGGTCTGAAAGCTAAGCATGGAATTTGCGTTTTTAAATAGTTGAAAAAATACATATCGCAACATACAAAAATTATATAAAATTCAACTTTCAACGTCCATGAACAGCTCATGGAAACTAAGCCACGTTTATTTATGTATGTATTATGTAGCCTTTGGGCTTGGAGTTGACTGACCGTGACACAGACCACATGGCCCACAAAGCCTAACGTGTTTACTGTTTGGCCTTTTGTAGAAAAAGCTTGTCAACTCCTGACTTAAACCAAGACAGAAAGGTGGAGGTGGTGGAAAGATATGGGCCCAGGAGTGATGGGAAGGAGTGGAGTTAATGGGTTTGGCCACCAGTTGAATATGAGGTGAGGAAAAGAGATCATTTTCTAGCCTGGGAGCTTTGGTAAGAGGGAAAAAGGATCCAGGAGAAGACAATGAAGTAACCGGGAGACATCAGGGTTGAACACACAGGACTGGGGCTGATGAAAGACGTAGGGGCTGGCGATGAAGATTCAAAAGTCTTCAGCCTGTGGAACATCAATGAAACCAGCAGGTGAAATGGCCTTCCCCTTGTACGGGTCACAGCATTCTTGGGGAATCTACTGAAAGCTTTGGTCCTCTTGCCAGAAAAAGAATACACTCAAAAATCTTCATATGGGTTCCAGTTCTAGAACCATGGACATCATGAGGTCCTGGACACAAGATTAAGAACCTCTGGCCTGCCCTTGAGAACAGAAAGAGGGTCAAGCATAGCCTTGTGAGGGCACATCCACATTCAAGGTGTGGGCAGAGAAAAAGGAGCCCACTGAGGAGGCTGGCCAGAGTGATGGGAAGAGAACCTAGATGCTTAAGGACTAAGCCAAAGAGGAGAAAGTCCCAGGAAGAATAGACTGAAGGATCAAAGCATTCTGTGCTCATAGAGAAGTTTGGGTACATGGTAGAAGAGCATCTCCTGGGGGTTCGGTGGTGGTAGTCCTGGCTGAGCTGTGCCTGGACCTCTGAGAGGAAAGTGGAGGTGGGGAGAGGACAGGAGTGTGAGTGGGAGGTGAGGAAGAGCGGACGGTGAAGGCAAGCCTTCCTGCAGCAGGCCTGGGTGAGAAAAGAGGAGAGTCATGGCAGTGGACAGTTCACGTGGGGTGCTGCTACGGTCTGAATCCCAGATGGACTTGAGTTTTATATTTTGGCAATGACCCAGCACACAAGGAGTGGTTGAAAGTGCCTAAGAGAGCAGAGAACACTGAGAAGCAAGATTCTAGTGCTGTGGGAAGTGGTGCGGGTGTGGGTGGGGGTGGGTAGGGGGTCAGGAGAATTCCCACACTTCCCTCCACCCACCAGGCAACACCCCTGCTGCCCACCATGGCCAGAGTGACTTCAGCTGATGGTCTGTCGCCCGCCGCCCCACTGCCCTTTAGTCCTTCCCGCTGACCTGTGATAAATGGTTTGGAAAGATTTTGGAACCTGTGTCCAAAGCACCTAGCTGTTTTGATTCTCACCAAAGAAATCTGGAACCTGAACAATATTTGAGCTCAAATTTATTGGTGCCATTACCTGCTTTTAAGGGAATGATAAGTAGATGTTGATATTTTGATGGCAGTTATCTTATTGAGTGGCCTGTATAAAGGCAGTCGTTTTAAGATGTTTGAACTGATAAAATACACACTATATCAAATGGGAGGCATAAATTAGTAGTAAAATATATAATGAACCATCCTTTTTTTTTAAAGATTTTTGATTTATTTATTTTGAGAAAGAGAGAGGGCAAGCAAGGGGAGGAGAAGCGGTAGAGGGGGAGAGAGAGAGAGAGAATCTCAAGCAGACTCCGCGCTGGAGTGCAAAGCCCGACACGGGGCTCGATCTCACAACCCTGAGATCATGACCTGAACTGAAATCAAGAGTTGAACACTTAACTGACTGAGCCACCCAGGCACCCCAAACCATCCTTTCACAGCTCTTGCTGAGTTTAAGAATTCCTATCTAGGGAAATATAAATTATATGAGTAATCAATTGGTATACATACCCAGCGAATTTGTTGCAAGATTACTTTAAGTGCTGAGTGGGGGAGACTGTTCCTTTGGTGTCCCCCCAACCGATCCTAGTCTTCCCCCCACCTTTGAATCAGGATGGACCCGGGCCTGCTTTAACAAATCATTTGTGGAAGAAGAGACGCTGCGCTAGTTGGGGTTGGTTCTTAAAAAGACCCATCAGCTTCTGCTTTTGTACTCTGGAGAAGCAAACTGCCATGTAAGCATCCCAGCTGCCCTAAGACGAGCACGACAGGAGGAAAAGCAAGCTAACTGTGTGAAGAAGCCACATGGAGAAGAATCAGGGATCACCTCCCAAACCTGCAATAATGAGAGCTGAGGCCTCAGACACATGACCCAAGTGGAATCATTTCAGCCAGCCTTAGCCGATGCCATGTGGAGCAGAGACAAGCTCCCCCCACCAAACTCGATCCAAAATTGCAACACCTTCAATAAAGAATACACTGGTGGCTATTTTAAGCCACAGAATTTGGGGTATATTGTCTTGCAGCCATAGATAACAGAGACACAGTGCCTTGAAAATCTACAGAACGGAAGAAAGTCACGCACCTTATGGATTTGCCAAGTATCAGCTGATCAGCCTTGGGTGGGGAGGAGAGGGATTAAAGTTAGATCCTTCACTTCAACCCAGATGAAAATTAATTCCAAATAGTATTTGTACAGCACTCTGCAAGCAGTTCTAAGACGTGTTGTTATGCTGGTATAGGCATCAGTTTTCGGTCTACGTCGTCAGGGTTTCGGGGAGGGAAGGGAACAGAGGCATAAGTAATGTCTGTTCCCTGTAGAAAAATCCCGAAGTCCAGAGAAGCAAAGAAAATGAAAATTATCCCCTATCCCATCACACAGAGATAAGCGCTGCTGGCATCTTTGTGTATATGGGGAATTTTTGTAGGCAGGCTAATCACCGTAGGAAGTGGGCTCACACCGTGTGACAGCTAGCGACGTGTTTTACTTTCCAGTAGGTCATAGCGTCTCCGCATGTCTATCAGTAATGTGTGTATTAGGGCCTCGTCATACTGCATCACATGGACCTTCCAGAATTTGTTCAACAAATGTCCGACCGCTGGACATCTGAGGCTGGCTGCAGGGCTTCATTTCCACAGTGAACGTCTGCGCAGCTACGTCTCCGTGCACATACGTGCTGACCTCCTTAGCACAAACGCCAAAAAGTGGAATTGCTAAGTACACAAGGTTGCCTACACCGAAGGTTCATCGATAGCTAATTTCCAATTACTGGGAAGACAGAGACGAAAACTGTCCACCCTCGCCAGTGGTATCAGGGACGAAGGCTCCCAAACAAGAGGTAATCTCCCACTTTTTAAAAACGTTTTCCAGAAGGTGCTGCTTGTTGAAAATTGTTACTAACATTTGCCTGAAGCACACCTATATTCTAACTCCAAATAGCCAGATGCCAAGTTGGGGGTGGGGGTGGGGGGTGGGAAGGGCCAGCTAGTAAATATTTGAGGCTTTGTGGGCCAAGAGGTAAAATAGAAGATATTGCGTAGGTAGTTATATGATCATTCAGCTCATGGTTGCACCCTGAGCAAGGTGGCGGTGACTTGGATTTGGCCTACGGGTCACAGTTACTGACCTCGGCTCCCACTGCCATGCCTCCCCCCCCCCGCCGCGCCACCCCCGCCACCCCCGCCAGCCTGAGACACTTCACTCCACCATTTCTCAGCAGTCAGGATGGCAAGTCACATCGGGTAACTCTCAGGCTGGAACTTGGTGCAAAAGTCCCCGTGGAAGAATTTACTAGAATCCTAGGTGGTCACCATTTCGTGTGGTCTATTAAAATATATCAACGATGGCTCCAGTATCTGGGGGGGCCACGGGCATGCAAGTGTGTCGTCAGAGTTAAGGGGCGGGCAGCTAGCGGAGCCTGGGCAGTAGCCTAGCAGGTTATGAGACGGGCCTCATTCTCACTGTGTTTTACGATATGAAAGTGGGTTTTTCCCTGATCATAAAAGTATACTTGTAAAAAAGCACAAAAATTATTAATTTTGATACCCATCTTTTTGGCTAATTTCCTTGTAGTTGTGTGTGTGAGAGACACAGAGAGAAAGAGACAGAGAGATAGAGGAAAGACAAAGAAAATGAGAGAGAGACAGAGAGAAGTAGGGAGAGAGACTTCAAAACTGGGATGATTTAAATATCAAATCACATCATTTTACTCACCAAGTACTAAGTTATGAGTATCTCTAGTGGGTTGATACTACCCCACACGATGTGCCTTTTTTTTAAAAAAAAGATTTATTTATTTGAGAGAGAGAGAGTGAGTGGGGGGATAGACAGAGGGAGAGAGAATCTCAATCTCAACTCAGAGCCAGACGTGGGGTTCGATCCCAGGACCCTGAGATCAAGACCTGAGCTGAAACCAAGAGTCCGACACTCAACCGACTGAGCCACCCAGGGGCCCTTGGATGTGCCTTCTTCCAATGAAGTCCCACGTCACGGACATCTGGGCCTCGCCCAGTTTCCCAGTGTTAGAAGTCATGCTGCAGTGGTGTCTTTAGATGTCAGTCTCCCCGCATGTCTTCATGTGTTTTATTATTTCCTTAAAATAGAGTCCACAGGCAGGGACTGCCCTTCAAAGAGTAGGTATGTATTTAATATCTTTCCTACATGGTGCTGCTTTGCTTTTCCAGAAAAGCTGGCTAATTCACGACAATGTACTTGTGTGATCATAATCGCGTCCTCAGAGCAATGTAATTTTCACAATATTTTGAAACATAAGAAATAGCAGGAAGATCGGTAGGAGAGGGAAGGGAAGAATGAAGGGGGGGGAAACAGAAGGGGAATGAACCACGAGAGACTGTGGACTCTGGGAAACAAACTGAGGGCTTCAGAGGGGAGGGGGGTGGTGGGCTGGGGTAGGCCGGTGATGGGTAGTAAGGAGGGCACGTATTGCATGGTGCACTGGGTGTTATACACAACTAATGAATCATGGAACTTTACATCAAAAACTAAGGATGTACTGTATGGTGACTGACATAATATAATAAAAATTTATTATAAAAATATTTGCTCATTTTGATAGGTAAAATGATATTTTATTTCATTTATTTGATTTCCAGCTGTTTTTGCTACGTTCACATTTGTATTTCTTCTGTGAAATATGAATTTGCATTCCCTGCCCGATTTACTCTTTTTTTCACTTCCTTCTTGTTTTGTAAGAACTCTTTAAATAGTAATAATATTAACCCTATTGTATATGTTGCAAGTGTTTTCTGAGTTGCTCTTTAATTTTCTTTAGGTGTCTTTTTGATGCAGAGAAGTTTGTGTTTTTATGTTTTCAAATCTGGCAAGCCTTTTCTTTGTGACTCTGCCTGGCTTTTATGCTTGAGAGGCTCATCTCTGGGCTCATCTTCTACCCCACGGCACCTTTGAAGTTTCTTTTTTAATGGCTCCATGTTTTATATTTAATTCTTTAAGCCATCTGGAATTAATTTTAGTCTAGGTTGAAATGAAGGCTCTAACTTCGTCCTCCCTTGCCCCTCCCCAAAGCTAACCATCTGATCTGGCTTTATGCATTAATCCTTTCCAAACATTTAACGGGCATGATTTTCTCCCACTCTATAGTGGCGGGGGGTGGGTGAGGGGAGGCAGGGAGAGGGGGGCAGAGATTCTCTGAGCCACACTCCAAAGCTGACAGTAAGTCCTGGGGGCTTTTGTCCCCAGGGCCCTGTGATCCTCTGAGATGCACTGAAAATTCCCATGCATGGAACTGCCGTTCCCAGCAAGAGTCAACAAGCCATTGAATGAGGCCATGTCTGGCCCCAAGTCAGGGGCCTCAGATGCGGCCCCAGCTTACACTGAATTATCAGCCTCACTGTGGAGGCCAGGCGTCTCCATGTTGGGCATTCAGTGGGTGCCGGCATACTTTGGTGAAGAGCTGCGTTGACTGTCCAGGAAAAGACTCCCCCTCCGGACCCCTCTCCTATGTGTGTATTCAGGTACCCATTACCCAGGAATTTTCAGAGATTCATCGCTACCTCCTGGAGACCAGGCCTTGGGCCACGCCATGGGCTAGCTGTGAGCTCGCCTTGCTGGTTTCCACTCTGCCACGTTAATGGTCTAAATATTTACCGTGTGGACAACGTGGGATCTCAGCCAGGACCCTCACCACCCCTCCCTGCACCCCTAGGAACTCAAAGTCTAAATAGGGTGCGGCCAACTGTTGCTTCACTACTACCTGGGCCAGAGGAGGACCGACCAGGTCTCTGCTCGGGACTGTGACCCTGTACCCACCGTGAAACCTACCAGCATTTACTCAGCCAGCCTTCCCCAGGGGCCTACAATGCTCCTGGACAGGCGCTGGAGACAGGAGCTCAGACATTTTAAGTATCTACAGTTATATTCATATATGTATAAACACTATAATCATGATAAACACGCTCCATCCATTATTATAGAAACATAATTCATCAACTCATCAATAATTCATCAATTATTATGTTTCCCGGCCAGCTTTCCACGGCCGTCGCCAGGTCAAGGAGGCACTTGCTCGGGGTCACCTGCCGGAAACAGCAGCCCTGGGAGTCAGCCCCGAGGCAACCTGTTTTTCTCTTGCCTCAGTCTCCCCTTGCAGGTTCACGGTCCTCGATCATGATGAGTCAGGGCATTGGGATGCAACGTTTTTCCCCAAACAGATCCACCCCCTTGCGCCGTTCATCAGCCATTTCTTGTCCCTTTAGGGGTTTTCCTCTTTCCTTTCTGTTCTCTTGCTGCTTGCTTGTGTCCACCGACCTGTCTGCCTATCCTTATTCCCCACCCCCAGCTCCTACGCATTCCGTGTCCAGAGGTGCAAGACGATGACGTTTGTGTAAGATGCTTTTGGCCCCCAGCCCAGGGATGCAACCATATCAGATATCTCACTGGGCGTGGTAGCTATTTATCTTAAAGCTCCGTCAGTGTACAAAGACCACATGCCGGGCTAGCGAGGTCGTTGGTGCCAGGATTTGCACATTAGGATTACAATAAGCCTTGAGGGACTTTGCTTTTATTTCTACCCTATTTCCCTCTCTCAGTATAATTATTATTGATGTTTTGAGTGAATGATTTTTTTTTTCCACTGAAGACCCATCCTTGTCTTCCGCAGGTAGTCTTCCTGCAAGAATGTCCGAGGAGAGCATTGCTCCGTGGTACGCCTGCATTTATCAGCTCGCAGGGAAGGTCGCTTGCGGTTCAGTCCTGTCCCCAAAGTGTGTGGAGAGGGAAACACATACAAGCACGTTTTGGAAGCATTTTCCCTTCAGTGAGGCCAGATCCCATTGTTCAGGAGCGTGTCTGGCCACCTCTCCGCTCCCCTTCCTGCCCTGACTCGGCCAGATGAGCAGAGACCCCAGGGCCCACCGACAAGGAATAATAATAACAGAAACACTGTGCCAGCAGCTGCCCTTTGGGTCCCTAGGGTGCCGGGCACTCTGCGTGGGGCTTCATGTGGCTCTTCTCACTTATCCCAACAGCCGACCACTGGGGCAGGAACTCCTAGCGTCATGCCCATTGTACAGACTGGGAGATTGAGAATCAGAGAAGTTGAGAAGCTAGATCCGTCACACAGCTCGTCAATGGCAGAGCTGGCTTTCTGCTCCAAATCCCACCCCCAGCCTTCGGAGCTCTCAGCCTCTACCGTTGGGGCTTGGAGCGTGGGGTCCTTGTAGCGTGTCCAGCAGCACAATGGTGTGGTGACGTGTGCCTGCAGAGGGAATCTCCAGGAGAGCTGGTTAAAAATGCAGATTCCTGGGCCTACCCATGAACCCCCCGCAAATGGATCGAATCTAACATTTATGCGGAGCCGGAAACTGCTGTAAGCACTTTGCATGTGTAAACTCACGTAGACCTCACAGCCCCATGAGGCGGGGGAGCTACCATTACTGTCCCCATCTTACACATGGGGAAACTGGCACAGAGAAGGTAGGCAACTCGCCCAGGTCACACAGCTCGTAAGTGGCAGAGCCGGGATCTGAACCTAGGTTGCACAGCTCCAGAACCCTCTGCCCAGACAGTCTGAGACCCTACTGTTTCAGACAGAGAAGCTTCTCCGCTCTCAGGAATAGACAATCTGCTTTCAATGCACTGGGCTAATCGGTGCTCAATCGCAAGTCGAAGCTTAAAGAAACTCTCATGAGGCTATAACATTCACATTGGTTCAGCACTCATGCGCCCCGATAGTCACCCAAAGGGATTGAAAACTTACGTCCACACATAAGCATGCATATGCAAGTTTATGGCTGCTTTATGCCTAACTGCCAAAACTCGGAAGCGACCAAGCTGTCCTTCAGCAGGTGAACGGACAACTACACCGGGGTCCTTCCATACAACGGAGTATCATTCAGATCATTCAGCGCTTAAAAGAAATGAGCTATCGAGCCCTAAAAAGACATAGAGAAACCTTAAATGCACATGACTAAGTGAAAGAAGCCAATATGCGAAGCCTTCATACTGTAGGATTCCAACTCTAACATTCTGGAAAAGGCAAAACCATGGAGACAGTAAATAGCTCAGTGGTTCTAGGGCTGGGAGGGGAGACAGGGGTGAATATGGGAAGCACAGAGGAGTTTTAGGGCAGTGAAACCATGCTGTAGGACATATTTTTTTAGAAGATTTATTTATTTATTATTTGAGAGGGAGCGTGAGTGCGGGGTGGGGGGAGGGGCAGAGGGCGAGGAGGAGAGAGAGAATCTCGAGCAGACTCCCCTCTGAGCGCGGAGCCTGATGTAGGGCTCCACTGCATGACCTGAGCTGAGATCAAGAGTTGGGCGCTCAGCCGGCTGAGCCACCCCGGTGCCTCTGTATGATATTTTAATGACGGACACATGTCATTACACGTTTGTGCAAACACACAGCGTGTACAACCCTGAGGGCAAGCCCTAAGGTCTCCTGCAGACACAGGGTGATCGTGGTGTGTCCCCGCAGCTCTGTGGATGATAACAAAGGTACCGTTCTGTGGGGGGTGCTGACCATGGGGGAGATGGGAGTGGGGACAGGCAGAGGGAGGGTGGCAAATCTCTGTACCTTCCACTCATTTTTTGCTGCGGACCTAAATCTGCTCTTTAAAGTTTATTTTTTAAAAATCACATTTTAGTGGTTCTTGGCTGATCCGCCCCCTCACTGTTCTCTAAATGAGGTGGTATGATTTTCCCAAACTCGGTGAGGAGGTTCTTAACCTACTGGGGAGTCACTTACCCTTTTGGGAATCTGATTAAAGTGCAGACTGTCCTCACATAAGAAATGGCACTAACACACACACACACACACACACACACACACGCACGTACAGTTCATATGTAGTAATAGCAGGGGTTTCCAGGGAACCTACAGACCCATGTTGAGAATCACAACCTAGACGAACACATTAACCTTCTCTCAACCATACCCCCGCCCTCCCCCTCTGCTCCTCTGGTTAAAAATTCTTGGTAAGAGGGGCGCCTGGGTGGCTCAGATGGTTAAGCATCTCCCTTCGGCTCAGGTCATGATCTCCAGGTCCTGAGATCGAGCCCCACGTCGGGCTCCCAGCTCAGCAGGGAGTCTACTTCTCCCTCTGCCTCTCCCCTTGCTTGTGCTCTCTCTGTCTGTCTCTCTCAAATGAATAAATAAAATCTTAAAAAAAAAATTCTTGGTAAGAAAGAAAGAATACATGGGAAAATTATTTGGTTGGAGACAAAGTAATTAAGGCACAGCTTTACTTTTCTTTGGTTCTTATAAACATTCACCTTAATTAAAGCGCTCATTTTGAGATGAGAGCACCGGCTGCCAGGAGGCAGGAGGAGAGGGAAAACCCCTCGGGATTCCTCGAGGCCCCTGCTTGCCGAACCCGGGATTCTTATTAGTGAAGTGACCCTCTGCCTCGACTAGCTTCGACAGATTCTATCTGGCAGCAGATGTGGGATGCTTCTGCTTTTTTCTTTGAAGTCAGCTTTTGCCATAAACTGGAGAATTATGTTACGGTGTGTTATTCAACAAGTGTTCTTTCCCTACGATTTGACCGTGGGTAAGTAGATTAAATCGATTAAGAAACATCCTCGGATGGTTAGTTTCATGCGCCAACTTGGCTAGGCTATGTGCCCGGTTATCCAACCAAACACTCATCTGGGTGTTGCTGTGACGATATCCTACAGGAGTGGCTGACATCTATAAGCAGTTGACTTTAAGTAGATTATCCTTGATAAGGCGGAGGGGCCCCATTCAATGAGTTGAAAAGCCTTCAAAGCCAAGAACTGAAGTTTCCTAGAGAAGAAGAAATTCTGCCTCAAGACCGTAGCATCAACTCCTGTCTGAATATCCGGGCTTTCAGCCTAATCTACAAATTTTGGACTTGACAGTCCCTATAATTACATGAGCATATTCCTTTAAAGAAATCTCTTTAGAAAGATAGCATCTGTCTGTCTATCTATCTACCTATCTATCCATCCATCCGTCTGTATGTACATCCTATTGCTTTTTCTTCTTTGAAGAACCCTGACTGGTACACATCCCGAAGAACCCAGCACTCCAGTTGGGTCCAATTGTTGTGGACAACAATTGCTGTATAACACACGAACGATCTGTACGTTATCAAATGTCACCCGCTTATCCCCATGCCAAGCTCAGAGCCCCTGGTCCCTGGGAGGAGAGAGGTGAAGTTGGAATGGTGAGCTGGGGATAGGCAGTCACCCTGGTCCTTCTCCAGCTCTGCTGTGCAGCGGTGTTACTAGGACCAGCGTGGGAGGCACGGGGGAGGGAGAGTTTGTTAAAAATGTAGATTCTCAGAGTCCCATCTCCCCAGATTCTGAGTCTCTGTGTCTGGGTCCAGAACTCTATATTTTAACCATCCCTCAGAGCGATTCTGCTGCAGGTGATCCTTTGAGAAATAGATCCTTTGCCAGATGGTTTCCAAGCCTCCAGATCAGACCAAAGTCTGTTCTCCACCCCATCCCACCCACAGGACTTTTTACCATCAGTCCCTCAGGTTCCAAAGCTGGGAGCAGGGGATCCAGTTTTTACCCTCTCGGTCTCTTGACCAGATTAGTGGCCTGGCCGAGCCATGCCTGTTGAAACGCAAATGCTCAATATCAAGAGAGATAGGTGTGAGGTTTTGTGGCTTCCATGGTGTGATGGTTAAGGTGGTGGACTCTTAGACCACCCTGTCCAGGGTTCGAATCCCCACTTAGTCCTCTACCAATTACTCTTTTTTTTTTCCCTTTCATTGACTTAATAATTGCATGTCACACAATTTCTTTCCTCCTACAACTATGGGGCTGACATACGGTGGACCTGCTTGACTTGCCAATCCAATAACAGTGTTGGTCCCCACCCCCAACCCCCAATTCAAAGTTTGAGCAGCAAAATACGAAAGTCTTGGTCTTAATATTCTGGGGGCTTCACAGTTTCATACTGATCTGCAGACTCATTTTATGAAGCAAAATGTAAGTAAGATAGAAAGGAACCCGAGACCCACCCCAGGCACTGACCCCACTGCCGCCACCAGCTTTGGGGCCTCCCTCCCCCCGACCAGCCTCACCAGGCCTCGTATGCCTGCATTTGAGAACGACGAATGGGGCTGTCCTAACGTTTCATTGGAGCTTTGTTAAAGTCTTCGCCGGGAAGAAAGCGGCCGGCATACGTGGTGGGTGACTGAGGGCAGAGGGAGGAGGAGAGCGGGGGTGGTGGCGGTCGTAAAACACGAAGCTAAGGAGGCACAGGCCCCTTCCTGCAGTGTTTGTTCAGTTGACGCGGATCTCCCCACCCCCGGCTGGTGTTCTGGTATCCAGTTTTCCCTTAACCTTCCAGCACTTGCTTCCTCACCCCCACTCTTTACCTCTGGCCTCTCCTAGAAACAGGCCCAGACAACATCTGGAAAAACAGTGCTGGGCTGTCCTGGCCAGCGAAAGAGGTCTCGTAGAGTCTGTTTAGTTTCTAAGCTCTGATTTTATCTCGTGGATAAAATCCATATGGAGAGAGAAGGGAGGGGTGAGTGAGTGCTGGGGGATAAAGCAGGGGCTGTGACTACAGTATGTCTGTTTCTGGAACCTGTGGCATCTCTCTTGGGGCTGGGGCTTTGCTCTGCCCTTGCGTTGGTCACAGCATCTCCTTGGGCCAAGCCTGTCTGCTGCTTTGAGAGCAACTTGTGGCAACATTTAATGGAGGAGGGGTCGAAGACTCAAGGCTAGTACTGGGATTGCTACCGGTGCCCTCATCCAAGCTCATCCTGTCCCATTAGCTGGAGAGCCCCTGGATGTAGGTAAACTGGACCGGTCCAGATCTCTGCTGCCAGCTAGTGTGACCTTGGGTGAGTCCACGAACCTCTCTAAATCTCAGTTTTCTTGTCCAGGAAGTAGAGCCAATGCCTCATGCATGGCTTGTGGGAGCCTGGCACATGGTGTTAGCTACCGGTGCTGTTCCGTGACCCTGAACGAGTGCCATATTTCCTTTCTTGAAAATAAGATTGCTGGAGAATTGATTGAGATGAGTTGTCAACTCACCCTGCAAACACAATTAGAATTTCACACTAATGCAAGGGTCATGATCATGACCTGCCCAAGCCACACCACGTTATTGCTCATCTTTGCCGCTCGATCTGGAATACGCTCCCTCTCCGCCATTTTCTGCCTAGCAAATTCTTACTCAACTAGACATCACTCCCTCCAAGAAATTCTCTCCAGCCTCCTCAGCCCTTTGGTTATTTCCCTTATTGAATACATGGAAGTGTAGTTACAGGTTTCCAACCAGACTCTACCACTAGAATCCAAGCTCTTCTAAGGGCAGGAACTGTGTCGTGTTCTTTTGTAAATCCAAATGTCTAGGGGACCGTTTTGCACAAAGTAAGGACCCAGTAAATTAATGGATGGATGGGTAGATGGATGGATGGATGGACAGATGGGCAGATTTTGTAGACGTGTCTCAAGAACCAGCAGCAGTGCTCTCTGAGCTATCTCTGAATATGCCATTAAAATGATTCCCTTTTCTTTAGCTAATTAATCAGTGATTGGTATAATAAACATGGGAGGACTGATGGACTTTTAGCCAAAGGTTAGTACACTCAATTCCACGGCTAGAATAAGGTCTTGGGAGATTTCAGCCTACATTTGGTCTTCCTCAAGGGAGTCTGCCTACAACAGGCCGAAACTTGTCCCGATTGGGAGTCCCAGTATCTGTCCTGCTTTTCAAACTTCCATGAAAGATCTGCCATTGCAAACCCAACCAAGTACCTCACAGCCTTAGTGACCAGAATGGGTTTCTCGGCATCCTTTATGAGTCTCTCAGGCTGTGGAAGAAAAGTACTCCCTCTCCTTAAGACAGAACGATACTTGGTCTTGAACAAAGATTGCTGGATGGGAAACCGGGACAGCTGCTCTTGGCCTGGTTCACCACTAATTTGCTCTGGGATTTGGGGCCATCATGCCACCTCACTAGACCTCAGCCTCTTTGTGAGAAAAATGGGGACTGTATGAATCTTGACCTCCGTACTGTGTGATTTTACATTTTGCAGGACCGGTGGTCTCCAGAGGGACACGAAATGCCCCTACTGGGCCCTGGACCTCGCTCCTCGGGACATCAGGAACCCCTCTCAGTCTTCCCGCTCTGCCTGCTGTCTGCCCGAGGACGGCCTGCAGGGTGGGGGGGCCACAGCAGA
The DNA here is from genome assembly GCF_024610735.1 of Ursus americanus. Lineage (NCBI taxonomy): Eukaryota > Metazoa > Chordata > Mammalia > Carnivora > Ursidae > Ursus > Ursus americanus. Next base: position 87,130,801 of record NC_142130.1, read on the forward strand.
GGTGGAAAATGCTCGGCCCAGGGGCTTGGGTCCACCATCTATCAGCTCGGTGGCCTTGGGCAAGTTCCTCAACCCTCTGCACCTCAGTTTCCTTACGGGTAAGATGGGACGATGAAAGGGCCCACTTCCAGAACAGTTAAAAGATGAAAAGGGCATAACACACAGGAGATCCCCATGGGGACGCCTGACACAGAGGAAGTGCTAGAAAGATGCTGTTTGTTATTAAGGCATCTGTGAGAGACGGATGCTGGAGCCTCGGGTTCAGGCCTCTCCTCCCAGGTGCTCCCCGAGGGCTCAACGCCATGATGCTTAGGTCTGTAGGCTCTGGTTTCAAAAGGTGCACTCAGCCTACACACTGTTGGCATGGGCCTGGGCCAAGGAGGGGAGCCTTACTGCCTTGAATTAAGCCGTTGTCTGGCTAAAGGGGAGCCCCGTCCTAAAAGCAGGTCATTAGGAGTCTCGCAGAGCGGGAGGCCTTTCACGGCTTTCCCGCCTTCCTTGGACGTCTCTTTCCCTATTTTCTCCTTTTGTCCCTGTGGCCCTGCAGGTGCTTTTATCTGAGCAGTGGGGCTCTGATCACTGACCGGGAAGGGGCTGCACTCCTTCTAGATGGGGGTCATTTAAACCTGCCCCAAAGCCAGGGCTTCCCAGGCCCTGCTCTTCGCAAGGGGGCTTGGAGTGGCAGGCGCTCCACTTGGAAACGTTTTGAGAATGGCTTTGTCTGCAACGAGCCGCCCTTTGGTGGCCGGACTCCTGCTGCACTCATGTTACAAGGTACAAAATGGGCCACTGCCCACAGAGAAGATAACGTGGCTGTCCCACTGGTGGCGAGGAAAGGAGCTCCCGGTTGGTATTCCCGTCTGCTCGGGCTGCCATTACAAAGTGCCACGCACCGGGGAGCTTGAACCACGGAGACTGACGGTCTTCGGTCCTGGAGGCGGGAAGTCTGAAATCAGGGGTCTGCGCGGTTGCTGCCTCCTGAGGGCTGGGAGGGAGAGGCTGTTCCAGGCGTCTCTCCTAGCTGCTGGTGGTTTCCTGGCCCTCTTGGCTGTTCCTGGGTTTGTGGATGTGTCATCCCTCCCCCATCTCTGCCTTCATCTTGACATAATGTTCCTCCTGTGTGTGTGTGTGTGTGTGTGTGTGTGTGTGTGTGTGTGTGTCTTTGTCCTGATTTCCCCCTTTTATAAATACACCAGTCCTACTGGGTCAGGGGCCACCTTACTCCGGAGTGACCTTACCTTAACTGATCGAATCCGCAATGATCCCATTTCCAACTGTGCTCGCATTCTGAGGTCCTGGGGGTTAGAGCAGCAATGTAAGAATTCAGCTCCTAACAGTTGGTTTTTGCCCAGGGAGGGGGGCAGTCCTGCATCCACCTGTGTCTGTGCATCCCAGCTCATGGGAGCCCCCCACTGAGGGTGAGCTAGGCCTCGGCTTCTGCACACAGGAGCCTGGAGGTCAAGGGGATCTATCCTGTGTTGACTGGTCACCTCTCTGGTGGACGGCTACATTCCCTCTCTTTGGGAAGCATTAGAAATCTCCCAGTAGCTCCATCCAGTTTATCCTGTTTCTCCCCTTTGGATCAGAAAGAGCGAATTGAGCGCCTGTCACCTTGGCCTTCTGAATCACTATACCTAGCATTTATTGAGCACTCGCTCTGTGCTGGAGACCGCCCTCAAGATTTCACACCTAACCTTACAGCAATCTACCGAAACGGGTGCTGTTTTCACACCCCTTGTACAGATAAGGAAGCTGAGGCACAGACAGGTCCAGTAGGCTGCTCGCAGTAACAGCAGGCCTGTGAGGTGGGCTTGGAGCCACTAGGCAGGGACTTCCAGGGCAGGGAAAGCTGTCCCCAGGAATTGGCAAGGATCCTGGGATAAAATAGCCGCTTCTAAGTGTCCGTTCTGCCCCTTACTGAGAGGAGTGGACCGGCCGGACTTCAGGGTCCTTCAGCTGCCCCACGAGTGGTTAGACTCCTTGCCCTTAGCTGCTGTCAAGTTGGTCTCCTTTGTGAGAGAAAACCCAGTAAACATCAACCCTCGTCCCTCCTCTGCTTGAAGAACGTCATTGCTCTGAGACCTTTCTCGAGAAGGTGCTGGAGAAATCCGCAAAACGAGCCAAGGTCTGTAGAGGCCTCAGGCTCCCCATCCACACCCAATAGGATTATCCCAGAGGGGCTGATCTCAGTTCTCCAGCTGCTTCTAGAACTTTTGGGAGATCCCTCAAGCTGAGCAGCCCCAGAGGCCCATGTAGGAAGTGAGGAGGTCCCCACACTTCTTGTCATTATAATGCAGACCAGGCTGGACGTGTATGAGGCCCCGTGGGGTGTCAGAGGTGCCCTGGGCTCGTGTTGGAGGATCCCAATGCTATCCTGTCTTTGTAATCAACTCCAGGAACTTGAGAGGTATCCTCGGACTGGCCCCGACAAGATGGGACGTTGTAAGCAGTCACGTGAGAGTGGACAGGCAGGAGTGGACCCTCGGAGGGGTGAGGCGACCTGGGAAGAGCCAGGAAGGCTGGGTGACCACAGACAGGTGACTGTCCTGGGTGGGGGCTCAACAGTACCTGCTGGGTGCAGGGGCTTCCTGAAGATAACACACAGTACGGAGCACAGTTTACGGCGGCCAATACTGGGACTGTAGACAGCAAGCAGGAGGCCCACGTTGGTGACCTCTCCCGGACGCCATGCACTCCGAGCTGGGGGCAAGGCAGCAGCTCCTTCTGTCTTCCTCGTCCTCGAAGTGAAGCTCAGGAAAGCAGGGTGTGAAGTGAGGAAACACTTGGACGTGATATGAAAACTAGGAAATGCTCGCCAAGCTTTGCTATTTCACTGGATTCCACTTCCTCGCGGATGAACGTCCTTCGCCACATGCTTTCTAGGCTGACTCCCTACCCACGTTGTGAGCCCTCTAAAGAACGGGAACGGGCAGGCCAAGGTCAAAGTCACAGAGGGAAGGAAGGCAAATCCTTTGTTTATAAGGGCCCTCCAGAAATAGACTCTTTGTTCTTCCATGCGAAGCAAGCAATTTGAATTTGTTTTTTGAAAAGCAAGGATAAAAGAACAATGTAATATGTCAGCATACAAGGCTAAAAAATATTTTTCTGGAAAAACAATAATTATCTATTTATAGTATATTGCTAATGGATATATAAAAAAAAAAGTCTTTCCAGGAAAATTACTGGTGATGTGAAGAGCCACAGTTGAGCATCTTTATACAGAGCGGGGTGGACGTCTAAACATAACTGAAACAGTGAGAAGATCATGGTTTCTCACAGCCCGTTCCCTTGTCCCATCCAAATTAGCAAGTGAAAACAACAGTAAACCAGAAAGGAGCTTCAACAAGATTCTGGTTTGTCTATGACAATGATTCTAGTACTTTTTTAAAAAAAGATTTTATTTATTTATTTGACAGAGAGAGAGACAGCCAGCGAGAGAGGGAACACAAGCAGGGGGAGTGGGAGAGGAAGAAGCAGGCTTCCCGCTGAGCAGGGAGCCTGATGCGGGGCTCGATCCCATGAGCCTGGGATCATGACCTGAGCCAAAGGCAGACACTTAACGACTGAGCCACCCAGGCCCCCCTGATTCTAGTATTTTTTGAAATATCGGATATGTAACTCTCAAATAAAAAAGGTTTCCTTGCTTTGCTAGCATCTAAACACGTCCTTAATGTTATCTCTTTGGGCTCTTATGCCATCATTTCTTAGAATGACTCCCCCAAAAGGAGATGGCTAAGCCCAAGGATATGCATCTTTGTAAGGTTTTGAAGACCTGTGGCCAAACTGCCTTCTAGAAACAACCCATCAGTTTGTATTTTGGGGGTGAACTTAGTGTCATATCCTGTTTGCTAACCCAGTTAGGCAAAAAGTGGCTCCTCTTTGGGGCGCCTGGGTGGCACAGCGGTTAAGCGTCTGCCTTCTGCTCAGGGCGTGATCCCGGCGTTATGGGATCGAGCCCCACATCAGGCTCCTCTGCTATGAGCCTGCTTCTTCCTCTCCCACTCCCCCTGCTTGTGTTCCCTCTCTCGCTGGCTGTCTCTATCCTGTCGAATAAATAAATAAAAAAAAATCTTTAAAAAGTGGTTCCTCTTTGTTTTCATATGTATTCTATTGAATAAGGAGGTCGAATCCTTTTTCTTCAGATGTTCTTTGGCTCTTTCTGTTTACTGTAAGAATATTTCTTATTCTCTCCCTTTAATTTATTTTTTTAAAGATTTTATTTGTTTATTTGAGAGCGAGCACAGGCGGGACAGGGGGCAGATGCAGACTCCCCACTGAGCGGGGAGCCCGATGCAGGGCTCGATCCCAGGACCCTGGAATCATAACCTAAGCCAAAGGCAGTCGCTTAATCAACTGAGCCACCCGGGCGCCCCTCTCCCCTTCATTTTACGCTGAACTATTTGTCTCTTTCCTACAGTCTCTCGAAGTTCTTTTTATTTTAAGTATATTAAACCCTCTGTTTGTCGTATGTTACAGCTGGTTTCCCAGATGTAATTAACCTTTCATGCTTTTTTTAGACTTATAAGAGTAAAATATTTTTTAGAATCATTTCTCCCAATATGTTGTTTTATTGATTTTTTTTCCTTTAGTGTTATGCTTAGAACATTTTTCCTATTACAAGTTTACATAAAATCTTCCCTCTTTTTCCTTCCTGGACTTTTACACGTTTAAAAAAATATAGAATCCATATGTAAATTATTACCATGGGTGTTATGAGGCGGGAGTCTGTTTTGATTTTTTCCACATGGTTAGCTGGTTATTCCAAAATCATGAATCGAGTGATTCGCCCCTCCCCATTAATTGGGATACTATTTTTATTTTATCTCCTGATAACTTATGTATAACTAGAACTACTTCTTTGGTTTTTATTCTACTCTTTATTGGTTTCTAAGATAGTATCAGTCTGTTTATATTTTTGTCACCTTAAAAATATGTTTCAATTTCTGACAAGTGCCTTTCCTTCTTCAAAAAAAACCCAAACAAAAACAAAACCCAAACTGACCCGTTTCACACATTCTGCGGAATCAACTTGGAAATCATTGTCAAGTTCCAAAAATGACTTTATTTGGGATAGAGGCTAAAATTCTAAGAGTAAATGCAGTTAGTTTGGGATAAATAAACATATTTTCAGTGGTAAGCTTTCCCAACTCTGTTCTTTCTATTCATGAAGTGAATTTTTTTTTAAACCTGACAGTAAATTTTGTGGTGTTCTGATCCTAGATCCTATACACTTTCCGCCTCGGGATTTTATATTTTTGTTGCTATTGTGGACGGATTTCTTTTTTTTCCTTTATGCTTTCCTAACACCCAAGTTGCTGGTGGGGTGCTAGTCCATTTGCTTTCCTTCTCCCGGGGGGCAGGGGCTCTGGACCCACAGGCCATTTGAGATCATCTTTTCCCTCATTCATGTCAAAGCTGAGAGATCTGATGGCAGATTCTTCATAGCCTCAAATTCACTGGACGCTTCTGGGAATCTGTTGAACGCTCTTTCAGAATCTCTTGACACCCCATAGATGTGATAAAGCAAAACACAGCTATCCTGGACACATTGCATATGTTACTCTCTGCAGGCAGTCTGAACTCAATTTTCTCTTCAGCCTCTCCTTCAAGGAAGAACGGATACCCGACGCCACTGTAGGCTGTCCAGACGGAAAGCTCCTGGATGGTCCACGTAACACTTCTGTGTATCCCTCAGGCTTGGCACCATGATGGGCACAAAATCAGGACTCATAGCATAAATCCCTGATTTGGAGTACTTGGAGACCAGACTCCGTTCAATGGTTTGCCACCTTGACTCCATATTAGAATCACACATGGAGTCTGAAACACTGCTGATGCCTGGAACCGCTGGCTTAACTGTTCTGAGATTGGGCTTCCGTATATTTTAACCCCCACCCCACCCCCACCCCAGGGGACTCTAAGGCAGCCAGGGCTTAGAAACACCACTGTAAATGATGCCCAACATTTTTGTCAAATTCTTATTGACAGGCAGCAGAAATAACCTGTGGAAGATTTGTGCAAAAAGGGATTTATTTAAATAATATTTAAATTTCATATTAAAACATTTAATATTAAAATCCAGGGGCTCTGGGCCCACATGCCATTTGAGATCATCTTCTCCCTCAGGTTTTTGAGGGGTTGTTATTAAGGAAAAAAGAATACAAAATCATAAACAGAAAATTAGGCACAAAAGTAAATATACAGAATGAGGGGGAAAAATCAATACCATAAACATCACAAAATTTAGAAATACCACATAATATTTTAATATTTTGCCTGACACACCACTACAATAGATTTTTCCATTTCCTTTTTGGTTGTGGAAGCACAAGGTTATAAAATCTAATTTTATAATATTTTCCATAGAAAGAAGAGTTAAGTCACTTGTTCTTTTAGCATGGTTGATCTAAATGTCTTCTTAAAGTGGTCTTTTTTTTTTTTTTTTAAGATTTTATTTATTTATTTGACAGAGAGAGGCAGCGAGAGAGGGAACACAAGCAGGGGGAGTGGGAGAGGGAGAAGAAGGCTTTCCATTGATCAGGGAGCCCGATGCGGGGCTCGATCCCAGGACCCTGGGATCATGACCTGAGCCGAAGGCAGACGCTTAACGACTGAGCCACCCAGGCGCCCCTAAAGTGGTCTTTTTAATATAGAGTAGTTTCAGATTTACAGGACGGTTGTGAAAATAATACAAAGAATTCCTGTGACCTCTCACCCATTTTCTGCAATTTGCATTTGTTACCAGTCATGAAACAACATTGATTGATACATTACTATTCACTAAACTCTGCACTTACTTGCATTTCATTGTTTTCCCCTAATTTCCTTTTTCTGTTCTAGAATGTCACCCAAGATAACACATTATGTTTTGTCATCATGTGTCCTTGGGCTCTGAGTTTCTCAGAGTTTCCTTGTTTTTGGTAACCTTGACAGTTTTGAGGACTACTGGTTCAGAGATTTTGTAGAATGTCCCTCAGTTTGGGTTTGCCTAAAATTTTTCTCATGCAGAGACTGGGAGGGTAGGTTTTGGAGAGGAAGACCTTACAGAGAAAGTGCCACTTTCATCCCACCAGATGTTAAACATGGTCACCTGGCTGAGATCCAAATTTGTTCTATAGTACTTGTAATTTTTATTTATTTATTTTAAGATTTTATTTATTTATGTGACAGAGAGACAGCCAGCGACAGAGGGAACACAGCAGGCGAGTGAGAGAGGAAGAAGCAGGCTCCCAGCAGAGGAGCCCGATGTGGGACTCGATCCCACAACGCCGGGATCACGCCCTGAGCCGAAGGCAGACGCTTTAACGACTGTGCCACCCAGGCGCCCCTATAGTACTTGTAATTTTTAAAAGTTCCTTTCAGCTCATCCCCATCAGTGGCCGTGTCATGAAAAGTTGTTGGATTATTGTCAGATTTGGGAAAATTTATTGAGTTTCATTTATGACATGAAGATTTAGGAGAATTTTCCATAGACCAGCTTCTGGCTGGGTTCCTTTTGAATCTTGCTGTCCTCTACTCTCCACATAATCCCAGGGCCTGGCTCTAAAGACACATCCATACTCCAGTACAAAACCCAACCGTGTACCTTCATGTCATCGGGCTCGGTGAATTGGCACAAAGGGTGGTAGAAATGCTCCTGGCCGCCGCTCTGACCTTAGGGTGGCTAGCAAAGACTATGGAAGTAATTATGAACCACATAAATGTGTCATACTAAACCCAAACTGCATGTATCCTAACCCATGTCCCCTTAGCTTGTTCCCCAAAATGCGGCAGCCACGCCAACACCATGTAGCACAAAAGGAAATGTGACAAATGGTTAGTTGGAGTGGAAGGGGACAGTGGCCTTAACCTACTGCAGGTAAAATAGCTTGCTTTTACAGATTTTATAAAAACATGTGAACGTATTGCTAGAACCCCCTTTGGGTCCTAGGAAGAGGCTCGTTCAAGGGAGGAGCCCTGAAATTTAAGAGTCATTAGACTGGACATAATCTGGCTCAGCACATGCCCTCGTACGCACACTGACCCCCCGGCCCTGGATCCAAGAAGCTGCAGCTTGAACCACGAGCTCCACCTTCTCTGGAAATGAGATGCGGGAAAGATTCTCCCCCATGCTTGCTTTGCCATGTCACCACCTTCTGATTCAGAATCTGGAGAGCGTGCTTTTGACTGACTGAGTGTAGATCGCATGTCAGCACCCTGGCTGCTGGGGAGGCTGGGAATGTAGCTGTTAACTTGAGCTTGTAGTGGGGAGGCCAAGCTCTAGGGAGGAACCTCCTAACTAAAGAGGAAGGTTCATTGCTTGAATCTGCATAACGAAACATGAAATGATACGAAGATGGTTAGTTACCTGGAGGAGGAGGGTGGATGTGAGGAGATCAGGAACGCGACTTCTTAATGTGAACATTTCCGTATCATTTTGAGTTTTGGAACATGTACATATATTATCCAGTGACAAATAAAACATTTTAAAGGGTAATATAATCGCAGGACCAAATGTCACAAATTGAGGTAACGTCTTTCTTTAATTAGCAGTCTCAGCAAGGATTAAAGACGCGACAACACAAAGTACACTACGTTTAAATCTGTGTTATTTAATGCTACCAAATCCATTGGGCCAGTTTGCTGTCCTCCTTTCTTTGCCTATTTTGGCATGCTCCCAGATGACTCATTTTCACAATAGCACCATGAATTGGCAGTGATTACCTCGCTAGGGCGGGGAGAAATGGTGTGGATTTCCCATACAATGCAATGTAATATGACTTGGTTTCTTGTCGGGAGATCTCAGAACAGTTTCTCACACACAATAGAGCCCTGTCAGAACCAAACACCTCGCTGGGCCCTGAGGGGGAATGAACCAGTGAAATGATTCTGAAGATTTGCTTATTGTCCAGAGGTGAATCCTTAGGGCTTGTCATGTTGCACTGGGGGTGGGGAGGATGCAGAATTACTATCCAAGAAGAGAAGTGGAAGTTTCCAGAAAGTGTCCTCTGAGGCCATCTTTGTCCATCAAGAAGATCAGATTCTTCTTTGAGAAGAGAAAGCCCTGGTGGAGAAGACAAGGAGAGGACCCAGCCAGGACGATATTCAAAATATTTAACAATTTATATAGGATGAAACTGACAACCAGGGTGGACTCCAGTTGTTACCCTAGTATCACTGTATTGCTGATTTTTTGAACTCTGTTCTTGATCATCCACATCAGCATTTTCACCAGGGCTTCTAGAGCTTCTCCAGAGCTCTAAAACCCATGGGATCCAGGAGGAGGAGGCAAAGAGACAACTAGGTCCTAACTACCACCTTTCATGGGAACAGTCAGGTGATACCACATAATCCATACAGACCCTGGACACATACAAGAATGTGCTCCTAGCACTTAGTGGGTGTTCGATAATACGTTTGACTTAGGGAGAAACATAAGTGCTCCCTAAGAGTAAGATTTAAGGTGATGTCCCTGAAACTCAGTCTATTCAGGTACACAGAAGGTGTTCAATAAGTATTAAATACAGATCGATCAAATAAATGTGTTGGTTACAGGCTCCACCAAAATCCTTACTTAGGGCTCTTCCACCTGACTTTTGTCTTAGAGACGCTCAATACTCCCGTTCAAATCCAATCTGATCTGGTCTGAGAGGTGGGTTGGGGGCAGGGAGAGCTTGGTTCTGAATTGGATTTTTTTCTTGGCAGGCTAGGCATGAATCTGCTGTTCATAGGCTTGTGAAGACTCTCCTTGAGGATGCCTGCATTCACCCGTGGCCTTGGTGGGACCAAGCCCTTGTTTCCCACCCCAAAGAGAAAGGAAGTTTGTCCTCTTTGGACGCTATCTGGAGCCTATAATCTGCTCCCACACCCCAGCCCTGTGCCTGACCATCAGCACACATGGAGCGTCAGTTATTATGGATATGATTATCTGCTCCACGGCCGGCCCAAGCTCTATATAGCTTGGAAACTCTCAGGCACTCAAATTAGTTGTCATAACCAATGTGATTCCAAATACTTATTTCGTTGGATTTTTTAAAAGTTTTTTCAGTTGGACCACTCCAGCGGTGGATTTTTAAAATCAGAGATACACATCATAGGACAAGTACTCAGTAAGAACAAGCTCCTGGTATCTCAGCCCTGCGTAGACCCTCCCTCTTCATGTCTGCTCAGTTCCCTATCCAGGCTGCTGGGTTTTATTTCCTGTTATAATCCTGAGATTGCCCCTTGGATACAAGGACAGTTGAGTTTCCATCTGATCCTCTGCTGCATAGTTGATCCTTTGATCTGCCCTGGGGATCGAAGGATAGGTCTCCCTGATCAAGAATGACACCTGTGTGCAGGAGAGGATTTGCCTTGTCAAATAAAGATTTGGCCTTTGCCCTCAGCTCCTGGAAGATAACCTCTAAGTCCTTGGAATGTCCTACCTTTGTTTACCTGGGGGCCCTAGACCTTAGTCTTTGCTACCAATGTGATTTATGGTGGGGGGCCTTGGGCCATATATTAATTTAATGTCTGGAGGAGCTGGAGACAAAGTTCAGCCATGCAGATGAGCCCCAATAAAAACTCTAGACTGCAAGGCTTGAACTGCCCTGGTTAATAATAATCTGCTGCTTGTCGCCACACATGATATTGTATCATGGAGAAATAGGTGCTCTTGGCACAACTCATGTCTGATGACTCCTGGACCCTGCCCTATACACCTCTTTCCTTGGCCGATTATAATCAATATCCCTTTTCTGTAATAAACCATAACCATGAGCAAATGACTTTTCTGAGTTTTGTGAGGCCTTTGAGCAAATGACTAAGGCTGAGGGTGGTCTTGGGGACTCCTGAACTTTGCAACCCTAAAAGCAGAATGCCGGCATTAACCCACCTGGCCAGAACTCCCGTGGGGAGCAACAAATATCTTCATCCCAAACCTTGGGGACATTCTATTCTTATTCTCATCCCAGTTAACAGCTGTCTTCTTAGTCACCCCATGCTTAGAACAGTCTCTTTCTACCACTGACCTTTGCAGGCTTCTTTGCCTCATTCTCAAACTGTGTCAAGCCATTCCTCTTCCTATTTATCTTCTTATAGAAATATCTCCCTTTTCTGTATTACTACCTTCTTTTGTCAGGCACACATCTCAGGCTCATAGCTCCAAATGAGATCCTGCTTCTAACAGTCAAGTCCTGAACCATCAGAATTCACCATAGCTTCATGCTGGCATTTGCATAGCATAGCAGCTTGTTCAAATAAGTTCCAATATACAGACACAAGGAGATCTAGTCAAAAGAACCCAGGATATTTACTATTTATCACAGAACTACAGTACATGTGGAGGTCTTGATGTAAATGCAAAAAGGCAGGAGGCCCCTGAATTGTGCAGAAAGAAATGACATGAGAATTGGAAAAGACAATTCGGCAGCTTTTGTAAGACAAATCCATCAGACACAGAGAGAAAATTAGATTTCCTATTCTATTTTTTTGATAGTGATCCAATTAATGCTTGAGCTAAATGCCATTTGCAACAGCATCATGTTTCTTTAAATCTCAGATTAAATGCAGGAGAAGTGCAGTAAAAACACGATAATTTGAATCAGTTGGTAAAGAGCTCCCTATGAGTTAATGACAGTTAGAATTACAGAATTTAGTGGAAGAAAAACAATTATATGACTTCCAAGTACTTACATAAATTAATAAAAAGGGTAACCAAATAAATGTCTTATGGGTCAATTGTAATAAGTAGACAATTTTCCTATGCCATTTCACATTATTTTAATCCAAACTGGTGTTACTCAAGTGCTTTAATAATGTGGGAAATCATTTCTACTCTAGTTAGGTTAAATATTTTCCTTCCAAATCATCTAATATTGTTTGGTAAACTTTGCAAAATAGTAATTTTTGTCTCTCATGAAGATAAAGTTAGAAGGAGGAGAAAAGATGGGAGGGAGGCTGAAATTAATAAAGAATTGCTTAATTTGAATGAGTTGGCATATATTTTTTAAATTTTTTGTTTATTTATTTATTTGAAAGACAGCGATAGAGAGCACAAGTGGGGTGGAGGGGCAGGAGGAGAGAGAGAAGCAGACTCCCCACTGAGCAGTGAGCACGTTGCGGGGCTTGATCTCAGGACCACAGGATCATGACCCGAGCAGAAGGCAGACACTTAACCGACTGAGCCACCCAGGCGCCATGAATGAGTCGGCATATTTTAGATCTACAAAATCAAGAGATGGCTTGCTTTCCACAGATAAAGTAGATACATCCTGGAAAATGTATGGTCCAAGTAGGTACGATGAACTCTTCCCCTCGTTCCTTTATTTATTCTTCCATAAACTCATTCATTCAGCAAACATCTCTTTAAGACCCATGTCATGTCGGGCCCCATGTTTAGTTTCGGAAATTCCAAGATGTGTAAAACACTGTGTCCTCAAGTACTCCACCGGGGGTTCCAAATGACTACAATTCAGCATAAATGGCCTCCTGGTGTGTTCTCACAGAGCCCAGCGTGGGAAAAACTCACCTTCTTCCTGAGGTTAGAACTAGATGTTTTCTAGTCTTCCTTTAAGGTCACATGGGGCCACATGACTCAGTTCTCGTAATGGAATATAGACAGAAGGCATGCTGTCTACACCTGGGTCTAGGCTTTAAGGGATAAGCATACTTCATTCTTTTTCCCCCCTGAAACCGAGACACAGTGGTTCAGTTTTGGCCACAAAAGAGGACAATGTCCTTGGGTCTAGGGAATGATGGAGCAATGACTAGACAACCTGGAAGAAATTGAGTCACTGCCCACCAGCCTGGCGCCCCTGAAGGAGCAGATGGAACAGAACTGCCCACACACTTGGCACACTCACTTTGGTTCTGTCACTTGAAGGGGGAAAAAACAACTATAGTTTTAAAACCATTTTATGATCGAGTCTATTTATTTTTATTATGAGAAGTTTTAAACATAGAGCAAAGCTAAAGGAACTATACAGTGGACACCCACATGCTCCCAACCTGGATTGTACCACCAACATTCTACAATACGTTTCTTCATGATTACAAATCTATCCATCTCTCCACCCATCTATTCATCCATCATCCATTAGTCCTTCTTACTTTCTGGACATAATTCATAGTATATTGCAGACTTCTCCTAAGTTCTTCAGCATGCATAGTATTAATTAGACTTTAATCATTCTTTTTCTCTTGAAGTAAACTTCATACACAATGAAAAGCACAAACTGTAATTGTGTAATTGTTGGATTTGGACAAATATGACACCCACATAACCCAAACCCTATCAAGCAAAGGTCATTTCGTTTCTCTACATGTTCTTTTAAGAGTATTTCTGTCACAGCAGTTTAGTTTTACCCTAACTCACACAGAGTAATAATTTTAATAATAGCTCCAAGAGCTAAACATCTTTTATGTGTCAGGAATTATATATACACATCTTATTTAATTTTTATAATAATGTTATGATGGAGGTATGATTAGCTCTGTCCTTCAGCTCAGAAAAATGAGGCATAAGAAACCGTCCAGGTTCACCCAGCTGGTAAGTGGCAGAGGTGAGCTCTGCAACCTGGTGTGTCTGATTCCAAGGTCTGCTGACTTCTCTCTCTTCCCAGGGTGACTGACCTTGCCTGGGGCTCAAAGAAGCTTAGCTTCACACAGCAAGGACATCTCGAGCCTCAGTCCTTGAAGACTGAGCTGAATCCATTCACCAGAAGGACAAAGCAGGGATGAGCCTTCCAGGCAGAAGCGTCACATACAAAGGCAATGAAGTGTGAGGTTGTAGCACTTTGAGAATTGCTAATGTCTTCATCTGCCTAGAGCTTAGGATAGTGTTGTAGGGGCAGCGGAAGATGAGAGTTAGAGGTGACCAGGATTCCAGTGCTTTGCTAAGCAGATTGGACTTGCTTCTCTAGGCAGTGGGGAGCCATCAAAGGGGTCTAAGCAGGGAAATGACATAATTAGATTTGCATTTTAGAATGCAATTTTAAAATACCTTGGGGGATATAGAAAATTATATGGGAAAAATACAGGAGCTAAGGAGACCAATTATGACACAGGTGAAATAGTCTAGAGGCTTAAGGATCCAAACTAGGGCAGGTGCTATGAAGACCAGGGGCACAGCTGGGGAGACAGATCACCGGGTCCTGATCAGGTTATCCCAACATCCTGAACCAGGCTTCCATCTCTTCTGTATGTTCTCCGGTTAAGAAAATCTCTGTTTTGTGGTGAGAACCCTACAACATCCTTTACTCCCTTCCATAGTCTGCGGCTTATCTTCTAATTCTCTCGTTACTGTCTTTTGCAGAACAGAAGTTTTAATTTTAACGAAGTCAGCTTCTCAACTCTTTCTTCCATGAATTGTGTCTTTGGCATTGCATCTGAAAAGGCTGGGATTGGGGGCGCCTGGGTGGCTCAGTCGTTAAACGTCTGCCTTTGGCTCAGGGCGTGATCCCAGGGTCCTGTGATCGAGCCCAGCATCGGGCTCCCTGCTCCTCTGGGAGCCTGCTTCTTCCTCTCCCACTCCCCCTGCTTGTGTTCCCTCTCTCGCTGGCTGCCTCTCTTTCTGTCGAATAAATAAATAAAATCTTTTTTAAAAAATTTAAAAATAAATAAAAAGGCTGGGGTTGATACCTAAGTCATGTCGGTTTTCACCTCTGTGAGCTCTTAGTTTTATGGTTTTGCATTTTACGTTTATGTCTAGGATCCATTTTGAGTTAATTTTTGTTGCCATCTGACTTTTCAACTCTTGTTCCCTCCCTTGCCATCCCTGAGAGAGGGCAAGGAGATTCAGTGGCAGATGTGAATCCTAGCCCCAGTGCTAACAAGATAGGCACCCTCGAACAGGGTAAATGATGTTCATGGTCGTCGAAGGGCTCAGGCCTTCTGCAGGTCAAACTCGTTTTGGGTTTGGGTTTAGAGGGCATTCTCGGTTTCTAAACTGCAGAATGATCTTTGGGTGCATCAACAGGTTTATTGTACATGTGGAGAAGCAACTGCCCCACGGGACCTCCTGAGCCAACTTGCTCCCACTCAGGAAGGGCTGTGCTGCAAACCAAAGGACAGTCCCTTCCAGTCTTGCAGCCCTGTCTAACCAGGGAGACTGTTGATGCATAAGCTATAAGGAAGGAAAAGGAAAAGGAAACCTGCATTTCAGGATGGATGAATGTGTTTTCCTTCTGGGAAGGTCTGGATCCCCTTTCCAGCAGGAATCATGTTGTCGAGTAAGAGCTCTTCCTCTCTTTAGCTTTCTGTCTACAGACCTCAGACCACTGGTTTTCACTTGAGTGCAGCATCACTTGAAGAGCTTTGAGAAAACCTCAGATCCCTGTTTTACCCTATTGTCCAAGGAATCAGGTTCGGTTGGTATTTTGAGAAAAGTCCTCCTAAGTCAGTTTTTACTGAGAATTTTCTAGATAGAATTTATGGACACTAAACTTGGTTAATAGTTTTTGTAGAATTAACATTTTGTAGCATAAGCATTTCTGATGGAGAAAGAATGGCAATACCTTGTTTTGCCCTGGCATATGGAAAGCCCAGGGTCCTGGGTTCTCCCCATTGCCACCATGCCTCCACCCCCACCCCACCCCAGGAACTTCACAGTTTTGAGGGCAGGGACTGAAGGGTTTTCATTTCAACCCATTTTAGATGCAGGGTCTGTTAAAGGGAAGGACACTGAAAAACTCTGAAGTCAAAGTTTCTGCCCAGATGAAATTTCAAAACATTTCAACCCATGGTCATTTTCCTGTCCACAAGTTGAAGAGAGCCACAATTTTCATTATTGATTTGTGAAAAGCAGGCCATGTGCTTCCACTCCCTCCCTTTCTTGCAAACCTCTTTCTTTTTAGGTGTCTCATTTGGCTCTTGGGGTGGGGGGGTCTTTCCCAGGCTGGAATACAAGCACCCCATCTCTTGTAAGAAGCAAGTACACTTTCCTGAAGAAGAACCCTTCCTGTTCCCCTAGGAATGCTCTAGAAACAGGAACTTCTATCCCCGCCCCCCCCCCCCCCCCCGTAGACTTTGATGTATTCTGATTCTAATGAACAACCAAGGATTTTCCAGATCTGGGCACAAAAGCATCTGTAGGGGAAGATGAGAGTTTTCATTAGAGGGGTTGTGGGTGGAAGGGGAGGGGAGTTTAAGGGAGTCTGAAAACATGGCCACTACAAAGCTACAAGGGGCGCTGGTCTGGTGTCCAGGAGCCACCATGCAACAAGGATCACAGTCTGCTGACTCCTCCAGCCTCATGAGCTGTGAGTGTCCCATCACCTGCTAACGTCCTTGCCCTGGGCCCTCACCTCTTCTGCCAACTCCCCTCCCCCAAGAACAGGTTCTTCACCAAGGACCCTCTCCATGGCCACTCGATCCCCATGGATCCATCTACCTTTGACCAGGATCAGCCAGCTCCACTGTGGGTCACCTTCCTCAAGGGCCCCTCGTCCTCATCCCAGAATCCCATGTTCCAGTTTCATAGAGCTGCCGTGACCATGTACAATGAACTGGGTGGTTCAGAGCAATGGAAATTTGTTGTCTCACAGCTCTGGAGGCTAGAAGTCCAAAGCTGTCAGCAGGGCCATGCTCCCTCCGAAACCTGTAAGGGAAGGATCTTTCCTAACCTCTTTTGAGCTTTCGGTGGCTCCAGACATCGCTCGGCTTGTAGCAGAGTCGTTCCCAATCTCTGTCTGTCTTTTCAAAAGAACACCAATCTTGTTATCTGCAACAACAGGGATGGATCTGGAGCGCATAATGGGAAGTGAAAGAGAAAAACAAACTCCAAACCATTCATATGTAAAATGCAAGAACTGCAAATGAACAAAGGAAACAGAGACAAACAAAAACCAGACTCTTAAGTATGGAGAATAAGCTGGTGGTTGCGAGAGGGGAGGTGGGGGTGGGTGGGTGAAATAGGTGTGGAGGATTAAGAGGGCACTCATGGTGATGAGCACTGAGTAATGTATAGAATTATTGAATCATTATATTATACACCTAAAACTGATATAACAGTGTATGTTGGTTACACTTGAATACAAAAAAAAGAACCGCCGTCATACTGGAGTAGGGTGGGCTCTACAGTATGACCTCATCTTAACTGCTTACATCTGCGGTGGCCTTCTTTCCAGATAAAGTCACATTCTGAGGAACTCAGGGTTAGACTGCAATCTCTCTCTCTCTCTCTCTTTTTTTTTTTTTTTGGTGGTGGTGGTGAGGATGAGTGTTACAATTTAACCCATAACAACTGGGATTAGAAGGAGTTTGAACTGGAAGTGCCTGAACCCCTACACTGAGTTAATAGGACTCCCTCTTTCCCTCCCTCCACTCTTCCTTCCTTCCTTGTTTTTCCTGCCCCCTCCCTTGTTTCTCTTGCTTCTTTCCGTCCCTCTCTCTTGTCCCCTCTGTTTCTTCTCTCCGTTACCTGTGCCCCTGCCCGGTCCCTCATCCATCTGTTCATCTGTCCATCTCCTTGGGAGGCCCAGTGAGATGGCGCAGATGAGGGATGTCAGGCTGCCGAGAATGGCACAACTCGCAGGCCCCAGGGAAGGGGGAGGAGGCCAGTCTCAATCTGAATGTCCTTCTGCTTTGGAAACCTTGTCTCTGCTGCCATTTTTAGCAGCAGCTTAACTTGCAGAGACGCTGCTCTGGCCCTCGCGTTGTCATCCCAACCCTGCAGGCGATGCCTTGGCTCTCCCTCCCTACTGTCACAGGACACCCGCTGCCCCGCTGACAGCCAGCCTGCTTTTCTGACATTGTGAGGCATCGGCCTGGACAGCCGAGGACAGTGCTGCAGTTGCCGTGGAAACCCGAGCGCCTGTGGGGACTCTAGTGGGACCCTGGTAGATCCCTGGAAAGGCCCGGGACAAGATGTCAAGGGCTTAGGGACGGTGATCAACCTTCTGTATTAGGTGTTGTCTGTGGCTCCTGGGACGCCCTCACTCACCTTCACTGGGTCCCAGCCTGCTTCTCTGGTGAAGAATTACAAAACCTGGCTACCTGCTGGAAATGGGACAATGGGTAATACACAAACCACCAACACAGACTCTTAAATACAGAGAACTAACAGGTGGTTGCCAGAGGGGAGGCGGGAAGGAGGATGGGTGAAATAGATTAACGGGACTAAGAGGCAGGAACTTCCAGTTACAAAATAAGTAAGTCTGGGGAGATGAAAAGTATAGCAGGGGAATAGAGTCAGTAAGACTGTAAAAACGTTGTTTGGTGACGGATGGTGACCACGCTTGTGAGCACCGAGCAATGTACAGAATTGTTGAATCATTATGTTGTTTACTTGCAACTAATGGAAGTGTAGGTTAATTATACTTCGGTAAAAATAAAGAAAGTAGCACAAACACAAATCAACATTTAAATGGATTATCTTGCCAATTGCATGGGGGCTTTCGGTTTGCTGCTTGTGGAAGAGAGGAAGGTGCCTCCTTCCTCCATAGAGAGAGATGCAGGAGAGAAGCAGAAGGCTTGGTTTTGAAAAGAGGCATTGGAGTCTTGCAGCCCCCACAGTACCCCCTGGGACCTTGGAGATGCAGTGGGGCAGGGGGGTCCCTCATTTCAAACTCCCTCTTCCCCTCCATTTTGCCCCAGGGTCATGGTGTTAGCTCAGGACATCTGAAGCCTTTGCTGCCCTGAGCGGAGAACATCAGGACCAGGCAACATGTGGCTGATGGGTCACTGCCCAAAGGGTATGTCCCTTCTGGATCTGACATGCTGGTGAGTGGCTATGAAGGCCTTGCAGGTACCACAGAGAGGCCCCAGGGCAGGAGACCATGAATGAACTCGTTTCACTTTGAGAAATGTTCACAATTGCAGTTATCAGCTAGAGCTTCTGATTTAGAGGTTTTTGACAACATGAAATATTCGTTTATTGATTCACTGGGCTGTATGTCATCTACTGTTTACTGAACATGGTCCAGGACCTGCCCTCCCTTCCTCCTGGTAGGAATAGAACTGCCCAGCTGGACTATATTTCCCAGCTTCCCCTGCAGTGGCCGTGGCCACGTGACTACACTCCAGCAAATGGGATGCTGTAGAAGTGCTGTGCTCCGTTCCCAGGGTCCTGCCCTTCAGGGAAGCTGCTTGCCCTCCAGGCCTCTTATCAGGGCTGGAAAGCTGGAAAGTGGGTTTGGAGATAGCAAAGCGGCTGCAATGAGGATGACATCACAGGGAGCCGTGGAGCAGAGAGAAGAAAGAAACCTAGATGCCTTCATGACCCGGTGGGTCACAGCTGCTGCACTCCCTACACCTTGGACTGCCCCGCACAGCTCAGACTTTAAATGGGAGAACAATCAACCTTCTATCTTGTTTAAATCATTCTTATTTTCATCTCTGTTAAAGCTCCTGAGCCAACAGATCCTCACCGGATCAATAAGTAATCTTTTGATATGCACGCTTACTGAGCTCCATGAGAGTGAAACTTGAACCTACCTTTTCTTGCCAAGATGCCTGCCCACATGTTGCCTGTTTGGTTTGGTTTGGTTTGGTTTTCTGCTAACCAACACAATCTACCACTTCCCCCAAAGGTTTCTTATATCCGGGAGGTTGGCCCAGAACTTTTAAAAATATTCAGATTCTCAAATAGTCCACGGAGAGGTCAAATCACAGGGTTCCAGCCCAGAGAGGAAACTTCAGAGCGAACCCTGGTTTTAGGAGTTGTAGGAGGCCCTATGGGCTCCATGACCTTATATCCTAGATTTTTATGACAATTTTAATTTAAAATATTCTGGCCCAGTTCACATAAACGTCTCTGTAAGTGTGTGTGCCATACTTTTTGTGGACAAATGTGGTCACGGTCCCCACGGTCCCCACGGCCCCTCAGCCGGACGCCAATTGCTTTATGTATTTTGCCCTTCTGGTCCTCTTGACAGTCAACCCCAGAAAGCATAAACTCAGTAGACCAAGGACCACTCCTTCTGATCCTCTCACCCTGGCTGCTCTCCGACTTACTTTTTCTATTCTAAGACTTGAACTGATCTGCACTTATCTGTAGAGAAGTGCTTTTTTTTTTTTTTTAAGAAATTAAGCTCCTTTAGAGATTAAAGTTTGCCCCCCCCCACAAGCTTCTTTACAAACTCACAGTATTAAAAGTGGGTCATAGAAAATAGTTGCTCCATTTTCTAACCAGACAGCAGCTTCAGGCAGTGCCAGGTTCCCCTCCTCTGGGCCCACCTTCTGGACAGGTCTCCTCTGCACCCTCTGCTCCGCTCTGGGCCAAGGGCACTCACCCTTGTCATCAGTGAAAGCTGTGCTGTCCCCTTTTTCTTGACATCACTAATTTATGCTCTTGGCCTCCAGGGGGCTCCTCTCTGCTCCCCATCCCTTCTGCTCCTCCCTCCTCCCCATGGGATGCGTTAGGATGAAGGGCAAGGACATTTTATTGGGTCGTGGTGCTAGGTGTGGAACTTTTTTGTCTGTCCTCAAAGGTTTAATGTTTTGAGACTGTCTTAGATAGTATCATTTAAAAATATATGCCGGCCCTTCCAGAAGGAGATGATGCTCTGGTTCTCTTCCCCATCCCAGCATCAGGTTTAGCACTGTGATTTGCTCTTGCCAACAAATGTGGGCAAAAGTCATGTGACCTGCGTGATGTCCAGCAAAAGCTTTAAGAACCAGCACATGGTTTGCTAGGTGTCTCTTCCCACTTCTACAAAGTGGACCTGATCCAGAAAGAGGCTGCTTTATCAGCCTCGATTCCAAAAAAGAGGACGAGAGCAGGGATATAGCCAACCCAAAATGGACACGCAGCTTGAGCGAGAGTAAACTCTTGTGGTTGTAAGTCATTCTTCGTTACTGAGCTGGTCTCCGATCGGACAGGCGAGGAGACTGTGTGGGTCATGAGAAGATGTGGTGGCAAGATGAGTTTACCTCTGCTCTATGCCTTAGAAAGAATCTTGTTTTCCTCCTTGTTATAGCCTGGGTGTGACCTTGATGTCATCTGCTTCCACATGTGCCTTCTGTTTTCATCGCTGCTCTGCTTTAAGGCAGGGCACAGCCTCTCTCCCCAGGCTCCAAAAGCGCCCTTGCAGCAGAGCTGGTGAGCAGTAGTGATTTTGCTGAATACTTCATAGGGAAGACAGAGAGGCTTACGTCACACATCTCAGGGCCAACCATCCATTCATGTCTTTGGCAGTTCTGCATGATATGGTGCATTTGAGCCACAACACGGGTTCAAATGCCAGCCCTACCATTTACTGTGTGATCTTAGGCAAGTGACTTAAATTGTATGTCTGAGTTTTCTCTTTGGTAAACTGGGGACAATGACATTTCCTGCCTACTAAGGACATTATTATTAAATTAATTATATTTTAATTGATTATTATTAATTATTATTTATTTATAAATATTTATAAATTTATAAATAAATAAAAATTATTTATAAATAATTATTTTAATAATTAATTATTATTAAAGCATGAACGTTAGACTTAAACCAAACTCTTCCTGTTGAAAGCCTGCTTCATCCTTCACTTGTTTTCTCTTGGTAAGCTGAGATATCCACACAAAATGAGGCTGAGCGCAGATACAATGGCTGGTACACGTAAATGCACGCTAGTGTTAGCTATCACTGCCATTCTTTCTGTTACTTCAAAGTCTTCATCAGAAATGGTTGCTTTCTGCCCACCATGTTGTTTGCGGCCGCGTCTTTCCTTTGACCTCCCCCCCAGAGCATCCAGCCTCATGAGCTACAGTCTCCTCCCTCCTAGGTTGTGGCTCTTCCACGCCCTGATTCCCTTGTGGATTAGGAATCTGGGCTTTGTGTTTTCTTTCTTTCTTTCTCTCTCTTTCTCTCTCCCCACACCTCTCATCTCTCTCTCTCTCTCTCTGTCAGCTGTTCCACCTTGGAGAAGTTACTTAGTTTCTTGCAGAGAATAGCCTGGAACCTGTACTGAAGCTCCAGCAGGAAGAGACAGACTTGAGGGATTACATCCCACAGCCTTAGGCACCAGAGATGAAAGCTGGATCCCTCAGAGCCCCTAGCCTCCCAAGCTGGGTCTTCTTATCTCCTCTGAGACTGTAGGCAGTTTGACATGGATCAGGCAGTCTTCAGAGGAAAAGATGTTGGCAATTTGTTCCTCAGTATCTGTGAGTTTCAGTGAAGTTACAATCCAGATCTGGAGTATTTGCATTTCAAGGATGATCTCTAAAGCGCTGCTTAAAGGTATGCCAGGACAAGGGAAAATTCTAGTTAACTCCAGCCAACCAAAATGTGACTGTATTCAAACATCCAGAGCCAGTCCGGGGTGGGGTAGATGACAATTGAGAACATGCCCAGAATTGTCTGAAATGGTCACATTTACTTTGTTACTAGCTATGTCACAGTTCTGGCTCATTTAGTCTTGTGGTACATCAAGACCCTTGAATCTTCCTCATGGAACCCTTTGATTCTGATGAATTCAGTCTGCAGGGGCTCAGAGGCTGTGTGCTTTTTGGTTTAGAGCATGGGCGTGAGTCAGCAGACACCCATTTCAATCCAGGTTTCACCCTGAAAAGCAGCATAAGGTCAAGCAAGTTACTTCTGGGGCTGGGGTTCACGTTCTTCATCTGCAAAATGATAATGGCGGTCATGATCATGATCTTCCCTGCCTCATAGACAGGTTAGGGCTCAATAGGATAATGTGCGCAAAGGGTTTGGCCCAGGGCCTGGGACGGAGGAAATTCCTGCTGCTTCTGCTGTCACTTTTGTTGCGACTGTTATTACTTCAGGTCACCTGGCTCTCCTTGCCATACTTACAGAGGGTTCTCTGACTCTCCGAGCCTGTTTTTATCGGAAACTTGGGGAAAAATAGTATCGTGAAGCCAAGTACAGTTGACCCTTGAACAATGAGGGTGTGAGGGGTGCTGAACCCCACACCCTGCACAGTTGAAAATCTGAGTGTAACTTTTGACTCTTCCAAAACTAAACTACTAAGAGCCTGCTGTTGACCAGAAGCCTTAACTGATGACATAAACAGTTGATTAACACATAGTTTGTATGTTACATGTATTACAAATAAATACACAATAAAGGAAGCTGGAGAAAAGAAAATGTTATTGAAAAAATCATAAGGAAGAGAAAATACACGTATAGTACTAGACGGCATTTATCGAAAAACATCCATAGATGTGGACCTGTGCAATTCGAACCCATGTTGTTCAGGGGTCAAGGGCATTCACTCCTCCTTGTCCTCAGCATCTTTGGTTACTAACAAGGGTTGTGGATGGAGGGCCGGTCTGCCCCACTTAGTTTACATGCTGCCTCACACCATCCTCACCTGTGGGGTCAGCGTTCCCATTTCCATTTCATGGACGAAGAAGTGGCCCAGGGAGGCTGAGATACTTCTCAAGGTCACACAACCAGAAAATGGCAAAACTGGGGTATGAACCAGAGTCTATCTAACCTCAATTTGGGGTGTGTGTGTGTGTGTGTGTGTGTGTGTGTTTTAAACACTTTTCCAGCACTTTCTATGCTCCTGGTACTGTTTTAACTACCTCACAAGTGTTACCTCACTGTATCTTATGAGGTAAGTACTGTTACTACCTCCACTGTGGGGATGAGGAAACTGAGGCACAAAGGGACCAAGTCACTCACTCAAGTTCATACAGGTTTGAGTAGCAGAGATGGAATTCAGACTCAGGAATGGTCTCAGCTGACTCATAAAGCCATTCTTTCCTGTACATCTCACTGCTTCTCTCGAGGTTCTAGTTTTCTCAGTGGGCAAGTTGGCTGCCTTCCTGGTACAGACATGACCCCCTTCCCACCTCCCCTCAAGCCACTTAGAGGGGATGCTACCACTCAGTGTTCATCCCACTAAGACTATAGAGGAAAACCAGTCGTCTCTCCCACTGCCTCCTCCTCTGGAGCCAGTGGGCTCTGGTAACAAACTGGTAGAGCCTGAGGGGTTGGGTGGTAGATAGGCCGCCAATGGGGACAGCTCATTTGCGAGTTCCCCAGGAGAAAGAACCAACTTGTCAGAGCTGTCACCAGGTACTGGACCAGAGCCAGAGCCCAGTGACCTATCCTCATGTGGATCCCACTGCAGGGAGGCCCATCCCTTGCAGGACTCTCTCTAGGATGTCATTTGACAGCATGCAAACAAGCAAATAAACAAAAATTCTTAGAAAGACAACCTGCCCTGCCTAACACAGTAAAATCCAACTCCTATTGGCCTGGACTTCAGTAGATGCACTCAGTGTGCCCTTTGGCAAAATAATCTGGAGATTATTGTAAGAGGAGACCCACTTCCTTTCCAACTGGGATTTTCTCTCCTTCACTTGTCCTCACCAGGCATCTGTGTCAGTCCCACTTCTGCACCCAACTCATTCAGCCCAGGTCTGCAGCCTGGACTCAGACTGGGAAACGCCATTCATTCAACTGGTCCCAACTCTCCAACCTATTCAACATGGAGACTCCCAAAAGCACCATCTCTGCCTGAAGAAGTTCCCCTCACATCTGCTATAGCTCTCTAGCAAAGGGAGAGGGGGTGCTCACTCCACTTTCACCAACTTGAGTTATCAGGAAGTGTCTCAGTCTGAGTCCAATCTACTCTCTTAAAAATCCCTGCCATTCTCCTAGTGCGCCTTCTGGAGTAACAAGATCAGAGTCGTTTTCTCCTCTACATGACAGTCCTTTAATATTTAAAAACAGCTGTTCATTTTTTTTTTAAGTCTCCAATTTCCTGGGCTAAATATATTCAGTTCTTCCATCTGTTATTCCTACAGGATGGTTCCACATGCCTCACCATTCAGAATGCCTTGAGCGGAGGACTCTCAAGATTGTCAAGATCTCCCTAAAACTGAGGCCCTAGGAATGGAGCCCACTGTTGGAATGGAAGAAAACAGCAGGCAGCGTGGAGGGTGGGTCTGACCACCCCTAACTGGGGTCTGGTCCCCCATGGGGGTTGGGTATGGGCTGTATTTACTTTCCTTAGGAGCTGGGTCATCCCCGTGGCTCCCTTCCATCTTGTCTTCCTCTATAAAATACCACCAGTTGTGTTTTCCCCACCTTCTAAACTTGGATGACCTGAATGCAGGCTTTTTTATTAATTACTGTTTAAACTCACCTAAATCCCTTCAAAACAAAATTCTTCAAATTCAACATGCTTCCTTATCAATGACATTATCTTAGCCTTTTTGTTTCCTATCGTCTTCAAATCTGAAAAAAAAAAAATTCCCTTAAACATTTGTCCAAGAAAAATACTGAAAAGAGATTCTGCCAGAAGCAGGAAAAAAGCAGTGGGTTACTCTTTAAAGAGAATTCTCCAAAGAACGTCAACCGAGGAGGCATCCTGCCACACTGGTCATCAACAAATTTTAAGCAGATGGCTTGGAAGTTAGTTAGAAAAAGGATGAAGTGATCATCTCCAGTCAACCAACTGGTCAACTCAATTCAGCTATAAATGCACTAAGGTTCCATCTCATCCACCATAAAGACATCATGGTAGCCTTCATCAAATGCTTTGTGGGAATTAGATCACATGAAGGATCATTCTCTTGAATTTTAAAACGTATTAATACCTCTAAAAACACAAACACAAAAACAAATGTGGTTGGCTTATTTTTTGAGAATGTATGCTGATTCCGAGTGATCACTAAATTTTAAAATGTCCAAATCATCTGTTTCATATTCAGATCTAATGGGACTATATTAATCCCTAGCCACATAGATTGGTTCGGATGAGAGATTGTGACCCCAGCCTGATGAATCAGAGTCAACCCAGAAACCTTTTCTAGAGCTATTTAGAACTATTTATTTCTCTTTTCATGAAATTGCCAAACTTGGAGGATATAAACCTGAGGTGTCTTCAATCATCACAGAAATAGAACCTACCTGAGAATGGAGTTAACATGAAAGCAAGCAGAGAAACACGATGAACAGCTACTAACTCCTTGTGACATGTTCTGACACCTGATCCATATGTGTCTGAAAACAGAACCTTGCTTGGACTTTTCAATTACAGGAGGTAATAAATCCCCCCAGTTTGGCTAAACCCCTAACTTTTTGAAATTTATATCTATCTCATTATTTAGCTCCTCACGCCAACCAATATGTGCATTTAAGGATATACATGTGCCTCAAAGGATGGCTTTGGTTGCACCCCCACATGCTGTAATACATCACAATTTACTTAGCACCTAGTTCAAAATCTTTTCTAGTATCCGTTGTAATTTCTTCCTGGACCCATGGGTTATTTTGAAGTGTGTTGCTTGATTTTCAAGCATTTGGGACTTTTCTGGTTATTTTTTAGTTATTATTTCCAGGTGCCACTAGTCTGTGAATTTATGCACAGACTCTCATTTCCCTGGAGGTTTTCCTCAACAAGTGCTTTGGGGACTCCACGTAGGTGTCTTTCTTACATGTGATGATGAGTAAGTTCTCACCCTTCAGGGGCCACCCCATTCCCACCATTTTCTGATGCAAATTTCCAATGTGGTGTGTTATCTGCTGGTCACCTCTCCTGCGAGCAGGGGCCTGGAGCTCTCTAGATGTAAAGCTGTCCCTCATTCAATAGTGGAGGGGAGAAGAATGCCCTGTGGTAAACATCCTTAGTTTGCCTGCCCAGCATCTCTTCCTTGGAGAAACTATGCTTTCACTCTTCCCTATAGTCTGAGTGGTGTTGTCAATCATTGTAAAGGCCCTCTCCTCACATTTTTTTCTGCAGAAAGAGACATGTGATTTAGGATTGCCAATCAGAGTCTTCCCTGGGAATGTTCTGTAGCGTTGTCAAGGAAGACTGTCTTCTTCCACTGCAAGATTATGAATGTGAGCTTCCAAGAGCCCCATGGGAAAGGTTTGCAGGAAGAACAAAGTCAAGCTGAGACAAGTAGAGCTGCGAAATGGAATGAAAACTAGAAAAGAGCCCTGCTAACTTCGCTGGAGCCCTTAGGTCCACTTGAAGCTAGAGTCTCCCCTATACTTTCTGTGTCCATGAACACACAAATTTCCCTTTTGCTTATTTTAATTTGGGTAGTGGTTCTGTCACATAAAATTCAAGATGCTTGTGGTGGGTTGAAGGTTGAATCCCTCCCCTCAACCCCAGCCAAAGAAAGTTGTGTCTGTGTCTTAACCACCAGAACCTGTGAATCTGACCTTATTTGGAGAAAGGGTCTTTGCAAATGTAATTAAATTAAGGATCTTAAGATGAGATCATACTGAATTACCTGGGTTGGCCCTAAATCCAATGGCAAGTATCCTTCTAAGAGACACACAAGAGAGAGGAGAAGATGACCATGTGACAACAGAGACAGAGATTGGAGTGACACAGCCACAAGCCCAGGAATGCTGGCATCTGCCAGAACCTGGAAGAGGCCACAAATAGGATCTCCCTGAGAGCTTCTGGGGGGAATGAGGCTCTGGGATAGATATCTTTTTTTTTTTTTTAAGATTTTATTTATTTATTCGACAGAGATAGAGACAGCCAGCGAGAGAGGGAACATAAGCAGGGGGAGTGGGAGAGGAAGAAGCAGGCTCATAGCGGAGAAGCCTGATGTGGCGCTCGATCCCATAACGCTGGGATCACGCCCTGAGCTGAAGGCAGACGCTTAACCGCTGTGCCACCCAGGCGCCCCTGGGGATAGATATCTTAACTTTGGACTTCTGACCTCCAGAACTATGAGAATAAATTTCTATTGTTTTAAGGCACCAGATTTTTTTAAAATATTTTTTTATTATATTATGTTAGTCACCATACAGTACATCCCTGGTTTTTTATGTCAAGTTCGCTGATTCATTATTTGCTTATAACACCCAGTGCACCATGCAATACATGCCCTCCTTACTACCCATCACCAGCCTATCCCATTCCCCCACCCCCCTCCCCTCTGAAGCCCTCAGTTTGTTTCTCAGAGTCCATAGTCTCTCATGCTTCATTCCCCCTTCTGATTACCCCCCCTTCTTTATCCCTTTCTTCTCCTACCGATCTTCCTAGTTCTTATGTTCCATAGATGAGAGAAACCATATGATAATTGTCTTTCTCTGCTTGACTTATTTCACTTAGCATTATCTCCTCCAGAAGGCACCAGATTTGTGATGATTTTTTTATGGCGGCCTTGGGAAACTAACACATTGCTCCATTTTCGTCAGAGGGGAACCAAGGGGTGTCAGTTGGGCCCTGATCTCCTATGATGTTTGAGACAACAGGGATCGAGCCAACAGATGCCATGCTATATTCCAGATTGCCTACTCCCTCGGACCAACAAAGTTTTCTCGCTGGTGTAGTCTGGGTCTGCTTGCCTCCTTCCTCACTCAGAATGAGTTATCGCTCAGAGATCCGCTTAAAAATCAGTTCCTGGTAAGTCTGTTTTCCATTCTCTCTCCTTTAGCATAGGATAGTGTTAGCAGCTCAGGCATTAGAGCTGGCTGGAACAAGATTTGAATTCTAGATTCCTGTGAGACCACGGACAAATCGTTTTACATTTTGGAGCTCCAGTGTCTTCAGTTGCAAAATGGAGATGATTAACTCACTGGGTATTATAAAGATGAGATAATACATGCAGAGCACAGAGCAAGTGACCTGGTCCATGGTCCATGGTCCATGGTCCGTTTACTCAGTAAAGATAAATGATGTGTATAGTCAGCTCAGGCTGCTGTAACAAAGATATCAAAGACTGAGTGGCTTAAGCAATAAAAACATTTGTCACAGTTCTGGAGACTGAAAGTCTGAGGACAGGGTACCAGTGTGTTGGGCGCTTGATGTGGCCCCTCTTCCTGGTTTCTAGATAGCTGCCTTCTTGCTGTGTGCTCAAATGGCAGAGACCAAGAGAGACAGAGACAGAGAGAAGACGGAGACAGAGAAAGGGAGAAAGAGGTTTCTCTGGCCTTTCTTATAACAGCACTAATCCCATCATGAGAGCTCTACCTTTGTGACCTAATTACCTCCCAAAGGCCCTACCACCTAATACCATCACACTGGGGATTAGGGCTTCAACATATGAATTTTGGGGGTACCATTCAGTTCATAGCACTATGGTATGTTGCTAGATACATTTAAAACCTAGCCTAGAACTTTGTTCGGATATTAAGCAGCAATACATTTAGAGAAGATGTACCGAACTTCATGGACATAAGTCACGATTTGCCAGTGATGGTTTAGGAGTGGGCATGGGACCCATTTTGGGCCAATGAGATAAGAAAGGCAAGTCTGCTGGAATTTTCTGGGAAAGATTTCATTCCTGATCCAAAAAATAGGCACACAAAGAGGTGCTCACTCATACATTGTGCCTTTGGGTACTGAAATGTAAAGATACAAGGCATAGAGTGCTGGCAGCCATCTTGTGACCATGAGGCAAAAGCCCAAAAACATCTCAGGCATAGAGCTCTGATGCCAGCAAGCTTTAGAGTTCACCAGTTTTGCAGATGCTAACCTCCAACCTCTTGATGTATAAGTTGATGGGCCCTGATTGTCTAAGCCACTCTTGTAGCTGAAAACCCTAAATGTTACCCAAGGACTTTGCATATTGTACAGCTGTTCTTGCTAGTCATACACTATTTTTAGGCCTACTGGACAATACCTTAAAGGAGTTCATGACAGCTACTACTATTGTCACTCCCTCCTCAATGCTGAAACCAACTTAATTCTCCTCCTCAGTTCTTTCTCTATCTTCTATTGAAACATTTTCCCTTCACTTTGGGGAAAGGAGGCACTTTCTTTACCAAAATCATTCTCCCTGTAAATGTCAACACGTGGTGATCGATTTCGGTGGTGCAACTCTTTCTCACATCAAAATCCAGTATCAGGGGCACCTGGGTGGCTCAGTCCATTAAGCAACTGCCTTCGGCTCCACTCATGATCCCAGAGTCCTGGGATCGAGCCTCATCGTATAGGGCTCCCTGCTCAGCGGGGAGTCTGCTTGTCCCTCTCCCTCTGCCCCTCCTCACCCTCCTCTCCTGCTCTCTCTCTCAAATGAATAAATAAAATCTTTAAAAAATAAATAAATAAAATCCAGTCTCAGCATGCACTCCATCTGGGGACTGGGTGAGCCAGAGAGCAATTTTCCAAAACCAAATGCTAAATCAGACACAGTTCAGAGCTGTGTTACCTGGATACTTAATCAAGTTCGGCTTTGAGGGTGAGCTTTGTCTTGTTTCTTTTCAGTCTGCCCTACATTAGTTCTCTTCAACAGAGGCCAGATTCTTCCCACTTCCCCTCAGCAACAGGCAGGCCTCCCTGGAAGGGCCTCCAGAGTCCAGGCTGCAGGGTGACTGATGGTGACTAATTTAAAGGAGGCTGGGGTAAGGGGGCTCCTGTCCGCTCTTTGTGCATGAATCCTCTCACTCTGCCCAGGGCAATTACCAAGGGGCCACTCTCCCTGCGTTCTAAGACAGCCCAAGAGAATGGCTTCTGACAGAGTAAGAGTTAACCCTTAGCCGTCACATTGCCTCTGAAGAGGGTTTGGATGCAAGGGGACCACTCCTGTCTCCTCTTCCCCATCTTTCTTCCTTTCTATTCTTACCTCCTCCTCACTTTCCCATCCCCATCTTCACTCCTTAGACAACTGCCATGGCTGCCCCAACTGGTGTCCATATTTCCATTCTTGCTCCTTACAGACTGCCCACAGAGCAAGCAGAAAGAACCTTTAAAACTGGAAATTACCTGAAATAATCCTATCAAATGCTTGCTCAAAATGCCCCGGGGCTTCCCCTCTCTCCCTTTGTAAAGCACAATCTCCTCACCCTGGTACTTAGATGTGCTCCCAACCCCCCTCTACCTCCCTTCACAGACGCGCAGCCCCTGTCCGTGCAGGTTTCTCAGTCTCCAAGGTGGCTCCTTGCCCTTGGGCTGGTCACGCCCCAGATTCCTGCACAGCTAATTTCACTCATTATGTAAGTACCATCTTTTTCAGACAGGCCTTCCCCAGGCACCTAATTTAAATTGGAACCCTGGCCACTCTCTGACTCCTTACCTTGACTCTTGTTTTGGTGGGGGAAGAGGGGGTGAATCGGAAGATATTTCTGCTTTATGGTTTTTTTATTGAGATGTAATTGATATGTACCATTATATTAGTTTCGGGTGCACAATAAAATGATTTGATATTTGTATATATTGCAAAATGTTCACCACAATAAGTCCAGTTAACAGCCATGACCACACATTGTTACAATTTTGTTTAAAGATTTTATTTATTTGAAAGAGAGAGTGAGTGAGCGAGCGAGCATGAATGGGGGGGAGGGGCAGAGGGAGAGGGAGAAGCAGACTCCCTGGTGAGCAGGACTCTGGGATCACTTCCTGAGCCCCGAAGGCAGCCGCTTAACGGACTGAGCCACCCAGACACCCCCATAGTTACAATTTCTTGTGTGATAACTTTTTAAGATTTACTCGCTTAGCAACTTTCAAACATAAACACAGGATTATTAACTATAGTCACCATGCTGTATGTTCCGCCTCCAGCCTTGACTCTTTCTAAAGTTGTATTTCTTGAGGCATAATTTACATAGACTAATAGTCATCCTTATGGGGTGTGCAGCTCTTTTTGTATTGGCCAATCTACACAGCTGTGTAAGCACCACAACGATCAACGATCAACGTGGGGAATATCTCCAGTACACTGAAAAGTTCCCTTGTGCCCCTTTGTAGTCAAGCCCCTCCTCCACTCTAGGTGGAAACCACAGGTCTGACTTTCCTGGCTCTACTTTTGCCTTTTCCCAATTGTCATGCTAATGGATCATACAATGGGAAGCCTTCTGTGAATGGCTTCTTTCACTTAGCATAATGCTTTTGAGATTTATTCGTGTTGTGCGAATCCACAGTATGTCCAGGTATTGCTGGACAATTTGTTGGACCATTCACCTATTGAAAGGCATTTTGGTTGTTTCCAGTTTCTGACTATTACAAATAAAGCTGCTATGAACAATCGTGTATAGATTTTTATGTGTTCTAAGTCTCATTTCTCTGTGATAAATGCCCATGAAACAATTCCTGGGTCATTTACTATGTGTATGTTTGGGGGTTTCTTTCTTTCTTTCTTTCTTTCTTTCTTTCTTTCTTTCTTTCTTTCTTTCTTTCTTTCTTTCTTTCTTTCTTCTTTCTTTTTCCAGCTGCCAAACTACTTTTCAAAGTGTCTACCATTTTACCCATTAATTTTGATAAAGACCAATATATTGATATTTTATTTTCTGGATCATGCTTTTGATCTCACATCCAAGAACTTTGCCTAACCACAGCTCACAAAGATTTTTCCCTATGCTTTCTTTGAAAAGTTTTACACTTTACATTTTGAGCTTAGATCGATCATGCATATAATTTTTTTGGATCAAATGTGAAGTTTAGGTCAAGGTTTATTTTTTTGTTTGTGGGTATCCAGCTATTGCGGCATCATTTGTTGAAACATTTTCTTCTTTGAA
Organism: Ursus americanus; assembly: GCF_024610735.1. Classification (NCBI taxonomy): domain Eukaryota; kingdom Metazoa; phylum Chordata; class Mammalia; order Carnivora; family Ursidae; genus Ursus; species Ursus americanus. The sequence goes on from NC_142130.1 coordinate 87,163,082, forward strand.
TTGTCTGTGCATCTTTCTCAAAAATCAATTGTCTGTTTTTGTGTGGGCTTATTTCTGGACTCTGTTTTGTTCCATTGACCTGTGTACCACACTCTTAATTAATGTGCCTTTATAGTAACTCTCAAAATCAGGTAGCATGATTTCTTCAACTTTATTGTTTTTGAAAATCATTTTTGCTATTCTGGTCTCTTGTCTTCCTTGCCATGTAAATTTTAGAATTAGCTTATCTCTATTTGTTAAAAAATTATCCTCCCGTAATTTTGATTGAAATCGTGTTAACTCTATACATGAATTTGGGACGAATTGTCATCTGTGCTATGTTGAATCTTTCTTTCTTTCTTTCTTTCTTTCTTTCTTTCTTTCTTTCTTTTTTAATTATTATTGTTATGTTAGTCACCACACAGTACATCATGTGTGTCTGATGTAATGTTCCATGATTCATTGTTTGCGTATAGCACCCAGTGCTCCATGCAGTATGTGCCCTCCTTAATACCCATCACCAGGCTAGCCCATCTGTCCACCCTCCTCCCTTCTAAAACCCTCAGTTTGTTCCAATCCATGAATATAGTATGTCTCTCCATTGATTTGGATTTTCTTTTTTTTTCCATTATCAGAAACCAAAGCTCTTTGTGGTTTTCAACATAAAGATCTGGTGCAATTTTTGTGAGATATATGCCTCAGTATTTCATTTTGGGGGTGAGAGGAGCTATTATAAAATTTCTTGATTTTTAAATTTCAATTGAGATTATACATTGTCAGTATATAGAAATATGACTGACTTTTTTGTGTGTTGACCTTGTATCCTGCAACCTTGTGAACCTCAATTATTTGTTTTAGAAGCTTATTTGTAAATTCCTTGGAATTCTGTTAATAGGGGCAATTTTCCCCCCAATCTGGATGTCTTTTATTTCTTTTTCTCACCTAACTACACTGGCTAGGGCCTCCAGTACAATGTTGAATAGGAGTGGTGAGAAGAGACAACTTTGTTCTTCATCTTAGGGGGAAAGCAAAGCATTCAATCTTTTATCATTAAGTGTGATTTCAGCTATAGTTTTTCGACATATGCCATTTATCAGATTAAAGAACTCCTTTCCTAGTTTGCTGAGATTTTTACAAATCATGAGTAAATGTTGAATTTTATCAAGTGCTTCTTCTATAACAATTGATGTGATCATGTCATTTTTCTTCTTTAGACTATTAATATAGTAGAGTGTTTGATTTTCTAATATTGAACCAGACTTGAATTTCCAGAATAAACTCCATTTGATTGTGTTACATTATTCTTTTTGTATATTGGTCAGATTTAATTTATTAATCTCCTCTAACAATCTTTTCATCTATGTTCATGAAGGATATTGGTCTGTAGTTTTGTTTTATTTTGTTTTTGGTGATGTCTTTGTCTGGTTTTAGTGTCAGGATAATGCTGGGAAATGTTCTGTCTTGTTCTATTTTTATTCATAGCATTTATATACTGGCTTCTCTCAGTTTAGTTTCATAATGGAGAGGAGGGCTTATTTCATTTTTTCATTGTTCTAGGGTAAGTGTCCAGAACAGTGCCCGGCACGTAGTAGGCAATCAGTAATTACGTGTTGCTGAATGAATGAGTATACTCTGCTCGAGTCAAGCAGGAACAGTGGAAACTGAAAAGGAAAGAGCAGGTGAAACAAGGAAGAGGACAATGACTTGAATTCGCTTGGAAATGTGATGATATAAACATGATGTTGAAGGCAATGTGCTTCCGTAGTAGAGACAGACCACTTTGGAGTCAGACTGTCTGGATTTAGATTCTGCCTCTGCCAGTCACAGCTGAATGGCCTTGGGCAAATTGATTCGCCTCTTGGACTTTCCATCTCCTCTTCCACCAGATGCGGGTGAGGAGCGTACACAGCTGGCAGGGTTGAGATAGGGGAGGATGTATGCGAGGTCCCTGGCGGAGTGTCAGCAGTCAATAAACGAAAGATACAGTAGCAATTATAGTAGGTTCTTTATTGAATGGTTTCTAGAAGTCACCTCTGCAACCAGAGAGGGAGACAAGCTGAAAAATAAGCCGCAGCAGAATGGAAGGCATGTGTCCACCTGCTCAGAACTGCTTGAGGTTGAGGAGTATTTGATTTTTCTTCGTTTGATCCTAAGTAAGAGAGCAAAAGTAATTAGAACGGCGCAAGCTGATTGTGGCATTGGCAAGCATGGCTTCTCCCAGCACCTATCTCTGCCTGTAGGCCTGCGTTATAGCGTCCTGGTCCTCACCCAGACCCACATCTGCAGTAAAGTGTCAGGCAACCGGCAGAGAATACTTCTAACTGCCTGCAGAAGAAGGGAGCTGGGAGACAAAAGAGGAGGGAATGCAAATCCCTAGGCAGAGACACTCAGTAGGAGAGCTTGGATTACTCGGGTGGATGCTGAAGCAGAGGAAGCTGGGGCAGTAGGAAATCTGAGCCAACCACTGGGTCCGTTATCCTCCAGTTCCCTACAGAAGTAAAATGCCCAAGACAGCAGACCTAACACAGGGCCAAGGCAAGAACATTCACTTCCCCTGGGATCCAAAATGGGTGTGACTGAAGGAGAATTGGGGAGGGAGAATCCATGAGACAGAAAATCCACAAACCCACCTGTAGGATTTTGTGAAATACCCATGACTCCATGATGCTATCACTCATGGAACTCCAGAGCCGAAGCCAAGCTCCTGTGTGGCCATGCCCTGCTACCATCAGCTGTCCCAGGGGCCCCCCTCTCCAGGCCCTTTTCCTCCCTGGACGCTCCCCACGATTCCTGGCAACAACCCCTGTGCCGAGCACACACGTATTTGCCATTATCCCCAACAGCAGAAGCAAATGCCAACTACAAAACAGTCAGGGGGTCATTGCATCTTTCGGTTAAAGAGAAACGCCAAATGACTTCTTTGAATAAATCTGGTTATAATGTAAGTAACTACTCTTTCTCACGAGCAAAAGTACAACCAGAAGGCAATGCCATGCCAAGCCTTTTTAATTTCAGAAGGTGTTTATTTTCCCTCCAAAGCCAAGCAATATCTTTTTATTTTGTTTAATTACATATGCATGAGGAAAAAATCAGAAACTAGAGGTATCTTGAGGCTCCGGGAAAAAAAAAAAGCTTTCTCCCATCTAAAATGTAGGCTGTGTTCCTGGCTTGACATTTTATGTTGTTTGAGTGTGAAACGAGACCCTTGGGAGATTATTGCCCATTTGATGGAAAGCCAGTGTCCAGCTAGGTCTGCTGGAAGGGGCAGACTTGCCGGGTGTGGTCTGGGAGACAGGGGTGAGATGGCAGAGGCCCTGCCCCTTCGGATAAGGAGCACCATGTGCTCTAACTCGTCTCCCACCTTTGTCCAAGTAAGAGGTGTTTTGCCTTGTGTCACACACACCTTTCCATCTTTAATAATTTCTGTCTGTATACAGGAATGCTTGACTCTTTGACTCTTATGGAGGAGACTGTAAATAAGGGTATTAAAAAGAGTATTTTGGAAGGTCATTTGTGATTTAATAATTTTTCCCATATGTTTTAACCTTATATTACATTCATCAGCACTAAGACGGTCACCTTAAATAATTTCCCATTATCCTCAGTGATGATTTCAGATCACACACACACACACACACGCAGTGGAACTTGTTTTTCTCAAATGAAATCTTACACAGATCCCCAACATATAACAGATAAAAGTGCAGCTTAAGCTAAGCTCTTTACAAGCCACAGAGGAGAGATGGGGCCTTGACCAATTCCAACCTTGCTGAAGTTATGCTAGAGTCAGAACTGAACACATGTAAAGATGGGGACCTGGTCGCTTCCATGTTTAAGTGATTAGAAGGCCAGAGAGCACGGAGGAAGGAAGGGCGGGAGAAAGGCCAATGCATTCCGGGCCCCAAGGCCCCCTCCTCCAGCTTGCGTGGAGGCTCACAGGCATCCAACAGGCAAGGAAGAGCCTTCTGGAGGCCACATCCCCCCTTCCGGGCCTGGTCACCCTGTGGCGAGGTGGAGGGGCCCAGACACATTTGCACATCTGGTTCTGATGACTGAAAACCCATCCAAGTTGGAGTGGTTTGAGTTTCCCACAACAGCTGCGGCCCCCCACCCCCCTTTCTTCTCCAGAGGTCCTTCTCCTCCTCTCATAAGGAAGGAGCCCGGGCCTGTTCTCCATAGGAAATGTGCTCTCAATAATGTTCACTATCAAATGAAACACAGCTATACCCTTGTTCAAGAGAATGAGAACCACTCACAGTAATGTCAAGATTCTGTTAAGACAGAGTATTTCCTTCCCTACTTGGCTGGAACAAACTATCATTTTGGAATCCTGCATGCTCTCTACGAATGACAGGATGTCTCGCTGAGAGGAGGGCTTGGCTACAAGTGCATGGCAGGACCTCTACCCAATGAGCTGGACTCTGTATCTGGGTCCTCCCACCTGTAAAACCAGGGGCAGGGCTGGGTTCAAACATTCTGGAGTTTCAGAATAACAGAGCAAGAGCCTCCGGCTGCAAATTCCATTCCCCTTAAAGCATTTCGCTTTGAGGGTGTCAAAGAAGGAGCTCAAATTCAAGGGGCTGCAGAACTGAAAGGAACCAAGGCCTCTATTGGTCCAAATCCCTGCACGTCTGGTGGGACGCTCACGCCTATGCGTCCACTTGGCTGGACCGCAGCATCCAGTGACTTAATCAAACTTGAATCTAGGTGTTGCCGTGAAAGGTATTTTGTAGATGTGCTTAACAGTGACAATCAGTTGACTGTAAGTGAGGAAGAATGCCCTCGATAGTGTGGGTGGGGGACACCTGGGTGGCTCAGTCGGTTAAGCATCTGCCTTCAGCTCAGGTCATGATCTCAGGGTCCTGGGATCTGGTCCAGGTCAGACTCCTTGCTCAGTGGGGAGCCTGCTTCTCCCTCTGCCTGCCGCTCCCCCTGCTTGTGCTCTCTCTGACAGATAAATAAATAAAATCTTAAAAAAAAAAAAAGAAAAGAAAAGATAGTGTGGGTGGGCTTCATCTTACCAGCTGAAGGTCTTGAAAAGCAAAAACAGGTTTCCCAAAGAGGAAGAAATTCTGCTTAAGACTATACCATAGAAACCCTGCCCGAGTTTCCAGCATAGTGGCCTTCCCTGCAGATTTCGAACTTGCCAGTTCCCACAATTGCATAAGACAATTCCTTAAAATAAATCTCTTTACATAAGGTAGGTGGTCCCAGATTGTCATTGCTAAGAAACAGAGACAAGACCAGAGCCCAAATCTCCTTGGACTTCTACCCTCATTCCCGTTCTTTCTACCAGGACACACCTCTCTTCAAGTTACTCCACGACAACCTGAACGCTTACTTTAAAACAAACTTCACTTTCTGGAAGAATTTAGAGATTGTCCCAGTAGAACAGCATTTTTCTCCATGACGCATAGAAACAAACTCTTCGCGTGTCGCAACCCAATACATACGTATGCACACAAACACGTGTAGCCTGTAATGAAACAAAAATTTCCCCAAGTGGTATTTTTCAGATGTGATGCATTGGATCACTTCGATTTTCTTTTACTTCATTTTTAAAAAATGCTGCTCAGATCCATTAAGTTGCTTGTTTGAGCCAAAATTGCCCAGGATGGCACATGTGTCTGGTGCCTGAAACACATCTCCTTGAACCACCCCTGATTTCGGTCACAGCTGTGCTGGAAAGTTCCGTGTGAGCTCAGGCTCACTCCACTCCCGGCATCCCACTCCAGGCATGCGGTACTCAGACCCCGGGGCCTTGTGGTGGTCCCTTAGGCGCCTACACAAGTACAGCCTGGAAGTGGGGGGCAGTCAGCCAGTGGGAAGGGGTGCTGGTGGGGGGCACCCCCCTCAAGCAGAATCTCTGCAGAGGCATTCTGTACCTTTCTCAGGAGGACCACAGCAGTGACCTAGACGACGCTCCTTAGGTTAGCTCCTCTTTTCCTGCCTTGCCGGTCCTGCTCCAAGCTCCTGGCTCCTGGCATCACCTCTCAACTCAATGTCTGGCCCCAGGTCTATGCCTCAGGCTCTACTTTCAAGGAAATCCGAACTCAGACCCATCCTCCCTCTCACTGCAGGAACCTTCTATAACCCTCTTCAGATGGCTACCGTGTATTGGCTGCTATCTCCAGGGATGACAACAGCTCTGATTTCTTCAGCTAAGTCTTCCCATTGCTGGACAAGTCAAGGGGACAGAAGTGAGCCAGAGGGTATCCAGGGCTTTCCACAGGTCGAGCACTGTGCTAGTATATTCTTTCACTCTCTTTGTTAAAAGGTAGTTTCAATTTTTTTTAAGTTAAGAACAGGTAAACTGATTTTTAGAGTAGCTTTTTTTGAGATATTTATATAACATGCAATTTACATAACACACATAAAATGTACCAGTGGTTTTTCATATATTCCCAGAGTTTTTCCATCTTCACCCAGTTTTAGAACATGTCCATCCCTTAAAAAGAAACCCCATACCCATTAGCAGTTATTCCCTATTTTCTTCTGACCACCACCTTCACCCCCAACCCCAAGCAACCACTGATCTACCCTCTGTCTCTGAATTTGCCTATTCTGGACATTTGCTGTAAATGGACTCATGCAACATGTGCCCTTTCGGGTCTGGCTTCTTTCACTCAGCATCGTGCTTTCCAGGTTCGTCCGTATTGTAGCGGGTGTCAGTGTTTCATTCCTTTCATCACTGAATACTATCTCTAGGTGTGGATATGCCACATCTTGTTCATTTATTTTTCACATAGTGGATATCTGGGTAGTTTCAAAAAGTGTCTTCTCGGGGGGCCTGGCTGGCTCAGTTGGTTAAGCGTCTGCATTCGGCTCAGGTCATGATTGCAGGGTCCTGGGGTCGAGCCCCGCATCGGGCTCCCTGCTTAGCGGGGAGTCTGCCTCTCCCTCTCCCTCCCCGTGCTCACGCTTTCTCTTTCTCTCTCACTCACTCTCTCAAATAAATGATAAATAAAACCTTTTTTAAAAAAAAAACAACAAAAAACCCCTCCAAAAAAGTGGCTTCTGAGGTTGAACTACAGTCTGCCTTAGAATTTTCTCTTAGCTTGGACTGTCTAGGTTAAGCCATGACAAACATCCTCCTTCTTCAGGTGAGAAGCCCTTCAGCGCGTGGGGGCTAACCACCCTCGGCTGTCGATGTGCTGGCGTGATCTCTGCACCACGCGCTTCTCTCCACACTGATCGTGTTCCTCTGACAAACTCCAGTTTACCACAACCATCCTGAAAGTGGGATGGTCAGGGGGAATAGCATAGCGAGTACTTGTCCTTTTAATTATTCATTTATATTATAAGTAATGATAAAAGAACAAGTTGAATGAGAATCATACCAAGTGGGTCCAAAGGAGGACACATCCATTTTTTATATACACATATTAATGTGCTCCGAGAAAACGAAGTAAGGGCCCGTTCTACCGCAGTGACGTTCCTCTGGGCGAGCAGGAGGGCCCAGCTGCAATAATAATGCCGCTCACTCAGGAAGGAGCTCAATAATCTTCTGTGAAGTGGCTCCGTAGTGTTCTTTTCTCAGCTGTGTAAATGTGACCACATAATTACTTTCCGCTAAGGATGGAGTTTGACAGGGAGAGGCCTGCTACACAGGTGTCCAAGAGAATGAAAGGGAGAGAGAGGGAGGAAGGGGTGAAGAGGGCCCCATGACTCTCTTGTACTCTTCATCAGCACTGATCATTCTAGCTGGGCTGTCTTTGCTGCAGGGGCTTGTCTTCCCGCATTAAAAAAGGACTCTTCTGGAACAAGGGCCCATCTTCGACGTGTCCCCTATCACCCCCACAAGGCCTGCCAGAGCCCCTACGATTATGTGCTCAATAAATACTTTCAGTATTTTTGTTTTTATTTATATTTTATATATATATATAAATATATTTATAAATATAGTTATTGTATTTATTATATATAATGTATATTTATTATATATAATATATGTATAATAATAGATGAAAGAATGGATGGATGGATGGATGATGGACAGATGGATGGTGGACAGGTGGATGGATGGATGGATGGATGGATGGATGATAGATGGATGGGTGGATGGATAATGGATGGATGGATGAATGCGTGATGGTGGATAGAATATGGATGGAAGAATGAATGGATGGATAGATGATGGAATGAAGGGAGAGAAGGAGGGATAGAAACACATGAACACAAACAGAATCATCACCTCGGAGGTTAAACAAAAGCTTGTATTGAGAAACAGCTGGTCCAGTCCTGAGCATTGCCAGCTTCTGGAAGCTCATTTTGCTTCTTCCAGTTGGTCAAAGAATGTACCTTTTCCATATACTCGTATCTGTGTCAGTCCTCCCAGCAGCCTGGGGGAATACTGAAGTGCTTATCATAATAATTCAGGTAATGTGCATGGAAGGCTCTGTAACTACAAATCCCCATTTGGATGTGAATTGTGTGGGGCAGTGACACTATTCTTTCCTTAGTGTGTTGGGTACAGGATGTTGGCAGGTATTCTCTCTGCCCACTGGCAATAGCTTCAACCCGCCACGACCTTTCTTCTTGGTGCTGCGACAGAAAACTGAGGTCTAAAGAATGTCAGGTAGTTATAAGAGCCTTAAAAAAATGGGATTCCCCTCCCCAACTACCTCTTTGTACAAACAAGGAAACTGAGCACAAGAAAGAGAGATGACATATCCAAGATCACACGAATAGTTAATAACTGATCCAGAATTTGAATCCAGGTTACACGATTCCCACTTTCTCTCCCCCAGGCTTTCTCTCTAACGTCCTTGCTGGGTCATTGTATAAAGACCAGCACTCATCTCAAACGCACTGCCATTACTTTAACGACAACTTCCTGGCAACCCCAGCAGACTGCAGATGAGCGCTGCAAATTCTCTTCTGTCCCTTTTTTTGAGCTTGTTGACTTAATGGTAGGGCCTCTTGGCTCCTTTCAAATTCATTTTTTCCAGAGTGTCCTTTATCTCCTGGTTTGGCCCAGTGGCAATGAGTTTGAAATTTGCTGGTGAGAATGGGAGCCTTAGAGACCCTTTGAGAACGAAGTGGCGTCTCTGATGACGCACAGCCTCATCACAGGACTTGGTAGGCTTAAAAAAGCTCTTTCAAATCACTCCAATTATTTCCCCTGGTAGAGATCTGGCCCAAAATATCCAACAGTCCATTCCCAGTGCACTTCTCATAGCTTAGCTGCTGCAAGGATAGTGATCTTCCTGGGAAATGCAGCTGCGATTACATAAGGCTTGAAACTTGCCTGTCTTAGCAGATAGAGCCGCCCCTGTTGAATGGGGCTTGAAACTTGTCTGTCTTAGCAGATAGAGCCGCCCCTGTTGAATGGGGCTTGAAACTTGCCTGTCTTAGCAGATAGAGCCGCCCCTGTTGAATGGGGCTTGAAACTTGCCTGTCTTAGCAGATAGAGCCGCCCCTGTTGAATGGGGCTTGAAACTTGCCTGTCTTAGCAGATAGAGCCGCCCCTGTTGAATGGGGCTTGAAACTTGCCTGTCTTAGCAGATAGAGCCGCCCCTGTTGAATGGGGCTTGAAACTTGCCTGTCTTAGCAGATAGAGCCGCCCCTGTTGAATGGGGCTTGAAACTTGCCTGTCTTAGCAGATAGAGCCGCCCCTGTTGAATGGGGCGGGGAATAAGAACTCATCAGAGTTATACTTCATACTCAGCTCTGACGCTAACACGTTTTGCTCCAAGCATTCTTCAAACTAGAGAGCACCTCGTTTCTGCCTCTGGTAAGAAAGCAAGCACATGGGAGCTGGAAGACCCAGATGGTAGAGGGGCACTGCCTGGACTTGTGATGTCCTGAGTTTTAGGTTCTTCGTCCATGAAATAGCAATAGTGGTCATAACAGCTCTGTCACAGGCTGATATTACAAGTAGTAAAAGAGTCATTTAAATAAAAAACACTGCTAAAGAAAAAAAGTATTCAGTGACACTTGTGAAAGCATAGTAAGGAAGACTTTTTTTCAAGGCAGTAGGAGTAGGGATCACCGTAATAGGAAGAATTGGACTCAACTTTGAAGACAACGTGGATACATGGGAATTTATAGCCATGAGGCAGGATGGGAGTCAGTGGATGGAAATTACCAAGAGGCAACATCAGGGGTAAAGGGGGATCCTTGCTAAATGGACCAGAGAGGATTCTTGCTGAAGGCAGGCTAAGGTGATCAGATACCATCTGGGGGATGGTAGAGGATAAGACACTGGATCAAATATCAAAGGTCAGGGATTCTGGTTAAGTTGACTTAGCAGGATTCTCGCTAAAATTGGACAATGCAGAGATGAAGACAAGAGCCCATAAGTCAAGCCCTACTTGAAAAGTTCAGTGGAGCCTGAGTAGCTTGGTAGACGAGAGAATCTTTGTCAATACAAATATTAGTGTCTTCTGACTTGTTACAAATGGCTAACAGACACATGAAAAAATGCTGAACATCACTCATCATCAGGGAAATACAAATCAAAACCACAACGAGATACCACCTCACACTGGTCAGAATGGCTAAAATTAACAACTCAGGAAACAACAGATGTTGGTGAGGATGTGGAGAAAGGGGAACCCTCTTACACTGTTGGTACAAATGCAAACTGGTGCAGCCACTCTGGAAAACAGTATGGAGGTTCCTCAAGAAGTTAAAAATACAGCTACCCTATGATCCAGCAATTACACTACTAGGTATTTACCCAAAGGATACAAAAATAGTGATTTGAAGGGGTATATGTCCACCGATGTTTACAGCAACATTATCAACAATAGCCAAATTATGGAAATAGCCCAAATGTCCATTAACTGATGAATGGATAAAGAAGATGTGGTATCTATATATACAATGGAATATTACTCAGCCATCAAAAAGAATGAAATCTTGCCATTTGCAAGGGCGGAACTAGAGTGTATCATGCTAAGCAAAATAAGTCAGGCAGAGAAAGACAAATACCATATGATTTCACTCATGTGGAATTTAAGAAACAAAACATGAAGATAGAGGAAGGGAAGGAAAAGTAAAATAAGATAAAAACAGAGTGCGAGGCAAACCATAAGAGACTCTTAACTATAGGGAACAAGTTGAGGGTTGTTGGAGGGGAGATGGGTGGGGGTATAGGGTAACTGGATGATGGGCATTAAGGAGGGCACTTGATGTAATGAGCACTGGGTGTTACATGCAAGTGATGAATCACTAAATTCTACTCAAACTAATAATATACTATCTGTTAACTAACTTGAATTTAAATAAAATCTTTAAAAAAATGTCTTCTGACTTGGTTGCTTGGGAAAGGGGAGCAAAAGGGGAGCGAGTGGAGAAACTGAGGCACCAAGTCCTTTAGAAGCCAGGCCAACAAATGACCTTCGGCCAATTCCACCTTGCCTAGAGGTGATGGCGCACACTGCCAAATATTTTTTCCTTAGACCTCAGATGCCAAAAAAATTCATCTCAGGATTTATTTTACGCTTTCAGATCTTGCACATAGGAAATAGTGGAGCAGAGACTAATGGTTCAAAATAGCACAGCAAACCAGCTTGGAAACAAATGGTGGATCCCACTGGCTTCCCAGGTGCTTCCCCACCTGACCCGTAGAACTCAGGATGCCAAGTCAGGGAGACCCCACCCGGGTTCCCATTTCTTCCCTGGGCTCAGGATTTTGCCTCACTTTGGCAGGCACCCCAAGGTCCTCTGGACTTCAGGTCTGTTTAAAAAATACATTCTTTTCCAAAAGCAAGCTCATGAACCCATTCATTTCTCAAGGATGGCAAAAAGATTGACTCGATTTAACACATCAAAGGGAGCTGAATTTCCCCTTTTTCCCTTTGAGGCCACAGCAAACATGTCCGACCAAACCCACCAAGGTTTTGCTAGGACGCAGCAGGACAATGCGACTTGACCTTGTGTGCTTTCTCGCCATCGGTGCTCCCCAAGCACACCTCAGTTAAAATAGACATATGGAATTGAAGATTTTGCCCCAAAAAGAAAAAAGTGAGAATCATGAAAAAACTGGGATGAAGGAAAACTAGATTTTTCAGAGAAGAAATGAGCAGACCAGAATTGCACATGGAGAGCAAGTCGCAAGCTCTCACATGCTGATTAATCAGTGGGCATAGCCTCCCGGCCTGTTGAACCCCGAGAGCCCCCCCCCCGCCCCCCAGCAGTCACTGCCCCTCAGTGGGCATTGGACGGCGTCCTGCAGGTCGGGCAGGAATTTAGGACTTCCACTCCCCCTGCTCCGCCTCCAAGGCCTCACTCAGGGCTGCAATTAAACTTTTCAACTTGGAAGATAAACATCAGGGATCCAAACGGGTTGATTCAGAGGCCTTGTGGAGACAGCTCAGAGATTGGCCTGGAAGCAGCCAGGGGAGGCCACGGGCTAGAGGAAGAGGCAGACCGAGGGGGAAGTTCTGCTTGTCTCCCAGAGGCCCCAGGCTGGGGCAGGGTGTCAGTGGGGTTTGGGGGAAATAGTGTGGTGGGGCGGGGGAAAGAGGAGAGAAAGAGAAGGACTGGTGCTTAGTAAGGAGGGGAAAGTGAAGGCTGGAGGTGAGGCAGAAAGGAATCATGTGAGGCACATGAGTGAAAGGGAAGTCTCTCTCAATACGTGTGAAACTAAACCACACAAACTTGCCTCCAATTCTTATTTTCTAAAATTAACGGCGGAGTTTCAGAAGCAGCTTAGATTCTGAATTGCAGCTTTGAAGGGCTCTGCATATTTTGGTAATCCTGCCTAACTGCCTATCCTTCCCTCTGTTCTCCAGACTACCCCCCTCCCCAGCCAAGTCCCTTTGGCTTCCCTCCCCCCTTCCCCCTCCCCCCCCCAAATTGTTTCTGTATGTAAATGAGGATGCCCTTTATAACGATTTAGAATATTAACATTGGTTCTGCACCACTGATTTGTCTTGGCTTTTCTGACATGCTGATGAGCCCCTCTTGCGTGAGTTCTGCAGAGACCCCAGGCCCATCCGCAGTTTGGAAAGTTTGTGCAAAGCCAGGGAGAGCCAGAATCTGATCTAAGGAAGGAGAAGGGTCGTTGAGTAGAGGAATGTAAGGCCAAACTATTAGTCAGCCCTGATGCATGAAAATTTAAGTAGATCAATTTCAGCCAACAGGTTAAGTTCGAAGTCACCTGTTCTAGTCCATAGTTTTATCCCCTGGGGATTATCTTGTGTTTCAAGTATTCTCTTACTTTTAATGCGTTTATACCTTTAGCTGAAAATGTTGCTCCAAGGGTGCGGGCAAGGATTAAATGGCCGCTCCAGGTTTCAAAGGGACTCCCAGTAACTCTCGACTCCCAAAGGGGCTGACACGTGATCTTGGAAAGGCCTCTGCCCAAGCCCCGGCTTCGAGGACTGGAACAGGCATCTGCCTTCAACTCACCATTTTACGGATCAGAAAATACTCACGAAACTGGAATGAAGAGCAGTCCTGTAATGTGTTCATGTGCAAGGAGCCGGTCAGTGGCAAAGTGAAGACTAGATCCTAAGACCCCCGGCCCCTGTCGTTGTTCACACATCCCACCACCCCACCCTCCATCGGGGGTTGGAGTGACAGTAGCAACCTCCTGGAGGAACATCTTCAGCCAGAAAGATAGCATCTTTGCATTGAAAAAAAATTACACAATCTGGTCAGCGGAATGAAGAACCCTATGTCTGGGGAGGAGGGTGGTATCCATAGCAGCCGAGTAACAAGAAGGAAGCAGAAATTTGGAAAGTCTCAAGAGTTGGAAGCCCAAGAACCCAGGACAACAGGGGCAGCAATGGGACTAAAATCAGTATCAGCATAAGAAAAAGCCGACCCTCCCATCGAGCAGCCCAAGGCCTACCCCTCCCTAGCAGGGACCGCCCAGACCTAGGCACCCCAGAGATCACCCTTACCTGGCAGAGACCTGCAGCAGAGTTTCCTCTCCGGAGAAGCTGAATCCAAGTGCCTTTGACTCAGACACAGCAGGAGTAGCGTAGGGGGCTGAGGTGACAGAGTGAGGGAAGGGAGGTTGAGTAAGGTGCATGTGCGCTTTACCCCCTCTAGAGATCCCAGACACGGGGATCCAGACTTATACCCCAACCCAGGTAGGAGGTCAGAGCATTCCTTGCCGGGGAAACTGAACCATCTAATGGGAAAGGCCAACAGATAGTGACACTTGGGAAACCCCAGTGAGATGACAAGGTCCCTGGCCACCCCCCTGGGACGAGGCCTACCAGTCAGTGGGCTCTACTCATGCACAACAGAGATCTTAGTCCCAAAGCTGTTTTGTACTTCTCTCTCTTAAAAAAAAAAAAAAAAAAAAAAATTTGTTGAAATTCACAGGATGTAAAACTAGCCATTTTAAAGCGAACAATTCAGTGACAGTATATTCACAATATTATGCAACCGTCACCTCTATCTTATTTCAAAGCTTTTCATCACCCCCAAAGGAAACCCCTGTGCTTCACTGTTGATGAAAAAGTGGACAATCAGGTGTCACCAGGCATCTGAGGGAAAAGTTCTAGCATGAATGACAGACAGAAAAAGACAACAGATAAGAGGAACTCAAAAGACATAGAAAGTGGCAAGACTAGAACCTTTGTATTAATAAATAAATAAATAAATAAATAAATAAATAAATAAATAAATAATTTTATTTTATTTTATTTTAATTCTGATATGGTTAATACAGTGTTATATTAGTTTCAGGTGTACCATGTAGTGATTCAACACTTCGAGATGTCACCCACCCAGTGCTCAACACAACAAGTGCCCTCCTTAATCCCCATCACTTCTTTCCCCCATTCCTCCCACCCACCTTTCCTCTGGTAACCATCAGTTTGTTCTCTAGAGTTAAAAGTCTATTTCTTGGCTTGTCTCTCTCTCTCCCTCTCTTTTTCTGCCCTTTGCTCATTCATTTTGTTTCTTAAATTCCACAGATGAATGAAATCATACAGTATTTCTGTTTCTCTGCCTGACTTATTTCCCTTAGCATTATACTCTCTAACGCCATCCACGTCATTCACAAGGCAAGATTTCATTCTTTTTTGTGGCTGAGTAATATTTCATTGTATATATGTATATACACCACATCTTCTTTATCCATTCCTCTATCGATGGACACTTGGGCTGCTTCCATAACTTGGCTATTGAAAAAGGAGCAGAACCTTTTTTAAAACAAAACTTTAAAAAGTTATCCTCAGAAAGATGAGAAGGTGTTGCATATTGAAAACAAAAAGCCGATGGTAAAAAAGAGAGGTAATATTTGTAGAATGTATACAATGACAAAGAGAGCTTGGGGAAATTGAAAGTATAAGAACAGAACTTTATTTACTTAAGTAGAGTTGACACAAAACGTTGCATGAGTTTCAGGTATACGGCATAGTGATTTGTCAAGTCTATACATTATGCCGTGCTCAAGTGTGACGGACATCTGTCCCCAAACAGTGCTATTACAATACCATTGACTAGATCCCTACGTTGTACCTTTAACCCCCATGACTCCTTTATTCCATAATTGTCAGCCTGTATCTCTCTCTCCCCCTTCACCCATTTTGCCTACCCCTCCATTTCTCTCACCTCTGGCAACCATCAGTTTATTGAGAACAGAAATTTTTATTATTTTAATATTTATTTATTTATTTTTTAAAAATAGGCTCCACAGCCAGCATGGAGCCCAACATGGGGCTTGAACGCACAACCCTGAGATCAAGACCTGAGCTGAGATCAAGAATTGGACGCTTAAATGACTGAGCCACCTGGCACCTGGAGAACAGATATTTTTTAAAAATCAGTGGAAAAGAAAATAGTTTGAAGCATTAGAGGATAATATTGAAAAGATCACCCAGAAAGACAAAAAATGTAAAGTTGGAAAGAGAAGCTAGGACAATTACAATATATGGGTCAAAGAATGTCAACATTGCATAACAGTAGTTCTAGGAAGAGAGAAAGGATAGTATAGAGGGAAAGATTTTATTAAAGAACAACTACAGGAAAAATTTCCAAAACTGAAGGCATTTGTCTCCAGATTGAAAGGGCTAACTTGAGTTTCTTGCACAAAGAATGAAAACAAGACCCACATCAAGGCAAATCATTGCACGATTTTAGAAGAACTGGCATGAGAAACTATCCTAAAATTCCAGGAGGAAAAAAAACTAGGCCACATATGGAGGGTTCGGAATCAGAATGGTATCAGAATTATCAAAAGTAATAATGGAATCTGGAAAACAATGGAACAATGCTTCTCAAACTATGAGTGAAAATTATTGGTAAACTAAACTTTTATACCCAGCCGTGTTAGAATTCTCCTGAAAAACAGGACTGATAGGATACATATAGATTAGCTATCGTTATAGGTGTGGATATAGATAAGAGGAGATTTCTTATAGGAATTGACTCAATGGTAATGGAGTCCTAGAAGTCCCACAGTGCGCTATCTGCAAGCTGAGCAACCAGGAAAGCCAGTGATACAATTCAGTCTGAGGCTGAAGGACTGAGAACCAAAGAACCACTGGTATAAGTCCAGAGTTCAAAGATCTGAGCCAGGAGCTCTGATGTCCAAGGGCAGGAGAAGATGGCCTTCCCAATTCAAGAAAGCTTGACTTTCTTGAAAGGTGACTCCTTTCTTTCATTGTTTCTTCTATTTGGGCCTGCTTACACCGGTGAGTGTCGATCTTTACGCAGTCTACTGAACCAAATGCTCATCCCTTCTAGAAACACCCTCATCGACACACCCAGAAATAATGTTTTACTAGCCATCTGGGCATCCTTTAGCCATAGCAAGCTGATGCATAAACTTAACCACCACACCGGCTACTAGCAGTCAAGTGTGGAGGTAGAATGAAGTTATTTTTAGGTATCCATGAGCTCCATTTACTAAGACGCTCCATCAAAACAAGGAAGTAAATTTTTGAAAAGAAAATGATATGAAGTTAAGGAAGTAAAGGATCCAACATGGGAAAGAGTTAAAGGAGCCCCCAGGATGGTCATGCAGGGAAATCCTACGATGAATATAAAGAGAAGTGACAGAATTGCAGGCTGGGATCTTTCTGGAGGCAGCTCCAGAAATCGTCCAGAAGAGATGTACCTAAGATGAAAATGGAACTTGATGTGCTGTTAGTCAAAGAAATTTCAGCTTTGGTAGAGGCCACATTACCAGTTAATGGTAAGTACACAGAAAATTAAGCAAATGTTTTAAATGAGGCAGTGATCAATGCTAGGTACGAGAAAGTAGAAGTAATCCTGGTCAGCCCTATGGTTCAGCTGTGATTGATATTTACATGGCCAAAATGATACAAACCCTGAATACTAATGTGACCGAACATTGTTATAGAAATAAGTCAGGTGGCTGGGGAAGCAGAGGAAGTGTGAGCGTCAAGGGCATAAACACCAATACTGTACAATACAATCGTCGGCTATACGAAGGCCCACCCGAGAGAAATCAAGAAATTGCAATGTGCATGTTATTTATACACACAGAGGTGGATCCCAAAAGAAACACCTCAAGGACGCCTGGGTGGCTCAGTCGGTAAAGTATCTGTCTGCCTTCTGTTCAGTTCATGATCCCGGAGTCCCGGGATCGAGTCTCGCATCGGGCTCCCTGCTCAGTGGGGAGTCTGCTTCTCTCTCTGCCCTTCGCCCTGCTTGTGCTCTCTCACTTGCTCTCTCTCTCTCAAATAAATAAAATCTTAAAAAAAAGAAAGAAAAAAGAAAAGAAACACCTCAAAAGATGTGGAAGTGTTTCCCTCAGGGGAGGAAGAACCAGAGAGGCTGGGGGGGACTGCTGTTTTCTAGAGGCTTCTTAATACTGTTTGCCTTTTTAAACTAGGGCCATGTATTTCTCTAATAGAAATCTTGATTAATTTAAAAAAAAACAACAACTCCGTGACTGTAATTTGGCTCTAACAAAGCACGTTCTACCCAGTGCCACGTGACGGTCCTCCTCGCTGTAAGCGGTTCAGAGAGAAGAAATGCTACTGGCTGTCAAGTCTCATTCCTGAAAGATGTGACCTCTTTTTCAACCCGGAGGAAATGGAGCCACTAAAGACAAGTCAAATCCGGTTACAGTCAAAATCCCAGTGAAGTGTAGCCAAAATATTTGTAAGCCGCAGGTAATGGCCCAGTTACCCCAGCATAATTTGTTGTAACGGCGTTTCAGAACACTAAAAAAGTTACAGTTCTTGCACTCTGGGCTCCGACAGCATCCGAGCGCCCTTCCCAAAGCTCTTGTCATACTTCGCTGTACTTCCTTGCTGGTGGGATTTTTAAAGAGTTTGTTTAATGGACTGTCTTCATGAGGACAAAGACCACAGCTGACTGATTTCTTTTGTCCCCTGTGTCTAACACAGTCACTAATAGATGGAAAGCACACAGGCGGGGTTTGAATAAGTGAGAAAGGGGGAGGATGGGATGAATGTAAAAGGAAATAATTAAAGCAGCAGCCGGGATTAATGCTGCCTAATGAAAATGTAGAATGAAGAGGACCAAAGAGAGAGAATAGTGGTGGGGGGGGGGGGGGGACAGCCTCGTCCACTATCGCTGTGTGCCAGGCACTGTTCTGGGAGCATGAGTTCTCCGGATAACCCACCAGGCAGGTTATCACGGTTCCCAAGCACAGAGAAGGAAGTAATTGGCCCCAAATCACACAGGAAGCAAATGATAGATGAGCCAGGTTGAGGACCCAGGCCACCTGGCTCCAGGGTCTGTGCTCATAAGCCCTTCACACCTGTGGTAAGAAGGAAGGTAGCCCTTTGAGGTTTGCCAGAAGGGATGCGGCTGCAGGGAACTGACCTGGCTGTGAGCTGCCCCAGGTTGGGCTTGTTAAGAAAGCTCCGGGGGAGAAGGTATCTTTAGTATGAAATGGGGGCTTGGAGGATAAGAACTACAGAGCCTTGAGGGCTTCGACCCAGGGCCCTCAGCTGATCAGGAGGAGGGCTGCCCCGGCCTCGCAGAGGTTGAGCCTGGAAGGGAAGAGCCAGCTGATGGGAGACTGTGCCTTAATACCAGTGGGTGTGGGACCGAGGGAAGAGCTGTGAGAGGCTCCTGGGCGAAAACACTCTCATTGTCCATGTCCTGGTGTTCTCTGCAAGAAGTTTGAGCAAGTGAAAATAAAAGCTAGTCCATGAATGTTTCTGCAGAAAACAGACACTCTAAGGAAGCTCTGGTGAGAGAAAGAGCAGGACCAAGCAGGTGCACTTCACCAGCAAACAGGATATCTTGGATGCTAGCCTGACATCAGGGCGCTATAGCGTCCCTCCACCTGGGATGAACGGATTACAAAATGGCTGCAATTCATCACCTCTACCTGTATCCGGTCCTTCCGGTGTCCCTCTGCAGCTCTGCCCCACCACGCCAGTGAGAAAGCCCAGCCAAGCTCAGCACAGCCACCTGCCTGACACTCAGCTGACCTCAGATGGCTGAGCAAGCCCAGCCAAGACCAGAGAACCGTCCAGCCTACCTGCGGACTGGTGAGCAGTGGCAATGCTTATGGCTTTATCCTCCTGAATTTTGGGGTGGTTTGTTATGTACTGTCACTAACTGTCATGGGAATCATGGGGACATTGGGAAGATAAGAGTTGTGGGACAACCCAGAGCTCCCTCTTTTGCCCCTCTTTGAGAAACAGATATGGTAGAGTGACAGATGTAGCAGCTAGGTTCAGAAGCCATCAACTAAATCAGGAAAAGAAAACTAGCCATGGTTCAATGAGCCCCTACTACGTGGAAGTCAACCTTGTGAGGTAGGGGTGAGGGCTGGCAGCTATTTCCGGGAGCCTACCCAGTACATACTCTTCTTTTGTTACGAGCAGAACTTTATTTGGGTTCTGTACCCAGCTTTACAAGTGACTTTTTTTTTCAAAAAATTTTATTTAAATTCAACTAATTCACATATAATGTATTAATGTATTATTAGTTTCAGAGGTAGAGTTCAGGGATTCATCAGTCTTATATAACACCCAGTACTCGTTACATCACGTGGCCTCCTTAATGTCCATCACCCAGTTATCCCAGTAACCTCCCCTCCAGCAACCCTTGGTTTGTTTCCTATGATGAAAAATCTCTTATGGTTTTTCTCACTCTCTGATTTTGCCTTGTTTTATTTTTCCCTCTCTTCCCCTATGATCCTCTGTTTTGTTTCTTAAACTCCACACACAAGTGAGATCATATGATAATTGTCTTTCTCTGATTGACTTATTTCACTTAGCATAATACCTCTAGATCCATCCATGTCATTGCACATGGCAAGATTTCATTTTTTGGTAGCTGAGTAATATTACATTGTTTATATACCACATCTTCTTTTTTTTTTTTTTAAATGGTTTTTTATTATATTATGTTAGTCACCATACAGTACATCCCCGGTTTCCGATGTAAGGCTCGATGATCCATTAGTTGTGTATAATACCCAGTGCACCATGCAATACATGCCCTCCTTACTACCCATCACCGGTCTATCCCATTCCCCCACCCCCCTCCCCTCTGAAGTCCTCAGTTTGTTTCTCATAGTCCATAGTCTCTCATGTTTCATTCCCCCTTCTGCTTACCCCCCCTTTCTTTATCCCTTTCTTCCCCTACCGATCATCCTAGTTCTTATGTTCCATAGATGAGAGAAATCATATGATAGTTGTCTTTCTCTGCTTGACTTATTTCACTTAGCATTATCTCCTCCAGTGCTGTCCATGTTGTAGCAAATGTTGAGAACTCATTCTTTCTGATAGCTGAGTAATATTCCATTGTATATATGGACCACAACTTCTTAATCCAGTCATCTGTTGAAGGGCATCTCGGCTCCTTCCACAATTTAGCTATTGTGGACATTGCTGCTATGAACATTGGGGTGCATATGGCCCTTCTCTTCACTACGTCTGTATATACCACATCTTCTTTATCCATTCATCTGTTGATGGACATCTGGGGTCTTTTCATAGTTTGGCTATTGTGGACTTTGCTGCTATAAAGATTGGGGTGCAGGTGCCCCTTCAGACCACATTTGTATCTTTGGGGTAGATACCTAGGAGTGCAATTGTTGGGTCATTGGGTAGCTCTATTTTCAACTTTTTGAGGAACCTCCATACTGTTTTCCAGAGTGGCTGTACCAGCTTACATTCCCACCAACAGTGTAAGAAGGTTCCCCTTTCTCCACATCCTCTCCAACATCTGTCATTTCCTGACTTGTTAATTTTAGCCATTCCGACCGGCGTGAAGTGGTATCTCATTGTGGTTTTCATTTGTATTTCCCTGATGCCGAGTGATGTTGAGCTTTTTTTCATGTGTCTGTTGGCCATTTGTATGTCTTCTTTGGAAAAATGTCTGTTCATGTCTTCTGCCCGTTTCTTGATTGGATTATTTGTTCTTTGGGTGTTGAGTTTAGTAAGTTCTTTATAGATTTTGTATACTAGCCCTTTATCTGATAAGACACTTGCAATTATCTTCTCCCTTTTTGTTTTGTTGATTGTTTCCTTTGTTCTGCAGAAGCTTTTTATCATGATTAAGTCCCAATAGTTCATTTTTGCCTTTGTTTCCCTTGCCTTTGGAAATGTGTCGAGCAAGAAGTTGCTGCAGCCGAGGTCACAGAGGTTGCTGCCTGTGTTCTCCTTTAGGATTTTGATGGAGTCCTGTCTCACATTGGGGTCTTTTATACATTTTGAGTCTATTTTTGTGTATGGTGTAAGAAAATGGTCCAGTGTCATTCTTCTGAATGTGGCTGTCCAATTTTCCCAACACGATTTGTTGAAGATATTGTCTTTTTTCCATTGGATATTCTTTCCTGCTTTGTTGAAGATTAGTTGACCATTGAGTTGAGGGTCCCTTTCAGGGTTGTCTATTCTGTTCCTTTGATCTATGTGTCTGTTTTTGTGCCAGTTCCATATTGTCTTGGTGATTACAGCTTTGTAATAGAGCTTAAAGTCCAGAATTGTGATGCCACCAGCTTTGGTTTTCTTTTTCAACATTCCTTTGGCTATTCAGGGTCTTTTCTGGTTCCAACAAATTTTAGGATTATTTGTTCCAGCTCTGTGAAAAAAGTTGATGGTATTTTCATAGGAATTGTTGCTGGGAATGCAAATTGGTATAGTCACTCTGGAAAACAGTGTGGAGGTCCCTTAAAAAGTTAAAAATTGAGCTACCCTATGATCCAGCAATTGCACTACTGGGTATTTACCCCAAAGATACAGACGTAGTGAAGAGAAGGGCCTTATGCACCCCAATGTTCATAGCAGCATTGTCCACAATAGCTAAATTGTGGAAGGAGCCGAGATGCCCTTCAACAGACGACTGGATTAAGAAGATGTGGTCCATATACACAATGGAATATTACTCAGCCATCAGAAAGAATGATTTCTCAACATTTGCTGCAACATGGATGGGACTGGAGGAGATAATGCTAAGTGAAATAAGTCAAGCAGAGAAAGACAATTATCATATGGTTTCACTCATTTATGGAACATAAGAAGTAGGAAGATTGGTAGTAGAAGAAAGGGAAGAAGAAAGGGGGGTAAACAGAAGGGGGAATGAACCATGAGAGACTATGGACTCTGGGAAACAAACTGAGGGCTTCAGAGGGGAGGGGGGTGGGGGAATGGGATAGACTGGTGATGGGTAGTAAGGAAGGCACATATTGCATGGTGCACTGGGTGTTATACACAAGTAATGAATCATGGAACTTTACATCAAAAACTAGGGATGTACTGTATGGTGACTAACATAATGTAATAAAAAAAAGGAATTGTTTTGACTGTATAGATTGCTCTAGGTAGCATAGACATTTTAACAATATTTGTTCTTCCAATCCACGAGCATGGAACACTTTTCCATTTCTTTGGGTCTTCCTCAATTTCTTTCATGAGTGTTCTATAGTTTTCTGACTACAGAACCTTTGCCTCTTTGGTTAGATTTATTCCTAGGTATCTTGTGGTTTTTGGTGCAATTATAAATGGGATCAACTCCTTAATTTCTCTTTCTTCCATCTCATTGTTAGTGTATAGAAATGCAGCTGATTTCTGTGCATTGATTTTATATGCTGCCACTTTGTTGAATTCCTGTATGAGTTCTAACAGTTTTGGGGTGGTGTTGCTTGGGTTTTCCACATAGAGTATCATGTCATCTGTGAAGAGTGAGAGATTGACTTCTTCTTTGCCTATTCAGATGCCTTTTATTTCTTTGTGTTGTCTGATTGCTGAGGCTAAGACTTCTAGTACTATGTTGAACAACAGTGGTGAGAATGGACATCCTTGCTGTGTTCCTGACCTTAGGGGAAAAGCTCTGTTTTCCCCCACTGAGAATGATATTTGCTGTGGGCTTTTTGTATATGGCTTTTATGATATTGAGGTATGTTCCCTCTATCCCTATACTGTGAAGAGTTTTAATCAAGAAAGGATGCTGTGTGTTGTTAAATGCTTTTTCTGCATCTATTGAGAGGATCGTACGGTTCTTGTCTTTTCTTTTATTAATGTAGTGTATCACATTGATCGATTTGCATATGTTGAACCACCCTTGCAGCCCAAGAATAAATCCCACTTGGTTGTGGTAAATAATCCTTTTAATGTGCTGTTGGAACCTATTGGCTGGTATCTTGGTGAGAATTTTTACATCCATATGCTCCTAACATGGGAGCAGCCAATTATATAAACCATAAAACCATAAACAAAATTAAAGAAACATGTTGATAATAATACAATAATAGTAGGGGACTTTAACACCCCAGTCACTGCAATGGACAGATTGTCTAAGCAGAAGATCAACAAGGAAATAAGGCCTTCGAATGATACACTGGACCAGATGGACTTCACAGATATATTCAGAGCATTCCATCCTAAAGCAACAGAATACACATTCTTCTCGAGTGCACATGGAATATTCTTCAGGATAGATCACATACTGGGTCACAAATCAGGTTTCAACCAGTACCAAAAGATTGGGATCATTCCCTGCATATTTTCAGACCACAATGCTTTGAAACTTGAACTCAATTATAAGAGGAAATTTGAAAAAAAAACTCAAATACATGGAGACTAAAGAGCATCCTACTTAAGAATGAATTGGCCAACCAGAAAATTAAAGAAGAATTTTTTTAAAGTCATGGGAACAAATGAAAATGAAAACACAACTGTTCGAAACCATTGGGATGCAGCAATGGTGGTCCTAAAGGGAAAGTATATAGCAATACAAGCCTTTCATGAGAAACAAGAAATCCACAACCTAACCTTAAACCTAAAGGAGCTGGAGAAAGAGCAGCAAGTAAAGCCTAAACCCAGCAGGAGAAGAGAAATAATAAAGATTAGAGCAGAAATCAATGAAATAGAAAGCAAAAGAAGAGTAGAACAGATCAACAAAACTAGGAGCTGGTTCTTTGAAAGAATTAATAAGATTGATAAACCCCTGGACAGACTTACCAAAAAGAAAAGAGAAAGGACCCAAATAAATAAAATCATGAATGAAAAAGGAGAGATCACAACCAACACCGAAGAAATACATAAAATTTTAGGAACATATATTATGAGCACTTATATGCCAACAAATTAGACAATCTGGAAGAAATGGATCATTACTAGAGACATATAAACTACCAAAACTGAACCGGGAAGAAATAGAAAACCTGAACAGACCCATAACCAGCAAGGAAATTGAAGCAGTAATAAAAAATCTCCCAATAAGCAAGGGTCCAGGGCTGGATATCTTCCCAGGGGAATTCTACCAAACATTTAAAGAAGAATTAATACCTATCCTACTGAAGCTGTTTCCAAAAATAGAAATGGAAGGGAAAGTTCCAAACTCTTTCTATGAGACCAGCATTATTTTGATCCTAAAATCAGACAAAGACCCCACCAAAAAGGGAGAATTACAGACAAAAAGTGACATTTCTTAACTTCCCTTGCAGTTAGGGGTAGTGACATGACACAGTCCTTGTCAATGAGATGTGAGTGGGTAGAGCTCTGGGAAAGCTCTTTCAGAGAGAGGCTGACCCGGCTGGTGCATACCTTTTGATGTTTCCTCTACTCATTCTTGCCTCCTAGAAAGGCATTGAAAGGACTGGAGTTGTTGCAACCACTTTCCTTTTTTTTTTTTCTTAAAGGATTTTATTTTTATTTATTTGAGTGAGAGCATGAGATATCACAGATGGAGAGGGAGAAGCAGACTTCCTGCTGAGCAGAGAGCCCTTGATCTAGGATCATGACCTGAGCCAAAGGCAGATGCTTAACTGACTGAGCCACCCCGGTGCCCCTGCAGCCACCTTCCTACCACGAGGGAAAAGCCAAGAGAATTGCAGACACCTAGACCCTGACATCATTTAGTCTCTGAGCTAACACTACCAACTGCCTACCCCAGATGTCGTGTCGCGTGAGAAAACACATAACCCCCTGGATCATTCACACCATATTTATTGCAGGTTTTGGTTACATGAATTCAGCCTATTTCCAGTTAATACTTAGATTGTTCTCCCCATTTTACAGGTCAGAAAACCAAGGTTCAGAGAGATTAGGAACTTGGTCAGGGTCACTTGTGTGGAGATGGTTATATTAATTCCTCAATGAATTATACCTCTCAGGATCCACATCCTTGTATAATCCTCCCCTGCCCCATATTAACTCTGGGCTTGACCATGTTACTTGCCTTGCACATTCGCACAGGTGGTGCAAGCAAAGGTTTGATAATCACTTGTGCATTGAAGCTTCCCTTTTAGGAACAGTCTCTTTACTATGTGAAGACACTTTGTCTAGCCTGATGCGAGACCAGATGGAAGAAAGAGCACATGGAGAGAGACACCCAGTGGTCCCAATCATTCTAGACATTCCTATTGAGCCCCCAGACATGGTAGTGAGGACATCTGGGACCAGGGAGCCCTCACTGCAGCCACATAAATGATCCCTCACAAAGACCAGCTGAAGAGCTTCCCACTTGAGCCCAATCCAAACTGTGGAATTCTGAACAAATAAATGGTTGTCATTTTAAGCTACTAAGAATTGTGTGGTTCGTGGGGCGCCTGGGTGGAGCAGTCGTTGCGCGTCTGCCTTCGGCTCAGGGCATGATCCCGGCGTTATGGGATCGAGCCCCACATCAGGCTCCTCCACTAGGAGCCTGCTTCTTCCTCTCCCACTCCCCCTGCTTGTGTTCCCTCTCTCGCTGGCTGTCTCTATCTCTGTCAAATAAATAAATAAAATCTTGAAAAAAAAAAGGAATCGTGTGGTTCGTTACACAGCAGTATATGCCTGCTTCAGCTAGCTACTATGTGACAAAAGCAGAATTTGAATTTAAATCTCTTTGACACCAAAGAGCAAGTTTTTAATGACTACATGCCACCGTCATATTCTTGTTTTCTTCAAATACATACTTCTTCCTGGCTTAGAGAAAGACTTGCATTGCTCAGAGGGTGGTGTTTTTCCTTTCTACCCTGGGCTCTGGACTCCATGTTCACAGAATCCTTGTCAAAAACAAGAACAGTTGAATGCTAACTGAAACTCCAGACCCGGCCTTACTCTGATCTCCATTTTTCGTGGGCTCCAAAGTCTTTAACACATGTGTGGAACTCAATCACCCTAGAATTACAGAGATGGAGCAACTCAGAGAACACTTCACTCACCCTAATAATAAAATGTGACTGGCTGTCTCCACCCCGGGCCCCATCTTCAATTTTCCATTAAGGGTATGCCCTGCATAATTGATGCCCCACAATGCTCGGTGATCCTGAATTAACTCTTCCAATACCAAGACCTGCACCTCATCCCCATCCCCGGCACCCAACACTCCTTCCAGAAGACTTCAAGATACGTATGTGGAATTGAATACCTTTAGCAAAAGAAATGCCTCTGAAGAATTCTGTTTAACTTCCCATTCTGGGGTGCTAGTGAGATTTAGTTAGAGACACAGACCACAGGAGTGGTGAAGGATTTACCAGAAGCAGTTGGTGCCAGCTTCATCCAGGGCCCCTCTGTTCATCCCATGGCCCCTCATCTTCCAGTAGGCTAGACCAGCTTCCTTCCGTGACATTCTCAGGGCAGTGTTCTGGTTTGGGAAGTCACTTTCACCACCTCTATTAGAGAAAGTCACAAGGCCAGCCTGGTTTGGAGGGGTGGGCAAATGGACCCCACTTCTTGAACTGCAAAGAACTTATGGCCATATTTAATCTGCCACACTATATTTGGGGTGAATTTTCTTGCTGAATATTATTTGTGCTGAAAAGTAGGACTGGTTTCTATAAGAGGAATGATTAGTCATCCGTTCATCTTCAGCCTGAAGAGAATAACTCGATCTGACAGGAGCTGCTGGGGTCAGCGCAGACACACAGTTTAGGACAGTGAAATCATAGGGCAGATCAGCTAAGAGGAAGACCAGGTGTAGGGCCTGCCCTGGAAAGGCACCTGAGAACGCGTTCATAGGTGAGACTACAAAGAGAAGCTGAGGATGCTGGGAAGGCTGGGGGGAGGGGTGGCTTGGGCACATACCTACCATGTGCCAGGTGCTTGACACGCATCATCCCATTCAGTCCCATCGCAACTCATTGTGATCGTAACAGCAAACTCTCCCATCATGCTTGCTATGCGCCAGGCATGGTGCTAATCGCTGTATATACAGTAATTCAGTTAATACTAGCAACAACCCCAAGATAGATACCAAAGTTTATCCCATATAAAAGAACGCTAAGGCCCAGAGAGGTTAAGTAACTAGTGCAAGGTCACATAGCCAGTAGGTGACGGAGTTAGGTTCAACCTTGCACAGATAAGTAAACTGGGGCTCAGGGAGATGAAATCACTTGCCAAAGGACACAGAGCTGAACTGAGATTCATGCCTGAATCTGTCTGACTCCCAAGTTGGGGCTCCTTCCTGTAATACACTGGGTTTCCTCATGGAAGGATTTGCTTCAAGAGACAGATTATTCTAGATGCTTCCAGAAAGAAGAGACTGGCCGCCAAGGAAGAGGCAGACCGGGGCGCTCAGAACTTTTTAATGTAACAAAACCAACCTGAAATCAAAGGTGGGCATCTGCTTAAAAACAGCTAAGAACAGAGCGTGTGAGCTGGGCCCCTAACAGTACAAGCGGAGTAAGAAGAGATGGTATGTGCCCCATAGTTGCATTGCTTTTCGTTTCCTTCTGTTTTGATATTTCATTACTCGTCAGTACAGAGAATTAACTGCTTCCTGTCCTGAACAGATGTAGGCATCTTTAGGGGAAGCTGTGGCAAACATAGCGTTTCACCGGGAGATCTTTGGCAGGCTATTCTCCTGGCTCCCCAAAATTCACAGCTGTCTGGTCAAACAGCAGCATGGACACCTCACCTCCTGGTGGCTCAGACAGAGCAAAGGGTCCAGGCCAGAAACCCCCACGTAGGGCGCCCCAAGCCACAGGCAGAGAGGAGGCTTCCCCGCGATCCCAAGCCTGCTTGTGCCTTCCCTGAGACAGCATCTCCGGGTTCCAGCAGCGGCGAGGGAGGGGATGGGTATAGTTGGAGGGCTGCCACTCTGGGAGCTGTTGCGGGGCAGGCAGTTTGAACGCGAATCAGACTCAACATATGTCTGACTAGAAAAAGCAGAGAACCTGGCAATGGATCCATCTAGGTCTGTGCTTGGAGAAACATCTCCTTAGGTTTTGTCAATCTGTGTGTTATGTTCCAGAAAATTCCATGTGAGCCTGAGGAGCGAAGCCATTCTGGGTGGAGCTGAGAAACGCAAAGTGGCTACGCAGAGGTGGGACCCTCGAAGGGATCTGGAGGGTTCCAGGGGTGCAGAGCCAGCCCCTCTGAGAAGGGAGCTCCAGCTTCCTACTCACAGCTCACAGCCTGGGCCTCTGAGTGACCCATTCTGAAGACAGAGCACTTCAGTTGTCGACTTTTCCATGAAATGACTCGTGCGTGTGCATGAGTTTGGAGTCCTAGTGAGGGTTACAGCAGAGGCCGCACTGGATCAGAATGGCCTAGTGAGTGGGTTAAAATCTTTGGGGAATAAAAGGGTCCCTTTGGCACAGCAGCAGAAGCTGGTGTTGCGGGTTGATGTTTCCATTAGTGTGTCCCCTTGAGCCTCCCTTCCCGCCTGTCTTCATATCCCCCAGTATCCGTGGGGTCCCCACGAGTGCGGGAAGCAGGTCGTCCCCTGGCTCCTCCTCACCTAGCTGGTGTCTGTCCCAACCAGGTTTCCTTCCCTCCCCAAGGCTCCAAAGAGCAAGAATCTCTTCAGTACATCGGTCCCTGTCTCACACACCATTCCTCTTGTGGAGGAGTGGAATTCTTACATAAAAGCCCTCCTAGCCCACCTCCTCCCCTCCTCTGCTTCTCCTACCTTCTCGACCCTTTCTCATCCCTCAGCCTCGCCAGCACCTGCCCTCTCTCCAGCCTGGTCTGGGCTCTTGACTGCATGTCACTCTGTCCCCCTCACACATTTCAGGTCATAAAGCATCACCAGAGGCCTCCTGCCTCTTGTTTTGAGCTCTTGTCAGATGGACCCAATTTTGTTCCTTTTGACCTTGAGCTCCGCCCCTCAAGAACACCCTCAGACCCCTACAGCAGGTTGGAGCTTTGGCACCTTGGGGGTCCACTGGGACCCTGGCAGATTATAACCCCTGCCAGGGTTGCCCCAGGGGATTGGGTGGCTTTGAGCCCAAACTTGGAGGGTCCTGGAAGAGAGGTGTCCCCGCAGATACTGAATTCAATTCACTCTAACTTCCTAGAATCTCTCCAAAACCCCAAAGTCTCCGCACAATGTAACCCAGACAAGGTCAATCCTCTTCACTTGCAATAGAGAGGGAGGGAGGGATGACCATGCATGCAATAGCTACAGTGGCCCTGCTTGAACTTGAACTTGATACTTGAACTTGGTTAACATGAACCAGTTTGCTGCTGGGATTGTGATTTTGGAGGAGCTGGGAGTGACTCGCTTCATTAAAAGCAAACGCACTCTATGTACCCCCAGCTCATTGTTTCCTACACAACCCCAGGGCACATCGGGGGCTTCCAGAAACATTTGTTGATTGAAGGAATGACCCTGCCCTCTCACAAGACTGCCACCATGCTAACACCCACAGGAAAGGTGTGTGGGAGCTCCCTGTGTCAGGGAGGTCATCCGATGGTGATCTTCTAGTTTGTTCTCTCTCAAGTCCTCATAGTGCGTACTGCCCGTTCATATTTTCCTGCAAAAAGAGTTCCAAAATCTCCCTCCCAGAAAATCAAATGCTGCTTTCTGTGTTGTAGAAGCAGCATGATTTAAAGCTCCCCCGAGCAGCGCCAGGCAGAGTGATTCATACTCTCTTCAGAGGCAGGTCTGACATATGCTGTGCACGTGTGCCCAGTGTAGACCGAGCGGCCGGGCTGGATTCTGAGAAGGGCCCACTCAGAAGAAAATTCCTTATTTTTACCCTCTGCCAAAAATGGAACCTCACCCCATTCTCCCTCATAAATAGCATAACCAGCAGGCCTTGCCATTTCAGAAGGCTGCCCAGAAGCACAAAATGCCCGGTTGCAGGTAGACCACAAAAGGACAACTGGGTTTATAGAGACTGAATTAGACTCATTACCTAAAAATGAAAGAACCCAGCCTTCTAAAAATTACAGTAGTTTTTATTTCTGGCCAGGCCCCTGTGTTTGAATACTTTAAATTGTACACTTAGGAAGCCATGCCTTTTAAAAGGCATTCTGCTGCCCTGGCCATAATGGGCCACTTCCCAGGGCATCAGAAGGCTGCTTGATGGCTCTGGTTACACTAGAAAGAAAAGTTGGAGGAGGACACCTCCTGAAAGTTGAAAAGACACGGGTGTGTGGTGCCTGAGAAGTCTGGAGTGGATTTTTGTTGTTATTTTTACAGGCAGCTAGAGAGTTCACAGCTGTTAGAAGTAGCCCTAAGAGTAAGACTCTGTCCTTGTAAGGAACTAACCAGGCAAATATAATGATGCCTTGTATTAACACTATTATCCCAAGACACATGGGAAATGACAGGAAAACATCCCAATCACTCCCTGGAGAAAAGGTAACTTGACTTCTAATTGAGGCTATTGGAGATGAAGCTTTTTGTCCAATATTGTGCAGCAAATGTGGGTCTTTGGTTCTGGCTTCTTTCCACTGACTTGTCAAGCATGAATCTCAACAGTTCAGGAAGAGCTGGATCTTACCCAGGCCCTCTGCCTGGGGAAGTGGTCTTTGTTTGTGGGCAGAGAAGGCAAGAATGGGCAAGAGGACAACAATATTGTCTGTTTGGGCTCCAGTGAAAACATCATAGGGATGTTTCTTGCCCAGTCACTGATTCTGTCTCCTGGTCTGCAGAGATTCTCATCCTAAATTGCCCAAGACTGGTCTTTCCCCCTGTTGGGCCAAATCTAGTCCTATGTTCCTATGGTAGATTGAAGTGACACCCCCCCACATGCCAACCCCCAAGAGATGTGTCCACATCCTAATCCCTGGAACCTTTCAGTGTGACCTTCCTGGGACAAAGGGTCTTTGCACATGTGATTAAGTTGAGGATTTTGAGATAAGGAGATCATCTGGGTGGGCCCTCAATGCCATCACAAGTGTCCTTGGGACACTTGAATAAGAAGGGGCATTTGACACCCAGGAGGAGAAGGTGGTGTGAAGGTGGCGGCAGAGATTGGAGGGACCTGGCCACCAGCCAAGGGATGCCCACAGTTGCCAAAGATGGAAGAGCTTCTCCTCTGGACCCCACATGGGGAATGAGGCTCAGCTGATATCTTGGTTTTAGATTCCTGGCCTCCAGAACTGTCAGAAAAGAAATTTCTGTTGTTGTAAGCAGCCATGTCTGTGGTCATTTGTTACAGAAACCACAGACAACCGGCCCACTTCCCACCCCAGCTAAACTGAAACCCCCCTACTCTGATATCGTGGATGCTGTTTTTCCTGTTTCATCATCATTTCAATAGATATTTATTGAATGTCTACTATGTGGGGACAGTGAGCTAGGTGCTGAGATGTGATGATGAGCAGACATATGAACCCCATCCTCAGGCAGCTTATGGTAGGAGAGACGGTCAGTAAGCAAAGAACCACACGGCTGTCGTTACAGTCTGCAGATGACAGGGCTCGGTGACAGGTGATGACACAGTAACGACCCAGCATGGACACTGAGGGAGGGAGACCTAGACAGACTTGGACTGCAGGAGGGGAAGTTACAGGGAATGGTCTGCAGGAAGACCCAGAATCAGGAAGGCGCAGAACACAATCAAGCATTCCCAAAGAGCAGAAGAGACAAAGGGTACTGGTTGGGGGTGGAAGGCCACCCAGGCTGAGCCTGGAGTTCAAGAGTAAGAACTTGCATCTCTGTCCTAAAGGCTTGGAGACCATGTGTTTTATGCAGAGGGGTGGTCCAATCAGACTGGAGTTTCACAGGGCTCAGTCTGGCAGTCAGGTGAAAAGGAGGTGGGAGGGGCTAGGCCAGGGAGGAGGCTCTTGAGAAGCCCAGGCCAGAAATGGTGGTGGTTTAGACTGGGACCTAGCAGCTGAGACTGGAGAAGTGGGTGGATTCCCAAGAGACGCAGGAGTCGACTTGATGATGGAGTGGTGGTGGCTGGTGAGGGAGGAGGTGGTGTAAAGGATATGTCCTGGGCTCCTAGCTTGTACCATGAGCAGAATGGTGATACCAGAGCCACTGGAAGCTCTGGAAAGGAATCTGAGTTTAGGGAAAGAAAATGATTAGTGTTTTCATTTAAAATGATCTGACTTCCTGGGGCGCCTGGGTGGCACAGCGGTTGAGCGTCTGCCTTCGGCTCAGGGCGTGATCCCGGCGTTACGGGATCGAGCCCCACATCAGGCTCCTCCGCTATGAGCCTGCTTCTTCCTCTCCCACTCCCCCTGCTTGTGTTCCCTCTCTCGCTGGCCGTCTCTATCTCTGTCGAATAAATAAATAAAATCTTTAAAAAATAAATAAATAAATAAATAAATAAATAAATAAATAAATAAATAAAATGATCTGACTTCCTAGTTTTCCCCAGGACAATCCCTGTTACGCCTATTATCTCAGAGTCTTGTCCAGAAATGTTATTCCGCAAAATGCCCTGGTTTGAACCAATCAATTATATGGTCACCCTAGACTAAGATTTGTGTGATTTGAAAGGCCCTTGAGACATCCAAGAGAAGATTTTAAGGATGTAGAATGAGAAGAGGAGGGCCAAGGAGGGAACCTTGACGAACGTTAATAACCGAGGACGGCTACAAAAGTCAAGCACGACAGCCAGAAAGAGGAGAGGAGCCAGGAGAGGATACATCCGAGTAGCCAAGAATGTTACAGCGGACCCATTGCCCTCTTCTGTGGTTTTCCTGGAGAGATGTCAGCAATATTTGACTTTCTGGGCTGTGCAGTTTTTATCAATAATTCTCAACTGCGCTGCTGGACCAGGACAACAGCCTTAGACAACAGAGAAACGAATGTGCGTGGCTGTGTTCCAGTAGGACTCATTGACAAAAATGGGCAGAGAGGGGCGCCTGGGTGGCACAGCGGTTAAGCATCTGCCTTTGGCTCAGGGCGTGATCCCGGCATTCTGGGATCGAGCCCCACATCGGGCTCCTCCCTTATGAGCCTGCTTCTTCCTCTCCCACTCCCCCTGCTTGTGTTCCCTCTCTCGCTGGCTGTCTCTATCTCTGTCGAATAAATAAATAAAATCTTAAAAAAAAAAAAAAAAAGGCAGAGAGCCAGATTTTGCCCACAGGGAGTAGTTTGCAGACCCTTACCTTATAGTAACACTCTGGGTGCCTAGTCTCCTGATTCCTCTCCCTGGGAGGCATTGGGACTGACGGGTATTTTACTGGAGAACTCAGGCCATCCCTTCTTTGGGGAAGCTCTGCCTGACAGCGGGGAGTTATTCTGGGGCGAGATCTTACCATGCCCACTCGACTAAGAGAACGAACCACAGTCTCCAAACCTAGTTTTATCAGAAATGAAAGTGATGTTGTGACTCCATCCACATACCTATTTCCTATCTCCATTGCTCCAAACTCAGGAGGCCACCTCCCTGGCCGACTCCAACAGTAAAGGACGAGTCTATTGGGTTAGATCTGTCTTTTGGGTTAGATCCCTTTGTGTTGAAGATTTGCAACACTTGTAGGCAATCTCAGAAGTAGTGTGACCACTGCGGAGCCTCATTCCGTCTGTTTTCTCTTCCAACGAATGAAAAGCTATGGCGGCCTTGTTGGTAAGGAATGCATGCAGTGCCTGTCGATGTCAGCGGTGGTTGGCAAGTAGAGTTGGTGTGAGAGGAGATGCAAATGAAAGCATAGCCTTTATGCCTTTAGGGGTTCTGCAGGTTGCCTAGGGTCTTGTTTCTGCCCCACTTTCAGACGCCTGCCCTCACTCAACACCAACCTTAGGTTTGTTCCAATTAGCCAAGTACTATGCATTCTTTATTAATAATAATAATTATTATTAGAAAATACAGACAAGCAACGAAAGAGGAAATGAAAACCACCTTTAGTCCCCACCCAGAGATAGCAACTATTAATAGTTTGATATGTATTTTTCCAGATGCAAAAATGAGATCATAATGTACATTTTATAATCTACTTTTGGCATTTAAAATATAATAAATATCTTCACATGTTCCAGAGCAGGAATGCACACCATGAGTTTTAGAGTGGCACGATTCATTCACCCCATCCTCTGCTATGGGCCATTTAGGTTGTTTCTAAGTTTGCTCAGTAAAAATAATGCAACAATGAACACCCTTATAACCAGTTGTGAGAACACATTCTAAATTATTTACTAAAGCTAAATTCTAAGAAGACAATCATGACTATAAAGTCATTCTTCAGAAAAATCACACATTCCACATTTGGGGGGAACTTGACTTGAAGTAAGTTCATCCACAGAGGAAGAGAAGTTCATGTCTGTGTTTGGGTGCTGAGTTCTGACAATCCCCAGACAGCTTCTATGGGCTAAGGGGTTAGAGCCCAAAGAATCCCCCAACCCCAGAAAATCACATCAGCATAGAATCTTTGCCCCTGGGAGGATGGGCTCTGTCAATCAATACTCAATGGAGACACCATCAAAATGGAAAGATGAGGAGACAAGGTGACTTGGTCATTTGGAAGATGAGCTGAAAATACCTCACATATTGGGTATGGGCTCCCCTGCCATGGGAGGAGTGGGTGACTCCAAAGTTTCCTCATCTTTTCTTCTATACTTTAAATTCTGTGTTATTAGGCCTTAGCAAGTTTCTCATAGGGGCTGGGCAAGACTTCTTGGAGGGCCCCTCAGGTGTTCAGAACTAATAGGATCAGAAGGCAGAGGCGAGGGGCACCTGGGTGGCACAGCGGTTAAGAGTCTGCCTTCGGCTCAGGGCGTGATCCCGGCGTTATGGGATCGAGCCCCACATCAGGCTCCTTCGCTATGAGCCTGCTTCTTCCTCTCCCACTCCCCCTGCTTGTGTTCCCTCTCTCGCTGGCTGTCTCTATCTCTGTCAAATAAATAAATAAGATCTTAAAAAAAAAAAAAAGAAGGCAGAGGCGAGGGGCAGAAAGCTGACTCTAGGATTGAAGGAGAAGAAGTGGGACCTCAAGGTTCCCTCTGGGCCACCCAGCCCAATTCAGAACATCAGGAAGGAGCTAGACTAGGATCAGAATATCTGCCTTTTGCTTTGGTCTCCCTTATTAATTTTCTCAGGCCCGATGAGGGGCCACAGACAGGCTTTGGTGCCCATAGCAGAGTAGAGGGCTCCCTGTAAAGGTGTCAGCTCCCCAAATCACCCCCTAAGCCCCACATCCCCTAAGATGTTTTTGCACTGGTTTTCTAGCCCACCATGCATCTGAATCACAGTGAGCAGATTTAAGACACAGATGCTGAGGCCCCAGAGGTTCTGAATAGGTCCAGGGTGAAGCCCCAGCTTGGTCAGATTTTCAAAAATGTTAAGAACCACTGAGTAATCTCTTTAGACCCGTATCACTGGCTTCACATGATTTAAGAACAAAATATAAAGGAAGTCTTTGGGCTCTGGAATTGGTTGATCAATCCAAGAATTTGGAGAATGGGAGTGATAATGGTTAATGACATGCCCCACTGTAAGGTGGCCAGCACACAGTGCGTACGTGATGGATGGCAGCTCAAGGTGTTGGGGATTAATTACTTGCGTGGCTGCAAGAGGAAAATATAAAAGGCGATGGGAGAACAGGCAGTGAGAAAAGTAAGGAGACAGTTTCTATTGCTTGTCAAGACTGACCTGAGAGTCTTGGCATCAAAGAGAGCTTCAACTTTTTGTTTTGCCATGAACAAAAGGCGGGAGGCCAGTCTTAAATGTCAGCTCTGGGGTCCAGAGTTCCTATTTTTGCCGGTGTGCTGTGCAGATCTTGTAAGGACTGAGTGGCTCTTTGGCTTCATCTTCCCTTCCTGGCCTGCTGTTAGGCTGGGGCTGGGATCTGCTTTGTGTTAAAGATTATCTCCCTGGAGAGAGTGTAATCTGGTCTTATTACGTCTTGTAGGTGGAGGCCAACTGCTTCTCCGCAGTCTAAACCTGAATCCTGCTTTCCCCACTATTCCATTTTGCAATAGCGATTGGCCCAAGGGAAGAGTGGAGGACTCCAAAAAGGACCTGAAGTTTTGAGTCTAACAGTAGGTGTTTCCTCCTGCACGGTTAGGATGATCCCTTTGTCTAACTTTCAAGGACGCTGATCCGATTCCAAGAATGACTCTAAGCCAGGTGGTCACATGATGACTTTCAAGTTCTCCTGCAGACTTGCGTGTTGTATGAGTGAGTCCATGGTAACTTAAGCATTCTTTCTTCCTCAGATCACTTTCTACTTCAAGATTCTGGTCTCTTGATTTTCTAATTGATCTTCACTTGGCACTTCACGCTGGGAACACTTCAGCTGGTAGGGTCTTTGTCCCCTTCCTCAGAAATTAATGGTGTGCGGGGAAACCTTTAGGTGCACTGGGGAAGCTCCAATTAAAAGACCTACAGTGTGGTCTTCTGCAAAACAATCACCCTTTGAATACGTGGCTGTTCACTCTGCCCAAATCTGTCTGCTTTGCAAGTTTGAGTTCCGTGTGTTAGAGTTTCTTAAAATAGGACTCACAGTTGAACCTCATTCAGGTTCTGAGATAAAGCTTTGAGCTGGGTCTGCAGGGAGCAATGTGAGTGAGCTGGTGTGTAGTGATGACGGCCACAGCCTCACACTGGGCTCTAAATCACAGCTAAAACCCCAGAGCTAAAAGCATCATTCCACTCTGGCACTTTCATTTTAAAAGCCATGCTATATTTTTGTTTCCAATTATAGAAGGAGAAAAATAATAGCATCTGGAACTCATTACTGTCCCTTTATTCCACACCATAACTTTAAGAAAGCAAAATAAGTGCTCTCGAAAATGCACAGGAAAACAGAGGAAGCAATGCCTCCAGAACGAAGCCCTCACTCCCTAGCCCCCGATCCCATGTGCGTCTCTGTGGCCACAATGCAAACACATGGAATGTGGGGTTTATGCTGGAAACCTTGCCAGCTTGTCGGCTCCTGCAGGGAGGAAGTTCCAGGGAGCCTGAGAGTCACCCGGCTTCTCAGGCTGCTGGCTTCCTCTGTCTGGCCATTCCTAATGTGCAACACTTGACCCCCCACACGAGAACCCAAGTCCACAAGGTCAGATCTTCTACCAAAACCTCTGCATGGATTTGCAAGAATCCTGGTTCCAGAAACACAAGATTCTAGTGGATGGTTTGCAGATACCAGCTGGGAGAGAGGGGACGCCCATATTGCCCTTAATGCCTTCTACAAGATTGAGACATGACTACCTGAGGCCTCAGGACTTGAATCAAACTCTTTTGTATGCCACACAAGGCCCTTCCTGGTCTCTCCCCTGCCACTGCCCTGGATTTGTTATCACTCATTCTCCCTAAACATGCTGTCTTCTGCCAGATAATTTCTTTCTCTAAACACACCACAAACATTCACGTCTTTGCTCAAAGCAGCTCAATCCACTTCCATGTCTATGCAACTTTCACCCATTTTTTTTTTTTTGAGAGACAAAGCATGTTCATGAGTGAGGGAGGGGCAGAAAGAGGGAAAGAATCTCAAGCAGACTCCACACTGAGCCCAGAGCCCAACGAGGGGCTCCATCCCACAACCCTGAGATCATGACCTGAGCCAAAATCAAAAGCCAGATGCTTAACCAACCGAGCCATCCAAGCACCCCAACTTCTACCCATTCTTGATCACCCACCTCAAATAGTACCTTTCTTCACAATGCCCTCAAAATAGTCACTGACTGCCAACGATATGCTAAATGGAATTGTAGGTACTAGGCCTACAACAGACAAAAGATGAGGTCCTTGACCTTAAAGAACTTAAAAGGGAGACCCCATTCTGTTTGATTCATTTTTAGCCAAAGACTACGATGCATCTGGCGCTGTGGGTTGTATCAGCTTCCTACGGCTGCTGTAACAAATGGCCACACATTTAGTGCCTTAAAACAACACAAATCAATTATCTATGATTCTTTAGGCTCAAAATCCAACACAGGTCTTACCAGGCAAATATCAAGGTATTGGCAAGGCTACATGACTTTCTGGAGGTAAGAATCCATTTCCTTGCTTCTTCCAGCTTCTGGAGGCCTCGTGGGTCCTTGGCTCATGACCCTGTCCTCCATCTTTATAGTCCACAATAATGGTAGCCTCCTTGTCACATCAAATCATGCTGACTTTCTTCTGTCTCCCTTTTCTGTTTTTAAGGCTCTTTTTGATTTCATTCGGCCCATCTGGCTCATCCAGCTTGATTTCTTTTTATCTTAAGACTAGCTGATTAGCACCTCAAATTCTACCTGCAACCTTAATTCCCCTTCACCTTGTAATGTAATATATTCATTAGTTCAGACTAGAATGTGGATTGGGCTGGGGGGACGGGCATTATTTTGACTACCACAAGGATAAAATAATAAAGGGGATACTGTCACTTGCCACAAAAAGACTCTTCTGCAAAGCCTTCCTTATAAACACAGGCAGGATTAATAGCCTCTTTTATATTCCCATTACACTTTTTGCACTTTATAAACGTCTCTTTTACAACATTTAACAGACTTAAAGCAGTGTTCCCCAGAGCATATGACATGTGATACTTGGTGTTTTGCATTTTAATAATTATGCATTTATGTTTATATGAATTTGAAAAGCATAATAGCATATCCAATCTGTAAAATAATCTTTCTTTTAA
Organism: Ursus americanus; assembly: GCF_024610735.1. Classification (NCBI taxonomy): domain Eukaryota; kingdom Metazoa; phylum Chordata; class Mammalia; order Carnivora; family Ursidae; genus Ursus; species Ursus americanus. The sequence continues at coordinate 87,202,111 of NC_142130.1, forward strand.
TATTCAATTGGCTTAAGCTTTTGAAGAGTGAGACAAATAAAATATGAATTAGCAGTACATGCGATATAGGCCACAGCGAAAACAAAATGTGAAGGTGGTACTCGAACAACTGTACTCTAGGAAAACCTCTCCTAGGGTTAATATTCTCCAGAGAAACCCTGAGTTCCTTGAGGGCAGAGAATTGTCCATCTTCCCATCATCGTACCCCTGGACGCTAGTCAAGTTCCCAGCACAAAATAGCTGCTCGATACATGTTTGCAGGATCTACAGATAACTAATTAAATGACTAACCTCTGTGTTTCCCTCACCCCTTCAGGACACGAACTGTGCTCATCAATATTTATATTTCTGCAACTTAGAACCTGGCACAGCACAGGTACTCAAGTGTCTATTGAATGAATGAATGAATAACATAGGCTTCAGCTGTGGACTTGAATTGTGATTCCAATGTATACATTTAGGTTATTCCCACATTGTAGAAACGCAGCTAAAGTAATGACTGAACCATCACTATCTGCTGTTTTCATTACGTTATTGTAACGGGATTTTGCTACAATATGTACCCTGTAGGAAATAATAGATGAGGGTACAAATATTGAAGAGTAAATGTACCTGAGGCCCAGATTCTTGGTAGTGGATTAACAATTGAAAATTACACCAAGCATAGGAAGGCGAAAGTTGATATATGCGTGAAAGACTCTCAGCTTTTCCCTCCTGATTCCTGACTCATCTTAATACCATTTGCTTGATGTTTCCTGAATTACATGGTTCATTAGCTTATTTGTGCATTCAGCATCGTGGCAGGTCCATTGTTTGCAAATTAAGCTGTATATAAAGGACACAAAGCTAAATAAGACCAGGTTACTGTCTTTGACACACTTATAGTTCAGTGGGGCAGAGATACACACTTAAACCTATTGTTGCTGTGCAATTAAAAAAGCTATACCATGGGGCGCCTGGGTGGCGCAGTCATTGAGCGTCTGCCTTTGGTTCAGGGCATGATCCTGGCATTCTGGGATCGAGCCCCACATCAGGCTTCTCTACTGGGAGACTGCTTCTTCCTCTCCCACTCCCCCTGCTGTGTTCCCTCTCTCGCAGGCTGTCTCTCTCTGTCAAATAAATAAATAAAATCTTAAAAAAAAAAAAAAAAAAAGCTATACCAGGAATGACAATGCGGTCTGGGAGCACTGAAGGTGAATTCATAGTCTGAGTTCAACCAAACTGATCACGTACTAAAACAAAGAAAGCAAAGGTGAATCAACTCTTTGTGAAAGAATGTAACAGAATCCAGAATTCCACAACATAAACCTCATAATATCCAGGGTATAAAACAACAACAACAACTACTACTATGACTACTACTACTCAACATATAAAGAACCAAGGAAATGTCACTCATTTTCAAGAGAAAAAACAACCTATAGAGACCAAACAGATGTTGAAATTAGCAGACTTGAATTTTAAAGCAGCTTTTGAACTACATTCATTGATTTAAAAGAAAACAGAGAACTAGAAAATTTTTTTTAAAGAGCCAAATAGAAATTCTAAAAGTGGAAAATACAATATCTGAAATTGAAAGTTCACTGAATGTGCTTGAGAGTAGAATGGAAATGATAAAGAGTAAATGAACTTGAAGATAGAGCCATAGAATATGGATCCAATCTATGGATCTGTTCAATCTGGGGGGTGGGGAGACAGAGAAAAAAAGATTGAAAAATTAACAGAGCCTCAGGAACCAGTTGAAAAATAATCAAAAGGTATAATATACATATATTTGGAGGCTCAGGAGCACTGAGAAAGATTGGGGCAGAGAAAATATTTAATAAATAATGGGTAAAATGTTCCCCATTTGGTGAAAGACATAAATTTACAGATTGAAAAAGCTTAGCAAACTCTAAGCAGGATAAATATGAATAAATAGGAAGAGAAAAGATTTGAATAATGTCTAATTTCTCATCAAAATCTCTGGAAGACAAAAGGAATGGAACAATATCTTTACAGCATTGAAAGGGAAAAAGACTCCCAGCTCCAAATTCTTTAACCAGTGTAGATATTCTTTTAAAATTAACACAGAATAAAGATATTTTTGGATAACAGAAAACTAAGAGACTCCATTTGCAGGGAACTGCACTACCAGAAATACTAAAAGAAAATTTTCAGATTGAAGAGAAATGATATGAGATGGAAACCCAGATTTTTAAGAACAAATGAAGAGCATCGGCAATGGTAAATATCTATGTTTATATTACCAACTTGGTAAGCTGGGAACTACTTTCCACAACCCCCTTTCCTATGAGTCCAGATTTAAGGTGAACAAAAGGGGAAATCCCATATTTCTGACATAGTAAGGAAGAAAGAGCCATGACTCTCTGAAGGCTTTTCCCTATTCATAGGTAGTGACTGAGGAAGAAAAAACTCAGATTTAGTTTGTAGATGGTTCTGCATGATGTGTTGGTACAAATAACAGCTGTATCACTATGATGCCACCAGAGAACAGTGGTGAATGGTTCTCCTAGCTGGCAGGAATTCAAGCAATGTGCCCTGTTGCTCATTTTGCCTGGAAGGAGAAATGACCAGAGATATGTGTCTATACTGATTTATGGGTAGCAGCTAACGGTTTGATCAGAAGGTCAGGGACTTGGAAGAAACGTAATTGGGAAATTAGTGACGAGAAGATCTAGGGAAGAGGTATGTGGCTCGGCCGTTCTGAATGGGCACAGTGTGTAGGGATACTTGTGTGCCATGTAAAAACTTACAAAAGAGCAGCCTTAGCAGAGGGGGTTCCTTTTTTAAAATTTAAATTCAATTTAATTGACATATACTGTATTATTAGTTTCAGAGGTAGAATTTAGTGATTCATCAGTTGCAGAGGAGGTTCTTAATAATCAAATAGACAAGATGACCCATTCTGTGGATATCAGGCAGCCTCTGTCACCCGTCTCTGTCCTGGATCAATGGACTCACAAACAAAGTGACTCGGGAGGTAGGGGTGAAGATTATGCATGAGCTCAGCGCATGAGCTTCCGCTTTCAAAGCTAATCCCCTACAGTCACTGCTCAGTGTCCAATCAGCCAACTTCAGAGACCATCAGTGAACTCCTAATATGCTATTGCTCCAGAGAGAATCAGTCCGCCACACAGTGGCGTGTGTATTACAGTGTATCACTTCCATTATGGCAGGGATAGCATTTTGTCTGAGTGGAATAGACACTGTGTGTACGGATTTGTCTTTCTTGCCTGCGGTGCTTCTGCCAAAACCATCATCTCTAGACTCACACAGTGCTTTATTTACTGTCTTAGTATTCCAAATGGCATTGCTTCTGAAAAGAGAGCTCATATTACAGCATAAAAAATGCAGCAGTGGACCCATGCTCATGGAATGCCCTGGTCCAAGTATCATCTTAAAGCAGCTAACCTGATAGAAGGCTGAAATAGACTTTTGATGATTCAGTTGTAGTGCCAGCTGGGTGACAATAGTTATGGGACTCCAGGAGGTGGCGTATCCTCTAAATCAGTATATGGTGCTGTTTCTCCCATAGCCCAGATTTTTTTTTTATTTTGTGGACTCCTTTTAATTTAATACATAATTTAGCTCTTCATCTAATATTTTTTATTATAATAATATTTTTATTATATTATGTTAGTCACCATACAGTACATCCCTGGTTTCTGATGTAATGTTCCATGATTCATTAGTTGCATATAAAACCCAGTGCACCATGCAATACGTGCCCTCCTTACTACCCATCACCAGCCTATCCCATTCCCCCACCCCTCTCCCCTCTGAAGCCCTCAGTTTGTTTCTCAGAGTCCATAGTCTCTCATGCTTCATTCCCCCTTCTGATTTAGACACCTAGGAACCAAGGGGTGGAAGAGGTAGTTGTTTCTCTTATTACCCTTTACAACAACCAACGAAGTTTTTACCTCCTGTTCGCATGACTTTGGAGCCTGTCAGTCTAGATGTCTTTGTTTCAATCATGGTTCTGTTCAACTGGAAGCTGAGACTACCACTTGGCTACTTTGGGTTCCTCTTGCCAATGAGCCAACAGGAAAAGAGGGGGGTTACTATACCAACTTGGGTCAGATTGATCCCATGGAAACTAGGTGGCCACTACACAATGGGGGCAATGGAGTATGTCTGAAACATAGGAGATCCTCTGGGGCACCTCTTAGAACTTCCATGTCCTGGGGCACCTGGGTGGCACAGCGGTTAAGCGTCTGCCTTCGGCTCAGGGCGTGACCCCGGCGTTATGGGATCGAGCCCCACATCAGGCTCTTCCACTATGAGCCTGCTTCTTCCTCTCCCACTCCCCCTGCTTGTGTTCCCTCTCTCGCTGGCTGTCTCTATCTCTGTCGAATAAATAAAAGAAATCTTTAAAAAAAAAAAAAAAAAGAACTTCCATGTCCTGTGATAGAAGTTAATTTATGTGACTGTATTTAATACCACTGAATAGTACACTTAAAATGGTTAAAATGGTAAGTTTTATGTTCTGGATATTCTAACATAATTAAAAAAATCTAAGACAATTTTTTTAAATAGTTAATAGAGAGCTATAACCTAACTTAAGCAGAACTGCTAATGGTACATAACCTTCAGGAATAATGATTTGGTTGACCTATGAGGCAGGGAACCATGACAACCTAAGGTGCTTGCTGAGAACAAAGAGAATCTGGACTGGGTAATGGAAAAGTAAGTGGTCAGCACCAGCTATGACCACATGATGAGTTGAAGAAATGAGGACTGTAGTTGTTATTAGTATTTTCAAGGAAGGATTCAGAAGAGAAATGACCATCACCCAGCTATGGATAAGGTGAGATTTGCATGTCCTTTTGGGGGAAGAAGTAAGCATGTTTTCGGTTGTACAGGAATAGTCGTTCATCATGTTTTGTAGAAAAATTATTTTTCTATTGTCTTTATTTGGAAGTAATGGTTAAAAGAGGTGTGTATAGATGCCAAGCTGGTAGACTGTGCTGAATTTTTCTATCAACAGCTTGGTTAAATTGGGAATTTCACCTCTGGAATCCTCTTCCCTGTATGGTTCTGGGTTAAAATTAATCAAAAGGAGAATTCAACAAGATTTGGGAGATAGAAGTGAAGCATCACAATTACTCTCTGAAGGACATCATTAGATGGAGAAACAGCAAACACAGAGATGCCCAGTGGATCTCAGCTTGTCATTGTTCTCTGCTCCACATCCAGCACGTCCTCCTGATTGTAGGTCCCCGTGATCAACAGTCATCTGAGGCTCACTGCCAGACTCAGTAGCAGTTGCATTCAGGCAGCAACTCCCCATGGACAACTCTGGAAGATCCCTATTCATGGCCCTACTTCAGTGGCTAGATGTACCAGAACTCTCGGACTCTCTTGAAAGCTCCAACTTGTCTACCTGCATCAGTGGTTTGGGAAGACTGGCTAGTAACTTCATCTCTCATCATCTAACTCTCCTTTTGAGACTTTCTCTTCTCCACTGTGTAGGGTCCACTTCCTAAAATCAATCCTTTTTCCCATAGCTGTTTTTTTCATAGTAGTTCCACCTCCCTGGATATACCTTTGGTTTACATACCAGTGAGGAAGAGGTGAAGTAATGACTTGAACACTTAGGCTAAAAGCTCCCACCCATCAGGATGCACTTCATTTCTGCTTAGGTTCCATTGGCCAAAGCAAATGCATAGCCATTATCTAACTTCAAATATGGCAGGGCAATACAATTCTTCCATGTGTCTAGAAGTAAATTTGAACTAGAATATTTGCAAATATACTACCACCCCTGGCAACCACACATGATCAATAGATATATGGACATGTGGATGAATGTATAGATGTGAGATTTTAAATATTTATGAACAAGGTAAAAATAAACTTCTATTCATCAATTCTCATGCACTAACCTTGTATAAAATCATTTTACAAGCTTGTAATTAGACCTCAAAACCTCCCTATGTGTCCGTTTTTCTTATTCCCATTTTGCAGAGTACAAATTCTGCAAGATCAGGGAACATGCCTCTTTTTTAAAATAAATTTTACTTTTTAGACCATTTTTAGATTTACAGAAAAATTGAGAAGATAGTAGCATTTTCCATATGCCCTCCCAGAACCCCTAGACACATTTCCTCTATTATTGACGTCTTACTTGATTAGTATGGCACACTTCTTACAATTAATGAATCAATATTGATACATTACTATTAAATTATTGTTATTGCTATTATTAAAGTCACTTCTTTATTTAGATTTTCTTGATTTGTAGTTAATGTCCTTTTTCTGTTCAAGAATCATATCCAGGATACCAGATTACATCTTATTGTCATGTCTCCTTAGGCTCCTCTTGGCTGACCATTTCTCAAATTTTTCCTTTTTTTTATGACAATGACAGTTTTGAGGAGCATTACTCAGGTATTTTGCAGGCTTCCCCACTACTGGAATTTTTCTGATTTTTTTTTTCTCCTATTAAACTGGAGTTACGTATTTTAGGGGAGACTGTTCCTAGTTGTTCACTGAGGTCACTTCATTGCTGGCACAAGACTGCACACAGAGGTTCTTTAATAAATGTTTATTGAATAAATGGATGTCTCCCAGCCAGAAAATGGGTTCAGAAAGGTTAAGAAATGGGCCCAAAAAATACCCAACTAGTCAGAAGCAAAACTAGGATCAGAATCCAGGACTCTCTGAGAAACTCATCCACTTTCCGACATATCATATTAGCCTCACAATAATTAAAACAAAAATTCTCAGTTACTTTTCTAGATACTTTGTATATGTTGTTTCTAATTTTCTCAACAATGTTTGAAGGAATGTATTATTATCTTATTTTCTTAAAGCCCAGTGATATCTGGGAACTTCTCCAAGGCTACCCAGTAAAGAAGCAAACCTGGATTTGAACCATCTCTGGCTGCCTCCAGAATTTCTGCTCATCCTGTCACCATTATGATGACCTTTCCAAGATGACCAAATGATTTCCCTCCTTTAAAACTCTCCAAAGACTCCCTCTAGCACTGCCAGTGGGACCCCCTACCTTTCTGCCTATGACCCAAGCTCTGGGGACAATGAGCACCTGGCAGGTCTCCTAAAGAATACAGCACTTCATGTGTCTGCCTGTACTGTTGTCACGCTATGAACACATCTCCTCACCAACCTCACCCCTCCACGGTGGAAAGGGATCTTATTTATGTTTCATCTATCAATTTCAACTCCTAACTCTACAAAACAAACCTTCTCTGACCCATCCAAGCAGAGTCTATCCTACCCATTCCATGTGCCCAATGTTCATAGTACATGCTTCTACCGTTGCATTGGTCATACCATCGTGACACTGTTCCTTCGCAGCTCCCACTGTCTAACCAGATGCTGAACTCCTCAGGATAGGAAACCTGTCTCCTCCATCTCTGCATCTGCCACACCTAGTACAGTGCCTGGCACATTACCAGTGTTCAATTATGAATGAGTGAATGAATGAATGAATGAAAGAATGAACGAACCAATATGGAAGTCCATATAATAATCTTCCACACAGGGACATAAAACTCCTGAAAATGAACTGAAGACTGCCTCTACAGTCCCCAAAGCCAGGGGGCACATGGCCAACCTCTCCAGGAATTTTCAATCTTGCTATAAATGCATCTTGTTGGCTCCGTGACTGAGTAATGTCTGGAACCTGGGAGTGAAGAATTGGCCTATTCTCAGTATCTAAGTTATTTAATGGGCTGGAAATCCACTGAGCCTCTTCTGTCATTTTGCAAAGAAAATGCAAGAAGAGTTTCATCGTAGAGTACCTTAAAGGCCAAATAGCTATTCCAAAACGACATTTTCATCAGCTATATACAAGAGCCTCAGATGCATGATTTAATCCCCCTTCCCTTTGGCTGTCCCTGAGCAATTCAAAGTAGAGTGAAAACCTGGCAGTTAACCAACTAACTTGATTGGAGTCAACAGCCAAATTAGATCATCGGTGATCATGTTTGCCAAATTTCCACTTCATTTTTTTCCTGGGTACACACAGCCCTGAGGCTACAGATTCATTTACAAGCAAATTGCCCAATTCTCCTGGTGAATCCTTCTGTTTCTTTAATCTCACATCTTCCATTACCCCTCTGGCTCTTCTCCATTACTTTAGAAAACAAGAGAAGGAGGAATGCTCACAGCACCAGGACACTTAGTCTCATGCCCAGTTTTGAAAGGAATCTGCTGGCTTCAAGTTGGCAGGTCAACCCAGGCCAAGGTGATGAACTTGCATGTTCTTCCTATATCAACATCCAAAAAGTGCCTTCTCTGTGTCCTTTGCCAAGAGAAGTGGAGGTCTCTTTCTCTAGGTCATGTGTTGAATGTGACTTATTAAAGAATTGATCTTTTCTCCCTGGATTGTTAGCTGCTGCCATTTTGCATGGCTGGTGGCCATAGATAGGGCTGCCCTAAAGCTTTTTTTTTTTTTGGCCACTGTTGGGTACATGGAAGATTAAGTGGCGAAGCATTTCTAGATTTAAAAAAAAACTCTGGACTAAAACGTAGAGGTCCAAAAGAGACAGTCTTTTGTAATGGAGGTAATATGGCCTATGTGGAAGGGTGGTTTTTAAGGTTTTTAAGGTCAACAAGGTAAGAGTGGTAAGTATTCTGCACAGATTTTAATCAAGTGCTGGGAGGCTTGGGGATGGAGAATAGAGAATTGCAGAGTTGGGATTAGCATAGCAACTGCAGCAACATTCAATTACTGGTGGTAGAATACTTAGGAATTCTCAAACCTTTCAAGAAACACATTTTCAATTGTCACAGATTAACCATACACTTACGTTGGGTCATGCTGGCGCTTGATGCATTAAATTTCTTTTTCATGAGCACGTGCTTCGTACTAAGTGCTGTTCTAAAGAAATAATAACACACAAGACAAATAACTCATAATCCAGTTAACAGGCATTATCGCCTGCTCACTCCTGCAAAGCTGACATTAAAACCCCATCTCAATCATTCCTCCCCACTCCAGGGTCTGCAAACAAGGCAGAGAGGCAGGATTAATACCAAATGCTGAAGACAGATGGATGGTTGCGGGGGCTGCAGAGCAGAGTGAGTGGCTACAAAAGGGACGCCCAAGGCAATTTTGGGGGGATGTTGGTATTCTATACGGTACTACGGTGGTATATGCATGACTCAACACGTTTGTCAAATCCCATAGCACTGTATCCCACAAAGAGTGAACTTTAATGTATGCAAATCATAAAAAACCTCAACCAAAAGTCAGAGAATCCCAGGATGGAATGCGGACTCTGATAAAAGACTATCTTACAAAATGTTATGACATAAGCTCAGTAATAGTGAGCATGCCAATTAGTTAGATATTCATCTCTAAATACCATTCTCTAATAAAAGAAACCAGAGCCTTGGAGAAATGGCCAATTCTAGGGCTGAAACAGGGAAAATACAAGATGAGCCTGGAGCACCTTGTAGTATCAAGAAAGTAAGGCAGTGTTCAAAAACCAAAAGGATGGAGGCATGTCGAAAGGACACAGAAGCCAAACTGAAGGAGCTCCCAATGGCCAAAGTTGAAACAATTTGAGCAACCAATAAATAAATAAATAACAAATAACAAAATAAATCACATAAAACTGAATTATAACCCAAAACATAAAATAATTATCTATGAGCCCATACTGATATAAACATATGATTGAATCGGTAAGTAAATAAGTGAGAAGAGGCAAATCTTCCTTAAGGAAGAATTCCAAATGGTTACATAGATACTCCCCTCTCAGAGATGAAGCTTAATTCCATCCCCTCTACTTGACTGTGGGTTGGGCTTTATGACTTGCTTCCAAAGATCAGAATATTAAGTCAGGAGGGTAACTTTACAGTGGAAAAACCATTCAGGTATCTTGGCTAAGTGATCAAAGTTAGCATTGCCAGTAGTAAGACAGGTTGATAGTATGTACACCCCGATATGACACGATTAGAAGGGCATTTGTCTTCCAAAAATAATAATAATAACCCCAGTATAACCATATGACGAACATCAGCTAAACCCCAACTGAGGGACATTCCACAGTATAACTAGCCAGTAATACTCAAAACTCAATGCCATGAAAAAAAAAGACTGAGGAAATGTCACAGATCAGGGGAACCAAAGGAGACACGACAATGAAATACAATGTGGAATCCTGAGTTGGATCCTGAAACAAACAATGAAAAAGGACATTAATGGAAAAATTGGTACAATCCAAATAAAGTCTGTAATTTACTTAACATTAGAATACCATTTCTTTTTAGTTTGTAGTTTTAAAAAATATACCATGGTAATATAAGATATTAACATTAGGAGGCTGGGTGAAGGGTAGATGAGAACTCACTGTGTTATCATTGCAAATTATATGTCAATCTAAAATTTCTTCCAGATAAAGTTTATTTTAAAAGAAATGCAATTTGTCAAAATCCGTAGACTGTAAAACACCAGTGTGAACACTGATGTAAGTGAACTATGGATGCTGGGTGATGATGTGTCCATATAGACTCATCAATTTGTAACAAATGTGTCACTCTGACATAGGACGTGCATAGAGCGGGAGGCTGTGCATAAGTGGTATAAGGGAACTCGATTTTCTGCTCAATTTTGTTGTGAACTTGACTGCTCTAAAAAAATAGTCTCTTTAAAAAAAATAACTGCAGACTTTTAATTCTAGCTATGATGGAATAACTTCTTAGCAAGCCAATGCTCCCATTAAACACACACACGCACAAGCAAAGAGGAGCTGGATTAAAAGAACAAAACCCAAAACCTGTTTGAAGGCATTAAAGAGCTTTCAAGGAAGCCAGGACTTGACACAACATATCCCAGAGAGAAGGAAACTGCACTGAAGAAGCCCAACTTTTTGCATGAAGCTTTGCCCTTTGGGGCATTTTCCAACCTTTGTGTGGGGCTGAAAAGCGAACCAAGTTTGATAAAATCTCACATGGTGAGAAAGACAATTGGAGTTTGTGAATGCCAAAGCAGCCAGGTCTTGAGAGGTCAAGATTCAGAAGAGAAGAAAAGCTCAGGAAGCGAGCCTGACACTTAACATCTGCTTTTCTATTGAGGCATTTTCTTCTTAGCAGGCACGGTGCTAAGAAGTCAAGTAGAAAGAGCTGAAAATCAAAGCAAAGTTTTCAGTGGTTTCACAGTGCTGAGAAATTAAAATCCAACCTCAGGACTCACTAAGAAGGAGCCCCAAGAAACTTCTCAGTTCTCAGACCAAGCCTAACAAAACCCATACATCAGTCTTGAGTTTTCTCAGTCCCTGATTAGATTGCATTGAATTTCCTTCTGTTGTCTGCCAGAGTACAGGGTAAACCCTCTCTGGAGGTAGATAATATCATCCAGAGCCCTATAACTTTTCACACACAGCATCCAGCATTCAATCTAAAATTATCAGACATACCAAGAAAAAGGACCAGAAGAACAACTAGATAGTAGGCCTACAGGTACCCATATATTAAAGTTATCTGACATAGACTTTGAAGTCATTGTGATTGATAAATTTAAAAAACTAGATTACGAGATGGACATTTTTACCAGAATAGAACTGGAATCTATTTTTTAAAAATAATGAAAATGAGAAAACTAAAAATTATGACAACTGAAATTAAAAACATGGCATATGAGTTAACAGTAGCTTAAATACAGCTAAAATGAGGATCTGGGGGCTGAAAGCAAGGTCAGCAGAAAATATCCCATCTTTGCACAGAGAGCAAAAAGAATGCAAAATACAAAACAAAACAAAACAAAAAAAAACAAAACATCAGCACAAAGCACAGAGCATATGGTGAAAGACCTAATGTCCATGGAACTGTAACAATATATGAAGAGATAATGGCTAGGGAATTTTCAAAATGAATGAAAGTTATCAAACTACAGACTCTAAGCAGAACAGACAGAAAGAAAATCACCCTGTGGCATATCATATTCAACTGCTGAAAACCAAAGACAAGGACGAAAGTCTTTAAAATGGCTTGAGGAAGGATATATTACTTTCCAAGGCACAAACATAAGACTGGCATCTCAACAACAATAAAGGAGACAGAAGACAATGATATATTAATATGGACTGAATGTCTGTGTCCCTCCTACCCATTCATATGTTGAGACCCAAACCCACAATGTCATGGTATTAAGAGGTGGAGCCTTTAGGAGGTGTTGGGGTCATGAGGGTGGAGCCCTCATGAACAGGCGAGTGCCCTTATAAGAGACAGGAGAGAGGTGATCTCTCTCCACCATGTGAGAACACAGCAGGAAGGCAGTAATCTGCAAACCAGGAATAGAGTTCTTAACAGAAACTGAATTGGCCGGCACCTTCATCTTGGGCTCTGCAGCCTCAGAACTATGAGAAATAAATGTCTATTATTTAAGCCACTCGGTTTATGGTATTCTGTTATAGCAGCCTGAGCAGACTAAGACAGACATCGTTTTTAAAGTGCTAAAAGAAAATAAATGCCAACACAGAAATCTACACCCAGAAAAAATATCTCGTAAAAGTGAGAAAGAAATCAAGGATTTATTTGGTATTGTTGCCCACAGATCTGTAGTAAGGAAATACTAAAGGGACTTCTTTAGGCAGTTAGAAATGTATGGAGAATGAAACTCATATTACACCGTATGTCAGTTACGCTTCAATTTAAAAATATATACATATAGAAGAATTAAGGGCAACAAAAAGGGTGAATATATGGGTAAAACTAAATGTATATTGACTGGACGAAAAAAATGTGTTGTGTGGCTTTCTGTATATCTAAATAAAAATGCATATGTAGCAATACAAAGGGTAACAGAGGGAGATTGAGTGAAAGGGTCTTAGGGGCCTAGCATTATCTGAGAAGTGGTAAAGGTACTAATTAATAAAAGTCTTTAAAATGGCAGTCATAATATTTAAGGCGACCAATAAAAGAATAGAAAAAAATACATATATCTAACAAGCAAATAGACAGAAAATAGTAAAACATACTTAATCACTTTAGAGCTATAAAATGAAGGGGAAAGGAAAATAAGATAGGTATTATGAATAAAATATAAAAAATAAGATAGTTGATATAAGACCAAATATAATAGTAACTCACTCAATGTAACAATTTAAATACTCCATCCAAAAAAAATACTGGGGAGGCACTTCTAGGTTGACAGAATAAAAACTTCCAAAATTCCACTCCTTCATAAAAACAAAAAGAACACTAGCAAAAAAATGTCAAAATGAACTTTTTCGGAACTCTGGAAATTAACCAAAAGCCTGCACTAATATGAGGAACATTTATTCAAGAAAAACAGCTGAATACTGGTGAGGACAGTGAGTGTTAGGACATTTTAGTGTGCCCTATTCCCAACTCTCATCCTCTCCAGAGCTATTCAGTAGCCTTGTAAACCAGCAGCTTCACAGCCATAGTAGCTGTGAAAAATAGCCACTTCGCCGCCACTGGAAGGGGCATAACAGGTTGGAAGCTCCCTCAAAAAAAACATTCCCAGAGAATTGTCATGATCTGACTTTTCTGACAGCTCCCTGGCAAAGCCCCATTCCTAAGCCTTCTCTTCATTGACCTAACTCAGAGCTTTCTCAATGAGTATTTGTCAAAGGTGGTCAGTGGTAATTAATTAACATCATGGCTGCCTCAGTTGGCAAGGCTAGTTGAGTCAAACAAGAGACTGGCCAAAACACATAAGGAAAATGTGGAGAGTGAGATGTCCATAAGTAGGTTTTGAAAAACTCCAACATATTCCTTGAATCTAGAAGGTCATGCTCATGGGCACATGCATGCCCAGGAAATACCTGAGAAAGCCTTAATCTCTTACTTCTGATCTTGAGGCTCTGTACAAGAAGGAAATGAAGACAAGAGCAAAAACAGAATTGTAAATTACTGGAATATAGCAGGTATACCCCAACACATATGCAGAGCTCTTTGGCAAAGTGTGGGATACTTACTGGCATTTAAAGAAATCTTTGTCTAATAATTAGATGAGCATTAAGCTAACCAAATAGTAGCTTCAGTGGCCACACACAACAAACAGTAAATATTTACAGAATAAGCCTAGGAAAATCTCTGAACAAACAAATGGAAACAGCAACAACAAACCTTGAGGGGAAGAGAAAAATCTGATTTCCAGAGTTGTTACATTATATTATTTGAAATGTCCACTATTCAAAAAAAAAAAAATTAAAAGACATGCAAAGAAATAGGTAAGTATGTCCCATACACAGAAAAGAAAGCAGTCAATAGAAACTATCCCTGAGTAAGCCCAGATTTTGATCTTACTATGCAAAGACTTTAAATTGGCTATTATAAATACATTCAAAGAACTAAAGTAAATCATGTCTAAAGAATTAAAGAGAAGTATGAGATTGATGTCCCACCAAATAGGGAATATAGGTAAATGGAAATTATTAAAAACAACCAAACAGAAAATCTGGGGTAGAAAAGTAGAGTAACTGAATGAAAAATACATTAGAGGAATTCAACAGCAGATTTGAACTGGTGGAAGAAAGAATCAGCCAACATGAAGATATGTCCATTGAAATGACATAAGAAACAAAAAAGAAAAAGAATAAATAAAAATTAGCAGAACTTTGGATACCTGTAGGACAATATTCCGCATACCAATGTATGCATAATATGGGTCCCAGAAGGAATATAGATGTAAATATCCTCACTAAAATTCTATGAAACTAAATCCAGTATTATATAAAAGGATAATACGCCATGACCAAGTGTGACCTATCCCAGGAATGCAGGGTGGATTATAGCATCCAAAGATAAGTCACTGTAATACACAATATTCATAAAATAAAGGGGAGGGAATCATATGGTCATCTCAGTAGATGCAGAAAAAGCATTTAACAAAGTCTAACATTCTTGGGATGCCTGATAGGCTCAGTCAGTTAAGCGTCTGCCTTTGGCTCAGGTCATGATCCCAGAGTCCCAGCCCAGTGGGGAGTCTGCTTCTTCCTCTGCTGCCCCCCCCCCACTTATGCTCTCTCTCTCTCTCTGACAAATAAATAAAATCTTAAAAAAAAATCGAGGGGTGCCTGGGTGGCTCAGTTGTTAAGCGTCTGCCTTTGGCTCCGGGTGTGATCCCGGAGTCCTAGAATCCAGCCCCACATTGGGCTCCCTGCTCTGCTGGGAGCCTGCTTCTTCCTCTCCCACTCCCCCTGCTTGTGTTCCCTCTCTCGCTAGCTATCTCCCTCTCTGTCAAATAAATAAATAAAATCTTTAAAAAAAAAATCTAACACTCTTTCATTATAAAACACTCAATACACTAAGAATAGGAAGAAATGTCTTCAATCTGATAAAGGGCATGTAGAAATATTCATAGTCAATAGTGAAATACTGAATGCTTTCCTGTAAGATCAGAAACAAGACAAGGATGTTCATTCTTGCTACTTCTACTCAACAATATACTGGAGCTTTTAGCCAGGGCAAGTAGGCATGGAAATAAAATAAAATGCATCCAAACTGGAAAAGGAAAAAATAAATTATCTCTATTGGCAGATGACATGAACTTGCGTATTGAAAAAATCCTAAGGAATCCACAAAAAACCACTCAAACTAATAAATGAGTTTGTCAAGGTTTCGGGAAACAAGATCAATATACAAAATTCAATTGTGTTCTTATGCACTAACAATAAATCTGAAAATGACATTAAGAAAACAATTAAATTTATAATAACATCAAAAAAGGAACTACTTAGAAAAAAATTTAATAAAGCAAGTATAAGATTTGTGTGGTGAAAACTGTAAAACATTATTGAAGGAAATTTAAAAAGACCTAAAAATATGCACAGACATTCCATGTTCATAGATCAGAAGACTCTACACAGTTAGCAGGGCTATAGTCCTCCAAAGTGGTCCTCAGATTCAATGTAATCCTATCGAAATCTCAGTTGCATTTTCTTTTTTACAGAAACTGACAAGATGACCTTAAAAATTCATATGGAAATGCAAGGAGACAGAATAACCAAAGCAAGTCTGAAAAAGAAAAACAAAGTTGAAGAACTCACACTTCCCAACTTCAAAACTCAAAACAGTGTGTACTGGCATAAGGATAGACAAACAGGTCAGTGGAATAGAATCAATAGAAATAAACGCTTACTTTTATGGTTAATTTATTTTCAACAAGGGTCCAAGACAATTCAATGGGGAAGTTCAACAAATGGTGCTGGGACAACTTAATATCTGCATGAAAACAAAGTTGGATTTAACCTCTTTATTATAGGTTATCAACTCAAAATGGATCGTGGTCCTAAATGTAGGATCTAAAATTATAGAACTCTTGGGGCGCCTGGGTGGCTCAGCTGTTAAGCGTCTGCCTTTGGCTCAGGTCATGATCCCAGGGTCCTGGGATCGAGCCCCACATAGGGCTCCCTGCTCCCCGCTCGGCAGGAAGCCTGCTTCTCTCTCTCACACTCCCTTTGCTTGTGTTCCCTCTCTCACTGCCTCTCTCTGTCAAATAGATAAATAAAATCTTTAAAAATAAAAAATAAAAAAAATTATAAAACTCTTAGCAGAAAACATGGGGATAAATCTTCACGATCTTGAGTTAAAGAATAGTCTCTTACATATTGACACCAAAAGCACAATCAACAAAAGAAAAAAGACAGATAAATTGAACTTCATCAAAATTTTAAATGCCTGTGCTTCAAAGGATATCATCAAGAAAGAAAAAAGGCAACTCATAGAATGGGAGAAAATATTTACAATTCATATACCTGTTTAGGGACTTATGTTCAGAATTTATAAAGAACCCTTACAGCTGTAAAAAGACAAATATCCCAATTGAAAAATGAAAAAAGGACTGAATAGGTATCTCTGCAAAGAGGATATATCCACAGCACATGAAACGAGCACATGGAAGGATGCTCAGTATCATTAGTCACTAGGGAAATATACATCTAAAACACAGCAGACCACTTCGTACCCACTAAGAGAGCTAGAGTCAAGATAGACCACAGCAAGTGTGGGCAAGGATGTGAAGAATTTGGAACTCTCTTGCATGGCTGGTGAGATTGTACAATGGTGCAGTGATTTTGGAACACTGTTTGGCAGTTCCTCAAAATGTTAAACATAGAGTTACCATATGACCCAGGAGTTCCACCCTACATATATATCCAAGAGAAATGAAAACATATGTTCAAAAAAAATTGTACTTGAATGTTCCTAGCAGCAATTTTCATAATAACCAAAAAGTAGAAACAACCCAAATGTTCATCAATGGATAAATGAATAAACAAAATGTGGTATACCCATACTGTGGAGTGTGATTTGGCAAAAAAAGGAATCAACTACAGATGATGAACTTCAAAAACATTACGTTAAGTGAAAGAAGCCAGTCACAAAATACCACAGATTGTATGATTCCATTTATATGAAATGTCCAGAAGAGGCAAATACGTAGAGACAGAAAGTAGATCAGAGCTTGCCAGGGGTGGAAGGGGGGGTGGGTAATGAAATGCGGGGTTTCTTTGGGGAGTAATGAAAATGATCTAAAATTAGGTCAATGTGTTGGTTGCAAAACTCTGAGGATATATTAGAAACCACTGGATTTTACATTTTAAAATGGTGAATTTTATGGTATGCGAATTATATCTCAAAAAAGATATTATTTAAAAACAGCAAAGATTGTCGTACTGGATGTTAAAAAATATATATGCTGCTTAGGGGTGCCTGGGTGGCACAGCGGTTAAGCGTCTGCCTTTGGCTCAGGGCGTGATCCCGGCGTTCTGGGATCGAGCCCCACATCGGGCTCTTCCGCTATGAGCCTGCTTCTTCCTCTCCCACTCCCCCTGCTTGTGTTCCCTCTCTCGCTGGCTGTCTCTATCTCTGTCAAATAAATAAATAAAATCTTTAAAAAAAAAAATATATATATATATATGCTGCTTAAAAGATGCCTTAAATATAAGAAAGTTGAAAGGAAAAGGATGAAAATTATCTACTCTGCACACACTAACCAAAAGAATGCTGGTGTAGCTATCAAACAAGGTAGGTTTTCAGGGAAGACGTGTTACTAGAGAGAAAGTGGAATATTTCTCAATAATAAAATGTCAAGCTTCTATAAAGATAAAACTCAATTTTCTTGCATTTAATCACATCACTTCAGAATACACAAAGTAGAATTTGAAATCGTGAACAGAAATGGACACAGGTGCACAGTACTCTCAGTAACTCACAGGACAAGAAGAAGTCAGTCTGGATGTACAAAATTTGAGCAACATGATTAAGTAACTTCACTTAGCTGACATGTAGAACATGACAGTCAACGACATAAAATATGCATTCGATTCAAGAGCACATAACACATTGATTAAAATAGACCATATCGGGCATAAGGCAAATATCCACAAATGTAAAAAGACTAATATGAGTCAGAGTAAAATCTCTGAACACAGTAGAATTAAGTTGTAAACAAATAGCCGAAAATAGCTAAGAAATCTTCATATGTTTTTAAACAAAGTTTATTTCCGAAAATCCATCTTGAAATGGATGATAATGTAACAAAATACATCAAAACTTGTGAGTTGAAGCTAAGGCTGTGCTCAGAGGGAGATTTATATCCTTAAGAACCCATAGTGGGTGCCTGGGTGGCTCAGTCATTGAGCGTCTGCCTTCGGCTCGGGGCGTGATCCCAGCGTTCTGGGATCGAGCCCCACATCGGGCTCCTCTGCTGGGAGCCTGCTTCTTCCTCTCCAACTCCCCCTGCTTGTGTTCCCTCTCTCGCTGGCTGTCTCTCTCTCTCCATCAAGTAAATAAATAAAATCTTTAAAAAAAAAAACCCATAGAAAGGCTGAAAAATCATGATTTTGATTATGATAATTATAATTATGATAAGTCATCATTATCTAACTATCCATCTCAAGAAGTTAGAAAATGAACTGTAAAATAAACCCAAAGAAAGGAAATAATAAAGACAAGAGCAAAAATTTATACCACCGAAAACAACTATATAACGATTGAAAATCAACAAGCCGAAACTCAACTTTTTGAAAAATACCGATAAATTTGAAAGAAGAAATAGTGCACATCTTACACAAAACTCTCCCAGAGAATATAAAAAGAGGAGAATGCATAAAAAAACCATTGTATGAAATGAAAATAATGTAGATAGAAACCTAATAAGGACATTATACGAAAGGAAAATTACAGGCAAACCTCTCTCATGAAAACAGGTGAAAAATCCTAAACAAAACATTACCAAGTCAGTTCCAGTGATAAATAAAAAAGATAAGCCTTCATGAGCAAGTTGGAGTTATTCCAGATAGACAGCACTAGCTTCAAATTTCAAAATCAGTTAAGAAATTCACCATATCAACAGAATAAATAAAGTAAATTATATGACCATTTTAGATGCAGAAAAGCATCTGATAAATTTCACATCCATTCATGATCAAAATTTTAGCAAATAGGAATACAATTTTCTCAATCTGATAAGGGTATTTCTTAAATCTCTACATCATATGTGATATTGATGGTGAATTACTGAAAGCTTTTTCGCGTGAGATAAGGAATAAACATAAGTACCTACTTTTACCATGTCTGTTTATATTGTATTGGAGGTCCTGGCTGTTGCAGAGAGACCAGAAAAAAATGGTAGGAATTGGAAAGGAAGAAATGAAACTGTCATTATTCACAGCATGATCACAACATGATTGCATAGATAGAAAACACAGAAAGAATTTCCAGGCTATGAAGTAATTTTCGCATGGTCATAGGATAAATGGTCACTTTAGAAAAATCAAATGTAATCTACACAACAGGAATGAACAATTAGAAAATGAAATTATGGAGGGCACGTGATCTGTTGAGCACCGGGTGTTCTATGCAACTGATGAATCATTGAACACTACTTCAAAAACCAATGTAGTATATGTTGGCTAATCAAATTTAAATTAAAAAAATTATTCTCATCAAAAGAAGGAAAAAGAATATTTTAAAACAGCATTTACAATAACATCACAAAATTAAAATTGTGGGAATAACCACAAAGATCATTTTCTATATATAAGCTACAAAACATTGTTAATATTATGTTACTAATTACTAATTATTAATAAGTAAAGGGATAGATCATGTTCCTAGGTGGAAAGATACAACATTTTTGTAAAGAGGTCAATTATCTCTAAATTGATTGATCCAGTAAAAATCCCAGCGAGACTTAGATTTTTTCCCTTGGAAATGAACAAGGCCTTCTAAAATGTATATGGAAATGCAGAGGAACAAAAAAGCCAAGACTTTTTTGAAGAAGAAATTAGACTATGGCTTTTGTGGCTGTTATTGTTTTATATGGTTACTGTTTCCTTGGGCTTATCCAAACGTTTACATTTTTGTTTTTCCCTATTTCGTTTTGCCTTTCTGACTTTCCATCTGGGTTCATTTCTTTTCTTCCTGAATTATATTCTTTAATGTTACTAATAAATGCCTGTCTGGTAAAGTATATCAAGCCAGCTCTCTAATTCTAGGTTGACTATGGTTTCTTCCAGCATTTGGAAGATACTACCTTATGTCCTCTTGTTTCTATTGCTGATTTTGAGAAGCCAGCTCCCAACCTAATTGTCATTCCTTGAAGGTAATCTGTCTCTCCTCATTTAATGTCTCTTTGTCTTGGTGTTCCATCAAGTACAAGGTACATTTTCTTTATCCTGCTTGGGATACGTTGAACTTGCTGAATCTGACAATTCATGTCTTTCATCATTTTGGGAGAACTTCTCAGCCATGATCTATCGTATCTCCACCATTCTCTCCAGTCTCTCTGATGAAACCTAGGAGAGACCTTTTCAATCTGCCTTCCATGTCTCTTAGTTTACCTTTCTTATCTTCATCCTTTTTCTTTCTCTGCTAAATTCTCAGTGATTTCTCAGTATCTATCTTCAACTGCCTAACCTGCCATTTAACTCAACCATTTGAGTTCCCAATACCAACTATTATATTTTTAATACCCAGAATTGTTTTCATCTCCCTGGTCTTTTGTGGTGGTGTCTTGCCCCATAGTTTTACCTTCAATACTTTCTCTTATTTCTTTAAACATATGAAATATGTATTTTGTATTTCTCTTTGCCTACTTAAGTATCTGGAATATTCACACCAGTGTGGTCATATGCAGAATGAATTTTAGCTTCAACCCCAAAGTTAGGAAGCCTCAAGACTTTTATATTTCTTTTCCCCTATATTCAGAGTCAAAGCCAACATGGCTAAGAATCTCTGCTTTTTATCTCTGTGACACCAGGCTTTTTTTTTTTTTTTTTTTTTTTTTTTTTTTTTGATGCCTGTGTTTGGGAGTACTGGCTCTCTTTAGGGGAGTTCTCAGGTTTGGTGGGGACAGGTAGTTTCTGATTTACCCTAGAACATCGTGTGGGCACTAGATCATCTCCTATATCCTCCCTCACTCACATACACACACACACACACACATCTACACTCTCGTCCACCAGGAGCCTGCAGATCTTCCCGGGGTCACTGCCAGCTGCAGCACTGATATGTCCTTCTAGATTCATGTCTGACCTTGAAGGATTTATCTCACTTTACTGTCAGGTCACCCATCTGTTAGTTTTTCTTCTCTTTTATTCAGTGTTTTTGGTGCTCTGTACTGAAAGGCTATCTTCAAATACCAAGATCACCAATTTTTGAGAGTAGAAAGTGCAGGCGGAAGGCTTTCTCAGTCATAAATGAGAAATGGCATACCGTCAAGTTGAATGACTATCTTAGTCAGTTCTGGTGGCTTGTAAACAGCAGAAATTTATTTCTCACAGTTCTGGAGGCTAGAGTCAGATATCAGGTTGCAGGTTGCTGACTTCTTGTTGTATCTTCACATGGTGGAGAGCAGAGAGAGAAAGCAAGCTCCCTCATGACTCTTACAAGGAGTCCTCCTAATACCATCTCATGGGGAGTTGGGGTCCAAGATATGAATTTTGGGGAACACAAACAGTTTATAACAATGGCTTTCTTAAGTTCAATGTGACTTATAAAGGAGTTTAGGATAAATAAATCTAAAGGGGGGTAGAGAGGAGTGTTTCTGTGAAGCTGAATATACAGAATCCTATTGATGAAATTAGGGTGGACATCCACATCTCCCAATTTCCAAGGTTGGAAAGCTTTGACCTAGGCTCTCTGATGACTTTCTTCAAACAATAAAATACTATGCACAAGACAACCAATAGAGCTGACCAAACCAATAGCCTATTGAACAGGAATGTGTTTAAGAGAAATCTAGAACTGGCTTATTAATGTATAGAATTCAGAAATGTCTACATTCAGCAAAGCAAGCAATACGTATTTGGGAAATTAATCAGACATGTCCTTTCCTTAAGGAACTTCATGTACCAGACTGACTTAGGCCTTCTCTCTGCTTCCAGCCTTTAGTAAAAATACAATGGTATTTTCTTTGGGTTGGTTTCTCCTTTGCAGATGAGGTAGAAGTCTGCTTCTCCTGAGGTCAAAGCCCTTCATCTACAGAGTGGGGCAGAAGCCAGCTCCCAAGGCCTCTGCTGCCAGACCCCGTCATGCCCTCATCAGGCTCTCCATCCACAGCTGACCTTCCTTTCCCTTCCCCCATCCAATCTCCCCAGAAGTCCCTCTCCCACAGCCCTCTCCTCCATGATCTTATTAATGCATTGATTTTGTCTAATTTTTCACCATCGCAGAAATGCCGCCATATACGTTCTTGTGCACAGGAGCAAGTTTCTCCAGCAAAAACACCAAACAGTGGAATTGGTGGATCATGGATGGTACACTGTCCACTTTCTTAGACATCACCAGAGCCCTTGCCAACGTGATTTACCAATAGCACTACCAGCTGCAGGTATGGGTAAGTCCTGGTGTTTTATATCTTTGCCAACATGTGGTACTGTCTGGTTTTAATTCTTACGGACCTTCTCTCTCCAGCCAATCCAATGAACTCTCTCTGACCTGCTGATGGGCAATGAGTAACACATTTGTGTTGTTCTGGGCTCTTCTGGACATCGGATCTAAAACAGGGGTCCACAATTTTCCTGAAGAGTGAGCTGAGGTCCACTGATTGCTCACAGTGGCTAACTGGAAGACGGGGCAGTGAGGGGGGGAGGTTCTCTGACTTACCTGGAATGACAGCACAGGCCAGTGAGAAGGAGAAGGATTTCTGAGGCTCTGAGGGCCAAGGAGTCAGAGCCAGCCACCCACACTGCTTACTAGCATGGATCTTGGAGGTGTGGTTGGCATGGCACTGACCCTTGGGCCAGTGAAACCAACCTAATGAAAGAGAAGCCAAGGTAATTGGAATCCCAGGTCCTGGGGCCAAAGGACAAGGAGACATCTGGCCTTTTGATGACAGATGGCAGTCCAGAGAAGGCCAGGTAAAGAAGGGGCATGGAAACAGAAATGATGGAAACCAAGGTTCTGGTAGATCTCTGTGCATGTCTGGATCTGCAACAAAAGCTTGTCTGTCATTCCCCTTGTCAGTGTCTAGAGGCTGCAAAGACAGCAGAGTGAGAGTGGGACCTCAGAGGCAGATAATTTGGGGTCTTTTACTTAGAGGTCCTAGATCTGAGACACTTTACTTAACTTCTCCCTGCCTCAGTTCCCTTATCTGTAAAATGAGGATATTCATACATATTTATAGCACTGCCATGAAAAGAAATGAGATAATATTAATAAAATGCTTAGCAAAGTTCTGGTCCATGGTAAGGACTCAGTAAATGTTGTTATTCTTACCACCATCACTACTGATACATATAAAATCATTCTGTGGGGGCGCCTGGGTGGCTCAGTCGGTTGAGTGTCCAGCTCTTGGTTTCAGCTCAGGTCATGATCTCACGGTTGTGAGATTGAGCCCCATGTCTGGCTCCACACTCAGTGGAGAGTCTGCTTGAGATTCTCTCTCTCTCCTTTTGCCCCTCCCCCTGTTCCCATTCTCTCTTATTCTCTAAATAAATCTTTTTAAAAATAAAATAAAATCATTATATGGATATAAAACCTATGACCGGTCCGTTGGATCAAGCCGTGTATCTGGACTGGTGGCCGGTTTCCATCTTGGGCATCCATTCTGATTGGTTGGCAGTGGCTTCCTGCTGAGAAGGATTCCAAGATCACCCTTGAACCAGGGAAAGGAGAGTAGACTGTGAACCACTGGCCATGTCTGCCATGGCTCAGAAGGAAGAGCAGTGGCCAGCAGACCCTGAGCGTCCTCATGATCTGCATTTCACAACTTACCTGGTAGGAAATGCTGATTCAGGAATGTTCCATTTCAAGTTTCTAAGAGAGGACCTATAAATGGATCAATAAGGACTGATTTTTAAATGAGGCCAACTGTACATGGCTCTTTTAAAAAGTATATTGAAAGCGGGCACTGCCTCCTTTACTGTCCTGAGTTCTGCGGAGAATTTCCACTTGCTCACCACACTGGTGCCTGCGATGGTGGAAGAGCCTCAGGCGGGCTCATCATAAGCAGAGGTGGCACTTAGCGTCTCACAGCTGCTGCTATAAAGCAGAGAGAGCCCTGGGGGAGGGATAGATTCACATGAGAACATGGAGCAATGGAAAAAGCTGGGGGACCTGCAGGCCTGGAGTCTAACTTCTGCAAAAACCCATAGCATGGGGCTGGGTGGGCCAGGTGACTTCTCAGAGACCTGGTTTCCTGCCTCTAAAATAAGGTAAGTGATCTCCAAGGTCCCATAGAATTTCTGTTTTCTGTCCTAGGAAAGGGAAGGTACCTCTTGAACTTACTATGTTTTTGAAAGAGAGAGAAGTATGCAACCATGAATATGTGTGCATAAATGTACGATAATATATGTGCATGATAATAGGGCCTTGACCTTCATGACGGACATCTTTCAGAATTTTCCCAGGTTCCCAAATGGTGAAATAACATGACACCTCAGATTTCTCTTGGGGTTAGTTTTCCCAATGAAAAAAAGATGTATCAGTACAAAAGATGATATTATGTTGGGGCGCCTGGGTGGCTCAGTCAGTCAAGCATCTGATTCTTGGTTTGGGTTCAGGTCATGATCTCAGGGCCCCGAGTTTGAGCCTTGTGTCGGGCTCGGCGATCAGTGCGGAGTCTGCTTGTCCCTCTCCCTCTGTTCCTCCCCCTGCTCTCTCTTCCTCTCTCTTAAATAAATAAAATCTTTAAAAAAAGATGATATTGATACAAGAACGAGTTACCTTGGGAAGGGGATTTGCAGGTAGGGGCTGCAACATGTGCTAGTACCTTCACCAGCCCACCCTTCCCCACATACTCCCTCATCCACACCACACACACACACACACACACAGAGATTTCTTAGCCCATGGAATCAAGACCCTATTTCAGCAAAATTCTAAATCTGTACATGTCATGGAGCTCTGATGTTGAATTTACAACTATTGAAACTCAATGATTAAATTCACCACCACAAAGGGTCCATCACATACACATTGCTTAAAGCATGCAGACAGCCATTGCTGTGGAGTGTGTTTCGGTAATAAGGCACCATGAAAATTAAATAATAAAACGTGCTATTTCTTTTACCCAAAGTTATATGAAATTATCATGAATATGTTATGGCAATTTCCCCAAAGTATAATGAGTTTTGTGCTTTTCTTTTCTCATAGACCATAACCGTAATATATAATGATTTCTTGACGTAAACTTGTAAGAATGACTTTTAATAACTGTCCAGGTTTTCTGATCAAGGGAGACGCGTCTCTTTTCAAAACGACCACCTCGGGCATGGCTGCTTTGACTGCAGTGGTGCGGTCCCTCTGGGTTCTTCTCCTTAAAAACTGGGCCAGCGAAGGAGCCTCAAGGAAACAGGCCCAACCTTTCAGCGCACCTTGCTTTTGATCCAAAACACGGTGTGATGGGAAGGGCTGATTCAGCGATTTCCCAGATCCATGGTGCACCTCACACGATTCACTTTGCTTTGAGTTTAAAAGCCATGTACAGGGGCGCCTGGGTGGCGCAGTCATTAAGCATCTGCCTTCGGCTCAGGGCATGATCCCAGGGTCCTGGGATCAAGCCCCACATCAGGCTCCTCTGCTGGGAGCCTGCTTCTTCCTCTCCCACTCCCCCTGCTTGTGTTCCCTCTCTCGCTGGCTGTCTCTCTGTCACATAAATAATAAATAAAATCTTTAAAAAAATAATAATAAAATAAAAGCCATGTACAGAGATTTGACTCTTTCCAAAGCAGGTGGACACTATCCAATCCTGAATAGAACAAAAAAGCAAAGGAGGGGCAGATTTGCTCTCTGTTGAGCTGGGACATCCTTCTTCTCCTGCCCTTGGCCATCAGAGGTTCTGGGGCCTTCAGATTCAGTCTGAATTACACCACCTGCTTTCCTGGTTGTCCAGTTTGCAGACAGCGTATCATGGGACTTCTTAGCCTCCATAACCCCATTGGCCAATTCCTATAATAAATCTCTTCTCCCCGCCTCCATATATGTACATATACTGTATTGGTTCTGTTTCTCTGGAGAACCCTGACTAACACATAACAGGGTAAAGGGCTGTTTAAGGGAATGGCATTTGTTTGGATTCTTGAAGTACCCAGTTACTGTGACGATCAGGCGTTTCCAAGTCAATCTCTGAAGCCTCCTTTCTGTCCCGCCTGCCTCTTCCCTTACTTCGACGTGGCTGCGTCGAAAATCCGCCTCAGGAAGGCCCTGGCTTCACAGCTGCTACCTGGGAAGGCCTGGGGTCCAGAGAGTCTTCGATTCTGCTGCTGCCCTCCAAACACGATTTGCTTGTTCTCGCACCTTCTCCCAGTAGGAGACCCGGAGGCCAGGTGTTTTCAAAGACATCATCAGGGGAAGCTAACGAATGGGGATTTCATTCCCATACTGAGGGGATAGCAAATAAAATGTCCAAATGCC
The DNA here is from genome assembly GCF_024610735.1 of Ursus americanus. Taxonomy (NCBI): domain Eukaryota; kingdom Metazoa; phylum Chordata; class Mammalia; order Carnivora; family Ursidae; genus Ursus; species Ursus americanus. The sequence goes on from NC_142130.1 coordinate 87,228,916, forward strand.
ATTTTCTTACTCGCTTATCATTCTGCTACTAGGCTGAATAGAAAATGCCAGATCCAGGTTGCATTGGTTCTTCTTTAGGAAACAGAACATTTGAAATCTTTTCTCAATCTCTGTTCTTGCGTCGACTGTGAAAAGGTCACCGGCGACATCCCAATTACCCAATCTGTCCTCATCCAACCCGACTCCTTCAGCATTTGACATCTACCCACCCCATTCTGGTAGCTCCCCCTGGGACTCACGCAGCTTCTTTTTCCCCTGCATTCCAGTCCCTTAAGACCCCTGGGTGTCCTACTTTCACCTTCAACTCAGCGCACAGAAATGCATGCGTAGCCCCGGCCCACAACAGGTTGGGCTCCCTCTGCCCACGCCCTCATTTCTACCCATATGACACCGTTCTCTCAGTCATTTAGACACAAACCTGGGCTCCTTTTAGCTGCTCCCTCTCCTCGTCCCCCACAGCTGACCCCTAGTTCCTGGCCATTCTGCCTCTTCATGGTGCTCCCAGGCCACCCACAGTTGGCCCACTAGTTTGGGGACTTCCTCCCTCGGCCCCAGACTGGCTCCTGCCAGGCTTTCTCCTACAGGCTCTTCTGTGGGGGAATCCAGCCCGTACTTCAGGCATGGATTAATCTCCCTCAATACTGCTTACATCATCTTCTGAGATTTTCAATGGTTTCTATTGCCCAGAGTATCTACCTCAATGCTTCACTTGCCAGCCAATGGATTCTTCACTTGGCCCCCATTTAACCTGGGCAGTTTAGACAGGTCTATTCATGATTCTCTGGACCCTGTCATTTGAGGGGATCCCCTCTCCCCCACACTGGTTTCTACTGGGGGAAGCCCCCCACCCTGGGTGGGGAGTGGCTTCTTTGGTTAATTTAGGAGAAGGCATGGGACATCATAGCCTAGTACCTTTCTCTTCCTTTTATATCTTGGGAGCCAAGCTGCCCACTCAGTGGATCCAGACCCACATTTTAAGAGGCAGCATCCACACTGGGGAGGCCAATCCAGGTCACAGACTGCCTTTGCGGATGCTGGGAAGCCAGCTCCTTTACTTTCTCAGCATGACCCATATCTTCCAATACCAGATTTTTCAGCAGTAAAAGTGATTGTTTTTTGGGGTTTTTTTGTTTGTTTGTTTGTTTGTTTGTTTGTTTTTGCCTCCCATTTGCCTTATTCTTTTTCACTACTTCTCAATTAATACAGAACTCAAGGGAAGAGGGGAATTCTTTATTGGGTCCCTTTATGTCCCAATAATACAGCAACTTCACTGCATCTGGTCTCATTCCCCCCCCCCCCAGGAACACCCACCATCTCCCTCTGTCTGTCTAGTTCTCATCCTCCTTCCAGACCCTCCCAAACTCCCACACCACCGTGCAGCCTCTCGGGCCCCTGACTTTCCCCTTCGTCTGCACTCACAGCCCCGGCTGCTCCCCCTGCTTAGCAATCATGCACTGCCCTGTAATATTCCTGGAAACCTCAGCTTGCTTTCTGATGGAAATTCTCACCTGTTTCTATTTTGCCTTCCTGGTAAACTATACCTGAGGGCAGTGCATTCCCTTCACTCATTATCATTCTCACCCTCCAGAGCACCTGCTAGAGGTCCTGTTCAAGGAAAGCTCTGGGCAGCTGGGTGTTTAACCACGGACTGTGCACAGGAGGCTTCCTGCCTCGCTGTCTCAGCCCCAAACTCCGAGGAGGCCCAAGGCGTGGCTTCAGGGCCCCAGTAGCATGGTCTTTGTAATTCCTCACACTGTATGGCCTCAGACAGAAACTGCACCTGAGAAATGGAGGAACAGAGGCGCCTGGGTGGCTCGGTCAGTTGAACATCCAACTCTTGATCTGGGCTCAGGTCTTGATCTCAGGGTCATGAGTTCAAGCCTTGCATCAGGCTCTGCACTGGGTGTGGAGCCTACTTAAAAAAACTGAAAGAGAAATGGAGAACCGATCACCATGACTTAGAAGACTTTCAGAGACCCCATTCTCTGACCACACATCTATTCTGTCCCAAATGAGTTTGTCTTCAATAATGAGCAAAATACAAGATAGCAAGCACGTAACACAGGCATGCTAGCTTCCCATCTCCTGTGTGCCTGTGGGCTCCTTCAGAACAGGTCTTATGTCTCTTCGGCCTCCCCAGTGGTGCGGGTGCTGTGTCGAGGGAGGTGTTCAGGGAACATGGGTTAGCTCAATTTTTTTCTTAACAATGGAAATCATCTCCAAACTCTGATCATGTTCTTTGATTATATAAGATAGAATTTGGTTGCCTGAGGTTAAATTTTATGCTTTAGCTGCAGATATAATAAAGAAAGAAGAGTATGGTGCATATAAAACTAATCTAGGGTATGTGTATGTGAAAGAGAGAGAAAAGGAGAATGAAATATACAGAGTCAGAGAGAGACTTAAGGGCAGTCCCTAGACCAAGTACCATTCACACGGACAAAAATTTTTCTCAGCACAGTCATTTTGCAATTCCCTAAGCCTCCAGGAGCACTGGATGGGTAGATATGCCTCTTTGATCCTTGGCAATGATTGCGAAATAAACCATACGTTCCTGTCTGGTGCGCAGGGTTCAGAGAGAGCCCATTCTACCAGAGAACAAAGGTTTGGGGAAAAGCAGTTCCATGCACAATGCAACATAATGATTGACAGGCTGATTATTAGGCTGAGTTGTCCTCATCTGGCCTTTTTTAAGTGCAATATGGTATGCATAACATGACATATGAATGCTGAATTCCTGGCAGTTCTTGCAAAGGAGACAATGCAGCTGGCAGCCCGACACCGGAGCAGCTGGGAGAGGAAGGCTTGGTTTCTGCACATTAACACATTTGACATTTGGTATCGAAAGGGAAGAGCTAATAAATAACCCGCCAACGATGACACTCTGTAATGACAGCTTTTATTACCAGCCAGTTAATCCTGCACTCCAGCTCTGTCCTTGCAAGCCATCTGGCGTTGAATTCTTATTTACTTACTTGTATTTTCCTGGGGCTTGAACTTGGAAAGTTAGCCTCCCGTCAGTGTCATAGTTTGAAATTAATTCAAGGACAAGGGCAATGGCTGGTTGTCGGGTGACTCAGCACGAAGGTCTGCAGAAAATGGGAGTAGACAGAGATTTCAGCAGTTTGAGTTTGGAGTTGCCCTTCTTGAAGCCAGGTAGTTATCCTGGGGCCAGAGGAGTGTGGGAAATTCACCTCTTGATTACTATCTCTTTTCAGAACCATGCGCATAGTTTCTGCCTCAACGGAATCCGACACACATTTACCGATTATCCACTATGTGCCCCCATAGTATCAGATTCTGGGACTTACAAACAAAACTATTTAAGATGCAGTCCATCCCTTTAAGGTCAAAGCTGACAGGCCAGCAGAAGGGGCCCTCGCGTAATAAATCTCAATAATAGGACATGAGCTACAATAGGAATAAACATAGACTGTCATGGGGTCAGAGATGAGGGGATATTTCCTTCTTCCTTGGAAGAAGCTTCCCAGAACTATGAAGAGTCTAAGGTTTTCCTATTTGCAAGCTAACAGGTTAGCTGGTGTTACAGACTGAGTGTCTGTGTCTCCCTCCAAATTTATATGTTGGAGCCCTAACCCCCAACATGATGGTATTTGGAGGTGTGACCTGCAAAAGGTAATTAAGTTTAGATGAGGTCATGAGAGTAGAGCCCTCATAATGGGATTATTGTCTTCATAATAACAGACCAGAGCTTTCTCCCTCCACCACGTGAGCACACCTCCAGAAGGCACAAGCCAGGAAGACGGCTCTCACCAGGATCCAACCATGCTGGCACCTTGATCCCAGACCTCCAGCCTCCTGAACTGTGAGAAATAAGTGTCTGTTGTCTAAGCCACCCAGTCTATGGTATTTTGTTATAGCTGCTTGAGCTGGCTAAGACAGCTGGCCAGTTTCATGGATGCTGCCCAAAGACACAAGACTCCTGGATCAGAGACAAAAGACTTCATAACTCCCAGCAATAGCAATGTCAGCTTATGTGCAGTTTCTCCAGTCCCCACAGAGTGACACAAAGGAGGCCAGGTGACCCTGGTACACACGGAGAGTTACATTGCAAGAGGGGAACCCTGAGCTTAGGGAATCCGAGTCTTTTATAATGGGTAGTAAGCACACCTGTCCTTTGCTCCAGAGAAAGACATTCACTCTGTCTCCCAAGGCTACTCACTCGATAAACATCCCTGAAAAGAGAGTCTAGAACAAAGATAGTGAGTGCCTCGTTCACAGATGTGCAAAATTACACAAGAATTGTCCTGTGAAGAACTGGCTCCCAACAGAGGCCATCAAACCAATGAAGGTCAGTTCTCCATCAAAAGATTTTCTAAAGCCCAAGACACATTCAAAGAAAGAAGCAGAAATCTTCTCAAGGTTGCATTTCTCTCAGGTTGGGCTAGTTATAGGATCCACTTGAAACACAATCCATGGTGACACTTCTGGGATAAACTCTCTCAGCTGTAACCCTATGAAATGCAGAAGGAACCATGGAAAAGCAGACTAGGTGCAGACAGCCAAGGGGCTCAGTGTGCAGGTGCAGCCAAAGCAAGACAGGAAGAGGCATTGCCGACCCCTCATGAACTGCTCTTTGTCCAACTCCCCAGCTGCATGTCTGACAGCTCCCTACCTCATACCTCGTACTACAAGGGTTTCCCACTGTTACGGTCTTGGTTCCACACCTTGCTGTTTGTCTCACCCCTTGACCTTTTACCATGCAGCTCTTCTTGTCTTTCTCCCCTCAAAACTCAGTTTACTTGATTCACTCCTCCTCCTTTCAGACCTGGTTCGAATGCTGTCATCTATAGGCAGCCCTCCTAAATCATCTCAGGCTGGTGAAGTGCCCTTCCCCATGTATCCTGGAATCCTGTGTCCACCTCTCTCACTGCCCTTCCACACCACTCTTGGTTATCTGTGTCCGTTCTCCCCACTGGACTCTGAGACACTTGGAGAAATGTGTTTCCTTTTTGTGCTCCCCATCATGGCACTTAACCAACAAACACTCACTAAATGAATGACTCTCTCTCTTCCGCTCTGTCCTTGACATCACAGGTCTGAGTTCACGAAGGTCTAAGATCCTTAGCAAATGTGAAGATTATAGAACTCAACCACGTGCAGGAGAAAACTCAGTTATTTTCAAGTAGCCCCCAAAGTGTCATGAGGTAGTGAAATTTAGTTCCATTTCTCCACTATTATTCTTTTACTGTTTCCCCTTCTTTCTCTCCTGAAATGCAATCATCAGTTGTATCATCCCCTCTCTTTCTCTGTCTCTCTTTTTCCTTTATTCCCTCTGGTATGCACAATCATACCAGTTGTATGCAACAGCATTGCATAATCCCCTGGAGGCATAAAGGAACCACCCACCTCTGTTGTACAGAAAAAAAAAAAAAATGAGAACTGCAAGATGCCCAATCGTCTGGTGGTTCCAAAGCTTTGTTTTTGTTTTGGGAGCTGGTGATGGGCACTGGTGATAGATACCTCTGACAATCTGGTGAATACATAGACCTTCTCCCTGCCTAAATTTATATACCCACCTACCCTTAAAATTCTGCAAACAATGGCCTTGATAGAAGCCCATAGTCCTCTGTTTAAAAAACAACCCTAAACAACGTGCCCAGATTAAGCCCCTTACTGCTTGAATGTTCCTTGGTCCTGAGTCTCCGAAGTGATAGAGCACAGAGCACACATTCTCAGAAGAGGACTCGGGTCCTGTAGCTCTTTGTAAAGTAAACCAACCGTAGGATATGACAGAGGCGACCGAGGAGCAGATGGTGTGTGACCACTGCACGACTTTGGTCTCACTGCATGGGGGTGATAAATAGGCAGAGAAGCCATGAAAATCGTTTTCCCTAATCTTTAGCCCCGTGAAAGTTCAGCCTGACCTAGAAATTCTGCATTCATTATTTCTACCTCCTCCTGCTCGTGGCCATTTCGAGGTCCTTCTGCTACTGCAAGTCTTATTGAACCAGCAAAACTGAATCCTATGTGCCATAAATACATTCCCTGTGTCTGCCCCCCTCCTCCAAAACACACGGGTTTCCCTGAAAATAAAGCAGAACAAGTGTAGAATGAAGGAACTAAGCATCTAATGCGTTGGATTTATAGTCTGAGTTCAGCCATAGTCACCCGTCTTCTAGCCCATGGGACGTGTGCCCTCTGAAGGTAGGGACTACCTTCGTGATCAGGTCTGCATCCCCAGACCCAACACATACTAGGGGTCCAACAAATAAATGCCCAGTAAGTGAATAAACAAGTGAAAGGATGTTTATAGTCTGAAGTTCACCCTACATTGCTAGGGCCCCCAATGTCTTTTCTCTCCAAAGGTGCAGGAATAGACTATTCCATAGCCCAAAATTCATCTCAAGGTTTCAGCATAAAGCTCATGCCGCTCTTTTACCTATGCTCTTTCTCCCCCATTTTAAGGGGGGCACAAATGTTTGGGGACAACAGCAAAGCAAAACCCATCAGAGGAAAGTGAGACCATCAGTCATGGCTGTTATGGACCGAATGTCCATTCATCTGTTAAATCCTAAGCCCTAAGAAGATGGTGTGAGGAGGGATGGCTTCAGGAGGTGATTAGGTCATGAGGGTGGAGCCCTTATGAGGGGATTAGTGCCCTTATAAAAGAGACCCCAGAGAGCTCTTTCACCTCTTCTGCCAGGGGAGGACACAGAGAGAAGTCGACCATTATGAACCAGGAATCAGGTTCTCATCAGACACCAAATCTACTGGCTCCCTGGTCTTGGGCTTTCCAGCCTGCAGAACTGTGAGACAAATTTCTGTTATTTACAAGCCACTCAGTCTGTGATATCTTGTTATTCAACCTTAACAGGCTAAGACACTAGTACTGATAGCACCTAGTTCATATTCTGCTTTCTGGGCTCTCTTGACTCCTGTACCTGGACCCCTTCTCCACTCGTTGGCCCTTTGAGTCCCCCAGTCCTATCAGCCAGCCCAGCTGGGATGAGCCATCCTGTATTCGCATGTCCTAGATGGTTATCAGTCCACACGCCCCTGTACTCATAGTGACCTTCATCCCCAATCCTCTACTTGACCGCACACAGGCAACCCCACCCCAGCCCACCCAGGGATCTCCCTGGGGTGTCTGCCTTCTGCTCAGGAACAATTTCATTTAGTTCTCTCCCCAGTCTTCACATCAGGCCTCCTTCATGTCTGCTCTGCCCTCCCTGACCCCATTCAGAGCTTGGCCAATTCTGCAGGGGGCCCCAGACTCCCAGGGCTCTGAAGCCACACTGGAGCATGGGAGAAGGACAGAGACTAGCCCCCTCCCCAAACCCCTCATCCGGATGTGCTACAGTCTCCCGTGGTCTTTCCTGACTCACTTCCTTGGCCCCTTGCCCTGACCCTATGGTCTAAGAGGTGTCAGGCCGCACATCAGTGCACAGTGGGGGGCACAGTGGAAATGCCAACACTTCCTTCCTCTCCATGCATTCATGGCCCACCTGTCTCCCCTCCCCCCACCGCAGGTGCCTCCATGCTCTTCAGAACTCCTTGAGTCCAAATGCACATATTCATTAAATAACCTCCTGGAAGAGCAGCTGGAGGGCTTTACCAGGCACATCTTGCAGGGCTCCTAGGAGCCACGAGGCAGGCACCTGCAACTGCTTCCAGGTGGGCCCCCACTCCTCTCTTGTTTACCTGATTAGGTCAGACTAAATCAACATCAAGGGCTCCCCGTGGGCACATGAGAAAATAAGAGGAGCCACACTTCGTTTTCATGATAATGAAAAATGAGGGAAGACAGCAAGGTCCTATGCCCAGAGTCCGTCTCAGATTTGGAATTTGATTTGTTTTATTTTCACATGAACTGAAAGGGGCCGCTGCCCCCCTCTGCCCCGGGAGCGGTCAGCGCAGTTTGGCAGAGGGCGGGAGAGGGCCAGGCCCGGGCCTGTGCGTGCTGTACCATCCTTAACAGCAGGAAGAGAAGGTCTCCCAAATTCGGGAGAGCTCATGGCACAGCTCTGTATTCGTCAGTGCTCCCAGCCGCTGAGGATGAGGGTCTGAAAACCACAGCTGGACCCCACACCGGCTACGGGAATAGGAGCCCATGGGTTTGAGCCCAAAGGGAAAATATCTCATTCCTTGTTACCAAAGTTCCAGCAATTGGTTCCTGACAGGATATTAGATGATGCATAGATGATAAATAATACTAATAAAGATAGATAATACAGAGAGATGATTGATCAATTGATCAATCGATTGATCAGTAGATTGGGGTGCCTGGGTGGTTCAGTCAGCAAGCATCCAAGCCCCGAGTCAGCTGGGGCTCTGTGCTGAGCACAGAGTCTGCTTGAGATTCTCTCTCCCTCCGCCCCTCCCTCCTGCTCATGTGTGCACTCTCTTTCTCAAATAAATAAATACATAAATCTTAAAAAAAAAAAAAAGACAGCTAGGTAGATACCAACATCCACTCCAGCTGAACCCATAAAGAACCCTGGAACTGCATGAATAACTTCAAGAGAATAATCTGTAGAGAGAAGTGATCTCCGTTTCCTGTCTGCCCTCACTCAGCATCCATTCCCTTCCTTTAGGAAATGTATTTTATGTAAGAGGCTGCTGCTTCCAACGGTAACCTGTTAAACTCTCTTCTTTTGAGACAGCAGATTCGTCACTGCTTCGGGTCTGTCTTATTTTTCTGGTGTTTCAGCACACGTCTTGGCAAATGACCAAGAAAGATTTGGGGACTATTTTGGCCTAAAATTCTGCAACCATTTCTCAGTGTCAGCGCTGCTGATGTCTGGGGCCTGAGAACTCACAGCCATGGGGCTGTCTCGGGCTTTGCGGGCTGCTTGGCACCATCCCCCGCCTCTACCCACTAGATGCCAGGAGCACCCCGCCCCCAGATGTGACAACCATCCCATCTCCTGGTAATGTTAAATATCCCCTGGAAAGCAAAATCGCCCCCAGTGGGGAACCACTATTCACAGCAATAAGGCTGTGGCAACAGGGGCGCTGGGTCACTGACTTTTATTTATTTATTTTTTTTAAAGATTATTTATTTATTTATTCGACAGAGATAGAGACAGCCAGCGAGAGAGGGAACACAAGCAGGGGGAGTGGGGGAGGAAGAAGCAGGCTCACAGCGGAGGAGCCTGATGTGGGACTCGATCCCACAACGCCGGGATCACGCCCTGAGCCAAAGGCAGACACCCAACCGCTGTGCCACCCAGGCGCCCCGGTCACTGACCTTTAGACACAGGATTTTTAAACTCTCAGAAGCGGGAGGAGCCACACCTGTGTCTTTTCATGCAGGTCCCCATACCTGTGCGGAAAATGGGGAAACAACCATCATCTTCCTTAGTCCTTCAATGGGGCCAGAATTTAAAAATCAGGAAGAGGAGGGGCGCTGGGTGGCTCCGTCGGTTAAGTGCCCTACTCTTGATTTCAGCTCAGGTCTCGATCTCAGGGTTGTGAGTTCAAGCCCCATGTTGGGCTTTAAAAAAAAAAAAAAGAGCTAGAGAGAGAGAAGAGGGGTGCCTGGGTGGCTCAGTCGGTTAAGCGTCTGCCTTTGGCTCAGGTCAGGATGCCAGGATCCCAGAATCGTGTCCTGTGATGGGCTCTTTGCTTAGTGGGAAGCCTGCTTCTCCCTCTGCCTGCTGCTCCCCTGCTTGTGCTCTCTCTATATATATAAAATAAATAAATAAAAATCTTTGGGAAAAAAAAATAGGGACGAGGAAATCTTCCAGGAAAACCAAAATTATCAGTATACATTCGTACATCCAAAATTGTCGGTGGAGATGAACTGCAACCGTGAGTCATCTGAACTCTGCAGGCTTCTGTTTTCTGCCCTGAGGTGAACAGGGAGCCCATCAGAGCCCTCTCAGTCTTCCCCATGCCCTGTTGCTTCCCCTCCCCAAAGCAACAGCATGACTCCAGGGGCACATAAATGGCTAAGGCTAAGTGCTTCCACGTGGAAAGGACTCGAGTCATCTGTGCACACACAGAGTTTGAGCGGAGCAGAGTGCATGCCTTCAGCCAGCATGGAGATAGGCACCTTGTCCGGAGAAGGACACGGGTCCCTCTACCAGGACAGGGAGGGACAAAGCAGTGCACGATGCTCACATCGGCCAACAGGAGCAGAGGCGTCTGCTTCCTGGCTTCCCCGCACGTGACTCTTCCAGGCAGGAACTGTCTTTCCCTCCCTGTGACTCAGTCGGTCTCTGGCCCTCTGGCGAAGCCTCTGGACCCCTCCTCAGAAAGATGTTTTAAAGTTTATAAATAAGAGGCGCCTGGGTGGCACAGCGGTTAAGCATCTGCCTTCGGCTCAGGGCGTGATCCCGGCATTCTGGGATCGAGCCCCACATCAGGCTCCTCCGCTGTGAGCCTGCGTCTTCCTCTCCCACTCCCCCTGCTTGTGTTCCCTCTCTCGCTGGCTGTCTCTATCTCTGTCGAATAAATAAATAAAATCTTTTAAAAAAAATAAAGTTTATAAATAAGACACATAAGGTTGCACAGGGAACTAACTATATTGAAAGATAGTTATCAAAGAGGTTATACTCTGGTGGTAGAGTTCTAGCCTCGTGTCTTTGTTAATGCATTAGTTCGCAGGGTCTGGGGTGGGCCTAATAATTCCAGCGCTTTCAGAGTGGTGAGTCACACGTGATATCTTGGGCATCTGCCTTAATTGTAATGTGATACAAAATATATCTGTGATCTCTATTGGTTTCAAAGTTGCAGGCACTATGAATACTGCCGGCCCGTGTCATTAAAGCAAGCCCTCAATTTCCAGTCAAGCATGGTTAAAATAAAAACACAAGGCCTCAGTTCAAGTGTACCAAACTCTCGGAATTCAGAGGCCCAAGGATTCCAGCGGATTCTATGCCCTCTTGTAGGAGCTCTGCCTCCCTCATTGCAGGGACCGCCTGGTGCCCCAAGCTGGCCAGTCCGATGTCCCCTCCCTTTGGACTCTAGTGAGTTTCTCAGGGATCAGAGTCTTGGAATTTTCTGGCAAAATTCTCAAGGAAAGTTCTCTCTGTACATGGTGTACATGGGGGATATTGTGGGGGTATTTATGTATTTTTAAATATGGACTTCGTGCTCCAGAGAAGCCTGGAAGAAAGGAGGAAGGAGGATGTGCCTTACAATTCCATCCATCTGTAACGGTTAAGGATATGTGTCAACTTGCTTGGGCCATGGGAACCCGGATATTTGGTCAAATATCATTCTGGGTGTGTCTGCGAGGGTGTTTCTGGATGAGGTTAACCCTTGAAGCCTGTGCCCAGTAAAGCAGTGTCCTCCCCAGTGTGGACGGCCTCATCCAAACCACTGAAGACCCGAATAGAAAAAAGACTGAGGGAGAAAAGATTCATTCTCTCTGCCTGACTTTTTTTTTAAGATTTATTTATTTGAGAGAGAGAGAGAGAGAACACAAGCAGGGGGAGGGGCAGAGGGAAAGGGAGAGAATCTCAAGCAGACTTCCTGCTGAGCAGGGAGCCCCACGCAGGGCTTCATCCCAGGGCCCTGAAATCATGGCCTGAGCCGAAACCAAGAGCCGGCTGCTTAACTGATTGACCCAGCCAGGCGCCCCTCTGCCTGACTGTCTGAATGCTGGGGGCATCAGTCGTCCTCCGCCATCTGACTTGGACTTGGACTGGAACTCCACCATCAGCTCCCTGGGCCTCTAGCTTGGACTTCTCAGCCTCCATAATCACGTGAGCCAATTTCTTACAATAAATCTCTATATATCTTAGGATATACGTATCAATTCTATCCTATCAATTCTGTTTCTCTGGAGAACCCTGAGTAACATACCAGTTGAGCCTGAAGTCCATGATTCAAACGTGTTTGCATAAGATGTGGTGAACACACACAGAAATAGGCCACTCCCTAGGGTCGAGACCTAGTCTTTATAATATCTTAACCCCAGAGTGGTAGGATTTAAAAAACAAACAAGCAAACAAACTTGCTGAGGACAACTGAGCCCCCGCCATGGAATGAATTAACACAGATTTACCATATGACAAAGACATAATCCCATAAACTGAGAACAACTCCAGAGAGGTCCCGGGGTTAAGGACCAACGCCTTCACACTATGATGTTAGAAGACGTCTCAATCAGAGTAGCTAAGGGGCATGACTGCCCTGGTTCTAGAGCGATCCCCTGCCTTTTTCATCCCCTGGTTCCTGACTCCCTGACCCCTGGGAGAGGTCCCAGCCTCCCCAGGGAGGGGCCATGGGGCTGCAGCTGAGGGTTCATGAGGGTGTTTGTCTCCTCTGTAGGGAGCCAAGGCTGGTGGCCCAGGTAAGGGGGAAGAGGAAGGCCAGAAGCAGGCATCGTAAACCGGAGCGCAGAGTCAGGGGCCAAAGGCTCGGAGAAGCTGGAGAGAAGGTCCAAGAGTCAAAGGAGAGAATAGGAGAGGTCCTAGGGGAGTCCCATAGTGAGGCTGCTGTCTAGGTATCGTCTATCATCCCAGCACAGTACACTGTGGGACATGGGACAATGGCTAGGAGTGAAGGGCCAGGCACTGGGGGCACTGGGCTCAGGTGCGGACACCATCCAACACCCTTATCTGGAGCCAGTTCAGGATCCAGCCTTTTCTTCTCCCAGCATTGACACACAGAGCAGAAATGCTTTGTCTCCCTCTTGGTAATGAATCCCAGCTCAGACTCAAGGCACGGGCTCTTCACCTGCCGAGTTTCTACAGCTCCACTGAGCTTGGAGCTTCCGTCTGCGGCTGCACGGCTCTGTGCACTCACGTGTGAGCACCCCAGACAGCATTCGCGTAGAGCCTCACCTCTGTCTGACACATAACACGAAAAAATTAAAATAAAATAAAACCTGGCCAGCGCCGACGTCATCACCCGACACCACCTTCTCATGTCGTGCGTGAATGACAAGTTCACAGTGTTTCAGGAGGGTCAGGGCAGGACAGTCCTAATGTAAGGATGTATGCTAACATGACAACCTAAAAAAAAAAAGAAAAAGAAAAAATGACCTGCTATGACTTCCTGTTCGTATCCAGGATTAACGTCTCTGCACTGTGTTAGACTCTGGGGAAGCTGGGCCTCAGGATGGCTTTTGGAAAGAAGGAAATTTCTGAACCAAGCCCTCTCTTCACATTCTCTGTCCTCATTATTTCGAGAAAGACATTGCTTTGTGGTGGTTTCTCATGTCACCCCATGAAATTTATCTCCATCGCTGTAGCTCTCCGACGCTCTGCTTCCTGCTTCCTACCGACCCACGTTCACGGTCCATGTATGGGTGTTGTCTGATGCACGGATTTGCGTCCCCACACCTATCAGGCAGTTCTAGCCACTGCCAAACAGATGATAAAGCCCAAGGACCCAGAAAGAAAGTGTTTTGTTGTTGCGGTTGCTTTGTCTTGTTTTCTGATCGTTCCTGTCTTTATTCACGTCTGGCAAATTATGTAGCCAGTAGACACCTTCGGGTTGTCTTCTGGAGTTATCCATGATATGACAACATTGGGGATGGCTTCCCATGAACGGTGACAAGATGCTAAGAGCTTCTGTACTGACATCGTGGTTATGTAATGTTCAGCATGTGCCAAAAACTTTTAATGCTGATGAATGAGTTCTGAGCAGTGAGAAGGAAATGCATTATCCGCACTTTTGCATGGGCTCTGACATATGCATCCGGAAGGCCATCTCATGCGCCCAGAGAAGCTCTATGGCTGGTAGCTCTTCTTCAAAAAGACAATGCTTCCCAGCTCGACGAAAGTTTCACGCCCACGTGATGCCACTGAGTCAGATGCTACTTTGCAAGTAAACTGGTTTGAAGTGGCATCCATATGTACAAATGGCCAACCCTGCTGTTCCCACGGAAGAGGTGATTTCCACTTCTAGAACATACATAGACTCTTAAGAAGGACGGACCAAAAAGAGGTTTTGAAATTGATTCAGGATTGCTGGTTTGCTTGCGGCATCGAAGAAAAGGTCTCAGGATCAACTGAAACTGCATATTTTGGGCAACTTCACACAAATGAAATAATCAAATCAAAATTAGAACCATTTAGATCGCTTGTGTAAAAACCGTCTGCCTGCTCTCTGATGAAAGCCCAGGAGAGGGGAGTTTCCTTGTAATCTCCTCCCCTTTTCACTGGAGGGCGGGGCACCCTTTTCGAAGATGCCCTGGAGCTGTCAGTCAAGGGAAGGACAGCGGATGGCATCTGAGGTCAAGGTGGCACCTTCCAGCCGCACAGCTGTCTTCCCCACCAGCACCTCATTGCTTGGCCCAAGCCAGGCCGCCGTTGTTTCTAGTCCCTTGTCTTGCTTCTCATTCCAAAGAAACGGCTATTTTGTTTGGCTTTCACCCCATTTCTCATGCAGCGCAACATGTCTGTGCCGCCACATGTCCAAGAAAGTGAAATGGAAGAGATTAAAAACAGATTTGTCTGGTGAACAGGTGTCGAGCATTATCTAATAGCAAACTAAATATAAAAAGGGGGAGACTAATTAGAGTTCTGGCATCTCTCCGGCTGTTGGTTTCATAGCGCGTTAACTCTTGAAATGCTCCTTAGCAGAAGACCAGAACTCGCTGAAAAGGAGACAGTGACTCCATGCTCCTGCATTTAGGGGCAAGATGGGGGGGGCGTCTGTATCAGGGAAGGAAGAGAGTCAGAGAGGGGGCTAGTGCTGCTTGACAATGCCAAACAATGAGGAACACTGATAGGAAGTTGCTGTCCTAGTGAGGAGAAGCCACTCTTCTAGAACCTTGCTCCCTGAAGGGCCGTCCTCAGACCAGCAGCATTCATGTGCCCCCGGGAGCCTGTGAGATACACAGTCTTGGGCCCCATCCTAGAGGTATTGAATCAGAACCAGTATTTCCAACAACTGACGGCCAGTTGACTCATAGGCACATTAAGGTTTCAGAAGCCCGGATCCCAGGAACTGAAGTAGAGCTCCTGGTGGGATGGGGATGGGGTAAGACTGAGGAGGTGTTTTCTGAAGGCTCAGATTTGGTGGGATTCTTGGTGGATGCCTAAGGCAGGGGTCAGCAAACTTATTCTGCAAAGTCCAGACAGTAAATATGTAAACTTTGCTGGCCCTACAGTCTCTGTCACAACTAGTCAACTGTAGCATTGTGGGGCAAAACAAAAACCCAGCCATGGACACTGTGCAAAGAAATGGGCATAACTGTATTCCTGTGAAACTTTATAAAAATAGGTGCTGGGCCCAATTCGGTTCATGGGCAGTAGTTTGCTGACCCCTGATTGAAGGGAACAAGTGTGTCTTCATACAATATGGAATATTCTAGACCAATTACAGGTTGGATTACATCTGATCCTAAAGCTTGGGGTCTCACTAGCTTCTGAACCCAGCTCTGTCAGTGAGACAGAATACTTTAAATCACGGCTTTTTGGGACCCCTGGGTGGCTCGGTTGGTTAAGTGTCTGCCTTCGGCTCAGGTCATGGTCCCAGAGTCTTGGGATCGAGTCCCACCTCAGTCTTCTTGCTCAGCAGGGAGCCTGCTTCTCCCTCTGCCTGCTGCTCCCTCTGCTTGTGCTCTCTATCTCTCACACAAATAAATAAATAAAATTGTTTAAAAAAAGTCTCAAAAAATTTTTTTTAAAAATCAGGGCTTTTTCCTTGAAAACTGGAGACATGTGATCTAGCCCTGTTCCTCAAATATACTTATTTTTTTAAATATATATTTTTTAAGATTTTATTTATTTCTTTAAAAGAGAGACAGCACAAGCAGGGGGAGGGGCAGAGGGACAAGCAGACTCCCTGCTGAGCGAGGAGCCTGACACAGGGCTCGATCCCAGGACCCTGAGATCATGACCTGAGCTGAAGCCAGATGCTTAACCAACTGAGCCACATGGCACCCCTCAAATATGCTTCTTATTGTAAGAAATGCTAAAACCTCAGGTTATTGCATTGGCTGCTTGGAGCCCTTGTAATTATCTTGAGATGACCCTCAGTAGGTAAAAGAACCAGACAAGGAGGAAATCAGTTGCCTAGTAAACCCGCACAGCTCACCAGAGCTTATGAACATTTTTATCCAGCTGTAAACCAGAACTGCGGTTGGTGTCCTGCCCTTTCAATCGTTCACGGCCAGCCGTTTTGACTGCCCACAGCAACCCCCATCAAGATGTCTGCCGACCCAGGTCTCATCTTGACTCCTCCTCTTAGTCTGCCACAGGGGGGTCTGGACCCCAGAAAGTTGTAGACGAGGAAAAGAATCACCAAGAAAAGACTGACAGCCAGAAGCCCTTCCGTGCTGGGTTAGCAGGCACCGTCGCCTGACATCGTATTGCAAAGACTGCCTTAGTTTTAGGCAAAGGGCCCACAAATATTTCTGGGCCTCTTTAACTTTCGTGACCTCGAAGCAACACTTGTAAAATTCCATTACCTTGGTTTGGGTTCCCCCAGGAGCAAACAGAGATTCTAGAACAGGTAGTTTGTTTGTGACGTGATCCCAGAGGACCCCGTTGGAGAGTGTGGAAGTGACACAGAGAAGGGAAGGAAGCCACAAACGTACGAGCTATCAAGCCAGTTACTACTGAAGCTCAAATCTCAAATCCGTGGGCTTCCTGGAAGCCGGTGTGGAAGCTGATTCAGAATTATCTCACCTGAGGGGCAAGGGAGCTGGGGTATTGATATACCAACCCCATCAGCCGTTGGTTGGAGGATGCTCCCCAATGATGAGAATGAGAGGAACATTAATTCCCTGAAATGTCCTTCCGGGCTGTCCCAGGTATAAACAGAACAGGCCCCAGTGGCTGGAGGAAGCCCTAGGCAAAGTCGTAGGTACTGGCCAGATGGAAATCAGGCTGCCATGCGGAGAAATGGTGAGCCCCAAGGGGTGGTGTCTGGTGCACCAGTAACATCTGCCAGGTCATCGTAGACCACCACTTCTATAATCACCCACCCTGAACATATAACTGAGCAAAGATTCCTACTAACAGACAGAGAAAATTGGCATCCGCGTGGGCTGCATTCAGTTGCAAATAACAGAAAATGTGACTAAATAGAGGTTTAAATATATTAGAGGTTTTGTTTTCTCACATAACAAGAAATTCGTGAATCCATCAGGTCTAACATGGCAGCCCCCACGATGCCATCAGAGACCCAGCCTCCTTCTGCCCTACCGTCAACCGTCCTTATTATATGACCGACCTCATGTTGGTCAACTAATGGCTGCAAGATGGTGGCAACTCCAGCCTCAGCACCCTGTCCATGGTGGAGGCAACAATCAGGGGAAGGGCAGAGGTCAAGAGTCATGCCAGCCGAGTGAGCCCCATTTAAAATAGCTTTCCTAAAAGTCCCACCCATTTGCATCCTAGTCATCAGAAGTCTCTTATCTGTAAAGGAGACTGGGAGATAGAGATTTAATTTTATATAATCACTTTATATAGTACAAAATTGAGGTTCTGTTGCTAGAAAAGTAGAGGACACATGCTGAGTAGGAAATTACCAGTGCCACGAAAATGTTTCCCACACACACACTACGATGTTGACATACTACTAACCTGGGGTTGGGGGGGGCGGAGTAAATATCCTAGATATATCCTATATCCTTGAAAACTATAGACATTTTGGACTGAGGATAAAGAGAAGGGAACCTAATCACAAGACAAAAGTCAAAAATCTTTAGGGCAGACAGCTAACTAGGGCAGGCTCTGTTACTGCAAAAGCCATACCATTTCTTGGTCTCTTAAACGACTTACTTTGCAAGTTGGGCCCAGCATTTGAATAAAGATGGCCAGTTTCTGTGAAATGGGGTGTGACGAATCCTAGTCACCGCATCAGAAACAAGAGTGACATTTCTCTAATAATGCAGATAGTTTTTTAAGTCAACCGTTGTAACTTTTAGTTACACAGATTAACCTTGCAGATGATTCTTCTCTTGTTTCCGAAACTCCAAAAATGGCGGTAGAGGAAAAATTTTAATTGTAAACCACAAGGACAAAAAGAATGGGGCAGGCGCCCAGATAATAGATTTCAAATAGAAGGAGGGTGTTAAGTGATGAGTACAGCTAAAGAGCCTCCAGAAGACGCCCAGAGAAGTAAGCCGATCCCCCACCCCCACGAACCGTGGAAAAGTCCAGGAAACAGAGACCCCAAATACATAGTGAAAGTAAGTCTCAAGACCAAAAGAAGAGGGTAGTCTAAAAGTACACACAGGACAGCTGACTCTCTCATTTCCCACCCCTATCTCCTAGAACTGATATAGGAAATTCCTTCTGTAGAGAAATTGAACTAAAGAGGCTGTCAACTCAGGCAAGCAGGAGGCAGATGGAGAAACACAGTAAAAAATATGGGAATTAAGTGAAAGTGTATTTACAAAATGGTGGAATACTTGTACTCTCCCCGACTCACAACTCTGGATGGTAATTAAATTTTCTCTTGAGTGTCTGAAAAAAACCAGAATAAAGACATCCAGATGTTGACATTTTGGGATCCCCAATTGAAATGACTGCCTCGCTGTCCCCTGATTCTCTGGCAAAACCTACCCATCCAAAAATCACAGAAATTTCCAGAAATTTCCGTTCAATTTTGTATTACCTCACTCAAATATGAGTAGAAAGCTGAATGTGACCTGATAATCAAGGAAAGCCCTCGACATTAAAGACAAATAACAAAACAAACTAGAGATTAAGAAACCCAAGTTCTAGAGACACTGTTGGAAACAGAATATATATTTTTTTAAGTTTAAGGAGGCTCCATGCCCAGCATGGAGTCCAACGCAGGGCTCTTTCTTTCTCTGTCAAGTAAATAAATATTAAAAAATAAATAAAATAAATAAATAAATAAAATAAATAAAATGGCAACAACCCTTAAGTACAACTTTTGATGGACAATAAAAGTTGATCGATAAATGACATTGCTTTCCATGCACTCGATGGCCAATTCTGGGAGGCATTCCGTATATGCCTCAGAAGTCCTGGCAGAATTAAGCCCCCCTTGCTTACCTCAATGACTTCACTAACACACCTTTATATGGGCTTCTCCTTCTTCTAGGTCATTCTCTCCGATCCATCACTCTTGGCATCTGGGATCGCATCTCCAATAAACTACCTGACTTTATTCTTCTTCCCCACCCCCTACTTAATCCACCCCACAGAAGCTAGTTTTCACCCCACCGTTTGAATGAAATCTAGAGCAAATCCTCTGATCTGTATATGTATGGAGAAGGATGTCTTTATTAAATAATTTATAAGCTTTCTGGTCATCTATAGTCATAAAAATGCTTCATTTCAGTAACTGAAATTTCCAGACCTATCTAATGGTATGGATGTCACTTGAATTTAAAGCTGTGCCCCTTTGACTATTCAAGTCTGTGATAGGCTGACTGTCACAGGAGGGGGACAAACCAGGCCTATGCTTCATCTCATTGTTTCCAGTTCGCTAAGCAAAAGTTCTAGCCTTTTCATTGTGAGAGCAGAGGGAAGAAGGGAGAAGTAAGGGGATAAGAAGGTCCCCCCCCCCCTTTTATTTTGATGTGTGCTATCATGAGATGGCAAAGCTATTTCTGAGCTGGGTGTATTTAGAGATGATGCCTCTCTAATGGGGCACTTTGGGAGAGAGCAGCGATAACCCCACCCCAGCCATTCTTGGGAATTTCTTATCTAGAATTCTTTTGACAGAGGCAAATGCCTTTCCCTGGCTGGCCACCCACTGTTTCCCCTTCAGCTCCTGGGAATCCAAGGTCTACCCCTTTCAGGAGCAAGATGCTCTTCCAGACTGGACACAGGCAACCTCTCTTGTGTGGGCCATCTGGCCCAAGCGACATGTCCTTCAGCTTTTGCTCTGACAAACTCTGGGGGTGCAGGGTATCCCCAATGTTGCCACCTTTTTTGTCCCTACCACCAAAACCACAAGGTCTATCTTCAGATTTTTCAGGAGTGATTCAGACACTACTAGATCCCCTCGAACTCTTGGAGCCTTGGAACAGGTTCCGAGGGGACCCATGGAAGCCCCTTTCCCTAAGCTGCAGGTGAGGGGGAAAGTACCGCCCATCACTCCCATATGTGTTGGTGTGGGATGGGGCTAGGGGAGTATTGGTGTCACAGTGCTCAGCATTCTGATGGCTCTCTCCAAAAATATTCATCTAATCCCCAGCTTCCTAGGTTTCTACAGCCCCTTTTCACGGACTGGAGCTGGGTGGTCAGCTAAGGTCAAAATCTAGTTACTCAATTCTCCATGTAAGTCCTGCTTAGGTGACCCCATGCCTCACTTTGGAAAGTGGGAATCATTACTATCTGTTGTCTTGGAGATGCAGCCTAGGTTGACAGAAAAAAAGAGGGGGGTCCATTTCAACAGCCTACTGCACATAATATGCAAATTGGCTCAGCAGTGAACAATATTTACAAGGTCCTAATAACATAAATGCTGAAGACCGATTTAACCAACAATGATGATGGGAGCATAACGGGAGATGGGGAGGAGCGTCAGAGAGCCATTGCATCCACACAGGTGTTGAAATCAAGGCTTCTGGGTGCAAACAACAGGCTTCCCTCTGGCTTGTTGAAGCTGGAAATGAGGTCGTCCAAGGATATAGCAGGTGCACTTCAGAATCTCGGGGAGCAATGTCGGACATACTAGAGGCTGCACTGGGGGTTGCCCCCGTCTCCAGTGCTTGGCCCCCAAGCTGCAGCCAGTACCTCACGCCACTGACACCCTGTCCCGTGTGTCACAGCTTCTGCCCCTTTGGCCTCCCAAAAGCCAGACCTGCACCTCCATGGACACCAGAAGACTCCTCCCTCCGCGTGCCTCCTCCCTCACGTGCTCACTTCAGAATCGAAATCTGAGCAGGTGCCTCTGATCGATGACGTCTAAATCACATTCCTGCACCCAGCTGTCAGGGAGGCTGAGAACGCGATTTCTTATGGCTTCTATCTTGGGAATGCGGGAAATGACCAACCTACGAGGAGTCTTCAAAAAATATCAAGCCTCTGCAAATAACAAATGTCTGCTTCCAGAAGTCAACAGATAATGAGGAAAACTGATAAATCCAAAAATTGCAGGCAAGCAGCTTATCCGGGAAAATGACGGTAAATGCCACACACACACACACACACACACACACACACACACACACACACACCTCGAGCTGAAAGTCCTGGAAAGAAGGATGGAAAGTAAAGGGTTGTAGGTTAAAGGATAGCTGTTTGCCATAGCAGTCATTGGGAAATGTGAATTTGTTTTACAGCGTGTGTATGGGATACTCTGATAAATAGAAAACTGTGAAAGGGTCACATTTTCTAAGCATCAGACTTTAAAGGTGACACATCTCAGACAGCCCGGGGCAGCTGGCCTAGTCGAGCCGCATGATGCCAAGCACTGTGTTTGCCACTCATCGGCCCCCAACTGTCGGCCGAGGACCTTGCTGCCGGATTGCTTGCTAACAGTTCGGCGTTGGCATCGGTGGGGAAACAGATTGGCTCTTGCTGGATTTTTTTCATCCACAGGAACTATGAAGACCATGTTAAAGTTTAAAAGACAATTATAATACCAAGTTCACCAAACATTTCTCCTGCAGGATATTACATTTCACAAGGCTATGGTTTACAAGGCAGACCAGAAGGGCCCACTGTGCCTCCTGGCTTCGTGCGCCCTGGGCCAGCTTCCCGGGTGTGCTAGCCTTGCACAAGGACCCCACACTTGGTTTAATGCTCCGCTGCGGCCGTCTCAGAATCCTTACTAATTTTTTGACAGGGAGCCCCCACATTTTCATTTGGCTCCGGGTCCTCCAAACTCTGTAGACAGTCCTGCATGTGCCTTAAAGTCCAAGACTGGATTTAAGGGTTAAACAAAGAAGACACATTAGTTGACGTTTTAGTGTATTTCTCTCTCTCTTTCCTCTTTCTCTCCTCTTTCTCTCTCTCTCTCTCCCTCTCTGCGATTCTTCATCTGGGGGCTCCTGAAATTGCGCACAAACCTTTCCATGGACATGCAGACACGCACACATGCGTTTTTCTCGAGTCTTCTTAGTCTTTATCAGATTCTCAAAAATTCCATGACCCCCGACAATCTAAGAATCACCGATGAGATTGGACCTTCTGGATCCTCTCTAACAACGCAGGATAAATGGGTCGTTCATCCTAAGTCATCTCTCGATTTTGTTGACAGTAGGTGGCGTGTAAATTCTAACGACATCATGTGCTCATTCTGGAGGCCGAAACATGTGCTCCCATTTCTCATCACCAGACGTCCCTTCCAATGGAGGAGACAGCGCCAAGCAATGGGCAACCTTCCCTTGTTTAAAGTGGTTGCAAACGGCACAGCTGTTAGTCAGATTCTCTTCTTAGGCAAAAATTCAGGTGCTTAAAAAGCAAAGTTGTCCGTCTGGAAGGAGTCGCTCGATGTACGCAAGGAGGCTCATGAAAAGGAAAATTCATTTGATACACTGTGGCTGGAAGAGTTACTTGCCTTTCATGGAATCCTCTTGATAATAATAAACTCTGAAAAAATAGAATCAAAGCATGTGAAAACTGGATGGGCTCCTAGAGAGGGATGCGAGCTGCTCACGCAAAAGGCTGAGCGTATGTTAAAGCATTTTAGGGACAGTTTGCCAAAGTTTATTTAGTCTTGTGATTTTGACAGGTTAAATGGACCTTTGAGATCTTTGTTCCTCAAACACACAGGCTCACTTGCATAATTAACAGAGTCCCAGAAGAGGAGGGGGTGGAGTCTTAGCTCCAACGTCTTGCCTAGGATTCTAGAGCGAGAAAAGGGCTTTCTTTTGCCCAAATTACTATATTCCATCTTTTCGATTCTGCTTGGGGTAAGAAACATCATCCTTATTGTTCCGTGAAAGAAATCAAAACCCAGAGAAATTGCATAACACGCCCAAGGCCATAGAATGGGGAATGGTGTTGCTGACTCCTAACCAAATTCTCCTGCCCCTGCCTCTCCAGCTGTGGGAGACATCCAGGCAATGACACTGCCCAACATGGGTCCCCTGTTGAAAGTTGGGTGGCTCCGAAGGCTCTACTCGGAGGCTCTGGCTCCCACTTCTTAGCTCTGTGACCTCAGGCAGGTCCCTTAACCTCTCCATGCCTCAGTCTCTTTAACCTTATAATTGGAATGATAATACTCCCCATCTCATAGAATTCCACCGAGAATTAAGTGAGTTTTTATGTGTAAAGTGTTTTTTAAAATCCTAGCTCATAATAAGCACTGATCAGTGTTCATTGATATTATTAGTGGTCATACTACAATGATTATCTTTACACTTCACCAATATTGGAAATTATTTTTAAATAGCTTCCGCAATTTGAAGACAAAAATCATCAGGAGACAGAAAAGAAGAATCTTGGTATTGTTTCGATGCTCACCCTTGGAGACCTAGAGAGATGAACTCTGCTCTGTTTGCCATTTACATTTATTTCATGCATGGCCTAACCATGTGCTCATGCATTTTTTTTTAAGATTTTACTTATTTATTTGAGAGAGAGCAAGAGAGCACAAGCAGGGGGAGTGGCAGACAGAGGGAGAGAGAGAAGCAGACTCCCCACTGAGCAGGGAGCCTGATGCAGGACTCGATCCCAGAACTCTGGGATCATGACCCGAGCTGAAGGCAGATGCTTAACCCAGTGAACCACCCCGGCGCCCGTGCTCATGCATTTTTAACACTGAGCCAAGCAGGGCCTTAGTTGACAGTGTTGATTGGATGGGATTGATATACTTTAATGTGCTCTGCTCCCTCCTCATTCCGTACGTTGAACAGAGACACCAGGCTGTCATAAACGCAAAGGTCTCCTGAAAATTAATTTCATTGTACACCTGGAATAAAGTGTGAGGAGCAGAAATGCTGACTCTGATAACGCAGAGTGTTACCGATTCCATGGTGGGGGAGAAGGCCCACAATATGACCCACTCATTTTTCATAGAGGCATTGAAAACATGGATCGACTGTTATTCCTTCAAAGATGAGGCTTAAATTCACACACAATCTGCTGTCCCTTCTTTGTCCAGCCAGTCAGCAGCCCACACAGGCCAACCAACGGGCAGGATTTTTAATTGGAGAAATGAAGGAGTCGGTGTATAACTCTTCCACCAAATCTTACCTCTCTCTTCTCTCATCAATTTCGATCAGGAAATTAAATGCACCCCCAGCCAGCTGTGTTCTTTGACTGGCACCTCAGACACCAGCCCCCAACGACAGGATCTGCTCTTAGAGACGGCTGCCACCTCTCTCTGACCCTGTTTGCAAGGCGCCGGGGAGATAGGTACCCTCAGCAGTGCCCCTGCCACCTTTGAGCTTGGCTCTCAGGGACATCCTAGCAGGCAAGCAGCCTGTGATGGAAGCCTGAGAAGGGGATCTATTTTAGAGGGGGGATTTGAAACTTCTCTTTGTGAGTTTCCTGTTCCTACCGCTGACCATTCGGCCACACACTTTTCTGATGGTCTTCATAATGCAAGCTGCAACAGCAAAAAAAAAAAAAGGACAGGAAGATGACCAGAATACTACGTACAAAGAGCGTAGCCCAAACTGCATGATTTCATCCCCATCGGCATTGACAGAACCGCTTTACGGAAGTATCTGGTAAGACCCGAGACTCCTTTTTCTCCTCTGCCGACCCCTCCGCACCTCCATACCCACCAAGAGACTCCGCAGCTGTGCCCCACCCCCATACACACTCGGATTTCAGCATAATGGAGACATCTGGGGACTATTTGGTAAATACGAAGTCTTTGGTAAGAAAGGAGGTCTACAATGACTAATGCCTTTTCACCAGAGGGTGAGTATGGGCCGACGACGGGACTCACGAAAGAAACCTGCCGGGGGCAGGACAGAAAGGGGGCGAGTCGCGGAGAGAAGGCCGACACCAAGGCGACCCGGTGTGTCTTTTGTCTGAGTAACTGGATGATCTTCCCTTGTATAAAGTTGTTAATCAGATCACTAGGAGAGGCTTGATAAGTGTCAGAAGCAGAACAATCAGAAGACGTTTCTTTAATGTGTCCTGAAAATGCAGTCATGCCCTCGTCCTTCTATACGCCAGGCTGTGCAGGAACACCCAGCAGCTCACTGCTGCTGTCCTGTCCCTGAATGCCCTGGACTTTGCTTCTCAGCGGCAAGGCCCCTAGTTCTATCAAGCCATAAAGGATGCTGTTCGGGAAAGAGCTGGAGAAGTCAGGTTCGCACACCCACATCTCCAGGAGATCTGAAAGCCAAGCGGGGAAGAAAGAGTGATGGCTCGTGTCCAGAGGGCCCCCATAGCCTAGGTAGGTGTGCAGCTGCTGGGGACACCGGGCAGGAGGCTCCCAGGTTGGGGTGCCGGCCCCTCACCCAAAGACCCAGTTCTTCTCTAGACTCCATTCTCAGAGTTGCTCAAGGTCTCCCAGGTCCCACCTGTCAAACTGTTAGAGAACATCAAGTCAGATGACATGCTGTGTTGCCAGGGGCCTGGGACACACACGTCCAGACACCACTGCTGGGAGTGTGAATTCCTTCTATCTCAAAGGTGGGCAACTCGGTAATATCTAGCCCAATAAAAACAAAACAAAACAAAACAAAACAAAACAGAAAAACACCTGCCCTTTGGTAGAGCCGTCCCGCATACACAAAACGCAGTATCCTTTGAACTGGAAAGAAATTGGAAACAACCTAAATGTCTATTACTAGATGACAGCTGGGTAAATAATGACATGCGTGCAAAGGAAATCGACATTGCCGTTACAAACAAGGATCGCCCCGTACAATCAATTCCTGATACAGGATTAGCTCCGTGATACTATCAAGTGGGAAAAGAAAGGGCACAGTACTGTGTATAATATGCTGTTCTTTCCCACGACGTACATTTATGTGCATACATGTTCGTGTGTGCACAGAATTACTCTGAAAATGTCCACAAGAAACTGGTCAACTGCAGTTCCTTCCAAGGAGGAGAAGTCTCTGGTGGCTGGGAGACTGGAGAAGAGAGAGCGTTTCTTTGCATTATATATCCCTTTCCACCTTTCAGGTGTGGACCATAGCCAAGCACTCATGGTTTTAAACAAAAAACCCCACATTTAGCTATAAAAGGCATTATGACTGTTACGAGGAATTCTTCTAACGTTCTCAAGGTCAGAAGTCCAAAATCAGTCTCACTGGGCTGAAGTCAAGGTATGAGCAGGACTGGTTCTTTCTGGAATCGCTAGAGGAAAATCCAGTTCCTTGCTTTTTCTGGCTTCAAGAGGCTGCCTGCATCCCTTGGTACATGGCCACCTCCACTCTGGTCACATCTCCTCTCGGACTCTGACCCTCCCCCCTCCCCCCTAGAAGGACGCTTGTAATTAAACTGGGCCCAGGATCGTCCACAATCGTTCCCAGATTCTAGGGATGAGGACATGGACATGTTTGGTGTCCATTTTGCGGTCTACCACAGAGAGCATGGGAAAAAACATTCCTGTTCTCTCTTCATTACTTTTTGCACCTGTTCTCTTCTAGCACCTGTCATTCACCAGCAGCGTTCATTGTGTTAAAGACCTCACCTTCTCACTCCCTTGGGTGCCCGTGCCCTCGACCTTGCACTCCTCCACGTTTCTTCTCTGATGAGCATAGCAATCACGTCCACCTGCAGGGCCTGGAAGCCTCCACCCTGGGTCGGGACATCTAGAATGCTCGGCAGTCCCCTGGTGGTTTGCCCAGAGTGCCACATCTTGGCAGCTGTCAAGGCCTTACCTAGATGGTCTGCGTTGACCCTTCTGACAGTGCCAGATGCACGGGCCAGAGCCCTGGAGGGTGCGACCCCTAGGATTTAGACAAGGTCACAAGGGTCACAGTCAGGATGGTTTTGTGCCATGCTGCCTACCCTATTTTTTTAGGTATAAAAGGTTGACCAGTGGGGCGCCTGGGTGGCACAGCAGTTAAGCGTCTGTCTTTGGCTCAGGGCGTGATCCCGGTGTTGTGGGATCGAGCCCCACATCAGGCTCTTCCGCTATGAGCCTGCTTCTTCCTCTCCCACTCCCCCTGCCTGTATTCCCTCTCTCGCTGGCTGTCTCTATCTCTGTCAAATAAATAAATAAATAATCTTAAAAAAAAAAAAAAAAAAAAGGTTGACCAGTGACCCCTTTATTAATTTTCTTCTATCAGCTCTTGAGTTTTATTTTTTATTTTATTTTTTTTTTTAAAGATTTTATTTATTTATGTGACAGAGAGACAGCCAGCGAGAGAGGGAACACAGCAGGGGGAGTGGGAGAGGAAGAAGCAGGCTCATAGCGGAGGAGCCTGATGTGGGACTCGATCCTGGTACGCCGGGATCACGCCCTGAGCCGAAGGCAGACGCTTTAACGACTGCGCTACCCAGGCGCCCCAGCTCTTGAGTTTTAAAAGCTTTTTTCCTCCAAACAATTTACATTTAGAGCCTATGCGTTCTACTCACAACTATGGCATGATTTCCATTAAGCTTTCAAAAATACCTAAGAGTAGGGGCGCCTCAGTGGCTCAGTCGGTTAAGTGTCTGCCTTCAGCAGACAATCCTCAGGTCACAATCTCAGGGTCCTGGGGTCAAGTCCGGCATCGGGCTCCCTGCTCAGCGGGGATTTTGGTTCTCCCTCCCTCTATCCCTCCCCTCTGCTCGTTTTCTCTCTCTCTCAAATAAACAAAATCTTTAAAAAACAAAAAACAAACAAACAAAAAAACCACCCAACAGAAACACATAAACCTCCATTTCCATATCCAGGGATAAAAGTCTTTAGAGTCAGAGGAGTCCGGCTGGGGAAACGCAGGTACAGAAATAACACAGAAGACAACAGCCAGGCTAGTTAGTCATGGTGCCAAAAGCCCGGGCTGAGGGTCAGGATGCCCAGAACAGTCTTGGCTCTGCTACCCCCTAGCTGTGCAAAGTGGGGAAGTCACTCTCCTGCTCTCTCCCCAAGGCTCTGATTTCATTGGCCCAGAGTGGGATTCAGGCCTTCGTGTTCTTAAATGTTCCCCAGATGATGGTAATGTGAAGCCAGGGCTGAGACCACTGGTTGAACGGGATCTAGCCACCCCAGAGAACACCCCAGGCCCCTGTCTGATCACTGGTCCAGGACACCTCGGGGAACACGTGGTACTCTGCGTGCGAGGGGGAGGGCCGCTGGGAAGGCAGGTGGCGTGGGCTGAGCGAGCAAAGCAGGCCAAGCAAGGCTGCAAACACTGACTCCCAAGGGGCTTGGGCCACTTGGTGAGGCCACGCGGAAGAGCTCTTGGCAGTTCTGACACAGCTCGTCAAGTCAGCGAGGGCCAGAGCCTGATGTGATTTGAAAGCTTCTGAAAGAGACATTGCAAAGCAGGGTCACAGCCAGGGCCAGTCGGCAGGCCGCTGCGGAGGCTCGCCCTGCTGTCCCTCCCAAGGGGGCATCTTCCCCTGCATTCACCTTGTCTGAGCTGAATCATCGTTCCACCCAAACTCACAGGGGCAGGACTGCAGGGCAGCATTTAAGAGTCATCTCTGGCTCTGGCCTGGCTGCTAAAAGCTTCTCCACTAGCTGTTCCTGAACAGGAAAGATAGTGGCTTCCCAGCAAGCCTGATTTCCCAGACAACAGGAGCCCGGTAGGCCCAGAGGCAAGGGGTAGAGGTGTGAGGTGGGGAGTGGGTTGGGCCTTGTGATAATGTTTACTAGGGAATAGTCTAGGACTTAAATTAGGTCAAGGTGGGGCCGGATATGTCATCCTCGCTGGGCAGGTTGCTGTCCATCTCAGAGGGAGCTCTAGGGGGAAGGCAGAAGCAGGCTGAAGGCAGAGCCTTTTTGTTGTCACATAAAATTAACCGCTGTCTTTCTTTTTTGCCCCATTACTCATGCCCTTGGCCTTACAGAGGCTCTGGAGGAGGCTCCCGGCTTATTTGGGGTAGCCGTTAGTCCCCTGTTTCTCTGACAGGTGATGATTTTGTCCCATGATTACAGTGATCTGACATCTGAACCCAAAACTGAGAGACACAGTTTAGTATAAGTTGTTTTGATGGTAGGTTTTCCATGTACACACAGAGACAGCAAGATGGAATACTAAAATCTAGACTACGACAAAAAGTCTAACATTCAAAGATGAAGTTCCAAGACTTTGTGGTGCCATCGTCATAAAAATGGCCTGGTGGGGGGTGTCAGCAAAAATGGTGGAATGAGGTAGACGAGTGGCGCACAGAACAATAGGCCAACCAAGAAGCGGAAGTGAAAAAGCTAGGGCATGAGTGACTCACAGGGGGTTTTGAAAAACTCCAACATATCCCCGGGCTTCTAGAAAGCCACACACATGCATAGGGTGGTAGGCATGCCCCACACTGTGTCACACTCAGGAAAGACTGAGAAGGCCTTAAGCTCTCACCTCCGACTGACCTGAGGCTCTGTGCAAGCAGGGAGGGAAGGCTGTGGCAAGTTGTAAACTGCCTGTCTGAGTGTTGAAGGGCTGCCCCCCCAGTACACACCCAGAGCTCCCCGCAAAGTTCGGGAGACTCGTTGGTTCTAGACACTTAAGGAACCTCTGTCCCATCATGGCCATATCACCAAGCTAAATGAGCAGAGACTTCCTGGCCATCCGTGATGAAGAATACAGACTTTACAGGATTAATTCAGAAAAGCCACTAAAACAACACAACAGACCCTGCAGGGGGCAAGAGTCTGACGTCCAAAGTTGCTACATGGTATTATTTAAAAGGTTCGATGTGACCTATGATACATCAACTCCTAGATATATCTTCCAAGGAAATAAACATCAAGTTCACTTAAAGAGATATACACGAGTCTTCCTAGCAGCCTACTCATAATGGAAAGAGAGAAAGAAAGAAAGAAAGAAAGAAAGAAAGAAAGAAAGAAAGAAAGAAAGAAAGAAAGAAAGAAAGGGAGAGAGAAAGAAAGAAAGAGAGAAAGAAAGAAAGAAAAAGAAAGAAAGAAAAGAAAGAAAGAAAGAAAGAAAGAAAGAAAGAAAGAAAGAAAGAAAGAGAAAGAACCCAAATACCCATCAATAGATGAATGGATAAATAAAATGTCGTACATAAATCCTATGAAATACTACTTGGCAGGAAAAAGGAAGGAGCACAGACAAGCCCTACAACATGGATTAACCTTGGAAACATTATGCTAAGTCAAAGAAGCCAGCCACAAAAACAGTGGCCTCAAAACTTTGCCCTTCCTCCCTCTTTCTCTGCAGGGTGTTAGAAACGAGAAGGATCTTCAGGAGCTTGGAAATCATCGTTCATCTCTCTTGTCCAGCTCTGACATACACGGCACGGCTGGTCCTATTTGGCAACGTGATGTAGCCACAAAGAGGCAAGTGTCTAAGCTCCCTTAACCTTTCCATCCTGTGCCAACAAATAATAGTCCCATTTACAAAAGAGCAACAGGTTTCTTTAAATAGGCCAGAGTTTAATTGCTTTCCTGGATAAATTCTTTGTTTTCTGCATAAAGGCAAGAGTCAATGAATTCAATGCGTTCAGCTCAGTTCAGTGAGCATTACAGTTGTTTGCTGTGCAAATGACCTATTTAGAAATGAATCGAATTTCTGAATTTTCTTCGGTTGTTTTTAACGAAGGGTCTCATACATCCGTTGTTCTGTAATCTTCGGGGTGGAGGTGGGGGAGAGAAACAAAAGAAGTAACAAATTAATTGTATCTTGTAATCTGGAGGAAACTACCATGTGGGGGTTTGCTATTTTGTTTACAGGCAAAAATTGCTATGTGCAGTGACACTGTAGTCAAAATGACTAGCGACGGGGAAGGAATTTCGGGCATACTGGCTTTTTTTTTAAGCTTAGGCACGGAGAATAAAGTGTGCAAACAGCCACATATTTGGTTCTGGTTGGAATCACTCAGGTTTTTTTCTCTATAATTGCTTGCCCTTGGCCATCGGTTCTGTGCTGTTTCTTATTTTACTATTTTGGGCACAGGCCATCATCGTGCTGGGAGTTGTAATTTGGGTCAGCTAATTTTGCAGGGAGGGGACCCTAATTAGATCACTAGGTTGTAGGCAAACGCTTGGGTGGCTGGGATTCACAAAGATCCCCCTCCCCCACGCCCCTACCTCCACTCCCATGGACTGGTCTGAATCCACCTTTCTCCTGGCTGTGGCCAGCTGATCCAAGGAGGGAGACACTGGACTCAAACTGGGCCAAAATTTGAAAAGAGACACAAAGGTCTCTTTAGGCTTTGAATACTATAGAATACTTGACCGGTATTCCTCAAAACCGTCAAAGTCATCAAGAACAAGGAAAGATTGACAATCTCGCCGTGTAGAGCGTCCTACGGCTTTACCCTACTAAATGTAATACAGTGACCTGCATAGGATTCTGGGACAGAAAAATGTCATTAGGTAAAATATAAGCTTAAGTAAGGGGCACCTGGGTGGCTCAGTCTGTTAAGCGTCTGCCTTCAGCTCAGGTCATGGTCTCAGGGTCCTGGGATCGAGCCCCACACAGTCTCCTGCTCAGCGGTGAGTCTGCTTCTCCCTCTGCCCCTCCCCCCTACTTGTGCATGAGCTCTCGTTCTCTCTCTCTCTCAAATAATAAATAAATTCTTTTTTTAAAATGTTAGGTAAAAAATAAGGACATTTGAATAAACTATGGAGGTTTGTTAGCCGGAGGGTATCGATATTGGTTTGTCAGTTGCAACAAATGCACCATGCTAGTGTGAACAATAAGGAAATTGGATATGGGGACCCTTTCTAATATTCTTACAACTTTTCAGTAAATCTGAAAATCTTCTCCGATCAAAAGTTGATGAAAAAGACAGAGAGACAGAAACAGAGACCGAATGTGGTTGGAGCTGAGTGTTACGCTCCACCCTGAGAAGCAGTCCGTATGGTTCTCGCTGCTGAAGTCCCTGGAACAGCCCGAAATTCCTGGCCAGCCTTAGGACCGTTCTCTGATTCCATAAGTTCTTTCAATTTCTTTCCCATAGTCCGAATGTGATGAAGGTAGCCGGCATGAATTCTGTGGCTTGCAACCAAAGGATCTTGCCATCAGCTTCTGCTCGTGAGGCCTCAGGAAAGAGATAGTGCCAGCTGAGTTTGGAAGGCAACGGTGGGGCCATAACATGAATCACATTCTATAATTTCCATAAAACTTCCTTCCTGACTGAAGCTCGTAGTAGTCTGACAAGGAGCAGCAGCTCTTTTAGCCCTTCCTCTTCGAATAGCAGGAGATGTCTACACACTTCTCTACAGAGATGGTGCCTGTGCCCGTGGCAGACATCGCCAACCGATCACAACACTGCTTCTCTGAGCATGAAGGCAGAGTAATAGATCCTCTTCATCGGCAAGCGTCCTTGTCCGCCTCCCAGCTGCTAGGAGTGTCATCTGCTAGAAGCTCACAGCCGCCCTCATCTCCAGAGAATTGCCCTCAACAAAATGAGAGGCCCCTCACCCAACGCAGCCCACAACAAACAACTGACAAATAAGGGGCTAGGAAAGTCCAGCCCTCTTGCCTCGAGGTGGGACCAACGCTGAGGTGTGATTCATGTGCCCAGGGCCCCCCGTGGGTCATATTGAAGCGAGGCTGCCGCTGAGACTACATCTTCATGTAGCTCCTTCCATACCCTGTCCGGCTTCCTTCGCTCCCGTTCTCTGGAAAGTCCTGCCTCGATAAACCCAGAGCATCTGAAGCCTGTCTCAGTTTCTGCTTCAGGGAACCCACCAGGACATATGAGGCAGAGCCCGTCTCAACATAGTGGCCCTGCTGCCAGTACCAAGATAGGAGTTGACGCGAGGTGAAACCTGTGGGCATCTCTACTGGGAACAATACTAGCAAATAGGAGACATTATACCAGCACAAAAGGAAACATTGACAAAGATGCCGGAAGCCCAGATGACCCGTCAATGTAACCACTGGCCTCTGCGAAGACAAAGGAGAGGCTACAGTCTGCAGAATTAACAGCCCGTGACTTCGTCGTTGAGACACGGGGTTTAGGTATGGTTTGGAGACCTATCCGCCTGTATTTCTTCTTCAGTCCACCATTCGGGACAAGTTTTTCTACAGGAGGGGTGTCTGCAAGACCAAGTGGGGAGAGGTGGAGTTGAAGAGAGAACAGTCCTTACTCCAAGAGGCTGTCATGCCTACTAGCGGGAGGCGCCCGCACTCGCCTTGGCTGAGTGTTAGAGTTAAGGAGCAGGCGCACTGTCTTAAGAGCGTCCCTACAAGTGGCATCGGGGAGTAGCACAGTTGGGCACCCTTATTACTAAATATAACCGTGCTTTTTCCCATGCTATTGTTTCATGCCAGCTGAGTTTTACAAAAAGGGAATGTACTGGGTAGGAAACGGGTAAGGCTGCTGAAATACAAACCCAAAATAACAGTGGCGAAAAATAAAACCTATTTCTCTCTCATGTAGAAGGGCCGGGCTGATATGGTGGCTCAATGGCACAGATCTCGAGGGGGTACCAACTCCTCGTACCTTGATGATTTGTCATCCCTGGGGTGTCACTCCTGTCCACTGATGGTCCAACACAGTTCTAAATTTCAGACACCTGGATGTGGCAAAGGGTAGAGGAGAGAGATCTGTCTCTTACTTTTAAGGGAATGATCTAGATTGCGTATCACGGCGGCTCACTTTCCATTGATCTAACCGTTTAATACACAGCCACACTTAATTCCACGGGAGTCTGGAGAAGGAAGGGTTTAACCAGCTAGAAACTGAGCATTCTCCTACTACGAGAGGAAAGCGAACAGATATTAGGGGACAGCCAGTGAGGTGATAAGATGTCAGGAGCACAGGCAATGACTTGAGGAATGACACCATCTTAGGGAAAGCAGGCTGACTGATGGTCTCAAATGCTCCAGGTCAGTGCCTCTGGTCACAAATTCTGCTTTTCCCTCATGGTGTCTCTCCTTTCACATCAACTTGCTTTGGCCAATGAAACGTGGGCAAAAGTGACGTGTGTCACTTCAGGCAGAAGCTTTAAAGGCCAGCACACCGTTCATGGTGTCTCTCTTCCCTCTGCCATGAGACTAGGGATGTTCTAGACAGAGGCTGCCCCATCCACCTCTGGACTGCAGGTGATGTGAACAGAGCCCCCGCTTCCCCAGGATGGGCTTACCGCACAAGGCAGACATAAACCTTGGTATTGCTGTGAACCAGTGAGATTGTCAGGGTGTTGGTGCGTTACGGCAGCATTGCCCAGCCTAGCCGGACAGATGCAGCACCGTGCCTTCCTGCCAGTGCATCTGCAGTGGAATCGCTGTTCAAAAAGTACGGCCCATTGACATAAGCATAATCGTACTAATGGATGCCTTTTATGGAAAATTTACAGTGGACTAAGCCCAACAACATTATCGTTAAACTTCACTCGGTGCTGATAATCGATTTACAGATTGTTCCTAATGCTTGCACTTTGGAATTCATCACTTCAATGCATACAGGCTACTGCTACTCGGAACAACTCTACTGGATGAATTCTTTTATAAAACAAGAATCTTTAGGAATAAGACCTGCCCCTAAGTACATTTTCTGAGCTCAGCTTTTCACCAATGGCAAGACTATAAAATTATATTCCCAGTAGTTAGGAGAAAATGATATCAATGGTATTATTATTAATGTACTACTTACCATTAAAAGGATGGCTAGGATAGTAGGACTGCAAGTAGGGGAAGAACCTACTAAAAGTGGTCAAATGAAAAGGGTGTTCCTAACTAATTCCATCAAAAGCAAAGAGGCAGGGAGCTCCATCCAGGGTTGGTTCACTGGCTCTGTGGTATCTTTGAGGATCCAGAAGCCTTCCATCTTTCTGCTCTACCATCCTCAGAATGTCAGTGATGTCTTCCCTCATGGTCCCAAGAAGGCTGCCACAGTCCCAAGCACCATATCCACTTATGACAACCTCTGGCAAGAAAAGAGGGGAGAAAGGCAGTGTTGCCTACTTGTCTTTTTTCCTAATCCAGGAAAGCCATTTTCTGAAGCCCCACAGGAGATCCCCACCTGTGCTACACAGGCACCTTGCCCATGCCAAGCCACAAGCAAGACCGGGAGAGCAAAATTCTGGCACTGTCGGCCTCCACTGCAGTCACCTGCAGGGCTAGATAGTAAGGACAGGATAGGTTGTACCTACCATAACAAATACCCCCAAATCTCAAAAGCTCAATACAACTCACATTTGTTTCATACTCTTACACCAAAAGTCCATGAAGTCTCTCAAGGATCCAGGGAGCGCCATTTGTAATGCGAGGCCTCTTTGGTCCCTACGGCAGAGGAAGAGGCAGCTGGAAAGTTATACACCAGCTCTCCTTTCCTTCAGTCTGAAAGATAATTTATGTTACTTCCACCCTCTTTAATCATACCTTGTCCTATGACCCCCCCCCTGCTGCTAGCAAGCTGGAATGTGTACAGGGGTGTATGAAACCCCATCTCTACCATACTGGCTTTTTCTTATTATCACCTCTCCCTCTGTTACTCTCTTGCCCCTTCCTCAATCAACCCCAATACCATTGCCCTTATTTCTCTGGCCCATGTTGTCTCTCCCTTCCTCAGATATCCATGGGTCCAAGTCCTTCCTGAATCTTACTGACTTCTACTAAGTCAAAGCATTCTTTCCTCTACCTGTCATTGCTGTCAAGAAGAGGGAAGGATGAGGTTGGGGTGGGTATGGATCGAGAGAGAAGCACATTGGGAGTCTCCCATTTCAAGGTGCCGTTCACTTTCTCCTAAAATGTCTAGATAATCACTCCAACCTCATACCATGAGGATTCATGTACTGAAAACAAAACAAAACACCTTTCTCAGCTCCATAAAAGAGACGCAGATGCCCTCCTGTTGACATAACATCAACTTTATAATTTCAGTTGTATAAAAAAAAATCTTATATGTGCACTGGAGAGAAATCTTAGCAAAATATGGATAGTGTTTATACCGATGCAATGGATTATGAATAATTTTCTTCTTAACAACTACTAAATGATAGGGATGGGGGAGGGACTTTTTTTTTTTTTAAAGAAGTCAAGGTTCTTTCAACTCCAGGTGTCTCTTCCCTCCATTTGCACCCAAGATGACCAGGAGAAGTCAATCCCCAGCGCAAGCATCAAGTAGCATAATTATCAGGAATTTGTTTTCTGAATGGGGGCGGAGGGGTAGGAGACAAGGACAGGGGTCTGGATATTTTACCTGAACTTAAAGTTGAAACCATCTATCCGATTTTCAGTTACCAGAAACCACCTTCCAACCTGCCTCAACAATCTTCAGGGCCTCACTGAGACTGGTAGGGTTTGACCAAAAATAAAATTCCAGTCATTTTGGCCCCAAAATGTTGGCAAGAAAGCTGAAGAGAATAAAGAACCTCCATCACCACAGGCTTTCTTAGCCGGCCTGTTATTTATAAGACTCTCGCCAGGAAAAGGTCCCCATGAAGGGGTAGTCTCAGGCAACCATGTGTGAGCTGCAGCAGAAGAGAAATGAGATCCTTGATGGACTCTGCGCCAGGGGAGGCTTTCATAATATTCTGGCCACAGAGAAGCCACGAGAAAGAAAACAGAATGGGAGAAAGACTCAGCCGAGTTCCACCTTCTGGTTTGGTGTTTGCTGCTTCTCAAATAATGAAAGCTCAAGCTCCGTCTGGCCCTCCGTGGAAGAAAAGGGCTACGGGGCTGGCACATGAATTACACACTGGGGGTATTTTCCCAAGGAAAAAATCTTTAGTGGTTTGAAAGGAAAATACAGTGCAGTTCCTGGGTTGTTCGCGATCACATTTCCTGAACCACAGGCTTCAGTCTCTTTTTGATCCTGCAAAAACAAAGCGGTTCTAACTAAAGAAACAGGGACTTTTGATGTTAGAATTTGATCTTAGTTGTTGGGAATCACGTAGGAGGAATAGGCCCACGTCTGGGCGGGGGGGGAGCACTCAGTGACATCAGGGTCAGTGTGCTGGGAGGTTCTGGAGACAAACAGGACCAACACTGACCACTTATGTGGTGCTGGGCAAAATCAAGGAGACTCCGTGTCAACGTCTGTAAGATGGGGATAATAACAGCCCATGCCTTTGTTGTCAGGATTAAGTAAGGCTTGGGGGTGCAGTAAAAGGTGCCTCCCTTTCCCTCCACAACAGGTTCACATTCATCTCTCTACCTGGGGGCCTGTCTTTGTACACACGCTCTACGTGTAAACTGCCACAACCCTGAATGTCCCAGACCTTTATTATTGTATTTATGACTATTATTATTACTTATTCCTTTTTTAGATTTTTATTTATTTGAGAGAGAGAGTGTGCGAGTGCAGGGGAGGAGCAGAGGAAGAAAGACAAGCAGACTCCTCACTGAGCGCAGAGCCTGATGCAGGGCTTGATCCCACGACCCCGAGATCATGACCTGAGCTGAAACCAAGAGTCAGACACTTAACCAGCTGAACCACTCAGGCGCCCCACTAGTATTTATTCTTAACATCACAGCTCCATTGCTGGTTTTGAGCATTTGTTGGTTTGTTTTCTTTTTTAATTACTTACTCAGGAAAATTCGTCCTGCAGTCACTTCTGAGTGACCTATTACTGCCAAGTCCATCTACACGCCTCCTCCCTGGATTTATTTATTTGTGGTTTATTTTCCCAGCAGCCACTACAATTCCAGAGCACGGGGAGTCTCTCGTTCATGACTCACTTCTGGGAGACTTGACAGATGCTGGTTAAAGTTTTTAGAAATATCTCTTTAAAGAAAGGAGCTAAAAAAAAAATGAGGTCGCTGGAGTAGCTAAAATGTGGTCTTAACTCTCAAAGTCACATTTAAATGTCAAGGTTGTATTTGGCTTTCAGTGTTTTTGGAGGGGCCATAGTGATTTTATATTTATGTTTTTTTCAAAGTCAGTACAATGGTCTTACCTATTCATAACCTTCATACACAAGTTCATGGCTCCAAAAATTAAACAAAGAACTATTCACATTTGGATTTAAGTAAATCATTTGGTGTGGTTATTATGAAAGTAGAACTTCAAATTCTTCACCAACTAATGAAAACACAATCAAAATCCCAGCAACATTCCGGGAGAGTACTGCTTTATCTGAACAAGCAAAGTGCAGGGTTGACAGTGAGAAACTTGCAAGGTAAGAGGACCAGTTCCCATAGATGTGACACCATAGTGGTGACCTAAAAACAATCACTTGCTAATAGTTCCCCATCAGTGAAGACGGTGCATTAGGACGATGCATTAGATCCTTATAGAAAGAAGAAACATGGAGTCCTTGATAATCTAGAGAGCTTCCAAGCCAACCTCTCCAGGCTTGTCACTTGTCTCCTGGAGCGGACAGAAACATCGGAGAAGGGACAGAGTATTCTCAGGGTGGGTTTCTGACCTTCCCTGACCCCTGACACCAATAAGAGAAACACATGTCAACCTCCAATAGCTCAGAGACATTACAGGCAACATTTCCTTAAAAGAGTGCCATTATGAAAATGGCCTTTTCAAACCATTTCCATGTCCCACAGAAGGCTGAAAGAAATTTTGCTTCGTTGATCTCTTGACAATCAATTCCTTACCAGAAAAACTCTTCACAGTAGTAAGAAACAGCCTGACACTGACTGGTTTCCAAAGATGAGCCACAATCCACTCCAGGATGAAGGACAATAGGCTTCCAGTGACTGTCACTTCTCTCACCTGGACGTGGCCGTTTGAGAAGAAGAAGAGCAGGGCCAATTTCCTCATTCACATTATTTTATTGAATTAAAATAGGTAATTTTATATATTAAAAAAATATATATCATTTCCCCCCACCCAGGATTTAATATAACTATTTCATTTTGATTGGGGAAAAAAGCCATA
Source organism: Ursus americanus (assembly GCF_024610735.1). Classification (NCBI taxonomy): domain Eukaryota; kingdom Metazoa; phylum Chordata; class Mammalia; order Carnivora; family Ursidae; genus Ursus; species Ursus americanus. The sequence continues at coordinate 87,267,531 of NC_142130.1, forward strand.
ACCATAAATATATTTCTTCACCTGAATTGGGCTATCCTAAAGCAAAAACAAAAATATTTCTCACCACTGCAACACAGCAAAATGTCTCTGTCTATTCCTCATTTGTGACATAGTTACTCTGTGAACAAAAAACCTCCCTCTGAAGGTGACCTCTTGCGTCCTCTTGAATACAGATGGCACGCAGCCCATCCATCATTAGTCATTTTGTTCAACAAATGTCACTGAGCACTGCTGTATGACAGGCCCTGTACTGGGCTGATATAAAGGAATGCCACCATCCCTGCCCTCAAGAAACTCACAGGGGCTGGGGCGCCTGGGTGGCTCAGGTGGTTAACTGTCAGGCTCATAATTTCAGCTCAAGTCATGATCTCAGCGTCATGAGACCGAGCCCCATGTTGGACTCCATGTTGGGGGTGAAGCTGCTGAAGATTCTCTCTCTCCCTCTTCCTCTTCCCTGCTCTATGTGTCTCTTTAAAAAAGAGAGAGAGAGAGAGAGAAGCTCACGGGGCTGTGGGCCTGAGGTTGAGTAACCAGGGCTGCAAAGAGGCAAAGGTGGAAAGGCCAGTTCTACCTGGTAATGTTTCAAGAGGATTCTTCCAATAAAATTGTGAGCCGAGTCCTAACAAGTGAGTGAACTCTTTATTCATTTATTCATCTCCCCAAGACAGTGTGGTAGTAGTGGAACAAAACAAAGGAACTAGAAATAGACCCACACAACTACGACCAAGTGATTTTTTACAAAAGAGCAAAAGCAACTCAGTGGAAGAAGGATGACCTTTTCAATACATGGCACTGGAGCAACTGGATGTCCATAAACCAAAAAAAGAAAAAAAATCATAACTTCAGCACAAACCTCTTACTTTTTACCAAAAAAAAAAAAAAAAAAATCAAAAAGATGATAACCCTAAATGAAAAATATAAAACTTAAAACTTTTAAGAAGAAAACATAGCAGAAAATCTTTGGGATCTGGGATTAGCAAAGAGTTTGTAGGATACCAAAGAAGATAAAATTGTTAAATTGGGCTTCATCACAATTTGAAAGTTTTGGTCTGTGAAAGCAGTTAAGAGAAGGAAAAGATAAGCTACATATTTGAAACTCACATAACTGATCAAGGGACTTGTATCTAGAATATATCAAGAACTCCTCTAAGAATCAGTAAGGAAACAAACAACTTAAAAAAAAATCAAAAAGCTTAAAACAGACACTTTACCAAGAAGTCATATGGATGGGTGACAGTTGAGGGCACGAACAGGTGTTCATCATAAGTCCTTAGGCAAATGCAAATTCAAACTCCCACAAGGTACCACCACACACCTATTAAAATAGCTAAAATTAAAAATCTGATAATAGCAAATGCTGGTGAGGATGTAGAGAAACCAGAACACACAAACGTTTCTTATAAAGGTGAACATAAACTTCCCATATGACCATGACCCGGCAATCCAGACCTTAGGTATTTACCCAGAAGTGTAATCGTATGTCCACTCACAGATTTGTATGCAAATGTTAATTTGAAGGGGGTTTTTCTGTTTTGATATTTTTTAAGACTTTATTTATTTGAGAGAGAGAGAAAGAGTGAGTGAGGAGAGGCAGAGGGAAATGGAGAGAGAGAATCTCAAGCAGGCTCTGCGCTGAGCACAGAACCTGACGCGGGGCTCGATCCCATGACCCTGAGATCACAACCTGAGCCAAAATTAACAGTCAGTTGCTTAACCGATGGAGCCACCCAGTTACCGCTTGAGGTTTTTATTCAGAATATTCAAAAGCAGGAGACAGCCCCAGGTCCCTCCACTGGGGATGGGAAACAAGGTGCGGTAGAGTCACACAACGGGTCGTCACCAGCAAGAAAGAGGAACAGCTACTGCTTCCCACAGCGACGTGGCGCCGAGAGGCATTGCGCTAAGTGAAAAAAAGTCAGACACTAAAGACTACACTCTGCAGGATTCCCTTATTATAAAATTCTAGAAAAGAAAAAATCCCCACAGTGACAGAAGGAAGAACAGCAGGGCCAGGGGCCAGAGGTGAGGAGGGGGTTGGTTTCCAAAGGGCACAAGGGACGTTTTGGGGTGATAAAATGTTCTATATCATAACCGTAAAGGTAGTCACATGACTCTACCGATTTGCCAAAACTCATCGAATTGCACAATAACTTTAGTTTCCACTAATTTTATTGCATGTAAATTATACCATAATATAGCTGATTTAAAAAAAAATCAACGGGAGGCAAAAACCCATAGGTGAAGCCAGGAAATCTTAGAAAAGGCAGTGCAATGGAAGAATTTGCTCTGGGAGATACCGTAAGGTGATCTGATTTTCTAAGTGTGCTATTGATACAGCAACAGACAAATAATCAATTAACATAGAACCCAAAACCTATACGATCCAGATCAATATTTTAGGAAGCAATTTAAATTAGTGGAGAAAGAATGGGCTATTGAATAAGTTTACCTGGAATCTGGATTCTATTTGGAAAAAGAATCAAGTTAGCTTCATAATTCACACCATTCTCAAATATTAAATCGTAATTGGTTAATTGGTCGTTGACCTCGCGTAAAGGCTCACTCCATTGATCTCATTACCCTGCTAAACGATCTCATTACCCTGTTAGCACATTATGCTAGGGTCTTACTGTAAATAAAAAGGATTCTACCGAACACGCACACTAACTGTAGGCACTTCTGCCTTCTGATGGGAGGTGGCGTCGATCATCACAGTCGGAAAGTAAGTATCTGCATTGTTCCCTGCCACCCTCCCAGACAAAGGACAGAGAAAGGGCGAAGTCCCCGGGAGCTCTTCTGAGATGCCAGAGGGTGAAGTTCCAAGGAGACAGATGATCACAGGGCACGCTGATGCTCCGTGGATGTCCAGTGGAGGGGGTTCACAGCTAAAATTCTCTCTGTGTAACAAGAGGAATTTTGTGGGAGAAGTCTCTTCAAAGAGCAGGGGAGCTGCGGCGTGGCAAGGAGGAAAGCAGGGAAGAATTGCTGGTGGCGGGCTAGCCAAAGGACTTCCGAAGAGAAAGCGGGCTAGTGGCTGATATGCAGCGTTGAGTTGTCGGTGTCCTGCAGTGTGACCTCCCCTCTGTCACATCAAGTGTCAGGAAAGGCTTCTCACCCTGCGCAGTTGGGCGGGTGGTCTTGGGGACAGCAGCAGTGTGGAGAAGCTTTTCTTCCCTATTCCTGGTATTTCCTTTCATGACGCAGGACATCCATTAGCAGAAGGCTCCTCCATCACTTGTTGGAAAGAGTTACTGGGTCATCACTCAGCCCCTGGCTCCCTCCCTCATCCTTCAGAGCTGGCCAGATCGAGATCTGGGACACAGGGCATTTGGTCTGTTCCTCTTTACCACCAGTTTTCGAGGCCTGTGTATGATTCTCTGGTTTCTATTAGGAAACTCAACACTGTGCTCCTGGGGCACACGCTCCTTCCCTTTTTCCTTATCCTTGGTTACTTCTAGATGCAGGCAAAGAGGGGAGGGTGTGATTCCTTGAGCCCTCAAACTCCAGCAAGGGGTTCTGTGTGAAGTAAAAGCCCCAAGAGTCATCCAAGTCAACAGTGAACCCAGGGCAGCCTCCTTGTGGGAACATTCCAGAACACACATTGTTGAGGAGACATTCCTGGGATTGTCTTGGTCTGACTCCTTGTTCCAACTCCTTCACTTTGTCACCAGGGTCCTGGCAGACCCTTTCCAGAGCCTTCTCCCTCAGTAACTGGCCTTCAGAGTTTCCAGGGCAACATCTGGGGTTATGCAAAGACATCCCAGCAGTGTCGGCCACAGCTGGAGCCTGGCAGACAGGGTGACAGCTGAGGGAAACAAGCAGAAAGTGACTTTATCTGAGACTTCCCCCCAAAGCATGTGCTGCTTTGGCTCCAGAGGGCAGAGTTTCTTTGTTTGGTTTTGGGGGTTGGGGGAGAAGCACAGAAGAAAAAGGGATGAGCTCCTTTAGACCAAAAAGTCAGCCAGTCATGGAGGATGGCTGGCTCCAGCCCAAACAAAGATTATGGGAAACACCCAGTTCTGAGCAAGCACGAATGCTTTTTCAGTTGCTCTAGCCAACATCAATTACTGCTCCTCACTTGGGCACCCTGCCTTAACCACTGCAAGGCTCGGAGTCAGCGAGTCCTCGGATCATTGAGTCCACTCACCTCTATCTACCCTCCCCATTTTACACCTGAGGAACAGACTCGAAAGGTAACATCGCTTACCCACTTGGTGAGCCCAGACTGAGAACCTGAACCCCTGAGTCCCAAGTCCGTGTCCTCCCCATGACTTGAGATTTCGTGGCCCCCCTGGAGGACGATGAGTCCCTTGATGACAGAGACCTAGTGTTTTGCCTGGAGGAGAGGAGAGGCCCAGCATTTGAAAAGAGCTTACTACGTTCCCATCACTGGGGTAGGGACATTACTGAGCACACAATTTTGGACACGTCTCCCCAGCCCCCAGCAAGCTTCTTTGTTGGAGGGCATCGTTATGGGCCGGGTTGTGTATGGCACAAAGTTTACATATTGGAGCCCCAACCCCCAGTACCTCAGAATGTGACTGTATTTAGAGAAAGGGTCTTTAAAGGGGTCATTAAGTCAGAATGAAGCCATTTTCATGGGCCCTAATCCAATATGACCAGTTTCCTTATAAGAGAAGATTAGGACACAGACACACACGGAGAAAAGACCACGTGAAGACACAGGGGAGAGGACAGCCATCTACAAGCCGAGGAGAGAGTCCTCAGAAAGAAACTGACTCCGGGAAACAAACTGAGGGTTGAGGAAAGAGAGGTGGGTGGGGGGATGGGGTAAGTGGGTGATGGGCAATAAGGAGGGCACGTGACGTGATGAGCACTGGGTGTTATACGCAACTAATGAATCATTGAACATTATATCAAAAACTAATGATGGGGCGCCTGGGTGGCACAGCGGTTAAGCGTCTGCCTTCGGCTCAGGGCGTGATCCCGGCATTATGGGATCGAGCCCCACATCAGGCTCCTCCGCTAGGAGCCTGCTTCTTCCTCTCCCACTCCCCCTGCTTGTGTTCCCTCTCTCGCTGGCTGTCTCTATCTCTGTCAAATAAATAAATAAAATCTTAAAAAAAAAAAAAACTAATGATATACTCTACATTGGCTAATTGAATTTAAATAAAAAATAAAAACTTTTGGTGCGCTGAACTCCAGTTCCAGAGGAGAACATATATGTATAGAGCAATAAAATTATTAAATTTTCAAAAAAAAAAAACAAAACAAAACCCAACAACAACCCACAAATCTACCAACATCTTGACCCCAGGCCTCTAGAACTGTAAAAAAGAATGAAGTTCTGTTGTTTACCCCACCCAGTCTCTGGTATTTTGTCATGACAGCAGTAGCGTCCACTTCCCGTCCTACCCGTGCTTCTGGACTGGGACCTGTCCCCCTGGCTGTTGCTAACTGAGCCACACAGACCACATCGGAGTAAGGACGAAGAGAGTCACAGACAGCAGCAGTTGGAGCAGAATCTTGAATATACTTCTGCTGCCGAGACCTCCATGATAGCCTGGGTCCCTGCCCTCCCTGCAGCCCCCCTGCTTTACTTTTCAGCGAATTCCGGGAGAGACCCCTATACCCTTCTAACACCTGACTCCCTTTCTTGGTTAAATGTGTCCACAGTGGGTTGTGTTCCTTGCCACCCAAAGGACTTTAACCATGATATTTATGGATGTTACCTCCTGTGGTTTCGTTTCTCCCCTACGTGTCCTTGCCCCATCTTCCAGACAGGGGAACTGAGGTCCAGCACAGTAAGTAAGTAGCTGGTCACGTCACAAGATGGTGGAACTGGGGTTGGTGGTACTCATGCTCTTTCCACTCTCCACGCTGTGCTTGATGGTACATCTCCTCTGTCTCCCCCCTGCAGGTATGTAGTAGGTGCTCAATAAAAGCTTGTTAATCAGGGGCACCTGGGTGGCTCCGTTGGTTAAGCACCTGCCTTCGGCTCAGAGTCCTGGGATCAAACCTCGCGTTGGGCTCCCTGCTCAGTGGGAGCCTTCTTCTCCCTCTCCCCCCTGCTCATGATCTCTCTCTCGCTATCTCTCTCTCTCTCAAATGAATACACATCTTTAAAAAAAAAAAGCGTGTTAATCGAATTGAATACATGGACTTACGTTCTGTTTATACACACAAGCATAGGTGAGTATGTGGCTTGTTCAAACAATCGGAGCCAAAGGGAAATAAAACTCAGGCGAGAATTTTGTTCATCTTTCTACCCTTCTCCGTTCAGGCTGAATGAGGTTGGAGATTGTAAACTAGGTTTTCCACAGAACTCTGGCTCATTCAGGAAGACCAAGACACAGTTTTGGCCCCACTGACCCCACGAGTCCTCTCTAACTCTTTCCCTGCATGGGATGTGTCTTCATCTGTGAACCAGGGCAACTATTCCAGCAGCAGGATTTCATATTCTCTAGAAGAAATATCCAAACCCTGAGTCTCTCTTATTTCCTGCTCCTCTCCCATTTGTCTCGTAGCAAAAGGATACACACCACCCTTTGTCCAGGACAGGAAACTTGCCTCTCACAGTGCTTGGGAAGTGAGAGGAATCAAGAAGCTGGGGGGGGGGGGATGAAGAAAGGGCTGGGCTGGCAAAGGATTTCTGGGCATTTTTCTCATCTTTATAAAAATAAAATTACTTTCCCCCTCTTGCTTTGGAAAACCCCCAAAACAAATCCAAGATCACTTGTATAGCTGTCATTAAACTTCCCCGGCTGACCAAGTTTCCAAAGTTTGCTGGCAGACGGAACGATGTGGATACGGCCTTGCCATCTTGCATTTCAACAGGGATGCCTGCAGTTTGGGAAGGGGGCCCTGGCCCCTCACCGCAGCCTACGGAGCCATGAGGGAGCACTTCGGGGTCCTCTGACATTTTGCAGACCAGGGGAGAAAGGCTGAGGGCGGGAATCTTTTCCTCTGCGGCGCTCTATCCCGGGCCCCCCAGACCCGCTGCCGGGGCCTCCTGGTCGCCCACACTCTAACACAGGGTCTCAGGGGAAGAAGACGCAGCAGAAATGCAGTAAACTGCTGAGTGGGCATCACTGACAATGTTTGTGTTTCCATTATCCAGAAGCCACCATTAACCGTGTAGAGGTGAAGGCTAAGGGGAGGAACCACAAATAGTCCCTCCTCAGCGGGGAGAAAAACACACCAACGAGCGGGTCAGAGCTCCCCATTCATGTGGCAATTTACAAAGCAATGTTTATGGAGAGTTTTCTTGGCCTCTCAATCACACTGTGAGGTGCCACGTAAACCACTCAACTGCCCCATTTTGCAGAGGGGAACACTGAGGCTAGGAGACAGCTGCTGCCTGACAGAAAGGAGCAGGGCAGAAACAAAAACTCCCGTCTTCTGACTTCAGAGCCAACAATCTCTCCCTTGCCTTCTGCCCAGCCCGGGAGCCGACCACCAGCGTGGGTCCCACCAACCCCCCAACATTTGAACCTAATTAAGCCTTGATTCTTGCCCCTCCCCGTTTTCTCTTTCCAAAATGAAAATATCTGTACTGGGTTTTTTTTTTCATAATTATGAAATAAACACTTGTAAAAAATGCTTTTTGAATAATACAGATGTTCTGTACCAACCAAGCCTCCCCTGTCCCATAGCAAATCCCTAAATCCACCCACATTAGCAGGACCTCACGTCTCTCCTGTCTCCCCCCGCCCTCATTACTTCTCAGAGCTCCCAGAGTGCGTGTGCACACGCAGGCCACCCCCAAAGGCCTGCGGGGCAGCACCGCCCCTCCTCTCCAGCTCCAGCTCCAGCACCCTCCCCCCCAAACTGGTGTCCAGAGGAGCCCTCAGAGCTTCCAGAAGGCAGGATTGAGTTTCTCATAGGCTGACCAGATGGTGTAAAGTCTTACTTCTCACCAGCCATCCAGCTTCCCATGGCCAGGCCTGACACAAACCCTTGGGCAGCCCCCTTCCTCACCCTCCTTTCTCAGTTAAGAAAGCCCCATAGAATTAAGAGTCCCAGATGTGACCAAGAAGGGGAAAGAAGGGCTTTAAACAGATTCCTCCAAGGCTGTCCCTTAAGAAGTGACAAAGTATCAGTGAGCCTGTTTCTCACCAGCATCAAAACAGCCTGAGGGACAATTTTCTAGGATGATTTTTGTGACTTCTAAAGGTGCTGGATCAACTCACAGTCTCCCTCCCTCCCTCTCTCCCTCACTATCTCTTCCTTTCTTCCACACTCCCTCTCTTCAAGCTGGCTGACCCCAAACCCTTAGGTCGCTAACCACCACCTCCCCTTGAGAAACCACTCCCCTTAAGCACCTGCTGGCCAGGTGAGGGAAGCTCCAAACAAGACCTCTAACCTCTCAACCCCCACCTGGAGCTTCTGTATCTCTCTTCTTAAACTTATCACTTAAGAGAATAAACCCAAATAAAATCTGCCCCTCCCCCCCAACGATTTGTCAGCAGTTGAAAAATGAAGTCATCAAACAAAAACAGGAACTTGATCTTGGAAGACAACCCAAAAAGTTACCTATTTACTCCAAAGGAAAGCTTTTCCCAAATTCCGCTGAAGGCGGGAGACCAGCTCTGTGCAGCGGGGGGATTAATCACTCTCAGAAGAACTCCTGTTACCCATCCCCCCACCCCCCTCCCCTCTGAAACTCTCAGTTTGTTTCCCAGGGTCCAGAGCCTCTCATGGTTCTTCTCCCCCTTCAGATTTCCCTCCCTTCCCCTATGGTCCTCAGTGCCATTCCTTATGTTCCACTTATGAGTGAAACCATCTGATACTTGTCTTTCTCTGCTTGACTTATTTCACTTAGCATAATTCCCTCCAGTTCCATCCATGTCGATGCAAATGGTGGGTATTCATCCTTTCTGATGCCTGAGTAATATTCCATTGTTATATGGACCACATCTTCTTTATCGATTCTCCTGTCAATGGACATCTGGGCTCTTCCCACAGTTTGGCTCTTGTGGACATTGCTGCTATGAACATTGGGGTATGTGTGCCCCTTCTTTTCACTAGAGGGCATGTGTTGGGATGAGCACTGGGCTTTATATGGAACTAACGAATCATGGAGCACTACATCAAAAACTAACGATGTACTATACAGTGGCTAACTGAACATTAAAAAAAAAAAAGCAGCACTCATGTTTTTCTGCTTGTGGTCCATAGCAGAACATTGCCTTTTCTGCTTATCAGTCCTACCAGCCTTTTTTTGCACCTAAATAGCAGCAAAAATAGAAGTCAACCGTACCAATATGGCGCCCCTTCTTCCCCGTTTTCATCAGTAGAGTTCGGAGACCCGGGGAAATGTACTGCTACATTTGGTTGGCGTTATAGATCCTATTTAAAATAGCTGGGAGAACTTAAAATAATTGCAGTGGAGATATCTACAGCTAGGCAAAGAAAGAGCTTCTAGAAGCCTGGCACTCGTCCGTCTCCGCTCGAGCAGAATGGGGGTACTCCCGTCCCTGGGCCCCGGCGCCCCCGCTGCCGGAAATACCCTTCCTTGTCTGCTCCCTCTCTTGATTAAGTTGGCCTGCTGCTACGTGGAACTCGTGTTTTTGAGTCATCTCCAGGGGACAAAAATATGTTAGCTTTACAACACACCTTTCAACGAACTCAAAAATGTTGTCTTTACAGTTTGGGCGTTCACCGTTTCCTCCCAATGCAAGGCATCTTCCTATGTGGGTGGGAGTGATCGTTGTTTTCTCTAGGGCCCCTGAGAATGACGGTGGAATCCCTGCAAGCTGCGCGGCTGGCGGGCTGGGTGGGAGATCTTCGGCCCCCTGTCTGTGGCCTCTACTGTGGGCTCCTCCCTTCGGAGGGCGAGATGAGCAACTGTTACACACTTCCTCCCCCCAGCAGAGGCCCTCGGAGAAGGTGCCCACAGAACGCCGTGTGAAGGGTGCCCCCCCCACCAGAGTTGCGCACCCATGGCCTGTGGGCGAGGGCCAGAGGGAGGGAAGGCTCTAGACCCCTTCGTGTTTGCTGAGCGGACTTCTGCCCCATGCCTTCCCATCCTGCGGGTGAACGGCAGGTCCGTGGGAGGCATGCATGGTTTCCAGCCATAGGATTGTCTCTTTGGGGTTAATTCAGGCTGCAAATTTCCATTCATGCTCCCGACTTGCCCCCGTGGGGCCCTCTCCAACTGGAGCTGGAATTCCCAGAATTCTTGATTAAAATATTTCCCCCAGACTTCCCTTCCAACAGCCGCTGTTATCTCTGACAGCAGGCTGGCCTCTGTCTCTCTCAGGCTGGACAGGATCAGCCCCAAATCACTCTCCAGTTTCAGGGCGGCCTCCTGGCTGATGGGAGGGCGAGGGAGCAGGGAGGGAGCTACTCACGTCTCCTCTCCCCTCCCCCCAACCCCAGACTGTAGACCAAGGGTTACTTCCTTTGCAGAGCCCATGCTCCCTCTGCCTTTGGTTGGTGATCATTATCTCGAACGCAGGCAGGCAGGTGTCTGATTAGGCTGAGCTTCTAGTAGCTTCTCCCTGGAAGCGCTCATTCAGGGGCCACAACTTCCAAACGACGCAATGCTTGTGGGCTGGTTTCATCAAAATCAGTTTTCCCGGAGAAATGTCAAAAAGCGGAAGTAGTTTTAGTCGAGGTGATAGAATTTTTTAAAATAGCATTTTGAAAAGAAAATAATGAACCCCTATAAGTAAACTACTTTATGACTTTAAATGGTTTTTCACACACACACTTACCCTTACAGTAATCCAATCCTTACAGTAATCCAGTTCAAGGAACACGTGCTCTGATAAGTCTAATTTTTGTACAAGGTCTAATTTTGTCACAGATGAGAACACTAAAACAGACGGGGGAAGGTGTGCCCTCAGGGGTACGTGTCTGAGCCGGAACTAGAACCCATGGCCCCCCTTCCTGTTCTTGGGCGTGTACATTCCACAACCAGATCATACGTAGAACCCAGAATTAGCGGGTCTCCGACGGCCCACTGATGTCACGTGTTCGAAAGTCACTCATATGTGCACAGAGATTCTGCCAGACGACGTTCAATACCCTGTGTTTGCAATACAGAAAGTCTGGAAACAGTCTCATACCTAATGCCAAGAATCTGGGTAAATGAGCTATTCAAGACAGTGCGATATTATATAGTTATTAAAACAATGGTCTATAAGGACATTTGCTGATGTGGAAAGGGGTTCATAATATGATAGTAATAATTACTATTACAGCTATCATTTAAATAATTATAGGTATAAATAAAATGCATAAGAAACGGTGTGCGAGGATACATACTAAAATACGAATAGTGCTTGGATTACAGGATGATTTTCTTGTCTTCATTTCAGTTACCCATATCTTTTAGTTTTTCTACAGCAAAAATACATTTCTTGGATACTTTGCAATGAACGGAAAGTTGTGTGGCTCCCAAAATTCATGTTGAAATCCTACCCCCCCACCCCTGTGATGGCATCAGGAGGCGGGGCCTTTGGGAGGTGATTAGGTCCTGAGAGTGGAGAGCAGCCCTCACGATGGGGATAAATGCCCTTTATAAAAGGGGCCCCAGAGAGGCCCCTTGTCTTCTCTCCACCACTTGGGGATACGAGGAGGAAACGGCTACCCCCAGCCGGGAAGAAGGGCCTCCCCAGAACCTGGCCTCACTTCCGGCCTGCAGGACTGGGAGACGTCGATTTCTGGTGTTTAAAAGCCACCTGGTCTGTGGTATTTTGTCAGAGCAGCCTAAACGGACTAAAACATACCTTTTATTTTTATTTTTTTAAAGTAGGCTCCATGCCCCTCGTGGAGCCCAGCATGGGGCTCGAACTCACGACCCTGATCTGAGATCAAGACCTGAGCTGAAACCAAGAGTCGGACCCTTAACCGACTGAGCCACCCGCAGGCGCCCCTAAAACACACCTTTTAGCATTTTAAGATCATTTCATCAGGAAAGCTCATCTGGTTAACGAACAAACATGGGCGCTCCCCCCACCCCCCGCCCCGAGCTGGGTCTATTTACTGCTTTGAAAGGGCAGCCTTTTCTGTGTATTTTCTCCTGTCATTAGCTTGCTATGTATGGTGAACTCAGTTTACCTTTACTAGGATAATAATGAACATATTTCATAAGCTTAGTGATGCCCACTCTTAGTGACTTTCTTTAGGAAAACAGGATTCATCATAAACCACAAGCAAGGTTTTCTCATACGTATTATGTTGGGATCTTTTTTCTCCCCAGAAACATTACGTATTTCTGTTCAAATGTAAATCATAATTACTCTACTCTTTACTGGACAAAGTCACCGCACCATTGGCCGGGGCCCCCCAAGTCGTGCTCCCTCAGAGACCACGTCAGTGTCCTTTTGTTCACTTCTGTTTGACTCCCTGTCCCATTTCTCCCAACTGTCGTCCAAACCCTCCCACCTTTCTCCCCTCGCCTGTTCTGTTCCCACCTGGCTGATCTCATCAGATGACCAGGAATCCTGATGGCTGGAGCCTGGTGATTTTCCATCTCCGCAGGCTGAGGGCATCTTTGTTCCAAGGACTTCTCACCGCGCAGCCCACAAGGTAGGGTGACATGTGCTGGCTTGCCTCGGATGGTTTGTGCCTGTCATCCCGGCTTCATGGTGAAATCTCCCCCCCCCTCGTCCCGTCCCTCTCTAATGAGCTCTGGTTTGGACAACAAATTGTACAGTCTCACTAACGATGGGGAAAACAGTGCAAGAAGGGAGCTGCTCTGGTTGGGGGCCACCCCTAGCCCTTTACCCGCGTCTTGGCTCCTGTCATCCTCCCCCCACGTAGTGACAAAAATTATTTCTTTTTCCTATGAGAATTCTGACTCTATTACTTCTTCATCATTGAAAAGTCGTTGTGTATATTTTAAATATGCTCTCCAGGGCCCACCCCGGCGCAGTTCAAATTCACGTTCAAATCCTTGTTTCAGAACTGGAGCAAATAAATGGGAGTCAGGCTTAGCCTTCCCTTGGAAAATCAAAAACAGGACTGGAACCAGAGTCCTCATTCACGGATCCTTTCGCCCCGCGCTGGTTCTCTTCAGAGCCCCGTCAGGATAGACTCTCCCAGGCGCCCCTCCAGCCTGGGGAGAGAGACAGAAGGGGTTGCCTTGGAAACTGCAGGGTGGGCTGGCATCGCGGGCTTTTCTGCTTGGCCTGCTCTGTGGCTGACATCCAGCCCTGACTAATTTCGGTTCTGGTTGGTTATGGCTTTGCTCAGGGGATACAGTGATGGGGGCTGGAGGGGAGACAGAATGGGCAAAAGTAAAATGACTACAGCAGGGCATACATCTTTTTCACGGAAAGCGACTCAAGCCATGACAAGAGGACTCACTACTGTATTTTAAAGATTAATATTCTTGGAGCGCCTGGGTGGCTTAGTGGGTTGAGCGTCGGACGATTGGTCTCAGCTCAGGTCTTTATCTCAGGGTCGTGAGTTCAAGGCCTGTGTTGAGCTCCACACTGGGCGTGGAGCCTGATTTAAAAAAATAAAAGGATTAATCTTCTTAATGAAATGGTGGTGACCAGAGAAGCTGCTGTTAAATAAAGTGCTCGCGTGCCCGTGTGTTAATTCTATTCAGAATTCCATGGGCTGATTCAAGAATATCTTCAAGACCCGCCACCTGCCAGCTGCCCACGTGCGACTAAGCAGCAGCAGAAAATGTGGGTGGTGCTTCCACTGTGGTCTCGGTTCTCCGAAAGGGAGAGTATTGTCAATGTCTATCTGACTCCAGATGATTTGTCTGATCTGCCAGCCACGGGTCATGTTTGCCATTTCACGCCAATGCTTAATTAGGACAACAAAACACTTCTGATCGCTTTTACTAGATTAATGAAAGGAAGAGCCTGATCAATCATTCTAGTCCATTCCTCCTCGTGGGGAAACCAAGGCTAGGAGACGGGAACCCCAGGACAAGACTGGCTCTGCTAGCCTGAGGTATGGCAGGACCCAGACCCCCACCCCCCGCCCCTGCCCCAGGCTCCAGGTCCCCAGTCTGGGCCGAGCTCACAGGCCCTCCTTGCCTGGGCTACCCTCTGTGGGGTAAAATAATTTAATGCTCGAGTATATACACACACACCTAAAAATTTCTGTTTCAAGTCTGACTTCAAATGGAATTGTCCAAATTTACTTTAAGGTTTTGGAAAATGTATTCATCTGAATAAAATGCTTTTGTTGCCTCATCCCATAAAGAGAGAATAGCGTTCCTTCTTGCTTCCAGAGGAATGAATGGCCTGAATGGAGCCTAGGATTCCCGGGAAGTCCTGTGAGTCAGATCAGCCAGGTGACCAGAATGTGCTTTTCCGGAGGCCGACTCCTCTCACTTGACAATTCCAAAGGGCTCTGGGAAACACCCCATTAAGGACTAGGAAAGCATCGGGGGAGGGGGTTTAGTAATGAACCTGAGTCATGGAAACTCCAGAAGTGACTGCAAGAGAAAACAATTAACTTCTCCATGTAAAACTCAAGTCTCTTGGGGGAAATGCTCGTGGGAGGGTAGGTGTAGACAATTTCAGGCAGGAATACTGAATCACGGGAGCTGTTGGCAATCTGGCGGGGGTTCGCGGGGGGCCTGGAATGTGATTTTAATTAAGGAGCTCGGTTAGGAGAGGGATAAACCCCAGGTCGAGATGAGGCAACCCACCTGGGGAAGGGGCCCCCTGCCGCCGCTCAGCCGCCGGGGCCGCTCGCGGGCCCGACACGATGAGTATTTGTGGTAAAATGCGGCCCCAAGTGGTCGGATTCGGGAACAGTCCGACTCCAGCAGGAGAGTCGTAAGAACCTACTTCAATAGGGTGTCAAACGGAGGCACAGCGAAAACGATGGGATTCAGAGAACTGAAGAATCGTGACAAAACACCACTAACGAGGTGTTTTCGTCACTGTCCTCTAAACCAGCGCATCTCGAATCCGAACGTGCTTGGGGAGCCCCCCTCTGGGGGTTATCGTTGAACTGGGGTTCTGGGGCAGGGCAGACTAATGAGCTCCCCGCTGGGAGTCTCCAGGGACTGGAGAGAAGGCCCTGCCCTCGGGTGGGCCCGGGCTGAGCCATCCGATTCCTCCGCTGCAGGGACCACAGGCCCCTGGAGAGCACCCCCCCTGGGTGCCAACTCCCTACCGCCCCAGATACCCACACACCTGGATGACCCTTTTCCATTTGCCTCTGCAAGCTCAAGGGCCCGTCTGCCCCAGTTCCATGGTTATCCTTCCCCCCCAACCCCCCAGAAAAGTGTCCTGAGGCAAAGCCCACCCACCCCACCCACCCCACCCACCCCACCCCTCCTGTCTTATCGAGAAAGCAACCGTCTCAGGCCACCCTCGGACCAAGCCTGCCGGGTGTCCACGGGATGAAAAGCTACGGTTTTCTTTCTGGGCTTTCGTGATCACCCAACATCCCTGGAGGGATGCCTCCAGCGACTTCCAAGTCTCCGCTCGTGCACCACACTTGGGAAGGCGGCTTACGAGGGCTGTGTGCGAGGCTCCCGACCCACACCGCCTGCGCCCGTGGGGCCACCGGCAGTCTGCGTGTTGTTTCAAGCAGTAGGGCTGCCTTCACACACACACACCAGATTCCAAGAATGCATTGTATTAGGTTAGGAAGAAAATGTTTGATACAAAGTATTTTTAACTCTGATGTGGGAGGAGAAAGAGGGAGTAGATAAGACAGAATGATCACAGGTGGGTAATTACACATGTAAATGAGTTCAGTTTGGTAATTTCCCCTTGAATTCCTATTTACATGGTTAACAGGGAGTTCTAACCCCACCCCACCACTGCATTTTGGGATAGCTTCTTTTTATTCTTCTCCTTTTTTTTTTTTTTAAGAGATTTTATTTATTTGAGAGAGAGAAAGAAAGAGCACAAGCAGGAGGAGGGGCAAAGGGAAAGGGAGAAGCAGACTCCCTGCTGAGCAGGGAGCCCAACACAGGGTTGGATCCCAGGACCCTGAGATCGTGACCTGAGCTGAAAGCAGACACTTAACCAACTGAGCCACCCAGGTGCCCAGTTTCTTTTTATTCTTATATGTCAATTCTGAAATATTGAAAGCAATTTAGAATGCTTTGGCATAAACATTTTCACAGCTTAGTTTTGTTTTTCTTTTCAGATTTTTCCATTTACCATCACAACTGTACAAAGTAGACAGGGGATGAAAATTCTCTCTTAATTTAACAAGTATTAATTGCCTCCAGCATATGAGGCCCCACAACCTGTTGGGCCTCTGGGGAAAAAAAAAAAGTTAGGCTTGCAAGAAAGTTTCCCACATAACTATAGTATGAAATCAAAGGAGGCAAGAAAAACATCCTGAAGTGATTTAGGAATGATGAAGTGGGAGAAATTACTTCTGAGAGAAATCAACAAGGGCTTCCTGGAGGAAGTAGCATCCCAGCAGGAACTTGAAGGACAAGTTAAAACTGTAGATATTTTTTAAAATGGCATATGTGAGACACAGAGTGTTCTGCCTGGCAAAAGCTCAAGAGTCCCAGGTAAGAAAAATGGGAGATAGAGCCTGGAAGCCATCCAGAGCCAGGCCAAGAGGCTGGAGTCTCAGATTAAGAGACCTGTATGCTGTGCACTGTGGGGTAATGACGGGGATGGGAAGACACTTTGGACAATGGCGTGTTCATTGGATCAGGGGGTAGGGGATTACAGCATGAAGACCAACTAAACAATAGTTTAAGTGATAATGAAGCCTAAGACAAAAATGGGCGGGGACAAATGGCTTTGGGAAAGGCTAGCAGACAGGACAGTGGTGGAGGTGGGGTTCATGTGATCAGGGTTTCAGGTCCAGGGCACAAGAGGAAGGACCATGTCACATGGAGGGCACCTGGGGGCCTCTGCAGGCCGCCGGGAATTCAGAACCAGGGCCTGACGGGAGACCGTCAAGACTGTGGGACTTAAGAGACTCAGGATGGTCCCTGAAGTCATGGCAGGGTGGGACGTGTCCAAGAAAGACTGGAGAGAGAGAAGGAAGGGAGGGAGGGAGGAGGAGGGAGGAAGCTGGGAAGGGTGGTAAGTAGAGAGGGCAGGAGGGCAGGTCAGATGCCCTTAAAGATAGAGCATGAGAGCGCACTGGTGTTTGGGTTTGACAAAACCTTGCCAACATACACAAAAGCAAAGTCATAATGAAGTCTCCATACCCTCTCCACGATGACCAGCCGTGATCACCGACATTGGCCACACGACGCCCCTTGCAGGGCAAGAGTGGAGTTCACAGAGTGGACAGTGGCTGGAGATGTGAGGAAATAGGTGGGTGATGCAGGGATATTCACCCCACTGGGTGCTCAGTGAGCACCTATTGTGTGGCAGCCTCCCTTCTGGCACGGGCCACAGGACAGAAACCCCTGCCTGCCCTTGTGGGGATAACCCTCCGACAGAAAGACGATGGACGAACGGACAAACGTAAAATCTGATGTCCGGGGTGAGAAGTGCAATAAAGTAGAAGAAATGACACAAAGGAGCTGGTCCGAGGAGGAGAGGGAGATCCGAGACGGTGGGAGAGGAAGAGCTTGCCCCAGGCCCGCAGGCGAATCTCAAGGTAGAGAATCTCAAGGGAGGGGAGGGAAGTCGCCACAAAGGGGCTCAATGAGCTTGTTTTATAGAAAAGGGCATCGTTCATGACTTGTAAGCCCTTCTAGACACTAAGACTGCTAACATTGCAGGAAGTGACTCTCCTTCCCTTACACATTTGACTGCTAAGAACCAAGGAGGCATCTCAACTGCAGCTCGGGACTGAGTGGGGAGGCAGCAAAGCACAACAGAGTCCTGGGAATTCGGGCCAAGATTTAACTTCCCTGAGCCTCGGTTTCCGCATCTATAAAATGGGAGGAAGGATTCCTATGCAAGAGGGTTTTGTGAGAAGCAGGTGAGCTCCCAGCTCCCAGCACAGTGCTTGGTACGTAGGCAATGATCATTAAGTGCTTGCTACCAAGGAGCAGAAGTCAGCCCCCAGGGAAGCCACTAAGGAGGAAAAAGCAGCTGTCTGTACCGTTCAGGGAAAATCCTTTGAAGGCTTCAGAACATTTCTCTTCAAAATGGTGACCTACTCCTATATTTGATTTGGAAAATGTTACTCAATCAAACATGCGCCCTACTTCTCCAGAATTTCTGTTACTTTCCAGTAGCCTCCGGAATTCTAAGCCCACAGCTCCTGGTAAGGGTACGGCGGTCAGGGGGAGACACGTGAAGGTGACAGCGTGCGTGGAGAAGAGAACTCAAGTCTGCAAAGGCAGCTCAGGGATTCTTATTTCCCCCCTTTGAATTATTTCTCATTTCCCTTTTCGGCTCTCATGAGTTAGGAGGCTGAAAAGGCCCTCGAGAGGACCTTGTCCGTCTCTCTGCCTTAAAGTCAGATGGAGGGTATCTAAAACCATGGTGGTAATTGTTTAGGGGGGAAAAGTTGGCCTTAATTTAATTTTGTCAAGCTAGCAGAAGTCGATCGGAGCTGACTTGAATGAAATGAGGCTAGTTCTAGTTCAGATCACGTATGGGACGTCACTGCTCTGACCCCTCACTTCACATGGCCATCTAGTTATTATCACCAGAATTCAGCCAAGTGTACACATTCTGAAGAGACTACGGTTAGAAACTGACCTTGACTGCATGTCGCTGTGATCACCTGCCTAGGTAAACCCCCGCCAGACAGGTAGGACTCAGCTCTTATTAAGCAAAATTAATGATCCGTACCCAAAACCAGTCTGGGGTAGATCAAAGAATAAATGATCTCCCTGCAGTTCAAAGCGATTGCAAACAAGCTTTCCCTGCTTGCTCACAGGCGTGCAACCGCCCACCTGTTTATCTTATTCAGGAAGAACAAAAAAAGATATAAATAACATCGACTATCTATACGAAATCCCAAGTCATTGGCTTCCAGGTACCTCTGCTTTTTCTCCAGACGAAGAATCACTGTGGCTGTACTCACTGAAGTCTTAAGATACAATGTGTCATTTTAGATTTATTAAATGAAAAGATGTTAGGCTGGAGTCTTCTGGGTGATGAAAAGAGAAATCATTTTCTTTCCCTTAAACTTTAAGTCAAACAGTATGGAGGGAGATTCAGAATACACAGTAATGTCCTGGGAAACCAGCTGAGAGGGGAAGGGTGTCTTTCAGGTTCTTTAGCACGTGCTGATTTTTCTGGCATAAACACTCCCAACCATGGCCAAGTTGAAGCCACCAACAGTCGGACAACCAACTCACAAAATTCCTGACAATGTAACAGCTGGCTCTCAGCTCCTGCACGCCCTGGAGCCAGACAGAGGTAACCGGTTTTTAAGATTTCTCTCACGCCTTCCCTCTTATCTGACAAGCAAACTGAGTTGTTAAGCCACTCTAAGTGTGAATTGCATACCATCTGATGACACTGAAACAGGTTTTAAAATAAATGTTTCCTTAAAAATACGTAGTCACTAAAAATCAAGTTATAAAAGATATTTAACAATGCAGAAACAGTTATGAAGTAGTTTAAGTGAAAACAGTATGTTCGGTATGGTTCCAAATTTGCATATAAAAATGACTACAAAGACAGACCCCGAAAAGTGAGTAATTCTTTTAGTTGTGAGATTATGTGCTTAATTTTCTTTTTTGTGCCATTCTTCTATTTTTCAAAATTTCTACAATGTTCATAAGTTATATTTGGAGAAAGAAGTAAATTCAATAAATGGTAATACTATATTTTTATTATGGTGTTTCAGGTTTCTCCCTTTACATTCCTAGAATCTTATGGGTATACTAGGTAGGAGAGGAATCAGATCCACTCTATTTTAAACAAGGCTAAATCACTGTCATTTGATTTTTGTGATGCTTTACTGTTTTCAAAGTACTCTCAAAAGCATTATCTAATCTGATAATCTGTGATTCAAGGGAAGGTTATTATATCCTCATTTTACAGATGAGAAAACAAAGGCTCAAAAATGATTAAATAATTTGCTCAAGGTCACATGGCAGAAGAAAGCAGTTAAACTGGGATCCTGACCCACGATTTCTGCTTCCTGAGACCATCCCTCAAAAACAAGCTGAAGTTAGTCTCACTCACAGCTTCTTTGTTCACGAATTTCCCACTGAATGCCTAGGCCCAGTTCTGCAAGGAGACACTCTCCTGATTTGGCCCATTTTAAATGTCCAGAGCTTGACTAGAATCACCCAGGTGGGGTGCATTCCATCCGGGCGTTGATGCCCCACAGAACAATGACACAGTGGGCTCTTAAGCTCGGAAATTTACAAACATGTGGGAGAATTTGCTGAGAACGACAGAACCCACACTTGGGCATGAAACTCTATAATGTTCTATACATAGTTAGAAGAGTCTAGAAAGGCCACGTAATAGGTTCTGGCATCAGTTTCCATAGCTTCTCCCTAAAGAACTGGGGAGTGCACTTTAAGGGGATGGCTGAAGGAAAAATTTCTGGGTAGATCTGCCCGAAGGCTCTTTGCTGGGTCTTATGCAATTTGGGCTGGAATGCCCATTTCTTGCTTCAGCACCATAATTCCTGCTCACAAGCAGTGCTTCACCAGAACTTGGCAACCAGAAACGAGAGCACACTGTTTTTCAGTTACAAGGAACAGAAACAAGAACCCGTTGCTTCAAGTCTTGTAGGTTTTAGGATGTGGATATACAGGACGAGTTTTAAAAGTAGCATTCTGATGAGACCTCGTGCAGAGCCAGAAAAGCCAGGCCTCCCAGGCTTTGGGGCAACAGGTGGCCCAGGAGAGGCTAGCCCGGAATGGGGGAGACCCCCTCCTCCGGCAGGTGTCACAGAGCAGCACGCAGGGAGGACAAAGCAGTCCCACTTGGAGGCCTCAGGGTGAGGAGTTTGGGACCCTCGTGATCTCTCTCTGCGGCGGGGACAAGAACATTCCTCAGTGACATCACGGGCAGAGGCCAAACATGCAGACTCTGCCTTATGAACCCCAACTATACCCTGGGATTTTCTTTCAGGTACTCCGGTGAGAAGCATGTGACACAAACACGCGGGAGCTTTCCATCTGCACCCAGGACTAGTCAGCTAGCTTCATCTGAAGGACGGCTTAACAGGAAAGACAACTCTGGGCACAGCTAATCAAAGGCCCACACTAGAGGTAGCCGAAAGCACCTGAGCGAGACTTATCTCCCGACCCACAACCGAGGCTTGGTCAGCATTGTGGGTATTAGAAATGATTTTTCATTGGTGAAATGAGTCGTGTACAAGATGCATGGATTGACTAGAAATCCTGCCCCAGTATGAGCAGAACAAAAGGAATTAGGGAGCCAAACCCTGTCTTTGGAAGAGCCCTGAACATGACTGCTGGCGTACTAGTAGCCACACAACTGGAATGCTAGCAGATCCTGCTGCTCCCATACTCGCCCGTCTGCTCTGAATGAGCTTCCACGCGATGTGTCCCTAAACACCGAAATGGGACAGACACTGGGGACTGCATCAAGCTTACCGAGGCAAGATGGCTGTCCTGTTGCCAGCAGGGACAAGTATCTGCTTTCTCTCCACCATATTCTACCTGGTTGCAAGTCTGTGAGAGACGAGACCTGGAAGGACTCACTAACTTCTAATTATCAGGGGCCAATTGCCAATCCATTGAAAATAACTCAATAACTGTAAATGAGTCAGTTGGTTTGACGGAAGACCTTTTGTTAGGATACATTTAAATATTCTCAGAAATAACTAGGGAACTTCTGAGCAGAAACTGAGTTGTGTTACTCACACATACTAAGTACTAATGTTGTGTGGCCTCATCTGTACCCAAACACAGAAAGGTGGGGCGCCTGGGTGGCACAGCGGTTAAGCGTCTGCCTTCGGCTCAGGGCGTGATCCTGGAGTTCTGGGATCGAGCCCCACGTCAGGCTCCTCCACTGGGAGCCTGCTTCTTCCTCTCCCACTCCCCCTGCTTGTGTTCCCTCTCTCGCTGGCTGTCTCTATCTCTGTCGAATAAATAAAATCTTTAAAAACAAAACAAAAAAAACAAAAAAACAAACAAAAAAAAACAAACACAGAAAGGTGCCTGGAGAAATCTGGGGTTACCTTTATATTCCTGAGCAGGCTTTCCACCGCGCCACAGCCAGCAGGTGTGTGTGGAAGTCACGCCATCAGGATTTCTAAGTTCAGTTAAATACCACAACTCAGTTTTGTAAAATTCAATCTTAAAATACTTTGTTTTAATCTTTATTCTCCCCCGATTTTAAAATAGCACATGCTTGCTATAAGTCTCACACTACAGAGGACTGAAAATTCCCCAGAATCCCACCCTCAGAGATGACTACCAGTCTCTTTGGCAAATATTATTCCGGATTTTGGGGGGCATATAGTAGTAAAGAAGCAGATCGAGTGGAATTCTACCACCACTAGAATATATAGGCTATTCTGCTCCTGTGCTAGTTTTCAAACAGTTCTGACAAGTAATTCAACTGACCAGTTTCTTCAGAGAGCTTTATGCATCCATTTTCAAAGAGATTCAATCGCACAGTAGGTGATAAAACCTGTAAGATTTTCTTGCCATTCAATATAAAATATTTCCCAAAGCATTAAAGGTGAATGAAAATTTTTTTAAAGGAAATGAATAATGAATTCAATACAAAGAAAACAATTCAGAAAATCATGGCAGTTTATCAAAACAAAAGCTATTTGTTTTCATTAAATTTTCAGTATCATAAAATGGCTTTAAATTTCAACCAGGAAATAACCATCTCTCTACCACTGACTGTATCGTAAAAGTAATTCTATAATTCTTCTCACTTGATCAATACAAGAGAATACCACATATACATACAACCATTTAGAATTCCTTCCATTCTAGGTGAAATCAAATGATAACCAGAATTGCTACATATGAAAGAAGGGTCCATCAGCAAGGAGTCCAGAGTGGGGCACTTGGAAGAGATTTCAGCTTTTGCAACTGGTAAAGGACAATTTTGATTCAACCTCCCACAGCTTCGTTTGTAATGCTTTCAAAACATCTTCCATCTATTGAATTGAAAAAATATTTTCAGACACACATATGATTATGATTAAAATCGCACATGATTAAATGATTAAAACATATATCATTAATTAAATTTATGGAAAGTTATGCATTACATGTGAAAGTATTTAGAGGCATAAACTACATTTTCTGTAAATAAGGTATCATTCTATTATCAGTAGTTCTCAACCTCTAACCTGGAGCTCCTTTATACACTCATTGGTACCTTGCCTTTCTGACCATGAGAAGATGTTAACATTCAAAAACAATTGCAGGCTATTTATACCATGAGAACTGAATCAAATGAAATATAGTTTACTAGTTTTAGAATATATACGGTTTTGATTGAGACATGAAATGTCTTGTAATTTTTTTTGATAAAGCTTTAGCTTAAGTTGTAGTTTGGCTAACGCCCAAAATCAACTTTACTAACAAATGAAATAAAATAAGCACTCTCGTACCAGGACAGTACCAAGACCAAAACCACTGCCATTCTGAGGACTGTCCGCGGAGGAGCACTCGCTCACTAACAGGAAGTTGTTCATACAGAGATACAGAAGGTACAGAATTACCTGCTTCAGAGACTTTTCTATTTCAACTCTGCTTTCAAGATTAAAAAGTTCTTTATCCTCTGACACAATCTGCTTTTCCGAGGACCCTAAAATATAACTGCAGTATGGCACGGTACAAAGTTAAAACATGAAAAGGAGGCAAATATGAAATTCATGTTGGTTAATAACACTAAAACTCTATCTTACACTATATATTTGTATGAAATGAACACAAAATAACTATTTTTGTTATTAGCAACTTACACAGGAAGTTGTACCACATAACATCAAGTTTTTCTCCATTAACACCTTGGTCCAGGCATTCCTACATATTGTCCAATATTCTAAGTATTTCATTACCGGAACAAACTTGCTCTTTAGTTAACTGAGTGCCAAAATATTAACACTCATAGTTCAAAATTCTATGACTAAAAAGTTTTAAAAGATCTTGAAGAAGCCACTGCTTTTTTGCTTTCTATAACTTTTTGGGAACATGTGTACTTTCAAATTTGACTTTTAGTAAATAAGGTATGGAGTCAATTCTGGGTTACTTTGATTTGGCAACTTTAACAGTTATCCTCCGAGTTATGTTTTGCTTGGCTCTCTGGGGTTAGGAGATGCTGTGGTGTAGAAAATATGAGATAAGAGAAATATTGGGCTGGAAACAAGGAAAACAAGCCCCATGTTGGTAACCCAGTAAATCTAAATGGGAAACAAGAAGGTGCTAGTATTTCTCTGAAGAAACCTTGATTAATGTGCATTTCCTCCAAAGTCTTTCATCACATGTAGCAACTTCAGCAGGTCACTTCTTTTATCAAATAACATCAAGCTTCCCTTGGAAGCCTTAGTGATTGTATTTCTGAAAAATGGCATGGGAGGCAAAACTGCAGAAGGTAACTAACACCCTGTGTAGGAAAGAAGACTGAGATGAGGTGGGAAATGAAGTGGCACTGAGTCATTTACAAAACTGCAAACAGGGGCGCCTGGCTGGCTCCGACTGTAGAGCACGCAACTCTTGAGCTCGGGGTCATGAGTTTGAGCCAACGTTGGGCGTAGAGATTACTTAAAATTAAAATATTTTTAAAAAAACCCAAAACTATAAATAAACACTTCTAAAACCAACCAGTTCCTTGGCATTAAAATTCTCTTCTTCTTAAACTGTTCTTCTTTCCTGATACATAAGGTTTTTAGGCATCTTTAAGTCTTGAGGCTTACACCTTTTGCAGGATAAGTGAAAATACATTGGGGTCAAATGACTTATTTAATTTTGTGTTTCCTATTTAAAAAGGCTCATGAATTAGAAGGCCATTAAGATATGTGAAACTCTTGGGCGCCTGGGTGGCTCAGTTGGTTAAACATCTGCCTTCAACTCAGGTCATGATCCCAGAGTCCTGGGATCAAGCCCCACATCCAGCTCCCTGCTCAGCAGGGAGCCTGCTTCTCCCTCTCTCTCAATCCCTCCCCCTTGCTCATGCGTTCTCTTTCAAATACATAAAATCTTTATAAATAAATAAATACATAAATCTGAAACTTTTTAACTGACATCTGTCATCAGCCTATTTGCCTTGTTTCCAAACATTTACTTTTTATAGAAATCTCGGAGAATGAAGGCACATTCTTGCGTCCCTCATATAAAACAGGTGATTCCTTACTAGATGCAAGAAAATAGTTGGACTTTGTATTTCTTCTTTTCAGAACACCAAAGGAACTTCGTTCCTAACCAGTTTTGAAATTCCTAATTCTTCATGATATTCTAGGCAGCTAAAAACCAGGAGAGAAAATAAAATGGACAACACGTATTGATCCACACAACTGCTTAAAAAATCCTATTAAACTAAATTCAATATTTAGGAAAAATGGAACCTATTTTTACTCTGAAAAATGTCCTCACAGCACTTTCTCCTTACAATTTAGAATGTCTGATTTTCCAATACCAAATACATAAGGTCAAAACAAAACAAAACAATCACTGGCTTTATTGTCAGAAATTACTTGAAAATATATTTTCACCAAATAGTGTTGATTTAGTTCTGATGTTTTCATACCAATCTTTCTGCAAACAACTTTCCAAGAAATCAGTTATGAGGTATCCATTTGTTTAGCACACTTACCTTTCGATGGCTTCAACACTGAGGCAAAACAAGTCTCTCTTGTAATCCAGATTCTTGGGTGTGCACCTGTACACGTAGCCGAGGCTGAGCGAGCACCCTGCGCAGTGCAAAGGCTCCAGAATGCTGCGAGGAAGACGTGCCACTGCTTTAGCAAAGTAGCAACTTGTTATAACAAAAATCCCATCGTTAAAACCCCTAAACGCTTAACATTCAAGTTGCTAAAATATGTTATTCCAACCCTACTAAGTCATATGTATAAAGAAGGAAAAAAATGATAGTAAAATGTTTATATTAGACATGTAGACAGTCACCTCCAGGCTATAGTGCCTTCAGCACCTAGTGACATGGGACATACAGAAAAGTGAATGAGAGGACACTGATGTGGTGTTTTGCTAGAAAGTAAATGCCTCAATCTGGTATTAAGTAAAATTATCTAAAATTTGAAAATCAGACAAGCATTCCAAATGCCCTATTAATGTTGTATTGTCCAACAAGCCCACCAAGAATCACTAACACTCTGGGGCAGGGGTAGACAGATTTTTTCTGTAATGATCCAGGGATTACTTTAGGTTTGTAGGCCATAAGGTGTCTGGTGCAATGACTCACCTCTATATTATAGCACAGAAGCAGCCACAGACAATACATAACTGAATATGCACAGTGTCTATGTTCCAAAAATAAATATATTTACAAAAATAAGTGCCTGGCCCATGGGCCATATTTTGCTCTACTGCAAGGTAATACTCGTTGCTCACTACTTACTACTGATTAAGGCCCAGACTCTCTGAAGTTAGGTGATAACTTACAGAAAGAAGATTAGTAAGATTAATAATTTGTAAAATTACAAATAATTTTAGTCTGGTAGAGAGGCAATGTTCTCGGCTAGTAGAAAAGGTAACCTCAAAGGCTGCAGCTCTATTCCTCCCGTAGGACAGTATCTAGACTTGTTCTACAGAGAGTATCCTTCCCTAAACCAGCTTTGCCATGTTCTGACTCCCTCAGTAATGAGTTACATAAATCTCTGACATGTGCTCATCATGTACCTGTTAGGGTTGCCTTTCTCTTTTTAATTGTACTTTCACCTAACACTCTCCTATTCATTATGGCTATGTTCCACAGAGGCAACTCACAAATATTTTACTTAATGATCCCCAAGTTCTCCACATAATTGTTCTTTCATTCTAGTTATTTCTCAACTCAGGCTCTGCATATTTGAATACAATCTACCCCACCAATGTCAATTCATGTCTTCTTTAAATCTTAGAATCCAGTCACCCAAATGCCTTGTCAAGTTGACCTATCCAAATTTGCCATTCTATAAATATAATAAATTACAGTCCCAACACATAGCAAATTGATAACTGAAGATTTAAATCTAGTGATCATAATATAATATACATCACAAAAGATAGCATTTATTTCAAAAGAATTATATAATTCCTATTGGCATTGAGCCACTGGTAATAACTACGGAGCTATTCTGGTTATCAAAAAAATGGAGCCAACCAAGACTCAAACATATTATATAGACTGCACTATTGTTTACCTAAGATAGAGAGACTTTTTTAACTACTGCAGCTACATATGGAACAAAGAACAAAATGCCCAATAAATTATAAGTTCTCACTGGTGATATAATTATCTAGATAATATGCCACTGATCATACATTAAGCTTCCATATGCTTTTATATTTTTAAAAATATTTTTTTTTAGGGGGCGCCTGGGTGGCGCAGTCACTGGGTGTCTGCCTTCGGCTCAGGGCATGATCCCAGTGTTATGGGATCGAGCCCCACATCAGGCTCCCTGCTCTGCTGGGAGCCTGCTTCTTCCTCTCCCACTCCCCCTGCTTGTGTTCCCTCTCTCGCTGGCTGTCTCTGTCAAATAAATAAATAAAATCTTTAAAAAAAAATTTTTTTTTTATTTCTATTTATTTTTTCTATTTCTTAGTAAAGCCCAGGAGGGAACCCTATCCATACTACCAACGGTGAACAGGAAAATGTTCATACTACATCTCGAACCTCATAATCTTTATGAGGCTGCCATATACAATTACCAAGATTGTGAACTAACATATAATGCAGGTGTAATCAACCAAAAAGGATACTTAAATAAACCTAAAATACGAAACACACTGATCAACAGATAAACTTGTTTTATCCCAAATTACCCAATTCAAAGTAAACACCACTGAAGAATACACACAAACCCATACACACTTCTAGAGTGATCCTGAGGAACAATGAAGAGAGAGGAGCGACAATTATTGTAATGTCTTTCCGCTTTCACCGCTGGCAAGGGTTTGGCCAGAACTCACCCTTAACACTGAACAACAATACTGAGAAAGCAGTGCCAGAAATCATAGGGTGATTTTTCGACAAGAAATGAGTGTATAAGAACCTTAACGAATGACAGAATGAGCCCAGGACACAGCGGTGCAACCTTCACGGCACATTTCTAAAACCCACGAGTGCTCTTGTTGCACAATGGCTCAGGTGGCTATTTAGTCAGATCAAAAACTTATGAGCATCCCGAGGCAATACGGTATTTCCCCCAGTGTGGAATATGGGACCCTAGTGAACGTCTTGAATTTGAATTTATGTGGCATAAACAATGGGTTCAGATGACACAAGTAAACAGGACTAAGTAACACTGGCTCACAGAGTAAGAGTCAATTCCTTTTCAGTTCCCTATCAATCCTAATTATAAAAAGAAGAAAGTCTCAGTCCAGTGCTAGGAAGTCTTTAACGAGAATCTCACAGCTGCTAATCTTTCAACAGTGAGAAAACAGACCTCAGGCTCAGAACCAGCCACGTGACAGCATCTCTGCTAGAGTTCAACAACGTTTGTTTTCGTGGTGGTTACTTCTAGCTCAAGCAAATGAGATGGCAGTAATACATTAGATTCCTTTTTAAATAAATGTAAATAAAAATCCTGAGTCAATGTAATGAAAGATATTAAGTACATGACAGCAAACTGTGGATATAGCAAGAATGATGAAAGTGGCATCAAAATAACTAAAATTGGGAAGGAGAGAAGAAAGAACACTTTGCAAGAAGGAAGGAGAGACACAGGCCCCACCTCAGCTCTAACCACTAAACAGTCCTGTGGCTTTAGCAAACTTCTCACCTCCTCAGGCCTTACTTTCTTCATCTACAGAAGGAGGAATGAGCTAGGCTGGTTTTCCAAACTGAGGTCACCGGCGTGCCAGCAGCACCGTTTCCGTCACACCCACACACTACCTGTACTGTTGTTAATTTAATTCTCCTTAAAGGAGTAAGTTTTTAAAATTTGAAATGAAAAACCAGTATTTTTAAATACACACTAAAAAAAAGATACATGGATTATTAATTTCTGTTTAGTCGTTTGTATACCACCTAAAGTTACTTCAGACAGATCAGTTAAGACACATTTTGGGTAACAATTATAAAAGGCAGAGCCTCCCATTCGGTTTACTGAGGATGCCACTTATAGCAATGGATAGCAGGTACGCCAAGACGGTGGGTGATCCCTTCAAACGCTGGAGCGGCAGCACGGGGCCTGGGACTGCTGGAGCCCCCACGCTGGTTGCTTCTGGCCTCATGCAGCCTTGTCTGTTTACCTCAACAGGCCACATCTCCATGCGTGTGAGTGTGATTCTAGCATCTTCAATGGGTAACATGACATTAAAAAAAAGTAGGTAGCATTGGTCTAAGGCACCCTTTGGCTGAGATTTTATGACATTTTATGATATTTTCTTTTTGTACATTTATTTTCAATTTGCTTTAGTACTAAGCCCAAAGACCCAAGAGTGTCAGAATGTGACTTTAGAAATTTTGAAACTCTTCCATCACAATATCTAAAAATAACCACCATCATTCAAGAACTGATACACTAAAATGACTGATTCTATACTGATCACCATGAATAAAGCTTTATCCCAATTAATTTTACTGGTAATGACCTTATTTAAGATTTTTAGTTGAAAAATAAACATTTTCTCTAATACACATATTCACACACATTATAGCCTTACTCACCAACCATTTTCATTTTTACGTTTGGATAGTATCTGTTCCTTATCCACAGAAACATTACGGGAAACACCTAGAGCAAAGTAACAATAATGTATTAATGTGGTTTGTTGTAATACACATGCAGATACTTAGAGACCCTCTAATTCAATTTTTACTTTAGAATTCAGAGAAGCAGAAAAAATAAGAGCCCAGAGTCACATATACACAAGGGTGGTTCAAAACTAAATGTATAGAGGTCTTCTGGAAAAAAGATGGCAGAAGGAGAGTAATTTCTTTCTCTTCCCTGAAAACCACTGACATTAATAAAATGAGTAAAATTAGAGGGGAAAATTCAACTGCCAGTAACACTTGAAAATATCAGAAATTCAATCATAGACTACCAAGAATACCTGCAAGGTATAATAAAGTTGGGATACACCCAAGAAAGATGCTAAAAGTCAATGTATACATCCCCAGGTTCAAATGCAGAGCTCTCAGGGACCTGGACAAAAATCTTCTATTTAGACCATAAACAGTTGACCGCAGAAGCAGGAAACATTTCCACAGGATCCAGGTCCAGGATCCAATAAAGGAAGGGATAGGGGAAGAAGGGAAATGAAGAAGGAACATCACACCTAAAATGTCCAAAGCAATTGATTTCCCCTCCTCCAGGCTACCTGAACGGGGTGAATTCCACCTCTATCTACCTAGTTGCCCAAATCAAAAAGCAGGGTGTCATCCTTGAGTCTTCATCTCCTCATCCTGTTCCCCCATATCCACTCCCCTGATAAGTCCTGTCGATTCCACCTCATAAATCTCACTCACGCTCCCAAGCCATCACTACCTCCTCTTGCCCAGACTATTGCACTAGCTCCTACTGACCTCCAGCTTCCATACTTTCTCTTCCCTTCAGTGCTTCCTCCAAATAAAAATCTGGGTCATATCACCTCCTTGCTTAAACGCCTCGCTCACTAGAATAGATTCCAATTCTGAAGAACAGCTTCCAAGGCCCTGAATTTGCTGGCTCCCTCCTTTCTCCCTTGTATTGCTTTCTTCTTCATTCTGTTCTTTAGTCACACTAGCCTCAGGGTCTTTGCACTAGCTGTTCCCTGACGAGAAAAAGCAAAGAGCAGATCGGATAATTGTATATGTAGTCAAGTTGCCATTGGTGTAAAAGAGAACAGAAAGACATTTTCAACCACTCAACCTCGAAGTTTTCTTGGGGGTGGGGAGGATCTACTGATGATAATTAATGAAATAACTCAGAAATGAGAAAACTAATTATAAGCTTTCTTGTATTAATGAGAGTCCTGGAGTTGAAAACCAAATTCATATAAATATTATATTAAGGTTCAATGACCATGCTATGGCTACAGAACAGAACTTAAATGTTATAAACCTTGACAAAGTAAAAATAATCAAACTAACTCAAACTGAGGCAGGAGGGAATGGAAATTAGCCCAAGAGTTCATTTCTTTATATTTCATGGCAGCAGTGGTGAATAAGGGCAGTAAATCGAATTATCTAAAGCTGATAATTTTTTAAAATCTAAAAACTGATATAGAAAAAGTAAATAACAGAAGCGTTTTTATATATAAAACAAAACAAAACAGTATGTGGCAAAAGACAGAAAAGGCTGTAAAAACAGAAAGTACAAGCAAAATAAAAGATTTAACACCAAACATACTATTTCTTGCCTACCAAAAAAAGACATTCTCCTACAATACCAAAAATTTCAACCCATGTACATGCTGTTCTAATGGCAGCAACTCTGGAAACAATCTAGACCTCTATCAACAGACACAGATTGGGAGGATTAAGGGTATCTCTGTGGTGAATTTCTGCCCCAATTATTTATAGAATTCAGAGAATAAACTGTATCTGGAAAACCACAAGTCCAAAAAGAATAGCCATTTTTACACCCATTCAAAAAAATATATGTGAACCACTCCCCTAAATAAATACTATGAAATCAACAATATGAGGGAATAGCGGAGAAACATACAGGTAACTGGCAATATTAGAAGCTAGAACTTAAGCCACCTTCTTGACTTTTTTTACTATTAACTCCTTCCTCTCCAATTTTGAAGGGATTGTTGGTATTTTTATTACAAGTTTCCCTTAAAAAAAAATTCTGATAGTAATGTGTTCTGACAACTCTATGGTTGTTAACACTTCAGAGTAAAGGCGTCTGCTAGCACAACTAATAAGTTAAGAAAAATCAATCCTGACAGCCCCCTGCAGGAATCAGGTGGCTGAAGAGCTTAATTTCCTAAATAAACCATTAACAATATTATTTATGAATTAACAGCTAGCTAATTTCTGTGGGGAGTAATGCGGAGTGGCAACACCCCAAATGCTTACAGTTTTGTTGGTCATTTCTTACTGAGCAATGCTCATAAAGACGCCGATTGAATCGCTGCTCTTCTGGGCTGGGGGAACCCCATTAAAGGACCCATCACTCGTGAGCCCAAGGTGCAGGGGTGACCCTCCTTCTCCCCTTTTCCTGGGACATCTCACCTTCTCAGAGTTTTCTGCTTTTAAAAACCCTAGACAGCCCCAAAACCCCCGCGCATTCTCCTGCCGGGCGATCCAGGTGAGGCAAGCCTGGGAAGAAGGGGGCCCCAAGCTCTTCCCCACCCCCTCACCCCCCCACCCCAACTTTCCACCCAGGCGAGGCAACCGACAGCGCAGCAAGATGCAGTTGGTATCCTCCTGGCTCGTCACCCAGCTCATTGAGTCGCCCAGCGGCCGCCTGCAGCCGGAGCACAGAAACACCAGCGGCCTGTCCTCCTCTTCGGCGGGTTCCGCAGCCTCCTCGCGCCGCTTCCCCTCTGCACAGCCCACCGACGCGTTCCCGCTCACGGAGTTCCACATGTTTGCCCACTTCTGCAGCAGCTGGTGACGGCTCGAGTCTTCCGAGAGCCGCCTTCCCAACAGAGAGGAGTCGCCCCACTTGCCCTTGTCACCGCCACACGTACAGCTTGTAGAAGAGCATCCTTTGCAACAACTGGACGGCCAAGCGCCCGCCATTCCTCCAAACGGCCCGCGTCGCGAAGCGCCACGGGAAATGCGCGCCTGCGCCTGCGCGGGGCGGGGCGGGGCGGGGCGAGGAGGCGGAGGCCGGAGAGGGGCCGTGGCCTGAGGGGCAGAGCCTAAGGGGAAGAGACGGCGGGCAACCAGCTAGTGCGCATGCTCCTTATCGGGCTGAACCGCGCCGGGTCGTCTCTGAGGCTGAGTCAGTTTCCATCTTTAGGGACTTGAAACTGCTAGAGATCCGGCTGCCAGTCTACTTGGGGAGCGGTATTGAGCCCCTTTACTAGTTACTAAAGTGAATACGCCTCCCCACACACCACCCAGAGAAGAGTAGGGGAGCACGCCTGCTTTCTACAGCCTCATTCCCCCACCCTCTATGTTACAGCCCCTCAAATTTTAGAGTGCCTAAGAGTCACCTGGAAGCTGGTTAAAACAGATTTCTCGGCCCTTCACAGATCTAGTCAATGGGTTGGGTGGGCCACGCGTAGTAACCGTGAGGCGAACTGTAGAAAGGCTATTTGCTTTTCCTGAGTCTGATTCTTCATGGATTATATGGGTCACTACTGCACCGGGGTTGTTACGAGATCAAGTGAGATGATATGCTTGAAAATGCTTCAACTCTAACGTACCGTGTCCATGCCAATTAGCCTCCAATAGGTGGAAATTGCGTTCCCTCCTACTTTTTTTGTGTGCAGGCAAGCCTGGCCTCCCTGGACTGCTGTTTTCAAGCACAATAATATCTCCGGGTACAACATTGATAAAACCCACATCTGTTCTTTAAGTAAGTGGGTAGTAACCTCGGAATTCAAAGGGATGATCTCCTTGTCTCAGACTTTGGGTTCTTATTGTCAACACTTAAATTCTGTGGTGGCATATCACAGTAAAGAAGGAATGCAAAGAGGGGCTGCCTGATTGGTTTCTCACCTGTGCACTTTTACCTTAGTAGGCCCATTTCCCTATTAATAATAATTATTATTATAATTATAATACAAATTATATTTTACAACTGTATTACTATAAAGATGAATATATATATAGTATATTAAAACATTTTCTTTGGCCTTAAAGTGCCTTTTTTCCTTCTGATTTTAAAAGAAATTTAAGCATTTTCATTGGACTGTAAAAATATCATGGGCCCTAGGCACTGTGCCTAACGGAGAAGTCGTCCCCAATGCAAAATGAATCCCTCTGTAATCACAAGTATGTTTGTATTATGAATATAAAATATTTAGATCCCCACAAAACCGTATTTTATGTGGGGACAAAATTAGATGCTTGAGTAAGATAACCTTGGACTGGGTGATGGCAGGTGCTTCCTGAACAACCATTCCAACCCTTCCTCTTAGTTATACAGCTGGGAGATTTGCATAAAGTTGAGTCCAAACCCCGTGTCCACTAACATCACCTCTAATTCCAGGAATGGATCCCCAGAGGTTTAACCCAATCGGGTAACCCATCTCTCTTCCACAGTCACTGTGCAGTGAAGACTCCTACCCAAGACTTGAGCCAATCAGCACATTGTGGTCCCCTGGCGATAAGGATCGGTTCAAGTTAAGAGCCTGACCTAAGTTATCAAGTTTGGTCCAGTCAGAGTAAATCTCAAGACTCTTGTTCAGTGGTTGAGGGAAGACATGTCCTCTTTGTTCCCTGGGTATGAACAAAGAAGCACATACCCAGATTGCTTAAGGCAGCCATCTTGAAAACATGGAGATGGGCAGAACTGAGAGATCACAGAGAAACTGAGCACACAACCTCCGGACTCTTTCAGTTATGTGAGCCAACAAATCCTCTTTATTGTGGAGGACGGTTTGAACTGTTTTGTTTTATCTAGCAACTAAAAGTGTATGTAATGGTCTGATACGGTATGTTAATATTGAGATTTTGACTGAGACTCCAAGATGAGATAAAAATGACATGCCAAGGGGCGCCTGGGTGGCACAGCGGTTAAGTGTCCGCCTTCGGCTCAGGGCGTGATCCCGGCATTCTGGGATCGAGCCCCACATCAGGCTCCTCCACTATGAGCCTGCTTCTTCCTCTCCCACTCCCCCTGCTTGTGTTCCCTCTCTCGCTCGCCGTCTCTATCTCTGTCAAATAAATAAATAAAATCTTAAAAAAAAAAAAAATGACATGCCAAAACATGTGTGAGACAGATTGCCTCCCTCGCCTGAAAGGATCCTCAGAGCGGATGGTGGAGACTTAATTCCCTCCTGCCCTTAAACCTCCTCCCACATTTTGGCAATATTAAGGACTGGAAAAAATGGTGACCGAGATCATTTCATAAGAAGGATTTCTTTGGAGATAGGCTGGGCTATGAGTTCCACTTCTCTCCAGTAGAGAAGGTGAAGGGTATCTGCCCCCTTGCCTCAATTCAGCCGAGAGGAGACTTTGAGGAACTATTTGCAGTGCCTCTGGGTTCCCAGGTGTTTGGGGATACAGTGACCAGCAGGAGAGTCAGTCTGTTAAGCTGTTTTGGTGGTACAACAAAGATGAGCCAGATAGGTTGTCAACCAGATATGAACTTTGCTGGTTCAAACTTCCCACCTGGAATCTTAAATTCTGCCCAAGATAACCTGGAAGGATGAAGATTCTCCAGAGGTGAGCATTCAAGTGTGAAAAGGTTCTCGGAAGACCAACCCAAGGGGAGACCTTCCTGGGTCACAGGTGAGCAGCTGGGGGTGAGAGTGCAGGG
Source organism: Ursus americanus (assembly GCF_024610735.1). NCBI lineage: Eukaryota > Metazoa > Chordata > Mammalia > Carnivora > Ursidae > Ursus > Ursus americanus. The sequence continues at coordinate 87,302,802 of NC_142130.1, forward strand.
AGTTTCTGAGGGGGCCAGGAGAGAGTTGGTTCTAACCATGCCAGGCCAGAGGGTGCAAAGCCAGGATATGATAGAACCAATTCAAGCGAAAACCATTTTGTCCCTTTTGTCCCCCATTTCTGCCTAGGAATCAGAATAGCGGGAAACAGGTAAGGTGAAAAAAGAAAGCAGGGCCAGCCACACACCCTTCCCCCACTAGAGGAAGGTGTCCACCTACATGTGCCACCTGGGGGAAGAGGGTAACAATTCTTATCCTGGAAAGAAGACTGCAGTGTTGATTACTATCTTGGACTGGACACTATCATTCTGTCACTGAGATTCTGTCTGCGACTGAAGTAGGTGCCTAATTGTTCACTACCTAAGAGAGTACACTCAAATTGCAATAACATGGGGAGGGGTTCTTTCCAAAGCGTCAAATGAGAAAGGTATAGACAGCATGAAGGAGAGATCCTCATGGGATCAGGAACCCATGTTAACAGCCTTGACCCACAGGGATGGGGGGAAGGCATTCTCCCAGAGGAAAGAGAGCTATGAAGAGCATACCACTTTGGGAGGGTCACCCTTCCATCAAGGGATGCAGCCAGCTGAGTGGACCTCACGAGGAGAGAGGCAGGAGATTAAATTCCTTGACCTTGTTCTCATCCCTTCCTCCAGTTTCCTGCTGGAGCTCCCCATTTCCCAAGTTCCACCAGCATCCCTAGGGCACATAGCATATTGATGTGGTCCATACAAGTCTGGTTGGTGAATGCATCTGCAAGGGCAAATGGGGAGGGAACCCCACACACAGTCCGCCCTTGTCCTGATCTAGGGGCAAAGGAAAGCCTGTCCTTAACAAGTAAGTTCTAAGGTCATAGTAGGAAGCAACATTCAAAATAAGATTCCATGTTGATTCCGTCCTTCTATCCTTCTTGATCAACATAGTGGTTACTCAGACTACCTGATTCAAACCCTCATTTCTGGCTGGGTTCAAAAGCCTTGCTATCATTAACAACAGATGACAGTCTAATAAATACCAATGGCTAGCAGCAGTAGAAAGAGAGATGGACAAAGCAGGAAAATATAACTAGGGGAGAGAAGGAACAAAAAAAAGGGGGGAGAAGAAACAAATGAGACCCTGACAATTTTGCTGGAAGAACGTATGCCTTTTGCAAAGTGCATTGGCACTTGAGGAAAATCCGAAATTAATGGCTGCTAATTACAATCATGAACTAGATTTTAATTGCTACACTTCCTTACCCTTACACAAGCAGGACAATGAGGAGTGATTGCAGGTCCCTGGAGTCAGTCAGCTGGCCCGTTAGTGTGTAGAGAGCTGGCTACAGCTGCATTTGAGGACCACTTGGCCCAACTCTTACCAGTGGAGATACTGGGAGCCAAACGGCATCCACAGCTGCCTTCCCTGACCATCTGGCCAAGAGCATGCCATGCTGGGCACTCGGCCCCCTGTGACCTTCTGGCACAGTCAGAGTCCTCCTCAGGGGGCTACAATGTACTATGGGAAAAGCTTGGTTATATATTTCTATCTGGGCTTCAGGCGTAAAACAACAGAGATATGCCTCACCTTCTTAAAAAGCCTCAGAGGCAGGATGTTCTTTAAATAGTTCTGTTTCCCTCTCCTATTTAATGTGTGGAATCACGCTTTTCTGGTCTTTAACAGATATTTCATTCTCAGGCAAGTTAAAAAAGAATAAGGAGAAAACGTGATTTTCAGTAAATTCGAAATATAGTTGGGCTGGGAGAGAATCACAGAGATGCTTCATCTACATGTCTCGCTCCACAAATAGAAAGGCTGAGGCCCAGCCTGGTTCAGGAGTCACGGATCTAATTAGGGGCAGGGACAGTGGACATCTGGGCTGTTATATGTCCAGCACCCTCCCCCTCTTCTTGGGAAAACTGCTCCACTCCCTCCCTTGTTCCAGCAGGGTGGCTGTGGTGGGGCTTCCCATCCTGAAGGTCTTACCCAATGCGTACCACACCCCACACCACCACCTTCCTGGCCACAGAGATTGGCTCTAAGTGAGCAGGTGTCAGAATCCAGAGCCGTCGTCATCCAGGCCCCCAGCTACGTGGAACATCCTGACATGACGCTGACCCTCAGGGAGAAACAAGATATGAGGTGCAGATCAAGAGTGGCGGTGGCATCCCCACTCCCGCTGGTCTCCCTCCAGTTCTGGGGGCACCCCTCACGGCACGTTCCCATTAAGAAACCCGCTGGTGTTTAATTAAACTAGATAGAATCGGGTTTCTGTCACTTACTGCCAAGAATCCTGACAAATACACAGACTTCAGTCTAGAACCTAGGTCCCTGGACCCCAAGTACAGTAGTCACACCACTACACCAAATGGTTGAAATATAATACCATATATTTAATAGTGCCTTGTAGTTTTCAAAACACAGTCTTTCAAGGGGGCTAATTCAGGAGAATTACAACATCATGTAACAGAAGAATGCTTTTCCAGTATAAAATTCTTTTTTTTTAAAAGATTTTATTTATTTATTTGACAAAGAGAGGCAGCCAGGGAGAAAGGGAACACAAGCAGGGGGAGTGGGAGAGGAAGAAGCAGGCTCCCAGCAAAGAAGCCCAATGTGGGGCTCGATCCCACAACGCCAGGATCACGCCCTGAGCCGAAGGCAGACGCTTAACGACTGTGTCACCCAGGCGCCCCTCCAGTATAAAATTCTTAAGTCAGCCTCCTCTCACTTTCTTTCCAAGCATTCCTTTGTTTCCCCTGGTTCTTTCCATTGTTTTTATTATGTTCAGTTAGCCAACATATAGGACATCATTAGTTTTTGATGTAGTGTTCAACAATTCATCAGTTGCATATAACACGCCGTGCTCATTACCACATGTGCCCTCCTTAACACCCACCACCCAGCTACCCCATCCCCCCACCTGCCCTCCCTTCTGTAACACTCATTTTTTCCCCCGGAGTCCAGAATCTCCTATGGTTTGTCTCCATCTCTGATTTCTTACCCTTCAGATTTCCCTCCCTTCCCCTATGGTCTTCTGTGCTATTCCTTATGTTCCACATATGAGTGAAACCATATGATAATTGTCTTTCTCTGCTTGACTTATTTCACTCAGCATAATCCCCTCCAGTTCCATCCATGTCAATGCAAGTGGTAGGTATTCATCTTTTCTGATGGCTGAGTAATATTCCGTTGTATATATGAACCACATCTCCTTTATCCATTCATCTGTTGAAGGCCATTTTTTTTGTAAATATACAGCCAGAGGAAGGTCTCAGGGAATAAGTCTTTTATGCCTGTACCAAACACCTATAAATCTCCTTATTAACTAAGAGGAAGTTCTCTAAACTCAACACAGACTGATCAAAAAGTGAAGATTGTAAGTCCTGAATCTGGAATAATACTGAAGAGACCATATGTATCAAAGATGCAAATTATGTCTCTTTAGAGAGATTGGAGGCAATGTTGCATCCACAGTAGAAGAATTGGAAAGTAAAGTTTAAGAAAATTCACAGAAAATAGAATAAAATAACTAAGAAACATAAAAGGTGGGAAAAAAGATCAAACGCATAAGCAATCAGTCTGGGAGGTCCAACATCGAATAGCCAGATCAAGTAGACAGGGGAGACAAAATAAAGGAGAACAAATAATCAAAGAAATAATGCAATATAATTTCTCAGAGCTGGGGCACCTGGATGGCTCAGTTGGTTAAGCATCCGACTCTTTATCTCAGCTCAGGTCTTGATCTTAGGGTCACGAGTTCAAGTCCTGTGTTGGGCTCCATGCTGGGCATGGAGCCTACTAAAATAAAATAATAAAACAAAACAAAATAAAATAAAATAGCCAACTGCCCGAATCGAGAAATGAAATAATCTCACACCAAAACTTAGCATTGTGAAATATCAGAACTCCAATGCTTCAGAGAAGATTCCAAAGTTTCAAAAAGAGAAAACACTTACAAGAATCAGAGTAGCATTACATGTGTCACCAGCAACTCAACTTCGGTTAGCTAGAAAGTTCAAAATTCAGAGGGCAAATAAGTTTCAGACAAGAACTACATATCCACTCAAATCATGATCCAGGTACAGTTGACGTTTTCAGACATAACTGAAGGTAGAAAATGTATCTTCACCATATCCTTTCTTATTCGAAAATGTGTGTGACAAGAAATGTGTGATGTGAGGTCTCACTAAAAGAAAAGCAAATATTTAATATAGGAAAAGATTCTCTGCCACATTTATTTTAAAACCACACCGAAAATCAATAGCTCACCTATCGATTTGATAAAATTTAGAAGTTTGACAACGTAATTTGTTGTGCAGGAAAACAGGTAGTTTGATACACTGCTGATAGTGTTATAACCTCCACAGAAAGGAATTTGGCGGTATCTAACACAATGACATTAGTATGTAGCCTGCAACAGATTTCTCACTTTCAGGGATTGATTCCAAAAATAGGCTAAAAACAAGAACACAAGGAATTACAGCACTATTTGCAACTGCAAAGACTGAAAACAACCGAAACATCCGTCAACTAGGAACTGGATGAATCAGTCGTACCGTATCCACACAACGGCAGCATGATGCATTTGTGGAAAAGAAAGAAAGATCTCTCCGTGCCATAGAAATATCTCCAGAATAAGTAGTTAAGTAAAAAAAAAAGGTTTAAAAAATGTATTTTGTTATTTTATATCTAAACATGGGGGAAGGGAAAGACTGAATACTTCTACTTTAAAAAATTGAAGGATAAACCAAAAACTTTTAGAAAGTGCTCACTCGGGTGAAAGTCACAGGCAGGGCACACAGGAATAGAAGCTAGAGGTCTACAAATGTACCTTAGTTTGTGTATTTGACTTTGGAATTGTAAGGTTATTTTACATGATTATAAAACTAAATTTTTTTAAAAAAAGCTAATCTCTAAAAATTGAAATATTTAATGCATTTAGTGGGTGGCAAACTTCATAGGGAAGAACTGTTTCAGGTGACTTTAAAACATGATTTTGACTATACAGACCTTATTGGAGATACTCAAATAACAACAACAACAACCAAATGCCCCCTTCATAAAAAGTCTCAGATTTTTTTCAGTAATCACGTTGTTCCTATTGCTGATATTGAAATTGTTATTACAAGACCGTTTAAGTGTATATTGCATTTTGAATAATTATGTTAGTATTGTTTGGAACAGGATTTTAAGTTTTGGAGAAAAGAGATACAGCTAAGAAAGATAAGGCTAAGTTAAGAAAGATAAGAATAAGATAAAATTACAACTCTACAGTTGTTATTTTGAATTGGAAGTATCTGTATGAACTCATGATGTTTTTTATCTTAAAAAATAAATATAACCCAGGGGCGCCTGGGTAGCGCAGTCGTTAAAGCGTCTGCCTTCGGCTCAGGGCGTGATCCCGGCCTGCCGGGATCGAGTCCCACATTGGGCTCCTCTGCTGGGAGCCTGCTTCTTCCTCTCCCACTCCCCCTGCTGTGTTCCCTCTCTCGCTGGCTGTCTCTCTGTCACATAAATAAATAAAATCTTTGAAAATAAATAAATAAATAAATAAATAAATAAATATATCCTGGCTCCCTACATTGAATGGACCTGAACATGTAACCAACTCAATAGCAACACGCACCCTTAGCACCCAGATTATGATAGCCAAACACCATTTCCCAATAAAAGAAACCAGGAGTCCTTGGGGAAATAGCTGAATCCATGGTCTGGGGTAAGAAATGAACAAAATGAGCCTGGACCATCTTGTTGTTCCAGAAAACAAGGAAGTTGTAAAAACCAAGGCAAAGCAAACTACCAATGTAACCAACATGAAGAAGCTCTCACTGTGCATCCCTAATGGTAATAGCTGTGATGGACTGGAACACAGCAAATAGATTTAATTGCATGAGCTCATAATGACTACAAAAAAATCCTCTCACTGTTCCCTGGGAGGAGCTAGAAACCCCAATCATTATTTTGAAAACTGGCAATTAAACAAACAAGTAAATCAAACATTTATCCCACCTTGGGGCTCCTGGGTGACTCAGTTGGTTCACTGTGGAACTCTTGATTTAGGCTCAGGTCATGATCTCAGGGTCGTGAGATTGAGGTCCCCTGTGGGGACTCCATGCTGGGCATGAAGCCTACTTCAGATTCTCTCTCTCCCTCTGCCTCTCCCCACCCGGGGAATGCTCCCTTTCTCAAAACACAAACAAACATTTATCCCACCTTGACATGAATTGTACCTCAGGTAACCGAATAATTCATGAAGGAAGGTTGTTCTTTTTTGTTTGTTTTTAAAGGACAGTAGCTAATAAAGGAAGAAGGAATGGTAGAGGAAGGTGATCGCCATTTTTACAATGCTTAATGCATTAAAGAATTGCAGCAAGGATTATCACTGGTTGGTAATATCACAAAAAAAGAGACAACCAGACATTTTGTGTGTCTTGAGGGAAGGACACCACCCACCTACGAGGAACCCTTGCCAAAACATCAAGCCAAAGCCTCTAGATCTAGCTTGACTCTCCAGGAAATACAGGGAATGCGGAACATGACTAACTCCACCATGGCATCCAACTGGCAAGCCCTTCAGGGCAATAACCCATTTCCTCAACAAATAAATTGCAAGCTCAAAAAAAAAAAGAGAGTGGGAGGAGGGAGAGAAAAATCTGTAAATTTAACTAGACTTCAGAGCCACAGCAACTAACGCAACACCTGCACCTTATTTATTTGCTGCCGATTTGGGCAAATTAACTATAAAAGCAATTATGAGACACACTGGGAAAATTTGAACATCGACCGGATATTTGCTGCAATTAGATAATTATTTTTAAATTACAGGTGGGATAATAGTATTATGTTGGGTTTTTCTTAAGAATCCTCCTTGAGAGATATATATCAAAATATTTACAGATGAAATGATATATTTAGAATTTGCTTCACAGCAGTCCAGAATGGGCAGGAGTGGACGGGAGTCCAGATCAAACTAAATTAGCCACAACTTGATCATTGTTGAGGTGGAGTGGCGATTACATAGAGGTTTCATTATGCTATTTCTGCTACTTTTGCAAATGTTTAGAATTGTCTATGATAAAAAATGTTTAGGGGCGCCTGGGTAGCGCAGTCGTTAAGCATCTGCCTTCGGCTCAGGGCGTGATCCCGGCGTTATAGGATCGAGCCCCACATCGGGCTCCTCCACTAGGAGCCTGCTTCTTCTTCTCCCACTCCCCCTGCTTGTGTTCCCTCTCTCGCTGGCTGTCTCTCTCTCTCTGTCAAATAAATAAATAAATAAAATCTTTTTTTTTTTAAAGTTTAAGTCATGCCCAGTTTGCATTTACTGTTATATACCTATGCTTGTTGCACATTAAAATGTTAACTCTTTACCAAAAATCACTCCGTTATTTTCCTATGCTCAAATGTAACTGTCTACCAAAAATCTTTGAAGAAAATGGACACGCTAGAGAAAAGGGCTGTGTTTAAGGATTTGTATACCCGCAACGTAACATTGTCTGCTCACGTGCGGTAGGCTGACTAACAGCCCCCCAAAATAACCCTGTCTTAATCCTGAAACCTGTGAATATTATTTTATATGGCAAAAGGGACTTTACAGATATGACTAAATTAAGGACTTTGAGATGGGGAGATTATGCTGGACTCTCTTGGTGGCCCAGATGTAATCCTAAGTCTCTTTATAAAAAGGAGTAAGAGAGATATTTGACTACAGAAGAAGGTGACCCAGCAGCCGAATCAAGGGGTAAGAGGCGATGTGATGTGGGACCACAAGCCAAGGAATGAGGGCAGCTTCCAGAAGCTGGAAAAGGCAAGAAAACAAATTCTCCCCCGGGGCCACCCGAAGGAAGCAGCCCTAGCAACACCTAGATTTTAGTACCCTGAAACTCATTTTCAACTTCTGACTTCCAGGACCGCTACATAATAAATCTGTGTTGCTCTAAGCCACCAAGTCTGTGATAAATTGTTACACCAGCCATAAGGCACTAACACACCCCAGTTTGCAGATCTCAGGGGTACTGGGCAGGGCTTGGAGGCTGCCCGACCTGGCTGCGTCCCAGCTCTCTGCCTGGAAAATGGGGCTCCCAGCAGCTGAGGTGGGAGCACCTAACACGAGAGCCAGCTCAGGTCATTGTTCAATAAATATTTGTTCTCCCTTCTTAGGTTTCTTCCTTTTACCTTCTCCCCTTCACTTAATCTATAGTCACAATGACAGATAACAAGTGTCCACATTTCCTATAAAAGAAAACACCGTCAAAAAAACCAACTTCACCTTCAAGCTTCAGGTTATAAATTAGAGTGAGAAGAAAAACGATGCCAACAGATAAGGTCTTTGAGGTATTTGCTATTATAAGTATGTTGTTACTATGTCAGAGAGTTGACCTGGATGGGGTGTTAGTTCTTACTAATGTCAAAGGGGAAAAGCATTATTTTAATCTGTTTTTCTACCGGGGTCATGTCATGGGTATTTTAAAGTCAAGATTAACACCAAACCAAGAAATTCATTTTAATAATCAGTATTTTGTCAGGTAAAAATGAAAGTTCCAAACTAATGGAATTAAATTAGGTTCAATTTGAAAATGTTGGAAGGAAGGAAGGAAGGAAGGAAGGAAGGAAGGAAGGAAGGAAGGAAGGGAAGGTAGGAGAAAGGGAGGAAGGAAGGGAGAGGGGGAGGGAGGGAGGCAAGAAGAAAGGGTTAAAGACAGTTATCTAGGTTCTAACAGGGTACCTGGAGGCCAGCAAAGGGAAAGGCACCACCAGCTGACAGGAAAGTCGGAGGCCTGTCCCGGCAGCACTCCACAAGAAGCCAGTCAAACCGGACAGGCCCAAGACTGCAGGCCCCATGACAGGAAACCCCTGACCAGATAAAGAAGAGAAGGCAGGAACCTCTGCTTCCAAGAAATCCCCGCCCCAAGTACTAATATTCCACCTCCTTGTTCCTTCACAACTGTCACTGAAAAATAGAAACCCACCCCCAGGGCGCACAGCTCTGTCCCCCCGGAGCTCGAGCTCGCCAGCTCTCAGAACTCAAGAGTGTAATTTTGCTTTAATAAACTTTCCCGCTTATGTTACTCCTCTGCTGCGTTGTGTCTGACCTTGAATTCTTTCTCCTTACAAGACCAAGAGCCTTTGGTGACATCTTTGGGACAAGCCTGGTCAAGGCCCCAGGGCCCAGGATTTCCCCATCTCCCCAAGTCCACTTGGCAAAAAGAGGAAGGAAGGACAGGAAGGAAGGACAAAGGGAGTGAGGGAAGGGAGAAAGAAGGTGCAAAGTTAATTTTCTGTGTCAACTTGACTGGATCACAGGATGCCTAGATACCTGGTTAAACACTATTTCTGGGTGTGTCTGTCTTTCCAGAAGAGATTAGCATTTGAATCAGTGGATTGAGTAAAGCAGATGACCCTCCCCTATGTAGACTGGCGCTTTCAATCCATTGAGGGCTTGTGTAGAACAAAAAGCTTGAATTCATTCCCTACCCAACTGATGAACTGCACGTGGACCTTCTGCGTGGCTCTCAGACCTTCAGTCTTAGTCTGGAATCTGTATTATCAGCTCACTGGCTCTCAGGCCTTCGAACAACACTGCTGGCTTTTCCAGGTCTCCAGCTTGCACACAATTGATGGGGTTTTGGAGTCTAGGTGAGGTTCAGTGGGGTGGAATCCGGAGCCAACAACCAAGAAAGAATTCTGGAGACGTCTTTGGTGCGAAATGGTGGTTTATGGAAGCACGGGGACAGGACCCGTGGGCAGAAAGAGCTGCTGCCCCGGGTTGTGAGGGGGACTGATTATATACTATGGGGTTGGGGAAGGTAAGGGAATGGGAGGTTATCAAAAGGATTTTTTTTTTTAAGATTTTATTTATTTATGTGACAGAGAGAGACAGCCTGCGAGAGAAGGAGCACAAGCAGGGGGAGTGGGAGAGGAAGAAGCTGGCTCCCAGCAGAGGAGCCTGGTGTGGGGCTCGATCCCATAACGCTGGGATCACGCCCTGAGCCGAAGTCAGCCGCTTAACGACTGCACCACCCAGGCGCCCCCAAAAGGATTTTTGTATGGTAAAGAAGATTCACAGGATAGCGGAGGCTTTGCCATTGTTGTTTTTTCCCTCTTAGGTAGGCATTAACATGAAGATAGTTGGAAATGTCCTGGATTCCTGGAGGTTTCTGTCTATTCGCTGCAGGTTATAAAGACATTTAATTGTATTTACATTCCCTTCTGGAAGCTAGGTTACTGATAGCTTTGTTCTTGTAGATCGCGAACACATTTGTAAACTGAGGGAGACTCAAGTCTTGCGGGATTGTGGTCTCTAGAGGTTAACTATTTCTTTTTCCTTTAGGGCGGCCAGGAGTGCCTGAGGAATGTCACGTACCTCCTGGGGGGGGGTGCCAGGTGTCAGTTTCTGCTTTGTCCTCAACTTGCCTTCTGTTCCCTCATCACAATGATACATATTATTGGGATCTTCTATATAGGATCTCTCTCTCTCCCCTAAGGAAATAAATAATACAGAAGGAAAGAAAGAAAAGAAAAAGGTAAATTCATCCACAATTCCTTGATTTTAAAAAAGGCTACATAAAGATGTGAAAATCCTCCCCTAAACCCCAACCAACCTCCTAATTTCAATCCATAGATTTACTTACACAAATTTGACGACCTTTAGGAAAGTCTATAAACTTCTGAAAGCCTTGTCCCAGCCTCACTCCCCAGAAGGCGGACACAGGGTGGGCGGGGGCGGAACTAGGTTTCAGACCATGCAACAGGTGGGCTCAGCAGTGTGTGCGGCGCTCTCAAGCAGAACTCTGCAATAGCTTACTGACAAATTGTACTCAGGAATTCCTTAAAATCGAAGTGTAAATTCTGATAATTTACAAACATAATTCTTTAGGAAGAGGTAATTGACTTAAGTTGTTTGGTTTTTGTTTTTGTTTGGGAAATGGCTCTTTTTATTTTATTTTTTTAAAGATTTTATTTATTTACTTATTTGACACAGAGAGAGACAGCCAGTGAGAGAGGGAACACAAGCAGGGGGAGTGGGAGAGGAAGAAGCAGGCTCATAGCAGAGGAGCCTGATGTGGGGCTCGATCCCATGACTCTGGGATCACGCCCTGAGCTGAAGGCAGACGCTTAACAACTGAGCACCCAGGCGCCCCAGGAAATGGCTCTTTTTAAAACCACTTATTGGGACACCTGGGTGGCTCAGTCGGCTCCCAGTTGGCTAAGTGTGTGCCTTCAGCTCAGATCATGATCCCAGGGTCCTGGGATAGAGTCCTGCATCTGCTGAGCAAGGAGTCTGCTTCTCCCTGGGCCTGCCACTTCCCTGCTTGTGCTCTCACATTCTCACTCTCCTGCACTCTCTCTCTGGCAAATAAATAAATAAAATCTTAAAAAATAAAATAAAATTAAAATAAAACAGCATTTATTTTGTTTACAGGTCAGGTAAAATTTACATGCAGTGAAAAGCACAAATCTGGGGCGCCTGGGTGGCACAGTCGTTAAGTGTCTGCCTTCGGCTCAGGGTGTGATCCCAGCATTCTGGGATCGAGCCCCACGTCAGGCTCCTCTGCTGGGAGCCTGCTTTTTCCTCTCCCACTCCCCCTACTTGTGTTCCCTCTCTCGCTGGCTGTCTCTGTCAAGTAAGTAAATAAATAAAATCTTAAAAAAAAAAAAAAGAAAAGAAAAGCACAAATCTTTTTGTTTGCTTGTTTTTGCTTTTTTATTTATTTTAGAGAGGGAGAGCAAGAAACAGAGAAAGAGCAGAAGGGGAGGGGCAGAAAGAGAAGGAGAGAGAGAATCTTAGGCAGGCTCTGTGCCTAGCACAGAGCCCCATGCGGGGCTCAATCTCACGACCCTGAAATCGGGACCTGAGCCGAAACCAGGAGTCAGATGCTTAACTGACTGAGCCACCCAGGCGCCCCTGGAAAGCAGAAATCTTAAGTGTACAAATCAATGAGTTTTGAAAAATGTATGTACCACTGCAGTTCACACTTGTGTTGAAAGAGAAAACATTTCCATCACACCCAGAAAGTTCCCTTTTGTCTCTCCCTAGTCTCTCCCCAACTGCTACTCCCAGAGGCAATTACAAATTATGTGTTTTGCTAGTTTTGCCCTTTCCAGCAGCACATACATGGAATAGTGCTGTATGAGGCTCCATGTGCTTCTTCAAAGTCGTTGATGTTCAGCATTTTTTAATGTGTGTATTAGCTATTTGTGTATCTTCCTTTGGAAAGTGTTCAAGTCTATTGCCATTTTTAAATTGAGGTGGTCTTTTTATTAGTGAGTTCTATATTCTGTATAAAAATTCTTTATTGGGTCTATAATTCGTAAGTGTTTTCTTACAGTACCTGGCTTGCCTATTTGTTTTCTTAATGGGCTCTTCTGATAAGCAGAATTTGAAACTTTTGGCAAAACAATTTATCACTACACCAATTTCTATTTTTAAAAAAAGCTGCTGAGATTCTGATTGGTATTGCGTTGAATCTATAAATCAATTTGGGGTCAACTGACATCTTAATACTACTGAATTCGTGTGGTTTCTCCCATAGCCATGGTTTCTCTCTCTAACTTTTAGGTCTTATTTAATTTTTCTCAGTAATATTTTGCAGTTTTTAGTCTTGCACATCTTGTGATCATATTATTCCTGTCTTTATGAGCCTTTTTTTACACTAGCAGTAAACATTTTTAATAGTATCTAAAAGTATAAATTATACTTGAGAGATGTGTGTTCTACGGCTGTCGGATATGGTGTTCGATGAAATTAGGTCGCGCTCATTGAAAGTTGTGCTAGTTTGCCTGGGCTGCCCTGACAAAATACCAAAGACTGGGTGGCTTAAGGAAGGGAAATGTATTTTGTCACAACGGTGGAGGCTTGACATCTGAGATCAAGGTGTCAGCAGGGTTGGTGTCATTCTGAGGCCTCTCTCCTAGGCTTGCAGATGGCTACCTTTCACTGGGTGTTCACATGGCCTTCCCTGTGTGTGTGTATGTGTCTTAAACTCCCCTTTCCAGTAGAGCATGCCACTCCTGGTCTTGGGGTTGTGAGTTCAAGCCCCATGTTGGGGACAGAGTTCACTTAAAAAAAAAAAAAAAGTAAAAAAAAAAACCATTAAAAGAAGGTTCGCGGCATGAGACACCCAATGTGGGCCTTCTGCCGAAGAAGTAGGGGCAGGCGGATGTTTATGAGTGAGGAAAGAAGATTAAAGAGCCCGAGGAAGTACCCCCCCAACACAATAAAGGACACTAGCATATTGGATTAGGGCCCACCCTAACAGCCTCATTTTAATTTAAATACCTCTTTAAAGACCCTAATGGGAAGAATAGTCACATTCTGAGGTACCGGGGGTCAGGGCCTCCGCATATAAATTGGGAGGGTACACAATTCAGCCCATAGCAATATGTGTTCATATCTTCTATTATCATTTTGGGGTTTTTCCGAATTATTCTATCAAAGATTGACATTGCAGTGTTTAAAACCCAACTTTGTAGGGGCACCTCCGTGGCTCAGTCGGTTAAGTGTCATGACCTGAGCCAAAGGTCATTTAAATAAAAAATTTGGGGGGCCTAGGTGGCTCAATCTGTTAAGCATCTGCCTTCGGCTCAGGTCATGATCTCAGGGTCCTGAGATCGAGTCTTGCATTGGGCTCTCTGCTCAGCAGGGAGTCTGTTCCTCCCTCTCCATGTTTCAAATAAAAAAATAAATAAAATCTTTAAAGAAAAAATTTTTAAACCCAACTTTCCTTTCTCCTGTTAGTACCCTAAGTTTTTGTTTCATGTATTTTGTACCCTCTCATGAAACACACAGATATTTTACTGTTATACTTTGAGTTAAATTTTATCCCTGCATAGTATGACATGCTTAGGTATGACTTCCTTTCTCTCTATTCCCTTTGGGGTTTGCCAAGCATCATAGATACCCAAATTTATGTTTTTCACCCAATTTAGGGCATTTTCAGCCGTTATTCCTTCAAATTGTGTGTGTGCGTGCAGTTAGCAGCTGGTCAGCTAGGGCACTCTGCTCGGAGGGGATAGTTGGCTGTCGACTGGGTAACAGGTCTTGGACCGTCCAGCAGCCTACGTGCTCTAATTCACACAGGGACTGGGCAGGGGTATGGGAGTGTGGACACAGGGAAGGCTTTGGCTGGAACTTTTTTTTTTTTTTTAAGGGAGGCTCCATGCCCAGTGTGGGGCCCAAAGCGAGGCTTGAACTCACGACCCTGAGATCAAGACCTGAGCTGAGATCAAGAGTCAGACGCTTAACCAACTGAGCCACCCAGACGGCTGTGGCCTGGAACTTCCTACACAACTTCTTAATAGTTGTGGTAGTCAAAGCCACAAGTCACAAGGTCAGCCCGATGGGGTTGTGGAATCTAGGTGAGGTTCAGTGGGGTGGAGTCCGGAGCCGACGACCAGGAGAGAATTCTTGAGACATCTTTGGTGCAGAATGGTGGGTTATGAAAGCAGGGGGACAGGACCCGCGGGCAGGAAGAGCTGCTGCCCCGCGTTGGGAGGGGGACTGATTATACACCGTGGGGTTGGGGGAGGTAAGGAAAAAGGGAGGCTGAGAAAGTACTTTCATATGTTAAAGACCCACAGGATACCGGAGGCCTTGCCATTGTCAGGTTAAGGTTGTTTCCCCCTCCAGTAAGGTATTAACATGAGGATAGTTGGAAACTTCCGGGAGGAACATTACACTCTTCTCACTCTCGTATCTGTCTATGGGCTGCAGGTTATAAAGATATTTAATTGTACATTCCCTCCCGGAAGCTAGGTTATTGATAGAAATGCTTTGTTCTTGTAGACTGCTAAGACATTCGTAAACTGAGGGAGACTCAAGTCTTGCGGGATTGTGGTCTCTAGAGGTTAACTATTTCTTTGTCCTTTAGGGCGGCCAGGAGTGCCTGAGGAATGCCACGTACATCCCATGGTGGGGGGGGTTTGCGGGGTGTCAGTTTCTGCTTTGTCCTCAGCTTGCCTCCTGCTCCCTCATCAAGCCCACATTTGAAGGATGGAGAAACGTGCTTTCGCTTTGATGGGAGGAGATACAAAGTCACAGCGTATACAAAGAAAAGAATTGTAGCCATTCTTGCAATATGCCATACATACGTATTACTTCGTGGGAGTATAAATTAGTACTGAAGCTTTTGAGGACTATTTAGCTGTACCTGGTAAATCTATTTTTCAATTCCACTTCTGATATATACTCAGGAGAAATTAGTACTTATGTCCACCAAACATATGAAAAAAAAAATGTTCGTAGCCCATTTATTCATAATAGCCAAACCCAGAAAACAATGCAAATGTTCATCAATAGGAAAATGAAGAAATACATTATGGAATATTCATATGATGGAAACCATATGGAAAATCAAGAACAAAAACTGCTATGTATAGTAATATGGTGAATAAAAGAACCAGACACAAATACATACTGTGTTATATGATTAGATTGAGTTGAGGTTTGAAATTAGGCAAAACTGATCTGTGATGATAGAAGTCAGAACCTTGGTGTGTGTGGGGACTGGGGGTAGTTATCAGGCAGGAAAGAGCATGAGACAGCCTGCTGGGGCACTGGAACATTCTACATCTTGATGTGAGTGATGGTTCTGTGTGAGGATGTGTATGCGGTGTGTATGAGATATTCATCAAGCTCTATCTGTAACATTAAGGCATTTAATTTATTTTAGTTATACCTCCATGTTAAAATACATTTTTAAAAGATTTTATTTTTTAAAGTAACCTCTACACCCAACATGGGGCTTGAACTCATGACCCTGAGATCAAGAGTCATGTGCTCCTCCGACTGAGCCAGCCAGATGCTCCTAAAATAATTTTTTGAAGGGTGGTGGTGATTACAAATACATGGGATTGGAGTAAAGAGGAGGGAAGGGCGCTGGGGCTTGGCAGGACCAGAAGTTGTTGTCAACCAAGGGGAGCTTAATCTTGAAGGAGCCAAGACAGAGGAGGGTTTAGGGACTGGCAGAGAGAGAAGCAGGCGCTCCCACCCGATTCAGCTACTTTCACACTCTGCATCCACTCCACCTGCCAATCTTTTTTTTTTTTTAATGTTTTATTTATTTATTTGAGAGAGAGAGAGCACAAGCAGGCAGAGGGGCAGAGGGAGAGGGAGAAGCAGACTCCCCACTAAGCAGGGAGCCCCACTCGGGGCTCGATCCCTGGACCCTGGGATCATGACCTGAGCCGAAGGCAGACCCTTAACTGACTGAACCACCCAAGCACCCCTCCACCTGCCAGTCTTGCAAATCCTCTTGACTCCAACCTTCTAAGTTTAGAATGAGAAAAGAAAAATACTATAGTGACTTGAACAGAGATCCGTTAAATTGCTTAAAAGTATAAAAACATGTACAACCCAAATTAAGGATGAGCTGGTAAATTGTTTCTGTTCAATACACCCTTCAACGTCAGACACATCAAACCTGTTGTCCTGGCAAAAGCTTTAGTACCGTGCTGGGGATACAGTAAGTCCTCGGCAAAGGCGGACGGGGGCGTGCACACTGTCAATGCTCTCAGCTTTACTCTGCAGTGTAGACCAGAAACAACACCACTAGTTGGTATATTGGAGGGAAAGTCCCCATCATTCTGGGAATTTTGACTTCCTCACTGATTCTCAGAGGTTAAATTCTAGGGCTCCTCTCACATTTAGTCCTGCTCATTCCAAGTATTTGGAATATTCCTCTCGATCGTGGCCGTGTCTCTTAGAAAAATGAATGGATAACTTAGAGTCATTCCCTGCAGAAACCCCAAAGAATCCTCGTCACTCATCACTCGTGTTGTCAAGCCAAGGGCTGGGTGAACCCTCAGGCCATATTGCCTAAGAGCCAGATCCGTGGGGGCTTCTGGCCCAAAGTCTCTTCCGTCGGAACAAATGGAGCTGACTGGCTCGTTCTTGGGGGCTTTAGATAAAAGTTGGGAGGTGTTCTCAGTTGGGAGAAGAGGGTTCTTTTGGTTTAATTAATTGGCTCTGCGTACATGAGAGAGGCTATAAGTTCAGGGCTGACATCGCTCAATTTCTGCCCTCCCATCGTAACTCTTACTCAGTGCTCGGCGGGTTGCTCAATAGCACTGGGCATTGCCTTCATGCAAGTCAAGGGCACTGCCAGCCTTTCAGTTTGGTTCTATTAATTTTTTAAGTAGTAAAGCAAAGAGCCAGTGTCCTTCCTAAGCCCTATTCAGCGTCTCGTCTTTCAAGGGGCCCAGGTACCCATTCTGCTGTCTTACGCGAGGGGCATCCTCGAGCTTCGCTGGAAAGCCTGGGCTCCTGCTTTGCAGCTCTGTTTGTTTTGGACTTGTACCAAGGAGCGGCGGGGTGGAAAGATCTGTGTGGGGGCTGAGATGTCAGGCACAGCCCCCTGGCCTTTCTCCCAACCAAACAGCTCCGATAAGTGGGCAGGCCTTGAGCCCGGAGACCTACAGACACACTTGGATGACTTTACAGAAATCAGTTGGCCCATTCCTCCGAGGGCTCGGACCAGCTCCGGATGCGCCGCGGACATGGCCAACCAGACCAACGCCTCCACCCCGTACGACAGCTACGAGGACTACCTGGACTACTTGGACCTCATTCCCGTGGATGAGAGGAAGCTGAAAGCCAACAAATGTGAGTTCTGTACGGGGGAGCCGGCCCGGCAGAGGCTGGGGGGTGGCCCAGAAGACAAACTCACCTCCTACTCCAACGGGTGTCAAAGATGAGCCCAAACTTGACCCGATACTCGGAGGCAGAAGTAAACAGGAGTAAAATGGTATCTGTTATCCTCTGTAACTGGCTTGAAACTAACCTCCGAAGAAACTCAGACACTTGGGGAGCAGAATATGCTTTTAAGATAGATTTCCTTATAGAGTTTGATCTGCCCGGGGTTCCGATAAGCTAGGGGGATTTCTTAGAGTTGTCCATTTCGCGTTCTCTCTTGCTCCATGCAGATCTGGAAGAGGTTATTGCGTCCACCCCTAAGATAAATGACTTCCTAATTTCTATGAAAATACCAACTGATTTTAATCTTCATGGTCTCAGGAAGGACCACGGGAACAAACCAACATCCTTTTGCTCATCTCTCTCTCTCAGTCTTTCTCTCTTGGGTAAGCTGGTACTATGTGAACGATCTTCTCTGATTATTCCAGCTACTCAGTCAAGAGAACAAGTTAGCTGAGGAAATGAGTATGAAAAACAAAACAAAACAAAATCAGAGTCCTGGTATTGGGGACCCATCTTCTGCTAGCCCCACATCTTGGGCTCCTTGGGTATTTCGTGTCCTACAATCACAAAATCTGTCAAAAAGTAAGTCACTAGAAGGAACAGGATGTTTTTACATGAAAAGCAAGAGAACCTGGTCACACACCAGCTCTACACTGAAATCTATTTGGATGTTATCGCTAATAAAGAGCAGATCCCTGGCAGAGCCCTTGGAGAAAGCCATCTAGAATGTCTTTTTAGGAAGGGTTCCTGTTTCCAGTTTCCCTTACACCTTGCAGAAGCCCAGGTACCCATCCGTGTTTGCTGAGGACTTATTGTGGCCCCAGCAAGGCGCCAAAGCTTTTGGGGGGGACGATAGGTTTGGTGTGTGTTTTCTGCTGCAAGGTATATACGCGTGAAATTAAAATGCGGATTTTTGCACATACATATAGGACTAGGGAGAAAGTGGCAGGGTTGAAATAAAAGCCCACTCATTCATATCGTCAGAGGTTCAGGACTTCAGGTTAGGTATAGATCTGGACAAAACGTAGATTTGGTTTTTTGTTTTCGTTATTTTGTGGTTTTGTTTTCAAAATGTAGACTTGTATTCAGGAAAGCCTTTTTTAAATTAACATGAATTAAGTGAAATTCTGTGTTGGCTTCAGACACTCCCATCCTTCTGTGCGCCAGACACCCCAGTTGGTCACCCCCTGGGCTCCAAAGCTCTCTCCCCTGTTTCGCGTGCAGATATTTTTTGCAACTTTAAAACCTTCGAATCTGCAGTCTCAGCCTCTGCCCCATGCCATCACCCACAAACAACTTCCAATTCTGGGAAAAGGGGCTGATGTTCTCTGAGCTGTGTGTGAGGTTTGAAAAAAATAAATGTTCTTTCTCGCACACGTGAACTAGAGATAAAAGTTATACGTAACTAACGAATCACTGAACGCTACATCAAAAACTAATGACGTACTATACAGTGGCTCACTGAACGTAACAAAACAATAAATTAAAAAAATTAAAAATAGGGGCGCCTGGGTGGCACAGCGGTTAAGCGTCTGCCTTTGGCTCAGGGCATGATCCCGGCGTTCTGGGATCGAGCCCCACATCAGGCTCCTCTGCTATGAGCCTGCTTCTTCCTCTCCCACTCCCCCTGCTTGTGTTCCCTCTCTCGCTGGCTGTCTCTATCGCTGTCGAATAAATAAATAAAATCTTTAAAAAAAAAAATTAAAAATAAATAAATAAAGTCCATAGCGTGGTGGGTATCCAAACAAGGGCAAATAAGAAACTCCTCCCCAAACTGCCCAGTGCCGTAAAGACCATCTCCCTGAGGACAGTATTTCAGGGGGAGCCCAGTCGCTGGGTCCCCCCAGATACCCTAGATGTCAGGAGCCTTTGACACCCACAGAGAGAGCTACTCCTTCTGGCTTTCTCTATTTCTGGTGTATCTCAGTCCTTAGGCATTCTCTAAATTTAATTTCCACTTTCTCTAGAAAAGAAGTTTGGGGCTAGACAAAAATGCTCTGCCAGGCTGTTTATGTCCTGGGTGGGAAGTTGTCTAGCTTGTTCTAGAGGGCCAGCTGGGAGGCAGTGACACACTGATTAGAGGCCAGGCACGCGGACTCCCGAGCCGGCTGGAGCTCCCATCTGAGCTCTGTCACTTTACTAGCTCTGCGACGTTGGGCCAATCAGTTACTAAGCCCAGGCCGGATTCAAGAGGAGGGAATTAGAACCCATCTTGCAATGAGAAAGGTGAATTGCTTTGCAGTTCAAAGCAGTCTTTAATTCACCACAAATACAAAAAATACAGCAGTTGGGAAAATAAAACAAGAAGGATAGCGAGGTAGAGCTGGGGCCCAATGAGGAACTGCACCCTTGACTAGGGTGGTGGGAGGAGGTCTCCCCATGGTGACCTGTGAGCAGGTGAGAGATCAAGCCTGGAGGATGGCTCTGGAAGGAGCTTTCCAGGCAGCGGGAACACCAAGCACCAAGGCTCTGAGCCTGCCGTATTCTAGCCATTCAAACATGAAAACATTGATATTCAGAGTGTCCGGGTACGAAGTCAAGAAATTAGTATTACCATATGCCGCGGATGGGATGAAAATTGGATTCACCATTTTGGTGAGTTGTCAAGGGCCACAAAAGTTGAAGATGCTGAGAGGGCATAATCCAGGCATCCCTCTCCCAGTGAACACTTGCGCGTGTCCACAAGGATACGTGTATTTCAATGTCCACTGCAGCACTGTTTGTGATAGTCAGAAATTGGAAGTGACATCATATCCACAGGAGGAGGGATAAAGGAGTTACGATGGTATTACTATCGCCAGTAACACAGAGCAGTGATAATGCATGAACCAGATCTGCGTGTGTTGAGATGAGCAAATTGCTAAAGTATCATGAAGGTAAAAAGCAACGGGCAGAATTATGCGTCCTGCAGAATTAACTGATGTTCATTATTAATGATCATATTGATTAAAATGACATCTCCTTAAATTCAAATGAATTTGTTATAATTAATGATGCAGTTAATTTATATTATAAATTTGTAAACACAAAAATACATATGTTCTTTGCTATGGGGGTGCTCACACACAAGAAAATATAATGGCATACATTAATTTTAGGATTGTGGCTTCCCTTGGAGGGGAAGGGCTGGGGGATGGGGAGGGTTCCAAACTTATCTGTAATTGTTTCATATCCTTTTTTAAAAAAAGGATCTGAAGCAAATATTTGGTGGATACATATTCTGTATTTTTCTATATATTTAGAACATTTTATAATTCAAGTTTTTAAAATGTGTGTATTTATTTATTTTAGAGAGAGAGAGAGCACGTGTGTGCATGAGTGGGGGAGGGGCAGAGGGCGAGAGAGAATCTCAAGCAGACTCCCTGGCTGAGCATGGAGCCCTACACGGGGCTCGATCCCAGGACCCTGAGACCATGACCTGATTGGAAACCAAGAGTCGGATGCTTAATCCACTAAGCCACCCAGCCGTCCCTAAAATATATTTTTTAAAGGTTGATATGCTCTCTTAGTAAAAGATTCAGACAGGAAATGATTTCACTCTACTATTCAGAAACAGTCAGTGTTAGCATTTTGGTGCCTGGCTGACCAGGGTTTCTCTGTACCTTTACACCCCTATGCACACAGACACACATGCACACACACACACACACACACCTGGGTGCACACACAAAGGGACTCCTAGTCCACATGCTGTCTATATTAACCTCTGAGGGGAAACTGAGAACTCCCCTGAGTTACCTCTCTCCTCTCTGGGCCTGTCAGTGACTGTATCAGGCAGGGCCCAGCTGGTGGCAAGTGGTCATTCTCTCCCGTGGAGGGACAAGCTCAGCTGGGAGGGTGGGGACAAGGACCCTGAGCCTGCTGGAGGTGGGTGACAATAACTCCATGTTCTGGGCAGTTCGGCAGAATTGTAAACACTTAGTTCATTTTGACAGAGACCCTCTTTTTCTTAAACTGGGAGAGATATACATATATTTTGTTAAAGTGGCCTGAACTGACTAGACGTTACCTCCCCTAAGTGGAATGATACACTGTGTGACCTCTTGTGACTATTTGTCACACTTAGTCTTCAATGGGACAAGGATCCTCTTGAGAAGTGGGCCATTTTGCCAATTCACAGAGCCGTGTGGCAGAAAGAAATACATGCAGGTAGCCAAGCCCACAAAAATGGCCTTGAGATTGCTCATCTCCTCACCTCAGAAACAGACCCTCACGGTGTGGTGACTCTATCTGTCAGAGTTCTCCAGAAAAACCACACCAGTAGGACGTATGTTGACATGGACAAGAGGAGACTGATGATAGGGGTCGGTTGACGCAGTGATGGAGGCTGACAAGTCCCGCCATCTGCCTTCTGAAAGCGGGGAAACCCAGAATGCCAGTGGTAATTCAGTCCAAGTCCAAAGGCCTTAGAACTCCAGGAGCCGATGGTTGAAGTCCCAGGGTCCAAAGGCCCAAGGACCTGTGTCCGAACACAGGCGAAGACAGATGTTCCCGTTCAAGGAGAAAGTGCAAACTTTGCCCTTCTTTTGCCTTTCGATTCCACTTGAGCCCCCAGTGGATTGGCCGATGCCCACCCACGCCAGTGAGGGCGGATCTCCTTACTCAGTCTACTGAATCAATGCTCATCATTTCCAGAAGCACCCTCACAGACACATCCAGGAATCATGTTTTACCAGCTGTGTGGGATCCCTGAGCTTAGTCAACTTGGAACATAAAATTAACCATCACGATATGTCAACCAAGCTGGTCACCAGAAGAGGACCATTAGTGGTGTGGAAGGAACATGGGCTCCCCCAAGGTTGGGAACAGTAGCCCCAGCGGGACGTCCAGAGACCTGGTCACCAGAGTGATGGGTGGGCACAGAGGAACCGGCAGGGGAGCCCAGCGTGGGGCATCCACTCATTATTTTGTCAAAATGCTGTCATGTTTCCTCATAGCTCATCAGCCCAGCCTGGAAGAGTGCATCTTCAACACCACCTCTCCCCTTCTACCGGCTTCCCCCTTTTTGTCTAAAACACACCCGGACCTGCATCCCCACTGCCCTCTTGGACCATCAGCCAAAGCCTCTCCCACCTCTGGTTGCCGAACTTCTCAAAGTTGTGCCCACTTTCCCTTCTCTGGTCCCCTGCATCCACCATCATCTGAAACTGCCCCTTCAGAAAAATCAACCTGCAGGCTCACCTCCTTCGTCCCCCTGGTTTCTGTGTCTCTCCATCTTCTCCTCCATTTCTCTCAACCTCTTTCTTCTTTCCCTAGCTACATTCTCCTTAGGGTCACCAACCCCCCAGGTTTGCTCAGGACTGTTACATGGATGCATCCTGGGGAACTGAGGCGCCTCAGATGGTCATCTTAACTCCCCTCTTCCCCCTCCAGTCCCACGTACATAGGAATAAAGCTGCTACTATCCCAGATCATAGAAATCAGGAAAAGGCTCCTACTCTGAGAACACAGTTAATTACAACCCATCCAGGCGGAATTCCTTGACTAGTGCACAACCTGTGTAACTCTTCATGGCGTCCCTGCATGGGAGGGACTCCAGAAACAACCACATGCCCATTGCACTGTTCCCTGCCTTCGCCATCTCCAAAAAGTATAAGCTCCCTTTTCCTCTTGGTAGTTCCTCTGAAATTTGGTGTTGTCAATTTAGTTTTTCATCTGTCTCAACAAGCCCCACTTCCACACCATACCAGAAACACACCATACCTGTCCTACCTTCTTGCTTTTGCTCACAATTAATGCAACCAGCAAAATTTTGTAGCTATCCATGATAGGCCAGGCATTGCACTGGCAGCTGGAGACACAAATCCCAAAAGACTAAATCCCTGTCCCTGATTTTTCTGAAGAATGATTTTATTTTATGACCATTATTATCTATTTTATGATGATGCTGTATTTCCACGTAGGTTACAGACATCACAACCTCCCTCCACCAAACCTCAGAAAATGGTAACAAGTAAGAATATAACACTGTGTCTAAGCATTTCAGTAACAATGTCTCAGTGTCATCTAACACTCTGCCTACATTCGACTTTTCCTATTTCCAGTAAGGTGGCAGATACGGATCATTAATAAGCTGTTATGTGATTCATGGTGTTAGGCTGGACATTTGCAGACGTTGCCGGCAGAGCGCAGAGAGGGAAGACGCAGGGAAGGCTTCACAGGGAACGTGGGCTAAACTGAGTCCGGAGGCCCACAGGGACTCCGCCTGATCAACAGAGGGCCAGCATGGGGGGGAAACGGGTTACACTCGATCCCAGGCAGGAGCTGCTTCCGGGAAGTGTGACATGGAGGGTGTTTGGGGGAAGAGTGACATGGGGGCCAGATTCTTGCCGGTCAGCCTTGGAGGATTCATGGGAGCTGCAGGGAGTCATTTAAAATTGTAAGCAGAGAAGAGACAAGGTCCAATTTGCTTGCCAAGAATATCCTTCTGGCGAATCTATAAATTTGAGGTTTGAGTGGGTGGTAAGTGACACCGAGGCAGGAAACAGCCACATGCTGGGCCTGGAAACACACAGTTGCCAAGCTCTCTACCCTCAGGAGTTCACAGTCTGGGAAGGAGGGGCCAGCATAAACAAATGAGCATGTTTGGTGTTGCAGCCATGGGAATAAAAGTGTGGGGGGGGGGTCCTGGGGCACAGAGAAGCCAAGTGATTTTCCCCAGGTCACCCAGTAAAATATTTGCAGAGCTGGGACTTCAATTCCAGGCTCTGATCCCTGAGGACTCTTTCCAGGACACTTGACATGTTTAGTGGGCAGAGTCTGACCGGACGGGATGAATGGCAGAGCAGGAACCTTCCTCTGTCTTGCTCCCTCTGTCTGTAGCTCCCGAGTAGCGCCTGGCGCCGTCTCTGCACAATGAATAGGTAAACGGATGTGAGGTAGGCAGCTCTTGCACACCCCGTTAATTTTCACGATAGCTATCTGTGTCAGTTACCGATTTATTGCCTTCAAAATATGCTCCGTGACAAACGACTCCTTTGAAGTGAGCGAGAGTTCAGCTTTCTCAGGACAGGGCTCTGGGCGCTGCGGGCACTGTAGGAGGGCTGGGCTGGGGGTCGGCAGGGGGCGTGTGAGGACATGTGGGACAGTCTGTCACCAGCCCAGAATGCAGTCCCTCTGAGAACTTGTGGTCTCACGTGGCAATAACCTCTCTGCAGCCATCTCGACCTGGGACCTGAAGCCCCCAGGCATTCTGTGGCCCACAGGGGGCAGGAGTCGCAAGCCCCTGACAGGGGGACCCCCTACAAGCTGTTGGTCGTTTGCACCCCACTCTAGAGGGTTGTCTATGGTTTTTTCAGCAGCTCTAGACTAGCTCAGGCCTGGCTGAACCAGCCAACATCTCTGCTATCCAATGGCCAAACCACATCTCCATGGAGGTCTGAATCTCTCCCAACTGTGTCCTTCCTTGGTGTGATGCGCTGGACTGTGTCCCCCCCCCTCCCCAATTCCTATATTGAAGTCCTAACCTCCAGTACTTAAGCACGGGACTGTATTTGGAGAAGGGGTCTTTAAAGAGGTGATTAAGTTATACTGAGGTCATAAGGGTGAGTCCCAATCCAGTATGACCAGTGTGCTTAGAGGAGGAGATTAGGACACAGACACATACAGAGGGAAGACCACGTGAGGCCACAGGGAGAGGACGGCCATCTACAAGCCAAGGAGAGAGGCCTCAGGAAGAACCAACCCTGTGGAAACCTTGATCTTGGACTTCCAGCCTCCAGAATTGTGAGAATATAAATTTCCGCTCTTTAAGCCACTGTCTTCATCTGTTCAGGCTGATAGAACAAAATACCATAGACTGGGTGGCTTATAAACGACAAAAATTGGGCGCCTGGGTGGCTCAGGCGGTGAAGTGTCTGCCTTTGGCTCAGGTCATGATCCCAGGGTGCCGGGATCGAGCCCCACGTCGAGCTCCCTGCTCAGCGGGGAGCCTGCTTCTCCCTCTTCCTCTGCCGCTCTGCCTGCTTGTGCTCTCTCTCTCTCTCTCTGTCAAATAAATAAAGTCTTTAAAAATAATAAATAAAATAAACAAAAAAAGTGTATTTCTCACAGCCGTGCAGGCTGGGAAGTCTAACGTGAAGGTGTGAGCACGGGGGCGGTTGGCTGAGGGGCCTTCCCCGGCTTCGGAGCTGCGACCTTCTTGCTGCGTCCTCACAGGGGGAGAGAGGGGGGAGCTCTCTGGAGCCGCCCTTATAAAGGCCT
Organism: Ursus americanus; assembly: GCF_024610735.1. Classification (NCBI taxonomy): domain Eukaryota; kingdom Metazoa; phylum Chordata; class Mammalia; order Carnivora; family Ursidae; genus Ursus; species Ursus americanus. The sequence goes on from NC_142130.1 coordinate 87,328,670, forward strand.
TCGGCTCATTCACGGGGGCTCCACCCTATGACTTCAGCAGCTCCCAGAGGCCCCATGGCCGGATACCATCCCACTGGGCATTAGGACTGGACAGATGAATTGAAGGGAGCACGAAGGTTCTGACGTAGTGCAGCCTGAGCGAAGGAGCACACCTGGGTCCCCTCCCTCAGCCCCAGGGCACCTCATGACGTTTCCTTATATCTTGTAGCTACTCTTTTATCCTAGTGGATACGTTTTCATCAGTCAATAATTAGACTTCCTGTTTGCACTCCTGTGTGATCTGGAGCAGGCCTCATGCTTACTCTTAAATTAAAAAAAAAAAAAAATGTCTACCAGTCAGTCTCGTTAGCAAAAGCGAATGTCTAATCCTGTGAGATAAATTTCAAAAATGTTTAAAAACAAACCACCTTTGGGGCGCCTGGGTGGCTCAGACGGTGAAGCGTCTGCCTTCAGCTCAGGTCATGATCCCGGGGTCCTGGGATCGAGCCCCGCGTCGGGCTCCCTGCTCAGCCAGGAGTCTGCTTCTCCCTCTGCCTCTGCCCCTCCCCCTGCTCCTGCGCCCTCTCAAATAAATAAATAAAATCTTTAAAAAAATAAAATAAAGACAAACCACCTTCAAAGTTCATTCAAAGTGAGCACTCGCTCTCTCCCTGGCTCAGGACTGGGGTGCTCCCTCCTTCCTCGCTCTGCCGGCTCCTTTCTCCCAGGCCACCCGCCCCATCCCGGTTTGGGGGCACCTCTTCGCTGGAACACCAGGGATGGAATGAGGGGAGGGGCAGGGAGGACGGCCGCGTTTGTCAGAGAGGAGGGCGGCCAGGACGGCAGCAGACACCTGCCCAGGTGGCCACGGAGGGCGAAGACACTGTCCATGTGCCCCAGCAGTGTCCGCTACCAGGGGGCCTGCTGCCTGACCCCAGAACTCGGCTCCTGTCGATCTCGCCTGGCCTCCTCACATCAGCACCGGGCAATGGGGCTCCCCTGTGGGTTCTCTGAGATGGCGGTCACCCGCTCAGATGACCTGTCTGTGGGAAAGTGACTTTCCTCCCTGGCTGTGGTTACTTCTTGGCTAAACTCTTGCACTGGCCTCTTCCCTGGCTGCCCTGCCCCCAGCTTGGACTGGCTCTGGTCTAGGCGGGGGTGTCCTCTTCCCCGGGGGCAGCAAGTCAAGCCGGCTCCTTCTCTTCTGGCGGGAGCTTTGTGGGATCCCCCACCAGAGGGGATGCTCCTTCCACTCTGCTGATGCTGATTGCCCAGCCTCTCGCTTTCAGGATTTTCTAGAGCACTCCTCAGACTCCAGTCTGCTGTGTCCCACTAACCGCAGAGGACATGTGCAGAGCGCCCTCGAGTGGCCCTTTGCCGCTCCAGGGGAGGGCAGGGAGCCAACTACCCTCTCACACATACAGTGAAGGCCGTGGGAGACTATCTACCATCTCTAAAGAAAATCCCTTGGAGGGAAGTGTCCCCCAAACCAGATTTTAAGTAGTCAACACCTATCTTAGTCTACTCAGGCTGCTGTAACAAAATATCATAGACGGGGAGCTTCAGACATTCATTTCTCACATTTCTAGAGCCTGTAAGTCCTAGATCAAGGGGCCAGCAGATTTGCTGTCTGGTGAGGACTTCTTTCCTGCTGTGTAGACAGCCACTTTCTTGCTATGCGCTCACAGGGACTTTCTTCCAGGCCTGTGAAGAGAGAGCCTGGGGGGAGACGCAGCAGGAGGTGGGGGGGGGAGAGGGAAGTAAGGAGTGGGGGAAAGAGAGGGAAAGGCAGAGAGGGAGAGGGAGAGAGAGTTTCTTCCTTATCTTAGAAGGACACTAATCCCATCATGGGGCCCCACCCCTGTGATCTCTTCTAAACCTAATTACCACTCAAAGTCCACACTAATCAGTGTGGAGATTAGGGCTTCTGCATTGGGAGGCCAGGGGGAGCTAGTCAACCCATAGCATCGCCTTTCTGCAGAGGCCACTATGGTCATCTATCTCCCCTGGAGATTTCAAATAGGATCTGGCTGTACACGTTTTTGTTTTTTTTAAAGATTTTATTTATTTATTTGAGAGAGAGAACACAGGGTGGGGGAGCAGAAGGAGAGAGAAGGAGAGAGAGGGAGAGAGAAGCAGACTCCCCACTGAGCAGGAAGCCTGACTTGGGGCTCGATCCCAGGACCTGGAGATCATGACCTGAGCCGAAGGTGCTTAACCCACTGAGCCACCCAGGCGCCCCTGGCTATATGCTATTTTGTACTTCGCTTTTATTGACTTGACAATATTTTGCTTTCTTGTGTTGTTAAATATTCTTTCACAAAAATCTTGTAAATAACAGCATGGTGTTCTAGAAACTTGCATTTTTGAACATACGGAACGCTTCCCGGATTTTGCTAGTACAAGCAGTGAACTTGGGGAGAAAAAAGCTTCTGTTGCGTATCAAATAAAGATAATCTTGCCTACTTTTGTCCACAGTATTTGAATTCAAAGAAATTTACTAAAAAACAAACAGGGGCACCTGGGTGGCTCAGTCAGTGAAGCATCTGCCTTCGGCTCAGGTCATGATCTCAGGGTCCTGGGATCGAGCCCTGCGTCAGGCTCCTCGCTCAGCAGTGAGTCTGTTTCTCCCTCTCCCCCTGTGCTCTCTCTCTTACTATCTAGTAAATAAGTAAAATCTTTAAAAAGAACAAACAACCCCCCCAAATGCAAAAACAGAAATCTCCACCATCCACACCCTGTGCTACTGTTATCACTGTGTCATTTTGTTTTCCGTAATGATCAGCAAAAGGCAGTGTCGGGTGGTCTCAGGGATGCTCTGTTACCTGGCTTTGAAGGTCAGGTAAGATAAGCATGAGGCCAGAGGGGGATGGACAGAGGTCACACTGCAGAAAGCAGGTGAGCTTCTCTGCTGACAAATGCACCTTTCTCTCCTCCCCAGTTCCTCTGGGTTGGATTTCGGACTCAGTCGAACAGATCAGAGAGATTCACCTCCCAGTTCAGGGCAGAGGTACACATCAAAGGTAGAAAGATGCTGGGAATGGAGCCAGGAGCCAGGGATGCTTTAAGGTAAGACAAAGGCAAAGCTTCTGGAAGGTCACCTGGGGTGGCTGGTTGAAATGTGGAAGACCAGGCTGGGTTCGACTCTTGTGACAACTAGAGAAGGAGGAAAACAGAAGGAAAAATAGCCAGGCTCGTGCGTTCACCTAACAAGCAGGAGGGATTTTAAGATTTTTGTGTTCATGCTCATACCCTGGAATTTATTCCATCATGGAGGGACAGATCATTGGAAACATCCAGGGACTGATACACATGTTTTGTGGAGCACTCAGTGCTGACTCGAAGGTTCTGGGTTGCTCTTTCCCAGGGCTGGCTTGAAATCTGGTGTGACTTTGTTGCAGGGACTTCACAAAGATTTTTTACCCTTGTGATTTTCAGATGTGATTTCTGTTTCAGGGAAAGGTTAAGAATCTCCCTAACACTGTCAAAAAGGTGGGAAAATGCAAATCTGTTTCCTGAGGCTCTGCCTGAACGAATTATGTGATTGCTTTTCTATCTGCCCCCTTTCCAGAGGCTAAGCTTAGGGGAACACAGTCCCATATACCAATGTTACAGCAGCAATACATATTATTCTAAGGCAAAGAATCTCTAGCTACAGCTCTGATGCTCCCTTGCAGGTGGACTGATTTCCTTTGGGTAGTGCCTGGCTTTCAAGCTGTATTATTTATTTCTCAGGTCAATATGTCTTCTTCCTTTAATCATGGCTTAGGAAAAATTTGTCATAGCCTATGTCGACTTCACTGATGTACTGGCTCTGGCAGCTTCAATAATAAGGCGGTCTGTTCCTCTGCTGCTCCCACAGCTGGGCGAGGAAGAACAGAAACACACCGCTCACCCATCTCTTCTAACACAAGGCAGAGAACTCAGTGAAAAGATTGAGCGAAAGACCTCCATGTAACTCTTTTCTCGCATGAGAGCAATCAATTTCATGTTACAACTTTAACCAAGATTTCTAAGTCTTCAGCAAACGGTCAGCCCTATGGATAGGACATTGGCGGTGAAAGTGATTTTTAAAAAAGATATGAGACTGTTTACCTCGGAACAAATTTCCCCTTGAGGTAGCCCCAGCTAGAGGTGCTACACGTGAATGATTCCATTATTGCTCAGAACTGCTTGGCTGGGACTCTTCTTTTGGAACTGACTTTGGTAGTGACAGCATATTCTATGGGACATCTACAGTGATAAACTACGTATCTCTTTCGAGGGTGGATTTGCTTTTGGTGAAATAGTTAAGCATCACCCATAAACCAATCAGGTGAATGGAAGGGATGACTGAGCTGATTGGTACTGCCTGGGTGTTGAAAATAAAATATGATTTTACAAAGTAGCAAAAATGGTGTGTGCATATGTGTGTGTGTGTCCTTGGTGGTAATTCCAAAAGAATTTATAAATGTTTATGAATCTTTGGTAAATGTTCATAAATGCCTAATCAAGATATGTATTTTAGGAAAATTTCTATGACTATGATAGAGGATGATTATTGTGAAAGTCAGCATGCATTTGGTTTTGTGAGTTTCGGTACCCTCATTTAAAAAGTCAGCTCTTTTTACTGATTCGGTGAAGAAGATTGGTTACAGTTAGCAGAGTACCAGATGAAAGAGAGGTTGGTTTCTCTCTCACACAGAAGTCTGCAAGACCTGGGGCTGGGTCTGCTCCCTGAACTCCTCAGAAGCCAGCTTCCTTTCAGCTACTTCCTCTGCCAACCCCCCGGACATGTCCCTCAACCTCACGCTCCAAACCTTGCTCCAGCCATCACATCCACGTTCCCACCAGCAAAACGGAATACGGAAATATGAAGGGACACAAGGTTATTAGAAATCTAGCAGTCTCTGCAGGGGGATTCCTAATAGCTGTCCCGTTAAGAGCCCCACTCACATCTCATTGGCCAGAACCTTGTCACATGACCATATCTAGCTGAAGGGGAGTCTGGGAAATGTAGTCTTTATCCCAGGCAGCAAAAGTCAGGCTTCTATTACTATGAAAGCACCTGTGAGCAAACATTACGATTCACAACGAGCAGTCTATACCACAATTACTTGTACTCATATCTCACATTTCAGTGGAGCTTGAAGGACACAGTGATACCACTTGCCCAATACCCTCTTAACAGAAAAAATAATTTTAGTTCTATTTATATATCATTTCATAACCATTAAACAGGGAACTGTGCCATGTGCATTATATCTACATACTATTTTATTTAATCCACCTAGCAGTCTATCTAATACATACCATCATCCCCTTTTAACCAATTTAGAGATGTAAAAATCTCAGATTGCCAGAGATCCCATGGCTAGAAAATGGCCAAGTCAGAATTTGAATTCAACACCACCTAGGTGGTGAGCCTAGGCCCTTAACCTGGTTGTTGTTCCCCAAGAAGGGAAAAATCTTGGAATTAATCTCCTATCAGGACTCTGGGACCCAAATGTTAGTAGCATTTGGAGGAAGGCTAAAACAGGTTTAGCAGTTCACAAAATTGAACAAAACTGAGGGCCTGGTATGAGTAGGGAGTATTTGGGTCAGATTAATTTCTCAGCTCCAAGGTAGCATGAGAAATCCCCCAGTGTGAACCCCACCATGCCATCAGAGCCTCTTCTTGCCAATCGATTGTGGATGCCTAACTCCCCTCATTCTGCCAGTGTGGACCTGGAAAGGAACGAAGGAAGGAAGGGAGGGAAGAGGGGAGAAGAGAAAAAGGAAGTAAATGAGGAAGGGGAGGGGAAAGGAAGGAAGGAGAGGGGAAGAGGAGGGGGATGGGAGGGTAGGGAAGTGGAGGCAGAGGAGAGGAAAGTTTTCCACAGCTGGACCAGTTTCCTTGTCAAGCCAGCCTGGTGCTCCTTGTTGTAAAAACAAGCCCAGGGATGTTAAACATTTCCAGCACTGGGGAATGACATCTTTTGCCATGGAACGAAATGTTCTCTCCAAACACTTAGACTGAGTCTTCAATAGGAAGAGGAAAAAGAACCCTATGTTTTTTTGGCCATCTTTTACAACAGAACATAAGGAAAGAGAATTTAGTACAGGAAATGGCCAGTGGCTACTGATCGCCTTTTTGGTCCGAAAACAATTCAAATTTCAGTTCTCTGGAGACACTGTGTTCTGTGAAAGGTGTTGCTTCATTTCTCGCTCAGTATGTGGGGATAATTGACCAAGGGCTAAGCAGACACATGTGAGCCCAGGGGAAGGGGCGGGGGCGTCTCAGCTGCTGAACTTCTGAAGCTGTTTTCTTAGAGGTGCTGACAGAGCCTCTCTGGGTGCCGAAGATCTCAAACCCTGTATGACTTTTATGAACAGGGAGAGCAGTGGTGTCTGCCTCAATCTAACACATCCTTACAGAATAAAACCAAAACTTCTGAAAGCATTTATATTCCCACTTCAAGGGTTATAAGACGCATTGTGACCGGCCGGTGGAACCGAAGCAGGTGTTCTAGAATAATGGGTGGTGAGCAGTCAGGGAATGCGGAGAACTTCAGAGGCTCCTTGCCAGGACAGATGTAACGACCTCATTCCCTATTTCCCAGGAGCCCATACACCCCCTAAAAGTGGTCAGCGTTCTGGGGCACCACCATCCGTTTCTCAGCTCTGTGACAGGGAGGAGAGAGGATGTGGGAGCCAGCCTGGGGGTCTTTGTTGTCCTTGTCTTTCTGGAGCGTGGAGGCCAAGTTGCTGATGCTTCATTACAAGGTAGTGGGGACTCTGATTTCTTCAGCAAGCACTCCTTCTCTTCCTTGTAACTGTTTGTGGTGCTGTCAAGGTCTAAGATGAACTCTCACTGGCCTTCAGTTTCTCTTTCCCCCCGTCTCGGGTCATGGAGAGTAGAGGTGGCACCCTTTACTCAAGTGCCATTATTTACCCCCAAGGCCTTCACTTCCGGCTCTATGCAGATGACGCACAAATCTCTAACACCTCATTCATTCATTCATTCATTCATTCATTCATTCATTCATTCATTCAATTTGTTGGTGTCCTCATTTGCTTACCCATTCATAAACCTCTTTTTGTTTAACGGAACAAGACACAAGGCCGGGCAGGCTTATCCCCGGAAGTAGGAAGTACTACGGGAGCGCAGAGGAGGATGTGGGGGGGAGCGTGCAGGACAGACACGGCAGCCATTTCCGCTGGGCTGGTGTGCCCCCGCTCAATCCTTCACAGCCCCTGGCGGCACCTGGCTTGAGTGGGAGCTTAAGAAATTCCTGTGGGGTAATCACCCTTCGGTAGCCTCCTTTGCTCACACACGTAGGTGCCTAGCACGTCCCGCTGGGGGCTTCTGGGCTCGGGGGCATGAGTGTGTCTGGGTAAGATAGCTGCACACACTAATTACGAGCCTGGTGCGCTGTGCCCATAGCCATCGTTGACCACCAAGAAATACCACGGTATTGCAACAGTGGCTTGCAACTTGCAGAATGTTCCTGATCTGGAGCCGGGGGTGGGGGGGAACAGCACCTCCTGGCCTGCCAGGTTCTACCCAGGGCCCCAAAGAGACTAACGATGATTTTTAGTTTCCCTGCCCCTTCAGCCTCTGGCCACGAATACAGGGCTGGCTGCACAGGTGATCTCTCCTGTCACTGCTCCCCCAGCTGGGCGCGTGTCCCTGAAAGAAAGGGGTCAGGGAGGCCTCGGTTAAAAACTCTGCCTTGCCCTCCACGGGAACGTTCCAGCACCCTAGTCTAGCCCACCTCCTCCTAAATCTCTCAGTCTTGGGGTCTCTGAGTCTGCCCCTGATGGAGCAGTCGCCAAAGACCCCTGCTACCCTCACAGGGGAGGGGAGGTTGGCTCTCACACAAGCTGCCCACAGCCCTTCTCCCTCTGAAGAAGGGGAAGGAGGGGAGCAGCAGCTGAAAAAGGCAAATCCATGGGGTGCCAACCAATTTCATCCACTGTTTTTTTTCCCTCAGCAATCCCCCTAACTGACCCTGCCGCTAGTTGCTCTGGGGAAAAGTCCCTTCCCTGCTGCCCTGGTCCTTCCCCAGGTTATTGTTGGTGGAAAACTCTTCCCACTGGTCGCTGCTGAGAGGCTGGAAGAGGGGAGAACGCCTCTCTTCAGGGCCCTATTTCCCCTGGCCGCGGGCTTCTGTGGCGTCACGCTGACGTTGAGATGCACCCCCCCCCCCACAGATTTGATTGTCATCACCTTCTGGGTGAGCCTGGCATTCTTCGTCATGCTTCTCTTCCTCATCCTGCTCTACATGTCCTGGTCAGGCTCCTCACAGGTGAGGTGAGTACGCAGGGTGCCGACGCAGGTAAGTCACGGGGAGAAACAGCGAGTGACCGCAGGCACACGCCGTGGAATATTATTCAGTCACAAAAAGGAATGAATCCCCAATTCCCGCTCTGACACAGATGCATTTCCAAGACGCTGTGCTAAGTGAAAGACGCTAGACACAAAAGGCCCTATATTGTCGGATTCCACGGATAGGAAACATCTAGAATAAATAAAACTCTAGAGAGACAGAAAGCAGATTAGTGCTTGCTAATGGGGCCAGGACTTGTTCAGATGACAAAAATATTCTAAAGCAGATTGTGTTGATGGTTGCACGACTTTGTGAATATATTGAAGATCTTTGAATTTTCCATTTTAAACGGGTGAACTTTGCTGTGTATAAAATACATCTCAATTAAGCTCTTAGAGAAAATAAATCCAAAATGACGCCACATGGCAGTTAGGTCTTGCCAAACGACTCACCAGGAAAAGGGGACCCAAACGTAGGCATCAATGACCACCATCTGTTATTGAATACCTACTGTGTGCCTTAGTAGCTAAATTGGCGGTAAAATCTAGGAGCTCCAAGCAGTAATTAGCTAGTAATTAACCTAGCTCATTAGAGGTTAATTCTCCTGTGCTAGACAATTGGCCCACCACATCCAATCCCCTCCCTCTAGCTTAATCTGCCCCCCCAACAGCTACTGCTGTCCTAAAGACTGTCCTAGATGGGGACCCTAGACTACCTTTCTCTCTGCCTTAGCTGATGGGACCAGAGGTGGGCAACTGACCCAAGAGGGCCTGCCCAGCGCTGGCCAAAGCCCCTTGAACCGCGTGACCTGACAGAAATGCTGGGGCCAGGTAGCGCTGAGTGGTGCAGGAGGAAGACTGGGGCTGGATGCCATCAGGGACCAAGCAGTTTTGGGGAGTGGAAACCACGAGTCAGCATAGGAAGCTGGCAGCAGAGAGTGGAGCAGAGCTGTTCTGGGAAGACCTGCACAGCTGCGCGTGCCCAGATCTATCTCAAGGGGGCTCTGTCTCCCTGCTTCCACCCTGCCCTGCCCACAGTGGCTCCCAAGTCACTTCTGGTTCCCTTTGGGCACCCGGGGAGTCAGGGGCCAGCTTTTGAGCAATGAAGAAATCCATTCTTTTTTTCTAGTTTTAAGAACTCATATTGAATTTAAGCAGATTTATATCCCAAGAGGCATCTGGGGGTAAATGAACGCACTCTTCTGAGGGGACTTGTAGCCAGTCCTGTGCTGGGGACAGTTCGCAAGAACGGTCGGTTACCCTCCCGGGGGAAAGCTCCCAGGTCCAGTGGGCACACAGGGGGCCGTGGCTGAGTTGTCTTGCATGCCTTTCAGGGCTACCATTTTACAGGGCAAATGGAAGATGCTGTTTGCCCTGACACCAAAGAAAGCACTCTCCAGACATTTTAACGGGCGTGGGATGCTCAGGGGAGCCAAATGGTCTTACTGTAAGATTTGGGAAGGAGATGCTGAGTTGCTCCCTGAGGTGTTGCTCTTTCTATGCTTAAAAATAAAAAAACTATGCTAGCATCATCTGAAAGGAGGGCTCTGCTCTATTGGGCTCCCTTCCTGATCCTCTTCATTCATGTTAGAATTATAACGAGTTGAAACGAGTTCTGAGACTAGTTCTCTACCAATCCATCACCTCGTTATCCTGATGACAGCTAAGAGGCAATGTTGGTCCCACTTCACCGATGAAATGGAAGGCAGGCGGGACGTGGTGGGCCAGCTCACGCCAGGCGGCTGTGCCCACTGCCCCTGGCACCTCACGCTCAGGAGAGGCGTCCAGAGTACGGGTTTCTAGCTAAGATACAAGTTTGGCTGGAGGCACAGATATAGAAGCTAAATACTCAAACAGGTGGATGGATGGAAGGTCACCTTGCCTGCTCCCCATCATACATGGACGTGAGGGAGAAGTGACCTTGGAGGGAATGACCGAGAGTCAAGGTCACCATCAAGCACTGCTATTATCTTCCATTTCTCCACAGTGGTGACCTTTGTAAGCTGGGCTGACCCTCCCCCAGGGTCTGCTCCCTTAGCCGAGGTGCTCTTACCCTGTGATGCCTTCTCTGTGGGTTTTGGGCAGGCAGGACAGTGCAACAGGAAAGCATCCGGTGGGTTCTCTGGCCAGCTTTGATGCCTGCTTCCCATCTGCTCTGTCCGCAGGAACAACGCCCAGCACCACCCACCAAGCCCCTCGAGTCACAGCCTCCCCCTCTCCCTCTGCATCCGGAGACACCCCACAGGCTCCTCCGAGCTTGGGAGGAGAACCGGGCAGCAGAGCACGCAGCCCTGAGCAGCGGCTGTGGCCACGAGCCCCTCCATCCTTGCCCCAATCTGCCCCCCAGACCACCTTGCTCTCCTCCAGGAACTGGCCTCGGATGACGACCCCCACCACATCAGCTGACATCAGGAACAGGCGGGGCAAGCCTCCCCCTGGAGACAGAACCTCTCTGAGCACACTGGTGAACTCAAACCGACCTGGACACACAATTGCCTTGGCAAAGCCTGCTTACGTGCAGCAGGAAGGGCACCTAGGCCAAGCTGTACTCCAAGAGGGGCACGAATATGCATTATCCAGGGCGTGCGGTACCCCCAGCACAGGGAAGCAGCCCTCGATGGTACTGATTTCCAGTGCATTTTACCTGCAGACTTACTTCTTATGTTCACTTTGGGAAGGGTAGAAAATAAAACATACATGAATTAATTTTCAAAAATATTTGCTTGCTAATCTTTACTGGACCACTTCTTAGCTTCAACTATTACTGCTGAAATATAGTTGGTTTTTTTTTTTTAAGATTTATTTGAGAGAAAGAGACAGAGCGTGTGCATGTGTGGTGGAGAGGGGCAGAGAGAGAGGGAGACAAGTAGACTCCCCGCTGAGTGGGGAGCCCCATCTCGGGGTTCCATCCCAGGACTGAAACCAAGTCTGACACTTGACTGACTGAGCCACCCAGGCACCCCATATTGCTGTAATATTTATCAACCCTGAGTTCTAGGTGGATCTGAACCTTCTTTAGGACACCCAGGGAGGGCCTGTGACGTTCCTACCCATCCCCCACTGTCACCCGCTGTTACCAAGACGGGGCAGTGCAGGCCCTCGTAGCCCCACTGACTGCAGTCAAGGGACCCAACTCACACTTCCGACCTCCCCAAAGCCTTCAAAAGACAGAGCCCAAGGGGAGAGGGTCTGCACTGGAATGCTGTCACAGGACTTCTCTGAGCTGGCAGGATGGGTCCCATCTGGCTGATGTTATGGAACCTCTGGTCTGAGTCCTCTGAAGGGTCTAGTCCTCTAGCGCCCAAAAGCCTGGCCCTGGCAGAGAGAGCCTGGAAGTACAAAGCCCACAGAACCCATCCCACCCCAGGTGGACTGACAAATCCCCCAAATGGGGGTAGGCTCGGCCTCACCTGACTCAGGGGCGGTGGGTTAGAAAGGGAGACGAGGCAAGGGAGACTGAAGAGCTTCAGAGACTCAGAAAAAGGGCGAGAAAGAACACGTGGACTTTCCTACTTGAATCTAAACGCAAAATTCTGATTTAGGAATGGTCTCAAAACATACTGTGTTGCAGGTGTTTGGGGTAGGGGGGAGGTGAGGCAGCCACTCCCTGCTTTCTAGACAATGAGCCCATATGTGGTAAGGGGACTGGAGACAGACAAGCATTCCTCTTATCCTGGTTAAAAATCCTAAATCATGAAAAAACACCAGAACCGAGTCTAAGGAACACTGCAGGAATAGAAAAGTGTCCCCGACGGACAGGGAAGGCCGCTGTGAGGTCCTGTGACGATGGCCAAGCAGTGCCCCCCTCCCCCACCCGGGGCCACGCCGTGCGGGAGGGACGTGGGCACATGAGGAGCTCTATGTGCACAGGCCAGCGTTCTCCTGAGGTTTGTCAGCTGCGGCACCAATGAACACAAGAACCTTAAAAGTCAAATCCTGACCTCTAAAAAGCAGGTTTCTGTGAAATAAAATGGTCTGTTAATACCCATTAAGCAAAACACAAAAGCCTAACAAAAATAGACATTTATTAACAAGTTATAAAATCCCAAACTCCCTCTTTGAGACAATTAAAAAAAAAATACAGGCTTTCTTTTTCCAAAGCAGAGGTCAAATCAATTTTATACTGTAAGGATTCAGGGTAACACCCTTTTACTTATGAAAATAATTAAAACTGGCAGGAGCTCATTCACTCAAAAAGTTATAGAAAGCTTTGTAAGACTTCTCATGGAAAGAAAAGCTGAAACATCTCTCTTTACACTCTTTTATCTGATGTCTTATATTCTCGGACATCTTGGCTTTCATATGCACAAATCCCTTAAGTGCTCAGAAGGGCCACCTCAACTTGAGGTATACTCTCTGAAGAGCGGCGAGGCCGAGGGGAAGAGTCTTACTACCTATGTGAACACCGAACGGGCTTGCAGCCCAGGAGGCCCCACGCCCACTACAGCTCTGACCACGCTGTGCCCACAGTCCCTTGAGCGTCGTCCTTATTGGTGAATTAAATAAGCCAACTTTGCTCGTCAGGAAACAGAGTTAATACAGACAGAACTTGTCATTATATAAGGCTTGCATGGAAACCCTTGACTCAACCAAACTTCTAGAACCTGGTGCCAGAAGGCGTCAGATGGCAGGGCGTCCAGCGTCAGGGACCGAGGCGGCAATGTCCTTGCAGAGGATGACGATGGCCTCATCACTCAGCGTGTCCTCTGTGGCATCGCAGATCATCTGCACGTGGGTTAAGAGGGTGTCCGGCCGCTGAGCCCCCAGCCAGACGTCCTTAATGTACAGGGACACCAGGAACGCTGCAGTGGCTGGGGAAGAGATAGACAATATCATTAGGACACAAAGCTACTTTGTTGGAAAACCAGTCACCCCCACTCCCTACGCCTGGGGACACAGAGCTTTGCTCAGTGCCCAAATGAACTGTGGCAAAAGGAGGGAGCATGTGTCCCAGACACATTAATTTGGCCTTTAACTTCAGTGTTAATCTTTTTTTATTTTTAAATTTATCTTTTTGGGGTGCCTGGGTGTCTCAGTTGTTAAGCATCTGCCTTCGTCTCAGGGCATGATCCCAGGGTCTTGGGACTGAGCCCCGCATCAGGCTCCCTGCTCCGCTGGGAAACCTGCTTCTTCCTCTCCCACTCCCCCTGCTTGTGTTCCCTCCTCTCTCGCTGGCTGTCTCTGTCAAATAAATAAAATCTTTAAAAAAAAATTATCTTTTTATTTGGTCAATGTGTGTGGAATGTAAAGAAAGCTACGACAAGCCAAGTTTCTTCTTGGTTCTGACCACCCGTGCTGAGAGCCAGAATTGAGGTCTGTGAAGAGGTTCCAAAATCACTTCACGTCATTTCCTCAATGGCATGGGGGAGGTGACAGGGTTTCCCAGGCCGACTCAACTTCCCCACAGCAGCCAGATGAGAGAAGAGGTCACCCACCGCCCAGGGGAGCTCACCTGCCCAGGCTGCTGGCCATCCCCCCTTCCTGCTCCCCTTCCATCCCTGGAGGTGGAGGAGGCCACACGCACATGGTCACAGCCCCCCTCTGCTCTCTTACAGCCTTTTAAATTAAGCCTTTGCTGCTCGTTCGTTCTTCTTTCCTGCATGTAAGCCTTCACTGAGCACCTGCTAAATGCCAAGCGCGTGATGGCGTGCGTGCATGCGTGCGTGCCTGCGCATATATATGCAAGTCCACACGGGCACGCGCACCTGCAGCCACGCGGACGTCCGAACGCGCTGAGACGGAACCCTTCACTGAGTGACGGCGGAGACGCAGGAAAGCCGCCGCCCCGCAGTGGTTCCGAGGGGGGCACCTCTCTCCACTGCGCACACGGTCGTCACGGGGCTTTTACCCGAGAGCAAAGGCAAAGGGCTCCTCTCCCTTCACGTTCAGGCCGACAGCAAACTATGATCCCCGGCCCTTCGGCTCGGCCACATGACACTTCAGCAACGATACCGACGGGCTCCCAGAACCAGCCTCACCTCGCGTGGCTTCGTCCTCCTCCTGCAGAGACAAGCGGCAGAGGCTCTGGACCGCCGGGAGGCAGGGGCTGGGCGCCGGGCCCCGGGCCGCCACCAGCCGCAGCAGGACCTCGTTGGACAGGCAGGCCACGCTCTGCGCGGGCCCCGCCAGCTCCTCGGCGCTGCAGACCCGGCTGTACAGCCTGAAGATGCTACTCCTCGCGGCGCTGTCCCCGAGCAGCTCGCTCACGACCGCCGGCTGGGGCAGCATGTGGCTCTTCAGCCAGCCCAGGAGTCCCGAAGTCTGTGCCCTGCTCAGCGGGCGCTCCGCCGCCGACCGCAGCACCCAGCTGACCACCAGCGACGCGGTGGCACACGCCAGGCCTGGCGCATCGCCCTCAGGGGTGGTCCCGTCCGCGGGCGCCTGAGCCCGTTCTGGGCTGGGGAACGCTGGCCCCCAGTGGATCAGTATGGACCTCAGGAGGCCCCTGCATGTCTCCACGGCGGCCGCCTGCTGCTCAGGGCCAGCCGTCTCCTCCGCCTCCCCAGGCCTGCTCCTCCGGCCCCGCGGGCCCCTGGCTCGGGCTGGCACGACGGGCTTGCTCTTGTCCTTGAGCATCTCTGTCACACACACACAGGATGCAGTGAGACTGATGCCCCGCTCTCCCACACAGATCCGGGGGGCGGGGAGTCATGCGGGGGGAGGGAGAGGCAGAGGAGGGCAGCTTACCGTCCGGAGCGCCGGCCCCTGCTCAGCTCCCAAAGCACATGCTCCTGAACCTGGAGCACAGCGAGAGCTCCCCACTGGACTGTGACAGTCACCACTGCTCTTATGATGGACCCCTTCCATCCTCACCACAACCAAGGCCACCCGCTACCCCTCACAGTGAGCACGGCAGTGGCAGAGCTGAGCTCAAAGCCAGGTCTCCCCAAGGAGGGAGGACACGCCCTGTTTCTAAGCCTCGTCAGCGCTGGCAATGCTGTCAGAGAGGGGAAGTGTCGGCTGCTCTGTGGGGGAAGTGAGCACAGTTTGGGGAGCACCAGACAGTGGGGTCCTGACACTCACTCAGTAGCTCCTTAACTTGGTATTTCTCAATGGCCGCTCTCAGGTCCTCCTGGAGCTTAGCGTCTCTCTCGAGGAGGCTCCATTTGTGCAGGAGGATGAGGACATCCTTGGTGGACAGCACTGTCTCGTTCACGGTGAAGCGGTTCATGTCCTTGAAGGCCTGCATGACGGTGGCCCGGTACTTGAGCACAGAGTCGAGGGCCCCGAAGAAGCTGGTCAGCTGGGCGGAGGCCAAGGTCGGCCTGTTGGAAGCCAACGTCACAGACTGAGCAAGAGCTGCCTCCTCATCCCACAGCCCAGGACCGTGGTGGCTCGGCAATGCCACAGATCCCGAGGGGCCAATGATCCACACGTGACCCCAGTGTCCCTTCACAACAGACACTCGGGTCCATGTGACACATGGAGCCCAGCACAAAGAACAGGGAAAAGCAAGCTGCTCCAGGGGAGGCACACTGGGGACCGGAGTCTCCCCTCCATGTTGCAGGCACAGAAAACTCTTGGAGACCATGGCTCACTGGGAGAGCGAGGTGGAGAGAGCGTGAGGGTCTGGGCGCGAGCCGCCTAACCAAACACCACACGACGGCCGACTCCCCGTGCCTCACGGCCTCCCAGACTGCACCCCATCCACGGCCAAACCCGACGGTGGGCACCTGCAGGACATCCACTCTGAACTTGAGGGAATTTAAAATTCAATATCATCTGCTCCACACAATTTTAATTATTTCAAATAGTAATCGGTTCTCAAACACCAGCGTGTCTTTCGACAACCCCAGAATAAGAAACGGGTCTGTCGGCACTGACTTCACAGTTTAATTCAGAACAAGGAAAGACCCAATGCCCTGTGCTTTATCAAGAAAGTTTTCACTCTGAGATTACACGCCATGTGCCATCAACCTTCTGCTTCCAGTTAGCACAGTACCTCTGCTCCCAAGTCAGAGCTCTGAGCGCACCGGCTGTATTTTCCCCAAGACAGTGGGATCTGGGGACGAGTCAGCTCTCTGAGGAACCGAGGAGCATTACTCCAAGGGGCCAGGCGAAAATACTGACATTTTCAAGAAGATCCTCAGGTCAGCGAGTCCGTGCAGGCCCTCGAGGGCAGAGGCAAGTCTAGGAACACCCTGACTTTCTTAGCTTTAAGGTCATGGAAAAGATGTTCTTTCTACAAAACATCACTTTGAGTGGTTGGATCAAATCGTCAAGCTGTCTGCCCGCCCCAAATGATCCGCTGTGACGCGTGCTGGGTTTCTAGAGTGCCAGGTTTGCAGGGTCCTGACAGGGGCCTCCTAAAGTTGAAGCCGTAAAGAGGAAGCAGCTACGACAGGGTTTTCTGACGTCACCCCCAACGGACAGCAGCCCTCGGGCCCAGAGCCAGCCTGTGGAGCCGTGACTGTGGGGACTGCTGAGAGGGGACGTCCACAGGTGACCCACGCCAGGGGCCACGCCTGGCGGGGATAGGCTTACCTCAGGTGCCTCGTGAGTACAATGAGAACATACAGGAACTCATTGACCAAGTGCAGGGCAAGCAGCTTCGGAGGCTCCTGGGACCCTGGCTGGCAGGAAGGCTGGCCCTCCGACGCCACTCCTTTGTCCCCCAGGTTGGTCACCCACAGTGTGTGTAGCAAGGAGATGATGTTGGACAGCAGCTGGGTCTCCAGAAACCTGCAACCAAGTACGGGACGCTCACTGCCACGTCCTCCCCTTTCAGTGACCTTGGCTGGAGCAGGGGTGGGTGGAGCCATAGGACAGACTCTGCCCGCAGCGGCGGCACCCGGCAGTGGGTGGCAGGCTGGCCCCTCTCCCAGCAATTCCACCTGCTCACGCCCACCACAGCCCCTAAAGGTCAGCATCCAACTCAAAACGGGGAGCCTGCCACGCAAAGGAGGCATCAGCACAGGGGGGCCCCGATTATCTTCTCTAGCTGGACGACCCCCTGAAGTCCCAACTAGAGAGTATGGATTCTACTGCCTGTTTCCAGTCAACACTAAAGCCAGCAGTAGACGCCATGGCCTCCACCCCACTCTCTTCCCACCCGACACGTCTCACACACGAGGTGCTTACTTGCTCTCAAGGATGTGCAAAATCCATGTTAAAAGGCTATAGTCCCGTAGGATCTCATAGGCGGACTGGGCATCCCGGGCAGCGTTCTGTAGAATTTCCAGAATCCAATTCTGTAAACCCAAACTAAGAGTTACTCCTCAGTATGAACACCAAGTTTACCTGATCAAAGGAACAAGTTAAACTACACGACGGGATGTGGTTTCCGGGCGGCGGCTGCAGACGAAGCTTGCTTCGCTAAGTCTGTAAGCGTGGTGGCCGTGCCGGCCAGACACACAGACCCCACAGCGACTGCCCGGCCCCGGGGGTGCCCACTCCTGCGAGCCCATCCTAAGGAACCAACCCACGGGCACAGAGTCGTGGCTCAGAAACCACACGGCCCAGATGTGAGGCTGGGAGAGGATGTGGACCCATTCTTCGCCCAAACAGTGGGTGGCCCATTTTGTCCCTTCGGTTTTACCACCTGGAAAGGAAGATATAAAAATGGGACTGCCCCTCGAACAGTGAATTGGGTATTTTAGAATTCTCGTGTCATAAATAATAAAAAACTACCAACCACATTCAGTTTATTCCAACGTGTTTCTTACTTCTAACCTGCTCCTATTTACCCGCATGTTATATACTATCAGATATGAAAGCTGACGGGGTTAGAAATTCATCCAAATACCGAAAGCTTTACCTGGTTACTCCTTCCAACCACTCTTGGCATTTAGAACAGTCACACACGAGCTCTTGGTTGAGGGCATTCCCTTGTTGGCTCTGAGACCACTGGTTTTGACTCCTGACTCGTTTCCTAGCTGAGTTTTGAGAATCTACACCTTCTGTGCATTTAGGGACATTCTAGTGGCTCGAAACTGTCTCTGTGAAAGCACCCCTGTCACTTACAGGGGTCATCTGTCACAATTACTGGTTAGTTCCTCCCTCTGCACAGGCCTTACTATCGGGCCAGGGCGCAGCAAAGGGGCCACAACGAACGGCATGTCACCCGAGGACAGATGGCAGCGAGTGCCAGCCCACAGCCTGCATACGTGCAGGCAACACAAAAGGTACTCATGGGATCTCATTTTCCCTCGTGGAAAGTCAGCTTAATGTCAGATTAGCCGGTTGGTCATGTCCAGGCTGGGATTAAAATTCACAAGGCTTTGACTTGTAAGTAAACCTTCAGACAAAGGGGGGGTGTCCTGGGTGGCTCAGCGTCCGACTCTTGGTTTTGGCTCAGGTCATGATCTCAAGGTCGTGAGATCGAGTCCTGCATCGGGCTCTGTGCTGAGTGGGGAGTCTGCTTGAGATTCTCTCTCCTTCTCGCTCTGCCCCTCCCCTGCTCATCCCCCCCCCCCCCCCAAAACACCTTGAGAAAAAGCACAGACCGTCTGTGCTCAGACCGTGGGAGCGGCCTACCTGGGCGTCGTCGTCACACAGCTGGCTGCTGAAGAAGGACAGGATGATGTGGAAGACGCCGCGCCGGGCGCAGAGCTCGTAGCAGTACTTGTCCCGCATGCCCTGCCGCAGGAGCCCCAGCACCCACGCCCGCTCTGTCTTTTGCTGTAACCAGGCGAACAGGAGACTGCCGTCAGACACACCAAAGCCCTTTCAGCTGACGCCTCCTCAAAGCCCGCTGTCTTGCCGTGGTGGCAACTCAGCGGCAGCCACGGCGGCAAGAACGCTTCTCTCTTGCTGATTAGGTCACGGGAACCCCTCAGGATTTGACTCGGCTTCTTCAGGTCAGAAGTAAAGGAGCAAGCCGAGTTTCGGCACCGCCCTGGGTCACCTCATGCAGGTGTTCTACGAAAGCACAGTGAACACCGAGCCAGGTCACTCACCGAGAACACAGAACGAGAGTGCCGTAAAACTGGGGCCTCTGAACGAGGGTTTTTAAGGTGGGAGACGCCACCTGAAAATTAACGCATGGAATGAAAGCGCTTCTACAAGCGAGCCTGCGTGACCTTTCGCTTTCCTGACCTTCTTGCTCCAACACTGTTTGTGCAATTGGGCTGCTGTGCCGCCAGCAGTGCCCAGGGGGAAAATACCAGAATGCCAGCAGGGGCTAACAACCCAACGGAGGACCCTGGGGGGCCTCGGGGGCTTCAGAAGCATCACCTCCAAGTCGGAGCTATAGAAGAACTGGTAGAAGCCGGGAACTTTGTTCATATTCAAGTACTCGTGGGACAGCAGGAACTTGCTGATCTTCAAGTACATGTGCTCCTCTGAGGACAAAGCAGACAGTCACTCACTGCAGGCACCGGCGGGACCCCGTGCTCCGCCGAGTTGCGGAGCAGGCTCTGGGGGCCACACAGAGGTCCCTGCCCCCGTGGAGCTTTTGTACCCTTATCCAGAGTCTCAGCTCTCGACAATCAGACTGCAGTAAGACACCCCAGTTCTGTGCTGCATACAGGCGTTCTCTCCCGGTTCGGAAACCACTGTGGATTTTGCCCCTCCCCCGCCTGCAGCCTACGGCACAAGCTCCAATCAGCTGGTATGCAGGGGGGACCGGGTCACACAGACAGCGGCGGGCTGACGCCCACCCCCACCGGCCTCTCACTGAAGGGCACTGTCACAGCACGGGAGCCTCAGACACCTCCTCCCCCACTGCTTCCCACCCTCAGATCACCACCTCCACCCTGTCCCGACTGCCTGGATCCTCGGAGGCCACCCCATGACCCCAGCTGCCTGTGCCTGACCCTGACATTGGTCTGAGGTGGCAGAGACCGGACCAATCACCATGGCCTCTGCTAGGATAGTTTCTCAGAAGTGTCTTTTTCTTTAGAGTCTACAAATGACTGATTATTGTCTTTCCTCCCGTCATTTCTAAGGAGAAAGAAAGCCATAAAATAAAAACTATACAGGAGAAGATGGAAACTAGATCAGAATTCTAACAGCACCTTTACTGGAGAGGAATTGTGGGGCCTTGGACAAGCTATCTGACCAGGGGGCCCGCTTCCTCATCTGAACATGACCACGTGACACCGAACCCTGGGGCCCCTACTGTGACCAAAACTTGTCCTCAGGCTACCTCAGCAGTAGGGCCCTGCAGGCAGTCACACACGGAGCCATGTTCTCGGGCCCCAGCTGGCACCTACACAGTGACACCGGGCCAAACACCTCCTAGTGACAGACCCCCGGGCTGCACAGACTCTCACTTCCAAATACAGATCAGCAGCTGCTGACGGACAGACGTCCCGTGTCAGGCGCCCTCCAGGTGGGGGATGCACGTCCCCCCTCACGGCAGCCCCGTGAGGCAGGTGCCACGACAGGCGTGTAGCGTGGCTTCACACGCCATGAGCGAATGCGAGTAAGTGTTCCACGCCCCATCATACGCTGTTCTGCACTGGGCTTTCCCACTGGATTTCTTTCTGATCTCCCGCACAGGGGCCCATAAAGAGCCTCCTCACAGCCACACTTTATTCACTGTCCGCTCCCGTGGGCATGCACGCGGCTCACTGTTACAAGCCCTGGATCACCCGGACGCGTCCCTTCTCACACGCCTGCAGGATTAATGGTGACAAGTGGACACGCAGTGGTACCTGGCTTCAAAATCTGTAAGGCTGCTTTGGCAATGAAGAGAGTCAAGGTAAAGGTGAGTCTCATGTTCTGAGTTCGGATCCCATTCCGGACTACATCCAACAGGTAAAGTACCTTAAAACCGGGAAAAAAGAAGTGGGTAAAAAAATAAGAAGACAAGAATCTTCAGAACTGTGACCAGCCCTGTCTCGTGCAGCTTAAACTACAGCTTTGCTGGTTGGCCCACTCTTCGCATCCCAGGGGCCACCAGAGAGAATGCTCATACTGGCAGTGTCCCTGCTCACCACTGCCATCTCAGGAGCGCTTCTGCTTTTCCTTGAGGAGCCAGGCATGTGCGCAAGGGCAGAGGGAACCCTGGCTCCATGGCCCAATAAGCAGGCCGTTCCTGTTCCTGCTGCCTTGGAGCACAGGCCTCTGGGGCTCAGTGTGTTCTGGGTAACAGCTGCCTTAACCACTGAGTTCAGACCAAAGAAACTGACCTGCTTTGCCCACCTACACACAAGAAGTGTCTGGAAGGGGAGAGCTTTCTCAGTCTCCCCCAGAGCTGAGAACCAAAGGTAACCTCCAGCATCATTCCCTAAAAGGGAACGGACCTTGGTTCTTTAACAGAAGTCTCCTGCCAACACGCTTCTGTGTTCCCTAGAAATGCTGCTACCAGACCCAGTGGATAGCCAGCTCCCGGAGGTCTGCCAGGACCCTCAGCCCCACTCACCTGGGACTGCTCTCGGAACCGTGCCCCCTCCAGCTGCGAGTAGTAGGCCGCAAGCACGTAGCAGGCTGCAGCTCGCATGTGGGGGTCATAGCTGCTGAGGGCTGTGACAGTTAGGCCCAGAGAATTGGAATCCAAAAATTTTCGACAATCCAGCACAAATTCTATGGAAGTAAAACAGAGCATTAAATACACACACACACACACACGCACACACACACACACACACACACACACACGGAATGATCATGATGCTTGTGTAACATGCGGAATTAAATTTCCTTTTGCCAACATCAGCTATGAGTGGGAGACACAAGAAATGTAAGTCTCTCCCACTCCCTTTAACTTCTGCTCAAGTTGGATAAAAGCCTATCTTCCCTTGCATAGCAATAGTCCATACTTGCAGCTTCTAAAATGCCTGTCAATCCCAGTCGGGATTATTTCATTACTTCTCACAAATATTCAACAAGCCAGAGAAGAATGGAGGTGCCCTTCAGACCTGAGACACGAGATCCCTGCATGCTGGAGGCCTGGGGAACACGAATGGGGAGTTGGCAGAGAAAACCACCTTCCCGTTTCTACCCTGTTCAGCCCACAGCGTCTGAATTCCCAGCCACAAACACCACTAAGGAAAATGTGAAAGGCAGGGAAGCTGGAAAATTCAGCCAGTGCAAACCTGTCTGACCTGGCCCGTCAATTTTTTAAAAGATTTTATTATTTATTTGACAGGGAGAGGGAGAAAGAGCACAAGCAGGGGGAGCGGCAGGGAGAGGGAGAGGCAGACTCCCCGCAGAGCAGGAAGCCCAACGTGGGGCTCCATCCCAAGACCCTGTGATCATGACCTGAGCAGATGCTCAACTGACTGAGCCACCCAGGCACCCCTGGCCCATCAATTTTATGGAGTATTAACTTATATCCATTCTTCAACCCTAGTTCTTTCTTCAAACAAACAATAAAAATCTCAGAGAAGAGAGGCTCACCAAGTTTGAACAAAAGCTAGAGTCCAAACAGCTTGCTAGCTGATACCTATCACCTGTGAGGCCTTGTAAAAACTCACAACCACTTCAGGAAATGACGTGACCAAGAGAAAAGGTCAGATATATAAGGGGACCC
The DNA here is from genome assembly GCF_024610735.1 of Ursus americanus. NCBI lineage: Eukaryota > Metazoa > Chordata > Mammalia > Carnivora > Ursidae > Ursus > Ursus americanus. The sequence continues at coordinate 87,351,358 of NC_142130.1, forward strand.
ACCTGACCACAGCTTAAAAGGCCAATTACCAATACAAAAATTCAGGACACTTTAAATCCTCTTTAGTAAGATCTAGGCCTTTTTATAACATAAATACTGTCACAAATTGTAAGATAAAAACCGTGAAGAAAAGTTTTAGAACAGGGACAGGTCACTGTGCTTAAAAATGATAAAGCAGAAGGTCTGGTCATAGTTATCAGCCATGCAGACATCCTAGACTGAGAGGCTGGTGAGCTGGTTAAATCAGGAACCAAACACAAGCTAACTGGAAGTGACGATTCTAAATGTGTCATCTTGGAATATACTAGCGATAAAAGAAATACCACCAAAAACGTTTTTAAAAAGTCAAACTCTTTCTTCTTGTCCACCTAAAGTTACACTTTTAAAAGGATAATTTTGGCAATTAAAAAACCTGAGAATAAAAAATAAGAAGAAAAATTGTAATAATCAGCTACTTCCCTGTAATCCAAACAGCTCCACAGGCACATAATAGTCTCCAAACGGTGACTGCCCAAGAGCACAGAGATCCTTTTTGACCATAAAGCTTCCTTCTCCCTCAGAAGTAGCAGAGCTCCCTAGACCTTCCACCAGCATCTCCCCTGAAGGGTGACCAATGGTGGTACAGACGCATCCACACAGTTCCCTTCCTCTTTCTCAACACTGATACCCTTTCAAAGAATAACCAGGATTTCCACTTCCAGCCAAGAGAGTGGCAGAAACCTGATTTACTGTCCACCTGAAGCAACTAAAAACTAGAAACAAAACAAAGTTTTTCAAGACACTGGACATGAGGCAACAAACGAAGCGATCTCCAAGACAGAAAACAAACAAGATGAACCCTCTGATCATCCCCGCCCGAAGTCTGGAGAGTTCTAGGCCAAGGCACAGGGAGGGCAAACCCAGGCAGAGACCGGAGAACTCTGAGTTGTGCAGACAGAGTGCACAACTGGGAGGCCAAGGTGGCCAGAGTTCACACGGGAGAGGACCGGAGAAGAGCGCTCCACTCCGAGAGTGCCAGGGTCTTCAGCGCAGTGCCACCTGGCAAGAGGGTATGAGGAAGCTGTCTGAGCCTGAGGAACAGGGACGACCCCAGGCTCACAACTGCCCGGAAACAGCTCCTGTCCCCACAGTTCACAGGAAGAGGGCAGACTGCTCAGAAGGACTTAATGTCCGCTGCGGGGGGAAGTTCGTCCCAGACCAAAATGCTGCTTTGGTGCCACCAACAGAGATTCGAAGCAAGACTGCAAGGATCAAACCATTTCTAAGTAGCTCAAATGTGTCCTAGAGCAAAGCTCAAGAACATTCACAGGAATATAAAAATATCCAGCACCAAACAAGGTAAAATTCATTGTGTCTGGTTTCTAATAAAGAATTATCAGACATTCAAACAAGCAGGCATGCAGCCCATCAGAAGAGGAAAATCCATCCTGTGAAAATGACTCAGATATGACAAAGGTAACAACAAAACTAGGATTCTTCTGTAACTACTACACCTGTATTCTACATGTTCAAGAAGCTAAAGGAAACACCGAGTATGTTAAATTGACACACAAAACCTATAAAAACTCAAACCAAGGTTCCAGAGATGAAAATTAAAATGTCTGAGATGAAAGATGCACTGGAGGGGACTATTAGCAGATTACACATTATAGACAAAGACATTAGTGAACTCTAAGACAGCAAGAGAAATGATCCAAAGTGAAACACACGGAGAAAAAAAAAAATTAAAACCTGGAACAGAACATCAGCGAGCTGTGGGACAATTTTCGAGCAGGCGAATATACATGTAACTGGAGTCCCTGAAAAGTTTGAAGAGATACTGGCCAAAACTTCTCCAAATTTGACAGGAACTATAAACCTACAGAGCCAAGAAGCTCAATCAACACCCCAAACACAAGAAACTTACACAAAAGCATATTCTAATTAAACTGCTTGAAACCAATAGTAAAAAAAATCTTCAAAGCAATCACACAACATCCAGAGAAACAAAAGTAAGAATGATGGTAGATTTCTTTCCTTCCTCCCACCCTCCCTCCCTTTTTTTCTTTCTTTTTTTTTTAAGTAGGCTCCATGCTGGGCTTGAACTCATGACCCTGGGATTAAGAGCTGAGCTGAGATCAAGAGTCAGAGGCTCCACCCTGGCGCCCTGATGGTAGATTTCTTGTTAGAAACAATGCAATCCGAAATCAGGTGGCAACGTATGTCAAGTACAGTAAGAAAAAAAAAAAAAACTGTCAGCCTAGAATTTTATACCCCATGAAAACTTTTAAAAAGTGAAGCCTTTTTTTCTATAAAAAAGCTGAAAGAATTGATTAGTAGATGTGAATGACAAGAATTCTTAAAGGAACCATCTGAGGCAGAAGGAAAATGACAGAAGATGGAAGTCTGGGTCTATACAGAGGAATTAAGAGAACCAGAAATGGTAACTGTAAGACAGTGAATACAAGATATTTAAATCTCCTTAAAAGGTAACTGACAATTTGAGACAAAAACAACAACATATTGTGGGTTTTAGAGCATACAGCAGTGAAATATCTGGTAAGAACAGCACAGAAAGCCAGGAAGGGAAAAATGGACTGATACTGCTGTGACGTCTTCTACTCTCCCTGAAGTGGTAAAACCTCACTTGAGGGTGAACCGCAGTACACTGCAGGTGAGTACCGTAAACCCTAAAGCAACACACGCATGTACTGCAGCTCAAAACCAACAACGAAAACAAAACAGAATCAGATCAATAATCACACTAAATGTAAATGGTGTACACGTTCCAATTAAAAGGGACAGATGGTCAGACTGGATTTAAAAAAGGCAACACCCAAGTACATCTATCAACTGAAAACTATTTTTAATATCCAGATGCAAATTAAAAGGATGAAAAAAGAATCATCCCGGGCTCCAACAGCGTACAGACTAAATTTCCTCATTTCTAACAAGTGACTAGTTTTGATGAAAAGGGGGGGAAACCCCAAAAGCCTTAAAAAAGCATCCAACTGTGGGATAAGATTGTTTTGGAAAAGATGAGATGTGTTAAGATACACCTACAGAGGGGCGCCTGGGTGGCTCAGTCGTTAACCGTCTGCCTTCGGCTCAGGGCGTGATCCCAGAGTCCTGGGATCAAGCCCCGCATTGGGCTCCCTGCTCCACTGGGAAGCCTGCTTCTTCCTCACCACTCCCCCTGCTTGTGTTCCCTCTCTCGCTGGCTGTCTCTCTAATAAATAAAATCTTAAAAAAAAAAAAAAAAGATACACCTACATACCTACACATCAAACACACGTAAACGGAATATATTTGGGGAAGAGAACAGTCTAAACATTTAATATTACACTCACTAAAACCAGCTAGCACTCAGCTGGCTAGGGTATTTTTAGTAATCGCTGACATTCTCTAAGACAAATGGATTTTCCACGTGTCCCTGAGGGAAAGTCAATTTCATGTCTGTGCTCATCTGCTAGCCTGTGAAGTCCTGGCTTTGCCGCCCTTCAGGAAAGAGCTGCCCTAGGGTGCGGAAAGTGTAACAGGCTATCAAAACATAGCTGTAAACACCACTGTCTGTTTCAGGAACCTCGCAGATAGCAGTTTGGCCTTCTGATAACAGATCTTCAGACTGAAATGGCCGAACCAGCAAAATGATCTAGAATTAAAATAAAAAGCATCCCATGGGGGCACCTGGGTGGCTCAGTCGTTAAGCATCTGCTTTTGGCTCAGGGTGTGATCCCAGAGTCCTGGGTCGAGCCCCGCATTAGGCTCCCTGCTCTGCTGGAAGCCTGCTTCTTCCTCTCCCACTCCCCCTGCTTGTGTTCCCTGTCTTGCGGCTGTCTCTCTGTCAAATGAATAAATAAAATCTTAAAAAAAAAAAAAAAAGCACCCCATGTTTTATGGGCTTCGGCGGCATTACAACTGCATGCCAGAGCCCCGGGAGCTCATGCTCACGCCTCCTCCTCTACCCCTTCCTTGGGGGCGAGCTGGCAGGGGAGGGAGGCGTCCACAGGGCCCGTGTCCTCGTGGTCTGGGGACGAGGCTCACAGAACTTGCACGCTGGCCTCCCTGTTCTGTGACGCACGTGAACGATGAGCTGATGATAGCAGCCCAGTTCTGCTGAGGACAAGAATTCGCCGTGGAAAAAGCCATTTGTCACTGCCACTGCTAACAGCCCTGGCTGACCCTGTTTCTCAGCCAAGGACTCAAAAGTAGAGAAGCAGCGAGGTTAAGAAAATAGGTTCCCATTTTCAGCAAAGGCTGAAATGGAGCAGCGAAGACTAGAGTTTCTGTGAAGTCTGGCAGCCACAATGAAAAACTATTCCTCCGCCCAATTTTTAGGATTGTTAAGATGTTAGCAACACGGGGACCCAGGTGCCACTGTGGGAAGTAAGAACGCCATTGAGAACTTCTGCTCCACACAGCATGAAGGAATCCCACAAACACAATGTGGGGTATGTGGAGCTGAGACAAAAGGACACGTACTGCATAGTACCATCCACGTCAAGTTCAAATACAGGGCCCGGGCTCCTGCTGGGGAGGAGGGGGCCCTGCCTGGGAAGGGGCGCGCAGAGCTGCCCATTACATGCCGCTCCTCGATCCGGCCGGTGGTTTCGCCAAAGCCCCTACCACACACCTAGGATTCGTGGTCATTTCTATATACCGCACTTCAGCAAAAGTTCACATAAGACATTCTTTGTGCTTACTTTTCCTCCAGGGGCAGAAGCAAAAAGAAAAATACATGTTAAAAATAATGTAAAAAATAAATTCATGATTTAATTCAACAACAATAAACCTAACCTACACTGGCCATATGCTGTTCACAGATTTCTGTTCTGTTCAACTTACCATTTTATTGCTAGAAATCTTCCTCTCCCTACAAACTGGTATGCTTCCTTTTATCAGACAACAAAATTTGTCTAAAATATTATGCTTCCACTTTTTGTCCTGGATGATAAGTATTCCTGAGCAAAATTTAATGACCTAGTTTTCCTTGTCTGTTTTTTCCTTTTAATTTTCGTATTTATATCTTTATCCACCTCTCTGCTTCTTAAATTTTTCTACCTTATTATGAATGATTTCAGCGTAATTGGTATTTTAAGCTACCACAAATCCTTTTTAGGGCAGATATGTTTTGCAAGTTTTCCTACGTGTAACCATGCCTATAAAATCTTAAAATAGACTGTACTTGGAGATTTCTCTAACTTAAAAGACCACTTACGAGTTACCTCTCTTCAAGGAAGGCCTCCCAGACACTGTCCTCCCCACCCAAAAACGGCAGTATTCAAGATCCTGAAAACAACGTGTCCTAATTTTAGTATTTTTTTATTAGTTTTCCAAGCCTTTGCCTCCTGTCTCTTAAAAGCTTCTCTTAAGAGCCCTAGCAACAGACTAAGTGATTTGTTACAATCTACTCAAGTTACCTCATATTTTCAGACTGCGGAAAATCTATTTTTGTATTTGATGAGAAACAGACCTCGCCAGGGCTGAAGGCAGGGGGAAGCAGGAGAGCGTCCGGGCCACACACTAGTCCCTGTGCCTCTGTTAGGCTCCTGGGGAGTCCCTGGGGACAGGGAAGATCTCTGCCTGCCATTAGGGTGATCTGACACAGGCATGAAATACCCCTGGCTCTTCGGCAACTGAAATCTAACTCGGTCACAGAACACCATATTCACGGAGGCTGGGGGGGCGGGGGTGGGCACAGCAACCCCAGGGGCCACCAGTGAGAAAAATCCAAGACCCAGCCCTGTCATCTTGTTGGGAAAGGCAGTGGTGGGGGATCAGAAAGTCTGTTACACGTAGGAGCACGGGAGCAGAAAAGGGCAATTGTAAGTTGAAAAAGGGACCAAACAGCACGAATAAGGCTTCCCAGTGCACCTGAATCCATGCTGCTGTTAAGTCCAGTAGGAAGGAGCCTGGGGGTCCCTGCAGGCGTCACGCCAGCCATGCCAAAAAGCAGAGATGCAGAACATGCGACTCCCCCCACCCCCACACACACCTGCCGCCCCTGGGTGCCCTCCATGTAGACCTGACTGGAGACACGACAGGCCACGAAGAAGAAAGCCGGGCCCAGGAGCACTTGTGAGGAACAGCTAACAGGTGTCCCCGCCAGGAGGAAAAAACGGCCAGAGGTCGGGTGGGAAGAGAGTTTCACCACACCCCCTTTGGTACCACCTGAATCTTGAACTGTGACTATATCATCTAATGTTAAAAGTTATTTAAATTAGATGTATAATTCTGGGAAGATGTTGACATAATTCCTCTATTTCTACCAGTAAGTACAACTGAAAAATCCTGGACAGATATAAGACGATTCTGAAAGGTGGAAAGGAAGCTGACCAGCCGGGGGCCCTCAGGTGAGTTCCCTGCATTTACTTTCTGCTCCTGGTGTCCTAGACTCTGAGCTGAAGAAGCCAGCGACCCAGAACACCAACAGGCACAGACAAAGCCTGAACAAAAGCCTGCCCTCTCTAGTCTCCTTTCTAGTCTCTAAAAAAGGAGCAGCCTAGCAAGACAGAAAATTTGGACAATAACTGCTCCACTCCAGCCAAACACCTCGGAGAAAGCCATGGCCGTGCTCCCTCCCACCCCAGCGAAGGTGGGGTATGGAGCCTGCCCGGCTGTGAGACAGGACCCCAAGTCCCTGCTGGGGGGGGCGGGGCGTCTGTCAGAGAAGGCCGAGAGATGGGTGTGGGGCAGTACCCAGAGGCCCCTCCCACTCCCCACTGAGCATCAGAGGAGGCCTCCTCATCAGGGGAGGCCCCGTGAGGAACAGTCATGGGCCACTCGTGCCTTTCCCAGGCAGGAGTACCAGTACAGGTGGGATCCACAAAAGGGAAAACCGATCGACTGGACTTGCTCAAAATGAAAAACTTGGGCTCTGTGAAAGACTTTGTCACGAGGATGACAAGATAAGCTACAGACTGGGAGAAACTACTTGCAAACCACGCATCCAACAAAGGACGAGTATCTGGAATATATTAAGAACCCTCAAAACTCAACAGTGAAAAAAAAAATCCCATTAGAAAATGGGCAAAAGACATGCACCAACATTTCAACAAAGAGGACATACAGATGGCAAATGAACCTCAAGCCATTCGACATTATTAGCCATCAGGAAAATGCAAATGAAAACCACAATGAGATATCACTAGACGCCTATCACAAAATGCCCCAAACCAACACACCCACCGCACGTGGGAATCAGACATCGGTCCTCACCAGTGCGTACGTGTGCTCGCCTGGGTTGTCTCCTCCCTACGTTCACTCACAAACACTCCCACCCTTTGGCTACTACACACATAAGGCAACTTCAAAAATATACTTAACCCAACAAAAAGCCAACCTCGGGAGGCTCTCGCTCATTCTCAAAGATAAGATCTGGTGGCATTTGATCACTATCTAGTGGGAATTCAGAAAAGGATCTTGCCACTGAGAATCAGGAAAACCTCAAGGATGAAGGGATGCTCCCAAATATTAAAATTGTAGTTTTTTTTTTTTAAATCACTGTATATTCAAAACATTCACTGTTACTCCTCTGAAAATCACTGAAATGAAAAGGTGGGAAGGCGGATGAAGATCCTTCCAGGATTAGTAACAAGCCGTCAGATATCATAGTGGTGATTCGCACAAGAAAGCGGACTGTGGCCCCGGCCCTGAGCCCCAGCCCACAGAAGGCTGCATTACCTGGCCTGGTCAGTTCACTGAAGAGATGCAGGAGAAAGCAGGGGTCATAAAGGCCATCGAGATCCACTGTGCTCCGGTCTTTAAAGATCAGTTCCTGTGCATCCTGAAATGGTCCAAAACGAACAGAAATGTGTGCTCTGGCCTCATAAATGTTAGAACATGTGTGTGCTTAGCCACTAATCTAGAGTTCCAATGATTTTGAATATTCAAAAGCATAAGAAAACAGCGCTCCTACATGAAATGGCTATCTTTGGGTTCGGCTTCAAACTAGCCTGTTTGGGGGGGGGAAGCTATGAATGAAACCAGCATGGCCGGTGTTGGTAACTGCGGAAGCTGAGCGACAGGTACATGGGGTCCTGTCTTGGTACCTCTGTACGCAGTGGGAACTGCGCTTAGTACGATGTTAACAAACCGCGTGGATTTTACAGTCTGCTGAAGTTGAGGGGCCACCAGAATCCCCGAAGGGGCGGGCAGACGAGCACCCCCTGGCTGCCAGGAGTGCTCCCCGGGGGCTCTGGCCAGGACTCCGCACCTCGGGGGGCAGCAGCCTCCGGTTCTGGGGGAAGTGGAGGATGGTCTTCATCATGCGGTCCCGATCCAGCAGGCGGAGGACATCCCCGGGGCTCGGCTGCTGCCACAGCGACTTGCCCAGGCTCCGGCACGTCTTGTGATGCCCCACGGCCGCCGGGCCCCACAGCAGCACTCTAGAGCAGAGGGCAGAACAGATGGGTCACAGGCCGCCTGGAACAGAATGCACCACGGGGACGATGACCGTCACAGGTGGCTTCGTCGGGCAGCCGGCACACGCCAGGCACTGTCCGGAGCAGGTGACGTGTGTTCTACTGTCTAGTCCCCATGCTGACAAAGGGGGAGGAGGGGATGGTGGAGATGCTAGCAGTGATGAGGGGGCTGACAGTGTGGGGGATGATGACACCTGCACGGAGCTTACGACGTGCCACTTACTCTAAGCCCTGCACATCTATTAATTCCCTGCATCTGTGTAACAATCCCATGGCGTAGGTACTGTTATTGTCATCCCCATTTTGCAAATGGGGGAAGAGGCACAGGGAGGGTGAAGAGAGTTGCTCAGCTGGTCACCTGCCCGGCTGGTCAGTGGTAGAGCTGGAATAGGCAAAACTGGAAAGCCTGGCTCCAGAGTCCAGTTGCCAGGCCTCAGAGGAGAATCCTGGCTGCTCCATGATGCTTCCTGATTCAAAACCCTTCCTGCTTGCAGGAGGCCATGAGCACAGCAGGTCTGCCCCAACGGCCTTGTGGCGGTCCCTGCCTCCAGTCCACCATGCAAACGCCTCTACCTGTTATGCACCAACGGCCACCGCAGCCGCCCCAACAGACCGCCTCCCCTTCCTCTTACTTTCCTCCCCACTACCTCCCACCTACCTCCCCACCGGTGGAGGGTGTTCCCTGAGAGCCCAGCTCTGATGGGGACCACTTCTCTGCCCCCAAAATGTCTATCAGCGGTCTGTCTCCTGGATGGAAATGATAGTATTTCAATCTGACACTTAAAATCCTTACCAACCAGTCTGTCTGGCCTTCCCACCACCTTTTCCCTACAAATATCTCGTGCTGCGCATAGGCTGACCTGCTCACCATTCCCGGAATGTGCTGACTTTCCCGACTCCCAGCCATGGTGTCACTGTTCCTTCCACGTGGTGCCCCTAGGCTCCTCCACCGACCCTCACCTCCATCAAATCCCTCCAGTGCCCACCTGGTCACCAAGCATTCCCCGACTCCCTCTGGGGAGAAGGTGCTGTCACGTGCTCCCCTAACAGCTGGGTTACACCACCAAAGGCCAATTAAGAAGAGTTACAGTCACAGCAATCTGATTCCTTAATAGACAGCAAGACTGTGTCTTATGCCTGTAGGCATTCCTAACGGCCCTGGGCCCAGCACCTTGTCAAACAGCAAGCACTCAGTGAGCATCTGTTTAATTAGATACTTGTAAACTGAATTCTAAATACACACTCATTTCTGTGCAGGTCAACAGGAGTCGTTCAAGTGACAAAATAAACTAGCTTTCTTAGGAGGCTGCTCCCTGGGGGGGAAATAGACAAGCAGCTGACACACTGGCTACACCCGTCGAGTGGGCACCGTTTACTGGTGTGAGATCTGTCCGCTGAATGTCCACAGAGTTCCCATGTGGGCCCCTAACCCAGGCTGACTCCTGCAGGGATGGATACGGACCATCCTTGAACGTGAGGCCAAGCTTTCCATGGGAGCCAGTGTGTGACTCAGGGGAGCTCCATCCATCCTACCCTCTCCCCGAGAATCAAAAAGGTATAAGAGCAAATGTGGGGAGCCTGCTGTGTGGAACACAATCCCCCCGTCTCAGGACAGCGCCTGCAAAGCCTGCTGCTCACGGCTCCAGGCCCGACCTCACCTGAAGTTCACAAGGCTGAGGTCGTTCTGTTCATACTCCCGGAGGAGAAGTAAAATCTTCTGGTCTAGAAGTCAAATCAAGGTCCATTTAGAAAGCTGAACCCCTCACATGTTCCTTCCACCCTGTCACACCGCCTGGTCTCACACTCCCTGGTCACACTGCCCAGTCCCCTCACACTCCCTGGTCACACCACCTCCCTGGTCCCCTCACACCCCTTGGCCATACCACCCAGTCCTCACACCCTTACCCAGGACACTGAGAGTGGCACCATAGGCCCCAAGGAGCACTGCAAAATGGCTGCTTTCACAGACAGAGGGACACATCTTCACCACCACTGACATCAGATCCACCAGCGCTTCTGGAAGGAAACAAGACCGAAATGCACAGCAGTGTAGGGGGGACGTGCACATGAAAACAAAAGTAGAGGAGGAAGCATCTCAAGGAACATTTAAATGCTTGAAATATCCTCTCTGAACAATATTGCTCTCTGGACTGTGCTTTGTCCCTCTTTTTCCTTTTTTACAAGAAGCCTATCTTCACCACCGTCTCTCTCCCCAGGTCTTTGGCAAGGCTGTCATCACTCTCTTCACTCCCCCTCCCACATGTTAAGCCACTAAAGATTTTAAAACCTAAGGATTCTCCCCCGGGATTATGCTAGCAAAGTCTTTGTATCTCTAATCCTGCCTAAATAAGGGTGGGCCTTTGTGCATTTCCTACCACCCATACCAACAACTTGGGGGACGGCTCTCTTCAGTTTAGCAGCTGATTACCGACCGCCCCCTGGGGATTTCTACCGGCTTCAGCGTGTTCATTTTGCCTCTAAACAGAGAGTGGCTTCAACAGGACAGGACCCTTCAGACCACCTCCTCTGACCTCTCCCGCAGCCTACACCGAAATCGGGGTCACGGACGCTAAAATAAACCCTACTGAACTAGGGGTGGAGCTTTCCGAGCTTGGCCTTTCCGAGAGCTTCCTGGCAGGGCACTACTAACAGGGACGTTCAAACCCTTCACCCTTGAGGAAAGTTCCAATCTTCTCATTAAAGCATTTCACACAAAGAAAGAGCTTCTCGCAGGGCACACACCCGCCGAACTTCCCCTAATTCCTAGATTTTAACACTTGCCTGTGATATGGCAGTTAAGACCTGAACCGTGACTTCTGGATGCCAGAACAGACTTGGCAGAGAGGTCTGTATTTGCTGCTTGGCCCGAAGTCAGAGGAAACACTTCTTGAGCTTGGGTTTGATAGAAACAAAACACCCTAATGCCATTTTGGTAACGCTTCCCTAGCTCTGAAAACGCATCGGTGCTAAACCTCAGTGCACAACTAACTCCACAAAATCAGAAAATAAAATCTCTATCTGAAACGGGAGGGTGGGGGCGGGGGGGTCACCTTTCACTTCATTGTCTGGGTTTTCCTCGTCTTCGGACGTCAGCAGAGTAGGCAAAAACAGAGAATGCTGCGAGAGCATCATGTGCACCACTGGGAGCGGGATGAGCTTCGCGCACACGGAGTTTTCGGGAAGATACAGGCGCTCTATGGAAGCATGGAGGGCCTTTAAAAATACGTGGTCCTGATACCGAAATCTAGGAGGCAAGAATCCAAAGGGGAAAGAGCTTCATAAAGGGGTGTTTTATTTCGCAGGAGACAATAAAAAAACTTTTTCTTAGCATTTTTTAAAGATTTTATTTATTTAAGGGGGCATGGGCGGGGGGGAGGGGCAGAAGCAGGCTCCCCAGTGAGCAGGGAGCCCGATGCAGGCTCGATCCCAGGGCCCTGGGAGCATGACCTCGGCCGAAGGCAGCTGCTTAACCAACTGAGCCATGCAGACACCCCGTCTTTTTCTTGACATCTTATTAAGAAAAACTTCTAACACACCACGAAGATGAAATTTTACAGTGCACACCTGTCTACCTGTGCTGAGTCTACTACTGTCACCGCAGGACACACACTTCATCACACACCTAGCCATCCACCCATGGCAGGGGGCAGTTCTGAAAACAGGGAGGGGATGCACTTATTCTCCTGCAGTGGGAACGCCAAATGAACTTCCCGTTCAGTTAAAGGGCCAGGAGGCAGTAGAACAGCTGAGCCTGAATCAAGATGCCCCTCACGGCCATGTCAGCCTCCCTCCTTCATTACGTCCAGCTACTGAGAACTCCCGACCAGGGGTTCAGAGGCCTTCTCGGTCTTAAATCCCTCAGAAACCGCTGAAGGAATGAAAGCATCACTCTCTGGAACAAAGCAGCTTTTCATTCATATGTGACTAACATTGAGAATCACGTAGCATACAATGGACATTCTAGAAATACAAATTAACCAAAGCCTCAAAGAAATGTCACCATTTCATGACGGTAAGTCATGGTGGTCATTGATCTGTGACCCACCTTCACATCTTTCTCTCCTCTTGGGCAAAGTAAAGTATTTTTCTCTGTTTCAAGTCAGTGATTAATCAGGGAAGTGAATATTAGAGGCACAACGAGAAACAGTTTCATGGCTACTTGACTGCTAAAAACTAAGAGTCTGACCCTATTAAGTATGAATGAGAATACAAGGAAAAGACATGTGAGGTAAGCTCGGAAACTTTGGAGAGCAAGTTAAAAATCTAGTAAAACTAAAGCTGTGGCCACAGTCCCCGCCAGCGCGCGCCCCTGAGAACACCTGGCACAAGGCACGAAAGGGCACGCAGCCTTCACTGCAGGCACGGGAGGGAGGGAGATGTCCACCAGCAGGGGGGCTGAACACAGAATTACAACCCACCTCCTGCAGCAAAAACAAACGGGCCGAGATCTGTATGTATCAGCATGGGTAACTAAAGCACTTGGGTGAAAAAAAACAAAAAGGACATTAGGGGATACATTTGTATAGAAAGTGAAGCCAACTAAAACAGTGTCATTACTGTTTAGAGACAGGCTGGCGTGCAACCAAGGTAGGAAAACACCCATGGCCGTGACAAAGCCTGACCTCAGGAGAGTGACGCTTTCCGGGGAGGGAGGAGAAGGGATCAGGACAAACACAGGAAGCTGTCGGCACTAATTCAATCTGGGCACTGCTGGAGTATTCTCTGCACGCATCTGGTTTCTAAAAAATATTTCATTTCTTAAAGGCCGCTTCTGTCACCATCTCCAGAAGCAGACTCCCTGTCAGCGGGCAAATCGTCCAGCCCTCCGGCACCCTGCACCCTGTCTGCATCTGTGAACCGGGAGCGGCGCGTGTTCCGCTAGACGCCGTGCTCACGAGCTACAACGCTGGCTCCGCGTCGCGCGCTCACACCCTTACGGAATCACCCTGAGAGAGCAGAACTGACTCACTTGAGTCCAGTCTTCACAAATTTCTGCCAATCACCAGGATCAACTTCATTAAGGGAATTCTGTGAAAAAAGAAGAAATATTCAAAGGGCATCCTGAATTAATTTAAAACAGAGAAGAGAGAACTTAAATTAGAGCCGTTCGGTAAACACGGAACATAGTGACCTAAGCAACCCACAGAAGCACGCAGTTGTTTCTTTCTTTGATTTTTAAAATTGTTTTATTATTTCTGCTAGTAGCTCTGTCGTTTTATTAGCATGTCTATGATCACCAAATGAGTACGAAAAAACTCCCTTCGTAAGGGTAACGTCCTGTTACCCTTCCCCTTGTCCACCATTTCAGAAGGCACTCGTGGCCTGCGTCACGCACAGGGCCAGCCACACATGCCTTAAACACAGGCAGCACCCCTCCCCGGGCGAAGACCTCTGCACCATCAGTAGGGCCGATGCTGGTGCAGAGTCACTGACGTAGAGAAAATCTCCAAATACAATGCTAAGTTAAATCAGAGGGGTGGGTGCTCTGGAGGCAAGGGAACTTTCTGGGATGATGAAAATCTTTGATGGGAGTGTGGGCATAAGAGTGCATTTGTCAACACTAAACTCTACACTTAAGAGCCTATATTTACACACATGCGCGCGCGCACACACACACACACAAAGAGCCTATATCTCACAACATGAAAATTATTCCTCAGTTAAAAGGGCTGGTGAGGTGGGCTGAGAGTGGGGGGGAGTGGCTGCGTGTGCCTGGGGGCAGGGGGCACGGGGGAATTCTGTACTTTCTGCTCAGCTCTGCTGTGAACCTAAAACCACTCTACAAACATTGCATCTGTGAAAGAGGGAAAAAGAAGAGAGAGAACGGGAGGTGGGGGAGGGGGAAGGCAAATCCCTGAGAAGAGCACAGCCCACCAGCAGTCATCGAGCCAGCTTGCTGGGTGAGGGGCTGACAACGGGGTCGCACAGGAAGGGCCACTGTCACCAGTGGCGGGTGAGCCCAACACCCTCCCCTATGCTCAGCTCTCTCTAGATCTCAGGGATGTTCCTCGTGCCCCCTAGTTCTGCCATGTTTGGGCTCCTAGGAGCCTTCAATGCACAAACCTGTGACACAACAAATTAAGGCTGAGATACAGGTTGTAAAGTCTCTCGATACGACGTAAGCATGCTGCTTGATCTATAACCTACGAATCTATCTATCACCATAACTGTCACCTGGGGTTATTTCCCTGAGGATGACTTTTTAAATTCTGGGTCCAGAGTTTAAACACAAGCCACAGGGGCGCCTGGGTGGTACAGCAGTTAAGCGTCTGCCTTCGGCTCAGGGCGTGATCCCGGCGTTCCGGGATCGAGCCCCACATCAGGCTCCTCTGCTATGAGCCTGCTTCTTCCTCTCCCACTCCCCCTGCTTGTGTTCCCTCTCTCGCTGGCTGTCTCTCTCTCTGTCGAATAAATAAAAATCTTAAAAAAATAATAAATAAATAAACACAAGCCACAGACTCGATGAGTTGTAAGGCAATTTTACATCATGCACTAGAGGCCCGTCCGTGCTGAGCGTATGAACTAACTCATACGCTTCAGGATGTTATTTCTGTGCCAAAAAAAGAAAAAAAAGTTTTTTTTAAAAAGGACACTTCAGTAGAAGGGAATAATGACCGAACATAAGAGCTGACTGTTTCCAAATTTTATGGCAGCTCCAGGCTCACAGCGGCAAGAAGCTCCATGAACCATAAATTCTTATAGAGCATAAGAATCTTTAAAACTACTCTAAGGCACAGCACGATCACATTGCTTTAGACAACGCAAAGGAGAAAGATCCTACGGGGAGGGGAACAAAGGTAAGAATGACAGACTTCCTACCGAGCACAATGTATGATAGAAGACAGCAAAGCAATACTTCAGAACACTCACAGGAAATAGAAACCTGGAATGCAACTCTTCCCAACTCATTCTGAGGCTGTGTTACCTGATCCTAAAGCCTGACGAAGAACGACTGCTAGAAAAATAAGATTATAAACAGATATCCCACGCGCACACAGATGGAAAACTTACTAAAGTACTAGCACAGAAAATCCAACAGTACGGAGAAACTTTAATACATCGTCATCAAGCAGGTGTATCCCGGGAATGTAAAGTTAGTTTAACCATCAAAAATCAATTAATGTAAGTCATCTTATTAACAGACTAAACAAGAAAAACGAAACCATAAACCATCTCAGTAGAAGTGAAAACACGCTTGACAAAATTCCACATCCGTTCTTGGAAGAAGGCGGCGCATCGTCTCAGGGCCTGCCCGCCGCCTGCCGCTTTGCCTCGCAGATTTGGCCCTGCTCATCTCCCACTAGTTCTGGGAGCACATCTGGGAACTCCGGTCTGTCTACTCCACTCTTTCCCTTCAAAGTGTAATCAGGCTCTCTAAGGATAGGAAAGACACCTACCAGCAGCTCATTAAATCTCAGCAGCATTTGCCTCTCCTGATCCCGGGTACTGTCGTGGTCTTGCTGGCCACCACTGAAAGACACGATCAGCCATTTCACACAGGACTCCAACAGAGTCCTTCTCCAGGCGCACAGCTCTCCGGCTGACCCTTCCAGCACTGCAGACACAGAGTCGGCCACACTCCAACTGCAGCAGGAGAGAAAAGGCACGGAGTCAGGGGCATGGCCTAAATCCCTCCGGCTTAAGTGTAACTCACATTACAACGGGCCACCTGGGACACACGCCCTGAGTCCCACTACCCCACAGCACCTAAGCACTGGAGTCCCGGGCTACCCTGGCCTCCTTGCTCCGGCATCATAGATGCACCAGCACTTTTACAATTACGGGAACCAATACTATCGCACCAGAAAAAAAAAGATACACTGTCCAGACTCTACCTAAATTAGGCTATCTCAGTGTCAGCACGACTGACATGTTGGACCAGATTATTCTTTCTTGGGGGAGGGGGCAGTGCTATGCATGACAAGATATTTAGCAGCACCCCTGGCTTCGACCTGCTGGATGCCAGAAGCAACAGCCCCCCTCCACCGTGCTGTGACAATAAAAAATGTCAGACGTGGCCAACTGTTCCCTGGAGGGGGTAAAGTCAGCCCCGGCTGAGAACCACTGCTCTCAGGGCACCAGACCGAGCCATCCACTCACGGAGACGTGCTCACTCCAGGCAGGATGGCTGGAAGAAGGAGGTGCCTTCTCACTGACTGGCACGACAGCAGGGCGGCAACTCTCCACTAGTTTATAGAAACTACAGGGAAAAGTGGAGAGGGGAGGGGAGCGTAAGCCTTCGTACCTCTCGTGCCTGCCCGGAGTCTGAAGCAAGCCAGGCAAATGGTCCATGAGGACAGCAAGGTCCTTGGCTCTTGCAAACGGGACCAGCTGGGCCAGGACCTCCTGATGCAGCCCGGATGCTAGGGGCCCGTCCGTGCTGAGAAGCCTGGTCTGTAGCCGTCTCCACAGGGCCTTCCTCAAGACAGGAATGACAGCAGAGGACACTAGGCAGAGACAAAAAGGAGAAACAGTCACACACTGTGGTGTGCTGGGGCCAGCATGTACCCGCTCACAGAGCCCGTGGCTAACTTTTAGGAATCCTGTGACTGGGTGAGGTCACATTCATAGCTTGAGGTTGGCCAGCGCGGGAGCACAGATGCCATGGAGACTGGCAAATGCAAGGGCCAGTCTGTTAAATGCTGATCAGCAGGCTACTCGTCACCTCTCGTCAGTCAACCCTCTGACACTGGGCCCTGAGCGTAAGCCTAGCTTGAAGCTGGTAATGGGACTGTGAGGACCAAAGCTCTGGACTCACTCGGGATTCATGCATCAAAGGCATGGGAACTGGAGAGGCCCGTCAGAAGTACACCAAGAATCACTGACTAGAGGGGCGCCTGGGCGGCTCAGTCTGTTAAGCATCCAACTGTTGATTTCAGCTCAGATCATGGTCTCATGGGTTGTGAGATCGAGCCCTACATCGGGCTCCCTGCTCAGTGTGGAGCCTGCTTGAGATTCTTTCCTTCCGTTCTCTCTGCCCCTCCTGCTCGTTCCCCCCACTTCGCTTCTCAAATAAATAAATCTTAAAAAAAAAAAAAAAAAAGGATCACTGACTAGAAGAGGCCTCTCTTACTTTTTAAAACCTCCATCATCACTGGTATGAAGTCATGACACACAGAGGAGAAGCAGTGAGTGAACAATCATTCACACACACGATAAAAAGAAATTAAATTTCAGGTGAACAAAAAGTGTCCCAGACCTGAAACGCTACAGGTGGAGGAAGAGGGCTGGGCCCAAGCTGCCTTGACTCAGTGTCACTCACTGACACCTCTTCTGGTGGGGACAATGGGACGGGACAAAGGGCGGTCACCCCTTGCCCTGGGGCTGACCCCTCCTCGACCCAGCCCTCCCCAGCTTCCTGTGGGGAAGCCTGGATGGACGGGAGCGTGGGGGTAGCACCTCAAACCACGGGCCGAGACAGGGGAGGGGCGGTGGGTGCGAATCTCCCCTCTTTCTCCATCTCCAGAGTTGGGCCAGCGGCTGGAGGAGAACGAGAACTGAGCCCACACCCCAAACATGGACGTTCCAGGTTAGAAACGGACCTGCTCTTCCGTCTCCTTAACATCTCCTTAACCTCTCCAGCCACTCGAAGCCACCAGTGCCCGTACCTCCCGCTGGGCGTGTGAAGTGTCCCTGCATCCTGCCCCGGAGGTAGGCGTGGAGGAGGGGCAGGAAGTCGTCGAGGCGCTCCTGGAGGCAGGGCCCCGTGCCGGGCCGCCCACACCACAGCTCGAACCGCACGAGGTGGGTGCAGCTCAGCTGCAGGAGCAGGGCGGCAATGCTGAGGGCCGCCTGCGTCCGCCGGGCCAGGCAGTAGTCTAGCACGTCGACCCCGACCACAGGGGCCAGCACGGGCTCTCTCTGCAGGGCGTGGAGGAATACGGCGTCCAGCTCGTCCACGGCCAACGAGGGGAGCAGAGCCCCCAGGCCTTTCACAAACTCAGAGGCCCAGAGCAGCTCGCTGCTCTGCAGCTGGTCCTGGGGGCTGCTGGTCAACAGCTGGACCAGGGTCTTGCCGAGAGCGTTCAGGTGCCTCTTCTCCCTGGGAGACTGGGCGGGCCGCTGGGCCACCAGCTGGGCCTCAGGCAGGCTCAGCAGGGCCAGGGTGACCTCGCGGAGCTGGGCGCCCTCCATGTAGGGATGCAGGGCCTGCAGGGCCTCCAGCTGCGGGAGGGTCTTTGGTGGCGACATAGCCGTACCCGTCCTCCTATTTCGCAACTCTTTCAACACGCTCTGCGTGATGGCCTCTGAGTACCTGGCCAGGAGGCCCTGCTGACCAATGCTCTGGAGGACCGGGGCGCTAGCCATCAGCAGCGGCAGGACCCCCGCGCTGAGGTGGGCTGCCAGGAGTTTCACAAGGACGGGGCTGAGCGTGTGCGGAGGGAGGGCCTGTTGCTCCAGGGCCAGGTACCAGCCCTCCAGCGTGGGGTGTCTGAGGATGGCCACGAGCACCTCCTCCAGCGTCTGAAATACAGTGACAAGGTACAGACCTCACACACGGCCCAGTGCCAACAGGGAGGAGGAGGGAGTGCAGAGAACAGCATTCCTAAGTCATTCCATCCTCAAGCCCGAGTTCTCATGCCTCTCTCAGGGGCGCCCCACAGCACCCCAACCCAAGCCCGGTCAAAGTTATAACCCGACTGCACTGCACGTCCTCCCTGGTGACTGTGACAGCTGGACCGTGACTGGGCTGGTGCTCCCCCCCAGACCGGCAGGTGTCTGATGAATTCAGCCTGAATGAATTAACCGTACAACTGAACTGCTCTCCACCACAGGATGGGCTATGCACAAATGCCCAAATGTGGGGAAGACCAATCATCTGGTTTCGGCTGCACAGCCCTCCCTCCAACTCCTGTCCGATTGAGGGACGCAGGTATCTTGACAACGGGAGCAGTGGGACCACAGCGGGAGAGAACCCGAGCCTGGGAACGGTGGACGGGGATCAAGCTGCCGTGCGAGCCCGCGAGCCGCAACCGAAGGTAACATGCAGGTAGAGGCTGAGCCTGAGTGACCCACCACTGTGTTCAAACCACCGAGCAGACAGCGGCTGAGCCCCCTCCTGGATTAGAGAACTGTCTGATCCAGTCGTTCTAAGCAGCTGTGCGGAACACGATTCCGAGCCAACAAAGTGACCCCAGTTCCCAGGGCCAGGAATACATTCTCTTCCTCATTCACTCAGCAGGGAAGGAAAGAGGAGTCCGTCACACCTTCCAACGGACCTCTGCCCATTAAAATCAGAGAAGCACGACTTCGTGTTAGCACTACCTCGTCCCCTGTCCAACGGCTACTAGGGGGTCCCGCACCCACAGACACCACCCAGCAAGTCAACCTGGACATCAAAAGAAGGAGGCCGTCTGTGAGGAGCAGGACATGAGGAACATGGCTGCTTCCCAAGTCCAGGAAAACAGGTAAGATGGCAGACAGTGAGGGAAAGACACACCCTGGCCCCCAGTCAACAGTGGCTTCGAGGCTCCCAGCAGGGGAGAGGCTGCTTCCCGGTGCTGGAAGCTGGCGCTGTGGCACTGCGGGCCAGCTGCACCTGCAGCCCAGCCTTTGTTCAACACAGGCTGCAACTGCTCAAAAGGAAAACGCTCCCAGTTTCTCAAGATGTTCACGTCGCCCAGTGTAAGGAAACTGCTCGCAGGGAAGGCGAGGGGGAGCAGAGAAACGACTGGAAAGCTATGTCCGAATTACACCATGCTTATCTGTGGGTGCAAGGTCAGGGGTCAGGGGTCGGGGGTGGGTTTCAGTGTTCTGCGTGTCCTTATTCACCTGCAACAAATGTCCCCGTGTTGGATCAGAAAGAGAGGGAAAGCCAGGGTCCAAGACTCGACAGGAAAAGGCTGACAGGAAGGAGACCCACAGAAGAAGGGCAGCGCTACCTTGTCATCGGCCAGCTCCAGCGAGGCCATGGCCTCCATGTCCAAAAAGAGGTCGGATTCGGCCTGGGCGGCCTCACATTTCTGCTGGTTCTGCGCATCCAGCTGTACGCAGTGGACAATCAGGTGCCTAAGGAGGTCCAGGAGGAGCTGCAGGAGGGCAGGCCCGGCACTTCGGCCCAGCTGTGAGGACAAGAGCCGCACGACTGCTCAGAGGCCAGGGAAGGGCTCACAGTCACCACGACCGTGATTACCGCGTCCCTCCGAGACCAGAAGGGGCCTGTGAGCAGAAACAAGGACTGAGGAGGGAAACAGGCTGGAGCGGCAATGCCTTGTAAAACACCAAGAACCTCAAAGTCCTTTCTCAGTAAGATGTGCCCCTAAATCTCGATGAAGTATGCAGGTTTATCTTGAGCAAGGTGAGGGAAACCACACCGGGAACAGAAAGCTCGCCAATGAGTGACTCAATTAAAGCTTGTGAAAGACGGTAGGTCTGGCAGTGCACCGATCCAGCGTGCTGTGGGAAGGGCCCTGGCCTGACTGACCATGTCAGCTTCTGGTCTGCAGCCGTCTGCGGCTGCTGAGGGGTACAGATTCTGGAAGGGGTACTGAGGCCTGCAGAAGCTGGGTGCCGACCACCTCTGCATGTCTGCGGGGAGAGGCCACAGTGGCACTGACCTGGCCGAAGCTCTCCACAGTGCTCCTGAGGTAGAGCAGCAGGTGTCTGGCCGAGCCCAGGACCCGGTGCATCGGGATGTGCGGGAGGGCCGCCCGCAGCTGCGCCTGAACCCGCTCGTCCAGGAGCCCCCCGTCGCTCTCGTAGGCCGTCTGCAGCAGGGTGGCGAAGGACGAGGCCGGTGGACCCGGGGGGGTAAGGCTGCCTGGCGTTTGAAGGGGCTTGGAGAGGCAGCAAAAGCCCGGAGAGGAGGAAAGACAAACAACCACAGATGAAAAAGGTGCACAGTCTGCTAAGACAGGTACAGGGTGACATTCGTGACAAGGGGACACTTCATAATCACATCCTGATACTAAAAAATATGTGACTGCGTGGCATTTTATTTAAGTTAATTAAGCCCCAATGTTTTCAGTCACACGTACATTCCTAGAGAGCATTAACATGGAGGTCCTGGATCGGGAAGGTGTTCGCACACCCTGGGGAACGGACGCTGCAGTCTGGGGCCGCGGGCGACGCACATTTCACTCAGAAGAGTCACTGTGCGGTCAAGCATCTGATTCTTGATTCATGATCTCAAGCCCTGCGACAGGCTCTGTGCTCGGCGGGGAGTCTGCTTCTCCCTCTGCCTCTCCCCTCACTCCTGCTCACTCTCTCTTGCTCTCAAATGAATAAATAAAATCTTAAAAAAAAAAAAAGAAGAAGAAGAAAAAGAAGAGTGACTGTGATTAATCACTGGGAACTGGGAGATCACAGCCATGAAGGAGCCAGCTCGGTAAGCGCCATGGCTGCCGAAGGCCCTCCCGCAGGAGCCTTGGTCAGAGCATCTTGTTGGGAGATTAACAAGACAGCGGACAGGATGAAGACAAACTTCCGGAGTTCTACCTCAAACTGAAGTTGTTGATTTCTTCTACAACAGCCACACTGCCTTTTCTAGTGACCCCCACCACGTGCCTTTTATTACGGTGACTCCATACACTCCACTTCCTAAGGCCAATGAAACGAGGCTGCACGTGTCCGGAAACGCAGCAGGTCTCTGGGCGGGGTCCCCAAACCAGCAGCAGCGCGGCTCAAACCGCCAAGACAGGCCAAGCCCCGGGGCCCCCTGCAGACGTGGTAAGCCGAACACACTCCAGGTGGGGCCCGGAGACCACGTGTGACGCCCCCTGGGGGGGGAGAAGCACTGCTGGGGACTACTCAACAGAGTGGACGCCTTCCTTCAAGCACCCATGAGGTGCAGCTCTGAGCTGCGAGACTTCCCCTGAGCTCTGAACGGCCACCACCAAGTCTGAACCACAGCCTAGCCTGGGGAGGGGAGGGAGGAGGAGGTGGCAGTGGCCAGGAAGGGTGTGGACATTGGAGCCCACTGCCTGGGCGGAATCCTGACCTTGCCGCTCACTGCTGCCTAGTGGTGGAACTACTCTGTGCCTCAGTTTCCCCACGTGTGTAACGAGCCCAGTAAGTCCTGACCTTCTTCTTGGAGTTGCTGTGAGGATTAAGTGACTTAAAACACATGTTAGCAGCAGGCCCTGACGAATGGAAGCGTGCAGCCACCGTAAGCAACGGCTACAAATATCACAAGACAAAGAGGTCGTGAGCTGCCTGCTTTTTCAAAAACAGCTAAAAATTGAATGTAAAATGCACACCACCGTTAATTGTACCCCTGTCCCCCAACATTCGTAAACAATCTGCAGCAGGGCCAGACCTACACAAGAATGTAGTCCCCACGTAAAGAAAATTTCTTGTTTCCACCTTCCCAGTCTCCACAGAATGGAGACTGCTGGGGGCCGCCAGGGCTGACAGCTGAGCCTGCGTGGCTGAGGGGCGTGCTAAGGCCCACTGATGAAAGCTAGGACCCTGGCATGCCAGATCACTTGGTAAGGAGAAAAGAAAAGGCAACCTCCCTCCCGCCCCGAAGCCAGCTCGGTGACGAGGCAGCCATGAGGCTAGCAGCAAATTCCATTCCCTGCAGCACCGAGCCATCCGTCCTCCAACCCAGCAGGTGGGCAGCAGTGATGCCACTGAGCTCCTTCTCTGGTGCAGGGAAAGCAGCAGGTAACAAGTCTCTCCCTGGAAACCGAGCAGCCGTAAAGCCACACAGCTGAGGCACAGCCAGCGTGGCCCACGGAAGACACCTCGGGGTTTTCTAGGTTGAGGCCTGGCTTCCGGGGGAGCAGTGATGCCGCAGCTTACCAAGGCCTCTCGGGCTGGCTCTGGGATCCAGCGGCTGTAGTATCTGTGGAACCGGGCCAGCTGATGGCAGCAAGGCGGGACCGGAGGCTCCCACTTGTCGTAAGCCTGCAGAAGCAGGCACAGAGCCAGAGGGTCTCTCTGGGTGTGGAGGAGGTCTGTCAGCACTGCCGTCAGGTACGCCACGACGCTCTCCCCTGCAAGGGAATGAGATTTGTGAAGGCAGCCTGCTGGGACCACCCTTCTGTGACCAGCAATAACTCCAACTCCCACACGTATTCGACACCCAGCAAAATGCAGGTCAACACACTGAAAGGCAGATGCTGTCACTGCAGAGCGCACCCGGGCTCCGTTTCCTCAAATGTGCGACACACACACTCAGGTTTCCAGTCCCAAGGCCTGGAAGTAGACACCAATGTGTGGAAGAGGTGATGCAAAAGCCAGCTGGGGTCAGGACTTGCTTGGTGCTCACCAACCCATTTCTCATACCTCGGCACACGGGCCTCCCCTTTGGTTAGACTGGGAGCACGTGACTGATTTAGCCACTTCCAGGCCAGGCCAGAACAGCCTCTGCTTGACTGTCCACTCTCTCTTCCTCTTCCACAGTGACCTCAGAAGCCATACGTGAGATGGCACAGCTACAGGATAGGGTGGCCTGGATCCCTGAGCTGCCTCCTAGAGGACAGTCACCCCAGAGAGTAACACGATCTGTGCTGGACTGTGACAAGGTCTAGAAAAACACCTTTCCTCGTTAAACCACTACATGTTGGGGCTTATTTGTTACTGCAGCAAAGCCTGAGCAACCCTGACTAATGACACCATTGTGATCTAGGAGTACTTCCTTGGTTCTAACTTCCAGCAACTTCCAGCAAGTACGAAGGACCCATCATCGTGATAATAAGAACAAACGTTGGAGAGGAGAACATCAGTGTTTCAGCAGGGGTCTGTGCAGCCAAGCAAATGTGCTATTATGGACTTATCCTCAAATGACCAAACTCACAGAAGTCCGGCTAGCCTCTAGATTCTTATCCCTACATGCTTAGCTCTAAAGACCAGGTAGCCATCATGATGGTGGGTCTGAACCTTGTTTCCTTGGATGTTCAGCAATTATTTCCAGAGCCCCTGGAATCACACGTTCTGCCCTGCAGAGGCCCAGCTGGATGATGTCCCCAGAATATCCTGACGGTACCTGTTTCACTTTCTGTCCCATGGAGCAATTTATTCCTGGCCTCCAGGGCTGCAGGAACCACCGCACTGAATGGGAACGTGAGCAGGATCATGTCTTCATTCAGTAAGAATCCAATTTCCTCATCCAAGCCTTCACTGCCCTCCACCAGGACATCCACCATGTCGAGAACATCTGAGTCAGAAAGGGGACAGTCAAATCAAGGCAAGAGCCGCTGAGGGAACCCACTGCGAACAGCTCCATAGGAAGGGATAAGAGAATGTTTGATAAAAGAGAAAACGTAACAGCTAAATGTCTCCGGGGGAAAAGGTTTAATATGAAGTCTGATTTTAAACAGAAGAGGACATCGCCTATAAAATCTTGAAATCTTTGCCAGACAAATGCAGGATATCCAGCTCAGGTGATAAGAGACTGATGTTTCCTCAAGTGACCTGGAGAAGCCCCCAAACCTTACCCTGGATATTGAGGCAAACAAGTCAAAATCTGAGAAGCAAAAAAGTGTAAGGGTTGAAGCACAGACCACAGCCAGTGTCTGGATTCAAACCTTGACTTTCCTAGGTACCAGCTGTGTGAGCTTAAAGCTAATTACCTGACCCTTCTGTGCCTCAGCTGTCTTATCACTGTATAAAATGACGATAAGGCCACCTGACACACAGAGTGGTTCACGAGGTTGCAGGAGGCAGATTCATGAAGAGCTGAGATCAGCATCTGGCACAGAGGAAACGCTGCACACACACAAAAAATAACCCAGCAAATAGACTCTGTACATACTCCCCATTCTATGAGCAAATAGGCAATTTTCATTTCCAGAGCACACTGTGCTTTGACTCAAAGAAACAGATGTCTGCACTCTGCCTAAGACGTGAATGCAAGTCTCATTTTCGTCACTGATTTGCTACGGTGGCTCAATCTCCAGAAGCCCGAGGAGCACAGAGGCAGGGGCGCCTACCATCGATGTGAGAGATGGGAATGCTGACATCATCGGCGTCCTGCTTCGTGCCCGTGGCCTGCAGTGTGCTGGCTTCCTGGACAAAGTCAGAGGCTTTGTCTGTGTATGAATAGGGATTCGCCACCAACGTCAGCAAAACCTGGGCATTGAAGAGTCAAGCACAAGACATTTAGATGGTCACAAATGAAATGCAAATATGCCAAAAAGTGTAACCGGTAAAATAAGGGAAGAGCTAAAATGTTAGCAGTCCTCAATAAGAACAAGAATTTTTCTGCAAAAATTTTTTAACTTTTTGTTATAGAATTTTTTTTTAAAGATTTTATCTGACAGAGAGAGAGAGAGAGAGCGCGCACACACATGCAAGTGCGCACAAGCAGGGGAAGAGGCAGGCAGAGGGAGAGGGAGAAGCAGACTCCCTGCAGAGCAGGGAGCCCGATGTGGGGCTTGATCCCAGGACGCTGGGATAACGGCCCGAGCCAAAGGCAGATGCTTAATCAACTGGACTACCCAGGCGCCCCTGTTATAGAATTAAAAAAAAAAAAAATCCTTTAAAATAAACTTTTAATATCACTCTAAGCATACTACTGTTCTCTTTGTGCAAAAACAAGTCTCCGAAAGTAAATTAAGTAGCACATGGTGATATATTCCCATTTTACAGATTCGAAAACTAAGCAAATTCTGACATCTTGGCAGGAATTAGGAAGTAAGCCAGAATCAGGGCATTTAGCACCAGTGCATCAAAAATGCCTTAATTAAGCTAAAGGCCACTTGGCATATTCACTACCATGGTCCTTTAACACTGGAAATAGGTGCTTACACGTTCCAAAAACTGAATCACGGGCTCTCGTTGCTCTTCCGCGATGTCATCCAAATGCCCCAGCCACAGCTCCAGCTCCTTCCAGGTGTGCTCGAACACCCCCGTGTCCCGCAGAATCTGTCAGGAAGCAGACCCGGGGGGTCGGGGTGGGGGGTCAGCATGAAGCCCGTGCTCTGTGAGAGCCGAAGCAGCACAACACGGAGACCCGAGAGCACAGAGGGGGCCGAGGTCTCCTCAGCAGTTCTACTCCAAAAGCCACTCTTTCGAAACAACACTCCCATGGTTGAGGGAAACAAGGAAAAGAGATCATTCTGCACCCTATCAAAGCTCACATGATCCCTGGTCTTGCTGCTTCCTATTCCTTTCCTTCAACTCCTAAATAATAAAAAGAAAAAACAAAAAAAAAACACCCAGCTGCTACTTAGGAGTCTGATTTTTATACCTGGATTTTCACAAAGACCCCAGGTAGACGTGCATGACTCAGCCCTCACAGCAAGCAACCAGCACCCGGATGAAATTCTCCAAGATAACACACCACTCACGCACACTATAGAGCGGCCCCTCCAGCCTCACGCCTGGGGCAAGGAGTACCAGCATTGCTAAGAGAACAGAATGTGTCAAGGGGCAGGACCTTGAACCAGGGGGATGAAATGATGTCCCCCAATGGCCTGATGCCACAGACTGAGAGTCTGAGCAGCCCCACTGCACAAGCCCTGCAGCAGAGCACACCGAAGAGAGACCTGATGGTGCCAATCCCACCTACGTGCAGTCAGTGATCACAAAATCGGGCCGGGGTCAGGTGCGGCCTAGGGGGAAATGGCACCTTGTAGAGGTCAACACCCAGACGTTCATGTTCCTGAAGCAGCTCAGGTAAGAAGGGTATAGGGCGGCAAGATGATCAGCACTTCAAATAAAGGTAAAATCTCCGCACCCCAAAAACAGCAGACGTGAATTCTGTAGCACCCCTGAGACGTTTGCTGTGCAGCAGGAACAAGGAATTCGATTTCCTACGGCTACATCGAGTACCAAGTGGAAGAACAAGAAGCTAACAGTCCAAATCCCTGTTCCCTTCCACTGGCTTTGACACCCTTGTGGTGGGTGCCCGAGGAGGTCAGGAAGGCTGAGGCCCAGAGAAGGCTGGAAGAAGGGAGAGGGATGGTCTATGTGAACAGTTCCCAGAAGGGCCAGAAATCCATTTATTGAGCCTACAACATACTAGGCGTGACCTACTACGTGATCACAAGTACTCCCCTCTGCAATCCTACCGTTTCATCAGTCCTATTCATCATGGGAAAACGAAGGTCAGAGAGGTTGAGTGATTTGCCCAATGCCACCCAGGAAGGAGGAGAACCAGGACTCAGATCTAGGAACAGGACCTCAAAGCCCACGTTTTCCACTTTACCGTGCTGCCTCTTGGAAACACGGCTGAGTTTAGATGTCATACAGTAAAGCTGCCATAAAACCTCCCATTTTTAGGTTTAGAGTAGTCCCGATACACCCTTAACTCAACAACCGTTACTACCATAACGAAGAGTGAAAATGCCTCTCAGAATTAGGAACCGGCAGAAAACACTCACCTTTATGATCAGGAGTTTGGTTGATGACTTGAGCTGCAGGTGGCTACTGGTCACAAACATTTTCATCAGTAAGTAAAATACAGATCGCTCTCCTCCGATAATTTCTGCATCGGGGCCTTCCTGGGGTGTGAAGAGCAGCTCGTTACCAACATTGCTGAGGCCACAGTACTGCAGGCCCAGCATGCTCCCAGGCCTCTCATCTCCTCTCGTTGTAACTACAACCCGGTAAGACTGCTGGGATTTTAGACATGAGGAGCCTCAGAAGCTCAACGAAACCCCAGAAGAGCAGCTGGAAGTGGGCTGGCTGCATTCCAGCAAGATGCCGGTGTGGACAGAATTGATCCCTTATGCATAACTTAGCCTCTCACAAAAGTTTTGAGCTTTGAATGTACAATCTCAGCAAAGCACGTGGAGCTCCGGTTCCCTGGTCCCAATGCCACCAAGGCTGTGTTTGGCCGGAGTTTTCCCGCGGTCCCTGGCAATGATGATGACCCTGAACACCTGAAGTGCTGGTGTTCACGAAGCCCTGCCAACTGTACCTTGTCAGCAGAAGGGGGCGCACTGAATATAAATTAATATTTTAATACCAGTTCTTGCAAAGTTAAGAGGCCTCCTCTGCTCACTTTCCAAATAAATCATCAGGATCCTGTTGGCCCTGTTCCGCTCTGGTGAAAAACTCAACTTCCCCGGCTGTTCATCTCTCTGGGGTGGCTGTGACCTCAAAGTGAGGTGCAGAGGCTGAGAGCAGGGCCGTGGCCAACACTGCCTGGGGCCAATCCTGGATCCTCCAGCTACAGCTGGCACCCTGAACAGGTTCCTAACCCCTCTGTGCCCCAGCTGCCCTGTCTTTAAGTGGCTCCGGATGCATGAAGCACACGTGTCAATCCTCAAGTACGACAAGGTGAACCTCAGGAGAGGACGTGGGGAAAAATGGAGACCCCAGCGCCCCCCCATATTCTCACACCTTTCTGGAAATACAACATGTAAAAATGCCCACATACATTTCCACACTACTAGTTCCGTAAGATTTTAAATAAGATCTAAGTCACTAAAAAAACAGTCATCTGAGTTACTGAGAAACACACTTTGACAAGGCTTAATTTTGCCCGCTCATTTTTCCTTTGGATAGAAGTGATTGGCATCCCGTGCTTAAATACACAGGTAAGTATCTGCTCCGTCTTGAGTTCCCTTTGATTCAATGTTATATTCTCCGGAAAGTCCTAGAAGACATTATTAAAGGCAGGAAAAATGCCAGCAATTTTTACAGATTTTTCCACCAGCCTCAATTCTCTCCTGGCTTGGTATCTATTCCCATCTCTGTCTTACGTTCTTCCAGGATGAGAACAAAGGAAAAGGAATGTATTTTATTTCCAAAAAGGTTTTAAAAGACAAGCAAAATGTAAAGTCGTCAAGATTAAAAACAAAAACAAAAAAAACCCAACCCAAACTCCCAATGCCCAGCAATGATATCGCTTCAGTCAGGACCCACCGAAACACCTTATTTTGCAAAAGCAAAGAGATTCTCAGGCCCCGGCCTCTGCTCTAGGTGCGTCTGAGAGGCGAACCGTGAATGTCTTCTTTGTAACCAACCGTCAGGTTCTGATCCAGTTAGAAATTTCCAGGCCCAAAAAACCAACATGCCCGCGAGTTAGTTAACAGAAGGTGGGAGCTCTCCGCTTCCTACCTGTGCCTTCAACCACGAAAACTTGCTGGCGGGCAGCTCCAGGGCTACCTGGAGAATGTGGTGCTGCAGAATGGGAGGCACCTCCTCTCGGAGGCCCTGCTCCGAGATGACGCCTATGGGCAGGAAAGAGGAGCACAGACAGCAAGTCACGTGGAGGAAGGCGCCCAGCCACTGCTGCCCCGGCCAAGGGGACCAGAGAAGGAACTCCATTCGCAAAAATAAGAAGGGGGATCTGGGGCTCCATCCTCCCTTGTCCTGGGCCCACTCTTCTGCCCAGACGCACCTCACCTGCCGTGTCCTCCCCCTCCTGTGGTCTCTCCAAATCTTCAGCAAAGAGCCCTAACTCCACCGGCCCAAAGCAGCCCGCTGGCCCCCACCGACCTCTCCCTACAGCCTGGGCCTCATGCTGCCCCTTGGGGGCAGTCCGGCGGGAGGCACCGGCCTCACTCCCCAGACTGCAGAGATGTCGTGAGCACACTGTGGCCACCGGAGCCCCAGACTGGGTCCTTATCCTCTGCCCTGAATTCTGGGTTTCTCTTTGCTTGGGAACGACACAGTACTAAATAGTAAATGATAAATTTCATATTCTCACAGCAAAAGAGAACCTTTTGCCTTCAAACAATTAAAAAAGTTAATTATAGCTTTTCATTAGGATTATTCCAATAGCTTATATAAATCCCAGGAATGATATCTCTGCAAGTTTTCTTCTGTAGGCCCAATTATAAAGTCGATTTTATTAGACAAACTTTTCCATCAAGGAAACGTGACGAGGCAAGCGTAACTTTAACTTTTACAAGATGTGGTTTGAACCTGCCTCACTGAGGAAAATATGAGTCAACGATGTCAGAAGTGCCTCTGCGCGAATGGGACATCTCTTCTCTGCGGCTCTCGTTTCTTTTTTCTTTAAATTAATGTATTTTTATTTAAATTCAATTAACATATAATGTATTATTGGTTTCAGAGGTAGAGGTCAGTGACTCATCACTCTTATATAATACCCAGTACTCATTACATCACATGCCCTCTAATTTCTGCACCCCTGCTCCTCTGAAAAGAGGCTTTAGAGTTAATGTCACACGATCGGATTTGTCACTCATCCCCTGCAGACAACTCAGGCTGCCTGGCTTCTCCCTTCTCTGTCTGCTGCTAAGTGGTCATCTGATATTTACTTAAGGAAGACTGGCTATGTGAAATGTATTAGTCCAAATACAAATAACCAGGCTGGGGGATCATGCATGCCGGTGAAACCGCCCACCAGCCCTCCCAGCCCTCAGCTCCAGGGGCTCTGCTCTGGCCCAGCCACGCCTCCTTCATCCCTGCTGGCAGAGGGGCACCTGCGGGCTCTGGGGACGCACCTTTCAGGAGCTTGCTGAAGTCGAAGTTGTACTGCATGACCACGTGTGGGACCACCTTCTGGTACAGGCATATGACCTGCAGCAGAACAGCTTTCAGAAGAATGGTTTCTGCATCATCTGAACCAAGATCAAACACCTTAAATTAGGTAACATGCTTGTTCTTTGTCCTTCATCAGCAGTCAGTAAGCAGTCGAGCCACCCGTGACCCACTGCAGTGAACTCCACGCTGAACGCAGAGGCTGCAGACGGATCCCTACGAAGTCAATGTGGTCAAGACCGTCCAAACAGACTATGTATAAATCCTCATTTCGGTGCCGTGACCCGGGACAGGCTACAGCTGCTCTCTCTGTGCTTGAGCGCCCTCATCTGAACAATGCCTACCCTCGCAGGGCCACCACAGGACCACCGCAAGGATTAAATAGCACAGAGACAGAAGATGCAAGGCCCACTGCCTGGCAGGCCAATAACAAGGTCTGAGTCAATGTGTCTCATCACTGGGGGCACTGTGTAGCCCACCTCTACCTGCATAGCAAAGGAGAGCCCCCAGCCCCCCAACATGGAAAGGCCAGAGCACAACACCCTTCGTTCAAGTCTTTAGAGAGACCTGGTGCTTGCATAAAGCTTGGGCGCATTTCCAATAGATCCCCTGAAAGCCCCTGTAGGTAGGAGGTGTCCCCAGGTGCCCACACCACCTCTGTCTGCACGCAGCAGAGCCCCGCACAACACTCACCACACTCAGGAGCCCCGCAGGCGGCCGGAGTCCGGTTGTCCCTCTTCTTTCCTTTCTCGTCATCCTGTTTCGTGTCCTGCTTTCTTAGGGACTGCCAGACCCACACGATGGTGTTGAGGTCTGGTAAAATCTAAAAGGGAAAACAAATAAACACAAAACCACGCACATTAAACAAGGGAGGGAAACAAATGAAATGAACCTACTACAGAGAAGCAAAACCAAAGGGAGGATTCGAGTGGGGGTGTGTGTGAGTGTGTAAAAGACGGGATGCGGGGAGGAACACAGGCCCACACGCTCCATGAGTTCTCTCTGTGCTGATTCCCACGACGTACAGCAAGGACGTGGTGAAAACACAAGCACCCACCATTACAACAAAACCCCCGAAGACTCATTCACCTGAGCAAGACACTAGGAAAAAAGAAACCTGTCCTCTGACGGGCCGGGGGCCTCACCAGCGTGACCTTGGCTCCTTTGGGGCAGGCGTCCCATCTGCAGATGACGACTGCCCTTCCTTACTTACCAGAACAGGCCCCGGGAGAGGAGGGCGTGGGAGGGGCCTCCCCAGCCACCCCCTCATGCTGGCCATAATCCAGTATGTGCAATGGCTGGGGAGGGAACCACCAGCAGCTCCTGGGGAGGCTGGAGGTCCCAGGAGCACCCGAACCCTTCCATTGCACTTCGTTTCACACCTGGCCTCTGTGCTCCTGGGACGGCCTCTTCCCCTGCTGTGCTCGCCTGTGACAGCCATAAGGAAGGCTCCAGAACCTCGTTCGGAATGGCCACAGCTGCTGCCGTACCTACCTTGCTCAGAGCTTCTCTGAAGAGCCGCACGAAGTCTTCCATCACCGCGGCCGAGTACACGCCTGATCCCT
Source organism: Ursus americanus (assembly GCF_024610735.1). NCBI lineage: Eukaryota > Metazoa > Chordata > Mammalia > Carnivora > Ursidae > Ursus > Ursus americanus. The sequence goes on from NC_142130.1 coordinate 87,383,672, forward strand.
GCCACGTCTCTTTATTTAGGCAGTGGTCAACAGTTTTCAACGCTCTTTTCAAAATGACGGAAATAAGGGATAAAGCTGTGTGTTTCACCGACTTGCTGTCCAACTGGGAAGAAAAAGAGGTAAATCCACACATCTGGAGGCTGCACTGGTGGACACAGACCTCCCAAGCCCTGCGTCTGGCTGGCTCTTACTCCTCCTGAGGTTGCTGGCAGGGAGGGCCGCACGAGCCGGGGAGCCTCGACCCTGCGAGAAGCAGCAGCCTGGGGACCCGCCCTGTTGACTGCCTGCGGATCTGACCTCAGCAGTGACTGAGATGGCAGCTGAAAGAAAAATCTGATAGTTATGTTTAATTCTGTTTCACTGTCTGTGTTTGGTAAGTCTTTTCTGACAGGCACTGAGCTCACGTGGACTACCTGCATCAGGAACAGGTACGATCTCACCACAAGCCCACCAGCCCCTGGAAAAGTGCTGAATGCTGGGTGCCCCGGTGACAAGAAAGGCACCACGTCCTGAGTATGAAAAACCACCTCCAGGCTTGGGAAGCGTGCAGCCCCCAACACAGGCCTCCAACAACCAGCCTTTTCACTTGGACCAGAACGACAGCCAGGAGACTATTCCAAATCCTCACTCGCTATAGAGATGAAATGAAATTCAAGAACCTGAGCTATTACCAAAACCCGGGTACCTCTTGGGAGACCCGGTGTCCGGCTGGCCCTGACCAAGTCTGGCAGGCCGAGGCACACCCCAGGTGCAGCCCCAGCTGGGATGCACCAGCTGGGCCACAGAGGACTGACAGGCAGGCAGACACAAGTGCGACACCCCATTCTGCCCGCATTCTAATCAGCTGGGGGTTCATTGCACACGTACGCTGGCCGCAAAAGTAGCATGATATGAAATGCTCCAGGCCAGCAACGACTCCCTCCCCATAACCGCATCAAAGGCAGGGCCCAAACAAGGGTTCGTGGGCACACACTGCCTCCCAACACTTTATTTCCAGTTTCTAAAATAAGCTCTTTTCTTTGTGATTCTGAAATCAGAAATTAGGCTATTAAAAACTTTCCGATAGTAACGTAAAGACAAGAAAAACATAAAACACAGAGTCCACAGTCATCACGCCCAAGTCGCTGCCTCACTGTCCCAGTCAGGAAGGGCCCACTGAGGCCAAGGCAAAGCCCTGCACCTGCACACGATGGCAGTACAGGACAGAAAGGACATCCTCTCCTCACCCAGCAGCCACCCCATCTAGGGGCACCACCCGTGGTCCTGAAACGACAGTGTGAGAGCGGGTAGCGAGCCTTCCATCTCAGATGGCCTGCCGGAGCCACTCCCAGCGGACAGGGACACAGCCACCGGCGACGTGGTCTCCCACCCAGAAAGGGGCCTCATCCGACACCCGCCTTTCAGTTCTGTTTCCTTAACAGCCCCTCAAGATTAAACAGTTTGTGTCTCCCACCAAACTGAGGGGCAAGTGAGCTGGGTCCTAATTTTGGTTATTATGATTCGGCAACCAGAACAAAAGGCCCTTCTGCCAGGCCCCACACTGGCCTCCTCCCTGTTCCTCGCTCACTGTCCACTCTCAGCACAAACCCTGGACAGGCATTAGAAATGCTGAACCCGGGGCGCCTGGGTAGCGCAGTCGTTAAGCGTCTGCCTTCAGCTCAGGGCGTGATCCCGGGGTTCCGGAATCGAGTCCCACATCCGGCTCCTCCACTGGGAGCCTGCTTCTTCCTCTCCCACTCCCCTGCTGTGTTCCCTCTCTCGCTGGCTGTCTCTCTGTCACATAAATAAATAAAATCTTTAAAAAAAAAAAAAAAAAAGAAATGCTGAACCCCACTGCACAACCTAGGGAGTCCTTGCCGCGCTGCACCAACTGCCCATCATCACTGGGGCCACCTTGCGCCCATGTGACCCGCCACAGCAGACCCCGGTCCTGCTGCATCCACACGGCAACACAGCCTTCCTGAAGGGTAGACACCCCTCCTGCCCCACAGACACCCGGCCTCCCCCAGCTAAGTCTTGAGGCAACCCGGGAACAGGAGGAACTAGCAGACCCAAAGATCCATGTGTGCCAACAGCTCACAGCCATTCACTTAAGGCCCCAGAGCTGTACTAATGCACTCATCCCTCAGAACGTGGCTTCTGCAGGGACTTGGGGACCTTTACAACATATAATGATATGAAATTTAATTTTTCCGTGAACATGCCAATTTCTTCCATGAACAGGTCCTCTCTCAAAAGGCCTGAAATAGCTGATCCTCAAAATAAACATTCCCCAGAAATTTTAACACTATTCACTTACACCACAAAAGACGGGATCTGCCGGGCAAATTTCAGTCCCACCCCTATCTGCAAATCCTCAACTGATACTTTTATACATGACACTGGGCTGCAGCTGAACACACTGCCCTGCGTCTGAGTCCAACAGGCTCCCACCCTCAGGCAGATGCAGAAAGCCATGTGGGGGGCTGTGGTCCTGGCTCTGTGCTGGAGCAGTTAAAGCAGTAGCCATATCCCCTGGCAGGAATGTTCCTTGGGCTCCAGGGTCCCTTGCCCAGGTAAGTGGACGCGGAAAGCCTGAGGCTCACTGACAACACACTATCCAATAAATCCAGGCTGGCATTCTCAGAACGATCCCCAGAAAGGCCGATGCGGTGAAAGGGAGAAAGTTCTAGAAGAAGAAAGGCAACCACTTACATTTAATGCCTGGGTGAACATGATCTTATTGCACACCAGGGGCACGGTGGTCACCATCACCATTGCCAGGAGCCGAGGCAAGGGGATGAACTCTCTGGTCTGAAAAGCCCGGGAAATGTCCGGCTGGGCCTCATAGATCTATGAAAAAGAGAAAAGAGAATAAGCTGGTGCAGGTTACATTTCAAACGTGAGGCTAACTGTAGGCACCCCACAGTGAAGCTGTTCCAATGACACAATTATAGTGATAAAGGTCCAAGGCCTGCCAAGGAACAGGGTCCGGAAGATTAACCCCTAAATCTACTCGTTAGAGAAAAGTCAGGTCACGAGACTGTTTGTTACCAGGGCAGTGACCTTCAAAGCAGAGCCCAGCCAGCAGCCTGGGGAGCCCCTTAAAACCTCTGATGGCAAATAAGTCACTGCTGGAACCAACAATCGCATTACTCACCCATTACTGCACTTGACCGGCACCTGACAAATTATGTCATCTTTTTAATACTTCGTGACAACCCTTTGGGGTAGGGATATTTTACATTAAAATAAAAAACCTTCATAGATGACAAAATCAGACCTCAATAAGGTTAAGTAATTTCCCCAGGGGCACACAGCTAGAAAGCAGTGAAGCAAGGACTCGCACCCAGGCCCGCAAAGGCCATGCACTTGTCCCCTGCCCTTTCCTGGGGAGAGCAGCACCAGAGCACCTCCCCAAAGGGGTGCTGGCCACAGGGCTACCTTCCCCCAGAGGAGGGGCAAAATGCCTCCTTCTCGTCCCAAGAGACACGTGGGGACTGTATACACACACACACCGAGGAAAAGGAGAGTACTTGAAAAAAATCCTTGTTTTACAGATGACCCCATGCCCAGGTCGGGGCACAAGACAGTAATCCTAGATGTTTCACCATTCAGCAGGCCACAAATCAGAGCCTAACCGAGCCAGGCAGTACTGCCAAAGAACGTACAGTGGGTACTCCCACTGTGTGCAGGGAGGCTGATGTTTGTGACTACAAGGACATTAACCGGGGAGCCCGGGCAACACAGTCGGTTAAGTGGCCAACTCTTGGTTTTCTGGTCATGATCTCTGGTTGTGGGATCGATCCCTGTACTGGGCTCCTCGTTTAGCAAGGAGTTGGCTTGAGATTTTTCTCTCCCTCTGCCCGTCCCCCTGCTCACACATACTCCCTCTCTCTCTCTCAAATAAATAAATCTTAAAAAAAAAAAAAAAAGATATTAATACACAGCCACTTAGACAAATAAACCATTGTTTCATAGCTTATTTCATGTTGTTCTAAGTACTTAAAATAGTCTTTAGAAACTATTCTACATTTCAGACATTTCACTAATTCCAGCCTAACTGTGCTTAAATTCATTAAGATCTCACTCTAAGCAAAATCTGGATGAAGGAGATGAATTCAGCTTAACAGATTCAAAAGGCATCCACCTCCAAATTCAGCTTGGTGAAAAGCAGAATGTCCTCAGAGGACCAGGACACCAAGCTGACACACTCTAAAGCACCCCCTGAAGAATGGCTGAAGGAGCTCTCCATCCTGAAGTTCACGGGGACGTCACTCTCTGTCTCCCTGGCCTTCATCCCCTCAGCTCCCAACTCTCCGCCCACCACCTGACACCCTCCAGAAGAGCCCAGGTGTTACCTTGTTCAGTAGTTTTATGTTATTTGACCAAGTGGACTTCACTCTTGGGAGAAAGGAAAACGTGGCCTCCTTGAAGTATTTGTTCAGTAAGTCCGGGCACACTTTGAGGATGCTCACCACCAGCTCCGCCACCAGCTCGTCGTCTGCGGCGGTCTTCAAACCCAACAGGAAGTGCAGGAGGGTCAGGTTCCCGCCTCTGTCAGAGGAAGAGAGCAGAGAAGGGTCTGCAGGGAATTTTCACAACACGCTGAGAGCTCGGGGTAATAATGCAGCTCCTCGAAATCGCCCTCAGAAAACACAGGGGTAACACAAGTGACTGGCAAATTGCACCTGTGACTCTCCCTTGTGACACAAGATGGGGTGTTTTCATGGCCTGTGGGGCTCTCGCTCTCCAACAAAGAGCTTGAATTTCACTCCTCTGTTCCTGAGTGGCTGAAAAAGTCTCCACTTTGTCCTGTTCTCCATCTCTCCTTCCCTCCCTTGAGTTCCATTTGACTCCTAGGAGGAGGAAGAAACCCCCCGTCTCCTACCAGTCTGCCCAGGAGTCAAGGCCAGTGTCAAGAAAGGACCAAAACCGCAGGGTGGAATCCACTCCAGACTTTCCCCGTGAGATTCTACTGACCTCTTCCCTCCAATGGCACATGAAAAGGCACGTATGTAAATAAATATTTATGTGAGCATTAAGTAGAAAAAATACAGAGGATGCATTTTTCTTTTGAAAAGATTTTTTTACGTGAAGTGCTCATGAACTGCCCCACAGTCCACGGTGCCACAAAATGATTCCTAAAACTTGACAAAATGGCACAGTCTTTCCATAGGTTTTCTGCCTCCTCTGTTGCTAACTTACTTCAAATTCCTGTGCCTTCACTTAGCAGCTGCAAGAAGCTAATATAGGGGGGAAATCTGTATGAAAATATTAAAAACTTGTCCCAGAGTAGGCAGTTTTCAAAAGTATGAAATCATAAAAAGAAGAATCAGGAAAACCTGTGGACATTAAAACTTGCAGAAAGGAAGCAACTAGCCCAGGATCTAGACCGGCAAACCCATAGAACTCTGTGCTTACCCCCAGATCCTTCTACGGAAGGATGACTTTTTGTATCTGCCTCTACCTGGGAGGTCACAAAATCCACAAAATCTGAGAACTTACCATGAGCATGCCACACCGACAGCTTCTAGGATCCTCACTGTTCTGTACCCCCTTAACAACTAAAACTAAGAGGCAATATGCAGCTTTACATATAATAAAAAGATTTTCAAAAATTGAATCCGAGTATAATTTTGATCAGAAACCTATCCTTTAAAAAGCTTAAAATTCTTGGAGCACCCGGGTGGCTCAATTGGTTAAGTGTCTGCCTTTGGCTCAGGTCATGATCATAGGGTCCGGGGATCGAGCCCTGCTCAGCAGGGAGCCTGCTTCTCCCTCTGCCCCTCCCCCTCCCCCTGCTTATGCTCGCACGCGCTCTCTTCCTCTCAATCTCAAATAAATAAAATCTTAAAAAAAAAAAAACCAAAAACTTAAAATTATTTACATGAAAATTTCATGAGCAAAACAGTTTGTGCTGTCAGACGGACACAATGCTAAACCTACAAAGCGCACTACGGCTACTACACACATCCACGTTATTTCAGTCAACAATGCAATACAATGAACATTTCTATCTACGCAGCGTGCAACGTGTGCCAGCCACTGCTCTAGCCAGTTACCACACTCTACCTCCCTCTGAGGGGGACACCAATTTTGTTTCCATTTTACAGATGAGGCAACAGAGGCAGAGAGAAGTAGTACTTGTCAAGGTCTCAGAGCTGACTCCAGAATCTGTTCTCTTAACCTCCACACCAGGGGTTGGCAAACGATGGCCCACCACCTGTCTGTATAAATAAAGCTTCATTGGAACACAGTTATACCCATTTGTTTATGTCCAGGGCGGCGCTGGTACTACGATGGCACAGTTGAGTGGTCACAATACAGACTGTATGACACACCAAGCCTGAAATACTTACTACCTCTCCCTCAGAGAAGACGTTTACCAAGCCCCGCCTACACTATAATGCTGCGCTTTCAAACACCCGCTACGTGCCAGGCACTGTCCTAGACACTGGGGATCCCAAACAGACCAGCCTCTGTTCTCATTAAGTCTCATCTATCAGGTGATGAAGAAGCGAGTAAATAAATGTGCAACGTAGCATTAAGTCACAGTCAAAAGCAGAGCCGGGCAAAATGACAGTGACAGTGAAAGAGCTATTTCAGAAAAGGGCTGCCAGGGTGGGCCTCTTGGATGTGGTGACATGTGCAGGGAGCCTTAAATGGACTCAGGGTGTGAGCCTTACAACTACTGGGGGACCACACATTTCAATTTTCTCAAAGCTTTCCATCCACGTCCCCACAAAAAAATTGCCTTCCTCTCCCCTAAGTACAAACATTTGCTCTTGCCCCTGGCTTCAAAAAACTGACGTAAACCACAGCTTATTTGAACAGACCTACACCCACAAGTTGATTCAAATATGCTCAACAAACGATCATCTATTTTATGGGTCTTACTTAAGAGGAAAAACAAATGTGTGTTAGGCATGGTGTTATATTATATTAGACTATAAAAGTCTGCTGTTACCTTTTAGCGGGCAAGTGAGCTGATTTTTGCTGATGAGAGAAAAGCTACACTATCATGAAACAAGGTTAAAAGAAAAAAACGATGTGGCAAGTTAATTCATAATAACCTCAGAATCAAAACAAGTCACAAGGAGAGAGAAAAATTTCCACCGTATCACCCTACTCTGAAGGAATCAGTCATTTCCTTCCTGGGTAAAACTGAATCAAACCATCTATATCTTAATAATAAAATGCTACAAAGGTTTAAAAAAAAAATAAGGCTATTCACAATGACCAGAAAACATACCTAATATTTTTACTGTCAATGGGAAAAAATGCAGGCTGATAAACCCAACGGTGGGCTATTTTGGTCATTAGAAACTACTAACATGGCTAGGTACTACAGTTAGACCAAAAGAGAAAGTCTAAAAGAACACAATCTAAACCATCAGCTGCGGACTTCGTTTCCTCACTGATGAAATGTCACCATAATCCTGCAACATGAAACAAAATGTAAAAAACCAAACTGAGAAAAACAAGCTCATTAGCAGCTGTTTTTGAGGAGAGGAAGCACTATTTCACTGTTATGAGGGTGGGCTCGGAACCAGATTCCCTGGGTTTAAATCTGAACTCTGCCACTCACAGGCTGAGTGACCCGACCTCCCTGTGCCCACTGCCCTCATCTGCTAAAATGGGATAACACTAGCTCCCACCTCAGGGAAAGTGGACGTAAGACTTGCCCTCAGACCCCGCCGAGAGTCACAGCCTCGCGTGGAAGCCGCAGCACCGCGCTGGGTGAGCCACCTCCTACTGGGTGTCTAAGTCAACAGCTACCCTGAGCCCTCTGCTCCAAGGGCACGTCATGAGCAGCCGCTCTCTGGGTCTCCAAACGTTCACCCCTAAGATGAGTTAGGTAACATCTAAAGTCCTAGCTGTAAGCCACCACAATTCCACTACTCCACAGATCTCCCCGGGAAGCCACGTACGTACGTGACGACTGCTGAGGAACACGCGCGCGGGGTTCACAGCGGTGCTTGCCTTACCTGCCCATGGTGCCGAGAGACGCGTCATAGAAATTAATCCCATGCTTGAGCGAACAGCACAGATCCATCAGGAAGGCGTGAACAAGCTCCCTCACCATGGTCTTCCCCGCATCCTCAGCAGAAGCCTATGAGGGTTTTTTAAAATTCAGTGAAAATCTCAAGTTCATAAGCCTCAGTAACAACTGCAGAGTAAAAACTGGACAATACCGCACACCCAATGACGACTTAGAAAACATTTAAACACTTGGTATCATTCAAAAAAACAAAGAACACAAACACCAATCAAGATAAAAAAAATACTCTCATACATGGACTTTAAAAAGAAGTAATAAATTACATAAATAATAAAGAAAAAAACAAACAAGGTCATAGATACAGAGAACGGATTGGTGGTTGCCAGAGGTGGGCGTTGGGGATGGTGGTGAGAGAAATGAATGAACTGTTTTTGTCTTAGTTTAAATAAACTGAATTAAAAAAGAAAATATTTCTCTTTAAAGTTGAACAAACAGGGAGTTGCTGGAATAAGAAACTAGAGCTAACTGGCCATTTTATGTCATTTCTTATCGGTTCCAAGCACTTGGCAATGAAGGTTCTCATTCCACCTTTACGGCTGCCTCATGCGCCTGGCAGGACAGCAATGACTGCCCCCACTGCACGTAAGAGCAAACTGTGGACAGCACAGCCGAGGTCCCCGATGAGTGAGTGAGTGCAGAGAGGCCAGTATCAGCACCCCCATTATTGAAGAGTCTCCCTTTCCAGCATGTACTTCAGTTACAAAACCTTTAAGCTTCTCTTTTAAGCTTCTCTTTGCTTTTGCACTGTGATGCTGTGACTGAATAAGAAATAAATACAGTTGACCTTTGAACCATAAAAAAAGAAAAAAAGATTAAAAAATACTCTTAAGAGGGGGCAAGTTTAAACCTGTATTTTTATACAAGCTTAAGAATGACTTAATTTCTCTTGCTCTTTTGAATAAAATTCCACATTTGGGAGTGTTTTTATTAAGCCTCCGAGGCTTCCTGGTAATAAGAGCATACAAAGCATGTTCAAAACAAGAGGGCATAGGCTCACAGAGATAAAAGAAGGTAAAACACAGGGCTGTTGAGAGGTAAATTACTATAAAGTTCACAGGAAGTTTGAGCCTTCACTTCTCTGGCCAAGTCCATGTTCAGAAACACCCTGAGGAAAATCGAAATGAGGAGGATTAAAAGGTACACTGGCCTTGGGTCAACTCGAGAGCAACTGGTCTAATTCAACACTTGAATAACTATTACAAAATAAATTACACATGTCAGGAGGTGAGGAAATTGGGGTTTTCCTAGACACTCAGGATCCTGAAGTGAAACCAACAGGCCTTGAAATTCCAAAAGCTGGTATGGAGAGAACAGAAAAGAAGGAAAAAAGGAGGTCAATGAGAGAAGGAAGAGAGCCTAGATCAACACCGTACATTTACTGGGCAAGCCCCGCAGGGAGTAAGTCCAGCATGTCACTCAGCTAAAGGAAGTAAGAGTTTTCTCTTCAAGGGAAAAAAAGTCTAATATCATAATACCTCAGAGATTAGGGAAAAAATCTTCTAAAAAAATAAAATTTGAAAGATCATATTTCATCTAAGCAGGGAATTAATAGAACCACAAGCCAAGAGAAACAGATCAAATGGGGGGACTTTTTTTTTTTTTTTAGGCAGGTGGATTCCTCAGCTTCCAGCTGTGAGGACCACACGCTAATGGTGAGGTCAACTCAAACCCAACAGGACTGTACCTTGACATTTTCCAGGCTCACATCAACAATCCCATTCCAGCTGTAGAGAGCTGCTATGTGGTTCAGTAACTGCCCGGTAAAGAAACGCACCTTCTGGGTTTTGGTGATATTTTTATTGTGAACTACCTGAAAACAATAAAACAAATGAATTTCAAAGAATTCGATTTTTTTTTTTTTAAAGATTTTATTTATTTATTGACAGAGACAGCCAGCGAGAGAGGGAACACAAGCAGGGGGAGTGGGAGAGGAAGAAGCAGGCTCCTAGCGGAGAAGCCTGACGTGGGGCTCGATCCCATAATGCCGGGATCACGCCCTGAGCCAAAGGCAGATGCTTAACGACTGCACCACCCAGGCGCCCCAAGGAATTTGATTTTTAAAAGTGTTTCTTATCATTACAAAAATCACGTAGGGCTATGGCAAAATGTGTAACTAAAAAAAGAAAAAACATAAAAGAGAAAAAAAAATTCAACAGTCTTCGAACTATCCTAGGATACGCACAGCATCGCGGTTCGTTTCCTTTCAGCCCTCCGCCCCGCAACACGGCTGTGTGCGTACCGTTTGGGTTTTTCGTCTCTGTGATTATACTTCTAGTTCTCCGCCCACTTTTACTTATATAACATGAGCTTTTCCCACATTATTAAAAACTCCTTTAGAACCTCATTTGGAGGGCTATCACTCTAGCCTGTGAGTGACCATAATTTGCATCACCATTCCCGGGGTATATGCAATTAGGCCGTTTCTACTCTGGCTGACAACATCTTTGTACAGTCTTCCCTGCATCCCTGATCACAGGCCTGGAAATGGGGCACCAGTTCTCAGCTCCCCCCAGACCCACTCCCAGAACCTCTGGGGATGTGGCCCAGGTCTATGTGTTTCAAATTTGCTTCCTGGGTGCTTCCCTGGGAACCCCCCCCACCCCCAAGGCTAGGAACATTTTTAAGACCTCTGACACATACTGCCAAGCCTGCTCTAACACGTCGTCCAGAAAAGTACCTGATTCAAAGCATCTTTGCCAGCACTGAATATCACTGTTTTAAAAGGTCAATGCCAATTTGATAGGTGAAAAAAACCTGTAACTCACGACTCGTGTTACTTTAAATCAGGGTTTCTCAACCTCAACACTACTGGTATTTTGGCCCAAATAACTGTTGCAGCAGACTGTCCTGCGCATTGCAGGATTCTGAGCAGCATTACCCACTAGATGCCAGCTATACTTCTGCAGCTATGACAACCAAAACTGTTTCCAGACACTTCCAAATGTCCCACAGTGGGGGGCACAAAATCACTCCCAGCTGAGAACCACAGTTTTAAATATACTATGCTGATCAGCTATTTTTATGTGGACTGCCAGTTCATGGTTTTCACAACTTTTTCTGTTGGGAGAGTCACAGAGTTTTTCTAACTGATCATTTAAGTTGCTTCTGTATTGAAGACAGCGATTCAGTCAGTTTTAAAATTTCTACAAGATGCTTGTAAAAGGCAGAATATGCAAGATAATTCAAAATAACATTTTGCTAGGTATGTAAATGAAGAAGAGCTGTAATTTACAGCTCACAATTAATCCAATGGCTTCCCATGAAATAGTGGGCAGCAGCTTTTCTCCTGGTATGATGATACGGCAGTCTTAAGAAGCAGTTTTCCAACAACTGTTGGAGAGGATGTGGAGAAAGGGGATCCCTCCTACATTGTTGGTGGGAATGCAAGTTGGTACAGCCACTCTGGAAAACAGTGTGGAGGTCCCTTAAAAAGTTAAAAATTGAGCTACCCTATGATCCAGCCATTGTACTACTGGGTGTTTACCCCAAAGATACAGACGTAAAGAGAAGGGCCATATGCACCCCAATGTTCATAGCAGCAATGTCCACAATAGCTAAATCGTGGAAGGAGCCGAGATGCCCTTCAACAGATGACTGGATTAAGAAGATGTGGTCCATATATACCATGGAATATTACTCAGCTATCAAAAAGAACGATTTCTCAACATTTGCTGCAACATGGACGGCACTGGAGGAGATAATGCTAAGTGAAATAAGTCAAGCAGAGAAAGACAATTATCATATGGTTTCTCTCATCTATGGAACATAAGAACTAGGAAGATCGGTAGGAGGAGAAAGGGATAAAGAAAGAGGGGGCAATCAGAAAGGGGAATGAAGCATGAGAGACTATGGGCTCTGAGAAACAAACTGAGGGCTTCAGAGGGGAGGGGGTAGGGGACTGGGATAGGCTGGTGATGGGTAGTAAGGAGGGCATGTATTGCATGATGCACTGGGTGTCATACGCAACTAATCAATCATTGAACTTTACATCAAAAACCAGAGACTAACATAATATAATAAAAAAAAATTGATTATTAAAAAAAAAAAAAGCAGTTTTCCATTCCACCGGTGTAACAACCCATATGCCGTTAGCCGTTACAGCTCTAGGGTCCTGTCAAACACTGGAGAAGACAGGTGACAGGAATACTGAGTCAAAACACTTACCTTTGTTTTCAGTGTGGATAACAAAATATTGATGGTAGAAATCCTGTCTTCCTTTATGCCTGAGCTAAAAATGCAAGGAATAAATTCTGAAAGGAAGAGGTTCAAAGCATTAAACTCAAAAATATTTTGAACATGAGAATGGATGTGAGAACATTACTTCTTAAAGTGGTACAGCACAAAAGCCATTCCCCCCCCCCTTTTTTTAAGGTTCTGTCTTTTCTCAATTACATAAGGTCACAGTAGGAATAACCACTTCATGACATAGGAAATCAATATCTAAAGGTAGAATAATGACAAAACCATTAAAAAAGTTCAGTTTTGTTGTTTTACTTTCCTTTTCTCACATTAACTTAAAATTAATTCTATATCAACCGTTCGAATGTATGGTATGAACACAATTTGGCTAAATGTCTCTTTTTGCTTAGACTTGCTCAGTTATATTTTAAATCATGGTCATCATTTTATTGACTGGTGGCAGAATTTGGGATGACCTGTTTGCTTTCTTTTCATATTTTTTGGATCCCCAAGGAATTAGCCACCACAGCTTGATGCCACATACTAACATACTGGTGATACTGGGCAGAAACATCAAAGAGATTATAATTTCACTGGCTCTACTGGTGCTCAGTGGGCACACTGACTTTCTAAAAAAGCAAATTCACTCTCAAAAAAAGAAAAATTGGAAAATACCAGACAAACCAAAAGAACGAAATCTGAATGGAACCATCACTCCACTACCCAGAGGTTAACACTGTCAACATCTGGGCTACTAGTTAACTGTTAACCTTCTGATAGATCCATATTCTGTTACACATTTATCTTTTCAGTAAAATGGGATTTATGCCCAATCACATACTGTTTAAGGGCTGATGTCAGGAAGCATATTTCTACACCATTTTTAATAGCTGCATTCCATCTTAGCATTAGTCCTCAGTTTGCACAATCAACCCCTTCTTGGTGGACAGTTAGGAGTCCAATTTTTAGCTAACATGAAAAAAGAGCCCCTAAGAAAACCTCTACTCACCTCCTTAATTCCTCCCTTAGGAAAACAACTAGACATGAAATGGCCGGTCAAACCTTTTTAAAGTCCTGATGCACATGGCCGAAGTGCTTGCCAAAACACGAACTGAAGCTCGGCCCTGCCCCGTTAGCAGTGTACACGAATAACCTCAAATCACTGTCCTTTAATAAAGGCCAGACGGCAGAGATGACCCAGGGGAATTCTGCAGAATGCCTAGCCCTGGCAGGAGCTAGCCACAAGCGGGAAAGGCATGCAATGGAGGTGTCTCCTCCACGGGGCTGCCTCCCCAGTGCAATGTGGCTCCCCGCACGGATCAGGGCTGATGACATCGAGGGTGACCAGCACTCATACCCTGTTCTTAAATGGCCCCTGGCAGTCATCTGGAGAGAACTCAGGTCTCCTACACTGGGGGAGGTGAGGGACGGGCTGCAGCCTGACCACACTGGGCGTCAGGCATCACACTGTTCCTCCAACACCTCCCAGAGCTCCGGCAGGGCCACGGAACTGCTCCCCACCTGCAGACAGGGCTCGGGTCCGGGGGATCGTACTGAACGAATGCCATGTGCTAAGTGTGGTCTAGGGCTGCCACTCTCTGTCTTACTGAAGCTCTTGATAAACTGCAAGTGGCCCTAACAGACTAAACTATGCCAAGCCTGGCTCTAGGGTGACAGCCACCAGAAGGCGGTCCAGCTGGAATTCTTTGAAGCTCTACTGGTAACATTCTGGTAACATGTGGCAAAGCTATTGAAGGAATTAAGCTTTAGTTTTTCAAACCCAATTACTAAAGAAAGCCAGGTAGCCAGGGCTACGTATCTGTGTGGGCTCTGGAACCACAGAGCCTCCTTTGTTTGTGGGAGTCTCCGAGGTCTGCATCTGTGCTGTTAGGACATTGCTCAGCATTCCAGACAGCAGAGCAGGAAGATCTCTGCTCACACTGACTAGCCACCTCCGAACTGCACTGACCGAAGCTTCGCCGCATACGCATCCTTCATCTGAGTGTGCGAGGCGGCTGCAAAAGCTGCAGACTTTTTCCAACCTGGGAAAACTGCTTTGCGGGAGACTTTCCAAAACCAATCGTAATCAGGCTTTGCTACGAGACAAAGGGGGGAAACCTACCTTTTAACTCCAGCACTTGCACTATCGTGCTGTCATCGCCGGCGATCAGAAAGGAAAGGGCAAACTGAATGTAGGCCAGCCGGACGTCGTGCACGCCCTGGGGGGTGAAGGAGACCATGTGTCACAAGCATATCCATACACCGCCCCCACCCCCAGAAGCAGGGACTCGGAGGTACATGCACCCCTTCCCATCCCAGTGGCACAGAGGCCTCAGCGCCTGTGCCATCAGAAGGCCCGGATCTAAAACCAGCACTCATCTCTCTGTGCGAACACAGGGTTTTTTTCTTTGCTCTTTTCCCTCCGTCTTCTGCTCTATTTTTCTTTCTCTTTTAAACTGTTTCTAAAAGCGAAAGTATGGAAGTCTGGGTGGCTCAGTCGGTTAAGCGTCTAACTCTTGATTTCAGCTCAGGTCATGATCTCAGGGTTGTGAGATGGAGCCCTGCACCGGGCTCTGCACTGGGCATGGAGCCTACTTAAAATTCTCTTTCTCTCCCTCTGCCCCTACCCCTTCTCCCTCTCTTTAAAAAAAAAAAAAAAGACAAATGTCAAGAAATAGGCCAAAAATAAAGAAAAAAATTACCAAGATGTCTATCTGAAATACCAATTTTCATCCACTATGCTTAAAAGCAACAGCATAATGGCTCACTGCTTAATAAACACAGAAGTATGGGTAAAGTATACTTGTGTCCCCTTCCACTGGCATACATAACCATTTGTGGTTTATGAACCACTTCGGTATAGAGCAGAAGATTCTCGGCCTGTCTAGATCCATCTACTTCACTTGTCAGTGAAATCATATACGTTTTTTAAAAATCCAGAGCCAATGGAAAGACCAGTTCTACTTTTGCTGACACCAATGAGGTGATGTCCGGGTCTTATTGGGTATTATAAATTCACACCAGACACCAAAGCCCAGATGCTGTCATATTACAAACCCAGCGTGGCCTTCCCGGGACTGCCATCTGCAGGGTCCCGCAGGACACAGCCGTGACCCGGGACAGTGGGCATCCTCAAAGACGGCCCACCAGCCATGACCAGTCGCCAACACTTCAGGGCAAGTGGCAGGGGCCATCTAGTCAACTTTCCTTCCCAGGAATTTTAAGACGCGCCATGTCTCCTCACCCATTTCACACCCCAGGGGCCGGTCATGGCACCGTTCATCGGTTGTACCAGCACTAGCTCAGACCCTGAGACCCTCCACTGCTTTAGCTGCACTCTCTTCCCTACTTCAGTGATTCCAGAGAGCCCTCAATTTGCTGACAAGAACACAGTTAATACCACGGAGAATCATTGCCCTGGATGCCTGGAGAAGATTAAGAAGTCTGCCTTCTAGACAGTTCCATTCCATTTAGTAGTTGGCAGCATGGTGGTGCTGGTGGTGAGGAGATGAACGTCATTTACTGAGGACTTACTATACATCAGACACCAAGTCAAAGGCTGCACATCTGTGACTTCATTTACTCCTTTAGGTGGAAATACCTTCTACACACATTTTACGGATGAGGAAATGAGGGTTTTAAAAACTCATTCAAGGGGCGCCTGGGTGGCACAGCGGTTAAGCGTCTGCCTTCGGCTCAGGGCGTGATCCCGGCGTTCTGGGATCGAGCCCCACATCAGGCTCCTCCGCTAGGAGCCTGCTTTTTCCTCTCCCCCTCCCCCTGCTTGTGTTCCCTCTCTCACTGGCTATCTCTGTCTCTGTCAAATAAATAAATAAAATCTTAAAATAAAATAAAAACTCATTCAAGGTCACACAACTGTGAGTATGTACTAGAATTACAAAGTACAAAATAATTGTACAAACATACTGCTTCACGCCCGACTTTATGTCTGACTATAGAGAAGTGCTTCCTTCTCAGAGCTTCCAAGGCATTTTCATTTCGCTTGTTCTCAAGATGTAAGGACCACACTTGCAACCACTCAGGCCTCTATGTGAGTTTCTAATTAATTCTGTCTGATTTTGTTGTGTGTACGTCTCTCAGGGAGAAGAGAAAGGCCATCTGACCCACACTCTGCAACATCTGGATGGAGCCAATGCACACTGACTGTATTCATGGGTCTACACCTCCATCCCTGCCCCACGGCATTTCAGCAAGACCTTATCAGACCAGTGCTAGTTTACTCCAAGTACACTAAGAGCTCAAAACTACCCTCCCCTTTCTGGGGACTGACTACTCTGCAGACCTTCTTACAAGATTGAGTTTGGGTACGATGGTCACTAAAGTCTTGAAAATGAGCTGCATTTCCTCAGAGTACCAGCAACGTCTCAGTGCCTTCAAAACTCACCAATTCAATCTTGTTCAAACACCAATTATATTCAAGATGCCATAATCTCAGGCTCAGGGAGGACGCAAAGATGACTGAGATGTTGTCCCTGTCCTCTGGAAGCTTAAAGTAACCACTGCTCCCAAGCTATCTCGATGCCTCGTTGCTGAAAGAAACATGTCAACTAATTCAAGCACAGTTAACTTGCTATCCTGATCTACGTACGCCTGGTACGATGCCAAAACTTGCCTGGTAAGATTAAATTAGGTTCCGTGCTTTGCTAGCTAGTTAGAAAGGCTCTACAAGTTTTTGGGGTTTTTTTTTTTGGTCCACTTAAGTACTGGAAGTCAGGGTCCTGGAATGTGTGTCCCAATTATGTGCTATTCTAGATCTTTCCATCCTGCTTGTACACAGCAAGCAGTTGGGACTAGATGCCCTCAAGGGTCCCCCCAGCAACAAGTTTTGAACAGACATGGAATGCAGTCCTCACCTCCTGGTATCCATCTCGTATATCCCAGCCAACCCCAAATTTCAGGTTCCTGACACTGAACAAACCAAGACCCCCAAGACATAGCACCCGCCCACTCCAAGCAGCCACGGCCACACCTCCTGCTCACCCCCCTGGCCAGACAGCCCCTCACTGTCCCTGGGTCTCCACCCTCCACCTCTGGCAAGCTCCATCAAAGGCAAGAGGGTCACATGCCTACTCCTCATTCCTACCCTGTGACTTCACAGTGCTATTATCCTAGGAAGAAAGCATCCTGAACGCTTTATGGCTTGTTCTGCAAAACACGGTCTAAAATAGACCAAAACATATTTGGTAAAACTGCTCTTTGGCAAGTGATATAAACAGTGCTTTCTTTGGCTGGACGAAAAAGAACCATAATCCTCTCTCTTCATGAGACTTTAATAATTTCCTCCAAAACGTTAAAACACACTTATTAAAAAAAAAAAAGATCTAGATATCCATCAGCTTCTTCAATAATTAAATGGAATGAAAAAAAAGTTGGGGGGTGGGGACAGAAAACTCAACAACATGAAGGAATTTAAGAAACAGACCCACCAAACACAATATATAGCCCTAGTTTGGATCCTGATTGAACAACAAAGTGTAAAGACACTTCAGAGACAGTGGGGAAAAACTGAGACCAAACTGGGCATTCAGTGATATGAAGAGTTATGAACGGTATCAGGTACGGGGATAGTAATGTGGTTCTGTGTTTTACAGGTACACACCGAAATATGCATGAGGGAATATGGTTCACGTGTGGGGTCCACTCGACTGCCTCCAAACAAACCAAGAACGTGGCAGAGGTGACCGTGTCTGCAGGTGGAGGATGGGGGTTCTCTGTGCTGCTCTCTATTTTTTAACGTCCCTAACATTCCTGTATGGGGAAAGAAAACTTAATGTCTAAGAATCATTTCCCATGACATAAAGGTACACCATTAGGAACACTCATCTTGACAACAACTCCCATTTTACAGATCAAGGAGACATAAAACATAACTTGCCAAGAGGAGCCTGAGGTGAGGCAGCGCGCACACCGTCTGCAGCCGGGGTTCAGGCAGGGGAGCCCGCGTTGGGCCTTCCCTCGTTGTGTCTTGGTGGGTGGTCGGGGTCCTGACATATTTTACTTACAGGGCTGAGCTGGTTCAGGTCAAGAGAGACGGGGGTGGAAATGGGAAGGGACTCTGATGGATAATTACCAACGGGCTGACTGCCAAGTAAGACCAAAGAACCATGACATTTGCCCTGGTGTGCAAATAGCACGCAAATTCTTTTTATTAGAAAAGCATTTAAATGTCAGCAGCCATTACTCAATGAGTGGAATTTGTTGACGCGTTCATAGTATGTAAATAACTCATGATAATAAGGAGAGTATCCATGAGACACCAAGACCTGGAATTTTCTCCTCAGAAGAACACCTTATTTGTCCTGACAGGAAAACCCTCAACACTGGGCCAGCCTCACAGAGCCAGAAAAGTCACCTGGCGTTAATATGATAACCTCCAGTCTACTACCTGGCAGTGTGGAAACTTACGAATCTCCCTGAAGAGTGAGAGGACAAGGTGCAGAAGTAAATTATGCTAACGTGCTTCTCTTCCTCAGCAGACAGGCTGGTTAACTGCTGGTCTGCTGTCTGTGCTCGGGGAAGGGAGCCCCGGCTGTTCCCGGCAGGACAGCGCCAGCAGGGAGGGTTGAGACAGCCTGCAGCTGGCCCACAACTCTCTCCAGCTGCTGAATCTTCAAACTTATGCTCTTTCCTCAAGAACCTTTCTAAACCCAAGTGAAACTTCTAGAGCCAGCCGGGAACTTTTATAACAGCTCTCCTGAAAACTATTCACGCTTCCATTCTCTTTGGCACAATCCAGCATCTACTCATGACAAGACTTACTGACGGGAGACACAGGAAACATTAAAAAGCCATAAATGTCCTCTTTGATGGTGTCACTGGTTTAAACTTCCAAGGGTTTTCTCCGAAGTGGACAGAACAGGAACAGGACCAGGATGCCCCACAAGGTCCACACCACAAGGCACATAGAGATTATTTCCTTTACTCCGTGAAGACGCCCACAAGCCAAGCCCCACAACGCTGAGCCCCCAGAGGAGCCGTCCTCAGATGTCCCTGTCGTTCAGGCTGCACACGTTTCTGCCCATACTGGCCTTCTACTCCACCCACACGAGGAGCAAGGCCAGAGAAAGGAGGACAAACACACCACTATGGCCCTCCAAAGGGAAAGGAAATATACGGGAGGTACAAGACGCTCGGAGCTCCTCACCTTGGAATCCCTCTTGGTCGCCAGGGTGTACAAGGTCTTTTTATTCAAATCAAAATGGCTGCAGACATCCCTGGCGGCCTCGGGACCCTGGGTCACCATGGCAGCCATCAGGTTCAGACAAGCTCGGGCCATCCTGCACAGGGACGAGAAAATCAGGCATGTCAGGAACAGCAGAAACACAAAGCCAGCTACGCTCCTGGTTGTGTGGTCTGCTGTCCCCAGGCCAGAAAAAGGAAGGAAAGAGACATGCTTTAAAAACAAAAAAACACAACTTGACAAAATCTCCAAATAAAGTTTAAAAACTGAGTCTGAAGAGGATTCAAGAATACAAGATGTGAGATACGAAGATGGCAATTTCTCTCTCCGGTAAATCGTCCTGTGACTGGGAGACCCGCAGCTCATCCCCACCTTTGCAGGGCGCAGGGGAAGACCTCTCCACAGTGCGCATCTCCAGGAGCAAGCTCTAAGCCGCCTTTCCATTCCACAGCCACCCGGAATCCGTGGCTTACTGCGCACCCACCACACTCCAGGCACCATTCTAGGTGGTGGAAGACTGCACCTTCTAGACCAGTCGGGACCCCCACCTGCGTGCACCTTGCATTCTAGCGAAGGGAAGCAGATAATCACCGGACTGACATGCAGTATTGTCAAACGTCTAGCTGCATAAGTAGACCTACAAACAGATACTTCTGTCCACAAGCTAACGGACAGAAAGTGACAGTGGATGGGGGGTGGCGCAACAAGGCCTCCCAGGGATGACGCTTCTGTGCCACAAAATCCTGAACCAGAGAGGGAGGGAGTGAGAGCTGATCATGAAGAGCCACTGGGGCGGAAGGATGGACAATGGAAAGAGTGAGGGCAGTCAAAAGTTCCCACGACAGCAAGAACAGCAGGGCAGGAGTGAGAAGGACGCATGGCAGGAGCTGGCGACAGCAAGGGTCTGGTCAACAGGGGTGGCAGGGGCAGAGCCACAGCCCTGATGGCCTCGGAAACTGCTCAGCTCTGCTTTATGAGGGAAGGTCAAGTGCACTCGTGGACAGCTGAACGCAGACCGAGCCCACGGCTAGTCCTGCCACAGAAGGGTAACCTACCTGTAGCCCGAGGCATACAGGGACTCACAGATGAGCTTCATGTGGTTATTCATTAGCTTTTTCACGATGTTGGTCCCCACAACATGGAAATGGGAAAGATCGCTTGCTGTCCGCAATAGTATGGCCTCGAAAACTTGAAATATTAATAGCATCTGCAAAGACAGAAGTGAAATGCTTACGAACCAGCTCATTCGTTTTTTCCCTCTGTACATATGCTCCTCTTGTCTTAGCCACAGTCCCTTTAAAACCTTCAACAGAGCCTGAGCCAAAGGCACGAAGGTGACAGCTTAGCGGCTGTTCCGCGGACCCCAGGCTCTGGAATTAGTCTCGCTCCCATAGTCCAGCTAAATAGAGACTTGCTTGCATACAAGTACACAAAATGAAGTGAAAAGAGAAATTTCTACTCACGACCGGGCCTCACTGCTTTGGGGATATTCGGGTCCATAGCCTTACAGCAATAACCCTGAGATCTCAACAGGTTCATAAATATCCCGAATTTTGAATCTCTTTGGAACCAGAAAACCACACTCAACTCAGTATGTGTCTGCAACCACAACATGCAGTTTCTACCTATTTCCTTTTTGTTAAAACACACCATGTCAAGGGGGTGCGTGGCTGGCTCAGTCAGTAGTGTGTGCGACTCTTGATCTTGGGGTTGTAAGTTCAAGCCCCATGTGGGTGTAGAGATTACTTAAAAACAAACCATGTCAAAACCAAGTGCATTTAGATGAAGAATCTATGATCCTTCCTTCTGGTATCATTCACTAACATGAGGTTAGTGTTTTCCACTAAAATGCTTTACAAAGTCATGATACAAATCTGAATGTATTCCTACAGCACAGGAACAAAAACATCGTCTTCTACAGGAAGCTGGTAAAGTCCTAGAAATTCCTATCACGTTTCTCTCCATCAAGCTGAACACAACAATGGCAACTTTCTCCTCTTCAGCAAGCCAGGTAAGGAATAACATACTTCACTTTCAGGTCGCTTCTCCCCACTCAGGAGCTGGAAAATCTCGGCACACTCCACAGAAATCTTCACGTACCCTTCCACGACATCATACACGTCTTCTCGCGGAAGCTTCTTGGCAGCAGTCACAAACGCTTCCAAGGCTGAAATAAAAGTAATGTCCAAGTGCTAACAAGGACCGTTTCCTGAGCAACAATCCCAAGCCAGGGGCAGACTTCTGGCAGGGGCATCTAGGTGACTGGAACTGCCACTTACTGAGAGGGAGAACACAGCAGCAATGCGGAGACGGGGACATCGAGGGTTCTGACACAGCCTTTTCTCTATCTCCAGGGAGGGGACGGGCAACAGCTTTCAAAGGAACTGCTTTCGAGCCCAACCCTTCTTGGTGCAGTAATCCTCCCTGAAGCTGCCATCGATCCACACCTGGGCACCCTCTGGGTCTTGACCAATCTAAGCCTGAAGCTCTACCCCCACCCCATGAAGGGAGTAAAATCAGAGAACAGATAAAGAAAATGTGATATATCTAGATCTGTATATAGGTCTATATACAATGGAATATTATTCAGCCTGAAAAGGGGGAAATCCTGCTTTTTCCGACATGTATGGACCTTTGAGGGCACTGAGCAAAATAAGTCAGACAGAGAAAGACAAATACTCTATGTTCTACTTATATGGGGAACCTGAAAGAGCCAAACTCATAGAAAAAGAGAGCAGAATGGTGGTTGCCAGGGTCTACAGAGCGGGGGAAATGGGGAGATGCTGGTCAAAGGGAACAAACTTCCAGGTATAAGACGAGTAAGTTCTGTGGTGCCTGTAGGTAGAGCATGCGACTTTCCATCTCGGGGTCGTGAGTTTGAGCCCCATGTTGGGGGCAGAGTTTACTTAAAAAATAATAAGATGAATAAGTTCTGAGGATCTAAGGTGTAGCATGGTGACTATAATTAACAGAACTGTATTATATACTTGAAAGTTATTCAGAGCATGAATCTCGAAGGCTATCACAAACAAATGGTAATTATGTGAGGTGATGCAGGTGTTAACTAACTTATTGTTAACTAAGCTTATTGCGGTAATCATTTCCCAGTATATGTGTCATCAGCCCACTGTACACCTTAAACTTCCACGAGTTATGTCAATAGTATCTCAATAAAGCTGGGAAAAAACAACACAAAAATAACAACAAACCTTTCCTAATGCCTGGATGAAAACAAAACCCTGACTGACATCTGTCAATTCCACTTCCCTGCTCTTTCCATCAGCAGATCTCATCGCAGGAAGTTATGAGAACGTATCAACAGGGAAAGGGAATCCAAGATAGAGACCAGATTCAAACACACATGCAACACAACCTCATTCAAGGGATTCACCTGTCACCCTCTGACTTCAGCTTTGCTACATCTTCCAACTACTTCTGCACCCACCGCCTGTCAACCTGAGTTTCCTTGGGAAACCTGTTCGGATGCAGCACCCGAAAGCCATGGAGCTCTCTGAGCAAAACCACAAATGTGTACATGAATATGAGCTTTTAACTAATTAAGCATGCTCTTTCTTCTGCCACAAAGGTTCCTGTCCCTGTTCCTACCCCATCCCACAACTCCGCTGAAAAGCCAGTTCCTCTGGGGAGACTTCTTTGATCTCCCAGATTAGGTCTGAGGCTCGAAGACACTGGGTACCTCTCCTTTGGAGGACTGGTACTTTCAACTCTTCCTACATTATTTTATTGATTGATATCTGTCTTCCCCACCTCACTGTTCCTATGCTCCATAATGGCAGCGCCCATGCCTCATTTTTTACTCATCATTTTATCTCTACCTAGCAAATAACAACCCCTAGTAAATAATGAATAAATGAATGAATGAAATGTATAATTTTGCACTAAAGCAGGTATCATCTTCACAGCGCTGGCTGGCAGCTGCAGACATCAACGGTTTAAAAGCAAAATTTATGGAAGACAATTACTAACTGGGGATATTCCAGCCATCAACTTAATAATCTCTTTAACCTGAGAGACACTCATACTATTTTATTTTGACAGAGTACCAGTGTCTCCCCATACCGGCATATTCAATTGTGGTTTTTCCCCTCATAACCTACATTACTTTCTAATGGGTTACAAGAAGCTGTGAAGAAGGGTGATCACGGTTTTCAGAATGTGAAATTATAGAAATCTGCTCCATCTTATTCACTAGTCCAATCCTGGTCACTTACAAGTCCTTGTGGGGCTTCACTGCGGTAGCTTATTACATGTCATCAGATCAGCGTGAGTGCTGGAGGGTCAAAGCTATTGAAAATAGCGCTGACAGCCACAGAAGCGCAAACTGCCTCACTCAGCAGCCCCGAGCTGACTCACAGTTGGGACTCGGTAAGCAGGTAAGTACCGTCCGTTGTGTGAAGGTGAATATTTGCTTCCTTGACAACTGCAATGAAGAGGTTTTAAGCGCCTGCTGAGGGATGCTCCCGGCCAAGGGAGGCGTGCAGTCGCGTGGAACTGTCACAACCGAGCAAGGCGGGCCCTCTGGCCGTCGCTGACAGCCCAAGGCAAGGAAGTGCAGCGTGCGGCCCTACAGCGGCCCCGGCCGCCCGGGACCCAGTATGCCCAAGCACCGCGGCCTCGGTTTCCCCGTGTGCAAACCGGAAGGCCCGGCTCTGTGGCTCGGGACCGAACAGCGGCACAGAGGAAGGGTGAGCCTGGCACAGGGCCGCGGCCGGAACCCGCCTCGCTCGCACGTGCTCTCCGCCCCGGCCGGCCCCTGCACTCACCCGGCTCGGCGCCCTGCGGGTCCCGCAGCTGAGCCTTGAAGCGCACGCCCGTGAGCTCTTCTGAGCGGGCCCGCTTGGCTGCGCCCGCGCGGGGAACCGCGCCGTCCTGGCCGCCCGGGGCCTTCCTCTTGGGGAACCCCATGGCCGAGAGTGCGACGGCGCGCCAGGAGCCACACACCCCGGACACCGCAAAGGGACGCGCGGAAATCGGTGAAGCGCCTCTGCGTGCCCAGTGTTCCACACGTGCGCCGGAAGGGGCGGGGTCTCACGAGGGAGGGCGGTGTCAGGGGCGGGAGTACAGAGGGCCTGCGCCGGCGGAAGGGGCGTGGCCTGGGGCGGGGCGTGGCCTGAGGGAGAGCCGGAGGCCCGGGAGCCGGTTCGCTGTGGGGGAGGTGGACGTGGCGCCGCCTCAGAGCCCCGAGTTTTCTCCTGTTTCTGCGGTCCCCGCTGGCTCCCTCGCTTCTTAGGATGAGCGGACACCCCACAGCAATCCCACCCGGCCGGGTGAGGAGGAACCCACCAACCCCGGCAGCCCTCCCGAAGGCTCTCGGCAGGTAGAGCCCCGGGGCCCTCCATTTCCCGAGGGCGAGAGCTCCGGGGCATCGCGGCTGCACACTCACATCAGTTCTTGACCTGAGGGCGCCCTGACGCTGCCAGTAGAACTTGCTTGACAAGTAGCGGGATTCGATGTTTTGCCTATTTGAGGCCCTGCGAGTTGACCCTACTAAATGCTAGGCGGTCTTGGGCGGGAGGTCCTCCCTCGCGCACCTGGGCTAAGGGTCGTGCGGATGCCCCTCAGTCTGACCCCGTCCTGTGTCACAGCCCTAACCAGACGGCTTGTCTGGTGGGGTGCAGCCCCACACTGGCCTCCCTCCCAGGCTTCCCCAAACTGATGGGAGGACGTTGAACCCTTCTGGCCAAGCAGGTGCAAGGAGACCCTTAACTTCTGGAAAACCCTTCTTGGACAGTGCAGCGGCTTCCACATCTAAGTTCCCATCCTTGAAATGGAGCCCGCAGAGCCAGCCCTACCTAGTCTCCCGGGCTGTCCTGAACTGAGAAAGTGATGCAATGTATGAAAAACTGCTTTGACGGGAAATAAAGTCTTGTGTTTTGTAAGATTCCAGTGACTTGAGAGCTGCAGTAAATGCTTTGCAATAAAATAGAGGTTTAAATGAATGAATAAAAACAGACTGGTCCATTTCTTAATACAACTTCATCAATACTTGGTTATGTGTTCAAATAAATCATGACCCAGCTCATTAAATGAGTAATTTGATGATTCCTGGAATTCTCTGTGAGGTTGTCTCCTAGTCTGAGGTAATATTGTCCTGTGTTCTGTAAACAGATGTGTAATGTGGCCTTTTGTGGCCTGTTGGGATTTCGAGTCTCTAATAGAAAAAGCCCAGGGTGTTGTCTCTGACCTGGCAAGACGATGGCACCTGTGGAAATGCCTATGTTGTAGGCAGGTCAGATGGAGGGAGTCCGTATGGCAGATTTGAGCTGATACAGCAGTATTAAGAGACAAGGATATGCTCAAATTCAAGCTGTAAAGGGCAACACTCCTATTAGTAAAGACAGAGGCTTAACTCTGGCTAATTGTCCACACTGGTTCTCTTCTGTGGTTAATTGCCAACCACCCATTTTGTTTGCAACCAGGGTGGACCAAAGAGGCAGCAGGGAACCGTAAGAAACAATCAAAAGCCCTGTATTCGGTTTCTGCCTGTATGACCTTGGGCAAATTATCATCTGTCTTTACAAAGACTTAGAGAGGATGAGGGAACTTGCCAGTATTACCCAGCTCATAAGTGTTGGAACCATTCATCCAGTTTATCCTAATCCCAGTTACTATCTTCATTTAAAAAAAAAAGAAGCAGGTTGTCCTGCTCGTCCCAGCCTTATCCAGAGAATAGCTGATGAGGCATGGCTCAGAAACATGGATGGATGTTTCAGACTCAGCCTGATGCCATGAATCATTGATGCCAGTTGGCTAACCCCACTTGTTCAGGTATCAGGCTTACCAAACAACTTCCAGGTAGTGACATGGCTTTCTCTATTAAAGGCCTGCATGGAGAGAAGGGGTGTGATTTGCCCCGAAGAACGTTCTGGTCTATTGATGATAAACACCGCTGTTTTCATGACGTTCTAAGCCGGCATCCACTTGGGAGTCTTTGCACTTGCTGTTTCCTCTGAAACTCTACTTGGACCTCACATGACTCATACTTTGATTTCATGTGGGCTTCTTCTATCCATGTCTCCCCTTCTTCTTATCCTCATCTATTTTCCTTTATTGCCTTTTTTTTTTTTTAAGATTTTATTTATTTGACAGAGAGAGAGAGACAGCCAGCGAGAGAGGGAACACAAGCAGGGGGAGTGGGAGAGGAAGAGGCAGACTCCCAGCGAGCAGCCCGAGGCAGGGCTCGATCCTAGGACCCTAAGATCATGACCTGAGGCAAAGGCAGACGCTTAACGACTGAGCCACCCAGGTGCCCCAACCTTTATTGCCTTTAATACCTACGGGTGATGTTAGATATTCATTTGTTTGTCAAACTCCTTTATTAAAATGTACACTTTATAATGTCACAAAACAAAGTTCTGGGTTCCATTCTCACTACCTAGAACAGATCTGGCACATCACAAGTCTCAATAAATATTTGTTGAATAAGTAAATGTCTTGGTTAACGTCAGTCTATTCTAAAAGGTTGTCTCGTGGATCAAAAAGCCTCAGGATGCAGGTTTTTGAGTCTACAAGCTTGTGAACTGGCTCCCTGGACTGTGGTGAATTAGCCAAGGCAAGCGTCCAACCTGTAATAGCCAACCAATTCACCTCTAGTCACCACACTTCTTATTCACACCTGTTAAGTGTGTGTGTGTGTGTGTGTGTGTGTGTGTGTGTGTGTTCATCTGTTTCAATCTTACAAGTTTAATTTCAAGTTATGGAAAGGGGTAAAAGGAGAAACTGAATCAGAGTCCGTATCAAGTTCATATTAAAGTATGTTTATTGCAGATGCTCAGAAGGTGAGAGGTATATATTGCTGTACACAAGAAAAAGTTATCAAGATGGCTTACTCTGTATTATTTCATCTGGACAAAAGCTTGCTAGTGCAGTCACATAGAGAGGAGAGATACGGAATTTCTTCATTCTGATACAAGTTTTTATCTCTTTGGTGATGGATGTTTTGGTGTGGCCCTTACTGAGGTCAAGACAGTTCCATCATCAGCTTGCTTAGCAGTGAGGAAACTGAAGTATTCTTTCAAAGACAGTCACTATGACTCAGGTGACAGACATAGTGTCCACAGGCTGGAAAAGATAAGTAAACCTACAGTTTCTCAACAAAACACCAATATCCACCAATATCCGCTATGTGCATTGCATGATTCAACCAGCTGTAATAGATTCAAAAAAGTGTAACACAGTATACCTACCCCCAAGGGACTTAGAGCATCGCTGAGAATATGACACACCTGGCAAGTTCAATAGCAATAAAGAATTCAGCCAAAAACCCAAGATGGAATGTTCTGGGGCCTTCTGATAATTGCAAATGAATTATTTGACAAATAGACACGTCACATTAGTATGATCCAGGTTAGATCACTAGGGGCTTCTTACTGAAATGATGGTAAAGCAGAGAAGAAAACAGAAGCATAAAATTTGCCTTCTTTTCTTCTCTGAGGCAAAGTTGAAGAACAGTAGAAAATGTTGCCCTCTTGCCCAATACGGAATAAATGAGCTATAAGTGAGAGGCCTGTCTTGATAAAAATCCTGACATAGATGAAGTTATGTTGGTGTTATGCTGGTGACGAGGGTCTTAGACCAGACCACTTAAAATACTAGGTTATCGAATTGACAGCCCTATTCTTTGAACAGCAAAATGTAACAAAATCCATACCCAATTTAGACAGTAAAATATAAATGATAAATTTCAAAGGTATTATGGAGATCAGCCTACCATCTTATCATTGCACAGAAATGTGAGAAAATACAGAAAATTTGAGTAACAAGTCATTCAAATTGATAGTAATAGAGTTTTATACCTACAGAGAACATATGTTCTTTTGAAATAATATGAAAGTCATAAAAATTGACCACATTCTAGGTCAAAAAGGAGGCCCCAATAAATTTCAAAAAAAAAAAAAAAATCAACACTTACAAACCATGTTCTCTGACCACCAAGCAGTAAAATTTAACCTTGATAATAAAAGGATAGGTTTTTAAAAAATCCCATAAGGCTGGGAGGGGAGAAAAACTTTTACTAAGTAATCCTTGCAAAGCATATGGGAAGTTAAGAAAGATTTGGAATGCAGCAAAACGAACACTTTATATAGCAAAATCTGTGGGGCATAGTGCTAGGAAGAAAATTTATAACTTAAAATGCTTTTTATCAGAAATCAAGAAAGATTAAAAACAAATGAGCTAATAATGCAGGTTCAAATCAAGAACTTGGAAAAAGTACAACAGAAACAACCCAAAGAAATAAGGGAGAAGAAGCAAAGGCAAGGAGGGTAATCAATTACAAAGAGAATGAAAAAACAACAGTCATAACAACAACTAAAGAATATCCAGACACCAAAAGCTGTTTGTTCTTGTTTTTTAGGTTAAGTAAACCTGTGGCAGGATTTTAAATAATAAAAATATTATAAACAAGTATTCTCAAAAACTTTCAAAACTAGAAGAAACAGATATATTTCTGGAAAAGGGCAAAAATACCAAACTTGGCACAAAAGGCATCAGAAAATTTGAACAGAACAACAATCATTAAATAAAATGACATTATAAACAAACTTTTCCCAAGGTACAGATGATTTTTCAGGTAAATGCTAGCAACCTTTTAGGAAACAGGTAGTCTCTATCTTATTCAGTTTGCTCCACAAAACAAGAGAGAAGGAAAGCATCCTAACCTCTTTTATGAGGCTAATAGAATTTAAATACCAAACTAGCTAAGGATAACACAAAGTAAGAAAATGATGGGCTTATTTCCCTTATGGAGATAAATATGTGTAATAAAATATTAGCTAACCTGTACTTAAAAAACAAGAAATACAAGGATGGTTTAATATCATGTCTATGTCATTCACCAATTAATGGACTAAAGCAGAAAAACCAATTGTTATCTCAATAGATAGAAAAAGACATTTGAAGAAATCTCTATGATTTTTACATTCCCATACAAGTAGGAATGGAAAAAACTTCCTTAACTTGATAAGGACTGTATGTACCAAGACCCTGCAGCAACCATCATGCGTAATGGAAAACCTGTAAGTGCACTTGAATCCTCACTGAGAACAATAGAAAAGACAGGGATGCTCATTATCTGGGCTGCTATCCATTACAAAAGGTCTTGGGTAATGAGATGAGGTAAGACAGACAGACAGACAGACAGACAGACAGAAAGAAAGAAAGAAAGAAAGAAAGAAAGAAAGAAAGAAAGAAAGAAAAAGAAAGAGGAAGGAAGGAAGGAAGGAAGGAAGGAAGGAAAGAAAGAAAGAAAGAAAGAAAGAAAGAAAGAAAGAAAGAAAGAAAGAAAAGAAGGAAGGAAGGAAGGAAGGAAGGAAGGAAGGAAGGAAGGAAGGAAAGGAAGGAAGGAAGGAAGGAAAGGAAGGAAGGAAGGAAGGAAGGAAAGAAAGAAAAGAAAAGAAAGAGAAAGAAAGATTAACAGAGATAAAACTGTCATCTACTTAGAAAATTCAGCAGAAATACTAATTAGAGTTGCACAAGGTTGTCAGACGTGAGATCAAATTACCAAGTCAGTGTCATCACCTCTATTTTAGCAATAGCTAATTTGAAAATATAGTAGGTGAATCACTAAACTCCACCTCTGAAATGAAGAATACACTGTATGTCAATTACTTGAATTTAAATTAAAAATAAATAAAAATGTCCCTTTATAAAAAAAAAAAACCAAAAACCAAAAACCTAGTAGAAAACAAGACACCACTCACAAAGGGGGGAAAAACCAGTGAATTATCTCAGAATTAAACTAAAAATACTGCACAGCACAGTTGAGAACGTTGTGAAAGAAGATCTAACTGAATAAAGGGCCATACTATATTTGTAGAAGAATGTCTTCATGTTGTAAATCTGCTAACTCTTCCTAAATCAAGCTATAAAACCACTGCCATTTCAGGCAAAATTAAGAAACTCAAAAAATCAGGATAACTTTGTATGGAAAAATAAAGGTCTATGAATGATTAAGTCGAAAAGAATAATGGGGTCTTCCTTATCATGCATGAAGGTATATTCAAAGTTTTTAATAATCAAATTATACTGATAATGGTAAAAGACTAGACAAATAGCCCAGTGGAACAGAATACAGACTCAAAAAAGGACCCATTTTATGATGGGATGGGTTGACAACTTCCAAATTGCTTTTCATGTATCCTGGGATTAAACAAATAAGTAAATGGATGGGGGCTGATGCGGGCCAGTCTTGCCACTGTTGGAGAGAAAGTTACATATAACCAAGAAGGTTGGGGTAGAATGAACCCTGTGGGACTGGATTGGAGTTAGAGACATCAGTATGATCTCATGTTTAGCTAATACAAACAAAGATGGATAGATAGAGAAGTAAGTGTACACATGTATTCTACCTGGGATGGTATATATGCATACATTTTTTAGTTCTGTTCAATGAAAGGACCTAAAAGTAGGGACACTCCTGTAGTAATTAACACACCTGGTGCCCGGATCTTGGTTTTTTGTTTTTGTTTTAAAGATTTTATTTATTTATTTTTGCTAGAGAGAGAGAGAGCATGTGCACGTGCATGGGGAGGGGAGGGACAGAGGGAGAAGCAAACTCCCCACAGAGCAGGGAGCCTGACATGGGACTGGATCCGAGGACCCCAGGATCACGACCTGAGCCAAAGGCAGAGGCTTAACCGACTGAGCCACCCAGGTGCCCCTATCTTGGTTTTTAATATCATTATCAAATAAAAGGAATCAGGACTCCCCGGCTGTTCTAAGGCTGGGACAGAGCACACATGAAATGAGCCCGGAGCATCTTGTAGCACAATAAAGTACAAAACGCTGGAGGAAAACATGGCGGGGGAGTGGGGGGAGGAATAGGTCAAAGGGACACAGGAGCCAACCTGAAATAATTCTCAGTGGAACAACATAGTAGTATCAGATGATAATCATCTTAGTATATTAGATGATTATCATCTACAGTATAAAATAAATATACCTAAGTCTATACTGATATAAAAATGATTGCAATATATAAATAAATGGGAGAGAAAATCTTCCTTACAAAGTAAGTTTCTTTATAAATCTTTCTTACAAAAATAATCCAAATAAAATATGTAGATATTCCCTGCTCCAAGAAATGGAGCTTAATTCACACACACACACACACACACACACACACACACACACCCCACCAATGGAGACTTAGTGAGTAACTTCCAAAGATCAGATTAGGAAAGAGCGAAATTGGTGAGTTATAGTGGAGAAACATGGCCAACACTACCTTAACTGAGTGGTCAAGGTTAACATCACCAGTGATAAGTCCCATGGCCATCAGGTACCCTTGGTGTGATATGATGAGAAGTTCGTCCAGTCTATAGTATACTTCCCCAAACCCATAACCCCAGCCCAGTCACATGAAAGATGTCAGACAAATCTAAATCGAAGGACAATCTAAAAAATACATCACTCGTACTCCTTAAAACTGTCAAGGTCATGAAAAACAAGGAAAGACTTGGGAACTGTCACATATCAGATGAGACCGGGGAGACATGACAAAACAATGTACTGTGATACCCTGGGCTAGATCCTGGAACACAAAAAGGACCCAGGGGACAAGCTGGTGAGCTGCAAATCAAGTCTGGGCTTTACTTAATAGCAGCATACCAAATGAGATTTCTTTTTTTTTTTTTTAAGATTTTATTTATTTATTTATTTGACAGAGAGACAGCAAGCGAGAGAGGGAACACAAGCAGGGGGAGTGGGAGAGGAAGAAGCAGGCTCCTAGCGGAGGAGCCTGATGTGGGGCTCAATCCCATAACGCCGGGATCACGCCCTGAGCCGAAGGCAGACGCTTAACCGCTGTGCCACCCAGGCGCCCCCCAAATGAGATTTCTTAGTTTTAATGAATATACCATATAAGCATGAGAAGTACAGATATTAGAGGAAACTGGGTGAGGGTGTACAGAATCCCTCTCTTTTTGGCTTTTCTGTAAATCTGGAATATTCCAACATAAAAAGTTTATTTGAAAGGAAGACCCATGCATATATAGCAGCTTGATGCACAGTAAACATGGCACCACAATTTTGCGATGGATTTGCCATGAGAACACAGGTGTTGTGAAAACCACTGCTGAGTCTAAGCCAGGTGGGAAAGGGGAGATTCATATCAACATCCTCATCACTGGACACATAGATTCAGGCAAGTCCACCACTACTGCTCATCTGATCTACACGGGAGGTAGGATCAACAAAAGAAGCAATGAAGAATTAAAGAGGAGTCTTCTGAGATGGGAAAGGGGCCCTTCAAGGATGCCTGGGGCTTGGCCACGCTGAAAGCTGGTATCACCATTTATATCTCCCCATGGAAACGGGAGACCAGCAAGTATTAGGTGACCAGCATTGATGCCTCAGGACACAGAGACTTTATCAAAAACATCATTATAGGCACATCTTAGGCTGACTGTACTATCCTAATTGTTGCTGCTGGTGTTGGTGAATTTGAAGCTGGTACCTCCAAGAATTCACAGACCCATGAGCATGCCCTCTGGCTTCCACACTGGGCATGAAACAGCTCATTATTGATATTAACAAGACGAATTTCTTCAGCCAGAAGAGGTATGTGGAAATCGTTAAGGAAGTCAGCACCTCCATTTAAAAAAGTTGGCTCCAACCCCGACACAGTAGCATCTGTGCCAATTAATGGTTGGAAGGGTGACAGCGTTCTGGAGCCAAGTGCTAACACGCCTTGGTTCGAGGGGTGGAAAGTCACCCATAAAATGGCAACGCCAGTGAAACCATGCTACGTGAAAATCTTCATAGCATCAGCCACAACTCATCCAGCTGGCAAGCCCTTTCATCCACCCCTCCAGGACATCCACAAAATTAGAGGTATTGGTATTGTCTCCATGGGCCCAGTGGAGTCTGGTGTTCTCAGACCTGGCGTGGTGGTCACCTTGGCTCCAGTCAATATTACAGCTGAAGTCAAGTGTGTTGAAATGCACCACGATGCTTTGAGAGAAGCGTTAGCTCTTCCTGGGGACCACATGGGCTTCAATGTCAAGAACGCATCTATCAGAAATGGTCATCATGGCAACCTGTCTGGTGAGAGCAAAAATGACCCACCAATGTAAGCAGCTGGTTGTGTGGCTCGGGTGATTATCCTGAACCATCCAGGCCAAAGCAGTGCTGGCTAGGCACCTATGTCGTATTGTCACATAGCTCACACTGCTTGCAAGTGTGCTGAGCTAAAGGAGATCGATTGCTGTTCAGGGAGAAAGCTGGAAGATGGCCCCACGTTCTTGAAATCTGTGATGCAGCCGTTGTTGGTATGGTTGCTGACAAGCCTACTTGTGTTGACCGCTTCTCTGACTACCCTCCTCTGCGTTATTTTGCTGTTCCTGACATGAGACAGACAGTTGCTCTGGGTGTCATCAAAGCAGTGGCCAAGAAGGCTACAGGAACTGGTAAGGTCACCAAGTCTGCCCAGAACACTCAGAAGGCTAAATGAATATTATCCTGATACCTTCCCCCCGCCCCCACCTTAATCAGTGGTGGAAGAATGGTCTCAATTAGCCATTTAAATTTAATTGTAAAAGACTGTTTAGTGATAATAATGTATTCTAAAACCTCCAGAAGGAAGGGAGAATGTTTGTTTGTGTGTGTGTGTGTGTGCGTGTGTGTATGATAGAGGGAGAAGGAGTGGGAGTTTTAAGTATTTTTTACAATCAGTACTTCTTTATTTTTTAAAAGATTTCATCTATTTATTTGACACAGAGAGAGCACAAGTAGGCGGAATGGCAGGTGGAGGGAGTGGGAGAAGCAGGCTTCCCGCTGAGCAGGGAGTCCGATGCTGGGACCATGACCTGAGCCAAAGGCCCAGGCGCCCCTAGAATCAGTACTCTTTAATGGAAACAACTGGACCAAAAATCTGTCACAGAATTTTGAAACCCATTAAAACAAAGTTTAAGGACCAAAAAAAAAAAAAAAAAAAAAAGTGGCACCATAGGAAAAAGACGGTGCGGTGGATTGCAGAATGTGGCCACAAATCCCTCCCAGCCCGGTGTGCTAGCCCCTTAACGATGTGACAGCATGCTTCCTTTCTCAGAAGGAGGAGGCTTTTCTCTACATGCCCAGCAGCGACCAGACCCGCTCAGTGCCACAACACTGTCATCATCTTCTCAGCTGACATCCCCTCTCAGAGCATTGCTGGCTTGCAGGTTTAAATTGCAACAATGTTGTGCATTTGCATAATTTCCTTTACTGTCATGGGTCTTTATCATTCAGTTTGCTTCCTTTTGTGTTCGTTAACATTTGAATTACATCCACATTGCCGTTTTGCTTGGTTACTATTGAAATAATCCTGGACCACTAATTTCCGACTTAATTGCATTTTCGGTGGGGTTTGTTTTGGGCAAATCACCTAAAGTGCAGGAAGACCGATGGAATGACAGGCAGATCTCCACGAGCGCTCTGAAGATACGTATAGTGGGTCATGGTGATTGGCGTGGACCAAGAAGGGCAGAGGCTAAAAGATTAGGGAGAAGAGCCATGGCAACCCATGAGAAAAGAACATTCCAGATTGAAGCTATAGGAAATGCAAAGGCACTGAGGTGGGAGCGTGATTAGAGAGCTCAAGAAACAGCACAGGGACTAGTGTGTGTGCAACTGAGGTCAGCTGGAGAGTCAGGGGGAGCAGGTCATGGAGCCCTTGACTTAACAAGGTGAGGTCTTCACTGTATTTGAATTGTCTGGGTTTGCAGTTCCCAAACTGGGAGCCAAAGGACTGAGAGCGCCACAAGAAACTCACAGGTTGGCGTATTTTTATAAGTTAAAGGAAATACAGCAATTCCTGATACCTGTTGCAAACTACCAGCTCAAGGTAGTTCCTAGTTTCAACATCAGATTGTGCTGCTTGTCTTCTGATGATGTCGTAGCTTTGCAAAGCTGGGATTTCAGTGGTCACTTTGATTTAAAGCAAGTACCAAGAAAAATCAACACGGAACAGGAAATAAAGATGGAAGTGTCCGATCTGATGTCAAGGTTGGAGGATCAGTGACATGCCCAACAGGTGCACACACTTCATTAAGAAATAACCGTAGGAATGATGTGGAAACAAAGGCAGAAGAAAAATTACTAAATTTCCTTACTACCTACAGCCTATTGACAAGTCCTTGAAACAGGCAGAGTGACATTCCTCTAGGGACTCAACTGCCTCGATGTTAATACTTTGCTAAGGGCAAAAGGCAATCCTAGCCCAACCCACCTTCCTCCCCTAGGATCCTGTAAGTCTACTTTCATGTATAAAAATTCCTTTGGAAACTTCCTTCCCCAAGATACATGTTGGTAATCATCCCCCAAGCATATGACCCACCAATATACATCTGAAGGGTCTCATGACTCAGGTTTTATTAGACGGTAATACATGACCTTTTCCCAACAATAGTTAGCCCCCTCAAGGTCCTGGAAACCATGCTTCCAAAATTCCTTAGAGACTTACGCTATCCCTAACCCCCTCCCAACTTGAAAGTATATAATGGGCCACTCCTCATGACCCCAGTGCAGCTCCTTCTGCCCATGGGTCCTGTCCCCATGCTTTAATAAAACCCCCTCTTTGTATCAAAGATGTCTCAAGAATTCTCTCTTGGCTGTTGGCTTCAAACCCTAACGTCTTTCCTACATCAGTTATATAAGAATAAAATAAAAATATTTTTCTTTCAACAAACATGTATTTTTTCCCCAAACAATACTTAATTGTTGGAACATAAATACTTTTATTAAGTTTGGCTCCTGCTATTTAATAAACAGAGCAGTTCAGGTTTTCGTTTTTGCTTTTGTTTTGACATAGAAGTTCTGTGAAAAATCAATGAGACACTAAGGGCGCCATGAACCAAGTTCTGGAACCTCTGCTCTAGGTCCTTAATGGGAACTTACTTTTGTTAATTCTGAATTCCTATCAATGGACTTTGATTTTTTTTTTCCTTTTGGTACACTTTCTCGTGGGAATGACCATTTAAATTTAAAAAAATTTTGTGTGTACACCCATATTCATAGTGGCATTATTCACAATAGCCAAGACATGGAAGCTACCCAAGTGTCCATCAACAGATGATTTGATAAACAAAATGTGATCTATCCGTACAATGGAATATTATTCAACATCAGAAAGGAGGGACATTCTTTTTTTTTTTTTTTGAGTATGAAAGTACCTATTTTATTTTATTTATTTATTTTTTTTAATGATTTTTTATTATATTATGTTAGTCACCATACAGTACATCCCCGGTTTCCTATGTAAAGTTCGATGATTCATTAGTTGCGTGTAACACCCAGTGCACCATGCAATACGTGCCCTTCTTACTACCCATCACCGGTCTATCCCATTCCCCCACGCCCCTCCCCTCTGAGGCCCTCAGTTTGTTTCTCAGAGTCCATAGTCTCTCATGGTTCATTCCCCCTTCTGATTACCCCCCTTTCTTTATCCCAGAAAGGAGGGACATTCTGACGCTTGCTACCACATAGCTGAATGTTGAGGACACTATCTTAATTAAGGAAATAAGCCAGTTACAAAAGGACAAACACTGCATGATTCCACTCATGTGAGGTACCGGGAGCTGACAAAGTCATAGACCTGGAAAGTAGACTGGTGGGTGCCAGGGACTGAAGGGAGGAGAGATGGGGGGTAGTGTTCAACATGTTTAATATTTCAGTTTTTGAGGAAGCAAAAGTTCTGGAGGTGGATGGAAGGGATGGTTGCATAACCATAGGAATGTACTTAAGACCACTAAACTTTACACTTAAAAATGGTTAGAATGGTAAGTTTTATGTTGTGCATATTTGACCACAATAAAAAATTGTTTTTGAAATTCTTGGGCTCCTGTCACCATTGCTAAGACATGCATTGAGATTCTCACCTACAGAGGGCGCCATTGACAGTTCCTGCGGCATTTCCTGGTCTGGTGTGCAGGCCTGGACTTCTGAAGCTGCAGGTGCCTCCCTTGCCTCTGCAAGAGTCCTGGGCCTCCCAGCCAAGCCCTCACCTTCCTGAGGCTTTTGCTGAAGGGTTTTTTGACTGCTGCTGACCAAGGGGAAACCAACTGGGCATTTGCATGACCATCCCCTTTTCTTCTTGGGAGGAGAGACGAAGTCACTAGAGGGGGTAATGTCGTGCATACTTACAAAGGAAGGTTACTCAGCCTTGAAAAAGAAGGAGACTCTGACACCTGCTACAACATGGATGAATCTTGAGGATGTTACGCTACGTGATATAAGCCAGCCACGAAAGTACAGATACGGTATAATTCCACCTATAAACACAGAAAGTAGAATAGTGGTTGGCAGTCCCGGAAGGAGGGGTGACTGGACAGCTAGTGTTTAATGGGGACAGAGTTTCAGTTTTGTAAGATGAAAAAGTCCTGGAGGTGGTGTCAGATTTGGCTGCCATTTTGGAAGAAAGCTGGGTCCCAACAACTCAGGTATATTACAGAGGGTTGGGGGACCAGGACACTTCTGGGCAGAGGAAGAGGGGAAGGAGGTGAGCCAGGCTTGAGGAGCCTGACAGAATGGACCAGAGGTGGGGAGAAAAGGAGGATATTCAAAAACCAGGACTGGGGACAGTGTCCTAGCCAGTTCACAGGAAAAGGAAAACAAAATCTGGTAATAAAACCCATTCCAGTGTCCCACCAGGGGACCAGGGCCACTGTCATTGAGATGGATAAGTTGGAAACCACTTTCGTCCTTATCTGAGAAGGGAAAGTATATTTGGTCAAGAGACATTCCCAGTGGTTCAAGTGGAAATCGAACACTGTCTAATGCTCAATAAATAATAATACATTAAGTTCACGAAATGGTTATATTTATTATCATGGTTATCATCGATGAGGCTTCTCTGACTAGCCTTTCAGCTGTATTAGCTCTAAACAGCACCGCTATCCACACATAAGTGTCCGTAGCGGCAGAGCTGAGATTCGAACCTCTGTGCTGAGCTCTGACCACAGAACGCATACAACTTACCATTGCCCTACACTCTGCCAGCCTGCAGGGTAAGCCTGGTTTTCAGAGCTGCACGTGCTGCTTTCCAACATATTACACAGCCTCCTTCCATCAGCACACTTTTCTTTCCGATGGCAGAAAATGGGGCCTGGCCTCCAACAGGGAAGGGAGGAGAAGACAAGAGGGTGGAGAGGAGGGTAGGGGTCTCTGGAGCAGATTAGGGTCTCTCTCAGGCTGACTTGGCTTCCTGCAGTGTCTGCTGAAGGCAGCAGGGAGCAACCTTAGAGCTTCCATGGGGACCCAGCACCTTCTAGTCTCGAGGGGGACGTGTCTGCTCTCTTTCAGAAACTGAGTTCACTGCTTTGGACACTTCTGAATTTTCACACTGAAATCTCCCATGGACTAGAATTCACTCACTCTCAGTGCTCCAAGAACCCCCAGAAGTTTGCTTGCACTGCATTCTTCTTTTAGAAAGAGACAAAGATGATTGACATAGAAACAAACTGGTAGCATATACAGAAATGAATGAAAATATGTATCCGAGAAAATGTCAAGGAATCATATAGATTTAGCCCAATTTCCTGAAATTCGACATCTAATTTAAACAGATTATGGGCTTTTGGAGCCCAAACAGACCTTATGGCCCAAGCTTTTCATTTTGCATATGTGGAAAATGAGGGCGGGGAGGTCAAATGCCTCTGCGAGTGGCAGAGTAGACACGATTACACTTGATGCCTTTGACCTTGGATGGAGTGTGTACAGACATCAGTTGGCATATTCTTAAAGGCCTCCTTCCGTAGGCTTCTGGGCCAAACATTCCCCATACAACCTTCCTAGTGCCCCCCCAGCCTTCAGTCCTCCGCGAGCAGGCTCTTTTCTATTGATGTGGCTCTTTGGTGCCAGTTCTACAAACAAACCACCATTTGTTGCTTTCTAAAAATGAGCGTTTTTAGCTCTGGACAACATTCGGCCTCACTGTCCTGGACTGAAAGGTTGGTTTCTTTGAGGCTGACAAATGGTGGCTTATGTCTTCGGAGAATGGCTGCAGCCTCTCTTTGTTGAAAGGCTAGAGCTTTACCTTCATGGCACAGGAGAGAGAGAGGTCAGGCGCAGCGCTGGAGTCTGAGCTCGCCGCACACACCAGTACAGGCTTGGCTCTGCGGGGAGGGAAGGAGCCAGGATCTCAAAAAAAGGAGGGAAAGAGGCATGTCCCTTAGAGCTGGAAAGAAGGGACAGGATTGCTTCAAAAGAGGAAGGGGGGGGGCAAGGCATGGAATTTACAATGTCCCGCAAAGGATGCCTCTGACCCAGAACGGAGGTGCCAGGCACAGAGGCACCTGTCACACTTGCGTGCAAGGAGGGGCAAGACCGTGCAATGCTGTCATCGCATAGAAAGGAATGCTTTTACTCCCTGCTGGCATCATTCCGGATTTCTGTGCCTTTGCGGGTTAAGAAAGCTTCAGATTCTGCCACGGGTGATCTGTGTGAGTTCGTGTGGTCGGTTTCCACATCTGAGATATAGAGACAGTGGTAGTAGCATCACGGCCAGCTTCACAGGCATGTGACTTGTATGATCACTCAGGACCACATGCTCCAAGAGCCCATGCTTGGTTTATATGCTCTGTTGTTGCTATCTTGGTTGGGGCACAAAGGGACTTGGAAGTGTGGGGTCCAGAGAGGAAGATAAATGCAATTCTTTAATTTTCTTGCAAGATTCCAAAATGCTTAAAGAGATCAGGTTAGGACTAAAATCTAGCTTTACAGTAAGTAGCTCAAGGGCAAAACAGGGGGCAGCTGAGAGCTGTCCTTCAGGGTTCCTACCTCCTGTGTCCCCCAACAGCCTGGTCACCCAGCACCCTCTCCCAATGCCTTCCCAATTTGACTACTTTCCCCTTCTCTCTGGGTCTGCAAAACCCCAGCCCCAGAACACAGCCATAGCCTCCTGGCTACACTCCCCCCCTCCAGCCCTCCCCTTGGACCCACTCTGATGTTGTTATTGTTTGATTAAAAAAACCAACAAGTTTATGGAGCTATAACTCACATACCGTGCAACCCACCCGTTTAAAGCATACAGTTTGATGTTTTTGGGAATACTACAGTATTAATTTTCTGGAGTTATAAAAACCTACAGAATTTGCCCTTTTAAGTGTAGAATTCAGCGGGGTTCATTACATTCACCATGTTGTGCAACCATCCCCACTATCTATTTCCAGAACGTTTTCATCACCCCAAACAACAGCTCTGGACCCATCAAGCAATAATTCTCTATTCCCCCTTCTCCCAGTTCTTAGTAACCCCTAATCCACTTTCCATCTCTATGAATTTGCCTTTTCTAGATAGTTTATGTCAGTGGAATCATACAATGTTTATCATCTTGTGTCTGGCTTATTTCACCTTGCATAATGTTTTTGAGGTTCATTCATGTTGTAGCACGTATCAGAAACCATTCCTTTTTATAGCTGAATACTAGTCCATAGTTTGTTCATCCACTGACGATGGGTACTTGGGTTGCTTCTACCTTTGGGCTATTGTGAATAAGGGTGCAGTGAATATTGTCTTACACGTATGTGTTTGAGTCCCTGCTTTCACTTCTCTTGGGTATAAAATCCGTAGACCCACTTTTGGCCCCTTCAGTCTAGTGACACTCAGCAGCTAGACCAATCATTTACCAACACACACCTGATCTTCTCGCTCAACTGCTAACAACCTTTTGGTGGCTTAGGATAAAGATGGGATGCTTACGAGGTGCTCACAAGGGCTTAGGGTAAAGATGGAAGTGCTCACCAAGTCTCTGGATCCCTGAGCTCTGGAAGCCAACCTCTCTACATTGCCGTGACCTGCCCTTTGATTTCTGCCCTGTTCCCTCTAGACCTCTCCCCATTCTTCTATGGAATGATGCTCCTTTTGGATTTCATGCAGGCTGGTCTTCCTTCCTGCCTTCCTTTTGTTATTTTAAGTAGGCTCCAAAGTGGGGCTTGAACTCATGACAGTGAGATGGAGACCTGAGCTGAGATCAAGAGTCGGATGCTTAACTGGCTGAGCCACCCAGGAGCCCCACTGGTCCCTTTTTCTAAAATGTTCACCCTCCCAAACACCTAGCTTTGGCTAGTTTTTGCTTGGCAAACTCTTCCCATCTTTCCCATCCATCTTACCTTAAAAACAAAACAAAGCAACAAACGAACAAGCTAAAAACCAGAGACAGACTCATAAATACAGAGAATAAACTAGTGGTTGCCCAAAGGGAAGGGCTGAGGGGATGAGAGAAGTAGGTGAAGGGGGTTAAAAGGTACAGAGTCGAGACGCCTGGGTGGCTCAGTTGGGCATCTGCCTTCAGCGCACGTCATGATCCCAGGGTCCTGTGACCAAGTCCCGCAATAGGCTTCTTGCTCAGCGAGGAGCCTGCTTGTCCCTCTGCCTGCTGCCTCCTCCTGCTTGTGCTCTCTCTCTCTCTCTGATCAAATAAACAAATAAAATCTTAAAAAAATAAATAAAAAGAACAGACTTCCAGTTACAAAACAGATCCGTCATGGAGATGAAAACGACAGCATGAGGAATATAGTCAATAATATTGTAACAACATATGGTGACAGATGGGGACCACACTTAGTGTGACGAGCATTTCTTAATATAGAGAATTGTCCCATCACTATGTTATGCACCTGAAACTAATAAAACATGGTATGTCAACTATACTCCAATAAAACAAATTTTTTTAATTTAAAATGTCTCTAGGGGTGCCCCGGTGGCTCAGTCGTTAAGCGTCTGCCTTCGGCTCAGGGCGTGATCCCGGCATTCTGGGATCGAGCCCCACATCAGGGTCCTCTGCTGGGAGCCTGCTTCTTCCTCTCCCACTCCCCCTGCTTGTGTTCCCTCTCTCGCTGGCTGTCTCTCTCTCTCTGTCAAATGGATAAATAAATAAATCTTTTAAAAAAATGTCCCTCCCTCCCTCCCACTCAGCTCCCCCTATCTTTCGCTCTGTGTCCCCTTTTCGTTTATGATTCTCCGTCACTGTCTGTCTTCCCGTCTGTAATAATGACTAACATTGACGGGAGCATTTACCACTCCAGGCCCTGTCGTACCCATGTCACCTGTAACAACTAATTAAAGTGTCAAAAGCCTGAGACTTTACAGAGAAGAAAACCATGGGGGTGCATGGTTCGTAACAGAGCCCAGTTTATGCCTACAGGACCGTAGCAGCAGCCCCCAGCCCTGTGGGAGCGAGGTTCCCTGTGCTAGCCCCCACAGTCCCCAGCACACACCAGTTCATACCTAAACCAGATGCGTGAATGGCTGGGATGCAAACTACACGTTTTGAGCCAACATTACTTATTCAGTGACTCCTAGTGCTAGGCATCCTTACCTACCCTCCCAGCCTCAGTTTCCCCAACCTAGAAGGTGCACACTAACACTTAGGTCCAAAAGTTATTGAGAAGGTTGAGGTCTTTTTTTTTTTAAGATTAAAAAAAGTTAATAATCTCTACACCCAACATGGGGCTGGAACTCACAACCTGGAGATTAAGAGTTGCGTGTTCCACCGACTGAGCCAGCAGGGCGCCCGGAGAAGGTTGAGTATTTTAACATAGATTTTAAAATTCATTTTGCCGGGTAGAGTGCGTCCTGCTGCAGAAATACTGAGGCTTAGCATTTGCCGCCCCCACCTACAGACAAGGGGGAAGGGGCCAGAAATACCAGTTCCTCCGACGGAGCCCCTGCGGGAGCACTGTGGGACTCCAAGTCGTCGTCCAGCCTTCCTGGATCCTTGCGGCGCATCTCTGCGAGGGTCCCACAGGTAGATCGGCGCGTCTGGGATTTCTGCGCCCAAGCCTCCCCGCCGCCGCACTGTGCGGCCCTGGCAGTGCAGCTGGGAGCCGGCTGGGGCAGTGCGCCTGGTCCCGCCCTTGGGCCTCATTATCTACGTTTCCGCGTCAGGCCCGCCGAGAACTTGGCAGGGCCTCCCCGCGGTGTTCGGGAACACTTTGTGCCGAGCGCCCGCCGGCCCAGCCCTCCTCCCTGCCGCCGGCGCCGCTCGGCCGGACGCTCGCGCAGTCTTCAGGGTTTGGGTCGCTGGGGCCCCCAGGTTCCCGTACCCGGCGCGCAGCCACGAGCCCCCAAGCGCTCCTACGCACTTGTCCTCTGTATCCCCGAGCCCCGGCCGCGCAGTCCTCTCCTCGCCCATGAGCTGGGCCTGGGTCACACCGCGCGTAATCTAGAGGTTCAGAAAGATGCGGTGGCCCATTTTAAAACAAAGCCCAATTATTAGCGCTCGGTGCTATTTGTGCCGGGCCAGTGTCAGATCCTCTGAGCTCTGCGGACAACCAGTACCCAAAGGAAACGTAGTCGGAGCAAGAAGAAAGAAACCGGCTCTGAAGACATCTGACCCGCTTTGAAACCCCCCTCCCCTAACACTTCTTCTTTCCGTCCTGGCTGCGTTAGCTTGGGCAAAGCTCGGGACCTCAGTCTCCTCCTCCGTGAAACGGGGATAACTGTACGTGCTTGGTAATTCTACAGGAGGAGCGCCGCGCAAGTCTCAGGGACGTCAGTACTGGGGTCCCACACCTCCAGGACCCCACCTTCCTGCGGCCCCTGCCTCGGCCCCGCCCCGGGGGCTCCTGGGCTCAACGCGCGGGGCTGGCTCCAAAGTGCGTCACGGGCACCGGCCGCGCTCCTCCCGCAGCCAGGGCGAGGCTGGCACCGGGCCAGCGCGGGCCGGGCCAGCGGTGCCGGGCCGTCTCCTGGGCGGGGACCCAGGCGTGGAAGGCGCCCAAGTTGCGCGGTCCTTGGTGCGCTGTTGGGGGCGCCCCCCGCGGCGGGCAGCTCGCCAGGGGTCGACCTCCGCAGCCGCCAGGCGCGCGAAGGCTACACTTTCCCTTCGGCCCCCCTCGTTTCCTCCCGCGGGGCGGCAGCGGAGATTTCCTCTCGGGGAAACTACGCGGATCCTTCCCG
Source organism: Ursus americanus (assembly GCF_024610735.1). Lineage (NCBI taxonomy): Eukaryota > Metazoa > Chordata > Mammalia > Carnivora > Ursidae > Ursus > Ursus americanus. The sequence continues at coordinate 87,427,993 of NC_142130.1, forward strand.
GGGCTCCTCGCCCCGCCCCACTTCTCCGCCCCCTCCCCTTTGCTGGGGAGCCGGTGCTGGCCTGCGCTTGGAAGAGGCTCTGGCAGCCTGAGCCGGGAGGTGGCGGGGGGCCGCGGAGCCGCAGGCCACCGACTCGCCCCGCCATGTGACGCTGCCCTCTGCCCAGGGACCCCCATCGCGCCCCGGGCCCGGGCCCGCGCCCGCGCTGGGTCGCGCCGGGCACCATGCTTCTGCCTGGACACGCGCGCCCGCCGCCCGCCCCGCAGCCCGCGCAGCATCCTGGCCTCCGCAGGCAGGTAGAGCCTCCCGCGCAGCTCCTGCGCCTCTTCTACTGCACTGTCCTGGTCTGTTCCAAAGAGATAGCAGCGCTCACGGACTTCTCTGGTAAGAAGCACCCTCCCTCGCCCTGCGACCCCCGCGCCGCGGTGCGCGCAGGTGAGCCCTCGGCTGGGGGCAGCCGCCCGACATGGCACAGCCGGGTTGGATTGAAGTTGAGGCACGCTCATAGCCAGTTTTCTTGCCTGGTGTGAGCCTTTGGCATAGAGGTGGCTGCGCGTGGAGTGATGGCACGGGAGCCCCTCTCCTCCCCAAGGAAGCGTAGGTAACATATTTGGAGTTTCTCGCCCTGCTGTTTATCTCGCCAATTTCCCAGCATCGGGTCCTGGCATCAGGGACACGACTCTGACGGATGCGTGTCCCCTGGAGGCTCCTAAGTCCTGTGCCGCGCCCAGCGCCGTACAATACACGTGCCGGTCGGAGGAGTTGCCCTTGGTTTGCCACTCGCATAGTCCGGGTGCTCCCCAGCCTGCCTCCCGGGTGCCCATGTAAGGAGACTAACCCTGGGGACGCGTGACCTGGAGTCTGAGCCGGCAAGCAGGGAGAGAAGCCCGCCGGGAGGTCTGTGTCCCAGATGAGCAGAAGTTTACAGAACAGACTGGGGGCGGGGGTGGTCTTGACTTTACCGCTAAAAGGTACTAGCGCCCCCGCCGCCCTCCAGTCCCAGTCTCCTTTACAGGAAATAATGACTCCCTCCTCCCAGTAAACGGTGAGGCTTTTCTTTGGGGAGACTCACACCAAAGCACCCGCAGCTGATCTCAGTTCTGGGGTTGTAGGTGTGGCTCCACGAAGTGAGAGAAGTTGCTGGGTTGATGATGGCTGTAGGAGCCACATTCTTGTATTAGGGCAGCATTTGCCTCCAGCAACACAGTCCTTGCAGTTGTAACAGACCTGGGTCTCCCTCTGGTGAAGACGGAGGACTTCACCCTTTCCCAGCCCCTGCCCAGCCCAGGAGGCAGCTCTGAACTCCACTCTCCCACTTCTCAAGGAATCTTCTGCCAAGTCCAAGCTTTTGCCTGCAGGGTCTTTTGCAATCTAATCATGGTAAACGGAGTCACTGCTCACCCTTCTCTGCAGTAGACTAGTACATGGCAGAGAACACTGGCAAAGCAGAAGCTGAGCTGGGTTTCTAGTTTACTTACAGAGAGTGTCATTGTTAGCTGAGAGCCCTTAGGTCAGAGGTTCTTTGCTTTGAATATTTAATATCAAGGCAGTGTTTCTACCTAGCAAAGGGAGCCAAGATATGCCTATTTGGCAAGCAAACCGTGGTCCTTAAAATCGAGCACCACGGGGTCAGAATGCTGTGGTAAATGTGCTAGGGAAATGCTTTTCAAGTGCTATTGACTTTTTTTTTTTTTTTTTGTAATAGAACTTTCTTGGCTGCTAGAAAAGTTCTGTATTTGCTGATTTAAGCTATGGAAAGCAGTTCTGAATCTGCCACCCCCTGGCTCTGAATACTGTGGAGAAAGCAGTGAAAGCTGACAAGCCCCCCCGCCCTTTTTTGGTGACATCATTGCAACTGAACAAATATTGCTTTAGGTAAATTGCGGTGTAACCATTAGATTGTTTTCATAGATTACAGACACTTGGAATTTGTTTCTTTAGTGAAGCAGTTGCAGTATATGCGGCCGTCTGTAGGTTACCACCCAAGTTTGGCGTTGTCTGTATGTAGCGACCATTCTAGAAAGTGTGCTGGAGCTATCCACCAAGGATGCCGCAGACTAAGGGAAATGGGTATTTTGATACATGTTCTTCTAAATGATAGTAAGTGATAAAAAAGAATTATTTCTTTCTGTGTTTGGTGTAGAACTTGAATTCCAAGGTTTAAAAACTCCCTGAGCCAATGGCAGGTAGTGATATGGCCAGGTCCATCCACAAGCAGCCCCCATTTTAACTCTGATCAGCTTTGCTCCTCAGGGATCTGAGGGCTAGGGAGAGAGTGTCAGGGAGCCTTTTTGGGAGAAGAAAAGAAAAAGAAATTACTTCCTTCCACAGCACAGACATGTTCAAGTTTAAATCTAAATGCTATATTGTGTGGCGTTGAGGAAACAGTAGATAGAGAAGGCTCAGAGAGAAAGATGGAGTCTTTCAAAGTTGATTGATTTGACTTGAAACTTTTAGGGACCCCCCCCCCAACTGTGTGATATACAGCATTAAGGAAAATTCCCAAGCTCCAAAGATGACTGTCTGGGGGCACCTGGGTGGCACAGCAGTTAAGCGTCTGCCTTCGGCTCAGGGCATGATCCCGGCGTTCTGGGATCGAGCCCCACATCAGGCTCCTCCGCTGGGAGCCTGCTTCTTCCTCTCCCACTCCCCCTGCTTGTGTTCCCTCTCTCTCTGGCTGTCTCTATCTCTGTCAAATAAATAAATAAAATCTTAAAAAAAAAAAAGATGACTGTCTGAGGGTTCAGTAGAATGCTTTAGTCAAAGCAGTGGATACTGATCATGTAATTCCAACACCCCCATCCCCCCAACCCTTGGGGGCCTCCAAACCTAATGCTTGCTTTCCCGGGGACAGGTGGCCCTGCTCTTTTTTTTATGAACTTGGAGGCATTAGAAACCAGAGGTCTCTAAGGAGACAGTGCCCCCCACCCCCCACAGAGCCTTACAAGAATAGCCCAGCGCTGGGGAGCAGCCTTCGACAATGCAGATACATGCTGGTTTTTCTAAACAAGGGGAACATCAAAAACTGAAGCTGAGGGAGGGTGGGGAGGGGGGAACTTGGGAGCCCTTTGCCTTGGGAAGAAGGGGATGGAGGAAGGATGGTGTTTCCACATGAAAGAAAGTACCAGAATGTCAGGGGTCCCAGCCATTGTGTGTACAGTATAGGGCTTCCCAGGAGATTAACAGTGCAGAGTTTTGGAAAGTTACTTAAGCCTTTCTCTTCTTTGCAACTCTTCCTTGAGCCTTTTCCTGGGGCTGTCAGCTGGTGTGTTTTCCTGGGTCATTGATTTTTTTTTTGCTCTGAGGATTCAAGCATCGGATCTCACTCTTAATAAGCCAGGGGCTGCATCATGGCCTCCTCCTCCCCCTCCGCGCTCGTGACTTGTGCTAATCACCTCCGAGCCTGCTGGGAAAGTCTCCCCCAAACACCCCCTTCCCCCTCGTCCCTGAAGACATTGAGATACTGCCAGCGGCCACTGGAAGGCTATCATCACTGCATTAAAAACATATCCCAGGGAGACAAGAGGAGTTCATGCAAAATTGGGTGCCTGTGATCCTTAATCCCAAACTCAAATACACTCGGCTTTCACCCATTTTCCTCTTGGGGTGGAGCTCTGTTTTTTTGACTGCATGCCCAAATTGAGGATTTGGCCTGAGAGGTCCAAAATGATCATTGATTTTTTTTTTTTCAAACAGAAGTGTAATGTCAGCATCATCTTTGTTCAAAGAACAAGGCAGGGATGAGGGCTGAGAGGAGGGAGGGGCGCCACCTTGGGCTCCAGCCATGAAAAGCAAAGGATCCTCCACATTTTGTCCTACTTTGAAGAGCGATGTTCCAGTGTGTCTCTCAAACTTATTTTGCTGAGTTGGGTTTCTCAGGTCTTCTTCTTCCTTCCCTTCTTCTTCTTCATGATTTTTCTCTCCATGTCTCTCTCCTGAAGGCCAGAAGCATCTTCTCTTGTCTCCCTGCGTACCCCTGTTTCTTTCTTTTCTTTCTTCTCAAAAAAGTTCAGAGTGATTGATGGGCTTGTTGAGAGGGATGGGGAGGGACCAAGGGAGGGAAGGGGTGGAAAATCATTCTAGTTCCCACTTGGAGTCCTAGAAAACTCTCAACTTTTGACAAAGTAGGCATGAGAATATATCCACACTTTTGCTTTCACCCTGGGACATATAGTGGTCAATGTGGGAAGCAGAAGAGCAGGGAGATGAAAAACAAGGAGAGTGGGGTGGCCTTTGAGGTTTTCCTTGTACCAAATTGTCCCCAAACCTCAAAGATGGAAGGGCTTCTCTGGGCTCTGTCCTGTTCCCTGCCCAAGGAAACCAGCAGCCCAAGCCAGCAAGAAGTGGTGCTTGGTACCAGATCATTTGCAGCCCAGCAAATAGACCCAACCCTAGCTCCTTATTTCACTGGCCAAGAATTTCAGAATGTAGAAAATGGGAAGTCAATCAATCTCGAAGCCTTAGGGGTGGGAACCAGGTCCTGATGGAGGGGATGCAGTTATCCCTTTAGGAGAGAGTGAACCTTCCCTTTCTACTCAGAGAAGCAGTGGGTCTCCATCCTGGAGGCCCAGAAGAATGGCTTCAGTCTGAAAAATGTGGGGATGTGCAAGCAGCACCCCAGGCTTTCTCATTTAACTGGTCTGGGGGGGGTGGGGCAAGCACTGGCCTCATTTTGAAAGCTCCCAGGCAACTCCTTCCAGGACAGCCAGAGTTGAGAACTACCGCTCTGGTTTTCAGAGGACTGGACTACCTCTTGCATGCATGGGTTCATTCAGGGGCGCATAGGCATGACTGGGTGTCACTCTACCCCTCCTCCAGGACTCCCCACCAGGGCGACCGGGACTGTATTTTCCCAGCCACTAGTTTGTGTCTGCGTCCCGGCACACACACATAGAGTTCTGCATTTTCTTATGCCTTAGTCACATCACCCCTTTATTCAGGGACTGTCTTTACTTTTCACAAATTTTATGGGATGAAAAGCCAGCTCATAACCAAAGAAAAACAAGCCCAATATCTGAAGGAGTTGTCCAGCTGTCACAGAAGAAGAGAGATGAAGAGAAGCGTCTGAAACTGCTAGTCTGTTTCCATGGGAAGTAACTACATTTGAGAAGTGTTCTGCTGCTCTTTCTGTAGCAGGGAAGAGGAGTCGGGGCCAGCGAGTGGCTCCGTTATTGATGGCTTTGCTCTCCCAGGCACTTTATTGGAAAGGGCAGCCTAGCAGCAAGTTAGGGGAAGGGACAGAAAAGCAGGGAGTAAAAGTTAATTGAGCACTGTGTTATCTGATTTTCTCCTCCTAGTAAATATTAGCCTCACTTTCCAGATGAGAACCCAGCCTCAGAGGGGTTGGCTAACTTGCCCAAGCCACCCAGCTGGGACCCAGTGCAGGGGCAGACTTAGACATGAGCCTGGGGGAGGGGGCAGCTGGGGCACTTGCCTGTATGGGTGCTGGGTGGGGAGCAAGCTAGAGGGAAAAAAGGTGCCACAATCTGCCTAACCTTTCTAGATAGTTCGTGGAGGGACCACTGCTGTACCAATTGCCCACTGAATAGAGTGAACTTGCCCCATTCTGTCCTTCAGTACCTTTTCGACCCAGTCCACCCAAAGTGGGTGCACACAGGAGGTGATCCAGTGGATGTAGGAGGAAAATGTTAGAACTTCTGTTCGTTTATACTGGTTTCTTTTCAATCTTAAAAAAAGGTGTCGCCTTTGGCTTAAAATTAATGGTTGAGCAGTATGCAGTTTGTATGTATATTGAAGATGTGTTCTCAAAATGTTTCTGCTAATGGGGTTCATGATTTTAAGGATTGGGAGGTCACTGGTCTCAGCCACCGTATCAACATCTTTAAAATTCCTTTTTTTTTTAAAGATTTATTTATTTATTTGACAGAGAGAGAGAGACAGCCAGCAAGAGAAGGAACACAAGCAGGGGGAGTGGGAGAGGAAGAAGCAGGCTCCCAGCGGAGGAGCCTGATGTGGGGCTTGATCCCAGGACTCTGGGATCACACGCTGAGCCGAAGGAAGACTTTTAATGACTGAGCCACCCAGGTGCCCCAACATCTTTAAAATTCTTGAAAAGGCACCACTTTGGGGGTAATATGCACTGAAAGAACAACTGCTCCCCCGTTACCTACCCCAACCCCCTATCTCACTGTCTGCCCCAGCTCCACACCTGCTAGTAAAATTTAGAGACAGGATTTAAACCCACTAACTCGTTTCCAAAGTCCATACTCTTGTCATTCAAGCTAAGTAATGGACCTAGAAGCTAGAGGTGAGAGTTCTCTGAAGTTTTATGATACGAAGTCGCTATTCTAATGAGGCTGGTGTGCTTTTATCTTTCTGGAAGGAAAAAGCTTTCCTTAGTAATACAAATCCTGGAGTCACCAAGATTTTAGTATTTATTTATTTATTTACTTTATTATTATTATTATTATTTTTAAGATTTTATTTATTTATTTGACAGAGATAGAGACAGCCAGCGAGAGAGGGAACACAAGCAGGGGGAGTGGGAGAGGAAGAAGCAGGCTCCCAGCAGAGGAGCCTGATGTGGGGCTTGATCCCAGGACTCTGGGATCACGCCCTGAGCTGAAGGCAGATGCTTAATGACTGCGCCACCCAGGCACCCCAAGATTTTAGTATTTAGTCACCAAGACTTAGAAGGTGTATCTCAGATGGGAAGGGTGGCTGACCAAGTGACTCTAGTCTGTTCTCTGAGTCTCTCCTTCTCCCTGGGGGTCCCTAATTTTGCAACCCATGAGCTGACCCTGATGTGTGCACCATCTCATTTAAGACTCTGGTCCGGCTGGGTGTGGCTTGCCTCAGCACAAGTGAAAGAAGTGGGTGAGTTGAAAATACTATTAGTGTAGCAAGCACATTAAAACACTACGAACCAGACACTGTTCTGAGAACTTTATGTTTATTAACTCATTTAATCCTCACCACCTGTGAAATGGAAGCTATGATAATAAATTGAAGAAACTGATGCAAAGAGAAGTGAAGCAACTTTGGGGGATTTGAACCCAGGCCGCTCCTCTAATATGAAAACAAATACATTGCCAGTAGTTTAAAGCAATGCCATTTCTGTAATGCTTGTCTCTTAATCCACCACACCAGCCCCAAATTTTCCCCAGGTTATGTGGGAAATATCTGTAAAGGTATTGTTCACTCCATGTCCTGTCTAAAGATAGTACCATATAGTCCCGTAGAACTGATTACAGAATAGGATCTGTATTCCATTTCTGGAAATACGGTAAAACCGGTGATCTGAAATTATTTTTCCAACAAAATACCCAGAGCCGCTGAGTAAAATGTAACAGACATCCTTTAAATGAGTGAGTGACTAAATGAAAGGGATATAAACAGGAACAAACACGAAGAGGGATCAGAGAACTGGAGAAGTTAGCTGGCACTGACCCTGTGGCTACACTGGGACCTTCTGATGGTCTTTACAACCAGCATTTAACAGGTGCATGGAGGCAAGAGGCGAGGCATTAGACCAATGTAAAGTGAGAAGTTGAAATAAAGATCTTCCTATAAAGCTGGGACCTGAAAGGGTTAAACAGTCATTAAAAAGGCGGATGAGAAACAAACCAGCCTTCCTGCAAAGAAAAATGGCAAGAAAACTTGTCTCAGCCTGGGCTCAGGTTTGGAGAAAAAAATTAATCTCCTTCAAGAATATATAATCACAGGCCTGCCTTTTCAAGAGTCTGGGTTTTAAGTTCACATTATCTTTACCAAGAAACCTCATCTGAGAAACACCTCATCCAAACAAAATCATCCAAGGTTAGTTGTGCTCCAAGATACTTGGCAAAACACAGACACACATACACACACATATATCCTCCTTATATAAAACCATGATCATCACAGGCTCCAAAAGATTCCTACAGATGAAATCCTGCTGATTATGAACACACAGTCCAAAATCACATTATATGAGCAACAGAGAGCAGTAAAAATAACGAGTTCTTAATAAACAACAGAGGAAAACTAAAATAGAAAACAAGTAAAAGAGCAAGTCTAAAACATGACTAAGGAATCAAAGGCTATAAAGATTTGAAAAAGAACAGAATATATCTGCTAACTCTACTAATACCTCTATACTAATGAAAATATATTCATTAAAATAAAGCTTAATGGATAGATATATATAGCTGAAGAGAGAAACAATGAATTAGAACATAAAGCTGGAGAAATTATCTAGAATGCAGCAAAAAAGGTAAAGTCATGGAAAATACAGAAAAAATTTGTAAGACATGGAGGATGGAATGTAGTTCAACATATAGTGACCCAATAGTCCAGAGAGAGCAGGGGAAATGAGGGAGCAGCAACACTCAAAGTGATAATATCTTTTTCTTAAAAGATTTTATTTATTTATTTGACAGAGATAGAGACAGCCAGCGAGAGAGGGAACACAAGCAGGGGGAGTGGGAGAGGAAGAAGCAGGCTCCCAGCGGAGGAGCCCGACATGGGGCTTGATCCCATAACGCTGGGATCACGCCCTGAGCCGAAGGCAGACGCTTAACAACAGGTACCCCTCAAAGTGATAATATCTGGGAACCCATTTTCAAGAATTAATGAAAGATTCAGACTGAAACATCCCAAGCAAGAAAATAAAAATAAATTTATACCCATCATATTTAAACTATAAAATACTAAAACAAAAGTGACAGTCTTAAAAAAACAATCAGAGAGAGAGAAAAAAAATATGTCATCTCTAAAGTCTTTGCAACAACAACAACAGTGAAAGCCAGGAGCTAGTGAAATATTTTTCCAGGTTCTGGAAAAACAAAACAAAACAGAACAACCTGTCTGAGCAGAACTATATACCCAGCTAAACTATCAAGACAGAGTGTGGAGATTAATACAAAACATAAACTTAAAAAAAGAGTGTGAAATCAAGCCCTGTTTACCACTGATAAATGCTTCCTGAAGCAACCCCCAGAGGATGTACTTTGTGGAGAAGAACACCAAGTCTAGAAGGAAGGACTGAGTTATAAAGAGAAGAAATGGTACAAAGAATGGCACTTTACCTACATTCCTTGCTCCGTCTTCCTTCATAGAGAATGCCGTCTCCTTGCCCAGAGAGAGATGTCTCAAAGATATCTTGTCCTTTTGGCAGCTAAAGCCAAGGGACAGATTTTTGGCCCAATTGAGCTCTTCCACTGCCTTAGGACCTCCAGTCTGGGATATCCAAGCCTGCTCCCCAGGTGGCTGTCAGTTCCACAGTGACTATACAACGGGAATTCTGTGTGAAAGAACAGGAAATGTTCGAGTCTTTTGGGTACCGGATGCTGTGGGAGGTATGATACAGGGCTTCCCTAAAGAGTTAGTCCTGTCCTGGGGAAGCTTCCTTCTCATGCACACACACACACACACACACACACAAAGCAGCTTGAAGGGTGAATAGTAGATTTGGCAGGTCGCATTCTCCAAATGGTACCCAAACCCCAGGGCGTGGAATTGAGGATTTAGCAATGTGCCCGCAGACCTACCAGACAGCTCTGCCCAGGCATAGATTTTTCCTTTCCGTACCTGCACTTCTGGACACATGTATCCCTTGCTCATTCAGGCCCCTGAAATGGAATTTCTCCTGCATTAATAAGCTGGAGAATGAAGTGATATTTGGGGTTAGTTTTGACCTGAGGGCCAAGTTTTCCATACCCAGAGAAGCAGGCAACATTAAAATTCAAAACTCAGGCCACTGAATCTGAAATGTATGTTTGCAAACTGTCTGATTTCATGTCTGCCTCAGATGTCTCGTGAATACAAATCGCCTCATTTGGGGTTGGGGGAGCAGGCAGAAGGAAACCTAAGAGTGATCTCCAAAACGAATCTTTAATTCGGATGAGTATAATAGAATGTAATCCCGTTTCAAGTCTGTCAGCATTCCTTTGATGATTACAAATGAGTCCCTTTTCCCCTGCAACGTGGGGGAATAATCTGGATAAAATAACCCTTTTTGTCTGCCAGGGCCAGTGTGATGCGTACTCGTGACAGCCTACAGAGTAGTGTTTCAGGGTCTGAGAAGAGCGCTGTGCCACCAAGTTCTTCCTTTCTTTCTCTGGACTCAGAAGATTTTTCACTCTTTTTATGTGTACCAGCATCTGAAGTTTTCAGGCCTAGAAATCATAAATCATCACACTGTCCTCTGGGACAAGAGAGATGTGGATCACCCAGCCCCGTCCCCCTCTGCCTGTTCGACGGGAGACAGGTGGAAATGAGAAGACACCAGCTCATTGAGAAGGCCGACTTGTACAGCTTTAGAGGGATAGGCTTTGAGGAATGCATACAATTTTATAGCCCGTTTTCTACTGAAAAAAAAAAAAGTACCTGAACCCCAAATCAGGCTTACACTCTTCTTCTTGTCAATTCGGTGGTGAAATTAAGGGGTAGGTGTTTGTAAACTCTTTCCTCCATTCTTCAAGGTCCGGACCGCTAAACACGCCTTCCAGAACTAGCAACGCCGCATGCTGTTTGGACAGATTAGACAGAAAGCAAAGACAGCCCCGTCCGTCCGTAGCCTCAGGATGAAAAGTAGTCTCGATGGCCCGGAGCTATAGGACCCACTGTGGAGAATTCCACTGAGCAGGTCTTGAGGTCGTGTCTGTTCTGTGACTTTAACTCCTGAAGTTCAAGTGCAAAAGGTTCCTCTCTTCTGATTTGCCCCACCCCGCCTTTTTTTTTATAGCTAGATGCCCCAGGATTTTTTTCTCCAGAATCCTTTCCTTTCCTTTCCTTTCCTTTCCTTTCCTTTCCTTTCCTTTCCTTTCCTTTCCTTTCCTTTTTCCTTTCCTTCTCTTTTCTTTCCTTCCTTCCTCTCTCCCTCCCTCCCTTTCTCTCTCTCTCTTTCTAGAAAATGGGGGGGGGAGGTAGAGGAAGAGGGAGAGAGAGAATCTTAAGGGGGAGAGGGAGAGAGAATCTTAAGCACTAGGCTCGATCTCACGACCCTGAGATCATGACCTGAGCCAAAATCAAGAGTCAGATGCTTAGCCGACAGAGCCACCCAGGTCCCCCTCTCCAGAATTCTTTTTAAACAGTGTTCTGTTATGACTCCCTAAAGTGCTTTGAGTCGAAAGGCCTGCTGGTCTCAGACTTCTGTGTTTGTCTCTCGTTGCTCCAGACATGTTATTTGGGGTGGTCGACCTTGACCCCAAATGCCATCTGGTCCTTATAGTAGATGGCTATCTTTACCTGGTGACAACTCAGCTCGTCCTAATGTTTAGTCTAAAGCAGTGGTTCTCAATCCAAGGAGATTTCGTCCCCTCGCTCTCAGGGGTGCTTGGCAACGTCTGGAGGTCATTTTATTTGTCACCACTGGTGGTGCTGCTGGCATCTAGTGAGTGGGACCCAGGGATGCTACTGAACCCTCTTTGATACACAGACAGCCCCCCCTACAGGGAATGATCCCGTCCTCATGCCAGACTTGAGGAACGCTGGGCTAGACCAGCGGGCGTGCCCCTGCTCCATTTTCTACATGTTCAGAACCTGAAGAGGGTGGGGAAAATTTGTAGTGACCAAAGGTGAGTCTGGAAAACCTAGAGACGGCTCCTTGATGCTCTTCTTCAAGGCCAGCTTGCCTCCTGCAGCCACCAAGAGGTGTCCAGTTCTGAAGCCGAGGAAACAGAGATCCAGCCACTGCGGTGCCCTACACGCTCCCGGGGCCCCGGGGCTCCCCTCGCCCCACCCCTTTCCTCTATGGAACTTGCCTGCGCCCCGGCCCTTTTGCCCTCCTGATTGCCAGCTCACATATTCGCCATCGTTATTATCAAACTAAAATATCACCCCGGGGGAGGTGTTCAGACTTGGAGTCGGTTGCTCGCTCGCAGTGCGAGAATGCATTTGCAACGCCTCTCAATTATTTCACAACTCAGCCAAACAATCATGGTGGGGGGGGGCAATCTGATTTGAATTTTTAAAAGAGAGACTGAAAGTCGTGAAAACCGAGCCTAGATCTGCTTTTCTTCGGTGGCGCTTCCCACCGTCTCCTCCTCCTTTCCTCCTCCTCCTTCCTGCACCCTCTCTCTACCACCCCTGCCCCCATCCCACCCACCTCTGCACATCCGGGTTCAGATGGCTCCTGGCACATTCATACCCAAAGGATGTATCTGTGAAACATTGTGTCCACCTCTCTGTGCTGCGGTTTATAATGTGTTGTCATGGTCCAAGATGTTTCTAAGAGTTAATTGGGTGAATAGTGTTGTTCAGAGCAACACTGTTCAGCACCCGGTGCTGAATGTCGCACCCTCACCAGGGTGCCCGTGAAGCCTGTGCGGTCATGGGGTTGAGCACCGTGGCAGCGCCCCCACGGAGAAGGAAAACCAGCAGATCCCTCTGAAATGACAGCCGTCACCCCTGCTCAGAGGCCACCAGATCAAAGGACAGCCACACACTTTCAGACCTGACCCTCCTCAGTCACCCCTCTTTCGGACAGGTTGGAACTCTAGTGAAAATATTTCTTTCCTTCTGCCAAACACAGAGAAGAGATGGTATAGTTTCCAAAGAAGTGAACGGGCACCAGCAGGAACGGGTGTGCAGTATTTGTACAGTTCGGTGACTCAGTACATCGGAGTCTCCAGGCATTTTAAGAGCTTTGTCAAAAAAAAAAAAAAAAGGTCTATTGTGTGGCTGTTGGCACTGAAGAAAATAGCAGGCCTGTCAGAACTCTGTTTCAGATTTAATTTTAAAGTGGGTGATGTAAGAATGCTGTCCAACGGGAGGGCTTTGCTCCTTTTCTCATTCCTGTCCGTTTGGGGTGATAGAACTAGAATTTTCGAGAATCAGTTCATGTAATAAATCAAAGTACCTCCCCTTGACACCCTCTTTATAAAAAGGCATCATGTTCTTAAGCAAAGACTGGTATGTTTTTAAAATGAATATGGCTTCCTGCAATGAAAGTAAAAACGTATTTGTGTTTATATGTACATAGACACACCTGTACATACCTCTCTATACAAAAGATTTTGACTAGCCATCTATCTCTCTGTGTGCATGTATGTATTTTTTCAGAGTATCCTCTTGCAAGATCTTACTTTTCTCTTTTTCAATGCAGTTTCAAAAATGCAGGTCTAGAGACATTACTGATTTTCCCAAATGCCTCATGCATTTGGTATTGACTTCTGGGTATTGATGTTATAAAAATAAGCAGGAAAACATTATTATGAAAACATTCTTTCCTACTTGTTTCCTTCCTAGGACATTAAACAGTGAACAGTGATTTTTTTAATCACATATATATTTTAACATAGAGTACATGTTTCGTTCTCTCTGTCTCTGCCTTCTGTTGGCCATAGAGATCTTATACTATATGTGAAAGAAAGAAAGAAAGAAAGAAAGAAAGAAAGAAAGAAAGAAAGAAAGAAAGAAAGAAAGAAGGAAAGAAAGAAAAAGAAAAAGAAAAAAAAGAAAGAAAGAAACGAAGCATTGTATTCAGTCCCTAGGTTCGACTGAACAATGAAGAGGTTGTAATTTTCTGAGCTGGGAAAATTTCTCACAATGTTGCCAAGCCCCCATCCCTGTTATGGGAGTGACTCTGTCCATACCAGTCACTTGGGTCCTACATCCAGAACTGCCAGACCTCAGCAAAACAACCTCTGTTTCTTGCTGGTTTCCGGAAAAGTCCCTTAGAGACCTGAAGAGTGGCTGAATTTAAGGGTTTCTGTTTGTTTGTTTGTTTTGTTTTGTTTTAAACATGGAGACTCTATACACAACAGGAATTGTACCGGGTTGAGTCCAGGATAAAATCAGACGATGGAGAAGATCAGTCTCTGGAAACAGCACAGATAAACCCACCTCGGCTCTCCATGGCCCCAGGCCTGTTAGTGTGAGGAAGGCTTGACCAGAAGGAATGTCTTAATTAAGTACTGCTGTCTGTGTAGCTAAAACGCACGCACACAGAAGCGAAGGGACTCATCCTTAGAAGGCAGTCGGACATGCAAACCAAACCCAAACGGAAGGCGTCCCTGGAATCTTGTGGAACCTTCTGGAATGTAGACTTGAGTCTACTCTGCACCATTTATCTTTATCACCGACATCTTCTCTTTCTGTGGGACGTTCAGTATTAGGTGGAGTATACGAGGTCTGATATAGTAATCGAAAGCTTTACTTGAAGAATGTCAAATGTTTGTGGTTCAGCCTCACAGATTGGGTTAAAATTGCAGTGTTCAGTGTTAGGTTGTAGATTAATTAATTATCAATTTGTTGTTCAAGCAAGCTGCGAGGAACGGACATTACCTGACAATATCTGTGCTTTGGTGGGCTGTGGGGAAGGGTGAATTTGCTGGAATCACAGAAGCCTGAGAGCCACAGGGAAAAGTTTTAGCAGTTCTCACTGCAGGGCTTTTGGGGTCCAGGGCTGATGCTATCACGTAGTAAACGCTTCCTCCATTGGACGGTCATACAATTCTACCAGGGCAACAAGTCACAAAGGACAATATACAGACTTCAGAACAGAACGGCACGAGACAAATATGATGCAATACACATGTAATACTAAATATTCTAGTAGCCACTTTGGAGGAAGAGAAAGAAGCGAAATGAATTTCCATAGTAAATTGTATTTAACCCAAAGTATCCAAAGTATCATCATTTCAATATTAGTAAATGTGTTAAAAATTTTTTTCTAAGGATTTTATTTATTTATTTGAGAGAGCGTGAGAGAGCATGAGGGAGCCCAAGCAGAGGGAAGGGCAGAGGGAGAGGGAGAACGAGACTCCCTGCTGAGCACAGAGCCTGACCCACCGGACCCACCCACGGACCTTGGGGCTCGATCCCGGGACCCTGAGATCATGACCTGAGCCGAAGTCAGACTGAACCACCCAGGCGCCCCAATACGTTAAAAATTATTAATGAGACTTTTACAGTTCTTTTTGGCTCACAAAGACTTGGGAATCTGGTGTGTTTATGACAGCACATCTCAATTCCCAGCGGCCGCATCGCAAGTGCTCGGTGGCCATGTGTGGCCGGGGCCACTATCCTGAGCAATGCAGCTTTAGGAGGGGGGGTCTAGGGTCTAGAGCAGGGCAGAGGTTGAGGTCTGGGGTCAGGACAGAACCTCAGGCCTTTCTTAGCACCTTCTTCCCACAGAGCCTGGGTCAGGCCTGCCTCATGAAGGGGCCAGCAGCAGGTGCCTGGTTGCGCCTCGGGAGCCCGGCCTCCCCAGCTTGCCTCCCTGCTGCTTAGAGGAGGACTGGTGTCCTCCTGCCTCTTCCAGCACCTTTCCTGAGAACCCACGCAGACTTCAGGCCTGTGGGGAGTCATGCAAACTGTGATTGAACCCTCCAGCAATATCAGAAATCGGTCAACCCTACTCACCCAATTCTTTTTCTGTCACCTGGATGTCACAAGGATTTGGGACTGTTGTCTTGTGTAAACCCACCTTGGGGTACTGGGGTCTGGGGAGGCCAGTGTTATGGAATCCTTTTGCCTCGAGGCAGCTGTTGGACGGTCTTATCCAGAGGGGAGAGAACCCAGGTCGGGTACCAGGAAGGGGTCTGGCCAGGATGTTTCCCAGCTTATTAGTGGCAGGACCAAGATTGGACCCAGGACCCTGCTCTGGTGTTGAGTCGCTGTGTTGCCCCCAGGATCAGCTGTCACAGGAAGCCGAGATGAGGGGGCTCAGAGAGACCCCAGCTCAGAGATCCCCCCCGGTTTAACAAGACCACAGGCTGCTTGTCATTCCTCTGGGCTGCTAGAGTCACCTTGGGGGAGATTTTCAGATGTACTGATGCTGGAACTTCTCCCCAGCCTAAGTGAACTTGCATCTCTGGGCTGGGACCTGGGCATCGATATTTTTAAATATCCTGATGTGACCCTGATTGCGGCCAAGGCTGAGACCTACTGGAAAGCAGTGCACACTTTTTATTCCGTCTGTGTGTTTATTAAATGTTCGATACTTCTTATTATTTTCCCAGACACAGAATATTTGCAAGAATTGTGTAGAGACTTCTTTTATACCCTTCACTCAGATTCCCCAAATGTTACCATTTTATCATATTCACTTTATTCCTTTCTAAGTCACAGGCAAGATGTCCTTTACTCCAAAACCCCTGCGTGTCCCTCAAGAACAGGGACTTACCTGAGAACAGCGGTCCAAATCAGGAAATCAACCCACTGCAATACTGTTTTCTAAGCTACAGACCTCATTCCGGTTTCCCTGGTCGTCCCCATAATGTACTTTAGAGCAAAAGAAAATCCCAGCTCACTGCTCTTTCCAGCTGTCACATCTCTTTTAGTGTCCTTGCCACCTGGAACAGTCCCTCAGTCTTCATCTTTCCTGACACTGGCGTTTGTGAAGATTCCAAGACGGTTATGTTATAGGATGTTCCTGAGTTTGGATCTGTCCGATGTTTCTTCTTAGTTATATTCTCATGCATTCGTGCAGGACCGTCACAGCAGGGACCTTGTGCTCTCTGTGCGTCACACAGGGAGGAATGTGATGTCAGGCCACTTAGGATTCCGGAGTGAGCTTTGATGGCCGGTGAAGGTGGGCGTGGCCCTCTTGTAGATTGCAGATGCTGTGGTCCTCCACGTTTACATGGATTCATGGATCCTTTTCGTTGGCAGTGTGTCTAGCAAAGCTGTGAGGGTCTTCCACTCAGGATAAGCAGGTCTTAGAGCAGGGGAGGGGGAAGACGGAAAGGTTCTGGAACCTGGAGCTTTACCAAGGGGAACAGCTCTAGAGAAGGCACCGCCAATGTTGCTCTTGGCGTTGGGATGAGATGGCAAGACAGCATGGGGCGGGCAAGAGGGTTTGGATTAGGGAGAGAGGCGAGGAGGAGAGACTGCTTGCCCACGGCTTTGCTGAGAGCCGCCCTGCTGCCCTACAGATGACTTCTACGAGTCCCTCCCCCCCTCCACCGACACCAGAGTGCCACTCGCTCGCTTTCTAAGCTTTGACTCACCTCCCAGCTGCATCTGTCTTTTCCTTTGGGGTTGATGACTTCCAGATCAGCCCCAGAAATGCCTTCTGTGAAGGTGATACCCGCTGACACTTCAGCGACTCACGCTGTTTACTATCTACTGCTTATCTCGAGATCAGATGAGACTCTTGTCATTTCAAAGAGCATTTCAGAACTTTGGTTAGTAGAAGTCCTCCACTAGGCTGTTGCCTCACAAGACCTTTTTACTCCACAGATTACACCTGCTATTTATTTTAATAAATGATCAAAACTTGGTTTTCCTTCTATGCATGTGTAGGGAACAGTGTATTGGCCGAAGTTGGGAAGGGGATGGTGTTTATTTCTGTCCACCTGTATCTTGGCCCCCCGTGGGCTCCTGGGCAGCCATGGGAGAGCCCGGGCAGTGAGGGGCCTTCCCTCTCTGCGTTGCTGTCAGTATTTCTGCCCAGGGTTGTCTTTGGCTTGTTACCAGAATGTGTCGTTCCTTTTTCTTTGTTCCCCCTCCTTGCCTCACATATTTACCTTCCCCTGGGCAGCTGAGAGCAGCTCGAGAGACGTCACGTTGTCATGGAGATCGTGGCCACAACATGTGTGGGTTCCCCAAACTCAAGCTGCCCCTCATTGGTCTCTTCCTCATACCTTTGAACAGAACAAGAGCAAATGGAGGTAATAATAATAAAGGAGAATGTTTGTGTAGAGTTGACTCGGGTTGAATTGTGTCCCCTCGACCCTGTCACTGGGAAGATATGTTGGAGTCCTAACCCTTGCTACCTCAGAACGGGGCCTCCCTCACAGACAGCGTCCTTACGGAAGTAATGGAGTTAAGAGAAGGTTATGGGTGGGCGGCGGCGAGGGGGGGCGGCGGGGAATCCAATATGACCTGTGTCCTTGAAAAGAGGAAATTTGGATGCAGAGACATGTGCAGGGAGAATCCCATGTGAAGTTTACAGTGATGCTTCCACAAGCTGAGGAACGACCAGGAGCTGGGAGCACTTACTGAGCACTTCCCATACGTGGTGTTGCCATGATCCTTGTGGTACACGTGACCTCCTGAGGCACGGAGAGCCTGGGCACTTTGCTCATGGCCACTCGAGCCAACAGAACCCCCCTTGGGTCAACCCTCTAATATCCACCCCTCCCCCCAGCCACCCTACGCTTTGCCTTTTCTTCTGTGGCCTCCCTCTCAGACTCCTTTTTGGGGCCTTCTTTGTCGCCTCATCTCATGAGTGTCTGCATTCCCCCCCCCCCGCCCCGCCCAGTCCTGCCCTCAGTTTTGCCACCGGCCGTCGCCCGGGGCTTCAGCCACCACCTCTGTGCGGCCGGTGAAACTGCTGGCATCCTCCAGGGCCCCTCTGGGGGTGTCCGCCCCGGGACGCTCCTCGGGATGCCCAGAGGCGCTGCTGAATTTCCCCAATAAACGATGGGCCACAGTTCAGAACCTGGAGTCATCGTCGTGTCTTCCCTGTCCCTCAGGCCGCATCCCCCTCAACCTCCCACTGCCCTTATCAGCTGCCCCCACTTGTTCTAGGACCCAAATCACTGTCATTTCAGTCTGGACAAGCTGTACCATTTGCAGGGCCTGGTGCAAAATGAACATGGGAGCCCTCGCTCAGAAGTCAGGGGGAACGTGCTCTTAAAGGTACTAAAATAGGAAGTTTTCTCCTTCCTTCTGTGGGCTCTCTCCCAACTTGTCACCGTGTTTGTACTTGCTCTCCATGTCGTCCCGAGTAAAGAAAATGAGCATTTGGAGTGATTAGCATGGATTCTACTGTTCATCTTCATGTTGAGCAGTGCCAGTTTTTTTTTCCCTTAAAGATTTATTTATTTATTTTTAGAGGGGGGTGGTGGGCAGGGGTAGAGGGAGAGAGAGAATCTCCAGTGGACTCTGCACTGAGTGCGAAGCACGATGCAGGGCTCGATCCCACAACCCTGAGATCATGACCTGAGCCAAAACCAAGGGTTGGATGCTCGACGATCTGAGCCACCCAGGCGCCCCAGGGGATGCCAGTTTTCAGCGCAGATGTAGGAGCATTGAGCAAATCTACGGGGTTACAGAAATGACCCGACTCTTACCATGTGCGTGTGCTGCACGCTCATTACCTCTCTCCACCTTGGGCTTACGGTGTGTGAGGAAGGACGGAAAGGTCCCCCTACTTTCCCGTTCCTTCCCTGTCCTCGTCTTCAGCACAGGCGGCTGGCTCACACAGGGAGTAACTCAAGTGAGGACGATGTGACGGGGCTCCTTGGTCGTTCCTCTTTCTCACAGCGCCGTTGCCTCGCTCTTGGTTCAAAGCCGATGCTGATCACGGCGGAGGGGGGTGCTCGGTACTTGCTGTCTCTGTTTACCGTCCTGGATGGAATACGCTTTTCTGATCCTGGCTTTGGGTTTTCCTGGATGCATCGCTGTTGTGGGCCTGCCAGAATTCTATGCTCAGGGCATCTCAAATCACCCTAAGAACGAGGAACAAGGAACGGTGGCAGCTCAGAGCGTGGGTGCCTCCTCTGCCCATGCACGTGCCCCATTGTCCTATGGGGCTGTGAGTCCAAAGATTAGATCGTGAAGGATTTCCAGATGGTGACAGCAGAATGCTAAACCAAGTGTGGGGCCCTTCTGAGTGTGGGGCTGCACGCAGCGCTGAGGTCATACACCCGTGATGTTGACTCTGGTCTCAGCTGCTCCTACCCGATCCCCATTACCTGCACCAATGCTCCCCGGCAGGATTGCGACCACCCTAATTTCATCATGGGTCTCTCCAGTCCATCCAACACAGACCACTAGAAGGATTTCTCTGAGCCGGTAACTAGAGAAGGACTCCGGGGTGGTGGAGAATAGAGAAGACAAACGGGGCTCAGAAGTGAGAGTTGTAAGCACTCAGCCGGTGCCTAAGTGACTGTCTCTAAAATCAGGTAACAGATTAAGAAGAGCAAGTGTGCAATGAGGACAGTCCGAATGCCCACTAAGGAGGGCACAGCAGGGGACATAAGCAGCTCCTGGCAGAATTAAGGAAGTGTGGGCCCCCAGGCGGTTTGGTGAGGCTGAGCCTGCTGCAGAAGTTTTAAACCCGCCCTGGGGGGAGCGTGCCAGGGACTCAATTAAGGATGAATATCAAGGGCAAGGCCAGGCCGTATGTGGGCGCCCGTATGTCTTTACATGTGTCCAGCCTCCCCTGTATCTGTGAAATACAAAGAGAGAAATATCATTCCTTCCCCTAATTCTAAGGTGACAGAGGGGGAAGCCAGATGACCTGTCCGAGATCTTTCACTGTGATCCAGTGAGGAGGCCGTAAGCGACATAGGGGTCACCCAGCCTGTTCTTAAGCACAGCCTCTGGGATACGCTGTTTACATTTGTCTCGACATCTAGAAACTTGCCTGCTCTGGTTTTGCTCCCTGCTCAGGGAACAGAACGCATTCCATCACAAGTACAGCAAACCTGTTTTGCCCCTAAATCTAATGGTTGCAACCTTCCAAATAGCTTTCTGAGGTTTGTGGTGCTACTCACCAAACCCTCTCATTTCTAAAGTGTAAGAAAAAAAAAAGTTTCATTATTACGAGCAGTGCAATCACTCTATAATTTTCCAATTAACTGAATGAGGCACAAAATGCATGCCCTGAAGTCTTCATTTTGACCTTGAACGTATCCTGTGTCCCTTGATCATCCTACACATTTCGGCAGTGGGCAGACTGGAGGTAAGCAATCTGAAGTTGAAAGGCTGTTTACTGGTCGGGCGGGGAGACAGCACCTGTCCGCCCCCACGGCTGTGGGCTGGGCTGTGTGGGGCCTTCTGGTTGGTCAGCTTCCCTGAGTATTTCTGAGAGCCTTTTGTTGTACATGGGGATAGAGCCACTAATTTGGCCAAGTCCAAGCAGGAAAGATCAAGTGTAGATTTCATATCGGAGTTTCAAGTGCTGGTAAAAAGTTGCATTAAGTTATCAAATGCACTGCAGTCCCCCGCCTTAATCGCCAAGTGGCTCTGTAGTTTGGGGGGTTACTCGGCATCCCAAAGAAAAGGAAAAGTATTCCGTTTAGGTGCTTGAGGCAAATGGGGATTGATCCAGTTACTTTTACACTAATCTAATCCAGATGGTGTTCACTGAATAACTTTCTGGGTTTAGTACCTGGTTACCGAACACGGTGTTAGTTTTCATAGAATTTGAAAGCTTTGGTCGAAAAGCATGAAGGATCTCCTACCAGACCTGTTCAAAATAAAATAGTGAGTGTAATCATAAGATTGTAATTCGAGTCCAACATAGCATGCTTGGAGTAATTTTTAATCCATTGATTCATACCCTTCTCTTTCTGTGTATAAGTATATAAATATGTATATATTATTGTGTATATATGTTATATGTATGCATACATGTATATGTAACATAGTATAGAACTGTGTTATAAACTGGGGAGTCAGTTCTCCCGGGATCACTCCAACATGGGCATGGAAATTACACTTGGGAAGGCATAGGAAATTAAAGGGTTTATTATACTCACAGGTCTTTGAGGAGAGAGGCATGGCGGCCCCACAGGGGGCCACATGGGAGGAGTGCCCAGGGGGCAGCTCCACCAAGCAGGGGGGAGCTGTGAGGGAGAGGACCTGTAGGCAAGTGCCTGTATTGGGGGTTAGCTGGAGTACACAGGCAAAGGCATGAGGCTTTTTATTGGTGTGTTTGAAGGTGACTAGGTCGTGGTCAGGGAGCCCAAGAAGGGGACCTGGTAACAAGGGCCAGCCTTACGACCTTGATCACTGCTCATGGTCTGTGTGTGGGGTGTTGAGGCATCAGGAAAACAGAAGTTTAAAGACGTGGAAGTACTGGGTGAAGCTGATTGCTGCAAGCATTCACCAGAAGCTGCTACCTACTCATTCCCGTCTGTGTCCTTCTCTTGCTCTACTGGTCCTCCGCACTCTCTCGCATACGTAAAACAACTATTCCCTCACTTCCTACTCTATCTATGTCAGATTCTTTCCGGGTGCTAGGGACAGAGCAATAAATAAAACAAAATCCCTCTTACATTCAAAAGGGGAGAAGTCGACCATAGGTCTCCATGCGGTGAAATACAGCAGAGGCAGGGTGATGGGGCAGAAGGTGTGGTGCTTTGCAGAGCAGCCGGGGAAGGCCTGTCTCATAAGGTTGCATCTGAACAAAGGGCAGGAGGTAGGGAGGGGAAAAGCAGATACTTGGAAGAAGACGGTTTCAGGCGAATAGAGCAGCCGAAGCAAAATCCTCAGGTGGGAGTGTGGGTGGCATTTTTCAGAAACGAGGAGACCACTGTGGCCATAGCCAAGGGGAAAATGGTAGGAGATGAGGTCACATAGGGAGAAGGGATCCCAGTCACAAAAGGACTTGAGGTTTTTGTTCGGGTGAGTTGAAAAGTCATACAGTGGACGGACATGTGTAGACAGATGCTTGGCCAGCCAGGCACAGGGATCTGAAATCCATACACATAAATTTGCACATGGGCATCCACACAGAAAAATCCACTTAAGATATGAATAATTCTAGGGGCGCCTGGGTGGCTCAGTCAGTTAAGTGTCTGCCGTCAGCTCAGGTCATGATCCCAGGGTCCTGGGATTGAGCCCCACGTCGGGCTCCTTGCTCAGTGGGGAGCCTGCTTCTCCCTCTCCTCCCTGCTCGTGCTCTCTGTCACTATCTCTGTCTCTCCTCTCTCCCAAACAAGTAAATAAAACCTTAAAATATATATATATAATTCTAAAGAAGAAAGTCTGGGGCTTGATGATTCACAGATAGGTGTGTAGAAAGAGAAGGCAAGGAGGTATTGGAAGAGAAAGTAAAAAGATAGAAGATATTTGGGTAAGTGGCTCCCAGAAGGTAGAATTGAAAACAAGAATTCCA
The DNA here is from genome assembly GCF_024610735.1 of Ursus americanus. Classification (NCBI taxonomy): domain Eukaryota; kingdom Metazoa; phylum Chordata; class Mammalia; order Carnivora; family Ursidae; genus Ursus; species Ursus americanus. Next base: position 87,450,737 of record NC_142130.1, read on the forward strand.
AGTCCCGGGCAGTGGGAAAGTCTCCATGTGCCTGGAAGCTGGTGTCTGGGTGCCATGTGGCTCTCCTGTAAAACACAGGATGTTCATTTCTCAAGGCAGAGAAGTCACAGAGAGCCAGGGGACATTGTCACGTTACTGGACAAAGGTTCACAGTCAACTTCCAGGGTTAATTTTTCCCATATCTGATTAGAAATTTGAGAGTAATAATACACTTTGGGATTCCTCTAAATACTCTTGGAACAATAGCGAACACGGGAAGTTTGTAGGTCCGATGCTTTTGGAAATAGTATTTTTATTTGGCTTGAAGAAAACCAAGCAGTTTTGTTCTCAAATAACTGACTTTGTTGAGAAAAAGTGGTCAGGGACTGGATTTCAGGAATTCATAGGCTGAAAAGTGGCTTATCAGAAGCCAGCAAACTTACCCAAATTAGCCCGTAGCTGGTTCTTTTCAGGGAGTGTTGTGCTCATTTCTGTGAAAAGTGCTTCTATGGCACCCCAAAACCTGATGACAAATGATTGATGGCATGACCCCCCCATCACGGAGATGAGCCCCTCCTTGGGGGCAGTTTTTTAGATATGAAAGCAAACACTATCTACTCTTTTACCAGGTGTCTTTGTCCCAAGGCCAAACCAAGGCGGAGCTGGGAAGAAGTAGATTTGGAGTGCTCCTTGTCCTCGCCTTCTTGGGGACTCTCTCTTCCAGAGGTTGGACTGCCAACCTATTTTCCTTCTAGTACACTCACGCTCTCCTCGGGAAGAAAAACGACACGTCAGCCACCATACAAGGTGCCCTACTTACGCTGTTCTTATCACTTGTGCATCAACCCTCTACAGTAGACGTAGGTCTCTGGTTTTACAGATGAGGTCTAAGGAAGTTATACTCAACATCCCCAAAGAAGCGTCTGATCTGAGCAGGTTCAGAGCCCGAATTCCCCATATCATAGCCCGTGGCCACCACCTCTGTGCTTTGGCACTTCTGATCCAGGGCCAACACTCTCTGGAGTGGAGAACACCCGCCACCCAGTGTGTTCACAGCCCCACGCCCTCCCCCACATCCATCAGTACGTAGAAACAAGTATATTGCCTGCCTGGGAGCATTCCAGTCTCTGCTTTCCACTTTTGCTAATGTGGTTTTAAAAGTCAGTGGCGTTGTGGAGCGTGGTGACTAATTAATGAGACCTCGAATCCCTTTTAACTCGTTAGTAATTGAACTCACTTTAATTGTAGCAAGGTCTTAACTCAAAGAGATGACTCCCTGGGTGAAAACTGAAGGTCACGTGGAACGGTGTCGACATTATACATCACTAACCAATGCGGTGTGTTTGGTGAAAGTTTTCGGTACTTCTCAAAGTCCTGCCAGCTTTCTACTTAACACAAACACCGATTTGACAGAACGCTGGAGTGTTAGACAGGGTAGGCTAGCTGCGGAAACAACCCCCAAATCTTAGGGCAATAACAGAATAAAGGATGAGCTCTTGCTCATGCTGTGATCCAGTGTAATCGGAAAAGGGGAGGCTATGCTCCATGCCGTCATTCAGGGACCCAGATTCCTTCCATCTTGTGGCTCCCCCACCTTTTCTGAGTCCTCAGAGCTGTCCTTGTCCCTTCTATCTTCCGCATGTGACAGTAGATGGGGTGAGAGAGGGAAGAGTAGAGGGTCACACAGAATCTCAAGGGCCAGATCTGAATGTGGCAAACATCACTTTTCCTCTTTTTCCATCGGCCAGAACTTTCCACTGGCCCACACCATTGTAAGGGGGAGTGGGAAATATGCCCCTTCCACATGCTCAAGAGAAAATGTATAGTCCCTACTCCATCTAGACCCTCAGTTCACCTTCTGTCCTCCTCTGGTCTGTTTTGGGGCCGGGATGGAAGCTCATCACTTAAGTTCAGAGAGCTACCCTTGGAAGTCCCCAGCCTTTGTGATCCCCCTCCAACACCTAAGACACACGCTGATGGCTCTTTCTCTTCATCATTAACCTCCAGGTTCAACCTTCTTGTGCCAAACCTGGGCCTAGAGAAATGACTTAACCTGACTTCCCTTTTCGATCTTAACCCTCTTGGGTGTGTGGTGCCCAGTCATGAGCCCTTCATCCATTGTGGGGCCTTTCCTGCACTCTTAGAAGCACTGACTCATTGCCCTAAAGCCTCGTGGACTGCCCACTTGCTCCTGCTCTTGCCAATTCTCCAAACACACTCATAAATACAAAAGAAAAAAAAATCCTTTTCTGGAAAAGAACTTCAAACAAGTAGAAACACCTTCGAGTATTTGTGAATAAAAGGGTGTAGTCTCTTATCTAAAGCATTAATGGATTGGAGGGTTCTGCTCCATTAAATAAGTGGGGGAGGGTAGCAAGGGCAACAGAATTGATTCCACTCTCTTCCCAGAAGGAAGATGGGGAAATTGGCCCCTGGTGATTAGGGGACTTTAGCGCACGGATATACTTACATCCTGTGCTTAGAGTGACTCAGGCAGCATCAGCTCCTGGGAAACCGGGACTCTCGTGGAGCGGCTCTGACTTCAGAAAAGAAAAGAGGAAGAATTTGCAGCTCGTGTGGCCTGTTCTAAATCTTACTAATGTTGTAAACCTTAATTATTTTTTTAAAGGTTTTATTTTTAAATAATCCTTACACCTGATGTGGGGCTTGAACTTATTGCCCTGAGATCAAGAGTCTTATGCTCCACTGACTGAGCCAGCCAGGCGCCCCATAGCCTTAATTATTTTTAAAAAGGAAGGAGAGAGAGAGAGAGAGGAGAGAGGAAGAGGAAGAAAGGGAGGGAGGGAGAGAGGAAGGAAGGAAGGAAGGAAGGAAGGAAGGAAGGAAGGAAGGAAGGAAGGAAGGAAGGAAGGGGAATTTTCCTTTCCCCTCAAGCTGAACAGTGACATTTCTGGACCACAAGGGTGGCTGCCGGGCTGTGTACTTGTCTCTGAGTTGAACACCTTACCATCAGCGCTCAGAGCAGATGGGGCTGACTGGCAATGCAGTTTGATTTGCAAGCCACCAGAGAGTTCTGCGTCAATGTGTGTTCCTCAAGGCTGGCAGTGGAATAGTGATCCCCTCAGCCGGTGCTGTGGGTTATGGCTGATACAGACGCTATGCCGTTGTATCATCGGACCCTCACCGTAAACCATGAGGACACCAATGCTGACAGGGGATGGGCACAGTCACACACCTTAATCCCACTGTGAACCCTGCTCTCGGGCATTGACTCCTCTCCTTCTCCCTATAGCCCGACACCGCATGATGATTCTGAAACCATACGGGATTCTGAAGCGCCTTCTGAAATCATGCAAGTTAAATGCAGCTGTCAGCACTGACCGTGGTTTATGAAACTCTCAATGTTTCCTTAAGAATGATGTGCTTGAGGGCCTGGGTGGTGCAGTCAGTTCAGCGTCCCACAGTTGGTTTCAGCTCAGATGGTGATCTCAGGGTCATGATCTCAGGGTCGTGAGATTGAGCCCCGCATTGGGCTCCGCGCTCAATGTGGAGTCTCCTTGGGATTCTCTCCCTCCCTCTCCCTCTGCTCCTCCCGCTGGGGCTCTCTCTCTCTCTCTGAAATAAATAAATAAGTCTTAAAAAAAGAACGTTGTGTTTAACAATAACCCTCAGATAATTCGTGCAAAAAAATAAAAAGGGAGAGCTGGTCAATTATGCGTGAGGGATTCTACCTCCCATTTCTTTTTTTTTTTTTTAAAGATTTTATTTATTTATTTGACTGAGATAGAGACAGCCAGCGAGAGAGGGAACACAAGCAGGGGGAGTGGGAGAGGAAGAAGCAGGCTCATAGCAGAGGAGCCTGATGTGGGGCTTGATCCCATAATGCCGGGATCACGCCCTGAACCGAAGGCAGACGCTTAACCGCTGTGCCACCCAGGCGCCCCTCTACCTCCCATTTCTGATGCTTGGCAGTCGTGTGCACATTGGAGTATCCGAAGTCCTGCATGGAAAGAATTGTGTTTGCCTTGTTTTAATTCACACACCCCAAGCTCATTTTGCTATAACACCTCCTTTCTCCCCTGCATAATGTTTCTTCCTCTCATAGAACACTTCAGGACACACCCAAGATTCCTTGAAAATTGATCATTAACATTCTGGTCATTCTCTGGTCACTGGAATATTTCTGGACATATGGGTTTTCCTTGTAAAGGTGATGGGGATGAGAATCTCAAGAGTGACTTCCCCTTGTCTTTCTGAAAACAGAGGAGAGCTCTTGCCCCTCTTGCCCCAGTGAATTATCCATCTACCTTGAAAAAATGTAAAACATAAAAGCTTTTATCTAAACTACTCTGAGATTTGCCCAACCCGGTCAGGCCTTTCAAGATGATCCTTTGAGGAAAGTTGTAGCCATGGCCACTGCTGCAGGAGCTTCTGCTGGTTGGTACACAGAGTGGGGATTCATCAGGAGAAGATCTTGGAGTTAAACATAAGTTGCACCTTGGCCCCTCAACCATGTGAAGCTAACAAGGACCCACAGAATGAATGAATGAATGAATGAATGAATGAATGATTAAATAAATAAAATCTTAAAAAAAAAAAAAGGATCCACAGAGCATTTCCAGGCCAGGCCAGGCTCTAAGGACTGATTTCTTAACAGTTTGCTCTTCTGCCATCTTTCAGGGCAGTAAATATGTGCCCGCACACATGGAGCTTTACCCAGAGCTCTGGCTGAGCGTGTTAAGAAATAAAGCATTTTTGATTGATCCAGCATGGTGGGGCATTCGATTCAGAGAGAACCATTAACACAAGGCCGCACTGGTAGTCATTCTTTAAAAGGGATCTCATTTGAACCGGCCAAGAAACCAAGGTGTGGAGAAGCTAAGTGCTAGAGTCTGAATGTTAGAGTCCCTCTAAAATTCATATGTTGAAATCCTAACCCCCAAAGGTGACCGTATTAGGTGATTAGGTCATTAGGGTGGAGCCTTTATGAATGAGATTCCCTAATCCCGTTAATGTCTTATAAAAGAGATGCCACAGAGTTCCCTAGCCCCTTCCACCAGGTGAGGACATGGCAAGATGGCGCTAGCTCTGAACCAGGAAGAAGGACCTAACAAAAATGCAATCATGCTGGTACCTTGATCTTGGGCTTTCCATGTCCAGAGCTGTGAGAAAGGAGTTTCTGTTGTTTATAAGCCACCTGATCTATGATGGTTTGTCATAGCAGCCTGAATGGACTAGAACGCTAAGTAACGTGTTGACTCTGCCCAATGCAATGGAAAGAGTGTGTATGCTCACTGGGGACAGCACACTGGAAAGATTGGGAGTGGGTCATCTGTCATCTGCCCCTTGTTTAAGGTCAACCTTGGGAGCAGGCTCCTGCTCCATCCCCTTTCTTTACTTTTATCCTGGGAGACGCCCAGAGGGCACCCTCATTTCTAGCAACCTTCCCTTCCACCCGCTTCTCACACCCTCTCCCATGGCCGCCTCTTGGACATTTCCATCACCTGCAGCTGCCCTACCGCAAAACCACCTGGGGCACGAGCCCTGGGCCTCCAGCCCGCTGCTGTGCTCGCGCCCACTCTGACCTTGTTGGATCTCAGCAGACCTCTATTCCCCGGGGCCTCGCCGGTGCTCATTTCCTAGCTTGGAGCCCACACTCCAGCATCGCAAGCACCCTCTTGCTAACACCCACTTTCGAATGTGTTCAACCTTCACCCACAGTAACAAATGTAATTTACATACGACCTAGGGCTCATCTGCATATGTGTTTACACACACACATGCGTACACAGGTCTCTCCTAGCTTTAACTCAATGACAGTTATTTAAAAATCTGACCCTGGACATCAGTTCTTACAACTTCAGCCCTGTGTCTCTCCTCGTCTTTATCAAGATGTTGCAAGAGTCATCTGTATAAACTGTGTTGTTTCCTATGGCTGCTGTCACATGTCATCACACGCTGGGTGCCTTAAAACAGCACAGGATTTATTTTCTTACAGCTCTGGAAATTGGGAGGTCTAAAATCAAGGTGTCAACTCTGCTGCATTCTTCTGGAGTCTTCAGGGCACAAGCAGTTTCCTCACCTTTTCCAGTTTCTAGAAACCACCTGCCTTCTTTGGCTCATGGCTGCATCACTCCAGCCTCTGTTGCCACTGCCACATTGTTTATCGACTTTGAACTTCTTGTGAGGACCTTGGTGACTATAGGGGGCCTATCAGATCTCCCAGGATCACCTCCCCATCTCCAGATTTCTAACTTAATCACAACCTCAGAGTCCCTTTTAACAGTGTGAAGGAGCATGGGTACCTCAGTGGGGGTGGGGAGGTGCTAGTCTGTCTACCACAGGAACCATCTGGGATTTCCTCAACCTCCACTCTCTTTTCAACCTTCCCCAAACTGGCTAGTGTCCCACTCAGCATCCCAAATGCCTCTCAAAAAGGTCCTTGACATCCTCTGTGTTGCTGAAAGCCATGGAGAGTTCTAGTTTGTCCTTCTTCCTGACCTCATAGCAGCTTCTGACACAACGGGCCAATCAGAATGAGGTGTGGGAAGCACCTGTGGGGGACCCTGTGGTGTGAGGGCCAGTGGCCCGACCTCACGAGCATCTCCTGCCATTCCTCTAGCGTAGCGTCCAGTGTGTGTGTGGTTGGCTGTAGAACGTGCCATCCCACCACTGCCCTTGACCTGTCCATCTGCCATAGGCTCCATGTTCTCTAGTCTTTCTTCATTGGTTTAAAAGCATTGGTCAGATAACTGTAGGTAAAGGGTTTTTTTAACAAGCAGTTTTATTTACCCACCAAAAAGTGTACCGTTCACAAATGTATAGCTAGGTGACTTTTCACAAAGTAAAACATGTACCCACCCTTCAGATCAAGAGAAGCGCTTCGCCAGCTCACCCCATGTCCCCTCCCTGTCACAACCCCCTCTCCTCCCCTTCTGGGGAAGCCTGGGTGGTTTTGATTTTTTCTTTTTTTTTTCTTTCTTTCTTTCTTTCTTTCTTTCTTTCTTTCTTTCTTTCTTTCTTTTTTTTTTTTTTGTTAAAGATTTCATTTATTTATTTGACAAAGAGAGACAGCCAGCGAGAGAGAGAACACAAGCAGGGGGAGTGGGAGAGGAAGAAGCAGGCTCCCAGCGGAGGAGCCAGATGTGGGGCTCGATCCCAGAATGCTGGGATCACGCCCTGAGCCGAAGGCAGCCGCTTAACGACTGCGTCACCCAGGCGCCCCTGATTTTTTTCTTTTAAATGGACTTTCATTTGTTGAACAGTTTTAGGTGCACAACAAAACTGAGTGGGAGATACAGAGAGTTCCCAAATAGCCCTGGTCCCCACGCAGGCACAGCCTCCCCCCTCATCAACATTCCCAGTCAGAATGGTAGACGTGTTACAATCAATGAACCAATAGTGACGCATCATAATATGGACCAAAGTCAGGAGCTTACTCTGGGTTCACTCTTGGTGTTGTGCGTTCTGTAGGTTTTGACAATGTGTCGTGGCTCATGTCCATCACTAGAATATCATGCAGAGCAGTTTCGTTGCCTTGAAGTCCTCCGTGCTCCCCCTGCTCATGCCTCCCTTCCCCCAACCCTTTGACAATCACTGGTCTTTTTTTTTTTTTTAAGATTTTATTTGTTTATTGGATAGAGACACAACAAGAGAGGGAACACAAGCAGGGGGAGTGGGAGAGGGAGAAGCAGGCTTTCCATTGAGCAGGGAGCCCGATGCGGGGCTCGATCCCAGGACCCCGGGATCATGACCTGAGCCAAAGGCAGACACTTAACGACTGAGCCACCCAGGCGCCCCACCACTGGTCTTTTCGACCATCACCATAGCTCTGCCTTTTCCAGGATGTCATGTCGTTGGACTCACAGAGCCTTTGCAGACTGGCTTCTTCCACTCAATACTATGCTTTGACATTTGCCCTGTGTCTTTTTGCAGCCTCATAGCTCATTTCATTTTAGTGCTGAATAGTACTCCATTGTCTGGACACGGGCATGGGTTTTCGAAGAAGGAATTGGACCGACTCCAGAGCCGATTTTACCTGGTGTTAGAAATGACACACTGGCAGAAGGGCCTGGAAGGCCTCCAGAGGCCGTTCTCTGCAGTGAGCTTCTGCACCCAGAACATGGCCCTCAGACTACAAGTATGGCATGCGGTGGGGCTCAGGCCACTGCGGTGCACTTACGTCACGTCTTGATGTAAATGACCCCACGGAGATCAAGTTCTGTTCACAGGGAACAGACTACATGACAAATAGAAGAAAGGCAATGGCCCAAACAGCACAAATTTCTTTTCCACTCATGTAACGGTTCGTGGAGAAGGCTCTGCTGATCTTGTCCCATGAATCTGGGACCCAGGCCCCTTCCGTCTTGTGCCTCTAACACCCACACATCCTTCTCATTCCTTCATCCAGCTAGAGTAACACATGGTCTGTTGGATGAGCCATTAGGCTCAAGTCATCAGCTGAGGTCGCCTGGGAGGCTCCGTGGTTAAGCGTCTGCCTTCGGCTCAGGGCGTGATCCCGGCGTTCTGGGATCGAGCCCCACATCAGGCTCCTCCGCTAGGAGCCTGCTTCTTCCTCTCCCACTCCCCCTGCTTGTGTTCCCTCTCTCGCTGGCTGTCTCTCTCTCTCTCTGTCAAGTAAATAAATAAAATCTTAAAACAAAACAAAACATTTTAGTCAGCTGGTCATCCGGTGTGGTCCTGGTGAGTGATGTGGTGATGGATAGACAAGACAGTTTTAATGACGAGTTGGAAGAGGTGCAGGGGTGGGGTACCAGCCTGGGGAGCTTCGGGGCAGGTGCCGGCCTGGGCCAGCATCAGGGCAGCTCTGAGTTCCCTGGTGTGGCTCATAAGGGGAAGCAGAGATCCCACAAAGGAGGCTGGAACTTTCACAACTCATGGCTTTAGCAGGGTCTGCCTGTGTGTCCTGCAGGAAGATGCTGACCTGCTGTTGGACCACCAAGGTGTCTCTGCCCGGCCTCTCTTGGTGGTTGGTGGGGAGCACGGTGAGAGTGAGGGCATTGTTCCAACAAGCAGGACCCTGACTCACGGCCCCAGTGCCTGATGTCAGTTTTGCTGCTTGAGCCTGAGTCCGCTTCTCCAAGGGAAGCCAACTCAGGGTAGCTGACTTCTCGGCCTTCTTCTTTCAAGGGTGGGAAGGAGAAAGGGAGTTGCATTGAGAGACCTCGGGTCTGGGTTATATGTGAGGGTGGGCACTCCCACTCTTCAGGTTGGCAAGATCTTCCTACGGCAGATGACACGGTGCCTTTCACTGTGACTTTCAGGGAAGGTCAGGGACTGCAGTGGGTGCCCTTTGCAGAGAATCATGGTCAGAGGATTTTGAAACTTCCAGAGGGATAACTACAGCCCGGGCCGACTGTGTGGGAATAAGGGAGTTCTGCAACTGCCTTTCTCTGCACCCCCTCCACCCCCTCAAAGGCCAAGGGCTGCCAAACCCGTCTCCCACACACCTCACCAGAAAGTCCCTGGCTTCCCTCCCAGCTGCCTTGCAACTGACCTCATGAGGTGTGAGAAGGAGGAAAGGAATCTACATTTCAGATGAACCTTCCTTCCTTCTTTCTGAGAAGCGGTCCAGGCCACCCACACCTGCCAGGCCATGCACACGGCTCCTCAGAGCCTAAGGCCCTGTGGCTTGTCCAGTCTGCTTGAGAAGTAGCTGGGACCAGGAGCCTGTGTTGGTTTGTCGGGGCTGCACTAAGAAAACCGCAGGCTGGGGTGGCTGAAAACAGCAGACATTCCTTCCCTCGGGGCTCTGGAGGCTAGAAGCCTGAGGTCAAGTTGTGGCAGTGCCGGCCTACCTCTGGAAGGTTCTATGGTAGACTCTTTCCTTGCCTCTTCCAGCTTGTGGTGGCTGCAAGCAGTCCTTGGGTTCCTTGGCTTTTAGATGTTATCACACCAATGATAACGTGGCTGTCTTCCCTCTGTCTCTTCTCTTCTTCTGAGGACATCATCACACCTGTCAAGGACCAGTCTACTCCGTTATGACCTCATCTTAACTAATTACAACTGCAAGGACTCTATTTCCAAATAAGGGGGCATCTGAGGTTCCCGGTGAACATGAACTTGGGGTGGGACACTGTTTAACCTGTGACAGAGCCCCACCATCCACCCCTTCCCCGCCTTTCAGAGCAGGCCCTTACCCCATGCTGGGTGCCCTGCCTTGCTTTTCTCTCCAGGGCCCAGGAGTGGTTACCCCAAAATAAAATGGCATCCCCTCCCTCCAGGAAGACCTGGCCTTGCTAGTGGGAGATCAGAGAGCCCAAATCTCCTCAAGAACAGGCATCGACATGCCCAAGGAACACCCACTTGGGATTTTTTCCAGCTTCATAGAGATGCTTCAGGATTTCTTGGCTCCTGGCGAGTCCCAAAGGGAAAGAGTCCCCCAAGCCTTCCAATGGGCCATTCCAGATCAAGGTTTACAACCCAGATGGGAAACTGGAACCTGCTCCTTCAGCCTCACCTCGAGCCTGGTTTGGGGTCTTCTCCGTGGGAGCTGCCAAGGAAGCTCTGCCCCACATCTTCCTGGCTGACCAGCCCCTTCACCGGGGGAGCCAAGGTCCTCCTGCCCAGAAGGCTGTGGAGGAGTGGTGGGTTCCTGGGCCTCTTGTAAACCAGCTGAATATTTTCCAGGTTATCTAACCAAACTCCTGCAAAACCACACCGCCTATGCCTGTGATGGGGACCATTTGCATCTGCAGTGCCCTCGGCATTCTACGATAAGTGTCCAATCGGCATTTTATGGGCAAGATTACCAAATGTGTCGTGCCCAGCAGCCTGCCTCCCAGAGGGAAGACGGCGTAGCCTGTGTGGCACCCACCACATTGCAGGTACCGCCCTTCATAGATGCTTTAAGATGATAAAATGGTTCTCTCTTCCTCTCCCGCCCCTTTCTCCCTCTCCCCATCTCTCTCTCTCTCTGTATACATGCTTGTGATTACATAGTTCACTCAAAGCAAACCTGATCCATGAAATCCCCAATTCGGACAAATCACCAATTTCATGGGTGAGCTATTGCTTCTCAAAAGGGTTCTTCACCACACAAGTCTAAATGGAATTCCTACTTCCTGGGGAGCTCCCTGAACCCACGTGCGATGTGAATTTATCCGGAGGCGTATTCCCCACTGCAGTAAAGCACAGTATAGTCATATTGGGCTTTGACCTCCAGGACCACCCCTCCCGTCAATACCCCAGCATGGAGAGGGAAGGGTGGGGGCGCTTTCGTGGAGACCACAAGGTCTCTGGAGGCAGATGGCCGAGGTCATGATCAACCGCTCAGAGAATGCACTGGAGGAAGGGAAACATGGATCATGGTCATTCTTTCAAAAGTGGTTTTCTTCTCCAGGTGTAGATGATGACATTATTCTAGTTTTGAGCTACTTTGGGCAGCCTCTGATGATGTATTCTCCCATTGGATAATACCAGGGATTTGTGGAGAGCGGCTAAGTCTTTCTTTTTTTTGGTTGGCATTAGTGAAAGATTTGGTGTAGGAGGAGGGCAGAGCTAATATTTCAATGGGGATTTTAGACTACTCCTGGCTCGTTGAATTGTTTCAGCCACAGAAACGCGGGTAAAGGTAAATTTACAAGGAAGACTCAGGAGTAATGGAATTAGCGTAAGGCTGTGTAGCTCTCCCGAAGGCCCAAAGAGGAGAAGCAAAAATAATACGACAACGGAAGGATTTTTCTATTTCTCACACCATTTCTTGCTTCCATTACATGCATCGTGGTATCTGGGTCGTCACGTGATTGGTAAAGATACCCGCTGAGTAGCCAAAAGAATGTGTTTGAGCGAATTCCCTGGATGTGGGTTCCACATCCCGAGGAGAGGCCACATGTTGCTTCCAGGGACGAGCAGTGACTTTCCTTGTGTGCCCCACCCCATTCCTTCCCCTTGGCTGCCACTCCAGGAGCTGTATCCCTGTTGGCCTGCCCTCATCCTTATCCCAACTTCCCTGCCCTCCCATCCCTGGTACCCAGGCCGTCCGCTGCTCTCCTGGGCACATAACAAGAACACCGGCCAGTGCCGACGGGAGCGCCTGCTCCGTGAGAATAGGACTCCCGGCACCCTGGAGCTCCAGAGCTCGGGCACCGCCCTTACCCTCCAACATGGGTGCCTGGCTCTGCCCGGCAGGCCTGAGGGAGGATGTTTCCAGAGCCAAGCAGACAAGTTAGCATTTGTGAACACAACGCTCATGTTGTGCAGAAGGTTCGTTTGCCAGAAGCATCCCCGCGTGCTGCTCTTTCATCCAGAGATCAAGAGGTCCTTTATCTCGTGTCTTCTGACTGGCATTTGGGGACTGTGGCGAGTGCTTCTTCTTCCTCGGAGGGAAGGTGCCTGATGCGGGAGAGAACAGGTGTCATTGTCCCCCCAGGAGCCCCTCAGCTGATCTGGGCCGTGGCTGAGGGTCACCAGGAAGCCCCCCCTGTGCATTTCTCAGCCGTGACACGGTTTGGAAACAGCCCTGCCTTGAGTCCCACTCCGTGGTTGTGATACGTTCGTGGGGCCACCTAGGGGCAGAGTCATTTCATGATGACCCTCGACCACGAGCATGTGTCCCATCATCTGGGGGTCCTCAGGGTTTCCCTGGGCAGGTTTCCTGATCTCATGCACGTCTGCTGGGCCCCTGAGGGGGTTCCTGGTGGGGCTGGCCTCCTCCATGGAGAAAGTCCATGAGCTACTATGAGGGCCCAGGACTCAGGCTCGCCAAGCTGCGCCAGATTCAGTCCAACAGTAATAAGTAAACTCTTGGGAAACGTTCACCGGCCTTGGTGTCCTTTTAACAGAAACGGAGTGTAAGGCTTCTGTGGTGGTCACGGGCAGGGTTTGCTCCATTTGGGAAATAGAAGAGCAGCCGTAAGGCACTAGGCCCCGCTGGGACCCTGGGTAGGGTGTTCCATGAGCTTCTGCACAGCAGATTATCACTCGCAAAGGAGCGAATTGCCTGGAAAAAAAGAAATTGAGAGCAGGAGAGGAGGAGAACTTTCAAGCCAAACGCTCAACAGCAAAGCCTGCGTATTCTGTGAAGAAAACTGCTCCAAAGGGAACAAATGGGTCCTGAGTCCTTGAGGTTGGCAAGGGCGGGAATCAGCTTTTTCATTTGCATCGGGGGGCCCGTGTTCGGGTCGGGGCTCCAAGGCCTCCCGCGAGTGCTGAGTTCTCCGTGGTCGGTGGCCAGCCGTTTGTGCGGCCGGACGGACAGCCGTGGCTGTGATGCCTCATCCCCACGGAGCTGCCCCAGCCCTGCCGGAAGGGCCCTCCGACTCCAGTCTCGCCCACACGCTGTTTCTCAACTCTTGCTCATGCTTCCCGGAGCCTCCCCAAGGCCGTACTTTTGCCAAAATCATCAGCAGCGCTCCCTTCAGCTGAGGCAGATCGCAGGCCGGTCTCCTGATGGGGATCTGCCGCTAGAGGGTCAGGGTTCTTGTTCTGGGAAAGACGGGGACACTGGGAGCACCCCCGATCACACGCATACACGTGCTCTCGCCTTAGTCACAGCTCACGGCAGCTTGAAGCTTCTTTGGACGCCCCAGACCAGGCCGACAGGTGTCTCTCCCTTCTTGGAGCCCAGAGCCACCTGGTGGGGGGGGGTGTGTGGGATCTCACACACGCTGTGTGTGGTTTTCAAGCCTATCCCTTTTCTACCCCCTCATTTTAGAAGGTGCTGGATGAATGCCAGAGCCGGCGGGCCTGCCACCTCCTGGTCAATAGCCGTGTTTTTGGACCTGACCTTTGTCCCGGAAGCAGTAAATACCTCCTGGTGTCCTTTAAATGTCAGCCTAGTAAGTAACGTCCGAGGGGGCCCGCGTGTGCGGTGGGGGTTCCCTGTTTCATTCACGGCCCTCGTGGAGATTCTCTGCCAGCCAGTGTTGGTCCCACTTAGAAATTTAGAAACTTGTCAGTAGAGATGTCCTACCTGTTTCTGCAATGGGTCGTGGGTATTTGTATGAATAGTTTGAGGATATTTGCGTGTGTGTACGTGGACAACCATGTCTCCATGTGCATTCTTGCCAATCCCTGAATTTAAAAAAATCCTTCCTAAGATGTAAAATTCAGTTGGACCCATGCTAAAGGCATCAGGGGTGTCAAGAGGCTGCGAGTGCTTTTCCCCCCAACGAGGGGCTGGTTCTCCTTTTCAGGGGCAGCCCACCCCCAGCTGCTTGCTATCACGAGAGAGCACAGCTGCCCCCCTGGAGGCCCTGCTTCCAGATCTTTATGAACCCCTCTTCTGCTTTCCCCAAAGCAGGGGCTCTGGACCCAGTTGTCTCTTCCTGAGGAGAAAGAAAACAGAAGGGTTTCTGGCCTGAGCAACTTCTTCTGCTCTATTCTTGCATTTTCCTCCACTGGCCTGTGTCACTGTAACACACGTTAGTTTTGTGATTAACCCATTGCAGTTCAAATGGAACTGCGTTTTAGCGAGTAGGTCGCACTGAGAGGCGGGCGGGTCAGCCCGAGAGGCAACCTCAACGTTAGAGGCTCCTGGTAACCCTTGAACAGGCTTGTTGAAAAGAAAGCAGGTTATAACAACACCGTTTAACCAAAGGATTATATTGAAGGAATAGTCATTTGAAAAAATTCTGTATTGCCATCCCAACACATCATTTTTGTTTTTTTTTTCATTTTTTGTTATTATTATGCTAGTCACCGTACGGTACATCCTTAATGTTTGATGCAGTGTCCCTTGTCTGCATTCTGTTCTCTGTCGGTTTCTGCCTCTGGAGCCCAGCATCCTCCCAAGACCCTGGCAGCCTGGGTGCTGGGGGCGGGTGAGGCTTTGGGTCACATGCATGTTGTGGTCTCTAGTGCGCACCTGCAGAGAAAGCACGGGACCTTTTCAGCAAATATCCAGCCTTCCGTCTTAAACCCTTTCCCTGCTGGGGCCTCGGTGCCTCAGAGCTGCCCATTTGGCTCTTCCCCCAGACTGTGTGTTCACACACACATTCACACTCACACGCACATACACACCACCACACGCTCACAATGTATGCACGGTCACTCATACATACACAATATCACGCCTGTGTGTGCTGTTACACGCATGCACACTGTCACACACATACTCACGCATGCCCATGATCACACACACCCACAAGCAGGCCCGAACTTTGCACACCGGCCGAGCCCTGCCTGGGAATTCTTGTCAACTCCTGCTTCACTCAGGAAAATCCCTTCTAGATCTCTGTGTTGTCAGTCATGCCCTTCCCGCGGCTTAATCTCAAAAATGGCCGTCCTCCTGCCATGGTGGAAAAGACACCCTTTTTAGAGTCGCCCTTGTTCAAAATGTTAAGCATTGGAGAATCTGGGTGGTGGGGATATTCCCGTCTATTGCAATACTCTCTCACATTTTCTATACATTGGAAGTTTTCATGATAAAAAGTTGCGAAGGACCAGTCTCTAAGAGAAGTGAAAAGGCCCTCGTGAGATTGGTGGAAACTTGAATCTAAGTCGATGCCAGGCCACAGCCTTATTCCTGGACTGATCGCTAATTTCATTTCAGCAAAACACTTATTAAGCACCTACTGTGCACAAGTGTCCAGCCAGCTGTTGGGTATGAAGAGGACTTCTTGGATGGTGGTTCCATCGAGGACCGCTCCCAATGTTCCTTCATCCAACCAGCATTGACTGACGTCTTCACACAGCTGGTTCCTTGTCCTTTAGCTTCTAGCAAATATCGCTTTCTCCGGAAAGACCAGATCTGTCCAAAGAAACATCTCAGCAGGAGCCCCGCTCTCTTGGTGCTGTGCGGGTCGCCCCGGGGGAATTGACCCTGGCAGGGGTGCAGGGAAGGCTTTCCTGGCAGGTGATGGTGGGGCTGAGGATGGCGGGATAGGGGGCGGGCACAGAAGGAGCACCCCGCATGAAAGCCTGTGGCCAGAGGGAGAAGGGGGCTCTGGGGAGCACACAGGAGCATCGGCCAGGGGTCCGGGGGGTGGATCCTTGGGGCTCTGATGGCCAAGGAAGGAGGTGGATTCTTTCTTTAAGTGGGGAGGGTGCGTGGCTGGGGTTTTAAAGTCCCCTCTGGCTGCCCCGTGTGTAATAGATTAGGGGCAGAGCGCTTGTGTCTTAGTCTGTTCGAGCTATTGCAACAAAATGCCATAAACTGGGAGGCTTATAACCAACAGAAGTTTATTTCTTATAGTTCTAGAGGCTGGGAAGACCAAGATCGAGGTGTTGGCAGATTTGGTGTCTGCTGAGGGCCCACTTCCTCACTGATGGCTGTCTTGTTGCTGTAGCCACCTTGGCAGAAGGGACGAGGAATCTCTCCGGTCTCTTTCATGAAGGGCACTAATTCCATGCCTGGGGGCTCCACCCTCGTGACCTAAGCACCTCCCAAACGCCCCACCCCCTAAGACCATCCAGTTGGGCGTTAGGATTTCACCTTGAGTTGAAGGGGGATGCAGTCATTCAGATCAGAGCACCTTGGGTAACGTGCACATCAGTGACCTGAGGACCCCGTCACTGCTGTGAGGTGAAGGAGGAAGGAAGGGGCTCCCACACCCTCCCGCCTCCTTTTCTGTAACCCTCTTACCCCGGAGGCTCTTCTCTGTCTCTGGGGACAGCCCGAGCTGACACTGAGTGTCCGAAGCAGCACCTGCTGCCCCAGGGCTGCAGGGGGCCAGCCCTCATCACGAGAGCCAGCTATGCGTATCTCTGCCCGGCTCCACCTGCGGGCAGGGACATCTGCCACCACGGGAGCATTGACACCAGGGAGCTGGGCGGACGCCGCCAATCAGGGCTGGCTGGTCGGGTGGTCGGGGAGCTATTTTATAGGCTCACCTCCAGCATCGGCTCTGTGACTCAACCGTCGAGGGAGGGCAATGCACCTTCCACATGGGGCTGTGGTGAAGGGTGTGTAAGGACAGCGTCGTGTGGACTGAAACCACAGTGCTGCTTGTAAGCTGCTTAGCACGGGCCTTGTCATGAAGGTGCCCTCGGTGATTGGTGGCCATCGCGCCAGTAGGCAGGTTAAAGTCATCCTTGCGGAGGATGTGAATGACCAAAAGGCAGCAAGACACCAGGTGCTGGGGGGCTGGGGTGAGGTCTGCCCCGGGTGCAGGCGATAGCAGGGCACCCTGTCTGCCGAGAATTTTTTTAAAAAGCCATTAGAAGTGACTTAATCTCTCTCTGCATGTTTTTTTTTCCTGCATGTTGATAATATTGCCACGCATGGCCATCTTCAGTAACATCAGTAATCACACATTCTCATCACGGCAGGTCACCCTCCCCACCCCGCTTTGAAGGGCCCCTGCGGACAGGAAGTTGTGTATCTGTGTTATTAAGGAGGACCCGCTAGCCCCCTGCTTGGCAGAATTAGGAGGGGGACTCTGTTTCTGTTATCATTGAAGAAGAGTCCTGGCTCTCCTTCTCCCTGGGCTCCTGTCACTCTCCCCTGTCACACCCACCGGGCTGTTGGCCACCCTTCTGGAAGCCTTCCCCCCCTCCTTTTCTAACCTGAGACCATCGAGCACTCTCACCCAGCTCTAAAACAAATTCTCTTTCTCTACCAAAAGTGGCAGTTTGTTAGTGGTCCCTTTGTGTTTAGGCTCGAGAAGTGTCACTCTTAGGCGACAGTGAATTAACACATTCCCAAGGAACCAGAGTGACTCAACATCACACAGGGGTAACCCCAAGCAGTAATGTGACTCTCACAGGCCCCTCCATTCCAGGAGATGATTGGCCTGTAATCTGGGGACAGGATCACTGGAGGCCTTGGCGTACGGGTGTTGTGTTACCCCGGGTGAGCTTGCCCGGCATCGGCATCCAGGCCTCCTTTAATGAATGGGCCTTAGTACATCAGAGAGGTGGTGATTAATAAACGCTTAGCATGACAGGCCTTAAAAAGTCTCTTCTAATTTTTAAAAATTCTGATGAAAGAAAGAAGGAAAGAAAGAAGAAAGAAAGAAAGAAAGAAGAAAGAAAGAAGAAAGAAAGAAAGAAAGAAAGAAAGAAAGAAAGAAAGAAAGAGAAAAAGAAGCCAATCCTGTTAAAAAGGAAAGCTTCCAGTTTGCTAGATAAGGCTTGGTTTTCATCCTTTTTGGCGAGCTCTGCCACTGGAAGGCATTCTTAACATTCTTCAGTGTTCTCCCCGTTGGAAGGGGGCTAGGGCTCTTTTGGGGCGTCTGCCCAAGTCCTCTGTTCTGCATCAAAGGCCATCGTTCATTCTGGGCCTTTGAAGTAAGGCAGTGTTTTGGTGTTGGTGGGACTTAGCATTTACTCATAAAAAGCACTGAAAACCTCATCCCCGTGCGGATGTGACTCACCAAAATCAAACCCTCGGATGTCAGGGTCAGACTCAGTGTTCTTTTTGTTTAGCAAAAGAAAACAAAGCTTTTCTTGGCTTTAGATTTAAACTGTTGTATTCGGATTCCAGTGAACGGGTGAAGGGCATTCTAAACATTGCTTAGTCACCACTTAAATTTTCCCTCCTCTGTTAGTTCCTTGTGGGTTCAGAGACGAGGCGGGGCAGGATTCTGTGAGCATCTGGAACCCGGTTTCTGCTTCACACCTTTGATTATCTTGAGTGTTCCCGTCATCACTGATTAAAGAACAGTGCCAAGGTTTATCAGCCCGGGAGCTGACGGCATCTTGAGATCTTGAAGCTTTCCTCACGGCTGCTTCTCTGTTTGGTGTAGAAAGGCATGGGAATTCACACGTTATAGAAAAAGGCGGAATATATATTTGGAAATTATTTTCTTTCGTGTTTTACGTTTGGGGCTCAAGTCAGTGATTCCAGGATATGGAAATGCCACAGCCACCGTTGCCCCGGTGTCCACCACTCACGTCTTCCTGGAAGGCTTCAGTGGGGGGGCTCTCAAATCCATTTGATTACAACGCAGAGCAAGGAAAACATTTTACGTTTTGGCCCAGCATGACACACACACACAACTGAAAAGATTTTTTTAAATTATAAAATAATGTTAATCCTTTTTTGCGTGATGCGCTTTGGTGCTTTCTAAACTCTTCTTTGTTTTTTGAAATTGCAGGTCACAAATGACTAAACCGATTTCATGAATAGAATAGAATAGAATAGAATAGGCCTCAAATCACAGTCTGAAAAACTTTAGCTTGAGACATATGAGGGATCTGGGTGGGAGTGGCCTGCACCTTCAATCCAAAAAATAGTGAGAGAAGTGAAAGTGGGGGTTGGGGAGTGGTCGTGGGGATGGTCATAGGCAATGGTCATGGGAGGTGGTCATGGGGGCTGGTCATAGGAAGAGTGGTCATAGGAGGGGTGGTCATGGGGAGTGGTCGTGGGCAGTGGTCATGGGGATGATCATAGGGAATGGTCATGGGGGATGGTCATGGGAGGGGTGGTCATGGGAGGGGTAATCTTGGGGAGTGGTTATTGGGGAAGGGCTAATTTTCCTTCCTGACACATTCTTCCTCCCCATCCCAGGCAGTCCCTGATAGCCTGAATAGCTCCTGTAATTTAGCTCCTGTTGGCTTTTTTGGCTGAAAAATGTTCCCATTTGCTCTGCAGTTGCCATTTCAAAGTAGAAAAATCCTGTACAGGTGTGATAAGTGATTTTTTTTTCCTCTATAAAATGCTGGGGAGGTGGGGAGAAGAGAACTACACATGCAAATAAATGACCATAGTCTCCTTTGCTTTGCTTTGCTTTTGCAAAGTTTAAGATAAGTGGCAGCCTAAGATAAGTGGCAGGAAAAGATGTTTGTAACACATAATAGATGAAAGTTAGCATCCAGAATATATGAATCACTGCTACAGTGTCTAAAAATCCAAAACACAACATGCCAAGGATATGAAGAGGAGGTTCCCGAGAGGGCTGTTTTGAGGATTAAATTCATTGATACATTTAAAGATCTTAGGACAGGGCTTAATCCAGAGGACGAGCTCAGTAAATATTAGCTTTTATTATTTTTGAATTATCTTTATTGAAATGTAATTTACATGTCATAAATTTCACCCATTGTAAGTGTGTCATTCACTGATGTTCAGCACATGTGCTGAGTCATGCCACCGTCACCACCGTCCAGCTATAGAACATTTCCATCTTCTCAAAAATGTCCTGTGTCCATTTCTTGTCATTTCCCTTTGTTCCCAAGCCTCAGCCCCTACGGAACGGCTCACCTACGTTCTGACTGAGTGCTCTTGCCTCTCCTGCAGGTCCCAACAAAATAGAATCATATGGCATGTGGTTCTTTGTGTCTGGAGTGTTAATGATTATTACTTTTAAAACTCAAATCATTATGAAACATCTTTATTAATTGAATGCTTTTCCAGTACGTTCTTTAAAAAAAAAAATCAACTATACTTTCATCAGCAGTGCATTTACAACGTCTGCGCTGTGTGACATTGCAAAGGGAAAGGTACTATAGTAAGCGGATTAAACAGACACACAAACCTTTCCCTAAATTCTTTGGGAACAAACCGTGACGTGGTGCGCGTTGTCGTAAGGTAGCACACCCCTGCAGCCGAGCGTCAGATGTTCCCGAATCACCAGACTGGGGGCAGGCTCTTCATACTTCTCTAAAGAGGGACTCTTCACAAGACATATGCCCCGTTTTTTCCCTTTCCTAGCCAGGGAAATAATTTACTTTCACCGCATCTCTCTTTTTAAATATGTAAATGGGGACGCTAGAACGTTAGGAGGTCTGGTGGTGAGGTTTAACCCGGCTCTCTCCAGAAGTTTAATAGGCAGTCAGGTAATTCCTGGTCTTGACCTGTGTGGGTCCAAGCCAACGTTTGAGGCAAGGCTCCCTTCAATTAAGGAATGTGTGACCTCAAGTGGAGAGAGAGAGAAACATCCGTTATGGCCAGGCCCATGCCCAGACCCAGCCCAGCGAGCCCTGTCTTCAGACATACCTGGTCCCTGTCTCCTCCGCCTGCCCCTTACTCTCATTCCCACGTCTTCCCGCAGAGGGCTTCTGTTCCAGGGTCACACCCCAGGGCGGGGCGGTTCCCACTCTCCTTCTCAGGGTGCAGGGGGTGGGGGGGAAGGGGGAGTGGCCAGGGCATAGGCAGCGCTCCCCGATTCCTCCTGAGGGAAGCTGATGGTGCCGCTGCTTTTTGTTTCTGCTTCAGATGAATTAAAAAACAAAACCGTGTGTGAAGACCAAGAGCTGAAACTGCACTGCCACCCTTCAAAGTTCCTCAACATCTACTCGGCGAGCTACGGGCGGAGGATGCAGGAGACGGACATCTGCTCCTCGGGGGCAGAGCGGCTCCCCCCCTTTGGTACGTGGCTTCATGTGGCTCTCGCAAGGTGCCGAGGGGATTGGGGGTCTGGCTCCCTATGCGGTGGCCAGTACTTGGATTGGAGCGAAAGTCAAGGGCAGGGAGGAACCCCCCACAGGGTCCCACCTCCTTCTGCCCCGCATTCCCAAATCTGCCCGTTGTTTAGTCGTTTTTGAGCACTGAGTAGTTATTGAGCACCGAGTGTATGCAGCACCCTGTTCCAGGCATGGGGGAGTCATCAGTGACCAACACAGGGTCTTCATGGAACTGACCTCCCAGCAATGCACAAGATGTAGTGAGAGAACGAACAGGAGGAGCTCAGGCATTGAATTTCAGGCGCACACTCTTGGTAAGGGGAAAAGCACAGCATGGGAGGGAGACAGGGGAAGCTGGGGTGTGCTGCAGAGAACCACGGCCTTATGGGGTCACGGGCATGCCGAGCAGAGACTTGAAGGAGGAGACCTGTGGATACCTGGGGATGGTGTCCAGGTAGAGAGAAGAGTCTGGACCATAACCAGTTGTTTAGGGTCGCGGGGAGCTCCGGGAGTCATTCTTCTTAGGGGTCTGCAGTTGGAGCTGAGAGACGATGGCCAGGATATGGGGCTGAAAGCTCTGTCCATCGAAGTTGCCCGATGTTATGATTAGTCAGGGCTCTCCAGAGAAACAGGACCCATAGGAGATACACACGTATCTTTGGAGAGATTGGTGTTAAGGAATTGGCTCACACAGTGGTGGTGCCTGGCTGATCTGAAACCTGCAGGGCGGGCTGGCGGTCTGGGAACTCAGGTAAGAGTTGGTGTTCAATCTTGGGTCCAAATTCTGCGGGATAGCAGGCTGGAAACAGGCAGATTTTCTATGCTACAGCCTGGAGGAAAATTCCTTTTTCAGGAAACATGTCTTTGTCCTTCAGGCCTTCAACTGATTGGTTGAGGCCCACCCCCTCCCGGCAGGGTAATCTGCTTTACTCAGAGTCCGCTTTAAATGTTCAGTGTTAGTCCTATCTTTAAAATATCTTCACGGGTGCCCGGGTGACTCAGTTGGTTAAGCGAC
Source organism: Ursus americanus (assembly GCF_024610735.1). Classification (NCBI taxonomy): domain Eukaryota; kingdom Metazoa; phylum Chordata; class Mammalia; order Carnivora; family Ursidae; genus Ursus; species Ursus americanus. Next base: position 87,472,941 of record NC_142130.1, read on the forward strand.
TGCCTTCGGCTCAGGACATGATCCTGGAGTTCCAGGATCGAGTCCCACATTGGGCTCCCTGCTCAACGGGGAGTCTGCTTCTCCCTTTGACTCTCCCCCCTCTTGTGCTCTCTCTCTCTCTCATTCTCTGTCTCTCAAATAAATAAATAAAATCTTTACAAAAAATAAAAGATAAAATAAAATCTCTTCACAACCCCTTCTAGATGGGTGTTTGACCCAACAATGGGGCACCATATCCTAGCTGAGACGAAACATAAAAATAACTTTCATCCACCCCGGTCTGGAGTGGGGCAGTGGCCTGATCTCTGTCCTCCATGTTACCAGAGAGAACAGGCCCTACGGGGAGACGGCCCAGAGAGTTGCACTTGATTCATCAGAATCTAAAATGAGCTCCAAGGAGGGCACGTGATGTGATGAGCACCGGGTGTTATAGGCAACTAATGAACCATTGAACACTACACGAAAAACTAATGATGTACGGTATGTTGGCTAATTGAATTTAAATTAAAAAATAATAATAATAAATAAAAATAAAAGGAGCTCCACAATGTATTAAATTGCTACAATCGCATGTGAAATTAAACATTAATTTAAAAAAGAAATGCATACAAAACCAATATCTTGGATCTAAGAAAAAAAAAAAAAAGAACGAAAAATGACGACCCCCCAGGCAAGCTCTCAGACGATACTAGAGAGAGAACAAAAGCAGTTCAAGAGGAACTCGGACCCCCAAGGCCCCCAGCTCGGTGTTCTGGGAAGGAAGGCCCTTCGTTGGCCAATGGCAGAGGGTCATTTAAGGGCAAAGACAGGCTAAAATGGGCTTCTAGCTGTCCCCGATTAGCTCTGGGCCAGAAGACTCCCATTTAATGGGCTTGGCTGCCAAGTGGGGCAGCGAGGTCCTTGTGGGCGTGGCTTTCCATTGTATGTGTTGCCACCACCCCCTGCCCCACGCCCCCGTGAGTGACCTGGGAGTTCCTGACACTCCGGTCTCCCTCTCATGTAACCCCTGCATCTGTTCAGAGCATCTCCACTCCCTCCTGCCTTGGTCCCGTCACTGCATCAGCTCCAAGGACCATGGCCTGGTCATTGCAGTCCCCCTACTCCCTGACTTGCCTTTCTCCCGGGGCGGCCGGAGGCATCCCGCTAAAAGGCCAGTGTGATCCCTGTTCTTCCGAACATCCTGCAGGGACTCCCCATACGATCTGATCTCCTTGGCTGGATAAGAGGCCCTTGCTGATCTGACCTATTTCTGCAAAAAGGGACTCTCCTTCTTGATATTGGGGTGGGACACCCCATTTCTCAGGCTTGCTAAATCTGACTTAGCCACATGTGTTTGGGGAGGCAGCACTAAGTCACATCTGTTGCAGCCGTTGTTTTGAGCAGAAGTCGGTCAGCCAAGCAGGCCGCGTGGTTTACGTGCCCTGGGTCGCGCCGCCTTAGGTTCCCGGGAAGCTGGATGGGAGTTGGGTTGAAAGGGAAGTGTAATCAGCCAAAGCAAATGTTAGTAGACATCACGGCTAAAGGACAGGTTTCCATAGAGACTTCGAGGAATCCTTCGGTCAGCCAGCTGTGCTCTTGCCATGAATGACCCTTGTGGACACGGGAAAGGTCTCTGAACAGAAAACCGTGCCCCTTGCTTAATGGTTCAGTTTGAAAAGTTTGAGCCCCGGCAAAGTCACAGGGCAGAAACAACCTGCTCATCCTGCCCCCGTCCCCTGGCACCCCCACGGTCAAGGGCTTCTGTCCCTTGCTCGTTGACTAGACGTGAGGTTGAAGAGCATTCAGGAACCGCCGCCAGACGCCGGAGATCACCCAGTCTGTGCTCTGCAGGGGCGAGAGGCTCGCAGGGAAGAGAGGCCCTTGGGAGGGCTCCTCATCCTCAGCCCCCCAGCCTCATGTGGAGGCTTGGACTGTGCCCCCTTCCAGGTCAGCATCAAGGGCAGACCCTGGCACGTGTGCGTACAGACCGCTGGCCGCCCGTGCGGACATACTTTCCCCATCTCGCCGAATCCTAGGAAACTGTTCCCTCTTCGGCCCTGGGAAATTACACGTGAGATTTTAAACTGCATTGGGCATGTTCTCCCCAGCAAACCATCCGTTTATCCCTCTTGTACAAACACACTTTAATATTACCCTCTTTAGAAGGCATACCTTTTGACCACCGCCTCCCCCTGACTCGGTCTGAGTATCTCTATCTCTCATCGGCAGCTCTGCTCCCCGCTTCTGGGCATCTCTCACCTGGACCTTCCGGACCACTTCCTAACTGGCCTCTCGGCCTCCCTTCTCCCTGATTCTCTCCCTTAGTCCCTTCTTCTTTCAGCAGCTGGAGAGAGATTATTAAAATAAATCAGATCACAATACCCACCCTCCACCCCTTAAAGCCCTGCTCCTTGTTGCTGTAATTAGAATCAATCTGTTCTCCCAGCCGTGGGTCTGCCCTCCCTTCCCTTACAAACTGTGGGGCACTGCGCACTCATTCATAGCCTGGGGCCTTTGCACAAGCTCTTCCTTTGGCCTGGAATGTTCTCACCCCATCATTCAGGAATCAAGTCAGATGTCCTTCTTGGACAAGTTTCCTGGGGCTCCCTGCCAGCATGGGACCTGGTCTCTGTGGTCCCAAGCAGCCCCCCTGTTTGAGTGTCTTCATATCATGGAAACCATCACTTACCCGTCTAGGGTCTGTTTCCCCAGGGGAAGGTAAGCACTGTCGAGACTGTGTCTGTCTGCTTCCTGCAGAATTCCCAGCAAACTTGAGGAATGCCGGACACAGAGTTGGTGTCCACGTGAATCTTGACATGTGTGAATGAATCAGAGCCCCTCCTAAGTGAGGTGCCCACACAGGGCTCCTGCAGGTGGACGGCTGCCAGCCCCGAATGCGGGCCTGGTGTCGTCACGGCTTCCAACCCCTCATGAGATGCTGGAAATCCGGATTCTTTTTTTTTTTAAATGTGAAATGTTCCAACTTTTAAAACAATGTGTGAGCCAAATAAAACATGCCTACAGGCCACATCCGGTCCCCAGGCTGCCAGTGCGCTCTCTGCTCTAAGTTACTACAGCTCAGCGACACGGCTTTGACGAAGGGAGAGAGGCCATTTATCTCAGCCCTGGGATCTGACATGAGCTTGGCAGGAAGACTGGCTAGGGCCGGGGGGTCAGGCCTCACTGCGGCCTCTGGAAGGTGATGTGCGTACCTTTCCTCTTGGGGGTAAGCTGCCGTCTGTTGGAACCGCCTATGCTCCAGCCTCGGCGCCTCCCTGGGAGCACGGGTGCTGAGGGCCGGCTGGGCCTCAGTGAGGTCAGGAAGCCCCGCTGAGCGTGGCTTTAGCGCTCAGATCCTGACGGAGGGCAATTTCCAGTTCTTTCCCAAAGATCACTAGAAGGACCTCTGTTAGCGTCCTGCACCAGCCGCCCAAGTACATTAAAGGGAAATAAGAAAACAGTTCAGTCATAAATGTTACCCATCAAATAAGAAACTTCTTCCTTTTCAGGGTCTCTTCCAAGTCCTGGGGTCTGAGCATAGAACAGTTTTTACGTAATGCTAATTCTAACACAGATACATTTGATTTTGCTTTGAAATGTAACTTTACATCCTGGGTGTTCTTCCACGCGGCCGACAAAATCCTAACAACGCCGGTCGTTTCTTCATAACGTGTTGAAGGGCTAGAGTATATCATTTAATCAGCCATGCCCTGGTGGCGGGGGTATTTTACTGCTTCTGAGTTCAAATATTCTGAGGGATGTATGATGAACTTGGGCCTGTCTTTCCTCTGGTTGTTTCCTTGGGATAAATTCCCAGAACTTTTATACTGAAAGAGGGCGTGGGCGTGTTTACGATTCTTTATATGTATCCCCAGAGTTCTTTCCAAAAACTTCCCGTACCAATTTATATGCGTAAACAGCGACATACGGCTCTGGGTTTCCTCGCAACTCTGGCAGAGGTCTGTGTGATTTTTCTTCATGATTCCAATTTAATAGGTATAAAATGATCCTCTTATTCGCCTTTCTGTGAATATTAATGACTTTGAACACTTCCCGTGTTTTTGTGGTCCTTGTATTTACATTTGCACCCACCGTCTCTCTAGCCTTTGTCCTTTTTTTTTCCCCCTAGTGGGACCCTTATTTTTTTTTCATACACTTTTACATGACAGAGTAGAGATGTTAATCCTTGACATGCCTTTTCTGCCGCCAGTCTCCCGCCCCACGGTATGTGTTTGTCTGGACTTACGGTTTGGGTTTGTTACAGGCAGCTGGTTGCTTTTTCGATTCTGCGTACTTTATATGTCGGTAGGATCAAGAGGAAGGGACTTCGTGGCGGTGGGGAGGAGGAAACCCTTGGGGTCAGGGCATCTGCACGTGACCTCCCGCCCCCTGTCATGTGTGACGTCATCACGCTCCCGTGAGCATCCTCAGAGCTGCCCATGACCTGGCTGACAGTACCTACCCCAGTGGGACCTGAGCTCATACTGGACATTCCCAAAGACATAAGGGTGCTCATGCCTGTCCTCAGCAAAGCCTCTGAGCCCCCGCCTGAAGGAGGGTGAGCAAAGCCTCCATTCTGTGCACAGTGCCCTAAGCTGGTCCCATCTGGAATGTACCATGCAGGCGAGGCCATGGTGAGGCATTGGTCACACATCACATGCTGGCCTTGAACTGTGCTTCCCAGTCTTTTCTTCAGAAAATTCTATGTGTATGGCACGGTGGGGGGAAAGGAGGCACTGCCCAATGCCAAAACTAATAGCTGGGGGCCTGAAGGAAATATCCAGCATCCCTGTGCCAATTCACTTTTGAAGTTGGGAAGTTCTACTCTGAGATGCACTTGGCCTCCGGGTGCAAAGGTTATCGATGCTGGCTTCTCTTCAAGGCCTTAGATTTTCTTTCCCTAACACTTTCCTCAAGGTCCTCCCAACTTATGCCCGAAGTTCAGTTCCAAAGCCACACCCACATTTTGAGGAATTCTTTGTATCCCAGAAACCCACTCTTAAGTTTCGATATATGCATCTGTTTTCTGTTGCTATGTAGCAAAATACCCCAAAATTTAATAGCTTAAAACAAAACAAATGTTTATTACCACGCAGTTTCTATGAGGCAGGAATTCTGGGGTAGTTTGGGTGGTGGTCATTGCTTAAGGTCTCATGTGTTCTGGTGAGGTCGCAGATGGGATGCTGGCAGGGCGACAGTCACCTGACGGCCGAGCTTCCCAGGTGGGTTGCTTGTACAGTTGTTGGCGGACATAGGGGTCACATGGACCAGCTCTGATTCAGTGTGGAAGGAGGGCACACAAGAGGTGTGAGTTCTAGAAGCTGAAGATGATTAGGGGTCGTCTCGAAGGCTGTTATGGGCTGAACTGTGCCCCTAAAATTCGTAAGCTGAAGTCCTAACCCTAGTACCCCAGAATGCGACTGTATTTGAAGACAAGGTCTTTAACGAGGTCCGTAAGTTACATTAAGGTCATATGGGTCCTAATCCACTATAACTTGTGTCCTTATAAGAAGAGGAAGTTAGGACCCAGACACACACACAGGAAGACCATGTGAGGACACAGGGGGAGGATGGCCATCCGCAGGCCAAGGAGAGAGGCCTCAGAAGGAACAACTCTGCCGACACATTGGACTCCCAGCCTCCAGGACGGAGTGGACATACATTTCTGCTGTTTAAGCTCCCAGCGGGTAGCACTTGTTACAGCAGCCCTAGCAAACTAATACTCTGAAACTTAACCTTCAACTATGATAAAATGGAAGTCACACCAGATCTATGACTAAGCCAGCTGTGAGACCGTCTTCAAAAATGATATCTTTCTGTCACACAAGTTCAAACAAAGCTGCATCTGGTGCCTTATCTGGAGGGCACTGACCCTTCAAAGACACGCCTGAAAGATGTTGCAGCAAGTCGGATCTGTCAGAACCTATGTCTGGTGGAGCGGAAGAGAAGGGAAAGTGTGAAAATGATTGATCACGGTTGGCCCCACGTGAACACCAGTGAAACTGCATCTTAACACGGAAGGGAGTGAGCCTTCCCGAAGACCTGGGCATGAACTTCGGGAAGGTCCACTGGCTGGGCGTCCACTGTAACGTGTCATTTCCTGCTGCAGTTACATTTTCTGGGTGGGCTCCAGGGATCCTGCTGTTGCCTTAATAAGAGAATGAGAAAACCACCCAGTGGGCCTCCAGGTCTGGGCTAAGGCCATCCCAAGGCCAAGCGTGGGCGGGCCTTGCCTTCCCAGCCAAGGACTAGGGTGCCAGGGGCCCCCACTGCCAAGAGTGGCCTAATTATTAAAGTAAACACACGTTGTGAGGATTAATTACCTTCAGTTTCAGTGTTAAACAATAGCTAAAAAGAATTAAAATTAAATGGTTGACTATCGTGTTATCAGATGGATTGGGGGTGGAGGATGGTCTGCCAGGAAGAGGGTGCAAAGAAAATCAGCCTGAGAGGGAGATAATCACTTGAAAAAAAAATCCTGCAAACAGTTCAGAGCTCAGTGTCAACAAGGATATGGTCAGACCTGAGTCAGACCTGAATTACCTTGGGCCTCTTCCTGAAAACACGCTGTGGGTTTCACTTGGACCAAGATAAACTCTTCTGCTCCCAGGGTCATTTCAGAGCGCAGAAGCTTGCCTCTCTAAATCTCGCTCCTCACAAGATCTCCTGGGTTCAGGAGGGTTGTGGTCTTATAAATGAGAGAGGTTTCTTTTTCCTTCCTCTATTAGCCTTAAAGAATATGGTCAGGCCCACAGCCTAAGAAAATATAAGTTTTCTAGGGCACTCATACAATTCTGCCGGGAGTGTGAATCAGAACTTTTCTGGATAACCATTTGGCAGTGTGTATCAAAAGCCTTAATATTTTGAGTAGCCGTTGACAAAGTCATCTACTTCCAAGAATTCCTGTGGAAGCTATCAAGCTTGTGTGCAAATATTTAGCTCTAAGGATGTTCCACATAGAATTGCTTCTATTTATTTATTTGAGAGAAAGAGGGTGTGAGCATGGGGGGTCAGGGGGAGCGGGAGAGAGAGACTCTCCAGTGGACCCCCCCGCTGAGCATGGGGCTCGATCCCGGGACAGGAGCCGAAATCAAGAGTCGGACACCTAACTGATTGAGCCACCCAGGCGCCCCCATATAGAACTGCTTTTAATGTTCAAAACCAAAATCATCTGAAGGATGACCGCGTTGGGTATAGTAAATAGGGCTGGCGCATCCACACGATGAAAACCTACGCAGGTCTTTAAAATGCGTTAAAATTTGCGCATCTATATTAAATGGGAAGAAGTAGCCTACAGAGTGATATGCGTATGACACCACTGAGGGAGGACAGTCATACACAGAAAAGTGGCTAAAAGGAGGTTCCCTAAAGGTTAATAGTTTTGTTGTGGTTTTTTTTTTTTTTTTCGGATTTACCAGGAATTTTTATTTTCCTAGTTTTGGCTTATCTGTATTTTTTTAGTTTTCAACTACAAACACGTATTTCCTTTGTAACAGAATAAACAAGAGTTGCATCGGACTTCTAAGAATAATTTTATAATTCAGATGGCTACTCCTTCCCAGTGCAGAAATCGTACATCCCATTCTCAGATCTCTTGACTGTGAATTCTCAAGGGTTTAGAGAAAGGCTAAGTGAGCCTATAGATTCTTGGAAATGAAAGTGCTGAGGATGTGAAACGTGCCGATCTAAAAGATGCCGGTCTATGCTCTAGAGTCGTGTACCCTCCCACCAGCCATGCTCAAGAGTTGCCGTTCTTCAGCAGTTGGGATTGTCAGTCTTCTTAAGTTTGGCTGATCTAGAAAGTGCAAAAGATTATTTTCATCATGGTCTGAATTTGTTTGTCCCTGATTTATATATTATATAAACAAACTATTCTCTATAACTTATTATAACATATGTTATATATATGATGGACAACCTTTGTCACAGAGCACTGGAAACACGTCAGTTGAGGCGCAAGTGCTGAGAACAGCCTGTCATGTTAGCGGTTGTTGTAAGTGAACTGAACTTTGTAAGGTCTCTAAAATTCTCTCTTCTGTTCTCTGCTCTCCAAGCGCTTCATTCCTCCCAGTGTGTAGTATTCTTTTAAAGATTTTATTTATTTATTTACTTAGAAAGAGAGTGGGGGAGGGGCAGAGGGAGAGGGAGAGAGAATCTCCAGCAGACTCCCCCACTGAGCAAGGAGCCCCATGCCGGGCTCACCTGTATGACCCTGAGATCATGACCTGAGCCAAAAACCAAGAGTCGGACACTCCACCAACTGAGCCCCCAGGCGCCCCACCACATGTGTATTATTAAAATTGCTTCCAAGCCGAGTGTGTTTCCCTTTCTCTCCCAGGGCTTCCTGTACACTGTCCCTAAAGGACAATAGCATCGGTCCATTTCTTTAGGTTCCATGTTGCTTGCAGAATAAATTCCATCTTTGGCTAAGCATTCACAGGCAAGCTCAGTCTCTCTCCAGGTTCCTTTTCCCGCTCATTCTCTGTGGCTTCCCTATCCACACCCGCTGTTCTAGCTCACGGTCAGCCCCCTGGACTCCCCGTAAGCGACGCTAGCCCCCTTACTTTGGTGTTCATGCCTTTCTGCCTTGCTTGCTTCTACCCAATTCATGCACTTTCTCCCGTGACCGAGTCCCTCTGCCCCAGAAAGCCTGTTGTGACCACGCTGGCCCACACAGATCTCTCCCGACTCTGACCGCAGCACCTCTTGCCCTGGTCACACACTGCTGATGCTCACCCCCCGTTTCACATTGTAGGACACCAGGTCCCACGTGTGCGTTTTGTCTCCAGCTCCAGTGCATCCTGTGAATGCAAGATAGACTCCTTCTGACTTGTTTTTCCTTACAGCACAGAGCATCGCTGCACCTCACCTCTGCACACGTGAAATTCATATTTACTAATTGTGATGGCATTGTGCCAGGTGCTGAAAAACACATCCTCGAGTGTATTAGTTCATTTCATTTCATGCATTCAGCAGTCACTTACTGGGGTTCTACACTGGGCCAGGATGTGGGTGTTGATGACAAGACAGAAAGGGTCCCTGTCCTTTTGAAGCTTATGTTCATGCAGGGCAGATGGATTCTCAAAGTAGACAAACAGGGGCACCTGGGTGGCTCAGTCGGTTAAGCATCCAACTCTTGATTTCAGGTTATGATCTCAGGGTCGTGAGATCAAGCCCCACATCCAGCTGCACGCTCAGCTTAAGATTCTCTCTCTTCCTTGGGTGCCTGGGTGTCTCAGTTGGTTAAGCATCTGCCTTCGATCAGGTCATGATCCCAGGGTCCTGGCATCAGGCTTCCGGCTCGGTGGGAAACCTGTTTCTCCCTCTGCTCCTCCTCTTTGCTCATGCTCTGTCTCGCTCTCTCTCAAATAAATAAGTAAAATCTTAGAAAAAAATAAAAAGATTCTCTCTTCTTCTCCCTCTGTACCTCCCCCCGCCCGCTAGCACATACTCTCTCTCTCTAAAAAAAAAAAAAAGGCAAATAAAATATTTTAAGGAGTGGCAAGGGGCATAAAAGAAATAAAGAAATAATCTTGATTCAGCTTTCTACATATTTTGCCTGTTTCATGTACAAGGCCAGTTACATAATTTGCAGGGCTTGATGCAAAATGAAAATGTAGGACCCCTTGCTCAAAAATATGGAAGAATTTCAAGATGGGGATAGCAGAAAGAACATCATGGTAAGCTCAGGGCCCTCCTAGCACATGTCATGAAGCCCGCTCTGCCTATAGGGGACTTAGCCCATATGATTTACGTGGCAAAGCATCTTGGGTACTTTAACGAGACAGAAAATTATCTGAGAAACTATTTCCATGAGACTTGAAATCCAGCTCCATGTATTTACTTACAGAAAATAGCATAAGCTCTGTGGTTAGCCGGCTGCGGATGCAACCTAAAGGCCTTGTTGACGTTCCCTGCCTTTCAGACTGCCTGTCTTACTCGGCTTTGCAAGTATTATCCAGGAGGTGCTACGGGAAGCAGAGATGCAAAATCACGGTCAACAATCACCATTTCGGGAGGCCCTGTCTGCCAGGAGTGAAAAAATACCTCACTGTCAGCTATGCCTGTGGTAAGAATATACCCTCCACGAACTGCTCCAAGACCCTGCCTCTTTGGGAGCTGGTGAGCTTGGGAACAAGAGGCATTTTCGTGCAACAAACCAAACGATGTTACTCTGGAAACCGTGCTGTCATCCCAGATATTCCAGAGTACCTTTTTTTTAATCCTTAATTCCTGTCTATGACGTTCACATTAGATAAACAATACAAGTTCTTTGGTCAAAATTAGTTTTGAAAGCACTTTCAGCGATCAGATGGGCAGCAAATGGGACGAACAGGAAAAGAACAATCAAATGGGAGAGGAGTGATTTTAATCTGGGCGCTTAGGAGTCTCTGAAATTTATGGGAATATTACGCAAGCTCTCAGAAGTATTGTTTGGCTCCCACTTAACCTTGCAGTCTTGGTTTTAGGCTCTAAATGACTAACTCTATGCCAATAGCCATTTTATCTGCATACCCACAGCGGTGAGTCAACAGATCAAATGCTTACCCGAAAACAATTAAAAATGTTACACGACAGCATGACTTGGTTTTCCCAGCGTCTTCAAACAAGAAAACGAAATGCCTGGTTCATTAGAGTCCAATTTTATAGAGCTGCCTAAAAGTGAATGGGCACTAATGACTCTCAGAGCATACGTTTGTAATCCTGACACGGGGACTGTTCATTTTGAAATGATCATAGGAGCCAAGGGAGAGCAAAGAGAACCGTATCTGAAAAACTCAATTATCTGTGCTCGTGGAAACCCCTTGTGCTGCCAGATAGCCCCACCTTTTTCTTTTTGTAACAGTTTTATTGAAATATAGCTCACAGATGATCCAGTTCACCTGCCGAAGCATGCAAATGAATGGTTTTAGAATTTTATTTTATTCTCAGAATTTAATTTTGTTCACAGCATTGGGCAGCTGTCACCCCAATTAAGAACATTGTCATCATCCCCCAAAGAAACTCTGCACCCTGAAGCTGTCACCCCCAGTCCATCCCCACCGCCCCACCCAGGCAACCACCAGTCGACTTTCTGTCTTTAAGGGTTTGCCTCTTGTACATTTCATATCAATGGGATCATGCCGGATGTGGGGCTCTGTGTGTGTGTGTGTGTGTGTGACTGGCGCTTCCTTACCATGTCGTAGCATGGATCAGTACTTCCTTTTTAAGGTCTAATAATATTCCGATGCACCCCATCGTATCCTGAGCTAAAAATGTGGTCTGTGGAATCAAAGCTGTAATTGGTGCAATAAGGTGACTGCGTGAGTGCGTTTCCCAAATAACAGCAGCTGCACGTGCGCTGCGGGAGGTGCGGTTTGACTTCCCCTCTCAGGCTTTATTCCCTCGCTCATGCCCGAGCAGCTCTGGGGTCCCCCAAGAAGCCACGCAGATCACTCTGAAGTTCTAGTAGCTTCCGGCCTCTCCAGCTGAGAGTTGAAGGGGTGTAGCCTGCAAATGAGGTGAACTTCCTGCGGTGCCTTCAAGAATGAGGTGACAGCTCCTAGGGCTGGTGTGGGGGGGGCTCTTCTAAGCAGAGAGAAGGTGGCCTCTCAAGGCCTGGAGGTTCTGCTTCAGTTCAAGCTTCTTCTCCGTCGTCCATTCATTCAGCACACTGTGGGCATGGGCTCTGTGGCAAAACGGTGCCTGGTGTCAAGAATTGGGTGATAAAAAAGGGGGGGGTATGGTCCTTGTCCTTGGAATTATCAGTTGAGGGTGACAGATGGCCATTGAACGAACAAGCAGGTAAATCCACCAGGTAAATCTGGGAAGCCCACGGGAGGCAGGGAGCTGGTAAGGTGAAGGTGGTGTGAAATAGCCCTGGGGCGGCCACGACCTGGTCTTGCGGGGTCCTGGGTGGAGGTGCCAGTGGAGGGCTTGCAGTGGGGAAGTCAGACCATTGTGATGACTGGACTGTTAAGAGACCAGTCTGTGGACTGTACGGTGGGAATGGGTTGGAGTGGGCTGGGGATAGGTAGGAAACAGGAGCGACTTGACTGAGCAGGGCTGGTCACCTTGGTAAAAACTGGGTGGATTTGAGAAGGGTTTGGAAAGTGGGAAGATGCGAGAGACGTTGAGGACATCTGCCCGGTGGAAAGATCAGGGACGCAGAGGAGGCAAAGGGCCGGGGTCGACCTCAGATGGGTGCAAAGGATGTTTCCCTTGTCTCAGCGGGACAGGAGGCTCTGGGATATGACGGGGGGACTTGCTGTTCTCTCTTGGGGCCTCTGTCTTCTCTGAGTATGAGACGAGGTCATCAGCTGTGGGGACTGGGGAGGGAAGAGAGTTTGAGAAGACAAGAGAAGGTGTAAAGTGCTGTGGGGAGTGGGAGGCCAGTGCCAGTGTTCTCGGGGATGCTGGTCTGCCCACTGGTGTGGTTCCTTCCAGCGTGGCCAGCTGTTTGAGACCAGACGGGAGAAGAGGGGTCTTCCAGGCTCACTGGTCAATGACAAAGAAGGAAGAGAGCTGGGGTGCCCCCAAGCGAGCGATCAGAGTGGTGGGTAGACAGGAGGGGCTTGAGGAAGAAGGGAGAAGTGGAGAGTCAGTGGAGGGGTCTAGGTGAGGTTGAGAATGGCAGAGGGAGGCACTCGAGGGAGTCCAGTTGAGGACAGAAGGCTGAGGTCAGAGAGGGGGCTTGCAACTTGGTTCTGGGTGTGGGGCTGTGGAAGAAGTGGGGGCATTGACAGTGTCCTGCCATCTCCCTAGGACAGTGCCCCCTTGTCCAGCAGTGTGGTCCCCAGGACTTATTCCAAAGGGAGAGGGTGCCTGGTACTGTGAGGCAAGTTAGTGCCCGTCCCCCCACCCCCAAGCAGACGCTTTCTCATCACCTTCTAAGTGGTTGGCATTTTAAAAATATGCTCTCCTCCATCCCCGGCCAGATGGCTCTTCACTGTGCAACCTGAATCATTACAAAATGATTTGCAATGTCTCTGAATATTTTATAGGTCACCAAATGGGAATGCAAGGTTTTACATTTTTAAAAAATTTCTCCCAACCGATGTGGAAGTGGATATGAAGACTGAGGATGTCAATAATTAATTTCTAAGCGAATCTGTCTTGGTTAACACTCTTTGGATGTGAGTGAAGGAACCAGTTTGAGCTGGTTTAAGCCAAAAAGGGGGTTGAGGCGGGAGGTATCAGGCCGTGGAAGCCAGAGCAGGGAAGCAAGGCCTCAGGGTAGGGCTGGCTTCCAAGGTCATGGCAACCCTCTGGCATCTCACTTCTCATGGCACTTCCGCTTCCTTGTTCTCTCTCTCGCTCTCTCTCTCTCTCTCCTTCTGCACCCAGGCTCCCCGTGAGCCTGAGCTGGACGGCATACGGCCACCCCCACAGCCTCAGTGATTTTATGTCCCGTTTCTAACAATTATGGTGACCATCCTAATTCCAAATTTCTAACAGAAAGAGATTGAATTGGTCAGGCTGGGGTCAGAGCCCCCCTCCCTGGATCAGCCCTGGCCAAAGACCATGTGACGTGATTATAAACATGGCTTTCTAGAGAGGGGCCCGGCCAACCCCCCACCCAAGTTGCTCTTACATAAGAGGGTCAGGGAAGACCCAGCCCACAGATGTCTATGCCAATACCCTGCTTCTAACTGCAGTGTCTGACCCAGATTTGCTGTTCCACCCAGCAATCTTGCTGTGCCTACACAGGGGACAGGACACACCCCACTCCATGGGGGGGAGGGAGGTGCGTTAGGGACAAGTACTGAACATCAAGCTCTCGGCCTTCATTTCTATAGAAACACAGGCTACCCATCTCTAATATGACCCAGGCGATGGGTCAGGGATGCCTCACCCATAGGGACCCTGATCGCACCCCTTGGTATGGGGTAGGGAAATTACAGTGAGCAGTATGATCTCTGCTCTGCACACTTGGGAGATCAGGAGGGCTTCCTGGGGGAGGTGGCATTAGAGGCAAGTGAGAGCAAGTGTGTAGGAGTCAGCAAAGTGAAGGTGGGAAGAGGGAAGGGCAGGCAGAAGAAACAGCACAGGCAAGGGTGGGGGGAGGTGAACACCAGAGTAGGACTGGAGGGGCCTGGTGGATGGGAAGTTAGGCTAGGCTTTTACCCAAGGACAGGGAGTCCTTGACAAGTCGTCTCACGGGACATAATCAATTTACATTTTAAAAAGAACACTCCTCCCTATTTTATAGAGCTTCATTTAATCCTGGCTCTCTCTTCCTCCGCAGTGCTTAGGCTGGGCAGAGAACTTCCACTCTCTGTGGAGCCCTGGGGCAGGATTCAGGCTGCAGGCCTTTCGCTCTTGTAACTGTAGGCAGCACGTCTGGCTAA